>NC_066584.1:397641318-400488818 GCF_024323335.1 Lathyrus oleraceus | reverse complement strand
AGCACACTTTCCAGTTTACTACAATGGGTAATTGGCCATGTTTGTAAACTACACACTTATAATCACACTCTACCTCACCAAGGTTTGTTAAGCGTGATGGTATCCCTTTTATAACTCTGGTGAAATGGCTTTTACGTAGTAGTGGAGTACAAGAAAAGTGTGTCGACCTTGACACTCTTTTTATACCTTTTTAACGCTCAACGATAATTAACTGGCTTGGCGTAGGGTCAAGGTTTATTCTCCTTGGGCGTGGTCAAAAAATGTTTTAAGTTTACTCCGACAACATTAGTAATTTTAAAGACTAGTGCTACTTGGTCACTCCCCTCATCGCGGTGGCCAATGTAACACCCCTAAATTTATTCGGATATTTTTTATTAATATTTCAATTTTGATAAGATTCATGATTTTGTTATTATTATATTATTATTTAAGAAGAAAATATGTGTGTTGATTTTATTATTAAGGAATTAATATTATTGTTATTATTATGAATTAGTGGGAATTAATTATGAAAATAGCAAATTATGGAGTTAATGGGAAAAAGAAGTTGGAAAGGTAGATTTGTGGGGAATAAGGAGAGTCAAAGGGAATCAAAATAAAATATGAATATTTAAATAAAGAAAGAGAAGGTATATAGAGAAAAAGAGGAAAATAGTAAATATATGGAGAAAGAGAAAACAGAAAAAAGGAAAGATATGTAGCATTTTGAGGAGTAAAGTCCTAACTTCTCCAAGAGTCTCTTCTTCTCCATAATTCTGAAAAATAGAACCTCAAGTTACCCAGAAAATCATAGTAGAGAGTGAGCAAAGGAAGGATTTCACCATTGTTAGGATCTTCGCAAATAAATCCGCACTAACAAGGTAGGGTGAGATTGTTCAATAACTTTGGCATTTTAGCATTTAGGGTACTGAGGTTTCCCTTGAACCCTGACTTATCTGAGTATCCATGTGAATTTCCATATGAGATGATGGTTCATAGAACCTAAGTTATGAATCTCTCTCTTATCATCAATGGTATGGTTAAAGCACAAAATTTGATGTGTTTTTCCAAGAATCTTGTGTTTAAATGCCAATATCACGTGTTGATTTAATGAATATGTGTTATACTGTATTAATCATGTAAAATTGATGAAAATTTAATGCCATAATGTGTTTTAAGTTTTGATTTCTTAATGGTATTGAAATTGGGGTTTTGGAAATGAGTTTTATGAAGAAAACTGAGTATTTTTCGGTGTAGGTAATATGGTAATCGATTACATTAGTCCAATGTTTTGATAAATAACTTGTGAAGCCAAACATGGAAAATCAAGTAATGTATGATAAACTGTGAAGCCCTGATGTGGCAATTATGTTGAAGATTCGATAAGAACCAATGTGGAGCCTTAATGTAACAATTGAAGTAAATGACTGATAAACCTTATGGAGACCTTAATGTGGTAATCGAGGTTAATGTGTTTCAAATATGGTTTGAAGGTTCGGATGGAAATTGTGTTTGTCTGATCATCATGCATTATAATATATCATAGTAGTTATCTTCTAGAGAGAGTGTATAGTATGACGTAACTCGCATGTACTCATAGATATTGGATGTCTACGGAAGTCTAAGAGAGTGTTATAATTCGAGTGTAGCTCGCATGTACTCCTAGAAGTAGAGTTTAGTGAAGGGTGTTTAGTGCGCACGTAGCTCACATGTACTCCTAGACATTAAGGGTCTACAGACGTCTAAGAGAGTGTTATAGTGCAGAACATAACTCATATGTCCTATTAAACTATTATAATTCAGAAAAATAAGCTCTGAGTTTAGTGATGGTACCACATGCTTTAGAGTAGAGGATAAGTGCATTACAAAAGCATTCATGTGCATGTTGTGAAATATCGTGTGCTTATATGAAATGTTGTAAGACTGTGTAATTTTGTATGTGGTGATTTATGTTGCCCTTTGCTGCTTTATATATGTATTTTGTAGAATGTATTCTCACTTCTATGTTTCTATGTTCTCCAATGTGGATCTATATGCAGAGTATTCTAAGGCCGAGACTAAGGAGTAGTCGCCTTGCTGTAAGGATATTGAAGATGGTGTAGGAGACTACTTCTTTAGTTTTCTTTATGCTTATTGTTGCTAAACTATTAAGTTGGATCGTATGTTGGTTGTAATTAGGCTTTGATATTGTGACAGTGGGGTCGAGATTAATAATTTTCACATTGTTATGTTTGATTCTATGTTTTTATCAAGTACTCAACTATGAGAAGTTCTATGTTACCTGTGTTAATATGATGACCTATTTGATTACATTACATACTTATTACGTGATGTATGTTTGTAAAAAGAAAAATATTTATTGGGGTTTAGGGTGTCATATAGATGGTATTAATGTTCGTTTGTCATTCATTCCTTGTGCGTTATGAGTCTGCTATGCCCTTTGTGTACGACATATGTGTTAACACTGTTAGTGTAAGACCCTAATTTTGACCCTAAGATCCCTCATGGCATCACAACATTGCATTTACATTTCCTCAAGGATCATAAGCATCTTGGCTCCTTACCTTTGGGGTGGGATCTCTTGTGAGTTGGTTTGACGTCACCAAGCATACTTGAATTGTATATTATTGCTTTTCTCATTTTATTCACTAACCAAAAGCACAAAAATATGTCACTAACATCTCTTGTTTGTAGCTTGAGCAGTCACAAGGTCCAAAGCTTCTAGGAGATCCTATGTGCATTGATATGGCCAAGAGAAGATAAAAGCAAGCATGGCAATGGTTCCCAAAGCTCTTATCCATCAAATATGCCTCTCAAGTATTTCAATTCATCATTTTGATCAAAGAAAATCATAGGGTTTGAGGCTTGTTTCCCAAGGAAACCCTAATTCATCTGTTCATCAACTGTGCCTTGCTCATGAATCAACCTCAACCCATGGTCAAAGACAATCAAGAGAAGTTCTTTAATTCATCATTTCATTCATATTTGAACTTATTTGAGTGTCCTCAATCATCAATTCATCAAGATGTGAGGTTTGTACTTGAGAAGTTGATCAGTCAATTCATCTGACTATTTTGAAATATACTGAGACCTAACTTTTTATGTGTTTTCAAATGGATATGACCCCAAGATAAAAAATGTTCTTAAGGACTATATTAACAACTTTCATGTTCATCAAAAATTTATTTGAAGCTTGGAAGGTCATCATCCATTCCAAGACATTATAGGTCATTTTGACTGAAACCCTAATTTTGGGTCAACTTCCCAAGGACATAACTCCTTCATTTTTTATGATCTTGAAGTGAAACCAAATTAATTGGAAAGCTTAAGATGTCTACTTCAAAATCTCAAAATAAATACATGTGATAATGCAAAACATTATAGGTCACTTTGGACCAAATGCATTGAAATGTGAAAAAGTCCAACTTCAAGTGCCCATAAATTCTTCATCAAAAATCCAAATGATGCAAAATTTGAGTAAAAATTTATTTTCATGAAAAGATTTACATGTTTGATGTTGAAGATTTTGTCATTTGGAGCTTGCATCATTGAGACAGAAAGGCTTGAACTTTGGCCAATTTTGAAAGTCTCACATATGCATGTTTTGCACCCTACACTTCAAATCCAATTTTCATTAATTTCCAAGGCCCAAATGGAATTTTGATCAACATGACATTTGTTCCTTATGCAATAAGCTTTTCAACCATTACTCATAAGGTTGCATTTCAAGTATGGACATGGCATTTTTGAAAGCATGAACATGTTGGTACATTTTTGAAAATCTATTAAAATTACATTGCATGAGCTCAGCACACTCATTCTGCACGTCCATTCTCATTCCCTTTGGCATAAGCTTTCAAATCCAAGTGGAATTGGGCCCTCCATGCGCCTGTACAGGCCCATGCATGGAGGCCCTTTCCATCCATGCACATGATTTGTTCATGCAACTCAGCCTTGCTCAGCTATAAATACAATGCCATTGCCTCTCATTTTAGCAACCTTAAGGCGCCCCAATTGCTGCTGAACTGAAATCCTAGCCATCTCTAAAGGAACTAATCCATTTTTCTTCAAATTTTTCAGATCTGAATTTTGATTTCATTGATCAATCTTCAGATCTCAAAGTTCCTAAACCTTCTCTCCTTGATCCATAGTGTCTACTGTAAGCAAAAGCATCCAAAGATCGTGACTCAAAGCCTTGCAATTCAAAGGTTTACTTCAACTATTATTTGCTTCGAACCAGCTTGTATAGTTCTCTATTTTCTTTGTTATTGTGTGATCTGAAGTCCTCTGCATAGAGGCAACATTGCTATGCTTTCAATTTTTGAAAATCATGAAGTTCACATGAACACCATAGAATTTCCACTTCTGATTTCTCTCAATATAGAGATCTAGAATGGAATTGAGTGGTACATGGGTGATGTACATCACCCCAGCTCTCGATTGATGCATGTATCGTGCATTTTGGTTGCCATTTGAATTTCTGCAATTTTTGATGTGGCCGGAGAAGACGGTGGCGCTGGCCATCGTCTGGTCTCCAGATTCAATCAAATCCGTCCATTGCTTTTTCCAGATCCAATCACACATGTCCATTGTTATGACTTATTTAAAGGCTCGGTGTGTTTCAGTTGACCAAGGTGTATGGTCAACGCGCGCTTCTAGGCCGTGTGATGATCCACGTCAATTAATGAATCTTCATCCAATGGCTCACGCTTTTTCCTTATTTCTATTTTCTGATTTTATTTTCATTTTATTATTTTAATTCCATTTCATTTTGAAAATTCATATCTCTCTTATTATTGGTCCAAAAATTATGGGACCAATTTCATTCTTCTCCTTTTAATTTCTACTTTCTAAATATGATTTTTAATATTTTTTATTTTGTAATTTGATATTTTTTAGTAATTTTCTATTTTCTGGTTATTTTTAATTCATTTAAAATAGTTTTTGATATTCAAAAAATACAAAAAATATTTTTCCAACCTCTTTGAATGATGATAGATCTATGAAAAATATTCTCATCAATTTATTAATTGATTTGATTTTTATTTGAGATTTTAGTTCAATTAGGTTATTTTTATGCATTTTTAATTGATTTAAAATAGTTTCTGACTTTTAAAAATGCTGAAATTTTTTGTCAAACTTTATTTGACCTTGTTGAACTTGGGACAATTCAATTGGACTTTTCAAAGTTTATTTGAAGTGAGTTTGAAGTTTGAGCTTATTTTATTATTTTAATTCAAGTTTTATTTTAATATTAAAAAATGCCAAAAATATTATATTTGTTTCTTGACTTCTCATTCTCATTTTGCTTTTGTTTTCTATTGTTTGACCTTGATCTTCTCTATCTTTGGTCAATGCTTGTTGATTAGTACATACCATTTCCATTAATGCACTTTAATTCTTCATCTTCTTCTTCTTTTCTCTTTTTCTTTTTTGATCAATGAGTTAAGGATTGGTGGTTAGCATTGATACATGGAGGTTTAATCTTCCTTGATTCAAATCTAATTCATCTTGATCATGGATCAAGTGAATGGCTTTGCATTAAGGATAAGTTGCTTCCTAAATCATGCAAAGAACCTAAATCAATACAAGATAATTTCTCATCTTCTTTTTGGCATGGCAAGTTGTTAGAGTTTGATTCACTAATCAAGACCTCTAACTCGTGTTGTTGCCTACATTACTATTGACCGGCCTCAGATAGTTGTGACTTCTACATAAGTCCAATTACGATTGCTTAACATAGCGCTAAATTTGTCTTATGGCACACTAACTATTAACACTAACCATTAACCATTAACATTTACTTCTTGCACTTTATATTTATGCAATTTACTATTCTTGTACATATTATTCATTTGCTTTTTCCTTTGCTCTTTTGAGCACATGTTTATGATAATGCAATTTGCCTTTTGCTCACTTGAGCACATAATTGTGTATATATTATTGTGCTTGTGTTTAGTTTTTATTGATGTGGACCAAATGCAAAGAAATGAACAAATGGACTTAGTTTCTAGGATATTCCCTATGCAAAATTGGAGTAAAAGGACCTAAATGTTGAAGATGGATTAGAAGGACTAAACCTCTAAACTCATTCTTGTCCATTCTTGATTTACTTCATAGAATTCTTTGATGTGTGTGCTTTTGTGCTAGGGGATCCTATGTAAGCTCAAATTGAAGAACCATTGCCATGTTCATCCAAAGTGAAAGATACAAGAAACATTGGGGATCTTCTAAGAGATTGTTTGATTATGTTGATTGCTTGAGCTTACACTTATTTTGCTTGCATATTCCAAAGGATGGGAGCTACTTGGATCATCAATATGATCTCAAGAGAGGAACTCCATTTGTGGTCTTGCTTCTTATCCCTCATCTCTTTTATGTTTAGGACTTTAGCCATTCTTCTTCTTCCCTCCACTCTAACCCAAGCCAAAACTTTTGTGCAAACATTCAACACTTCTTTTCAAACATTAGAAACCTAAGCCTTATGCTTTTGATTTTCAAACTTGTTTCATAACACTTATTTTGAATTGAATCCTAAGTCAATTTTGACCATATTTTGTAAACACTTTTCATTGGTAAATACCACTCATCCAAATACCTTTTTGTGGTTTCAATGGCCACTTTCTTAATCAAAAACTTTTTTATAACCATTAGCTATTAGGTTTGAGTTATCCTTGAGGTAGATGTAATACTCACCCATATCCTTAGTGATGGACAATGAGTCTTCCATGCTTATTATAGGGTTAACCCCTCACTAGCATGTTGAAGCTATCCTCACATGGTGGATTTGTGGTTTTAGGTTGAGTTTTCTCCCTTGGATAACAAAAGGCCTTAAGGCTTTTGGACCAATTAATTCACCAACTCATTTTGAGATTTTTACCCCGAACTACGAGGTTTTGATCCTAATCTTTTTAAGATGGTACGTAGGCAATGGGTTCATCCATCCAAACACAAAATGTAAATAACTTGTATATTCTCTTCTCCTCTCTTCAATCATGTTTGCACAAACAAATTTTCACAAAAATACCAACCTTACAACAAATGTGAAAAGGGCTCCCTAGGAGTACCTAGGATGTTTTGGGTGCTTAAAACCTTCCCATTGCATAACCAACCCCCTTACCCCGATCTCTGACATTTTTACTAGTTTTTGATTCGATAAATTTTTTAGGTTTTTGTTCGCTTTCTAACCAATCCTTTGGATAAATAGAAGTGCGGTGGCGACTCGACTTGTATGGTTTACCTTGGATTTAGTCAATATCTCTAATGGTAACGAATACCCCGCTACAGAAAAGTGGCGAATCTGCTGGGGACATTTGCCTAGTGGGTTTTGCCTACTTTTCATATTTGTTGTATTGTTGTGTATATTATTTTTGTGACATATTTTTGTGCAATTTGGGATACTGCATTGTATGTAATGATTGAATTTATTGAATATTAATTCCTTGTATGCTTGGTGATCTTTGTGAGATGAGTTATATACCCGAACTCGAGAGCACTTAGGATAGGAGAATGGCATAGTCTTGTTGACTTATGTGGAGTTATTCCTTAGCAAGTTGACTTGCAAGCCCATTCACTTGGTGGAGGTCATGTTGGGATCAATATTGTCACACAAGTAGTTGTGGTTAGACATTACTCTTTCCAATATAGACCTTAGAAGCCAAGAACCTTAGTTTACCAAGCCCATCTTGGCCTATTCTTAGGATGTAGTGAGAAGGTCGTTCAAATGTGAGATTTGATATGATTGTTACGCGATACTACACTCATAAGAGTCTCTGTTGAGAATATTCTTGGAATACGAGTAGTCGTTTATCCGATAATATCCGAAAGATGGGATGATGACTATGGGAACCTCTTATAGAACATGTTTGGCAGGTTTAAACCCTAGTACACTCCTTTTGGGTGGTTCTTAACCGAGACTCCATGCTCGTGACTTGCAACAAACCCTTGATTCATGGTTGATCCGTTCGTGTGTCCTTAATATCAATGGAACTTGGGTGTTGATAAGGTGTAAACCATAATCCACCAAAATGGATGATTGATATTAATGATGACATGATCCATCCCATGACCTTTGTTTGGTGTGCTTTGCTTGATCCTTGAGTGTGATTGTTGCATTCATGCATTCATGCACCCATTTGCATCCATATCATCAACAATGAGAAAATTTTCAAGGAACTTAAGAGATCTATTTGCAAATTTTCAGACATGGAAAGACAAAGAAGGAACACGAAGAAGTATAATTTCAGACAACCCGACTTGAAAGAGCTAAGGAATTTGACATCTTGTGTATTAGATCCCTTGGGTTTCAAGGCTCGTTTTGGGAAGCTTCTATCTGTTCTGACTACTCAAGTGGACGAAGGATTGATGAGTGTATTGGTGCAGTTCTATGATCCCTTGTACCGTTGCTTCACATTTCCGGATTTTCAGCTTCTGCCTACGCTTGAGGAGTACGCCTACCTTGTGGGTATACCTATTCTAGACCAGTTGTCGTTCAGTGGCTTAGAGAGTGTTCCTACTTCTCAAGAGATAGATGATATGTTGCATATAGATGAATCTCTAGTTGGTGCTCATATGACTACCAAAGGTGGAATTCAAGGTCTCCCTTCTAAGTTCCTCATTGCTCAAGCTACTATGTATGGGAAGGCCATGAGTGAGGACGCCTTTGAGGCCATACTTGTACTTTTCATCTATGGGCTAGTGTTATTCCCCAACATTGACAAGTTTGTGGATGTGAACGCCATTAGGATTTTCTCTACTCTTAATCCCATTCCGACTCTGTTGGGTGACACTTACTTTTCTTTGCATATGAGGAATGTAAAGGGTGGTGGTACCATTGTGTGCTGTTTGCCTCTGCTGTACAAGTGGTTTATTTCGCACTTGCCACAGACGGTCGCCTTCAAGGAGAACAAAGGATGTCTACGGTGGTCCACAAGACTTATGTCTCTCACTAATGATGATATCTTTTGGTACAACCATGTATATGATGGTGTGCAGATTATCGACTCTTGTGGTGAATTCTCCAATGTGCTTCTTCTTGGTACATGTGGTGGGATTAACTACAACCCTGTTTTGGCACGTCGTCAGCTTGGGTTCCCCCTAAAGGATAAACCTAATAACATTTTGTTAGAGGGTGTGTTCTTTCAGGAGGGTAAAGATCCCTAAGGCTTGAAGAGCAGGATGGTTCGCGCTTGGCGCAAGATCCATAGGAAGGGAAGAAAGGAGCTAGGTCCGAAGAACTGTGTCACTTTGGAACCCTATACCTATTGGGTTAGGAGGAGAGCTTCTGAGTACCTCATGCCTTATGAGTATCCAAGACCTACACCTTTGGTTGTGGCTGGGCCTTCAACCCTCCCTAACCAAGGAGTAGAGGAGTTGAGAGACGAAGACTGTTCGCGTGCCTGGATCCGTGAACGAGATGAGTTGAGAGACGAAGACTGTTCGTGTGCCTGGATCCGTGAACGAGAGGAGTTGCTCCAGCAGATCAGAGAGAAGGATGCTTTGATAGAGTTCCTTAAGCACCATGTTATAGATGATCCTGATGATGCGTTGACTTCTCTACTTCCTCAGTCTTCCAAGTTTTGGAAAAGGAAGTATGATCGACTCGCCAAAGAGAAGGCAGATATGGAAGCAGCCTACGAGAGGGAGGTGAAGAGGCTTCGTGCAGCTTATCTTCCAGTCTCCAGAGCTTTAGACGATTGTTTCTAAGGTTCCATAGGATGTTCATTTTCCTTCTCTCTTGTATTGTATTTGGTTACCAATACTGTATTTCTTTGGTGTAAAAATATTTTCCAGATATTATTGATGTGGTATTTCCATATGTGACAAATGTTTAATACTTCCAATATTTGCAAATAGGACTCTAAAGTTCCTCTGATAAATAAAAAACAAATCATATGCACAAGAATTGCATGCATCATGTGCATAAGCAGGTTTTGCTCCAAGCTTCTTTTTCTATGGTCTAACTCAGTGTTCTTCATTTATTTTGAAGACAAGTTGACTCACCGGTACTACACCCGAGCCAACGCATCAAGACTAATGGATCATTTGGAGCAAGAGAACCGTGAACTTAAGGTGGAAGTAGCCAGATTGACTGCCCTAATGGAGTCATTCATGGCTGCCCAGAGTCAGTCGTCTCCGACACCTTCAACTCCTCCCCAGAGGACAGTCATCTCTGAGATTGTCTCATCAACCGTGCATGCGGCCAGTGCCCTCTTCGCACCAACAGCCATGCCAACCGGGTTTCCTTGGGGGATGCCTCCCAACTTCATGCCTAAGGGTCCTACACCCACTTTTGCTTCTCTATCGGCATCTAGCCCGGTCCTAGCCGTTCCTCTTCTTGTCGTGCATACTATGCCCAGAGTAGACGACACCATCTATCATTCTGAGCCATCTGAGGGCCCAAATGTCTATGAAAATATGGATGCTATGAATGATCAGTTTCTTGAGCTCCGCAAGGAATTGAAAACTCTCAGAGGAAAAGACCTTTTCGGCAAGTCTGCTGCTGAACTCTGCTTGGTCCCAAACGTCAAAATCCCTGTAAAGTTCAAGGTAACTGACTTTGAAAAGTACAAGGGAAATACTTTCCCTCTCAGCCACCTGGTCATGTATGCAAGGAAAATGTCGACTTAGACCGACAATGACCAACTTCTCATTCACTACTTCCAGGACAGTTTGTCCGGTGCTGCCCTGAGATGGTATATGGGCTTGGACAGCGCGAACATACGATCCTTCAATGAACTTGGCGAGGCCTTCGTCAAGCAATACAAGTATAACATGGATATGGCTCCCGATAGGGATCAATTGAGAGCCATGTCCCAGAAGGACAAGGAAACTTTTAAAGAGTACGCCCAGAGGTGGTGAGAGTTAGCAGCACAGATTGTGCCCCCGCTGGAGGAGAAGGAAATGACCAAGATCTTTCTGAAGACCTTGAGTTCTTTTTATTACGAGCGGATGATTGCCAGCGCTCCTTCTGATTTCACCGAGATGGTGAACATGGGGATGCGTCTGGAAGAGGGAGTCAGGGAAGGGCGCCTGACTAGAGAAGAAGGCTCTTCTGCCAAACAGTATGGGACGTTTGGAAAGAAGAAAGATGGAGAGGCACATGCTGTGACCTCCCATACTAAACCAAGAAGACCCTCAGTAAGGAGGAAGACCGCGCGTCCTGCCGGTAACCAGGATCAGGTGGCTCACATAGCACCTGTTTTCAAAGATAATCAGCAGTATCAACATTACAACAATAATCAGCAACAATAACATCCGCAATATCAACAACAATAACACCGTCCTCAACAGCAGGCCTACCAGCCTCAAAACAATAATCAAGCCAGCACAAGCTATGAGAGGAAGAGGGTCACCTTCGATCTTATTCCCATGACCTATGCCGAATTGTATCCCTCTTTGATAGAGAGGAAATTGATTACTCCAAGAGACCCACCGGCTATACCTACCAACCCTCAGTGGTGGTATAAGCCCGAATTACATTGTGTTTATCATTCCGGTGCTCCCGGACATGACGTGGAAAACTGCTACCCACTGAAGACCAAGGTTCAAGACCTTGTGAGATGTGGTATTCTGTGTTTCGAGGACGTAGGTCCTAATGTGAAGAAGAACCCATTGCCCGAGCATGGGAAATCCTCCGTCAATATGGTCCAGGGCTGCCCTGGTAAATACAAAGTCAAATATGTCAGCCATATTCGACAATCTCTGGTCGAGATGCACATACTACTGTGTGAGTACAGTCATTACGAGCATGACCATGACAGATGCCGAGTTTGCACTGTCAATCAAAGAGGATGTCGCCAAGTTCACAAAGACATCCAAGAAATGCTGGATGAAGGAGTCATTGAGATACTTCAGAACAGAAATGTTGACGAAGATGCTGATGAAGTCAATGTAATATCTCCAGTATTTTGGATCCCTGAGCCTGTTGTCATCAAAAGGAGTGAGTATAACATTGTAGATCAGCTTCTACAGACACCGTCAAAGATCTCCGTATTATCTTTGTTGATGAATTCAAAACCACACCGAGAAGCTCTGCAGAAGGTGTTGGAAGTGGCGTATGTAGATCATGACGTCACAATAGAATAATTTGACAGTATTGTTGCAAACATCACCGCTTGTAACTATTTGAGTTTTTGTGATGCTGATCTCCCTGAGGAGGGAAGAGACCACAACTTGGCATTACACATATCTATGAGCTGTAAAGATGATGCCATATCCAATGTGTTGGTGGACACTGGGTCATCATTGAATGTGTTTCCAAAGTCCACTCTTACTAAATTGTCATATCAGGGGCCTCCCATGAGGCAGAGTGGAGTGGTAGTGAAAGCTTTCGATGGGGCCCGTAAAACTGTGATTGGAGAGGTTGAGCTCCCAGTCAAAATCGGACCAAGTGATTTCCAGATCACCTTCCAGGTCATGGATATTCACCCATCATATAGCTGTCTGTTGGGCAGACCATAGATTCACGAGGCAGGCGCCGTGACATCCACCCTACACCAAAAACTGAAGTTTGTCAAAAACAAGAAGCTGGTGGTGGTAGGGGGAGAAAAGGCTCTCCTGGTTAGCCATTTGTCTTCCTTTTCTTACATAGACGCCGAGGATGAAGTTGGAACTCCGTTCCAAGCTTTGTTTATTGATGAGCTTACTAAGAAAGGAACTTCTTCATTTGCATCCTATAAAGATGCTAAGTTGGCCATTGAGCATGGTACAACTACTGGATTGGGGAAAATGGTTAAGCGGGAAGACAACAAATCCCGGGCTGGCAAAGGGTATTCTTCTGGCGCTTTCAACAAGCATGGGCTGTTCAAGAGTGGTGGATTCATCCACAGTGGTCAAGATGAGGAAGCTGCTGCCATTTTGGAAGAGGATGCAGAGGAAGATTCTGGCAACTTTGTCATCCCTGGAGGGGTCTCCAATAATTGGGTCGCTGTTGATGTTCCAACAGTTATCCATAAGTCAAAGTAATGTTCATTGTGTTTAAAAACCCTCCTCCCATGCCAAAAGGAGGAGTGATGACATTGTTGGCTCATAAATACAATGATATTTTCATTCAATAAATTCATGTTAAATGTTTGTTCTCCAATTATTTTCACTTTTTACTTTTTGCGTGAAATTGGTGATCACATAAAACCCTAAAAATAGAATAAAATCAATCTTTTCATCTGTATAATGATTTGCCTTGTTTGAATTCTAAAATCTCTTTATATTCAAAATCATTATGCAGGTTGATCAAACCCATTGAACATAATGATCCAACACCATCTCCCAACTTTGAGTTCCCTGTATTTGAGGCAGAAGAAGATGATGTTGAAGAGATTCCTGACGAGATTACCCGTCTACTTGAGCATGAAGAGAAGATCATTCAGCCGCATCTTGAGAATCTGGAAACAGTCAACTTGGGGTCTGAAGATTGTGTGCGAGAAGTGAAGATTGGGGCACTCATAGAAGAGTCTATTAAGAAGGGGTTGATTGAGCTGCTACGAGAATATGTCGACGTCTTTGCCTGGTCATATGAAGACATGCCTGGTATGGATACTGATATCATGCAACATTTCCTACCTTTGAAGCCTAAGTGCGTGCCTGTGAAGCAGAAGCTCAGAAGAACTCATCCCGATATGGAAGTGAAGATCAAAGAGGAAGTTCATAAGCAAATTGATGCGGGGTTTCTGGTGACTTCTACATATCCTCAATGGGTGGCCAATATTGTGCCCGTGCCTAAGAAAGATGGAAAATTCCGAATGTGTGTGGACTATATAGACTTGAATAAAGCTAGTCCAAAAGATGATTTTCCTCTACCTCATATTGATATGTTGGTAGATAATACAGCTAAATTCAATGTCTTCTCGTTTATGGACGGATTTTCCGGATATAATCAGATTAAGATGGCACCCGAGGATATGGAGAAGACAACATTCATCAAACCTTGGGGAACATTCTGTTATCGAGTGATGCCCTTCGGTTTGAAGAACGCCGGAGCCACGTATCAACGACCTATAACTACCTTGTTTCATGATATGATGCACAAGGAGATCGAGGTATATGTTGATGATATGATTGCAAAGTCAAGAACGGAAGTTGAACATGTAGAACACTTGTTGAAGCTTTTTCAGCGTTTGAGGAAGTATAAGCTTCGTCTGAATCCTAACAAGTGTACATTTGGAGTCCGTTCCGGCAAGTTATTGGGCTTTATCGCCAGCAAGAGAGGTATTGAGGTTGATCCCGCCAAGGTCAAAGCAATACAAGAGATGCCTGCGCCCAAAACTGAGAAGCAAGTCCGAGGTTTTCTTGGCCGCTTGAATTATATTTCCAGATTTATATCCCACATGACTGTCACATGTGCGCCGATATTCAAGCTCCTCCGGAAAGATCAGTCTCATGATTGGACCGAGGATTTCCAAAAGGCCTTTGATAGTATTAAAGAGTATTTGTCTGAGCCACCGATTCTGTCTCCACCTGTGGAAGGGAGACCATTGATTATGTATCTGACTGTTCTTGAAGACTCAATGGGTTGTGTCCTTGGTCTGCAAGACGAATCGGGAAAGAAAGAATATGCTATAGAAGTTCACCGAGTGTGAGTCTCGATACTCGATGCATGAGAAAACATGTTGTGCTTTGGCTTGGGTTGCTAAGGGCTTACGCCAGTATATGTTGAATCATACAACTTGGTTGATATCCAAAATGGATCCAATCAAGTATATCTTTGAGAAGCCTGCTTTAACTGGGAGGATCGCCCATTGGCAGATGCTGTTATCTGAGTATGATATTGAGTATTGAGCTCAGAAAGCTATTAAGGGTAGTATCTTGGCTGACCACTTGGCACATCAACCAATTGAGGATTACCAGTCAGTTCAGTATGACTTCCCAGATGAGGAGATTTTGTATTTGAAAATGAAAGATTGCGATGAGCCTACGCTCGATGAAGGGCCAGAGCCTGGTTCCCGATGGAGCATGGTGTTTGATGGCGCTGTAAATCAATATGGAAATGGTATTGGGGCAGTGATTATTACTCCTCAGGGCACACATTTTCCTTTTACAGCGAGGCTAACTTTCAAATGAACGAATAATATGGAAGAGTATGAGGCCTGTATTATGGGATTGGAAGAGTGTATTGATCTTAGGATCAAGCATCTTGATGTTTATGGTGATTCGGCCCTTGTTGTTAATCAGATTAAGGGTGAATGGGAGACGAATCAACCCGGTCTCATCCCATATAGGGATTATGCGAGGAAAATTTCAACGTTCTTTACTAAGGTTGACTTCCATCATATTCCTCGAGATGAGAATCGGATGGCAGGTGCTCTTGCTACACTTGCTTCAATGATTGTAGTTAGACTTTGGAATGAAGTTCCCAATATCACTGTGATGCGCTTGGACAGACCATCTCATGTATTTGCAGTAGAGGAAGTACAAGATGATAAGCCATGATATTATGATATCAAGTGTTTTCTTCAGAGCCAGATTTACTCGCCTGTGGCATCTGTGAAAGATAGAAGGACTTTGAGAAGATTATCAGGCAGTTTCTACCTCAATGGCGATGTGCTTTACAAGAGGAATTTTGACATGGTTCTGCTCAGATGCGTGGATAGACACGAAGTAGACCTGTTAATGACTGAGGTCTATGAGGTTTCCTTTGGTACTCATTCCAATGGACATGCCATGGCTAGAAAGATGTTGAGGGCAGGCTACTATTGGCTGACAATGGAGTTGAATGCTGCAAATATGTGAAGAAATGCCACAAGTGTCAGATTTATGCGGATAAGATTCATATTCCCCCGACACTTCTGAATGTGATTTCATCACCATGGCCCTTCTCCATGTGGGGAATTGACATGATTGGCATGATAGAGCCTAAGGCGTCTAACGGTCACCGTTTTATTCTCGTAGCAATTGATTACTTCACCAAGTGGGTTGAAGCGGCGTCATATGCAAATGTGACCAGGCAGGTAGTCGTGAAGTTTATCAAGAATCAACTCATATGCCGTTATGGTGTGCCGGATAAGATCATTATTGACAATGGATCTAACTTGAACAACAAGATGATGAAAGAGCTGTGTAGCGAGTTCAAGATAGCGCATCATATTCTTCTCCTTACAGACCCAAGATGAATGAGGCTGTTGAAGTTGTTAATAAGAATATCAAGAAGATCGTCCAGAAGATGGTTGTTACGTACAAAGATTGGCATGAGATGCTGCCATTTGCTTTGCATGGATATCGTACATCTGTCCACACTTCAACAGGGGCAACCCCTTTCTCCCTTGTTTACGGCATGGAGGCTGTGCTCCTAGTAGAGGTGGAGATTCCATCAATGAGAGTCTTGATGGAAGCCAAGTTAACTGATGCTGAATGGGTTCAGAGTCGTTATGACCAATTGAATTTGATAGAAGAGAAGAGATTGACTGCCATGTGCCATGGTCACTTATATCAGCAAAGGATGAAGAAAGCCTTTGGTGTGTTTCGAGAAGGTGACCTCGTGCTCAAGAAAGTCTTGTCTTTCGCGCCTGATTCCAGGGGCAAATGGACTCCAAACTATGAAGGTCCATATGTTGTTAAGAGAGCCTTTTCAGGAGGTGCTTTGATACTTATAACTATGGATGGGGAGGATTTCACTCGTCCTGTGAATTCAGATGCAGTCAAGAAATACTTCGCCTAAAATAAAAACAGAATAGCTCGCTAAGTTGAAAACCCGAAAGGGTGGCTTAGGCAAAAAATGAGCGTCTCGGTGGATTGAAAACCCGAAAGGGCGATCCAGGCAAAAGTTAGAGACATAAAAAATGGATATGTATCCCGCTAGATTGAGTACCTCACCCTGGGGAAATCTAGGCAAAAGTTAGGGATTTGGCAAGTAACTGCATCCTAACAAGACTTTGTTCTACGAACTGTCATCTGTCAAAAAATTCTCGCTCAGTCATTGTCAACTGAAGCTTCAAATACATCGGATTCAGAGTTGGTGGAGAAATGGTCATTATGTTCAATGTAGCCGTTTTCCAATATATATCACCAATTTCAAATTTGTAAAGATCTATGGAGTCTCTCCATTTGCAGACTACCATCCCATCAAATAAATTTTAGCCTTTATCCAATTCTTTGCACTCTTATTTGTTTATGTTCAAACAAATGTTTTGCATGTTTTAATTGAGAAATATCATTGTCTTAAATAAATAAAAAATTTCATAAATTTGTTGTTAAACAAAGTGAACATTCATAATAGCGAAAGGATATTTGGGACGTCTTCAGTTCTCTCCCAAAGATGGTATGATCCCCAACAGGGTAAGACATTTGTTCATATTCCCAACATGCTTGTATCCTCTTCCTTCAGAGCCTGTTTGTGCTTTCCTCCCGAGCAGAGTGGTTGGTGAAGGTTTTCATCCTCCTTCAGTGGAGTATTGATCCTTCCTCCTCAGCAGATGTGATCTCTTCGGTAATGCAATATATATGGTGGTGGCCCTGGAAACTTCTGATTTGGTGGTTGTTCCCCACAGAATTCCGTCCCCCCCTCTGATAATTTCCCCAGTAAAGTTGCTTCTACGGCAGATTTTATCTGTGTGTTAATCTTGTCCCTAGCTAGGGTGGTTGATGCTCTTACCCCTGCAGAGATCTTTGGTTCCTGGTATCTTTTGCCCCATCAGATTGGATGTCCTCCAGTGGGCCTGGCTTTCTCTCTCGAGATGTAGTACCGGATGTTTGTCCATTGATTTTTGGACCTGTTTGTGTTAGATATGTCTGTTTTGTCAGCATTCATCATACATAAACCACACATATATGCATAATTTTAACATTCAAATATTCATGTCGCATTATTTGCCATAATTACCTTTGTTTGTTGTCTCCTGCTATTTAGTAATACATATTTCACCAAGCAGATGTTTGCGTCTGATCTCCCCATGTAGAGCCAACCCCATAAGTAGAAAGTGTTTATCCTTTCTTCCATATTCCCCACTGAGTTATGCCCTCGTGGATGATTGTTGTTACTGTTTCCTCCCAACACATATATTGGGATGGAGTTCCCCCTGAGTTATATCCTCATAGGGATGAGTCTTGTTTCATCGTGCCTCTCTAGTTTGTTCCTAGATTTGGCTTCTTGAGATGTTCCCTGCACTTCCCCGTAGTTTAGGTGAATGATTGCTTAGTAACCAGTAATTGTCCATCTTTTCCCGACGGAGTCTGTGGTTTTCTACCCTTATACTGGTAGTTGTAAACCCTATTCTATCCCCTTTCAGAGTTAACCTTATTTTTTTGTTCATCCTAACCGATGGAGGTTACTCTCTTCCGTGGTTTTCTACCTAGTTTTGGTAGATGTAATCCCCTCTTTGACAGTTATCTTTATCCAATATTCGGTATTGATATTCCTTCACCTTTTTAAATATGTCTCCCAGTAACCGGTGATATATCTCCCAGATCATTGCCTTTGTCAATGTATCCCCAGCGAGTCATATTTCATTCGCCTTTTGTCGGCAATGATCGTTTCTCCCTTTGATTGGTCATCATTTTATACCTAGTATTTGGTATCCCGATGTCCTTTTCTTTCAGTCAATTTATCCTTTATTAACCCAGTAACTGGTTGTGGATAATCTTCCATGCGAGTATGTTATCTATGTTCTGAAGGTAATAGATAACATATCTCATGCGCTCTTTGGTCGAAGTCTTTTGCTCTTCCCCAGTCGAGCAAGATTCGTATTCCCTTTTTGCAGAGTCGAATGGTCATCCTGTAATCGAGTTTCCTTTTTAGCCCTCTTTTCAGATGATGAGTGTCTTGGAAATATTCCCCAATTCACGCTTGGTCGGTCACCTATTATATGCCCAGTAACCGGTATCCCTGGTGTTCCTTCCTTTTCTGCTCCCTATTATGACTTTTTGTCCCCTGTGGAGTCAGATTTTTCTGAGTTGAAATATACCTTTTAGGTCTTCCTCTGATGATTTTGGATGTTTGATATCTCTCACCCTTATACTGGTCTTAGATATTCATTCTCCCCGAGCATGTTGTTCCCTCACCCTTATACCGGTGTTGCGATCACATGTCTCCTTGAGCTTATTACCCAGTAACCGGTAATACCTCATCTTGTTTTTTCCTCAGATGAGTCCTGTTTGGATATTTCTTAGTGAAGTCCCTCAGTGGATTTCTCCCCATCTGAGTCCGGATTTTCATCCGAAGTATCCTTTGTGGATAGTTTTGTTGTATTGGCATATTCCCCAATACATGCACCTTGAGTCGGCTCGAGTCTTTCCATTGATTTATTTTCATGGAATTCTTCTCCTGTCTCTCAGCAAGTTCTAAGTCGTGACCTGCTCACGCATTTTTATTCCCTTTAATATCCCCATTAGAGTCCCCCAGAGTCTCTGTCCCATTGAGTGTATTACTCATATGGATTGTCAGTTTCTCCTGATTTCTTTTCTCTTTGTGGACACATATCTCCACAGAGTACTACCTTTTTGCATACATACATTTGCATCTTGAGGTCTCTTAGGGACCAAAATTCGTCTCTTTGTTATTATTTAAGCCCATTCTACCTCGTCGAGACGAATATTTTAACCTTCACTTCTCCGACTAGAATGACCTTAAATAGGGGCATCTGTAAGACCCTAATTTTGACCCTAAGATCCCTCATGGCATCACAACATTGCATTTACATTGCCTCAAGGATCATAAGCATCTTGGCTCCTTACCTTTGGGGTGGGATCTCTTGTGAGTTGGTTTGAGGTCACCAAGCATACTTGAATTGTATATTATTTCTTTTCTCATTTTATTCACTAACCAAAAGCACAAAAATATGACACTAACATCTCTTGTTTGTAGCTTGAGCAGTCACAAGGTCCAAAGCTTCTAGGAGATCCTATGTGCATTGATATGGCCAAGAGAAGATAAAAGAAAGCATGACAATGATTCCCAAAGCTCTCATCCATCAAATATGCCTCCCAAGTATTTCAATTCATCATTTTGATCAAAGCAAATCAAAGGGTTTGAGGCTTGTTTCCCAAGGAAACCCTAATTCATTTGTTCATCAACTATGCCTTGCTCATGAAGCAACCTCAGCCCATGGTCAAAGACAATCAAGGGAAGTTCTTTAATTCATCATTTCATGCATATTTGAACTTATTTGAGTGTCCTCAATCATCAATTCATCAAGATGTGAGGTTTGGACTTGAGAAGTTGATCAGTCAATTCATCTGACTATTTTGAAATACACTGAGACCTAACTTTTTATGTGTTTTTCAAATGGAGATGACCCCAAGAGAAACAATGTTCTTAAGGACTATATGAACAACTTTAAGTTTCATCAAAAATTGATTTGAAGCTTGGAAGGTCATCATCCATTCCAAGACATTATAGGTCATTTTGACTGAAACCCTAATTTTGGGTCAACTTCCCAAGGACATAACTCCTTCATTTTTTATGATCTTGAAGTGAAACCAAATTAATTGGAAAGCTTAAGATGTCTACTTCAAATGTTTTGTTGAGCAAAATTTCAAAATCTCAAAAGAAATACATGTGATAATGCAAAACATTATAGGTCACTTTGGACCAAATGCATTGAAATGTGAAAAAGTCCAACTTCAAGTGCACATAACTTCTTCATCAAAAATCCAAATGATGCCAAATTTGAGTCCAAATTGATCGCCTTGAAAAGATATACAACTTTGATGTTGAAGATTTTGTCATTTTGAGCTTGCATCATTGAGACAGAAGGGCTTGAACTTTGGCCAATTTTGAAAATCTCACATATGCATGTTTTGCACCCTACACTTCAAATCCAATTTTCATTAATTTCCAAGGCCCAAGTGGAATTTTGATCAACATGACATTTGTTCCTTATGCAATAAGCTTTCCAACCATTACTCATAAGGTTGCATTTCAAGTTTGGACATGGCATTTTTGAAAGCTTGAACATGTTGGTGCATTTTTGAAAATCTATTAAAATTACATTGCATGAGCTCAGCACACTCATTCTGCACGTCCATTCTCATTCCCTTTGGCATAAGCTTGTAAATCCAAGTGGAATTGGGCCCTCCATGCGCCTGTACAGGCCCATACATGAAGGCCCTTTCCATCCATGCACATGATTTGTTCATGCAACTCAGCCTTGCTCAGCTATAAATACAATGCCATTGCCTCTCATTTTAGCAACCTTAAGGCGCCCCAATTGCTGCTGAACTGAAATCCTAGCCATCACTAAAGGAACTAATCCATTTTTCTTCAAATTTTTCAGATCTGAATTTTGATTTCATTGACCAATCTTCAGATCTCAAAGTTCCTAAATCTTCTCTCCTTGATCCATAGTGTCTACTGTAAATCATGAAGTTCACATGAACACCACAAAATTTCCACTTTTGATTTCTCTCAATATAGAGATCTAGAATGGAATTGAGTGGTACAGGGGTGATGTACATCACCCCAGCTCTCTATTGATGCCTGTACAGTGCATTTTTGTTGCCATTTTAATTTCTGCAATTTTTTATGTGGCCGGAGAAGACGGTGGCGCTGGCCACCATCTGGTCTCCAGATTCAATCAGATCCGTCCATTGATTTTTCCAGATCCAATCACACACGTCCATTCTTATGACTTATTTAAAGGCTCGGTGTGTTTTAGTTGACCAAGGTGTATGGTGAACGCGCGCTTCTAGGCCGTGTGATGATCCACGTCAATTAATGAATCTTCACCCAATGGCTCACGCTTTTTCCTTATTTCTATTTTCTGATTTTATTTTCATTTTATTATTTTAATTCCATTTCATTTTGAAAATTCATATCTCTCTTATTATTGGTCCAAAAATTATGGGACCAATTTCATTCTTCTCCTTTTAATTTCTACTTTCTAAAAATGATTTTTAATATTTTTTAATTTGTCATTTCATATTTTTTAGTAATTTTCTCTTTTCTGGTTATTTTTAATTCATTTAATATAGTTTTTGATATTCAAAAAATACAAAAAGTATTTTTCCAACCTCTTTGAATGATGATAGATCTATGAAAAATATTCTCATCAATTTATTAATTGATTTGAGATTTATTTGAGATTTTAGTTCTATTAGGTTATTTTTATGCATTTTTAATTGACTTAAAATAGTTTCTGACTTTTAAAAATGCTGAAATTTTTTGTCAAACTTTGTTTGACCTTGTTGAACTTGGGATAATTCACTTGGACTTTTCAAAGTTGATTTGAAGTGAGTTTGAAGTTTGACCTTATTTTATTATTTTAATTCAAGTTTTATTTTAATATTAAAAAATGCCAAAAATATTTTATTTGTTTCTTGACTTCTCATTCTCATTTTGCTTCTGTTTTCTATTGTTTGACCTTGATCTTCTCTATCTTTGGTCAATGCTTGTTGATTAGTACATACCATTTCCATTAATGCACTTTAATTCTTCATCTTCTTCTTCTTCTTTTCTCTTTTTCTTTTTTGATCAATGAGTTAAGGATTGGTGGTTAGCATTTATACATGGAGGTTTAATCTTCCTTGATTCAAATCTAATTCATCTTGATCATGGATCAAGTGAATGGCTTTGCATTAAGGATAGGTTGCTTCCTAAATCATGCAAAGAACCTAAATCAATACAAGATCATTTCTCATCTTCTTTTTGGCATGGCAAGTTGTTGGAGTTTGATTCACTAATCAAGACCTCTAACTTGTGTTGTTGCCTACATTATTATTGACCGGCCTCAGATAGTTGTGACTTCTACATAAGTCCAATTACGATTGCTTAACATAGCGCTAAATTTGCCTTATGGCACACTAACTATTAACACTAACCATTAACCATTAACATTTACTTCTTGCACTTTACATTTATGCAATTTACTATTCTTGTACATATTATTCATTTGCTTTTTCCTTTGCTCATTTGAGCACATGTTTATGATAATGCAATTTGCCTTTTGCTCACTTGAGCACATAATTGTGTATATATTATTGTGCTTGTGTTTTGTTTTGATTGATGTGGACCAAATGCAAAGAAATGAACAAATGGACTTAGTTTCTAGGACATTCCCTATGCAAAATTGGAGTAAAAGGACCTAAATGTTGAAGATGGATTAGAAGGACTAAACCTCTAAACTCACTCTTGTCCATTCTTGATTTACTTCATAGAATTCTTTGATGTGTGTGCTTTTGTGCTAGGGGATCCTATGTGAGCTCAAATTGAAGAACCATTGCCATGTTCATCCAAAGTGAAAGATACAAGAAACATTGGGGATCTTCTAAGAGCTTGTTTGATTATGTTGATTGCTTGATCTTACACTTATTTTGCTTGCATATTCCAAAGGATGGGAGTTACTTGGATCATCAATATGATCTCAAGAGAGGAACTCCATTTGTGGTCTTGCTTCTTATCCCTCATCTCTTGTATGTTTAGGACTTTAGCCATTCTTCTTCTTCCCTCCACTCTAACCCAAACCAAAACTTTTGTGCAAACATTTAACACTTATTTTCAAACATTAGAAACCTAAGCCTTATGCTTTTGATTTTCAAACTTGTTTCATAACACTTATTTTGAATTGAATCCTAAGTCAATTTTGACCATATTTTGTAAACACTTTTCATTGGTAAATACCACTCATCCAAATACCTTTTTTGTGGTTTCAATGGCCACTTTCTTAATCAAAAACTTTTTTTATAACCTTTAGCTATTAGGTTTGAGTTATCCTTGAGGTAGATGTAATACTCACCTATATCCTTAGTGATGGACAATGAGTCTTCCATGCTTATTATAGGGTTAACCCCTCACTAGCATGTTGAAGCAATCCTCACATGGTGGATTTATTGTTTTAGGTTGAGTTTTCTCCCTTGGATAACAAAAGACCTTAAGCCTTTTGGACCAATTAATTCACCAACTCATTTTGAGATTTTTACCCCGAACTATGAGGTTTTGATCCTAATCTTTTTAAGATGGTACGTAGGCAATGGGTTCATCCATCCAAACACAAAATGCAAATAACTTGTATATTATCTTCTCCTCTCTTCAATCATGTTTGCACAAATAAATTTTCACAAAAATACCAACCTTAAAACAAATGTGAAAAGGGCTCCCTAGGAGTACCTAGGATGTTTTGGGTGCTTAAAACCTTCCCATTGCATAACCAACCCCCTTACCCCGATCTCTGACATTTTTACTAGTTTTTTATTTGATAAAACTTTTAGGTTTTTGTTCGCTTTCTAACCATTCCTTTGGATAAATAGAAGTGCGGTGGCGACTCGACTTGTATGGTTTACCTTGGATTTAGTCAATATCTCTAATGGTAACGAATACCCCGCTACAGTTAGTACTGTATTTCCTTAAGCAATATTTGATTTACTATTTACAACAAGTTTTTACGTCTGGTTGTGCAGGAAGAAATAACTTCTAGAAGAAATGAGTGAGCTTAAGAAGCAACTAGAAGAGCTATTGGAGAAGCAATTTGTAAGACCTAGTGTGTCGCCTTAGGGAACACCTGTTTTGTTGGTTAAGAAGAAAGATGGAACCATGAGTTTGTGTGTGGATTACCGGTGATCGAATAAGCTTACTATTAACAATAGGCATCCTCTTCATATAATTAATGATCTTATGGATCAGTTGAGGGGAGTTTGCATGTTTAGTAAGATAGATCTGAGATTAGGTTACCACCAAATTCAAGTGAAGTCATAAAATATATTCCTAAGAGAATGTTCAAGACTCGCTATGGTCATTATGACTATTTGGTTATACCTTTTGGTGTGACCAATGCACCAGGAGTGTTTATGGAGTATATGAACAAGATTTTCAATCCCTATTTGGATTAGTTTGTCATGGTGTTTATAAACAACACCTTGGTATATTCTAAGTCAGAGGAAGAGCATGTAGAATATCCGAGGGTAGTATTTCAAACCTTTAAAGAAAATAAGTTTTATGTTAAGTTGTCGAAGTTCGAGTTTTGGTTAAAAGAAATTAGTTTCCTCGGACATGTAATTTCCAGTGGTTGGAAAAGTAGTGGATCCATCTAAGGTAGATGCGGTCTTACAATGGAAAATGCCTAAATTAGTAACTTATATTAGAAGTTTTCTTCTATTATCAAGTTATATAAAAGATTCATAGAAGGTTTCTCAAAGTTAGAACTGCCATTAACCAAGTTAATCTAGAAGGGGAAAGCTTTTGTGTGGGATGTTTAATATGAAAAGTGTTTTCAAGATATTAAGGAGAGATTGAGATCAACACCAATCTTAATTTTTCCAAATCCAAGCTAATATTTTGTGGTGTATTATGGTGCATCTAAGTTGGGTCTAGGTATTATGCTTATGCAGAAAGCTCAAGTTGTAGCTTATGCTTCTAGACAACTTAAGACTCATGAAAGGAATTATCCTACACATGATATGGAATTAGAGGTCATGGTTTTTGTACTTAAAATTTGGATGCACTACCTATATGGATCAAGATTCAAAGTTTTGAGTGATCATGAGAGTTTAAAATATTTGTTCAATCAGAAGGAACTAAACATGGCATAGAGAAAATGGCTGAAACTTTCAAAAGATTATGATTTTAAATTGAGCTATCATTCAAGTAAAGCTAATGTAGTCACAAATGATTTGAGTAGGAATTCATTTCATATATCTGCTTTGATGGTCAAGGAAATAGATTTAATCGAGCATTTTAGATATCTAAGATTAGGGCGTGAGCTAACACTGAAAAGTGTGAAATTGGGTATGTTAAAGGTAACTAACAATGTGTTAGAAGAGATTAAAGAAGGTCAGAAGTTGGATTTACACATATTGGATCAAATGGCACTGATAAGTAAAGGAAAAGAATTGGATTTTAAAGTAGGTGATGATGGGATTATGAAATTTCGGGATAGGATTTGTGTGCTAGATATATCATAACTTAAGAAGATGATTTTGGAAGAAGGTCATAGAAGTAATTTGAATATTCAACCGGGAGCTACAAAGATGTATCAAGACCTTAAGAGAATATTTTGGTGGCCAGGCATGAAAAATGATGTTCTTGAGTTTGTGTCTTCTTTCTTAGTTTATGAGAAGTCGAAGATAGAACATCATAACCCATCTAGATTGGTGCAACCTTTGAGTATCCCAAAGTGGAAGTGGGATAATATATCTATGGATTTCTTGGAAGTTTGCCTAGAGCCACTAAAGGGCATGATTCGATATGGGTTATAGTAGATAGGTTGACCAAATCAACCCACTTTATCTCGATTAATATCATTTACCCATTGAAGAAGTTGGCTGAAATTTATATAAGGGAAATAGTGAGATTGCATGGGATTCCATCTAGTATAGTTTCAGATAGAGATCCTTGATTCATGTCGAGTTTTGGGAAGGTTTGAATAAAGAAATGAGAATAAAATTAATATTGAGTTTTGCGTATCATCCATAGACGGGCAATCAAATAGAAAGAACAATCCAATCCTTAGAAGATCTTTTAAGATCGTATGTTTTAGAACAAGAAGGTAGTTGGGATAGTTATTTACAGTTGATTTAATTTACCTAGAAAAACAATTTTAATTATAGTATTGGAATGATACCTTTTTATGCGTTATATGGTAGAAGATGTAAAACGCCCTTATATTGGTATGAATCTGGTGAAAGTGTCGTGTTAGGACCCGGAGTAGTTCAACAAACTACTTAGAAGGTTAAAATGATTCAAGAAAAGATGAGGACTTCGCAAAGTAGGAATAAAAGTTATCATGATAAAGGGAGGAAATCCCTCGAAGTTCAGGAAGTAGATCATATGTTCTTAAGAGTCACTCGAGTGACTTGGGTTGGTAGGGAATTGAAGTCGTGAAAGCTTACTCCTCGTTTTATTGGTCTTTATCAAATTCTTAGGAGAGTCAGCAAAGTCTTATACTAAATTGTATTACCCCCATCACTTTCAAATATCCATATTTTATTTCATGTCTCTTAACTTCGTAAGTATATTTCAAATCCTTCACATGTGATTTAGTCAGAAAGATGTGCATATCAGAGATAACTTAATTTATGAAATATCATCTTACGAATTGAAGATCGAAAGGCAAAACACTTGAGAGGAAAGTAAGTTCCTTTGGTTAAGGTCGTATGGGTAGGAGTTGTTGACAGTAGTGTGACTTGAGAGCTAGAAAGCCAAATTAAGGAGTCTTACCTAGACTTGTTCGGATCAGGTAAATTTTCGAGGAACAAAATTCAATAAGTGAGGGAGAATCGTAACGCTCCGAAACTTATTTGAATATCATTTTTATTAATATTTCAATTTTGGTGTGGTTCATGATTTTGTTATTATTATATTATTATTATTTAAGAAGAAAATATATATTGTAATAAATTGTGTAAGGCCAACTAGTCCAAATTTGCCCCAAAACACTTTATTTACTTTTTGTGTGTTTTTAACCATTGCAATGCTTCCAGTGCTTTAAACTTTTGTGGGTTTTTATTTCAAATCAAATAATGAGTTATAGAAAATAAAAGGAAAATCGTTGAAGAGGAGAGAGAGAGAGAGGATTGCATTAATCAAAGTGGCTATAAATTGCTATTATTCATCAAGGCAATCAATATTCACTCCCTTCACCACCTTATTAATAGAATAGTGGGTTGAATTTGTATTATTTCATGAGTTATTATTGTAAAATCAACATGCTACATTTATATAAAGAAGAAGTTAATAATGAACAAATATATTTTTGAATTTTATTAAACAAACACATTGTGAGATTTTAAGGGTTTTGCTCCTTTGGACTGAGTTTTTGATCTTTTCAAAAAACCAAGTTTCTTGTGGTGATCTTCACTAAAACTTATCATCCATTTGAATTAATAGAAAGAGTGTGGTGCCCTATTTCTATCATTTTTCATCGTTTTCTTTCTAAATATTTTGCTGTTACAATTCTGCCCCAAATCAAGTTATTAGTTAAAACCCGTGTCCTTAATCCATCTTATTATAGATCAATGTGCTTGCAGGAATAATCAAGAAGTGATCAAAGATGGTAAAGCTCATGGATAGCAAGAAAAAGTCAATCAGTAGCTTATTAGGTTTGGCAATGATATGGTTGTGATGATGACAACACTTGAAGTCAAGCAAAAGAAAGGGTATGTTAACGAAGAAGCTGATTAACCCAAAGAAAGAAAGTGGTATTTTAACCGAGAATCGATGATTAACCAAAAGAAAGGATCTGTTAACAAAGAAGGTGATTAACCCACAAAAGGAAAGAGTGGTGTTTTAACCAATATATGGTGATTAACCATAAGAAATGGTATGTTAACCATAAGAGGTGATTAACCCAAAGAAGGAAAAATATTATTTTAACCGAGAATCGGTGATTAACCAAAATAAAGGGTATGTTAACCAAGAAGGTGATTAACCCAAAGAAAGAAAGTGGCACTTTAACTAATAATCAATAATTAACCAAAAGAAAGGGTATGTTAACCAAGAAGGTGATTAACCCACATAAGGAAAGAGTGATATTTTAACCAAGAATCAGTGATTAACCAAAATAATGAGGGCATGTTAACCATAAAGAGGTGACTAACCTAAAGAGAGGGGTTTGATTCAAAATTGGGTGCTTAACCATAAAAAAGTGATTAACCCAAAAGAGTGTATGGATGTCCAAGAGTATGTTGGATTTGATCCAAAGAGAAGTGCATTGTTGAAATTGATTGTTGCAATGTTAAGGTGTTGAAGAAGACTTGGCAGTTATTCAATTTAAATTACACTAAAGTCTATGAGTGAAGGTGAATACTTTGAACAACTAGGTCATTCGTCCCGTATCCAAAGATATTTCAGAATGAGAATATGAATACTCCCTCTCACCCCTTCTCTACTACTTAAGGTCGTGGTGCACATTCCGAATCGTAACTGACAAGTGTTGAAAAGTTTTTTTGTTATGCTTGATGTTTATAGTCTTCATAGTTTTGTATGATGTCTTAAGCTTGTGTTTGACTTTAGTGTGAAGTCATGAGAAGTCCAATGTAATGCTAGTACAGAGGATCAACCTTATCAAGTGATCAAGAGGCTTCTGATCACTTGACTGGACATGTGGCTCAAATATGTGACTAAGCTATTTGATCAAAGGCAATTTTAATCAACCAGTCAATCAGGAATAGTGTCAAAGTATGAATAAAGCACATGGATTTTATGAATTTAGAATAACAAAGAAATCAAAGTGTTAATCATGCATATTAATTTCCAAAATCAAACTAATCTAATATGAACATGTTTATTAATTCTAAAAGGATCTAATGGATAATAAATTATAATACTAATGATTTATTGCTAAAATAATGTGTATTGTTTTTATTATTTTCAAAGTGTGGATTAAATGGAAAAAAATTAAAACCTAATTACATCTAAGCATTAATATCAATTTCAAAGTATATTTCATATCCTAATCAAGTATTAAAATGTATTAAAAAAACTAAAATGTATTATTAAAAAAACAACAACAAAAAATCAAACCAAAAGAAGAAAAAAATAAGGATGCAGGGGGTGTGTAATTGCGTGGGGTTCAATTAGCAGACATAGTGGACCAAGTGGCCTTGGGCCCAAAGGCAAAGGCCAAGAGAGTGGGGAGAGTCTGGATCAAGAAACAATTCACTCTATCCATTGTTCTAACAAACTTGTTATCCATGTTTTCATTAAGCCAAAGGCTCCTCTGCGCTGAAAATCGCCTCTAGCGGTGGCGGAGGTGAAAACCTCCAAATAAACATATCAAATTGCTCTCCTTGACTCATTCTTCCATAATCCACAATCTTCTTCCTCTAATATTTAATCAAATTCTCAAACTGCACCGAAATACCTATTAACCCTAATTCAAAAATTCAAAAATTAAATGTTATGAATGAGGAATCAAAGCCTACAATATTAAGGCTTTGATTCCTCAGGTTCGAAGCTACATTACTACAACTTGAATCAAGGAAAAATGTAAGAAGAATGAAGAAATCATACCTACAAGGATGAGAAGTTCCCCTGTCTTGTAGGGATTGATGAAGATGAGGTTGAACAAAGAACAAGCTCCACTGAGGTAACTCTGAATCAACCGCTCTTTCTTCTCTTTGATTCTCTCTTCTTCTTCTCCAATCTCTTTAGACTATATGTTCTGACTATCCTTGCTTTGTGGTTGTTGTTCTTGTGATGTGTATGAGAGATGTAGAGAGTTGAGAATTTGATGAGAGTGAGAGAATTTGTGATGATTGAAAAACTATTATGTGTCAAAAAATGATTGAATGCTGATTTTGAAGTGATTTTAGAGGATTCTCTCCCTTGTGAGATGAGAGTGGATCTTATAGAGGTTTGAGAGTGTAATAGAATCGGGCACTTGGTCAGGGTCGTTATGGCAAGCTAACTCTGTTAGTTTTTTGTGGTTTAGGTTGTTAGTAGTTAAGACTTTGTTAAGAGGTTCTGTTAAGTTTAATTGAATTCTATTACGAGTTTAGTTTAGTTAGTTGCTTTGTAAGTGTTAAATGTTAAGTTTGAGTCAGAATATGTTTTGTCAAGTTCAATTAGATTGAATTTGGTTATGGCTTGTATTTGATTGTTAGATTTCTGTTAGCTCATTTTTGGAATGAATGTATGATGATGGTTATTGTTCTAATTTTAGTTAGTGGTTGAGTTTTAGCTTGTTTTGAATTCAGTTAGCTATTAGTTAGGAATTGTCAGTTAATTAAGCTAGTGTTATCATGCTATTGAATTAATTGTCAATGTTAATGAAAGAGTTTAGATTTGTTGTTATGATTAAATGAAATTTGAATTCATCTGTTGGTATTTTGAATGTGGCCGAGGGATGTTAGAAATAAATTGATTAAGGGATGTTAAGAAGTAACTTGGATTGTATCGGTTAGTGATTTGAATTTCAGTTAAATAGGGAAATTGATTGAGTGCAGTTAGAAAGCAATTTTGAATTGCTTGGCAGTTAGTTTGAAGATTTCAAAATGTAAAAGTTAGCTATGCAGTTAGGTGAATTGAAGTGAAAAAATGTTATTTGAATTTGAATTTATGAAGTAGAGGTTATGTGAGTTAATGAGTCACACGTTGGTATAAAATTGCAGACTGCTATCGTGTTGAGAATATAGACTGGTTCATTTGCTTATGTTGGTCTGCTAAAAGTTATTGATTACATGGATGGATACTAGTTGTGAGTGATTGTTAGCATATGATTAGCTAAATGGAGCTTGAAGTTTTGTTACAGTATTGTGGTTAGAGTTTTGTAATTGGAGTATAGGGTTGAATTATGACTAATGAATGCTAATTGATTTGTTAAGTGTGCTAATTGTCATGTTAGTAAGTTTAGAAGCAAGTTAGAGTGATGTGAAATTAAGGACTAGTTAGGATTGTGATTGGTCATGTGTTGTTATGCTAATTGGATGATTGCATTATATTGATGCTTATGTGTATGGCTTGATATGAATGCTAATGGTTGTGTGTGCTTTTGCAGAGCATGTATGCGTATGTGGATAAGAAAAGACAAGGCTAGACATGATTTTAAGTCATGACATGAGGACACTTAAGGCATATGAAGAAGACTTGGAAGGCTTGCTATTGATGAATAGGATTATGGTTTAGGAATAGAACTAGGCAGTTGACTTTGGTCAACTGGTTGACCATTAAGTTAACAGTTGACCAAAGTCAACTATTAGATCAAAAGTGTGGCTTTTTGTATATTCTGATTTTGAATTTTTTGCAATGTAAATGGCTTTGTTTTTGAAATGAATGGCTTGTATCTCAATAAAGATTAAATTTCCCTCCAAAACCTAAATTTTGAAAGTTTGAAAGGCATTTGAAATTGCATCTTTCTTGAATGAGAATGTGCCATGATATGCCTTGAATCTAAAACAAATAGCGAGACAAAACTAATATGTAAGATCCTAACAAAGAATGGTCAACAAAAGTGACCTCTAACCCTAATGCCATGATATGCTTAACATTATCCAGATGTCATAGACCAATGTTAGGTTTTTTTTAAGAGTCAACCAAATGATGACCAAGATTAGGGTTTTTTCTAAAGACTTAAATTGCAAGTGCATCATGAAACCCTAGATCATACATCATCCATAATCCACTTATTTACATCACCAGTAACAAGACCTTTGAATTAATGATGTTTATGTAAAAACTGAAATGTAGGAATGACCTAGACACCTGGGAGGACATAGATGAATCATAGACCAAAAGTCAGATGAAAAATGAAAAGAAGTAGGAGAAATTTTGGGGTATGACAACTGCCCATATTTAATCTTCTTGAACCTGAATGCACGAATGTTGATGGCTTTTCCGACATTTAAGGTAGAAAAGGATTAAATATAAGAACATTAAAAACTTTGTCAGTTGAGAATGTAGTGGATGTAATTTAAGAAAGATAAGTGTATTGGGGTTATGGAATGTAAAATGGATTTTTGTAGGTTTATCTGTTGGGGATTGACTGAAACATCTGTTGAAAAAACAAGTCAGTCGCAAGAGAAATGTTTGATATGCATGATATATGCAATGTATGTTTTTTTTCATGATGCATGAAGTTATGTATGTTATGCAGCAATGCAGGTTATTTTGTGAGACATGAATGATGTCTACAAGGGTGAGACACTTTTTGGTGTAGACTAAACCAGAAAATTTGTACCTCAAGGAGAAAAGATAGGTATGAGTGTTTATGATGATTTTGTTTTGCGTCCAGTGATGAGCTTTGACAAGTATTGGGGGTTGAGATATTCCCGCGGGGTTCCACAAAAGTAAATATTGATTGTGTACTTGCACAAGGCAAGCATAAAGAGTGTAGGTCTTGAAAATGATTTTCCAGATGGGAACTAGACTTTGAAAAGATATGTCAGCCGAAAACTAACTAGCAGACAGGAATTGGATTTTGAAGAGATAAGCCAGACGTGATTTGACTACCAGACGAGAACTGGATTTTGAAAAGATAAGCCAGACGGGAACAGACTACCAGACATGAACTGGATTTTGAAAAGATAAGACATACGGGAACTGACTACCAGACGAGAATTGGATTTTGAAAAGATAAGCTAGATGAAAACTGACTACCAGACGTGAACTGGATTTTGAAAAGATTTTCCATACGGGAACTATGCTTTAAAAGAGTTTTCCAGACGGGAACTAGGCTTTAAAAGAGTTTTCCATACGAGAACTGGGATTTGAAAGAGTTTTCCAGACGAGAACTGTGATTTAAAAGAGTTTCAACCAAAGTTGGACTTTGTGAGGAACTCACTCAAAATATTAGTTGGGAATTTATGTGGATAATGTTCTATTCAGAGGTACATTATTATTGGGTTCTTCGTGCAAGGTACCAAATCTGGCTTATACTTTGTATGCATATTTGAGTTTGTATGGCGTAATGCTCCATCTTGATAGATATGCTACGTGTTTTTAAGGATGCAATGCTATGTAATGATGATTACTATATGCAAGATGAAAGTATGGTTGAGCTTTTTGGTATGCCAGGCAAGGTTGGGCTTTGAGAGTGCCAACTAAGATTGGGCTTTGAGGAGGTGCAAAGTGAGTTGGGCTTTAGGGATGCGAAGCAAGTTGGGCTCTAGAGATGCCAAGCAAGTTGGGCTTTCAGAGGTGCCAAGCAAGTCGGGCTTTGAAAGATGCCAAGCATGTTGGGCTTTGAGAGTTCCAAGTAAAATTAGGCTTTGGAGGATGTGCCAAGAAAGTTGGGATTTTGAGATGCGCCAAGAAAGTTGGGCTTTGGCTCTTTTTTTTTGCAAGGCTTCATATTATGCCAAATGAATGATATACATGAGTGAAGCGGCATAATTAATGCATGGTGATGATTTGGGTAATGATTTATTGAATGCTCATGTGGTAGGAGATGGAAAATTTGAAGTTAGGATAAGGGTTGTGAAGACGTGATTCTACGACACCTACTTCAGGCTCAACGGTTGTTGATACAACTTTGTACTTGTCTTGGAACATGGAGAGCACTTGTACCTTCATAGCCTGTTTTTTCCCCAGTCTGTTGGGTATTGCATGGATTGCCCCAGTCACAGGTTATGAAGCAGCCTTGTCATAGACAAGATTTATCTGACCTGCCCTGGTGTCTTGCAACTGTATGCCTCTGATTACCTGTCTCTTGGAGCTTTTGAGGTGGCCTAACTCAATATGGCCTTAAAGTGATTTTCCCTTGGATGGCTGATCTTGGAGAGATGTTTCAAATCTCGACGTGATTGCCCTAGATTGACTCAATCTTGAAGCGGGTTTCCCTTCTGCTCAATGGAGTTTTCAGGCGTTTTGCCCCTTGGTGTGATCTATCTTCTCATTATGGAAACTTTCAAGATGTGAACAGCTTATTCACGAATAAGAGTGTTTGTTTTTGAAAATGGTAATGTTAATGTTATGTTTATGACAAATTCGAAATTCACGTCTATTCACTGAGATTACGACATATAGTGAATGAATCAACAGTTAGGATGCCATATCCATACTAACACAAATGATAAGCAAATTGTTTAGGAGTCAGCTTTAACGTGATCTTACCGTACTATGATTTCGAAATAAACCCTGCTTCAATTAGGTCTTTTGAGGGTTGTAACGTGGCATGGTTCACGGATTCAGAAAGAAAAGGACTTATGACTCAAAATTTATTTTAACTCACCCATTCTCCTTGATGTTCTATAGTCCTATGTTCAGCTAGTTCAAGATAAGCGTTCGCTTTTTAAAAAGGTTTTGAATGGTAAAAGTGATGGTTAAGGAACCAATGAGGTTTTTGAAGTGACAATCACCCACTTTTTGTTTTTGTGTTTGTAGCAACACAAATTTGTTCTTACTGAGGATTTTTCTTTTGATTCCTCTTTTGTTCATTTTTGTTTTTGCTTTCCCTGAATTTTTCCTGGACTGATCTTTTGAGTTTTCAATCCACTAGGATGCCCTCATTTTTGCCTAAGTCACTTATTTTCAAGTTTTCGACTTAGCGGACTTTTCTTTTGCTTTTTTTTCATTTCTCATTTTGCTTTTTTCAGAACAAATTGTGCGACATTTGTTCGTTTGATTTGTTAAAAGGGTCGTGACTGCCTCATTCCTTTTTTTAGTGAGGGACAACCATTGCGGATTTATGATTTTCGATCTCGCGTGAGGGATATGATGTGGTTGATCCTCATATAGGATACTCTTTTTTTGAAATTTGAACGCATGGTCAAACTAACTAAACATTACCCTACCCCTGGTTAAGATTGAGGGTTTTTTGTACAGAAAGAAACTCCTATTCCTAGGCTCAATGGGGTTGACTAGCGGTTATCTTCCTTATATCTCTGATGTTTGGGGATTTGAAACAATGTCTTACATCGTCAGAAAGGTTTTATTCAAAAGCATACAAGCAACCGGTTCGTGTATTTTGATTTCATCATTCTCCTTTTGATTTTTCCTTAAATAAAAGTTTGATATTGATAAATAAAATATGAGTGAAAACGAATGGGTTGATTCAAAACATGCATATTCATTTCATTATTATTATTATTTAAAAATAAACGAGTTTTACAAGTGAATAACAGTTAATAAACAAAAAGATTACAAATGAAAATGATTGAACGGTCTAAGGATCGTCGTCGTGATTAGCCTTAGATCCACCCATAGGTTGGGGTCATCGTGCTTGTACAAGTTGACATGATAGTCCTTTCAGACTCTGCCAACAGATGCAACCTCTTTTGATCTATCCTTGCTTCTAGTTGCACCATTTATGGCATTGCATATGTGCCCGCATGCGGAGGCATCAGATTGTTCAATATGTTTGGGTTGTTTGGCATGAATGTGATAGCCTTTGAGTCGATCAGGTCTTATACTTTGTGCTTCAAGGCTCTGTAATTCTCAATTGCATTCCCGGGTGCCCCTGAGTGAAACTCGCATCTAGCCTTTGCGTTATAGCCTGGAGGAAGAAGTGTTAGAGGAGGTCCTAGTTCCCATAATTGAACCAATGGACAATTGAGAAATGAAGGGAGTAGAGGCATAGGAACCAGTTATATCCCTCTTTATTGTTTCCTCTGTAAATGTTGTCCCTGCCCTTGATTTATATTATGTTGTGCAGTTAGTTGACTTTGCAGAATCTGAGCCTGAGGAGGTTGTTGATATTGAGCTGCAGTAACATATGTGAATGAGTAGTATAGCATGGGAGCTATAGGTTCTTGGAACTGAGGATAAATCTGAGGAGTATCACATTTTGGGAAAATTTGAGCAGGACACATCAAGACGGGATTAACCATCTTTGTGCTCGGATTAACAGTTTGACCATGTAGGACCCCATACAGAGCATAGGGTTCCCTAGGATAAGAATATGGATGTACAACTGTAGCGGGAAATTCATGATCATCAAGCTATTGATAAGCTAGAGATCAATTAACAAGAGTCACCACCGCACTTTTATTGTTTCCAAGGGAAAAGGGAAAAAGTATGAACCAAAACCCAAAAAGTATGAAGTTTTCAAATAAAAACTAATAAAAGTCAGAGATCACAGGTAAGGGGGTTGGTTACATAGAGGGAAGGTGTTAGTACCCAAAGTGTCCTAGGTACTCCTAGGGAGCCCTTTTTGTGTGCATATATACTTGGTATAAAGTGATGTTTTCAAAGGATGAGAAAAGAATTCATTATTTATATTTTTGTGTTTGACAAGACCTTCGTTCTCGTGCCTACGTACCAACATAAAAATGAGGGATCAAAACCTCGTAGTTCGTGCTACAAATTTCAAAATGAGTATGTTGGTTTTAACAAAATTTTAAGTTTGAAAGGCACACAGGCCTGAAAATGGTTTGAATGAGTTAGTTCTTTTTTGGCTTTTTGAAAGTTTAAGTCAAGTATAATTAAGTTTATTTACAAGTTTGATTTAAGAAAAGAAGTTTGAAAATGCAATGGCATAAGGCCAAAGTTTCTATCTTTTTGCAAAAGTGGTCAAAGTTTAGAACAAAAGTAGTTCACACAAAGAAGATTTTGAAAATGGAGGAAGAGATTTTGAAATTAAAGAAATGAGGAGAATATGAAGAGACTATCCTATGCACAAAAATTAAAAGTTTAGGGTTGAAAAGATCTAACCAAATGGGTAGCAATCCAATAGACAAGTATGTCAATAGAAACCCAGAATTCCCTTGGACTTTTTAGAATCAAATAACACATAAATGCATAATTATATTCTCTTGAAGAGAAAGGCATCAAATAAAGATGGCCTCATCCAAGCTTATCCATTTCACGATCTTCTCCAAAATGACCCATGCAACAGATGAATTCCACAAGTCACAGGTTCAAAATAACAGCTTAGCAATGATCAATGTTGCAGATGAATCTAGAGAGGTCTTCAAAGATGTATCAGATGAATTTCAAATTTCAAGCAATTGGTTCTTCAACAAGTTAGCGTTGGCCAAGTCCATTAGCAAAGGAATGTTGCCTAAACTCTAAGTCCATTTGGGCAAGATCAAACCAACAGTCCACTCAAAAACCAAAACAAACAAGCAAAGTATACACAAACAAAACAATTTCACACAATATGGTCCAAATGGACAAAATGAAAATTGCTTTAACATAAACAATTAGAATGATATGTACAATGGCAAATGAAATAAAGTGCTAAAAGTAAATTGCATTAAAGTAAAAGCTTGAAATTTAAAGTCAATGGTTAGTAAGTTAGAAGTTAGTTTTGTTTTGCTTTTGATTTCAAGACATTCTTTGGAGAACACTCAACCCACTTATCACAAACATGGATCCTTGAACCAAAACATCTTCCAAAGGAAGGAAAGAAGGCCAAGTTTCCACACAATACCATGAAAGAGGGGAGACTTACAATCTCACTAACTAGAATGCTTATGCCTTTTATGTCACAAATTTAGCGATATGTTAAGTAATCGTAATTGGACTTATGTAGAAGTCACAACTATTTGAGGCCGGGCAATAAACTTTTGGTGTTAATGTATGTTGGAGACATAGTATTATGAACTATGCTCATGAAACATACCACACACAAAAAATATGCAAAAGGTGTGGCCTAATCTCATCCATACTCATGTTAATCTTTCAATCAACTAGCATTAGGACTTTGAGATGTCATTGACCAAATGAAAATGAATGGAAGAAGAAGAGGAATTAGATGAAGAGGGAAGGGGATGAATGATATCATAAATTGGTCAAAGGAGGACTTTTATTAAATTAATATCATTCATTCATTTTGGGAGATGGAATGTATATTCCATCAATCCCCTAAATCCAACGATATTAACTTGACAAAGTCAAAACAACCTTGACCAAGGCCCAACAACAAACAAGCAAACTCAAATAAGTCAACACAAATGGTCAACACAATTTAAATGACATTTATTCAATTAAAAATAATAAAATAATGCATTAAAATCAAATATATTTTGTCCAATTCCTAAAATCTCATCAAAACACCAAAGAAATGGCCATGATATTTATCATAGGTCAAACAAGGTCAAAGGACCTTGGAGAAAAAATTTCATAATTTTTGGACATTTAAAAATATTTTTAAATAATTAAAAACAAATTCAAAATCAATTAATTCATGAAAAATATTAATAATGATCCAAAAAATAATTTTAATTCAGAGTATGAAAGAGAAAAATATTTGGAAATTTTTGGTGAAAGTCCCATATTTTTTGGATCAATATTGAATTTAATATGAATTATTGAAGAAAATGCAATTAAAACAAAATATCAAAAATTCAAAAATACGTGGACCCTCAGATCTCCCTCATTAATTGAGGTGACAGATCTGATGCTCCAAAAGCGTGTTCCATGTGTTCCTGAGTCAACCGCGTGGTACAGATGGTGATTAAAACAAACGCCTCAGATTAAAACGTGAGACATGGATCCTATGGTTCAGAAGTGAGACACCTCATTGCCGGAGCCAGAGCTCCGGTCATCTTCCCCGGTGAGCTCCACCAGACTGGTCAAGATGAACCATCACCAAAATAAAAAACAGGGACATGATCTTGAAGAAGAAATGCACTGAGCTCGAATCTGACCTCCAATTATTCCAATTCCAAATATATTGAGAGATATGTGGATTTGAAAATTGAGGTACATGATCTGAGTTGCTTCGATTTGACCTCAAAGCAACTCAATCTTCTTGCCTACATTGGTAGGACTTCAGACAACCAAAGAATCAATGGAATTGAGCAAGAATTTAGGAGAATCGAAGAGTTTAAAATTTCTGCAAATTACCTTCAATGGAGGTCTGAGCTTGATGGATCTTGAGCTTGCTTGCACTTGGACTCACTCTAATTGCTTGCAGGAGAGGAATGGAGAGGTTTAGAAGCAACGGATTCCTGGAGAATTGAATTCCAAAATAGTGGAGATTCAAGCTCAAATTCAAATGAATTTATCAAGTTTATCTTATGAGAGTGAAGGGTTTTCAATGGGGAATCAAAGTTGGCGCAATGTGTGTGTTAATTCTGAGCAAATGGAGCTTAATTTATAGAGGAATCAAGTGATATTTGCACACTCACTTCCACTTTCCAAAATTGGCAAATGATGATGCAAAGCTGCATGGGCGCGCATAGGCCCATGAAATGATGGCTGAAGGTCCAGCTTGAATGATCAGATGTGTTGAAGTTGGCTTAGATTGCAAGGCACATGTGCATTGATGCTTGAAGTTCGATCCATGACAAATGATATTAGTGTATTTAAGCCATGCGCAGCCTATGCATTTCTCATCCAAAATGAATGAATTTGAGCTCTTTGGAAAGGTGAGATCAAGAGGAACAAGTTTGATGTTGAACACTTTTTAATTTGGAGCTTGGAACTTGGATAAATTTGAGGTGGAAGTTTGAAAAAATTTGACATATCAAATTTTTTCTAAGTGTCAAGCCATATGTCTCAATATTCCATCTTGCTTAACTTTTTATGGGAGCTTCAAATGAGAAAAGTGTATTTATCAAAGTTGTAGATATCTCAAATACCTTCAAAATGGTCACCAATTCCATGTCATTTGGATTTGAAATGATAGAGTTATGCATTTTTGAAGTTTGGAAAAATCACTTGATCAATGGTATAGGTCAAAAGTGACCTATAATGTAGCCTTATATCACATGCTCAAAAAAGTTGAATTAGGTCCCACTATAAAAATAAAAGTTGAAGTAGACACATTGAATTTGATTGTGCAACTTGGAAATATTTCCTCTCATAAAAATTGAGCAAGTTATGGCCTTGGGAAGTTGACATTCAAATTAGGGTTTAGACAAAATAACCTATAATGTTTCAACATAGAAAATGATTTTCCAAGCAAAAATAGATCTAGGTCTCAACATTAAAGTTGTTTGGAATGTAATCTAGAGTAAGTTTTCTCTTGGAATAATTTCATATGGTGAAAATTGTAGGAGATAAGGTCTAGGGAGACCCAGTTTTGATCAGATGAATTCATCTGGCCAACCACCATCAACCAACTTGCTAATTTTCAATTCTCTTGACTTTCTTGGCTCATGGTAGATCATATATGCATAAGATAATTAAATTTGAAGTGTACCTTGAGAAATTTGATCAATTAGTGAGATAGCTTGTTGGAGAAGTTACTTAAGATACCTAGTCAAACTAGGGTTTCCAAGACAAATCACCCTCAAACTCTTGAAGAGAACATGATCAATATAACATATAGAGATAATTGGGACTCATATATGATGCTCATAACCATTATTGAATCAATTCTTGGTTGTGCTCTTTGTTCATGAGGGTCTCAAACCCTAGATGTGGACTTGATGAATCAATGAGATCATGCCCTTCCTACAAAAGGGTTAGACAAATGCAAAGACATGTTTTTGGTATTTTAGTTAGTAAAATGATAATATACAAGTATAATATAATCACAAAGTGCTTGGTGATCTCTCCCAAAACAAACCCAATGAAAGGGGGTAAGGAGAATGCCAAGATATGATCCCAATGCTAATGCTTATGATGAAATTGCATGAGGGATCTTAGGGTCAAAATTGGGGTCTTACAGCTGCCCCTATTTAAGGACATTCTAATTGAGGAGGTGAAGGTTAAAATCTTTGGCTCGACTCAGTAGAATGGGCTTAAATAACAACATAGAGAAACAAATTTTGGTCCCTAAGAGACCTCATGATGCATATGATGTGAATGTAAAAGTCAATGCTCTGTGGGGAAACATTTCCACAAAGGAAAAAGAAATCAGAGAGACCGAAAGTCCGCAGGAGTACAGTGCATTCCATAAGGAAAACTCAATGGGGAGACAGATACTCTGGGGGGAGGAAAAAGGAGTTATGCGTAGGCCAGGCTACGACTTAAAACTGCTGGGAGACTAGAGGGATTACACACAAAATGGAAAGACTCAGTCGGGGAAACACAGACATCTGTAGGGGAATACGAATACGTCAGGATAAAACTGAAGTACTCGAATCGTGCAGGGGAAAGTAATTTCACTAGGGAAATACGCACTCAACTCAACTAGGGATAAATAAAAATTCCAACACAGGAGGAGTAGAAATCTATTATCTACTACCTGTTACTGGGTAAGGAGATAATAAAGATCTGACAGAGAGACCATCCGTCACCGGTTAGGGTGAACATATCAAGGATGACTCGCTGGGAACCGCCAGGAGGGAGTATTCATTACCAGTTACTGGGTAAGAATAGTCTTGCTGCGGGAAAACTACGGAAAGTAGGATTTACAACTATCAGTTATTGGGCATAAGACCAAAGGGTGAGAGTATCCGTCATCGGTTAGGATGAACTTATCAAGGATAAACTCGACAGGGAAGAAAATCCGTCACTGGTTAAAGTGAACATATCAAAGATAGAATTTCCTGGAAATGTCAAGGAGGATACCCGTCATCGATTAAGATGAACATATCAAGGATATACCAACTGAACAAAAAGGGTAGTAATTACATCTATCGAAAATTTGGATAGAAAAACTGTCAGAGAGAGAATCCTTCACCGGTTAGGATGAACATATCAAGGATTAACTCTGCGAGGGGACACAGAAGTAGGATTTACAACTACCGGTTACTGGGTAGAAGACCAACCAGAGAGAAAATCCGTCACCGGTTAAGATGGACATATCAAGGATAGACTCTGAAAGGGGAGAAAATAGGGATTACATCTATTACTTACTAGATAGAATACCAAAGAAGAGAAAGTATGTCACTGATTAAAGTGAACATATCAAGGATTGACTCTGCACAAGAAAAAGTAGGATTTACAACTACCGGTTACTGGGTAGAAGACCAACAAGAGAAGGAAACCCGTCATCGTCTAAGATGAACATATCAAGGATTAACTCTCTAAGGAACAAAATAGGGATTACAACTACCTTTTTACTGGGTAGAATACCAAAGAATGAGAACATCCGTCATTGGTTAAAATGAACATATCAAGGATGGACTCACGCGGGGGAAGGAAAGATATTCGTCACTGGTTAAGATGAACATATTAAGGATATACTTCCAAGGGACTCTACTGAGGAGAGCAAAGGGCACTTTTGTCGGGTATTGGGCAAGAAGTAACAAACCACAAACTAAGAAGAATCTTACTAGTTATTAGGTAATAGACTCTTAGAGGACCAAAATATCTATCTAGGTAAGAGCTAGAAAGAAAACGAATAATCCAGACTCAACCCAATGAGGATATAACTCAAGGGGAGTAATTCCATCCAGAAAATCTATTGGAGAGGAAACTAAAATAATAATCATCCACGAGGAAAACAAACTCAGTGGGGAAACAAAGAAAGGTTAAAGTCTTTCTGCTTAAGGGGCTGACACTCTACAATTGAAAGAGGACAGACACTAGTTTTGGTATGGGGATAAAGTACCACCATAACAGAGAATGAGAATCTCAAATAAATCAAATATGAAGATGTGAGATATGCAACTTATGAAATTATATGAATGTATATGTATGTGTATATATGATGCTTATGCTGACAAAACGATCACGAAGGATACAGAAGTGTCGCAAAGAAACTGAACCACCAGTACAATCCTCGGTCAAATCCACAAAATATGGAGACTATTGCTGGAGAACATAGAGATCAACATCCCAAGGGCTCAACCCTGGCTAGGGAAAGAGAAGATCTGCTGAGAACAGAACAACCAACTCTGTGGGGAATTTTAGGTCAACACCATAAAAATGGGAGACAACCCTACAGAGAAAATAATCAACAAATGTTGCTCAGAAACCAGGAGGAAACTCTGACTGGAAGCAAAGATACAGCGATTGGTGGGGACACCAAAGTGATCTACTGGGGAAATATCAAATATCTCTGATGAAGATCCACCTGTTGAGGAAATACGAGCTCCGTTGGGGAAGGCCGAAACTCTGTTGGGGACAAGGACACGCCACACGGTATCTGAATCAACCAACTCAGCTGGGAAAAAAGAAATATGTTCCACTGGGGATCAAACACTCTGAATCCATTAGTTGGGGGATAACAGCATTCCATTGAGGAAATGAATCAACAATAATGTCTAGGGATACCCGAAGAGTTACTGCTTGGGGAACCTTTGATGCTTCACACTTAAAAACTTGCTATTCACTGAAATGTTGTTGATATTACTTTTACTTGCTTTGGAAAAGTTCTTGCTTTTATATTTAAAAGAAAACTTGATTTTGATTTAAAAATTTAATTTCAAAAATGATCATAATAAAATTTAAAACTATTGGCTAAAGTAAAATAAGAGTAGAAACAATTGGATAAAAGCTCAACTTTATTTAATAGAATGGTAGTTTGTAAATGACAAGACTCCGTAGATTTTACAAAGTTGAAAATGATAATTTACATGAAAAAGGTTACATTGAATACAAATGATCCTTAATCCTTCAACCAACTCTTGATATCCACTGTGCTTTTGACCGCTGCTGGAGATGAACTGAAGTCAACCGTTGTGCTCAAACAAATCTTCAACACCTTGAAGATCAGCAGAATGCAGTTACTTGCCATAATCCCTAATTTTTGCATAAGTTGCCCCAAGGTGGGGTACTCAACTTATCGAGAAATTATTTCTGTTTTATGTCTCTAATTTTTGCCTGGATCTCCCTTTCGGGTTTTCAATCCACCGAGACGCTCATTTTTGCCTAAGCCGCCCTTTCGGGTTTTTAACTTAGTGAGTTGTTATTTTCTTTTTTAGGCGAAGTATTTCTTGACTGCATTTGCGTTCACATGACGAGTGAACTCTTCACCATCCATAGTTGTAAGAATCAATGCGCCGCCTGAAAAGGCTCTCTTAACAACATATGGGCCTTCATAATTGGGAGTCCATTTTCCTCTGGAGTCTGGCTTGAACGTCAAAATATTCTTGAGCACAAGGTCACCTTCTCTGAACACTCGAGGTTTTACCTTCTTATCAAAAGCTTTCTTCATTCTCTGTTGATACAACTGACCATGGCACATGGCAATCAATCTCTTCTCTTCAATCAAATTCAACTGATCAAACCTGGTCTGACACCATTCAGCTTCAGTCAACTTGGCTTCCATGAGCACACGCAATGAAGGAACCTCAACCTCTACGGGGAGTACTGCTTCCATACAATAACAAGAGAGAAAGGGGTTACCCCTATTGAAGTGCGGACGGATGTACGATACCCATGTAAACCTTACAACGACCTATGATCTGATTCTTGATAAACCTTACAACGAATTTCTTGGTTACATTTGCATACGATGCCGCTTCAACCCATTTTGTGAAGTAATCAATTTCCACCAAAATGAAACGATGTCTATTCGAAGCTTTGGGCTCAATCATCCCAATCATATCAATTCCCCACATGGAGAAAGGCCATGAGGAAGATATAACATTCAATAGTGTCAGAGGAACATGAATCTTATTTGCATAAATTTGACACTTGTGGCACTCCTTCACAAACTTGCAATAGTCAGATTCCATTGTCAGCCAATAGTAACCTGCTCGCAACATCTTCCTCGTCATTGCATGTACATTGGAATGAGTACCAAAGGAACCTTCATACACTTCGGTCATCAACAAGTCTACTTCGTGTCCATCCATGCATCTGAGCAAAACCATGTCGAAGTTTCTCTTGTACAGTATATCACCATTCAAGTAGAAATTTTCGGCTAATCTTCTCAAAGTCTTCTTATCTTTCAAAGATGCCCCAGGCGGGTAAATCTGACTTTTGAGGAAACATTTGATGTCGTAATACCACAGCTTCTCGTTTTTGATTTCTTCAACAGCAAACACATGAGCTGGCCTATCAAGACGCATCACATATAAATTGGGAACTTCATTCCAATACTTCACTACAATCATTGATGCCAACATTGCAAGAGCATTTGCCATCCGGTTTTCATCTCGAGGGATATGATGAAATTCAACCTTTAAAAAGAAAGTTGAAATCCTCCTCGCATAATCTCTACATGGTATCAAATCGGGTTGATTCATCTCCCATTCTCCTTTGATCTGATTCAAAACCAAATCCGAATCACCGAAGACATCCAAATACTTGATTCTGAGATTCATGGCCTCTTCAAGCCCCATAATGCAAGCTTCATATTCTGCCATATTGTTTGTACATTTGAAAGTCAATCTAGCTGTAAATGGTAGATGCGTGCCTTGAGGAGTAATAATCACTTCCCCAATGCCATTTCCATATTGATTAACAGCTTCATCAAATACCATGCCCCAACGGGAACCAGGTTTTGGCCCTTCTTCAAGCAATGGTTCATCACAATCTTTCATTTTCAAGTACAAAATCTCTTCATCAGGAAAATCATACTGCACTGACTGGTAATCCTCAATTGGTTGGTGAGCCAAATGGTCAACCAAGATGCTACCCTTGATCGCTTTCTGAGATCAGTATTCTATATCATACTCTGATAACAACATCTGCCACCGGGAAATCCTCCCAATTAAAGCGGGTTTCTCAAAATATACTTGATTGGATCCATTTTGGATATCAACCAAGTGGTATGATTCAACATATACTAACGCAGACGCTTAGCAGCCCAAGCCAATGCACAACAAGTCTTCTCAAGCATTGAATACCGAGTCTCACAATCGGTGAACTTCTTACTGAGGCAGTAGATTGCAAATTCTTTCCTTCCAGTCTCATCTTGCTGACCAAGAACACAACCCATACTATCTTCTAGCACAGTCAAATACATAATCAACGGTCTTCCTTCAACAGGTGGAGAGAAAATCGGAGGTTCAAGCAAATATTCTTTGATACTATCAAATGCTTTCTGGCAATCTTCGGTCCAATCACAAGACTGATCTTTCCGAAGAAGCTTGAATATAGGCGCACATGTGGCAGTCATGTGGGAAATGAATCTGGAAATATAATTCAAGCGGCCGAGAAAACCTCTGACTTGCTTCTCAGTTTTGGGCGCAGGCATCTCTTGTATTGCTTTGACCTTGGCAGGATCAACTTCAATACCCTTCTCACTAACAATAAAGCCCAACAACTTACCAGAACGAACACCAAAAGTACATTTATTGGGATTCAAGCGGAGTTTATACTTCCTCAAACGCTAAAATAGTTTCAACAAATGCTCAACATGTTCCTCTTCATCAATTGATTTAGCAATCATGTCATCGACATAAACTTCTATCTCTTTAAGCATCCTATCATGAAAAAGAGTAGTCATTGCTCTCTGGTAAGTTGCACCAGCATTCTTTAGACAGAAAGGCATCACTCTATAACAGAATGTTCCCCAGGGTGTAATGAATGTGGTCTTCTCCATATCCTCGGATGCCATCTTGATTTGATTATATCCAGAAAATCCATCCATAAATGAAAAGACTTTGAATTTAGCAGTATTGTCTACCAACATATCAATGTGTGGCAGAGGGAAATCATCTTCAGACTGGCTTTATTCAAATGTCTATAGTCGACACACATGCGGACTTTTCCATCTTTCTTCGGCACAGGCACAATATTGGCCACCCATTGCGGATACTCAACAGTTACAAGGAAACCGACATCAATCTGCTTTTGAACTTCCTCTTTGATCTTCACTGCCATATATTCACTGCCATATCTTGACTGGCGGGCATTCTGGCTTCAATGGCAATCTATGCTCCATAATCTCAGAATCCAACCCAGGCATGTCTTGATAGGACCAAGCAAACACATCTGAATACTCTCGAAGAAGATCAATCAACCCCTTCTTAGCATGTGGACCTAGTCGAGACCCAATCTTGACTTCCTTCACATCATCTTCAGAACCCAAGTTGACTAGCTCAATCTGCTCTTCAAATGGATGAATAATCTTTTCATCTTGCTCAAGAAGACGAGACAATTCCTCACTCACCTCTACATCACTTTCCTCCTCGGCTTCAAACACAAGGAATTCAAAATTTGGAGAAGGAGAAGGATCATTGTACTCAATGGGGTTAGGAACCAACCCGCATAGTGATTTGATATTTTGATTTTAGAGAAGTGAATTTATGACCAAATATTATGCAGATGGACAATTATATTGTTTATTTATGTTTTTTTTTGGGATTACCATTTTCAGAATAAAACAAAAAGTAAAATAAACATCAAAGATTTGGATGAATAGAATTAATTTTATTGATGATCAATTTAAAATGCCAAAACAATGTTCACTTCTCCCTTAGGCATAGGAGAAGGATTTTAAAATATAAAGCAATTACTTAGATTGATGAAAAATAATAGGAATATCAACAGCAGTCCAATTGTTGCATGTCCCTCCATGCGTTACAAAGTTGGTGCAGTCTTCCTCTTCACTATCCTCTAGCATAACAACTAAGTGTTGTTCATTACCATGAATGAACCCTCTGCTATGGAAGCTGAGTTACATCTCTTCAGATCTAACGGTTGACGAGCCCTTCTGGAACCCCAAACCAGTTCTTCCTCTGTTGTCGGAGACCTCTATCACGCGCCCCCACGAATCAACAGCACCTTCTTCAACAATCTTCTGTGCATCTTTCAGAGAGGATATAGGTGCCCCAACTCTCTTCTCAACAGCAATAGATAAGGCTTGAAACGGAGTTCCAACCTCATCCTCAGCTTCCACTTACGAGAAAGATGACAAATGGCTAACCAACAGTGCTTTCTCTCCTCCAACAATTACCAGCTTGCCATTCTTGACAAATTTGAGCTTCTGATGCAGAGTGGAGGTAACAACCCCTGCCTCATGAATCCATGGCCTTCCCAATAAACAACTATAGGCTGGGTGAATATCCATTACCTGGAAAGTAATTTGAAAATCACTCATACCTATCTTGAATGGAAGGTCCACTTCACCAATAACCGTTTTGCGCGAGCCATCAAAGGCTTTGACAATTACCCCACTATATCTCATGGGCGCTCCTTGGTAAGATAACTTTGACAAAGTTGACTTCGGAAGCACATTGAGTGAGGAACTGATGTCAACAAGCACGTTTGACAAAGCATCTTCCTTATAATTCATCAAAATATGCAAAGCCAGGTTGTGATTTCTTCCCTCCTTAGGGAGTTCTTCATCGCAAAATCTCAAATTATTGCATGAAGTGATGTTAGCTACAATATGATCAAATTGATCCACAGTAACATCCTGCTCCGCATATGCCTGTTCAAGAACTCTCTGGAGTGCTTCTCTGTACGCTTCAGAATCCAAAAGCAGAGACAACACGGAAATCTTTGAGGGAGTCTGGAGCAATTGCTCAACCACATTAAATTCGCTCCTCTTAATCAATTGGAGTACCTCATCATCATCGTTGACTTTCAAGTTGCTGGATTCACCAGACTTATCCTTTGAACAACCAACCGGATCTTCATTAGGCACCTCCGCCTTCTTACCAACAATTATTTATTCTTTATTCTCCGGGAACATCGGTCCAAAAACTCGACCACTGCGGGTCACCTTCGTAACATCGACAATGCTCACCACTGAACTGGTCGTAGGTAACGGGACCTCTTAACCTTTCTCTATCATCGTAGCATTGTATTGATATGGTACAACCTTATCAGATGCATATGGGACTGGGCCCGCTAACCGTATTACCAACGACGAAACTGATCTATTGCTGACGTTCTTGTTAGTGCTGCTATTATACTGAATCACCAATATCTCTTGTTGCTTAAAAACGGGCACTATGACATTGACGTCGTCATCTACATGACGGGATTGAAAAATCTGAATCATGCCTTCATCCATCAGACGATGGATGTCCCTTTTCACCACAACATACCTGTAGCGGGGTTTTCGTTACCTTTAGGTATATTGACTAACCAAAAGTCAACATACAATTCGAGTCGCCACCGCACTTTTATTTATCCAAAGGAAAGGCTAAAAATGGAACAAAATCCAAGTAAGAAGTTTTTCAAATCAAAAACTAATAAAAATGTCAGAGATCTAGGTAAGGGGGTTGGTTATGAACTGGGAAGGTTTTACGCACCTAAAACATCCTTAGTACTCTAAGGGAACCCTTTTTGCAAATATGTGTTGTAGGTTGGTATTTGTGAAAAGATTTGTGCAAAAAGATTGGAGGGATGAGAAAAGAATAGATTATATCTACAAATTTGTTGTTTGAATGGATGAACCCACTGCCTACGTACCATCACAAAGGAGGATCAAAACCTCGTAGTTCGGGGTAAAAATCTCAAAGATTGGTGAGTTGATTTTGATCAAAAGTCTTAAGGTCTTTTGTTATCAAAGGGAGAAAACTCAACCTAAACCAACAATCCACCATGTGAGGAAGGCTTCAACATGCTAGTGAGGGGTTAACCCTATAATAAGCATGGAAGGCTTATAATCCAACACTAAGGATGAGGTGAGATTTACATCAACCACTATGATAACTCAAACCTATGACTAATGTTTTGAAAAGACTTTAACAAAGTGGCCATTGGAACCACAAAACAACTTGAAATGGGTTATATTTACAAGTTAGATTTATTTACAAAATGAGGTCAAAGTTGGATTAAAGTTTATTCACAATGAGTGTTTATGAAAAATGGTTTTGAAAAGTCAAATGCTTAAGGCCTAGGTTTCTAATTTGAAATAAAGTCAAAGTTTTGAAAATGATTTTTGGCTTGGTTAGAGTGGGGAGAAGAAGAGAAGGGTTATTCCTAAAGCAATACAAAGATAAGAGGGGAAAGAAAAACCCTTGGAGTTCCTTTTTTTGGAGTCATAGAGATGACTCAAGATGCTCCTTTCCTTTGGACTTAGCACATAAACAAGCAATCAATAATTGAATTCAAGCTTCTAGGATCTCCATTTGGCTTGGCTCTTAACTTTGGCTAATCATCACAATGGTCCTCTTTTCACAATCTCAAGGTGGGATCCCTATCAGACAAAATCAAACATCAAAAAGTTCACAACACAATAAAGGGAATGGACAAAGAATAAGTTTAGAGGAGAAGTCCTTTGAGATCAACTTTGAGTTTTTAGCATTCTAAAGGCATGAGGCCTAGTTGCTCTTAAACAAATTTTGCATTCTAAAAGCATGAGGCCTAGTTGCTCTTGAACATCTTTAAGCATGGGTAAGTCCTAATTCTAAGTCTTTTATCCTTTTGCATTTGGTTCACACAAAAACAAACACAAAGCAACACAAAATAGCAATATATATTTATATACAATAAGGGGCTCAAATGAGCAAAAGAAAAATGACATAAACATAAAATATGTGCTCAAGTGAGCAAAGTGAAAACCAATATGAATAATGAGCAAGAAATAAATGACATTAACAGTAAATGACAAGAAATTAAAAGCTCAAATTAAAGTTAGTAGTTAGTGAATTTATGTTAGCATGTCATAAGACAATGTAGCGCTATGTTAAGCAATCGTAAGTGGACTAATGTAGTAGTCACACCTATCTGAGGTCGGTCAATAAAAATGTAGGCAAAGAACACAAGTTAGAGATCATGACTAGTAAGCCAAGCTCCATAAACTTGCCATGCCAAACAAAAGGGGAAGGGCCTTGTATTGACTTTTAGTTATTTGCTTGACCAAGAAGCAACCTATCTTGGACACAAAACAACTCACTTGATCATGGATCAAGTTGAGTTTGGTTTGGATCAAAGAAAGTTAAACTTCTCATTTGTCAAGACCAACTTCAAGACTTTAACTCATTGGCCATTGATGGAAAGAAAGGGATAAAGATGAAAGGGAGGGGAAAGGAAGACAACAATCAATTCCAAATTGATCAAATGTGAATAAAATCAACATCAATCAACACCAAATAGAAGAGAAATGAAGATAACAAGTCAAGAAGTCAACAGTATTTTTTTGGTATTTTTTGAATTAAAATAAAATACAAATAAAAAATAAACAAATAAGGTCAAACATCAAATTCAATTCAAAACAACTTCCACAAGTCCAATTAAATTCTCATAGGTTCAACATAGTCAAACAAGCTTTGACTAATTTTCTCACAAATTTTTGAAATCAGAAAGTAATTAAAAACAATTAAAACTAGCATAATATGAATTAAAATCTCAAATAATCTCAAAACAATCAAGAAATTGTTCAGACTGTTTTTCATTGACTTATCATAATCCATAAATGCTATGAAAATATTTTTGGATTTTTTAAAAGTCAGAAAGTATTTTAAAATGAATTAAAAGCATTAAAAATCAAATAATCCATGAAAAATATCAAATGAAGTCACAAAAATAATTAATAATCATAATATGAAACTAGATTTTTCAAGAATTTTTTTGGAATTGGTCTCATATTTTTCTGACTTCAAATGAATTTTTTATGAATTTTTGAAAATAAAAGGAATTAACAGAAAATAAATGGAAAATGAAAATAAGCGAAAAAGCCACAACCATCAGATGCGTTTCATTAATTGATGTGGCAAGGATGTATGGTCCAGATCTGAGGACACACGTTGCTCACAAGTCAAACGCGCTACATCCAGCATTAAATGAAGTATTTAAAATGAACGTGTGAGATTAGATCGTGGCAAGGTGATCCAATGGCTACAAGTGACACACGTGGTGGTGGTGGTGGAAACCACCATCTTCTCCGGCGAGACAACAACTTCTGGCCATCAGTTGCAGAGAAATAAATTTTAATGAAAATGGAAAACAAGGACATGGAAATGAAGCTCGTGTGATGGAGATCATCAATGTACCAATGGATCTCCCTCACTCTTCCTATATTGAGAGAAATTTGAAGGATAAAATCATGGTGTTCATACTGATTGCTCATGAAATGAAGAATTGAAAGCACCAATGGCTTGCCTCAAGTATGAGGACTTCAGAAAACCACAAAAACACAAGCAAACTACATTGAATTAAGAGATTTAGATCCAAAAAGTTTGAGAATGAACCTTTGAATTGATGCACTTCTGGCCACGAATCCTCCAAGATCCTTGCTCCTCTTTGATCTGTGAATGTAATGGAAGTGATAGGCTAACGAATCTGGTTTTAAAATTCAGCTAATGATACTGAATTTCAAGCTCGAAAGTATGAAATTTTTTGAGTGATTCCTTTGGTAATGGCTATGGTTTCAGTGTTGCAGCATATCAGATCTCCAAAAGGTTAGCAAATGAAGCTCATGAAGGTGTTATTTATAGTTGAATGTGGCTGATCACACGCTTCTTTCATGTGCATGAGAATTTGAATTGGCATTGCATGGGCCTGTGCAAGCGTGTAGAAGGTCCAATGATGAATGCAGAAGCTTGCTGAGATCAAGTGAAGGGCAATTGGACGTGCACTTTGAATGGAGAAAGCTTGCATTTCAAGTTTTAGCACACAATACCAAAATTGCACATACATGAAAACAAATTCGAAACTCACAAATGGTAAGTCCAAATGAGTATTGTAAGTAATGGTTGGAAAGCCCTTCTAATAAGGAACAAAAGTTATGTTGGGTAAAAAAAAACATTTGGCATGTGAAAATTGATGAAAACTGGCTGTGAAAATCCAGGTACAAAACATATTCAACTCATTTTGGAAAAGTTAGCCAAAAACAAGCTTATTCAAACCTCTCTATATTCATTATGAAAGCTTCAAATGAAAAAACCTCCAACACCAACATTGTATATCCTTTCAAGGTGATGAATTTAGACTCAAAGTTTGCATCATTTGGATTTTCTATGACAAAGTTATGGGCATTTGAAGTTGGGTACTTTTTCAAATTCAATGAATTAGGTCCAAGATGACCTATAATGTTTTGCATTATCACATGTATTTATTTTAGGATTATTAAATTTTGTCCAACATAACATTTGAATTAGACATCTCAAGATTTCCAATGCATTTGGTCTCACCTCAAAATCATAAAAAATAAGGAAGTTATTCTATTGGTAAGTTGACCCAAAATTAGGGTTTTAGTCAAAATGACCTATAATGTTTTGAAATGAATGATGACCTTCCAAGTTTCAAATGGAATTTTGATGAACATGAAAGTTGTTCATATGGTTCTTACGAAATATTTTCCTTTTGGGGTCATCTTCATTTGACAAACATATCAAATATTATATCTCATTGATCCTCAACTTAGTTAGATGACTTTGACTGGTCAACTTTTCAAGGCCAAACTTCCAATCTTGATGAATAAATGATTGAGGGGCCTCAAATAGGCTCATATATGAATAAAATTATGAATCAAATAACTTCCCTTTATTAAATTTGATCATAGGTTGAGATTGCTTCATAGGCAAGGCATAGTCAAAGCACAATGGAATTAGGGTTTCCTTGGGAAACAATCTTCAAGCCCTTTGGGTTATCTTGATCAAATTGGAAAATTGAGATACTTGGGAGACATATATGATGATTAGGAGCTTTATGGACCATTTTCATGCTTTTTTATCATCTTCATCTAGTCATTTCATTGGGCTTAGGAGAACTCCTAGGAGCATTGTGGGGCACCTGATCACTTGAGCTTCAAAACAAAAAGAGTTAGTGACATATTTTTGTGCTTTTGGTTAGTAATCAAATAAGAAAAACAATAATATACAATACAAGCATGCTTGGTGATCTCAAAACACTCAAACAAGTCCCAACCCTAGGGTTAAGGAGCCAAACATGCTATGATCCTTGAGGTAATGCACTTGTGCAATAACATGATGCCATGAGGGATCTTAGGGTCAAAATTAGGGTTTTACAACACCCCATTGGGTTTATGCTACAAATATCACAACCATCATGATCATGTTCATAGTCACTCACCATACAGATGTCCTTGTGTTTCTGCACTAAGGATCCACGGATAAAACGCACATCAAAAACTTTGTACTCACCAGGACAACCGTCCACCATATTCACCGAATAGTTTCCATGAGCGGGCAAAGGATTAGCTTTCACATTTGGTGTGCGGTCCTCGAAGGACATCATTCCACTCTTCATAAGCTTTTACACCTCATACTTCAACGGGTAACAGTTTTCAATGTCATGCCCAGGTGCGCCCTGATGAAAAGCACAACGAAGTTCGGGTTTATACCACCAAGGAAGTGGTTCTGGGATTTGCGGTGGGTTCCTTGGTTGAATCAAGTTTTTGAGGACCATGGATGGATATAATTCTGCGTACGACATAGGAATTAGGTCAAAAGAGACCTTCTTCCTCTCAAAGTTCTGTTGCTGGTGATGATTGTTGTTAGAATTGTTGTTGTTGTAGGTGTTTGTTCTTTGTTGCGGTTGTTGTTGACGTTGATTTTGTTGTTGATGTTGAATTTGTGTTGTTTGTTGATTTGAAAATACTGGAATAACGGAAGACACTTGATGATGATGATGATGACGGGGTGGGGGATTTCTTCTTGATTGAGGCCTCCTCTTCCTCCCACTGGAAATTGCATTGGTTTCATTATCCTTCCTCTTGCTGAAACTACTTCCATACTTCTTACTGGTTGATGTCTCACCTCTTGACAAAAATCCTTCACAGACCCCCTCTTCAAGTTTCATCCCCATATTTACCATTTCGGTAAAATCACTAGAGGCACTGGCGAACATTCGTTCATAATAAAATTAACTCAGGGTTTTCAGAAAGATTTTTGTCATCTCTTTCTCCTCCAAAGGAGGAGTGATCTGGGCAGCCAACTCCCTCCATCGCTGCGCATACTCCTTGAATGTCTCCTTATCTTTCTAAGACATGGACCTCAGCTGGTCCCTATCCGGCGCCATATCCACGTTGTACTTGTATTGCTTCACAAAAGCTCCCCCTAGGTCATTGAAAGTGCGGACGCTTGCACTATCCAACCCCATATACCAACGGAGTGCAGCACCTGTCAAGCTATCTTGGAAGTAGTGAATCAGCAATTGGTCATTATCTGTTTGAGTTGACATCTTGAGGTATACATCATAAGATGACTGAGCGGACAAGAGTTCCCTTTATATTTTTTAAAGTCAGGCACTTTGAATTTCACTGGGATTTTCACATTGGGTACCAAGCACAGTTCAGCAGCACTCTTCCCAAACAGATCTTTACCTCTCAATGTCTTCAATTCCTTGCGCAACTCAAGAAATTGATCTTTCATCTCGTCCATCTTCTCATAGAAGTCCGGTCCCTCAGATGAGTCGGAATGATAGATGGTATCCTCTACGCGAGGCAAAGTATGCACAATTGGAGGTGGCACGGACATGACCGGGCTAGATGCTTGCATAGAAGCAAAGGTAGGCGCAAAGCTTTCTGGCACAAAATTGGGTTGTATTCCCCACGGGAATTCGGCAGGCAAGTTGGGTGCGAAGTGGGCGGTGGCAGCAGGCACAGTAGAGGTAACCACTTCAGAAATAACTGTCCTCGCGGAAGGAGTTGTAGGCGCTGGAGAAGCTTGGCTTTGAGCAGCAAGGACTGACTCCATCATGGCAGTCAGTCGGGCAATTTCCTCTTTCAAATCTCGGTTCTCTTGCTCAAGGTGTTCCATGATTCTTGGATGATTAGCTCTGGTGTTGTACCGGTGAGTCAGCTTGGCTAAAGCACAAAAGAACACCAATCAGACATCTGGAAAAAACCTGCTTAATCCTTGGGCAACCCCTAGGCTCTTGTTAGGTATAAAAAATCTAAAACCTTTGAATCTATGATGATGTTGGTACAATAAATTGTATGAATGCATTTGACATGAAATGAATGCAAATGAATCTCAAATAAAAATTCATATAAAAGGTTAAAAGGGGAGCAAAAATTTTGGGGTATAACAGGAATAGGTCATATTATTAGAAGAACCTCTATAAACTCTGGTGTTTTTATTTATTCCCTTAACTTTTTACTCTTTAATTATTTATTTCCAGTGCACTTCCATCTATGCGATTTTCTATTTTTCTTTGCTTTTATCTTGTTTGTTTTGAAAACACTTTTTAAACTATGATTTTGTGAAATATTTCTATTTGGAAATGGTGTTTCAAACCCACAAAATTCACCCCCTCTTGTTTTGGAGTCACTTGTCCATTAGATGCCTCATATTCTTTATACTCTTTTTCCTACCTCTGAATTTCTTTGGATTGACGTCTTTATGGACTCTATTTTATGGGCTGCCTAGAGAAAAGAATGAAAAGGTTCTATTTTTGTGGTTGTTGATAGGTTTTTGAAGATAACACATTCTATATCTTGCAAGAAAGTAGGTGATGCTTGTCATGTTGTTTATATCTTCTTCAAAGAAGTGGCACGCCTTCATGGGCTACCAAGGAGCATTGTTTCAAATAGGGACACTAAATTCCTAAGTCATTTCTTGAGGACTTTGTGGGGGTAAAGTTGATACTAAATTACTTTTTTTACACCACTTGTCATTGTTAAATGGATGGACAAATAGAGGTAGTCAATAGAATAGTCTAGTATTTTTAGAGGCATCCTTAAAAAGAATCTAAAAATATGGGAAGAATGAGTACCTCATTTGGAGTTTGTTTATAATAGGGTTGTTCACAATACTATGCAATATTCAACATTTGAAATTGTGTATAGTTTTAGTCCATTAACACATCTTAATTTATTGACATTGCCTAACACTTCCCTTTTGAAACATAATGATGGAAAAACTAAGGTTGACTTTGTAAAGAAATTACTCGAGCAAGTTAAATACATATTGAGAATAAAAATGAAAGGTATGCTAACTTTGCAAATAAGGGCAAGAAAAAAATGGTATTTAAACCCAAAGACTGAATTTGGGTTCATATGTGGAAGGAAATGCTTCTATTATAAAGAAAATCCAAATTACACCGGGGGGGATGGTCCATTTCAAATGATTTGAAAAATAAATAACAATGCATACAAGATATAACCTCTCGACGAGTATCCTGTAAGTTCCACTTTTAATGTTTTTACTTTATTTCCTTTTGATGTAGTGATTATGAGCTCAATTCGAGGTTGAATTCTCTTCAAGAGGGAGGAAATAAAGAGGAAATAGAGCACTCAGACTTAAATGAAGTAATCCAAATCTAATGAGGTCATATGACGATTGAATATGTTGGGAGAGTCAACAATGTGTCGCAACGCGAAAAACAATCGGCGGAAAAAAACACAGAGCCGCCACCGACGCTATTCATCCTATGACGGAAAGGAAGCGCTGGACTAACCTAAGAAAAGGGAAAGAAGCGGTCTTACGACCAGAGATTGCAAGATACGGGAGTCGGTTACGCAAGGGGAAGGTATTAGCACCCCTCACGTCCGTCGTACTCGACGGGATCCATGCTCAAAAGAATAGAATAAGGTTGCTAAATAACTGCTCAAAGAAAATGCACACACACTGGAATAATAAACAGGTGAAAGAAGACGGAGGAAGGGGACTCGGCAGGATGTCGCATCCTGGGCCTACGTAGTTTGTCAGAAACAAACATCAGAGTCAACGTAGTTCGGGGAAATGGGAAATATGCTCGCTAGAACATCGCATCCTATGCCTACGTATCTCATCTGGAATGAGAATCAGAGCTACCGTAGTCCGGCTAACGCACACCGAAACAAAATACAACACAGAGACGCTGAGACGTCAAAAGAAACTCAACAAGGAAACGGAATGCCAATAGCTGGACTTAAATCCGACTCCAAACAAAAGCAAACAGGAAACTGAATGCCAATAGATGGGCTTACATCCGACTCCAAACAAATAAACAGGAAACAGATTGCCAATAGATGGGCTTACATCCGACTCCCAAACAAGCAAACAATCGCTAACCAGCGAACACCAAAGGTTCTCCAACTGACAAACTAAAAGGGAGTCTGGAACTCGAGCCTAATAGCTGTCACACAAACACCAAGAAGACGCTGAGACGTCAAAAGAAACAAAGAGGTTGAACACACAGACTAAAAGGGAGTCGGGAACTCGGACCTAATAGCTGTCAAGCAAAACACACGCAAAAAAGAAAAGGGTGCCCGGAGAGATCTCGCACGATCTCCTGCCTACGTATCTCATCTGGTATGAGAATCAGGGCGACGTAGTTCCCCTTAACAGGGGAGAAACTCTCTCCTAACCAGAGACCAGGGAATGAAAAACTAAAAGGGAGACTGACTTGAGCCTAATAGTTGTCATGCAATCCATAATAGCCCTAGGTTGAGGTATCTAACAAGAATTTGACTCACACAGGAAATGAGTCAACTCATGTCTATCTCGACGTACGTTCAACTTCCTCGAAAGTTGACCATACGACTCCTACAGAAAAGGAGATAAGAAGTGGAAAGCAGATAAACATATCAAAAGCAATCATCACACTCTATATACAAACAAGAGGCTCAGACAAATGGTTGGGCTTTAGTCAAGGGGTCATATCAACCTCGACAAACAAGCCAAAACTGTAGGGGTGTGCTGAGGCTCTTAACCACTAACATTGAGAGTTAGGGTGAAGCTAATGAAAGGTAATGAGGATGAGACCTCATGCTCTTAACCCTGGCATGGGTGAGCTCCAATCAATGAAAGCGTGGGGGTCCAGAAAGAGGGACCCTATTCCACTTGACTGACTCTATACAAGGATCCTGGGTTTGGTTCAAGAGCGTCAGCACGTAGTGCAAGCATAATGAACGACTCAATGACTAATAGGGAATTGATTGCTAATCCCTTCTACCTGTCAATTGCCTCTTCACTTAGGAGGACTTAACAAACAACATGCCTCAACAAGGAGGTCTTTGGCACAAAAGTAAACAAACACAGTCATTGCCTCTTAAGGAGGACTTCAGCCAAACGCCTGCCAAAAAAACAACAGGGCTTCCAGACTACATGGAGTTAGAAGGCTAAACTACCTCAGTGGTGTACCAACCACACTCCAAAGCAAAAGCAAAGAAAGCTAATAGTGACTAATGTACATGTGCAAAAAGCCAAACAGTTAGTATTGTATTCAGAAAACCAAACAGACAACAGTGGAATCATCCAACAATAATACACAATGCAAGTCTCAAATGCAAGCACTCAAGTGAGTTCATCACATCAATGGACCTACAACATAACAATAGTTAGTAAACAAAGCAACTTGCATCTCAAATAATGAGCAAACCAACCATTAGTGTTAGATACCTGAAACACAAACACAATTGGTGAGTACAAACCACTAGTACAAAGACTAGGGTCAAAGGCAAGTCAAATGACCAAAACAGAAATCAATATTTCACATGAAGCACATTCAATCAAACAAGAAAGAGTCCTCAAAAGGACCAAAGCCAAATCAAAAGGCAAAGCCATCAATTAATCAAGATAAGGCAAAGGCAAACAATGTGATCAATATTGGACATCAAGCATAGAAAATCCACATTAAAACAGAAATGAATCCAATGATCATGAAACATTTTATGTGCACTAAACATGTTATGAACAAGCATCATACCAAAATTCAATTCCAGAAGAGTTCATATGATAAGCCAATGAAAATTCATAAATGCTACATCCAAATTGTGACACAAATTGTCACACCATATGTTCATGTGTCTAAAACAGTGATGAAAAATGATAAAAATGCCAAACCAAAGCCAGAAAATCACATCACATGTTAGGATTAAGCATGTCAAATTTCAAGTTAATTGGACAAACAATGAGCATTTCACAAAACAATTAGCACAATATAGCAAATCGGCATCATGTTCAAACAATCAAGCACATTTAAAAATCCAGAATCATACAAATTAGGAAATAAATGCTAAAAAATAATAGATATCACAACAAGAATGTGAAAAAAAGTTTGGAGTAATTTGGATAATCATACTATTTTTTATGAATTTTGGAAGTTGCATGAAAATAAAAATGAAATAATGAAAATCATGTTAACAATGGAAATGTGAATAAAAAATGGAATAAGGCACCAGCAAGCCTCGAACCGCTGCCTTCAAGGTTCATGAGGATATTCAAGCAATTAATATTCAGAAAAACAGGCGTTGGGATTCGAACACAAGCTCTCAAGGTCCAAGGCGCGCTTAAGGAAAATCAATTGAACCACACCAGCGTGGGATCGAACAGAGGTATCCAAGGTCACAAGCGTGCTCAAGGAAATTAAAAGAAATAATTGCCATGCGTAGGAATCGAACTGAAGCGAGGACGGTTACATGAGCGCTCAACTGAAAATCCTAAGTCACGAACCAGACGGCCGGAATAGTGATTCCGGTCGTCTTCTCCGGTTGAACGCCGGCGGAGCTTCATGACTTTTTTTCCAGATTTTAACATGAGGCATATGGATCGAAAGGTTTTTTCATGTAGAACTCAAATATCATGTCCAAATCATCTAAAACTTCATGAATTTTATGGATCGAACGAAAACATTATGAACACTCAAACTTTAATTCATCATAACTAACTCATTTCTTAACCAAAATTAAATCTAATCATATCAGAATCATCAGCATCAAAAGATCTACCTAATCATGTACATAAAAAGGCAAATAGTGAAGGTCGAAAATCCACCTACTTGGAATGGCAGTGCTTCAAATCCACGTGTTCAAGCCTCCAAATGATCCAGATCTGCTCTAGTACTTGTATCTTGAAGCTTTGTGTATAAAGAAGCACTTGAATCCACCTGAATCTTGTTGAATTTCAAACTTCCATTGGCATGTTCATGTGCTTGAACAGCTTCAAAACCAACTCAATTGCCACGAATAATGGATGATTCCTGCTCCAAATTCCACCAGGATCAAGGATCTATGAAGAAATCTTGTGGTTGTGTGAAGAATTTTTGAAATTCAAGGAGAGTTTTGGAGGGAAAAATGAATCCTAGATCTAGAATTGTGATTATGGCAAATTCTGTTAGGATTAGGCTTTTATATGGTTCACTAATGATGTTGTTAATCAAATTAGGCAATGGCTAATTAGGATTAGTGAAATAAGAGGTGTTTTGCAAAAATGGCAAATGTGAGGGTGCATGGCTAATCCACACGTGAACAATAACATGCAAGTATCCAATTTCACATAAAATCATCCCACAAACATGATGGAATGATCAAATGGCTTGTATGATTCACCAATTTTGAATTACCAACTTTCCCTCCAAAATGCACTTGAATGGACACATGATCACATGAACTTTTTCCATGCAAGGCAATGACTTATTTGGAAAGTATTGGTCACAAAAAGCAATTTGCAAAAAGAGTGGACCAATTTGGAGTTTTGAATCAAAAGTTATGGCATGTTGAACTTCCATGTACACTTTGTGATCCTTTGGCCATAACTCCTCAACCATTAATCAGATGATCATGATCTTGGACTTTTTTGAAAAGAGGAGAGAAAGGTCTTCAACTTTCATGTTCACCAAAAATCCATTTGAAGCTTCTTTGATATTGGAAAGTCAAGTTGAATGTGGACCAAAAACTTGCCATTTTTGGAAACTTTCAATTACAGGTCACTTTCCATTTTTGGAAACTTTTGCCCTGACTTCAAAATCTTCAAGATAGATGTTTGAAATGACATATGAACCTCTTTTGAACATGATTGAAGTGTTGAAACTCATTTCCCCACCTCATAGCCCTCAGCTCTTGCACAGTTGACTTTCTGTGGTCCTCAGATGACCTAGACATGCCCTGATCAGCTTAAGCCTCCACCACTTGAGGAAATGGCTCAGAAATGAAACCCTAGCCCATGTAAGCTCCTTATGATGATCATGTGATCCTCATCTCCATAGAAATACCTCATCTCCTTGAGAAACCCTGGTTGAAAGAATGTCATTGATTAGGGTTTACAAGAGGTCAAAACCCTAATCCAAAGGAAACTTGAGACTGAACAATGAAATCCTGGATGATGATAGAACCATGATGATGGTAATATATCCTTGCAATCAAGACAATGCTTAAGGCCTTTGGAAGGATCAGGAAACCCTAATTGAAACCCATGCCCTCAGATGGCTGATCATCCATTCATAGAAACCCCCAGGCTTGAATCATGTGACATCTCCCTCTTCTGAAAGAGACTTTGGAGGATGACTGTTTATTTCCATATGATATGCAAAAATGCAAATGCCTAATGTCCTAAAACATGAAATGCAATGTGCTAAACTAGTCCCAAGAAGAGGAGGGCAAATTTTGAGGTGTTATAGCTGCCCCTATTCAATCCACTGTGAACCTGTCGATATGAACAACCTCGGCTTTCAGATGATCAGAGTGAAGAGTGGTTGAATACAAAGAACAGACGAACAATTTGCGCTCCGCTGGGAATTTTTTTTTTTTTTTTGCTTTTCTTTTTTTTTGAACCCCAAAACTTTCTGATTTTTTTTTTTTGCTTTTCTTGAACCCCACAACTAATATTTTCTCTTGCTGCTAAACAATGAACCTCGTTCTCCATTTTCCCATGCTAATTCTGTTGGCTATGCCAGAAATAACACCAACCACCACTCTGATGGCGACATAGCAGAGGGTACACAACCAGACATTTACCGATGACTGGGAATGAACTCGACGTTTATCGACATCGAATAATGATGTTTACCGACACCAAAGAAAGGACACACGACCAGACATTTACCGATGACTGGGAAGAAACTCGACGTTTACCGACATCGAACAATGATGTTTACCGACACCAAAGAAAGAAGGCACGACCAGACATTTACCGATGACTGGGAAGGAACTCGATGTTTACCGACATCTAACAATGATGTTTACCGACACCAAAGAAAGGACACACGACCAGACATTTACCGATGACTGGGAAGAAACTCGACGTTTACTGACATCGAACAATGATGTTTATCGACACCAAAGAAAGGACACACGACCAGACATTTACCGATGACTGGGAAGAAACTCGAAGTTTACCGATATCGAACAATGATGTTTACCGACACCAAAGAAAACAGACATCACGGGGATCGACACGACACTTACCGGTATCGCAGGGATGACATCTACATATGTCAAAACAAGGCAGACGCTTGCCGGGGACTAACTGGGGAATACTGTTGATCCAAAATCACGATGCTAAACTCCTCAGAGTAACATCTTCACCATCCGGTGAAACCAATCCTCAAACGGTAACCACAGCTTGAGTCGCGCTGATCCAACGTCATGATGCTAAACTCCTCGGAATAACATCTTCACCATCCGGCAAAACCAATCCTCAAACAGTAACCACGACTTGAGTCGTGCTGATCGCGTCATGATGCTAAACTCCTCGGAATAACATCTTCACCATCCGGCGAAACCAATTTTCAAACGGTAACCACGGCTTGAGACTAGCTTATGCTTACAATGTTGATGTTGATCTTCCAATCAACTAAACCAATTCTCAAACGGTAACCACGGCTTGAGACTAGCTTATGCTTGCAATGCTGATGCATGAGTTTTTTTCAGCGTAATGCTCCATAACCATGGAAATGCTACGCAATTAGGTATGCAATATGCTATGCTTTCCTAAATGATTAATGCATAAAAAGTATCCCCCTCAGGGGACTCTATTGGGAAGCTCGAGGAACTCTGCTGAGGAACTCACTATCGCTCCAATCTCCACCCTGTTGGGGAATAGCACTGCCGCTGGGGAAAGGATAATCCTCACTGGGGATGACCTCCACTGAACCCGATCCGCTTGGGGACTTCGCTGGGAAACAGCTACCGACGCACACCTCCGCTGGGGAAACGGCAATCTTCAGACTTGCTGGGGATAAAACAATCTCAACCCTGCTAGGGGAAACACGGAATATCTGGCATGGAACACCTGTCGACTCGTCGAACACTGGCATTCACCATTTATCCACAGTATCGACTTTCCACTTCAGACTTTGAAGAGTCTTCTTGATTCATCACCCTGTATTCTCGACCTCTCTCTACTCCGAGACAAATGATCTCCTCAAATTCGGGCCAACTCTCCAGTCCTCAGACTTTGAAGAGTCTTCTTGATTAAACCTCCAAGATCGTCGCAATCCTTTCACCGTCTTTTCACCATTCTTCAATCCCTTGTCCCTGATTGGACTCCACGGGGATCTTTTGTCAAAAAGCTTCACATCACAACCTGCAAGTGAGTGAAAATATCTAACAACACCTGCAAAAGAGATCGTTAGATAAAAACGTGCCCCAGGCGTGCCAAAATTTCAACACCTAGGTCACTCAACCTTTCGAATAAGATTTCAGGTTCTCAATCCTATAAACATGCATTGGAAGGGACCCGTATCTCTTAAAATGCAAAGATTCTTATCAAAATAAACGGATGTTTTTGCAATCAAAGCGGTAATGAAAACAAAAAACAAAATTATTTGACTGAATATGCATTTTATTGATTGAAAAAAGGTAGCTCAAAACCGAGCAATACACAGGAAGCAATTCCTGAAAAGAGGTAATTGCGCACAAAAGGAAAATCTATCCTAATGGCAATGTGAACCCGTGATCTCATCGAGTTCCAACTCGGTTACACCCCATATGTCCTCAAGACTCTCCGCACTTTCCGCCTTCTGAACAAGACGCTTCCGATTGATCCCTGCCGGGGATTATCCATGTCATATCCAAAGCACAAACGATCATGCTAGACGCAGTTGTTCGTTTCAATCCCTCTTTTGCCCGGACCGCCCTTTCGGGTTTTCAGTCCACCGGGATACCCTTTTTTGCCCAAGCCGCCCTTGTGGGGTTTTCGACTTGCCGGGTGTATAGTTTTTTCCTTTTTATCCCTAATTTTTTCCCGAACCTTTTCATTTTTTTTTGGTTCGCCGGGATGCCCTTTTTTGCCTGGACTATTTTATTCTTTTCGTCCAGCGGGTTTCTTATACGAAGTATTTTTTAACTGCGTCCGCATTCACAGGGGATGGAAAATCCTCACCATCCATGGTCGTCAACAACAAGGCTCCGCCAGAGAAAACCTTCTTGACCACGAATGGACCTTCATAATTGGGTGTCCACTTGCCCCTACGATCGTTTTGAGGAGGAAGGATCCTTTTCAACACCATATCTCCCACATGGTACACATGAGGTCGCACTTTTCGGTCAAAAGCATGCTTCATTCGCTGTTGGTACAACTGCCCCTGACAAATGGCCACCAACCTCTTTTCCTCAATCAGGCTCAACTCTTCATACCGAGTCCTCACTCATTCAGCCTCTTCTAATTTCACGTCCATCAGGACTCTCAACGATGGAATCTGGACCTCAACCGGTAGCACGGCTTCCATTCCGTATACAAGCGAGGAAGGCGTTGCCCCAGTAGACGTACGCACCGAGGTCCGATACCCGTGCAAACTTCGTATTCAGCCACATCATTGGTGCATTCAACTGTTAGCCGGGCAGCAAAATGAATGTGGGATCCTTTCGGCGTAACCAAAACAGCACCAACTCCACTACCATTCACGTTAACGGCCCCATCAAACATCAGAATCCATTCGGATTCAGGGTCAGGCCCCTCCTCCGGGATCGGTTCCTCAGAATCTTTCGATTTGAGAAACATGATGTCCTCATCAGGGAACTCAAACTTCATCGGTTGATAATCCTCAATGGGTTGCTGGGCGAGGTAATCAAACAATACACTCCCCTTGATCGCTTTCTGAGAGGTATACTGTACATCATATTCAGTTAAAATCATTTGCCACCTCGCAACCCGTCCGGTCAATGCTGGCTTCTCAAAAATATACTTGATTGGATCCATCTTGGAAATTAATAAAGTGGTATGAACCAGCGTATACTGTCTCAGTCGGCGAGCAGCCCATACCAAAGCGCAACAAGTTTTCTCGAGCAGTGAATATCTTGTTTCACAGTCGATAAACTTTTTGCTAAGGTAGTAAATTGCATGCTCTTTTCGACCAGACTCGTCATGCTGCTCCAGTACACACCCCATAGACCCTTCGAGGACTGTCAAGTACAGAATTAACGATCGTCCCTCCACAGGAGGCATCAGAATCGGAGGCTCCTGCAAATATTCTTTTATTTTTTCAAATGCCGCTTGGCAATTATCATTCCACCTGACCGTTTGATCTTTTCTCAACAGCTTGAATATGGGTTCACACGTGGCCGTTAGGTGAGATATGAATCGCGAAATGTAGTTCAATCTACCTAAGAAACCACGAACCTCCTTTTCTGTTCTCGGTTCAGGCATTTCTCGTATTGCTTTTACTTTAGCAGGATCAACCTCGATTCCTCTTTCGCTTACAATAAACTCCAGCAACTTACCGGACCGCACTCCGAAAGTGCACTTATTCGGATTCAACCTCAGTCTGAATTGTCTCAACCGGTCAAACAACTTGGCCAGATCCACCAAATGCCCCTCTTCTGTTTGGGACTTTGATATCATGTCATCAACATAACATTTGATTTCATGATGAATCATATCATGAAACAAAGTCACCATAGCTCTCTGATACGTGGCAGCGGTGTTCTTGAGACCGAATGGCATCACCTTATAACAAAAAGTGCCCCACGGTGTGATGAACGTTGTTTCTCCATATCATCTGGCGACATTTTGATTTGATTATAGCCAGAAAAGTCATCCATGAAGGAAAACACCGAGAATTGAGTTGTATTATCTACCAACACATTGATGTGAGGTAATGGAAAATCATCCTTCGGGCTAGCTCTGTTCAAATCCCGGTAGTCCACACACATCCTCACCTTTCCATCCTTCTTCGGGACTGGCACAATGTTCGCGACCCAAGGCGGATAATTGGTGACAGCGAGGAAACCAGCATCCTACTGCTTCTGCACCTCTTCTTTAATTTTCATGGCCATCTCAGGTCGAGTTCTGCGCAACTTCTACTTCACTGGAGGACAATTTGCTCTCAATGGTAACTTGTGCACAATGATATCGGTATCCAACCCTGGCATATCCTGATAAGACCAGGCGAAGATATCAACATACTCTTTCAACAAGGCTACCATTCTGCTCTTGACATTCACCTCCAAAGTAGCCCCGACTTTCACTTCCTTTCTGACCTCCTCGGTACCCAGATTCACAACCTCGACTTGCTCTTCGTGCGGTTGAATCACCTTCTCCTCTTGTTTCAACAACCTGGCTAATTCCTCCGGCAGTTCACAATCTTCTTCGCCTTCTTCTTCGGCATGATAGATCGGATTGTCGAAGTCATATGAGGGTGTAACAGGATTGTTATCAATGAGATCCGGAGAAAGATCGTATCTGCATGAATGTTGATTCATGCATTGCTTTAGAACCGGAGCGAAACAAATTAAAAGGAAAATGAAAATAAACATTGCCATTTTTATTTTTGTTTTAAACTGCAAAAATAAATGAAAAACAGGGAACACCGCTTTTAATGAAAAAACATCCTTTTATTGATGATGCAATCATTGCAAAATGAAACACATGAGGTGGCCCTTACAATGAACCATTACGTTTCGGGCAAAACGCATGGTTTTCATGCAGAAAGAATTGAAAAACAAGAAATATTACTATTCACGTAGAGTGATAGTGATGATCTTTTCGGCCTTCCAGTTCTGGACTTCCATCCCTGGTACGCACGATTTTATCCAACCATCGAGCTCGCAGTCACTGTCAGTCTCTTCACCCACCGCACAGACGTGATCTGAATCTTCAGCAATTACACCCACCATCACCTGACCATGCGCCGACATGGGATTAGCATTAACATTCGGAGATGGTGCAAAATTGATGGCCTTGGAGTCTACCAAGTCTTGGACAACATGCTTAAAAGCTCTACAACCCTCAATGTTATGCCCTGGTGTACCAGAATGGAATTCACACTTGGCGTTCTCATCATAGTTAGCAGGCCTCTGATCTGGTCTTACCGGAGCCATCGTCCTCGGTTGAACCAACCCAAGATCCATCAACTTCTTAAACAGAAAAGCATATGTCACGGGTGGTCTATCAAACTGACGATCAGTCCCCTTTCCTCTCACTTGGTACCCCACTCTCTGTGCTCTCTGCTGAGGTGGCTGATGTTGCTGTTGTACCGATTGATTACCAACAGGAATTGTTACCGCAGTAGTGTGCTGGTAGTAACGATTCCTACCGTGTCCTCTCTGGGCATACACAGCACTCGATTCACCCTCATTCTTGCGCTGACCGTTCCCAAATAGCTTCTTTACTCCAGATGACGGAGCATTTCCCTGTATCTTCCCCATCTTCAGCCAGCTTTCAATTCTCCCCACCTTCTCGGCAATTTCTTTTTTCTCCAAGGCGAAACTTTGCATGGCGTTGACCAACTCACTCATCTTCTCTTTCAGCTCGAGAATGTCAGCATTGGATGGATCCATCAGTCTGGGTTTGTTGCGTCTGGTAAAGTATCGGTGCGGACGAGCTACGTGCAAGGGAATGACTCTGCATGCGCGAGCAATGATTCCTCAGTCAATCAAACAGGTTAGAAACTGACACCTGTAAAATAGAAAACAGGTTATTATGACTCACGCATGAATGCAATGTCTATCCGTATGAGGAACATTCTGTCTTTCGATCCTGGTTTCATCGAAGTAGATAATAATTTGACAATAACATTCTGACATTAGGATGTCTCTCAACCAGAATCTCAATCGAGAATGTACCCTGAGTATGGATAGACATGAGTTAGATGCGAATGAATGCAAAATGGGAATGATGCAGATGCATGAATGCAAGTCACAGTGCCATCCTCTAAGTCATCTGAACAATCAACTATACTGGATTCTGGTCTCTGAACTGATCACAACCATCTGAGGAACTGAGTAACCATAAATCCAACTCGGGGTTCCGAAATAAACGGAATGGAGGATATATCACCATCATCACAGGAAATCCGCCAAACGGATAACAACAAGATCCTCTGAATAAGTACCCTCAAATTCAGCCCGGGGATCCGAAATAAACGAAACCCGCTGATAAATACCACGGATAGAACTCCGGCGTGTTAGAAATAAATATCCATAAATTCGACTGAACCAAAGTCACCATCCGAGAGTCACCAACAGAACCTGTACTGTAGAAATCAAACCCCTCCCCTCACAAGTGAATTCTAACAAGGTCATCCTAAGGCGGATAGTGGTCTCGACAATCGGACAAGATACTCAACGGGTTTTCCCTTTCGGGTGTGCCGTTGCAGCTCTCATAAGATCATCTAAACCAAAGATCCGGGAAATAACGGTCACCGAAGTCAACAGCTCAGAAAAGGTAACCCAACCATAGTGGAAACTCCACAATGGAAGAGCTCTCTCAGAAGAACCTCGTCCGGATTGTGGTATGTCACGTCACAACAACATGCCCAACCAACATGTGAGGAACATGAGACCACGCTAATCCTAGGTGTATACTTGGGCCTGGGTTTTAGCCCCACTCAGAACATCCACCCCAAATCAAAGGAACCAAACCTATCCAGAATCCAGCACAGTAATAATATGATGCATGCAAACATATATGCAAATATATACAATCACAATATAATAATCACAAATGCAATAAATAGAGCAGCAAAAGCAACCAAAACTACCCTAAAGAGCGCTAGGATTGACTCGCTTAGGGAAGATGGACCAGCAAGAGGTCAACTTCGATATCCCCAACAGAGTCGCCAGCTGTCGCAATGCGAAAAACAACCGGCGGGAAAAATAACAGAGCCGCCACCGACGCTATTCACCCTATGAAGGAAAGGAAGCGCTGGACTAACCTAAGAAAAGGGAAAGGAACGGTCTTACGACCAGAGATTGCAAGGTATGGGAGTCGGTTACGCAAGGGGAAGGTATTAGCACCCCTCACGTCCGTCGTACTCGATGGGATCCACGCTCAAAAGAATAGAATAAGGTTGCTAAATAACTGCTCAAAGAAAATGCACACACACTGGAATAATAAACAGGTGAAAGAAGACGGAGGAAGGGGACTCGGCAGGATGTCGCATCCTGGGCCTACGTAGTTTGTCAGAAACAAACATCAGAGTCAACGTAGTTCGGGGAAATGGGAAACATGCTCGCTAGGACATCGCATCATATGCCTACGTATCTCATCTGGAATGAGAATCAGAGCTACCGTAGTTCGGCTAACGCACGCTGAAACAAAACACAACACAGAGACGCTGAGACGTCAAAAGAAACTCAACAAGGAAACGGAATGCCAATAGTTATACTTATATCCGACTCCAAACAAAAGCAAACAGGAAACAGAATGCCAATAGATGGGCTTACATCCGACTCCAAACAAATAAACAGGAAACAGATTGCCAATAGATGGGCTTACATCCGACTCCCAAACAAGCAAACAATCGCTAACCAGCAAACACCAAAGGTTCTCCAACTGACAAACTAAAAGGGAGTCTGGAACTCGAGCCTAATAGCTGTCACACAAACACCAAGAAGACGCTGAGATGTCAAAAGAAACAAAGAGGTTGAACACACAAACTAAAAGGGAGTCGGGAACTCGGACCTAATAGCTGTCAAGCAAAACACACGCAAAAAAGAAAAGGGTGCCCGGAGAGATCTCGCACGATCTCCTGCCTACGTATCTCATCTGGTATGAGAATCAGGGCGACGTAGTTCCCCTTAACAGGGGAGAAACTCTCTCCTAACCAGAGACCAGGGAATAACAAACTAAAAGAGAGACTGACTCGAGCCTAATAGTTGTCATGCAATCCAAAATAGCCCTAGGTTGAGGTATCTAACAAGAGTTTGACTCACACAGGAAATGAGTCAACTCATGTCTATCTCTACGTACGTTCAACTTCCTCGAAAGTTGACCATACGACTCCTACAGAAAAGGAGATAAGAAGTGGAAAGCAGATAAACATATCAAAAGCAATCATCACACTCTATATACAAACAAGAGGCTCAGACAAATGGTTGGGCTTTAGTCAAGGGGTCATATCAACCTTGACAAACAAGCCAAAACTGTAGGGGTGTGTTGAGGCTCTTAACCACTAACATTGAGAGTTAGGGTGAAGCTGATGAAAGGTAATGAGGATGAGACCTCATGCTCTTAACCCTGGCCTGGGTGAGCTCCAATCAATGAAAGCGCGAGGTTCCAAAAAGAGGGACCCTATTCCACTTGACTGACTCTATACAAGGATCCTGGGTTTGGTTCAAGAGCGTCGGCACGTAGTGCGAGCATAATGAACGACTCAACGACTAACAGGGGATTGATAGCTAATCCCTTCTATCTGTCAATTGCCTCTTCACTTAGGAGGACTTAACAAACAACATGCCTCAACAAGGAGGTCTTTGGCACAAAAGTAAACAAACACAGTCATTGCCTCTTAAGGAGGACTTCAGCCAAACGCCTGCCAAAAAAACGACAGGGCTTCCAGACTACATGGAGTTAGAAGGCTAAACTACCTCAGTGGTGTACCAACCACACTCCAAAGCAAAAGCAAAGCAAGCTAATAGCGACTAATGTACCTGTGCAAAAAGCCAAACAGTTAGTATTGTATTCAGAAAACCAAACAGACAACAGTGGAATCATCCAACAATAATACACAATGCAAGTCTCAAATGCAAGCACTCAAGTGAGTTCATCACATCAATGGACCTACAACACAACAATAGTTAGTAAACAAAGCAACTTGCATCTCAAATAATGAGCAAACCAACCATTAGTGCTAGATACCTGAAACACAAACACAATTGGTGAGTACAAACCACTAGTACAAAGACTAGAGTCAAAGGCAAGTTAAATGACCAAAACAGAAGTCAATATTTCACATGAAGCACATTCAATCAAACAAGAAAGAATCCTCAAAAGGACCAAAGCCAAATCAAAAGGCAAAGCCATCAATTAATCAAGATAAGGCAAAGGCAAACAATGTGATCAAAATTGGACATCAAGCATAGAAAATCCACATTAAAACAGAAATAAATCCAATGATCATGAAAATTTTTATGTACACTTAACATGTTATGAACAAGCATCATACCAAAATTCAATTCTAGAAGAGTTCATATGATAAGCCAATGAAAATGCATAAATGCTACATCCAAATTGTGACACAAATTGTCACACCATATGTTCATGTGTCTAAAACAGTGATGAAAAATGATAAAAATGCCAAACCAAAGCCAGAAAATCACATCACATGTTAGGATTAAGCATGTCAAATTTCAAGTTAATTGGACAAACAATGAGCATTTCACAAAACAATTAGCACAACATAGCAAATCAGCATCATGTTCAAACAATCAAGCACATTTAAAAATCCAGAATCATACAAATCAGGTAATAAAGGCTAAAAAATAATAGACATCACAACAAGAATGTGAAAAAACGTTTGGAGTAATTTGGATAATCATACTATTTTTTATGAATTTTGGAAGTTGCATGAAAATAAAAATGAAATAATGAAAATCATGTTAACAATGGAAATGTGAATAAAAAAATGGAATAAGGCACCAGCAAGTCTCGAACCCCTGCCTTCAAGGTTCATGAGGATATTCAAGCAATTAATATTCAGAAAAACAGGCGCTGGGATTCGAACACAAGCTCTCAAGGTCCAAGGTGCGCTTAAGGAAAATCAATTAAACCACACCAGCGTGGGATCGAACAGAGGTATCCAAGGTCACAAGCGCGCTCAAGGAAATTAAAAGAAATAATTGCCATACGTAGGAATCGAACTGAAGCGAGGACAGTTACATGAGCGCTCAACTGAAAACCCTAAGTCACGAACCAGATGGCCAGAATAGTGATTCCAGTCGTCTTCTCCGGTTGAACGCCGACGGAGCTTCATGACTTTTTTTTCCAGATTTTAACATGAGGCATGTGGATCGAAAGGTTTTTTCATGTAGAACTCAAATATCATGTCCAAATCATCTAAAACTTCATGAATTTTATGGATCGAACGAAAAACATTATGAACACTCAAACTTTAATTCATCATAACTAACTCATTTCTTAACCAAAATTAAATCTAATCATATCAGAATCATCAGCATCAAAAGATCTACCTAATCATGTACATAAAAAGGCAAATAGTGAAGGTCGAAAATCCACCTACTTGGAATGGCAGTGCTTCAAATCCACGTGTTCAAGCCTCCAAATGATCCAAATCTGCTCCAGTACTTGTATCTTGAAGCTTTGTGTATAAAGAAGCACTTGAATCCACCTGAATCTTGTTGAATTTCAAACTTCCATTGACATGTTCATGTGCTTGAACAACTTCAAAACCAACTCAATTGCCACGAATAATGGATGATTCCTGCTCTAAATTCCACCAGGATCAAGGATCTATGAAGAAATCTTGTGGTTGTGTGAAGAATTTTTGAAATTCAAGGAGAGAGAGTTTTGGAGGGAAAAATGAATCCTAGATCTAGAATTGTGATTATGGCAAATTCTGTTAGGATTAGGCTTTTATATGGTTCACTAATGATGTTGTTAATCAAATTAGGCAATGGCTAATTAGGATTAGTGAAATAAGAGGTGTTTTGCAAAAATGGCAAATGTGAGGGTGCATGGCTAATCCACACGTGAACAGTAACATGCAAGTATCCAATTTCACATAAAATCATCCCACAAACATGATGGAATGATCAAATGGCTTGTATGATTCACCAATATTGAATTACCAACTTTTCCTCCAAAATGCACTTGAATGGACACATGATCACATGAACTTTTTCCATGCAAGGCAATGAATTATTTGGAAAGTATTGGTCACAAGAAGCAATTTTCAAAAAGAGTGGACCAATTTGGAGTTTTGAATCAAAAGTTATGGCATGTTGAACTTCCATGTACACTTTGTGATCCTTTGGCCATAACTCCTCAACCATTCATCAGATGATCATGATCTTGGACTTTTTTGAAAAGAGGAGAGAAAGGTCTTCAACTTTCATGTTCACCAAAAATCCATTTGAAGCTTCTTTGATATTGGAAAGTCAAGTTGAATGTGGATCAAAAACTTGCCATTTTTGGAAACTTTCAATTACAGGTCACTTTCCCTTTTTGGAAACTTTTGCCCTGACTTCAAAATCTTCAAGATAGATGTTTGAAATGACATATGAACCTCTTTTGAACATGATTGAAGTGTTGAAACTCATTTCCCCACCTCATAGCCCTCAGCTCTTGCGCAGTTGACTTTCTGTGGTCCTTAGATGACCTAGACATGCCCTGATCAGCTTAAGCCTCCACCACTTGAGGAAATGGCTCAGAAATGAAACCCTAGCCCATGTAAGCTCCTTATGATGATCATGTGATCCTCATCTCCATAGAAATACCTCATCTCCTTGAGAAACCCTGGTTGAAAGAATGTCATTGATTAGGGTTGACCAGAGGTCAAAACCCTAATCCAAAGGAAACTTGAGACTGAACGATGAAATCCTGGATGATGATAGAACCATGATGATGGTAATATATCCTTGCAATAAAGACAATGCTCAAGGCATTTTAAAGGATCAGGAAACCCTAATTGAAACCCATGCCCTCAGATGGCTGATCATCCATTCATAAAAACCCCTATGCTTGAATCATGTGACATCTCCCTCTTCTGAAAGAGACTTTGGAGGATGACTGTTTATTTCCATATAATGTCCTAAAATGTAAAATGTCTGACGTCTGCTAATGAGGAGCAATGGATATGGCACAGACGTTTGGGTCATGTTAGAATGAGAAGGATTTCTCAGCTAAATAAGATTGGATTAGTCAGAGGCTTACCCAACCTGAAGTTTGCTTCAGATTATCTTTGTGAATCATGTCAGAAAGGCATGTTTTCTAAAACATATTTTAAAGCGAAAATTGTTCTTTCTACTTCTATACTGTTAGAACTTCTACATATTGATTTGTTTGGACCAGTGAAAATTGCCTCTATCAATGGAAAGAAGTATGGATTGGTCATTATTTATGACTATAGGCGATGGACATGGGTAAATTTATTGAAACACAAGGATGAGTCACATTATGTGTTCTCTACTTTCTGCTCACTAGTGCAAACAGAAATGAATTACAAAATAGTCAGAGTCAAAAGTGATCATGGTGGCGAATTGGAAAATAAACATTTTGGAAATCTTTTTGATGCAAATGGAATTTCCCATGATTTCTCCTATCCTAGAACTCCATAACAAAATGAGGTTATAGAAAGGAAGAATAGGACTTTGCAAGAAATGGCTCACACCATGATCCAAGAAACTAACATGGCTAATCATTTCTAGGCAGAAGTAGTTAACAAAACTTGTTATATTCAGAACATGATTTCTATTAGACCTAATCTAGGTAAGACTCCCTATGAATTGTGGAAGAACAGAAATCCCAACATTTGTTACTTTCACTCTTTTGGTCTTGGGTGTTTTATGTTAAACACTAAAGAGAATTTTGACAAGTTTGATTCTAAAGCACAAAAGTGTTTATTGTTAGGATATTATAAATGCTCCAAAGGCTACAAAATCTTTAACACTGAAACATGATATGACTCAACTCATGTTAGATTCAATGATAACCTTGACATTGAAAAGTCAAAGCTAGTTGGGAAATTTGCAGATTTGAAGATCAGTCTTTTAGAATCCAAGGATACTGATTCTGGAGAAAAAGACTCGGAAGGAAAAGCTAAATAATCTGAAGCAAATGAATCAGATACGACTCAACCAGAAGTTGTCTGGAGGATGGAATTGATCCATTGGTGGATCCCTTCAATCTATCAGAAACCTACCCTGATGTTCATGGGAAAATGAAGAAGGAATCAAGAGAAGAAGGATCTTTAAGGCCTCACAATAAGAAGAAGAAAGTTGATATCCTTCTGGATGAAGATGAGGTGCCTCTCAGTGAGCGTCAGAAAGCAATGCTTCTGAAGGACACGTATGGTGTTGTCCATCAATCATCTAAAGCTTCTGAAACTACTACTTTTGGTAAGCTTCCTGAAGCAAGCAATCATATTATTTCTGATTCTATAATTTCTAAAAGAATCTTACCAACACCACCACCTCCCATTTCTCAACCCATTCCATATTTTTCTCAACCAATACTTTCCCAACCAATCTCTGAACCTATCTTACTTCCACCTCCCACAAAAACACCCATTATAGAACCTGATACAGAAACTCCTCAAGTTTCTGAAACTCAGTCACAACAACATCAACATCATCTCCTTCATAGTTTCAACATTCACCCACTCCACCACCATCTGTTTCTGCTTCCCACACAGAAAATCCAAAGTTAACAACCCCTAGAACATCTCCCTCGAGATATTCTTGAGACAATATGTCTGAGGGTACTCCTAATGGCATGTTCAGTTTTGAACCTGAACCAGTAGTATCTGATCCAGAAACACCTCCAATCATTTTCCCCTCACTTCCAACTCTCTAAGGTCCTGATCATGATGAAACCAGAATAGACTTTACTGTCAGTTTCCCCAAACCACCCAAACCTACTCCCAATGTTGGTAATATTCCGAGGAAGTTTGAGTCAGACTCAAGAAGTTGTTTGTATGAAGCTATGACAACTAGTCATTCTTCCGCAAATCCGGATGAAAGTGATTCTGCATGGGAAGCTACAGAAGGTGGATTAACTCTAAAATATCTAAGCTAAAGAACTTTAGGTATAAAGTATCTAAAAGAAAATTTTGTTCAGGGTTTGTTCCCTTAATGGAAATATGGAAGTTACGAAATTCCCAGTTGTGTCTTCCTGCTCCAGAGGTTAAGGAAGTTATTCAATAAGTGGATGAGGAAGTTGTTCAGGATGCTGAGGTTGATTCTGGGCATCAGGACTGTGTTATGGAAGAAACTAATGCTCAAGTAGTTGTTTCTGAGATCCAACAATCTGAAGACCAACAAGTTGAAGCTTCTTTTCCTCAATAATCTGTTGGAACTTCTTCTAGAGAAATTCCTGATGCGCCTCGAAAGACCATTGAGGAAATCAAAGTTGATAATGCTCTGGTCAAAGAACGTCTGGAAAAACAGGATATGATGTTTCAGTTGATAATATCCAGACTTCCTCCGCCTCCTCCTCAGAACCCTTAGCACTTTATTTTCTTAAAAATTTCTTTTTCTTTTAAGTGTTTTGATGTTTTTGATTGTATCTTTTCTGCCTGTTGGCATTAATCAATAAAAAATGTATTTGTTTCTTTCTATTTATTTTACTATTTGTCTATATCTTTTTGATTGATGACAAAGGGGGAGAAACATATCTAAGGGGAAGAACTGTAATTATTTTTGATATACCTAAATTCCTAACTAAGAACCCAAACATTGTTTAATGTTTTCTGCTAACAACTACTTCGAAGAATAGCTTGTTAACTATTTTGCAGGATTAAGTTCATCAGCCAGAATGGTTTAGTTCAAATATTGAAAGCTCCTGTGTTTAGTTCAAATACCAGAAGCTCTTGTGAATTTTCAAAGATCATAATGTAATTTACCAGTTTCTAAAGAAATGGTCTACTATCTGAGTCTAAAAAAACCTTCATGATGATGATTAAGAGTAAAATGATGTTTTAAACTTAGAACATTGGGAACTTGGCATCAAGTTTTGAAGAATTAGAAATTTTCAGCATCTAGCTATGAGGAAGTGTATCCTCCATAGTAATCCGACTTGGAAATTAAGTTTTAAACAAGAATTCTTAACTAGGTTCTGAAAGTTCTTTTCAAAGAGATTAGTTCTTCAAAGGTAATCTAGCTCTTAAAGAAAATTTCAAGAGAACCAGAATTCAAGCTTCTAAATACAACCAGCTCTGAAGCTTCTTCAAAAGAGTTCAACATCAAGCAAACTTCTGAAGACAAACCAAATTCTTCCGCAAATCCGGATGAAAGTGATTCAGAACGTTGATGTTAACAAACCAGTGCTCTGGACAACATCAAGCAACTTCTGAAGACAAACCAAATTCTGATTGAAAACTACTTTGGTACTTCAAAAAGGTTAATCAAGAAAGTGTTCTTTCATTCTGATTTTATCCTTTTAGGATTATACATCTCAAGGGGAGCTTTGTGCTTCTGTAAGAGGTATTCCTCTGTGATTACCCTGTACAAAATTGTTCATCAAAATACATGTTTTGTCATCATCAAAAAGGGGGAGATTGTTAGAACAAGATTTGGTTCTGCATCTATACCTTGAGTTTTGATGATAACAATGTTATATTTGTGTGAGAACAATTTTGGTACCTTAACGGTTTGTTATTATGCAGCTTTAACTTCCAGTTCTGATTCTGAGCATATCATGTGCAACGTCATCAGTTTCTGAACAATGAGTTTCAATTCCATTTTTGTGCCAGTTAGAAGAAGTTCTGAAAGATGTTCAATGTTGCTATTGTAATGATCTTTTTTCTTCTGTGTTGATTCACTCTTGAGAAGCTTCTAAGGAGACGCTATGTTGTTGTTGCAACATTCTCTCAGTTCGTGCTTCTGAGCGTGACTCTGATCACCAAGCTTCAGAAGAATGGCAATCTTTTGAAGTTGTATTACGTAGCTGAAGATTCTGAAGATATCAGGCCAAATAATTGAGGTTATCAAGATTCTAACTGTAGATTCTAAAGACTCTGAAGATTATGAAGATACTGAAGATCTCAAGCTAGACTACTGACATTGTCAAGGTTCTGACCAAAGATTCTAAAGTTTCTGAATCCAGCTTTATGTTTCTTCATTTCATGCTTCATCAACTTTCATCAGAAGCCAATAAACTTGAAGATAAGATCAAATGGGTATGTGATCAAATAGTACATAGTACAAATCAAATATACTTTCCACTACCTTATTTCATGGGCAAAGGGAAGTACTAAACATCACACCTGCCATTGATTTTGTGGGTGAAGGACAGTACGTAGTATCACTCCTTTCACCATTCAACAGTGGACAACCGCTCTATGAGATTTCCCAACTTTTCCCTCCAATGATCTTCTTCTTATGCTATATAAGTAAGACTTGGAGACTTGAAGAAATTTGTCGATGCTACAACATTTTGACAAGTCTGTTTCTTTGTGAAAAGCTACCAACTTTTGTACAGAGTTTTTATTTGAGTTATTGTTTATCATTTGTGTAAAACCTGCTTGTATAGAAGCAACTTGTAACATACAAAATATTATTCAAACTGTTTGTTTGATTCCTTAAGGAGACTAGGGTATAGTCGGATCCTTGAGAAGACAAAGAAGGTTATTCATTGTGAGTCCTTAAAGAAACTAGGGTATAGTCGGATCCTTGAGAAGACAAATAAGGTTATTCTTTGTGGCTATTATAATTTTTTGATTATAGTGGATTAAGTCCTTGTGTATAGGGCAAAATTACCTTGGCGGGTGGACTGGAGTAGCTTTGAGTTTCAAGCGAACCAGGATAAAAATACTTGTGTTTTTAACTCTTTGTTATTAACTTTTAAGTGGTGTTCTTGAGTTGGTAAAAAGCTTTTGTTTTGTAAAACCCAAGTAAAACCCCCTTTCTTGTGTTTTTCACACCTTCAAATCCCCCCCCCCACCCACCCACCCACCCCTTATGCTCGGAGTCACTTGTCCAACAAGTGGGATTAGATCATAACTCCTGTTAACGAATAATCTTCCCAGGACAAAAAATTACTTTAAGCTATTCACTAAAAAAAACTCATCCTTTAATTGAGAGGGGTATACTTTGTGGAAATAAAAAATGATTTTTTTTCATAGAAGAGATGGATCACGATACTTGGAAGGTTGTGAAGAAAGGTCCATTTGTTCCTACACATGATGTTGATAGTGTTGTAGTGAACAAACCTAGACAAGATTAGACCAAAGATGATAAAGAAAATGTCCAACACGCTATGAAAGTAAAAAATGCCATCACTAATGTTATCGTTCTTTATGAATATTTGCGAATTTTTAACTAAGAGAATGATAAAGAAATGCGGGACATTCTCCAAATTACCCATGAAGGAACTACTGAGGTAAGATGATAATGTTGGGCATATTACTCACGAGTATGAAAATTTCAAAATGAACCTTGAAGAGAACATAAATAAAATTCAAACATTGTTTACCCATATCGTGAGACATGAGAACTCTAGGAAAAAAGTTTCAAATGAGGAATTAGTTGTGAAAATTATTAGATGTCTAAACCGTAGTAAGAAACACAACGTCACTAAGATATGTGAATCTAGTAATTAAGCAACATGGACACACATACTCTCTCTCTCTCTATCTATCTATCTATCTATCTATCTATCTCTTTGTCTCTCTCTTTGGTAAACTGCAAAAACATAAGATAAAGCTTTAGAGACTTGCCGATGAAGAAGAAGATGACAAGAAGAAGAGGAAAAAATTACACTGAAGGATACAAATGTAAGAACAAGATTTGATTATGCATCTGGCCTTTAGTTTTGATGATAATAATATGTTGCTTATTAGAGAAAAAATGTGTACCCTAATGGTTTTTATAGTATGTAGCTTTTGCTAACAGGTTTTGATTCTGAAGATTTGGCGTGTGACCTCATCAGATTCTTGACTCAACAGACATTGACTTTGAAGACATGCAAAAGTGCTTTACAAGATTATGTCAAGTTCTGGAACGCTCTTAGACAACAATTATGATGAACGTTTGTGCTAAATCTTCTGATTGTGACTCTGATATAATAGATTCTGAAGATTTGTAAACATGCTTCAACAACATTTATCCAGAAGCCTTTGAAGATTAGAAGATAAGATCAAAAGTTTTTACATAAGGAAAATAATACACATTACAAGATCAAATATTCCTTCCACTGCCCTGATTTTGTGGGCTAAGAATTATACTATTGTACCACTTTTCCTCCCATTTGCAAGCCGTTATTCAAGGATACTGCGGCATTTTGGTATTCCAATTCTACCCTCTAACAGATCTTTTCATTTCCTATTTAAAGGAGACTTGGAAGAATAAATAGGCTGCTAATTCACTACGTTCTACACACAATGCTTTTGTTGAACTGGGTATTATTATTGTGTATAGAGAGAAAAAAACACACATAGAACTTTTGCTTGTTATTGTGTGATAAATTCATTATAATGAAATTTGTGTAATCTGCTTTCTTAGAAGCAATCTTGTAAACACATTTCTTGCAATATCATTGATTGAGTTTGTATTCCTTGAGTGACTAGAGTATATTCAAAATTACTCGAGAAGACATTGACGGGTAGTATTTGTGTGTATGTAATCAGTTTATTATAGTGGATTAAGTCCTTGTGTAAAAGGAGAAATCACCTTGGCAGGTGGACTGAAGTAACTTAGTTAACAGTTAACCAGGATAAAAAAATTATGCTCTTTCATTTTTGTTCTTGTTCTATCTTTGAGTTTTTTGGGTAAGAAAATTTTTGATCTTAGAAACCCAATTCAAACCCCCCTTTCTTGCGTTTCTTGCCACCTTCAATTCGCATCAAAGCTCTAGTTCTGGTACTGGTAAGATTATCAAACACTTAACCATATCAGATAAATATCCAGTTTGTGAAACACAATGGTTGTTATCCCACCTCCAATTGCTCCTATAAATGATAGAGATCACTATAATTCTAAACCTCTTGTTTTTTATGGATAAAGATTTTATTACTGGAAAGATAAAATAAAAAGCTTCTTTCTAGGTCATGACGTAGATCTATGGGATATGGTAGTTGATAGCTACATACATCATGTAGATGCTAGTGGCAACAAAATAGAAAGAAGAATGATGACAGAACAACAAAAGAAAGAAAGTCCATATTTGATTCTCTAAGGATGACTCATGAGGGAAATAAATAAGTTAAATAAACCAAGGCATTTTCCTTGATTCAGAAATATGAAGCGTTCAAAATGGAAGACGATGAAACTGTTAAGAACATGTTCTTAAGGTTTCAAACTCTTGTTGCATGACTAAAGGTTCTGGAAAAAGCGTAATCTACTATTGTTCATGTGAAGAAGATCATCAAAAGTATACCTAAAAGATGGAGACTTATGGTAATTGCGTTGAAGTTATCAAAGGATATGAACAACACCTCTCTTGAAGAACTTGTTAGTTATTTAAGAAGTCATGAAAATGAGCTTGAGGAAGATGAGCCCAAGATAAAGATCAAATCTATTTCTATGAAGTATTTAGAAAAGTCTGAAAAGACAAAAGCTCTTCAAGCTGAAGAAGATGAAGATTCTAAAGAGGAATCAGAAGAAGAGGATGAATTGTCTCTTCTTTCCAAACGTGTCAATCAACTCTAGAAGAAAAGACAAGGAAATTTCAGAGGACAAAGAAGGACAGGTGGTCGTTCAGAGTCTACTTCTGGATTCAAGAAATTTGGAGCCATCAAAGACATCACATGCTTTGAGTGCAAGAAACCAGGTCATTTCAAAAATGAATGTCTCAAGCTGAAGAAAGACAAACCTAAGAAGAAAGACTTCAGAGGGAAGAAAAGGGGTCTAATGGCTACCTGAGATGATTAAAAATCCTCAGAAGATGACTCTGAGGAAGAGTAAGCTAATGTGGCGTTGATGGCATGCACATAAGCTCTTGCATAGAAGATTGAATCAGAACCAAAATCTGAGTCTGATTCTAGAGGTATTTGCTGAACTTTCTCGCTCTGAACTTGAATCTAGTTTATCATAAGTTCTGGAAAAGTATCAGAAGCTTCTGAAAAAATACAAGGATCTGAAAAAGGTTCATGCATACGAGTCAAAAGCATATTGTAAGCTTAAGAAAGACTGCTCAAGTTTAAATGAAGAAACTTTATTTTGAAAAACAATAAATTTATGCTTCAGAGCAAGAGTTCCAAACTTGAGAAGGAAAATCTTTCAGAAGCCTCGAAATACTTTGATGATGTCATAAAGAAATATGATAAGTCCTTCTAGAAATTTCTTTCTAGAAGCCTAAATAGAAGCGTAATGGATTCAATGGTTTATGGCGTAAGCATAAACAGAACAAGAGGAATTGGTTATGATTCTGATGAAGAATTTACTTCTGAAAAAGATGATAAACCAAAAAATCTTCATTCTTATTTTGTCCCTTATGTTAAACAAAATGGTGTTATGCCTAAAGGTAAAACCTTTTCAAAACCTAAGGCTAAATCAAAAGCTTATTCTCGTTTCAACTATACATACATGTATGATTATCCTACACAGAAACCCAAGTTTGTTAAAAACTCTGGGAAGACTAACCAAAAAGGACACAAAATAATGTTGGTACCTAAGGATAAGATAATCTATGTTGCAGAAATCCTTAGCAATGCAATTAAGACACCAATCATGGTCCCTGGACACTGGATGCTTGTGACACATGACAGGAAGAAGGCATGTGTTCCAAAGCCTAGAACTTAAGCATGGAGGCGTCGTTGGTTTCAGAGGTGATCAGAAAGGAAAGATCATTGGCTTCAGAACTATAGCTAAAGATTTTCTCCTTTATATTACTAATGTCTTATTAGTTGAAGGATTAATGCATAACCTTCTGTCCATAAGTCAATTAAGTGACAATGGTCATGCCATTATTTTTAATCAAAAGTCCTATAAAGATGTCAGTCAGAAGGATCGCTCAATTCTTTTCAATGGAAAGAGGAAGAACAACATTTACAAAATTAGGCTTTCTGATTTAAAAAGTCAAAACATAAATTGTCTAATGTCTGTAAATGAAGAGTAATGTATGTGGCATAGACGATTGGGCCATGTTAGCATGAGAAGGATTTCTCAGATAAATAAGCTTAATTTAGTCAAAGGCCTGCCAAATCTGAAGTTCTCTTCAAATTCTCTTTCTGAAATATGTCAGAAAGGTAAGTTTTCTAAAACTTCTTTAAAAGAAAAAAATGTTGTTTCCACTTCCAGACCATTGGAACTTCTGCACGTTGACCTTTTTGGACTAGTAAAAACTGCTTTAGTCAATGGTAAGAGGTACAGACTAGTTGATGACTATAGCAGATGGGCATGGGTTAAGTTTCTAAGACACAAGGATGAGTCACATTCCGTATTTTCTACCTTCTGCTCTCAAGTGCAAAATGAGAAGGATCTCAAAATTGATCATGATGGAGAATTCAAAAATAAACTTTTTGAAAATATTTTTGATGAAAATGGCATTTCCCATGATTCTCCTGCCCTAGAACTCCATAATAAAATGGAGTTGTAGAGAAGAAGAATATGACTCTGCAAGAAATGGCTAGAACCATGATCAATGAGACTAATGTGGCTAAGCACTTATAGGCAGAGGCATTCAACACAACACGTTGCATCCAAAACAGGATCTCTATAAGATATATTTTGGGTAAGACTCCTTATGAATTTCATATTTTCATCATTTTGGATGATCTTGTTTTATGTTGAACACTAAGGAGAATATGAACAAGTTTGATTCTAAGGAACATAAGCGCATCATGTTAGGATACTTTGGATGCTTAAAAGGCTATAGAATATATAACACTAAGACATAGATCGTTGAATAATTAATTCATGTTAGATTTGATGATAAGCTTGACCCTGAAAAGTCAAAGTTAGTTGAGAAGTTTGCTGATCTGGAGATCACTTATTCACGTTCTGAAGGTAAAACTTCAGAAGCAAAAGATGTTGAGGCAAAAGACTCTGAATCTACTCAACCAGAAGTTGTTGAAGTTCAGAATCCTTTGAGGAATCACAATCAAAGATCCTCACACTCAGAAGAAATGATGTTGGGAGATAAATATGAACCAGACAGAACCAGGTCCTCATTCAAACCTCCCGAAGAGACGCTTATGGGTTTGATGTCCCTGAAAGAGCCTACATCAGTTGATGAAGCGCTTCTGAACACATACTGGATTATGGCTATGCACGAAGAACTCAATCAATTCTCCAAAAATGACATATGAGGTCTTGTGCCAAGACCCAAGGGAACTCATGTTATTGAAACGAAGTGGGTCTTCAAAAACAAGCTGAATGAACAAGGAGAGGTAGTAAGAAACAAGGCCAGACTGGTTACACAAGGCTATAGTCAGTAAGAGGGGGTTGACTATATAGAAACCTTTCAACCAGTTGTCAGGTTAGCATTTATTCATCTCTTAATTTCCTTTGTTAATCATAACATCATCTTGTATCAGATGGATGTTAAGAGTGCATTTCTAAATGGTTACATAACTGAAGAAGTGTACGTACACTAACTTTCTAGTTTTAAAAAACATAAAAAACCTTATTTTGTCTTCAAACTTAAGAAATCATTGTATGGTATGAAATAAGCTCCTAGAGCATGGGATGAAAGACTAAGAAATTTTCTTTAGAAAATTATTTCACCAGAGGGAAGGTTGATACAACTTTGTTATGTAAAACATTCAAAAATGATATCCTTGTTATTCAAATCTTTATGTATGATATTGTATTTGGTTATTCTAATGCCTATTTATGCAAGGAATTTGCTAAGTTTATGCAGGCAAAATTTGAGATGGGTATGATGGAAGAACTCAAGTTCTTTATGTGAATTCATATTAATCAAAGTCCAGAAGGAGCATATATCCATCAGAGTAAATACACTAAAGAACTTCCGAATAAGTTTAACATGTCATAGTGCAAAATAACAAAGACTCATATGCATCCTACATGTAACCTTGAGAAGGATGAGGCAAGTGTGAAAGTAGATCAAAAGGTATACAAAGGTATCATTGGTTCTTTCTTATACTTAAGTGCTTCTAGACCTGACATTTTGCTTAGTGTTTATTTGTGTGCTTGCTTCCAATCAGATCCTAGAGAATCCCACTAAATAGTGGTTAAGAGGATCTTCAAGTATCTGAAAGGTACCGTTAACCTTGGCTTGTGTTATAGATAATCAAAATAGTACAAGCTAATGACTTATTTTGATGCTGATTACGCTAGAGGTAGACTTGAAAGAAAAAGCACTTATGGAAGTTGTCGGTATATGGGAGACAATTTGATCTCATGGTCCAGCAAGAGGCAATCAACCATAGCATTATCAACTGTTGAAGATGAATACATTGCCGCTTTTGGGTGCAGCATCAGATGCTCTGGATCAAAAGTCAACTAGAAGATTTTCAGATATATGAAAGTAACATTCCTATTCTCTATGATAATACTTCTGCTATTTGTTTATCTAAGAATCCCATTTTACATTCAAGAGCTAAACATATTGATATTAAACATCACTTTATAGGTGACTATGTTTAGAAGGGAATTTTAAACTTAAAATTTACTTATACAAACCATCAATGGATTGATACCTTTACAAAACCCCTTAATGAAGATATATTTATTTTCATTCTAAAGAAATTAAAAATGGATTTATGTCCAAAATGAAAAAGATGATTATCTCAGAATGTTTAATTTCTCAGAATGGTGTAATGAGACTCTGAGATATTTTGACTCTGAACATTTTAGTCTTCTAAAGTGAGAAGGTTTCATAAGTTCAGAAGTATCTAGTCAGAACTTATTTGGTTAAACGTTCTAACTTCTGGATACTAAACAATTTTTACATTTAATAGTTGTCAATCAGTCTTGGTTAGTGGAAAAGTTTTAAAGATAGCTATCTTAGAAAATTGAACCGCTTCTGAATGGCTGAGTGACATATTGGGTGAATAAATTTCTTGGGATCTGGTAAAATCTTCATGCTTTACCCCTTGTCAGATTGTGTGCATTATTCAAGTTTTTTTCATGATTGCAAAACCCTTATATAAACCCACTTCACACACTTTCACTACATTCACTTCCCACGCTTTCTCTCTTTTAAACCTAAAAACTCTTTGTACCCAAACCTTTGTTCTTCACCAACAATGGCTTCTCAACAATAAAAATGACTTGCTTGAATTATTCAAAGAGTTGTTCGTGGTACGTCTTCATCGTCACAACAACAACAACAAACTCCTCATCTCCTTCAGACCAGTTCTTTAAAATATGCTTCAAGATTTGCTCAAGATGTGTTCTCTAAAGAACCTTATGAAACCCCTAAACTCATATTAACTACTCTTGCAAATGAACTGGGAGTTCTTTGTGAAATTATGGTAGATTTTGAGAATCTAAGGGATAATGGCTTTGATCTTTTGAATGCTATTAAGATTCAAGGCTGGGAAAAGTATTTTGGCCGTCTTCAAGGTCCTGTTTTCTTTCATCTAGTTAGAGAATTTTGGAATCATGCCAAGACCTCAGTTTTCTATGTTACTTCTTTCGTTATGGGAAAGATGATTGTCATAACTGAGAAACCGATTGCCAAACTCATTGGACACGATAGGTTTGGAACAAGATGGAATCATAAGGTGGAAAGAAAGTATGATTTGATTAAGACTTCAAAAGTGATTTTCACTTCTGGATTTCACTTTAATAAGATCAAGGATCTTCTACCTCATATGATCTGGGCAAGAATTCTTCTGGGGTGTGTTCATCACAGAAAACCAACAAATTTTGCAGACTACATCAATAGTGACCAGCATATGTTCTTTACTATAAAGCTTATGAGAAGAAGGTGAACCTCCATACACTTTTATTTCAATGTTTAAGGGACATGGTGAAGGAAACCAGAGATGGTAGAAAGACAAAGACGAATTGGATTCCCTTTGGTAGGATGATATCAGACATTCTGATGGAGAGAAAGCTGATAGACTATCTAACAGAAGCTCGGATGACCAAAGAGTTGGAATCCCGGGTTGGAAGGATGTTAAATTCCAAAATTTTAAAGAGCATGGGCATTATGTCTGAACTAACAAGTGACCCTACTGAAATTTCCAAGTAAGTTATCTCCAACAGAAGGATCCTTGTAGAAGATTTTCCAATCTTCACAATGCACGATCCTCTGAGTGTGTTGATAGAATATCTTGATAACTGTCAAGCAGGTGCCCAAAATAGAGGTTATGAACTTCCGAGGAAGAGGAAGAAGTCGAAGAAGCATTCTAATAGAACTGCTAAGAAGGATAAGACTTCTAGTTTTGCTAGGAGGACTCTGGACACTTCTGCTGAAGAACCCAGAGTTGTTATTGCATCTCCCTCAGCTAGAATTGTCTTAAGTAAGTTTGTTGCTTATGAAACTCATATCCATTATGTTGATAACAATCCATAATTTCCATCTACCAATATCATTTCACCTGCCCCCAATCTAAATACATCCATAACTATTCTTGCTAAGACTGCTCAGTATGAACCAGTTGTTTATGAACAAGTTCACTCTGAACCAGTTATTTCTAAACAAGTTCACTCTGAAACAGTTCCTGATGAACCACCTATTTTTTCTCCCTAAAATATTAATCAAAATTTTACCATTCCACTTCCCACACCAACACCTTTTGAACCCCTTACATCCATTATCATACCTATACCAGAAAACCCTTCTTCACTAATTCCATATGAAAACCAACAACCAGAAATCATCACTCACGTTGATCCCCATGACTCTCACTCTGACATTGTCATTTTATAATCTGATTATAATGATTCTGATTCTGAGTCAGGTGTTAATATGATTCCATCCCTGAAAGAACACCTTATATTTATTCTGATTAAACCCCCTTTCAAACTAACATTTATCCCACACCTTTGGATGAATTTTTTATACAGATTGAAAGTGAGGTTGTTTCCAGAATGAACATTCTGACTGAAGCTTGCACCTCTAATGCAAACTTCTCTGAAGTGTGTACTCTGTGTAATAACTTCAGAAGATGGATTAACTTTAGTGATAGAGAATTGGAATTTATGTGCTTGAAGGATTCTCAAAGGAACTTCCATGTTAGATTCTCTGGTATTGTTTAACCTTTGCTTCAAAAGGTTCCTCCAACACTTCTTCTCCCTGCACCAGAAGTGATTCCTCCTTCTTAACAAACTCTATCTGATTAGTTGACTCTTGCTACTTATAAGAAGACCTTTGAGGTCGGAAGTGTATCTGGAGTGGCGAAGACTCTGGTTTCTGAAGAAGTCATTCTAAAGACCTTAAAAAAGCTCAAGGCTGAGATTTTATGGTCAGAAAAGGTTAGACAAGCAGGATGAGACGCTCAAGGCTTAAGCTGGAACAAACAACAAGATCGAAGGGATGCTTCAAGCTATATTATCAAGGCTTCCACCCCCTTCTTAAACCTTAGTGTTCTTAAAACTTGTTGCTTTCTTAGTTTAAGCATTTATCTTTCTGATTATGTACCTATGCTTTTTAATGAAATAAGAATTTTGTTTAGTTATTACTTTGTATAACTTCTTTCTTTTTTATTGATGAAAAAAGGGGAGAAGAGTAATTGATTTTGATATACCTAATACTGTTTCTGACACCTAAACATTTGTCTTTAATATTCTTATTTATGACTCTGATTAACTATTATAAGAATTTTGAATAAGTTCATCATGCTTCTAGTTAACCAGGCTTTTCAAGAGGTAAGACATTTATCAGAAGACATTAACCAAGTTGATTTGAGTTGAGTTCAAGTTAACCAGGCGTATACAAGTTCTAATAATAACCAGGCATATATAAGTTATGACAAATCAAGCTCTGATACAAGGATCATAACTAGAAATTTTGATACTCAAGCAAAGTCAATTATGAATTGAAATAGTTATGTAACCAAGCTTCTGCATTCTAGGAAGTTATTTCTTTCATGTTATTTGAGATATTTTTATATGATTAAGATTATTTTAAGTCTTAAATTCAGGGGGATCTTGCAAACCTAACTCTGAAATTCTAAGCTGAAAAATAATTTTAATAGTATAAAATTCAGGGGGAGCTTACAAACCTCACTTTGATGTTTTTTATGTGATTAAACCAAGTAAAAGTTGTTCATAAAAATACATGGTTTTTTCATCATCAAAAAGGTGGAGATTGTAAGAATAAGATTTGGTTCTGCATCTGGCCTTTAGTTTCTATGATAAAAATACATTGTTTCTTAGAGAACAATTTTGTACCCTAATGGTTTTGTCTAGTATGTAGATTTTGCTAACAGGTTTTGATTATGAAGATTTGGTGTGTGACGTCATCATATTTTGGACTCGACACACATTGAACCTGAGGAGATACAAAAGTGCTTTACAAGATTATGTCAAATTCTGGAACGCTCTTAGACAGCAGTTCTGATGAACGTTTATGCAAAAACTTATGAATATGACTGATAAAAGATACTCTGAAGATTTGTCAAGTTGTCAAGGTTATGTGTTCTCAAGACCAGGTTCTAAGGATTCTGAAGACTCTGAAGACCAGGTTTGGAGGAACTGTGTCAAGACTCTGAAGACCAAGGTTTTGGAATTTCTCTAAACTAGACTCTTGATCCTTCTAAACATAATTCAACAACATTTATTTAGAAGTCTCTAAATGTTAGAAGATAACATCAAAAGGTTTTACGTAAGGAAAATAATACACAGTACAAGATCAAATATTCCTTTCACTACCCTGATTTTGTGGGCTAAGGAATGTACTATTATACCATTTTCCTCCCATTTTGAAAGTCGATATGCAAGGCTACAACTGCATTTTGGTATTCCAATTCTACCGTTCAATGGATCTTTTCATTGCCTATTTAAAGGAGACTTAGAAGAATAAAGAGGTTGCTAATTCACTACGTTCTACACACAACGCTTTTGCTGAACTGAGTATTATTTTTGTGTATAGAGAAAAGAAAACACGCATAGAGCTTTTGTTCATTATTGTGTGATAAATTCGTTGTACTGAAATACATGTAATATGCTTTCTTAGAAGTAATCTTGTAAACACATTTCTTGTAATCTCATTGGTTGAGTTTGTATTCCTTGAGTGACTAGGATATAGTCAGAATTGCTCGAGAAGACATTGACGAGTAGCCTTTATGTGTCTGTAATCAATTGATTATAGTGGATTAAGTCTTTGTGTAAAGGAGAAATCACCTTGGCCGGTGGACTAGAGTAACTTAGTTAACAGTGAACTAGGATAAAAATAATTGTGTTTTTTTTTGTTCTTGTTCTATCTTTGAGTGTTTTGGGTACAAATTTTTTTTATCTTAGAAACCTAATTCAAACCCCCTATTTCTTATATATCTTGCCACCTTCAACAAACATTAGAGATATGGAATCAAAGATGAATATTTTTAAAGTGAGATTAACAAATACATGAGACTTAAGTTTAAAAAATTCAAGGAGTTCCTAAGGGACAATTTTTATTTCAAATTTCTAAGAGCAAAATGAAGAAAGATACTCCTTCATTACCACGTGCCGTTAATGCAGAAAGGAAGTACACATGATACCAAATTGTCCTTAAAATTAGAGAAGATCTAAGAAACTGCGAAAAGAAGTCAAGAGAACCTACATATCTTAGGATGAAAATGATGTGGAGTCCTCTAACAAGGAAGAAGCAAATATGTGCCTCATGGAAAATCATGAAGAAGATGAGGTAACCTCTTATTTTTCTTATCGAGAGTTGTTTCGCATATGTTAAAAGCTAAATAAAAAAACAAGTAAACAAGAATAAATTGTCTCTACTTCTAAAGACATTATTTCATCCCTTAAATTGAAAAATAAAAACTTATTGAAAGAAATAGAAATACATAGAGATAGAAAAAATGATCTAAATCAAAATTCATCATCTTTTCACGAAGTTTTAGATGAATCTGTCAAGTGTGATCAATGTGACATTTTGAAAAATAAAATTAATGATCTTCAAAACATACTTTATAAATTTACTAAAGGAATATACAACTTGAAACTTTTGTTTGGAAACCAAAGGGTGTCTTATAATAAGGCTAGTCTTGGTTATGAATCTAAGAAAAACAGTAAAAGCTTCAGTAATGAAATTTTATTCCTCGGGGGACAGATGTCGAACACGATGCTCCAACAACGGGTGCGACAAGATACACCAAAAATAATACACTAACTAGTAATAGATGATGGAGTAGAAAAGCAATAAATAACACAATCAAATTGTTTACCCAGTTCAGTGAAACTACATCTACGTATGAGGGTCTGAGTCCACAACCCAAGAAATTAATTCACTATTAGTAGTTTAGTACATTTAGATTTACAAGCAACAACAAACCCTATGTTGTTTAGTGCCTCTTCCTAACACCACCCAATGAATTTCTATTTAGAGCATCCCCCTAAATATGAGAACTTACTCACTTTCTTCTCTACCACAATCTCAGTGATAGGGGAAAACAACCACTAAACCCTAGTGATTAACTTCAATCTTCACAAGATAAATAATGTTGAAAACTACAACTCAACTAAACAAACCTTCTATGCCAAGTTACTGAAACATATAGGTGTACTTAAACAATGTTGATTACAACTCCCTTTAGTATTTATGATATACACATATTCCCTTTAGTATTTTCTCATTACAGTTTATCCTTTTATGAATATTGAATATGATTACCAAGGAACTTGTTTCAACAACTTGCTCGACCTTCCTCTGAGTAGAGCACTCAACTACCATCATGTTTCTCAAAATGGCTGGTACTTCTTGAACAACTTTGATCACATCCTTGAAATTTCTTTCTTGGGAATCACCTGAGTATTCCTTCATTTTTTTGCTTCACACTTAGGAAGGTAGTTCACCTCTCTCATCATGCCTTCCTCAAGCTCAGTCAGCATTTGCTCAACAAACTTTATTGTCGTGCTTATCCTCACATCCTTATTGTTTCTTATGTTGACCCTTTCCATATTCTTACTACAAGAATCACACATGCTTTTAACTTTTGAACATGTTTCTTGTCATCCTCACTTACTGATTTTTCCTCATCCATATTTATGAGATCAAGATATTCATTATCTTGAGGAGACATAGTATCCACATAATCCAGAAGAATCACTTCATTAATCAGAGTCTCCATATCTTCTAAGGCATGATCACTATCATTAGTTATGCCTTTATCATCCTCAACATCTTCATGGACATGACTATCAACTTCCTTATGTACTTGATATTTAGTTAACATGTTGGACAAAGTGTCTGAAACATTTATATGACCATTAGAATTTCTCAAACCCGATTTCTGGGATCTAGAAGAATTTTCATAGTTCCAATCATAATTCCCTCAACATATAGATCAGACTTGTCTGATACAATCTCTAGTGCATCTGCTTCCAATTTATCAAGCATCCTGATATGTTGTTGATTTTTCATACTTTCAGATATATGAGAAGGATTTATATTATAACCACTATTCTCCCTTAGTTGAACTCCAGATGGTTGCTCAAAGTTTGGAGGACCTCCAACATGACCTTAAGCCTTCCCTTTAATGACACAATCCTCATGAGTTACTTTAGATTCCTGAGAAAGTTGTTGAACCATTTGTTTTGACATCTTGATAGACCTTTCTTCAAGTATAACAATGATATCAATCCTGAGGTCTTGCAAACTCTTGATGTCTTTAGCCTTCTTCATAAGAACTCATTTACCTTTGACACAATGTTGGTCCATATTGGTAGATAACTCTTTTCTTAGTGGAACCTCATATGGCCTTGGAATAACCAATTTCCCTGACCATTTGATTCCTCCATTTGCATGATTCCCATGAGCTATCTTATCTCTAGCCATGTGACTGGTACCCTCACTATTCCAACTTTTACTTAGGAAACTTTATGATATATGGAGAAAATTAAAGTAGTATTAGGATTCCTCTTCTTAGCATGAACTTCTTTGCATACTATAGTGTTTAACTTCAACCATTCAAAGCAATAAGGCCTTGTATGTCCATATTTTCCAGAGTTGTGACATATCATAGACTGTTTCTTATTTCTCGTATGATAAGGTGACACATGTTGATCATGATGCTGGGATATGTTTTCCAACTTAATAAATTTAGACTTCTTCTTAGGAGGAACATCAACACCATACTTCAATTACCATTCAAGGTATCATTCATAACCTTTACATTTTTGCTTACCAAGATAGAAGATTTGGGATTATTTTCACCTTTGGATTTTAACATTCTAATTTCTAGTTCTAGACAAGTGATGGCAGAAGCTAGATTTACCTTGTATAGGATAAGATCATTGATAATTTTCTTCCGATTTTCCATTTTCATGAAAACTTCATCTGGTTCTTGATGAAGGTCACTTATTTTTTTCTTTAGTCTCTCTTTTTCCAAGCAGACTTCTCCCATACTGGGATGCATGATCATGAAGGGTGTATCAACCTCTTCTTTAGTCTGGTCTTCAATACTGGATATACTTGAAGATTCACATCTTCCAGAATAAGCAATCACATTGTTGTAAGTTTCTCCCTCGTCTTCACTATTATAATCAGACCAAGTGGTGGTTAATCCTTTTTTCTGTTTCCTTAGAAAGTTAGGGCATTCTGGTATGATGTGTCCATAGCAGTCACTCTCATATCAAACGTCTTAGGTAAAGATCTGGAAATATTTCTAGAAAGCTTTTCTTTAGACATCTTTTCACCAAGGGCAAAGGATCTGTTGGAAATGTCGTGCAATCTGATGTGAAACTCACTCACAATTTCATCTTCATGCATCCTCAGGTTCTCAAATTTTGTTGTTATAAGCTGCAACCTTAACATACTGACCTTGGATGTGCCTTCATGTGTAGTTTAAAACCTCCCATGATTATTTAGCTTCTAAACATGTTTTGATCAGCCTGAACATGTTCTTGTCCACACCATTCAAAGTTGCATTCAATGCCTTTGAGTTCCCAAGGGCTTCATTATCTTCAGCATCAGTCCAATTAGCGTCTGGTTTTTGGCTGGTTGTACCATCTTCAGAGGTAATCATTGGATGTTTCCATCCTTTTATCACATATTTCCTTGCTTTGTTTCCTATGTATTTGAGAAACTCCACCATCATCACCTTCCAATAAAAAACACATCATCTTAAAGACTTCAGCTTGCTCCTCAATTCTTCAAAGCGTAAGCTTGTACGTTCAAGATTCTTGTCTACCATGAGGTCAACGACTTTCAATTTGCTTACTTCTGCCTCTAGTATACAAGCGGTCCTTGCACGCTCTATGCCAATGTTTGTCGCTTCAACCAGCTTCGTGTTGATAGAGGCTAACTGAGAAGCATCTATCTTCGCCTTCTCTTTCTCCACTTCCTCGACCTTCAACTGCAACTAGTTTATTTGTTGAATCTAGGATAATATGTCAGCCTCTAAAGTTTCCAGTTTGTGTTTAGCATTGGCCTTTGCCTATAATTCAACAACTTGATGTTGAGATTCAGAAACTATGCTTTGATGCTTGCGTATAACCTCAGTTTTTCTCTCAAGTCGACTGACCTATTATTGTTTAAACCTAACAACTTGAACAACTTGCTCGAGAAAAGGCTCAAAGTCAAAAACAAAGTCAGCAATATGACATGGCACCTTCGACTTGTTTATCTTCACAAATAACCCATAGATATCAAAGAGGGAAATGAGGTCATCCTTGATCGTTTGAATGAAGTCCATGTCGACAAGTCTGGACTCTAGCTGCTGGAACAACCCATCAACATTTTTGATCTAAGCACCAGGCGAAGTAGGAGATACATCAGGAAAGTCCTCTTGGCTATCCACAATCCTTTTGAAGACCTAGACTGAATTCTCCTGATTGGTCCCCACCTTTGAGAGGTGTGAAGTCAAATCAGATAGGGGTGTTCAAAACCAAACCAGCCCAATAGAAAACCGCAAACCAAACCAAACCAAACCAAAACCGCAAAAAACCGCATTTGGTTCGGATCCGTTTGGGTCATTCTCTAACAAAACCGCACGGTTTGGTTTGGTTTGCGGTTTGTATTTTTCAAACCGAACTAAACCAAACCAAACCGCATTATGTTACAACTCAAACTTCAATTATCCCACATTCAATCCAAAACTCAAACTTAGTATGCCTTAACCTTACAATTAAAAACGATTTTCTCTTACTCACACTTAGGATCTCAATTTCAACCTTCTTAAATCTCTCCCAGTAGTATCGCACATTCTTCTCATCTTTTTTACCATGTACGTTTCGCTTTTTCTACTCTAATATTTCATCTCTTATGTTCTTTCTTTTTTATCTTTTATGTTACTATTTTCTCTTTCAATTACGTTTTTATCGCACATTTCTTCTCAATCCCGCATCTCATATGTTCTTTTTTTCATCTTCTCTAATCTCTCTTCTCATATGTTTTTTATGTTTTATTATAATTTCTTTGATATTATTTTATTCTACTATTATATATATGTTTTTTATTTCATTTTTGTCTAATCTAATTTTGTGTATATTGAATGCGAAGTTTTTGTCTAAATATGATAAGTTTTTATGTTATTTAGTAATATATGAATGACTAAATACAAAGTTACGTTGTTCTCTATAGGTGTATGTATGACTCAATAAAAATATTCTAAAAAACCGAACCAACCGAACCAATCCAAACCGCATTGGTTTGGTTTGGTTTGGTTTGGTTTTATTTCTAAAAGTCAACCGAACCAAACCGAACCGCATGCTTTTTTCTCTTGCGGTTCGGATGATTTTTATCGTAAAAACCGCCCAAACCGCACCGCGAACACCCCTAAAATCAGATATATCACTAAGGATCTCTAGATATTAGGATAGAGACCCGAGTGGGAGAAGAGTGAGTATGCTCCTGAATACGCTCATGGATAGGAGACCCAATAAGATATTGAACTTTGTTAGGCATACCAATATTTGGGGTCTGTAATACCTTAATTTTCACCCCTAAGATCCCTTATCATTTGTATCATTTGCATAACATCAAGGTCATCAAATACTTTTGTGTATATCCTTATGCTTTGCTAACCCCATAAAAATACCAAAAACATTTGTCTTGCTTTGCTTTGTTTGCAAGTTAGGGTTTTGGCATCAAGAAGTTCAAGGGATGATCGATTAAGGCTTAGTGTGATCATGAATGTCTCAAGGTGATCAAGAGTCTCCCTCCATAAACAATAAAAGTTTTTACTCACCTCAATTCTAGTTCATCAAGCCACAATTCGTTTGGCACTCCAAATTAGGGTTTTTGGTCAAGGTGATCAGCTTAATGTCCTCAAATGTGTCCTCATAATCCACTCATGTTATTCAAATGGATCAATAAGTTAGGTTCATGAGCAGATGAAAGTTTTGAAATCAACTGATGAAAAGTCAACAGATGCCTAAGGTCAAAGTTTGACTTTTAATATTTTTGGTCAACTATTGACTTTTCAAGTCAAGGATCATGAAAATGTGATCAATAAAGTCATTTGATCAAGTTTAATCAAGAAAATCAAGGTTACTTGCAAAAGGGGCAAAGATAGAGAATTTGAAATTTTTACTAAGTCCTTAGACATCATGTCCAAGTACCCAACTTTCCAAGGTCATAACTTGTGATCCAAGCAACCATTTTCTTTGCTTCAATTATCAAATCAAAGGTCTTGCTTCATACTTCAACTTTGTCATAGGTGATCAAACCCCAAAAAATTCACGAATGAAGAGATATGGGGCCATGAAGTGGAGGATTCATTTGCTTTTCAAGTGATAAAACACTTAATAAAATTTGCAGCATGCTGACCTAATCAAGTGACCAAATTTATGCCAATTTTTCACCAAGATCCCAACTGATTCAAGAAAATTTCTCAACATGAAAGTTGTAGATCATGATTCCATCTTTCCAAAATGTCTAAAAGCAATAATTTCCCATGCTTGAGCTAAGAGAATCGAATTTGGGAAGACATCATCATGAAATGGTTCATAGGTCAAGTTCCAAGCTAAGTTGCATTGCAAATCCAAACAAATCTGCAAAATCTCCAAGTACATGTCCTTCTTGCTTCTAAATCTCACTTTAATCAGAAGATTTCACACACTTTTGAGCCATTATCCAAGCAACTAAACCATTACACAATGAATCATTCCATTTTTGGCATAAAGGTCACACTTCCATTCATGTACAGTGGCTTTAATCCAACAAAAAGTACCATTGAGCTCCCAAATGGATTTGGTTCTGATACATACCAACTCCAAACCTCAATTCAACTCATATGCTTCAGAAAAAGCAACACAAAACACTCAATGTACTCCATGCTTTTGCTATGCTTCCCACTTGGTATTTTATGCAAAACCTATACAAACAAGCAAACCAGTACAAGACACGATTATTTTATGCTATCTGAGGCATCTTAAATCCTCAAGGAACCCTTAAATAGAGGATAAATCCTCATTTATCCACACACCAAGCTTACCAAGCAAAACTTCATTCTTGAGAGCTTTTCAACCTTAACCTCCATTCTCTCATTTGGATCGTGCATTCTGCAAACCAAAAGGTCCAATCATCTTCTGGGAACTCATAGGCATTATGAGGGGCATCAAACAGTAGCTGGAAGTGGTGTTGAAGAGGCATTGAACCTTGCTCCAATAGGTATATTCTTGCACTTCGAAACTCACTATACATGCATCATTTACATTTGATTTCTGAAGCAAACATGTAGTATTTATTGTGTTGAGGTTGACCATTAACATACATGTCATTTATCTTGCTGTTTATGTTAGCTGAAACCTATCGTACCATTTTGTTCCTTGCATTATTCTAAGCAACTTTGATCTTTATTTCATTAAAAATGGTTGAGAAATGAGAGATATATACTTGACAAAAAATCTGGAAAAGAAATGAAAGAGTAAGAGAGAGAAGCGAGAGGTTGAAGATGATGTTGAGGTGGCTTTGAAAAAGTCAAACAAAACGTGTTTTATAATATATCTACAAATGTTTGTGTTTTAACTAATGGATGTATCACCACCCCTGTGGTAGACGCGCACGCCTTAAGTCACTTGTAACCAAAAGTTATGGGGTTCGAATCCCCCTCGCCCCAGCCTTTGGTTTTTATTTTTATCAAGTAGCGCATGGAACCCCAAGGACGTGGGTTCGAGCCTGGCCAATGTAATGTTTATTTTTCTCACTTGTTAAATGTTCATTTTTCTTCACAACTTTAAAAACCCATAACTTCATGGTCCCTTAACATTTTTGACCCATTATTTTTTCCATGTGTTCATGAGAATGTGTATTTTATGAATATTATTTATTTCACCACTTTTGATTGGATGGAAAACATGTGCTTTTATGTGTTTTTAAGGCACCTAATTAATTCCTTTGGTTCATCTCTTGGTTGTTCTTGATGTTGAATGCTTGTATGATCATATCACACTCTTTCAAGTGTTGATTGTTGTCCTTAACATGTTTAAACTTGATTATTTTCATACCATGTCTTAATCGATTCACCTTGGAAACATGCTTGAATGAATGGTTAGGAGGTGATTAGGGTGTCCACTTACTTGTTCCTTATTCATGCCATGATTAGGGTTTAGGTCTAAACTTGTCCCTAACATGTTCTTACCTCTTGTGTAACTTGTATGCATAGTGATCCACTTAAGATTTTACTTTGTCCATACCATGTTCATATGATCCATGTTTTGAATATCTTTCTTTTGTCACAACTTTACTTGACAACCATATATCTTGATTATTATCCTTGTCTTATGTGGTTTGATACCCTTGTATTGAATAATGTACACTTGTTTAATTTTGTCTTGTGACACTTCACTTGTATTCTATCCCAATTTTTGATGTTATATCCATGTCTTGTAATTGTTTATCACTTCATTCAAGTATTTCCTTCATAAACTTCCATAATGTTGAATGTGTATATCATACTTGTTCATGTGATATCCCTTGTGGTGTTATGTAAACATTTGTCATGTCTTGTTTATGTTCATCATATCTCAAAAGCATGTGAGTAATTTGTTCATGTCTTACCAATTTATGTGTCTTTATGTATCTAAATCCAAGGGAAAGGATCTTATGTTGACTTCCTAGTCATATACTATCTATTTGTTTGTTGACTTTGTTCGTTCATTGATGCATTTACCCTAAACCTTTTTCAAACTAAAACACCCATTCAAACCTTGATTTACTTTTAGTCAATGGACTTTCAATTACACTTGAAATTGCTTTAGTACACCTAAGGCATTTCAAACACAAACCTTGACTTACTTTTAGTCAATGGACTTTCAATTACACTTGAAAAGGTTTTAGTACACATGAAGCATTTCAGACACAAACCTTGACTTACTTTTAGTCAATGGATTTTTTTTAATCGCCCTTTAAAATGATTTAGTACACATGAGTCATTTCAAACACAAATATTGACTTACTTTTAGTCAATGGACTTTCAATTACACTTTCAAATGCTTTAGTACACATGAAGCATCTCAAACTCAAACTTTGACTTACCTTTAGTCATGTAACACTCTCCAAAAACATTTTATCCCTTTTATTCTCCCATTCAAAAAATACAAATAACTTTTAAAAAACATAGATAAATTCAAAAGGTTCCTGTAGAGTACTACAAATGTTTAGGGTGTTAATACCTTCCTTTTTCATAACCAACCCTCGTACCTTCGATCTCTACTTGATTTGCTTCTAGTTTTTACTATTTGCTATGCATGTTTACTTTGGTTTTTTTTAATCTTTTCCCCTTCCCCTGGAAAAATAAAATTCTGGTGGTGATATCAATGTTTTGCGAGTCAAGTTAATCCAATAGATTGGTCTCTAATTCTCACCGCGACAGGGTCTTCTCGATAAAAATGCCTTCAAATGTGTCTTGTGCAGGACCAATTCCCACTAGAACATTTGGCGATGGATCCTCGACCCTGTAAGCCTGATGAGTGGCTTAAGATGTAGGTGGACCTTATTTTTTAGATGGAGACTCATTAGTTGGACTTTCAGTAGTTTCTGCAATTGGCTCTAAATTCCCTCTAGCCGGTTTTCCTATTTGATTGACGACTACCCTGACATCCCCAACATCACTTTGTAGATGGACATAAGATAAAATGGTTGAAGTTGTTGTGTATTTGATGCTAGAAAATCAGCATGGCTACATGATGCATCTGGTTATACTTAGGGGTTTGTAGGGTCGACATCGACAGGCTTCCCAAATGAAGATTTTGAATTTGTATTTAGTTCAAAACATAGAAATATAAAAATAAAAATAAAAGAACGGGGTAATGAGTTACCTTATCAACAGCTGGACGTGGTCTCGAATGTGCACTCCTAAGACTCTGAATAGTTATGCAAATTTTTTTCCTCTTAGTTAAATGGGGGGCTTCGCTCTCCTCAGTCCCCTCATCCTCAAAGACCGTAACAGGTTCGTTCCTAATCCTCTTTTTCTTTCGAAGGCCAGAAGTCTCGGCATTGGCCTTGCATGCCCCTTGATTTGCAAAGTTGGCATCAACAACTTTGATAGCCGCGTCTTTCTAATGTTTTGGAGGGATAGGGGAGGAGAATGCAGACTTTCATCACTGTTGTCAAACTCAACTTCCTTATGAGGAAGCCAACATGTTTCGACAAAGCTTTAATTAGTTAACAAATGAAGTCAGATATGAGTAACAAAGAAAGAAAGAAGGTACGAACCAAAGTTTCATCGCTGGAAGAATTATCGACATCAATGTTTAGTTGGTTTGTCTTTGAAGGCCCTGCAGCAGAAGAGGTCTTCGCTTTCTTTCAACCCTGAAGGAACAAAACATATTAGGATTTTGACAAGAAAAGACTAAAATAAAAGAAGGTTAGATACCCTTTTTACCTGTGATATTTCTGTAGTTCTGGTGCCTTGAGAGCCAACATTCGATGACTTTAAATTGGAGGGAATGCTTGTATAAGGTAGACAAAAATGCACTAGAATCCAAGAGGAAATTAAGGCAAGATAAGATAAGTGTAAATTTAGAGCTAGTCGACCAAAGATTACCTTGATTTTTCTTCTCAAAGTCACTCAGGAAAGAGAAAGCATCAACCAGACGTCGAGCCGTGAGGTTGGGATATGGTATGTTTGCATAATTAAGGGTCTACCAGTCCTCAAACTTTTGGGTGCAATGGTAAGAGGCCAGGAATTTGAAGGAACCAAGGAAAACCTCTTTCCTTTTACAAAATATGTGGAAACTTTCAAGCCACCACTCGTTGGGTGTGTCAGTAGAAAAGAAAAAAAAACCTTTGCTTGAGGAACCAAGCTTTTAGGCAACAGTTGGCTCAAACCAAGCTGCTTGATCTCCAAGTTTGGTTGGTAGGCACCTATTTTTGTACTTGATTTGGAGGAGGTAAGCTTTATCCACAGAGAAGTGGGCTGGAAGCATGCCAAAAAAGTATCATGTATATCCCTTTCATCTTGGGGTGAGGGATTAGGAAATGGTTTCCTGAACGATTTAGGTTCATACTGTCGACTGGAAAATGGTGTAATAGTCAAAACAAATTACTTACACCTGTAAAACAAGTTGAAATACGTCTCAAAAACCTCCCTAGACACAACTTTTCCATCGTAGTTCGAAAGTGGCATTGAGCCACAACTGTAAAAGCCATATAAGGATACCTACCTGAAGACTTTCAAGATTTGTTCTTTGCTTTAGGTCTTTGAGAGGATAGCCCCGGGGATTCATACAAGCCACATAAAATGAGTCTATTGAGGCAGATTTGTCTCCCTTAATGGAATTAAATGGCTAAGGGGATAAACCTTTTAGCCACCTGAACAGATCGAAAACATAAAACATACTAGGAAAGCTAGTAGGTCAGAAAGGAAATGTGTTCATGGGTATCCACGTGATGTCGAAGCCTGGTGATCTTTAATAAAGGAGTTGTAAGCAGTTCAGGTGAAAGTAAACCCAATATTGATTTTTGTTTTTCTCGAAGCCTCAAAAGCATCTCCAGTTGGTTGGAGACCAACGATAGCCGTAATATCAAAAAGTGTGGGGGTTATCATCCCACAAGGAAGGTGAAAGATGTTGATCTTGGTATCCCAAAAACACATGGTTGCAATGATCATGTGGGAGTTATATTTTGGAGCAACTCGTGACAGTTGGATTAGGTCAAAAATTCTCAAACCCTTCCAGAAGTGTTTCTTATTTTCTTGAACCCTATCTAACCATTGGATGTATGAAGCATCCTCAGTCGGATGAGAAGAACAGAAGGCCCTATTCTTAAAGAGGCTAAAATCAAAGGGTGCATCCACAAATACCAAGGGTTCATAACCCGGGAAGCAAGGAAATAAATCTTTCAACACTTAGGGTTTCTTAATACGTCTAGGGAGAGAACCCATGAAAGCATAGATGGTAATTGCAATGGAGTAGGGAATCAGAGCATTAATGTACCAGACATTTCTTTTTCAATCCTCCATGGGAGATTAGAAATGCAGATGCGTTCGTTGACGTAGAGTGGTTCTTCATGAACAACAGCTAAAGCAGGACGTGATTGAACTTTTGGAGCCATTGTGAACTCTAAAAGGTTTTCTAAAAAAGAAATGTGATGAAGAAGAAGAAAACTGCAAAAAACTCTATAGGGTTTCCGTTTTTTGTTCGTGTTTCAGATGAAGGAAATGTTGAAATAGAAGAGGGTTGAGCGATAATGTGTTAAATAGCCAAAGGAAGAAAACATTTCATTTTTTCCCTCCAAATAATTTTCGAAACGTGACGCACTCAAGTCGACCGTTGGCGCTAAAAGTTCATCGGAAAATATGGAAAAAAATGGAATTGTAGGGTTTTGTCTTAATTTCAATTTTAGTTACTCTCCTAGGAAATAGGGGATGATCATCATCATCTGCATGTCCCGTATGTGACGTAAAATTTTGGTAGAAAGTGGTCATGACGATCAAGAAATAATAATAAATTAAATAATAAAGTGTCTCGTTGATGTGACGTGTACAGACTGGGCAACCAGTGTCGAAGAGTTACAAAAATTCCATCGTTCTTCCATCTGACCATACGATCGAAAGTGACATTTTTGGGGGCATATGTTAGCCTGAAATTTCTTTTTGGAAATAGTCAATTGAATGCTGCATTGGGAAAATATTAAGTGTTAGCATTGATTGACATAAGTCGACATGAATGAATACGTCGACTGGAAAGTTTTGAATAACATCTTGAACCATGGTTTGGAAGAACCACAAGAGAAGATCTTGAAATATGGTTTGGAAGAATCTCAAGAGAAGATCTTGAAATATAGTTTGGAGGAGTTCCAGGAACATATCTAATTGGTCTCTCGACACCGTGTCGAAGCCGAAGCGTTCGACGAATTTCAAAGACTTAGAATATTTTGGAAACCAAAGACTTGAGAGAGGTCTTTGCGTTGTCAGCAATCACCTTTGACGAGCAGACCGTTATCAGTCGCTAAAGGCAGTTACGAACATGAGATAATGATTTTCAGCAGTTTTCAAGTACCGACAATGTGGCAGTGCATCAGAAGATTGAGTTGCGTGTTCTTAAAGACATGTCTATTTTTTAGGAATAAGATGTCGAAGACGGGTCTTTAGTTTAATACATATAGCAGATTCATACATTGTAATCGAGGTTGCAAAATTCATATGTTCTCTCTATAGAACTGGAATACTCAAGTAAAAGTGTGAAATAATTTATTAATAACATGTGAGTTTGCGTCCTTTTTTATTGTCTTTATGTTTCCTTAATTGGAACACGTTATTATTTCTATTATTTATTTTGTTTATTTAACGTCATATATTGAAATTTTCTTTTACTTTAATTCAAATTTTCTCATTGTTAAAGTTTGTCTTTACTCTGTCTGTATATAAATATTTACAGTCAATTCACACACATATTTTTTTTACACGTGTTTGCACAAAATTATTTTTGAAATTTATCGAATGAATCTCATAGACTATTTAAGTCGTGCTTGTTTTGTTAAAAACACCTACGAACACATAACCACCTCGGAAACTATTGATGATGTTTGATCCATATTGTCATGAATCTTTTGAGATTGCAAGTGCACACACCAATCATAGTATTGACCCAATGTTATTTTTTTATTGGTGTTGAATGTAGTGTTCCACCAAACGTAATAAATTTGTTCGCAAAATGTGAAACTTTGACAAAGATTGGCCGATAGCTCTCAAGAGATTGTGCCAAGGAAGGAATTATGCATATATAATTATTTTAGTCATATTATATTCAAAATAAACTTGTTAAATATTATTTCTAGTATTAATAGCCTTCCTAGATGCAAAATGGAAACTTTTGCTAGTATTTATTTTCGTTATTAATTATAAAAGTTACACTATTACTTTTATAAAAGAGAAAGTATACAGCTGGATTATTTATTTTGAATACTACAAAGCCAACCTTTAATATATGATTAAGTGCTGAAAATAAGGCAAACCAAAAGTGATGCATTAACCATAGTCAACTTAATGTGCCCGAGGCTCCCACTATTTGGCCCTACCTGAAACATGGTTTGGTTCCCCAAACCCGTAAGATGAGGACCGCTGCTAGGTGGTTGTTTTTCTTGTTGCTCTTCTCGTGGTTAACCTGTCCACATTTTTTTATATTTAGGGCAACATATGCTAGACCATACTTATCAATAATGTGTGTGTAGGGATAAGAAGATTACAGTAGAATTTGATTAATATATTTTGATTCACTTTGAGGGAACTTTGTAAAGCCAATTGTTTACAGGTAAGTATCATCATGTACATCGACTATAGTATATAGTTGAATGATAATCTAAATTGGTGAATTTATTGGTGAATTTAACATGATCCAGGTGGTCAGTAATTTTGACAATTTTTTGGATTAAATTTTGACAAAATGGTATGTATAAATACTCGGTTAATAAATAAATACAAAGTGAGAGGTATTGAAATAAGATGGTGTGTATATTAAATTCTGATTTGAGTGCTTTTCATAGTTGTTCCAGAGAGGTCAAAGTTTTGAGGGAAACTATGATTATTGATGACTTTTGAGATTCTCATTGTTGCCGTGTTTAGTGTCGCCACCTCAACATCGAGCTGACCATTGACGACTAATCAATGGCTCCTTTGGATGATGGTTTGGGTTTGGCTCGGTTCAAAATAATTTCCCTCTAATTTATCAATTTAAGGGAGTGAAGAGTGAGAATTTGATGTTGGGGACAAAGAATTGATCCAAGGTTCGAGCCGAATGAACCTATTATATGGGATGAATATTGTTGGAGCGCTACTTTGGAATTCGAGTTATAGTGAGTTGGGATGTTCTTGAGAATATTTTGGCCAAAATGAAGATTTAGGTGATCCGAATTGTAAATTATTATTGAATGGAAAGATGATGCTATGAACAAAAATAATATTAATATCACTGATATCTCAAGACAAAAAAGAATTGTAAGTGCGTCTTTACGATGAAATACAAGTCAAATGGATATATGAAAAAATATAAAGTAATATTAGTAGTAAAAAGATTTACTAAAAATTATGGCATAAATTACAAAGATATTTTTTTCTAGGTTGCTAAGATCAATTCCATCATAGAATCATTCACTCTTGTGCAGTAAACCTCAATTGAACATTACACCAATAGGATGATAGAAGCGTGTTTTTGAACGAAGAGTTACATGAAGAAGTATATATGAGTTTACGGCTTGGATTCGAAGAAAATCTTGAAAGAAAAAAAGTATGTAAATTGAAAAAAAATCCTTCAATGAATTAAAACAATCATCAAGGGTATAGTTTGAGAGATTTGGAAATGTTGTTAGGAGACATGGCTTCACTTAAAGTCAAGTAAATCACATTATGTTCTTTAAATACTCACGTGAAGATAATATTACTATTATAGTAGTATATGTTGATGTCATTCTTATGATAAAATATGATGTTAAAGAAATTAGTAATTTAAAAAGGAGACTTGAAATTGAGTTCGACATCAAGGTCCTTGAAAAATTAAAGTACTTTTTCGGGATGGATTGTGCAAGATTTAAAGAATAAAATTTTCTTAACCAACACCAATATATACTTGACTTACTCACGAAAACGGGATGACATGGTGTAAGGCACTAGAAATACTAATGGATCCCAATGTGAAGCTATGGACAACAACTGACGATGAAATAATAGATAGAGAATGCTATTATTGATTGGTTGGTAGGCTGATTTATTTGTCACACACGAGACATGTTATAGCTCTTTGTAGTGAATTTAATAAGACAATTTAGACACACACTAAGACCAACCCACTTTGAATGTGTTTTCATAATATTGAGATATTTGAAAGGAACTCAAAAAAAAGGAATATAGGGTATGTTTAAGTTGAAACTTATGCAAGTGATGATTCACCAGGAAATATAAATGATAGAAGATCTACTTCAAAATATTATAATTTTGTAGGTAGAAACATAGTTATGTGGAGGAGCAAAACATAAAATGTTGTAGCTAAGAGCAGTGCAAAAGTCGAATTTCGATATGTGGCCCATGAATTTTGTAAAGTACTGTTGATTAAGAAATTCATGCAAGAATTGAATATTACTTGGTTAACTCTAGTCAAAATTTGCTTCAATAATAAAATAGTTATTTCTATGACTCGTAATCCTTTCCTACACGACCGAACGAAATATATTGAAGTGGATATTGATGATAATTGTATGTCTTGCACACTTACCAAAAGTCAAGTAGTAGATGTGGTAGATGTTCTCCCAGAGAGTCTTCCAAAGAGGTAAATTGATATCAGGTTTGCAAGCTTACTATGAATGACATATCCATACCAGTTTGAGGGAGAGTGTTAAATATCAATATAGAGTAAAATAAATATTGATATAGAATAATACAAATAATTTTATTTTATAGTTCATTAAGACCATGTGTAAATAGTAACTAATTGTAATTATTTATCTTTATTGTATTTAGAATCAACATTAATAGATAATTATCTTTGATTATAGATAAATAATGTAAGTTCTAGAAAATTTCAAATTGCATAAATACTCTCGTATTTAAGACAATCAGTTAATAATGAATATATGACTCTAACACATGTTTTAATATCTAAAAATTGAGCAAACATAGATCTAGAATTCAATCTTTAGTTGTTATTATTCTATTGGTTATATTAAATTTTGATAATGAAGCAATCATTAGTAGAGTAAAAATAATTTATACTATGCAATCTCAAAAATTTAAATAAGTTCAAAAATATTCATTAATAAATAAAGAAAAAAAGTACAAAATGTTAGTGTTGTGAGTACCATTCAATGACATTTCAAATATTATCAATTTATTTTCTTTCCTCTCCATGGCTAAAATAATCTTTTGGGATGTTCTTTTTTGAGAATTTTTTTATCGGATATTTAAACCTCGGTAAATTTGTGAATTTGGAGTTTCGCTGAAAACTAAATAATTCTCAAGTTAATTTTTTTCTTTTTCTCCATATTTTGTTTTATCTCATATTCTTATATTCTTGACTTCTCTTTTATATGCTTTAAAAACTTTAATCACCTACTAAATAGTGATTCCTGAATAAGGTGACCAGCATGCGGGAAATGGAGATGATAAATATTTAGTATATTACATAACTATAAATCTCAAACAATTTATTATTAATAAACTAGGACATCGAAGGCTTCATGAAGCAAAAATAAATCAATTGAAAAAATAAAACAAAAAAATAAAGTTAAAAGAAAAATATAATAAAAGCCATTTTTCTACAATAAAATAATAAAAATAAAACAAAATTATTTAAAACAGAGGAAAAAATTTCAACACATAATAAAAACTAAATTCAACATATCTCGACAATAACGCCAAAAATATGATTGTGATTTTAGTAAGAATACTAAATTATTACAAATAATAAAATAAGAGATAAATTCATTATCGATCTAGCGGATCAAAATTAATTATTATTAAATGATGTTGACATATTGTTATAAGTTGAACAAAAGATTTTTTTTTGATTGGTTGTGTTTAAAAAAGAGAATGGATAGATGAAGGGAAAATATGAAGTTATAAGAAAATCATATGATTAAAGATGTTAGGGATGGGGTGTAATTTTGTTTTCCCTAAGTATTCTAAATTAACCTTACCAATGAATTTTCATATTTGGTATGATAAGTGATTCTCTAGATTATTTATTCCTAATCTCTCTGTAAATAAAAAAAATTGTATCAAGTTAATCTCTCATATATGTAGTGAATCATAAATAAAACTAAGTTGGTTGCCTAAGAAGCGGTTTCAAGGTCCATTTATATCTCCATGACGAAAACAAGGATATTTGTTATAAATCTTTAACCGTTGAACTTTCGTCCTAACGAAAAACCATAAATCATCTTAAATTGTTGGCCAAACTCAAATACATTAAAAACAGATAAAAATAAATAACACATCATAATAATAATCCAAAAGAAAAACTTAATCCAAAATACCAAATATTGCAAAAGGTCGGTTAAAAATGCATAGTATTTCAGATACTTTGAAAATGTCTGATAAAAATGCATAACTTCTTGATATTTAAAAGATGCAGAAAAAATGCATAAATATTTTTGGATTATTCAAAATATATGGTAAAAATTCATACATTTAAATATCATACGATTGTTGGTCGACAACGTAATTGAGATGCTGCGAGGGCTAGAGATGGGGGGTGATGTAGAGGACTCACATATCAGGGCAGGGAGAGTGGCACCAACTGGGTCACACAAGAGGCAGTTGACTGGTCAGGCTCAGTTTCGTACACCCTGCACTATCTGACGTATATGATCTAGACCTGCTACTGGATGAACGAGAGATAATGAGGATGGCCCAGTTGATGTTCACGGACCATCTACACCGGTTCAGGGTGATGTACAAATGGTGGTAGAGGTAGATGTTCCCCATCCGGTAGAGGTGTCTCATCCTTCTGAGGCAGAGGAAGAAATGAATACAGAGTTACTCTGAAGATAGTTATTGAGGCGCATACTCCGCATATGGATGATGAAGCGCCACCTACTGATGATGTTGAGGTTACTCCACCTGTTGAGATGCATGTCACAACTCTTGCTTCGATAGACCCGTCTGTACACACATATGGGGGTTTCCTGGTGGGTCCATTGAAACTTATGTTCTCACAGGATATGCGTACCTGGTGGGTCTTTTTGAAATGCAAGTCTAGCAGGACGTCTACGATATCCTTGTTGATTAACATGCTTAAGTGGTCCATGTGGATGTGAGTTATTCTCTTATTCCATACTCAAGATTTATCCATGTTACTCAGGAATGATACATAATTTAAAGTAATTTTATTTAAATTCACCATGTAGATATTTTCACTTATTGAGCTCGTAAATAGAGTTTCATTTGATTTAGATTATATAACCAAACATCCAGAATAATTAGAGGCTATACTGCTATCTTTGCCACATAATTGACTTATGCTAAGTAAATTAGTTTTTAACCCTCTAATAAATAGAACTTCCCCAATTGTTGGACTGGGGGACTTACCGATGATACCAAAATCTAAATTTTTCTCTTATTGCTAGGTTCATAAATGTTCTTAACTTAGGTACCCATATCATCTTAGGTTCTATATTGTTAGTTTCATAAATGTTCTTATTATTGGATTTTATATCACAAGCATTTAAATAGGCATATATATTTTTCATTATACGCTCATAATATTTTTTATAGAAATATGAAGGAGCATGTCCTTCTTTACTTTCATGACCTTTTTTAATGAAATAGAACATGTCAATATGACATTCTTTATTATAGTAATTTCATTTTAATATTTTACAGTGAGAGGTAGATTTAGTGTTTCAAATATTTCTAAAGTTCTTACTATTGTTATTGGTTTCATAGCCGAGACCGACTCTATTATATGAAGATCTTTGATTCCCCAACAAAAGATTTAAGTTATTTATGCCATTGGTGAACTTAACAGGTGTTTTTTAAGGTCACAAATTTCACTTTTAAAAATGGTACATTACTCGCACTTGACAAGTTCATCCATCTCTTTAGAAGGGGAATATTTTTGGACTATATCTTTCTCTTTCTCTCTCTCTCTAAGATTTTATATTTCTTTTACAATGTTTTCATTTTTAGATTAAAGTGAAGAAATAATATTCTTAGAGATGGAGACAATTTGTTCTAGGTTACTCGTTTCTTTTGTTAGTTTCTTAAAAATGCGAAAAAGATATTAATAAGAGAAGTGAGAAGTTACATCATCATCTTGATGATTTTCCATGATACAGATGTTGGCTTCTTCATCATTTGAGGATACCGCATCATTGTTTTCCCATGAAGTGTAATCTTTCTTGCCTTTTTCTGAGGTTTCTTGGATTTCTTTTGATTTGCCTTTTTTTGAGAGAATAGTTTGGTTTGATGTTCCCTTTATTTCCACATTGACATCATGTAGAAATGCATGAGGTATTTTCTTCATTTTCGTATTGCTCCATTTGCTGTTGTTTCTCATGTTTTAAGATTTTTATGAAGTTTCGCACCATGAGTGACATATCTCCATCAGTATCAAAATCTTCAGCTTTGAGAGCTAGACTTTTGCTTTTATTTTCTCCTTTCTCATCCATGGCAAGCCTTCTATATATATATATATATATATATATATTATATATATATATATATATATATATATATATATATATATATATATATATATATATTATATAATATATATATATATATATATATATATATATATATATATATATATATATATATATATATATATATATTATATATATATATATATATATATATATATATATATAGATATATATATTATATATATATATATATATATATATATATAGAGAGAGAGAGAGAGAGAGAGAGAGAGAGAAAGAGCGCGCGTGTGTGTCCATGGTTTCTAGACCCCTTCATTCAAAAATCACATTAAATTTAGGTTTCCAACTACAATTTAGGAATCTTAGAATTTTCACAACCAATTCCTCATTTAAAAATGTTTTTTCTAGAGTTTCATATGACTCACGATATGGGTAAACTGTGTTTGTATTTGATTTATGTTCTCTTTGGGTTTCATTTTGAAAAATTAATACTCATGAGTTAATGTGCCCAACCTTGCCTTATTTACCTTAGTAGTTTCTTCATGGTTAATTTAGAGGATGTCCCACATTTCCTTTGAATTCTCGCAATGAGAAACTCGTAAAAATTCATCAAGATAGATAGCGCTAGTGTTGACGCTTTTTGCCTTCAAACTGCACTACACATTTTCTTTATCATCTTTGGTCCAATACTTTTCACATTTTTTACTACAATGTCATTTACTTTGTGTGTAGGAACAAATGGACCTTCATTCACAACCTCCTAAATTCCATGATTCATCCCTTCTATGAAAAACTTCATTTTCTCTTTCCACAAACTATACTCTTCTCGATTAAAGAATATGGGTTTTTTAGTGATAGTTTGAAGTCATTTTCTCCTAGGATGATTAGTCTTTTAACAAGAGTTAGGCTATGATGAAACTTGTTGATCAAGTGACTCTAAGCACAAAAAGGGGGGGGGGGGGGGGTGAAATATGGTATTTAAAATTCGTGATAAATTTTAAGATTTTATTACTTAAGAAGAAAATTATGTTATTATTCACAAAATCAGAGAGAAAATCAACAGAAAGAAAGAATAAATAGTAAATTAAATAATATAATAAAAAAGATAGAGTTTGAGAGATAACATTATGAATTACCTAAGTTCGACTGAAAGTTGGCCTAGTCTTGTCCCCAAGAGGTCTTCTTGAGATTTCACTATAATAATGAACTTTTACATTTTATGACTACAATCCCTTGATATAGTCGAATCGAGATATTTTACATTGGCTTATCTCCCCAGAGCTTTACCATGGGATAAACTAGGAAATCGAGTTGAGATTTCACCGACTGATCTCAACAACCAAACAAAACTTTTGTAGGCTAAGTTCTATAAGAAAAAAGAGAATTTTTAATGGTTGATCTCATGAACCAAACTCAATTCTTCAAGAGTATGATACTCTTGAAAATAACAATAGTGACACAACACTAATTCAACTCTTTTTTCACAAGTAATTTTCACTCATAACGCATTAAGGCAACTTTGATGAAAAAATATTTAAAGAGAGAGAAGAGAAAGATAAATTGTAAAGAAGTAGAAAAACTCTGAATTCTAGTGTAAAATGTGTGTGTGTGTGTGTGTGCGCGCGCACGCATGTGTGTGTGTGCGCGCGCGCACGCATGTGTGCGTGCGTGCATGTGTGTGTGTTGTACATTTTACTTTTGAATATTTTTTTATTAATGTTTAAATTAATTTGAATATATAGAACTATGAAGGGATTCCATATGCTGAAGACTTTAGAAAAAAAAAAAAACAAATTTATTTCCCATAAAGTAAGTAGTATTAATTATGACATTCATTTATATCTATAACAACTTGATCTTTTTGTGTGTATTATTACTCACTTTATAAGATTCATTTGTAGATGAGAAAAGAATCATCACCTTATGAGTGTGAATATTATGTGATGAAACACATATTGAACATTGTCTTTGTCGGTATTATTGATTCATGGTACAAAATGTGTCATTTAGGTTCTATTTTACAAAAATACAAGTTATAAAAAATATATAAAATTAAAAAGAATTATATTTCAAAAATACAAGGGATTTCACATCTTTGAATATTCCCAACCGATGTGAAAAGTGATCCCTAATCCATATCCCCTAAATTAACAGTCCCAACCGAGGGGAAAAATGAGAGATTTTACCTCGATTTATAGTCCCAATCTATGTGAAATATGAGGGATTTCCTCTTGGTTAACCTCCCAACCGAGAAGAAAAGTGGCAAGACAAGTTAGAACCAAAGTCCTTGAAGTGCATGTTCATAAGGTATCTAGAAGGTGTCAAAGGCTATACATTGTTGTATTTGGAAGATGAACACATGCAATGCATTATTTGTAGAGATATGATGTTCAATGAGTCTAGAATAACTTATAAAATATCATTAAATACTAACAAAGGACAGCTAGATCTAGCTCCAGAAAAAGAAAAAAATGAAACGGGGTAAAGAAATGTATAAGGAAATGGAATCACTCCATTACCACCATACGTGGGAGTTAATCAAGAAAATTGTTGTTGTTAAGTTAGTAAGTTGTAAATGGATCTTCAAGTTGAAAGAGGGGATTCCTGAAGTTTAAGGAGATGAAGCAAAAGGCAAGAAAGATCATATTTGTAAGCTAAACAAATTCGTGTATGAACTAAAGCAATCTCCCAGATAATGGAGTAAGAGATTTGATAATTTCATATCAAGAATTAAGTTCAACAGATGTGCGTTTGAAAATTGTGTTTATTTCAAATTCATCTTACCTAATACCTTTGTTTTCTTATTGTATATGTTGATGCTATCTTGCTCACAAGAAATGATAATAGTCAGTCAACAAAGATAAAAGTTAAACTTAAAAGGGAGTTCGAAATGAAATACTTAGGTGCTACCAGTAAAATTTTAGGAATTGAGATCAAAAGAGACAAAAGCAAGAAGTATTTGTTCATATCTCAAGATACCTACCTAAAGAAAGTGTTAGACATGTTTGGAGTGTCCGGAGCTAAGCTAGTAGCCCTTCCTATATCCCAACAGTTTAAAATTAGCAATGATCAAGTACCTAGTTTAGAAGAAGACGGGGAATTTATGGCTGAAATTCTTTGTGCAAATGCAATAGACTCTTTGATGTATACCATGGTATATATTCGAGCTGGTATAGCATACTTAGTGGGTTTAGTGAGTAAGTTCATGTCAAATCTAGGGAAAGTGCATTGACAAGCCTTAAAGTGGTTTTTGAAATACATCAAAGATTTACTTGGGAAGGTTCTTATTTATGGTTTTGCTGATAAGAACAGTGATATTTCAGTTACCTTAGCTAAGAGAAATTACTCAAGAACTCAATCTTTAAGATCAGGTTATCACAATACATTGTAATAACCATAATGCAATACCCTTGACCAAAATTCAAGTTTATCATGAGAGAACTAAACACATGGGCATCAAACTACAACTTTGTTAGAAAAGTCACCTCAAAAGGAGTTGTAAGTGTTTAGAAAATTGCTAATGAAGATAACCCATCTCACACGACCACTAAAGGTTTATCAAGTAGCAAATTCTATTACTATTTGAACTTGATTCAGTTTAAGTGATCATAAATCCAACGTGGGACAAAACCTTCAGACTTTCATTGTCATAGTTATTGAACCAATATGGAAACTTGTAGGAATTGGTCCAATCAACTATGATGACGTTCATTTTTGCTTTTTTTTCTTTCACTTACCCTATTTACTATTCTCAGTGACTTTTTTTTTCTTTCACTTAATTATATTAGCTTTGTAATCTTGTAAACAAAACTATATATATATATAGTGTTTTAAGATTTTATGTGGAATCAATATTCATCAATAAAAAAATAACAAATTTCATTTAAATTTATCTCCTTCTCTCTTCTATTCTTTAAGTCTACATTGTTAAGCTTATATTTGTCTTTGTCTCACAGTATTTAATCAAGTAGGTTCTGATCAAAAGATTCATAACAATCTTTTTTTTAATAATTTTGTATATTGATCTTCTTATTTAATAATTTCTTCTAATTTACATCTACTTATTTTTCGCTACTTAAAATAAATGATAGATCAACTGTGTCCCTTGATGATGAACAGGTTTTGTTTTGTAACATCAGGATGAATCACTATATTTTGTATATGAAGATAACTCTTCAATAGTATTGATGTGACGTTTATAAATAAAATGAAAATAAGTTAGAAAAGAGAGTGAATTCACCAACAACAAAAAATAAAAGATGGAGGTCACTATCATCTATGATTGCAGGCATTGATCACATAACAAAACATTGATAAGTTGAAAGCGGAGAGACAAGGCTGGTAAGACACTGACTACAGTACCATCGAAAAGCCAAAATATACGGTGAATTACTCAGTTGGGTCTGGTTTATTTAAAGACAACGATGCTGTTTTGTTTACCAAACACATGAAACTTTTTATAATGTTGCAACTTGTTTCAATATCAACCACCCTATGTTTTTTCTTTGGTTTGGTGGTACGTACTACTATGATAGGTGTTACAAGAACCTCATTTAACAAAGTCCCATTATTTAAGGTTCCTATTTGTTTCTTTATTTTTAGATCTTTCAATGAATAATTATTTTCTTAAAATTGACCATTTAATTTTTTTTATGGGGTCTAAAGAAAAGAGACCCTTAGCACAATTTTTTCAGAAAAATTGTTTGAATCAACAGATTTTAATTTTTTTTTAATATAATTTTTTTTAAACTTTTTTAAAAACATAACTTCAAAAATACTTTTAATTAAAAATACAAAAATTTATTGAAATTTTGTTGAATAAAATACTCTTGAATTTTTTTTAATTAAAATTAATTTTTTTTAATAATATTTTATTTCTAAAAAAAAAAGAATTTTCAGTGACAAATTTGAGCCCATTAATTGACAGGCTTACATATATCGATTCCAAGAATTTTGAGTGAAAAGTTGAGTCCATAAATTGACGGGTCACATGTATTTTTTTTTTTATAGAGAGAACAGATTGACATATATCGAGCCTATGTTTATTTACTCAGGTTATGCATGCTATGTTAATTTACTCATATCATCTTTTGTGTGACTTTTAAAGAGTCTTTTTTTTACAAATATGTAATAGATTTTAAAGTGATTTTGAGGTGTCAGATTTTTCTAAAATAGAAGTAATTCAATTTAAAAATATAATTTATAATCTCTAAATTTAAACGTGATTTTTATCTTAAAATTTATTATTCAAATCACTTTTATATAAATATATTTAAATATAAATTAATTTTATTAAACTCAATTTTATTAAAATCAATTCTATCAAATTTAATTCTATATAAAAAAAATTGTCCATCATAAATAGAATCACAAACTAAGGTATGTTTGTCTCATAACCTTATCAAATTTAAAGTGTGTAATGATTAACCGTAAGTAGAGACAGATATCGTGTTATCCATAATAGAGGGAAGACATGTGACGTCTTATATATATATATATATATATATATATATATATATATATATATATATATATATATATATATATATATATATATATATATATATATATATATTACATGTTAGAAATTTATGTCGACAAGTTGATATGTAAAGTAGAAAGAAGTTAGGGAAGAAGTAGGAGTGGTTCAGGTGGAAGTCGAGTAGTAGTCTGAGTTGGAATACGACCTGCGAAGTCATCATATTGTCAGGTTGAGGGTCCTAAATGGGCCGAGATGGAGAGTCTTTTATGGTCGGGCATGGAACCCGAATGAGCCGAGATGATGGTCGGACGAAGAGTCCGCATCTGAAAACAATTTCGAAAAGTGAAAGGTCATAACGTCTTCATAATGGTAAGGGGTTACAGAAGCTGAGAAAAAATCCGTTATGAGATAATTATGGAAGACGGTAGACGTTATTCCAAATTCCCTTAATGGGGAATATGAAGAAACACCCTTTAAAGACCATTGATGATGGAGAAAGTATAAAAGGAGTCTGCCTCCAAGAGGACAAAGGGGCTGACAAAGACCTAAGAAAAAATCTTTACAGACACTTAACTAATCATTTGAGGCTCTCATTGACTCGCGTCGGAGAAGTCAATATTTTAGTATTTTTTAACAAGAACATTTGGTGTCCATCCTAGGGCCTTGGTAATATTTTACCAGGCCACATAAAAATCATCACCCAACCCAACTGTGCAATGTCCGGATCATCTCCTAGCCGAAGTGATCCACCTCCTCCACTAGATTTAACTTAATTAATCGTAGTGGTGGATGCCCTCTGTCAATAGAATGCAACATTGCAAGACAGTGTCCATGTTTTGCAAACATATAGTCAAAATGATGGGGATATGGAATAAGAGCCTATGGATTCCCAACCATTGTCTAAGGCGATCTGGGATGATCAAATTCCAGGGAACTTCAAACCATCATTGGTATCTTTCAATGGTAAAAACAATCCATATGAGAACGTTATTACGATCAATAATCAGATGGAAATGGTACGGGCTTCCGACTCCCTTAAGTGTAAATTCATGACAGCAAGCAACATGGAAAAGAGGTCTCGAGACACCAAGGGAAAATTGCGAGCTAAAAAGGAGGGAGCCGGGATAAAAAGGAGTACCCTAAGCCCGAAACTAGAGACCGGGCCACAATGAGACTATCCCAATGACCGCCAGACAAAGATGCCAAGTATACACCACTGAATGCCATGCGTGAAGATAATTTGAAAGAAGTCTATCATCTCAAATTATTTTCCATCCCGGGGCGTCCAAAAGGAGTCCACACCATGATGGGAAAAGACGAAAATGCATGGTGTGCATACCACAAACTTCGTGGTCATCACACGGAAGATTGTCATCAGCTCAAAAGATAAACCGAGATCTTAATTCAGAGAGGTAGTTTATTATCCTATGTGAAAGACCTCATAGGACAACCATGAAAGAGAAGTCCTCCAAAGGGAGATATCAGCTCGGAAAATCCTCTGCAAAAGTAGGGGAAGAACACGAAGGATCCCCGAGAAGCCCAAACGACCTCTCATTCCTTGAATACCATTGCTGGAGGATTCACAAGTGGAGGAGAAACCAGTTCAGCCAGGAAAAGATAGGTCCAGGAAATGATGCATATCAGACAGAAGCCACTTTTAGTGGAAGATGAAAATCTGGCTGTAATAAGTTTTTCCAGAAAATATGAGGCCCATCATCCAACCTTCTTCGTCAGGCGTTGCATGTCAGATGCATAAATGGTCAATTGAAATACCCAATTTCGAAATATTTTTCGAACCAAGAAAATCTCTAAGGGCCCAAGTATTCACAAATTTCATTTCATAAATGGTGTCAGATACACCAAAATCATGCACGATTTAGACCATCTTCACATATGGGTAATCCAATAGCACGAGAAGAGGTGCATGTCTCATCCTCGAGAGTGAAGCATGAAAGGTAGTCAAAGTATCCTTGAATTTTGAACTCCTCACTACTAACAATCAAATGGAACATGAAGCTTTTATTTATGATCTAATTTTAGCCTTAGAGATGGGAGTAGAAGAAATCAAATAACGAATAGATTAAACATTTTCCATCTCCCAATTCAAGGGAGTAGCGCAGACCAATGGCCCTCTACTATAGAAAAGTGTATCGTTAACAAGAAAGATACTTGTCGTGTTTAGATCTCATGAGATTGCACATATACCGTGAGAGAGGATCACAAGGGCATGCATCCTATCTAAACTTTCATGCACAAGGACATCAAGTTTCAATCACTCTTTCATATAGGAAATATTGGACAGGCTCAACATTGGAACCCCATAGGTGACAATGGATGAGACAAATGACACCATTTGATCATCATGGGTATCATTGATCATAATATATATTTATTCTAAAAAGCTACTGAACGACCCTTATGCAGTCCGCCTTGTAAAAATAAGAGAAACTTTGTATTTAATCTTAGGGGGAACACTGTAAAAAGAGACATGTCCATCCCCTATTAAAAGGCATGTAAGAAGAATAAAAGTCACATACGCGTTTGCTAAGGTCCATGAGGGCATATCCGAGCCACGCCTAGGAGGAATATCCTTCACCAAGAAGATTCTCAGGGCCAGATACTACTGATTGGAAAATTTTCAAGATGCCAAAACCTATGTCAAGAAGTGTGAACAATGTCACAAGCATGAGAACATCCACCCCGCTTCTCAGTTAGAACTCGATTTATTGAATTCGCTATAGACTTCTTCGAGTGGGGCATATATATCCTTGGCCCTTTTTTCATTGAATTATAGGAAGCTAAATTTTTTTATTATAGTTGTAGAATATTTCACCAAATGGATTGAAGCAGAAGCCCTGACAAAGAACATTTACCAACACTCATAAATTAATTTAACAGAAGTATCCTCGTGAGATAAGACATTCCCCAATGTGTTATCACCAACAATTTAACCTAGTTCACAAAAAAAGAAACTGAAGAAACTCTTTGAAGATTTTAGGATCAAACACTACTGTACATTGGTGGAACACCCCTCAGACCAATGGCTAAGCTGAAGTTGCCAACCAAGTTTTATTAAGAGGGGTGAATAAAATGCTCGAAGGATCCAAAGGAAACTAGGTCGAAGAGCTCCCACATATCCTCTAGGCATATCAAACTACACCTTATTCAACAATCAGTGTGTCCTCATTCAAGATTACCTATGGCACCAAGGTTATTATTATGGTCAAAGTTGGGGAATTCAACTAGAGAATAGTGCATCCTTTGCAAGCCATCAGAGAAGGGATAGATCTATTAGGAAAAAAAAGATGCCTCACATCCCTCACAAGAGTCTTTTTCAAGCAATATGCTTCTGCCAAATATAAGAGGAAGGTAAAACCCCAAAGTTTGCAACCGATGATCTCATACTCTACAAGGCTGATGTTGGAGAGACGATTTCTAGCGAAGGTAAGTTTGCTACCAACTATAAGGACCATAACAAGTCTCGTTTAGTACAGGAAAATAATCTTAAACCCTTGAAATCCTCTCGAGGAACTAATACCAAGGACCTTGAATGATACCAAATCAAAGTGTTATTACAACTAAGTTATTTCTTGTTTAAATATATGTTGATTTTTACAGAACTTCACAAATGTAATGTCGCTGAGTAAGATAATGAAAACACATTTAACTAAATTATGAGCATAATTATTTATGTTAAAAATAGAGCATGGATGGAATTCCATTACCACATGATTCCACATTCAACATCTACCTTCTACATAAAGAAAAATGTTAAAAGTCATGGTGAGAATACCACACCAAAAACACATTATCTTGGTTAATGGACACTCCATATCACAAGCATTGAAGCCTTAATTATGTCGGCCTCAAACGAGGTTATCACCCAAGGATAGGGAAAAATAACAAGCCCTTAGCTAGGGATGGGAATAACACAGGCCATTGTCATAACCTAATTTTTAACTCTAAGATCCCACATATCATTTGCATCCTTGCATACAAATAAGATCACACCTTGATCTTCTCCCTCTTATCTTTGGGTTTGCCTTTTATAGGGATCATCAAGCACCTCTTTGTTGGTGTTTTACCTTTGTGTTTATATGATTCATTGCTTATCTAACCACTAATGAAAATAGAAAAATTATATCTTGTTTCCTTTAAGTTTATTGTGCAAGATAAGGCTTTTCATCAAGAGCATCAATCATGGCTCCTCGGCTAGGGTTTTCTTTGTTTCCTCAACAAAGTGTGTTCAACCATTTATTCAAGAGGCTATTTATCAAAACATGATTTTCGAGGTCCTTAAGCACCTTTCAATCTCATTTGGATCAAGAGTATCTCAAAGTATTCTAGCTTACTTCTCAAGAAAAATCAAAGGTTCGTGAGTTTATTTCCATGCCTTCTTCAACAAGTTACTTCAAAACTTTGAGAAATTTAATCAAGAGACATTCAAGGACATCTTATTTTGAATTCATATTATCATCCATGTACCTTGGAATGCAAGAAAAGTTCAAGTGCACAAGTTTATTACAAAAGGTTTGACCAAAAAGTCAACATTTGAAGTCAAAGTGCCAAAGATCACAATTCGTTCAATTCTCAACATTTTTGAATGCTTCTTTTTGCATATGACTCTTCTCATTATCCTCTAAAACTTCTCTTTACATGACAAGAGACCATTATTCTTGGAGGATCATCAAAAGTTTGGAGACATTATAGGTCATTTGTGGACTTAGTGAAATTTGACCTATTTTCAAGAGATTTTTCCCAACTTTCAAAGATTATAACTTCTTCAAATATTAACATTTGAGGCTGATTCTTTTTTCACAATATTATTGTGATACCCAATACAAGTTTTCTTCAAGGATCAAGGTCAAAATATGCTTGGAAGGCCATGGAATTCATTGAGACATTACAGGTCATTTTCAGCCATTTGATACTTAGAATTTTCTAAGTTACATGACCAGTTTTTTATGACAACTTTAACATGCCGCAACTTTGTGCTCAAGCATCTAAATACAACCTTTCTTGGAAAATTGTAATCTTTTTTATGATGCCAAGACATTGCAAAATGAATGGGATCAAAAAATATCCTGAGTAAGATGCCCCATTGAGTTGAACATGGTGACTTGAAACTAAAGAAATCACCATGGTCCGAAATTTGAACTTCATTAATCTCGATTCCAAGCAAAATTACCATGCGTTTTGGACCTAAACATGTTTAATCAAGTCTCCAGAAGTTAATTGACCCTTGAGACACATGATTTAGCTGAGATTTGATGGATTGCAAGTCACACTTTCCACACATTCTGATCAAATTCGTTTGGCACGAATTAAGCTTGATTCCACACGTATTTGGATCCAAACACATTCCTTACAAATTGAGGAAGCTATTGCATTCATTTCCAAGCTTTGGAGAGCAAAGAAATCCCTGATTCACTCTGAAAATTTTCAAGAAAATTCAACTATCATGTTTTAAATTCCAGCTTGGTTCAATCTAATTTCTTGATTCCATTAGCAGCTTCAGTCTTCTATGAAGCTTTTGCAATAATTCCCAAGCTCCAAGACCCCCTGAATCACTCTAACCAGATCGAACTTCATCAACTTTTGATCACCATTTGGAGAAGGTAGTTCTGAGCACCATTTGAACTCAAACAAGTTACCACAATGTAGTCATTCACTCTCTGATGCTTTCCCCTAACTTATCTGGTGTTGATTGATCATGTTCATCATTTAATTTAATTTTTTGTGGCTTGCTTGCTTCAGAGACTTCTCTGAAATTCCCATTGCTCAGTTTAGATAAATGAATTTGGAGCATGATGTTGAATTTGTGATGAGGAGGCGATCACATTGGTGGTAGTCTCGTGTTCTGAATTTACCAAACAATGAATCTCCGGTGAGGGACCATCGGGGAAGACGACTGGAGTTTATCTCAGGTCATCTAGGTATGGAGACACGCTGGACATTTGAAATGTTTTGAATGGTCCAATTTGAATTAGATCCCGTGTTTTATTTTGGATAATTTCCACCGTGCGTCTCAACCTTATGATTGTTGGATCTGCCACGTCAATTAATGAGGTCAGATCTAACGCTCCGTGTTTTTTTTCTAATTTTATTTCTTCTTCTTTTTTAATTTAAATTGCATTTTCTTTTAAAATTCATAGAAAATTCATTTTACATCCAAAAAATACCAAAATAATTTGTAAAATTCTCTTTTACTTTTCTTCATCTGATTTTTATTTTTCAACATTTTATTTTCTTGATTTTCTATTTTTCTTGAATTTTCTTGTTTCTCCTTTGTTTTAATCGGTTTAAAAATACTTTTATGCATTTTAAAATTCTGAAATTTTTTATTATATGTTTCTTATTTTATTTCTAACCTTCTATAATTTTCTTGGCCATTTATTTGGTGTTTTTAAGGACTTTATGAATTTTCTCTTTTATTTCCCTTTTAAAATTCATTTTAAAAATGTTTTTGATGCATTTTATTTTATTTTATTGCATTTTATATTTGTTTGACATGTTTTAACTTCTGTTGGCCTTGGATCATGGTTGTTTTGATCATAAGTCTCATCAAACTCAATGGATCTTGGATGTTGATGGGGTGAAAACCCTAATCCATCAAAATGAATGATTGATTTTGATGATGACTTGACCAAACCTTAGATCCAAGTTGGGTGTGATATCTTGTCCTCTTCTTCTTCATCTCTTTCTTTTCCTTTTGATCAATTGGATGGTTTGTGTCCATCTTGTTCATCATGTGTGGATTGGTGCTTGATGAACTTTCATCATTTCAAATCTACCTCTTAATTAATCATGGATCATTTAAGGTACTTTGGATTGATGCATAAGTTTGTCCTAAGTATTATGAAGTATGGATTGATGAAATGGAACATTCTCCTAGCCCTTATGCTTGATCAATTCTCTCTTTTTTGTGGCATAACTTTAGGAGAATGATTTACATATCATTTATTTAGCATGTATTAACACAAATATTATTATTGAATGGCCTCAGATAGTTGTGACTTTTACATAAGTATAATTACGATTGCTTAACATAACACTAAATTTGTCCCGAAAGTAAGTCATTTTCATAAGTGAGATTGTAAGTCTCCTACTCTTCATGGTATTGTGTGAAAATATTGCTTCCTTTTCTCTTATGAGAGCTAGTGGCATACTTGTTGATTTTATCCAAGTTGGAGCCCTTCTCATAAGTGATGTAAAGGTCCATATTTTCATGTTTGTAGGTGAATAGTTAAGTGTTCTCCAAAAAATAGAAAATTGTCTTTCCCTCTTTGATTACTAACATCATTTACTAGCATTATTGTATATTAACTTTACTTTAATATCATCTATCTTATGTTCTTTACCCTTTTGTCATTTACTTTATACTTTTATTTTAGAAACTCATACCATATTGTTTATGTTTATGCTCTTCTACTCTTTGTCCATTTGGATTTATTTTAAAGACATTAATAAAGGAGAAACCCCCTAAAAGTTTTGGTTCTCTGGATTCATGGACTTGTCGTTACTATCCTTAACATTGTTGTGGAGTTATGGACTCAGAACTAGGATCTTGACCCTTGCTTTGGAAGCTTGTGATTTGAGACCTTGGGATTCATCCGGTATCTTTGACTTTGGACTTATTTTGAAGACTTGGCTTGGTTATCCTGGTTTCATCTGATACTTGATTTATTCTTTGCTTATTTGGCTTGCTTGAGGATTAATCAAAAGGGAGGAATTCTTGCTTAACTTATGTCATAAAGCTTTCTATCTCTTGGTTAGATCTTTCCTCATTAGCTTTTACTTTATGCTCTAGGATAATCTCTTCTTCTCTTTAATTTTCAAAATAGCCTCTCTCTCTCTCTCTTTTCCAAAACCTTCTTGTTTTAAAACTTGAACCACTTTCTCAATAAAAACTTGACTTTTGTCAAGTGATTTTCAAAATATTTTTTTCTTAATAAATGCTAATACATCTTAAGCATATTCAGACAAATTTCAAAAAAAGTTTAAAAATGCATAACCCATTCAAATCATTTTGTGCCCTTTGTGCACTTTTTTAAAACTTTTTCTTAAAAGTTTAGACATGAGTCATTTCCATAGTTGAAGATGTAATTCTCCTATCCCCATAATATTGATGATAATTCTTTTCCACCTAAGAGAGATAGTGGCATAATTGATGATCTTTACCCAAGTTAGAGTCCTTCTCTATGGTGATGTAAAGTTCTCATACTTGTGGGTGGTTAGTTGAGTGTTCTCCTTAAAATGACAAAATATATTTTCGTTAAAAATGAATCAAATAAACATCTTTGTTATTTTTACCATGAACTACGAGGTTTTGATCCTCCATTGCACTACGAGGTTTTGATCCTCCATTGCACTTTCTTGGTACGTAGGCATGAGACTCAGGAACAAGGTTCAAAGGTTCAGAGTCACGAGCATGGTCTTCTTTGTACTCTGGTTCAGTTCTACGATCCCATCTACCGATGTTTCACTTTCCCTTATTATTAGTTGTTGCCTACCATGGAGGAGTATGTTTATCTTCTAGGTATACCAATTTATCATAGGGTTCCTTTTAGTGGTTTGAAAGGGATTCTGGAGTCTCAAGTTATTGCTGGAGCTATTCATTTGAAGAAATATGATGTAGATGCTAATCTCACTGTCAAAGGAGGTATCAGAGGGTTGACTTCAAAGTTTCTGATTGAGAAAGCCTTTTCTTTTGCTAATGTTGGTAGTATGGTGGCCTTTGAAACTATTTTTTCCTTACTTATCTATGGTTCGGTCTTGTTTCCCAACATTGACAATTTTGTTGATGTTAATGTTATTAGGATCTTTTTGGTCGGGAATCATGTTCCAACTTTTCTTAGTGACACTTATTTCTCCATTCATCATAGGACTTCTAAGGGAATCAGAACCATTTTCTGTTATGTACCTTTGATGTACAAGTGGTTTATTTCACACTTGCCACAGTCTCCTATCTTCAAAGAAAATAAGGGTTGTTTAAGGTGGTCTAAAAGACTGATGTCTCTCACCAATGATGACACCACTTGGTATTCTTCTGTTTATGAAGATGTCGAGATTATTAATAGTTGTAGGGAGTTCTCTAGTGTGCCTCTTCTAGGTACACAAGAAGGAATTAACTACAATCTGGATTTGGCAAGACATCAACTTGGGTTCGCTATAAAAGGCAAACCTAATAACACTTTGTTAGAAGGTTTATTTTTCCAAGAAGGGAAAGACACTCAAAGATTAAAGGCTAGGATGGTGCATGCTTGGCACAATATTCATAGGAAAGGAAAAAGTAAGCTTGGGTTGAAGAATCATGTAGCTTTAGAGCCTTACACTATTTGGGTGAATAAGAGAGCAAAAGAATTCAAGATGCCTTACGCTTATGAGAGATCTATATATGTAGTAGTAGTCAAATCACCCATTATTCATATTGAAGACATAAAGGAGTTGCAAGAAGCTTTGGATAGGATGAAGCAAGAGAAGGATGCTTGGAAAGACAAGTTTCACGCTTCAAACCTCAAGAAGATAGAATTGTAGAAGCAGTTAAAGAAAAAGGACGACTTGATAGAGTTGCTTGAGCAGCATGCTATAAAGAGGTCAAGGGACCAAGAGGATTTATTTTCCTCTAACAGTTCATCATATACTCATTTTCCTACTTCAGGTGTTTGGAAAGGTATTGTAGATCATCTCGTAATGGAGAAGGATGCCATGAAGAGCAACTATGAGAGAGAGAGAGAGAGATCAAAAGACTTCGTAAGAAGTATCATCTTGGAGTTGGGTCATCATTGGATATGATTCCATAGACCTAGTTTTTTTCCTCTTATTATTGAGATTGTATTTCAGATTGTAATCCTTTTCATTATTAATAAAATTGGATTTTTAGTATTTCAAAATGTGTTATTTCCTTTATGATGTTTGTAATTTTCTTTATATCTTAAAGTTCCTTGAAAACTTTGCATTTGTATTTGCATACCATGCATCATGTTGCATCATGGTCTTGCTTTGTGAAAGTTTTCCAAGTGTCTTATTGCTTCCTTTTCTTGGTCTTTGTTCAAACAAGTTGTCTCACCAGTACAACACTCGTGCTAATCAATGAAAGAAGATGGATCGTCTAGAGAAATAGAACCGTTAACTCCGTGAAGAAGTGACTACTTTGAGGGAAAGCTTTGAAAGGCTCACTTCTATGATGGAAGTTCTGGAGACTGCTCAGAATCAACCTCCTCCTCCTCCTCCTCAGACTCCGCTTCAGAGGACTGTGATTTTCAAAATCATCTATACGCCTGTTCCTGTGTCTCTAGTCAGTGCTCTGCAACATCAAATGCCTCCTGGTTTCCCTTAGGGTATGCCTCCTCACTTTGTTCCTGAAGGGTATCAACCAACTATTGAAGATCCCGTGGCTTAATCGATTATGTCTGTCCCACCTCTCATGGTCCATGTTACTCCTTATGTGTAAGAACTTGTTTTCCATGCTGATTAGAGTGAAAGTGTTGGTGTCTATGAAAGGATGGATGAATTTCAAGATAAGTTTCAAGCTATACAGAAATATATTCAAGCTCTAAGAGGAAAAGATTGTTTGGGAAGAATGCTCATGATCTGTGCTTAGTTCCTAATGTGAAGATTCCACATAAGTTCAAAGTTCCAGATTTCGAAAAATATAAGGGTGACTCTTGTCCTTTGGATCATTTGGTGATGTATGCTCGCAAGATGTAAACTCAAACTGATAACCATCAAAATTGATTCATTATTTTCAAGATAGTTTGACTAGTGTTGCTTTGAAGTGGTACATGGGACTTGATAGCACCCAGATTCGTACTTTCAATGATCTAGGTGAAGATTTTGTTCGTCCATACAAATATAATATTAACATGTCACCGGACCGAGATCAACTCTGTGCTATGTCTCAAAAGTATAAGGAAACTTTCAAAGAGTACGCGCAAAGATGGAGCGAGATTTCCGCGCAGGTCAGTCCTCCGTTAAAAGAGAAAGATATGACAAAGCTATTTTAAAGACGTTGAGTCTGTTTTACTATGACTGAATGGTTGCAAACGCTCCCGGTTATTTTACCGAGATGGTAAACATGGGAATGAGACTAGAAGGAGGTGTCTGTAAGGGACGATTGAAAGAGAGTGGTTCATCTGACAGTTCCAGAAGGTATGGGAATGGTTTGCCCAAGAAGAATGAACGTGATGCTAACGCTATTTTGCAAGAAAAGTGTAGGATATTTCTGAGAAGCAATCAACGTCATCAACATGTGGCATCGGTTACCTAGGTTATTAATCATACTCTGGTTGTTCAAGTAGCACCAAATTATCAACCATATTTTCAACAAAATACTCATCAACCTAACTGTGTCCAGAGACCAGAACAATTTGATCCAATTCCGATGTCCTATGTAGAATTATTTCCTACTTTGATACAGAAGAATTTGGTAGAGACGAGAACTCCAACAACTATTCCAAAAGAGCTTCCATGGTGGTATAAATCTGATCACCATTGTGAATTCCATCAAGGAGCACCCAATCATAATATTAAAAATTATTTTGCTTTGAAAGTTGAGGTGATAAGACTAGTACAAAGTGGTATTTTGTCTTTTGAAGACTCTGGTCCTAATGTGCAAGCCAATTTGTTTCTTAAACATGGTGGTGCAATTGTGAATATGGTTACGGGATATCCTGGAAAGTAATGTGTTTTTGATGTTAATCTAATTAGAAGATCCTTGGTTGAGATGCACGCAACTTTGTGCGAGTTGAGTTACTATGAGCATGATCATGCTTCCTGCCATATCTATTCAAGAAACCCTCTAGGGTGTGATGTGGTGAAGAGAGATTTGCAAGAGATGCTGGATCAAAATCTTATTCAAATTCCAAGAGATAGGGATGAATATGAGCATGAGGTGAATGTCATAGTTCCCCATTTCAATATCCTAGAACCAATTGTGATTGCCATTAATAGTCAAAAGTCTGTTGTTTCTCCTTTAGTTATTCGTTTGACGGGTCCTACGCCCTATGAATCTGATAAAGTTGTTCCTTACAAGTATAATTCTACCATGTTGTAAGATGGAAAAGAATTCCCTATTCCTTCCTTTTCTTCTGTTGTGAATATTGTTGATGTAAGTGGTGTGACCCAAAGTGGTCGAGTATTTGCTTCTATGGCTCCTAAAATAATTGAAGTGCTTCGGTAGGGAAGCAAACTCAGGTGGAAAAACATGTTGTGCATTCTGGCCAGACTATCAGTGTGAACCAAAAGTATGATTAGAATGAAGTGATAAAGTTGATTAAGAGAAGTGATTTCAATGTAGTGGATCAGTTATTGCATACCCCGTCCAAAATATTTGTCTTATCTTTGTTGATTAATTCAGAAGCTCACAGAGAGGCTTTGTAGAAGGTCTTGGAGAAAGCCTATGTAGATAATGATGTAACAATTGGTCAGTTTGATGGCATTATGGCTAACATTACTGCGTGTAAAAATCTGAGATTTAGTGATGAAGAATTTCCCAAGCAGGGGAAGAACAATAACATGGCTCTGTATATTTCTATGAATTATCAAGAAGACGCTACATACAATGTGCTGGTTGACATTGGCTCTTCTCTGAATGTTATGCTGAAATCTACTATGTCCAAGCTCTCTTATCAAGGTGCTCCGATGAGGTTCAGTGGGGTTATTGTGAAAGCCTTTGATGGCTCGATAAAAACTGTGATTGGAGAGGTTGATGTCCCGATGAAGATAGGTATGTGCTTATTTCAGATTATGTTTCAAGTGATAGATATCCATCCCGCCTATAGTTGTCTCCCGGGCCATCCATGGATTCACGAAGCTGGAGCAGTGACGTCGACTCTCCATCAGAAATTGAAATTTATAAAGAATGGAAAGTTAGTTATTATGGGTGGCGAGTAGGCCATGTTGGTGAGTCATCTCTCTTCATTTTTGTACATTGATACTAATGAGGTTGTGGGAACTCTTCCAAGCTCTTTCTGTTGTTGATAATGTTGTTAAGAAGAATGGGTCATCCATGACTTCTTTGAAAGATGGCCAACAGGTTATGGAGAATGGTCAATCTGCTAGATGGGGTCAAGTTATTGAACTTGCTGAAAACAAGAACAAAGCTGGTTTAGGCTTCTCACCTGATTCAACCCGTAGGGATTTGAAGTGTATCCAAGAAGTTGTTCACAGTGCTGGTTTCATCCACTCTAAAGATCAATCTGTTATTGCAATCCTGGAAGATGATTAAGAGCAAGAAGCGCTGAACTTTGTGACGCACAAATTGATGTGCCAAAATTGGATTGTTGTTGATGTTCCCTCTATTATTCACTTGTCAAAGTAATATGTTTGTCATTTTCAAAAATCCTTTCACTATGCCCAAGGTGAAAGTGAATCTATGTGGGCTTTGTTTCAAATTTCATCATCATTAATAAAATATTATTTTGTTTATCCATATTATGTTTTCTCTTTTTGCTTTTTCTCAAAAAATGGTAACATAAAAAACCAAGATAATAATCACTTTTTATATCTGCATCATAATTACGCATTTATTTGTTCATATTCTAAAATCAAGCATAAAATCATTATGCAGATTAATTGTTAAACCCATTGAAAACAATGACTCTATGCGCTCTCCCAACTTTGAATTCCATGTGTTTGAAATTGAAGAAGAGGATGTTGAAGAGATTCCTGATGAGATTTCTCGTTTGCTTGAGAACGAGAATAAGGCCATTCAGCCTTATGAAGAGCCGTTGGCAGTAATTAATTTAGGTTTTGAAGAGAACAAGAAAGAATTTAATATTGGGGCACTGCTTTGTCCAAATGTTAAGAAGAGGATGGTAGAGCTTCTTAGAGAATATGTGGATGTGTTTGCTTAGTCTTATCAAGATATGTCAGGTCTTGATACTGATATTGTGGAGCATAGATTACCATTGAAGCTAGAGTATCCACCAGTTAAATAGAAGTTGAGAAGAACTCATCATGATATGGATGTTAAGATCAAATAGGAGGTTCAGAAGCAGATTGATATTTAGTTCCTTGTTACTTCTGAGTATCCTTAATGGGTGGCCAATATTATGCATGTTTCAAAGAAATATGGCAAAGTTTGGATGTGTGTTGATTATAGAGACTTGAACAAAGTTAGCCCAAAGGATTATTTTCCTCTACCGCACATTGACATGTTGGTAGATAATACAACTAAGTTCAATGTCTTCTTCTTTATGGATGGTTTCTCCAGTTATAATCAGATCAAGATGGCACCCGAGGACATGGAAAAGAAAACATTTATTACACCCTAGGGAACATTCTGGTATAGAGTGGTGCCTTTCGGTTTAAAGAATGCTGGTGCAACATGCCAAAGAGCCATGACTACTCTTTTTTATGACATGATGCATAAAGAGATAGAGGACTATGTCGATGATATGATTTCTAAGTCGAAGACTGAAGAAGATCATGTTGAGTATTTGTTGAAGTTGTTTCAACATTTGAAAAAAGTTTAAACTCCGCTTGAATCCTAATAAGTGTACTTTTGGTGTCCGATCGAGAAAGATGTCTGGCTTCATTGTCAACCAGAAAGATATTGAGGTAGATCCTGATAAAGTTAGATCTATTCAAGAGGTTCCTACACCAACGACAGAAAAGTAAGTCAGAGGATTCCTCAGACATCTAAATTACATCTCTAGGTTTATATCTTACATGAATGGCACATGTGGGCCAATCTTCAAGCTTCTCCGAAAAGATCAAGGTTATATTTGGATAGAAGACTTCCATAAAGCTTTTGGAAACATCAAGGAGTATCTGCTTGAACCTCCTATCTTGTCTCCTCTAGTGGAAGGAAGACCCTTGACCATGTACCTAACTGTGTTAGAAGAGTCCATAGGTTGTGTACTTGGACTACAAGATGAAATTGGTAGAAATGAAATGCCATCTACTATCTGAGTAAGAAATTTACAGACTGTAAGTCTCGATACTCATCACTTGAGAAGACTTATTGTGCTTTACCCTGGGCTGCCAAACGTCTACGCCAGTATATGATTAATCATAGCACTTGGTTGATATCCAAAATGGATCCAATCAAGTATATTTTTGAAATGCCTGCTTTGACTAGGAGGATTGCTCAATGGCAGATGTTATTGTCTGAATATGATACTGAATACCGTACTTAAAGTGATTAAAGGAAGTATTCTTGTAGATCATTTGGCTTGCCATCCAATTTATGATTATCAATCCATCAGGTTTGACTTCCTTGATGAAGATGTTATGTACTTAAATGCTAAAGATTATGATGAACCGTTTCCTGAAGAAGGACCAGAGCCTGGATCCCGATGAGGTTTAATGTTTGATGGAGCTGTTAATGCTTATGGTAATGGAATTGGGGCAATCATCATTACTCCTCAGGGTTCTCATATCCCTTTCACTGCAAGATTGATGTTTGATTGTACGAACAATATGGAAGAGTATGAAGCTTGTATCATGGGTCTTGAAGAATCCATTGATTTAAGAATTAAGATCCTTGATGTATATGGAGATTCAACCTTGGTGGTTAACCAGATTAAAAGAGAATGGGAGACTCGTCATCCTGGCTTGATTCCTTACAAATATTATTCTAGAGGTTCTTGACTTTCTTTAACAAAGTTGAGTTTTATCATATACCTCACGAAGAGAATCAGATGTCGGATGCCCTGGCTACTTTGTCTTTTATGTATAAAGTAAATCATTGGAATGGCGCGCCCAGTATCAGGATTATGCGCCTTGATAGGCCTGATCATGTGTTTGCAGCAGAAAAAATCATAGATGATAAGCCTTGGTATCATGATATCAAATGTTTCCTTCAAAGTCAGGAGTACCTGCTTGGGGCATCCAGTAAACAAAAGAAGACTTTGAGAAGACTGGCTGACAATTTCTTTATGAATTAAGATGTGTTGTACAAGAGAAACTTTGACATGGTCTTGCTCAGATGCATGGCGTAGCAGTACATTCGTGACCATCGAGCTATGGATAACGCGACGTCAATTAAAAAATCAGAGTCGCCACCGCGCCTTTTTTTTTCAAAGGAAAAGGGGAAAGTACGAACAAAAATTCAAAGATAAGAATTTTTCAAATCAAAACTAATAAAATGCCAGAGATTACAGGTAAGGGGGTTGGTTACACAGAGGGAAGGTATTAGCACCCAAAGTGTCCTAGGTACTCCTAGGGAGCCCTTTTTGTGTGCAAGTGTTTTCTAGCTGAAAATGATGTTTGATAAAAATGGAATGGGGGCGATGAGACAAGAATTCATTAATTATATTTTTGTGTTTGACAAGACCTTCAGTCTTATGCCTACGTACCAACATAAAAATGAGGGATCAAAATCATGTAGTTCGTGGTAAAAATTTCAAAGAAGTTGGTGAATTATTTTTAATCAAAAGTTTAATAGAAAAGGCACAAAAGGCCAAAGACTTCAATGGGGTTATTAGTTCTTTTTGTATTTTTGAAATTGAGGTTAATATGATTAAGTTCATTCACAAGTTTGATTTAAGAAAAAGTTGAAAAATTCAATGGCATAAGGCCAAAGTTTCTAATCATTAAAACATGTCTAAGTTGAAAAACATAAACAAAGAAGGTTTTAAAGAGAGGGAGAGATTTTGAAATTAAAGAAGTGGGAGGATATGAAGAGACTACCTTAGACAGAAGTTAAAAGTTAAGAGTTGAAAAGATCTGGCCGATGGGATGTAATCCACAAGACAAGAATGTCAGATAGAAACTCATTTTCCTTTGGACTTTTGAATAAACAACAAACATAAGCAATATCCAAGCAAACATATGAAGACCCACACATCAAATAAAGATAGCCATAATATCCAAGCAAGCACTCCAATAGCTACCGGTCTTCAATGTCTTCCGATGTATCAAATGAAAATATTCCTTGATAAATATCAGAAAACAATCATCAGACATCAATAATATAATGATATAACAATCAAGCACAGAGACAAAGTGACAGATAAAGCAGAAGCATCCAAGGTTTTCATCTGATGAAAGGCACAATCAAGGATAATTTTGTCTCATATAGTGGAATTAACCAAGTCCTCAAAGCATAGAGAAGTTGCCTACTCTAAGTCCAAAAGTTCAGATCAAGTTCAACAGTCCACCCAAATATTTTTTAAGGTTTTTTGTTGTTATTAAGTATTTTAAGGTCCTAAGACCACAAACAGGAAAAAATCACAAGCATACAATATATACAATCACAAGATATGGCTCAAGTGAGCAAAGTGAAAAGGACTGAAACATAAACAAGTTGCATGAAATGTAAATGGCAATGAATGATAAAGGTACTGAAATTTAAATTGAATTAAGTAAATGACTTGAAAGTAAATCAAAATGTTAATACGAAGTTATTCAAGTGTTAGTGAAGAGTTTTGATCGTTTAAGTCATTCTTTGGAGAACACCAATCATTCATTCACAAGTATGAATATATGAACCAAGACATCATCCATGAGAAGGGCTCCAACTTGGATAAATCAACAAGTATGCCACTATCTCTCATGAATGATAAAAAGGTCAAGTTTTGAAAAAATGCCATGAAGAATGGGAGACTTACAATCTCACTTACTAGAATGTTATGCCTTGCGGGACAAATTTAGCTCTATGTTAAGCAATCGTAATTGGACTTATGTAGAAGTCACAACTATTTGAGGCCGGGCAATAAAGATATTTGCGTTAGTGCATGTTATAGACTTGGTACAAAGAACCAAGCTCCTAAAACATACCACACACAAAAAAAAATATGGGAAGGACCTATCTCAGTCAGACTCATGTTGATTCATCTGACACAAGATCATTGATGAATTAACTAGCATTTTGACTTGAAGAGAATTCATTGGTCAATGATGGATTGGGAAAGAATATGGATGAAGATGAACAGGGAAGGGGAAGTAGAAACCCAAATTGATCACAGGAGGAAATTCATCTCATCAATCCTATCTATTCATTTTGAGGGATGAAATGTACATTTCATCAACCCCCTAAGTCCAATAGTATTGGTCAAATAAAAGTCAAATCAACTATGACCAAGGCCAAACAGAAATTCAAACATCACAAGGTCAATCAAATGGCTCAACAATTTTTTTAAACAATTAAACAATTAAAAATCATTTTTTAAATGAATTAAAATGTATTTTTTATTGGACAAAACCTCAAACCCCTTCAAACCACCAAATAAATGGCCAAGAGATTTATCCTAGGTCAAAGGACCTTAGACGAAAAATTTCACAACTTTTGGAAAGTCATGAGTATTTTAAAATATTTAAAAATAAGTCAAAAATCAATTAATTCACAAAAAAATATCAAAATTAATCCAAAAGAATATTTTAATTCAAAATATGGAAGAGGAAAATATTTAAAGATTTTCAGTGAAAGTCCCATATTTTTTGGATTAAAAATGAATTCATTATGAATTAATCAAAATAAGTGGATTAAAAGAAAAATCAGAAAATAAAAAGAAATTAGAAAAAACAATGGCCATCAGATCTCCCTCATTAATTGAGGTGACATATCTGATGGCCACGTGCTAGAGTTCACGGAACACTTAGGTCAAACACATAGCATCATGAGTCAAACAAAGCAAGGGCCCTGATTAGAACATGGAATCAAGATCAAGTGGTTGGGACACTGCCAACACACGACCGGAGCTAGGGCTCCGGTCATCTTCTCCGATGGACCTCAATGGATTGGTCCACTACTAACGTTCATGAAAATTAAAAGTGAGCACACTATTTTAAAGGAAAAATGCTCAGGAGCTCGAATCTAACCTCAATTTCTCCCAATTCCAAGTATATTAAAAGATACATGAGATTTGAAATTTGATGTGCATGATCTGAGTTGCTTGGATTTGGCCTTAAAGCAACTCAATCTTGTTGCCTACATTGATAGGTCTTCAGACAACCAAAGATCAAGAAAAATAGTTAAGAATTGTGGGAGAATCGAAGAAGAGAAAATCCAAAAAATTCACCTTCGGTTTGCTTCAATTGAGCTTGATCTTGCTTCCAATTTACTTTGGCTCGCCTCTAACAACTTGCAGGAAATGAAATGAGAGCTCAAATGGCTTGGACTCTCGGAGTTTCAACTTCAAAATAGAAGTGAAATTGAAACTCGGTTTTCAATTAAAACCTTCAATATTATCCTTTAATGGAGGTTGGGGATTAAGCAATGCAAAGTTTGGGCAAGAGGGATCCCCATTCTGATCAGCAAGGGCATGTATATATAGCATTACAAGTTGTTTTCTACACCTTCCAAACTTTTTCCAAAAATAGCAACCCTTGGTTGCATGCTTGCATGGGCGTGTACAAGGCCCATGTAATGATGTGGGTAGGTCCAAATTCATGTGCTAATTAACCTGAAATGATAACATGGGGTCATGCATTAGGGAAATGGAAATTGGACATTGAACTTACCAAATGAGGACATGCATTACACTCATGCGCAAGTCACTCAAAAATGCTCTAAATGTCATGATCTTTGGATTTTTGTAAAGGTAACATGAAGGGGAACAACTTTATTGTTGAAGACTTTTCCATTTGGATCTTGGATCATGATGAATTTTGAGGTGGAAGTTGAAGAAATCAAACATAGTTGAATTTGTTTTTAAGTATAAAGTCAAATGATCACTTCTTCCACCTTGAATAACTTTTGTTATGAGCTTAAAATGAAAATGGTTCCTTCTTCAAAGTTGTATCTATTTCAATACTATTCAATTTGGTCATAAATTGTATACTATTTGAATCTTGCATGAGGAAGTTATGGATTTTAGAAGTTGAGGAAAATTGCTTGTTCAATGATGATGGCCCAAAATGACCTATAATGTTTCCTCTTTGAACATGCCTTTGCAAGTTGAATTTGACATTTCTAAAAGAATAAAAGTTATATAAGACATCTTGGTTTGATCATGAAACTTGGATGACCTTCATATCATGAATATTGAGCAAGTTATGGTTCTTGGAAATTGACCTCCTAACTAGGGCACAAACAAAATGACCTATAATCTTTCACCATAAAAAATGAATTTCCAAGAAAAGTTTGCTCTTGATGTCAACATGAAAGTTGTTTGGAATGTCATAAAGAGTAACATTAAGTTTGGAATCATTTTCATATGACAAAAATTGTAGGAGATAGGGTATAGGGAACCCCAGTTTTGACTAGCTAACTTTCTCTAGTCAACCTCTTTGAACCATCTTGCAAACTTGAAGTTATTTTGATATTTGGGGTCCATGGAGGATAATATATGCATAATATGATGTATCATGAATTATCCCTTGAAATATTTGACCAGTTATTGAAGAAACCTGCTGAGGAAGTCACACAAGATACCCAGATGAATTAGGGCTTTCAAGACAAACAAGTTTCAAATATCTTGATGAATTCTTGATCAAATTGACAAATAAAGAGAATGGGGATCCATATATGATGTTTATAACCATTGTGAAACTTTCCTTAATTGATCCCTTGCATGGAGGGTCTCAAATCCTAGATGTGAGTTTGATGTGGCACAGATGGATGCACACACTACCTACAAAAAAAACTGAATCTACACTAGAAATATTTTTAGTATTTTGGTTAGTAAACAAAGAAAAACAAAGCATGATACAATCAAATGTGTTTGGTGATCTTTCCCAATGCAAACCCAATGAATGAGGGGTGAGGAGGATACCAAGGTGTGATCCCAAAGTCAATGCAAATGATGAGCTAACATGAGGGATCTTAGGGTAAAAATTAGGGTCTTACACATGGATAGACACGAAGAAGACATGTTAGTGCAAGAATTTCATGAAGGATCCTTTGGTACTCATGCCAATGGACATGCAATGACTAAAAATATGATAATGGAAGGTTACTATTGACTCACAATGGAATTTGATTGCTGTAAATATGTGAAGAAGTGCCATAAATGTCATATTTATGCTGATAAGATTCATGTGCCTCTGACTCTTCTCAATGTTATTTCTTCCCCATGGCATTTCTCTATATGGGAAATTGATATGCTTGGTATGATTAAACCCAAATCTTCGAACGTACATCATTTCATTCTGGTGTCTATTGATTACTTCACCAAATGGGTTGAAGTAACATCTTATGCTAATGTGACCAAGCTGGTTATGGTTAGATTTATCAAGAATTATATTATTTGCCGATATGATGTTCCAAGTAAGATCATCACTGATAATGGGTCGAACTTGAATAATAAGATGATGAAAGAACTTTGTGACGACTTCAAGATTGAACATCATAACTCTTTTCCTTACAGACCTAAGATGAATGAGGCTATTGAAGCTACAAATAAGAATATTAAGAAGATTATCTAGAAGATGGTTGTGACATATAAGTATTGGCATGAAATACTCCCCTTTGCTTTGCATGAATATCGTACATCCGTCCGCACTTCAACAAGGGAAACCCTTTCTCTCTCGTTGTAAGACCCTAATTTTGTCCCTAAGATCCCTCATGGCATCATAACATTGCATTTGCATAGCCTCAAGGATCATAAGCATCTTGGTTCCCCTTACCTTTGGGTGGGACCTCTGGTGAGTGGTTTGAGATCACCAAGCATGCTTGAATTGTATATTATTACTGTTCTTACTTTTTTTACTAACCAAAATCACAAAAATATGTCACTAACATCTTTTGTTTGTAGCTTGAAGCAATCACAAAGTCAAGAGCTTCAAGGAGATCCTTCGTGCAGAGATATGGCCAAGTGAAGATGATAGCTAACATGGAAATGGTTCCCAAAGCTCTCATCCATCAAATATGCCTCCCTAGCATCTCAATTCATCATTTTGATCAAAGCAAGTCAAAGGGTTTGAGGTTTGTTCCCCAGAGAAACCCTAATTCATCTGTGCACTACAATGCCTTGCTCTTGAAGCAACCTCAGCCCATGATCAAATGCAATCAAGGGAAGTTCTTTAATTCATAATTTCATGCATATTTGAACTTATTTGAGTGTCCTCAATCATCAATTCATCAAAATATGAGTCATGGACTTGAGAAGATTGATCAGTCAATTCATTTGACTATTTTGAAATGCACTGAGACCTAACTTTTTGTGTGTTGGTAAAATGGAGATGATCCCAAAAGAAACAATGTTCTTAAGGACAATATGAACAACTTTCATGTTCATCAAAAATTGATTTAAAGCTTGGAAGGTCATCTCCCATTCCAAGACATTATAGGTCATTTTGACTGAAACCCTAATTTTGGGTCAACTTCTCAAGGACACAACTCATTCATTTTTATGATTTTGAGGTGCGATCAAATGCATTGGAAAGCTTAATATGTCTACTTCAAATGTTATGTTGAACAAAATTTCAAAATCTCAAAGGAAATACATGTGATAATGCAAGACATTATAGGTCACTTTGGACCAAATGCATTGAAAGGCAAAAAAGTCCAACTTCAAGTGCCCATAACTCTTTCATAAAAAATCCAAATGATGCAAACTTTAAGTCCATTTTGATTGTCTTGAAAAGATATACAACTTTGATGCTGGAGGTATTTTCATTTGAGGCTTGTATCATTAAAGAAGAAGGGCTTGAACATTGGCCAAATTTAGAAACTTTGCCTTTACATGTTTTGCACCTTACACTTTAAACTCAAAATTCACCAATTTCCACACTTCAAATGGATTTTTGCCCAACATAACAATTGTTCCTTACATCAAAACCTTTCCAACCATTACTCACATGCTCATGTTTGGATTTGGCAAATGGTATTTTCAAAGAGGAGAAGTTTTTAGTTCAATTATGCATAACACTTCAAAACTCCATGCACAAGCAATTACCATTCAGATTACGCGTCCATTTCACTTTGATATGATTTCAGATTGCATTTGGCATTGAATTTGGGCCTTTTGGATGATCATGCAAGCCCATGCAATGGATGTCAAATTCCATGCACACAGATTGAATCACACTCTCCTTGCCATTCCATCTATAAATAGGATCTCACTCAATTCAAATTTTATCCATGAATCAACCTGAAATGCTGCAGAACTGAAAACCTAACCTCTCACCAAAGAAGCTATTTCACTTTTCTTCAAATTTTTCAGATCTAAAATTCAACTACATCTGGTTGAATCTTTGGATCTAAAGCTTCTAGACCTTCATCCTTTACTCCATTGATCTTCTGTTTTGCCAAAGGAAGCAAGGAAGCAAGCTCAAATTTCCAGAATCCAAGATTCATCATCAACTGGTTTTCTCTTCGAAACTCATTACTCTTTGATCTATTTGCCTGGCCATTGTGTTTTCTGAAGTCCTCACTTGAGAGGCAAGCTAATGGTAGCTTCAATTTTGTGTTTTATTGAACTGCATTTTTCATACCTGAATCTTCCATCTCGGATTTCTTACTCTATAGGAATCTTGAGTGTGATTCAAGGTTAAAGGGGTGATGTACAAATCCCCAACTTTATTTTGATATAAGGATCGTGCAAAATGATGAAGGTTTGAAAATCTGCAAATGTCACCGGATTCTGGCTTCTCACCGGAGAAGAAGGTGGCTTCGGTGGCCGTCCATTTTCCAGAACATGTCACAGCCGTTGGATCATGTGTCCAGATCTAATCAGGTCCATTGGATTTCATGACTTTATTTAATTCATTATACTTCTCATTGACTGAGGTTCATGGTGCGCGTGCTTGCCAATGCCATTGGATCTTCCACATCATTTAATGAGAAACAATCCAACGCTCCCTGATTTTTGTTATTTTTCTTTTTCTGATTTTATTCCTTTTATTTCCATTATTTTCAAAAATTCATATCTTCTTCATTTTAAATCCAAAAAATATGGGACTAATTGCATTCTTCTCCAAATAAATTCTAGTTTCTGATTTTGATTTTTAATATTTTTTATTTTATCATTTGATATTTTTTGTGAATTTTCTCTTTTCTGGTTATTTTTAATTCATTTTAAATAGTTTTTGATATTCAAAAAATACAAAAATATTTTCCTAACCTATTTGAATGATGATGGATCTATGAAAAATATTCTCATCAATTTTTAATTGATTTGAGATTTATTTGAGATTTTAGTTCAATTAGGTTATTTTTATTCATTTTTAATTGATTAAAAATAGTTTCTGACTTTTAAAAATGCTGAAATTTTTTGTCAAACTTTGTTTGACCTTGTTGAACTTGGGATAAATCACTTGGACCTTTCAAGGTTGATTTGAAGTGATTTTGAAGTTTGACCTTTTCTTTTATTTTTAATTCAAGTTTATTTTAATATTAAAAATGCCAAAAATATTTTGCTTATTGTTTGACCTCCAATCTTCATCTCATTTCTGATTTCTCATTGTTTGACTTTGACTTTCAATGTCAATTGGTCAACACACATGGATTGGTACATCTTATTTCACCTTATGCACTTTATTCTTTTCCTTTTCCATTATTCATCTCTTTCTTCTCCTTCTTCTTTTTCTTTTTGATCAATGAGTTGAAGGTTGATAAGTTAGCATTGATTAGGGAGACTTAATCTTACTTGATTCAAATCTAATTCATCTTGATCAATTGATCAAGTGAATGGCTTTGCATTAAGGATAGGTTGTTTCCTAAATCATGCAAAAGACTTAAACCAATACAAGATCAATTCCCTTCTTCTTTTTGGCATGGCAAGTTGTTGGAACTTGGTTCACTAATCAAGACTTCTAACTTGTGTTGTTGCCTACATTATTATTGACCGGCCTCAGATAGTTGTGACTTCTACATAAGTCCAATTACGATTGCTTAACATAGCGCTAAATTTGCCTTATGGCACACTAACTACTAACACTAACCATTAACTATTAACATTTAATTCTTGCTCTTTATATTTATGCAATTTACTATTCTTGTACATATTATTCATTTGCTTTTCCCCCTTTGCTCATTTGAGCACATGTTTATGTTAATGCAATTTGCCTTTTGCTCACTTGAGCACATAATTGTGTATATATTATTGTGCTTGTATTTTGTTTTGATTGTTGTGGACCAAATGCAAAGAAATGGACAAATGGACTTAGTTTCTAGGACATTCCCTATGCAAATTTGGAGTCAAAGGACCTTAATGTTGAAGATGGGTTAGAAGGACCAAGCATCTAAACTCACTCTTGTCCATTCTTGATTTGCTTCATAAAACTCTTTGATGTGTGTGTTCTTGTGCTAGGGATTCCACCTTGATTCAAATTTGAGGAACCATTGCCATGAGCTTCTAAGAGAAAGAGTTACAAGATGCCTTGAAGAGTCTTCCAAGAGTTCATTTGATTGATGATTGCTTGAGTTTATGTTTATGTGATTGCTTATTCCAAAGGATGGAAGCTACTTGGATCATCAATATGATCTCAAGAGAGGAACTCCATTGTGGTCTTGTTTCTTATCCCTTATCTCTTCTATGATTAGGACTTTAGCCTTTCTGTTTCTTCCCTCCACTCTAACCCAAGCCAAAACTTTTGTGCAAACATCTAACACTTTTTTTCAACATTAGAAACCTAAGCCTTATGCTTTTGATTTTTCAAACTTTCTTTTCATAACACTTATTTTGAATTGAATCTTTAAGTCCACTTTGACCATCTTGTATATACTTCTAATTGGTAAATATAACCCATTCAAATGTCTTTTTGTGGTTTCAATGGCCACTCTCTTAATCAAATTTTTCATAACCTCTAGTTATTAAGTTTGAGTTATCCTTGAGGTAGATGTAATACTCACCTATATCCTTAGTGATGAACAATGAGTCTTCCATGCTTATTATAGGGTAAACCCCTCACTAGCATGTTGAAGCTATCCTCACATGGTGGATTTGTGGTTTTGGGTTGAGTTTTCTCCCTTGGATAACAAAAGACCTTAAGGCTTTTGGACCAATCAATTCACCAACTTGTTTTGAGATTTTTACCCCGAACTACGAGGTTTTGATCCTAATCTTTTTTAAGATGGTACGTAGGCAATGGGTTTATCCATCCAAACACAAAATGTAAATAAACTTGTATATTCTTTTCTCATCTCTTCAATCATGTTTTGATCGCGACTTTATAAGTCTATTGGGGTACTAACTGCAAGTGCACAGTTCTATCGCGTAGTTTTAAAAGATATCGATCCCACAGGGACTTATGAATCGATATACCGTTTTTCTAAGGTTACTTCGTAAAGCTAAGGCGGATGATACTTTGATGATTAGGGGGGAAAGTAAAACTAATATTGGATCTAATTTAAATATCAATTAAGCGGATATCGGTATGTAGTTCGTCGTAATTAGGGAATCAAATCTTCGTTGGTTTCTTGGTTTTTAAAATAAATCTTTTCAGTAGACACTATTGATTTAAAAGTCTTATCTCAAACTCTCTCTCTGTTGAATAGACTATGACTTTTTGTTAACGTAGCTGTCACTTATTAGTTAAGTCCAAAATCACTTTTTGAAAACAACAGAATCTATAGAAACTCTTTTCATTAAAATAATAACCGTTTAAACACCCTCGTCTCAAACTCTCGCTCTATTGACTTAGATTATATAATTAAACTTAAATGCTTAACTCTCGTCCTCACATTTAACCTCTAAAAATACTTTTTGAAAAAGATTAGCATTTAATTAACTCTAAAAATTGCTTTCGCCCTGATTTAGAATTAATGTCCAATTTACACTGTCCAGTTAAAAACTCAAACCGTCGTTCTATTGATTTTAACTTCTTTATGTCTTTTACTTTCGTACAAAAACCTTGGTATTAACTCTGTAAATTGAGACCATAAAAAGAGTGACTTTAATTTTAAATAAAATTAAACCAACTTAGTTTTGATTCCTTATTCCGCTTACTTTACATACCGATATCTAAATTAATTAGTCGGACATGCTAAACAGGTCTGAACAATTATCATGCTTAAATAAAACCATATCAGGCAAACAATATAAATAAACAGTAATGCAGAGCATATATAAATTAAAACAATAAATTAAAGAACCTGGATAATTAATAGGAATCTTGAACACTCCACCACAGACCGGTTGGATTTGTTCTTGCAATCTTCAATCGGACAGGAAAATAAAAGCAAAGGAATAAAATACTATGATCTAACGTAAGGTTAGATCCAGTAAAAGATACACAATAATTTCCGGTGTAGAAACTATTGTGTGAAAAATTAATTAAGTGCTCTGAAAATTGACTGGAAAAGAAAAGGAAATAAAAATTGATAATAATAGAAAGCTGTAGAAAATTAATGCTGTAAATGCTTGCACGGAGGAAAAAGAAGCGAGACCGAGAGAGAGCTGCAGGGTTGGATCTTTGGCTCTATTTATATTACTCTCCTTTGTAACCGTTTCCAAAAGTGCATTCCGTAAGTAACTTGCACGCTTCAACGAGTCAAGCGGAAGAATAGGCTTCAACGTGCCTCTGTTGCGCGTTAAAAGTCAAAAATATAGGAGTGGGGTGTGACGTTCATCACACCATGTGTTACGCTCGTAACACAAAGTAGCAGGGCTTGACGCTCGTCACACCTTGTGTGGCGGTCGTCACAGCTTCAGCGCTCCTGGCTTGTAATTGTGGGCTGGGCTTTAGTGGAATTTGCTTTCATCCTCTTTTTCACCCCCCCTTTTCTTCCTTTTTCACTTATGCTTCAAATAAGTTACCTGAGACAAATAGAAGGGAAAATACCACGTAATATCGAATAATATGAAATAAATTGAAACAAATAATAATATAATTTAATTAAATCGAGTCCAAAAATGTGATATTATTTCATGTTATCAAACTCCCCCATACTTAGACCTTTGCTTGTCCTCAAGCAAGATACAGTATAGAAATCATTTTAAAAATTTGGCCAGATGAAATTTCAAAACACACATCAATTCGTACTAGGTTGCATGTAAACCTTGTTTAGAAGTAACTTGAGTTTAATCTTGACATCAACAACCACCGTCACAACCTCAGTAACCCCACCTTATGCAAACCAGTTCGAGTAATGCTATTATAGCTATCCTAGTTCCTTTACTCTTATTTCACCCGTTTTCATTCTAGCGAAATCACATTAAGCCCTTTATCTTTTTGCGCGCATAGTGGAGTAACCGGTTAGTGATTCTGATCCCTTTTTTAGCTTGAAGTTCTGGTACAAAAGTTGGATAACTTCGTTATTTAGTCCATTGCAGATTGCGGGGGATCGGACCGTAGTCCGCCCTACCAAGTTCAGCACCAGATACCTGCTGAACCAACTCATAATGGATCTTTCGTATTATGCTTTTGTATGATCTGCAACCTTTAGATTAAATGATCTGGTAAGGATCACCTAACTTAATTAGTGCATTTCCTGATATATTTTTTTTTTGTTATTTTGGGAATCATTCACTTATATTCATCGGCTCTCCACGTAGTTTGCTATTAAGATGGTGCTGACTTCTTGTATAAACTACTCGGGGTTACTATAAAACTAAAAGTTCAAGGGATTGGTATAATAGGTACTTTTCTGATCTAACATGTTGAGGTTTTTTTTAGAGCGTTGGTATGGTAATAATTTTGTCTTGAGTTCACTTAAGTTTGATAAAATAAGCAACCTTTATATTTACTGAGTGTGTTGAATTTTTGTTATGACTCAAGAAAATTGAGGGGAATAGATAATAGAAATTTTTCACACTAGGGACTTAACTTAAAATAAATATATATTATTATAATTTTTTTTTTTCATAATAAGGAAGGGAAAACAATGAAAGGGAAAATAAATAACAATGAAAGGGAAAATAACATACTTGAAAAGGGAAGGTTGAAAGAACAAGGTTTTCCCCCCCACACTTAAATAAAACATTGTCCCCAATGTTTCAAAGAAAACAAAAGAAATAGAAAAAAGAAAAAGAAACTAAAGTCAATGCTGCCTGCCGCCTCTTGTTCTTGGACCTGGTGATCGTTGACGTACTCCTAAGTCGTCAAACCTGCTGAGCAACTCAGTGAACCGCTGGTCGGTTATTGCATTCCTCGCTTCCTATTGTTGTTGCATCTGGCGCATCATTTGCATCACTTCGAGATTCTACGCTTGCATACCATCAATAGCATCCATGATGTCGTCGTTGGTTGCTGGCCTTCTTCGTCGACGACGTCGTGAGGATGGACCAGTTGCATTATCGGAAGGGTTGAGCGGGACTGATTGTTGCTCAGGACCTTGATCACCTTGCTCCATTTCTTCAAACTCGTCTGGAGGCGGGTTTGCGTGTGTAGGCTCTGTAGCTTCGGGAGCATTAAGGTCGTAGATGAAGCGGTTGGGGTTGGTCACATCTGTGAGGGTAATGTTGGGTAAAACAACGCTTGGGACTTCGTGGTTATTCACCATAAGATAATACCTTCCGCCTACCCTGTTTTTGATTAGGCGACTGGACCGACAATAGCTTATATCCATAAATAGGGGTGGGAGAGCTTGTAAATTTTGAAGTCGGTCCCCTAGATTCAAACCAAGTGCTATGGAGGTTATTAATCCTCAAATCACGAAAGGTTGGCGGCCTCTAGCACATAGGGTGTGGATATGATGAAATAAGAAAGAAGCAGCGTTTACCTTTGTATCCATTTCAAAGACGCAGTGGAGGAAGAATAATTCCTTGGCGTTGACTTTGCTGTTGTTCGGTCTTCCAAAAACTGTGTTTTGCAGGATGCGGATAAAATACCGGATGGTTGGGTTATGTATATGGGAAGCAAGTAGTGCATCCCAATTATCGGTTTCCACACCGGATATTTTTCTAAAGAGGTCGAAGGCGTGTATGTGCCACTGGGAGTTCGGAGGGATTCTTGGGTGGACTCGGTCTCCTACAGGGAACTGTAGCATGGCACTCAACTGATCCTGGGATAGTGAGTATTCGGTGTTGAACATGCGGAAGGTTGCGGTACCGGTTAAGTACTCGTCTTCACCGGTAGGAGTGTTGTACGAATAAGAACTTAAAAATTCTAAGGTGAGAGATGGGTAGGTAGGTTGATTGTGTGTGCATAGAAAGGTTAAATCAGCAAGGCGGAGCATCCATTGTATACCCTGAAGTAATCCTAATTCTTGTAAACAATTTAAATCAGGATACTTGGTAGATACGACACCTCGCTGTTGGAAACGCTCGAACTGCTCCCTTTGATAATTATCATCTTCGGATCGGAAGATGATATTTCCGAATTGTTGGTTTCCCGCCATACTGATAAGTGGGTTGAAAGGAGGAGAAGGGATGAAAAAGGATTTTGTATGGAGAAATGTATGTTGGGATGATGTAGAAAGAAAGGTATGGTGGGTATTTATAGGAAAAGTTTTGGAAGTTGGAAAGGGAGTGGGTGAAAAATAATTAAATGTGGGTAAATGTGAGTAAATGGGTAAGTGAATGGGGAAGGTAAAAAGTGGGGTGGTGTAACGGTCGTCGTGTCCCCAACGGTTACTAACGTTCACCTAGTCTGAAGGTGTCACGCTCGTGACAGGGGTGTTACGGGCGTCACATGCACTTGGTGTGACGACCGTGATGGCGTGTGTGACGCTCGTCACACAGTCAGCTTGCAACGGTCACTGCTTGCGTGGGTGCTTCATAATTTGTTTTTATTATTATATTTTATTTTTGTTATTTTGTATTGCTTATGCTTATTTTATTTTGCTATTGTAATGCTTTTAAATTGCTTGCATGCTATTCTACTACCATAATATATGTATTTCTTTAACAGGCATAGTAATTATTAGCATATAGTGGATATCATTAGTTGTAATTATAGAAATTGCATAGATCAAAATAAAATAAACCAATAATGCAATAGCTTCATAAAATAATCATAATGTAACATTGAAAAACAAAAGCAAACATGCGAAAGAAAAACAAATACTAATATTAAAAATAATGTGAAACAAAACTAATAAATAGCCTAAACTAAAACTAAGTAACTAAGAAAAACAACTTCTAGCCACTTGCAGGATCTCTGGCCGGAGGAGCGAATGAGTTAACACGGTTTAGCAACTCGAGGAATTGATTTGTCATGCTGCTCATGTATCCTAGAAATTCTTGTCCCATATTAGCTAACTCTTCTCTGAGGGCGTCTTGTTCTGACATCAAAGCTTGAATGGTGGTGTTATAATTAGCTCCGGGCATATGATGTCTAAGATCTGGTATTGCCGACTCTTCGGTCGGGATAGGTTGAGGTGGAGGGTCAATATCATAATAACCAGATGGTGTCTGAGGGTCAGACTCAGCATAAGGAATCTGGTCGTCACAAATCTCATAGTCCTGGATGGATTCAGTAGATCTAGCAGGAGAAGGTGTTCCGTTCAGGTTGTAGAGCCAGTTATTGCGGTTATGAACACTAGTCCTCGGACTAGGCAAGGTGAATAGGCAAAGAACTTGGTTGTCAATTATTAGTTCGAACTCTTCAGGCCCGAGGTTTGCTATAAACATAATGTTGAAAAGGAAGGGTATACTCATAGTCGCAATGCCACAAAAAGGGCTTAGGTCAAGCATAGGTTGACGTAATCCGATAGCATTACCAATCATGGTTATCAATCCGCCTATTTGAATCGGTGCTCGTTCATCTTGGATAAGGCGGTCAAAGTTCGCCAACATAAAAGTGGCACCATTCACTGGACGGTTCTGGGAAGCACAAAATATGATGAAGAGTTCATCACGTGATACTGTAGTAGTATTTGACTTCTTCCCAAAAAGGGTGTGGGCCAGGATCTTATGGAAATAACGAAAGGCCGGGTTATGTATGTTTCCAGAAAGAAACTCATGTTCCTCGGGGTCGTCATTTCCAGTCAAACTTCCCCAAAAATGTTCAAGTCTTCTATATTCAAAAAGGTCTTCTTGGCTCACTGTGAATGTATCAAAAGAGGCAGGGAAACCTAAAAGGTTAGTAAAGTCTTGAATGTTAAATTGATACTCCATGTTGAACATTCTGAACTGAATGAAACCTCTGCTTATTCCTTTTCCATGACTGGGTAGATAGATCAGAGAGCTAAGGAATTCTAGAGTCAGTCTCCGGTAAGTGACGAATTGTCTTCGAATAGGAGTGGTTTCCCACCCTATTTGACTCAGCAAATACATGACACTTTCTCTTAGTCCAAGGGCAGTCATTGCCCAGTCATCAGCATACAAGCTAGGTAGCATCTCTCTCTCTGCTAGTTCCTCAAACTTTTGTTTCTGAGCTTTCCCTCTGAATTTGATACCCATACGATCAATTTGTCCCATCAGGTTAGTGTTAGCTAGAGAAAAGAAAAACAAGAGTTTTAGTCAGGATTTGGCCAAATGCCGAAAGAAGAAAAGAAGAATTTTTTTATAAATTAAAATAAATGAAGAATGAATACTAAATAAAATTTAAAAGAATAGTCAAAGAAGAAATAAAAATAAAAAATATTTGTGGGTTGTCTCCCACGAAGCGCTTTGTTTAATGTCGCAAGCTCGACATAAAAACTATCAAATATAATCTATAAATTCTGGAGGCATTACGTCTAAGTGCAGGACTTGCGAATCTTCATTGTTCTCAGCATAATGATAATGTTTTAGACGCTGCCCGTTTACGATAAATGGTTCAATAGATTTTCCTTTAATTTCCACCGCTCCACTTGGAAAGACATTGGTGATTTGGAAAGGGCCTGACCATCTAGAACGTAGTTTTCCTGGGAATAACTTAAGTCTAGAGTTGAACAAAAGGACTATATCGCCTTGTTTTAAGATTTTTCTTGATATACGTTTATCATGCCATTTTTTCGTTCTTTCTTTGTAGATTCTGGCATTTTCGTAGGCGTCTTGTCGAAGTTCCTCTAATTCGTTTATGTCAAGAATTCGCTTTTCACCAGCGGCCTTATAGTTTAAATTTAGATTTTTAATAGCCCAGTAGGCCTTATGTTCTAATTCTACCGGGAGGTGGCAAGATTTTCCATAAATAAGCTTAAATGGGGTTGTTCCTATGGGAGTTTTGTAGGCGGTTCGATATGCCCATAAAGCTTTGGATAGTTTTGATGACCAGTCTTTCCTTGAGGTGGCGACTGTTTTTTCTAATATTTGTTTAATTTCTCTGTTAGACACTTCCACTTGTCCGCTGGTTTGAGGATGGTAAGGTGTTGCTACTCGATGCTTTACACCATACTTAAACAGTAGTTTTTCGAGTACCTTAGATATGAAATGCGATCCTCCATCACTGACTACTATTCTTGGGACACCAAATCTTGGGAAAATTATATTCTTAAAGAGTCTAGTTACTACTCGTGTGTCGTTTGTTGGAGAAGCTATAGCTTCAATCCATTTTGATACGTAGTCAACTGCTACGAGTATGTACTTGTTACCAAAAGAAGGCGGAAAAGGTCCCATGAAATCTATTCCCCACACGTCGAAAATCTCTACTTCCAAAATGCCATTTTGTGGCATCTCGTCACGTCTATATATGTTTCCTGTGCGTTGACATCTATCACATTTCTTGATGGCATTATGTACATCTTTCCATATGTTTGGCCAATAAAGACCGGCTTGTAGGATTTTAGAACAGGTCTTGGATGTACTTGCATGAAAACCATAAGGAGCGGAGTGACAGTGTTGGATTATATTTTCTATCTCTTCTTCAGGTATACACCGACGGAAAATACCATTGGGGCCTCTTTTGAAAAGTAAAGGGTCATCCCAGTAATAATGTTTTATGTCATGGAAGAATCGTTTCTTTTGTTGGTAAGATAGATTAGGTGGAACTATTCCAGCAGCTAAATAATTGACGAAATCGGCGTACCATGGTGTAACACATATAGCTAGGGTGGTCTCTACCTGTTTATCAGCTTTATTTTCTTCCAAAGTAGCTATAAGTTTATCGTACGAGAAATCATCGTTGATTGATGTTCTTTCCGGTTCCAGGTTTTCAAGTCTAGAGAGGTGATCTGCTACTACGTTTTCAGTTCCTTTCTTATCTTTGATATCCAAATCGAATTCTTGTAGCAACAAAATCCACCTTAGGAGTCTAGGTTTAGCGTCCTTTTTTGTTAAGAGGTACTTAATGGCGGCGTGGTCAGTGTAAACGATTATTTTAGCTCCGACCAAGTAAGAACGAAATTTATCTAGTGCAAATACTACTGCTAAAAGTTCTTTCTCGGTCGTGGCGTAATTCATTTGTGCTTCGTCTAGGGTTCTACTTGCGTAATATATGACGTGAAGCTTTTTATCCTTTCGTTGTCCTAAAACAGCGCCTACGGCGTAGTCACTTGCGTCACACATTATTTCGAATGGTTCATTCCAATCTGGAGCCTGCATTATGGGCGCGGAGATCAATGCTTGTTTAAGCGTTTGAAATGCTTCTAAACATTTATTGTCGAAGACGAATTCAACATCTTTCATCAATAATCCGGTTAAAGGTTTAGTTATTTTAGAGAAATCTTTAATGAATCGTCGGTAAAAACCGGCATGTCCTAAGAAGCTTCGTACTTCTCTCACAGTTTTCGGAGGTTGAAGGTTTTCGATTACTTCTATTTTGGCTTTGTCTACTTCAATTCCTCTATTTGATATGATGTGTCCTAAAACAATTCCTTCTTGTACCATAAAGTGACATTTTTCCCAATTAAGTACTAGGTTTACTTTTACACATCGTTCTAGAACTCTTTCTAGGTTTTCAAGACATTCTTCAAAGCTTTGTCCGCATACGGAAAAATCATCCATAAATACTTCCATGATGTTTTCGAGAAAATCGGCGAATATTGCCATCATGCACCTTTGGAAGGTTGCAGGAGCATTGCACAAGCCGAACGGCATTCGTCGATAAGCGAAGGTACCAAAAGGACATGTGAATGTTGTCTTTTCTTGGTCATCAGGATGAATTGGTATTTGAAAGAAGCCTGAGTATCCGTCTAGATAGCAGAAATGAGAATGTTTTGCTAATCGTTCTAACATCTGGTCAATGAATGGTAAAGAGAAATGATCTTTTCGGGTTGCTTTGTTTAGTTTCCTATAGTCAATGCACATTCTCCATCCCGATTCGATTCGTTTGGTTATAATTTCTCCTTTTTCATTTTCAATAACTGTTATACCTCCTTTCTTTGGTACTACGTGTACAGGACTAACCCATTTGCTATCAGATATAGGATATATGATACCTGCCTCTAATAACTTTGTTACTTCCTTTTTCACTACCTCACTCAGGATCGGGTTTAGTCTCCTCTGATGTTCCCTAGAAGTTTTACAGTCTTCTTCTAGCATGATGCGGTGCATACAAATAGAAGGACTTATCCCTTTAAGATCGGTGATGTTGTATCCTAGTGCGGTTGGTATTTTCTTAAGATATGTAGGAGTTTTTCGGTTTCGAGTTTTCCTAGGTCTGCATTAACTATCACTGGTCGTTCAAGTTCTAAGTCTAGGAATTCATATCTCAGATTTTTGGGAAGTGTTTTCAGGTCGAGGTTTGGTTTCTTAAGGCATTGCGTAGGATCCGATGTCATTGCTAAACATTGGTTAAGTCTGTCTTCTACACGATAGTCAGACAATTTGTCATTTTCTAACTCTGTTTCTTTTATGCATTCATCGATGATATCCATGAAGTAACATGTGTCGTCTATTGCAGGTGCTTTCAAAAATTGGGAAAGAATGAACTCAATTTTCTCTTCTCCTACTTCGAAAGTGAGTCGTCCTCGTTTTACGTCTATGATAGCACCGGCGGTTGCTAAGAATGGTCTTCCCAATATAATGGGTGTAACTTCATCTTCTCTTATGTCCATAATTATAAAATCGGTTGGAATGTAGAATTGACCTATGCGCACGGGAACGTTTTCAAGAATTCCTACAGGATATCTAACGGAACGATCTGCTAATTGCACAGACATTTTAGTTGGTCTTAATTCTCCCATTTCCAGTTTCTTGCATATGGATAAAGGCATAACACTGATACCGGCTCCTAAATCGCATAGAGCTTTGTCTATGACAAATTTTTCTATGTGACAGGGTATAGAGAAACTACCAGGATCTTTAAGTTTAGGAGGCATATTCTGGATTATAGCGCTGCATTCAGCAGTGAGTGTAACGGTTTCGCTCTCTTCAAGTTTCCTTTTATTAGAAAGAATTTCTTTTAAGAACTTAGCATATGAGGGCATCTGCATAATAGCTTCTGTAAAAGGAATTGTGACGTTTAATTGTTTCAGTAAGTCAACAAATTTTTTAAATTGGCCCGCATCTTTGGTTTTAATAAGCCTTTGAGGGTAAGGGATAGGTGGTCTATAAGGTGGTGGAGGTACATAAGGTTCTTTCTTTTCTACGGTTTCCTTATTACTCTCCTCCTTTTCCTTAGGTTTATTTTCTTCCTCAGTTGACTTTTTAGAGTTTTGGTTTTCAATTCTTGGATCAGACGGTCCTTCTACCTCTGTTCCACTTCTCAATATGATTGCATGAGCGTGGCTTTTCGGATTAGGTTGGGGCTGTCTAGGAAATGTACCAGTTGGGGCAGCGGTAGGCGCTTGTTGTTGAGCTACTTGTGATATTTGTGTTTCCAGCATTTTGTTATGGGTAGCCAGGGCATCTACTTTACTTGCTAGTTGTTTAATTTGTTCGCTAGTGTGTACATTCTGGTTTAAGAAAGCTTTATTGGTTTGCTGTTGAGAAGCTATGAAGTTCTCCATCATGATTTCCAAGTTGGATTTCCTAGGAACATTATTGTTAGGTGTAGATGGGGTCGGCTTTTGATATCCAGGGGGTATAGCTGGGGCTTGACTGGGAGCTTGTCCTGGTGCGTATAACGCATTATTGCTCTTATATGAAAAATTAGGATGGTTCTTCCAGTTTGAGTTATAGGTATGCGAGTAGGGATTTCCTTGAGCATAATTCACTTGCTCTGCTTGGATTCCTGTTAGGAGTTGACAATCTGCAGGAGTGTGACCTTGGATTCCACAGACTTCGCAATTTTGAGCTGCGGCAACCATGGTGGATGGAGGTGATACATTTAAACTTTCAATTTTCTGGGCCAGAGCATCCACTTTTGCATTAACATGATCAAGGCTACTTATCTCGTACATGCCACTTTTCGTTTGAGGTTTTTCTACCATTGTTCGGTCGCTTCCCCACTGATAATGGTTTTGGGCCATGCTCTCGATAAGTTGATAAGCATCGGCATAAGGTTAATCCATAAGCGCACCACCTGCGACGGCGTCTATTGTTAACCTTGTGTTGTATAAGAGACCATTATAGAAGGTATGAATTACTAACCAGTCCTCTAAACCCTGGTGTGGACAAAGTCTCATCATGTCTTTGTATCTTTCCCATGCTTCGAAAAGAGACTCGTTATCTTTCTGTTTAAATCCATTTATCTGGGCTCTTAACATAGCTGTTTTGCTTGGAGGAAAATATCGGGCAAGAAAGACTTTCTTCAACTCATTCCATGTGGTGACCGAGTTGGAAGGAAGAGACTGAAGCCATCTTCTAGCTTTATCTCTTAACGAGAAGGGAAAAAGACGAAGTCGAATCGCCTCTGAAGTGACACCATTAGCTTTAACAGTATCAGCGTATTGAACAGATACGGATAAATGAAGGTTTGGATCCTCGGTAGGATTTCCAGAGAATTGATTCTGTTGCACTACTTGTAACAGCGGAGGTTTAAGTTCGAAGTTGTTTGCTTCGATTGCGGGTGGAGCAATACTCGAATGCGGCTCATCTTGCGATGGAGCGGCGTAATCTCGAAGAGCACGAGCTGGTTCTGCCATCTCGGGTATCGACGAAGGAAGAAGATTTTTGAGGTTGGGCACTTCGATAGGAGGGAGATTGTTTGCAGCACGATATTCCCGAATTCATCGTAAGACTCGGAGATATAGTTCAATGTCGTTGATTCGTAAGTAAAACGGCTCGCCTTGTGAGCGAGTGTGTGGCATACAAATCAACGAAAGAAAGAAAAAAAAATTGCCTTAGTCTCTACAGCGTAACAAAAGGGTTACGATATCGACTAAATAAAAAGTCCCTGGCAACGGCGCCAAAAACTTGATCGCGACTTTATAAGTCTATTGGGGTACTAACTGCAAGTGCACAGTTCTATCGCGTAGTTTTAAAAGATATCGATCCCACAGGGACTTATGAATCGATATACCGTTTTTCTAAGGTTACTTCGTAAAGCTAAGGCGGATGATACTTTGATGATTAGGGGGGAAAGTAAAACTAATATTGGATCTAATTTAAATATCAATTAAGCGGATATCGGTATGTAGTTCGTCGTAATTAGGGAATCAAATCTTCGTTGGTTTCTTGGTTTTTAAAATAAATCTTTTCAGTAGACACTATTGATTTAAAAGTCTTATCTCAAACTCTCTCTCTGTTGAATAGACTATGACTTTTTGTTAACGTAGCTGTCACTTATTAGTTAAGTCCAAAATCACTTTTTGAAAACAACAGAATCTATAGAAACTCTTTTCATTAAAATAATAACCGTTTAAACACCCTCGTCTCAAACTCTCGCTCTATTGACTTAGATTATATAATTAAACTTAAATGCTTAACTCTCGTCCTCACATTTAACCTCTAAAAATACTTTTTGAAAAAGATTAGCATTTAATTAACTCTAAAAATTGCTTTCGCCCTGATTTAGAATTAATGTCCAATTTACACTGTCCAGTTAAAAACTCAAACCGTCGTTCTATTGATTTTAACTTCTTTATGTCTTTTACTTTCGTACAAAAACCTTGGTATTAACTCTGTAAATTGAGACCATAAAAAGAGTGACTTTAATTTTAAATAAAATTAAACCAACTTAGTTTTGATTCCTTATTCCGCTTACTTTACATACCGATATCTAAATTAATTAGCCGGACATGCTAAACAGGTCTGAACAATTATCATGCTTAAATAAAACCATATCAGGCAAACAATATAAATAAATAGTAATGCAGAGCATATATAAATTAAAACAATAAATTAAAGAACCTGAATAATTAATAGGAATCTTGAACACTCCACCACAGACCGGTTGGATTTGTTCTTGCAATCTTCAATCGGACAGGAAAATAAAAGCAAAGGAATAAAATACTATGATCTAACGTAAGGTTAGATCCAGTAAAAGATACACAATAATTTCCGGTGTAGAAACTATTGTGTGAAAAATTAATTAATTGCTCTGAAAATTGACTGGAAAAGAAAAGGAAATAAAAATTGATAATAATAGAAAGCTGTAGAAAATTAATGCTGTAAATGCTTGCACGGCGGAAAAAGAAGCGAGACCGAGAGAGAGTTGCAGGGTTGGATCTTTGGCTCTATTTATATTACTCTCCTTTGTAACCGTTTCCAAAAGTGCATTCCGTAAGTAACTTGCACGCTTCAACGAGTCAAGCGGAAGAATAGGCTTCAACGTGCCTCTGTTGCGCGTTAAAAGCCAAAAATATAGGAGTGGGGTGTGACGTTCGTCACACCATGTGTTACGCTCGTAACACAAAGTAGCAGGGCGTGACGCTCGTCACACCTTGTGTGGCGGTCGTCACAGCTTAAACGCTCCTGGCTTGTAATTGTGGGCTGGGCTTTAGTGGAATTTGCTTTCATCCTCTTTTTCACCCCCCTTTTCTTCCTTTTTCACTTATGCTTCAAATAAGTTACCTGAGACAAATAGAAGGGAAAATACCACGTAATATTGAATAATATGAAATAAATTGAAACAAATAATAATATAATTTAATTAAATCGAGTCCAAAAATGTGATATTATTTCATGTTATCAAACTCCCCCATACTTAGACCTTTGCTTGTCCTCAAGCAAGATACAGTATAGAAATCGTTTTAAAAATTTGGCCAGATGAAATTTCAAAACACACATCAATTCGTACTAGGTTGCATGTAAACCTTGTTTAGAAGTAACTTAAGTTTAATCTTGACATCAACAACCACCGTCACAACCTCAGATAACCCCACCTTATGCAAACCAGTTCGAGTAATGCTATTATAGCTATCCTAGTTCCTTTACTCTTATTTCACCCGTTTTCATTCTAGCGAAATCACATTAAGCCCTTTATCTTTTCGCGCGCATAGTGGAGTAACCGGTTAATGATTCTGATCCCCTTTTTAGCTTGAAGTTCTGGTACAAAAGTTGGATAACTTCGTTATTTAGTCCATTGCAGATTGCGGGGGATCAGACCGTAGTCCGCCCTACCAAGTTCAGCACCAGATACCTGCTGAACCAACTCATAATGGATCTTTCGTATTATGCTTTTGTATGATCTGCAACCTTTAGATTAAATGATCTGGTAAGGATCACCTAACTTAATTAGTGCATTTCCTGATATATTTTTTTTTTGTTATTTTGGGAATCATTCACTTATATTCATCGGCTTTCCACGTAGTTTGCTATTAAGATGGTGCTGACTTCTTGTATAAACTACTCGGGGTTACTATAAAACTAAAAGTTCAAGGGATTGGTATAATAGGTACTTTTCTGATCTAACATGTTGAGGTTTTTTTTTAGAGCGTTGGTATGGTAATAATTTTGTCTTGATTTCACTTAAGTTTGATAAAATAAGCAACCTTTATATTTACTGAGTGTGTTAAATTTTTATTATGGCTCAAGAAAATTGAGGGGAATAGATAATAGAAATTTTTCACACTAGGGACTTAACTTAAAATAAATATATATTATTATAATTTTTTTTTTCATAATAAGGAAGGGAAATAACAATGAAAGGGAAAATAAATAACAATGAAAGGGAAAATAACATACTTGAAAAGGGAAGGTTGAAAGAACAAGGTTTTCCCCCCCACACTTAAATGAAACATTGTCCCCAATGTTTCAAAGAAAACAAAAGAAATAGAAAAAAGAAAAAGAAACTAAAGTCAATGCTGCCTGCCGCCTCTTGTTCTTGGACCTGGTGATCGTTGACGTACTCCTAAGTCGTCAAACCTGCTGAGCAACCCCCTTACCCAGATCTCTATTTCTCTTTTACTAGTTTTTGTTAAAACTTTTAGGTTTTTGTTCGCTTTCTAACCATTCCTTTGGATAAATAGAAGTGCAGTGGCGACTCGACTTGTATGATTTACCTTGGATTTAGTCAATATCTCTAATGGTAACGACTACCCCGCTACAGAAAAGTGGCGACTCTGCTGGGGAACCGGTTTGCCCTAGTGGGTTTTGCCTACTTTTCATACTTGTTATATTGTATCGTATTGTTTTGTGACATATTTTTGTGCAATTTGGGATTACTGTATTGTATGTGATGATTGATTTGCTTGATATTAATTCCTTGTATGCTTGGTGATCTTTGTGAGATGAGTTCTATACCCGAACTCGAGTGCACTTAGGATAGGAGAATGGCGTAGTCTTGTTGACTTGTGTGGAGTTATTCCTTAGCAAGTTGACTTGCAAGTCCATTCACTTGGTGGAGGTCATGTTGGGATCAATAATGTCACACAAGTAGTTGTGGTTAGACATTACTCTTTCCAATATAGACCTTAGAAGCCAAGGACCTTAGACTACCAAGCCCATCTTGGCCTATTCTTAGGATGTAGTGCGAAAGTCGTTCAAATGTAAGATTTGACACGATTGTTACGCGATACTACACTCGTAAGAGTCTCTCTTGAGAATATTTTTTGGAATACGAGTAGTCGTTTCTCCGATAGTATCCGAAAGATGGGATGATGACTATGGGAACCTCTTGTAGAACATGTTTGGCAGGTTTAAACCCTAGTACACTCCTTTTGGGTGGTTCTTAACCGAGACTCCATGCTCGTGACTCGCAACAAACCCTTGATTCGTGGTTGATCCGTTCATGTATCCTTAATATCAATGGAACTTGGCTGTTGATAAGGTGTAAACCATAATCCACCAAAATGGATGATTAATATTAAGGATGATATGATCCATCCCATGACCTTTGTTTGGTGTGCTCTGCTTGATCCTTGAGTGTGATTGTTGCATTCATGCATTCATGCATCCATTTGCATCCATATAATCAATAATGAAGAAAATTTTCAAGGAACTTAAGAGGTCTATTTGCAAATTTTCAGACATGGAAAGACAAAGAAGGAATACAAAGAAGTACAGTTTTAGACAACCAGATTTGAAAGAGTTAAGGAATTTGACATCCTATGTACTAGATCCCTTGGGTTTCAAGGCTCGTTTTGGGAAACTTCTTCCTCTTCTGACTACTCAGGTGGACGAATGATTGATGAGTGTATTGGTGCAGTTTTATGATCCCTTGTACCGTTGCTTCACGTTTCCGGACTTCCAGCTTTTGCCTACACTTGAGGAGTATGCCTATCTTGTGGGTATACCAATTCTAGATCAGTTGCCGTTCAGTGGCCTGGAGAGTATTCCTACTTCTCAAGAGATAACCGACATGTTGCATATAGATGAATCTCTGGTTGGTGCTCATATGACTACCAAAGGTGGAATTCAAGGTCTCTCTTCTGAGTTCCTCATTGCTCAAGCTACTGTGTATGGGAAGGCCATGAGTGAGGACGCCTTTGAGGCCATATTTGTACTTCTCATATATGGGTTAGTGTTGTTCCCCAACATCGACAAGTTTGTGGATGTGAACGCCATTAGGATTTTCTCTACTCTTAATCCCGTTCCGACTCTGTTGGGTGACACTTATTTCTCTTTGCATATGAGGAATGCAAAGGGTGGTGGTGCCATTGTGTGTTGTTTGCCTCTGTTGTATAAGTGGTTTATTTCTCACTTACCACAGACGGTCATCTTCAAGGAGAACAAAGGATGTCTACGGTGGTCCACGAGACTTATGTCTCTCACTAATGATGATATCTCTTGGTACAATCGTGTGTATGATGGTGTGCAGATTATCGACTCTTGTGGCGAATTCTCCAATGTACCTCTTCTTGGTACATGTGGTGGGATTAACTACAACCCTGTTTTGGCACGTCGTCAGCTTGGGTTCCCCCTAAAGGATAAACCCAATAACATTCTATTAGAGGGTGTGTTCTTTCAAGAGGGTAAAGATCCCCAAAACTTGAAGGGCAGAATGGTCCGCTCTTGGCGCAAGATTCATAGGAAAGGAAGGAAAGAGTTGGGTCCTAAGAATTGTGTTGCTATGGAGCCTTACACTGCTTGGGTTAGAAAGAGAGCGTCTGAGTATCTCATGCCTTACGAGTATCCAAGACCTACACCTTTGGTTATGGCTGGGCCTTTAACCCTCCCTGACGAAGGAGTAGAGGAGTTGAGAGACGAAGACCGATCACGTGCTTGGATCCGTGAACGAGAGGAGTTGCTTCAGCAGATCAAGGAGAAGGATGCTTTGATAGAGTTCCTCGAACATCAGGTCATTGATGATCCTGATGATGCATGGACTTCTCTACTTCCTCAATCTTCCAGGTTTTGGAAAAGGAAGTACGACCGATTCGCCAAGGAGAAGGCAGATATGGAGGCAGCCTACGAGAGGGAGGTGAAGAGACTTCGTGCATCCTATCTTCCTGGGTCCCGAGCTTTAGATGATTGTTTCTAGGGATCCATAGGATGATTATTTTCCTTTTCTCTTGTATATGGTTACCAATGTTGTACTTCTGTTGTGTAAAATATTTCCCAAATATTATGTTTCCGTATAAAAGTGTTTAATATTTCCAAAATTTGCAAATAGAACCCTAAAATTCCTTTGAAATAAATAAATAAATAAAAAACAAATCATATGCACAAGCATTGCATGCATCATGTGCATAAGCAGGTTTTGTTCCCGGCTTCTTGTCCTGTGGTCTAACTCTGTGTTCTTCATTTGTTTTGAAGACAAGCTGACTCACCGGTACTACACCAGAGCCAACGTTTCAAGAGGAAAGGATATTTTCGGCAAGTCTGCTGCCGAACTCTGCTTGGTTCCTAATGTGAAGATCCCTGTGAAATTCAAGGTCCATGACTTTGAAAAATACAAGGGAAATACTTGCCCTCTCAGCCACCTGGTCATGTATGCCAGGAAAATGTCGACTCAGACTGACAATGACCAATTGCTCATCCATTACTTTCAGGACAGTCTGTCCGGTGCTGCTCTGCGTTGGTACATGGGTTTAGACAATGCGAACATCCGATCCTTCAATGATCTTGGCGAGGCCTTCGTCAAGCAATACAAGTATAATGTGGATATGGCTCCCGATAGGGATCAATTGAGAGCCATGTCCTAGAAGGACAAGGAAACATTCAAAGAATACGCCCAGAGGTGGCGAGAGGTAGCAGCACAGATTGTGCCCCCGCTGGAAGAGAAAAAGATGACTAAGATCTTTTTGAAGACCTTGAGTTCTTTTTATTTTGAGCGGATGATTGCTAGCTCTCCTTCTGACTTCACCAAGATGGTGAATATGGGGATGCGTCTAGAAGAAGGGGTTAGAGAAAGGCGTCTGATAAGGGAAGAAGGCTCTTCTGCCAAACGTTATGGCGCGTTTGCGAAAAAGAAGGATGGAGAGGCACATGCTGTGACCTCCCATGTGAAACCGAGAAGACCCTCTGTGAGGAGGAAGGCCGTGCGTCCCGCCGGTAACCAGCACCAGGTGGCTCATATAGCACCTGTCTTCAGAGATAATCAGCAGTACCAGCAACACAACAACAATCAGCAACCACATCCACAATATCAACATGAACAGCACCGTCCACAACAGCATGCCTACCAGCCTCGAAACAGTAATCAAACTAGCACGAGTTACGAGAGGAAAAGGGTCACCTTCGATCCTATTCCGATGACGTATGCAGAGTTATATCCCTCTTTGATAGAGAGGAAGTTGATTACTCCGCGAGACCCACCGGCTATACCTACTAACCCCCAGTGGTGGTATAAGCCCGAATTACACTGTGTTTACCATTCTGGTGCTCCCGGCCACGACGTGGAGAATTGCTACCCTTTGAAGACCAAAGTTCAAGACCTGGTGAGGTGTGGCATTCTGTGTTTCGAGGATGTAGGTCCTAATGTGAAGAAGAACCCATTGCCCGAGCATGGGAAATCTGTCAACATGGTCCAGGGCTGCCCTGGCAAGTACAAGGTCAAATATGTCAGTCATATTCGATAATCTCTGGTCGAGATGCATCGTTTGCTATGTGATTATAGTCATTATGAGCATGACCACGATAGATGCCGAGTCTGTTCTGTTAATCAAAATGGTTATCGCCAGGTGCGCAAAGATGTTCAAGAAATGCTGGATGAAGGAGTTATTGAGATCCTTCAAAACAGAAATGTTGACGAGAACGCTGATGAGGTCAACGTAATTTCTCCAGTATTCCGGATCCCCGAGCCTGTTATTATCAAGTATGATGGTAGCAAGCAGAAGGTTTCTCCCGCATTAACCATCAAGCCAGCCGGACCGGTACCGTACTCTTCTGAAAAGGCGGTTCCCTATCTCTACAATGCTGTCGTAGTAGAAAATGGGAAAGAAGTGTCCTTGCCATCCTCATCTGTTGTTAACATTGTCGGTGTTAGTGGTTTGACCCGCAGCGGTCGTGTATTTTCAGCACCTTCAAAACCTCAAGCTAATGCTGATTCTGTTGAACGCCCGATTGGGAATGTTGTGAGCACCCTAAATCCGACACTTGTTGTTAAGCCCTCCTCTACATTAAAAACTCCTGCTTCTGTTGGCCCGAGTGGCAATATGAAAGAAGACTGCGATGAGATGCTGAGGCTCATCAAAAGGAGCGAGTACAATGTTGTAGACCAGCTTCTACAAACTCCATCCAAAATATCTGTGTTATCGCTGCTTTTGAATTCAGAACCACACCGGGAAGCTCTGCAGAAGGTGTTGGATGTGGCATATGTGGCTCTGCAGAACGTTATTGCTTGTAACAACTTAAGTTTTTGTGACTCTGATCTTCTCGAGGAGGGAAGAGACCACAACTTGGCATTACATATATCTATGGGTTGCAAAGACGACGCCATGTTCAATGTGCTGGTGGACATTAGGTCATCATTGAATGTATTGCCAAAATCCACTCTCGCTAAGTTGTCATATCAAGGGCCTCCCATGAGGCAGAGTGGAGTAGTTGTGAAGGCTTTCGATGGGTCTCGCAAAACTGTGATTGGGGAAGTTGATCTCCCAATCAAGATCGGACCAAGTGATTTCCAGGTTACCTTCCAGGTTATGGACATTCACCCATCGTATAGATGTCTCCTAGGCAGACCATGGATTCACGAGGCAGGCGCCGTGACATCCACCCTACACCAGAAATTTAAATTTGTGAAGAATAAGAAGTTGGTGGTGGTAGGGGGAGAAAAGGCTCTCCTAGTTAGCCATTTGTCTTCTTTCTCATATATAGATGCTGAGGATGAAGTTGGAACTCCTTTCCAAGCTTTATCTATTGCTGAACCTATTGAGAAGAGAACTCCTTCATTTGCTTCCTACAAAGATGCAAAGTTGGCCATTGAGCGTGGTGCAACTGCTGGATTAGGGAAAATGATTGAGCTAGAAGACAACAAATCCCGGGCTGGCATAGGTTATTCATCTGGGGTTTCCAATACGCAAGGTCTGTTCAAGAGTGGAGGTTTCATCCACACTGGTCAAGACGAGGAGGTTGCTGCCGTTCTGGAAGAGGTCGAAGAGGATTCTGGCAACTTCGTCATCCCTGGGGGAATCTGCAATAATTGGGTCGCTGTGGACATTCCAACAGTTATCCATAAGTCAAAGTAATGTTCATTGTGTTTGAAAACCCTCCTCCCATGCCAAAAGGAGGAGTGATGACATTGTTGGCGCATAAATACAATGATGTTTTCATTCAATAAATTCATGTTAAATGTTTGTTTGTCCAATTATTTTCCCTTTTTGCTTTTTATATGAAATTGGTGATCACATAAAACCCTAAATAAGAATAAAATCAATCTTTTCATCTGCATAATGTTTTGCCTTGTCTGAATTCTAAAGCTCTTTATATCCAAAATCATTATACAGGTTGATCAAACCCATTGAACATAATGACCCAACACCATCTCCCAACTTTGAATTCCCTGTATTTGAGGCGGATGAAGATGATGTTGAAAAGATTCCTGACGAGATTACCCATCTATTCGAGCACGAAGAGAAAATCATTCAGCCGCATCTTGAGAATCTGGAAACAGTCAACTTGGGGTCTGAAGTTTGTGTGCAAGAAGTAAAGATTGGGGCACTCTTGGAAGAATCTGTTAAGAAAGGGTTGATTGAATTGCTACGAGAATATGTTGATGTCTTTGCCTGGTCATATGAAGATATGCCTGGTCTAGATACTGATTTTGTGCAACATTTCCTACCTCTGAAACCTGAGTGTGTGCCTGTGAAGCAGAAGCTCAGAAGAACTCATCCTGATATGGCAGTGAAGATCAAAGAGGAAGTTCAGAAGCAAATTGATGCGGGGTTTCTGGTGACTTCTACATATCCTCAATGGGTGGCCAATATTGTGCCCGTGCCTAAGAAAGACGGAAAAGTCCGGATGTGTGTGGACTATAGAGACTTGAATAAAGCTAGTCCGAAAGATGATTTTCCTCTACCACATATTGATACGTTGGTAGACAATACAGCTAAATTCAATGTCTTCTCATTTATGGATGGATTTTCCGGATATAATCAGATCAAGATGGCACCCGAGGATATGGAGAAGACAACATTCATCACACCTTGGGGAACATTCTGTTATCGAGTGATGCCCTTCGGTTTGAAGAATGCCGGAGCCACATATCAACGAGCTATGACCACCTTGTTTCATGATATGATGCACAAGGAGATCGAGGTATATGTTGACGATATGATTGCAAAGTCAAGAACGGAAGTTGAACATGTAGAGCACTTGTTGAAGCTTTTTCAACGTTTGAGGAAGTATAAGCTCTGTCTGAATCCCAACAAGTGTACATTTGGAGTCCGTTTCGGCAAGTTATTGGGCTTTATTGTTAGTGAAAGAGGTATTGAGGTTGATCATGCAAAGGTCAAAGCAATACAAGAGAGGCCTGCACCCAAAACTGAGAAGCAAGTCCGAGGTTTTCTTGGCCGCTTGAATTATATTTCTAGATTCATATCCCACATGACTGCCACATGTGCGCCGATATTCAAGCTCCTCCGGAAAGATCAGTCCCAAAATTGGATCGAAGATTGCCAGAAAGCTTTCGACAACATTAAAGAATATATGTCTGAGCCTCTGATCCTGTCTCCGCCCGTGGAAGGAAGACCATTGATTATGTATCTGACTGTTCTTGAAGACTCAATGGGTTGTGTCCTCGGTCAGCAAGATGAATTAGGAAAGAAAGAATATGCTATTTACTACTTGAGCAAGAAGTTCACCGATTATGAGTCTCGATATTCAATGCTTGAGAAAACATGTTGTGCTTTGGCTTGGGCTGCTAAGCGCCTACGCCAGTATATGTTAAATCATACGACGTGGTTGATATCCAGAATGGATCCAATCAAGTATATCTTCGAGAAGCCTGCTTTAACAGGGAGGATTGCCCGTTGGCAGATGTTGTTATCAGAGTATGATATTGAGTATCGAGCTCAGAAGGCTATTAAAGGTAGTATCTTGGCTGACCACTTGGCACATCAGCCGATTGAGGATTATCAGTCAGTTCAGTATGACTTCCCGGATGAGGAGATTCTATATTTGAAAATGAAAGATTGCGATGAGCCTACACTCGATGAAGGGCCAGAGCCTAGTTCCAGATGGAGTATGGTGTTTGATGGCGCTGTAAATCAATATGGAAATGGTATTGGGGCAGTGATTATTACTCCTCAGGGCACACACGTTCCTTTTACAGCAAGGCTAACTTTCAAATGCACGAATAATATGGCTGAGTATGAGGCCTGTATTATGGGATTGGAGGAGTGCATTGATCTTAGGATCAAGCATCTTGATGTATATGGTGATTCGGCCCTCGTTGTTAATCAGATTAAGGGTGAATGGGAGACGAATCAGCCTGGTCTCATTCCATATAGAGATTATGCGAGGAGGATTTCGACGTTCTTTACTGAGGTTGACTTCCATCATATTCCTCGAGATGAGAATCGGATGGCAGATGCTCTTGCTACACTTGCTTCAATGATTGTAGTTAAACTTTGGAATGAAGTTCCCAATATCACTGTGATGCGCTTGTGTAAGACCCCAATTTTGTCCTAAGATCCCTCATGGCATCATATCATAACATTGCATAGCTTCAAGGATCATTGGACACCTTCCTTCCTTCCCTGTGGGTGGGATCTTTCTTGAGAGTGGTTCTTGATCACCAAGCATTGCTTGCTTTTGTGTATCATTGCTTTTCTTTTAATCACTAACCAAAAATGTACAAAAATATGTCATCTAACATTTGTCTTGCAGCTTAAACAGTCAACAGGTCAAGGCAATCAAGTGAATCCTTTGTGCAAGAGATGAGGTTTTCCTTGAGATATGGATCATGTGATCATTATATTGAGCTTATGTGAGCTAGAGGTTCATTTTGGAGCAAATTCCCCAGGTGATTGAGGCCCAAGTTCATCAGAATATTTTCAGGTCATCCAAGGACCTATGCAAGTCAACTGAAAGTCAACTGTCGGTTTTGAATTGAGAAATTGAGTTTCTTCATCCCATTCATGTTCCAACAATGCTTATTCATCATGACAAATATCAACATTGAGAAATTTGAAGCCAGTGCAAAAGTTTCCAAAAATGGAAAGTGACCTATAATTTCAAGTTTCCAAAAATGGAAAGTTTTTGGACCAAATTCAACTCAACTTTCCAACATCAAAGAAGCTTCAAATGAATTTTTGTCCAACATGAAAGTTGAAGATCTCTCTCTCCCATTTCCAAAATGTCCAAGATCATGAGCATCTGATGAATGGTTGAGGAGATATGTTCAAATCATTGCCAAGTGTGCATGGAACTTCAAAAGGCCATAACTTTTGATTCATAACTCCAAATTGAGTGGCTCTTCTTGCATTTTTCTTCTCATGACATGAACTTTCCAAATCATTCATCACATTGCATAAAATTTTATCACATGATCATTTGCTATTTCATGCCTATTTTGGAGGGAAATTTGAAAATTTAAAAATGGTGCATTACATGAACTATTTTCCATTGCCATTGTGTTGGTAAAATGATTTTGAGTGACTTTGACCATGTACATGGTACTGTTCACGTGAGAATACTCCATGCACCACCAATTTTCAAATTTTTTGCCATACACCTTATCTTGCTTAATCTCAACTAAACCATGATTAATTTTAATTAAAATGAGATTAGGACAGAGTATATAAACTAAATCCTAACAGAATTTCACTTCAGCTTCATCAATTCTAGATCTAGATCTCAAAATTCTTCTTCCCTCCAAAATTTTCTCTCCATTGAAATTCAAATTTCTTCCACATAACCTTGCTATTTTCTTGCATATTCTTGTTCTCTGGTGTGGATTTGGTGTAGATCAAGCATTGGATCATCAAATTTGGACCAGAATCGTGTTGTGCAAGTTCAAGAACACAAACATGGAAGTTCAAACCTGAGCTGGATCTGAGCAATTTCAAGCTTCAATTCACACCTCAAGCTTCATAACATTAACATAAGATTGGATTTGCAGCTGGCCAAGCCTTGAATCGTGCGTTTTCAGGAACTGCTCTTCAAAAGGTCAAGTTTTCGAATCTCATAATTCTTCAATCCATTGACATGTTATTGTAGATCTTTGAGTGCTGATCAATCTGATATAAAATTCGTGTGAAATGGTTGAGAAATGGATGAGTTATGCTTGATTAAAGTTTGACATGTCAAAATGTTTTTGCTCGTATCTCTTAATCCATGGCTTGTTTGGCTTAGATATTACTCGATCTGTATTCTACATGATAAGAGCTTTAAAATGATGTAAATTTTTCAAAATTCTGGAAAAATTTTCTTGATGTTGTTACTGTTCCTCACCGTCTTTGCGAGGAAGACGGTGTTTTCCACCGTGCGCGGCTGCAAGCACCGCCGTCTGCAAATCACGTTGGCGCTAGGGTTTTTGTGTGCTGGATTCCACATGTGCGTCCATTTGGCTAAACGATTGGCCAATGTTTTCTTGACCGAGCGCCACATGCGCTTTTACCGTGACTTGGACGCCAGGTCAATAAATGAAACTCAGCGTTTCATATGTTCCCTCCATTCGATTCCTGCTTCATACATTTTGGATATTATTTTCATTTCAGCGCTCATTTGAAATGCTGCACGCTTCGATTCCAGCATGCGCCATTTTTTTCAAATTTTGCTTCACATTATCTTTCCCTCCAATTTAATATGTGCATGATCCATGTTTATTTCATTTTTTTTGCCAACTTTGAAAATGCATATCAAATTGAAAAATCATCCAAATAATTCGATTCTTTTTGTTAATTGATCCTTGGAATGTCTTTTATTTTTTGGTGTGGATTTTATGATTTTACCATTTCTGGATTTTGAATTATGTTAGACTAATTGACCATGTATGCTTTTGTGACCTTGCTCCATTCTTTCTATTGTGAAATGTTTGATATTGATCCAAATGCCATGAAATTTTGCATGATGACTCTTAACATGTTGATTGACCTTTTAGGTTTGGTTTGATTTTTTTTCTCATGTTCCATCCCTGTTTTATGTACATGTTGATAGGGTGTGACAATGCATGTCACACAATTGGATGTCCTATTTGATCATTTTCATTGATAGACCAATTGATTTCTTCTGTTTACAATTTTTGGTATGATGATTACATTTGGCATTTTGTATGCTCATGAAAATTTCCAGAATTGTTTGAGTCTTTTCTGTTTTGATATGGAATTTTGATTCTTAATGATCATTTGAATGCTTTGAAGTTGTCTTTGCCATAGCATGCTCATGAAATGGATTTGCTTAATGCTTTTGATTTGGTCCTTTTTAGGACATGTTCATGATTGAATAAACATGCTTTGTGTTGAGTTTTAGCTTCTGTTTTGAATTTTTTTCTCCACCTTTGACCCTAGGCTTTGACCTAGGGGTTTGTACTCACATTTGAGTTTTGAATTTCAGGTTCAAGCATTCATCTCCATAATTGATGTTGCTTCATCATTTGAGCTTGACTATTTGCTGTTGTTTGCTAACATTTGGTTGTTTTATAGGCTTTGATGATAATTCACTTGAGTGTTTGCCTTATGGCTTACATGTTGTACATATTGGATTTGTCTGTCTGTTGAGATCTGTTAATTGTTGTCTGTTTGTCTGAATACTGTACTGATTGTTTAGTTGTTTATACAAGTACCTAAGTTGCTTTAAGTTCATTTGAACTTTGCTTTGCTTGTGGTTGGCATACCACTTAGGTAAATTCCTATTCTCCATGTAGTCTGGAAGACCTGCTGTTTTTGGCAGGCACCTGTCTGAAGCCCTCCTTAAGAGGCCATGTTTTTGTTTGTTTATATTTGTGCCAAGCAGGTTAAGTCCTCTTAAGAGGCAATTGGCAGATAGAAGGGATGTGCAATACATCCCCTGCTATTCAGTTGAGTCCTTCATCTTGCTCACACTGTGTGTTGACGCATTTTGAATAAAAACCCAAAATCTTGTACATAGAGTCAGTCATTGTGGAATAGAGTTCCTCATTCTGGACTCCCACACATTCATTGATTCAAGCTCTCCCAGGCCAGGGATAAGAGCTATGAGGTCTAATCCTCATCTCCCATTTCATCTGCTCACTCTAACTCTCAATGTTAGAGGTTAAGAGCTTCTGTTTACACTTATACAGATGGCTTGTTTGTCGAGGTTGACATGACCCCTTGACTAAAGCCCACCTTTGTGTGAAGCCCATTGTTTGTGTATAGTGTGTGCTTGTTTGTTCATTTGTGCATAATTGTTTGTGTGTGCCTCTGTGCATTGTTTACATCTTTGAGCATTAATTGTATATCATTTCATGATCATTGTTCACAGTTTGTGACATTTTGTTTTGTCCATTGAGGAGTCAATTGTAAGTCCAACTATTGGCAGTTGTTTCCTGTGATCTGGTAGGAGTTGGAACTAAGACCATTGATTGACATTCCATTTCCTTGGAGTCGAGTGTAAGACCATATGTTGGCAACTTGTTTCCTCGTGCTTATTGCATTTGTTTTCTTTGCTTTGTGAGACTAGTGTAAGTCCATAGATTGGCATCTGGTATCCATCTTTGTTTTGTGAGGCTAGTGTAAGTCCATAGATTGGCATCTGGTATCCATCTTTGTTTTGTGAGGCTAGTGTAAGTCCATTGATTGGCATCTGGTATCCATCTTTGTTTTGTGAGTCTAGTGTAAGTCCATTGATTGGCATCTGGTTTCCTTTTGTTTTGGCTATCTCTGATACACGTTTTACTTGCTTACTACTTGGTGTTGCTTTATTCCAAAGGAACTTACTTGAATCATTTCTATGATTTTGAGAAAGCAATCCTGCCTGTGGCTTTGTCCCTTAACCCTCACTCTTTTGTTTCCTTACAACCTCCACTTGCATTTTAACCCAAACCAGAAAACTTTTGTGCAAACATTTTGACTTGTTTTCAAAACTAGAAACCTAGGCCTTAAGCCTTTGATTTTCAAACTTCACTTTCATAAATACTCATTGTGAATTGAACTTTAATGTCAACTTTGACTTCATTTTTGTGAATACTTCTAATTGATTAATTCCACTCACTCAATTGTCTTTTGTGATTTCAATGATCACTTCCTAATCAAATTTTCATGCATTAGCCATAGATCTGAGTTATCTTAGTGGTTGATGTAAATCTCACCGCATCCTTAGTGATTGAATTGTAAGACTTCCATGCTTATTATAGGGTTAACCCCTCACTAGCGTGTTGAAGCTGTTCTCACATGGTGGATTGTTGGTTCAGGTTGAGTTTTCTCCCGTTGATAATGAAAGACCTTAAGGCTTTTGTTTAAAATTAATCCACTCATATTTTAGAAATCTTTTAGCCGAACTACGGCGTTTTGATCCTTGTCTTTCATGAAAAGGTACGTAGGCAATGGGTTCATCCATCCAAACACAAAAATAATAAAAATTGTATATTCTTTTCTCATCTCTTCAATAAATGTTTGCACAAAATATTTCATAAACAAATAATGAATACAACAAGTTGTGAAAATAGGTTCCCTAGGAGTACCTAGGATGTTGTGGGTGCCTAACACCTTCCCACAACATAATTACCCCCTTGCCCAGATCTCTGACCTTTTATTAGTTTTCTCTGTGTAAAACTTCTTAGGCTTTTGTTCGCTTTCTAGTCATTCCTTTGGATAAATAGAAGTGCGGTGGCGAATCTATCTTTGTATGCTTTGCTTTTGATTTAGTCAATAAATCATAAAGTGACGAATACACCGCTACAGAAAAGTGAAGACTCTGCTGGGGAGCAGAATTTTTCCTAGTGGGTTTGCCTACTTTTCACACTTTGTTGTATTATATTTGTCTATTGTTTATGACATATTTTTGTACAATTTGGGATTACTGTATTGATTGTAATAATTGAATTGCTTGATATATCAATTGCCTGCTTGTTTGGTGATCCTTGTGAGATGAGTTCTATACCCGAACTCGAGTGCACCCTATGATAGGAGAATGGCATAGTCTCGTCGACTTGTGTGGAGTTATTCCTTAGCAAGTTGACTTGCGAGTCCATTCACTTGGTGGAGGTCATGTTGGATTAATGATGTCACACAAGTTATTTGTGGTTAGGCATTATTCTTTCAATATGTGTCGTAGAAGCCAAGGACCTTAGTTTACCAAGCCCATCTTGGCCTATTTTTAGGACGTAGTGCGGAGGTTGTTCAGATGTAATATCTGATGCGATTGTTACGCGATACTACACTCATAAGAGTCTCTCTTGAGAATATTTTTGGAATACGAGTATTCGTTCCTCCGATAATATTCGAAAGATGGGATGATGACTATGGGAACCTCTGGTAGAACATGTTCGGCAGGTTTAAACCATAGTACACTCCCTTTGGGTGGTTCTTAACCGAGACTCCATGCTCGTGACTCACAACAAACCCGTGATTCATGGTTGAGTCGTTCAGACATCCTTAATATCAATGGAACTTGGGTGTCGATAAGGTGAAAAACCCTAATCCACCAAAATGGATGATTGATATTAAGGATGCTATGGGCTTTCCCATGACCTTTGTCTGGTGTGCTTTGCTTGATCCTTGAGTGTGATTGTTGCATTCATGCATCCATGCATTCATCTGCATCCATATCATTAAAAAATGAGAATTTTTTTTCAAGGAACTTAAGGGGTTTCTTTGCAAAAAATTTCAAACATGGAAAGACAAAGAATTATTCAATGAGATAATTTACATATGCGATAAAATGATTAATATTTCAAAGTTTGCAAATAAAACCCTAGAGTTCCTTTGAAATAAAAACAAATCATGTGCACGAGCATTGCATGCATCATTTGCATAAGCAGGTGTTGTTCTCAGCCTCCAGTCCTGTGATCTGATTGTTGCTCTTCATTTATTTTGAAGACAAGCTGACTCATCGGTACTACACCAGAGCCAACTCTTCTAGATTGATGGATCATCTTGAGCAAGAGAACCGTGAGCTCAAAGAGGAAGTCGCCAGACTGAGTGCGTTGATGGAGTCGTTCCTAGCTGCCCAGAATCAGCCATCTCCAACACCTGCAACTCCTCCCCAGAGGACTGTTATCTCTGAGGTTGTATCTGCGACTGTGCCAGCTGCCAGTGCCCATTTTGTGCCAACAGCCATGCCGCCCGGGTTTCCGTGGGGGATGCCTCCTGGTTTTATGCCTGATATTCCTGCGCTAACATTTGCTTCCATGCCGGCATCTAGCCCGGTCCTTGCTATGCCTCCTCCTGTCGTGCATACCGTTCCCAGGGTAGACGACACCATCTATCATTCTAAGCCGTCTGAGGGCCCAGATTTTCATGAGAAGATGGATGCAATGAATGACCAATTTCTAGAGTTGCGCAAGGAATTGAAGACCCTTCGAGGAAAGGATTTGTTCGGCAAGTCTGTAGCCGAACTCTGTTTAGTTCCCGGTGTGAAAATACCTGTCAAGTTCAAGGTCCCAGACTTTGAGAAATATAAGGGGAACACCTGCCCGCTCAGCCACCTGGTTATGTATGCCAGGAAAATGTCTACTCAAACGGATAATGATCAGCTGCTCATTCATTATTTCCAGGACAATCTGTCCGGTGCTGCACTGCGATGGTATATGAGTTTGGACAGTGCAAACATCCGTTCCTTCAATAATTTTGGCGAAGCCTTCGTCAAGCAATATAAATACAATATGGATATGGCTCCCGATCGGGATCAGCTCAGAGCCATGTCCCAGAAGGACAAAGAGACATTTAAAGAGTACGCCCAGAGGTGGCGAGAGCTGGCAGCTCAGATTACTCCTCCGCTGGAAGAGAAGGAAATGACCAAGATCTTTTTGAAGACCTTGAGTTCATTTTATTACGAGCGGATGATCGCTAGTGCTCCCTCTGATTTCACCGAGATGGTGAACATGGGGATGCAATTGGAGGAAGGAGTCCGTGAAGGACGGCTATCCAAGGATGAAGGCTCTTCTAGCAAGCGATATGGGGCATTTGCGAAGAAGAAAGATGGAGAGGCACATGCTGTGCAATCTCATATCAAACCCAGAAGACCCTCTGCTAGGAGGAAAGTCGCACGTCCAGCCGGTAACCAGCACCAGGTGGCTCACATAGCACCTGTTTTCAGAGACAACCATCAGCAATATCAGCACAACAATCAGCAACCATCTCAGCAGTATCAACAACAGCATCGCCCACAGCAGCAGGCTTACCAGCCTCGCAACAATAGTAATCAAGCTAGTACGAGTTATGAGAGGAAGAAGATCACTTTCGATCCAATTCCGATGTCATATGCAGAGTTGTATCCCTCTTTGATAGAGCGGAAATTGATTACTCCCAAGGACCCACCGGCTGTACCTGCTAACCCTCAGTGGTGGTACAAGCCCGATCAGCATTGTGTTTATCATTCGGGTGCTCCCGGCCATAATGTGGACAACTGCTTTCCGTTGAAGACTAAGGTTCAAGACCTTATGAGATGCGGTATTTTGTGCTTTGAGGACGTTGGTCCCAATGTTAAGAAGAATCCTTTGCCCGAGCATGGGAAGTCTGTTAACATGGTCCAGGGTTGCCTTGGCAAATACAAGGTCAAATATGTGAGCCATATTCGACAGTCTCTTGTTGAGTTGCACCGTCTGTTGTGTGATTACAGTCATTTGGAGCATGATCATGATAAGTGCCGTATTTGTTCTGTTAACAGATTGGGATGTCGCCAAGTGCGGAAAGATCTGCAAGAATTGCTGGATGATGGGACCATTGAGATTCTTCAGAACAGAAATGTTGATGAAGATGAGCCAGAGGTGAATGTGATTTCTCCTGTGTTCAGGATCCCTGAGCCTGTTGTCATTCGTTATGATGGTAGCAAGCAAAAGGTTTCTCCTGCCCTGGCTATCAAACCTGCAGGCCCTGTGCCTTACTCATCTGATAAAGCAATTCCGTTCCGCTATAATGCCGTTGCTGTTGAAGATGGGAAAGAAGTGCCCTTGCCTTCTCCCTCTGTTGTGAATATAGCTGATGTGAGCGGGTTGACCCGAAGCGGTCGTGTGTTTTCTGCACCTCCGAAGCCTCAGGCTAGAGCTGACTCTGTTGAGCGTCCGGTTGGGAATGCGGTTAATTCTCCGAACCCGGCACCTGTTGTTAAACCCTCCTCTGTACAAAAGACTCCTACTTCTTCTGTTGGCCCTAGTGGCACTGTGAATGAAGACTGTGATGAGATGCTGAGGCTCATCAAGAAGAGTGAGTACAACGTTGTAGACCAGCTTCTACAAACGCCGTCCAAGATTTCCGTGTTATCGTTGCTTCTGAATTCAGAACCCCATAGGGAGGCTCTGCAGAGAGTTTTGGATGTGGCTTATGTTGATCATGATGTCACTATTGAACAGTTTGACAGTATTGTTGCAAACATTACTGCTTGCAACACTTTGAGTTTCTGTGACGCTGATCTCCCTAAGGAGGGAAGAGACCACAACATGGCTTTACATATATCCATGAATTGCAAGAGCGACGCCATGTCCAACGTGCTGGTGGACACTGGGTCATCCCTGAATGTATTGTCGAAATCCACTCTTTCTAGATTGTCATATCAAGGGCCTCCCATGAGGCAGAGTGGAGTTGTTGTGAAAGCTTTTGATGGGTCGCGTAAGACTGTGATTGGGGAAGTCGATCTCCCAATCAAGATTGGACCAAGCGATTTCCAAGTTACCTTTCAGGTTATGGATATCCACCCATCTTATAGCTGTCTCCTTGGTAGACCATGGATTCACGAGGCTGGCGCCGTGACATCCACCCTACACCAGAAGCTGAAATTTGTTAAGAACAAGAAACTGGTTGTGGTAGGGGGAGAAAAGGCTCTCCTGGTTAGCCATTTGTCTTATTTCTCATACATTGATGCTGAGGATGAAGTTGGAACTCCTTTCCAAGCTTTATCTATTGCCGAGCCAATTGAGAAGAAGTCTCCTTCATTTGCTTCCTATCGAGATGCGAAACTGGCCATTGAGTGTGGTGCAGTTGCTGGTTGTCGCATCGCGCGAAAAACCGGCGGGAGAAGAAAGAACAACAGAGCCGCCACCGTGCGTTATTTATCCCAAAAAGAGGGAAAGGAAACGCTCGAAGTAAACCTGGGAAAGAACATGGTCTCGCGACCAAAGAGGATGGGTTCGGGAGTCGGTTATGCGAAGGGAAGGTGTTAGGCACCCTACGCATCCGTAGTACTCTACGGGATCCACGCACAAAAGGAAGGAAAATGGTTGCTAAAACGCTGCTCAAACACACACACACTGGCTGAAAGAGACAAAAGAGACTGACTGAAACTGACTCGGCAGGATGTCGCATCCTGGGCCTACTTAGTCTATCAGGCATAGACATCAGAGTCGAAGTAGTTCGGACTGGGGAAACGACACATGCTCGCTAGGATGTCGCATCCTATGCATACGTATCTTCTCGGACGAGAGAAGAATCAGAGCATTCGTAGCTCGGCTGACACGCACACAAACAAAACAAGACAAAGGCAAACGTGGAGCCCGACTGCCAATCGCTGGACTTATGTCAGCATCCGAACCTAAACACACGCAAAGAGGCAAACGTGGAGCCCAAATGCCACTCGATGGACTTACATCGGCTTCCAAGCACACAACAACACAACAAGTTAATAGGGAGTCAGGGACTCGAGCCTATAACTGTCAAGCACACACTCAAACAAACAGACGACGAATTGCTAAGGAGTCAGGCACTCGAGCCTAGCAACTGTCAAACAACACACACAAAAAAGAAAAAGGGCGCCCGGAGAGATCAGCTCAATCTCCTGCCTACATACTTCATCTGGTGTGAAGATCAGGGCGATGTAGTTCCCCTACGCAGGGACAAGGATCTAGCCTAACCAGATAACAGAGGGAGACACAACTCTAGGGAGACTACGACTCGAGCCTAGATGTTGTCATGCAAAAGCCAACCCTAAGTTAAGGTTTCTAGCTAAATGGCACAAGGGCCAACCTATCCTGAACAGACACAGGAAAAAAAGCAAAGTCTCGATTGCAACTAGGGCAAGAGAAAAGGGATATCTCAATCACAACAGGGGTGAGAGAAGAGAAAGGCTCGATCGCAACGAGGGCGAGAGAAAGGAAAAGGCTCGATCGCAACGAGGGCGAGAGAAAGGAAAAGGCTCGATCGCAACGAGGGCGAGAGAAAGGATCAGGCTCGATCGCAACGAGGGCGAGAGAAAGGAAAAGGCTCGATCGCAACGAGGGCGAGAGAAAGGATCACAACGAGGGCGAAAGCAAGCAAGGATTAGCTTTTAGTTGTTAGTCAAACTCGGCAAGACATCGCATCTCGTGCCTACGTATCTCATCTGAACATGAGAATCAGAGTTGCCGTAGTTCGGCCTAAAAACTCTAAGCATGGCTCACACAGGAAGCAAGCCACACAAACTTGACTCGCACAGGAAGCAAGTCAAGCACACCCTACCTTGCACAAGGGCAAGTCTAAGCTAAACCTAAGGAGGCAAAGCAAGCAAATCAATCACAGGAAGCACACTCTATATGCATACAAGAGGCTCAAGCAAAAGGTTAGGCACTAGGGCCAACTGGAATAGGGTAAGTGTTGCTCTTAACCTTGCCATTGAGGGGCTAAGGTGAAGCAGATGAAAGGATGAAGTGAGGATGAGACCTCACAGCTCTTATCCCTGGCCAGGGAGAGCTAATAGACAAATAAGCATGGGTCCAGAAAGTGGGAACCCTTCTATACTCGAAGACTCTGACACTGTACACTTTGTACAAGATCTTGGGTTTTTATCTGTAATGCATCAACACAGTGGTGTGAGCAAAACAGAAGACACACTGAATAGCAGGGGATAGGTTGCTTATCCCTTGGTTCTGCCAATTGCCTCTTCACTTAGGAGGTCTTTGACTATGTACAAGGACAAATTAAACATACACAAACATTGCCTCTTAAGGAGGACTTCAGACAGTTGCCTGGCCAAGTAACAGGCCAGGTCTTCCAGACTACATGAGGAAAAAGGAATTATACCTCAAGCAAGTTGCTAAATAGCAAAGCAAAGCAAGTTCAAAGAACTTAAGCAACTAATGGTACCTGAAAAAGTCAAAACAATCAGCAAACAGTTCAAAAGTTTAAATCAAAAGGAATTGGTAAACAGTCAACACAGATGGTTAACTGTGCAAGGCATAAGACTCAAACTCATGAGTCAAACCTACAAAACAAAGGTTATCATATGATAAAACAGTCAAGTTCAAACAAGTTTGAATGATCTTTGAGGCATTGGTGCTTAACCTGAAACAGGAACTCAATTGTAAGCTCAAAAGACCACTAGGACTAGCCTAAGGTCAAGGATGAAAGAAAAAGTCAAAACAGCAAAGAAAAGTCAACCAAAGTCAAGGTCAAACATTTAAGAAGTTACCACAATTGGGCCCACATTCAAATCATGCATTATTGTCATTTCATGAACATTTAAAGTCAAAGTAAGGCAAATGAAAGCACAAAAAAGTCAACAGAATGACTTGCATCAAAAGTCAACCCAAACATTTTCAAAAATCATCAAATAAATCACACTCAATCCTAACATCTAACATGGTAGACATGTAAAATTTCATGGCATTTGGATGAGAGGAAGGCAGTCAATTAAAATCATGAAGTCAACACAATTTCAAGTAAGCACAATGAAAGTCAACAAGCATGGGTCAACTTCAAAAAATCATATCAAATTGAAAACAGAAGAGAAATGAATGAGATTAACATCAATGCAAAGCTTGAGATGTCTAGTTATCACATATGAAATTTCATGGTCATACAATATGTTATGAGAATTTCACAAAAGATTTGGCAATGTGTAGCACAAAAAGTCAACAAATGACTAAGCATGGAAGAAAATTCACAATCAAATGGAAAACAGCATGATTAATTCCAAGAAAATTCATACACAAACTAGACATGTGATAGATGATTCATGCAAAATTTGGGGTCATTTGGATGTAAGGAAGCATGTGAACAAAAATTGTGAAAATGCATATCATTCATATAGCACCAAATGTAACACATAACTTCAAAAATCATAACTCTCAATCCACACATGATAAATGCACAAACTTTATATGGAAATGAAGGTGATCATGTCTAGTTTTACCACAAAAAATTTCAAAGGTATTGGATACAACATGAGTATTTCACAAAAGGAATGGCACAATGTATCAATTTGGCATACAAGTTAGAAAACCAATTATCTTTTAAAATCCAGCCGGTGAAAAATTAATTAAAAATCACAATAAAATAGAGGACATTCTTGTGAAGATGATGGAAAAAATCTCATGATTTTTGGATGAAAATTGAGAGAGAAATGAATTTTCAAAGTTGAGTGATTATTGGATGCAACATGATCACATAACATGGCAAGAGTGGTCAAGCATGGTCAACGCAGTGGCATAAGTGTAAATAGGCGTCCCACTTAACTAAACTGCAGCGTTTTGGCAAGGCAATTGAAATGTTATGATTGGCTACCAGCCAATGAAACAGTAACTCGGCCAATCCAGTTCAGTTTTCTGGGTTTTCAAAAACCCTAGGGTTTATGCAGTATGGCCATGGTATTTTCAAGCAAGTTCATCAACAAAAATCAAAACAAGCTAAACAAACAACAGCATGGCAAGAACTACATCATGCAACATCAAAACACAAACAAACGAAGCACAAGCTCATGCGAATTCTGGGCAGGGTAGGGTTTCAAAGTAACAGCATACATTCAACATTCTCATTCATCATTAAATCATCCAAAACATGAACAATAGCATCAACCAATAAGCATGGCCAGGAAGCATCATCATCATGCAATATTAATTAACAACAAAACACACATAATCGAGGGAAAATCTGGGCAGGGTTATGTTTATGAACAGGGCATCACCTTCATGCACATCTAAACACAAGCAGAAATCAAGGTGCCCAAATCTTAAAATTAACTATGGTCACAGCATCCATAAGCATCAAACAACAAGAATATGGCATCAAATTTCCAGGAATCAACCCAAGCATGACAAATCGAGCAGAACTTCATTTGTACACAAAAAAGGAAATTCAGATTTCTCTCAATATAATAGATCATTTAACATGGTTCAAGTTGCATTGGAACAAGCATGGAAGGACCTTTCATAAACATACAATAGCATGGCAAATGATTGGATTCGAATGCTTACTTGATTTTTAAGAAATGGAGGTGCAGTGTTGTTTTGATGGATTCAGCTTGAAACAGATGAAGTTCTTGGTCTGAAATGAAGGACCCTTGAAGATCTTTAGCTCAAACTTGCTTGGAGCTTCCCAATCTCGAATTCACCATTGTTGAAAGCTTGGAGCTGCAGTGCTAAAGAAGGTGTTCCAGTTGATAAATGATGATTCAAAAAGCCTCACAATGTAGTCCAAATGATGGAGGAAGCAAAGGTTCTTTGTAGTCTTTGAGAATTTTTCCAAATCGAGCCAAAATGCAAAATTGCAAGAGAGGAGAGAATGAAGTTTCTGTGTGTTTTCAAGTTGTGGCTAGGGTTCAATTGAGCAGAAAAATGCACTTATATGTGCTGTTTAACATCCACTAATGAAATGCTAAATTGGTTTTGTCTTAATGAAGTGATTTGCAAAAGTTACTAATTTTGTGCAAGTGAACATGGAGGTGTATGTGCTGCACGTTTGGGCCTTAAACCAGCTGCTCATGACTAACAAATTTGCTGTTTTTTGTCTGCTGAAGGATTGCTACACTTGTTTTTACTTAATGAACCAAATTGCCACATTTTGCACATTTTGCACTTTGGCCTAAAATGGTAGCATGATGATGAAATGAACATGAAATTAAGCTTGGAACATGTCACAAATATGATATAAAGTGAATCCCAATTGGCCAATTGTGCAAAAAGTCAAAGAAACAAAAAGTCAAAGTTTGGTCAAACTTTGATTTTTAATGAAATAGGTCAAAAAATGCCATTTTGATTGGCAAGGTTTTGGTTCATGAAATTTATATTTTTGGAAAGAGGATGAAAAATGTGGTTTGTAGGAAAAAACCCCACCAAATTTGGCCTTATGGTTTGAGAGATATGGCCCTTTGAAGTTCAAGATTTGGTGGAAATGATTTGATCATATCTTGACAACCATACATGGGATTTGAGAGTTCTTGGACTTTTTGAAAATGGGAGAACAAGACCTTCAACTTTCATGTTGGGAAAAAATTCATTTGAAGCTTGTATCATGATGCAAGTTGAGGATCAAGAAGTTTCTATTTTTGGCAGTTGAAATTACAGGTCCACTTTCTATTTCTGGAAATTTTCTGATTGGCTCCAAATTCTTCCATGATGTTGATTGCCATGACACATGAGGCCTATTGGGACATGAACAAGCTCTCTCAAACCATTTCCATCCATCAAAACCATAGAATCAACCACAGTTGACCAACTTTGACTTTTCTAGGGTTTTGGACTTGACTGTGCACTTCTGATGAATTCCAAACCCTAATTCCTTGAGACCTTGACTTCAAATGATGTCCCAAGTTGTATGGATTCTTGATTATTGACCATGCTGCCCAAATTCCACAAGAATGGCCACCATCCACTGCTTTGACTGATTGCTGACTTTCTAGGGTTTTTTTGTCTGGCTGTGCATTGACTGATGACCTCTGAGCCTTCAACCCTTGACTTGAACACTTCAAATGAACCTCCAAGTCATGTGAACTTGTTGGACAAACCCTAGGACTTTGATTCCTTGAGAAACACCCTTGCTTGATTGGTTGACTAATCTCCTGATCAGTTTGACCTAATTCTGGCTTGCTTGCTCTTGAGGCAACTGGGGGACAATGCAAATGCTATGCAATGGATCATGATATGCTATGACTTAATATGAAAATGTATGTACAATGATAGGTGCAAAATTGAGGTGCTACAGCTGCCCCTATTCAATCAGCTGGGAACCCGAACGGATGATAGCAATGGCTGTCAGACTTTCAGGGTAAACAGGGATTGAATACAAAAGAACCGTAGAAATTTGCACCGACTGGATATAATACAAGAAGAACCACGTCATTTACCGATGACAACTGCATGACAACTTCAGAAAAGCAAAACCATTTACCGATGGTTGGAAACTGGGACCTTGATATTTACCGATATCAACTTCAGCACGACCATTTACCGATGGCGGCTGGGGAAAATAAAATTCTGAAAAACAAAACCATTTACCGATGGTTAAAACTTGATATTTACCGATATCAACTTCAGCCAGACCATCTACCGATGGCTGCTGGGAAATAATGATGAAAAACCAGAACCATTTACCGATGGTTAAAAACTTGATATTTACCGATGACTGGGTGAGACTCGATGTTTACCGACACCGAAGCAATGGCGTTTACCGACACCAAAAAAAAGAAGACACACGCGGGTGTTGACATGACACTTACTGGTATCACAAGAACGATATCTGGGATATATCAAGGCAAGATTGATCATTTGCGAGGGGTCTCACTGGGGAGAGACAACTTTCTGTCACCATCGGGTGAGGAAATAAACCTCTGTCACCATCGGGTGAGGAAATAAACCTCTGTGGGGATAATCAATTCTGAATGCTGTCGAAGCAACTGTAGCAGACTTGGTGTGCTGATGTTGAAAAAAGATGATCCGCCTCTGCCGGGGAATACAATCTGATGTGGTTTCGAACACATGAATGCATATGTTTGAATTTTTCTATGGCGTAATGCTCCATATGGGATGGAAATACTACGCAGTTTTGAGGATGCAATGATTTACTATACGCAATGCAATATGATAAGAACTCTGCGGGAGAAGTACATAGGACGACTGTGCTGAGGAATCTTCAAGATAAATCCACTGGGGGAGACAAATCAACTGCTGGGGATGGCCAACAATACAACTCCACTAGGGGAAGACAAAGCAACTCACTGGGGAGTAAGAAAGCAACTCTGCTAGGGAAAACAACGGTAAACTGCTGGGGATAGCCCAATCAATCCACAAAAACTCCACTTGGGGAAATAACCGTTCTGCTGAGGAAAACACTATTCCGCTGGGGAAGATAAACCAAGAAACTCTCTGGGGATAAGGCTCAGGCAATCCTCAGATATGATGAACTCTGCTTCGGGGAATATCTGTTACTCTGCCGGGGACGACCCATACCATACAAGCAGAAACAACTCAGCTGGGGATGTAGGCATCCGTCTGCTATGAAAACTAGTCCAATCCACTGGTGGGATGAACTCTGCTGGAGAAATATTTCGTGAAACCCGCTCCACTCGGGGATCAAGGTCACGACAGCGAGCAAACAGGAATGAACACCAGGGATACCGGGTTGTAGGTATGAAACGGGTGACCGACCAAAGCGTGAATTGGTTTGAATGCCATAAGTACATCGACCTGATCGTCGGAAACTTCTTCGGTCTGAATACCGGAAAAACATAAGTGCATCGACCTGATCGTCGGAAACTTCTTCGGTCTGAATACCGGAAAAACATAAGTGCATCGACCTGATCGTCGGAAACTTCTTCGGTCTGAATACCGGAAAATTGGCCTGAGTGCCATGAGTACATCGACCTGATCGTCGGAAACTCCTTCGGTCTGAATACCGGAAAATTGGCCTGAGTGCCATGAGTACATCGACCTGATCGTCGGAAACTCCTTCGGTCTGAATACCGGAAAACATAAGTACATCGACCTGATCGTCGGAAACTTCTTCGGCCTGAATACCGGAAAATTGGCCTGAGTGCCATGAGTACATCGACCTGATTGTCGGAAACTCCTTCGGTCTGAATACCGGAAAATTATAAGTGCATCGACCTGATCGTCGGAAACTTCTTCGGCCTGAATACCGGAAAATTGGCCTGAGTGCCATGAGTACATCGACCTGATCGTCGGAAACTCCTTCGGTCTGAATACCGGAAAACATAAGTACATCGACCTGATCGTCGGAAACTTCTTCGGCCTGAATACCGGAAAAATTGGCCTGAGCGCCAAAGCGTGAATTGGTTTGTGTTCCAAACACTTAACATCCTGAAGAGGGCTAGAAAAGCAGTCTTGTTAAAGGATGGACATTCGATTCCACAAGGAATACGAATCTTACTCTGCTGGTGATAACAATCGAAGGATTGACCAAAGAGTGCATGAGATATATTATCTATAGCCGTCAGAACGTAGATAATAATCTCGCATGGAAGATTATCCATAACCGGTTTGTAGGTTGTTAGATGGATAAACGACCGAAAAGAAAGGCATCCGGGTACCAGACTAGGTATGCAAAAGATGACCAATCAAAAGAGGATAAAGTTGCTAACTCGGAGCAAATACCCAAAAAGAAAGGGAAGACCCAATGGGGACAATACTGCTTGATCAAGGCAAGTATCCAAAGGGGAAAAGAGTATCAAAACCACAGAGAGGGGATTACATCTACCGGTTTGTAGGCAGAAAACCACGGAAAAGTAACCGGTCATCATCGGGATGAGCACAAAGGGTTAACTCCAACAAGGGGATGAAAGTGGGATTTTACAACTACCAGCTAGTGGGTAGAAAACCACAAAGATAGGACTTACAGCTACCGGTTCGTAGGTAGAGGCCAATGGAAAAGTAACCAGTCATCATCGGGATGAGCACAAAGGGTTAACTCTACCAAGGGGAGGAATGTGGGATTTTACAACTACCAGCTTGTGGGTAGAAAACCACAAAAATAGGACTTACAGCTACCGGTTCGTAGGTAGAGGCCCACAAATTCCGCTGAGGATAAGATGAATGAGTGCCGGTTAGTGAGCGACTATTCATTTATGCCCCAGGGAAGCACAGGAGACAGCCGACAGGAAGCCAATTCAGGATCGATCCAAAAAGGCAGACTGAAACAGGACTCATCCTAATGAGGAAAGAAACTCAATAGGGAAAATCCATCCCGTGTAGGGAGGGAACGGAAACAACCGTCATCCACGAGGATGTATCTCAGTGGGGAAATGGCAGGAAAGGATAGACGCTTTCTGCTTAAGGGTTTGGCTCTACATGGAGAGATCAGACACACCCATATTTGCTTGAGGAAGATCTAACTGGAGAGATTTATATTACCAAATAGCAGAAGACAACCATCAACAGATACACGGCGACAGCTGCATCATGAGTACCTGAATGCTATGATTATGCATGTATGTTTTATACCTAAAATGTATGATGAATGTTGACAAACAGACATGTTCAGCACCACAGGTCCGGAAATCAACCGTCCGGAGAGAAAACCAAAGCCACCAGAGAGCAAAGAAAATCCACTGGAGGCTGGGACAACAGGGAACAATCATCATCCTGCAGGGGAGGAAGGCCACCAGAGGCTTCCGGAGGGATCGTCAGTCACAACCGGAGAAAAGAGTTCAACATACAGGCGGATGCGTCGCAACAACTCGTGATGAAAATCAGAGATACCAAGGAGCAACCAGATCTCTGATGAGGATAGATAGACATTGAGAAAGCTCATCATGCCAACAACTCCGCTGAGGGATCTATCTGAGAGAATGTCGGACTACTGGGATGTCAATCCACCGGATACTGAATCTTCAAAGAAAAACACCCATGCTGGTGGAGAGGAAGACTGCCCTGCTGGAGAGGCGAAAATTGAAGTCTTCAGTAAACACTCTGCTAGGGGAGCTGCCCCACAATAATGTCCGAAACAGCAAACTTGCTGGGGATGCCCCACGGTAGGGCTCAAACAGCACTCTACTGGGGATGCCCCACAATAGAGCTAACAGGGATTTGGAGTAAGAATCTGTACCGCCGGGAACGTGAAGATAAACAACTTCAAACAACACTGCATCGGGCAGATTCGCTGAGGAGAGACCATACGAGGTTCTGCAGGACAAAGATACAGTCATGCTCGAGATACGAACAATTGTCTTACATGTTGGTAATCATACCACCCTCGGGAGAGCACTGTGGGTCTCCTAAGTATCCTTCCATCATCGTGAATGTTCACTTTGTTTAAGAACAATTTTTTGAAAAATTTGTTTATTTTGAAAACAATGATACTTTATCATTTAAAACATGCAAAACGTTTGTTGAGTTGAAACAAATAAGAATGCAAATAATTGGATAAAAGCTCAAATAGATGTGATGGAATGGTAGTCTGCAAAGGGCGAGACTCCATAGATCTGTACAAGTTTGAAATCGGTGATATATATTGGAGAGGGCTACATTGAACATAATGACCTTTTCTCTACCATTCCGAATTTTCGGTGTATTCGGAGCTTCAGTCGACGACGAATCGAGAATCCCTGACGGATGACAGATGTACAACACAGTCTTGTCAAGATGCAGTTACTTGCCAAATCCCTAATTTTTGCCCAGATTGCCCCAGTGTGAGGTGTTCAATCTAGCGGGATGCGAATTCTTTTTTTCAATGTCTCTAACTTTTGCCTGGATCGCCCTTTCGGGTTTTCAATCCACCGAGACGCTCCTTTTTGCCTAAGTCGCCCTTTGGGGTGTTCGACTTAGCGAGCTTTTGCTTTTTTTCTTTGTTTGTAGGCGAAGTATTTCTTGACTGCATCGGAATTCACAGGACGAGTGAACTTCTATCCATTGTCGTAAGGGTCGAACACTGCCTGAAGAGGCTCTCTTGTCAACACATGGACTTTCATAGCTTGGAGTTCACTTGCCCCTGGAATCGGGCACGAAAGACAAGACTTTCTTGAGCACAAGGTCACCTTCTCGGAACACACGAGGCTTGACCTTCTTGTTGAATGCTTTTTCACTCTCTGCTGATATGACTGACCATGACACATGGCAGTTGATCTCTTCTTTTCGATCGAATTCAGCATCAGCCAACTTGGGACCTTGAGGGTGCTATTTCTCTTTTGTTTTTTCTTTCTTTTTCTTTCTTTTGATTTTGCTTTTGATTTTGCTTTTGATTTTTTCTTGATTTTGCACCCTCTCTTTCTTTGTTTTTTTTTTTTTTTTTTGATAATGCCCCAGTTGGCTGTTCTGCTGATTCTCGAGATGCAGCTGAGTGATCTTCTTCTCTTGCTCAAGAAGTCGGGAAATCTCGTCAGGAATCCCTTCAACATCATCTTCGTCCGCTTCGAATACAGGGAATTCAAAATTGGGAGATGACGTCCGATCATTATGTTCAATGGGTTTGAGAAACAACCTGCATAATGATTTTGATATGAAAAGCTTTTTGAAAATCAAACAAGACAATCGTTATGCAGATGAGTCTTTTTTTTTTTTTAGGTTTTTTGTGATCACCAATTTCATGCAAAAAGCGAAAAGGGAAAACAATTGGAAAAACAAATGTTTAACGTGAATTTATTTGAATGAAAATATCATTGCACAAAATGTTGCCAACAATGCCATCACTTCTCCTTTTGGCATGGGAGAAGGGTTTTTAAACAAAGTGATTGTTACTCTGACTTAAAAACAACTGTAGGAAAGCCCACAGTGACCCAATTGTGGCAGACACCACCAGGAATGATGAAATTGTTCAAGTCCTCTGCGTCCTCTTCCAAGATAGCAGCATCCTCTTCTTCAAGTTGATCGTCATGGATGAATCCTCCACTCTTGAACAGACCTTGCTCATTGCATGCCCCAGAATAGTAGCCAATGCCAGCCCGGGATCGGTTAACCAGGAAGAAATCCATCAACAACACTAAGTCTGGCAAAATATCTCTCTGAGTTCACAATTCCCTTGCTCAGGATGATCCATCAATCTGGTAGAGATGGCTCTGGTAGAGTACCGGCAAAGTGCGTCTTCAAAATAAATGAAGATCGCAGGGTCGGGCCACTGGATGGGAGACCGGAACAGAACCTGCTGATGCAAATGATGCATGAAGTGTTTATGCATATGCTTGTTTTTATTTCAAAGGAACTCGAGGGTTTTATTTGCAAACTTTGAAAGATTTAGCATTTTGATCATATATGAGAATATCTCATCAAATATATCAGGTGAAAAAATTTTCCCGGTTTTTTCATGTTTTGAAAATTTTTGCAAATAAACTCCTTTGAGTTCCTTGAAAATTTTCTTTTTCTCTGATGATATGGATGCAGATGAATGCATGAATGCATGAATGCAACAATCACACTCAAGGATCAGGCGAAGCACGCCAAACAAAGGTCGTGTGAAAGCTCATTGTATCCCTAATATCAATCATCCATTTTGGTGGATTTAGGTTTTCACCTTATCGACACCCAAGTTCCATTGATATTAACGGTACGTGAACCGGTTCAGACATTCTTAATATCAACCAGCCGCTTTGATGGATTTAGGTTTTAACCTGATCCGGGATCCATTGATATTAACAATATCTGAACGACTCAACCACGAATCATGGGTTTGTTGAGAGTCACGAGCATGGAGTCTCGGTTAAGAACCACCCAAAGGAGTGTACTAGGGTTTAAACCTGCCAGACATGTTCTATCAGAGGTTCCCATAATCATCGTTCCATCTTTCGAATATTATCGGAGGAACGAATACTCGTATTCCAAGAATATTCTCAAGAGAAACTCTTATGAGTGTAGTATCGCGTGACAATCGTATCAGAACTGACATCTGAACGACCTCCGCACTACGGTCCTAAAAATAGGCCAAGATGGGTTTGGTAAACTAAGGTCCTTGGCTTCTGCGGCACATGATTGAAAGAATAATGCCTAACCACAAATAACTTGTGTGACATTATTAGTCCAACATGACCTCCACCAAGCGAATGGACTCGCAAGTCAACTGGCTAAGGAATACTCCACACCAGTCAACAAGACTATGCCATTCTCCTATCCTAGAGTGCACTCGAGTTCGGGTATAGAACTCATCTCACAAAGGAAAACAGACAACCAGCCAGGCAGAATGAATAATGAATATGAAGGCAAACATTAATGCACACAATCAATGCAATCAATAAATGAAATGAACAAATAATGAAAGCAATAAATACACACAGCACAAAGCAACCAAAACCCTAATCCTAGAGAGCGCTAGGAGAGACTCGCTCAGGGAAGATGGACCAGCATAGGTCAACTTCTCTAAATCCCCAGCAGAGTCGCCAGCTGTCGCATCGCGCGAAAAACCGGCGGGAGAAGAAAGAACAACAGAGCCGCCACCGTGCGTTATTTATCCCAAAAAGAGGGAAAGGAAACGCTCGAAGTAAACCTGGGAAAGAACATGGTCTCGCGACCAAAGAGGATGGGTTCGGGAGTCGGTTATGCGAAGGGAAGGTGTTAGGCACCCTACGCATCCGTAGTACTCTACGGGATCCACGCACAAAAGGAAGGAAAATGGTTGCTAAAACGCTGCTCAAACACACACACACTGGCTGAAAGAGACAAAAGAGACTGACTGAAACTGACTCGGCAGGATGTCGCATCCTGGGCCTACTTAGTCTATCAGGCATAGACATCAGAGTCGAAGTAGTTCGGACTGGGGAAACGACACATGCTCGCTAGGATGTCGCATCCTATGCATACGTATCTTCTCGGACGAGAGAAGAATCAGAGCATTCGTAGCTCGGCTGACACGCACACAAACAAAACAAGACAAAGGCAAACGTGGAGCCCGACTGCCAATCGCTGGACTTATGTCAGCATCCGAACCTAAACACACGCAAAGAGGCAAACGTGGAGCCCAAATGCCACTCGATGGACTTACATCGGCTTCCAAGCACACAACAACACAACAAGTTAATAGGGAGTCGGGGACTCGAGCCTATAACTGTCAAGCACACACTCAAACAAACAGACGACGAATTGCTAAGGAGTCAGGCACTCGAGCCTAGCAACTGTCAAACAACACACACAAAAAAGAAAAAGGGCGCCCGGAGAGATCAGCTCAATCTCCTGCCTACATACTTCATCTGGTGTGAAGATCAGGGCGATGTAGTTCCCCTACGCAGGGACAAGGATCTAGCCTAACCAGATAACAGAGGGAGACACAACTCTAGGGAGACTACGACTCGAGCCTAGATGTTGTCATGCAAAAGCCAACCCTAAGTTAAGGTTTCTAGCTAAATGGCACAAGGGCCAACCTATCCTGAACAGACACAGGAAAAAAAGCAAAGTCTCGATTGCAACTAGGGCAAGAGAAAAGGGATATCTCAATCACAACAGGGGTGAGAGAAGAGAAAGGCTCGATCGCAACGAGGGCGAGAGAAAGGAAAAGGCTCGATCGCAACGAGGGCGAGAGAAAGGAAAAGGCTCGATCGCAACGAGGGCGAGAGAAAGGATCAGGCTCGATCGCAACGAGGGCGAGAGAAAGGAAAAGGCTCGATCGCAACGAGGGCGAGAGAAAGGATCACAACGAGGGCGAAAGCAAGTAAGGATTAGCTGTTAGTTGTTAGTCAAACTCGGCAAGACATCGCATCTCGTGCCTACGTATCTCATCTGAACATGAGAATCAGAGTTGCCGTAGTTCGGCCTAAAAACTCTAAGCATGGCTCACACAGGAAGCAAGCCACACAAACTTGACTCGCACAGGAAGCAAGTCAAGCACACCCTACCTTGCACAAGGGCAAGTCTAAGCTAAACCTAAGGAGGCAAAGCAAGCAAATCAATCACAGGAAGCACACTCTATATGCATACAAGAGGCTCAAGCAAAAGGTTAGGCACTAGGGCCAACTGGAATAGGGTAAGTGTTGCTCTTAACCTTGCCATTGAGGGGCTAAGGTGAAGCAGATGAAAGGATGAAGTGAGGATGAGACCTCACAGCTCTTATGCCTGGCCAGGGAGAGCTAATAGACAAATGAGCATGGGTCCAGAAAGTGGGAACCCTTCTATACTCGAAGACTCTGACACTGTACACTTTGTACAAGATCTTGGGTTTTTATCTGTAATGCATCAACACAGTGGTGTGAGCAAAACAGAAGACACACTGAATAGCAGGGGATAGGTTGCTTATCCCTTGGTTCTGCCAATTGCCTCTTCACTTAGGAGGTCTTTGACTATGTACAAGGACAAATTAAACATACACAAACATTGCCTCTTAAGGAGGACTTCAGACAGTTGCCTGGCCAAGTAACAGGCCAGGTCTTCCAGACTACATGAGGAAAAAGGAATTATACCTCAAGCAAGTTGCTAAATAGCAAAGCAAAGCAAGTTCAAAGAACTTAAGCAACTAATGGTACCTGAAAAAGTCAAAACAATCAGCAAACAGTTCAAAAGTTTAAATCAAAAGGAATTGGTAAACAGTCAACACAGATGGTCAACTGTGCAAGGCATAAGACTCAAACTCATGAGTCAAACCTACAAAACAAAGGTTAGCATATGATAAAACAGTCAAGTTCAAACAAGTTTGAATGATCTTTGAGGCATTGGTGCTTAACCTGAAACAGGAACTCAATTGTAAGCTCAAAAGACCACTAGGACTAGCCTAAGGTCAAGGATGAAAGAAAAAGTCAAAACAGCAAAGAAAAGTCAACCAAAGTCAAGGTCAAACATTTAAGAAGTTATCACAATTGGGCCCACATTCAAATCATGCATTATTGTCATTTCATGAACATTTGAAGTCAAAGTAAGGCAAATGAAAGCACAAAAAAGTCAACAGAATGACTTGCATCAAAAGTCAACCCAAACATTTTCAAAAATCATCAAATAAATCACACTCAATCCTAACATCTAACATGGTAGACATGTAAAATTTCATGGCATTTGGATGAGAGGAAGGCAGTCAATTAAAATCATGAAGTCAACACAATTTCAAGTAAGCACAATGAAAGTCAACAAGCATGGGTCAACTTCAAAAAATCATATCAAATTGAAAACAGAAGAGAAATGAATGAGATTAACATCAATGCAAAGCTTGAGATGTCTAGTTATCACATATGAAATTTCATGGTCATACAATATGTTATGAGAATTTCACAAAAGATTTGGCAATGTGTAGCACAAAAAGTCAACAAATGACTAAGCATGGAAGAAAATTCACAATCAAATGGAAAACAGCATGATTAATTCCAAGAAAATTCATACACAAACTAGACATGTGATAGATGATTCATGCAAAATTTGGGGTCATTTGGATGTAAGGAAGCATGTGAACAAAAATTGTGAAAATGCATATCATTCATATAGCACCAAATGTAACACATAACTTCAAAAATCATAACTCTCAATCCACACATGATAAATGCACAAACTTTATATGGAAATGAAGGTGATCATGTCTAGTTTTACCACAAAAATTTCAAAGGTATTGGATACAACATGAGTATTTCACAAAAGGAATGGCACAATGTATCAATTTGGCATACAAGTTAGAAAACCAATTATCTTTTAAAATCCAGCCGGTGAAAAATTAATTAAAAATCACAATAAAATAGAGGACATTCTTGTGAAGATGATGGAAAAAATCTCATGATTTTTGGATGAAAATTGAGAGAGAAATGAATTTTCAAAGTTGAGTGATTATTGGATGCAACATGATCACATAACATGGCAAGAGTGGTCAAGCATGGTCAACGCAGTGGCATAAGTGTAAATAGGCGTCCCACTTAACTAAACTGCAGCGTTTTGGCAAGGCAATTGAAATGTTATGATTGGCTACCAGCCAATGAAACAGTAACTCGGCCAATCCAGTTCAGTTTTCTGGGTTTTCAAAAACCCTAGGGTTTATGCAGTATGGCCATGGTATTTTCAAGCAAGTTCATCAACAAAAATCAAAACAAGCTAAACAAACAACAGCATGGCAAGAACTACATCATGCAACATCAAAACACAAACAAACGAAGCACAAGCTCATGCGAATTCTGGGCAGGGTAGGGTTTCAAAGTAACAGCATACATTCAACATTCTCATTCATCATTAAATCATCCAAAACATGAACAATAGCATCAACCAATAAGCATGGCCAGGAAGCATCATCATCATGCAATATTAATTAACAACAAAACACACATAATCGAGGGAAAATCTGGGCAGGGTTATGTTTATGAACAGGGCATCACCTTCATGCACATCTAAACACAAGCAGAAATCAAGGTGCCCAAATCTTAAAATTAACTATGGTCACAGCATCCATAAGCATCAAACAACAAGAATATGGCATCAAATTTCCAGGAATCAACCCAAGCATGACAAATCGAGCAGAACTTCATTTGTACACAAAAAAGGAAATTCAGATTTCTCTCAATATAATAGATCATTTAACATGGTTCAAGTTGCATTGGAACAAGCATGGAAGGACCTTTCATAAACATACAATAGCATGGCAAATGATTGGATTCGAATGCTTACTTGATTTTTAAGAAATGGAGGTGCAGTGTTGTTTTGATGGATTCAGCTTGAAACAGATGAAGTTCTTGGTCTGAAATGAAGGACCCTTGAAGATCTTTAGCTCAAACTTGCTTGGAGCTTCCCAATCTCGAATTCACCATTGTTGAAAGCTTGGAGCTGCAGTGCTAAAGAAGGTGTTCCAGTTGATAAATGATGATTCAAAAAGCCTCACAATGTAGTCCAAATGATGGAGGAAGCAAAGGTTCTTTGTAGTCTTTGAGAATTTTTCCAAATCGAGCCAAAATGCAAAATTGCAAGAGAGGAGAGAATGAAGTTTCTGTGTGTTTTCAAGTTGTGGCTAGGGTTCAATTGAGCAGAAAAATGCACTTATATGTGCTGTTTAACATCCACTAATGAAATGCTAAATTGGTTTTGTCTTAATGAAGTGATTTGCAAAAGTTACTAATTTTGTGCAAGTGAACATGGAGGTGTATGTGCTGCACGTTTGGGCCTTAAACCAGCTGCTCATGACTAACAAATTTGCTGTTTTTTGTCTGCTGAAGGATTGCTACACTTGTTTTTACTTAATGAACCAAATTGCCACATTTTGCACATTTTGCACTTTGGCCTAAAATGGTAGCATGATGATGAAATGAACATGAAATTAAGCTTGGAACATGTCACAAATATGATATAAAGTGAATCCCAATTGGCCAATTGTGCAAAAAGTCAAAGAAACAAAAAGTCAAAGTTTGGTCAAACTTTGATTTTTAATGAAATAGGTCAAAAAATGCCATTTTGATTGGCAAGGTTTTGGTTCATGAAATTATATTTTTGGAAAGAGGATGAAAAATGTGGTTTGTAGGAAAAAACCCCACCAAATTTGGCCTTATGGTTTGAGAGATATGGCCCTTTGAAGTTCAAGATTTGGTGGAAATGATTTGATCATATCTTGACAACCATACATGGGATTTGAGAGTTCTTGGACTTTTTGAAAATGGGAGAACAAGACCTTCAACTTTCATGTTGGGAAAAAATTCATTTGAAGCTTGTATCATGATGCAAGTTGAGGATCAAGAAGTTTCTATTTTTGGCAGTTGAAATTACAGGTCCACTTTCTATTTCTGGAAATTTTCTGATTGGCTCCAAATTCTTCCATGATGTTGATTGCCATGACACATGAGGCCTATTGGGACATGAAAAAGCTCTCTCAAACCATTTCCATCCATCAAAACCATAGAATCAACCACAGTTGACCAACTTTGACTTTTCTAGGGTTTTGGACTTGACTGTGCACTTCTGATGAATTCCAAACCCTAATTCCTTGAGACCTTGACTTCAAATGATGTCCCAAGTTGTATGGATTCTTGATTATTGACCATGGTGCCCAAATTCCACAAGAATGGCCACCATCCACTGCTTTGACTGATTGCTGACTTTCTAGGGTTTTTTTGTCTGGCTGTGCATTGACTGATGACCTCTGAGCCTTCAACCCTTGACTTGAACACTTCAAATGAACCTCCAAGTCATGTGAACTTGTTGGACAAACCCTAGGACTTTGATTCCTTGAGAAACACCCTTGCTTGATTGGTTGACTAATCTCCTGATCAGTTTGACCTAATTCTGGCTTGCTTGCTCTTGAGGCAACTGGGGGACAATGCAAATGCTATGCAATGGATCATGATATGCTATGACTTAATATGAAAATGTATGTACAATGATAGGTGCAAAATTGAGGTGCTACACTGGTCTAGGAAAAATGATCGAGCTTGAAGATAACAAGTCCCGGGCTGGCATTGGCTATTCTTCTGGGGTCTTCAGCGACAAAGGGTTGTTCAAGAGTGGAGGTTTCATCCACGCCGATCAAGCTAAAGAAGCTGCTGCTATTCTGGAAGAAGATGCAGAGGATACTGACAATTTTGTCATCCCTGGCGGGATCTGCCACAATTGGGTCGCTGTGGATGTTCCTACGGTCATTCATAAGTCAGCGTAATATGTTTGCTTTGTTTAAAAAACCCTTCTCCCATGCCAAAAGGAGAAGTGATGACATTGTTGGCATCACATTTATACAATGATATTTCATTCAATAAACGCATGTTAAACATTTGTTTTTCCATTTGTTTTCACTTTTTGTTTTTTGCATGAAATCGGTGATCACAAAAAACCCTAAAAACAAGAATAAAAGCAATCTTTTCATCTGCATAATGATTGCCTTGTTTGGTTTCTAAAAAGCTTTTATATCAAAATCATTATGCAGGTTGATTTTTTTAAACCCATTGAACATAATGATCCAACGCCATCTCCCAATCTTGAATTCCCTGTATTTGAGGCAGAGGAAGATGATGTTGAAGGGGATTCCTGACGAGATTACCCGTTTTCTTGAGTATGAAAAGAAGATCATTCAGCTGCGTCTTGAGAATCAGCAGAACAGTCAAACTGGGGTTTTTACAAATGTAAAAAAAAAAGAAAAAAAAAGAGAGGGGTGAAAAACAAAATTAAAATCAAAATAAAAAAAAATCAATCAAAAGAAAATAAAAAAAGAAGAGTATGCCCTCAAATCCCAAGTTGACTGATGCAGAATGGGTTCAGAGTCGTTACGACCAATTGAATTTGATTGAAGAAAAACGATTGACTGCCATGTGTCATGGTCAGTTATATCAGCAGAGAATGAAGAAAGCATTCGATAAGAAGGTCAAGCCTCGTGTGTTCCGAGAAGGTGACCTTGTGCTCAAGAAAGTCTTGTCTTTCGCGCCCGATTCCAGGGGCAAGTGGACTCCAAACTATGAAGGTCCATATGTTGTCAAGAGAGCCTTTTCAGGCGGTGCTTTGATGCTTACAACTATGGATGGGGAGGATTTCACTCGTCCTGTGAATTCAGATGCAGTCAAGAAATACTTCGCCTAAAAAGAAAAATAAAATAACTCGCTAAGTTGAAAACCCGAAAGGGCGGCTTAGGCAAAAATGAGCGTCTCGGTGGATAACCCGAAAGGGTGATCCAGGCAAAAATTAGAGACATGAAAAAAAAAGAATATTTGCATCCCGCTAGATTGAGTACCTCACCCTGGGGCAATCTAGGCAAAAATAAGGGATTTGGCAAGTAACTGCATCTTGACAAGACTTTCAGTTTCACAACTGTCTTTTCGTCAGAGATTCTCGCTCAGTCATCGTCAACTGAAGCTTCAAATACATCGGATTCAAATTGGTAGAGAAATGGTCATTATGTTCAATGTAGCCCTCTTCCATTATATATCACCGATTTCAAATTTTGTACAGATCTATGGAGTCTTGCCATTTGCAGGCTACCATTCCGTCCAATAAATTTGAGCTTTTATCCAATTATTTGCATTCTTATTTGTTTCAAATTAACAAATGTTTTGCATGTTTTAATTGATAAAATGTCATTGTTTTAAACAAATAAAGTTTTCAAGTTTGTTTTTAAACAAAGTGAACATTCACAATGATGAAAGGATACTTAAGAATTTCTCAGTGCTCTCCCAAGGGTGGCATGTTTTCCAACAGGGTAAGACATTTGTTCATATTCCTGGCATGGCTGTATCTTCTTTCTCCAGATTGTTGTTGGGGTTTTCTCCCCGAGCAGAGCTTCTGTTGAGATTTTGTTCCCTAAGCAGGGTATTTGTTGGGATTTCTCCTTAGCAGATTTTTGTTGAGCAGAGCCTTTGTTAGGACTCTCCCCATCAGAGTGCTTGTTGAGGTTTTCACCTCTCCTCCCTTCAGCAGAGCAGTGATTCTTTCCTCCTCAGCAGTTGTGGCTCCTTTTGGAATGTTCAGTATTTGGTGGTTGATCCCCAGTTCTCCTTCTCTACCTCAGATAAATCCCCAGTAGATTTGTGGCATGGTGGATTGTATCTGTGATGATTTCTCCCCTGCAGAGATTTGGTGATTTTACTGATATCCTCTTATCCCAGTAGAGTTGCTTGTGTGGCAGAATCTACTTGTGTGATCTTTTTTCTCCCTCAGTGGATTCGTCCCCAGAGGAGTTGCTGACAGTATCCCCAGTAGAGTTGCTTGTGCGGCCAGATTCTACTTGTGTGTTCTGTTATCGTAGCAGTTCTTGCCTGTGCAGTGAGCTCCTTTGTTCCCAGTTGAGACTGATGATCCATCCTTGCAGAGATCTTGTTGTTTCCTGATCCCGACAGATTGTTTATTCTCCGGTGATACTGGCTTTCTCTCCTGTGGTGTGGTACCGGGCCTTTAATTCCTGGACTTGTTTGTGTTAGATATGTCTGTTTTGTCAGCATTCATCAAACATAAATCACGCATATTCATGCATACTTTCAACATTCAGATATTCATGTTGCATCTTTTGCCATATATCTTTTGTTTGTTGTCTCCTGCTAAGTGGTGATATAGATCTCTCTAGTAGATCTCCACAAGCAGATGTCGGGTGTCTAATCTCTCAATATAGAGTCAGCCCCTTAAGCAGAAAGTATCTGTCATTCATTCTGCAGCTCCCCACTGAGATATTTCCTCGTGGATGACGATTGTTTCCGTTTCCTCCCAACACATATATTGGGATGGATTTTCCCTTTTGAGTTCTTTCCTCATTAGGACGAGTCTTGATTCAGTTTGCCTTTTTGGTTTGATCCTGAATTGGCCTTTCGTGATTATCTCTTGTGCTTCCCTGTGGAATAAATGAATGTTTGCTCAGTAACCGGCAATCATTCACTTTATTCTCAGCGGAATTTTTGGGCTTCTACCCAGTAACCGGTAGTTGTAAGTCCTATCCTTTGTGGTTTTCTACCCAATAACCGGTAGTTGTAAATCCTATGTACCTTTTGTACCTTTTGCTCTTTGCGGAATCTGTGGTTGTTTACCCAGAGATTGGTATTTGTGAACTCTTTTGTTCCTCGGCAAGAGTCGTTGGTTTTCTACCCAGTATTCGGTAGTTGTAAATCCTATTTTCTTGCTCTCCAGCAGTTTGTGGTTTTCTACCCAGTAACTGGTAGTTATGAACCCTATTTTTTTCCCCGTGGGAGTTGTGATCCTTTTCGCCCCCCACGCAGAGGCTTTGGTTTTCTACCCCGTATTCGGTAGTTATAAATCCTACTTTGTATCCCCTAGCAGAGGTAACCTTTTTGGTTCAGTCTGATTGATGGCGGATTTTGCGGTCTTCTACCCAGTATTTGGTAGTTATAAATCCTATGTTGTTGTTGTCTCCTCAACGGAGTTTGTGCTTCCTGGTGGAATAGTTGGATAATTGCTCAGTAACCGGCAATCATTCACCTTATCCTCAGCTGAGTCGTTGGTCTTCTACCCAGTATTCGGTGGTTATAAATCCTATATTCTCCCCTGTGTAGAGTTAACCTTGTTGTTCATCCTAACCGATGACGGTTACTCATCCGTGGTTTTCTACCCGGTATTCGGTAGATGTAATCCCCTCTTGGTGGTTGTCAATATCCAGTATTCGATGTTGATCTTTCCTCACCCTCTCCTGGGTAATTGCTCCGAGTAAGCAATTGTATCTCCAGCAGGTCTTTTTGTGGATAATTGTCGTATGCTAGCAATTTTATCCTCAGCGGGTCCTTTCACCGTTTGCCAGTGATTTGTTCCCCGGATCATTGATTGTTTATCAATGCATCCCCTGTGAGTCCTCTTTCATTTACCCTTTTGTTGGTAATGATTGTTGCTCCCTTTGATTGGTCATCTTTAAATACCTAGTTTGGTATCCCAATGCCTTTCTTTTTGGATGATTTATCCTCTTTTAACCCAGTAACCGGTTGTGGATAATCTTCCATGCGAGTGTATTATCCATGTTCTGACGGTAATGGATAATATATCTCATGCACTCTTCAGTCGAAGCCTGTTGTATTTCCCCAGTCGAGTAAGATTCGTGTTCCTTTTGCGGAATCGAATATTCCTTTCTACCCTTTTTTGAGCGTATCTCCCAGTAACCGGTGATATGTTTCCTGGATAATTGCCGTATGCTTGCAATTTATCCCCAGCGAGTTATCTTTCGTCTACCCTGTTGTTGTTGGTAACGATTGTTTCTCTTTTCGGTTGGTCACCTATTATATACCCAGTAACCGGTATCCCTGGTACTCCTTCCATGCGAGTATATTATCTACATTCTGACGGTAATAGATAATATATCTCATGCACTCTTTGGGTCAAATCTTTTGATTTTTTCTCCAGCAGAGTAAGATTCATATTCCTTGTGGAATCAAATATCCATCCTGAAAAAAAAATCAAGTTTGCATTTTGCTCTCTTCAGGATGATGAGTGTTTTGGCAGTAAAAACCAATTCACGTTTTCGGTCGGTTGCCTATTATATACCCAGTAACCGGTATCCCTGGTGTTCCTTCCATGCGAGTATACTATCCACGTTCTGACGGTAATGGATAATATATCTCATGCACTCTTTGGTTGAAGCCTTTTGTCCTTCCCCATTTGCGGAGTCGAATGTCCATCCTGTAAGTTGATTTGCTTTTTCAAGCCCTCCTTTCGGATGATGAGTGTTTTGGAAGTAAACCCCAATTCACGTTTTGGGTCGGTCACCTATTATATACCCAGTAACCGGTATCCCTGGTGTTCCTTCCTTTCTGCTCCCTATTATGACCTTGGTCCCCTGCGGAGTCAGATTTTCCTGAGTCGATGTACCTTTTTCAGGTCTTCCTCAGATGTTTTGGTTGATTGATATCTCTCACCCTTATACCGGTCTTAGATATTCATTCTTCCTGAGCTTGTTGTTCTTTCACCCAGTAACCGGTGTTCAGATCACATGTCTCTTTAAGCTTGTTACCCAGTAACCGGTAACACCTCACCCCTCTTGTTTTCCTCTGGAGAGTCTTTGTTAGACATTCCCCAGCGGAGTTTCTGTTGTGATTCACCCTTTTGCTGTATTGGTGTTTTCCCCAATATATGCAATTTTCCCCGGCAGGGAGATTCTGTGTGAATCTTTCCCCAGCCTGAGTCCGGATTTTTATCCGAGGTATCCTTTGTGGATAGTTTTTGCTGTATTGGCATTTTCCCCAATACACGCATCTTTGAGTCAGCTTGAGTCTTTCCATCGGATTTGTTTCCCTTTGGAACTCTTTTCCCCAATTTGAGTCCTTTACTCCCCAGTAAGGTCTCCAGTCGAGTCGTGTCCTACTCACGCAGTGTCAATTTCTTTTTCCCCTAATTCTGAGTCGTGTCCTGCTCTTGAAGACTCAATGGGTTGTGTCCTCGGTCAGCAAGATGAATCAGGAAAGAAAGAATATGCTATTTACTACTTGAGCAAGAAGTTCACCGATTGTGAGTCTCGATATTCAATGCTTGAGAAAACATGTTATGCTTTGGCTTGGGCTGCTAAGCGCCTACGCCAGTATATGTTAAATCATACGATGTGGTTGATATCCAGAATGGATCCAATCAAGTATATCTTCGAGAAGCCTGCTTTAACAGGGAGGATTGCCCGTTGGCAGATGTTGTTATCTGAGTATGATATTGAGTATCGAGCTCAGAAGGCTATTAAAGGTAGTATCTTGGCTGACCACTTGGCACATCAGCCGATTGAGGATTATCAGTCAGTTCAGTATGACTTCCCAGATGAGGAGATTCTATATTTGAAAATGAAAGATTGCGATGAGCCTACACTCGATGAAGGGCCAGAGCCTAGTTCCAGATGGAGTATGGTGTTTGATGGCGCTGTAAATCAATATGGAAATGGTATTGGGGCAGTGATTATTACTCCTCAGAGCACACACGTTCCTTTTACAGCAAGGCTAACTTTCAAATGCACGAATAATATGGCTGAGTATGAGGCCTGTATTATGGGATTGGAGGAGTGCATTGATCTTAGGATCAAGCATCTTGATGTATATGGTGATTCGGCCCTCGTTGTTAATCAGATTAAGGGTGAATGGGAGACGAATCAGCCTGGTCTCATTCCATATAGAGATTATGCGAGGAGGATTTCGACGTTCTTTACTGAGGTTGACTTCCATCATATTCCTCGAGATGAGAATCGGATGGCAGATGCTCTTGCTACACTTGCTTCTATGATTGTAGTTAAACTTTGGAATGAAGTTCCCAATATCACTGTGATGCGCTTGTGTAAGACCCCAATTTTGTCCCTAAGATCCCTCATGGCATCATATCATAACATTGCATAGCTTCAAGGATCATTGGACACCTTGCTTCCTTCCCTGTGGGTGGGATCTTTCTTGAGAGTGGTTATTGATCACCAAGCATTACTTGCTTTTGTGTATCATTGCTTTTCTTTTAATCACTAACCAAAAATGACCAAAAATATGTCATCTAACATTTGTCTTGCAGCTTAAACAGTCAAAAGGTCAAGGCAATCAAGTGAATCCTTTGTGCAAGAGATGAGTTTTTCCTTGAGATATGGATCATGTGATCATTATATTGAGCTTATGTGAGCTAGAGGTTCATTTTGGAGCAAATTCCCCGGGTGATTGAGGCCCAAGTTCATCAAAATATTTTCAGGTCATCCAAGGACCTATGCAAGTCAACTGAAAGTCAACTGTGGGTTTTGAATTGAGAAATTGAGTTTCTTCATCCCATTCATGTTCCAACAATGCTTATTCATCATGACAAATATCAACATTGAGAAATTTGAAGCCAGTGCAAAAGTTTCCAAAAATGGAAAGTGACCTATAATTTCAAGTTTCCAAAAATGGAAAGTTTTTGGACCAAATTCAACTCAACTTTCCAGCATCAAAGAAGCTTCAAATGAATTTTTGTCCAACATGAAAGTTGAAGATATCTCTCTCCCATCTCCAAAAAGTCCAAGATCATGAGCATCTGATGAATGGTTGAGGAGATATGTTCAAATCATTGCCAAGTGTGCATGGAACTTCAAAAGGCCATAACTTTTGATTCATAACTCCAAATTGAGTGGCTCTTCTTGCATTTTTCTTCTCATGACATGAACTTTCCATATCATTCATCACATTGCATAAAATTTTATCACATGATCATTTGCTATTCCATGCCTATTTTGGAGGGAAATTTGAAAATTTAAAAATGGTGCATTACATGAACTATTTTCCATTGCCATTGTGTTGGTAAAATGATTTTGAGTGACTTTGACCATGTACATGGTACTGTTCACGTGAGAATACTCCATGCACCACCAATTTTCAATTTTTTTGCCATACACCTTATCTTGCTTAATCTCAACTAAACCATGATTAATTTTAATTAAAATGAGATTAGGACAGAGTATATAAACTAAATCCTAACAGAATTTCACTCCAGCTTCATCAATTCTAGATCTAGATCTCAAAATTCTTCTTCCCTCCAAAATTTTCTCTCCATTGAAATTCAAATTTCTTCCACATAACCTTGCTATTTTCTTGCATATTCTTGTTCTCTGGTGTGGATTTGGTGTAGATCAAGCATTGGATCATCAAATTTGGACCAGAATCGTGCTGTGCAAGTTCAAGAACACAAACATGGAAGTTCAAACCTGAGCTGGATCTGAGCAATTTCAAGCTTCAATTCACACCTCAAGCTTCATAACATCAACATAGGATTGGATTTGCAGCTGGCCAAGCCTTGAATCGTGCGTTTTCAGGAACTGCTCTTCAAGAGGTCAAGTTTTCGAATCTCATAATTCTTCAATCCATTGACATGTTATTGTAGATCTTTGAGTGCTGATCAATCTGATATAAAATTCGTGTGAAATGGTTGAAAAATGGATGAGTTATGCTTGATTAAAGTTTGACATGTCAAAATGTTTTTGCTCGTATCTCTTAATCCATGGCTTGTTTGGCTTAGATATTACTCGATCTGTATTCTACATGATAAGAGCTTTAAAATGATGTAAAATTTTCAAAATTCTGGAAAAATTTTCTTGATGTTGTTACTGTTCCTCACCGTCTTCGCGAGGAAGACGGTGTTTTCCACCGTGCGCGGCTGCAAGCACCGCCGTCTGCAAATCACGTTGGCGCTAGGGTTTTTGTGTGCTGGATTCCACATGTGCGTCCATTTGGCTAAACGATTGGCCAATGTTTTCTTGACCGAGCGCCACATGCGCTTTGACCGTGACTAGGACGCCAGGTCAATAAATGAAACTCAGCGTTTCATATGTTCCCTTCATTCGATTCCTGCTTCATACATTTTGGATATTATTTTCATTTCAGCGCTCATTTGAAATGCTACACGCTTCGATTCCAGCATGCGCCATTTTTTTCAAATTTTGCTTCACATTATCTTTCCCTCCAATTTAATATGTGCATGATCCATGTTTATTTCATTTTTTTGCCAACTTTGAAAATGCATATCAAATTGAAAAATCATCCAAATAATTCCCTTCTTTTTGTTAATTGATCCTTGAAATGTCTTTTATTTTTTTGTATGGATTTCATGATTTTACCATTTCTGGATTTTGAATTGTGTTAGACTAATTGAACATATATGCTTTTGTGACCTTGCTTCATTCTTTCTATTGTGAAATGCTTGATATTGATCCAAATGCCATGAAATTTTGCATGATGACTCTTAACATGTTGATTGACCTTTTAGGCTTGGTTTGATATTTTTTCTCATGCTCCATCCCTGTTTTATGTACATGTTGATAGGGTGTGACAATGCATGTCACACAATTGGATGTCCTATTTGATCATTTTCATTGATAGACCAATTGATCTCTTCTGTTTACAATTTTTGGTATGATGATTACATTTGGCATGTTGTATGCTCATGAAAATTTCCAGAATTGTTTGAGTCATTTCTGTTTTGATATGGAATTTTGATTCTTAATGATCATTTGAATGCTTTGAAGTTGTCTTTGCCATAGCATGCTCATGAAATGGATTTTCTTAATGCTTTTGATTTGGTCCTTTTTAGGACATGTTCATGATTGAATAAACATGCTTTGTGTTGAGTTTTAGCTTCTGTTTTGAATTTTTTCTCCACCTTTGACCCTAGGCTTTGACCTAGGGGTTTGTACTCACATTTGAGTTTTGAATTTCAGGTTCAAGCATTCATCTCCATAATTGATGTTGCTTCATCATTTGAGCTTGACTATTTGCTGTTGTTTGCTAACATTTGGTTGTTTTGTAGGCTTTGATGATAATTCACTTGAGTGTTTGCCTTATGGCTTACATGTTGTACATATTGGATTTGTCTGTCTGTTGAGATCTGTTAATTGTTGTCTGTTTGTCTGAATACTGTACTGATTGTTTAGTTGTTTATACAAGTACCTAAGTTGCTTTAAGTTCATTTGAACTTTGCTTTGCTTGTGGTTGGCATACCACTTAGGTAAATTCCTACTCTCCATGTAGTCTGGAAGACCTGCTGTTTTTGGCAGGCACCTATCTGAAGCCCTCCTTAAGAGGCCATGTTTTTGTTTGTTTATATTTGTGCCAAGCAGGTTAAGTCCTCTTAAGAGGCAATTGGCAGATAGAAGGGATGTGCAATCCATCCCCTGCTATTCAGTTGAGTCCTTCATCTTGCTCACACTGTGTGTTGATGCATTTTGAATAAAAACCCAAAATCTTGTACATAGAGTCAGTCATTGTGGAATAGAGTTCCTCATTCTGGACTCCCACACATTCTTTGATTCAAGCTCTCCTAGGCCAGGGATAAGAGCTATGAGGTCTAATCCTCATCTCACATTTCATCTGCTCACCCTAACTCTCAATGTTAGAGGTTAAGAGCTTCTGTTTACACTGATACAGATGACTTGTTTGTCGAGGTTGACATGACCCCTTGACTAAAGCCCACCTTTGTGTGAAGCCCATTGTTTGTGTATAGTGTGTGCTTGTTTGTTCATTTGTGCATAATTGTTTGTGTGTGCCTCTGTGCATTGTTTACATCTATGAGCATTAATTGTATATCATTTCATGATCATTGTTCACACTTTGTGACATTTTGTTTTGTCCATTGAGGAGTCAATTGTAAGTCCAGCTATTGGCAGTTGTTTCCTGTGATCTGGTAGGAGTTGGAACTAAGACCACTGATTGGCATTCCATTTCCTTGGAGTCGAGTGTAAGACCATATATTGGCAACTTGTTTCCTCGTGCTTATTGCATTTGTTTTCTTTGCTTTGTGAGACTAGTGTAAGTCCATAGATTGGCATCTGGTATCCATCTTTGTTTTGTGAGGCTAGTGTAAGTCCATAGATTGGCATCTGGTATCCATCTTTGTTTTGTGAGGCTAGTGTAAGTCCATTGATTGGCATCTGGTATCCATCTTTGTTTTGTGAGTTTAGTGTAAGTCCATTGATTGGCATCTGGTTTCCTTTTGTTTTGGCTATCTCTGATACACGTTTTACTTGCTTACTGCTTGGTGTTGCTTTATTCCAAAGGAACTTACTTGAATCATTTCTATGATTTTGAAAAAGCAATCCTGCCTGTGGCTTTGTCCCTTAACCCTCACTCTTTTGTTTCCTTACAACCTCCACTTGCATTTTAACCCAAACCGGAAAACTTTTGTGCAAACATTTTGACTTGTTTTCAAAACTAGAAACCTAGGCCTTAAGCCTTTGATTTTCAAACTTCACTTTCATAAATACTCATTGTGAATTGAACTTTAATGTCAACTTTGACTTCATTTTTGTGAATACTTCTAATTGATTAATTCCACTCACTCAATTGTCTTTTGTGATTTCAATGATCACTTCCTAATCAAATTTTCATGCATTAGCCATAGATCTGAGTTATCTTAGTGATTGATGTAAATCTCACCGCATCCTTAGTGATTGAATTGTAAGACTTCCATGCTTATTATAGGGTTAACCCCTCACTAGCGTGTTGAAGCTGTTCTCACATGGTGGATTGTTGGTTCAGGTTGAGTTTTCTCCCGTTGATAATGAAAGACCTTAAGGCTTTTGTTTAAAATCAATCCACTCATATTTTGGAAATCTTTTAGCCGAACTACGGCGTTTTGATCCTTGTCTTTCATGAAAAGGTACGTAGGCAATGGGTTCATCCATCCAAACACAAAAATAATAAAAATTGTATATTCTTTTCTCATCTCTTCAATCAATGTTTGCACAAAATATTTCATAAACAAATAATGAATACAACAAGTTGTGAAAAGAGGTTCCCTAGGAGTACCTAGGATGTTGTGGGTGCCTAACACCTTCCCACAACATAATTACCCCCTTACCCAGATCTCTGACCTTTTATTAGTTTTCTCTGTGTAAAACTTCTTAGGCTTTTGTTCGCTTTCTAGCCATTCCTTTGGATAAATAGAAGTGCGGTGGCGACTCTATCTTTGTATGCTTTGCTTTTGATTTAGTCAATAAATCATAAAGTGACGAATACACCGCTACAGCTTGGACAGACCAGCTCATGTATTTGCAGTAGAAGAAGTAGAAGATGATAAGCCATGGTATTATGATATCAAGTGTTTCCTTCAGAACCAGTCTTACCCGCCTGGGGCATCTGTGAAAGATAGGAAGACTCTGAGGAGATTATCAGGAAGTTTCTACCTCAATGGTGATGTGCTTTATAAGAGAAATTTTGACATGGTTCTGCTCAGATGCGTGGATAGACACGAAGCAGACCTGTTGATGACTGAGGTCCATGAGGGTTCATTTGGTACTCATTCCAACGGACATGCCATGGCTAGAAAGATGTTGAGAGCAGGCTACTATTGGCTGACAATGGAGTCTGACTGCTGCAAATATGTGAAGAAATGCCATAAGTGTAAGATTTATGCAGATAAGATTCATATTCCCCCGACACTTCTGAACGTGATTTCATCACCATGGCCTTTCTCCATGTGGGGAATTGACATGATTGGCATGATAGAGCCAAAAGCGTCTAATGAACACAGATTTGTTCTCGTAGCTATTGATTACTTCACCAAGTGGGTTGAAGCGGCATCATATGCAAATATGACCAGGCAGGTGGTCGTGAAGTTTATCAAGAATCAACTCATATGCCAATATGGTGTGCCAAATAAGATCATTACTGATAATGGATCTAACTTGAACAACAAAATGATGAAAGAGTTGTGTAGTGAGTTCAAGATTGCACATCATAACTCTTCTCCCTATAGACCCAAGATGAATGGGGTTGTTGAAGCTGCTAATAAGAATATCAAGAAAATTATCCAAAAGATGGTTGTCACGTACAAAGATTGGCATGAGATGTTGCCATTTGCTTTGCACGGATATCGCACATCTGTCCGCACTTCAATAGGGGCAACCCCTTTCTCTCTTGTTTATGGCATGGAGGCTGTACTCCCAGTAGAGGTGGAGATCCCATCAATGAGAGTCTTGATGGAAGCCAAGTTGACTGAGGCTGAGTGGGTTCAAGTCGTTATGACCAGCTGAATTTGATAGAAGAAAAGAGACTGACTGCCATGTGCCATGGTCAATTATATCAGCAAAGAATGAAGAAAGCTTTTGATAAGAAGGTCAAGCCCCATGTGTTCCGAGAAGGTGACCTTGTGCTCAAGAAAGTCTTGTCTTTCGCGCCCGATTCCAGGGGCAAGTGGACTCCAAACTATGAAGGTTCATATGTTGTTAAAAGAGCCTTTTCAGGCGGTGCTTTGATACTTACAACTATGGATGGGGAGGATTTCACTCGTCCTGTGAATTCAGATGCAGTCAAGAAATACTTCGCCTAAAAATAAAAACAGAATAGCTCACTAAGTTGAAAACCCGAAAGGGCGGCTTAGGAAAAAATGAGCGTCTCGGTGGATTGAAAACCCGAAAGGGCGATCCAGGCAAAAGTTAGAGACATAAAAAAAATGAATATACATATCCCGCTAGATTGAGTACCTCATCCTGGGGCAATCTAGGCAAAAATTAGGGATTTGGCAAGTAACTGCATCCTGACAAGACTTTGTTCTACAACTGTCATCCGTCAGAGATTCTTGCTCATTCATCATCAGCCGAAGCTTCAAATATATCGGATCCAGAATTGGTGGAGAAATGGTCATTATGTTCAATGTAGCCCTTTCCAATATATATCACCAATTTCAAACTTGTAAAGATCCACGGAGTCTTGCCATTTGCAGACTACCATCCCATCAAATAAATTTGAGCCTTTATCCAATTATTTGCACTCTTATTTGTTTCTATTTCAACAAATGTTTTGCATGATTCAATTGAAAAAATATCATTGTTTTAAATAATCATTTCTTTCATAATTTGTTTTTAAACAAAGCGAACATTCACAATGACGAAAGGATACTTAGGAGATCTTCAGTGCTCTCCCAAGGATGGTATGATCCCCAACAGGGTAAGACATTTGTTCATATTCCTGGCTTGTGTGTATCCTCTTCCTGCCGGAGCCTTTTGTGGTTTTTTTTCTACTAAGCAGGGTGTTTGGCGAGATATTCACTCTTCCCGTCAGCAGAGTAGTAACCATCTCTCCTCGGCAGATGTGATCTCTTTGGTAAGCGCGGTATTTGGTGGTGACCTGGAAGGCTTCCTGTTTGGTGGTTGATCCACAGGTTCCCCACCTCCTCGGATAGATTCCCCAGTAGAGTTGTTTATGTGGCGGATTTTATCTGTGCAATAACTCCTGTCCCCAGCTGGAATGACTGATGTCCAACCCCCTTACCCAGATCTCTGATTCTCTTTTACTAGTTTTTGTTAAAACTTTTAGGTTTTTGTTCGCTTTCTAACCATTCCTTTGGATAAATAGAAGTGTGGTGGCGACTCGACTTGTATGATTTACCTTGGATTTAGTCAATATCTCTAATGGTAACGAATACCCCGCTACACTCGTGTATGACATGGAAGTAGTTCTCCCTGTAGAGGTTGAGGTCCCATCAATGCAAGTCTTGTTGGAAGCTAAATTGTCTAAGGTTGAATGGTGTCAAAGCAGTCAATTGAATTTGATATAAGAGAAGAGGATGACAATTTTATGTCAAGGCCAATTATATCAAAAGAGAATAAAGAAAGCATTTGACAAGAAGGTTCGACCCTGCATATTCAGAGAAGGCGGCCTCGTGCTCAAAAAGATCTTGTCCTTCAACACTGATTCTAGGGGTAAGTGGACTTCTAGTTATGAAGGCACATATGTTGTTAAGAGATCCTTCTTTGGCGGTGCAATGACTCTTACGAATATGGATGGTGAGGAGCTCCCTTGTTCTGTGAATGTCGATGCAGTCAAAAAATACTTTTCCTAGAAAGAAAATAAAAGAACAACTCGCTAATTTGTAGACCCGAAAGGGAGGTTTAGGCAAAAATGAATGTCTTGGTGGATTGAAAACCCGAAAGGACGGTCCAGGAAAAAATTAGAGACATAAACAAAAATAATCATCCCGGTAGATTGAATACTCGAAAGGGAAATCTATGCAAAAATTAGCGATTATGGAAAGTAACTACATCAGGTCAGACTTGATCCTTTGAAGCAACAATGTCTATCAAAGATTCTCATTTAGTCTTCCTCGACCGGAGTTTTGAGCATAGAGGAATTCAAAGTTGTTAGGGAGAATATTGGTCATTGCATTTCAATGTAGTCATTTCCATGTGTTTACCATTTTTTTCAACTTTGTAATTATCCATGGAGTCACGCCATTTGCGGGCTACCATTTGTCATACCCCAAAATTTGCCTTACTTTCTTTTAATTTGTCTGGCTTATGATTTTGTTCATTTGCATACTCTTTCTATTTTGATCATACAATCATCGACATTTGCATATGGTAACAAATTTAGGCCAAATATTCGATGATAATAGATTTAATCAGTTTAAGTGGATTTTCGAGGTGGATATTATTTGATAATTATTCGGGTTTATTTCTCGTATTACTTGTGGTGGGGATCATCTCTTTATTTGAGATTCATGGTTATCAGGAGAGATTGAAACAATCATCAATTAATTCGGAGGTTTGCTTGGATTTAAAGGAAATGTCAAAGTTGGAATAAAAGGGAAATTTCATTCATTTAGTGGAAAATATCACTTCTCAAAAGTACTAAAAGTCATGCGTTAAGTTACTCAAAATTCAAGCAAAAAATGGTAGAAAAATCAAGGCAAATGCATGAAAATTCAAGTTCAATTACTAGTGACTCTTTGCCTTATATTCTAACTTGGTACTTTTGCTAAACTCCGACATCATTGGTCTTTAACTATCCTTAACTACCCATTTCTCCACAATCCATCCATTTATCAAATTACCCTTAACTACCACAACTTCCAAACTAACACAAAACTTCCAAACAAACACAAATCTCAACTTCCATTTTTTCACTCAATCCTAGCCACTCTTAACATTTAATCTTATGGTCGAAATTGGTGATCCGCAACTAAGGATTAAATTACTCCTAACCGTTGATAAACCAATTACTTGGATCATAATCAAATGGTAATCATTCACCTACCAATTCTATATAAACATCTTATTTTTCATATTTTGGGGGTTAACGAACCTAACTTGAAAAATTTACAATTAATAATCATTTTTCCACTACTTTTTCTTCTCAATTTTTCTCTGAATATTCATCTTCTCCCTCACCCTCACTAAAGTTCATATTCATCACCATTTAGAATTTCACATTGAATTTCTAAAATGGTGGAGCTTAGCCATCAACAAAATATATATTATCATCAACAATTCAAGCATTATCATCAAAAAAATCATCCATCAACAATTTCTACATTATCATCAACAATCATCATCTAAAGTTTATCAAGATTTATCAACAATCATCATCCAAGATTCATCAATTCAAGCTTATTCATCAATATTATTCATTCATGATTCATCTTCTACATTCATTCATCATCAAGAATAATTATCAAAATTTGGAAGTTAATTGGATTAATGGAGCTCATTCTTAAAGTATTTCGGGTATCTTTTTGGCACTCCGATTTTCAACGTTAACCGGAGCAAATCTCCGCTTCGTCGATAGTCTTTTATCTCTTCCACACGCTTGTCACAAGTTATTAAGTATTTGTTGATTGATTTAGCTTAAGCCACTGTTTTGAAATTGATTATTGAATAATCACTTATTTTTGCATAAGACATAAACTTGAAAATAATGGTTTTTTAATTATTAATTATTAATAACATGTGAATATATTATTTGAATCGATTTTTCGCGTTGATCATGAATATATAACTATTTTTTTGTTCCGATGTATATTTTAGTCGAACCAACTCATTCTTTAATCAAATTTTTTGCTCACTTTTTACTTTTTTCGATATAATTCGTAGTTTGCTTCACAATTTGCAGTATATATTTGATTTCTTTATGAAATTCTGATTTCAACGATATATTAACTCATTAAATTCAATTTCATTGACCACTACTCAAAATTTGTCCAAAGTTGGTAATTTTTTTTTTCTACTATGTGTTTCTGCTATACTGTATAGTACTACACATTATCACTACTATATCATTATTATATATTATTATTTTTCTTTAAGTACTGCTATATTGTTTACTTATATTGTAGTATCTACATGATAACTAGTTACCAAAATAAAAAATAAAAAAATTTCTAACTATAATTTTTCATAATAAACCTTCATAAGTAAATCAACGTTTGATTATAAAATTGATGAAAATGAGAATCAAGGGACCGTAAAACCATAGAAGATTAGCCACTGCACACTGGGAATGAGAATTTGTTGCTACTTCACTCTGCTATTTTTTTTTTACTATGTTAACATTTATTGCATAGAATCACTTTTTTTTATCACATCATGTTTTCCTAATTGCTACTACTACTTTACTCTTATTTATTTGATTCTGTTTAAAGCTTGCTATATGTCCAATTTAATTAATAAAATAATACCACATGTCATTTTTAGATTAGTAAATAGAATAGAGTTTTAGAAATAATTCTATATATACAAATTTATCATAGTTAATTTAATTTTGTAATAAAAATATGATTTTAATTCTTTTAATTAATTAGGATTAAATTAATTAGGGATCTAGGAATTGCTTAGATCTAATTAGGATTTTTGATTTAGTTTAAATTAAATAAAAGTTGATTAGATTTGATTACAATTTTAAATCTTAATTAGTTTAAAGAGGATAATAGAATTTTAGAAATGTTAGAAATAATTAGGAATAATTAGTAATTAGATCCTAAGCCTTAGTTAATTAGGCCTATTAGAGAAATTGAAATTTAGTGATTAAGATCTAATTCTTGATTCGTGAACAACTAATTAGATTTTTTTGGAAATTTATTTTGATTAGTTAGATTTAGAAAATTAGGAGTTAATTAGAATTAGATAATTTTTTAGAATAATTAGATTTATTTAGGATTTAATTGATCTTTAGTGATTTTCATGAATAGATTTAATTCAATATCCATAGCTTTATAAAATGATTATTTTGCCCCTTAAGGATTTGTTTGACTATTTTAACCATATAACATGCTCCCTTAGGAAATTCAGACATATAATTTTAATCAAGTTTTTGACTAACTATTACATGATCCCTTAGATTAGTTTCATTAAATTCTAACCATTATATTAGGTTCTAACTTAACTTTCAAACTAAATATTAACCCACGATTCAAATTGATCAAAAGTAATTTTGATAAATTAAATCCTTTGAACTTGTATAATCCCACGGTCTATTTTTAGTGACCAAGAGACCCTTGGTCACTTGATAAGACTTTTTCTTCTAAGCTGAGGAGCTCGAGACCTCAAGTCAAAATTCTCAATCAAGCCATCCTCAGTCATACCAAGCAGCGGATAATACAAGCGCGTCAAAGATGGCATCTTCAAGAGCTTGTCAAATACAAGTTAGGATTGTGTGGCATGAGCCTTAAGTAATAAAGAAGGAATGAGATTGGAGAATTCCTACCCCCATTCTGAATATCTTTGGGTATGGGAAGAATGACCCAACGTTCATCATATTCACCTCTATTCATATACTTTAGCACAATTCTAATTATACGATTGACAAGTCTCTCTCTCACAAAGCAATACAACAAGCAAGGACTACATCAACAACTTATCAATCACGATTCAAGTTGTACGACATGACCCTTAAGCAATGGAGAAGGAATGAGACTGGAGAATTCCTACCCCCATTCTGAATATCTTTGGGTACGGGACGCTTGACTCAATTGCTCATTGTATTCACCTTCATTTATAGACTTTAGTGCAATTCAAATCGAACTATTGATAAGGTCTTCATCATCATCAATGCAAGAAACAACAAAGATTCTTCTCTAGCAACTTGAAAGTTAGGATGAGGATCATATGCCACGATCCTTAAGTGGTAAAGAAGGAATGAGACTGGAGCTTTCCTACACTCATTCAGGATATCTTTGGGTGCGAGACACTTTGCTCGTTGCTTATCGTATCCATCTTTACTCATACACTTTAGTGTGGTTCTTATCCGATAACTATCAAGTCCATTCTCCTCTTTCATTCAATCATTCTATTATCTCTTCTTGCCTCCTTAATCATCTCGCTTTCAGCCCTAGTGGGATGAACTACGAAAGCTCTGATTTTCGTATTGCACCATAAGGATACGTAGGCAGGAGAACCCAGTTTCTTCGCGAGCTGCCCTATTTATCAACCAATCATTCTTCATTCATTCATTCAACCAATACCATATTTTGAGATCAACTATACTCCTCTTTGGACTCCTTGTCTATCCTCTTAGAACGCTTTAGCGACAATCTACCTCATCAATCGAGAGTTGTTTGGCTCATACCCAAACATTTAATTCATTCTTTTCGACTAAGATGCCACTTTGCTCTTCGATTTAGAGTTTATCCCTTTCTTGGATCCAAAATACTATTCTTATTTAATCTCGATCTGTTGGTCCCCCATCTAGTGATATATTGTTCCTTGTACATAATAATACCTTTTCTTGGACCCCGCTTTTACCCTTTGAAAACGATGTAGCACCAGTTCATCTTGTGAATCGAGGGTTGTTTGGATCTTACCCAGACATTAAATTCATTCATTTGGTTGAGAGGCTTGTTTACTCTTTGATTCCAAGTTCCCTCCATTTGTGGGTCCCCTTGATACCATTATGTTGGTACAAATTATATTCTTCATCACTGTATGTCTCTCTCTCTATTTCTCGTGGTTCCACAAAATACAATTGCTCTGATTTTCTCATTGCACAATGAGAATACGTAGGCACGAGGATGCGAATCCTTGGAGAGCATACTTCTAATTATTCCTTCTTCCGCCTTAGGGCATCATCCATACCTTTCATAATCCGTTATCTACCTTTGATCATAAATCGTTCAGCCAGTGACATATTATTTCTTTGAGATCAGAAATACAACTTTCTTTGGAATGTCATATACATCCTTTTAGGACGCCTAACATAAAGTCTGCATTTCTATCCAGAGTTGTTTGGCTCGTTACCCAAACATCCATAGGGTACAAATCTCATTTCTCTTATGGATTCCAATACACTTTCACCTTTCGGTTTCAAACAACACTTCCTCAGTCACTATCACCGAATATTCAATTCTGTGACTTTGGTCACTTCATTCCGCTCATCTCCATGATGCATTCATAATCTACCTTTGTTCACTCCATGTGATATACCAGTTATCTTTGAGCCAAATACACTACCTCTTTGTTCTCCTTCTTGCGTCCCTTTGTGAACCAAGAGATATTTGGCTCGTATCCAAACACTTAATTCTCCTTGTTTTCGACTATACCATATAGTGGAAGACGCTTCCGGCTAGTCCACATATTGGTCAACGCCAGTTTACTCTTGGGTTCATCTTTTCACCCTTGTTGGAGTTTAAAACATTATCCTTTGGTTCAGACCATACTTTGATCACACTTCTTTTCACCTCCCACCTCTAGTTCCTTGAACTACGGAGCTCTGAGTTCCTCATTGCACTATGAGGATACGTAGGCATGAGGGCCCCAATCCTCACCGAGCACTTTATCTATTTCTTTCCTTTCCCTTCATTCTTTTGCGAGTAATCTTTAGATAGCACACCTATTCGAGCAAGAACAATCAAAACGGTTCCCATGGAGTACCATGGATGTTTGAGGTGCTAATACATTCCCCTTGCGTAACCGACTTCCTTAGCCAGCATATCTCTTTCCCACGGGTTTTATCGATGTTTTCTCTTTCCTTCGGGAATAAATAAAGTTTGATGGTGACTCTATTGTATGTTCGAGCGTGCGATGCGTTCGGGTATATTTCTGCTAGCTTCACCATTCTATTAATGAAATTTGAGCCTTTTGCCCATTTGTTTGTTGTTCTTATTTTGTTTCAGTTTTCTAAATTTCATTTATTTTTTATAATAATTTTTGGAAAAAATATATATAAACAATCATGTTTTTGAAATTTACAAAATTATTTTCCTCAATTTGTGAATATAAAAGAGGAATGTCAACAGTGATCTCAAGGATGGTAAGATCTTGAAGTGCGGAGCTAAGTGTTCTCCCAAAATAGGATTTTCCTTATGAATGTATCCATGATCATCTGTTTCCCCAACATGAGATTACGGGAATGGTGGAATCCCCAGTGAAGTCACTAGCGGGTCTTTGTAGCAGAGTTTGTTCGAATGTTTCTTATCCCCGACAAACCTTTCCCTCCCTCAGAGTGGAGTTCATTTCTTTTAGAAGATTAGCTTTGGGTATCCAAGCAATATCTATCTTTTCTCTCTCTAGAATAATTTAAGCCTTGTATCAAGATTTTAGCTCCTTTTATGGCTTATGATCATTCCTTGTGGGGTGTTCTTCATCTAAATCCCTAGCAAGATCTCTAGTAGCATATCCACCTTGTTGAGATTAGCAGAGCTTCCAGTTGTACTGTGTTATTGATCTAACCCTTTTGTGCCTATTTTGTCAGCATATTCACGCACATATTCATACTGTCATACCCCAAAATTTGCCCGTTAATATTACAAGGCATTTTTCAAGACACTCCGACTTATTCTGCAAGGCACTGATCTTAAAGGAACAAAGGTCCAGCTCACAACAGGCCCAATCCAAGAAAAGGCCCAAACTAGCTTGCTCGCTAGGCGAGCAATTCCTTCGCCTAGCGAACCCCTCGTCATGACACTCGCCCCCAGCGAAGCGCCAGATCCAGTAAAAGCCCAAAATAGCTTGCTCGCTAGGCGAGCAATTCCTTCGCCTAGCGAAGCTTGCGAATATCAGAATTTCTGGGCTTCCTTCTGGGCCCATTAGGTCATAGCCAGAGCACTATAAATAGCCAAGCCTTCAGTCACAAAAAAGAAAGAAAAAAACGGAGACGGGAGAGCGGAAACGGAAAAGGAGAGCCCTAGCAAGCAAACCCTGATACTCACTGGAGGCAAACCTTGAAGGAACTCGGCGGCACCAAGTTCTACCGCTACCCAATTCAATCCGATTTGCCGGTTCGAAGTCACAACTCAGCTGCTAGCAGGTTTACATTGCTACTATTGTCTTATGTTCTTTTTTTGCATATGGCTTCATGATTAGATTTACGACATATCTTAAGCTTGGCATGTAAACTTTAGTATATACTTGCATACCTTAATGATTAACCATATAATTACAGTAATGAAATCCATGAGGCATAAAATTGGTTGAGATTCTACTGATATCAAATTCAAAACCAGCAGCCGCTCGCTAGCACATCGCTAAGCGAGCCGGAAGCGAGTACTCGCTAGGCCTTCGCTAGGCGAAACAGGGGCGAATGGAGCAGTGGCTGTTTCATTTTCTTGCTGTTCTATCTTATGTTTGTCTAATCATGAGTTATTATCATTCTGCATCATTTGGCTTGAGTTCATGACTGTTGGGTTTATTTCATGGTGCAATTTTCAATCATGCTTTATCTCGATGCTCTAATCCGTGTGTTGAATTGTGTAAAGGCTTACCTATTCTCGAAGAAACGGCCGGCCAGGTATTCCCTCATGTGTGGGATACCCTCATGGAGATTCACTCTGAATTATTCAATTGATTTTAATGTATTTTATGGCGAAGATCCACCCTAATGGCTTAATCGTGTTTAATGTATTGTTTTTAATATGGACCTAATTACCTACTTGATTACGGCTACCTAATTGAATGTAAAACTTTGCCTTTAAATAAGTGATCTCGGACCTCTCTTTTGCCTTACGATATTACGGTACCACGGTCATGTCCCGCGAATGTAGGGATACACTTAGCAAAGACCCTCCGGTTAAATCATCATAGAATAAATCATGGTCCCTCGGATGTTGCCTTCGAAAATACGATTTTGTCCCTCGATGACCCTTCGGTGTAGCCTACGGTTAAATGATGATCGTCCCTTCGAATGCTAAGGTATCCTTACAACTGTTGCCTTCAATGACCTATCGATGACCCTACGATGACCCTTAAACATCCAAAGGTAAAATTACTTACTTCTCAATAGTAAGGACAGTTTTACCCTCATAAGGATAGGAAACGTTCATAACGACCTTAGGAAGGTATAACTCTCAATTGCTGGATCATAACCTAAAACATTTTCCACCCCTCACACTTTGCAAGTCCTAGAAAATCACCACTTGGTATACATTCATACTAGAATCATTACCAAGTTATATTTTTCTAAACTGTTTTTCAAAATCAAACGAGATAAATACTTTGTATACATTCATACGAGAATCATTACAAAGTTAAACTCTCTTTTCGAAACATTTTTAAACAATTCACCAACACTTTTCAGACAAAAATATAAGTGATCCAGCAATTAAGAGCCCATGGATAACCATGGATACAAAGGGTGCTAACACCTTCCCTTTGTATAATGTACCTCCCGAACCCAAAATCTATTGAGGTTTTTCCTGTTCTTTTCCACCTTTCCTTATTGGATAAAAGAAAAGTCGGTGGCGACTCTTGCTATCCGCGACATTGCGATAAAAAGCAAAACACCCCAAGTCAGTTCACCGTATGACAGAACTGGCGACTCTGCTGGGGATACTTTAAAAAGAGAGGTTACCTTAAAAACAAGATCACTTATTTCAAATTGTCTGATTTACTTTTAAGGGATTGCTTGGGTATTTTTGAGTGAAAGATCCTATACCCGGATCTAGTGTACCTTAGGTAAGTAGCAATAGATCATCGCGACTATCCGGCGTATACTGGAATGGTTAAAATGATGGCTACGGTTAATGTGACACTTTGGATGTCCTGATGTTCCTCATGTTCACTTGAGGAAAAATTTGGCTTCCGCGTGGTGTCATTAAAGCATTAACCAGACCTTTAGAACTCTAATTGACTCATCTTGGCCATTAGAAAGTAGTGAGATAACTGACTTCGGTTCCGACTGGGGTTGGTTGAGACTCGATACTACACTCTTTGAGATTGGACTTTAGGGAAGCTTCGGTCAACCACTTGGTGTTGCACTGAAGTGGACTTAAAGGAAGGTCGGTGATTTGAGATCCTTCTAGAACCCGGTTACTATTCTAGGACAGGTTGAACCAACTAAACTTCAGTGGGGAGGGTACTTACCTATGGAACTCATGCAAGCCTTAAAACCTAGGAATGATGGTTGTGTGACTTGCTTGTGCTTGTTATTTATTTAACCTCATAACATCATAACATCATAACATCTTAACATCATAACATCATGACATCATAACATTGTACTAACCATTTCAAGGACTTAGGGATTTAACTTTGCTCTGTTTTGTAAAGCTATGGCTCCCAGGAAGACCATCCGGATTAATCTTGTAGCAATCTCTCCTCAACTCAAGAACTTAGTGTCAGAACTTTCCGATCATGCACAGTTCATCAAGAGACATGGTTCTCTTCTCAATTTAGTTACCACTGGGTTCAAAGAAGATATGATGAGAGTTTTATTCCAGTTCTTCGACCCTAAACATCATTGCTTCACATTCCCAGATTATCAGTTGGTACCCACATTGGAAGAATTCTCCAGACTGCTTGGGATACCTATCCTTGATCAACTACCGTTCAGTAGTTTAGAAAAGGTTCCGAAGTCTTAAGAAGTTGCCGCAGCTTTACACATGACGAAGTCCGACATTGAAGCTAATTGGGTAACAAGGAGTGGAGTTAAGGGTTTACTTGCCAAATTCCTGACAAATAAGGCCCGAAAATTCTTAAAAGTTATGAATGTCCGTGCTTTCGAAGACATCCTGGCATTGCTAATCTATGGCTTGGTGTTATTCCCTAATCCAGACCAATTCATAGACATGAATGCTATTAAGATATTTCTCACTCATAACCCTGTACCTACCTTGCTGGGAGACACTTTGCATTCCCTCCACACTCGTACCGTGAAGAAGCAAGGGACTCTCATGTGTTGCATACCTTTGTTGTCTAGGTGGTTTATTTCGCACCTTCCTCAATCGGTCTTGAAGAACGAGCAGAATTTGAAATGGTCTCAAAGGATAATGTCGCTCTCCCACCCAGACATCTGTTGGTGTCCTCAGTTCAAGGAAAATGTTACCATCATTGACCGTTGTGGCGAGTTCCCTAATGTACCACTCCTAGGAATAAGAGGAGGTATTACTTATAATCCTGCTTTAGCTCTGCGACAGTTTGGTTGTGCTCGAAGAGATGGTCCACATGAAATGATCATCAAAGGCATTGTGTTCGACTATGACAACGATTCCCAAGGCCTCCGTCAAAGATTTGTACGAGCTTGGGGCATGGTGAAGAGAGGTACGTTAGGACAGAAAAATTCTATTCCTATGGAACCTTATCTCAGATGGGTACGCGCCAGAGCTCGTGAACTTGTCATGCCATATCTTGCAATCGGACCTCAGATTGTCGAACCTGAAGCTGAAGGAGGCGCTCCTCAGATCATTCCTTATCCAGATATGCCTACCAATGTTGAGGAACTAAAGAGATCCTGGATCCAGTTGAGAGAAGAAAGGGATACTTTCGAGACTCAGTTCGTCGCAGAAAGGAAGAAAGTGTTAGAACTTACCAGTCAGCTTAATGAGGAACGAAGACTCAATGCGTATCTTCGCCCAAAAAGAAGCCGCCCCTGGGAGACTTGAGCTTTCATTGTATTTTTGTTATTGTTCCTTTTGTAATGAACATTGGTCAAAGAAATTAGCAATAAACATTTCTCTCTTGTTGGTGATTTACGCAAAGTTAAATTCCAAAAGTCCTTGAAAACATTTCATGCATTGCATAACATAACATAACACTGCATAACAGGTATTCTACAAGTTCAATGTTCTCACGGTCTTCATTACAAACAGAAAAATGGATCTCGAACAAACTGTCAAAGATCTCCAGACTCAGAATGCTCAATTCAAGGAGATGATGCTAAGCTTATCCAAGGGGCAGGAGGAACTGAAGGCTCTTTTGCTCGAAAAGAAGAAAGACAAGAAAGCTGTGAGTTTCATTAACCCGGGAAGAAGACGTAAAGGACAGGCCGCAGGAGTCAAGTTTGGAATCCCGAATGGTCCAGAAGAGGGGGCGGAGAATGATTCAGAGGAAGAGAATGTTGATTTCTCCAACCCTGAGGATGACGATGAAGATTATGAAAATGAACAGTACTCTCCAAGAGATGATAAGTACAAGTTGCTGGAAGAACGTATGCTAGCTATGGAGGGTCAGAAGGCGCCCGGTCTGGATTTCGAAAGTTTGGGTCTGGTCTCCGATGTGACCATCCCTCGCAAATTCAAAATCCCCACTTTCACTAAGTACGATGGTGCGTCTTGTCCTCAGATGCATCTGAGAGCTTATGTGAGAAAGATTCAGCCGCATACCACTGACAGGAAGCTATGGATCCATTTCTTCCAAGAGAGCCTGTCTGGCACACAGTTGGAATGGTATTATCAGCTCGAGAGCTCTGACATCCGCACCTGGACTGATTTAGCAACAGCTTTCTATAAATAGTACCAGTATAACTCTGAACTAGCACCTACCCGGCTACAGTTGCAGAATATGACTATGGGATCTAAAGAAAGCTTTAAAGAATATGCTCAAAAGTGGAGAGATTTGGCTGGCAGAGTCAAACCCCCTATGACTGACAGAGAATTGGTGGACATGTTCATGGGCACACTGACCGGCCCATTCTACAGCCATCTACTGGGAAGTTCTTCATCAGGTTTCACTGAACTTATATTAACAGGTGAACGTGTTGAAAGCGGCATCCGAAGTGGAAAGATACAAGCGGCTACCTCTGCAAGCACCAAAAGGTCCTATCAGGGGAGGAACGAATCAAATGCTGTGTACGGTCAAAAGGGTCGTAACAAGAAAACCGTGACCACGACATTGGAGCAGTTACGATTGCAGTACCACCATCTCAAAACTTCCAGCCCAAACAAGACAGGCCAAGAAGGCAGTTCACCAGGATCAATATGACCTTGGCACAGGCACTGCAGGGAATGCTAAAGGCAAATTTGATCACCCTTAGAGATCCTCCTACAAATCCCAACACTACCTCTTCTCGTTATAATCCCAATGCCAGGTGTGCATATCACTCCGATAGCCCCGGGCATGATACAAACGATTGCTGGTCATTGAAGAATAAGATTCAGGATATGATCGAAGCTGGAGAAATTGAGTTCGAGCCTCCGGAGACTCCTAATGTCATCACTGCTCCTATGCCTAACCATGACAAGACTGTTAATGCTATGGATGACGATTCTCACATTTCCAATATGGCGGACTTAACATCTCCTCTCCCGATCGTAAAGAGGAATTTATTGCAAGCTGGTTTATTTCCAGGTTGTGCTGAAGATTGCAATCTCTGCATACTCCGGCCCGAGGACTGTTTGAAATTGAAGAATGGTATTCAACGGCTGATGGACGATCGTACAGTTCTCTTCGAAAGGATTCCTAAGGCGGAAACCCTATTGAAGAAATATCTGTGATTGCTAGGTCCAAAGTTCCAGTGAAGATTACCGCTACCAGGGCGCCTGTGAAGATTACTGCTGAGCCCAGGGTTGCTCCCCTAATCATCACTGCACCTGGCCCGATCCCGTATTCCTCAAGCAAAGCTATTCCGTGGAATTATGGCGGTGATGTTTACGTCCATGGCGTAAAGCAAATTGACAATTCTACTAATCCTAACGGCATCGTTGGGACTAGTAAAATTACTCGAAGTGGAAGGATCTTCTCTCCAGAAATCTCACCTCCTGTCCTTGAAACTCGAGGAAAGGAACCAGTCAATCCTTCTCAGTCAGAGACACCGGTCGAAGTTACTCCCGAAGATGTTGCCAAACAGGAAATGGAAGAAGTGCTGAAAATCATCCGCAAGAGTGATTTCGATGTGGTAGAACAGTTGGGGCATACCCCGTCTAAGATCTCGATGTTGTCCTTGCTGTTATCTTCTGAATCTCATGCCAATGCATTGATAAAATTCTTGAAGACTGCTCATGTGCCTCAGGAAACATCTGTCGATCAGTTCGAAAATTATGTTGCTCACTTGGCTGTTGACAATGGCCTAGGCTTTTCCGATGCTGACCTGACACCAGCGGGAAAGAATCACAATAAAGCCCTGCATATCTCCATTGAGTGTAGGGGAATCACTTTGTCTCATGTGTTGATCGATAATGGCTCTTCCTTGAATGTGCTGCCAACAGCTGTGCTGGATAAGCTGGACTGTAAAAGCATCGAACTGAAACCTAGTGACATTGTGGTACGTGCTTACGATGGTGCGAAGAGTGTTGTCCATGGCGAAGTAGTCCTCCCTATCAAGATAGGACCTCAAGTCTTCAATACTACCTTCCATGTAATGAACATTCGTCCTGCCTATTCCTGCTTACTGGGACGCCCTTGGATTCATGGGTCAGGTGCTGTAGCTTCGTCTCTCCATCAAAAGCTGAGGTATCCCACAGAGGGCAAAATTGTCACCGTGTGTGGAGAAGAAGAGTACATTGTCAATAGTGTGCATGCCTTCAGATACGTCGAGATGGATGGTGAATTCATTGAGACTCCTTGTCAGTCATTTGAAGTAGTTCCTCCGACCAATCCTGTCCTTAAGCCAACTTCCGGTGTGCCCAAGGTTATTCGGACTCCTCCTACTATGATTTCCCTGAAGGACGCTCAAGCTGTGGTTGAAGATGGTGGCTGTACTGGTTGGGGTCAACTGATCGATGTACCGTACAAGTCTGACAAATTTGGCCTGGGGTTTAGCTCTGAGAAGGTAGCCAAGAGTCAAATTAATGCTGTAGAAGATGCTGACAGCGATTGCGACCTGGATAGCTGGATTTTCCCAACAATTGGTGACAGACTCAATAATTGGAAGGCTGAAGACACTATCCCGATTTCCTTTAGTCAGGAGTAATTGTTATTGTCTATTTTAGTGTTGCAAATTTTTGTTTTTTTTTACAATTGAACTTCTCCAAGCGTTGTGTCTATGCCCGGGGCACAATAGCTAATTTGTTAAGGGTTTTGTCATCTTCATAAGCATATTCATATTCAATAAATCAATGGACTTTTTGCATTCAAATATTGCGCTCTTTATCTTTTCTGTCATCTTCCAAACGAGCTATGTTTTCTTACACACACTCACGTAACGAATTGCAGATCCATACCCACTCTGGATCCTGTTGACAATAGTTCTACTACTGTTCATTATGACTTTGAAAATCCGATCTACCAAGCCGAGGATGGAAGTGAGGAAGATTGTGAAGTACCTGGAGAACTTGCCAGACTGTTACTGCAGGAAGAAAGGACTATACAACCACACGAGGAGTCAGTTGAGACTGTAAATCTGGGTACTGAAGTAAACAAGAAAGAAGTCAAAATAGGAGCAGGCTTGGAAAACAGTGTCAAGAGAAGGTTGATTCAGATGTTGCATGACTATGTAGAGATTTTTGCTTGGTCTTATGAAGACATGCCAGGACTGGATACCGATATAGTAGTGCATCGACTGCCAACGAGGGAAGAATGTCGTCCTGTTAAGCAAAAGGTTCGTCGCATGCGTCCTGAAATGTCTGAGAAAATCAAAGCCGAGGTGATGAAACAATTTGATGCAGGTTTTCTGGCTGTTACTTCTTATCCTCAATAGGTTGCTAATGTGGTACCAGTGCCAAAGAAGGATGGTAAGGTGCGAATGTGTGTAGATTACCGAGACCTGAATAAAGCGAGTCCCAAGGATGACTTTCCACTCCCGCACATTGATGTTCTGGTAGATAACACCGCTCAACACAAGGTGTTCTCATTCATGGATGGATTCTCAGGTTACAACCAGATTAAGATGGCGCCTGAGGACATGGAGAAAACTACGTTTGTGACGCAATGGGGCACGTTCTGTTATAAAGTAATGCCATTTGGTTTAAAGAATGCAGGGGCAACGTACCAGCGTGCTATGGTGGTTTTGTTCCATGATATGATCCATCATGAAATAGAAGTATATGTGGATGATGTCGCATCGCGCGAAAAACCGGCGGGAAAAGAAGAACAACAGAGCCGCCACCGTGCGTTATTTATCCCAAAAGAGGGAAAGGAAACGCTCAGAGTAAACCTAGGAAAGAACATGGTCTCGCGGCCAAAGAGAATGGGTTCGGGAGTCGGTTATGCGAAGGGAAGGTATTAGCACCCCTACGCATCCGTAGTACTCTACGGGATCCACGCACAAAAGGAAGGATAAATTGGTTGCTAAACACTGCTCACACTCACACACACTGGCTGAAAAGAGACAAAAGAAACTGACTGAGACTGACTCGGCAGGATGTCACATCCTGGGCCTACTTAGTCTATCAGGCATAGACATCAGAGTCGAAGTAGTTCGGACTGGGGAAACAACACATGCTCGCTAGGATGTCGCATCCTATGCATACGTATCTTCTCGGACGAGAGAAGAATCAGAGCATTCGTAGCTCGGCTGACACGCACACAAACAAACACAGGCAAACGTGGAGCCCGACTGCCAATCACTGGACTTATATCAGCATCCGAACCAAACACACACACACTGGAACCCAAATGCCACTCGATGGACTTACATCGGCTTCCAAGCACACAACAACACAACAAGTTAATAGGGAGTCGGGGACTCGAGCCTATAACTGTCAAACAAACACACAAAAGAAAAGAAAAGGCGCCCGGAGAGATCAGCTCAATCTCCTGCCTACATACTTCATCTGGTGTGAAGATCAGGGCGATGTAGTTCCCCTACAGAGGGACAAAGGTTCTAGCCTAACCAGATAACAGAGGGAGACACAACTAGGGAGACTACGACTCGAGCCTAGATGTTATCATGCAAAATCATCCCTAAGTTAAGGTTTCTAGCTAAATGGCACAAGGGCCAACCTATCCTAAGCATGGCTCACAGGAAAAAGCAAGGTCTCGATTGCAACTAGGGCAAGAGAAAGGGGATATCTCAATCACAACAGGGGTGAGAGACAAGAGATTAGTGTTAGTGGTTAGTCAAACTCGACAAGACATCGCATCTCGTGCCTACGTATCTCATCTGAACATGAGAATCAGAGTTGCCGTAGTTCGGCCGAACAACTCTAAGCATGGCTCACACAGGAAGTAAGCCACACAGACTCGACTTTGCACAAGGGCAAGTCAAGCTCAACCTATCTTGCACAAGGGCAAGTCTAAGCTAAACCTAAAGAGGCAAAGCAAACAAGCAAACACAATCACAAGAAGCACACTCTATATGCATACAAGAGGCTCAAGCAAAGGCTAGGTTTTAGTCGAGGGGTCATATCAACCTCGACAAACAAACCTCTGGAACTGGGTGAAGGGTGCTCTTAACCTTGCCATTGAGGGGCTAAGGTGAAGCAGATGAAAGGTGAGTGAAGGTAAGACTTCACAGCTCTTATCCCTGGCCTGGGAGAGCTCAAAACAAGAATGTGTGGGTTCAGAAAGTGGGAACCCTTCTACACATTTAAAACTGACTCAACTGTACAGTTGTACAAGATCTTGGGTTCGTATCTGCAATGCATCAACACAGTGGTGTGAGCAAAACAGAAGACACACTGAATAGTGGGGGATAGATTGCATATCCCTACCTTCCACCAATTGCCTCTTCACTTAGGAGGTCTTTGACTCTATGCAAGGACAAAAGTAAACAGTCACAAACATCGCCTCTTAAGGAGGACTTCAGACAGTTGCCTGGCCAAGTAACAGGCTAGGTCTTCCAGACTACATGAAGTAAAAGAGACATACCTCAACGCAAATTGCTTATACAAGCAAAGCAAAGCAGAAGTTCACAAGGAACTACAAGCAACTAAAGTACCTGAAATCAGTCAAGCACAGTTAGTATACAAGTCAGGGTTAAATCAAAATGAAACAGACATCAACCAGTCAACACAAGCTAGTGAATGTGCAAGGCACAAAGCTTAAGGCATGTGAGCCAAGCCACCTACAAAACAAACAAGTTAGACAATGATATTCAAGCAAGCTCAATCAAATTGTAATGATCTCTTTGAAGCATTTGTAGCTTAACCTGAAAACATAAGCTCAAAAGTGAGTACCAGGACCACTAGGGCAAGCCTAGGGTCAAAAATAAATGAGAAAGTCAAAACAGAAAGGGATATCCAATCAAAGTCAAGTTTAAACATTCAAGAAACAAACTCAATTGGGTTCACATTCATATCAAACACTATCATCATTTCATGAACCATTTAGGTCAAAGTATGGAAAACAGAAGCTCATAGAAGTCAACAGCAAGACTTGCATCAAAAGCAAACTAAAACATTTCCAAAAATCACCAAATAAATCATGGTCACTCCTAACACATAGCATGGTAAGCATGTCAAATTTCATCCCATTTGGACAAGTGGAAGGCAGTCAATGAAAATCAGAAAGTCAAAGCAATTTTGAACATGCTTAAGGAAGTCAACCAAACATGCATCAACTTAGAAAACTCATAAGTCAAGAATGGTGTATGATAAATGAATGGGACTAAAACCATGGCAAAGATGAGGATGTCTAGTTATCTCATGTAAAATTTCATGTCCATCCAATAAAGTATGAGAATTTCACAAATGAAATGGGAGCAAGTGTCACAAAAAGTCAACATATGACCAAGCAGGGGAGAAAATCTCAAACAATTAGGAAAATGCAACAAATAATTCCAAGAAAATTCACATGTAAACTATACATACAAGAGTAGGTTCATGCAAAAAATCAGATCAATTGGAGGTCAAGAAGCATGGTAATGAAAATCATGAAGTTGGGCATCAATGGTGTGACACAAATTGTCACACCCTAATTCAAAAATTCATAACTCACAAACCAGCAATGATAAATTCACAAACTCTACACCAAAATAACCATGAGTGTGTCTAGTTTAAGCACAAAAAATTTGGGAGCCATTGGATAAAGTATCATCATTTCACAAATGTTTTGGCAAGATGTACGAAAATTGGTCACATGTCACAAACCCTAGCATCATTTAAAATTCGACCATGCAAAAATTCTGGAAATATATGACAAAAAACTAGAGATCAAGATGGACATGATGCAAAAATTCCCAATGAATTTGGAATTAAAATGAGGAACTTATGATTTTTGGAAGATTGAGTAATTAAATGAAATAAATATTGAAGGCGAAGCCCTAATGCACGAAATCCGCAGGAAAATCCGCGGATGGCTATGCAGGTCGCGGATAAATCCGCAGGTAAAACGCAGCAACATGAAGGTCGCGGATAAATCCGCAGGTAAAACGCAGCAGCATGAAGGTCGCGGATAAATCCGCAGGTAAAACGCAGCAGCCCAAAAACAGCAAGGTTTTCTTCATCACCTTCAACTTAATTTTTCCAGAAACCCCAAGAGGTCCCAAAAACAACATTTAAACATATTTTCATGAAGATCTAACAGCCCCTAACACGAATCAACATGCCATTTGTCTAAAAACAACAACAACATCAAGAATCGAACAAAATTAATCATGAACAACAAACTTTAAAACTCTCGTTCTCTCTCATTTCTCGATGGTTTTTCACGATTCAAAGAGCAAAATAAACAGCAAGGCAAGCTCTTCATAAAGCATAGCATCATTTAGAGAAAAGAGGGATTCGAATCCTTACTTATTTTTGAAGAAATCCACGAAACAGTTGTTGTTTGTGTGTTATAAGCTAAAACAGATGCTCCAAAGGTCTTCAAAAGATGAATGATGAAGAAGGTTTTGCTTGAGATGACTTGGTTTGGATGCAATCTCACTTTGCCATTAATGGAGCTTGGAAAGGACAGTCCACCAAGAGCTCTTACAGTTGAAGAATGGAGTTTAAAAAAGGTTCAACATGTTGCTTGGATGTTGTTTCAAACAAGGCACGGCTTAGCTCTTTGGAAGTTTTTGAAGATTTTTGGAAAAATGCCAAAGATGAGGTTTCTTAGAAATGAGTGAGTTTTTTTTTGTGTTTGCTCCCCAATGTCGTTTATGTGCCTGCTATTAGGATTGGTTTGACAGAAAAAATGGTGCACAAAAACTGCTATGTGTGAGTACAAAGCATGGCCATGGAAGTATGGATGAAAGTGTCCTTTTTGCCCATTTTCAAGCAAATTAGTATGGCCTCTTTTGCTGGTTTTTTGGCTGCACAATGAAGCTTCAAATGACAGCAAATGTGCTTCCAATTTTCTGTTTTCAAAGTACAAAGCAAGGCATGGTGGATAGCATGGGGTAGCATGGTTGAATTTGTACTTTTCTTCCAATTCAAGCAACTAAACATGGATACATGATGGGTGCAAGTACTGCATAATTTGAGCTTGCAAACATGTTTTAAATGATATTTCTAAGCTGTTCCAATTGGCCAAATGTTAAAAAAATGTTTATATCAAAAAGTCAAACATTGGTCAAACTTGCATTTAAATGAGAAAAGTCAAAATATGCCATTTTGATTGGTGAAGTTTTGGCTCATGAAATTTATATTTTTGGAAAGAGGGGATCAAATGTGACTTGTAGGAAAAAACCCCACCAAAATTGGCCAAACGGTTTGAGAGATATGGCCCTTTGAAGTTCAAGATTTTCTGAAATCGATTCGATCATAACTTGCCAACCACACATGGGAATTGAGAGTTCTTGGACTTTTTGGAAATGGGAGAACAAGATCTTCAACTTTCATGTTGGGCAAAAATTCATTTGAGGCTTGTATCATGATGTAGGTTTGAGGATCAAGACTTTCCATTTATGGCAGGTTTCAGTTACAGGCCCAGTTTCCATTTTGGGAAATTCATGATCTGGCTTCAAATTCCTCCATGATGGTGTTTGGCATGATATATGATGACTATTTGGACATGAATGAACTCTCACAAACCAATCCCAATCATCAAATCACTGATTAAATGGACAGTTGACCAACAGTTGACTTTTAGGGTTTCTGTCTGATTGTGCGTTGACTGAGGACTTCCAAACCCTAATTCCTTGAGAACTTGACTTCAAATGATGTCCCAAGACATATGAACTCTTGATTAATGAGCATGGTGCCCAAATTCCACAAGAATGGCCACCATCCACTACTTTGACTGACCGTTGACTTTCTTTGACTTTTGACTGTCTGTGTATGAACTGATGATCTCCAAGCCTTCAACCCTTGACTTGAACACTTCAAATGGACCTCCAAGTCATGTGAACTTGTTGTACAAACCCTAGGGCCTTGGCTCCTTGAGAATTGTGCTTGCTTGCTTGACTGACTGATCTCCTGACCAGTTTGACCTAATTTCTTGCTTGGCTTGCACTTGAGGCAAAAGAGGCAATGCAATGCTATGCAATGGACCATGATATGCTATGACCTAATATGAAAATGTATGTACAATGATAGGTGCAAATTTGAGGTGCTACAGCTGCCCCTATTTAATCAACTAGGAACCCGAATGGATGAGAGCAACGGCTGTCAGACTTTCAGGGTAAACAGGGATTGAATACCAAGAACCGTAGAATTTGCACAATACAGGGATCCACCAATGGAAACGTCCACTGGGATTATTTATTACTGGGTATATATTTTTTGGTTTTGTTTTTAGAGGGTACGGCCACATCCAGACATCGCAACGACGATGAATCACAACTAGATGCCAACGGACAACTAGGAAAAACTCGACGTTTACCAAGACCAACGGAGAGGTAACCAGACGTTATTGAATAACTGGAAGGGATACAACCATACGTCAACGGACGAAATGGGAAAAACTCAACGTTTACCAAGACCAACGGAGAGGTAACCAACTGGGGACGACCAGGAAAAACTCGGCGTTTATCGAAACCAACGGAGAGGTAACCAGACATTAATGAATGACTGGGAGGACTCGACCAGACATCAACGGATGAATGGGAGAAAACTCGACGTTTACCAAGACCAACGGAGAGGTAACTCTGCATGGAGAGGGGTACAACTAGACATCATCGGATGGCTAGGAAAAACTCGACGTTTATCGACACCAACGGAGAGGAGGAAACTCTACTGGGGAGAGTGAACACAACCAAATCATCAACGGATGATTGGGAAAAACTCGACGTTTATCGACACCAACGGAGAGGAGAATACTTCTTCGGTCTGAATACCGGAAAATTGGCCTTGTGCCATGAGTACATCGACCTGATCGTCGGAAACTCCTTCGGTCTGAATACCGGAAAATTGGCCTTGTGCCATGAGTACATCGACCTGATCGTCGGAAACTCCTTCGGTCTGAATACCGGAAAATTGGTCTTGTGCCATGAGTACATCGACCTGATCGTCGGAAACTCCTTCGGTCTGAATACCGGAAAAACGTGAGACATATTATCTACAGCCGTCAAAACGTAGATAATACACTCGCATGGAAGATTATCCATAACCGGGTTGTAGGTTGTTAAGTGAATAATCGACCGAAAAGAAAGGCATCTGGGTACCAGACTCGGTATGCAAAAGATGACCGATCAAAAGAGGATAAAGCTGCTTACTCGGAGCGAGTATCCAAAAAGAAGGGGAAGACCCAATGGGGACAATACTGCTTGATCAAGGCAAGTATCCAGAGGGGAAAGAATATCAATATCGCAAACCGGATACTGATAACTGCACAGAGGGGATTACATCTACCGGTTAGTAGGCAGAAAACCACGGAAAAGTAACCAGTCACCGATAAGATGAGCACACAGGGTTAACTCCACCAAGGGGAGAACGTGGGATTTTACAACTACCAGCTAGTAGGTAGAAAACCACAAAGATAGGACTTACAACTACCGGGTTGTAGGTAGAAGCCAACAACAAACTCCGCTGAGGATGAAATGAATGAGTGCCAGTTAGTGAGCGACTATTCATTTATGCCCCAGGGCAGCACAAGAGATAGTCAACAAGAAGCCAATTTAGGATCGATCCAAAAAGGCAGACTGAATCAAGACTCATCCTAATGAGGAAAGAACTCAATAGGGAAAACCCATCCCATTAGGGAGGGAACGGAAGCAACCGTCATCCACGAGGATGTATCTCAGTGGGGAAATGGCAGGAAAAGATTGACACTTTCTGCTTAAGGGGTAGACTCTACATGGAGAGATCAGACACACCCATATCTGCTTAAGGAAAAAAGACCCAAGCTGGCAAGATGCTAACAATTGGGGAGTAACACTGCTGGGGATACCCACTCGACTGAGGAATCACTTGTTGGGAAAACACCAACCTCTCAACCATGCTGATGAACCCAATCCTGAAGCCGATCCAATGGCGCGATGCTAAACTCTTTCCAACAACCCGAGCTCGGCTGGTCACCACGGCCTAGGGCTAATGGATATGTTTGCAATGTTGATGCATGAGTTTTTTTTGTTTTACACAATGCCCCATGATCATGGAAATGCTATGCACTAATGATTCGACATGCTATGCTTATCTAAATGCTGAATGCATAAACACACGTCTCCTTTAGAGACAACACCGGGGAACTCCAGGAACTGTGCTGGGGATCCTATAACCATGTCAACTTCCATCCTGCTGGGGAAAGACAAACTTTTGCTGGGGAAAAACCATCAACACAACCTCTGCTGGGAAGACAACTTCAGACTTGGAAAACAATCACAACTCCGCTGGGGATGCCGATATCGGTCTACTACAGAAACCCGTCCAATCCACTGGTAGGATGAACTCTGCTGGAGAAATAAATGTTACTCCATTAGGGACGACCCAACCAATCCATATGTAGGAGAATCACTGCTGGAGATGTATTTCATGAGACCCGCTCCACTCGGGGAACTTGCTGAGGAAAACCACACCATTCTGCTGAGGAGAACAATCCTTGTGGAGAGAACAACCATAGTAGTGAGAGTAACAACTCTGTTGAGGATGATAACACGTCATATCATACCGGAGATGAATTCCCACAAACCTGCTTGGGATGAACACTCACGGCCATACTGGAGGTAACAGCATCACAAAACCAATTGTTGGGGAACACACCTACAGTCTACTGATAAACTCCACTAGGGGACTCCCGGGGAAAATAGCTGCCAGGCGCTCAGCGGGGATTCTCAACTGGGGAAATTTGCAAGCACACGCCTGCTGGGGAGAAACAATCCTTAGATCTGCTGGGGAAAGAAGGCACTGTCCATAGGCATCTCTGCAGGGGAAAATAATTCTGATAGCTTCAATACTGACTTGGGCTGGGGACGTGATAACCTTCAGGCTTGCTGGGGAGACAACGATCTCAAATCTGCCAGGGAGATCATACTCTCAATCCTCTGGGGAGATACAGCTTGTTCGACAGGGATGTCGGTCGACTCGTCGAACACTGGTATCCATCATCCACCCATAGTGTTGACTTTCCACTTTTAAGAACTCTCAGACTCTTCTGGACTTTTCTGCTCCATCATCTTGTATTCCAAATCACGTCCGTACTCCACGGGGATCGAACTCCTGGTATTCATACAAACTTTTCAATCATCAGACTTTGAAGAGTCTTCTTGATTAATTTTCCAGGACCGTCGTAGTAATCCTTCACTGTCTTTTCACCGTTCAACTATTCCTTGCCCCTGATTTGGACTCTGAGGGGATCTCTTGTCAAAAAGGTTTCACATCACCACTGACAAGTGAATGAATATATCCAACAGTACTTGCACAAGAGATCGTTAGATAAAAACGTGCCCCAGGTATGCCCCAGGTGTTCTGATATCTCAACACTTAGGTCACTCAGACTTCCAAGTAAGATTTCCAGATTTCAATCTCACAAGCATGCATCAGGAGGGACCTCTATGTTTCAAAAGGCAAATATTCTTATCAAAATGAATAGATGTTTTCGTAATCAAAACAGTAATGACACAAAAACAAAATTTACTTGATCGAACACACGCTTTATTTGACTGGAATAAAAGATGGCTCACAATTGAGCAACACACAGGAAGCAAACCCTGGAAAGAGGTGATTGCACATAAAAGAAAAAATCTATCCTAATGGCAACGTGAAACCGTGATCTCATCGGGTTCCAACTCGGTTACACCTCATATGTCCTCAAGACTTTCCGCACGAGACGTTTCCGATCGGTCTCTGTCGGAGATTAGCCAAGTCATCAAGAGCACAAACGATCATGCTGGACGCAGTTGTTCGTTTCATTCCCTCTTTTGCCTGGACCGCCCTTTCGGGTTTCAGTCCGCCGGGATACCCTTTTTTGCCCAAGTCGCCCTTGCGGGTTTTCAACTTGCCGGGTGTACATTTCTTTTCTTTTATTATCCCTAACTTTTGCCCGAACCTTTCTCTTTTTCTTGGTTCGCCGGGATGCCCATTTTTTTTTTTTTTTTTTTTTTGCCTGGACTCTTTATTCTTTTTTTTTGTCCGGCGGGTTTCTTTCACGAAGTATTTTCTAACTGCGTCCGCATTCACAGGGAATGGAAAATCGTCGTCATCCGTGGTCATAAACAACAAGGTTCTGTCCGATGGGACCCCCTGGACCACGAATGGACATTCATGACTGTTTGTCCATTTGCCTCACAATCGTCTTGAGGAGGAAGGATCCTTTTCAACCAATTCTTCCACGTGGTACGCGCGAGGTCACACTTCTTGGTTAACAACATGCTTCGTTCACTGGGTACAACTGCCCCATGCCAGGTAACTGTCAGCCCTTTCCTTCAGCTGGGCTCAACGTGTCATTCCGAGTCCTTATCCATTCAGTCTTCTCTGATTTCTCATATTTCCGTGAGGAAAACACTGCCCCAGGTAGATACACATCCCTAGGTTCAATATCCAGGATACAGACTTTATGTTCAGCCACCATTGTTGGTGCAACCAACTGGGATCCGGGAAGTACTAACTTATTCACCTCATCTCTTCCCCCTCAGACATCGGAATCCGTTCGGATTCAGGGTCAGGCCCCTCCTCCGGGATCAGTCACTCTCAATCCTTCGATTTGAGTACCTCGAGATGTCCTCATCAGGGACCTCAAACTTCCTTGGTTGATAACCTTTCCACGGGTTGCTACTAGCTTCTCAAACACATATCTGATCAGATCCATTATGGACATTCACAAAGTGGTATGAATCAGCATATACTGTCTCAGTCGGCGAGCAGCCTATGCCGAAGTACATCAAGTTTTTTCGAACAGTGAGTGTATTGTTTCACAGTCGATGAACTTTTTGCTTAGGTAAATTGCATACTCTTTTCGACAAGACTAGTCATGCTGACTCAGTACGCACCTCATAGACCCCTCGAGGGCTGCCGGGTACCAGATTAACCATCATCCCCCTGGGAAGCATCGGAATCAGAAGTTCCTGCAATTTATCTCTCTTTTTTTTTTTTTTTTTTTTTAGCAGGATCGACCTCGATTCCTCTGATTCGCTCATAACAAGCCTCGGTAGCTTGATGGACAACACTCCATAAGTGCACTGATTCAGACTCAAAAGTATGAGTTATCTCAAACGGTCAAACAACTTGCCCTAAGTCTACCGGATGCCCCTGTTCTGCTTGGGACTTTGCCATCATGTCATCAACATGGAATTTGCTTTCACGATGAATCATATCATGGAACAAAGTCACCGTAGACCTCTGATACGTGGCACCGGCCTCACGTGACGGAACGACATCAACTTAGAACAAGAAGGTGCCCCTTGTGCGATGGACCTGGTTTACTTCATATCATCTGGAAACAATTCAATCTGGTCTTGGCCAAGAAGCCATCCATGAAGATAAACACTGAGACCTGAGCCATATGATCAACCAATACCTCATTGTGATGTACCGGGAATCCATCTTTCTGATTAGCTCTGCTCGCATCTTGATAGTCTATTCACACCTTCTCTCCTTCTCATCCTTTGTCGGCCTCAGCTTTTGCTTTCTAACCTCGGCGGAGCTTGGAGTAACAATCTTGAATCGCTCCTCGTGCGGTTGAATCACCTTCTCCTCTTGTTTCAATGACCTGGCTAATTCCAACAAATCACAATCTTCTTCGCCTTTTTCTCTGGCATGATAGATCGAATTGTCGAAGTCATACAGAGGTGTAACCAAATCGTTATCGGTGAGATCAGGAGGGTAATCACTTTGGAACGAGACAAAATCAAAAGGAAAGAGAATGAAAAACGTTGCCATTTTTATTTGTTTTTTTCCTTTTTAAAATTGCAAAATTAAAATGAAAAACAGGGAACACCGCTTTTAACTACAAAAACATCCATTCATTACTGATGCAAAAATGTTGCATAATGAAACACATGAGATGGCCCTTACAATGGACCATTACGTTTCGGGCAAAACGTATGGCTTTCATGCAAACAAAAATTGAAAAACAGAAATACTACTCTTCCGAACGAGTGACAGTGGTGCTTTTGGAGGCCTTCCAGTTGCCTGGTACGCATGACTTTATCCACGCCTCAAGCTCGCGGTCGCTGTCAACATCTTCACCCACTGAACGGGTATGACCAGGATCCAACATTCCTGCACTGACGAAGGCGTACAGTGGACGACATCCTCTGCCTGGTCTAGACGACTCTAAATCCGGATGATAACCGACTCCAAACATGTCTGCTTTTGCCACGATGTCAATGATCCTTCCCCAGCCTTGGGCCTCTTGGTTCTTCACCACCTCCAGAGCTTGTTTATAAGAAGAAATGGACAGCTTCTTCTTTTTCTCAGCGACAAAGGCATTCTCCACCTGGACGGTTTCAACTGCCAGACTGGGTGCTTTACATCTTTCATTGTCCATTTCTACTTTCTTCATCTTCTGGGTCGGGTCCTTCATCAATACACACCCTTCTGTAATGACAGTCGCACAAGCATTATCAACAGCAGGGAAAGCTCCATCCTGCATCAGAGATTTTGGAACCATAGCCATTGGAACCTTTAGCTGATCCGCCTCAGTCATCTCCAATCCTTTCTTGGCCTTCTTCACCATCTTGATTTTTACAGGACCTTGCCTGGGTACGGGGTTGACATCCTCATTCATTATCTGAGCCAAGTTGATAGCCTTGGAGTCCACCAGATCTTGGACAATATGCTTAAAAGCTCTGCAACCTTCAATGCTGTGCCCGGGTGCCCCAGAGTGAAACTCGCACTTGGCACTCTCATCATAGTTGGCAGGCCTCCGCTGCTGTTCTATAGGAATCAAAATCCTCGGCCGAACTAATCCCAGATCCCTCAACCTTTGGAAAAGAAAGGCATAAGTCACCGGTGGTTCCTCAAACTGACGATCCTCATTCTTCTTCTTCACCTGGTTCTTAGCTCCCGGTGTCTTCTGTTGAGGTGGCAGTTGTTGCTGTTGAGTAGGTGATTTGCTGACAGGAGTGGATACAGTGGTAGCGTAAGGATGATAACGATCTTTGCTACGTTCTTTCTTTGTGGGCACACCAACTGGCTCAACCTTCTTCTTGAATGGACCACTGTCGGAGGGTTTCTCTGCTACAGTACCAGGAGGTTTGTTCACTTCGGAGGACGGAGCCTTCTCCTGAACTTTCTCCACTATCAGCCATTTCTCAATCCTTTCCAATCTTTCAAACATGGCTTTCTGTCCCAAGGCAAGCCCTTGCGCAACACTGAACAACTCCCTCATCATCTCTTTCAGTTCAAGGGTATCGGCGTTGAGAAGATCCATCAGCTTGGATTTGTTGACCCCCAGCAGGTTATCTGAACAGACAAGCTATGCGCACCGGTTGAATCACTGAAACCTACAAAACAGCAAATGGGTTAGTATGACTCACACATGCAATGTTTGTCCGTACTAGGAATATTCAGTCCTCCTTTTTTCTGGTTTCATTGAGACAGATAAAATTTAATCAACAACATTTTGACATCTGGATGTCTCTCCACCGGGGTTTTAATTTAAAAATAAATGAGCCCTGAATACGGACAGACATGAGTTGAATGCAGATGAATGCGAGGTGATATGATGCAGATGCATGAATGCAGGCTTTTGTGCCACCACGTCATCTGAAAGCCCCAATACTTCTCTGAACCAGTCATATCTGTGGGATCAAGCCACCATAAATCCAACTTGGGGGGTTCCGAAATAAACGGAATCGGAGACTACATCACCATCTTCACAGGAACAATCACTGAACGGATGACAAACAGATCCTCTGAACAAGTACTCTCAAATCAAACCGGGAATCCGAAATAAACGGAACCTGCTGATAAACCACGGACAGAACTCTGGCGTCCCAGAAATAAATGCCCATAATCCATAGTCACCATCAGTACCAAGAGTCACCAACAAGTCACCAACAATCAGCAACTGTACCTGTAATGATCAAACCCTCCCCACTCACGGGTGTTATCTAGGCTAGGGTAAAGTCGAAGAGAAACGCAGCATAAATAACCTTTCGCAGAATACCATCATATACACACCTGAAGTATGTAACGACAATATCCCACCAGGGTCTGAACTGCTCGTGATATCAATGTTCCGCTAAGTGGCGCCATACCACCCGCTTCCCATGAATCACTCTATTCCTAGGTTTCCTAGATTTCACTCATAGCCTGGGTATTGGGCCTTTTACCTCAAGTAACTCCCACCCCCAAACAGAGAAACACAGACAGCACAGCAGATGAATATGAATGAAATGCAAACATTAATGCAAATAATAAATGCAAGCAATAAATGCACATATATACAATGAATGCAATAAAAAAAAACAGCACAAAGCAACCAAAACCCTAACCTAGAGAGCGCTAGGAGAGACTCGCTCAGGGAAGATGGACCAGCATAGGTCAACTTCTCTAGTCCCCAGCAGAGTCGCCAGCTGTCGCATCGCGCGAAAAACCGGCGGGAAAAGAAGAACAACAGAGCCGCCACCGTGCGTTATTTATCCCAAAAGAGGGAAAGGAAACGCTCAGAGTAAACCTAGGAAAGAACATGGTCTCGCGGCCAAAGAGAATGGGTTCGGGAGTCGGTTATGCGAAGGGAAGGTATTAGCACCCCTACGCATCCGTAGTACTCTACGGGATCCACGCACAAAAGGAAGGATAAATTGGTTGCTAAACACTGCTCACACTCACACACACTGGCTGAAAAGAGACAAAAGAAACTGACTGAGACTGACTCGGCAGGATGTCACATCCTGGGCCTACTTAGTCTATCAGGCATAGACATCAGAGTCGAAGTAGTTCGGACTGGGGAAACAACACATGCTCGCTAGGATGTCGCATCCTATGCATACGTATCTTCTCGGACGAGAGAAGAATCAGAGCATTCGTAGCTCGGCTGACACGCACACAAACAAACACAGGCAAACGTGGAGCCCGACTGCCAATCACTGGACTTATATCAGCATCCGAACCAAAACACACACACACTGGAACCCAAATGCCACTCGATGGACTTACATCGGCTTCCAAGCACACAACAACACAACAAGTTAATAGGGAGTCGGGGACTCGAGCCTATAACTGTCAAACAAACACACAAAAGAAAAGAAAAGGCGCCCGGAGAGATCAGCTCAATCTCCTGCCTACATACTTCATCTGGTGTGAAGATCAGGGCGATGTAGTTCCCCTACAGAGGGACAAAGGTTCTAGCCTAACCAGATAACAGAGGGAGACACAACTAGGGAGACTACGACTCGAGCCTAGATGTTATCATGCAAAATCATCCCTAAGTTAAGGTTTCTAGCTAAATGGCACAAGGGCCAACCTATCCTAAGCATGGCTCACAGGAAAAAGCAAGGTCTCGATTGCAACTAGGGCAAGAGAAAGGGGATATCTCAATCACAACAGGGGTGAGAGACAAGAGATTAGTGTTAGTGGTTAGTCAAACTCGACAAGACATCGCATCTCGTGCCTACGTATCTCATCTGAACATGAGAATCAGAGTTGCCGTAGTTCGGCCGAACAACTCTAAGCATGGCTCACACAGGAAGTAAGCCACACAGACTCGACTTTGCACAAGGGCAAGTCAAGCTCAACCTATCTTGCACAAGGGCAAGTCTAAGCTAAACCTAAAGAGGCAAAGCAAACAAGCAAACACAATCACAAGAAGCACACTCTATATGCATACAAGAGGCTCAAGCAAAGGCTAGGTTTTAGTCGAGGGGTCATATCAACCTCGACAAACAAACCTCTGGAACTGGGTGAAGGGTGCTCTTAACCTTGCCATTGAGGGGCTAAGGTGAAGCAGATGAAAGGTGAGTGAAGGTAAGACTTCACAGCTCTTATCCCTGGCCTGGGAGAGCTCAAAACAAGAATGTGTGGGTTCAGAAAGTGGGAACCCTTCTACACATTTAAAACTGACTCAACTGTACAGTTGTACAAGATCTTGGGTTCGTATCTGCAATGCATCAACACAGTGGTGTGAGCAAAACAGAAGACACACTGAATAGTGGGGGATAGATTGCATATCCCTACCTTCCACCAATTGCCTCTTCACTTAGGAGGTCTTTGACTCTATGCAAGGACAAAAGTAAACAGTCACAAACATCGCCTCTTAAGGAGGACTTCAGACAGTTGCCTGGCCAAGTAACAGGCTAGGTCTTCCAGACTACATGAAGTAAAAGAGACATACCTCAACGCAAATTGCTTATACAAGCAAAGCAAAGCAGAAGTTCACAAGGAACTACAAGCAACTAAAGTACCTGAAATCAGTCAAGCACAGTTAGTATACAAGTCAGGGTTAAATCAAAATGAAACAGACATCAACCAGTCAACACAAGCTAGTGAATGTGCAAGGCACAAAGCTTAAGGCATGTGAGCCAAGCCACCTACAAAACAAACAAGTTAGACAATGATATTCAAGCAAGCTCAATCAAATTGTAATGATCTCTTTGAAGCATTTGTAGCTTAACCTGAAAACATAAGCTCAAAAGTGAGTACCAGGACCACTAGGGCAAGCCTAGGGTCAAAAATAAATGAGAAAGTCAAAACAGCAAGGGATATCCAATCAAAGTCAAGTTTAAACATTCAAGAAACAAACTCAATTGGGTTCACATTCATATCAAACACTATCATCATTTCATGAACCATTTAGGTCAAAGTATGGAAAACAGAAGCTCATAGAAGTCAACAGCAAGACTTGCATCAAAAGCAAACTAAAACATTTCCAAAAATCACCAAATAAATCATGGTCACTCCTAACACATAGCATGGTAAGCATGTCAAATTTCATCCCATTTGGACAAGTGGAAGGCAGTCAATGAAAATCAGAAATTCAAAGCAATTTTGAACATGCTTAAGGAAGTCAACCAAACATGCATCAACTTCGAAAAATCATAAGTCAATAATGGTGTATGATAAATGAATGGGACTAAAACCATGGCAAAGATGAGGATGTCTAGTTATCTCATGTAAAATTTCATGTCCATCCAATAAAGTATGAGAATTTCACAAATGAAATGGGAGCAAGTGTCACAAAAAGTCAACATATGACCAAGCAGGGGAGAAAATCTCAAACAATTAGGAAAATGCCACAAATAATTCCAAGAAAATTCACATGTAAACTAGACATACAAGAGTAGGTTCATGCAAAAAATCAGATCAATTGGAGGTCAAGAAGCATGGTAATGAAAATCATGAAGTTGGGCATCAATGGTGTGACACAAATTGTCACACCCTAATTCAAAAATTCATAACTCACAAACCAGCAATGATAAATTCACAAACTCTACACCAAAATCACCATGAGTGTGTCTAGTTTAAGCACAAAAAATTTGGGAGCCATTGGATAAAGTATCATCATTTCACAAAGTTTTTGGCAAGATGTACGAAAATTGGTCACATGTCACAAACCCTAGCATCATTTAAAATTCGACCATGCAAAAATTCTGGAAAATATATGACAAAAAACTAGAGATCAAGATGGACATGATGCAAAAATTCCCAATGAATTTGGAATTAAAATGAGGAACTTATGATTTTTGGAAGATTGAGTAATTAAATGAAATAAATATTGAAGGCGAAGCCCTAATGCACGAAATCCGCAGGAAAATCCGCGGATGGCTATGCAGGTCGCGGATAAATCCGCAGGTAAAACGCAGCAACATGAAGGTCGCGGATAAATCCGCAGGTAAAACGCAGCAACCCAAAAACAGCAAGGTTTTCTTCATCACCTTCAACTTAATTTTTCCAGAAACCCCAAGAGGTCCCAAAAACAACATTTAAACATATTTTCATGAAGATCTAACAGCCCCTAACACGAATCAACATGCCATTTGTCTAAAAACAACAACAACATCAAGAATCGAACAAAATTAATCATGAACAACAAACTTTAAAACTCTCGTTCTCTCTCATTTCTCGATGGTTTTTCACGATTCAAAGAGCAAAATAAACAGCAAGGCAAGCTCTTCATAAAGCATAGCATCATTTAGAGAAAAGAGGGATTCGAATCCTTACTTATTTTTGAAGAAATCCACGAAACAGTTGTTGTTTGTGTGTTATAAGCTAAAACAGATGCTCCAAAGGTCTTCAAAAGATGAATGATGAAGAAGGTTTTGCTTGAGATGACTTGGTTTGGATGCAATCTCACTTTGCCATTAATGGAGCTTGGAAAGGACAGTCCACCAAGAGCTCTTACAGTTGAAGAATGGAGTTTAAAAAGGTTCAACATGTTGCTTGGATGTTGTTTCAAACAAGGCACGGCTTAGCTCTTTGGAAGTTTTTGAAGATTTTTGGAAAAATGCCAAAGATGAGGTTTCTTAGAAATGAGTGAGTTTTTTTTGTGTTTGCTCCCCAATGTCGTTTATGTGCCTGCTATTAGGATTGGTTTGACAGAAAAAAATGGTGCACAAAAACTGCTATGTGTGAGTACAAAGCATGGCCATGGAAGTATGGATGAAAGTGTCCTTTTTGCCCATTTTCAAGCAAATTAGTATGGCCTCTTTTGCTGGTTTTTTGGCTGCACAATGAAGCTTCAAATGACAGCAAATGTGCTTCCAATTTTCTGTTTTCAAAGTACAAAGCAAGGCATGGTGGATAGCATGGGGTAGCATGGTTGAATTTGTACTTTTCTTCCAATTCAAGCAACTAAACATGGATACATGATGGGTGCAAGTACTGCATAATTTGAGCTTGCGAACATGTTTTAAATGATATTTCTAAGCTGTTCCAATTGGCCAAATGTTAAAAAAATGTTTATATCAAAAAGTCAAACATTGGTCAAACTTGCATTTAAATGAGAAAAGTCAAAATATGCCATTTTGATTGGTGAAGTTTTGGCTCATGAAATTTATATTTTTGGAAAGAGGGGATCAAATGTGACTTGTAGGAAAAACCCCACCAAAATTGGCCAAACGGTTTGAGAGATATGGCCCTTTGAAGTTCAAGATTTTCTGAAATCGATTCGATCATAACTTGCCAACCACACATGGGAATTGAGAGTTCTTGGACTTTTTGGAAATGGGAGAACAAGATCTTCAACTTTCATGTTGGGCAAAAATTCATTTGAGGCTTGTATCATGATGTAGGTTTGAGGATCAAGACTTTCCATTTATGGCAGGTTTCAGTTACAGGCCCAGTTTCCATTTTGGGAAATTCATGATCTGGCTTCAAATTCCTCCATGATGGTGTTTGGCATGATATATGATGACTATTTGGACATGAATGAACTCTCACAAACCAATCCCAATCATCAAATCACTGATTAAATGGACAGTTGACCAACAGTTGACTTTTAGGGTTTCTGTCTGATTGTGCGTTGACTGAGGACTTCCAAACCCTAATTCCTTGAGAACTTGACTTCAAATGATGTCCCAAGACATATGAACTCTTGATTAATGAGCATGGTGCCCAAATTCCACAAGAATGGCCACCATCCACTACTTTGACTGACCGTTGACTTTCTTTGACTTTTGACTGTCTGTGTATGAACTGATGATCTCCAAGCCTTCAACCCTTGACTTGAACACTTCAAATGGACCTCCAAGTCATGTGAACTTGTTGGACAAACCCTAGGGCCTTGGCTCCTTGAGAATTGTGCTTGCTTGCTTGACTGACTGATCTCCTGACCAGTTTGACCTAATTTCTTGCTTGGCTTGCACTTGAGGCAAAAGAGGCAATGCAATGCTATGCAATGGACCATGATATGCTATGACCTAATATGAAAATGTATGTACAATGATAGGTGCAAATTTGAGGTGCTACAGATGACATGATAGCCAGATCTCATACTGAGGAGGAACATCTCGATCATTTATACAAACTGTTCGAGAGGTTGAAGAAATACAAGTTGAGGTTGAACCCGAACAAATGCACCTTTGGAGTAAGATCCGGCAAACTCTTCGGCTTTATTGTCAGTGGTAAAGGGATTGAGGTTGACCCGGCTAAGGTGAGGGCTATTCAAGAAATGCCAGTTCCCAGTACAGATAAAGAAGTCAGAGGTTTCTTGGGACGCTTGAATTACATTGCCCGATTTATCTCCCATTTGACCGCCGCCTGCAAACCCCTCTTCAAGCTACTGAGGAAAAATCAAGAGATGATATGGAATGAGGAATGTCAAGAAGCTTTTGACAAAATCAAGAAGTATCTTCAAGAACCTCCAATTCTGATGCCACCAGTTGAAGGAAGACCTCTAATCATGTATTTAACCGTGTTAGAAAATTCAATGGGGTGCGTGTTGGGACAACATGACGAGTCTGGTCGAAAAGAGCATGCCATATACTACCTTAGCAAAAAGTTTACCGACTGTGAAACAAGATACTCACTGCTCGAGAAAACTTGTTGTGCTTTGGCCTGGGCTGCTCGCCGACTGAGACAGTATATGTTGAATCACACCACTTTATTGATTTCTAAGATGGATCCTATCAAATACATATTTGAGAAACCCGCTCTCTCCGGAAGAATAGCAAGATGGCAGATGATCTTAACAGAGTATGACATCCAGTATACTACTCAGAAAGCAATCAAAGGAAGCGTGCTAGCTGATCATTTGGCTCATCAAGCGGTGGATGATTACCAATCTATGAATTTTGAGTTTCCAGATGAAGATGTCATGTTTGTTACCAATCATGAAGAACATGGACCGGATGAAGGACCCGCACCGGGATCCCAATGGACTATGGTTTTTGATGGATCTTCTAATGCGTTGGGCAACGGTGTTGGTGTCGAAATTATTTCTCCCAGGGGTTGCCATACGCCTTTCACTGCTAGACTATGTTTTGATTGTACCAATAATATGGTTGAGTATGAAGCATGTATTTTGGGACTCAGAGCTGCCATAGACCTAAGGATCAAGTTTTTGAGTGTGTACGGAGACTCAGCATTAGTAATCAGTCAGATCAAAGGAGAATGGGACACTAAACATCCGAATCTCATCCCTTATCGAGAGAAGGTGTTGTTACTAATCCCATACTTTGGAGAGATCACATTCGAACATATCCCACGAGAAGAGAATCAGTTGGCAGACGCATTGGCTACCATGTCATCTATGTTCGGAGTCAGATGGGACAATGAAGCTCCCATGATCACCATTGAGCGATTGGATGAACCAGCACATTGTTATGAGCTTAATACTTATGAAGTGGAAGAGAAACCTTGGTTCCACGAAGTAAAAAGATATTTAGAAACTCAGGAGTACCCTGAGGGGGCATCTATCAATGATAGAAAATTCCTGAGGAAGTTCTCTGCTAAATTCTTTTTGAGTAATGGAGTATTATACAAACGTAACCACGATTCGACTTTGCTTCGCTGTGTGGATAAAAAAGAAGCAGAAAAGATTATGGGAGATATGCACGACGGTATTTTTGGGACTCATTCTAGTGGACATACGATGGCCAAGAAGATTCTAAGATCAGGGTATTATTGGTCTACCATGGAAGCTGATTGCCCCCATCACTCCAGAACCTGTCACAAGTGCCAGATATATGCGGATAAAGTACATGCACCTCCTGCTCCATTGAACGTGTTGACCGCACCTTGGCCCTTTGCAATGTGGGGCATTGATATGATTGGGGAGATTAAACCTACTGCTTCTAATGGACATCGCTTCATCCTTGTCGCTATTGATTACTTTACAAAGTGGGTAGAGGCCGCCTCATTTGCTTCTGTCACCAAGAATGTGGTGGCACGGTTCATCAAGAATAGTCTTATTTGTCGGTATGGTATCCCTGAAAGGATTATCACCGACAATGGTACTAATTTGAACAACAAGATGATTACTGAACTCTGCACGCAGTTCAACGTAAAGCACCATAACTCTTCTCCGTACCGACCAAAGATGAATGGCGCTGTAGAAGCTGCTAATAAGAATATCAAGAAGATCATGCAAAAGATGACGGTGACGTATAAAGACTGGCATGAGATGTTACCGTTTGCTCTTCACGGTTATCGCACTTCAGTACGCACTTCGACAGGAGCAACTCCTTTCTCTTTAGTCTACGGAATGGAAGCCGTTTTACCAGTGGAAGTTCAGATTCCCTCTCTAAGAATCATGAAAGAGGCGGGCTTAGATGAAGAGGAATGGATTCAGACTCGACTCGATCAGATAAACTTGATTGATGAGAAGAGACTTGCGGTTGTTTGTCATGGACAGATATATCAGAAGCGCATGACCCAGGCATTTAACAAAAGAGTCAAGAGACAGGTGTATCAAATTGGCGACTTGGTGGTAAAGCGCATCACTCTACCACAAGGTGATCCCAGAGGCAAATGGATTCCCACGTACGAAGGGCCGTTTGTAGTTAAGAAGGTATTCTCTGGTGGAGCCATGATACTTGCTACGATGGATGGCGAAGACTTCCCGCATCCCGTGAACGCAGACATAGTCAAAAAATACTACGCATAAAAGAGACCTGCTAGGTCGACGTACCTAGGCAAAAGTAAGGGCATCCCGGCGAACCAAAAAGGTTCGGGCAAAAATTAGGGATAAACATAAAAAAATGTGCACCCGGCCAGTCGAAAACCTGAAAAGGCGGCTTGGGCAAAAAGGGGTATCCTGGTGGATTGAAAACCTGAGAAGGCGGTCCAGGCAAAAATTAGGGATTAAAGCGTATGACTATGTCCCGTTCTCAGACAGCTTCATCCAAGTTCAAAGGACTGAACAAGCTAATCACTTCTATCCGACAGCAGGAGATGAGAGGCTTGAAGACATAATGGCAGTAGTGGAATTAAAGTCAATAGGACGTTTTCGGCATAGCTTTCTCTTTGTTTGCTTGACAATTTCCTCTTACTAGGATTTTTGTCTCCTTGTACACAAATTGCCTGTTTATAGGCCCTCTTTCGAAATCAATATAATTTTAGTTTCAAAAAAAAATGCTCTTGTTTTACTTTCTCTGTTTTGTTTGCATAAACGTCCATTGATTTAATTCGAATTAATATATGCATCTGGATATGATCGATGTTTACCAAAAATGCGTGCATAAAATAGAAATAGCGATTACTACTAGGCTTCAGGATCGAGGAGAAGGTCTAATCATGCTTTCCAATGAATCCGTTGCTAATCCTATTCCCCAGCAAAGCCAGTCATTCCCAGAAGAGAGTGGCATTACTAGACAAATGGGTCATCTCTTCCACCCCCAGCCGGGCTTCTGTTGAACATTTCTACCATCAGACAGAAATCAAGCATCCCCGGCTAAGAAAGGGTCATCGATACCAGTATCTCCCAACCAGAAGATTGAGATTTGTTTTCCCCAGTAGAGTCCTCTGGAAGAACTTTTCAGATGCATAATTCATTCATTACATCATTTCACAGCATACGCATGCATACATCGTTCGCAGTTATTTTCGAAGGCATAAAACATCTCATGCATCATGACATGGCATAAAGCTAACTTTATTTTTCAGGTTAATTATTCCCCTGATACGGTCAAAACAAAGGTCCATTCAGACGGACATCGTTATCAATTACATTCAAGATTGAACTACATCCTTCAGACATACTCCATGTCAACATTCATTCTGACATCCTCCTAACGATGGCATCTATAAGCTCATCCCAGACATTTATCGCAAATACAGCAGACACAAATACTATCAGATTCAGCCTAACGTACGGTTCGTCCTGATTCAGCCTAACATATGACTCCTTCAACTCAGATACGATCTAGCGTACGATCCATTCTGACCTTCAATAACTCAAATACGGTCTAATGTACGATCCAGTTAGACCTTCATTTCCTCAGATGCTACCTAGTGTACGGTGCATTTCTGAAGTGTAGTCTAGCATACGACTACCCCTTTTATCATCAGATCCAGCCTAACGGACGACTCGTTCTGCTCAGAGACGGTCTAATGTACGACCCAGTCAGACCTTCAAGTCCTCAGATGCTACCTAGTGTACGGTACATTTCTGAAGCGTAGTCTAACATACGACTACCCCTTTCACAATCAGATTCAGCCTAACGAACGGCTCATTCTGCAACTCAGATACGATCTAACGCACGATCCATTCTGATCTCTCATCCTCAGTGGAGTCACCCGCCTAACAGACGGCTTATCCTGCGATTCAGATACGATCTAGCGTGCTATCCATTCTGATCCCTAATCCCCAGCAGTATATAACACACTCTGACTCCCCGGCGAAATCGACAGCCTAATAGGCGACCCACTATACGGTCTAACGTACGACCCGGTATGACACCCATGTCTTCAGAAATCGTCTAATGTACGACGCACTCTGAAGCTCTCATCATCAAACTTCCTGGATGGCATCTTTAAGCCCATCTCCATCAAGACTAACTAATTGACAAGTGCAAATTTTTGGGGCGTTCTAAGTGTTCAATAGTCTTCCACCTCCAGACCATGAATGGCGTACTTGCCATCCTAACTCTCTCGGTTCAAGAATATTGAACAGGGGCAGCTGTCATACCCCAAAATTTGCCCGTTAATATTACAAGGCATTTTTCAAGACACTCCGACTTATTCTGCAAGGCACTGATCTTAAAGGAACAAAGGTCCAGCTCACAACAGGCCCAATCCAAGAAAAGGCCCAAACTAGCTTGCTCGCTAGGCGAGCAATTCCTTCGCCTAGCGAACCCCTCGTCATGACACTCGCCCCCAGCGAAGCGCCAGATCCAGTAAAAGCCCAAAATAGCTTGCTCGCTAGGCGAGCAATTCCTTCGCCTAGCGAAGCTTGCGAATATCAGAATTTCTGGGCTTCCTTCTGGGCCCATTAGGTCATAGCCAGAGCACTATAAATAGCCAAGCCTTCAGTCACGAAAAAGAAAGAAAAAAACGGAGACGGGAGAGCGGAAACGGAAAAGGAGAACCCTAGCAAGCAAACCCTGATACTCACTGGAGGCAAACCTTGAAGGAACTCGGCGGCACCAAGTTCTACCGCTACCCAATTCAATCCGATTTGCCGGTTCGAAGTCACAACTCAGCTGCTAACAGGTTTACATTGCTACTATTGTCTTATGTTCTTTTTTTGCATATGGCTTCATGATTAGATTTACGACATATCTTAAGCTTGGCATGTAAACTTTAGTATATACTTGCGTACCTTAATGATTAACCATATAATTACAGTAATGAAATCCATGAGGCATAAAATTGGTTGAGATTCTACTGATATCAAATTCAAAACCAGCAGCCGCTCGCTAGCACATCGCTAAGCGAGCCGGAAGCGAGTACTCGCTAGGCCTTCGCTAGGCGAAACAGGGGCGAATGGAGCAGTGGCTGTTTCCTTTTCTTGCTGTTCTATCTTATGTTTGTCTAATCATGAGTTATTATCATTCTGCATCATTTGGCTTGAGTTCATGACTGTTGGGTTTATTTCATGGTGCAATTTTCAATCATGCTTTATCTCGATGCTCTAATCCGTGTGTTGAATTGTGTAAAGGCTTACCTATTCTCGAAGAAACGGCCGGCCAGGTATTCCCTCATGTGTGGGATACCCTCATGGAGATTCACTCTGAATTATTCAATTGATTTTAATGTATTTTATGGCGAAGATCCACCCTAATGGCTTAATCGTGTTTAATGTATTGTTTTTAATATGGACCTAATTACCTACTTGATTACGGCTACCTAATTGAATGTAAAACTTTGCCTTTAAATAAGTGATCTCGGACCTCTCTTTTGCCTTACGATATTACGGTACCACGGTCATGTCCCGCGAATGTAGGGATACACTTAGCAAAGACCCTCCGGTTAAATCATCATAGAATAAATCATGGTCCCTCGGATGTTGCCTTCGAAAATACGATTTTGTCCCTCGATGACCCTTCGGTGTAGCCTACGGTTAAATGATGATCGTCCCTTCGAATGCTAAGGTATCCTTACAACTGTTGCCTTCAATGACCTATCGATGACCCTACGATGACCCTTAAACATCCAAAGGGTAAAATTACTTACTTCTCAATAGTAAGGACAGTTTTACCCTCATAAGGATAGGAAACGTTCATAACGACCTTAGGAAGGTATAACTCTCAATTGCTGGATCATAACCTAAAACATTTTCCACCCCTCACACTTTGCAAGTCCTAGAAAATCACCACTTGGTATACATTCATACTAGAATCATTACCAAGTTATATTTTTCTAAACTGTTTTTCAAAATCAAACGAGATAAATACTTTGTATACATTCATACGAGAATCATTACAAAGTTAAACTCTCTTTTCGAAACATTTTTAAACAATTCACTAACACTTTTCAGACAAAAATATAAGTGATCCAGCAATTAAGAGCCCATGGATAACCATGGATACAAAGGGTGCTAACACCTTCCCTTTGTATAATGTACCTCCCGAACCCAAAATCTATTGAGGTCTTTCCTGTTCTTTTCCACCTTTCCTTATTGGATAAAAGAAAAGTCGGTGGCGACTCTTGCTATCCGCGACATTGCGATAAAAAGCAAAACACCCCAAGTCAGTTCACCGTATGACACATACGCATATTCATAGCAACATGATGTTTATCTATGCATCTTTCATTTCTTGGTGTATTCCCCGCTTTATGGTGTTTTCCTCCCTGTAGAGTGGGTGCATCCTCTCTCTAATAGAGTGTCAACCTTAGGCAGAAAGCGCTTATCCTTTCTAATTCCCCATGGAGTTTAATCCCCGTGGAAGGTTTTGTTTCAGTTTTCCTTTCCAGTTCATTATCTGGATGGAATTAATCCTTATTTGAGTTTATCTCCTCATTGGATTGAGTCTTCTTTGATCGTTTCTCTTCAGTTTATTCCTGAGTCGAACTTTGGTCCCTGGAACTTATCACCTTTTGTTAAGCTATCGCTTGGATGATAGTTAGGTAATATTCCTATTTACCTTTGGGTGGTTACCTTTGTTAAGCTATCACGTGGTCGGTAGTTGGTAATCATTTCTTTGAGCTTATTACCTTTTATTAAGCTATCACTTGGCTGATAGTTAGGTAATATTCCTTTTTACCTTTGGATGGTTACCTTTGTTAAGCTATTGTAAGACCCCAATATTGACCCTAAGACCCCTCATGCTATTTCATCATATGCATTGGCATTGGGATCACACCTTGGCATCCAACTTACCCCTCATTCACTGGGTTTGCATTAGGAGAGATCACCAAGCACATTTGATTCTATCATACTTTTTCCATTATTTACTAACCAAAATACCAAAAATATGTCAATGTATAGTTTGTTGCTTTTGTAGGTAGTGTGTATACTCACCTATGCTCTATCAAGCTCATATCTAGGGTTTGAGACCCTCAATGCAAGGAGCACAATCAATAATTGGTTCACATTGGCTCTAAGAATCATATATGGATCCCCATGATCTTCACATATCATTTTGATCAAGAAATCATCAACATTTTGGAGTTTGTTTGCCTTGGAAACCCTAATTCATCTGGATATCTTGTGTGACTTCTTCAACAAGTTTCTTCAGCAATTGATCAAATATTTCAAGGTTTACTTCATACTATATCATATTATTCATATATTATCCTCCATGAGTCCCAAAAGTCAAGAGAGTGTCAAGCTAGCAAGATGGTTCATGGTGGTTGACTAGAGAAAGTCAACTGGTCAAAACTGGGGTTCCCTAGACCCTATCTCCTACATTTTTTGTCATATGAAAATGATTCCAAGCTAAATTTTACTCAAAATGACATTACAAACAACTTTCATGTTGAGGTCAAGAGCTAGTTTTGCTTGGAAAGTCATTTTTATGGTGAAAGATTATAGGTCATTTTGTCTGAACCCTAGTTTGGAGGTCAACTTCCAAAGACCATAACTTTCTCAATTTTTATGATATTAAATCCATTAAAATTCCATGATCAAATTCAAGATGTCTACTTCAACTTTTATGTTTGGAGGAAGTTCAAATTCAACTTGCAAATGCATGTGCCAAGAGGAAACATTATAGGTCATTTTGGGCCAATACTATTGAACAAGTGATTTTCCTCAACTTCTAAAATGCATAACTCCTTCATGCCAAATCCAAATAAGGTCAAATTTGTGACCAAATTGAATAGGTTTAAATATCTACAACTTTGATGAAGGAACTTTTCTCATTTGAAGTCCATAGAAAAAGTTATTCAAGGTGGAAGAAGTGAACATTTGACTTAGGACTTAGAAAATTTTCAAATATGTTTGATTTCCCAAACTTCCACCTAAAAATTCATCATGATCCAAGCTTAAAATGAAAAAGTGTTTAACATTAACGTTGTTCCTCTTGACCTCACCTTTCCAAAAAGTCCAAGACCAACTCATTTGGCCAAAGTATGAAGGACTTGCGTATGGGTGCAACATAATGAACCATTTGGATGATTTCCACTTCCACTTTTCATACATGATTGCATGGCTTTCCAACATGAATTCAGCATGACTCTCACACATTTTTGGATCAGATTACATCACTTGAAGGGCCTAGCACATGCCCATACAAGCATGCAAAGAGAATTTCACGAAATTTCCAAATTTGGAAGTGTGTAGAAATCAATCCCATGGCCTATAAATAAGACCCTCATTGCTCAGAATTAAGGACCTCATGCCCAAGCTTTGAACCTGCAATCCCAAACCCTCACCATTAAAGGATAAGCTTGAAGATTTTCTTTGAAAATCGAGTTTCAAATCTCCATCTGTTTTGAGATTGAAACTCCAAGAGTCCATACCTTTCATTGATCATAATCACTTCCAACAAGCATCTGAAGCAAGGCCAAGCATAATTGAAAGCAAGATCGTGCCAATCTGAAGCTCCATTGAAGGTGAATTTTCAGAATTTTCATCTCTTCGATTCTCCCTCAATTCTTCACCATTCTTGTTGATTTGTGGTTGTCTTAAGTACTATCAATGTAGGCAAGAAGATTGAGTTCCTTTGAGGCCAAATCGAAGCAACTCAGTTCATGATCCTCAAAATTCAAATCCCTGTATCTTTTTATATACTTGGAATTGGAGAAAATTGAGGCCAGATTCGTGCTCCTGAGCATTTTTCCTTCAAATTAGTGTATTCATTTTTTATTTTCCATTTAGTTGAGCTTGGACCAGACCGGTAGTGGTCACCTAAGAAGATGATCGGAGCTAGGGCTCTGGTGGTGCACTGGATCAATACATGACATCTGATCTGTTTGAAATGTTTTAATCTCACGCGTCCATTGTGATTACCATACCTGCAGTGCGTTTGACTAAGGACTTTATGGAATGCGCGCTCCTGGCCATCTGATATGTCACCTCAATTGATGAGGGAGATCAGATAGCCCTTGATTTTTTATTTTTTGATTTTTCCATTTAATCCTTTTATTTTGATTAATTCATATCAATTTTATTTTTAATCCAAAAAATATGGGACTTTAACCAAAAAAATTCAAATATTTTCCTCTTTCATTTTCTGAATTAAAATTATTTTTTGGATTAATTTTGATATTTTTCATGATTTAATTGTTTTTATGCATATTTTTAATTGTTTAAAAATACTTCTGACTTTTCAAAAATTATGAAATTTTTTGTCTAAGGTCCTTTGACTTTGTTTGACCTAGGATACATCTCTTGGCCATTTATTTAGTGTTTTGAAGAGGTTTTAGGTTTTGACCAAACATAATTCAATTTAAATGTATTTTAATTTGATTTTTAATTGATTAATTGTATAGAAATTGTGTTGAGCCATTTTTATTGACTTGTGAAGTTTGACTATGTGTTTGAGCCTTGGTCAAGGTTGATTTGACTTTTGTTGGATTAAAATAATTGGATTTTAGGGGATTGATGAAATGTACATTTCATCTCCCAAAATGAATGAATGATTTTAATTTGATAAAAGTCCTCCCATGACCAATTTGTGTTTGTCTCATCTCCCTTCCCTCTTCATCTTTAATCCCATTCTTTCCCATCCCTTCCATTGACCAATGAAGTCTCAATATCTTAAGGCTAATTGGTTCATCAATAACTTTGTGATAGATGAACCAATACAAGTATGGATGAGATAGGTCCATCCTTTGATCTTTTTCTTTTTGTGTGTGGTATGTTTTAGGAGTATGGTTCATTATACCATATCTCTAACATGCATTAACACCAAAATTTCTATTGCCCGGCCTCAGATAGTTGTGACTTCTACATAAGTCCAATTACGATTGCTTAACATAGCGTTGAATTTTGACCCTAAAGGCATAACATTCTAGGAAGTGAGATTGTAAGTCTCCCCCATTTCATGGTATTGTGTGGAAACTTGGCCTTTTTTCCTTCCTTTGGAAGATGTCTTGGTTCAAGGATCCATGCCTGTGAATAGAGGGTTGAGTGTTCTCCAAAGAATGACTTAATCAATTGAAAAGCAAAATACCACTAACATCTAATCAACTAACATTTGACTAACTTTTATTATTATTGCTTTTAATTTAAAGTCATTTATTTTATGTAATTTAAATTCAATCCATTTACCATTTCATTTGTCATTTTACATATCATTTAACTTGTTTATGTTTATGTCATTTTCACTTTGCTCACTTGAGACATATATTATGATTGTATATATTTGTTTGTGTATTTTTGTTTGTGTTTATGGTCTTAGGACCTTAAAATACTTAATAAACAAAAAAACCCATAAAAAATGTTTGTGTGGATTATTGGATTTGATCTGAGCTTCTGGACTTAGAATTAGGCAACACTCCCTATGCAAAAAGACTTGGCCAATACCAACATTTTTGAAACCAAGTTATTGTGATTTAAGTTTTCATCTGATACAAGTATTGGGATCCTTATGAATTCATCTGCTACATGGTCTTGATACAACTATTACTTTGTACCTATGTCTAATGCATTATTCTGAGCCAATCAAGGAGTATGTCATCTGATACATGAGAAGAAGAAGACTATGAAGTTGCTTGCTTGGCTGTGGCTATCTTTATTTGATGTCTTGCTCTTCATTTTGCTAATTGCTTATTGATATTACTTGATTCAAAGTCCAAAGGGAAAGTGGGCTTTCTTTGTGACATTCTTGTTTGTTGGATTGCATCCCATTGGTCAGATCTTTTTAGCTCTTAACTTTTAAATTTCTGCTTAGGATTAGTCTCTTCATCTCCTCCCACTTCTTAAATTTCAAATCTCTCCCCCCTTTCAAAAAACTTCTTTGCTTGTGATTTCAAAATTTAGACCTTATTGCAAATTAGAAACTTTGGCCTTATGCCATTGAATTTTAAACTCTTTTCTTAAATCAAATTTGTAAATGAATATAATCATATTGACTTAAAATTTCAAAAGACAAAAATAACTAACACTCATTCAAACTTTTGGCCCTTTTGTGCCTCTTGTAAATTTAAACTTCTGTTAAAAGCAATCCACTCATTTTGAAATTGTTACCACGAACTACGAGGTTTTGATCCCTCATTTTTATGTTGGTACGTAGGCACAAGTCCGAAGGTCTTGTCAAACACAAAATATAATTAATGAATTCTTTTCTCATCTCCATACTCTATTTGTTTCAAACGTCTTTTATACCAAATTCACATACACACCTAAAAAAGGGCTCCCTAGGAGTACCTATGACACTTTGGGTGCTAACACCTTCCCTCTGTGTAACCAACCCCTTACCTGTAATCTCTGGCATTTTATTAGCTTTGATTTGAAAACTTCTTATCTTTGGGTTTTGTTCGTACTTTTCCCTTTTCCTTTGGAAACAATAAAAGCACGGTGGCGACTCTTGTTTTATTGACGTTAAGTTTATCCATAGCTTAATGGTCATGAATTTACCGCTACAGCTATCACGTGGCTGGTAGTTGGTAATCATTCCTTTGAGCTTATTACCTTTTGTTAAGCTATCACTTGGTTGATAGTTAGGTAATATTCCTTTTTACCTTTGGGTGGTTACCTTTGTTAAGATATCACGTGGTTGATAGTTGGTAATCATTCCTTTGAGATTATTACCTTTGTTAAGCAATCACGTGGCTGGTAGTTGGTAATCATTCCTTTGAAATTATTACCTTTTGCTAATCTATCACTTGGCTAGTAGTAGGTAATATTTCTCTTACCTCTGTTTGGTTACCTTTGTTAAGTTATCACGTGGCTGGTAGTTGGTAATCATTCTTTTGGGCTTATTATCTTTGTTAAGCTATCACTTGGCTGGTAGTTGGTAATATTCCATTTTTTATCTTTGGATGGTTACCTATGTTAAGTTATCACCTGGCTGGTAGTTGGTATCCTTTCTTTCGGTTTATTACCTTTGTTAAGTTATCACATGGCTAATAAATGGTAATATTTCCTTTTGAACTTATTACCTTTTGTTAAGTTATCCCTCGACTGATAGTAGGTAATAATTTCTCTTTCCTTTTGGGCCTATTACCTTTGTTAAGTTATCACTTGGCTGATAGTTAGGTAATATTTCTCCCCCTATTGGAGTTGGGCATCCCCTTTGTTGATCCTTCCCCCGACGAAGTCTTTCTTTGACAAGTCTTCCCCCGTTGGACCTTTGGATCGCCTATTATCTCACTGTGCACTAGTTTCTTTCCAATGAAATGGTTATTCCCGAGCCTTTTCTTTACCCTTGTGGAACTCTGTTTATCCCCAGCCGAGTTTCCCTTTGGAAACTGTTATTCCCCTTGCGGAGTCTCAGTCTCAACTTTTCTCCAACATTTCTTTGTCTCTCGTGGCGTTATATTCCCCACAAAGATCTTTGTCTGCATTCATATCATATCATAAGCATTTTACGGTATCTTAGGGCCAAAATTGGGTCTTCTGTATTTAAGTCCCTTCAATCTCGTGACACGAAGATCTCAATCTTCATACCTCTGAATCGAAGAAACTTAAATAGGGGCATCTGTCATACCCTAATTTTTAATCCTAAGACCCCACATATCATTTACATTCTTGCATACAAATAAGATCACACATTGGTCTTCTCCCTCTTATCTTTGGGTTTTCCTTTTGTAGGGATCATCAAGCACCTCTTTGTTAGTGTTTTACCTTTGTGTTTATATGATTCATTGCTTATCTAACCACTAATCAAAATAGAAAAAATATGTCTTGTTTCCTATAAGTTTATTGTGCAAGTAGGGTTTTTCATCAAGAGCATCAAGCATGGCTCCTCAGCTAGGATTTTCTTTATTTCCTCAGTAAAGTGCATTAAACCATTGATTCTCAAGGGGCTATTTCTAAAAACATGATTTCCAAGGTTCTTAAGCATCTTTCAATATCATTTGGATCAAAAGCATCTCAAAGTCTTGTAGCTTACTTCTCAAGAAAAATCAAAGGTTCATGAGTTTATTTCCATGCCTTCTTCAACAAGTTACTTCAAAACTTTGAGAAATTTAATCAATATACATTCAAGGACATATTACTTTGAGTTCATATGATCATCCATGTACCTTGGAATGCAATAAAAATTCAAGTGCACAAGTTTATTCCAAGGGGTTTGACCAAAAAGTCAACATTTGAAGTCAAAGTTTCAAAGATCACAACTCCTTCAATTTTCAACATTTTTTAATTATTATTTTTGCATATGACTCTTCTCATTATCCTTTAAAACTTATCTTTACATGACATAATCCAATTATCCTTTAAAACTATTTTCAAAAGACTTTTCCCAACTTTCAAAGATTATAAATTCTTCAATTATTAACGTTTGAGGCTTATTATTTTTGCATAATATCATTTGTGATGCCCTCTACAAGTTTTCTTCAAGGATCAAGGTCATAATATGCTTGTAAGGCCATGGAATTCATTGAGACATTACATGTCATTTTCAACCATTTGATACTTAGAATTTTCTAAGTTACATGACCAGTTTTTCGTGCCAACTTCAATATGCCACAAATTTATGCAGAAGCACCCAAATGAATCCTTTCTTGGCAAATTATAATCTTTGTTATTATGTCAACATATTGCAAAAAGAATGGGATCAAAAAGCCTACTGAGCAAGATACCCCATTGAGTTGAACATGGTGACTTGAAAGTGAAGAAATCACCATGGTTCGAAATTTGAACCTCACTGATCTTGATTCCAAGCCAAATTACCATGTGTTTTGGACCTAAACATGTTTAATCAAGTCTCCAGAAGTTAATTGACCCTTGAAACACATGATTTGGCTGAGTTTTGATGGATATCAAGTCACACTTCCCACACATTCTAATCAAATTCGTTTTGCACGAATTAAGCTTGATCCCACATGTATTTGGATCCAAACACATTCCCTTTAAATAGAGGAAGCTACTGAATTTATTTCCAAGCTTTGGAGAGCCAAGAAATCCCTGCTTCACTCTGATATTTTTTCCAGAAAATTCAATTATCGTGTTTTGAATTCCAACTTTGTTCAATCCAATTTCTTGATTCCATTAACACCTTTGGTCTTGTATGAAGCTTTTGCAACAATTCCCAAGCTCCGAGACCCCCTGAATCACTCTAACTAGATCGAGCTTCATCAACTTATGATCACCATTTGGACAAGGTAGTTTTGAGCATCATTTAAACTCAAACAAATTACCATAATGTAGTCATTCACTCTATGATGCTTTCCCCTAACTTATCTGGTGTTGATTGATTTTACTCATCCTTTAATTTTATTTTTCGTGGCTTGCTTGCTTCTAAAACTTCTCTGAAATTCCACATGCTCACTTTAGATAAATAAATTTGGAGCATGAGGTTGAATTCGTGATGAGGAGGCGATCACATTGGTGGTGGTCTCGTGTTCTGAATTTACCAAACGATGAAATTCTGGTGAGGGACCATCGGGGAAGACGACCAGAGTTTATCTTAGGTCATCTGAGTTTGGAGACACGCTGGACATTTGAAATGTTTTTATTGGTTCAATTTGAATAAGATCCCTTGTTTTATTTTGGCTAATTTCCACCATGCGTCCTAGCCTTATCATTGTTGGATCTGCCACGTCAATTAATGAGGCCAGATCCAATGCTCCATGTTTTTTCCAATTTTATTTCTTTTTCTTTTTTATTTTGAATTTCATTTTCTTGTAAAATTCATTTTACATCCAAAAAATATCAAAATAATTTCTAAAATTCTCTTTTATTTTTCTTCATCTGATTTTTATTTTTCAATATTTTATTTTCTTGATTTTCTATTTTTCTTGAATTTTCTCTTTTATCCTTTATTTTAATCGGTTTAAAATTAATTTTATGCATTTTAAAATTCTGAAAACATTGTTATATGTTTGTTATTTTATTTCCAACCTTCCATAATTTTATTGGCCATTTATTTGGTGTTTTAAAGGACTTTGTGGATTTTCTCTTTTATTTCCCTTTTAAAATTCATTTTTAGAATGTTTTTGATGCATTTTATATTTGTTTGACCTTTGTTGACTTCTATTGTCCTTGGATCATGGTTGTTTTGATCATAGGTCTCATCAAACTCGATGGATCTTGGGTGTTGATTGGGTGAAAACCCTAATCCATCAAAGTAGATGATTGATTTTGATAATGACATGACCAAACCTTTGATCCAATTTGGGTGTGATCTCTTGTCCTCTTCTTCTTCATCTCTTTCTTTTCCTCTTGATCAATTGGATGGTTTTGTCCATCTTGTTCATGATGTGTGGATTGGTGATTGATGAACTTTCATGATTTCAAATCTATCTCTTAATTGATCATGGATTATTCAAGGTACTTTGGATTGATGCATAAGTTTATCCTAAGTATTATGAAGTATGGATTGATGTAATTGACCACTCTCCTAGCCTTTATTGCATAGCTTTTGTAAGAAAGGATCTAAACCTGAATCTGAGAAATAATTTAAGTTTAAGATGGTGGTTGTAAAGTATTTTCCTGGTAGATGTATGCCTAGTTGGATTGATGTGAAGACCCTACCTAGAGTAGATCCTTTTGAAGGTATTGTTGTGTAATGAGTAATTCGTTATGGCAGCAATATTTTCAAATAGGATTTGTGACTCTAGGGACCTTTTGTTTAGAATCCTAAACTTCTCATTAGGGATGATGGTTGTGCAATGTCAGCCTGCGAGATGTATGTCTCATTTGGGTTAATGCAGAAACTCACTCAGAATAGATCCTTGTCGTACCCCAAAATTTGATCACACTTCATATGCTTTCTAGTGCCACTTTTTTTTGAATAAGTAAAATGATATAATTGGTAGAATAACATGTTTTAGGAGTTCCAAGGGGGAAATGTCATGAGTTCAAATCTCACATTTCTCACTTTTAGTGTTTTTTCTCTTTTATTTGTTTTTCCTTTAAAAATCACAAAAATAATATTTTTTAATCATTTTATTATTAATTTTCGTATTTTTTATTAATGTATTTTTTAAAATATTATTTTTTCATTAAAATCATGATTTTATGCATTAAATCTAAAAAAAATCAAAATCTTTTTCTGATTAGATTATTTTTATTATTTAAAATAATTTTTTATTCAAATTCACAAAGTTATGAATCTATTCAGATTCATTGACTTGGTCCCTAAAAAATAAATAAGACCAAATCTGAATAAATCAAATATCAATCAAGGGTAATGCTAACTTGTGCCCTAGGGGCAAAAGATAAGATACTAAAGAAATTAATTTTGTGTTGGAAATTGTGCATTGATTTTAATAAAGATATAAAATTAATTTTATAATTATTTTTTTCAATATAAATTTGTGCCTTATCTTGTGCCCCAATGGCACAAGTTAGCATTACCCATCAATCAAATACAAATTTTTCTAAACAATTCAATCAGACATTCAATGCTTGATCAAACTCTACCCTATAAATATGACTCCTTTTCTACACTTTTTTTTCATCCATAATTTACATATTCACTTTCCTAAAGTTGTTGCTCTTCACATCGAAGAACAACAACAATAAAATATAAGCCTTAGTCATCTCTGTAATTCAAGTTCTAATAAGCATCATGGCAGAAAGCGGGAAAAAGGAGAAAGAATGAGAAAAGAGTCTGCATCTTTGCTTAAAACAAGGGAAATCATCTTCCCTGTAGGTTGGTCCATCTATTCATGTTTATACCCAGGGTCGGCCATGTGCAAGTGCTACAGCACAGGGCCCCAAATTTTAGAAGGCCCCAAAATTTGAACTTTGAATTTTTTTTCAAAAATATTAATAAAAATAAATAAAATTATATAAAAAAAACTCAATAATTGAAAAAAAATATAAGGATAAAAACTCAATACATATAAAAATCAAGATTGATCAAAACTCAAAATAATTATAATTAAATTTATTTTTGATTAATAAATCATTGTATTTTTTATATATATTTTTTAATTATTATAATTATATATTTTTTAAATTTGGGTCAATTTTGAAATTAGAACGAGGCCTCCGAGATGATTGGGTCAACCCTGTTTATACCTTTGTGATAAGATTTGATTATTGTGGTGCCTTGTTGACTTAATTTATTTACATGACACTGTGTGCTTTTAGATGTATGTTAGTACCAAATAATGATTTTTTTTTTTCAAAACACATAATCATACTCTAAACAAGTTAAAACTAAAAAACATATATAACCTTTTTTCTTTGTTAGCAATTTATAAAAGTCAATTTTGTTTGTAACAATTTTTTAATGTCATCAATTTTTCTAATAAATCATGTGTTTTTTAAATAAAGAATATATTAATTCTTTTTTAAAATCTGAAACAATTCTTTAAAAATTATTATTTAGATAAAATTTATAAAATCTTTTTACTAATATTATATCATAAATCTTTTTTTAAATTAATATTATAAAATATGTAATAATCAGAACCATAATCTTATTAAATCAAAACCAAATAATGTTTAAAGTTTAAATCATACTACAATTTAAAGTTATATCACTTAAACTCAAACAACATTAATATAATGATGAGATTAACAAAAATAATTAGGTAATTATTTAGATAAATATAATAAACATGGGATAAAAATACAAAAATAGTTAGGGGTTTAGATTATTAATTAGTTTTAAGGAATAATATTTCCCCTTTAATATAAATAATAAAAAAGAACAAAAAAATATAATTAATTAGGGAAGTTAATTACTTGAGGAATTAGGGTTAACCTTTGGGATAGTCTTGGGGATAATTATGGGATAAAATTCTATGTAAATTTTAGGATTTTAGGATTAGAAAAATCAAGGATTAGGGATATAATATTTTGGTTTATATAATTGACATTTTAATATTTTTATTAAAATAAATACATATAATATCATTATTAATTTATTTTCTTAAATAAATTTATTTTCTCGAAAAAGTTCTTGGAAGATAAAGCCTTGGCCCTCACCAAAGTAGAACAGTGGTATGCTTTCAAAGCCACACTAGCTCTTCTTATTTATGGGATCCTCTTATTCCCCAATATTGATGATTTCATTGATATGACCGCTATTGATATTTTCTTGTCCAATAATTTGGTTCCTACCCTACTTGTCGATGTATACTATTACCTCCACTTTAGGCATGAGAAGAAAGGAGTTATGATTTTATGTTGTGCCCCTTTGCTCTATAACCGGTTCTTACCTTACTTTCCTAAAAAGGACATTTCGTCGAGAACCTGAGAAATCTCAGATGGTCTCAGAGTATAGTGTCTCTCATTAAGAGCGGTATTACCTGGTACTCTCATGACTATGATAGGATTGAGATCATAATCAACTGCGATGACTTTCCTAATGTACCGCTCACATGGTATCGAGGTTGCATTAAATACAACCTCATTCTTTCTCTAAGATAACTCGATTACTCAATGATAGACAATCCCAAAGGCAAGTTGTTAGAGGGTTTTATCTTGTATGAAGGGGTTGGAGATCCAGGTTTGATAAAGAAGATAGGAAGATCTTGGAGTATAGTCCATGGAAAATGAAGGAACTTGGGAAGAAAAAGTGCATCACTAGAGAGCCCTATAGTCAATGGGTAAGAAAGAGAGCTCTTGAGATCAAACTACCCCTTATTGGAGTCCCAATACGACCAAGAACACATGAGCCTACACATGTTCCCATAGAGGAAGCTAATGAGCTCAATGAAACCATCTTGAGGCTTGAAAAAAGAGAACGAAAAGTTGTAGCTGAATCTCAATCAAGTTTCCCATGAAAGGAATGAGTTGAAATGGAACTTAATCAACAGGGGGAAGGACTCCATGAAAGTAGGAACATGATCGAGATAGAAAAAGGAAAAATGAAGCAAGTAGGGGAAGCCCTAACAGGAGCTAGTGAGGAGCTCAAGATGCATAATCAACAACTATATACAGCCTAAAAGGAAAACCATGAATGGGAGGATCTTTGGGGGGGAAAACCATGCAAGCTCAAAAGGAAATGAGGGAAGGGTTTGAAGCATAAATCCAGAATATCACAAAAACACTCAAGGAGTACCAAGTTTTTGCACCAAATGAGCGTCGTCTAAGAAAAGAAGCTGAAAGATGACTCCAAAGCCTTCACGTTGATTGGATGAAGATGCACAAAGAGCTAGAAATCCTCAAAGCGCATGAACACCTCTAGAGAGAAGAATATGAAGCTTTGAGGATTGAGAGCCTAGAATGGAATAGTGAAATATCACACTTGAATGATTTCATAATCATTGATCAAGTCATAATCAAAGGTATCCAATGAAATTCCATGGAGTGGTACAAGAAGTTCTCTAACTTGGTATAAAATTTGCAGCTTAGAGTTACCAAAAAGTGAACCTTCAAGCTGATTCCCTGACACTCTTATGGGACAAGATCTAATTCAAGAAGGAAGATTGAGAATCTAGAACAAGTACAAGAGAAGATAAAAGTAGATATTGAGGAGCTCAGGGGTACTATGAGCAAAATTATGGAGATGTTACAATCATTTTCTACTAAAGAAAGTCAACCCCAAAGTACTGTGATTTCAAAGATTACTAGTTTATCTGTAGAACCACAACATACTCAGGGAGTAAATGTTACATGGCCATAGTATGGACTGCCACCTGGATATACTTTGTCGTTTGTAAATGCTTCTAGAGTAAGACCTTCCACTCGACACATAGTACAAATTCTGGTGACCAGTGAAGCACCGCCTATCGTTCATACTTTTGCTCAGGGTCCCTTCAATGATCCTCGTTTTTCATTCCATGTTGTTGGTCCCTAACACGATGATCTAGAAGGTACATGAGAGGTTGAGGAAGTAAAGGAAAATATCAGATCCTCGAGAGAAGGCTGAGAGTCGTAGAGGGAAATGATATCTTTGGCATGGATACCATGGACATGTGCTTGGTCCCCAACTTGTCCATTCTGTCAAAATTCAAAGTCCCAAAATTTGATAAGTATAAGTGTTATACATGTCTAAGAAGCCATGTAATCATGTACTACAGGAAGATGTCTCCCACGCAAAAAATGACAAGCTATTATTCCATTATTTTCAAGATAGTTTTAGTGGAGCCTTATTGAAATGGTACACGGGCTTGGAAAAGAGTCATATACAAACTTAGAAGGATTTTGCTAACGCCTTCTCCAAACAATACAAATATGATGTGGATATGGATCCTGACATAAGACAGTCGCAGAGCATGGCTATTAGCCTGGAATTTTAGTAGAGAAGTCAATTGAATGTTGCATTGGGAAAATCCTAAGTGTTAGCTTTGATTGGCATAGGTCGACAACAAATATGTGTCGATTGTTAGCATAGTTCGATAACAATGGTACGTCGACAAGAACGTTACGAATGACATCTTGAGATATGGTTTCGAAGAATCTCGAGAATATCTTGAGATATGGTTAGAAGGAGTCTCAGAAATAGATCTGGGTAAGTACTCGACACCATGTCGAGGTCTAGACCTTCGATAAGTTCCAAGGACTTGGATGATTGAGGAAACTAAAGACTGAAGAAGGGATTTCTTATTTCCCTTTTGTACTATGATCTAAGGACGAGTAATAGCTAGCTCTAAAAAATGATCTTCTTCTTTTTTACTTTTCTTTGTTTTAAATTAATGAACTTGTTTTCTACTGTTGTTTTCTTTTAGTTTTAACTTGCTACCTTACTAGTGCCAATATGAAAAAGAAAAGAAAAGTCACTAGAAAAAAAATGAACAAAAGTGATCAACATTAAAGTTCCCTTATATATTGAAACTTGATGAAGAAAAATGAGGAAAGCTATTTGTACTCAATTTCTAGATACCTCAGCTAGGAAGGTTTGAGCCAAATATTTCCATTGTTGACTTTTCTTTCTAATGAGAGTATCAGTGCATTAGTATTTTCTAGAATTTACATTGTTTCTACTTAGTTTATTAGTCTGATAAATACACATTAAGGAAGTTGTTTGTGAAAACTATGAGATATTTTTTAAGCCATCCTATTTTAATATGATTATATCCCTTGCTAACCACTTGGAGCCTTGGTCATTATTTTGGTGAGATAGCCTATTATATAGACATTTGACTTGAAAGATTAAACATTTTCACCCTCTTTGGAGTTGGGTAGAAGAATTTATTTTCCTTGTCTAAAGCAATTGCATAAGTTTGGGGTTACTCTTGCAAGTTAGCAACGCTTAAGCTTGGGGTTGGGGTAATAGAGAAATTTGTAAAAAGAAATAGAAAAATAAGAAGTTAAAAATGACTTCTTAAAAAATAGAAAACTAAAAAAAAATGATGATGAAAAGGACCAACAAATTTAATTCTCTAGTACCAATTGACCAGAAAAAGATTGATATGAAATGAATCAGGTAACATAAGGAAAACTAGGTACCTAATGCCAAACATTTAAGCCTACTATTCCAAATTATCCTACCCTGACATAAGTTATATTACAACCTTGAAAATACCTCAAAAGTGTGTGTTTAAATATGAATTTGATTGAATTTGTTAGAAATTTTATAAATTCATTGCTTAATACTTTTGTACATCGACTGTGTGATTACCCTGTCAAATTGAATGAATAAAAGTGAGATGCAAGACAGGTTAAGTACTTGTGTGTTTGGTAGAAATTTTCTGAGTTAATCGGATTGAAATAGGGAACGGAAGTGTTGATCAGTAAAAGAAAGGCGACATTCATTAGTAAAGGTAGGCATTTTAATTCTGATGAAATGTTCAGTGTGCAGACAGGTTACTTGAGGACAAGAAATAAAGTAAGTTTATGGTTGTGATGATACTCTGTCATTATGTAATTTTTTGGGGGGAAATTAGACAAAACGGTGTAATTATTAGCAAAGGCGAAGCCAAAGTATGGAAAAGTTGAACAAAGTTGCAAAAGAGTGAGAAATATGTACATAGTAAAAAATTGAACAAAGGAAGAAGAAAAATCTCATTTTGCTTTAGGATTTCTCGTGGTTGTGATGCTCACGTTGTGGGTGTGATAATGTCACATCATAGTCGCGATAGGAAGTAACGGGGTGTGATGGAGCAATTTTTTGACACACTTTTTGCAGCTTTAAAAGGAGAACTTTTGTTACTTTTTAGGGGTTCCGAATTTGAGATAGAAAATGACGACTATGAGATTTTGGAGAACGATTTAATGGAGAATTGGAGAGATTATTTCCATAGGTTTTGATGGAGACACATTATCAACTTGTGGTAATCGTTATTGTCACTATGAGTAGATAAGTTGTTTATATTAGGTATTTTGAGATGAACATAATTATACTTTGTTGAATAATATGATAATATGATATTATTTGAGTTCTTTTTATTGTTATTATCTTTAATTATTCTTGTGTTCATTGTTTTTGCATGTTGACGAGTGCACTAATTGATATCAGATGGTTATAGATTATTGACCGTAAGTCTACCGATTTGAACTAGGAAAATTATTCAACTTAATAATAAACTAGAAATGTGTAATTATAAGTTGTGGTTAGGAAATTAACGAACTTAGTAATGTCTAATTTAACTTTGAATAGGCCTAAGGAATCAGGGAATTATTGTGTAAATTAGTGAGTTGTACACAAAGAAATTGAGTATAATGGTCTTGTTAATTCGCCATGAGATTTTAGCATAACTGTAATTCATCTAAAGCAAAGATCATCAATATGTATAATTAGGGGATTCAAAATAAAGATCTAATCTCTTTTCATCATTGAATTTTCTCCATTTATTTTTTCTTTCTTGTTTTGAACCAAAACACCATCGAACCCCCTCCCCCAATTATTTATTTTAAATCGTGCTGTTTTACCTTGTTAAAATTACAATTCTTGTGGAGACAAATTTAATTTATTACTTTGATACTACTGATGCACTTGCTGGTTTAGTCCATCAATAGGCCAAATATTTCTGGAGGAAATGGATGTTGCGATTAAAGCTCGCAAAAACCTGTGACATTTACTTTTCTATTTATTTTTGTTTATTTACTTAACCTAAACATGATCAACAATTAGATTCATGAATACATTTTGACTAAAATATTTGTCCACTGATGGTTCAAATGATTTGAAAAATCCAAATGCAGATAAATAAAACCTTAGGATAAAGAAAAAATAAAAAATGAGGGCAAAAAGAAATTATTCTTTCAAAATATTCAATAGTGTGAGTATCTTTAAATTAATAACATGATCATGAGTTAGTTGTTTAATTCAAAAGTTTGACTTTACCATTTTTTTAGCGACAACGTGTCCATGAAAGTCATGAATCATAAACCCAAATCAAGTGAGATGAGTGCATACCTCATATTTTACATAAATGAATGAGAGTAGACATGCATTCTAACTATGATAATTTTTTATCAGTCTTGCTACTACTTGATATGTTTAAAAGTCGTGGATATGATCAATGCATTGTTTGTTATTGAGTGGAAAACTATTTGACCAAAAACCATACCTTGTGAGAGTGTGGTACTTTGACAACCCCTATGATCCTAAAATTAAACTTTTTGTTCTTTAAGCGTTATAACCCTTAGCCAATTTTAGAGAAAAACAATGTCTGCCACCTTGTCTTAAGGATATGGGAGCACTGAAATAATGCAGGGTATTTCAAAAACAAAGTTGGGGAGAAAATAAAATGTGTGAAAAATAAAATCAAGTAGTAATGGTGAAAAGAAAATAAAAGAAAATAATATGCTTCTGACAAAAAGGGAAAAATCAAAGGTCAAAGCATACAAATGAAAATCACCTAAAGAAAGTGTTGTAAAGTGGGAAGAAAAGAAAAGAAACACCTTCAGAAAACAAAATGATATACCTAAAAAGACTTTGCTCTCTTATATTTAGACTTTTGAATCCAAAGAAAAACCACAACCCAGCCACACTACAACCTAAAGAAAGATCTTAGTGATCCATGACTGATTATGTATCATGTGATATTGCTTAGATAAAGTGCTAAATATTTTTATAGTTGTTGAATGATATGATAATTGAGGGAAACGCTAATACGTTTAAGTGATACACACGTGAGATAATGATTTTGATGAACAATTGATTTTTTATATGAACATATTTTAAATCAGAATTTGGTCAAGAAAATAGTTCACTTTCATGCTATAATTTATGAATGCTTATAATGTTGATTATGCACTTGCATTTGAAGAAAAATCACGCCATACTTCAAAGTAATTTCAAAAACTTCTTGATCATGTCTTGAGACCTTTCATGAATACTACATAATGAAATGTTTTGTACCATTGATATTAATTTTGTTTGAGGATAAACAAAAAAATAAGTTGAAGAAAGTTGATAAGTACCAAATACGCTAAATTTGTAAGCACTTATTGACTTATTTTACAAGCAATTAAAGGAAAAAAAAACAATTTATCAAGAAAATATGATAAAACGCTTGAATGGACTTTTTTTAACTATGTATGTATTGAAAGTATGAATAAAGGACCGAGAAAACATCAAAATGCATCATATAAGCCTAGATGGCACTAGGCTAGCTAAGCCATAAATGGGCAGAAAAATATGGGCTAAGCCAGAAATAGGCACAAAGTGCATAGGTCGATAACGAGTGCGTTGGTCGAGAATTACGTTGGACAAGGATGAGTGTGCTCATCGATAATTACGCTAAGTGAGAAGATTTTACGCCTAGCGAGAGCAGGAAGCCATATGTCACAACAAGGCTAAGTTACTTCTTGGTGAAGCTAGGGTTTTTTCGCTAAGCGAGGTAGCGGTGCACTGGGCAAGCATAGATGGCCGAACACGTGGAAGATATGCAATTATTTCTTGTCCAAAAAGGAAAGCAGGTTGGTCAAAGAAGGGTAGGCGCGATAGGCGAGAAGGCGGTACGCCCAACGAGAGGTCGTGAATTTTACCTATAAATAAGAGTTTCCAATGCAGTGCAAAGGGAGTTTTGGTGAATCATGGATTAGTTTCACTCTAGTCTACAACATAAAGATAAGAAAGAAAGTCTGATGGTGGAAGCGCTGCTTAAGTGACAGGGCAGATCCCGTTTTTGAAGTTGAAGTCTCTAGAAAAACCAGTTGTTACGCTAATCATGTGTAAGCATAGCTAAAATTTCTATTGTTGGGGTTAGACGTAGTCATTATAATCATGTATTAAATAAGTCATAACGTTCTATGTAAATCTACTCATGTTGTAATATTGGTCGCTTTTTAATCTTAATGCTTGTTTTAGCTTTGCAACCTAAAACCTATTTTCATGGTGTGATATGACATCGAAAGGTACTTGCCATTACTAGATCCAAGATAATCATCTATTGAGTAATAAGCCTAAACATATGTATAAGTTCAATATCTACACGCATTGTAGGTGGATAGGTGTGGAGTCTCGTTCCTTTGCAACTATGTGGACTTAATGGTTTGTGTTGGTTAATAGTAACATATATCGTTCTATTGTGTAAATCATTGATCTCACGACATAGAGACCTAAAGGAGATACGAATGAGAATAATAGGTGTTAGTATTATACCACTACAACAAAAAAGACATGTAATAGCATTTTTATGGGATTTAATAGTATTTTAAGCGTTATTAAATCCTCCAATATTATAGATAGGGTAACTTTGATAGCGCTATTAAAAGAGAAAAGTATAATAACTTTTTCTGTAAAAAGGTTATCATAGCCTAGTTTTGACTTATATCTTTAATAGGGCTTTTCAAAAAATGAGCTATAAAAGCCTTGCTTTATTTGTATAAAAACATAATGTTCTGATTCAATATTTCTTAGACGAGCCATTCTTCTAAAATACAAAACATTAACTTAAAATGCCACAAGAAAATACATGATAAATCAAGTTGTGTCAATCAAAAGTTTAATTACAATTATATCTACACAAACTACTAGAAAATTAATTAAGAAAAAGAACAACACAACACCAGTAAACAACATCCTTAATTGCAAGAATCCTACAACGCCAATGTGTTCATGCACCATGCTCTCTACACACACCCAAAGAGCCACCTGAACTAACATACGCACAAAAATTATCAGAAATACTCGTATACTATAAAAATTGGGTGTAAATTGCTCCATGGCTGAGAATATACATGATGCTTGTTTGAGTCAATGATAAAAGCTCCATTTTTGCTTTCATTGTTGTGCCGATATGATGTTGGAGTGCTTGTTTTCCTATCAAATTGTTTATACCTTCATCTCTCTTGAAGTCACTAGGTCACTAGCCTACCAATCAACAATCCTATGTATCCATTAGATGAAAATAAGAAACAAGTAGTACACATATCCTCATCACCATATTAACCAATGTAAAATAATTAATAGTCCTATAATAAGAAAGAAAGTTTAAAACCTTAACAAAATCATCACCACCCAAGCATGTATCACTAGAAATAGACAACACTTCAAACACTCTAACACCAACCTCAAGCACTAAAACAAAATTAACACAAATACAAGAGAGTACTACAACCTTTATGTGTAGTGAGACAACTCATATAACATGTGATTTTATGCTCATATAACCAAACCACTAAGTATAGATAGTATAGCAAGACACTTTATTACATTGTAAATTTTTGTACTAAAGAATGCTATTACATATTCACTCTGCAAAAACAGTGTCACACTCTTTTAGAACCTCAGCATGAAGTTTGAGTTTCTGAAGGGAAACCATAGAAGTCCACTGAATTAACTAGAACCCAAAAAGGATTAGTATATATGAAACCTGCCACATATAATCTTCTTCACCATTAATTCAACTGGATTGATTTGATTTTTCCATGAATCAAGGATCACATACCAAGATTAACATAGACATCATCATGGACTTTAGCATAAAATTCAGCATAAATTCAGCATCCCGCTTGTCCACAGCATAAATGAAGAACTTTGTCTTTTTTTTCACTCTCTTCAACTGCCTCACTTGATCATCCTGTGAATAAAATGATAAAGCTAATAATACTAGGGCATTAAATTGTGATAGAAATCAAAAGAACTGAGAAAAAAACTTGATTGTATTATATCTTAATTGATGGAAATAAAAAACAAATAAACTCCAATGTATAAATAGCTCAAGCAACTCACAATTACAGCAATGGAGAAAAATAGAAAATATAAAGAGCTACTGAAACCAACTTCACTTTTGTTGCCTACCCACTATGTCATGCCTACCCCTTTTAATCAATCTTTTACAATTCTAAGTAAATATTTTCTCCTTCCCACACATCCAGTTAACAATTTCGTACAAATTAAAAAAAAATTGAAATAGAGAGAATACTATTTTTACTAAAATTTCTTTATTATATATTGTGAATTATAAAAATAATATTAATTAGAGGATAAAATTGGAAAATATATTTTAAAAATCGAAATGGATCATTCATTCTGTGACATTGTTTTATTTCAAATGGGTCACTCATTGTGGGATGGAGGAAGTAATCGATTATGAAAAACACACCACAAATTAGAAATCTTTAACATAGAAAGTCGAAAATATCGATCATTATCATTAGGAATGACAATATAAGCAACGTTTGGACATGTGTGTGATTCTGATGATTCTGAGGAATTTGAATTTGATTTCGTCGAGTATGAATCTTTAGGTAGTGTTGACGGTGAAGAGGACCTTCGAGGACTGCCGACAGAAATGAACATAGGAGGGGGGAAAGACGTCAAAGACACCATCGAGAGTGTCGTTGATTTCAAATCAATAGATTTTGTGAAAGGGGTTTTATATTTTCAATTGATTTCAAGAAGCAAATCAATCATTTTCGAGTTCTAGGATCAAACAAATTTTAGGGTTTCAATGAAATTTTGGGATTTTTGAGTTTTATGTTCAATCGGTTTTGATCAAGAGTTTCTGATTTCGTGAATGAAGGTTGGATTTGAGAAAGATAAAAAGGTTAATTTGTTATATACATAGAGAATAATGTAGGGTGTAAGTTATTTAGTTTGGGAAGAAAATGGATTTCCGAATTTTGGAAAAGAAAATGATGATTTCAAATAGAGAAGAAGGTGAAAGCAACTACTGAAGATTAGTTTCAGAAGTATAAGGTTGACATTGATTTTTTATTTTTTACTTTTAAAAGATTATTAATGATTTTTTTTAAATCAATTAAAATCTTATAATATCGCATTTTAAAGCGCTAATATAGAGTGTGCACCTCTAATAGTAATTATCCTAAGGCGCTAAAAAATATTTTTTGCCAGCACTTTTTAATAGAAATTTTTAAAAAGCATTATTACAAGATGGTCCATATAATAACACCCAATATATAAGCGCTATCATAAATCTTTATTTGAAATTTTTAATAACAATTTATAAAAACACGCTATTAAATTAATGCTATTATAAACAAAAAAATATATAGTAGTGTACCTTGAGTAGAGGATGGATGTGTTGAGTAGAGGATGGATGTGCATGATAGATAAGTAATCATGAAATATATTTCAATCAAGCATTCTCACAGTTAACATCGACATCTCCAATTTTACATTTTGTCATTTACATTTTCACATCACAACAAAGAGAAAACCCTTATATTTCTTAAGATAAAAAATACTCATAAAATCACTAATCTATGTGGATACGATAATTGTAAGACTTATATTTACGGCTAACGCAACAATTACATAAGATTAAATCTATTTTATCTCTATATTTGTTAAATTTACTAAGGATATGCAAACCTTCAATTTTGATTTCAAAATTTTCCTAACTTTCACATTTGATATCCATGTTATGAGATGAAGTAGATATAGAATTCATATTTAAGACATGATTTCTAAGTGGACGAATTTCCTCTATTAATTTATCATTTTTATTTTCCAAATATTTAATATATTTTTTTACGAGTAATGTTGATTTTTTTTTTCGAATCTACCAGCTTCTTTATTGAGGTCCTTGCATATAGAATATAGTTAGTGGAAGGTAAATTTTGTTTTCCTTTTACTTACCTCCTCATAGTCTCTCATGAGCATAAGTTTGCTTCGTCCTCTTTATCTAATTCATTTGATGAATCTAAATCATCACTTTCTTTGAATTATCACTTTCTTTTATAGGGACTCTTTTGTTATACTCTATGTCATTTTGAATCTTATCTTTTGTCAAGGACTCTTCTTCTTTGAATTTTTTGAGGTCTCTTAACTCATGTAATATTTCTTAACATTTGTCAAATATATCAACTATGCTTCCAAAATGAGAATCCTTAGATTTTAAAATTGTGGTTGCTTTTGACTTCCAACACCAATTTTCAAATCCAAGATTTTTGTAAGATAAACAAATTTTAAAATGATTACCAAAAGTTTTTACTATTATTAGAGAACCAATCTTGATGATTTCCTTCAAAACTTTTAGGTATCTTAGACTCTTGATCTAATGTATTCATTTGATCTTCTTTGATCTTCTTTGATCTCAATATAACTTTCATAGATCATTTTAATAATGTTCCACATTTTTTATTAATTCTACAATTAAATACATAATTATACTCTTTAGTGCATGTTCTTGCTAAAAACATTAAAAGATTAAGCTCCCCGATGCTAGCCAGGAAAGGTCACAAATGACTGGTTAGTGTGTCTAAGATTGGTATAGGGGAGGATGAGATTATCAACTCCATTTTTGGGATCCCTGAGTCTTACCTACATATTGCTTTCACCCAATTATCCCTCTTTCTATCTGTTATGCTTCTCTTTATATAGACATCTGATTCGTTTCCCTGATTCTAGTATTAATGATTCATCAAGACCCATCTCTTTGTTTCTTACCTTCCATAGCATTTACCGTCTTCATAATGATCAATAATAAAGCTTCTCGGCAGTTTTTAAATCATATTTGTAACTTTCGTATAACCTTTGAACTGGCCCTTGACCATTATATTTAGGCTACCAACTTGGTTGTTCCGTGTTTTCCAAGGACGGGTTGCTCCGAGAACCAGTCGTCCGGTCTCTACAATGGGTCAAACCGGGTGTTTCGCACCGGGATCATGTGTTGTTACATTTTATGGGTAGCAGCTCGATTCCATCCTAGCACACTTATTATTGCAAATCTGACTTACTATCTCAAATTTCCCCAAGAGAGATAAATCGGCCAGGCTAAGAATTTATGGGATATACATAAGCCCCCCGGGCATGAAGCCTGAAAGGATGAAATGTTCGGACAAAAGAATCCTGGAATACCTTTTATTTTTTGAGGCCATATACTAACTTGACATGTTCTGGCCCAAGAATGCTTGTGGAAACCGGCTTGATGACGTGTGGAAGCGTGCCTAATCAACCATAATTTGAGAATATATTTTATAATGTTTTTCTATCTCTCTAGTAATGATGACTTTAATGGAGAAGCGGGAGAAACCTGGCAGGTTCGCAAACATAGTGAAGTAGGAAAGCCCTAGTGGGACCTCGACTTGTTGACGTTGTAGAACCAGGTTGGTTCCAGACATAGAGAAGTCAGAGAATCCTAGTGGGTTCTCAACCTGTGGTCCTCGTGGTAGGTTCAAAATATGGAGAAGTCGAAGAGTCGTAATGGATTCTTAACCTGTTGCAGTTCTATTTTATTTACGCCAATGTTTGACCTTATTATGAGGATCATAATAGTCTATGTAGGTTATGAGTATTATGGTAATCTGGGGTCTATTATCGGCACCCTTCACGGTACTCTGATTAAATAAGATTCGGTCGGCCCCAGACCTTTGAAGTCGGGTTCATACACCCTGGTCGGGATATATGTAGGATAATAATTTTTAACGGATCTGCGACTTGTCCTAATCGGACCGTGGTGACTCCTATTAGACGCATGTATCATAACACATCCTAGAAGGTCCTAAGTATATTATCTTGACCTGACCAGAGGTATGTTGGTGTTTTTTTTAAATATAAAGGGTTTTATTAACTTATCTGACGTTCATGGTGTCAATAGACGTTTACGTGATATTGATCAAAGGCTTTGCGGCATGATCGTCGTTCAGAGCTCCACATGAGTTGACGTCAAATGGAGGTCTGATGTTTTTATTTGCATGATCGACGTTCAGAGTCCCATGGGGATTGACGTGAAATAAAGGTCAAAGACTTTTATTTTACACGACCTACGTTCAAAACCCCATGGGGGTTGACGTAAAATGGAGGTCAAAGGCTTTTATTTTGCATGACCGACGTTTAGAGTCCCATGGAGGTTGACGTAAAATGGAGGTCAGAGGATTTTATTTGTATGACTCGACCAGAGGTTTTATTAACGTTGCATGACCGCAACCGATTATGCCAGAGGCTTCAAGTAGCTTGGAATTCAGTTAAGCCATAGGTTTTATTAACGTTTCCCGACCGCATCCGATTATGCTTGAGGCTTCAAGTAGCTTGGACTTCAGTTAGGCCAGAGGTTTTATTAACATTTCCTAGCGGCAACCGATTATGCCAGAGGCTTCAAGTAACTTGGACTTCAGTTACCAGAGGTTTTATTAACGTTGCCCGACCGTAACTGATTATGTCAGAGGCTTCAAGTAGCTTGGACTTCAGTTATGCCAAAGGTTTTATTAACGTTGCCCAGTCGCATCCGCTTATGCCAAATGCTTCAAAAAACTTGGACTTCAGTTAGGCCAGAGATTTTATTAACATTGTCCGACCAGAGGTTTATCTTTACTTGGCCGTTTTTCCATTTCTGGAAGTCTTCGTCGTTCTCTTCTAAGACTTCTGATTTGCTAATTCGTGTGACATCTTAACTTCCTTTGATCATAGTAACCGATGTCTTTTTACTGGAATTTTGAGTTCTTCGACTACTACCCTGCGTAATTTTTAAAAGTTCGGAAAATAGGATATGCCTCCCACCCTCGTAGGGGAAAAGAGCGACACTCATTTTCCTAATGTAAGTTCTAATTAATTATTTAGTTAAAAACGACAAAGAAATTATCTCGCCTTATCTAACAATAAACATAATTAATTTAAAGCATAAAATTGTGTCCTTCCGGCCTACTGGTTTTGCCGACGATTTCGTTTGATAAATTCATGCTTCCAAAGTTGGTTTCGTTAGTTCATATTCTGATGCTCGGGACGTAGTTTGACATTTTTTACTTATTTGTAAGCTACTTGTTTAACTTAGTGATAATATCTCGTTAGCATTTATGTTTCGCCAATAATATTTATAAACTTTGTTGTCTCTTGATCAACATAACGTCTTCGTTAACCAAATAAAAGACAAAACTGGCATGTCAATTATATTATAAATATTATTTTGATAAAATATTAATAAATAAACGGTTCATTATAGACTTCTCGAGGGATTTTTTTTTCTAAAATAACCATGTTTTTCAAATTAAATCCCTAAATAACCATTTTTTCAAAAAAATTACCAAAATAACCACCTTTCCAAACTGATGTACCAGTTGAACTGTCGCATCCATTTAACTTTCAAAGAAGGCGTCAGCTCCAATGACGCATGCTTCCAATGGCATTGCATGGAGGCGTCATGGTAGTTGGCGCATGCACTACTCATACACGCTATAGGTGTCTGAAACACGCTATAGTAGTCTATAGCAATCTATGGGATCACATTGGACCAGACGATGTAATACTCCTACACAACTCTATTTTGATTTTAAAATAATTATCAAATTATTTATCATCTAATCATTTCGTATTGTTGTATAGTTTATCTGGAGGCCATATCTGGGTCTTGATCATCAGGTTAACCATGATGAGGATGCAGTTTGGACAGCAAAAATATCAATTATCTGGTTCACAACTATGAAGATGCACTAGAGTGACCAGGTAAAACTGCAGTTCGACATGCAGAAACAAATTCCAGAACCTCCGACATGTTTGGGAGATTGGCATCAAAAAAGAGTCAATGTCCAATGAAATTATTCAGACTGAAGAGACTTCGCAAAAGAGATGTGTCGTCATTGGAGAAATCGACGACAACACATCTTAAATGAACTAGTCATACAGGATGCTAGACCAACTCAACCGTATATGACATGGTTTAGGTCGGTTACAACGCAATAATTTGTGTCTGAGTCAAGGTATTTGATTGATCCACGTCAACTAGCTTCATCATCATATGCCCAACAACAAGTCTTCGTCCAAGAACAATGTCAAACCACCCAAACCCAACGACCAACCTCACACCATCACCCTACCACATACATTCAACAACCAAACACCCAACCTCGCAACCCATTCATGTCACACTCATAACCTCAAAACCAAGAATCAAACCCTACCCACCAACAATCATACGCAGCCAACACAACGGTCTATAGCCCAATTGATTCATAATTCATGTCATCGTAGCCCCCCACCAATGACCACTCAAACATCTCATCACCACAACACTCAACCATTGTTTAACTGTAGTACACCCCAGAAACCATTGATTAGTTTCCAAAACGATTCAATGTCTCAATTCGGGCAACTATATCGTCCACAATTCACCCAACCACATCGACCCAACTACGACAACATGAGCACCGAACTCAATTACGGAAGCGCCGTTGGCGAGAGTCCCCAACTATTGGGAACAAATGATGACACATCTATCAAATACCGCTGGACCTTCCACCGGACCTTCACACCAGCCACCATTACTCAAAGACCCCAAACACCTCAGAAAAATCATGGGACACCTCGAAGACAGATTAACGCACCTGGATGTGAATCATGGGGACGTTTCAATCGGACCGGTCATTAAATTTTTGGTCAATTCCATGTAATTTTTATTATAATATAAATATAATCTTTTTTTCAATATTTTTTTATTTAATTATTAAATTAATATTTAAAGTTAAATAAAATAAAAAAATTAAAGGTGCATGCACCAGATGCATTGCGCATACACTATGTAGTGTATGTATGCGTCAATGCATCATATGCATGCTCCAGGAGGCATGACGCCTACATGCATGACCATTTGAAGCATGTGTCAGCTCCAATGACGTCTCCTCTTAGGGTTAAATGGATACGTCAACTGACACATCAGTTTAAAAATGTGGTTACTTTGATATTTTTTTTTTAAAAAAATAGTTATTTAAGAATTTAATTTGAAAACATGATTATTTTAAAGAAAAAAATCGCAAATATCGCGTAGGTGAGATAGCTCTTATCACACCCTTCTTGGAGGCGACTCCTTCGCCGGAGCAATAATATTAGCATATTTATTTTATAAATGCACCATCAGGCGATTATTTCCAATGTCACGTAGCAGGCTGATTGTAACCATACATTAGAATAGAAGCCATATACAAAACCTTGTAACATAGATAATGCAATGATAAATCATCAATATGGATCATGAATCTGAGAAAATTCTACTATGTATTATGTTAGAAAATCATACTACATTTAACCATAGCGAATACTTTTTATTCTCTCACAAAATACTGGCACAAGGAATTCTAGTAGTTCTTTGAACCACTGTCAGTATTTTATCTTTTGCTGAAACATTTGAATGCTAATAGGAGCACACTAAATAATTACCCAATTTGATGCACCTAAGATATTTAAATATAGTCTCAACACAAACCATTAGCCACTAAAAGTGTAGTGTATGCTGAAGATCAACAAAATAAATTATGAGTCAAATACATACTAAAGATATACCTATTGTATTATATCTTGGCCATATCTAGTGCTGTTTGAGGGAGCCCAAGAAACCGGTGTTTCAAGCCTTGCAGTAGTGGCTCTGCCCGTCGAACCAGAAAATCATTCTTCTCACCTTCAACATAAACCACATCGCAGCTCACCGTTTAATATTTGAGACCTTGATCACAGCTGCATCATTTTCTAAACTACTGCAAAACTAAAATAGTTATAACAATGATTGTTATATCAAAACAACTACCTATGTCTATGAATATAATAACTTATTTTATCGATGCATCACAACATAAAAGACAGTAACACTGTCACGATGTCCAAATATATGTCTATCTATTTCTTAGGGTGAGTGTCCTCACGATCTGCAACACCAACAGACACCCTAGCAACCTCACCAGTAGTGGCTTCTGAACCATGAAAACGACTTTATTCATGGCAATTTTCGCGACAGCGGTTCCGATTCCGGTTTGGCTTCGTGCTTGGATCCTTAGAGGGTGTAGTTGCAGTCGCTGTGGAATGTATATGCCAATTTTGGAATAGAACTTTTATAGAATAGGTAAAGTGCGAACAATATTTATCTTTCATTAGTGGTGTCGTCACCTTGATTAGCTACTGTTTTGAATGAGTCTACCATGGATAGCAGAGCTTTTCAGCTTCCTGTGATGTCTGAAGCATTGTCAGTGATACTGACTCGAATCTCACTTTCCAAATTTGATCTATTACCCTTTGATTTGGTCCATTTACTCTGGTGGCATGCACTCAGCAATGTCGTCAACACGCTGATTTGGCAAGTTTATCGACGGCGTGACGACTTCTATCACATTTCTATCATTAGTGTCGACATCTAAACGCTGCCACTATGTTGTGATGCTTCGATAAAATAACGCACCGGATGTTTTGCTCCGGGTTGCTCCGAGAACCAGTCGTTCGGTCTCTACAATGGGTCGACCGGGTGTTTTGCTCCGGGATCATGCACCAGCCCTATGTAATCTATCAATGTAAATAAATTACATCAACCCTGGCAAGAACACTTGCACACCAAACCAATAATGTCACCTCAACCACAACAGACAAATCAAAATCCAAATAAAGAAAAACATAATCAAACCACATCTCACCTGCAGCAGAACACTGCCAAAACTGACTGATATCATGATAAAAAAACAAACATGGCAAACCAAATGCCAATAACTCCGAAGCACCAAAATGGGTTAACAATCCATTAATTAATGGGATTATTAAACCCCATTATGCTGTCTTTTTGCAAATAAAATTGAACAAAAATCCAAAGAGTCTTTGAGCAAAGAAATTTTGAATCCTATGTTACCCATTTTTGTGTTGATAATCTATTTAAAAACCTAATCTGTAAAGGAAAACCTGAATACAGTGAGAGAAATTGAACATTGTTAGTTGTAAGAGTTAAAGCAGAATGAAAAGTTTCGCCTTATGTGAGGCTTAATTACGACCGTGGGGTTCCGATTAAGAAATAGTGTGGATGAATGTGGCTTTTGAAAAGATTTGGTTGGTCATGGAGAATGAGAAGAATGGGAAGGGAAACCAGTACATAAATGATGTGGACGAAGCCTACGGTTGCAGATGGGTGGATTGATGATGGGAAAAACCAAAGTGAAATCAGGAAAATTTTATGTGAAGGAGGGAAAATGAATTTGAGAGAGTTAATATGAAAATGAAAGGGAAAAAGAATGGATCAGATGCGAGTAGTTAATTTCTTTTATAGGGGATTAGTGAAGCGTTATCTATGAATGCGTTACCTATGAATGTGGTAACTAGTTTTGGTGAGTCTCAATCCTATTGTGATGGATCGGGTGCGAATAATTAATTCTTATTATGGGGGATTAGTGAAGTGTTATCTATGGTGATGGTAGCGATTTTGGTGTGTTTCGGTTTCAAGAGGGAATCAATCCTATGGTGGGGATCATGAAGTGAAATGAACTTGAGTGTTCATATTTGATACCACATGCATGTTGAGTCGGTGTTGAGTACATTGCATAAGTGTTGCATTTGTATTGGTTGTTGTTGATGTGTTGTTGGATGAGATGTTGTTCCATATGATGTTAATGATAATCGAGATGTTGTTGCATATGATGTTAATGATAATTGAGATGTGGTTGCGTATGATGTTGATGATAATTGAGATGTTGTCGTGTATGATATTGATGATGATTTGGGTGTGAGAATATGATATGTTGTTCTGTATGATTATGTAGATGTTGTACTCTATTCTTCATTCTATATCATTTATTATTGAAATGAATTATCACCCCTTATGTTTGGATGTTGCCTTTACATGACTATCGTGCATATACTCAAGAGTATCATTGATGAAGTAAGTGGAAGGTAGCTTTGTAGTGACTTTCATTATTTGTCGTTATGTAGTGTAATTATGTTCTGATCATGTAACATCGGGTTGGGGTCGAATGTTTGGATTAAATTATAATATTTTATGATGAATCGTATTATGTTAAATATTTTAAGTTGTTGAGTTGAACTATTTACAACGTTTTATGATGTTATTAAAATTGAAGTTTAAGACTAAATGTTGTATGTTATTCTATCTTCTTTGAATGTTGATGTTGAATTTCGCTGCGATGATACCTAAATGAAGGTGAGAATGCGATGACAGGTTAATATGTTTGTTGTAACTCGTGTTACGGGGTAGGATAGCTTATCTTTTATGAAGTGTGACATCCTTGTAGTGGTGATTGTTTAATTAATTTCGTTAATTATACGTGGGGTTTTGAATGGTGTTACATTAGTGGTATCAGAACATGTCAGTTCGCCCGGCCAGGTTGTTTAACTATGTTTGTTCTCTAGTATGTGATATGTGTGTGAGAATATTGTCGATGCTTATTTTGTTTTCCATTTGCAGGTTGGGAATGAAACAAGTGAGGGAGAAGAGTCGGGTTCTCTTGGATGTTCCAACTGTATAGAGCTAGGACATCATGTTGCTACATACAAGAGTGCAATATTGGCTAGTTCAACTGTTTTGAGAATGTTGTGCTTTTCCAGAATCCGAAGAGAGGTCGGATTCGAGGACGGTGTCGGTTAGCAAAATGGTGTGATCCTTGAGGGAAAATGATCAGGTGTTCTCGTTGGTCGCTTCCTTGTGAGGGGGGAAGGCGATGTTTTGGCCAGAGGTGAGCCAGTGGTGTGTTAAGTATCCTGACGTGTTCCATGAGGATGTGTATGGCTTTTATTTTGTTGGAACAAATTGACTTTATTCTTGGAATGAATTAGTTGAAGTTAAACTAGGCGTTTACCAAATGTTTTGATAAGTTGGTGCAGTATGCCGCTGATTGCAAGAGCTCGGGCGATGTTGAAGTTGTATTGTTCCTAACACTGAAGATAATATGGATTTGAGATTCCTGTCTACTGGTCAAGTTGGGAAGTCTTTAGGTAAAATGAGTCGGTATTGTTGATGTTGCTTCTCGGAGAGTAGAGAGCAATGTGACGACTAATGTTATATCGGTGTTGCTACAATTATGTTATTAAGATGATTGTGTTGATGTTGTTGTGTTGGTGTTTTTATGATGACAATATGAACATGATGAAATTATATTGATGATGTGGTGTTGAGGTTGACATACACGGTTAAGAGTTGACTAATGTGTATGTGTTGTTGTTGCATGCTGAGAGTCCATGCATTCATGTTGTCGGAACTTCGGCTCTTTTTGGTGAGCCTCGATCCTATGGTGATGGATCAGGTGCGAGTAGCTAATTCCTATTATGGGGGATTAATGAAGTGTTACTTGTGATTATGGTAACGATTTTTGGTGAGTCTCTATCCCATTGTGATGGATCGAGTGCAATTAGCTAATTCCTATTATGGAGGATTATTGAAGTGTTACCTATAGTGATGGTAGCGATTTCTGTGTGCTCCGGTTCCAAGAGGGAATCAAACCTATGATGGGGATCATGGAGTGAAATGAACTTGAGTGTTCATATTTGGTACCACATGCATGTCGAGTCGGTGTTGAGTACATTGCATTAGTGTTGCATCTGTATTAATTATTATTGATGTGTTGTTGGATGAGATGTTGTTACATAAGATGTTAATGATAATTGGGACGTTGTTGAATATGATGTTAATGATAACATAGATGTGGTTACATATGATGTAATGATAATTGAGATGTGGTTTCGTAGGATGTTGATGATAATTGAGATGTTGTCGTGTATGATATTGATGATGATTTGGGTGTGAGAATGTGATATGTTGTTGTGCATGATTGTGTAAATGTTGTACTCTATTCTTCATTCTATATCGTTTATTATTGAAATGAACTATCACCCCTTTTGTTTGAATGTTGCCTTTACGTGGGCATGGTGTAGATACTCAAGAGTATCATTGCTGAAGTAAGTGGATGGTAGCTTTGTAGTGACTTCCATTAGTCGTTGTTATGTAGTGGAATTCTGCTCTGATCATGTAGCATCGGGTTGGGATCGAATGTTCAGATTAAATTATAATGGTTTATGATGAATCGTATTATGTTGAATATTTTAAGTTGTTGAGTTGAACGGTTTACGGCTCTTTACGATGTTATTAAAATTGAAGTTTAAGACTAAATGTCGTATGCCCTTCTACCCTCTTTGAATGTTGATGTTGAATTTCGCTGCGATGATACCTAAATGAATGTGAGCATGCGATGACAGATTAATATGTTTGTTGTAACATGTGTTACGTGGCGGGATAACTTATCTTTTATGAAGTGTGACACCCTTATGTTGTTGATTGTTTAATTAATTTCGTTAATTATACATGGGATTTAAAAGGATGTTACATTATATTCTAGTCTCTTAATTTAAATAGTCTTTGATTTTTATGGTCCCCTCCACTTTTGTATACGTGATATTGATGGATGAGATAAAAATAATAATTTTTAATGATATAAAATTGATGATAATGATAATTTATTAATTAATATTCTTTATAGAATAAATTAATAATTAATTGTTTTAACTAATATTTTTAAAATTTTGAAAATAATTATTGAATTTAAGTCTAATTCATATTTCAAACTTGTCTACAAAAAGACATTGTTTAATGAATTATTTATTTTTATAAACATTAAAATTATTTATGAAAAAAAATGTGAGACTCCTTTACAATTACAAATTTGTACCATTTCACTCGTTTCTTTGGCTTCATCATTCAAGAGCTATATTTCTCTATAAGATTCTCCTCTGCATCCAAAAAAAAATCAAAATTCAAGGCCTTCGACACCCCATCTTTTACCGGATATGTTGTGTATCTGTAATCAAAAAGAGTAGAAATGAAAGCAAAATTTCATGTTTATTTTCATCTCATTTCTGATTTGAATAGTATTTGAAAATGTAAATAATGCAAGCAAAATAAAACAACACAACTGAATGTAATGGAGGTCCAATTTAATAACAATTTTGTAGCTGAAAGTTATGCTTTTAAATGCTATTGATGTTTTTGTTATTCAGATTATCATTTTCAACTAGTCTAACTTTTCCATTCAGCTTTCTTTTCACTTTTCACCATCAACATTACTAAAATGCTTGCTAGTCGGTACATGCATTTCAATCTGAGGGAAATAAATTTTAATATTATATCTAAGAAATAAAGAAGCAATGACGGTTTCAATAAAACATTATTTTCCCACGACAAAATATCAATTGAGGCAATAAAGCAATTGTATCACATCCATTGAAAGAGTCATTGGAAGATGAAGAAGAGTGTAAGTTGGTACAAATTTATAATTGTACGGGAGTCCCACATTATTTTTTTTAATAAATAATTTAAGTATTTATAAAAATTATCAATGTACTATAATGTTTTTTTGAACACAATTTTGAAATGAATGTAATTATTAGGGTTTATGATCAATATTTTTTTTTCAAAATTTTAATTAATTAAAAATATTAATTAAAATAATTAATTATTAATTTATTTTATAAAAAATATTCATTAATAAATTATCCTAGTCATGAATAACATATCATTGAAAAAAAGCAAAGTGTGTGTGACCATAAAAGTTCAAAGACTATTCAAATTAAGGAATCAGAATAATTGATTTTGTAATAGGGAACCAATTATTTAAAACGCTCAAACTAAAGGGAATAAAAGTGCATTTAAGTCTTTAAATTGTTTATGTAATAAATTTTATGGTATACACTATCACGTTCGTATGTCCGTTTTTTTTAATTCGCACACGGAAGAATTATAATGCATTATTTTTTTTAATTTTAATTTATTTGTTTAGTCAAATAGTATATAGAATGATATATTTATTTTTTATTCTATTTTGATTTTAAGTTAAATCTCTCTCTCTCTCCCTCCTCACTAATACTGCATCACGCACTGATAAATTGATATCTAGAACTCCTTTTAAATTCTTGATTGTGTTTTCAAAAATCACATGTCGATGGTCGTGTTTTCGGGATCGTGGATTGTTAATCAATCGTTGCAAAGATGGATGATAATCTACTATTTGATGGTCTCTCTGTCTATCATAGAGATTTTTGTAACCTACTATATTTGGTGATCTCTCGACCTATCTTAGAGATTTTAATTACTAAAAAAATACGAAGTATAAAGTAGTTTTTACGGATGTGGCATTGGATTTATATATATCATCCTCTTTTGAAAAAATAGCAAATAGTAAAGGATAAATATGGAAAAAATGAAGTTATTAAGTATTAACGCTCAAATGTTATGATTAGTAACCCATAGAAGTTAACACAATTTTTTTAATTGTAATTTATTATTTATTAAAAAAAGAAAATAAATGGTATTTTAGGAATAAAAATAGGTCTGTCTAAAATATGTATATGTATAGTTATAGATTTCGAGACATGGGTGCGGAAAAATATTAATTAAATTTTAAAGAAATCTAATGAGAATTATGGCGGTTCAGGCCGCCTTCGTTTACGTGAAGTTTTTGTGTTTTACAAAAACCGCAATTTTTACGTAAATTGTGCCGGTTTAAGATAACCGCCATTATTTACACTATTTTTGCAATGAAAAGTTAGACTTGATCCTATCAAATCAAAGACCTTCCTTAAATAAGAATGAACTAAAATTTAAAAAGGATATAAAATCTAATATAATTGTAGATTTTAAGCAAAAGAATCATTCAGTTTATAAATGCACACATGGCATAAGATTGGGCTATTTATAGCCTTTTTATTTTGACAAATTAAAAAAGTCTAAAGGTAATAACCATAGACCTTCTGGAAAAACTAACGCGCCTGGGCACAAGAAAATTTTGGTACCAAAGGTAAAATCCTAGAGCTTTGCAGGTATGCTTTGTAGCTCGAAGATTTAAAGATTATTAATGGAGTGGTGCAAAGCAAATAGTATATTTCCAAGTATACATTAGGTATCAAATCTCTGATCCAAGAATGTATGATGATGGCAAATATCAAAAGTAGTGATCAAAGCAAGTCTTTGGAGAACATATCAAGGTGTATGATCCTCATTGATGAGTCAAGTGAATATGTTTGTAATGGACTTATCCATATCGTTGTTTATATCAACTCCCACATCCAACGATGTATGGAGAATGACACACCATAATATGATTGGTGTTTCCCTTTAAGGGAAGTGTTTTATCAAGACCTCTTGATAATTTGAGGTAGTACAATATTTTAAGGTTGAAATAATCGGAAAACTCATATTAATTCTTTAAAATAGTGAGTTTAATTTTGCTCATCTCAATAAATTATTTTTACTAACCCAAATAATGAATTTCTAAGTGCTTTATAGAAATTGGGTGCAAATAAGTTGAATAGAGTTGCAAAAAAGCAATAAATTCCAACACAAGGCCCAAAATGCATCAAGGAGGCTAACCAACAAAAGCCCGATCGATTTGAACCTTATGGAAATAAACTAGAGAAGTTTGGAACTCACATTCTCAAATAAAATCCAAGTCAAACATGTGCTCCAAGCAAATCAAATCCCAGCATTGATGATGATCGCTCAAAATCCTGAAACATTTGATTGACCAATCGATTGGGCCCATTAGCTAATCGATTGGCACACCCAATTTATAATGGTTTCATCTTGATTTTCAATTCACATAATCTCTATTAATTTCTTGTCATAAATACACGACCAAAACTTCAGAAGAAGCATTATAAATAGGTATGCTCTCTTATTATTTCTTACATCTTAAAATTATCTCTTTTAGTTTCTTTCTTGTGAGTTATCTTACCGTAAGCATCATCATGGCCAAAAATTCAGAGAAACACCAAGAACGGATGTGTTCACCTCTAGATTGATAAATAGAAAGCATGAGGAGAAGATGCCAATTCTTGGGAATAAGGTGATTCAGCCCTGGTACATGGAGTCAAGCCTCTTAAAGAGTCACATTCATCAAATATGTCAAGCCTATCTGAAATATTTCTTCACACATGTGCCAGATATATCCTTCCCAAATATTGTAAAAGATTTTTATCTAAACCTAAATCTTGTAGGAATCTCACTAAGAACATTCGTAAGGGGGTAGAAATAGACATCTACAAAGATCATTTTGGAAGATTCTTTGAGCTACCTTTTGTAGAAAAGTTCTACACCTTTGATAGACCCCTAGGATTTAGAAACTTCAAACACTCCAGAATCCTAAATAACTTTGTCATCAATCTTATGGAGAAAAAGAGAGTTCCTTTCAAGTCATTCACTTGAAACAAAATGTTAGGATCCTTCACTACCTTCTAACTAGGATTTTTTCCAAGGATTATTAACCATATCTATGTCATTAAAGAAAATGTAGCACCCCTGTGGTTTTTAACCCAATAAATTCAAACATTGGGTAGAAGTAGTTTTTAACCTCGTGATTCGCTCCAAAGAGATCTAAGTTACAGGACTCCCGGTCAATGATCACCAAGCTCTTAGAAACCTTCCACATTGATACAATGGAAGAAGTTGTAGACTCAATCAAGCATAGAATCACCTATATTTCTATTAAAGAAATAAAAGTTCTCATCAAACATAGAGAAATTCAGGATGACCCAACAATCAAGGAAGTAGAATTAGAAGAAGAAGAAGAAGAAGAGTCAAAAGGGTAGAACACGCTAAGATCGACAAAGTGTTGAAGATATGTCAGAACTTAGCCAAGGATATGGAGAGAATCAAGAAAAATGCCACAGATGATGATGATGTTTATGGAAATGAAAGATCTCTTTTATGTGTTTTAGGATATTGAATCCTTTGTTTTATTTCCTGTTTTTATACTATTTTAATTACATAATTTCCTTTGTGTACTTTGAATTCCTAGAAATTTAAATTAATAAAGAGTGATGTTTTTACCTTTCCTAAATGATTATTTTCCAACATGTTTGCATATTTGAAACTATCACACTGCATCTTTACCCTAATTTTTGATTGTGACAAAGGGGGAGAAGTGTACTCTCAGGGAGAGTAGAGCATACTCCCTAATTAACTAAAGGGGAGTTTAATTACTCCAAAAAAAGTACTTGTTTATTTTACCACCTCACTAAGAGATGCATTGTTATCATCCAAAAGAGGGAGAATATGGAATCTTGTTTTGCAGGTTATTGATCAAGGAAGTTCGTTTAAAGAAGAACATGCTTTTGATGATGACAACTAATCCTTGACTATAACAACTATAGTTAAACTTAAAGTGGTTAAAGATGTAAGTAGATCCTGAGTTTTTAAGGTACAAACATGCAATATATATTTATAACTTAGTGCTAAAAAATTCTCCAAATATTCATTGCATGCATGATCCATTGTGTCTCACATGTCTCTGTTTCTAAACTGTTTTTCCAAATAATTTTTCAAAATTAAGTTTAGGAAATCGATTACCCCTTTTCGAGGAATCGATTTCCAATTTCCAAAATTCAATTTTCTGTTCAAAAAATCGATTGCCCCTTTTGCAGGAATCGGTTTTCACTTGCTAGAACCAATTTTTTTAGCCAGGAAATCGATTACCTCCTTTTGGGAAATCAATTTCCCTCACGAAATTTTGAATTTTTCTGAAGTAGTGGTTGTTTTCAAATTTGTCCTATCAACTGAATGTTTTCCAAAGATCATTCTTTAACCATTGTATTTTTTCATTGTATCACACTCTTGTGTCAAGATGATATATATTATATATATATATTATATATATATAATATATATATATATATATATAATATATATAATATTATATATATATATATATATAATATATTCATATTTTCAGAAATCAAAACTCACCTGTTCCATTGCAATTTGAAATCTTCTACACATTCATTTTCAAACAAGTGTTTTGATCTTTGAACTTTCATTAAGAATTTTTCTGCATTGTTCACATATATCAGTCCAGAAAATTCATCTCATATTCATAAACACTTGAGCACTAATATATCTTTATAAATTGCTTATCCCCCCCCCCGGCTGAAGGAGAATTGCGACCCAAAGCGCAGCGGAAATTAAAAAATTTCTCCTTTAGAGATCCTTACGAATGGTCATGATCAGTGATAGAATATTTACCTCTTATGACGGTTGAAACCTTTGGTGAAGATCTCTTCTGACGATCAAAACCCTTTGATGCAGATCTCTTGTGACGATCAAACCCTTTGATGCAGATCCACTAAACGATCACGAACGTTGAACGATGACAACGTCTCTACTCAGTCCACACGAACGGGTTCCTTCAATCTCAGTGCTAGCTGGTACGAATGAAGGCTTTGAGTGAGAGAGAGAGATAGAGTGAAAACGAAAAGAATGCAACCGCAAAATTTTTGCTTCTGCACAAGGGTTCTATTTATAGAACCACTTGTGTGGGCTTCAAGCTAAAAGTCCACTTAAGTGTATTTTGGCCCATATCTTATAATATGCCCAAAATCACTTAAGCCCATGGTACCTTACCATATTTCGTATTCTACTCAAGTACACCGTACCTTACGATGTTCCATAACTCACTTAAGGGCACCGTACCTTACAGTATTCCTTAATTATCCTATCTCTCATCAATCCGTCCTTTGTGTGTGACCCTGTAGGTTTTCGCGGCGTTGGCAATTATATTAAATCATGTATTTAACATAATAAACAGTGAGCGGTATCTAGCAACACATCACTGCTACCCAAGACACGAAAATGTCATGTGATCTGACAAAACCTTCTGTGATAATACTTATGTGTATAATTACCCTTTTGCCCTTATGTCTATATTGAACACAAGGCATAGACCGTGTCATCCTTGTCCAGTTCAATATTGGGCCCATAGACATTTATCCTGTTATGCAGGATGGGCAAATTCCATCTAGGTCACTCATGTCCCTCAGCATGCTTCGTGGAGTACCCATCAACTGTCTTTATGGTTATCCAGTTACGGACAACGTTGGATCAGCAATAAAGCACTCGACTCCACACCTAGGATCCATAGTGGTTTCAGGTCGAAGAGTGGAATACACTATTATCACCATGAGAATAACTTATGACACTTTGCATAACGTTCTATATAGTATTCTCATAACGGGTCAATCCGGTATAAATATTACTCCTAATATTCATACCTATGTTTAAGACTTGATAACTCTTTATCCATGATCCATGAGATGTGATCATCAGTCTACAAACATAATAGTCTTAATGCTTTAATGTTATCCCACTTCACACTAAAGCTCGACTACGGATACTTTAGGAATAGTGTCCTTATGTTTAATGTGTTCTCATGATTAAGTCACACTTAATACATTAAACGGACTATCTATTCCAAGGACTTTATTAATCAACCATAATAAAGAGAATGCCTTTTATTATTCGATACAAGTACCAAAATGTATTGGCCTCTAGGGCTTACACCAACACCGGCGCGCTTCAAGCTTACAATTAGTATCAGAGTAAGTTATAGGTAACCTGCTCCTAAAAGATCCATGACTTCCGGAAACTGAAATCTTGTTTTTAGAGACGGGGGCAGCAATAACAAGCCCCTGCTGTTTTGTGGAGAATATTTCGATTTTTAGAAAATATGAATGAAGGTGCATCTAGAGTCTCAAGGAAAAGATGTTTGTAAAGTTGTCCTAGATGGTCTTTTCGTTCCTACTTCGGTTGTTAATGGCATTGACACTCCTAATCCCGAAGCATCATGGAATTAAGATGATGAGAAAATGGTTCTTTATGACAAGAAAGCAATAAATATCTTCTTCAAGGTGCTCTTGGCATGGATGAGTTCTTCCGCATTTCAACATGTATAACAACAAAAGAAATTTGGGACACTTTGGTCGAAACACATGAACATGTTAAGTCAAGAATACGACTTATTTCGAATGCAGCAAAACCAAAAAAAAATCACATCTATTTCTTTCAATAATTAAAATTACAAAATTCATACAAACAACAAACCCAATTAAAAGTCCATTGTAATTCCTGATCCATGTTTTAGTTGTGAATATGAACAAAATGAAAGAGAGAAATGACAGTGTTTTTTTTGGTTGATTTTAGGTTTAAGTCATTGCTTGTGTTTTTTTTTTCTTTCAAGAAGGAAGAACTAATGTTTAAAGGGGAATAAGATCTAATTGTATTTTATTTTCACTAATGTTAATTAGTATGAGAAATAAACGAATGATTTTGTTTATTTTTTTCTTAATTGATTTGAATTTATTTGAGTTTTTATGAGTTTATTGTTTCTGATCAATATGAGGAATAAGGTTTAATTAAATATTGTTTTTATAAAAAAATAGTTTAATTTAGTCTTTTATTTTATAAATTAATTAATTCTTTTTATGAATAATGTGTTTTTAATATTTTTTTATAAAGAGATTGTTTTCATTAATTAATATAAGAAAATAAAAAATGACATATAAAATAGGAGATGTAAAGTGCATATACATGTCATTAAAAATGTGGCACATGTTTTTAGAAAAACACATCACACAAATTTTATCAAAAATGAAAAAATAGGAATCAAAATTATTTAAAAGATAAATGAATTGATCGATTTTATGAATTAATTATAATTGAGAGATTAAAACTATAATTTAATTAATATTTTGTGATAAAATAGTACTATCGTGATTGTACCTCAAACACACGACACAACAATGAATTTTTATCTATATTCTAACTTTATCATGATTTATATCATAACACGACTCCATCAAATCCAAACAACCAAACAAAACCTTAAATGTTTTGAATATTAATTAAATAAATAATTAAAAATTACAATTTATCTAATAATTTTGAATGAGATTAATTACTATATATTGTCAGTGTAAAAAGTTTTACACCGTCGATTCATCACCATCATCCGTTTGTATTATTTTATAGATTTTTAAAATAAAAATCAAATTTCTTTTAATATTCGACGTCTATAATTAATTAACGGTGTAAAATCTTTTTATATTATCAGTATATTTCAATTAAACTCATTTTGAATACGTTAAACACATTCGGTCACAAAGTGGCAAACTAAAAGTTAGAATATAGATTAGTAGAAATATTCACATTTGATATTCTAACACGCCATGATTAAGATTATTTATAAAAACCAAAAAATTAAATAATATATAATGTTAAAATTAAAAACTAAAAAAGATAAATTAACTATAAATTTTTTAATAGCATTTTTAATTCAAAACTTATATCACACATATTATACGGTACTTGTCTGTTATAACCATTTTATTTTATATGAATCATGGTAATCAAATTCTTTCGTTTTATTCATCTATTAAATATGACCTTTATAGTTATATATTTCATTTGGCATGTATATTATATAGGTTAGAATTACAAAAGAAAAATAAATTCTAACTCTTATTATATTTATTTACTATATCTCTATTATATATGTCTAATTGTTACAACTAGTAGATTAATTGGTTTATATGCAATTACATATTTTTTATCTCCATATAAATGTTTATTTGAGTATGTGTGCCTACTAAAAAACAATTTTTTTTTATGTTTATCAAACAAATTTATTTATAACACAAAACTGCATGTTTGTTAGAGATTATTAAAAAAATTTACTTTCTATGTCTTTGATATATTTGTGCAAAAAAATTTACTGATATAGTTTTGTTGAAAATTAGTTTTATATTAAAATGAAAAGTTAATTTTATTAGTTTTTGAAGAAAATTATTTTTGATATGACGAAGAAATATAAAATCACTCCTTATTTAAAATAACACACTTTTCTTAAACTCCTCTAAACAACTTCAATATGTTATTTATTTACAAATAATTTAAATGATGTGTTTAGAAAAAAATAATTAAAATATCAAAATTTGATTTTTTTAATTTCTACAAAAATTAATAAAATTAACTTTTTGTTTTCAATATAATGTTAACTTTTCATTTTCAGTATAAAATTAATTTATTCAAGTTTTCTAGTATAATTTTAATACAAAAATCTTCACTTTATATCCATGATTAAGCTACAAATAATTAGTTAATTCATTCAAAATGTAACTATTTATTCAATGAATCAATTATAGTAAAATATATACAAATGATATATATATATATATATATATATATATATATATATATATATATATATATATATATATATATATATATATATAATATATATATATATATATATATATATATAATATATTCACAAATGTTATCTTATATATTGTTAAAATATAAAATTCTAATTATATTTTAATTATATTTAGACATAAATATTGATTTTAATTTATATAGTAAACTTTTTAAAATAACTATAATACTTTATATGTGATCATGTAAATAATGAGTCAATATATAATTTAATAATTACAAATTTTAGAATAGAATATTTGAATTTTTGAGTCAACAAGAAAATATAAAAGTGAATATGAAGTGGAATTTTCAAGCCGTTATCATTTTCATACAAAAGAATAAAAAAAATATTTTAAGAGTGTTCTAACTTTTACAGAAAAAGATATCTCAAAGACATAGTTGATTCTCGTGCGATCAAACATCTCAAAGACATAATTGATTCTCTTGCGATTAAACATCTCAAAGACATAGTTAATTCTCTTGCGATCAAACTTTTAGAGGAAAACATATTTGATTCTCACGTGACTCAATTTGTTTAGCATTGAACATTTTTAAAAACAGAGGTGTTAATTATACATACATAAAATGTATTTCATATCTTCTAATATATTAGAATTCTCCTACATCAATGGGAAATTTGCATCTAATATTTGTTTCGATGTTAATGTGATCATATTTATTTTAATATTAATGTGAGTCTTAGAAATAAGTTCTATGTAAATAAATTATATTAATATGATTTAAGTTTTTATAAAAAAAAATAGAAGGAAACTAATAAATTATGTATAAAAACTATAAAAATTGAATTCATTAAAAAAACGTCAAAATTACATAATAACTATATTTGAGAATTAAAATCACACCATTCAGATATGTTGAGCCAAAATTACAATGAAATGCTATCCAGTCGACCCAAAATTACAATGAGATGGTAAGGAATCTCTTCTTAAGCAAGATAGTGTTAAATATTTTGAGGGAGATCTTTTTCACTCATTATGATCCTCTCCGACTAGATGAACTTTCTCTAGAGTTGCACACAAATGATACATTATTTATAAAAAAAATAGAGAAGATAAAAACCATCTTCCTAACCATGGTGAATTCTCGGTCTAATAATATTCAACAATGTGATAAAGAACTTATAATTTAAGAATTTATAATTTAATTGAGTTTGAGATACATTAGCATTCATTTGGCGTGTGTTCTGTTGGGGAACTAAAAATGTACGGTAAAGTGATAGAGTAGAGTGTTGATATGATGGAGCAAGCTTCCGCTATGACAAAGAGGGCGTGAACTTGCAAGATTATCACTTTAACACCCAAGTAATTAATGAGTAACAAAAGAGTATAGTAAGTAATGATTAGAATATACCCCAGGTCTCACGCGAGATACCTTACATATTAGGGACTGTTAGATATGTTTTATGCTTCCCGATGTGGAACACAGGGTAACACTATATAATATCCATACTAAAATAGTTGTTTGTGGCGTGGATCTAGTATGGGTCTCAAGGTCGTGAGTGAATTATACCTTCAATACCTTATGATTATGTACTAATGAGTGGTTATATTCGTCATCGGGCCTCTTATCGGTTTGGAACAGCTACCCCTAAAGCTTGTCATAGTGCAACAATGAGAAGTTTTCCAGAATACCGGGTTGGTGTCGCCCTAGGCTAGGATCTTCACAGAGGTTTCTTCGTTTGCAGAAGTGGATAAACTTTAGAAATTTGGAGTGAGTGACCTTGGGAATAGGCACATTAAATTCCAATCTAATCATTAAGATGCTTCGCGTGTTTGTTCTTACATGTGGGCCTAGGTCCTTAGGGTAGAGTGTGGATCGCCCTTTTAGGATGCTCAAGTGTACTCAAGATGTTGTAATCTCGAGAAAAATCTTACCGTTTTTTTTAATCTTCCCATTTTCCTTTATTTTCGGTCTTTGTTTTGTCTATCTTGCTCCACTATATAAAGGTTATTTCATCCTCTAGAACATGCTTTCACTCTTTACACAAACTGTAACTTTCCATTCTCTTTGCAAACTATGGTTACTCCTCCCCAAGCTTCAGTGATTCCTATTTTGCTCGTTATTTTCCTTCTTTAGATTTTAGACTACCTTGTGGTTTATCGCACATTCAGGGAGGCTATTCATCGTATCCTTTCCTTCAAGCTTTCAGTTTTTCCAAGTACCATTTATATTCTTGTTTACAATTGTTATTTTCTCTCCTTTGTTTTAGTCACGTCCAATGTAGGAAATGAACTAGTTAATATTATAGAAATATCTAGTGGCGATGATATAAGCAACACTTCATCTCGCACTAGAGTGGTAGACCTAAAAATATTGAATGTCTCCCCTTTGGTGGTGGCCTAAGCAGATTCAATATTTCATACTTATCATCAATTATTATATCACATATTTCCTAAGCATATTCAACTCCTATTTGATTATAAAATCAATTAGTCAAGTGCTATAAATATCATGTGAATTAAGATCAGACGAAGTTAACGAATAATTTAAGTTAACACGTGAAGTTAAGGAACATGCATAGATCAAAGTTAATCTATCATATTCTATGGAACTCGAATTAAGCAAACAAGGTACATAAAACATAATTGAAAGGAATTGAATAAAAATCGGATGATACAATAACCTCGAAGTCTTGATAAAATTCTGGAATAATAGATTAACCTTGGAGTTTTCCGGTCATGTAATTCTAATGCTCTTTCTAATTCGTAAAAACTACCCCCATTTTCCCTAATGTCGAGTTTAGCTTAAATAATAAAGAAAATTGGGCTTTAAGAGCACCGGTCCGAAAAACATAAGCTAGCCCAAAACTTACTAAGTTATTTTTATTAAGTCATGAACGAAATCTGATATTTTGACTCCTATTCACTCTGAGTTGGTTTCTGAATTCAACATGAAACTTTTAGTTTTTTATCTTAGCTTTCCAACACATATTTGAACATGTTAATCGGATTCTCGTAGCTCAAGTTATGATCTACATAGCGAGAAGGTATCAAAATACATCTTACTCTGAAAATAAACAACAAAAGTAAAATAAAAGCAAATTTAAACTTAACTCTAAAAACACACTAAAAGAAATGAAGATAAAGCGAGAATTCATAGAACTGTTATAGCATAGAGTAAAATATGGTGTATTAAAATACAGTGATTAGGGGTTCCATGGAAGATGGTAGTTAAACTTTTAAGTCCCCCATTTTGAAGGAAATACAAATTGTTTTCTAGAAGGAATCAGAGGGATGAACCATGATCATCCCATTACTAGAGGAGATGGTGTTGTTTCCTCTTCTCTCGTGCTTCCTACAACGAATCTTGAGTATGTTAAGGCCTACCAGGATAGCTAAGGGCTTGTTCCTTCATTAAAGCTTTTAGATCTCTATATGGTTGAGAACACAATGGCAATGAAGTTAGGGAGCATCTCAACTTCTGGGGTCATTCCCCAATTTATGATGGACATTACCTTTTTGTTAACAATGGAGTTGACATGGTTCAAAAGGACCTACAAAGTTTCATATTTCTTGTCGACGTCACTCAACATTTTTGGGTGGAGAGTAAATTAGGGGGCTGGCTTTCTCCTTTAATAGAGCTCAAATTTTGTAGGACACATAATCGGAAGTGGGACCATTTTTGATTGGTTTTGTTCCACTGTGGAACCATAATTGGTGTATGTCGATAATGAAGGATTTTGAACGAGTGGTGATGATCTTTGGTACAACGACGCATGGTGGATTGGAAAGGTTAACACTCCAACATCTAATTCATTTCAGAAATCAAGATGAGTGTAATAAAAGTGGAGCTAAAAAGTGTACCTTGAATGTCATGTATGGTGACTTTTATATGTTGGGTCATTTTAGTAAATTGCTATTTGGATTTGGTCTTGGCTTTTTAGGCCTTTGGCCGGTCCATAACAGTTTCCCCCAAGGCTTATCGTGCATGATATGGTTGGGGAAGACTTTGAAGCAGTGGTCGGCCTTTGGTTATGATGCTCACCCATGGAAAGAAGTGGAAAAGCTCGTGATCAATTACAAAAGTAGTGAAAAACAAACAAACACATTAAAAGCATTCCCATCATTGAAATGTCTCACCTCCCTTCCCTAAAGTGTGACTTGAAATGATAAATTAGGACATGTCGCTGCTTATGGTGCACTTAAGTTTATGTATTTCCTAAGATGAAATTAATTGTAGATCTCGTAACCTCTCGCTTATGCTAATATTGTATGGTGCTTGCCTCCATATTTATATATGAGTTTTCGAGTGTTGAAGGAACTTTTCGCAATCTTTGAAAGTCAATTTCTATCTGTGAGTGAACGTTTCCCCTCTTTCGCAGGAGTATTTACCAAAGTGTTTGTAGTTCCTTGACCAAAGCTTTTATTCTTCCCCCATTACACTTTGCTTTCTCATCAGCTTCTACTTTATCAGGTACCCTCCTTGCCTCAATATTTTCATAACTTCAACATTTATTTTTTCTTAGTCAGTATGATTGACAATCCCATTAGCTTTCCTAGTGATTATGAGATCGATGGTTCTACGTAGATAATGGGAGTATCTTCAAGTTCAAACTCTCCCCCCTTAATCATTGATCTAGTGACCCATAAGATCATATCTATAAATAGAAAAGGATATTCCTTTAAGGATTCTTCTTTCAAAGCTCTCTTCTCTAATGAAGGCGTAGAAGGTAGTCACACAGTCACTTCCATACCGATTTCATCCCAAGTTGTATGACCTTTGACTTCGCTTGCCTTGTTGAATCCAAAAATGCATGATGCTAGCTTGAGAAGGGAGAGTTCTAGTGACTATGTAAAGGCTTAATGGGGGGAGCCTATAAGCGAGACCCCAGTGATGCTTGTCGCGGCTGAGAAATTACAGAGTCTTCATCATCCTTTATTTGTTCCTAAGGAACATAGAAATAATGATAAAACCTATAAATTAAGGGGAGAGACTAAGGTTCGGGAGTCAGTTAGGCAAGGGGAAGGTATTATACACCCCTCACTTTTACTGTACTCAATGGGACCCTCCTCTAATTCTAGGGTTAGTATGTGTTTCTAAGGAAATGTCTATGTATTATTTGCTTAGTTTATTTATTTACAAAGGATTAAGTTATTATTCAAATAAAAAAGTTTGATTAATAAAGAAGGACACATAATTTTTTTTTTGTTATTGTACTCGCTAGAGTGCTACGACTCTATGCCTCACTCTGATATTCTAAGCTGAGAAATAATTTTTAACAGTATAAAATTCAAGGGGAGCTTACAAACCTCACTCTAATGTTTTTATGTGATTAAACCTAGTAAAAATTGTTCATAAAAATGCATGATTTTGTCATCATCAAAAACAGGGAGATTGTAAGAACAAGATTTGGTTTTGCATCTGACATTTAGTTTTGATGATAACAATGTATTGTTTCTTAGAGAATAATTTTATAAACTAATGGTTTTTGTCCAATGTGTAGCTTTTGACTATGTTGCTTTGACGTGTGATGTCATCAGATTCTGGAATTAACACACTCTGACTCTGAAGAGATACAAGTGTTTTACAAGATGCTTCCAATTTCTAAAAAGCTCTTAGACAATAATCCTGATGAACATTTATGCTAAAGCTTCTGTCTGTGACTTTTATTGAAGAGCCTCTAAAGGATTGTCATCCTTCAAGATTTTGCGTTCAAGTTCTGAAGATTCTGAAGAACAAGATATGAAGGTTCTGAAGACCAGGTTATGAGGAACTATGTCAAGACTCTGAAGACTGAGGTTCTGAATATTCTCTCAACTAGTCTCTTGATCCTTCTAAGCATGCTTCAACATTATTTCATCAGAAGACTTTGAAGATTAGAAGATAAGATCAAAAGGTTTTGCGTAAGGAAAATAGTACATGGTACAACATCACCCTTTCCTCCACTACTCTAATTTTGTGGGCTAAGGACAGTACTATTGTACCATTTTGTCTCCTATATACAAATCGTTATATAAAGAGACAACTGCAATTTGCTATTCCAATTCTACCCTCCAAAGGATCTTTTAACTGTCTATATAAAGGAGACTTGGAATATTGGAAGAAGTTGCTAATGTGAAATCTCTAACGCTCGCACTATTGCTTATACACACACTTTTGCTGAAGTACATATGTTATGTGTATAGTTTTTGTACACACACATAGAGTTTTACTCATTACTGTGTGAGAGATTCATTGTATTAAACTTGTATTAATTTGCTTTCTTAGAAGCAATACTTATAAACACATTCTTGTAAATCTCAAATTGTTTGAGTAATTTCCTTGAGTGACTGTGTTTTAGTCAGATAGACTCAAGAAAATAAAAATGGTTTATCTTTGTAGTGTCTGTAATCAGTTTCAGTTATAGTGGATTAAGTCCTTGCTGAAAAGGGAAAATCACCTTGGTATGGTGGACTGGAGGTAGCTTCGTTAACAACAGACCAGTATAAAAATAACCTTGTCATTTTTCTTGTTCGTGTTACTGCTTGATTGAGTTGGTTTTGAAAAAACTTTCATTTTTTGAAACCCAATTCAAACTCCATTTTCTTGTGTTTCTTGCCACCTTCACAAGGATGAATAGTGTAACCCTGAAGAATTTTTCACATGTTTTACCGTTTTTTGGGCTATTAAAGTCCGTTTATACATTAGTTATAGGAGAATATATTCTGTAAACCCCGTATATTTTCTTATTAACAATAATGCCCCTTGTGTTATTTATCATCCAAAAGTTACAATTGTTAAAAAAAAATCACTTTTACTAAACTATAAATTTCAAAAAAGAATTATAGTTGTTTTCAAAAATCTTGATACAATTCTTTTCGGATTTAGTGAAAAGCTTGCATTTTTAAAGAAAATTTAAAAAAATCCGATATATTATAGGAAAAACAGTCAATTTTACCGGGTTTTTTAAAATTGTTGGTGAAGAAATACCGAAAATTATAAAAATTCCTATAATTGTCGAAAAATTAAAAAAATTATCTGAAATTTTGAAAATTTCGGTAAACTTCTAAAATTACTTGATATTTCTCCAATATTAAAAAATTTCGGTAGTGCGGAATAATGTTTTACTTGTGCAGTCCAGAATCAGAAGGCTCGTCTACATATTCATGTACATATTATATACAGTTCTTCACTACTGATGTTGTATGTTTTCTTTTTAAATTATTCAAAATTTAAAGATATTTAATGCAAAAAAAAATCAATATGTTACTGTATATCGGATTTTCCCAATTTCCCAAACTTTTTGATACATACCAGAAATTTCAAAAAAAAATCGATATAGCACTATCAAAAATTTTAAAATACCGATAATTCTTCAAACAAAACAACAAATTTTCGTTTCTCTTGAAATTTCTGATATATTTGCAATTTTTTATTATATTTCCTATATATTGTTGAAATTTCGATATGTCCTCATACTTTATGACATCCGATTAATTTAAGCAAGGGTATACCGTTAAAAACATGCAATATGTGGTGATAGGTATAAGTTGAGAGGTGACAAATTAAATTCTCTAGTTGTCATATACATATGAACTTTGAAAATCTTTGTTGTTTACTCGATTTGTTATTTAAGTAATCAATTTTAGGTTTGTTCGTCTCTTCACATAAATATGAACCTATTAAGTGTATTCTAAAAAATATTTTTGAAGATGCTTATTGAAAAAAAATTAAGAAAAAATTAATTTTAATTTCTTACACAATTAAAATTAAAATAAAAATAAATGGACTTCAGAAATAACATTTGATAGTGGATTTAGTTTTTAAAAAAATGTTCATATTTTATACCAAGAAAACTATATATCACTTGCTTATAAGCATTTTTAGATGCTAACCAAAACTGCAACTTAATTAAAATCATTGGGCTTACTTGTGTCAAGCAGAGCTCCACTTAAATTTGTTAGAAACTAGTTAGAAAACAGATTTTTTGAACAATTGATTCTAAAGTCATCAATGAACCTTTATAAGAGATTTAGGTTTTTCACTAACTTGGAAACTTCTAATCTCAAGCATTGGAAATAGATGCAAATCTGCATCAACTTTTTAATAAACAAACCTATCAATGATTATGCATTCATCTTCTAATCAAAGAGTTGGAAGAAGTTGCTCTCACTCTTCTAAAACCTACCCCATTATGATAGAGAAATCGAAACAGATTTTCAATATAATAGATTGGTTAGACCTAAGAGGTTGGTGATTAAATTGACCCAAAATTTTGCACATTATTATCATTTAATACACACATTTATGATATATATTTAAACACTCATCAAAAGTAAACATGATGAAGAGGTAGATTGTCCTTTTATGATTTTATCAAAATAGTAACATGTCTTAAAATAGGGGAGATGTATATGTCATAAAGAATGTCATATCATATCACCTGATGAAGTTGAAGCAAGTGAAATTCATTTGAGCAATTATTTGAGCTTACCAGCAAGCAAATATCATTTAATTTATTGTTAGTTGCTAAGTTATGAGAGATCATGACATGTTGCCAAATCCTTTATAAAAGAACCTCAACTCATAATAACATTTATATATTAAGCATTGTTCTTACCTTACAAGGCATGACTAAGTCTTACCAAGAAGAATCATCATTTCTTTCCCTCAACTTTTTTTCATTATGGTTTGGTAGGTGTCTCCCATTATAAGTAATTTATATTATAAATGATAACTAACATGTCTTTTTTTAATAAGTACTCTCCACTCCCTAGTTAAGGAGTCAAATCTTAAATCCATGTAATAATCACTTTCTAAAACTTTTTCCACCTCACATTGAAACAGCATATCCTTTATGGACAGATAGCACTAAGAATCAACTGGCACAGCAGAAAGGTTTGGAATTGATGCTTCATTTTATGGTACATTTCTTGCTCCACAGAGAATATAAGCAAGATGTCTAGAATCTAATACTTCCAAGCATTCATCAAAATACTTGAAATTTTCCTCAAAAATATATTCCTCATATATTTATAGATGTTGTTGTTACTACTAGAGTGATAAAAATGAAACAAAGCAAGTGCAAGTTTTGAAGTCTTTTACTCAACTCAATGTTTGGCTACAAATAAACTGCAAAAAGAATTCCCAGGAATAAGGATATTATAAAAAGAGAGAAAAAATAAAAGGAATGCCAAGAAAAAGAAAATGACAACTGAGACACCAACTCCTAAAGATCTAAGTAACCTAAAACTACTAGACCTAAGACTCTACCCTTTTTGACTTTCATAACTCTTCTAACCTCTTTTCTTCTGTTCTCATTAAAATCTTGTTCTAAATGCTAAAAATGATCTTCATCATCATCTAATGCTCCTATTCCCCCATTCCAACCCTGTACAAAAACCAATGACCAAGGAAATAAAATATCAATAAGAAATAACATAAGACGCGACACTAGAGAAGGTGACGGGCGAGAAATCTCCACGACTAGGATCGTCTCGCTTCAAATGTATTCCATGGCGAGAATGCTGTTAGTGTTTGGAATGAGTTCAGGAGAGGCAGCTGAATGTGATTCAAAACCAGAGCTATCGATATCCTTTGTTCTCATTTCAATGACCTTCTTGTGAGAATTGGAGTGCAATGAAGGACAAAAAGTTGGACTGGCAGCAGGACGGTATTCAGGGAAAAGCCGGCCTGACTTGTAGCGAACGCCACAAGCATTGCAGAGTGTTTTCGGCCCCAATGGACCTGCCCTCCATTGTGGTGTCTTGGTTATTTCACAATGCATGCATTTCCTAACAGGTAGCGAACCATTCTGATCGCCGCTGTCAGAAGGAGCAGCAGGAAGTGGCATCTTGATCTTCTTTTTCTTCTTAGATTCTCCAGAAGGCAGCTTTGGTTTCTTGGCCACAATTTGAGACTCGGCAAAATTGTCAAAATCCGAAGACCCCGTCTTGGTAGAGATAACATTAGCCTGCACATTCTCCCCAACAAAAGAGGAAGTAGGGGAAATAAGCTGCATGGCGGAACGAGGGTTGAAAGTTGCAGGACGTGGACGCTTGGTGCGTGCACGTCCACAAGGCACAGGGATGTAAATCCCTGCTGCTGTCGTCGTCTTTCCACCAGAGGATGAACTGCTGCTTTCAAGGACAGAAACAGGACTCGATGTCTGGAATTGGTTATGCACAGAATCCTCCTTAGTGGTCACACATGATGATGGTGGTTGCTCCACTTTCTTCATTGTGAGACTCCCTTCAGAAAATGAGTCCTCCACAAAAGTGGACAGCCATTCCAATGGAAGAATGTCTTCATACTGTAATAACAATAATAACAAAGCATTGATCAAAAACACATTTAATTTAAGGTTTTATTAATCTAAAGTACTATTTACTATAATCATATCTTTAGGTACAATGTAATTTAATACCATTCACATGTAGACAATTCAAGCAAAGAATAGAGCTTAGTAAAGCATATTAAAAAGTATATTACTCGAAGAATAAGAATTTGTGCTTTTCAATAAAATAAAATAAAAATCAAACATGGCTTGTTACTGCTTAGATTGAGGGTTCATTATTTATTTGTGTGGGTACTCACATCACGTGATCAGCACATGCAAAATCACATGATATTCAATAATGATGATCCAAATAATTGAGACAGTGCACCATGAAATTAGAGACTACGGTGGAAGTGATATGCCACATGTCACCGACACAATCAAGTGTCATGTCAAAATGACCAAACTGCCCCTCTATAAATATTTTCTATTTTGTCATTTAATAATAATGTCTTCAAATTCAAGTTAAGGGATTTTCACTCTTTCGACCAACTTTATAAAATAAAAACATATTATTAAAAAAAACTGTTTTTTTTACGCATTGTATAATTTTTTTAAAATTAACTAAAGAGCGGATTTGTCAAGTAAAGGGATTTTCACTTTTTGGACCAAATTAGAAAATTTAAAAATACATAGTAAAATTTTTAAAAAAAACACTAATTTTAAAGAATTGTATAATTTAAAAAAAAAATAAATTAAATATCAGCATTTATTATTTTTACAAAAATATTCAATTAAATTACCAAATAAATATTTATCAAAAAAATTAACAATAGAATTAAAAAAAGTAATTTTATGATATTGTTTTGACAAAAATATTTTAAACTGTCGGTGAATTTTCTTACGCAAACAAATTTCTATAAATAATTTATTTAAAATGTATCTTAGTTCTAATAAAAATTGAAATTCTTCATGCAAAATAAAAGTTTTCAAATATGTTTCGACTGTTATTTTTTATGAAATAAAGACAAAAACAAAAAACTATTACTCCTATCCATTAAATGTAGTGACAGGCTGAAAATAGTACATTTTGAAACGGACAATCAGGCCCGTACACGGAACCATCGTGTCATAATCAAAGAATCAAACGGCTAGAAACGAAACTAGATTGAAACCGTTGGATTTTCACTGATAATTAGATAACACTTCACGTAAAAAAACGTGAAGCTGTCCAATACTTTTAATTTATATAATAATAATGAAAATAAAAATAATTTAGATAAATTAAAATATTAATAATAATGAAAATAAAAATTAAACTAAACCATACACATAGATAAAATATTTGGAAAAGTAATTACTCACCGGAACAGAGAGCTCCACCGAGAGGTCAGGACTGTTTCCAGAAAACACTGAGTCAGAGGCAGGAAACGAGTCAGACTCATTCGGCCAAATACTCGCCAGTGAGTTACAGTTTGCGGCGGAGGTGACGGTGGACAAGGAAGCGGCGGTGGCATCAACGTCGTTGACGGAGAAATCAAGCAGGTCGTCGATGTGGTCAAAGAAGCTACCACAGTCTATCTCGTCCATGAAGTTTGGTCCAACCATTTTCTCTGCAAGCAAAATTTTCGTCTGAGTGAATGGGTTTTGTAAAATGGAAATGACAAATTGTGGCGGTATTTATAAAATGGAACTTAAAGCGTATGTTAGCATTCCGCGTATATTAATTACGGAAATTTTGAAAATAAAAATGGAAAACAGTCAAATAAAGTAAAACCAGATTTTAAAATTATTTGAAACGCACTGTGTAAGCAATGTACAGTGTACCCAATAATATATTGACGTGTCATTTAAATTACGTGGCAGTATATTATTGGATGTATCTGGAGAAAAAAATTACATATATAAATTAAACTATTTAATTAACTTCCATCTAGAGTATAAACTCTTTATTAAAACTAAAAGTGACATTATGCTGTAATGTGATTGGATGCACACACGTAGAAATTAATCTTTTTTATCACAACTATGTGTTTTTCTTTATTTTTACAAATAGAAAAATATTTTTTTCCTTTTATATGAAATGTAAATCCGAATTTGAAGATTTTTCAAGATAAGCATGAATTGAATGGTGAAACAAACCAGAGAAAATGAATTCAATCAATTCAGTAAAAGCCCATTGTATTTTAGAGACCGCTGGTCCCAATTTCTTTTACTTACAGCTCCATTTTTTTTTACAATAATTAAATTCAAAGTGAAGATACCAAAAAAAAAAAGTGAAATGAGAAAATTGAATAAGGTCACTAACCTTGTTGAATTTGAGTAAGATATATAGAGAGAGTGTATGAGTTGAGAATTGAAGTCCTGCATAATCAAGATAGGAAGAAAATTAAGTAAGGTGGAAAATTATGAAGAAAAAAAAAACTCAAAATTGGGTTTGTGCCGACACTACACTACAGTAGTCGAATTTTTAGAAGCAAACCTGAAACTAGAAATTGGTAATTTGAGGTGAAACTGAAATGAAGAGAGAGAGAGAGAAAGAGAGAGAGAGAGGTGGGTTTTTTGAAAGGAGAAAGAGTGGAGTTGAGAAGGTTTAAATGGAAAATAAGAGAATGTGATGGATGGGCAATGGTAGGTGAGGCTCCTCCTTCATTGCTAGCTGTCTTTTACTATCCCCACTGTCGTGATGTTGAAGTCTTCTTTCTTTCTTTCTACTAACACTTACTCTCTCTTTCTCTTTAGTTTACCACAGGTCCCACATTTCCCACCCCAAAACCTTTCCTCCATTCACGGATTTTATTTTTACCTTACTTTTTATTCAATTCAAATACAATCTATTTTATAATAACTACAAACAATGTTATAACGTAAAACAGAAAAAGAAACAGGGTCACATGAATTTGGTTACCTTTGTTCTTTGCGGTTTAAGATTGTGAGTGCTGATTTTGAAAGGGGAAAAGTGAGAAAGAAGATGAGTGAAGCTTGTATAAATAGAAGAGAACCGGTGCTACTTGGAAATGTCAGGCTTTAACCGCCGTTGTTTCAGACACGGTTTGTCTTGGTGTGTGTTTTTTGAAATAAAAACAAAAGATCAATTACTGCATGGGTTAAATAAAACTGCTATTCTTCTAGTGCCATAATAACAATCCTCAAAAAGTCAAGAGTTTCCTTGAAGCGCGTGATGGACACGGAAAATGTTTAAGTTTTTCTTTTCGATCATTGTTCTCTGTTCTACGCTACCTATGCTAATTTCGAATAACGTTATACTATTATTAGCAAATTGTGCTTTACCACTAAATTTATTTAATTCGGTATAAAATTAAATAAATATAATTTTCTTTTATATTTGAAAATAAAAAATTAATTTTCATAATTATTAATTAAAATAAAATAAAAATTATTTAATTTAATATAATATAAAATATTTTTGGATACATGTGTTATTTAATTCTAAAATGAATAATAATTATATAAACTTAATTATATTAAATAATTATATAAAAAGAAAACCTTTGAGATGGAAAAAGAAAAAAAATCAATTTTGAAAATAAAAAATATGCATCTAAAATAAAGTTAGATATTATCTTATCAGTGATCTAAAAAAATGAAAAATTAGTTGTGTGCAGTGAGCGCTATCCAATTTTATACAATATAAAATGTATTTAGATATACATGTCAATTTCAAATGAGCAATAATTATATAATAATTATAAAATAATGTTTTTATTGTATATAGATTTTATGTTTTAAAAATTCAATATTTTTCTGTGCTCTTCTTCATTAAATTATGAAATAAGATAAAAAACTGACAATAATATTTATTTTGAAACAAAATTTATTTCCTAAAACAACACTTATTTTAAAATAAAGGGGGTAATATTTATGAAATAAGATTAAAAAAATTGAAACTATTTTAGGAAACTTAATACATTCATCTCTAATCTTCAACCGACACCATAACTAATCTGACCACAAACAATTGAAAATATCTCAGGTCATCATTTTTATCAACTTTTTCTCTCGTTGAGGTTTCTAGTTTTCGGAATTTTTTTATTAAGTGTTAAACAATATTTTGTGTAGTGTTATATTTGTAAACAAAATGATAAGGGAATGAGCTTTACACCCCTAGGAAGGGCAATAACAATATGTCTCTCTCCTAGAGGTATCACCTCACCCTAAGTAATTTTCACTCGCCCAATTATGGTAAATATGGGAAAGGATATCTCTTAGTCAGAGAGAAGTCAGAGTCAATAGTTGATTCACGTCTCTATAGGAAATAGGGATTTAACAGTCCACAATTAACCGAGTGGACGGTGATCCATCCCAAGGAAACTATATGCCTAAAATGCCTCTATAAATACTTATCTCGTAACGGGAGAAGGGACATATCATTCATACCCTAAGCATAACGGTCACATACAGAGACACTCACCTTACGTGAGATGGATCTCTAAAATTAGCCACCATACAGGACCTCTGAGTATCCCCTACCCTCGTAAGGATACCACGCACACTTGTACTTTTTTACTAGTACAGTGGCGCCCACCGTGGGACTCCGATAAAACTAACCTAGGTCACACCTCTTTCATTATCATGCCTTCCATCTTTCTTCTGAAGATGACCGATAAAATTCTATGCTATAATATAAACACCATGGTCGGGGGTTTCATTAGTGGGGGAAGTTTCAGCTCCTCCCGAAGGAAATACGCAAGGCAGGTGCTTGTTGCAAATATGATATCTTATGGTTTCTCCTAGGGTGAGCAAGGGGAAACAAAGGTTAACATCACATTTTTTGACATGAATACCATCAGAGTAAACCCCCGTGATAATGACCATATGGTCATCAATGTGCAACATGGAAACCAAGATATCAAATGAGTCTTGATATAATCTAGGAGTTTTGATGACATCCTATTTTTGGGATGCTTTTCAGAAGCTTCAGCTCAATCCTAATGGTGTCAAAATGTCTAGGGGATCATTAATATGATTGGCAGTCAAATAGGTATAAGTAAGGGGCCACATGGCCATAAAGACAACATGTGGCAACGAAGCAAACTCCAAGGCGATTGAAGTCAACTACCTTATCGTGGATGCCCTGTCTCCCTATAATATCATCCTAGGTCGACCCGCCATCAGTGCATTAGGGGCGATTATTTCCAACTCGTACCTGGTCCTTAAGTACCCACTTCCTAGAGGGCGGGTTGGTACGATTCGAGGAGACCACCAGATCACTCAAGAGTGTTATTAAAGTATCATGGTGATAGAGAGGGAAGAGCTCGCCCTTGTGGGCTCCCCCTCTCTGAAGCTCTAGATGCAAACATCGATTGTTAGAATCCCAGTTTGGGCGCAGACAATGAGAGACTCACGCCCGTGGAGGACCTGAAGGAAGTCAGAACACTATCAATTTAAATATATCTAAAAAAATTACTAATGTAATACAATGTTAATGTAAAACACAAAAGTAAACATGATCACATGAATTTGGTTACCTTTGTTCTTTGAGGTTTAAGATTGTGAGTACTGATTTTCAAAGGGGAAAAGTGAGAAAGAATAAGAGTGAAGCTTGTATAAATAGAAGAACTGGTGCTAGTTGGAATTGCCATGCTTTAATCGTCGTTGTTTCAGACAAGATTTTTCTTGGTGTGTGTTGTTTGAAATATAAAGAAATAAAAATTTACTATATGGGTTAAATAAAACTTGTATTCTTCTAGTACCATAATAACAATTTTAAAAAATTCAAGAGTTTCCTTGAAGCGCGTTATGGACATGAAAAGTGTTTTAGGTTCAGAAATCGATAATTGTTCTCTGTTCTACACTACCTTTAGTAAATTGGAATAACATTATATTATTACTTGCTACATGCAATAACATTGATGAGGAGGTAGGAAAGTTATCCAGCATCAAGTTCATTATGGAAATGAAATATCCTACCTGGTTGGCCAACATTGTGTTGGTGAGGAAGGCAACAAACATATGGCACATGTGCATGGACTTTACTGATATGAATGATGCCTATCTTAAGGACCTTATACCCACTATCGGATATCGATCATTTTTTCCATGAATCCTCAGTTTACCTCATATTGAGCTTCAAGGATACAAACTCGGGGTACAACCAGATTTAGATGGATCATATGAACGCCCCAAAATAGCTATCATATCAAATCACATCAAATTCTACTACAATGTCATGCCTTTCAGCCTCAAGAATGCTAGAGCCCCCTACTAGAGACTCATGGATGTTGTGTTCTTCCACCAGATAGGGTGAAACTTAAAGGTCTATGTTGACGACATGATAATGAAAACTACTGAAGGGTGCAACCATTATGAAGATTTGGATAATTTCCTACAGTCAGACAGGAAGTACGATGTGCATTTGAATCTCGCCAAGTGCTCTTTTGGAGTTCAGGCTGGAAAATTCTTAGGGTTCATGATGATGAAAAGGAGGCATTGAAGCCAATCCTTATAAATGTCAGGTCATAATCGTTATGAGAAGTCCCACCAACGTCAAGAAGGTGCAGTAACTTACAGGTCGCTCGTCGCCCTATCTCGCTTCCTATCATGTGCGGGCGATAATGCTTTCCTTTTCTTTGTCTCCTTGAAGAGAGATTCCAATGGACTACATAATGAGAGGGGGGTTTATCAAAGTTAAAAGCCTTCCTCTCATCGCCTCCCATTCTCACTCGCTCGAGGGAGGAATAAAAAATATAGGTGAGAAAAATCATAGATTTGTGAAAAATATGAGAGAGTGAGAAGGTATGATAGCTCCTTTTTTTCTAAGTTAAATAAAATGATATAGAAGCTCAATATTTATAGGCAAGATTATGGTTTAAATTTGGAAATAATTCATGGGCGGAATGAATGCCATAATCGATTAGGCCAAATGATTATTGAACCCTAATAATCAATTGTACAAGCCACAAATAGAAGTTTTTAATATTTATCTGTTACTAATCATTAAGATACTATCTAAATCAAGTTTAGACTCAATCAAGAGAAAATAATTGATCATTTAGTTGTGAAAAGTCATCCAATTGATCATAAAATCCCTTAATCAGTTAGTTAAGCCTTCAAACCATCTTCAGATGGTTTTACTAAAATAAGATAGGCTTCTCAAAGTGTGTGTGTGTGTGTGTTATTTTGTTATAGTATTTCCAGAAGTACTCTTATGCATTTACAATACATTGTCCACTCAGACGGACACAACCAGAAAAACTTTCACACTTCCTCTCTTTAATTACTCTGAAGCTTGAAGTCTTTGCATAATTATATTTAAGTTTAGCATCACACAAGAACCTTGAATATTTTTAATGAGACTTGAGATATCTTCACGTTGATTACCATCATCTGAGGGTTGAGAGGTCAAACCACCGATGAACCTTGAAATTGAAGTTTTCACTTACTGTCGTTTGACCATAGTGTTGACTTCAAATAGATGACTTGATCTTCAAGAGGATAACTTAATTCAAAAGGATGTCTAGATAATGCATCTTGATCATCTTTGACCACTTACGATATCTTCAATAGATAAAGACTTCACTAGATATTATTTGATATCAGGTGTTGCCATCATAAAAACCAAAATAACTAATAAGTTGAATGTAGCTTTGTTATCATCAAACTCCAGCACCTTGGATCACCTTAATAATACATGCAAGCACATAGATTCACAATCTCTCCCTTTTTATGATGATAACGCATCTCTCACGGAGGTGGTAAAAGAGAAAGAAAACAGATCAAATTCGGAGTGGTTAGACTCCTTCTCACATGAATAAAAAATATACTCTACTCCCCATGAGAGTATACTTCTCCCCCTTTGGCATAGTAAAAAAGGATGGAAAAAAGATGCTAGAAATTAATGATAAACATGCAAGCACATAAACATAAATCAAACATGATTTACTAAATAAAGAAAGCACATAATTCTCATAGAGTAGCTAGGTCTTAACCATAAAAAGGAAAGTATTTCATTAATTAAATATGAAGATTACAAGGAAAGGAAACAACATGAAGAGGAAATAACAAAATCAAAGAGAAAAGCAAATAAAGCAATCAACAAGCAAAATCCTAATTTGTCTCCTCATCATCATCATCGTTGAACGTACTTGAAAATCCAATCCCGATTTGAGCTTACAAGCATGATGAGGAACTCTTTAGTAAGTACTCATTTGCATTCTCATCATTTCTTGTTGATACTGGAGGATGGCGTTGAAGAGAGCATCGATGGAAGAATTCAAAGGGATTTCATAATCAAAATCCTCCATATTCGTGTTCTATGCTTGTTGAGCTTGTTGAGCTTGTTCAGTAGGATCTCTTCTTGTTGCCTTTTGAGGTAGCTGAATTTGTACTCCATTATTGATTTTTATGCTCATCAAACCTAAGGTGTTTTTTTCCTATTTATGTGTGTTTATTATTTGATACTTCCTCCTCTAAATCGAAGCCAATATGCTCCAAGATTTTTGTTATTAGTCCATTATGTTATTAGTCCATTATATGGTAAATGCATATTTTTCTTTTTCTCCTCGTCATATATTTGATCACTACACTAGCCCAATTCTTTTCAACTCTATTTGCCAAAAACCATACCATAGCTATGCTAGATTTGATTAAATGACTAGAGTTGCTTTTCCTAGGGAAAACAACATAATTGACCACATAGTGAATCAAACGAATGTTCAAGCGCACTATGCCAATAATGAAGAGATAAGGAATGACAATATTTGGATTTATCAAGAATGAGGTAGAAGTAGCCAAAAAGTTAAAGTTGTTACCTTCTTCATCTTTATCATAGTTGGAGTTGTTGCATGGAAGGTTGCAGATGTCTACTGACTCTTCAAGAGACTGACATATCAGGTGCTTTTTTACTTCAAAATTAAGAACCCCATCTATGTAGTTGAGGTTTGAGTAAAATATTCTCACCAATGTAGAAAACCTTTCATTTGGGATTTTGCAGATCAAGCTTTTCAACTACGCATTACCAAAGACTTGGAGGAATGCACAATCTTTGAAAACCATTTCTTCCAAGTAGTGTGAATCAAAGAGCTCACTTTACTCATAGTGTCGACTGGAATTATATTCTTGATCTAGGGAAGAAAATAATTTTAAGTAGTATGAGGTGGAGCCTCCGGATGTGCAGGATCTCTTTGGTGCCATTGATGATGATGAATAAGAGGAGAAGAATTTTCTCTAACACACAAAAGAGGAAAGTAGAATGATATGAGAATAGAGGAAGAAGAATACAGTTAAATAACCATTAAATAATTGATAAAATGGCCTCATAATCGATTATTCACTAAATGAAATCGATTGGAAATTGAGGAATGTGTGGTTTGTTGTTTCCAATGCTATAATTGATTATATCATTATGTTTAATCGATTAGAGCATGCAAATTTGAAATTCAAATGTTTCTAATCGATTATGCCATTAGTTCTGAACGATTTTTTGCTGCTTTTTTAGTCTCCTTGATCTTTTATGCCTTGGATTCACATTTGGATTTGATATTTTTATTTTAGAACCCCTTTCTTCATTTTTAAACCTTTTTCTTTAAAAGTGCTCAAAAATCGAATAAATCATTAATAAAAATAATTTTAAACAATTGAGCAATTTATAAACCACTTATTTAGAAGGTTAATAAGAGTTTTACGATTTTCATTTTCTAAATAAGTGTAGCACCTTAAATCTCAAGTTATTTGAGTAAATTCCCTTTTTGAGGGAATGCAAAAATACTATCATAAATTCTTATGTGCAAGTTGTTTGACTCGAGAGTTAGGTTAAGCACCGAGACTGATGAATCCATCACAGACTTATCACCTCAACCTACTAAGAGGTTAAATAATCATCACAGGTCATCATAAATATTGAGAAACATCTTCAACAATAGTACTTTGATCATGTCCGATGAAATATATTGTCATCAAGAACACCTTAACCACATGCATGAGTATCATCAAACGCCCTCAGGTACGACCTTTACTTAAAAGTTATACATCTTGATTTGTACAAATTCATTTAATATGCAATAAGGCTTCATTAAAGCTGCACATTATTTTGACAAAATAAATTAGGTTTTCACCTTTTATGGCAAAATCTTTTTGGGTACAGGTGAATTAGTAGCTCAAAGAGGTCTAGGGTTATTACCCTTAGACCCTCTTAGTTTATTATAACAAAATGGATCTTGGTTTCCAAGTTTATGACTAAAGGATCATTTATGAATAGAGAGATTCAATTCATATATATTTAAGCTTTTACTATGTGAGATACTCAATTTAAAACCTAAGTCAATTTTATTCAAGGAAGACATTTGATTTGATAGAATTAAATCTAGGTTTTCTTCCTTGATGGAGTTTTTGCATTATTAGATGAAGAATCATCTCGAAACCGTTCATCCATTGAAATTGTTCTTTCAAAGGAGACTGTCGGAATTAATTTTTCTTCTTCTTATTCTTCAAAGAGGATCTTTGATGAAGTTACTGAAGATTATAGGATTCTTAACATCTTTCCTTCATCTTTCAGCAAGTGAATAAACTCATTAAGTTTCTCAATGACTTCTTCCTTCTTGGATTTTTCCTGAAAAAGCATAAACCTCTTCATATCTCAACTTAAGAGTTAGATCAGGTTTTTGATTCCAGTTCTTAACTCTTAGATTTTTTATTTATGGAGGTTCTAACATGGACTCCAAAATTTCTAATGGTTGAACACTATCTTTGAATATGGCATTCACATTCATTTAATGTTTCAATTTCTTAGTCTCATGTGTTCATTCCCTCTTGTTTGATACTTGGAGAGACTTCATAGATCATTTCAAAAGTGTCACATATTTCCATGTGAAAATTACATTTAAGGACATAAAGAAATTGATTTCACTTAAAGACGTAACAAAAAAAGCTTTGAAATCAAATTCAAACTTTCTCACGTCTTCTTTGGTCCAGATGAAATTAGGTTTATCTACTACTTCACCATTAGCACTGTGAGTGGGGATAAACATTCCATTGATTATTGTTTCCTATAATTCAAGATTACTACTTTAAATTAAAAAATTAATTCTAGATTTCCATGAGATAAACCTATCACCATTAAATGGTGGAGATGTGTTTAGGGAAGTTCTTTTGTTAGAAGAATTGTTGGAAGTCATCTTCCTCCTAAGACCATTAGTCTTTAATCATGAGTTAGGCTCTGATGCCACATATTAGACATATGAATCCATACACAAGAGATGGGGTGAATTATGGAGGTTTAAAAAACTATGGTTGATAACAAAATCATTTGGAAAAACAGAATTTGAAAACATTTTGTAAATCAAACAAGTAAGCATTCAGCAAAATAAAAGGATAGACGAAAAACCAAAGGAAAGACAATAAAATAAATAGATAAGGGAGGGAGAGAAACATAAGAGATTTATATATGTTCCGCCTAAATTGACCTACCCCGCCCTAAAATATTATTCATAAGATTATCTAATAAACATGAGAACTTTTAGAATGATGCGTCCACAAACCTCCTTATACATGGAAATGAAGTTTAAAGTCTAACTTCCAACCAAAAATTGAACAAGGTGTAAATTGGTTATCCTTCAAACCAAACATAGATTTTCCATGATGTGATCTTGAACCAAGATGGAGTTTTACACTAGTTATCCTCTGAACCGAGATGGAGCTTTCAGTTGGCTATCATGCAAACTAAACTGCGGTTTTATACGGGTTGGCCTCAAACCGAGTTGAGATTTTACATGGGTTAAACTCAAACCAAATAAGCTTTTACATCAGGTCGATCTTAGAAACCAATATGAGAGTTTACACAAGCAAACCTCGAACAAACAAAGCTTTTAACTGGGTTGAGTTTAGGAACCATTGTGGAGATTTTAAGGGTTGGTCTTCACACACTAAAAAAGAGATCTTTTTCTTAACGAAATACACAAACCAAATGTAGACTTCCTAAGATGATCCCCAAAACCAAACAAAAGATTTTATTGGCTTAGCTCACAATCAAACAACTTATAGAATGAGGTTTTCCTCTAGAAAAAGTATACTCTTGGTAAGTTACAAGTAAGCCTTCACCCAGAATAATGATCCTCACTAATCACTTGAATACTCTCAAAGCACTAAGGCAAAACATATGTGAGAAAAATGAGAGATTTATGAATGCCACAATCAATTATTGACCCCTAATAATCGATTATTCAAGCCACAAATGGAATGTTTTAATATTTAGTTGTTACCAACCCTAAAGAGACTCTCCCAATCAATTTTAGACTCAACCAAGAGAAAATAATTTATTAGGTGATAATGGCTAATTGATTATTCAGTTATGAAAAGTCATCTAATTGATCATATAATCCCTTAATCAGCTAGCTAGGCCTTAAAAACATTTTCAAGTGCTTTTAATAAAATAGACAGGCTTCTCAAAGGTCTATTAGTGTGTGTGTGTGTGTGTGTGTGTGTATGTGTGTGTGTGTGTGTGTGTGTGTGTGTGTGTGTGTGCGCGTGCTGTGAAAACGATGCCAGAATTACAAAGTATAATTGGTTTCTTGATCAGTAAGAAACCCACAAGCGTAGAAAAGAATAAAACAATAAGAGCACAATGAAATTGGTTATAAACTGTTATTCTTTACTTTCTATTTGGAACAAGATTACACGTGTTACATAATAGCAAATAACCTCTATCACCCTAATTAGGATTTGCATTATGCAATGATGAGAGACTAGTATGCTATTTATAAGAAAACTAACATACTAAACTAACTGGATTTTACACACATGCCTATTACACAAGCTAACTTAGGGAACAAGCTAACCTAAACAATTGGTCATAACAAACATGCCCAATTCCACATGCTAATAATCCTAGCATACTTCGACTACAACATGTGAACAGACTTCGACGACATGCTAAGGTCCTGTAGAATTATCGAACCAAGAAGCTACCCTTCGATCATACTAGAGTTCAATCCAATATCTCACAAATCTCCACCTTGGAACAAACTCTATAACATCACGGAAACAAACTAGCTTTCTTCATGCAACTTTATCAACTGCATACCGTAGGAAAACTTGCAACTTGGTAATGTCTTGGTGATCATATCAGTAGCATTGTGATCTGTCGAAATCTTCAGCACTTGGACTTCTCCATGCTCGGTTGCCCCTCTGATGAAATGCAGCCTCACATCGATGTGCTTGGTTCGCTCATGATAGGATGAATTCTTCGACAGGTGTATAACACTTTGACTATCACATTTAACAATAATAACTCGACCTTGAAGTTTTAGTTCCTTAAAAACCTTCAAGCTACAATGCTTCTTTCACAACTTTAATGAGGGAGATATATTCCGCTTCAGTGGTCGATAAGGCAACAACCTTCTGAAGTGTTTCTTTCCAACTAATTGTTGTGCCAAACATAGTGAACACATATCCAGAAATAGATTTTCTAGAATCCATACAACCTGCATAATCAGAGTCGACATACCCTTCAATTTATACTTTACTATTTTCACCACATGCTCCATCATAAATCAGGACTCTGTTCAAAGACCCATTTATGTACCTTAGAATCTACTTCAATGCTTGCCAGTGAGCCTTTTTAGGATTCTCCATGTACCTGCTTACAGGACTTATTGCATATGCTATATCGGGTATAGTACATACCATACATACATCAAAGAACCTACTATGTTAGCATATGGGATGCTATTCATATAATCTCTTTCGACTTCAGTATTGGGACATTTATCTGTACTTAGCTTGAATTGAGGGTTTGTCGGAGTCACAATAGGCTTCGAATTCGACATACCAAACTTGTCGAGAATCTTTCATAGATATGTCTCTTGAGATAAGCATAATTTCGATTTATTTATGTCTCTTCGGATGTCAATCCCAAGAATCCTGGATGCCTCTCCTAGATCCTTCATATCGAACTCCTTATTAAGTTCAACCTTCACCTTCATTACATCCCCGACATTGTTGCTTTCTATGAGAATATCATCCACATAAATCAACATAATAACAAATGAATTTCCAGGTCAAAATCTGAAGTAAACACAGTGGTCAAACTGACTTCTAATGAAACCTATGTGTGCCATGAACTTGTCAAATCTCCTATTCCACTATCGAGGAGATTGTTTCAGTCCATATAAAGATATATTCAGCTTACACGCATAACCTTCCTTACCATTTTATACACACCCTTCTGGTTGCCTCATAAGGATTATTTAATCTAGGTCTCCATAGAAAAAATAGTCTTCACATCCATTTGTTCCATTTCTAGGTCAAACTGTGCCACTATGGAGAGTAACATTTGAATGGACCTATGCTTCATAATAGGAGATAACACGTCATTGAAGTCGAAACCTTATTTATGAGTGAAACCCCTTGCAACAAATCCTGCTTGTATCTCTTCGACATCACTCCTTCAATTCCTTCCTTAATTTTGAAAATACACTTACAACTGACTAATTGGCTCCAACAGGTTTCTTGATCAGTTCCCAAGTATGGTTATCTTGAAGAGACTTTATCTCATCATCCATGGCCTTCATCCATTCAATCATGTTTCGAATCCTCATAATTTCCTTATAATCTCTAGATTCTTCATCTAGAACCTTACTTGCAGATATTAAGGCATGAGCTATGAGATTTGCATAGCCAAGTCTTTGAGGTGGCTTGATGACTCTTCTCGGCCTATCTCTTGCCTACAGGTAGTCATTGACAATTTCCTCATCTTCCTCAATATCTTCAGCATCTTGTGCTTCTTCTTCAACTTGATATGGGATATGTAATTCAGCATCGATATGCTCCACCTTAACATGAATCTCTTCTTATTCCATCTCTTTTTCAGATATCTGTGCACTTCGACTAACATCATCCTTTTTCTTGAAATCCATCTCAACTTCATTGAAAACTACATCTCGACTAGTGATATACCTCTTGTGACATGGCTTTAGGCACCACAACTTTGAATATTTGACTCCTTCAAGGTATCCTATGAACATTCATATCAGAGCTCTAGGTTCGACCTTGTCCTGCCTAATGTGAGCATATGTCATTCAACCAAATAATCTAAGTTTATCGATATCTGGTGGATGTCCAAACCAAATTTCTTCAGGTGTCTTCATATCTAACATAGTCGAAGGACATTTGTTTATCAGATATGATGTTGTCGAAACAGCCTCTGCCCAAAACACCTTATTTAACCCAACACTAGTCAACATGCATGTAACTCTTTCTAAAATGGTCCGATTAAACCTTTCAACCAAGCTATTTTGTTGGGGAGTAACTGCAATAGTTATGTGCCTGGCAACACCAAAGGTTGCATAAAAACTGTCGAGCACCTCATTGCAAAATTTAAGGCCATTGTCGGTTCTCAACCTCTTGACCTTCCTACTAGTCTGATTTTCAACCAGAGTCTTCCAACTTTTGAAGTTCTCAAAAGTTTCATCCTTAGTCTTCTGGATGAATACCCATAACTTTCTAGAATAATAACCAACTATGGATAGAAAAATACCTTGCTTCTAAATGTGATGGACACCTCGCAGGCTCCCAAAGATAAGCATGAATGTAATCAAGGGATCCATGTGTTCTTTGTTTGCCTTTATTGAACTTCACTCTACATGATTTTCCAAGTACATGGGGGTTCACAAAACTTCATCTTTTCAACTTTGTCTCCAACAAGTAAATTTTGTTTCCCCAATTTGACTAGACCCCTTTCACTGACATTGCCCAATCTCATGTGCCAAATTTCTGTCTTCGACAAAGGTTCGTGGATGCAACATCTGTAGAACCACTAACAACTTCAGCCTCAAGGGTATACAAGCTTTGTTTCTTCATGCCTCTTAAGACTTCCTTCGACCCCTTCATGACTTTTAGAATACTTTTCTTTCCTTGGAAAACATATCCTTTCTCGTAAAATTCACCAAGAAAAATCAAATTTCTCTTCAAATCAGGTACATACCTGACTTCAGTCAACAACCTTATTCACTCATCATGGAGCTTGAATCTCACAGATCAAACACCTGTAAGCTTGCAAGCTTTATTGTTTCCAAGCAATACGAATCCACCATCTTAATCACATAATTCCTCGAACAAGTCTTTGTTTGGATTCATGTACCAAGTGCAACCTGAATCCATAATCCACTCTTTACTTGAGTCGCTTCTTGAAACCACAAAACATCAGATGAGTCAAAATTATCTTGAATAATGGTTGCATTGCCATTATCCTTACCTTTATGATCTTTCAGGCGATCAGGGCACACTTTCTTATATGACCCTCATTCTTACAGTGATAACATCAAATACCATATGCATCACCACTATAAGACTTTTGTTGACTTTTACCCTTCTTCTTGTCGAACTTGCCATCTCTCTTTGTGAATTCTCCTTAACCAACAGAACTTCACCAGCCGAAGATGGCATATGCTCCTTTCGTTCGTTCAAATCATGAGAGTACAAGGCTGATTGAACTTCTTCAAAGGTCAGAGACTCTCTTCCATACAAGAGAGTTTCTTTAAAGTGAGCATGTGTTATGTGCAAAGCACACAACAGTAACAACGCTTGATCTTCATCCTCAATTTTTACATCGATATTTTTAAGATTAAGAATAAGCTTATTGAACATATCCAACTACTCAGCCAAAACTTTGTCTTCACTCATCTTGAATAGATACAGAGTTTACTTTAGATAGAGGCGATTGACCAATGATTTGGTCACATACAAACTTTCGAGTTTCTCCCAATGACCCGACGTTGTCATCTCCTTCGAAACCCGTCAAAGAACCTTATCACCAAGGTTCAATAAGATAGAGTTGTGGCTTTCTCTACCATAGTCAATTTTTCTTTATCCTTTAATGTAATGTCCATGGCTGCGGCTCCCTTCAACGCTTCTAAACAACTCTACTGAACCAGTAGGGCTTTAATCTTCAAGCGCCACAGACCGAAGTTGTTCACTCCGGTGAACTTTTCAATCTCATACTTTGTTGACGACATCTTCCACATGCTCACTGCACCAATTTAATGTGAAAACGATATCAGAATTATAAAGTATAATTTATTTCTTGATCGGTAAGAAACCCACAAGGGTAAAAAAGAAGAAAACAATAAGAACACAATGAAATTAGTTATAAACTGTTATTCTTTACTTTCTCTTTGAAACAAGATTACAAGTGTTACATAATAGAAAATAACCTCTCTCACCCTAATTAGGATTTGCGTTATGCAATGATAAGAGACTAGTATGCTATTTATAAGAAAACTAACATACTAAACTAATGGGCTTTTACACACATGGCCATTACATAAGCTAACTTAAACAATTGGGCATAACAAATAGGCCCAATTCGACATGCTAACAATCCTAGTATACTTCGACTACATCATGTGAACAGACTTCGAAGACATGCTAAGGTCCTGTCGAATTTTCGAACCAAGAAGCTACCCTTCGACCATACTATAGCTCGATCCAATATGTCACAGTGTGTTTACAAGACACTGGTCACTCATAAGGACAAGACACTTGTCACTCATATGCACACGACCATAGTATTTATAGAAGTACCTTTATGCCTTTACAAGACATTGGTCACTCAGACAGACACGGCCATACGAGTTTTCACACTTCCTATGTTTAATAACTATGAAGCTTCAAATCTTAGCATCATTATCTTTTAGCATAGCAGCACATAAGAACCTTGAATCTTCTTAATTAGACTTGAAATATCTTAAGATTTCTATGGTAGGCCTCTCTATTTCTAGATCGAATTTCAAATCCTTCGAATCTACAATGTGCATAAACTAAATAAACAAATAGCTTCAGTAGCACCAGAAAAATTGAAACAAATTATTAAAATTAAAAAAACAATAAATAAATAAATAAATGCAACTAAAATCAACTATTATCACATAATATTGTTTTGTTGAAACAATCAACGATACCCATAAACAATACCATTTTGTTGAATGTTTGATTATAGCTTTGCGATGATAATATAAGTTATGTCAACAAAATATACACAAGTAGTGAGTATAATTATCCTATGAGACAACAAAAGTCATACTTGAGTTTAGGAAAACAAATAACATAATGTAAATGGGGTGTAATTGGTTGGTTTGTGAACTATGTCAAAAGTGCATAAAAGTAAACTAACATGTAGAAAATCCCAAAAAAATAAAAGTATTATACACACTTCAAATCCTTTGCTTATCTTTATATGGTTGATCTCATATGAACCCATAATGATCTCCCAATATATCACTTTTATTCCAACAAAATAGTTTCATATAATGTCTAGTTATATAATCATCTTCATCACATTACAATCCCCCATTGTCATGGGTAAAGTTGCAACTGACGAAGGTTTGAATGCATGTTAAAATACTCTTGTCACGACTAAGTGTGTCACATGTTTAGAAACATTAGTGGGTAAAACTGATTTATATATGATTAGTTCTCAAATACATTTTAATATCATTCAACTCATTCGTAAGTGAAAAAATCATTAAGCATAAATACTATAAGGTTTTATAATTACAATAAATAATACTCAGCTAATCACATGTTTCACACAAATCAACAGAAAATTCAGATAAAAGGGCCTAATACAATGAAACTAGTAAATAGTTCTAAGTGAATTTGTGGAAAAAGAGATAAATATGGAGAACAATAGAATTATAAGTGAAACAGGTGAATCTCTTGATGAATGATCTTAAACCCCAACTCCAAGTTCTAAAAAGTGTCCTCATTAGTGATAAAGTCCATAACCATAGCAATTGAGCGATTTTGGAAATTCATAGAAAAAATTAGGATCTTGCGCACACACAACTTTCTACTATATGTGTGTATCACATCTTATCAATTATGTTGATGTGTCAATTGTGATATTAGCATAATACGTTGCACTTCCCTATAGAGAATAACATGTTTTTTCAAGTGAGTTGCATAAATTTTAGCTTCTTAGAATTTCGCCAATTTGTGCATTTTTCTTATTTTCTTCCAATTTATGTCCAAGTCTTCTCCAGTATTGTCATTGTATCTTCTATAGTGAAAACACAGCATAATTTGTCCAGTTAGGATGATTTTGATACAAATCAATCTTTTATATAATTCTTCGCAATCTTATTAAAATTCTAAAAAAATCATAAACTATTAGAAGTAAAAGTTCTTAAACCATAGTAAAATATGCTAAAAAAAATATTATGACTGATTTTCATCAGGGGTTTTGAAGGAGGATATGGAAGACCGAGAAGGGGTGGAAGAAAATCTATCAAGCAGGAAAATGTATTTGTTGAGAAATTAAAGAAATATGGTGAAGGTGCAAACATACTTTTCCAAAGTGGGATTCGTTAAGGAAAATATTGAAAGAAACATAGGAAAAACTATAATCTCTTCATGAAGATAAAGAGGGCATGCTGGAATGGTAGAGGACCCTTGAAAAATAAAAGCTTGTGGTAGTTCATGATCTTTTTATCATAACTAGAGAGGATTTTGAAAATGTCATTAAACAAGTTTCCTTCCTCAACCTTAAGTCCCCTTAGTCGTTGAAAGTGATTACACTAACAAATTAGTGGTAATAAGGGAGTTGGTTTTTGATGATTTGGTTTTACTTTTATTTCTTCATGTTAATTTGTTTCTTTGGACCATGGACATTCTTCCTAATTCTTTTGTTGCAATTTGAACGCAATTCCAAAGATGTTATCCTTATTTCATTTTACTTATTCTTTTATGCGTTTCTCTTTTCTATGTTTGTGTTGATATATCTCCTTGTGAGGGAATTTATAACCAAGGGTACCCTCACTCGACCTCTTTCCATGCTTTAAATACTCGGGAAAGAGTGGGTAATTTTATGGGATTTTTCCATTGTTTCCGATTATACGGTAGGGTGTTCTTCTTGCTAAACATTTGGTAAGGTTGAAAAAACGTGTTTACTATATTCTTGGATCCAATGTATTAATCATATTGTAGATTAAAACTTATTTACAATCTATTTATAGAATATTTTTAAGTTGGTTGAATCCTATGTTTAGGAAATATGCTCTTCGACCATGTCATTAGGGTACCCCTCCCCATTCCCCCTTACCTGGTGCTAGTAATGATTCGATAAGGTTCCTACGAGTTTGGGGCCAAATTTCCATTGGAGGTGCTTTTTTCCAAGATATGCATTTTATTAGAATAATATTTTCCAAGGTGAATTCCTGTGGGATAACTTTCTTATGGTACTTTAATTCCATTTTCTATTTTACTATGACCTTTCTCATCATGACCCAATTTATGCATTCTAAGAGGAAGTCTAACTATTTTTTGCATCCTTCTTCGTTTTCTTCCCTTGAAAAAATGTGTATAGTTATCCAAGTTAGTTACCCCAACTCCATAGGGATTACGACTTCATTATTGTAGGTAATTTAAAAAGGTGTTTCCTTTGTGGAGGAATAAGGTGTATTTCTCCATGCCCATAAAGCAATGGGAAGCTCTTACGCCCAATAACCATTAGTGTTGTCCAATATTCATCAATACCCCCAATAAGAATCTCTTTACATACTATTCTTGGTCTTCGCTACGATGGTGTTCCAAAAAGGTGAAGTATTAGATTACGTACAAACCTTCCAATGAATCTCTTAACATTTTATCTTTGAATTGCACTCAATTTTTTTATTATAACAACATATGGGATGCTACATCTCAGAGAACTTATTTTTTTGTTGTTGAAAAATAAACACGATTGTGACCCATAATTTTTTTTCCAAAGGCTCGGCCTCTATCCATTTTATAAATTAATCGACAATAACAACTAAATACTAATTGTCAAGAGGCCAAAAGTATCCATGCCCTTGAATAAAACGACCAAGAAGAGGATAAGGAATTCATATATATTGATAGGGGAGATATGCACGTAACCACGCCTCTAGCACTTTTGAAAGTGATCTCTATCATCTTGGTTCATTGGTGGTCAAAAATACCAATCTCTAAGGATATTTTTAGCGAAAACTCTTGCTCTCAAGTGTTTTTCGGCAGACCCTCCGTGAATTTCCTCTAACAAGTTATTTTTGTCTTCCTCTATTAAACATTTAAGTAGAGGGTTGGTGAAGCCTTGTCAATTGAGATGTTCTTAAACAAATGAATATGAACATTCTTTTCTTCATATTCTTACTTCCTCTTTTATATCTTTTAGTAACTTCTTTTTCTTAATGTACTTGGCAATGTGGATCATCCAAAATTCTGCATGTGTCTCATCAACTGACTGTCCCATGGGAATCACTTTTTGATTAACAATTAGGATTGTTATTATTTCTTATATCACAGTTTTATTTTTCAACCTCTTTCCTTTGAGATGGCTAACACGAATAAAAGGTCTACCTAAAAAACACTTCTCCCTTGGTACATGCATGATTTCTAACTTGTTGAATTTGATTATAATGGCTTTAACCCTTTACAAATATTGTTGCATGAATGTATCCTTGGCCTGATACTCCCCTTTAACTTATGATGGGACCAACTGAGAATTATTTTTAATTATCACCTCCTCAGCCCCCCACATATAGGGAGATCATAGTTCCACTAGGAAATCCTTATACTCTGCCTAAATATTAGATAATGGGAATTCAAACCTTATCCCTACTTCTTGGGTGAGATTTTCCTCGCTCTACATAAGGATTATGGCCCTGTCGTTCTTGATTTTAAATGAATCTTCAATAAATATTGTCCATTGCGAGATGTTTCTGGCTCTTTAAATATGGTAAATTAGCCAGAGTACGGGCATTGAGAGCCTTCTACGAATCATAAGTGACATAAAATTTGAAGAGTTCAAAAACTCACTTTATCATTCTTCCTACTAAATGTGGTTTTAAAAGTACTTGTCTAATTAGATAATTTTTCATCAATATAATGTGATATTTTAGGAAACAATGCTTCCACTTTTAGGTCATTGTTATAGGGCTAAAGAAATATTGTATATCTTATGATACCTTAACCCTATCCCTTGCAATAATTTTCCAATGAAATTTACCATATGTATAGATGCATCATTTTCTTATAGCAAGACGACCCCAATGGCTTCTATCGATACAAATGGATTGCATGGTTCATTTTCTCCTTAAAATTAATGATCATATTGTCCATGTACACCTATAACGTGTCTCTTATATGGACCTTGCAAATTCCATCATCATTTTAAAGCATAAGTTTCTTTCTTTCATGTTTAACATTGGTTTACCGCTATCATTTAGGTCCATTAAGAACTGGTATTAACCTAATTAACCATACAAGAACAACAAAAGTTTGATTCTCAATAAGTTGTACACTAACTTGTCTATGTTTGCTAGGGGTGTAGAGGTAGGAATGTTTAGGACATGCTCGATTGATATCTAAATAATCGACACACATGCACCATTCATTATTGAACTTCTTCACCAACATGACATTGGACACTCATATCGTGTACTTCTGTTATAAACATGACTTATAATAAGTCTTTGATGACCCTTTTGGTTTTTCTGCCTTCTTAGGTGTTTGTTTTTGGAAACATTGGACCATGTATGGAACATTTAATTTCTAATCCAATAATTGACGGGAAACCTCAGAACTTATGTATGTAATCTATTTGGCGCACCGGGCTAACAATTCGTTTTGTAGCAGGAATTTCTTTGTGGGATCTTTCCCAACAGTGACCTTGATGAACTCTCCATTGGGTTCAGGGCCCTCCACTTCTCCCTTTTTCCAAAGGTAAGGTCTCTTAATTCTCTTCTTACTTATAGAAAAGCCATTTTTCTAACCTGGCATCCATTTCCAATGGTCCCTTAGCTACCAATTTGGCAACCTTGACCACTTTGGATGATTTTTCTTTGCAAACAAAGCCACAAAACATGTGTGTGATTTGTAACACCCCGATAAAATAAGATAATTATTTAATTTAAGTTAATAATATATTTATTAATTCAATTAAATAATTGGAATATTTTTATTGGAATTATTATTATTGGATTATTATTATTATTATTATTATTGGAATAATAATTATTGGAAAATATATATAAGTTGGAAATAAGGAAAAAGAGTTCCATTTTGGTAAAAAGAGGTTTTCACGTGAAAACAGAGAAACGAATCTAAAGTGGAAAAAGGGCAAAGACCAAGAAAACAAGGGTTGAAGAGAGGAAGAGCTCGAAGCTAAAGGATTGCCGGATTAATTCAGGTAAGGGGGGTTTATCATTGTTTAATAGGTGTTATGGGATAACATGTAATGGGTAGTGATAAACCATTGATTTGTCCCTGATTAGAATGATGTATGCTGAAATTGGTGAAATATTGGATGAACGAAATTTGGAGTATAATTGAAGGAAATTCGTAGGGATTAGATGTAATAATGTTAGAATTTGTGAAATCGAATAGGGGATAATTCGTGTTAGATGATATGAACGATTACTGTGTAAAATTGGACTGTGGGAGGTTGGATCTGAAGAATCTCATAGCAGAGAAAACCATAGCAGATCTGGAATTCTGGTTCTGGTCATACGCGTATGGCACTAGGCAATACGCGTATGAGATGGTCTGGTACGCGTATGGCACTAGGCAATACGCGTATGGATGAGGAAGATGATGTTTTGAACGTGGTTTGGTCTCTGTTGGTACGCGTATGGGGGAGTGGTACGCGTAGCATACGCGTATGAGATAGGTGGTACGCGTATGGGATTGACTGAGAATTGGGCCATACGCGTATGGGACTAGGCAGTACGCGTATGGGCAGGATTGTGATCTTTTTGTGCTGTCGTTGTGCAGTTTTTGGTTGTTCAGCTGAGTAATGTAATTTAGCTGATGTATGATAGAGTAGGGATCATTTCCCGTTGTTTTGAGTAGTATAGGTATTAGTAGAGTGTGCTAATGCTGTGATTGATTAGGTGGTATGACATGATATGATTATGTGGTGAATATGTTGATCATGTATGAAATTATGAATGGACTGTTTATGGCTTAGAGTGTGAGCATATGTCCATTGTGGATGATTGTTGATGTTTGCATGACTAAGTGATTTAGCTTGCATATTGTGGCCTTTATGGTGGTAGCTAATTCCCATGGTGAGGAATTAGTGAGTTAGTATTGTGGATTGTTGTTGATGTTTGCATGCTAGGTGATTAGCGTGCATATCATAGCCCTTGGGGTGGTAGCTAATTCCCATGGTGAGGAATTAGTGAGTGAGTCACTAGGTCTCAAATGAGTGGGACTAGTGAGCTTGGTAGCCGTACCTGGATTTGGTCGGTGAGGTTGAACTATATGTTCACGAATAGTCGGTACCGCATGCATAGAGTCTCATTGCATAATATATGTATGTATGGCGTATAATATGAATGGATGTATTCCAATATTATACGTGTGTTTTATGGTTGTGTTGAGTTTGAGCATGATGATGATGATGATTATGAGTTGATATTGCCGTTGCTGAATATGTGTGATCTGATTAGGGTGATGATATGTGTTAAATTACTTAGCATTACATGATATTTTATAATGCTTATTATATCGATTGAGGAACTCACCCTTACAACTATTTTTCAGGTAACGAGCAGTGATTGAGTAGAAGCTAGTCCTTGGGGTCTAGTGTAGTTCCTTAGTGGGTCATGCTCTGGTAGATGTAACATCGGGACGGGATGTTTTACCTTATTTTCATTATTGGTTGTTGAATGATCTTACCTGTAATGTGTTACATGGTTTGCATGTTGTTGTTAATTTCTATCCGCTGCGAATTATGCAAATGTTTATTTTGATAAATAAATGAGTATGACCAGATATTTTGGAACACGGTGTGAAGTGTCAAGTGTGACACCCTTAGTTGCATATTTACTCTGATTTATGTTTTGATGTTTTAATTTAATTTTGGGGTATTTTAGAAGGGTGTTACATTAGTGGTATCAGAGCATAGTCGGTCGAGTCGAGTCGTAATTATTCTGTTTCCCCTGTACGGGATAGGTGTTGTGTAACCCTATCAGTACTTATTGTTTTAGCTTGATTGGGTTTTCAGAATAGAGATGGCTGGAAGAGGCAGAGATGATGCTGCGATTGCTGAGGCTCTGGGTATGCTAGCTGGAGTACTTGGAGGAAATCCGAATGTTGTGGGAATGGGAGCTGCTCGTCAACTGAGTGAGTTCCAGAAGAACAATCCTCCAATGTTCAAGGGAGCATACGATCCAGATGGTGCTCAGAAGTGGTTGAAGGAGATCGAGAGGATCTTCCGAGTGACTGAGTGTGCCGATAACCAGAAGGTCAGGTTCGGTACGCATATGCTGTCAGAGGAAGCAGATGATTGGTGGGTTGCTACCCGCACTGAGTTGGAATCTGCTGGGAATGCTGAGATCACTTGGGCTGTGTTCAGAGAGAGATTCCTGAGGAAGTACTTTCCAGAAGATGTCAGAGGAAAGAAAGAGATAGAGTTCTTGGAATTGAAGCAGGGCAACCGGTCTGTTACGGAGTATGCTGCTAAGTTCACAGAGCTGTCGAAGTATTACACTCCCTATAACGAGGCTACTGGGGAATTTTCAAAGTGTGTGAAGTTTGAGAACGGGTTACGTCCCGAGATCAAGCAGGCTATTGGGTATCAGCGAATTAGAGTGTTTTCTGATTTGGTTGACTGTTGCAGGATTTTTGAACAGGATACCAAAGCCAGAGCGGAGAGCTATCAGCAGAGGGTTGATAGGAAAGACAAGAATCAGAATGATCGTGGGAAACCGTATGCAGCTGGCAAAGGTTTCCAGAGACAGAGTGGAATGAAGAGGCCTAGTGGGGGAGACTCCAGTGCCCCTGCTAAGTGTTTCAGATGTGGTCAGGCTGGACATCGTATCCATGAATGTACCAGTAATGAGAAGAAGTGTTTTAAGTGTGGAAAAGGTGGTCACTTGGCTGCAGAGTGCCGGTTGAAGACTGTGACTTGTTTCAACTGTGGAGAAGTGGGTCATATCAGTCCACAGTGTCCTAAGCCGAAGAAAGAGAACCAGTCGGGAGGCAAGGTCTTTGCTTTATCGGGTTCTGAGACTTTTGCGGATGATCGTTTGATCCGAGGTACGTGTTATATTAATGACTTTCCTCTTGTAGCTATTATTGACACAGGTGCGACTCATTCCTTTATATCTTTGGATTGTGCTGTGAAACTTAAGTTAGAGATATCTGAGATGCATGGAAGTATGGTGATTGATACTCCTGCGAAGGGTTCAGTGACTACTACTTCAGTTTGTTTAAATTGTCCTTTGAGTATTTTTGGTAGAGACTTTGGGATGGACCTAGTGTGTCTTCCACTAGTGCAGATTGATGTTATCCTGGGTATGAACTGGTTGGTGTTTAACCGAGTCTATATCAACTGTTTTGATAAGACTGTGATCTTTCCTGAGATTGAGGAAGAAAAGAGTTTGTTTCTATCAGCAAGGCAGGTGAATGAGGCAGTAGTAGATGGAGCAGAGTTGTTTATGCTGTTAACGACTTTGGAGGCTAAAGATAAACTGGTGATTTGCGATCTAGCTGTGGTGTGTGATTTTCCTGATGTGTTTCCGGAAGAAGTGAATGAATTACCGCCAGAGCGTGAAGTTGAGTTCTCGATTGATTTGGTACCTGGTACTAGGCCGATATCGATGGCTCCATACCGTATGTCTGCTGTTGAGTTAACTGAATTGAAGAGTCAGCTGGAAGATCTGTTGGATAAGAAATTTATTCGTCCGAGTGTGTCACCGTGGGGTGCACCAGTGTTATTGGTTAAGAAGAAAGAAGGTACTATGAGGTTGTGTGTGGACTACAGGCAACTGAATAAAGTGACGATCAAGAATCGGTATCCTTTGCCAAGGATTGATGATTTGATGGATCAGTTGGTTGGTGCGAGTGTGTTCAGCAAAATAGATTTGAGATCGGGTTATCATCAGATACGTGTGAAAACTGAGGATATTCAGAAGACTGCTTTCAGAACAAGGTATGGACATTATGAGTATTCTGTAATGCCTTTTGGTGTGACTAATGCGCCTGGAGTATTTATGGAGTATATGAATAGGATTTTCCATCCGTACCTAGATCAGTTTGTTGTGGTGTTTATTGACGATATTTTGGTGTATTCGAAATCTGAAGAAGAGCATGCTGAGCATTTGAGAGTGGTTTTAGAAGTTCTACGAGAAAAGAAGCTATTTGCTAAACTGTCAAAGTGTGAATTTTGGTTAGAAGAGGTTAGTTTTCTTGGTCATGTGATTTCAAGAGATGGTGTTGCTGTTGATCCTTCTAAGATAGAAGCGGTATCTAAGTGGGAAGTTCCGAAGTCAGTTTCGGAGATAAGGAGTTTTCTTGGGTTGGCTGGTTATTATAGGAAGTTCATTGAGGGATTTTCTAAGTTGGTGTTACCGTTGACGATGTTGACTAGAAAGGGGCAAGCGTTTGTTTGGGACTCAAAATGTGAAGAAGGTTTCCAAGAGTTAAAGAGAAGGTTAACTACTGCTCCTATTCTGATATTACCAAGTCCGTCGGAATTATTTGAGGTTTACTGTGATGCTTCATTGTTGGGTTTGGGTGGTGTGTTGATGCAGAATAAGCAGGTTGTAGCTTATGCTTCGAGACAACTGAAGGTTCATGAGAGGAACTATCCGACACACGATTTAGAGTTGGCAGCTGTGGTGTTTGTTCTGAAGTTATGGAGGCATTACTTGTACGGGTCAAGATTTGAGGTTTTCAGTGACCATAAAAGTTTAAAGTATTTGTTTGATCAGAAAGAGCTGAATATGAGACAGAGGAGATGGTTAGAGTTTCTGAAGGATTATGACTTTGGTTTGAATTACCATCCGGGTAAAGCAAACGTAGTGGCTGATGCATTGAGTCGGAAATCATTGCATATGTCTATGTTAATGGTTAAGGAATTGGATTTAATTGAGCACTTTAGAGACTTGAGTTTGGTGTGTGAGAGTACTCACAATAGTGTTAAGTTGGGAATGTTGAAGTTAACGAGTAGTATTCTGGATGAGATCAGAGAGGGTCAGAAATCCGATGTGCTTTTGGTTGATAAGTTGACTTTAGTGAATCAAGGTCAAGGTGGTGAATTCAGAGTTGATGAGAATGGTGTTTTGAAATTTGGTAATCGGGTGTGTATTCCGGATGTTACCGAACTTAAGAAGAGTATTCTTGAGGAAGGACATCGTAGTGGCCTGAGTATTCATCCTGGAGCTACGAAGATGTATCATGATTTGAAAAAGTTATTTTGGTGGCCGGGAATGAAAAGAGAAATTGCGAGTTTTGTTTATTCTTGTTTGACTTGTCAGAAGTCAAAGATTGAGCATCAGAAGCCGTCTGGGCTAATGCAACCGTTGGCTATTCCGGAGTGGAAGTGGGATAGTATCAGTATGGATTTTGTTTCTGGTTTACCGAGAATAATTAAGAATTTTGAAGCTATTTGGGTGATTGTTGACAGATTGACAAAATCGGCTCATTTCATTCCGATCAGAATGGATTATTCGTTAGAGAGATTAGCCGAGTTGTATATTGAGAAAATTGTAAGTTTGCATGGTATTCCGTCGAGTATTGTTTCGGACAGAGATCCTAGATTTACATCGAAGTTCTGGGAAGGTTTGTAGAGGGCTTTGGGAACTAAGCTGAGATTGAGTTCTGCATATCATCCGCAGACTGATGGTCAGACTGAGAGGACGATTCAGTCACTAGAGGATCTTTTGAGGGCTTGTGTTTTGGAAAAGGGAGGTGCTTGGGATTGTTATTTACCTTTGATTGAGTTTACCTACAACAATAGTTTTCATTCGAGCATTGGTATGGCACCGTTTGAAGCTTTGTATGGTAGGAGGTGTCGGACACCTTTATGTTGGTATGAGTCCGGTGAGAGTGCTGTGGTTGGACCGGAGATTGTTCAACAAACTACGGAAAAGATTAAGATGATTCAGGAGAAGATGAGAATTGCTCAGAGTCGTCAGAAGAGTTATCACGACAAGAGGAGAAAGTCACTTGAGTTTCAGGAGGGAGATCATGTGTTTCTTCGTGTTACTCCGATAACTGGGGTTGGTCGAGCTTTGAAGTCGAAGAAGTTGACACCTCGATTTATTGGTCCTTATCAGATTTTGGAGAGGATAGGGGAGGTAGCCTATCGTATCGCTTTACCGCCGTCACTTGCGAATTTGCATGAGGTTTTTCATGTGTCTCAGTTGAGGAGGTACATTCCTGATCCGTCGCATGTGGTCCAAGTAGATGATGTCCAGGTGAGAGATAACCTGACTGTTGAAACATCACCTATGAGGATCGAGGATCGAGAGTTGAAGCAGTTGCGGGGTAAAGAGATTGTTTTAGTAAAGGTAGCTTGGGGAGGACCAGCAGGTGGCAATGTGACTTGGGAACTTGAGAGTCAGATGAAGGAGTCTTATCCTGAGTTATTCACTTGAGGTATGTTTTCGAGGACGAAAACTCTTTTAGTGGGGGAGAGTTGTAACACCCCGATAAAATAAGATAATTATTTAATTTAAGTTAATAATATATTTATTAATTCAATTAAATAATTGGAATATTTTTATTGGAATTATTATTATTGGATTATTATTATTATTATTATTATTGGAATAATAATTATTGGAAAATATATATAAGTTGGAAATAAGGAAAAAGAGTTCCATTTTGGTAAAAAGAGGTTTTCACGTGAAAACAGAGAAACGACTCTAAAGTGGAAAAAAGGCAAAGAGCCAGAGAACAAGGGTTGAAGAGAGGAAGAGCTCGAAGCTAAAGGATTGCCGGATTAATTCAGGTAAGGGGGTTTATCATCGTTTAATGGGTATTATGGGATAACATGTAATGGGTAGTGATAAACCATTGATTTGTCCCTGATTAGAATGATGTATGCTGAAATTGGTGAAATATTGGATGAACGAAATTTGGAGTATAATTGAAGGAAATTCGTAGGGATTAGATGTAATAATGTTAGAATTTGTGAAATCGAATAGGGGATAATTCGTGTTAGATGATATGAACGATTACTGTGTAAAATTGGACTGTGGGAGGTTGGATCTGAAGAATCTCGTAGCAGAGAAAACCATAGCAGATCTGGAATTCTGATTCTGGTCATACGCGTATGGCACTAGGCAATACACGTATGAGATGGTCTGGTACGCGTATGGCACTAGGCAATACGCGTATGGATGAGGAAGATGATGTTTTGAACGTGGTTTGGTCTCTGTTGGTACGCGTATGGGGGAGTGGTACGCGTAGCATACGCGTATGAGATAGGTGGTACGCGTATGGGATTGACTGAGAATTGGGCCATACGCGTATGGGACTAGGCAGTACGCGTATGGGCAGGATTGTGATCTTTCTGTGCTGTCGTTGTGCAGTTTTTGGTTGTTCAGCTGAGTAATGTAATTTAGCTGATGTATGATAGAGTAGGGATCATTTCCCGTTGTTTTGAGTAGTATAGGTATTAGTAGAGTGTGCTAATGCTGTGATTGATTAGGTGGTATGACATGATATGATTATGTGGTGAATATGTTGATCATGTATGAAATTATGAATGGACTGTTTATGGCTTAGAGTGTGAGCATATGTCCATTGTGGATGATTGTTGATGTTTGCATGACTAAGTGATTTAGCTTGCATATTGTGGCCTTTATGGTGGTAGCTAATTCCCATGGTGAGGAATTAGTGAGTTAGTATTGTGGATTGTTGTTGATGTTTGCATGCTAGGTGATTAGCGTGCATATCATAGCCCTTGGGGTGGTAGCTAATTCCCATGGTGAGGAATTAGTGAGTGAGTCACTAGGTCTCAAATGAGTGGGACTAGTGAGCTTGGTAGCCGTGTACCTGGATTTGGTCGGTGAGGTTGAACTATATGTTCACGAATAGTCGGTACCGCATGCATAGAGTCTCATTGCATAATATATGTATGTATGGCGTATAATATGAATGGATGTATTCCAATATTATACGTGTGTTTTATGGTTGTGTTGAGTTTGAGCATGATGATGATGATGATTATGAGTTGATATTGCCGTTGCTGAATATGTGTGATCTGATTAGGGTGATGATATGTGTTAAATTACTTAGCATTACATGATATTTTATAATGCTTATTATATCGATTGAGGAACTCACCCTTACAACTATTTTTCAGGTAACGAGCAGTGATTGAGTAGAAGCTAGTCCTTGGGGTCTAGTGTAGTTCCTTAGTGGGTCATGCTCTGGTAGATGTAACATCGGGACGGGATGTTTTACCTTATTTTCATTATTGGTTGTTGAATGATCTTACCTGTAATATGTTACATGGTTTGCATGTTGTTGTTAATTTCTATCCGCTGCGAATTATGCAAATGTTTATTTTGATAAATAAATGAGTATGACCAGATATTTTGGAACACGGTGTGAAGTGTCAAGTGTGACACCCTTAGTTGCATATTTACTCTGATTTATGTTTTGATGTTTTAATTTAATTTTGGGGTATTTTAGAAGGGTGTTACATGATTCATCCAAGTTTGTTTCAAGGAAGACAATCATATTGGGGTTAGTGTGGGATTTTACTTTCACGTGGATTGCTAATGACACCACACGTAGCCCTTATAGAGCTAGTATCCCCATGATCCAATTGTACATAAATTAGCACCCATTGATTAGGAATTTGACTCTGGTGATTCTCATATGTTTTCTTTTTCCATCTATTAGTAGCTCTAATTACCCCCAAGTTTCATTTTGGAGAAATTTAAGCCCTGAAGGTTTATGTTGTAATAAGGTTGTAGGATTTGTTTCATGTCCAACTTTTTGTATGTTTCTATGTAGATGATGTCGCATGAGTTTCATTGGCCCCCTAATACACAAAAATATTAAAACAAGAAATCACTTCCCTTATCAACATCAGTACATGGTAGTTTGGTACATTATTTATCAACTCCTTGTCATAAAAATACTAGTAAGTATCCTCCTCGTCAAGAATTTTCACATTGCCACGTCTATGACCATATATTTTCACTCTTCTTTGAAGGAATAACATATTGTTCTTTCTGATTAGGTTAGGCCCCCTGAAATGACGAGTGATTGGTTTTTTTATCTACATCTAGCCGGTGTATTTATGGGTAAACTTTCCCAATAGGTGCATCATTTTTGTGTGAAGACTACGATGTGAATATCATCCCAAAGGTTGAAAAACCTGTTGAATAGTGGGATCCAGGAAAGGATCAGTTCCACGCCATTTCCTTCTCTCTAACTCTTTGGAGTAACTATTTTGGTCGTGATCACATTTCATTCGACACATGGTGTTGATAAAGGATGAGCATTCAAAGGGATTTTCCATCAAGGTGTGAGGATGAGTTGAATTGAAGAAGAACGATTTCCCATAGACGACGCCAATTAATTTTCGGTTTTGTGCTTTGGTGCTCCGCTCCACTAGAACATGTACGTGCAAACACTTTGGCTCCCAACTTAGTAACAATTAAAAGTGAAAAGAATTTATGTTTAGAATATTTTGTTCCTGATGTTAGGCATTCATTATGATTTTATAGTGAGTTCTAAGGTTTGGATCCCAAGAACCTTGTCTTGGGGGACACCTATTCCAAGGGTCAAATTTTCTCCTATCTCTTCTTGCCTTGATTTAATGATCCCTAATGATTCATATAGTGTTTGGTCCTTTTGATAAACATATGTATTTCCTTGTTGGGCCTTTGTATGGTGGGTGTCGGTCCAAACCGAAACAATTGTTTTTGGATTATTTAACATGTTCCCTTAGAGAACAAGTTAACACACATTGTTTCTTAATTACAATTTTTTATAAAAAGTAGAATTTGAATTAGACTTATAGGCCATAACAAATTTTCACAAAGGTCATATACGGGTCCAAAAACACTTTTTGTATGAAGTGAATGAAATATGCAAACATATGTTTATCATTCCTTGTGAAAATGTGATTATCAACACAAATGCTTATAATCAACATCTTGAAATCACCTTCCTGTTTCACAAAAGTGTGTGCTCATGGCGATAGTTCTCAAATACCTCTTGACAAAATCAATATTCAATTTTGTTATACCATGTTCTTGATGCTTGTATAAGCACAAAAGTTTCTTCTTCATCTTGAACACCATCTCATGTGGCTCAACAAAAACTTCTTAATGAATATCACCATGTAGGATGCACTTTTTATATCAATTAGAAGCATATGCCATCACTTAATAGATAATATAGTTATGATTATGTTCCATTTAGACACTGGTGCATAAGCCTATTTTTAGTTAATACCAAATTGTTAAGAATAGCCTTTTTCCACCAATATGATTTGTACATCCCAATTTTTTCATCTCCATTGTACTTTGTCTTATAGATTCACTTTACTTCAATCTTATTTTTCCCCTTAAGAAGAATTATAAATTCCCAAGTGTTATTTCTTTCAATAACTTCTATATCCAAATCCATGGTCTTCCTCCATACTTCTTTCTTTGCATGTTCCTTTTTAGTTTTTGGATATTTATTAGTATTGAACACATCTCATGGATAATTCGATAAGTGTACATAAATAGTTGTCATGCAATAAATTAATTCAAAATCGTGATTAATTAAATATTGAAACAATATTAGTTATACCTAGAGATTATATGGGGTTTCAATTGGAAATTGTTTGCAGTTAAAAGTAAGTAAAGTGATACAAAATTGGTAGAAAGATTAGGAGATAGAGGCGATTATGATTTTTCAAAACCCCTCTTTTATCACTCCTTGGTCATCACAGTATAATTAATACAACTGTTTATTTATAATTACGATAAGTTAAAAAATAGGCTTAAATCCCTTTTTTCTCAAACACAATTCTCTGATTTCTTAAACGAATTAATAACTAAAGTTTTAAGAACATTAATTTCTTGCATAACAATAGGATGATTTAGTATGTCTAATTATCCATTGAAAATTATTCTAGATTGAGTTTCAAAAGCTATGATTAGTAGTCATTTTAAAAAAAAATGAATTAATAAGTTCACCAACATATAAAAGGCATTCCACACAAGGATAACTGAATAATTCTAATTCCACAATTCGTATTTTAGTACTTAAACTATTAAATAGTTAAAATAATTCTAAAATATATCCATCTCAAAATCCTAATACTAAGGAATCTAACTATTCATCATATATTACAGGTGAGTTATTACATCAATACACTCACTAAATAATAGTATGAATCACCATATAATAGTATGAATTACACTCTGTTTGAAAGGTGTTAGAAATATGACTCCATACTCCGATGAAAGGGGTGAATACTCTTATGAAAGGGGTGAATTGTGGAGGAACCCAAAATTATGGTTTAAAATAATATCATTTGTAAAATGAGAGTTTAAAAATATTTTATAAAATTAAATAAATAAATAAATAAATAAATAAGCAAACGGAAAATCAAAGAAAAAAATAAAACAAAAATAGAAGAGATAATGGAGAGAGATAAGCACCCGATAATTATACAGGTCCAACTTTAAGATGACTGATACGCTGTCGCACATAAGTTAAAAACGAATTTAAAATTGTAGTATATGGAAGCGACATTCGAGTCATATCGCAAGGACTATTGATTATTTTAACCAATCAATTAAAGCAAAATAGTGGTTTAGGTTTTCGATTAAGATTATGATTAAAAGAATTTGATTATGATTAAGATTAACGAGCTAATCTACTGTTTTTGTTTCCAAATTATCTTCGATTATTATAATTCTAAAACCCTAAGCGGATTCTATTCCTTTTTCGATTACAAAATCAATAAAACAAGAGCAATTGGTATTATATGATTTACGTTTCTATTTTCCGAATTAAGCATAAAGATAAAGATAACGCGAATTAACAAAAAAGCTACGCTAACATGTTATGGTTAAGGAACATATATCAATAAAAATAAATCAACACATTCTATAGAACTTGAATTAATCATGCAAGTATACAAAACAAGATTGAAAGGAATTGAAATTGGATTGAAAATTATAAAAACCTCAAAATTTTGGTGGAAACATGAACTATTAGATCAACCTTAGGTGATTAGCTCTCCATAGAATTATTATTGGTCGTCTATTTTAATTTTGTGAAAAAATGAATACCATAGCAATAGCACTGCGTGTTTGCTTAAATAATACAAGAAAAATCAGGCCCTAATAGAAACTGACCGAAAAACATAAAAATCGGCCCAAAATTAATTATTTCTTAAGCATGGCACGAAAATACAATATTTGACTCTTCTGCACTCCGAATTGGCTTATCCCTTCAACACAAAACTTGTAGCTTATCCTTTCAGATTTCCAACACATCAAACTACATCTCTTAGCCAAAATTATGATATGCACAACGAAAAAGTGTCAAATCACTTCTTATTCAGAAAATAAATGCCATAAATAAAATAAGAGCAGAATTAAATTAAAATTGAAAAACATATTAAAACCAGTAGAAATAACATAAGAAAATATATAATTCGCGTATCACAATAGTGAAAGAGTGTGCATCAAAATGCATTGATCAAATTCTCTCACACTTAAACTTTTGTAATCCGAGTAAAAATCTAAAATCAAAATTCAAAACAACGTAAAACAGAACATGCAATTCCAAAGATTTTCAGGATCACAGATGGGTAACTAAAATTCTCATTCTAAGCTTCAAGGAGTATGGTGTTAGTGAGTAACTTCTTGTGACAATTAAAGTAAATTAGAGGAAAGTTTATGAAAGAATACATTATAAGTGACAAGATCCTCACAAGATAAAAATTTCTTAACTCTCAAGTGTTTAGGTTATATATTTACACTCAAAGCATATCATGAAAGTTAGCACTACCATAAACTTGAAAAGACTCTAGCATCCACACTTGAAATACATGCAAACAAAGATCAAAAGGACTTTATTCGGATGTAACATGACCAAGGTAAGGGTGAGATAAATCCTAAGGGATACTAGGATAAAATTTAAAGGGATAAACGATAATTAAAAGGGATTAGGGGAGTTGAGCTAAACAATATTTCATTTACTTTTCATCATCTTCTTTGCAGCCATTTTCTCTTCTCTTTGTTTTAATTTTTCTCTTTTCCTTTTTTGTTTTCCTTTTTTTCTAGAAGGGATAAGATAAGAACATGAACTTTCTTCCTTCTTTCTTTTCTTTTCTTTTTCTATTTTTTTCTTTTTTGTCAACTTTTAAAACATCACAGCTATGTTAATTCAACCTCATACACTCCAAACAAGACTCATTCATCCTCTTAAATATGGTGATATCATTGTTTTTCCCTTTAGACTTGTAACGAGTTATAAACAAAAAATGTGATAAATAGGCTCAAAGGGGCTTCAAACAAGGGGTGATAATTTCAGGGTTGACTTTTTGGCTAAGTGGCTAAAAATAAAATAAAAACAAAATATCTTTATCATATTGTCATACCCTAATTTTTAACCATAAGATCCCCACATACCATTGGCATCATTTCACACAAACAAGGTCACATCTTGACACCCCCCCCCCCCCCCCCCCCCCCTTCTCTCATCTTTGGGTTTGCTTCTTGCAGGGATCACCAAGCACCTATTTGTTGGTGTTTTACCTTTGTGTTATATGATCAATTAATTATCTAACCACTAATCAAAATAGAAAAAACATATTTTATTTTCCTTAAGTTTATTATGCAAGGTAGGGCTTTTCAATCAAGAGCATTTCAAAGTTTTGTTGCTTACTTCTCAAGGAAAGTCAAAGGTTCATGTGTTTATTTCCATGCCTTATTCACCAAGAAACTTTAAGCTTTGAGAAATTTAATAAAGAGGTAATCAAGGACACCTTATTTTAAGTTCATATGATCACACATGTACTTTGAAATGTAAGGAAAGTCCAAGTACACAAGCTTGTTCCAAGTGGTTTGACCAGAAAGTCAATATTTTGAAGTCAAGGTTCCAAGGATCACAACTCCTTAAATTCTCAATATTTTTGAATGATTCTTTTTTAATATGACTCTTATCAACATCCTCTGCAACTTCTTTTTACATGACAAGAACCAATTATGCTTGGAGGATCAACAAAAGTTTGGAGACAATTATAGATCATTTGTGGACTTAGTGAAATTTGACCTATTTCCAAGTGACTTTTTCTCAACTTTCAAAGATCATAACCTCTTCAATTTTCAACATTTGAGCCTGATTATTTTTTCACAATTTCATTTGTGATTCCCTCTACAAGTTTTCTTCAAGAATCAAGGTCAAAATATGCTTGAAAGGCCATGAAATTCATTGAGACATTATAGGTCCTTTTTAGCCATGGAACACTTGAATTTTTCTAAGTTATATGATCAGTTTTTCAAGCTAACTTCAACGTGACATAACTTTATGCTCAAACATCCAAATTTAATATTTTTTGGTACATTTTAATTTTTGGTATGATGTCAACATATTACAAAAAAGAATGGGACCAAAAAGCTTCCTGAGTAGGATGCCCCATTGGGTTGAACATGGTGACTTGGAACTGAAGAAATTGCCATTGCCCGAATTTTGAACTTCACTAATCTCAATTCCAAGCCAAATTAGCATGTGTTTTAGACCTAAACATGTTTAAACAAGTCTCCAGAAGTTAATTGACCTTTGAAACACATCATTTGGCGGAGTTTTGATGAGTTACAAGTCACACTTTTCTCACATTCTGATCAAATTCGTTTTGCACGAATTCAGCATCATTCCACACATATTTGGATCCAAACACATTTCCTATAAATAGAGGAAGCTACTGCATTGATTTCCAATCTTTGTAGAGCCAATAAATCCCTGCTGTAACTTGAAATTTTCCAAAAAAAATCAACTATCATGTTTTGAGTTTCAGCTTGTTTCAATCCAATTTCCTGATTCCATTAGCATCTTCAGAACCCTCTGAAACTTTTGCAACAACTCCCAAGCTCTGAGACCTTCTGAAGTGCTCTAACTAGATCAAGCTTCATCAACTTCTGATCATCATCTGGACAAGGTACTTCTGAACATCATTTGAACTCAAACAAGTTACCACAATGTAGTCTTTCACTCTCTGATGCTTTCCCCTAACTTAGCTGGTATTGATTGATCGTGTTCATCATTTAATTTTATTTTTCGTGGTTTACTTGCTTCTGAAACTTCTCTGAAATTTCCTTTTCTCAATTTAGATAAATAAATTTGGAGCATAAGGTTGAATTCAGGATGGAAGAGGATCACAATGGTGGTGGTCTCGTGTTCTGAATTTACCAAATGATAAAACTTCGGTGAGACCTCACCGAGGAAGATGATCAGAGTGTTCCAGTTCGTCTGAGTTTGGCTAGACACGTTGGACAAACAAAATATTTTGATTGATAGGTTTTAAATTGGATCATGTGTGCTATTTGTATCGCGTTCCACCATGCATCCTAATCCGAGGAGGGTTGTATCTGTCACTTTAATTAATGAGGTGTGATCCAACGCTCCGTGTTTTTCTGATTTTTAATTCTTTTTATTTTATTATTTTTAATTATTTTTTCTTTTAAAATTCATAGTAATTTCATTTTTCATCCAAAAAATCCCAAAATAATTTCTAAAATTCTCTTTTATTTTTCTTCATCTGATTTTTATTTTTCCATATTTTATTTCACTGATTTTCTATTTTTCATGAATTTTCTGTTTTCCATTTTGTTTTAATTGGTTTAAAAATACTTTTCTGCATTTTTAAATTATGAAAAATTTATCAATATGTTTCTTATTTTATTTCCAACCTTCCATAATTGTGTTGGCCATTTATTTGGTGTTTTGAAGGATATTATGAATTTTTCACTTTATTTCCATTTTAAAATTCATTTAAAATTACTTTTGGTGCATTTTTATTTTTTTAATTGCATTTTATATTTGTGTGACCCTTTGTGAACTTCTGTTGGCCTTGGATCATGATGGTTTGGGCCATAAGTCTTATCAAACTCAATGACTCTTGGGTGTTAATGAGGTGAAAACCCTAATCCACCAAAATGGATGATTGATTTTGATGATGACTTGATCAAACTTTTGATCCAATTTGGATGTGACCTCTCTTGTCCCCATCTTCTCCATCTCCTTCTTTTCCCTTTGATCAATTGGATGGCTTGTGTCCATCTTATTCATGATGTATGGATTGGTACTTGATGAACTTTCATAATTTCAAATCTATCTCTTAATTGATCATGGATCATTTAAGGTAATTTGGATTTATGCATAAGTTTGTCCCAAGTGTCATGAAGTATGGATTGAAGTAATGAGCCCTCCTCCTAGCCTTTGTGATTGATCATTCCTTCCTTTCTTTTTTGTGTGGCATGACTTTAGGAGAATGATTTACGTATCATTTCTCTAGCATGTATTAACGCTAACATTATTATTGACCGGGCTCAGATAGTTGTGACTTCTACATAAGTCCAATTACGATTTCTTAACATCGTGCTAAATTTTTCCCAAAAGTAAAGGCATTTTTATAAGTGAGATTTTAAGTCTCCTACTCCTCATGGTATTGTGTGAAAATATTGCTCCCTTTTCGTTTGTGAGAGCTAGTGGCATACTTGTTGATTTTATCCATGTTGGAGCCCTTCTCATAATGATGTATATGTTCATTTTTTCTTGCTTGTGGGTGAATAGTTACGTGTTCTCCAAAAAATGATCAAACCATCTTTCATTTTTGATTACTAACATCATTTACTAACATTTTACTTGTATTAACTTTTACTTCAAAGTCATTTACTTTATGCTCTTTTATTTTATGTCATTTAATTTATACTTTATATTTAGCATATCATATCATATATTTGTGATTATGTCATTTGTTCTTTGTCCATTTGGATTTTTATTTTATATACTTGTAAAGAAAACACTAATAAAGAAAAAAACCTAAAAAAGAAACTTGTTTCTCTCAATTCATGGACTTGTGGTTACTATCCTTGACATTATTGTGGAGTTATGGACTTATAATTAGGATCTTGACCTTTTCTTTGGGACTTGTAATTTGAGATTTTGGGATTCATATGATACCTTTGAATTTGGACTTCCTTTGGAGACTTGATTGAGTTATTTTGGTTTCATCTGATGCATGGATTATTTGCTTATCTGGCTTGCTTGAGGCTTAATCCAAAGGAGGGAAATCTTGCTTTACTTATGTTATAAAGCTTATTATATCTTGGTTAAATCTTTCCTCCCTAGCTTTTACGTTATGCTCTAGGATAGTCTCTTCTTCTCCTCCCTCTTCTTTAATTCATCTTAAGCATATTTAGATCAATTTCAAAAGACTAAAAATGCATAACTCGTTTAAACCATTTTGTGCCCTCTGTGCAATTTTCCTTTTAAAACTTTTCTCAAAGTTTATACATGAGTCATTTCAATAGTTGAGATAAAATTCTCCTATCCCCATAGTATTGATGATAATTATTTTCCATCTAATAGAGCTAGTGTCATACTTATTGATCCTTATCAAAGTTGGAGCTCTTCTCATGATGATGCAAAAATCTCATACTTGTGGGAGACTATAGCGGTAAATTCATGATCATCAAGATATGGATAAGCTAGAGATCAAATAACAAGAGTCGCCACCGCGCTTTTATTGTTTCCAAGGGAAAAGGGAAAAAGTACAAACAAAACCCAAAAGTAAGAAGTTTTCAAATCAAAACTAATAAAAAGTCAGAGATTACAGGTAAGGGGGTTGGTTACACAGAGGGAAGGTGTTAGCACCCAAAGTGTCCTAGGTACTCCTAGGGAGCCCTTTTTGTGTGCATATGTACATGGTATAAAGTGATGTTTACAAACAAATAGAATGGGGGGATGAGAAAAGAATTCATTAATTATATTTTTGTGTTTGGCAAGACCTTCAGTCTTGTGCCTACGTACCAACATAAAATTGAGGGATAAAAACCCCGTAGTTCGTGATACAAATTTCAAAGTGGATGCATTGCTTTTAACAAAAATTAAGTTTGAAAGGCACAAAGGCCTAACAATGGTTTGAATGAGTTAGTTCTTTTTGGCTTTTTGAAAGTTTAAGTCAAGTATAGTTAAGTTTATTTACAAGTTTGATTTAAGAAAAGGAGTTTAAAAATACAATGGCATAAGGCCAAAGTTTCTATCCTTTTTTACAAAGTGGTCAAAGTTTAGAACAAAATAAGTTCAAACAAAGAAGGTTTTAAAAAGGAAGGGAGAGATTTTGAAATTAAAGAAATGGGGAGAAGATGAAGAGACTAATCCTATGCACAAAATTAAAAGTTTGGAGTTGAAAAGATCTGATCAAATGGGTAGCAATCCAATAGACAAGAATGTCAATAGAAACCCAGAATTCCCTTGGACTTTTAGAATCAAGCAACACACAAATGCACAATTATATTATATTTAAGAGCAAGGCATCAAATAAAGATGGCCACATCCAAGCTTACCCATTCCATGATCTTCTTCAAAGTAGCCCATGTAATAGATGAATTCCACAAGTCACAAGTTCAAAATAACAACTTCACAATGATCATGTTGCAGATGAACTTAGAGAGATCTTGAATTATGTATCAGATGAAGTTTCAAATTGCAAGCACTTGGTTTCTTAATAAGTTGGCATTGGCCAAGTCCTTTAGCATAGGAAAGTTGCCTAAGTTCTAAGTCCATTTGTCCAAGATCAATTCAACAGTCCACACAAAAGTTTTTTTTACGGTTTTTGTTGTTATTATGTACATTAATGTTCAAGGACCACAGAAACAAGCAAAGCACAAACAAAAAATATCACACAATATGGTCCAAGTTGACAAAGTGAAAATTGCATTAATATAAACAATTAGAATGATATGAATAATGGCAAATGTATAAAAGCTAGAATTAAATGACATTAAAGTAAAGAGCTTGAAATTAAAAGTTAGTAGTTAATAGGTTGGAAGTTAGTATTGTTTTGTTTTTGCTTTTCATTTTTTAGACATTCTTTGGAGAACACTCAACCCACTTATCACAAGCATGGAGCCTTGAGCCAAAACATCTTCCAAAGGAAGGAAAGAAGGCCAAGTTTCCACACAATACCATGAAAGAGGGGAGACTTACAATCTCATTAACTAGAATGCTATGCCTTTTATGTCATAAATTTAGTGCTATGTTAAGCAATCGTAATTGGACTTATGTAGAAGTCACAACTATTTGAGGTCGGGCAATATAATTTTGGTGTTAATGCATGTTAGAGACATAGTATTATGAACTATGCTCATGAAACAAACCACACACAAAAAGAATATGCAAAAGGTGTAGCCTAATCTCATCCATACTCATGTTAATTTTTCAATCAACTAGCATTAGGACTTTGAGATATCATAGGTCAAATGAGGTGAATGCATAAAGAAAGGGAATGAGATGAAGAGGGGGGGGGGGGATAGATGAAAACTCAAATTAATCAAAGGAGGACTTTTACCCAAATTAATATCATTAATTCATTTTGGGAGATGGAATGTACATTCCGTCAACCCCTAAATCCAATGATATTAATTTGACAAAGTCAAATCAACCTTGACCAAGGCCTAACAACAAGAGTCAAACACCAACAAGTCATCACAATTGGTCAACAAAATTATTTGGCATTTATTCTAATTAAAAATACTAAAATAATGCATTTAAATTAAATATGGTTTGTCAAATTCCTAAAACCTCATCAAAACACCAAATAAATGGCCATGAGATTTATCATAGGTCAAACAAGGTCAAAGGATCTTGGAGAAAAAATTTCAGAATTTTCAAAGACTTAAAAGTATTTTTAAACAATTAAAAACAAATGAAAAATCAATTAAATCATGAAAAATATTAATAATGATCCAAAAAATAATTTTAATTCAGAATATGAAAGAGGAAAATATTTGAATTTTTTTGGTGAAACTCTCATATTTTTTGGATCAATAGTAAAATTAATATGAATTAATGAAAATAAAAGGAATAAAAGAAAATCAGAAAAATAACCAAAAAATGCGAGCCACTTGATCTCCCTCATTAACTGAGGTGGCATATCAAGTGGCCTAGAACACGCGTTCCATGATACACGCGAGTCAGCGCGCCACACACTTGGTAATCACAATGGACGCGTGAGATTAGAACGAAATAACAAGATCATGTGGCTGGGAAACATGCCAGCGCATGGCCGAAGCTGTAGCTCCGGTCTTCTTCTCTGGTGGACCTCACTGGACTGGTCCACCCTCAACCATCACTAAAATAAAAAAGGAGGACATGATCTGAAAGAAAAAATAACGTAGAGCACGAATCTGACCTCAATTTTAACTAACTCCACATATATTGAAAGATATGAGGAGTTGAATTTTGAGGTGTGTCAACTGAGTTGCTTCGATTTGACCTCTAAGCAACTCAATCTTCTTGCCTACATTGGTAGGACTTCAGACAACCAAAGAATCAAGAGAATTGAGCAAGATTGAGAGAGAATCAAAGAGATGAAGTTTTCTAAAAATTACCTTCAATGCAGTGCAATTCTTGATGTTGCTTGCTCCAAACACGATCTGATCACACTTGAGAAGCTAGCAGGAAGTGATTGATGAGGTTGCAAGGATTTGGATCCTGGAGTTTTTGAATCTCCAACAGTTGAGATTCAAACTCAAATTTCAAGTTGAAATTTATCAGGTTTTCCATTGGAATGAGAGGGTTTCAATGGGGGGAAAATCTGGCGCACAAGGTGTCTTCAATTATGAGCAGAAGGGGCTCTATTTATAGCTGCAACAAGTGATAATTGCACATTCAAATTCACTTTCCAAAATTGGCAAATGGTGATGCATGGGTGCATGAGCATGTACAGGCCCATGATATCATTGCTTAAGGTCCACAAACGAGTGTGAGAGGGTCTAAAATCAACTTGGATTGCAAGTCAAGTGTGTGTGAAGATTTGAAGTTTGATCTTTGCCAAATGATGATACCATGTTCATGCCATGTGCAGCCAATGCAATTCTTGTCCAAAATGGATAAACTTAGACCTTTTGGAAATGTTAGATAAAGAGGAACAACTTTCATGTTCAACGTTTTTCCATTTGGAGCTTGTATCATGATGAATTTTGAGGTGGAAGTTTGGAAATTTCAACATGTTGAATTTTTTTCTAAGTGTCAAGCCATATATCTCAATATTCCACCTTGCTTAACTTTTTATGTGAGCTTCAAATGAGAAAAGTGTCTTCATCAAAGTTGTATATCTTTCAATGAACTTAAAAATCATCACCAATTTCATGTAATTTGGATTTGAAATGATAGAATTATGCATTTTTGAAGTTTGGAAAAATCACTTGTTCAATGGTATTGGTCCAAAATGACCTATAATGTATCCTCATATCACATGCTCATAAAAGTTGATTTAGCTCTCACTCGAAACATCAAAGTTGAAGTAGACATCTTACATTTTATTGTGCAACTTGGAAATCTTTCATCTCATAAAAATTGAGCAAGTTATGGCCTTGGGAAGTTGACTTTCAAATTAGGGTTTAGACAAAATGACCTATAATGTTTCAACATATAAAATGATTTTAAATGCAAAACTAGCTCTAGGTGTAAACATGAAAGTTGTTTGGAATGTAATTTAGAGAAAGTTTTCTCTTGGAATCATTTTCATATGGTGAAAATTGTAGGAGATAGGGTCTAGGGAGACCCAATTTTGATACGAAGAATTCATCTGGCCAACCACCATCAACCAACTTGCTAATCTTCAATTCTCTTGAATTTATAGGCTCATGGTAGATCATATATGTACAAGATGATGAATTTTGAAGTGTCCCTTGAGAAGTTTGATCAATTGGTGAAATAGCTTATTGGAGAAGTTACTCAAGATACCCAGTCAAACTAGGGTTTCCAAGGCAAACCACCCTTAAACTCTTGAAGAAAACTTGATCAATATAACATGTAGGAATTATTAGAACTCATATATGATGCACATAACCATTCTTGTATCAATTTAATGGTTGTACTCTTTGTCATGAGGGTCTCAAACCCTAGATATGAACTTGATAGATCAATGGAGATCATGTCCTACCTACAAAAGAGTTAGGCAAGATGCAAAGACATATTTTTGGTATTTTGGTTAGTAAAATGATAATACACAAGTATGATACAATCACAAAGTACTCGGTGATATCTCCTAAAACAAACCCAATGAAAGAGGGGTAAGGAGGATGTCAAGGTATGATCCCAATGCTAATGCTTATGATGAAAGGGCATGAGGGATCTTAGGGTCAAAATTGGGGTCTTACAGTTACTAGTTGAGTATTCTCCTTAAAATGAAAAAATGTTTTTTTCATAAAAATTGAATCAAAACAAACATCTTTATTACTTTTACCACAAACTAAGAGGTTTTGATCCTCAATTGCACTTTGTTGGTACATAGGCATGAGACTTCAAAAGGTCTTGGCAAACACCAAAAATCATTAAAAAAAACATTTATTTCCCATCTCTCCAATATTTTACAAACAACACTCTTTTTCAAACTAAAATGTACATATTTTCAAAGAGGTTCCCATGGAGTACCATGGTTGTTTAGGATGCTAACACCTTACCTTTGCATAACCAACCCTCATAGCCTTCTCTATTTTATTAGTTTTACTTTAAAACTTCTTCGGGTTTTGTTCGTACTTTTTCCCTTTTCCTTTGGAAATAATAAAAGCACGATGGCGACTCTACTGGGGAGTAGTCCCTAGTGGGTTAAGTCCATCTTTGTTTTTTGTTTATATATTATGTTTGTTGTTGTTTATTATTATTTATTTTGTCTGGTGCTTGGTGAACTCAGTATGGTGAGATAAGTCATATACCCAGATTTGAGAGCTCTTATGATAAGAGGGTGGTATAGTCATGTTTGGCTTACATGGAGTTAATCCTTATTAAGCTGACTTGAGATCCCCTGCTCAATGGAGGCCCTTTTGGGATTACTTATGTCACGCGAGTAGTCGTAGTTGACATTACTTTTTCCGACCTGGGAGCCTGAGAAGTTAAGGACCTTAGAACCCTTAACCCATCTTGGCCTTTTAGGATGTGGTATGGTGGCTATTTAGGTGTAAACTTGAATTAGTTGTTACACGATACTACGCTCGAACGAGTTTCTCTTGAGAATATTATTGGTTGATGAGTAGTCGTTTAAGCCGGTAATATCCAAAAGATGGAATTATGACTCTGGGAACTTTTTAGAACCTTGTTCTACAGGTGATTATCCCCTTAGTACACACATTGTGGGTTGGCTCTTACCCTTGACTCCATGCTCGTGACTCCGAACCTTTGGACTTTGCTTGTGTGCTTTGTGTGATCTTGTTTGTGGTTGTTGCATCATGCACTCATTGCATTCATAACAATTTTTATTAATTTTCAAGGAACTTAGAGACTCTCTTTGCAAACATCACATCTATTTGTATCATGGATATTGAAGGAGGAATACTTGGAAATACAATTTCAGGTGTCCCGATCTCATGGAATTAAGGAAGCTAGCATCTTTTGTGGATGATCCTAAGGGTTTTAGGGACCGTTTTGGAAGACTTTTATCTATTCTATCTACTGATGTTGAGGATGGTCTTCTTTGTACTCTGGTTCAGTTCTATGATCCTATTTATCGGTGTTTCACATTCCCCGATTATTAGTTATTGCCTACCATGGAAGAGTATGCTTATCTTTTGGGTATGCCAGTTTTTGATAGAGTTCCTTTTAGTGGGGTGGAAGGAATTATTGAGTCTCGAGTTATTGCTGAAGCCATTCACCTGAGGAATTCTGACATATATGCTAATCTCATTGTCAAAGGAGGTATCAGAGGGTTGAATTTGAAATTTTTGATTGAGAAAGCTTTCTGTTTTTCTAATGCTAATAACATGGTGGCCTTTGAAACTATTCTTCCCTTACTCATCTATGGTTTGGTCTTGTTTCCCAACATTGACAATTTCGTTGATATTAATGCTATGAGGATCTTCTTGATTAGGAATCTGGTTCCAACTTTTCTCGGTGACACTTATTTCTCCATTCATCATAGGACTTCTAAGGGGGATAGAACTATTGTCTGTTGTGCGCCTTTACTATACAAGTGGTTTATTTCGCACTTGTTGCAATCTCTTATCTTTAAAGAAAACAAGGATTGTTTAAGGTGGTCCCAAAGACTTATGTCTCTCACCAATGATGACATAGTTCATTGAAATTGTATTTTTGATTGTAATCCTCTTTGTTATTAATAAAATGAGATTTTCAGTACTTCGAAACGTGTTATTCCCGTTATGATGTTTGCAATTTATGTCTTAAAGTTCCTTGAAAAAAAATAATAATAACATTTACATTTGTATTTGCATATCATGCATCATGTTGTATCTTGGTCTTGCTTTGAGTAAGTTTTCCAGGGGTCTTATATCTTTCTTGGTCTTCATCCAAACAAGTTGTATCACCGGTACAATACTCGAGTTAACCAATTGAAGAAGATGGATCGTCTAGAGCAAGAGAATCGTGAACTCCTTAAAGAGGTGACTACTTTGAGTGACAGTTATGAGAGGCTTACTGCTATGATGGAAACTCTGGTGGCTGCTTAGAATCATCCACCTCCTTCTCCTCTGACTCCGCTTCAGAGGACTGTGATTTCTAAAATTGTCTCTACGCCCATCTTTGTGGCTCTAGTAAATGCTCCAAAACACCACATGTCTTCTGGTTTCCCTTGGGGCATGCCTCCTAACTTTGTGCCTGAAGGGTATCAACTTGCTGTTGAAGATCCTATGGCTCAACCTGTTATGTCAGTACCACCTCTCGTGGTTCATGTTGCGCCTTATGTCGAAGAACCTATTTTTCATGATGACCAAAGAGAAATCGTTGGGGGTATATGAAAGGATGGACGAGTTTCAAGATATGCAGAAAGAGATTCATGATTTGAGGGGGAAATACCTGTTTAGGAAGAATGCTCATGATATATGCTTAGTTCCTAATATGAAGATTCTGCATAAGTTCAAGGTACCGAATTTTGAGAAGTATAAGGGCAACTCTTGTCCTTTAAGTCATCTGGTGATGTACGGTCGTAAGATGTCGACTCAGACTAACAACCCTCAATTGTTGATCCACTACTTTTAAGACAATTTGATTGGTGCTGCTTTGAAATGGTACATGGGACTCGATAACACTCAGATCTGAACCTTCAATGACCTAGGTGAGGCATTCGTTCGTCAATACAAGTATAACATCGACATGGCACCGGACAAAGATCAACTATGTGCTATGTACCAAAAGGATAAGGAAACTTTCAAGGAGTACGTGCAGAGATGACGCGAGATTGTTGCACAGGTTAGTCCTCCGTTGGAAGAAAAGGAGATGACAAAGTTGTTTTGGAAGACTCTGAGTTTGTTCTATTATGACAGGATGGTTGCAAGCGCTCTTAATGATTTTATAGAGATGGTAAACATGAGTCTGGGATTAGAAGAAGGTGTTCGTGAGGGACAATTGAAAGAATGTGGTTCATCTGACAGTTCCAGAAAGTCTGGGAATGGGTTACCCAAGAAGAAGGAACATGATGCTAACACTATCTCACAAGAAAAACGTAGGAGATTTCTGAGGAACGGTCAACATCATCAACATGTGGCGTCAGTAACTCCAGATATTAGTTATGCACCGGTTGTTCAATTAGAACCAAGTTATCAACCATGTTTTCAATAAAGTACAAATCAACAAAATCAATAGAATTGTGCCCAGAGGCCCGTACAATTTGATCCAATTCCAATGAACTATACAGAGTTATTTCCAGCTTTAATACAGAAGAATTTGGTACATACAAGAACTCCACCAACTGTTCTGAAAGAGCTTCCGTGGTGGTATAAACCTGATCATCATTGTTCATTCCACCAAGGAGCACCCGGTCATGATATTGAAAATTGTTTCGCTTTGAAAGCTAAGGTGAGAAGATTAATGCAAAGTGGTATTTTGTCTTTTGAAGATTCTAGTCCCAATGTACAAGCTAATCCGTTGCCCAAATATGGTGGTGCGACTATGAATATGGTTGAAGGATGTCCAGGAAAGTACCAAGTTTTTGATGTCAATCTGATCAAAAGATCCTTAGTCGAAATGCATGCAACTTTGTGCGAGTTGAGCTATTATGCGCATGACCATGCTTCTTGCCATATTTGTCCCAGAGACCCCCGAGGGTGTGTTGTAGTGAAAACAGACTTACAAGAAATGATGGATCAAAATCTTATTCATATTATAAGGGACAAAGATGAAGATGAGCATGAGGTGAATGTCATAGTTCCCTGTTTCAATCTCCCACCACCAGTTGTGATTGCATATAATGGTCAGAAGCTTGTTGTTTCTCTGTTGGTCATTCATTTGGCGGGTCATACGCCTTACGAGTCTGATAAAGTTGTTTCTTACAAGTATAGTGCTACCATGGTAGAAGACGGTAAAAATGTGCATATTCCTGCTTTCTTGTATGTTGTGAACATCGCCGATGTAAGTGGTGTGACCCGAAATGGACGGGTATTTATCATTGTGGCTCCTAAAAGAATAAAAGATGTGGTGATATAGAAACCAACTCAAGAGAAAACTCCTGTTATGCAAAATGGCCAATCCAGTATTATGAATCAGAGTTTTGATCAAGATGAAATGCTAAAATTGATTAAGAGTGATTTCAATATGGTGGACCAGTTGTTGCACACCCCGTCCAAGATATTAGTATTATCTTTACTGATGAGTTTAGAGGCTCTGAGAGGATTTGCAAAAGGTTCTGGAACAAGCCTATGTGGACCACGACGTAACGATTGATGAATTTGATGACATTGTGGTCAATCTTACCGCATGTAGCAATCTGAGCTTCGGTGATGAAGAGTTTCCCCAGCAGGGGAGGAACCACAATTTGGCTCTGCATATCTCTATGAACTGTCAGGAAGATGCAATGTCCAATGTGTTGGTGGACACTGGTTCTTCTTTGAATGTTTTTCCTACGACCACTATGTCCAATCTTTCTTATCAAGGTGCTCCTATGAGATTCAGTGAGGTTGTTGTGAAAGCCTTGGATGGCTCAAGGAAGACTGTAATTGGGGAGGTTGATATCCCAATGAAGATAGGTCCATGCTTATTTCAGATCACTTTTCAAGTGATGGATATTCATCCTGCCTACAGTTGTATCTTAGGACGTCCGTGGATTCATGAGGTTGGGGAAGTGACATCAGCTCTCCATCAAAAGTTGAAGTTTGTGAAGAATGGGAAGTTAATGATCGTGGGTGGTGAGCAGGCCATGTTGGTGAGTCATCTCTCTTCATTTTCGTACATTGATGTCGACGAAGCTGAGGGAACACCGTTTCAAGCTCTTTCAATTGATGATATTGCTGCTAGGAAGAATGGGGAATCCATGACATCTTTGAAAGATGCCTAACAAGTGTTGGAGAATGGTCAATCTGCTAGATGGGGACAAGTTGTTGAGCTTGTCGAGAACAAGAACAAGGCTGGTTTGGGCTTTTCACCTGGTTCAACCCAAAGAGATTTGAAGCAAATTCAAGAAGTGTTTCACAATGCTGGATTTATTCATTCTAAAGATCAGTCTGCTGCTGCCATCCTAGAGGAGCTGAAGAGCAAGAAGCGCCAACTTTGTGATGCATAGATCGATATGCCAAAATTGGATTGTTGTTGATGTTCCTTATGTTATTCACTTATCAAAGTAATATGTTTTTTTTTGTTATTTTCAAAAATCCTTTCACTATCCCCCAGGTGAAAGTGAATCTATGTGGGCTTTGTTTCAGATTTTTATTATCATTAATAAAATGTTATTTCATTTATCCATATTATGTTTTCTCTTTTTGCTTTTTTTCAAAAAAAATTGTAACATAAAAACCCAAGATAATAATCACTTTTATATCTGCATCACAATGTACGTTTATCTGTTCATATTCTAAAGTCAAGCATAAAATCATTGTGCAGATTAATTGCTAAACCCATTGAAAACAATGACCTTATGCCCTCTCCCAGCTTTGAATTCCCTATGTTTGAAATGGAGGAAGAGGATGTTGAAGAGATTCCTGATGAGATTTCTCATTTTCTTGAGCACGAAGAGAAGACCATTCAGCCTCATAAAGACCCGTTGGAAGTGATTAATTTGGGTTCTGAAGAGAACAAGAAAGAAATCAAGATTGGGGCATTGCTTTGTCCAGATGTTAAGAAGAGGATGGTAGAGCTTCTTACAGAATATGTGGATGTGTTTGCTTGGTCGTATCAAGATATGCCAGGTCTTGATACTGATATTATGAAGCATAGAATACCGTTGAAGCCAGAATGTCTGTCAGTTAAGCATAAGTTGATAAGAACTCACCTTGATATGGCTGTCAAGATCAAAGAGTAGGTGCAAAAGCAGATTGATGATGGGTTCCTTATTACTTATGAGTATCCTCAATGGGTGGCTAACATTGTACCAGATCCAAATAAAGATGGAAAAGTTCGAATATGTGTTGATTATAAAAACTTAAACAAAGCTAGTCTGAAAGATGATTTTCCTCTACCACATATTGGCATGTTGGTAGATAATACGACTAAGTTCAATGTCTTATCCTTTATGGGTGGTTTCTCCGGTTATAATCAGCTCAATATAGAGCCCGAAGACATGGAAAAGACAATATTTATTACACCCTGGGGAACATTTTGCTATAGAGTGATACCTTTCGGTTTAAAGAATGCTGGTGCAACGTACCAAAGGGCCATGACTACTCTTTTCCATGACATGATGCACAAAGAGATAGAAGTCTATGTTGATGATATGATTGCTAAGTCGAATACTTAAGAAGATCATGTTGAGTATTTATTGAAGTTGTTTCAACGGTTGAGAAAGTTTAAACTTCGGTTGAATCCTAATAAATGTACTTTTGGTGTTCGGTCATGGAAGTTGTTGGGTTTCATTGTCATCCAGAAAGGTATTGAAGTAGATCCTGATAAAGTTAGAGCCATTCGAGAAATTCCTGCACCAAAGACAAAAAAACAAGTCAGAGGATTCCTCGGGTGTCTAAATTACATATCCAGATCCATATCTCACATGACTGCCACGCGTGGGCCAATCTTCAAGCTTCTTGACAAAGATCAAGGTTATGTTTGAACAGAGGACTACTAGAAAGCTTTTGACAACATCGAAGAGTATCTTCTTGAACCTCCTACTTGTCTCCTCCAGTGGAAGAAAGACCACTGATTATGTATTTAGCTGTGTTAGAAGAGTCCATGGGTTGCGTGCTTGGACAGCAGGATGAAACTGGTAGGAAAGAGCATGCCATCTACTATATGAGTAAGAAGTTTACAGACTGTGAGTCTCGATATTCCATGCTTGAGAAGACTTGTTGCAGTTTAGCCTGGACTGCCAAACGTTTACGCCAATATATGATCAATCATACCACTTGGTTGATATCCAAAAAATGGATGCAATCAAGTGTATTTTTGAAAAGCCTGCTTTGACTTGAAGGATTGCTCGTTGGAAGATGCTATTGTCTGAATATGATATTGAGTACCATACTCAGAAAGCGATTAAAGGAAGTATTCTCGTTGATCATTTGGTTCACCAGCCGACCGACGATTATCAATCCATTAGGTTTCACTTCCCTGATGAAGATGTTATGTACTTAAAAGCTAAAGATTATGATGAACCATTTCCTAAAGAAGGACCAGAGCCTGGATCCCGGTGGGTTTTAGTGTTTGATGGAGCTATTAATGCTTACGATAATGGAATTAGGGCAATCATTATTACTTCTAAGGGTTCTCATATCCCTTTCACTGCAAGACTGATGTTTGATTGTACGAATAATATGGCAGAATATGAAGCTTGTATCATGGGTCTTGAGGAAGCCATTGATTTGAGAAGTAAAATCCTTGATGTATATGGGGATTCAGCCCTGGTGGTTAACCAGATTAAAGGAGAATGGGAGAATCATCATCCTTGTCTGATTCCTTACAAAGATTATGCAAGGAGGTTGTCAACTTTCTTAAATAAAGTTGAGTTTCATCATATACCTTGTGAAGAGAATCAGATGGCAGATGCTTTGGGTATTTTGTCTTCTATGTATAAAGTAAATCATTGGAATGACACGCCCAATATCAGGATTATGCGCCTTGATAGGCTCGCTCATGTGTTTGCAGCAGAATAAGTCACAAGTGAAAATCCTTGGTATCATGATATTAAGTGTTTCCTCCAGAAGCAGGAGTACCCTCTTGGGGTATCCAGTAAAGATAAGAAGACTTTGAGAAGACTGGCTGACAATTTTGTTATGAATGGAGGTGTGATGTACAAGAGAAACTTTGACATGGTGTTACTCAGATGCGAGGATAGACACGAAGCATACATGTTAATGCAAGAAGTTCACGAAGGATCCTTTGGTAGTCATGCCAATGGACATGCAATGGCTAAAAAGATGTTAAGTGCGGGTTACTATTGGCTGACAATGGAATTTGATTATTGTAATTATGAGAAGAAGTGCCATAAATGTCAGATTTATGCTGATAAGATTCATGTGCCTCCGACATTTCTCAATGTTATTTCATCCCCATGGCCTTTCTATATGTGGGGGATCGATATGATTGGTATGATTAAACTCAAAGCTTCGAGTGTGAATCGTTTCATCCTGGTAGCTATTGATTACTTTACCAAATGGGTTGAACCATCATCTTTTGCTAATATGACCAAGCAAGTTGTGGTCCGATTTATGAAGAATCAGATTATTTTCCGATATGGTGTTCCAAGTAAGATCATTACCGATAATGGGTCGAACTTGAATAATAAGATGATGAAAGAGCTTTGTGATGACTTTAAGATTGAACATCATAACTCTTCTCCTTGCAGACCTAAGATGACTGGGGTTGTTGAAGCCACAAATAAGAACATTAAGAAGATTATCCACAAGACGGTTGTGAAGTATAAATATTGGCATGGGATGCTCCTGTTTGCTTTGCATGGATATTGTCTGTTCGTCCGTACTTCAATAGGGGAAACCCCTTTCTCTCTCATGTATGGCATGGAAGCAGTGCTCCATGTAGAGGTGGATATCCCATCAATATGAGTCTTGATGGAAGCCAATTTGGATGAGGCTGAATGGTTTTAGAACAAATATGATCAATTGAATTTAGTTAAAGAGAAAATAATGACGACTTTGCGTCATGGCCATCTATATCAAAAGAGAATGAAGAAAGTGTTTCATAAGAAGGTTCGACCTCTTGTATTCATAGAATGTAACCTTTGTGCTCAAGAAGATCTTGTCTTTCAACACTGATTCTAGGGGAAAATGGACTCATAATTATGAAGGCTTGTATGTTATTAAGAGAACTTTCTCCGGTGGTGCAATGATTCTTACAACTATGGATGGTGAGGAGCCCCCTCGTTTTGTGAATGTCGATGCAGTCAAGAAGTACTTCGCCTAAAAAATAAAAAGAACAACTCGCTAAGTTGAAAAACTAAAAGGGTGGCTTAGGAAAAAATGAGTGTCTCAGTGGATTGAAAACTTGAAAGGGCGGTCCAGGCAAAAGTTAGAGACATAAACAGAAAGTAGTCATCCCGATAGATTGAACCGGAAAGGGAAATCTAGGCAAAAGTTAGGGATTATGGCAAGTAACAACATTAGGCCAGACTTGATCGTTTGAAGCAACATTGTCTATCAAAGGTTCATATTTAGTCATCCTCGGTCGATGTTCAGAACATAGCGGAATTCAAAGTTGTTAGGGAGAATAGTGGTCATTGTATTTCAATGTATCCCTTTCCATGTATTTACTATTTTTCAACTTTGTAATAATCCATGGAGTCATGCCATTTGTAGACTACCATTATATCAATAAAATTTGAGCCTTTCACCCATTTGTTTACTATTCTAATTTTGTTTCAGTTCACAAAATTTCATTTATTTTTTATAATAATTTTTGAGCTGGTAGTTAGTAATCATTCTGTTTGAGCTCATTTCCTTTGTTAAGCTACCACTTAGCTGATAGTATGTAATAATTCTTGTTACCTTTGATTGGTTACCTTTGTTAAGCCATCATTCGGTTGATAGTTGGTAATCATTCTGTTTGAGCTCATTACCTTTGTTAAGCTATCATTTGGCTGATAATAGGTAATAGTTCCTCATACCTTTGATTGGTTGCCTTTGTTAAGTTACCACTTGGCTGGTAGTTAGTAATCATTTTGTTTGAGCTTATTACATTTGTTAAGATATCCCTTGGCTTATAGTTAGGTAATATTCCTCCCTTAGTAGAGTTGGGTTTTTCCCCTTTGATGATTTTATTTCCCCGGTGGAGTCTTGCCTTATCAAGTTTTCCCAGTTAGGTCTTTGTTGTGGTCATTCTCTAACTATACATTTGTTTCTCTCCCAAATGATGGTTGTTTGTTCTCGAGTCTTTTCTTTTCCCCTGCGGAACTTTGTTTGTTCCCAGCCGGGTCCCCCTGTGGAAATTGTTATTCCCCCCACAGAGATCCTGGTTTACATTCATATCATATCATAGGCATTATGCGGTATCTTAGGGCCAAAAATTAGGTCTTTGATATTTAAGTCTCTTTAATCTTGTCGAGACAAAGATTTCAACCTTCATATCTCCAAATTGAAGAAACATAAATAAGGGCATTTGTCATACCCTAATTTTTAACCCTAAGATCCCCACATACATTTGGAATCATTTCACACAAACAAGGTCACATCTTGATCCTCCCCCCTCTCATCTTTGGGTTTGCTTCTTGCAGGGATCACCAACCATCTCTTTGTTAGTGTTTTACCTTCGTGTTTATATGATTAATTAATTATCTAACAACTAATCAAAATAGAAAAAATATGTTTTATTGTACTTAAGTTTATTTTGCAAAGTATGGATTTTCAATCAAGAGCATCTCAAAGTTTTGTTGCTTACTTCTCAAGGAAAGTCAAAGGTTCATGTGTTTATTTCCATGCCTTCTTCACCAAGCAACTTCAAGATTTGAGAAATTTAATCAAGAGGCAATCAAGGACACCTTATTTTTAGATCATATGATCACCCATGTGCTTTGAAATTCAAGGAAAGTCCAAGTACACAAGCTTGTCCCAAGTGGTTTGACCAAAAAGTCAACATTTTGAAGTCAAGGTTCCAAGGATTACAACTCCTTAAATTCTCAATATTTTTGAATGCTTGTTTTTGAATATGACTCTTCTCAACATCCTCTACGAATTATCTTTACATGACAAGAGCCAATTATGCTTGGAGGATCATCAAAAGTTTAGAGACATTATAAATCATTTGTGGACTTAGTGAAATTTGACCTATTTTCAAGTGACTTTTTCTCAATTTTCAAAGATCATAACTTCCTCAAATTTCAACATTTGAGCCTGATTCTTTTTTCACAATGTCATTTGTGATCCCCTATATAAGTTTTCTTCAAGGATCAAGGTCAAAATATACTTGGAAGGCCATGGAATTCATTGAGACATTATAGATCATTTTTAGCCATGGAACACTTGAATTTTTATAAGTTATATGATCAGTTTTTCATGCCAACTTCAACATGACATAACTTTATGCTCAAACATATAAATGCAATCTTTATTGGCACATTATAATTTTTGCTATTATGTCAACACATTGCAAAAAGAATGGGACCAAAAAGCTTCTTGAGTAGGATGCCCCATTGGGTTGAACATGGTGACTAGGAACTGAAGAAATTGCCATTGCCCGAATTTTGAACTTCACTAATCTCAATTCCAAGCCAAATTAGCATGTGTTTTGGACCTAAACATGTTTAAACAAGTCTCCAGAAGTTAATTACCTTTGAAACACATCATTTGGCTGAATTTTGATGAGTTACAAGTCACACTTTTCTCACATTCGGATCAAATTCGTTTTGCATAAATTTAGCATCATTCCACACGTATTTGGATCCAAATGTATTCCCTATAAATAGAGGAAGCTACTGCATTCATTTCCAAAATTTTGAGAGCCAAGAAATCCCTACTACAACTTGAAATTTTCCATAAAAATTTAACTATCGTGATTTGAGTTTCAGATTATTTCAATCCAATTTCCTGATTCCATTAGCATCTTCGGCATCCTCTGAAACTTTTGCAACAATTCCCAAGCTCTGAGACCTTCTGAAGTGCTCAAACCAGATCGAGCTTCATTAACTTCTGATCACCATCTTGAAAAAGGTAGTTCTTAGCATCATTTGAACTCAAACAAGTTACCACAATGTAGTCCTTCACTCTCTGATGCTTTCACCTAACTTAGTTCGTATTGATTGATCGTGTTCAACATTGAATTTAATTTTTCGTGGTTTACTTGCTTCTGAAACTTCTCTGAAATTCCCTTTGCTCAATTTAGATAAATGAATTTGGAGCATAAGATTAAATTCGAGATGAGAAGAGGATCACAATGGTGGTGGTCTCGTGATCTGAATTTACCAAACGATGAAACTCCGGTGAGAGCTCACCAAGGAAGATGACTAGAGTGTTCCAGTTTGTCTGAGTATGGCTAGACACATTAGACAAACGTAATGTTTTGATTGATTGGTTTTAAATTGGATCTCGTGTGTTATTTGTATCGCGTTCGACCGTTCATCCTAATCTGAGGAAGGTTGGATCTACCACTTTAATTAATGAGGCGTGATCCAACACTCCATGTTTCTCTGATTTTTAATTCTTTTTCTTTTATTATTTTTAATTGTTTATTCTTTTAAAGTTCATAATAATTTCATTTTTCATCCAAAAAATCCCAAAATAATTTCTAAAATTCTCTTTTATTTTTCCACATTTTATTTCACTGATTTTCTATTTTTCATGAATTTTCTATTTTCCACTTTGTTTTAATTGGTTTAAAAATACTTTTCTGCATTTTTAAATTATGAAAAATTTATCATATATTTCTTATTTTATTTCCAACCTTCTATAATTTTGTGGCCATTTATTTAGTGTTTTGAAGGACATTATGGATTTTTCACTTTATTTTTATTTTAAAATTCATTTAAAATTGCTTTTGGTGCATTTTTATTTCATTTAATTACATTTTATATTTGTGTGACCCTTTGTGAACTTCTGTTGGCCTTTGATCATGATAGTTTGGGCCATAAGTCTTATCAAACTCAATGGCTCTTGGGTGTTGATGGGGTGAAAACCCTAATCCACCAAAATGGATGATTGATTTTGATGATGACTTGATCAAACTTTTGATCCAATTTGGATGTGACCTCCCTTGTCCCCTTCTTCTTCATCTCCTTCTTTTCCCGTTGATTAATTAGATGGCTTGTGTCCATCTTGTTCATGATGTAGGGATTGGTACTTGATGAAATTTCATCATTTCAAATCTACCTCCTAATTGATCATGAATCGGTTAAGGTACTTTGGATTGATGCATAAGTTTGTCCCAAGTGTCATGAAGTATGGATTGAAGTAATGGACCATCCTCCTAGCCTTTGTGTTTGATCATTCCTTCCTTTATTTTTTTTGTGGCATGATTTTAGAAGAATGATTTACATATCATTTCTCTACCATGTATTAACACTAACATTATTATTGACCGACCTCATATAGCTGTGACTCCTACATAAGTCCAATTACAATTGCTTAACATAACGTTAAATTTATCCCAAAAGTAAAGGCATTTTTATAAGTGAGATTGTAATTCTCCTACACCTCATGGTATTATGTGAAACTATTGCTCCCTTTTCATTTGTGAGAGCTAGTGGCATACTTATTGATTTTATCCAAGTTGGAGTCCTTCTCATAATGATGTATAAGTACATGTTTTCTTGCTTGTGGGTGAATAGTTGAGTGTTCTCCAAAAATTGACCAAACCATCTTTCATTTTTTATTACTAACATTTTACTTGTATTAACTTTTACTTCAAAGTCAATTACTTTATGCTCTTTTATTTTATGCCATTTACTTTATACTTTATGTTTAGCATCCCATGTCATATATTTGTGATTATGTCATTTTTTCTTTGTCCATTTGGATTTTTATTTTATATACTAGTAAAGAAAACACTAATAAAGGAAAAAACCTAAAAAATAAACTTGTTTCTCCTGATTCACGAACTTGTGGTGTCTATCTTTGGTATCATTGTGGAGTTATGGACTTAGAATTAGCATCTTGACCTTTTCTTTAGGACTTGTGATTTGAGACCTTGAGATTCATTTGATACCTTTGACTTTAGACTTCTTTTGGATACTTGGTTGAGTTATTTTGGTTTCACTTGATGCATGGATTATTATTTGCTTATCTGGCTTGCTTGAGGCTTAATCCAAATGAGGGAATTCTTTCTTGACTTATGTCATAAATGTTAATTCGTCTTAAGCATATTTAGACCAATTTCAAAAGACTAAAAAATGCATAACTCATTTAAACTATTTTGTGCCCTTTGTACATTTTTCCTTTTAAAACTTTTCTCAAAGTTTAGACATGAGTCATTTCAATAGTTGAGATATAACTCTCCTATCCCCATATTATTGATGATAATTATTTTCCATCTAAAAGAGCTAGTGGCATATTTGTTGATCCTTATCCAAGTTGGAGTCCTTCTTATGATGATGCAAATATCTCATACTTGTGGGTGACTAGTTGAGTACTCTCCTTAAAATGACAAAATATATTTTCATAAAAAATGAATCAAAACAAACATCTTTGTTACTTTTACCATGAACTATGAGGTTTTGATCCTCCATTTCACGTCGTTGGTACTTAGGCATGAGACTTCAAAAGGACTTGGCAAATACCAAAAATCATAAAAAAAACATTTCTTTTCCCATCTCTCAAATCTTTTACGAACAACACACTTTTTCAAACTAAAATGTACATATTTTCAAAGATTTTCTCATGGAGTACCATGGATGTTTAGGGTGATAACACATTCCCTTTACATAACCAACCCCCGGACCCTTGTCTCTTTTATTAGTTTTATTTTAAAACGTCTTCGGGTTTTGTTCGTACTTTTTACCTTTTCCTTTGGAAACAATAAAAGTTCGGTGGAGACTCTTGCTTTATGAGTTAAGTTAATCAATAACTTAATCTCAAAATTTTTACCGCTACATATATTTGTGTGCACAAGTAAACAAAAAGTTTCAACAAGAATCGAGTCAAGTTCTAGAGTAACTAACAGACATGAGTGAAATCACTGAAGAAAGAAATAAATAATTTTTTGTAAGTTATCCATTATAAGGCTCAGAATCTCACAAAGGACAATGGTCAACCACAAATGATGCACAATCCATAATTTAGTCCTACTTATCATACTAAGAAAGCAAATAAAATCATTCACATCACACCACGAGTCTGTAGTCAAGAGAATAAAAAATTACTCACACATGTAACCCCAAAAACTAGAGAAAAAGCATACATTTTTAATAAAAATAATTTTATTTATTTATTAAGAAAACAAGTAAATTATAAATAAGAAAACACACAAGTAAATGACTCCCTCTCATACACTTAAGAGACACATTATCCTCAATGAAAGAAAGAAGCATAAAATAATAGAGAGATGACATGACACACCCGAGAAGTCAAGGCGAATAGATGATTACATAAGTAGCATTTTCCAGTGAGAGCTCTTCTAGAGTTTATTCTTCCAATATGGGGCTCTCACTAAGGAGTAATTTAAGGCGGTGTCCATTGACTTTGAAATGTTTATCAGTGCCTTTTCTTTTTATTCCAGGATCAAAGAACGATCTACTATAAGTAAAAGTGCCGAATGGGCATATGAACGTGGTCTCATTTTTTCCAATATCAAGGATCAAAGGGTTAAGGGGCTACCTCGCTATTTTTTCTCCATCTTCAAGTGAGATCCTATGCATACACATGGACGGACTAATATCTTGAATGTCAGCAAGGTCCATCCAATTCCCTTCTTATGTTCCTGCAATAATTTCTCTTCCTGCTCAATTCAGGCTTTGATAAATATTTCAAATCTACAGGAAGTGGTTTAAGCTCTAAAGAAGGTGGTTTTTCAATGGATGGTTTGTTTCAGGTGGCCAGAATGTCGAGAGCTTCATATGTAGGAACTATGTAAATAAGGGTGTCTATGGAAGAGTTAGAGGTAATATCAACCTACAAGGCAACTTCTATTTCATCACAAACAGAACAAATGTGAGTGTTAGTACATGCATCACAAGTGCAAGTATCATCAAAATCAGATAGTGATGGAAAATCAGCTGAAAACAAGTCAGAATATGTTTCATCAACTAATTCAGAAAGAAAATCAATTGGAAAAACAGAATACTCTTCCATGGGGTGTTTCATAGCATAAAAGACGTTAAATTTTGTAGTAATATCTCCAAACTCCATGGATATTATTCCATCATCGACTTAAATTTTTGTTTTTTCCGTCTTCGAGAACGACCTGTCTAAAATGATGGGTGCCTTGCTTGACTTTGAATTAGTTTCTCCTTAAATATGTAGAATGTAGAAATCTGCAATAAAAATCAAATAATTAACTTATGTTCGCCATTTGAATGGTTAAACCTATATTTTGTAAAGGGACAATATCAATATTGTTATAAACAAAAGTAGGCGTAACATTAATGGAAGATCCTAAATCTAGCATGCAATTTTCTAATTTATTATCCCTAATGATACATGGAATAGAGAAAGTTCCTGGATCTTTGCACGTTTGGGGCATCACCTGAGTGAGAGTTGAGACATTCCGCTCGATAAGAGATGATGTTGATACAAGTTGGGCTAAATGAGGGTTGAAACATTTATTCCCACATTAACTCTCTCATTTCCTTTCAATATCCTCTTATGAGTGCATAATTCTTTCAGAAATTTGGTATACTTTGGAATTTTACATCAAGAAGTGGAATGTTTACTGCCACCTTCATGAATATGTCCATATCTCCTTATCCTTATCTTCCTTATCCATCTTTTTATTTTTCACTACTCTCTACAGGTAAGGAATTGGTGGTACACACTCTTTCTCTTTCTCAGTATCAGTATCAACCACAACTTGTTTAGGAATTAGCACAACAACTTTGTTACTTTTTCTAGGGCTGGTTCAACACTCTTTCCGGATCTCAAGGAAATTGCACTCACATTATGGCCTTTTAGATTCACTACTGTTTGTGTAGGTAATTGGTTGGATCCTTGAGCTTTCATGGTATTCATTGAAGTTGCAAGTTGTCCAATGTATGTATGCAAATTCTGAATACTAGAATATGTTTGTTGCTGAAATTGGAGATTTTATACAATCATTTGCTTGATAAGGTCCTCTAATGAAGGTCCAAAAGGTGCAGAGGTGGCTACTTGTGGAGTGTTATGTGGTGGTGGAAGTGGTAACATCAATTGTTGTTGACTAGGTTGTCGTATAGATGGATTCCCATACCGAAGGCTTGGATGGCTTCTCCAATTGGGATGCTACCTGTTAGTGGATAGGTAAAAATTGTTATACTTGTACTGGTTGTTGCTATGAGGATTGTAAATGTTTGTTGTGTATTCTTGAGGCAAATCAATAATTACACCCTCTTGCAAGGTAGGACATCTATTTGTGTGGTGTTCAGGAGAAGTGAATATGCAACATAACCTTTCTGCTTGAGTTATTCCTACTGCCAACTGTCTCACCAATGAAGTAAGATCATTAATTCTGGTCTCTAAAGCCTTGTTGGATGAAGAAGCTTGAATATCATGCACTCCTTTTGTCAAAACCACAAATTTGTTTATGGTTGTGATTTATTGAGAGTTTAGTAACATGTTTTCAACTAAGGTTTTAACTTCAGCTGGGGTCTTATCAACAAGTGCTCCTCCACTAGCAGCATCCAAAAATTTTATGTCCATAGGTAGCAATCCCTCATAAAAGCACTAGATTAATAGTTGCTCAGTAATCTAGTGTTACATGCAACTCAACACTAATTTCTTAAATCTTTCTCAATATTCAGCCAATGATTCCATGTCAACCAGTCTAATACCACATATCTCTTTTCTAATTGAAGCGGATCTTGAGGAAGTAAAAAATCTTTCTAGGAACACTTTTTTCATATTATTGTAGCTTGTAACAAAATTTGGCTCAAGATAATACAACCAATCTTTCGCAGCACCTTGTAGTGAGAATGGAAATGCTCTAAGCTTGAAATGATCCTCAGTGATTCCTTGAGGCCTCAATGGTGTAGAACACACAACCTGTAATTCCTTCAGATGCTTATGCATATCCTCACCTGCAAGATCATTAAACCTTGACAACAAGTGTATTAAACCATATTTCAATTAAAAAGGTGCAACAACTTCAGGATACTCAATACATAGTGCAATATAATTCACATCTGATGCAATAAGTTCTCTTAAATTCATTTGCTCATCCATGTTATGATAGTTAAACTCAAAATCAGAATTAAACAAATTATGAGAAAACACAGAATGAGAATCACTATCGCTAATGGGTACACTAGTAGTCATGCATCATGAGTCAGCAATGCAACAAATATGAAAATACCAACAATGTCCCTATTGAGAAAAACAATTGGAAAAATGAAAAATGATTTTAAAAAATGGGAATATCACCAAAAATCGAATAATATCAAAATAAGACTACAAATATTTTTGGATTTTTTCGGAAATATGAAAACAAAAATTAAATCAAATAAAATATAAAAACAAGGAATTTAGAGTTTTTAGGGAGGGACTAAATACATGATTTGGAACCCTGACTTTTTTTGATAAAATGGTACAGTAAAATTTCAATTAAGAGTCGATTTTTCAAAAAACCGAGTTTTTTACGCTAGATTGCAAATTGGCCAGAAACGTGGGAACACATGGGATAGAATGCAAGAACACAATAAGTATGACTCTAATATTGGTTGAAATTGCCATAGAGTCTCCAACAATGACTCCAATTTAATTTGTTGTCCCACACAAGTAAAATACGAGTTTAAAAATGTAGTATATGGAAGCGACACTCTAGTCGTATCACAAGGACTCTTGATTATTTTAACTAACTAATTGATACAAAAGGGGGGTTAAGGTTTTTGATTAAGATTGGGATTAAAAGAACTTATTTAGGAATAAGATTGATGAGCTAATTTACTGTTTCAGTTTCCAACTTATCATCGATTATTATAATTCCAAAACCCTAAGCATATTCTATTCCCTTTTAGATTATAACATCAATTAAACAAGTGTGATTGATACTATATGATTTACGTTCCTATTTTCCGAATTAAGCATACGATTAAAGATAATGTGAATTAATAAAAAAGCTACGCTAACACGATTATGGTTAAGGAACATATATCAATCGAAACAAATCAACAAATTCTATAGAACTTGAATTAAGTAGGCAAGATATACGTAACAAGATTGAAAAGGAATTGAAATTGGACTGAAAATTATAAAAACCTTAAAGTTTTGGTGGAAACATGAACCAATAGAGTAACCTTAGGTGATTAGCTCTCCATAGAATCCTTTGTGGCAGTTTATTCTAATTTTGTGAAAAACTGAATACCGTAGCAATAGCACTGCGTGTTTGCTTAAAAAATACAATAGAAATTGGACCCTAATAGAAACCGACCCAAAAAACATAAAAATCAGCTCAAAACTAATTATTTCTTAAGCATGGCACTAAAATACAATATTTGACTCTTCTACACTATGAATTGGCTTCTACCTTCAACAAAAAACTTGTAGTTAATTCTATCAGATTTCCAACCAATATTAGAATGCATCAAATAATATCTCGTAGCTCAAGTTATGATATGAAAAACGATAAAGTTTCAAATTACTTCTTATTCATTTTGAGAATGTAATTCATGATGTCGAAGCATGTTGCTGTCGAAACACCTAGGTGTCGAAGTGTCGAAGTATTGAGGAGTTAGCCTCAACATGGATTTTTACTTAGGCATAATTGTATAGTGTTAGCAAAATTATATATTTTGGGCTTTGCTTAAGGACCAAGAAAACCAAACTCTATAATAAGGAGTAACCCTTATTGATTGTAAGATAACATAACAGAAGTGTAGTTGCATAGTTGAATAGGAATTCTCAGTTTGAGAGTAGAGAGTTACTCTGTAGAAATTTCTTCTTCTTCTTCCTTATTCAAAAACCCTAATCTCTCTTTCTTCCCCAATTCAATTTTGTTTCTTTTCATTACCATTGTGCACCGAAATCTTGCAACCAAGGTTAGTTGATTTATTCGACTAAAGAGTGAAGAACAAGAGGAGTAATCAATAAGAAAGATTGATTCTTATTCATCAAGATTCGGTTCGGAATTCACCGTAGGTTTTGGTGAATTTCTTAAAGGGAAATTGATGAATTTCCAACAATTCAAAAAATGAGTGACGAAAATAAAATAAGAGCATAATTAAATTGAAATTGGAAAACATATTAAAAACAATAGAAATAACAAAAGAAAGTATATAATTGTTGTAGCACAATAGTGAAAGAGTGTGCATCAAAATGCTCTGATCAATAACATACTCTTTTTCCATGACTTATTCATGAGAGTATCCACTAAACATGAGAGCTTTTTGAAGGATGTGACCAAGAACCTTCTTATACAAAGAAATTAAGTTTTCATGCTAACTTCTAACCAAACAAAGAAAAAGGCTACATAGATTTTCCACTGCCTAATCTTGAACCAAAACACTGTTTTGAATTGGTTATCCCTCGAATCAAAATGGAGTTTTACATAAGCTGACCAAGAACTGTTGTGGAGATTTTAATTGGTTGATATTCACTAACTAAAATAGATCTTTTATTCAAGGAAAACTCATGAAACAGATAGAGACTTCCTACGACAAACCCCCAAAAATACAAGAGCTTTTAGCTAGTTTAACTTGCAACCAAATACCTTCCAATCGAAGAGTATTTTACACAAGAGATAATGCATTCTTGGTAAATTACGAGTTTTCCCTCACCCTAGAAAAATGAGCCTAACTTATATTAAAGAATAATCTTGAAGCACTATGGCCAAATATATCTGAGAAAATTGAGAGATTTAGAGAAAAGATGAGAGAAATGAAAAATGAGATCTAAGCTCATTTTATGGATGTGAAAAGTGATAGCAAAAATAGTTATTTATAGGTAAAGGTATGGTATAAATTTGGAAACAATCCAAGAGTCAAATCAATGTCATAATCGATTAGGCCAATCGATTAAAAAACTAAAATAATCGGTTGTTAAGGTCATAAATGGAAGTTTTTGATTTATAGTTGTTTCCAATCATTAAGAGACTATCCGAATCAATTTTATACTCGACCAAGCATGATATAGTCAATTAGGTTTATTAGATAATTAATTATTTTGTTATAAAATGTCTTCTAATAAATCAAACACTCTCCTAATCAATCGGTTAGGCCTCAAAGACATTTTTTGATGGTTTAATTAAAATATTGAAATACTCTCAAATGTCTTTACAATGTGTGTGATTTATCCATGATATTTCTAGAAATACCGTTATGTCTTTATAAGACATTGGTCACTCACACAAACACGGCTAGACAAGCTTCCACACTTCCTCTCTTTCACAACTCTGAAGCTTCAAGTATTAGCACCATTATCTTTGAGTTTAGCGCAATACAAGAGCTTTGAATCTTCTTAATGAAGCTTGAGATATCTTCATGTTTATTTACATCATATAAGAGGTTAAACCACCGATAACTCTAGAAACAGAAGTCTTCACTTGAATGTTATTGGACCATAGTGTTATTAAACACATAAAAATATTACTTCATTAATTCAAATACTAGAATTCAAAATACAGAAACCCGGAAAATGAAGAAAGTTAAAAACACTCAAAATCTAAAACTTAAAAGTGTAGGTGAGACTACTCTTCAATATCCTCATCATCATCAGTGAATAACCATGGAGGTAGATGAGCCAAGAAGTTGATCTTATCATTATTCTTCTCTAGTCGCTTGATAATCTCCATGAAAAGGTTTTCAGCCGAGGGTGTTTCAAGCATATTACAGTCAAACTTTTCTAGACTCACCAGAGCTTCTTGTTGAGAAGTTTATGGTTGTTCCATATCATTTTTCTTTCCTTTGGGAATCTTTTGGAGAATCCCCCTATGATAATTTCATACCGCATTAGCTCTAGTGTTTCCATTCCTATTTTTGTCACATTTGGACTGATGTTTCTCCTTAAAAGTTGTACCCAACATGTTCCAATATCTTCGTGACTAAGTCACCACATGGTAAGCATATTACTTTCCCTTTTCTTCCCAACATGTGTTGGATCATTGAAATTTCCCATTTTGTCTCAATTTTGTTGGCAAGCAACCACATTGCTGAAATGTAAGACCTAGTCAAGTGACTGAAGTTTCTCTTACTTGAAAATAATATGCGATTTTCCACATGATAAATTAGACAAATATCAAAGCACATAATGCCTACAGTGAAGTAGAGATTTGAATATAACATCTTAACTAAGGATGGATACACTTATTTTGGAGGGTTGTAGATGAATGCTTTAAGTTTAATTCTTCAAAAGTCTTGAAGAATTCACATTCTTGAAATATTTTAGCATCCAGGTTATGAATATATAAGTTCACCCTATTTCCATATTCTTGAAAAAATATCACTTCTTGTTCTTGAGATGAGAAGTCATCTGAGAGATAAGTCAGAGAGGGAAATCTTAATCTCTTGGATGTCATAATGATGATGATGATGGAATAATAAAGTAGTATTGTTACACCCATAGAGAAAGAACAATAATAGGGGAAAAAGGAAATGAATACATGATTCAAAAGAAGGGAGTAGGAATGCCTAATTATAGTGTTGCTTCTGAAGGTTTAGGCATGCAAAAACTCCACAAAATCCTTGAAGATTTGACCTAGAAAATATCATAACCAAAATTTTCAAAACCATGCCTCATAATCAATCATTTTATGGACCTAACCGATTGTTTGATGATGATTTTAAAGATTTTAAGTGTTCTTCATCAATGCTCTAATTTTATTTGTTTGGAGGCGAATATACAATTTGATTTCATATGAAATTTGAAACTCCTAGGGCATATAATCGATTATTTCCTTGGTTTCAGCCTGCTTGGTCTTTTGGGCCTTGGATTGAGATTTAGCTTTAGTGGAGTGCTTTTGTTAGCCCTTTTTCATCCAGATTTTACCCCTTTCACCAAAAATGCTAAAGACTCAAATATTTTATCAGTGATAATAATTTTAATTGATGATCAAATAAACCACTTATTTAGAGGGTTAATTAAATTATTCAGAGTTTTCAACCTCTAAAAAGTACGCCACCTTGAAACTCGAGATACTTCAGTAAAATCTCCCATTTTGAGGGAATGACAAAAAGTGCTAATCATGTCCGTTGAAATACACCATCAGCGAACATACTTGGATCACAAGCATCAGTATCATTAAACCACATCATGTATACTCAAAGTTATGCATCTTTATTTGGACAAATTCATTTAATATGCACTTATACTTTATTAAAGATTCATAGGAATGCCTTTGATTTTATTCAAGGAAGACCTTTGATTTGATAGAATAAAATCTAGGTTTTATTTTCCCTTAGTAAATTTACCTAGGGTTTCTTGGAGATCTTCCACTTCCTTTTTCATCGAGACACAAGTCTCACATTTACTAGCTTGGTTTCTAAGATTAGACATTTCATATCTTAATGTTTCATTGCTATTCTTTAGAAACTCAATGTAATATTTAAGATATAAGTTACAATTTTCAATCTTACCATGTTCCTCAATTAAATTAGCATTTAATTTAAACAATTGCTTGTATGATAAATTTAATACCTCACAATCATCTTCTTTGTAAGAAGCTTTCAAGAAAACTTGTTCTTATTCTTCACTAGATGAAGGATCTATGAAGATTCTTGTAGCGGTTAATTCTTCAAGATCTCTCCTTGATGTTAAGTTTTTGAAGATATTTCTTTTTGATACTTCTTTATCAATTATTCTTTTGAATATTCAATTCGATGAAAATTCTTCATTTCTTTATATTTACTCTTTGATGAAGTTTCCCCATTGGATGCTGAATCTTATGTAGATCATTAATTCACTGAGACTTTTCTTTCAAGGGAGACTACTGGAGTTGACCTTTCATTATCTTCTTCAAAAGAGTTATTTGACGAAGTTAGTATAAGTTCTTCTAGGTTTTAGCTCATCCCTTAATATTTTAACATTCAAATCAACTCATTAAATTTCTTGATGATTTCTTCATTCTTTGATTTTTCCTAAACATTATAAACATTTCAGTTTAAGGATTGGATCAAATTTCTTATTATAACTCTTAATTCTTAGATGTCTGTTAGTGACGAAAGTTCTAACATGGATTTCAATATTTCTAACGGATGAACACTGTAAGACCCCAATTTTGACCCGAAGATCCCTCATGCTATCTCATAATATGCATTGACATTGGGATCACACCTTGGCATCCTCCTTACCCCTAATTCATTGGGTTTAAATTGGGAGAGATCACCAAGCACCATTTTATTGTATCATACTTTGTATTTTATCAATTTTTACTAACCAAAATACCAAAAATATGTCTTTGTATAATCTAACTCTTTTATAGGTGGAGCATGTGCTCACCTTTGATCTATCAAGCTCACATCTAGGGTTTAAGACCCTCAATGCCAGGAATTCAATCAAGACTTGGTTTAATATGACTCTATGCATCATATATCAATCCCCATGGTCTTCACATGTTATTTTGATTAAGAAATCATCAAGAGTTTGGAATTGGTTTGCCTTGGAAACCCTTAATCATCTGGGTATCTTGTGTAACTTCTTCATCAATTGATCAAATATTTCAAGGGATACTTCAAATTTCATCATATTATGCATATATGATCCTCCATAAGTCCCAAAAGTCAAGAGAATGGCAAGCTAGCAAGTTGGTTCGTGGTGGTCGACCAGAGGAATTCATCTGATCAAAACTGGGGTTCCCTAGACCCTATCTCCGACAATTTTTGTCATATGAAAATGATTCTAAGATAAAAGTTATTCTAAATTCCATTCCAAACAACTTTCATGTTTAGGTCTAGAGCTAGTTTTGCTTAGAAAGTCATTTTTTTATGGTGAAAGATTATAGGCCATTTTGTCTAAACCATAATTTGGAGGTCAACTTCCCAAGGCCATATCTTGCTCAATTTTTATGAGATGAAAGATTTTCAAGTTTCACAATCAAATTCAAGGTTCTACTTCAACTTTTATGTTTGGATGAAGAGCAAATTCAATTTTTAAATGGATGTGATATGAGGAGACATTATAGGTCATATTGGACCAATGCCATTCAACAAGTGATTTTCCTCAACTTCAAAAATGCATAACTCCTTTATACTAAATCCAAATGAGGTCAAATTTGTGAAACTTTTGAAGGACTTTGAGAGAGATACAACTTTGATGAAGGAACTACTCTTATTTTAAGCTCACATAAAAAGTTAGCCAAGGTGGAATAAGTGAACATATGGCTTGACACTTAGAAACTTCTTTGACATGTTTGATTTTCCCAACTTCCACCTCAAACTTCATCATGATCTAAGATTCAAATGAAAAAGTGTTCAACATGAAAGTTGTTCATCTTGATCTAACCTTTACAAAAAGTCCAAATTCATCATGTTTGGACAAAGTATGAGTGACTTGCGCATGGCTTAAACTTGGATGACCATTTGGCACAATTGAACTTGAAACTTTCATACACAATTGCATGGCTTACTAATGTGACTTCATCAGTGATTATATGGGCCTATCACACGCCCATGCACCCATGCAATGTACATTGCTATTTTTGTAACTTTAGTTTCAAGTGTGCATTTAGCAATCATATGGCTATAAATAGAGACCCTTGTAATTAAGGACCCTACACGCCAGCTTTGAATCCCAATCTCCAAAACCCTCTCATTCAAATGATAACCTTGAGAATTTACTTTGGAAATTGAGTTTGAATCTCACTGTTTTGAGATTCAAATCTCCAAGAGTTATGTACCTTTTACTGATTCATTTCCATTCCATCAAGTGTCCTAAGCAAGATCAAGAGCAATTGGAAGCAAGATCATGTTCATACAGACCTGCATTGAAGGTATTTTCCAGAAATTTTCATCTCTTCGATTCTCACTCAATTCTCCATAATTCTTATTGATCTTTGGTTGTCTGAAGTCCTACCAATGTAGGCAACAAGATTGAGTTGCTTTGAGGTCAAATCGAAGCAACTCAGATTGTGATCCTCAAAATTCAACTCCCTGTATCTTTCAATATACTTGGAGTTAGGAAAAACTGAGGCCAGATTCGAGCTCCTGAGCATTTTTACTTTAAATTCATGTCCTTCTTTTTAATTTTGGTGATGGTTGTGAGTGAACCAGTCTGGTGAAGCTCACCGGAGAAGGAGACCAGAGCTTTGGCTCCGGTGGTGTGCTGGCATTCATCTGAACCACAGGATCCTTTGAAATGTTTTAATCTTGTGCGTTGGTTTTGAATACCATCCCTGTAGCGCCTTGACTCGTGTCCATCATGGAACACGTGCTGAGGACCACTTGATCTGCCACCTCAATTAATGAGGGAGATCAAGTGGTCCACATTTTTTACTATTTTCTGATTTTCATTTTATTTGGTTTATTTTCATTAATTCATATTAATTGTAATATTAATCCAAAAAATATGAGAGTTTCACCAAAAAAATTTAAATAAATTCCTCTTTCATTTTCTGAATTAAAATTATTTTTTGGATCATTATTAATATTTTTTATGATTTAATTGTTTTTGTGAATATTTTAAATTGTTTAAAAATAGTTTTAAGTTTCCAAAATTACTGAATTTTTTTCTCCAAGGTCCTTTAACCTTGTTTGACCTATGATAAATCTCATGGCCATTTATTTGGTGTTTTAATGAGGTTTTAGGATTTGGACCAACCATAATTTAATTTAATACATTATTTAATTGATTTTAATTGTTTAAATGCAAAATAAATTGTGTTGAGCTTTTGATATTGACTTGTTGAGTTTGACTTGTGTTGTTGGGCCTTGGTCAAGGTTGATTTGACTTTGTTGAGTTAAAATAATTGGATTTAGGAGATTGATGAAATGGACATTTCATATCCGAAAATGAATGAATGATTTTAATTTGATAAAAGTCCTCCTTTGACCAATTTGTGTTGATTCTATTTCCCCTCCCTCTTCATCTCAATCCCTTTCTCTTCTCATTCATTTCATGGACCTATGATGTCTCTATATCCTAAGGCTAGTTGATTGCAATATCAACATAAGTGTGGATGAGATTAGGTCCACCCCTTTTGCATATTCTTTTAAGTCTGGTATGTTTTAGGAGTATGGTTCATAATACCATATCTCTAACATGCATTAACACTAAAATTTCTATTGCCCGGCCTCAAATAGTTGTGACTTCTACATAAGTCCAATTACGATTGCTTAACATAGCGCTAAATTATTGACACAAAAGGCATAACATTCTAGTAAGTGAGATTGTAAGTCTCCCCTCTTTCATGGTATTGTATGGAAACATGTCCTTTTTTCCTTCCTTTGGAAGATGTCTTGGTTCAAGGATCCATGCTTGTGAATAATGGGTTGAGTATTCTCCAAAGAGTGACTTAAACAAAAGCAAAAGCAATACTAACTTCTAATCAACTAACAACTAACATTTAATTTTAAGCCATTTACTTTTATGCACTTTAATTTTAAGTCTTTATTCATTTGCCATTATTAATACCATTTAACTTGTTTACTTTAATGCCATTTTCACTTTGCTCACTTGAGCCATACCTTCAGATTATATTGTGATTGTATATACTTATTTATGTTTGTGGTCTTTTGACCTTAATGTACATAATAACAATAAAAACCTTAAAAGGCATTTTGTGTGGACTATTGGATTGCTCTGAGACATTGGACTTAGAATTAGGCAACACTCCCTATGCAAAAGGACTTGGCCAATGCCAACTTTCATGAAACCAAGTGCTTGTGAATTGAAACTTTATCTAAAGCAAGTAGTGAAGATCCATTTGAGTTCATCTGCTACATGATCTTGTTGAAGCTGTTATTTTGAACCTGTTCCTAGTGTCTATCTTTGAGTTCATCTGATACATAGGAGTTTGTGAAGAAGATCATGGAACTGCTAAGCTTGGATGTGGCTATCTTTATTTGATGCCTTGCTCTTCATCTTGCTATTTGTGTATTGATATTGCTTTATTCTAAAGTCCAAGAGAAATTTGGGTTTCTATATGACATTCTTGTCTATTGGATTGTAGCCCATTGGTTAGATCTTTTCAACCCTTAACTTTTAATTTTTGCTTAGGATTAGTCTCTTCATCTCTTCCCCACCTATTTAATTTCAAGTCTCTCCCTCCTTTTAAAATCTTATTTGCTTGTGTGTTTTTTTTAACTTAGACCATATTGCAAATTAGAAACTTTGGCCTTATTGTAACACCTCAAAATTTGCCCTCCTCTTCTTGGGACTAGTTTAGCATATTGCATTTCATTTTGTAGGGCATTAGTCATTGCATATTGCATATCATGTGAGAATAAACAGATCATCCTCCAAAGTCTTTCTCTGAAAATAGAGAGGTTAAGAGATCAAAGCCTGAGGGTCTCATGGATTGATCACTAGCCATCTGAGGGTTTGTGCTTCAATTAGGGTTTCTTGGTCCTTCAAGGAGGTTGAGCATTGTCTTGGTTGCAAGGATAAATAATCATCATCATGGTTATTGTCATCTTCAAGGGGTTCATTGTTCATGCTCAGATTCCTTGGGATTAGGGTTTTGACCTCTGGTCAACCCTAATCAGTGCCATTCTACCAGTCAGGGTTTCTCAAGGAGGTGGGGTTTATTTCTTGGATGGAGATCATATGGTCATTATTATTGAGCTTGTGTAAGCTAGGGTTTCATTTTGGAGCCATTTCCCCAAGTGGTGGAGGCTCAAGCTGATCAGAGCACTTCTGAGTCATCTGTCATCCAGAAAGTCAACAGAAAGTCAACTGAGGGTTGTGAGGTGGAGAAATGAGTTTCAACATCTCATTCATTCACCAAAGGGGGTTCATTGGTCATTACAAATATATATCTTGAAGAATTTGAGGTCAGATCAAAAGTTTCCAAAAATGGAAAGTGACCTGTAATTGAAAGTTTCCAAAAATGGAAAGTTTTGGTCCAAATTCAACTTGATCTTACATCATCAAAGAAGCTTCAAATGAAATTTTGTCCAACATGAAAGTTGAAGATCTTTCTCTCCCATTTCCAAAAAGTCCAAGATCATGAATTTATGATGAATGGTTGAGGAGATATGATCAAATCATTACCAAGTGTGCTTGAAACTTCAAAAGGCCATATCTTTTGACTCATAACTCCAAATTGAGTGATCCTTTTTGCCAAATTCTTCTCATGACATGAACTTTCCAAATCATTCATGGCATTGCATGAAAATTCATCTTATGATCATATGCATATTCATGCTTATTTTGGAGGGAAAATGCTAAATTTGAAATTGGTGCATCATGGGAACAAATCACCATTGCCATTGTGTTAATTGGAAGATTTTAAGTGAAATTGATCATTCATTGGTTACTGTTCACGTCCATTTGCTCCATGCACCATGCAAAATATCATTTTTGGCCAAACACCTTATTTTCACTTAATCACAATTAACCAAAGCTTAATTAATTTTCAGTAGGATTAACACATCATATAAATACATAATCCTAACAGAATTTGGGATTATTCATCATTCTAGATCTAGAACTTTTTTCCCTCCAAAAATTTATCTTCTTCCAAATTCAAAAATTCTTCAAAGAACACTTCAATTTTCTTCCATATTCTTGTTCTTTGGTGTTGATTTATTATAGATCAAGCCTTGGATCATCAAGATTGGACCAGAATCGTGCATGTGAAGCTCAAGAACATAGCCATGGCAGTTGAGATTTAAGCAAGATCTACACAGTTCCAAGCCTCAAATTCTTCATCAATCTTCATAACAAGTATTCTGGAGTAGATTTGAAGCTTGCCAAGCCTTGGATCGTGCATTTCCAGAAGTTGATCTTCAAGAGGTCACATTTTCGATCCTCTTAATTATCTGTTTTATGTGTATAATCTTGTAGAACATTGAATGCTGATTAATCTGAGCTAAAATTCATGTGATTTGGTGCATTATTGAGTGAGATACGTGTGATTAAAGTTTTGTGCATCAAATTTATTTTGCTTGATTCTCTCTGTTCATGATGAATTAATGAGAACTGATGATGGATTTGGAATGTACGTAGCATAAGGATTCGAATGATGTATGATTTTCAAAATTCTGCAAAAATTTTATGTTGATGTTGTTGTACAACCGCCGTCTCCACGAAGGAGATGGTTGTTTCCTCCGCGCGCTACAGTAGCCGTCGCCGTCTGGTTCTGGACGAGCTGGCGCTAGGGTTTGGTGTGCTGGATGCCACGCGAGCGCCATGCTAGCACTTCCATTGGCCTACGTTTAGTTGACCGCGTCCACATGGCTTTGACCATGACTGGATGCCAGCAAAATTAATGAAACGACCGTGTTTCATCCTGGCGCGCTCCCAGTTCGATTCTCCGCTGAGACATATTTTCAAATTTCGTTTCACATTTTGCTTTTCCCTCCATTATCATCCATATGTCACATTTTTATTTCATATTTTTTTGCCAACTTCAAAAATTCATAATAAATTGAAAAATGATCCAAATGATGCCAGGTTTTTTTCCACATGATCCTTGAGATGTCTAGAATTTTATGGTTTTGATTTTGTGATTTTACCATGCCTGGAAATTAAATTGTGTTAGAATGATTGAACATGTATGCTTTTGTGACCTTGCTTCATTCGTCCTAGCATAAAATGCTCATACATGATCCAAATGCCATGAAATTTTGCATGATGATTGTTAACATGTTGATGGATTTGTGTGATTTTATTTGGCATTTTTTGCTATTGTCTTCACTGTTTGGGACACATATACTTTAGGTGTGACAATTTGTGTCACACAATTGGATGGTTTGCTTATGCATTTTCATTTCCATATCAATTGATCTCTTCTGTTTACAATTTTTGGTATGCTAATTGTGTTTGATGTGTTGAATGCTCATGAAAATTTCCAGAATTGTTTGAGCCATTTCTGATTTAATATGCATTTTCTCATCTTGTATGTCCAATTGATGATCATGTTGTGTGCATTGCCTTCTCTTTGTTGAATGATGACCTTGCTTGATGATTTTGATTTGGTACTTTTTAGGACATGTTCTTGATTGAATAAATGTGATTCATGTTGAGTTATAGTTTCTGTTTTGACTTTTTGCCCCACCATTGACCCTAGCCTTTGAGCTAGTGGTTTGTTCTCATCTTTTGGACTTTGTGTTTCAGGTTTCAAGCAACTAGCCACATTGGTTAATATGATCTCATCACTTGAGATACAAGTTATTTTGGTTAACTAACCTTGCTGTTTTATAGGTCTTTTGGATGGTGAATCAATTTAGTTTGCTTGCACCTTAGGCCTTGCACCATTGTTGTCTTATAATTGGTTGTCTGACTGTTGTTGATTGTTTGATTTGTCTGAAAGTAAATATTGACTGGTTTAGCTTTTCTCACAGGTACTTTAGCCGCTTTAGCTCATTATTTGAGTTGCTTTGCTTGTGGTTGGCATGCCACTTAGGTAACTTCCTATTCTCCATGTAGTCTGGAAGACCTGTCATGTTATTTTGGCAGGCACCTGTCTGAAGCCCTCCTTAAGAGGCAATGTTTGTGCTTGTTTATCTTTGTGCCTTGTACATATAAAGACCTCCTAAGTGAAGAGGCATTGGCAGATAGAAGGGATGTGCAGTCCATCCCCTGCTATTCAGTTGTGTCTTTCATCTTGCTCACACCATGTGTTGATGCACTTTGAATAAAAACCCAAAATCTTGTTGTGTCAGTCATGTGGAATAGAGTCCCACATTCTGGACTCCCACACATTCTTTGATTCAAGCTCACCCAAGCCTGGGTTAAGAGCTATGAGGCATAACCCTTATCCCCATTTCATCTGCTCACCCTAACTCTCAATGTTAGAGGTTAAGAGCCTGACCACCCATTCTAGTATTTGGCTTGTTTATCAAGGTCGATATGACCCCTTGACTAAAGCCCAACCTTGCTTGAGCCCCCTTGGTTGTGTATAGTGTGTGCTAATTGATTTTGATGTTTATTTGTTTTGCTTCTCATCTCCTTTCTGTAGGAGTCGTATGATCAAATTTCGAGGAAGTTGAACGTACGTAGAGATAGACTTGAGTTGACTCACTGCCTGTGTGAGTCAAACTCTTGTTAGAGACTTCAATATAGGGATCATTTGCATGACAACTTCTAGGCTCGAGTCGTAGTCTCCCTTTTGGTTGTTATCTCCCTAGTCTCTGGTTAGGATAGGAGTTTCTTCCCTGTTAAGGGGAACTACGTCGCCCTGATCCTCATACCAGATGAGGTACGTAGGCAGGAGATGAGCAGATCTCTCCGGGCGCCCTTTTTCTTTGTCAACCCTTTTGTGTGTTTGGAGTTTGACATAAGTCCAGCGATTGGCAGTCGGTTTCCTGTGTCTTGTTTGTTTGTTTGGAGTCTGACGTAAGTCCAGCGATTGGCAGTCGGTTTCCTGTGTGTGTTTGCTCGTTTGGAGTCTGACGTAAGTCCAGCGATTGGCAGTCGGTTTCCTGTGTGTGTTTGCTCGTTTGGAGTCTGACGTAAGTCCAGCGATTGGCAGTCGGTTTCCTGTGTGTGGTTGTTTGTTCGGAATCTGATGTAAGTCCAGCGATTGGCAGTTGGTTTCCTGTTTGTGTTCTATTTGGTGTGCGTTAGCCGAGCTACGAGTGCTCTGATTCTTTCTCTGGTTAGAGAAGATACGTATGCATAGGATGCGACATCCTAGCGATCACTTTCCCCAGTTCCCGAACTACGTCGACTCTGATGTTTGTGTCTGACAAACTACGTAAGCCCAGGATGCAACGTCCTGCCGAGTCCGTCTCTTTCGTCTTTCATCTGTGTGTTATTCCAGTGTGTGTGCAGTTTTTAAGCAGTCTTTTTAGCAACCTTTCTTCTATTCTTTCTGAGCATGGATCCCATCGAGTACGATGGATGCGTAGGGGTGTTAATACCTTCCCTTCGCATAACCGACTCCCGATCCTTGCATCTCTGGTCGTAAGACCATTTCCTTTCCAGGTTTACTTCGAGCGTTTCCTTTCCCTCCTTTGGGATAAATAACGCACGGTGGCGGCTCTGTGTCTTTTTTCCCGCCGGTTTTTCACGTAATGCGACACTTATGCCATTGCATTTTTTAAACTCTTTTCTTAATCAAACTTGTAAATGAACATAACTATACTTGACTTAAAATTTCAAAAGACAAAAAGAATTAACACTCATTCAAGCCTTTTTAGGCCTTTTGTGCCTTTGTTAAACTTAAACTTTTGTTAAAAGCAATGCATCCACTTTGAAATTGTTACCACGAACTACGAGGTTTTGATCCCTTATTTCATGTTGGTACGTAGGCACAAGTCCGAAGGTCTTGTCAAACACAAAAATATAATTAATGAATTATTTTGTCATCCCCCCACTCTATTTATTGCAACAATCATTTTATACAAAAATACATATGCACACAAGAAAGGGCTCCCTAGGAGTACCTAGGACACTTTGTGTGCTAACACCTTCCCCATGTGTAACCAACCCCCTTACCTGTAATCTATGGCATTTTATTAGTTTTTGATTTGAAAACTTCTTATCTTTTGGGTTTTGTTCGTACTTTTCCCTTTTCCCTTGGAAACAATAAAAGCGTGGTGGCGACTCTGGTTTAATTGACGTCAAGCTTATCCATAGCTTGATGGTCATGAATTTATCGTTACAGAAATTAAGTGGTGACTCAGCTGGGGAGTAGTCTCTAGTGGGTTTAGCCTACTTTTTTGTATGTATATAACTATATATTTGATATGTGTATATTTGTTTGTGTGATATAATCTGCTTGTTGTGCTTGGTGATCTCTGAGTGGTGAGATAAGTTCTAACCCGAACTTGAGTGAAATTAAGATAAGAGGATGGTATAGTCATGTTCGACTTGTGTGGAGTAGTCCTTAACAAGTTGGCTTGAGACCCATCTACTCAGTGGAGACCCTTTTGGAGTTATGAATGTCACACAAGTTATTTGTGGTTAGGCATTACTCTCTCCGATTTGGGGTCCGCGAAGCTGAGGACCGTAGAACATTTAACCCCTCTTGGCCTATTTAGGACGTAGTGCGGAGACTGTTCAGGTGTAGACTTGATAACAATTGTTACACGATATTACACTCAGACGAGTTTCTCTTGAGAATATTATGGGTTGATGAGTCAGTCATCCTAACCTGTAATATCTGATAGATGGAATTAAGACTCTGGGAACTTTTTAGTACATGATCTACAGGTTTAATCCTTAATACACTCCATTGGGATGGTTCTTACCCAGACTCCATGCTCGTGACTCATAACAAACCCTTGATTCTTGGTTGATCCAATCAAGTCTTGTCAATATCAATGGAACTTAGGTGTTGATAATCTGAAAACCACGATCCACCAAAATGGATGATTGATCTTGACAATGACTTGATTCATCTCTCGACCTTTGTTTGTTTGCCTTGTGTGTGATCCCTTATTTGTGATTGTTGCATTCATGCATTCATGCGCATCATAACATTCATCACACCAAAGATAATTTCAAGGAACTAAGGTCTTATTTGCAAATATTTTCAGACCATGGATTGCAGACGAAGGAACACTAACAAGTATAGTTTCAGATGTCCCGACTTGAAAGAGTTAAGGAAGCTGTCATCCTTTGTATTAGATCCCTTGGATTTTAAGCAACTGCATGGGAAGCTTCTATCTATCTTGTCTGCTGATGTGGTTGAATGACTTCTTAGTGTGTTGGTTCAGTTTTATGATCCTCTCTACCATTGCTTCACTTTTCCTGATTATCAGCTTGTGCCTACGTTAGAGGAGTATGCCCATCTCTTGGGAATACCTGTTTCTGACAAAGTGCCTTTTATTGGATTGGAAGAGATTCCCAAATCTCATATCATAGTTTAAGCTCTTCATATGAAGAAGTCTGAGATAGAGGCTCATTGGGTGAAGAAAGGAGGATTGTTTTGATTGACTTATGAGTTCCTCATCAAGGAAGCTACTACCTTTTCTCAAGTCGGTGGTGTGGATGCTTTTGAAGATATCTTTGTGTTGCTCATCTATGCATTAGCTTTGTTCCCTAACATTGACGGTTTTATTGATCTTAACGCCATTAGAATCTTCTTGATTAGGAATACGATGCCTACTTTATTGGGTTATATGTACTCCTGTTTGCATCTAAGGAATTCTAAAGGTGGTGGAACTATTGTCTGTTGTGTTCCTCTTCTGTACAAGTGGATTATTTCGCACTTGCCTCAGACGCCTACTTTTGTGGAGAACACACAATGTCAAAGGTGGTCTCAGAGACTTATGTCTCTCACCAATGATGATATAGTTTGGTATGATTATTCATTGGGAATCTTGGAGATTATTGATTGTTGTGTTGAATTCTCTAATGTGCCTCTCATTGGTACACAAGGAGGAATCAACTACAACCCTGCTTTGGCTCATTGTTAACTTGGGTTCCCCTTGATAGACAAACCTAATAACACTTTGTTAGAAGGTCTTTTCTATTAAGAGGGTAAAGATCCCCAACATATGAAGCAGAATATGATACATGCTTGGCATAATGTGCATAGGAAAGGAAGATCCGAGCTCGGTCCGCGCAACTATGTAGCTTTGGAAGCTTACACTCTTTGGGTGAAGAAGAGAGCTTTGGAATTGAAGATGTTGTATGCTTATGAAAGACCTATGTCTATGGTTGTGGCCGAGCCATCAACTCTCCCTAACCAAAATGTAGAGGAGTTGGAAGACGCACTCTCCAAGATGAAGCAAGAGAAGGATATATGGGAGGAGCGTTTCCATGCCTTGAGTAGAAAGCATGAGGAGTTACAGTTTGAGTCCAAGGATAAAGACGCGCTTATTGAGCTTCTTGAAGACCGAGTAATGAAGAGACAGAGAGAGCCAAAGGTTTCATCTTCCTCTAGTATGCATCTGCCTTCCGTTGCTTGGAAGAATATTATTGATCAACTTGTCCTCGAGAAGATTCAGATAAAGACTTATTTTGAGTCCGAGATCCGACGCATCCGAAGGAAGTACCCGCCTGCAGCTAGATCTTCTGTCGTTGTTGTTAGGGATCCTTAGGATGACAAGTTTCCTTTTCTCTTGTATTTTGTATTTGTGGTTTCTGAAATTGTACTTAGTGTAATTCTTCCAAATTATATAAATAAATAAAAGAGATTTTATGGTCAATCAAATTGGGAAATTGTTATTATTATATATTTGCAAATAAAATAGTATGTTCCTTGAAAATAAAAACAATCAAGCATTGCATTTCATGCATCATTTGCATACAAGTTTCTCTTTCGCCAGATGTCTTATTGGTTCTTCTTTTGTGCTTCAGCCAAGCTGACTCATCGATACAATACCCGCGCCAATCATCCAAGGATTATGGAACATCTAGAGCAAGAGAACAGAGACTTGAAGGACGAGATTGCCCGTCTGACTGCCATGATGGAGTCAGTCCTAGCTGCTCAAAGTCAATCTTCTCCAACGCCTACAACTCCTTCTCCTCAGAGAAGCGTCATTTCAGATGTTGTTTCTTCAACCGGGCCTGCCGCCCAGTTCGCTCCCGCTATGCCTGCCGGATTCTCGTGGGGAATGCCACCCAACTTTGTGCCTGAAGGTTTTGCGCCTACTTTTTCTTCCATGTCGGCATCTAGCTCGGTCATGCCTGTGCTGCCATCGGTTGTTGACACTTTTCCTCGTGTTGAGGATACCATCTATCATTCTGAGTCGTCTGAGGGTCCGTATGTTTATGAGAAGATGGATGAGATGAAAGATCAATTCCTTGAGCTACGAAAGGAGTTGAAGACCCTGAGGGGAAAAGATGTGTTCGGTAAGAGTGTTGTGGAACTTTGCTTGGTTCCTAATGTCAAGATCCCGATGAAGTTCAAAGTCCCTGACTTTGAAAAGTATAAAGGGAATACCTAACCACTCAGTCATCTTGTCATGTATGCTAGAAAGATGTCGACGCAAATCGATAATGATCAGTTATTGATTCATTATTTTCAAGACAGGCTGACTGGTGCTTCTCTAAGGTGGTACATGGGTTTGGATAGTGCGAGTGTCTGCACGTTCAATGATTTGGGTGAGGCTTTCATGAAGAAGTACAAATATAATATGGATATGACACCAGATAATGACCAGTTGAGGTCGTTGTCTCAGAAGGACAAAAAGACTTTTAAAGAGTTCGCTCAACAATGGAGAGAGCTTGCCGCTCAGATTACCCCTCCTTTGGAAGAAAAGGAAATGACCAAGATTTTTCTCAAGACCCTGAGCTCATTTTACTATGAGCGCATGATTGCTAGTGCCCCCGGTGATTTTACCTAAATGGTAAACATGGGGATGAGGTTAGAAGAAGGTGTCCGAGAAGGACGGTTCTCTAAAGAGGAGGTTTTGTCTAGAAAGAAGTATGGCAGTGGGTTTGCCAGAAAGAAAGAAGGTGAGACTAATGTAGTATCAGTTGGGAGGCAGAGGAGGCCTCATGTTAGAAGGAATCCACAACCCTGTCAACACCATCACCAAGTATCGTCTGTTATTCCTGTATTTTCAAATAATCAATCAATGCCCGTTCAACAACAACGTCAACAACAGACACCGCAAAGAACAAACAACTACAACAACACCAACGCCAACAATCATTAACAACAACAAAATTTTGAGAGGAAGAAGGTCTCTTTTGACCCGATTCCTATGACTTATGTTGAATTGTATTCATCTTTGGTTCTCAAGAACCTTTTGCAATCAAGAAATCCTCCACAAATTCCTGAACCACTTCCATGGTGGTACAAGCCAGAGCTTCACTGTGCCTTTCACCAAGGGGATCCTGGCCATGATATTGAGAACTGTTACCCCCTGAAGTATGAAGTCCAAAAGTGGGTCAAAAGCGGGATGGTGTCCTTTGAGGATTGTGCTCCTAATGTCAAAGCTAACCCACTACCTGATCATGGTAATCCTTCCATTAATATGGTAGATGGCTGTCCTGGGGAGTTCAAGGTATATGATGTCCATTTCATTAGAAGGTCCTTGGTGATGATGCACAAGGATATCTATTTGGTAAGTGATTGTAAGCATGACCATGATGGTTGTGCAATCTGTAGTGTTAATCCTAGAGGTTGTGGGGTTGTGAAGAAAGACATCCAGAGGTTGATGGATGAAGGTATGATCCAGATTCTTCAGTCCCGTCACTTAGGTGACGATGTGAATGTTATAGTTCATGTGTTCAAGACTACAGAGAGAGTAGTGATTCAATTTGACAGCAACAGTAGTAATAGTGTCAGCAATAGATCGATATCACCGTTGGTAATACAGTTAGTGGGTCCAGTCCCATATGCATCCGATAAGGCTGTTCCGTACCAGTATAATGCGACTATGTTAGAGAATGGTCAAGAGGTTCCATTACCTACGACCGGTCTGTTATGAGCATTATTGATGTTACGAAGGTGACACGTAGCGGTCGTGTTTTTGGGTCAGTGTTCCCAAAGAATGTAGAAGATGTATCTGCCAGTAAGAGTGTTGAAGTGCCTGCAGTTGATCCGATTAACGCTCCAAATTGTCAGTCTGGTGAAACCAGCGGTTTGAAGCCTAATGATTATGATGAGGTACTCCGATTGATTAAGAAGAGTGAGTTTAATATGGTGGAGCAGTTGCTCCAAACCCCTTCCAAAATTTTAGTGTTGTCTCTGCTTATGAATTCTGAAGCGCACAGAGAAGCATTGCAAAAGGTATTAGAGCAAGCTTATGTAAAGCATGATGTAACAGTTGATCAGTTCGATCATGTTGTGGCTAACATCACTTCCTTCAATAACTTGGGCTTCTGTGATGAGGAACTTCCTGAGGAGGGTAGAAATCACAATCCAGCGTTGCACATTTCGATGAACTGTAAGGAGGATGCTCTGTCGAACGTATTGCTTGATACCGTTTCTTCATTGAATGTTCTTCCCAAATCAACTCTTTCTAAATTGACATATCAAGGAGATCCAATGAGATATAATGGTGTGATCGTCAAAGCATTTGATGGTTCTCGCAAGATTGTGTTTGGTGAAGTGGACCTTCCTGTGAAGATAGGTCCGAGTGATTTCCAAATTACTTTCCAAGTAATGGATATCCACCCAGCCTATAGTTGCCTGTTAGGAAGGCCATGGATACATGAGGCGGGAGCCGTTACGTCAACGCTACATCATAAATTGAAATTTGTCAAGAATGGAAAGCTTGTTATTGTCAGTGGGGAGAAGGCTTTGTTTGTAAGCCACTTATCGTCTTTCTCTTATGTAGAAGCTGAGGATGAGGTTGGGACTCTGTTCCAAGCTATATCTATTGCTGGAGAAAAGAGAGTTGGGGAACCTATGTCCTCCTTCAAAGACGCTCAGAAGATTGTTGAAGATGGTATTTCTGATTAGTGGGGCCGGATGGTAGAGGTCACCGAGAACAAGAGCAGAGCTGGTTTGGGATTCCAATGAGGTTCATCTAAGATTATAGCTGAAGATGTGCAACCCAGTTTCCGTAGCGGAGGGTTCATTCATGGTAATGAACAACACTTAGCTGCCGTGATCGAGGGGGATGAAGAGGAAGACTGCACCAGTTTTGTGATGCATGGAAAAGCTTGCAACAGTTGAATTGTTGTTGATGTTCCTGTTATTATACATTGCTCTAAATAATTGCTTTTATTATTTTTGAAAATTCTTCTCCTATGCCTAAGGGAGAAGTGAACATTGTTGGCATTTTCAAATTTGATCATTAATAAAATTCAATTCTATTCATTCACATCTATGATATTTTATTTTTACTTTTTACTTTTTCTGAAAATGGTAATCATAAAAAACATAATTAAAATATAATTTGTCCATCTGCATAATATTTGGTCACCAAATCACTTCTCTAAAATCAAAATATCAAATCATAGTACAGGTTGGTTTCTAAACCCATTGAATACAATGATCCTACTCTTTCGCCAAATTTTGAATTCCCTGTGTTTGAGGCTGAGGAAGGAAGTGATGAAGAAGTATCTGATGAATTATCTCGTCTACTTGAGCACGAGGAAAAAGACATTCAGCCATTCGAATAGCATATTGAGTTAGTCAACTTGGGTTCCGAGGATGATGTGAAGGAAGTCAAGAGTGGGTCTCGACTGTGTCCAGAAGTGAAGTAAGGGTTGATTGATCTTCTCCGAGAGTATTCAGATGTGTTTTCCTGGTCCCATCAAGATATGCCTGGGTTAGATTCTGAGATTGGGGAGCATAGATTATCGTTGAAGCCAGAATGCCCGCCAGTCAAGCAGAAATTGAGGAGGACTCATCCTGATATGGCAGTGAAGATCGAAGAAGAAGTGCAGAAGCAAATTGATGTCGGTTTCCTTGTTACCGTTGAGTATCCGCAATGGGTGGCCAATATTGTGCTTGTTCCAAAGAAGGATGGAAAAGTCCATATGTGCATTGATTATAGAGATTTGAATAAAGCCAGTCCGAAAGATGATTTCCCTATGCCACACATTGATATGTTGGTAGATAATACAACTAAATTCAAAGTCTTTTCGTTTATGGACGGATTTTTCGGATATAATCAAATCAAGATGGCACCCGAGGATATGGAGAAGACCACATTCATTACACCCTGGGGAACATTCTGTTATAGAGTGATGCCTTTCAGTTTAAAGAATGCTGGTGCAACTTACCAGAGAGCAATTACTACTCTTTTTCACGATATGATGCATAAAGAGATTGAAGTCTATGTTGATGATATGATTGCCAAATCCATTGATGAAGAGGAACATGTTGAGCATTTGTTGAAGCTATTCCAGCATTTGAGGAACTACAAACTCCGCTTGAATCCCAATAAATGTACTTTTGGTGTTCGTTCTGGTAAGTTGTTGGGCTTTATTGTGAGCGAGAAGGGTATTGAAGTTGATCCCGCCAAGGTCAAAGCAATACAAGAGATGCCTGCGCCCAAGACTGAGAAGCAAATCAGAGGTTTTCTCGGCCGCTTGAATTATATCTCCAGATTCATATCACATATGACCGCCAGATGTGCGCCTATATTCAAGCTTCTTCGGAAAGATCAGTCTTGTGATTGGACCGAAGATTGCTAGAAAGCTTTTGACAGTATCAAAGAATATCTGCTTGAGCCTCTGATTCTGTCTCTGCCTGTTGAAGGAAGACCGTTGATCATGTATTTGACTGTGCTTGAAGAGAGTATGGGGTGTGTTCTAGGTCAGCAAGATGAGACTAGAAAGAAAGAATATGCAATTTACTACCTTAGTAAGAAATTCACGGACTGTGAGACTCGGTATTCTATGCTTGAGAAGACTTGTTGCGCATTGGCTTGGGCTGCTAAGCGTCTGCGTCAATATATGTTGAATCATACTACTTGGTTGATATCCAAAATGGACCCAATCAAGTATATTTTTGAGAATCCTTCTTTAACTGGGAGGATTGCCCGTTGGCAGATGTTGTTATCAGAGTATGACATTGAATACCAATCTCAGAAAGCAATCAAAGGTAGTGTCTTGGCTGACCATTTAGCTCACCAACCGATTGAAGATTATCAGTCAGTGCAGTATGATTTTCCTGATGAAGAGATCTTGTACATGAAAATGAAAGATTGCGATGAACCGTTGCTTGAAGAAGGGCCAGAACCTGGTTCCCGTTGGGTCATGGTATTTGATGGAGCTGTTAATTAGTATGGAAATGGCATTGGGGCAGTAATCATTACTCCTCAAGGCACGCATTTTCCATTCACAGCTAGATTGACTTTCAAGTGTACAAACAATATGCCTGAGTATGAAGCTTGCATTATGGGGCTTGAAGAGGCCATTGATCTCAGAATCAAGTATTTGGACGTCTATGGAGATTCAACTTTGGTTGTGAATCAAATCAAAGGTGAATGGGAGACGAATCAACCCGGTTTGATACCATATAGAGATTATGCGAGGAGGATTTCAACTTTCTTTACAAATGTTGAGTTTCATCATATCCCTCGAGATGAAAACCGGATGGCAGATGCTCTTGCAACATTGGCTTCAATGATTGTGGTGAAGTATTGGAATGAAGTTCCAAATCTGACTGTGATGCGTCTTGATAGGCCAGCTCATGTATTTGTTGTTGAAGATGTCTAAGATGAGAAACCTTGGTATTTTGATATCAAATGTTTCCTCCAAAGTCAGATTTACCCGCCTGGGGCATCTTTGAAAGATAAGAAGACTTTGAGAAGATTAGCCGGAAATTTCTACCTGAATGGTGATGTATTGTACCAAAGAAACTTTGATATGGTTTTGCTCAGATGCGTGGATAGACACGAAGTAGACCTATTGGTGACTAAAGTCCATGAAGTTCCTTTGGTACTCATTCCAATGGACATGCTATGGCAAAGAAGATGTTGCAAGAAGGTTACTATTGGCTGACAATGGAATCTGACTATTGCAAGTTTGTGAAGAAATACCACAAGTGTCAAATTTATATAGATAAAATTCATATTCCTCCGACACTGTCGAATGCCATTTCCTCCCCATGGCCCTTCTCCATGTGGGGAATTGATATGATTGGCATGATTGAGCCCAAAGCTTCGAATGGACATCGTTTCATTTTGGTGGCCATTGACTACTTCATAAAATGGGTTGAAGGGGCATCGTATACGAATGTAACCAAGCAAGTTATTGTGAGGTTTATCAAGAATCATATTATATGTCGTTATGGTATGCCAAGTAAGATCATTACTGATAATGGATCAAACTTGAACAATAATATGGTGGAAGATCTTTCCAAAGACTTTAAGATTGCACATCATAATTCTTCTCCCTACAGACCTAAGATGAATGAGGCTGTTGAAGCTGCAAACAAGAACATCAAGAGGATTATCCAGAAGATGGTTGTGACGTAGAAGGATTGGCATGAGATGCTCCCATTTGCCTTGCATGGGTATCGTACATCCATCCTCACTTCAACAGAGGCAACCCCTTTCTCACTTGTTTATGGCATGGAAGTTGTGCTCCCATTAGAGGTGGAGATCCCCTCATTGCGTGTCTTGACGGAAGCCAAGTTGACTGAGGCTAGATGGTGTCAGACTAGGTTTGACTAGCTGAACTTGATAGAAGAGAAGAGATTGACTGTCATATGTCATGGTCAGCTCTATCAACAGAGAATGAAGAAAGGTTTTGACAAGAAGGTCAGACCTAGTGTGTTTAGAGAAGGTGACCTTATGCTCAAGAAGATTCTATCTTTCAAGCCAGATTCTAGGGGCAAATGGACTCCTAATTATGAAGGCCCATATGTTATTAAGAGAGCCTTTTCAGGCAGTTTTTTGATTCTTACAACTATGGATGGTGAAGAGTTCACTCATCCTGTGAATGCAGATGCAGTCAAGAAATACTTCGCCTAAAAAGAAAAGGACAACTCTCTAAGTTGAAAACCTGAAAGGGCGGCTTAGGTAAAAATGAGCGTCTCGGTGGATTGAAACCTGAAAGGGCGATCCAGGCAAAAATTAGAGACATAAAAACAGAAAGAATCATCCCGATAAATTGAGTACCCCACCTTGGGGAAATTTATGCAAAAATTAGGGATTATGGCAAGTAACTGCATCTTGCGCAAATCTTTAATTTCGAAGACATTCTTGAGCAAATCATTCAATTCTGATTCACCATCCTCGATGAAGTCGCCAAGAGCACAATGAACATCAAAAGTTGGTAGAAGGATTAGTGATCATTGTATTCAATGTAGCCATTTTCCATGTAAATTACCATTTTTTAACTTTTGTAAAGATCTATGGAGTCTTGTCATTTACAGACTACCATTCCATTAAATAAAGTTGAACTTTTTATCCAATTGTTTCTACTCTTGTTTAATTCAGCCAAATAGATTTAAATTTTATTATGATCATTTTGAAATTAAATTTTAAATTAAAATCATATTTTCTTAAATATATAAAAGCAGTTATTCTAAGCAGTTGATATCATTTAAAGGAATATCACAGCAGTTTGAAAAGCGGTAAGCCCTAAAATACATAAGCAGTGGGTGTAATCCCTATTTCATCCCCGACAGTATTTCAGTAGTCGAGTTCTATTGGTTTCCCCAGCCGAGTTTGTTGGCCTCCCTTGAGTTGTAGGCGTGTTATTTCGGTAGTTTGCACAGCTTCGGCAGAATTTAAAATCCACTCAAATCATTAGAGTTACTCCTGATTTTGAGCAACTATTACATTTGTCCCCTGCAGGGTTGTCTCCCATTTAATATGGTGTTGACCTAAAATTCCCTACAAAGTTTGTAGCAGTTTCCTTAGCAGATTCTCTTATTATGCTTTACCCAGCCAGGATTGAGCCTTCAAGATGTTTGTTTGTTTTTCTCCAGCAGTTGTTTCCCTCCCGTGAGGATTGGTTAGAGATTGTATCGATGATTCAAATCAGTGACACTTGTATCCTTTGTAATCGTTTTGTCAGTATAATCATCATATATACATATACATATACATATACATATACATATACATATACATATACATATACATATACATATACATATACATATACACTCATATAATTTTATTATTGCACTGTTGCACTTTATTATTCATTGTTCGTTTTGATCCTCTACTATGGTGGTTTACCTTTTCCCTGTGCAGATGTGGTTTGTCTGTCCTCTTTCAATTGTAGAGTGTCAGCCTATTAAGTAGAAATAATTTAACCTTTCTCTTTCCCCACTGAGTTATTTCCTCGTGGATGATCATTATTTATGCTTCCTCCCCAGTTCATTATCTGGATGGAACCACTCCCCCTGAGTTATATCCTCATTGGGTTGAGTCCTTTGATTGATCTTTTCTTTCTAGATCTTACCTAGATAGAAGCTTTTGGTCCCTTGAGAACCTATTACCCAATAACTGGTAATATTCTTCTCATGTGTGTTACTTTTGCCCACTACCCGACAAAGGTAACCTTGCTTCCCTAGCGAATTCGTCTCTACGTCTCCCAGGAAGTATATCCTTGATATGTTCATCCTAACCGGTGACAGATATTCTCTCCTTTTGGTATTCTACCCAGTAACCGGTAGTTGTAATCCCTATTTTTTTTCCTAGAGAGTTAATCCTTGATATGTTCATCCTAACCGATGATGGATTTCCTTCTCTTTGCGGTCTTCTGCCCAGTAACTGGTAGTTGTAAGTCCTGCTTTTATCCCCTTTGCAGAGTTTATCCTTGATATGTTCATCCTAACCTATGACGGATACTCTCTTTTTGGTATTCTATCCAGTAACTGATAGATGTAATTCATATTCCGCCCCCCTCCCCTCTGAGTCTATCCTTGATATATTCATCCTAACTGATGATAGATATTCTCTTTTCAGTATTCTATCCAGCATTTGATAGATATAATTCCTACTTTTTCAGGCAGTTTATCCTTGATATATTCATCTTAACTAGTAACGGATATTCACCCTAGAATTCCCCAGGCAAGTCTATCCTTGATATGTTCATCCTAACCGGTGACGGATTTTCTTTCCTTTTGAGTCTATCCTTGATATGTTCATCCTAACCGGTGACAGATATTCTCTCCTTTTGGTATTCTACCCAATAACTGGTAGTTGTAAATCCTATTTTTGGCTTTTCCCACCAGTTTATTCTTACCCAGTAACCGGTAATGAATGCACCTCCTGATTGCTTTCAGGGAGTCATCCTTGATATGTCTACCCTAACCAGTAATGGATGTCCTCCCTACCTCCTTACCCAGTAACCGGTAATGGATAATAGATTTCTTCTCCTCCCATGTTGAAGATCTTTTTCCCTAGAGTATCTGTCTCCCCAGTGAGTTTTCCTTACAGAATGCATTGTACTCCTGTTCACTTTCAGTCTCTCCGGATTCTTTTCCTTTGTGGCGATATTTCCCTATAAAGATTATTTCAACATTCATATCATATGCATCATGAGGTCTCTTAGGGACCAAAATTTATTTCTATATGTTGTTATTTAAGCCCATTCTACTAAGTCGATGCGAAGATTTTAACATTCATCTCCTCAGTTAGAACGTCCTTAAATAGGGGCAGCTGTAAGACCCCAATTTTGACCCTAAGATCTCTCATGCTGTGTCATCATATGCATTGGCATTGGGATCACACCTTGGCATCCTCCTTACCCCTTATTCATTGGGTTTGCATTGGAAGAGATCACCAAGCACCATTTAATTGTATCATACTTTGTATTTTATCATTTTTTACTAACCAAAATACCAAAAATATGTCTTTGTATAATCTAACTCTTTTGTAGGTGGAGCATGTGCTCACCTTTGATCTATCAAGCTCACATCTAGGGTTTAAGACCCTCAATGCCAGGATTTCAATCAAGAATTGGTTTGCTATGGCTATAAGCATCATATATGAATCCCCATGGCCTTCACATGTTATTTTGATCAAGAAATCATCAAGAGTTTGGAATTGGTTTTCCTTGGAAACCCTAATTCATCTGGGTATCTTGTGTAATTTCTTCAACAAGCTTCTTCATTAATTAATCAAATATTTCAAGGGATACTTCAAATTTTATCATCTTATGCATATATGATCCTCCATGAGTCCCAAAAGTCAAGAGAATGGCAAGCTAGCAAGTTGGTTCATGGTGGTTGACCAGAGGAATTCATCTGATCAAAACTGGGGTTCCCTACACCCTATCTCCTACAGGTTTTGTCATATGAAAATGATTCCAAGATAAAAGTTATTCTAAATGCCATTACAAACAACTTTCATGTTGAGGTCTAGAGCTAGTTATGCTTGTAAAGTCATTTTTTATGGTAAAAGATTATAGGTCATTTTGTCTAAACCCTAATTTGGAGGTCAACTTCCCAAGGCCATAACTTGCTCAATTTTTATGAGATGAAATATTTTCAAGTTTCACAATCAAATTCAAGGTGTCTAATTCAACTTTTAAATGCATGTGATATGAGGAGACATTATAGGTCATATTGGACCAATGCCATTGAACAAGTGATTTTCCTCAAATTAAAAAATGCATAACTCCTTCATACTAAATCCAAATGAGGTCAAATTTGTGACTATTTTGAAGTACTTTGAGAGAGATACAACTTTGATGAAGGAACTTTTCTCATTTGAAGCTCACATAAAAAGTTAGCCAAGGTGGAATAAGTGAACATATGGCTTGACACTTAGAATTTTTTTTGACATGTTTGATTTTCCCAACTTCCACCTCAAAATTAGTAATTATCTAAGCTTCAAAAGAAAAAGTGTTCAACATGAAAATTGTTTCTCTTGATCTAACCTTTCCAAAAAGTTCAAATTCATCCCATTTGGACAAAGTATGAGTGACTTGTGCATGGCTTGAACTTGGATGACCATTTGGCACAATTGAACTTGAAACTTTCATACACAATTGCATGGCTTACCAATGTGACTTCAGTAATGTTTGTACTCATTTTTGGACCTGAAGAGATGATTATATGGGCCTATCACACGCCCATGCACCCATGCAATGTACATTGCTATTTTTGGAACTTTGATTTCAAGCGTGCATTTAGCAATCATATGCCTATAAATAGAGACCCTTGTGATCAGAATTAAGGACCCTGCGCGCCAGCTTTGAATCCCAATCTCCAAAACCCTCTCATTCAATGGATAACCTTGAGATTTTCCTTTGGAAATTGAGTTTGAATCTCACTGTTTTGAGATTCAAATATCCAAGAGTCCTGTACCATTTGCTGATTCATTTCCATTCCATCAATTGTCCCGAGCAAGATAAAGAACAATTGGAAGCAAGACCGTGTTCATACAAACCTTCATTGAAGGTATTTTCCAGAAACTTTCATCTCTTCGATTCTCACTCAATTCTCCATAATTCTTCTTGATCTTTGGTTGTTTGAAGTCTGACCAATGTAGGCAACAAGATTGAGTTTCTTTGAGGTCAAATAGAAGCAACTCAGATCATGATCCTCAAAATTCAACTCCCTGTATCTTTCAATATACTTGGAGTTAGGAAAAATTGAGGCCAGATTCGAGCTACTGAGCATTTTTACTTTAAATTCATGTCCTTCTTTTTAATTTTGGTGATGATTGTGATCGAACCAGTCCGGTGAAGCTCACCAGAGAAGGAGACCGGAGCTTTGGCTCCGGTGGTGTGCTGACATTCATCTGAACCACAAGATCCTTTTGAAATGTTTTAATCTTGTGCATTGGTTTTAAATGCCATCCTTGCAGCGCTTTGACTCATGTCCATCATGGAACGCACGCTGAGGACCACTTGATCTGCCACCTCAATTAATGAGGGAGATCAAGTGGTCCACATTTTCTTACTATTTTCTGATTTTCATTTTATTTGGTTTATTTTCATTAATTCATATTAATTTTAATATTGATCCAAAAAATATGAGAGTTTCACCAAAAAAATTTAAATAAACTCCTCTTTCATTTTCTTAATTAAAATTATTTTTTGGATCATTATGAATAATTTTTATAATTTAATTGTTTTTGTGAATATTTTAAATTGTTTAAAAATAGTTTTATGTTTCCAAAATTAATGAAATTTTTTCTCCAAGGTCCTTTGACCTTGTTTGACCTATGATAAATCTCATGGCTATTTATTTGGTGTTTTGATGAGGTTTTAGGATTTGGACCAACCATAATTTAATTTAATGTATTATTTAATTGATTTTAATTGTTTAAATGCAAAATAAATTGTGTTGAGCTTTTGATATTGACTTGTTGAGTTTGACTTGTGTTGTTGGGCCTTGGTCAAGGTTGATTTGACTTTGTTGAGTTAAAACCATTGGATTTAGGGGATTGATGAAATATACATTTCATCTCCCAAAATGAATGAATGATTTTAATTTGATAAAAGTCCTCATTTGACCAATTTATGTTGATTTCATTTCCCCTCCCTCTTCATCTTAATCCCTTTCTATTCTCATTCATTTCATGGACCTATGATGTCTCTATATCCTAAGGCTAGTTGATTGTAAAATCAACATAAGTGTGGATGAAATTAGGTCCAACCCTTTTGCATATTCTTTTAAGTGTGGTATGTTTTAGGAGTATGGTTCATAATACCATATCTCTAACATGCATTAACACTAAAATTTCTATTTCCCGGCCTCAAATAGTTGTGACTTCTACATAAGTCTAATTATGATTGCTTAACATAGCGTTAAATTGTTGACACAAAAGGCATAGCATTCTCGTAAGTGAGATTGTAAATCTCCCCTCTTTCATGGTATTGTGTGGAAACTTGGCCTTTTTTCATTCCTTTGGAAGATGTCTTGGTTCAAGGATTCACACTTGTGAATAGTGGGTTGAGTGTTCTCCAAAGAATGACTTAAACAAAAGCAAAATCAATACTAACTTCTAATCAACTAACAACTAACATTTAATTTCAAGCCATTTACTTTTATGCACTTTAATTTTAAGTCTTTATTCATTTTCCATTATTCATACCATTTAACTTGTTTACTTTAATACCATTTTCACTTTGCTCATTTGAGTCGTACCTTATGATTATACTGTGATTGTATATACTTGTTTGTGTTTGTGGTCTTTTGACCTTAATGTACATAATAACAATAAAAACCTTAAAAGACATTTTGTGTGGACTGTTGAATTGCTCTAAGACATTGGACTTAGAATTAGGCAACACTCCCTATGCAAAAGGACTTGGCCAATACCAACTTCCATGAAACCAAGTACTTGTGAATTGAAACTTCATCTGAAGCAAGTATTGAAGATCCATTTGAGTTCATCTGCTACATGATCTTGTTGAAGCTGTTATTTTGAACATGTGCCTAGTGCCTATCTTTGAGTTCATCTGATACATGGGAGTTTGTGAAGAAGATCATGGAATTGCTAAGCTTGGATGTCACTATCTTTATTTGATGCCTTTCTCTTCATCTTGCTATTTGTGTATTGATATTGATTAATTTTAAAGTCCAAGGGAAATTTAGGTTTCTATATGACATTCTTGTCTATTGGATTGCAGCCCATTGGTCAAATCTTTTCAATTCTTAACTTTTAATTTTTGCTTAGGATTAGTTTCTTCATCTCTTCCCCACCTCTTTAATTTCAAATCTCTCCCTCCTTTTAAAGTCTTCCTTGCTTGTGTTTTTTTAACTTAGACCATATTGCAAATTAGAAACTTTGGCCTTATGTCATTGCATTTTTTAAACTCTTTTCTTAATCAAACTTGTAAATGAACATAACTATACTTGATTTAAAATTTCAAAAGACAAAAAGAATTAACACTCATTCAAACATTTTTAGGCCTTTTGTGCCTTTTTTAAACTTTAACTTTTGTTAAAAGCAATGCATCCACTTTGAAATTGTTACCACGAACTACGAGGTTTTGATCCCTCATTTCATGTTGGTACGTAGGCACAAGTCTGAAGGTCTTGTTAAACACAAAAATATAATCAATGAATTCTTTTCTCATCTCCCCACTCTATTTATTGCCAACATCATTTTGTATAAAAATACATATTCACACAAGAAATGGCTCCCTAGGAGTACCTAAGACACTTTGGGTGCTAACACCTTCCCTCTGTGTAACCAACCCCTTACCTATAATCTCTGGCATTTTATTAGTTTTAATTTGAAAACTTCTTATCTTTTGGATTTTGTTCGTACTTTTTCATTTTCCCTTGGAAACAATAAAAGCGTAATGGCGACTATGGTTTAACTAACGTCAAGCTTATCCATAACTTGATGGTCATGAATTTACCGCTACAAACACCATCTGTAAATGTAACTTTCACATTCATCTAATGTTTCTACTTCTTCGCCTCACATTTTCATTCCCTCTTGTTATACTTGGAGATACTCGATAGATCTTTTCAAGATTGTCCACATTTTCTTGGAGAAATTACAATTAAGGACATAACTAAAAGATATGACTAAAAGTTTTTTTTGCTTTAAAGCCAATTTCAAACTTTCTTTTATCTTATATGGTCCAAAAGTAATCAGGTTTATCTACTACTTCACCATTAACACATGGAATATAGATAAATGGACCATCGTATTGTTTTCCGTAATTCAAGATCAAAACTTTGAATCAATATTTTAAATCTAGCTTTCCACAATTCAAACATATCACCATTAAATGATGAAGGTGTGTTTAAAATAGTGCTCTTGTTAAAAGAAATTTTGGAAGTCATCTTTCTCCTGAGAAAATTAGTCTTTAAACAAGAGTTAGACTCTAATGTCACTTGTTGAACATGTGACTCCATACATATGGGGAATGAATTGTGGAAGTTAGAAAAAATTTGGTTTAAAGCAAAATCCTTTGTAAAATTAGAGTTTAAACCAGTGATCGATCATGAAGGTTTAATGATGACTTCGATGTTCAGTGGAATCCTCTTACTTGATATTAGTGGTTTTATATGTTTTCTTTCCAGCTATCTTTCATGATGATGATTGTCTTAAAGTTATCTCAAGCCTCGTCGGAGAGAAAGTTCAAGGTTCTAGAAGTTCTAAAGTCAAAGATAATGTAACAAGGAACTTGAAGCTAAAAAGTTGTGAAAGAGAAGAAGTGTAAAAGTTTGCATGGTCGGTCGTGCACTTAGCGCGGTGTCTTAATGACCAGAGTATTGTAAAAGTGTTATAGTAACTCACAAGTTACTAAGACAACTCTCACACACTCACATATTTTTTTAGAACCCTTTCCTTTTGATAAAATCATTAGAACATGTTTTTCGCAAATAACTAGTTGGTTACAACCTCAAATAATATTTTATGAATGACTATTATGTTGGACGAATGACTCTAATATCCTGATTAATTTAAAGGTTTTCTTACTTATGATTTTTTTTTAGCATTGTACAAATAAGAGATAAAAGCATCGGATAAAAATAAAGACAATAATGTAAATGATAAAATTTAAAGAGATATGGTTAGTGAGATGGCACCAATATATATACATGTTTGGCCGAATGTTTGCCTAATCTTGTCACCAAGAGATCTTATTGAGAGTTCACTAAAAACTTGATATTTTACAGATTATGCCCCAAAACCTTTGGTACAATGGAATCGAGAGATTTTACAATTACTTATCCCTCCAACCAAAAAGAACTTTTACTACGGGATAAACTCATGAACTATGTAAGTTTTTAGTGGCTAATCTCAATAACCAAACATGACTTTTACCAGGATGAGTTCTATAACCAAATAGGTATTTTCCAATGTTGATCTCAAGGAAAAAACTCTATCCTTCAAGAGTATCATACTTTTGAAATGAAAACAGTGGCACGACATCAATACAACACTTTCCTCATGAGTAGCTTTCTCTCACAGACACTAAGGCAACTTTGGTGAAGAAAGTATTTAAAGATAGATTAAGAGAGTGAGAAAATGTTAATAAATAGGAATACTATGAATTATGGTGTGTTTTCAAATGAGAAGAGGCCTCATTTATATAAGAGAAAATGAGGCTAAAATAGGAAAAAATCCATGGGCCGAATTGATGGGATAATCGATTAGAGACCCCAACTAATCCATTAATAAGGACACAAATGATAGGTTTTGATATATAGTCATTACCAATCATTAAGACACTACCCCAATTAATTTTAGACTCAAATTAGCCAAAATAATCAATTAGGTTATTGATCAAATTGATTCTTCAGTTAGAAACAGACCTTTAAACAATCAAACACACCCCTAATTAATTAGCTAGGTCCTAAAAATATTTTAGGTGAAATTTATCAAATAGAGAGATTATTTTAAAATATTATGTGTGTGTTTGTGGGGGGGTGGGGTTTTGTGTGTGTTTGTGTGTGTGTGTGTGTATGTGTGTGCGCGCGCGTATGTGGGGTGTGAGTGTGTTTGTGTGGGTGTGTGTATGAGTGTATGTGTTTGTGTGTATGAGCGCACGCGTGTGTGCATGTGTATGTGTAGTGACCATCAACATGTGATAGGTCACTATGGCATTCTTCAAACTGAATGATATGACCTCATAATAGCAGTTGTTATGATTGGTCATGATCGGAGTTTTTTGAAGCATCACTGAGGTTTATCCTTATTTGTTTCTACCCCGAGTAGGTGTCCATAGAACTCAATAAATATAAACCCAATGCCTCATCAATAAAATTATCGATGCTCGATAGTGGGTAAGGATCCTTGGGACATGCTTGATTGAGTTTACTGAAATCTACGCACATCCCCCATTGTCACAGTGTATTCTTCACCCTTACTGTGTTATCCAACTAGGTTGGGTATATGATTTCTCATATAGAACACCCTCTTTCAATTTCTCCACCTCTTTGGAAATAGCTGGTCTTTTGTATAAACCTTCTTTATGCTTCCTCTTGGTGACAGGCTTAAAGTCGACATCGATAGCAAGATGATGACATATTATGCCGGGGTTATTCCGGACATCTGGGATGGTTCCCATGATAATAAACCTATGTTCTTCCTGATCAATTTGATAATGTCGATATATTTCACTTTAATTAATTACGTTCATATCTTAGTGGTTTGGTGATTATGAGGACCTATTTGTATTTCTTTCAATTCTCCCATTAGCATCATCCAGTCCTCCAAGGAACCGTCCCCATGGTCGAAATCAACATAGTTGTCCTTCTGGGTGTTGTACGGTGTAGTCAGTTCCCACTTATTTTAAGCCTTAAGTTATTCTGGTAACATTTCCTTGCTATCTCCTAATCACCTCTAACCATGCATACCCGCTATGTTGTCCAGTGGGTATTTCATTGTTAGATATAAGGTAGATAGAACAAATTCCAAGGAACTAATTTTAGGATTTTTGAGGATGATATTATATGAGGAAGGGGTGTTCACAACCCAATATCTTACTTCTACGACCTTAGTGTTCTTTCCTTATCTGAACGTGTCAACATTGATATATATCCTCAAGCATGCACATGTTCTCCCAAAAAAACTATTAGCAAGCCTCTGAAGGGGAACTGGAGCTCGGGGTACTTCTTTAAACCTTCAAAAACATCCTAGTAAAGAACATCGACCTAGCTTCCAAGGTCCATCTTTAATCACCCTGGTGTCCTTCTCGTGAGGTAAGACTTCATTTGCATCTTTGTAGGAAAAATTAAATTATGGCATGGAAAATGTCATGTTCGTGGGTCATACATTCATGATATGCATTACTTGGTGCACATATCTATTTCTTGACATGTTAGTCATTCGCCTCCTATAAATCCTTCCATAATTATATTCAAAGTGTGAGTCGCTTGGACAGAGTCATGTATTTCTCTCAGTATCTAATTCTCTTAGGTGGAGGTGTTCTCTAGTTGCATATCATCATATGTGGTGATTTTTCTCTAAACTCCGGGAGTTTCCTCATATGTATATCTGTAGGTGATCCTCTTGGCTTAACTTCTCAATTTCTTGCTTCAAGTTGTGACAATCATATGTGTGTTGACCATATATCTTATGATACTTGCACCTTATCTCTGGCTCGTTCCCCCATCACATATTCCTTGGGGACAAGGTGTTCGAGAATGTCCTTTGTAGGGTAGAAGTCTTAGAGGATCCTCTCTTTGTGTTGAGTGGGGTGAATTTCTCTAATGGCCTTATAACAGGTTTGAGTGCGACATTTACTAGAATAGGTATTGTGTTTTGATTCCTTCAATAACCATATACTTCTAATTTTCTGCCACCATACTCTCTTACATCACATGGTTTTTTTAGCATTGATTTCTTCTCCTTTGATATAAAATTTCACTCTTACAACAATCTATTCCATCAAAGTTGTTGACTTTTGGACCAAGGACTAGTTGGAGTGCCTGACCTTGAGACCGTTCTAGAAAGCTCAACGGACTATCTCTTGGTTTGGGTTGGCTACTTTGATGGTCTATTCATTAAATCTTGCCAAATACTCATGCAAGGATTCATAAAAGCCTTGTCTCACATTGAATGGGATGGTAGTGGAAACTTTTATGTGCTTGTTGGCTTAAAATGGTAAACCATCTTCTTGTTGGGTTTTGGTAGCTCGACACCGAGAACCTTAGAAGGCTCATGTACCACCTAAGGGAGGCCTCTTTGAATGTTTTAGTCATAAATTTTCACTTTAGTGAGTCATCTACCTTATTGATATCCATCTAGGTGTTGATGATAATTATGTGCTCCTAGGGACCAGTCTTGTCGTCGAATGACACCAAAGATTGCGGTTTAAAATTGTCACAGACCAGTGCATCCCAAATATCTGTTGTGTGTGGTTGGGGATGAACAGGCTGAAGGTTTAGCAAACACAAGAAATGAGGGTTGAATTCGGTTTCAAATATGATATATTTTTTAGACCCATAGATAATAACAACAATGATAAAAATGACAAGGTATTTTTATCCTGGTTCACCGTTAACTAGGTTAATCTGGTCCACTTGTCAAAGTTATTTTGCCTTCTCAACATGACCTAATCCAATAGTCAAATTGGTTACAATCTCAAAGACTACCCGTCAATGAATTCTCAAGGATTCTGAATAAACTTAGTTCCTTAAGGAATTATAAATCAAAGACTATATGTCAATGACTTCTTAAGGCTACAGACTAAAACCTGGTCCCTCAAGGAATTTAACAACTGTTAAGTACAAGGTTTGTGTTAACAATATTGCTTCTAAATAAGCAGATACACAAAGTGATAAACAAACTTTACACTTAAGAATATATGAAATTAAGTGCTAAGTGTTTTTCTCTATTTTCTCTTTCTCAATATTAATTTTTTCTATCGAAATTCTTTCAGCATTTGGATATATGCTTCGTCAATGAATTTATTCTTTCTCGTTCCTCTAGTTTCTCAATATTCTTTATACTCTTCATATAGATTATAAATAATACCATTGGAGGATAGAATTGAAAACTTATTCAATTCCTCAACTGTAATTGTGGTACGTGGGTGAGCCATAAATCATGGATAGTGGAGAGAAAATATTTGATAGCCATTTGTAGTACAATCCTTTGGAATATCAGCGTATCTGTCCTTTTGATTTCGCTGCTCAAATTGTTCTTTATACTTTTCTATCATCAAAACTTAAGGATTGTAGATGTAGGACCAAACTGGTTCCAACAATCTCCCCCTTTTTGACGATGACAAATATTATAATTTTGATGAACAATTTTGACTTAACAAATAATCAGCTAAATATCAGAGTTAGGTTTGTAAGCTCCCCCTGAGTTTTAGACTTTAAAATTTTCTTAGCTTAAGTTTACAGAATGAGGTTTGCAAGCTCCCCCTGAGTTTTAAACATCAAAATTTTCTTATCTTAAGTTCACAAAATGAGGTTTGCAAGTTCCACCTGAGTTTAAGGCTTAAAAAAATTATTTTCAATCAACACAGATAGTCTTATAGTTTGTCAAATAAATTTTAAAAATGTTTGAGATTACTCTTGGGTGAAAAATGAATCAAAATCATAGTCTTTCTCCCCCTTTGTCCTCAATAAAAATAGATAGAAATGAAGAGTAAAGGTGATTGAAAATAAATACTTCATTAATCCTTCTGAATTACAAGATGAAAACTGACAAAAAAATGCATAAGAAAAGATGGTTCAGAGAAGAATATGGTGGAGACAAGAAGGGAAAAGGAGACTATGGAGCAGAGGGTCCAACACCAGAAATAATCTTTCTAGACTTCTACCTTTGACCATCAATGTTTTCACAAAATGAGGTTTGCAAGTTCCACCTGAGTTTAAGACTTAAAAAAAATTTGAGACTTAAACTTTTTTCTTAGCTTAAGACTCAAAAAAACAAATTTTCAAGCAGCACCGATAGTCTTATAGTTTGTTCAAAAAAATTTAAAATGTTTGGGATTACTCTTGGAAAAAAATTAATCAAAATCATATCTTTTCTCCCCCTTTGTCATCAATAAAAAAGAATAGATAGAACTGAAGAGTAAAGATGATTGAAAAAAAATACTTCTGTCGCACCTCAAAAAATGGGGATACGACTTTAAGCGAAGCGCGATCACACGCTCGCAATGATGGACTGAACAGAGTCGTCACCGAACTTTATTTATTCCTAAAAAGGAAAGGGGAAATATCGATAAAACCCAAGACAAAACGACAATGATTATGGTCGTCGCAACCAATATCAGGGTTCGGGAGTCGGTTACGCAAGGGGAAGGTATTAGCACCCCTCACGTCCGTTGTATTCAACAGGAACTGTTTAGTTAGTTTCGTTTTGAATGTTAGCTTATGTTAGTCTTCTCAAGTTATAATGAGGGAAAGAAAGAATAGAAGAGAGAAGAATGTTTTTGGATTTTTGACGAAGGACTAAACCTAAGGTTTTTATTAGTGGGCCTGACAAGATTTACAAATCCTGCTCCTACGTATCTCAAAAGAGAAGTCAAGGCTTACGTAGTTCTGGGTAGAAAAATGTTTATTTATTGGTCGATTTTAGCGAAAGCTATACTGTATTAATCGACGAAAACATTGTTTTACCCAAAACAGATGAGGAGTGGACGCATACCACACATCGAACGGATTTATAAATCTACATTCGGAAAAGCGTCACTTATCTCGACTCAACAATTGTGGCCGAAACATTGTTTTGCATCACCTTAAGACAATATATCTTTCATTTATGAAATATGTTTTTTGATTAATCGCACGGCGGCGAGAAAGAGTTTGATTGGTTGGATGTATTTTGAGTGATGGCGAAAACTTGGATGAGCGAGATATCCATCTCGAATCCTAGTCTCAGGAGTGCACGGTATACACCATGTTCCATTTCCATCTTATTTGCAAAAGTGTTTAATAAAGATTAAGTATTTTTAGGTTTGATTGAGAAAGGGGTTTGAAGAAACCGCGTTGACAATTTTAGACGATGGCGAGAGCTAAGATAAGAAAGGCATCCGCCTTGAATCTTAATCTCAGGAGTGCACGGTATACACCATGTTCCATTTCCATCCTTATTGAAAAGGTGTTAAGGTAGGAATTAAGTATTTTTTGAGTTTTGAAAGACGAATATTTGATGAGAACGAGACATGAGCCTCGGATCAAAAATTCAGGGTTTCACTGGAATGCTAGATTTCAATGGTCCTTTTTCAATCGAATTATTTAAGAAAATTATTTGGACAACGAACACTTGACGAAGGACTAAACCTATGTTTTTTATTAGTGGGCCTGACAAGATTTACAAATCCTGCTCCTACGTATCTCAAAAGAGAAGTCAAGGCTTACGTAGTTCTGGGTAGAAAAATGTTTATTTATTGGTCGATTTTAGCGAAAGCTATACTGTATTAATCGACGAAAACATTGTTTTACCCAAAACAGATGAGGAGTGGACGCATACCACACATCGAACGGATTTATAAATCTACATTCGGAAAAGCGTCACTTATCTCGACTCAACAATTGTGACCGAAACATTGTTTTACATCATCTTAAGACAATATATCTTTCATTTATGAAAAAGGTTTTTTGATTAATCGCACGGCGGCGAGAAAGAGTTTGATTGGTTGGATGTATTTTGAGTGATGGCGAAAACTTGGATGAGCGAGATATCCATCTCGAATCCTAGTCTCAGGAGTGCACGGCATACACCATGTTCTATTTCCATCTTATTTGCAAAAGTGTTTAATAAAGATTAAGTATTTTTAGGTTTGATTGAGAAAGGGGTTTGAAGAAACCGCGTTGACAATTTTAGACGATGGCGAGAGCTAAGATAAGCAAGGCATCCGCCTTGAATCTTAATCTCAGGAGTGCATGGTATACACCATGTTCCATTTCCATCCTTATTTGAAAAGGTGTTAAGGTAGGAATTACGTATTTTTTGAGTTTTGAAAGACGAATATTTGATGAGAACGAGACATGAGCCTCGGATCAAAAATTCTGGGTTTCACTGGAATGCTAGATTTCAATGGTCCTTTTTCAATCGAATTATTTAAGAAAATTATTTGGACAACGAACACTTGACGAAGGACTAAACCTAAGTTTTTTATTAGTGGGCCTGACAAGATTTACAAATCCTGCTCCTACGTATCTCAAAAGAGAAGTCAAGGCTTACGTAGTTCTGGGTAGAAAAATGTTTATTTATTGGTCGATTTTAGCGAAAGCTATACTGTATTAATCGACGAAAACATTGTTTTACCCAAAACAGATGAGGAGTGGACGCATACCACACATCGAACGGATTTATAAATCTACATTCGGAAAAGCGTCACTTATCTCGACTCAACAATTATGGCCGAAACATTGTTTTGCATCACCTTAAGACAATATATCTTTCATTTATGAAAAAGGTTTTTTGATTAATCGCACGGCGGCGAGAAAGAGTTTGATTGGTTGGATGTATTTTGAGTGATGGAGAAAACTTGGATGAGCGAGATATCCATCTCGAATCCTAGTCTCAGGAGTGCACGGTATACACCATGTTCCATTTCCATCTTATTTGCAAAAGTGTTTAATAAAGATTAAGTATTTTTAGGTTTGATTGAGAAAGGGGTTTGAAGAAACCGCGTTGACAATTTTAGACGATGGCGAGAGCTAAGATAAGCAAGGCATCCGCCTTGAATCTTAATCTCAGGAGTGCACGGTATACACCATCCTTATTGAAAGACGAATATTTGATGAGAACGAGACATGAGCCTCGGATCAAAAATTCAGGGTTTCACTGGAATGCTAGATTTCAATGGTCCTTTTTCAATCGAATTATTTAAGAAAATTATTTGGACAACGAACACTTGATGAGAATCAACTATGCAAAGGGTTACGCCAGAATGCTTGATCCCAACGGTCCTTTTCTTTGTCTAAGTTAATTATTGAGTGCTTTAAGAATGAAGGAAAAAGAATGAACGATTAATCCAAAAGGTGAGGCTTGGGACGGATTATTCGAGGGTTCCCACCGGAATGCGAAATTCGAATGGTCCTCTTCTTTCGTGTTTTAAAAAAGGAATTTAATCGGGTTGTAAAGATAGTTTGAAAATAAAATTATACTATAGGGATAAAATTAATTTTTTACAATTTTTATATGTATATCGAATTAATTATATATATAATCGAGTTCCCACCAGAATGCTAGATTCTAATGGGAGGAAATGGAATTAAATGTCGAAACTATGGAAAGTTAGTGAAATTTAAAGTCGAAAGTTTAGTGAATTGAATATAATTATTTACATGTGTAAAAGTATGAACATGGGTACCAATAACCTAACTAAATTAACTAACACACAAAAATCGACTAATTGAATAAAAAAACTATCGGAAATTCAATCATTAATTAAATCTAAAAGGTAAATATTTAAAAATATAAACAACTAAGTAACGATTAAATTAATATAAAAGTAAAATAAATAGTAGAAGTTATAAAAAAAAATTAAATGAAATAGTAAGCATAAAAAAACAAATATGGAGATATGCTACTCCGAAGTATCGAACCCATCCCACTAAAGAAAATGAAACTACTCCCTCTCCACTAGGCCATTTATGGTTATTTATTGCTTTAATAACAATTGGAATATACAAACCAGAATAGATTAAAATAAAAATTAAAATAAAAAACGTAAAATGAGGTGGTCTGTTAATGAATGACTAATTAAAACAATGGAGGAATCCCAAAGGGTAACCCTAGCCGCCTGGCTGTTGGGTTTCCAAAAGATATTAACAGACACTAATTAAATACGAAGGTGCAAGGGAAGACTAAACAAATATTATTAAATGCTTGCTTTTTAAAAATAAAAAAAAAAGGAATGTGAGAGAAACAGTAACATAAACATTCACCGTCCTCACTCCCTCGATCTCACTCCCTCAAACTCGTTCAAACTCTCAATCGCTCAAACTCGTTCAAACTCTCAATCGCTCATTCCAATCTTTCAACCTCTCATTCCATCTCTCAATCGCTCAAACTCGCACCTCCCTCTTTCACACCAAACGCAAAAAAAAAGCCATGGTTTCCAAAAGAAAATCAAACAAGACGGCTCACCTTTGGCGGTGATGGTGAGCTTGACCTTCCTCTCTTTGCTAAGTTCTTCACACTGTCGCCGCTCTCTCCTCTTTTGCTCTAGGGTTTTCCGCCGTCTCCAAGGTTAGATTTTTCGTTTGGAAAAATTTAGGGTTTTTCGCCTTCCAGATTTTTTCGTCCCTCTTCTCGTTTCCCTTCTCACCTTTTATATTCAACAATTAGGGTTTCAGATTGGCCTTTGGAGATCAAAAAGGGTATCTCTGTGAAATCCCTTTTGGGTGCTCAGATTTGGATTGCCCTATTTGATGTTAAATCGGAAACGGTAATATGAACTTAGCTTTCTTCCTCTAATTTTGTCTTAATTCTCTTTTGGGATATTTCGAAATTTTACTGCCTTTGCTAATTACCTGTGTTTTTACTGCAGTGAATTTTGACACTTAGCAGGAGCCTACGGTGAAATTGGTGCTTTCTAGCCTATTGGTTTTGCTGCAACATGTGAGCAATTGGGAACACCCCTCTTTGCAGGTTTCTGTCATGGAATTTTTTAGCTAATTATTCTGAGTTATAATATAGGAACACTTGTGACCTTATTGGAAGGATTATGGAATTGATTTTTGAATTCCTACCCTTTATATCTACAGGTATAGTTTGGTATGATTAAGGTTTTGGAGTGTTACAAACTGGATTTGCAATTGGTCTACACAGTGTCGCATCCTGCGAAAAATCAACCGGCGAGACTCAAATAAAAACACACACAGAGCCGCCACTGCGCGTTATTTATCCCAAGATAGGGAAAGGAAACGCTCAGAGAAACCTGGAAAGAACATGGTCTCGCGACCAGAGAGAAAGGGTAAGGGAGTCGGTTACGCGAGGGGAAGGTATTAGCACCCCTCACGTCCTAGGTACTCCTAGGGATCCACGTTCTAAAATAAAGAAAAGGTTGCTAAACATCATACACACACACGGGGAACGCAGGTGGGGTTAAGAGGAACGAGCTCGATAAGGTATCGCACCTTATGCCTACATATCTTGTCTGGAACAAGAATCAGAGCCACTGTAGTTCGGCTTACGCACGCCAAACAACACAAAACATACAAACAAGCAAGGGTGGCAGACATGGAGCCCGACAACCACTTGATGGAATTATGTCGGCATCCGAACCAAAACACACTCAAAAGGGCAAACATGGAGCCCGACAGCCAATACTGGGCTTACGTCGGCATCCGAACCCAAACATACAATCAGATAACAAGTAAACACACGCAAAAAAGAAAAAGGTTGCTCGGAGTGGTCTCGCACGACCACCTGCCTACATACCTCGTCTGGAACAAGGATCAGGGCGATGTAGTTCCCCCTAAAGGGAAAGAAAAAACATGCAAACTAGTAGGGAGTCGGGAACTCGAGCCTACAAGTCAAACAACACACACAAAAAAGAAAAAGGCGCCCGGAGAGGTCTCGCACGACCTCCTGCCTACATACCTCGTCTGGAACAAGGATCAGGGCGATGTAGTTCCCCCTCAAAGGGACTGAATTGCTAGCCAGAAACCAGGGAAAGACACACTACCAGGGAGCTGGACTCGAGCCTAGTGTTGTCATGCATCGTTGCCCTAAGTTCAGGTTTCTATCCTACTTGCATAAGCAAGCCTATCCTAACCAGGAAAGAAGCAAGCACACAAGCAAACAACATACAAGCATACATCAAATGAGAACAAGCATCTCAAACAGGCATCCACATAGCACGCACTATAACCAAACAAGTGGCTCACACAATAGGTTTGACTGCCTAAGCAAGTCATCTGTACAGGCTGTGTTTGCTCTTAACCTTGCCATTACGAGGCTAAGGTGAAGCAGATGAAAGGGTGAAGTGAGGATCAGACCTCACTGCTCTTATCCCTAACCAGGGAGAGCTTCTGACAAATGAGCATGGGTCCAGAATGGGGGAACCCTTCTATACTCGAAGACTCTGACACAACAGATCTTGGGCTTGGATCTCAATGCTACAACCATGTAATGGGAGCAAGGAGAAGACTCACAGAATAGTGGGGGATAGATTGCTTATCCCTAACTTCCACCAATTGCCTTGATTAAGGACTTTACCTGCTTAGGCACAAAATTAAACAATCACAATCATTGCCTCTTAAGGAGGACTTCAGACATTTATTTGCCCGGCCAAATAACAAACCGGGTCTCCAGACTACATGAAGTCAGGAGGACCTACCTCAATGCAAGTTGGTTAAGCAAAGCAAAGCAAAAGTTCACAAGGAACTGAGCAACTAAAAGTACCTGGAAACAGTCAAACACAGTTAGTACTCCGACAGACAAACATAAACAGCAAAAGTTCAATCAATTAAACTATACAGGCTAATGCACAACAAAGGCAAGCTATGAGCTCAAGCCCAAGCTTCACAACCTACAAAACAAAGTTATGTTAGTGTACAAACATCAAACAACATCAATTGCATTTAACTTGATTCATTCTCCATGTGCATTATGCTTTTGATCCTGAAAAATCAAGCAAACATTAGCAACAAGACCACTAGGCTAAGCCTAGGGTCCAAAGACAAGAAAAATTCCTAAACAGCAAGGTATTCACCAACCAAAGTCAAATTAATGTCAAACAAGAGAAAACACCATTGGTCTCATGTTTATATCATTCATCATGCTCATGTTATGCACAAAACAATCCACATTGGTTCAAATGAAGCATCAAACATGCAAACAGAACTATTGCATTCAAATCTATATCAAAACAATTCTAAAAATTCTCAAATAATTTACACCTAAACAGGACCTAACCTAGGTCTAGCACACCAAATTTGAGCTTAATTGGGAAAAGGTAACCATGTCAATGAAAATCAACAAAAACAGACACAATTATAGGCTCCAAATCACAACATCAACACATACATCCACTTCAAAAATTCATAACTCAATGAAAACAAAAAAGAAATGGATGAGACCAAAACAGGGATGTCACATCATGTGTCTATTACAAGCATATCAAATTTCATGACAATCCAATACCATATGAGCATTTCACATCCAAATTACAAACATGTACCACATGGACTTGCATATTTGACCAACAGAAATGAAAAATACCAAACAATTTGAAAATGCAATGTAAAATTCCACAAAAATTCATACAACATCTCAACATGTTAATGATTCACCATGCAAAATTTCATTTCATTCTACCAATCCTAGGTCACTCAATTAAATCCAGCAAATTGACATCAAGAGGTGTGACACAAATTGTCACACCTAAGTTCCAAAATTCATATCTCAATGGCCAGGTATCAAAAATTCATGAAATTTACATGTAAATGAACATCAACCAGTCCACAATCATCACAAAAATTTTCAGACATTTCTTTTACACTATGTGCATTTCACAATTAAAATGGTACAAGGTATCAAAATATGACATATGTGAAACAAGCCTAAGTCAAACCTAATTTCTACCATGCACAACTTTGACCAATAGGTCAAAAATATTCTAGAGTCAACAACAAAGTCAACACAACAATTTCCATATTTTTCTGAATTTTCTACAATTTTTTATGAATTTTTTCATGTGTTAATGATTTTTTAAGAATTAATTAAAATTAAATAGAATTTACAATGGCATTTCTGTAATTAAATTAGGCGGGAGCGGGAAACGCGTTATTTGAATTTTCAAATGGAAAACTGGATCTAACACCTAAAATTTCCAGAATTCGTTCTCTTCTTCCCCAGTATTGCTCAAGAACACGCGATTTCAAACCATCACCAAAACTAGCAAATAGATAGCCGTTAGAACCGTATGAACCTGTAGATCACGAATATGAACTCGATTTATCCTAACAGTTGCTATTTCGTGCGAATCGATCATGTTAGGGTTTGGACACGAAACTTAAATTCAAGATTGCGCAGCCTACGGTTCATCATTCTCAAAACTAAACACATCACTGAATTCTACATGAAACAAACTACACAAAGCATACAACAATTCATAGAATCGCGACGGTCGAGTTTTGAAGTACCTGCTATGGCAGTAGTGTTCTTGGCGTTTTTTGCACGATCCAGCTCCAAACAGATGTGGTGCAAGCTAGTGGAAAGGAGATTTGAAGCTTTGATTCACTCGATCTTGCTCCTATTGCTTGAATTCACGATTCACCATGGAAGGAGCTTGAAGATGCAGTCGAGATTGGCACGGTTTTGGAGGTTCTTGAGCACAAACAGATGAAGCCTATGCTAATGCAAGATCAATGCAACAAGAACTTTGCAAATTGATCAAAGATTCATGAAGTTTTGTGAGTTTTGGTTTTGGAGTGTTCTTGAATGAGTTGAGAGAATGAAGAGTTTTAGATCTGAATTTTGGTGAAATGTGAAATTCTGTTAGGCTTAGAAAGTGATTAAGATTATATACCAATGCTTAATTACCACCTAAACATGTTTAATCAACCAAATGCATTTGTTAGTGAAATGGTAATTTTCCAAGTGAGGGCAAAATTGAACTTTCACATGCCAGCTCATGACAGCTCAATGCCACCTCATACACCTTCTAAACACCTGTCATGAGCTGTTGCCACTTGTTGGATGTTCATTGGATGTGTAATTCCCATTTTCACTATGTGATGGCTAATTGTCCAATTTTGCAATTTCACTTTTCAAGCCAAATTCCAAACCACAAGCCTTTGCCATGAAATGATGATTCCAACAAATTTTAAATGCCATTCATGAGGTGTAGCAAAAATCCCCACTCAAAAATTCCAATTATTTTGAAAGTTGGACAATTTTGCCCTTGGTCCAATTTAACTGTCCAGTTGAAAATTGACTTTTTGCATTGACCACTTTTGGGAAAATCCAATTATGCACCATGAAAGTACATGTCAAATGGAGTTTGTGCATATAAAGAACTTGCAATTTGGCCAAACCATGTGGAAATTATGGCCTCCTGATTATGGGTCATTTCTGAAATTCACTGAGCCCTAATTTTCCAACCATACATGGGATTTTCAAGTTCTTGGACTTTTTGGAAAGGTGAGAACAAGACCTACAACTTTCATGTTGAACAAATCTTCATTTGAAGCTTCCTTGGACACGTGGTCTTGAGGTCAAAAACTTTCCATTTTTGGAAACTTCAATTACAAGTCACTTTCTATTTTTGGCAGTTTTTGTTCTGACTTGATTTTCTTCATTCTTGAGCTTTGACATGTCATATAACACTTGTCCCAACATGAATGAAGTGTATCCAACTCATTTCCACCTCCAAATCCATCAGATCATGTACAGTTGACCACAGTTGACTTTTTCAACTGATAGATGAATCTGGCAATGCATAGATCAATCTGAGCTTCAATCTTCAACTGAAATGGCTCAAGGGTGAAGCCCTATCCTCAATAAGCACAAAATAATCATATAATGAACCCCATAACCATCATAGACCCCATCTCCTGATCATGCCCTGATTGGCCCAATGCAACTGATTAGGGTTGACCAGTGGTCAAAACCCTAATCTCAAGGAATCTTCTTCAATCTCCTGATGACATCCAACCATGATGATGATGATATATCACTTCAATCAAGATGAAGACCAATATCCTTGGAGAATCATAAAACCCTAATTCACAGCCCAATCCTCAGATGGCCAATGATCAGTCAATAAACCCTAGGCTTGCACTCGACTTCCTCATCTTCTGATCAAGACTTGGGAGAATGGCTTGCACAATGTAACCACATGATATGCAATATGCAATTCCTAATGACCTAAAATGATATGCAACATGTTAATGCTAGTCCCAAGAGAGGAGAGGGCAAATTTTGAGGTGTTACACACAGGACGCGATGCCAAGGTTAATTGTCGACGCATTGCAGCCTGGATCTTTTGCATTGCCGACATATTGTTGTTGCTGCAAGTCGTGATGGTGTTATCAGCTAGGATTATTATTTGGAAGTTAATGAAGTTGGTTGGTTCTCTTCTGATGCAGGTATATTGTCTATGTCGGTAACATCAAATCCACTATGAAACATGTCCTTCTGTTGCCAAGTAGATGTAATAAGATGAATTGCTTAACTTACTCCATGGTTTCCTAGGACTTGTTGGTTTGATTGTTAGTGTTAAACGAATGTAGTTGTTTAGAAAATGAAATTATATGTTTTGTGGTTGTCAAATGAGTTTTGCTATCCTTTGAATGATATCATGTGATGCTTCTAACTTCCTTTCCCATGATTCTTTTGAATTTACAGTGTGTTTCCCATTTTTCTATAGGTTTTGCTATTGACCCAAACTAAGGAGAGAAACAAACAACTCCTAAATTTTGTTACTCAAAGAACCAATACCTTCCGTATCAAATTTGGTTAATGTATGGCTGCGATTAGAAAGTTGATTATTCATGAATCAAAATCTTAGCGCAACTTTGAGGTATCTGGCTTATGATGAATCCCGCGATGCTAAATTGACTTAGGAATACAGAAGAAACTAAATGGATTATGGTGTTGAACCGCACAACTCATTAATATGTTGTTTCTTTTGTAGGATGATGTTTGTTGCAGGTAGGTTGCCTTGCCTGCCGCCGAATTGTAGGTCTTGATACCATGCCGCCATGAATTGTATTGGATGCACTACCCTTTTCTACTTCACACTTGGACTGGTGGATGAAACTAGCAATGTTGTTTACTATGGGGTCCAGTTTGGAGCATGCAGGATAATGCTTAGCCTACTGCAGAAACGGGTCTCCTATGGCCTTGCAAAGGATGCCAAAACATGTATTATGGAAGCAAGTAGTATATCATTGGAACCTTCACATATAATGACATTTTATTAATGCAAATTTCCGTGGATGAATGATATGGAATGTATATATGTGGATTGAAATTGACTTATATTGTTGTCATAAAGTGTTAACATATGTAGCATAAAGATGGTGGATGTTAATGCTTAGGAATTGGATGTTAATGATTTCCGTGGATGAATGATATAATTTCAAATTATTATGGAAAGTTTATTTATGAATGTTTGAATATTAAGATTTGGAATTTGAATGAAATTGAAATTGAATAGTTATGGAAAATTTCTATTGAGATTTGCATTATGATTGGAATTACTGGTTTGAACCAAAATTGGGAACTAACTGTGATTGAAAAATTATTGGACATTATTGTTAAATATGAATTTAAACATGAATGTGGATTGATGAAAAGTTAAGATTTTGAGTTTCATATATTGACTTAAAGTCTAGAAATGGTGTAGTGGATTTTGATGGACATGGTTGTTAAAAAGGTTAATGGATAAATGGATATTTGGTTATAAAAATGGATATGGATTTTAGAAATAATCCAAGACTAATCTAAATGTCAATTTAAAATCAAAAACCAATTAAAATCAAATTAATCTATAATTTGTTAAAATTAATTTGATATCAATTCTAACATTTATTTGAAAATTAAAATCAATTAGAGTTTGAATCATTAGTAAAAAGAAAAACAATTAAGATTAAATTGAAGTTTGAAATTAGACTTAGTTTGAAATTAAAATCAAATTGAAAATTAAAAAGTCAAATAACTTAAATCAGAATCCATTTGGAAATTAAAAGCACCATGATCGAAAAGGCCTAGATAATGACCAATGTTTATGAAAATCGAGACAATATGGATCTGGGAATGGACGGTTGACTTTGGTCAACTAATTGACCAGAAAGTCAACGATTGACCTCAGACGTGAATTAGGGTTTATATTAAAATGAATGCATGATGCATAGTGGATGAATGCAGATGGATCTAAAATCGGGGTATGACAGTTGCCCCTATTTAAGTATCTTCAACTAGAGAATATGAAGCATGACAGTCTTGATATGATCATATTGGGAGATAGTTAAATACTAAGAAGACCCGGATTTTGATCCTGAATCCCTATGACATGATATGATATGATATGCGCTGATGCAAGATTCTCTTTTTTGTAATTTTTATTTGCTAGGGATATGGTGAACCCTTAACAGGAGATGCTACTAGACAGACCAGCCTGTGGGGAATGTTGATGGTCCACAGGGAGACAGACAAATGGTAAAGAAACAACTCGCTGGGGAAAACAATCCTGCTGGAGAGTCAGACACACACCGGGGAGTACTCAAAGTGAAATTTGATAAACGATACTTAGAATACAAGAGATTTCGGTAGTAAGTTCACATATGACTTACTAAACCCGAATATGAAAATTTCTACAACAGGTTCATATATGACCTGATAACACTGAAACAATCATAGAGAAAGACTTTTCAAAACAGGTTCATATATGACCTGGTAATACTGGAATAAAGCTCAACAACAGGTTCATATATGACCTGACAATGCTGGGGAATATCAAGAACTTGGTTATACTGGAATAAAGCTCAACAACAGGTTCATATATGACCTAACAATGCTGAAACAATCATAGAGAAAGATTCTTCAAAACAGGTTCATATATGACCTGATACTGAAATAAAGCTCAACAACAGGTTCATATATGACCTGACAATGCTCAACAACAGGTTCATATATGACCTGAATAAAGCTCAACAACAGGTTCATATATGACCTAACTAAAGCTCAACAACAGGTTCATATATGACCTGACAATGGAATAAAGTTCAATAACAGGTTCATATATGACCTGAATAGCACTGAACAACAGGTTCATATATGACCTGATAATGGAATAAAGCTCAACAACAGGTTCATATATGACCTGAATAAAGCTCAACAACAGGTTCATATATGACCTGACAATGGAATAAAGTTCAACAACAGGTTCATATATGACCTGAATAGCACTGAACAACAGGTTCATATATGACCTGACAATGCTCAACAACAATTGGACTCTTAACCGTAAGTAATGGATTATAACCAACTTTTAACGGATTTTGCCAACAACAATTGGACTTGAAAATGACTGCGAAAACCAGATGTTGGTTTAAGGGCACCAAATACAAACTGGAATTAGAGGTCAAAGGGTATAGGATCAACAACAAGACCTGGGTCAATGCAAAATGAGCCCGAAGTACATTTCGGCTATATATGATTTGAATTTTTTTTATGCATGATATATGAATGATCATGATATGTAATGCTGACAATAGGCAGACTGGGAGTTTGCAGGGACTGTTTACAGAGATTCTGATTCCTCAACACCAATAACTCAAACCCGTACAATTAACAGGCGCATCCAGAGGAGAATCTATCATGATTGACAGTTATAAATAACCAAAGGTCCATCCTTCTAGAGGATTAATAAGTTATATTCCATGGGGACTTTTGTTGGTGGTCCAGGAATATTTATGCAACCTTGAGGCTTTCGGGGAAACAAATGATTTTCCTTTGATTTTCACATATATCAAAGTAATTTTGTTCTTTTCACTAAATTTCAAATTCTTTTTCAAGTTTCAAAATTTCATTATTAACAAATAAATGACACTTTGCATAACAAAGAAAAGCGTAGACAAACACAACTAACAATGATTGGGAAAACTTGTATTTTATTCAAGAATGGTAGCACACAAATGGCGTAGCTCCATAGAGTGTTACAATATTTGGAAAATGGGAATAAGGAAAGGTTTACATTGAATCCAGTGACCACTAACATCCCTACTAGATATGATTCCCCAAAACCTTGCTTCTAAGGGGAGTAACTGGATTGATCTTCCGCCTCAAATTCTTCGTTGTTAATCAGTAACAACTGATGCAGTTTATGCCTTGTGCCCCTAACTTTTGCCTGGATCGCCCTTTCGGGTTTTCAATCCACCGGGACGCTCCTTTTTGCCTAAGTCGCCTTTTCAGGTTTTCAACTTAGCGAGCTACCATTTTTTTTATTCATCCCTAACTTTTGCCTGGACCGCCCTTTCGGGTTTTCAGTCCACCGGGATACCCTTTTTTGCCTAAATCGTCCTTTCAGGTTTTCGATTTAGCGGGTTTTTATTAGGCGTAGTATTTTTTAACTGCATCAGAGTTCACAGGGTGTGAGAGCTCTTCATCATCCATAGTTGTGAGACTCAAGGCACCTCCGGAGAAGGCTTTCTTCACAACATATGGGCCTTCATAATTGGGAGTCCACTTCCCACGTGAGTCCTTGTGTATTGGCAAGATCTTCTTAAGCACGAGGTCTCCTTCTCTGAATTCCCGAACACGTACTTTCTTGTCAAGAGCCCTTTTAAGCCATTTTTGGTATAACTGTCCATGGCACAAAGAAGTCATTCGCTTCTCATCTATGAGGTTTAACTGATCAAATCTATTTTGAATCCACTCAACCTCTTCTAGCTTGGTCTCCATCAAGATTCTCATTGAAGGTATCTCCACTTCAATTGGGAGAACTGCTTCCATCCCATATACCAAAGAGAAAGGGGTTGCCCCTGTTGAAGTGCGGACAGAAGTCCGGTATCCATGCAGTGCGAAGGGTAGAATTGCATGCCAATCCTTATAGGTTTTCACCATTTTTTGCAGGATTTTCTTGATGTTTTTATTAGCGGCTTCAACAACGCCATTCATCTTTGGACGATATGGTGAAGAGTTATGGTGCTCAATCTTGAAGCTCTCGCATAATTCTTTCATGGTCTTATTGTTCAGATTTGTCCCATTATCTGTGATGATCCGGCTTGGAACTCCATAACGGCAAATGATCTCTTTCTTGAGGAACCGTGCAACCACTTGTTTTGTCACATTAGCATAAGAGGCAGCTTCTACCCATTTGGTAAAATAATCAATAGCAACAAGGATGAAGCGATGACCATTGGAAGCTTTAGGCTCGATGGCGCCAATCAGGTCGATGCCCCACATTGAGAAAGGCCAAGGTGACGTCAAAACATTTAGTAGGGTCGGAGGCACGTGTACCTTGTCGGCATAGATTTGGCGTTTATGACATTTTCTAGCATAATTGAAGCAATCGGATTCCATGGTCAACCAGTAATAACCAACTCTCAAAATCTTCTTGGCCATGGCATGCCCATTGGCATGAGTTCCAAAGGATCCTTCATGAATCTCCTTGATCAACAGGTCTGCTTCATGTCCATCCACGCATCTGAGCAGAATCATGTCGTGGTTCCTCTTGTATAACACATCATTGCTTAAGAAGAATTTGGATGCTAACTTTCTCAATGTTTTCTTGTCAAGGGTTGTTGCATCTGTTGGATATTCTTGATTTTGCAAAAAGCACTTGATGTCGTGAAACCAGGGTTTACCATCATCTTCGTCTTCAACCGACTGGCAGTAGGCAGGCTCAACTTTCTGCTCGATCTGAATGAGAGGTGCTTCATTATGGAATCTGACTTGGTACATTGAAGCCAACATAGCCAAAGCATCAGTAATTTGATTCTCAGTTCTTGGGATATGACGGAAAGTGATTTCATCAAAGTATTTTATTAGTTCCATGACATAGGCACGATATGGGATCAACTTGGTATCACGGGTTTCCCATTCGCCTTTGACTTGGTATATCACCAAGGCTGAGTCTCCACATACTTCGAGGATTTTGATTTGGAGATCAATTGCTGCTTCAATGCCTAGGATGCATGCCACATATTTTGCTATATTATTCGTGCAATCAAAATACAACCTTGCTGTGAAAGGAGTGTATCCACCATTCGGATTCAATAGAACAGCTCCTACGCCATGCCCCATGTAATTGGATGAACCATCGAACATGAGCTTCCAAAGAGATCCGGGTTCAGGTCCTTCATCAAGTCCTGGGATTTCACAATCTTTTACTACCATAATGTCTTCATCAGGGAAGTTAAACTTCAACGGCTGGTAGTCTTCAACGGGCTGGTTTGCCAAGTAATCAGATAACACACTTCCTTTAATGGCTTTCTGAGATACATATTGGATGTCATACTCAGATAGTAACATTTGCCAACGGGAGAGTCTTCCAGTCAAAGCAGGCTTTTCAAAGATATACTTTATTGGATCCATTTTTGAGATCAATAAAGTAGTGTGGCAAATCATGTATTGTCTTAGACGACGAGCGGCCCATGCTAAAGCACAACAAGTTTTCTCCAAGAGTGAATATCGGGTTTCACAATCGGTAAATCTCTTACTTAGATAATAGATGGCATGCTCCTTTCGACCGGTTTCGTCATGTTGTCCCAGCACACATCCCATTGACTTTTCAAGCATAGTTAGGTACATAAAGAGTGGTTTCCCCTGAACAGGTGGAATTAGAATAGGGGGCTCTTGCAGGTATTGTCCGATTTTCTCAAAAGCCATTTGGCAGTCAGAGTTCCATTCAACTGCTTGATCTTTTCTGAGCAACTTGAATATAGGTTCACACGTAGCAGTCATATGAGATATAAACCTAGAGATGTAGTTCAAACGTCCCAGGAATCCTCTAACTTCTTTCTCTGTACGTGGAGCAGGCATTTCTTGTATTGCCCTGACCTTGTCTGGATCTACCTCAATTCCTCGTTGACTAACAATGAAACCAAGCAACTTTCCAGATCGGACACCGAAGGTGCATTTAGCAGGATTCAGCCGTAGCCGAAATTTCCGAAGACGCTCAAATAGCTTTTGCAAGTGATCTATATGATCCTCTTCACTTTGGGATTTTGCAATCATGTCATCCACATAAACCTCGATCTCCTTGTGCATCATGTCATGGAAAAGAGTGACCATTGCTCTTTGGTAAGTTGCCCTAACATTTTTGAGACCAAATGGCATTACCTTGTAGCAAAATGTTCCCCAAGGGGTGATGAATGTGGTCTTTTCCATGTCTTCCGGATCCATCTTAATTTGATTATAACCCGAGAATCCGTCCATGAAGGAGAAGACTGTGAACTTAGCAGTGTTGTCTACCAGAGTGTCAATATGTGGCAGGGGGAAATCGTCCTTTGGACTAGCTTTGTTTAAATCCCTATAATCAACACACATCCTGACCTTGCCATCCTTCTTGGGTACAGGTACAATATTAGCTACCCATTGAGGGTACTTCGCAACTGCTAGAAAACCGGCATCAAATTGATGTTTCACCTCATCACAAATCTTTAGAGCCATGTCGGGTCTTGCTCTTCGGAGCTTCTGCTTTACTGGCGGACAATCTAGCTATAGTGGTAGGTTGTGGACAACAATGTCAGTATCTAAACCTGGCATATCCTGATACGACCAAGCAAATACATCTACATACTCTTGTAGCAACTTGATTAATCTTTCTTTGATGCTTGCCCCAAGTGTAGTCCCAACTTTGACCTCTTTCTTGTCTTCCTCAGTGTTGAGGTTGATTATTTCCACTGGTTCTTGATGTGGCTGAAGGGCCTTTGACTCGTGCTCGAGCATCCTTTCCAATTCTTCAAGGAAATCACAATCTTCCTCACTATCCTCTTCCGCTTGGTAGATGGGGAGTTCAAAGTTATAGGAAGTAGTGGGGTCACAAATTCAACTGGTTTATTGATTATTCTGCATGTTTTTTAATGATGGTTTTTTTAGAAAAATGGAAATAGAATGCAAAAGAAATAAAAATATTTTTGTAGTTTTTGAAAGGATTGCCATCTTAAGGAAAGAAAAACGAATGAATGAACGATAAGAATCTGAACAAAATGCTCTCTATTTGTCATAATGATTTTTGAAATTTAAAGGGGCCCTACAAATGATCCATTAGCCTTGGGCAGAGCTAAGGATTTTCAAAAACACAAAGGAAAACACAATTACTTTGACACGGGAAAAACTTCTGGAATCTCAATTGCTTCCCAATTTGTTAGGGTTGCTTCACACCGGTATATCAGATTTGATGCTTCTCCATCTTCAGTGTCATCCTCAACCGCACCAACTTGATCTCCATGGATAAATCCTGTGCTCAGAAAAACTTCTTGTATGCTCCGCACACGGTCCTTTGCAGGGACCAGGGCTCCTCCATTAGCAGAAGGCTTGTACCCCAAACCAAAACAGTCATTTTTCTCACTGACATTGATGACTTGCCCCCAACCTGCAGGGCCTCCACTTTCAACTGCTGCAGGCCTCCACTTTCAACTGCTGATCTTGCACTATTCAAAGAGGCGAACGACAAACTGTTTTTCTCAATAGGATCCTTAACCTCTTCAAGTGTGGCATTGGATATTTCAAGTGCTTGGAAAGAGGTCTCTAAGGCATCCTCATCAACCTCGATATAACGGAAAGAGGAGAGTTGACTGATGATAAAATCTTCTTCACCCGAGACAATGACGAGCTTGTCATCGACAACAAACTTCATTTTTTGATGCAGAGTAGAAGTCACTGCCCCAACATCATGTATCCATGGACGTCCCAAAAGGAAGCTGTAAGCGGGATTTATGTCCATGACTTGGAAATTGATGGGGAATACATGCGGTCTGATCTGTATTGGTAGCTCTACCTCCCCAACTACTGTCCTTCGAGAACCATCAAATGCTTTTACCACAAGTGCACTAGGTTTCAATTCCGAACCTTGGTAAGACAATTTAGCAAGTGCCCTCTTTGGTAGAACATTGAGGGATGATCCAGTGTCAACTAAAACTCTGGCCAGAGCATCTTCTTGGCACTTTATGGATACATGTAAGGCGCGATTGTGATTCTTCCCTTCCTTGGGTAGCTCTTCATTGCTGAAACTTAGAGTGTTGCAGGCTGTGATATTGGCGACCACTCCATCGAATTGGCCGACCGTTATATCTTGGGTAACATGAGCCTGAGCAAGCACTTTCAGTAGAGCCTCCCTATGAGCTTCGAAATTTAGAAGCAAAGACAAGATAGATATTTTTGATGGTGTCTGATGTAACTGATCATCTATCTTGTAGTCAGATTTCTTTATTATTCTTAGAAATTCACTCGCTTCATCTGCTTGCACTGCCGGTTGTGCCCCTCCATACTCTGGGGTAGGATTTGCGGTTGCAGCTTCCCTTGTTGGTTCTTGAGGGTTTACATAAATATTGGGAGTATAAATCTGACCACTGCGGGTCATCCTGCTCGTCCCTGCGATGTTAGTGATATCGGTGTCAACATTCTTCAAGCCTTTCTCACTTTCAGCAGCTTTGGGTTTTCCATCTACCACTCCATCTACCACCGTTATGTCATACTTCCAGGGTACCGCTTTGGTTCTTTCAAAGGGAAAGGGGGTAGGCATACAAAATACCACGGGTGATGGATGAACAACATCTTTTATGTGATAAGTTACCTCAAACGGTTCTGGTAGATTGAAAACGGGTTCAATGACTGAAACTTCCTCGTTTGTTATTGGACCACAAATTTGCAAAACACCTTGATCCATCAAGTTATGAATGTCCTTTCGTACCACTTTACATCCCCTTGGATGAATGACTCATTCTTCACAATTGTCGTGGCGTGTATCAATCAAACTAGCTCCCACCAATCTTGCATGAAGCGCTAGCAACGGAGTTTTAACATTTTCCACGTTTTTGGTTATACACAGCTCAGAGGCATCCTCGATGGCATTAACATCACCATGCATCGGCAGAGGGTTACTTTTTACGTTGGGTCCGATGTCTCGAAATGAAAGAATCTTCTTCTCAACCAGGTCTCGCACAATATGCTTCAAAGCATAACATCCCTCTAAATCATGTCCAGGGGCACCCCCATGGAAAGGACAATGGGCATCTGGATTGTACCATGGAGGTAAAGGATTTGGCGGAGGACCCAAAGGTCTGGTAGCCACCAACCCTTTTCGTAGTAACGATGGGTACAATTCGGTGTATGTCATAGGGATTGAAGCAAATGGAAGTCTACCTCTTTGTACCCTATTTTGATTTGGAGGATTTTGTGGACGAAGAGCCTGTGCCCTTGGCTGTTGATAAGCAGGTGGCGCGGGCGCTTGCTGGTATACTGGTGCTTGTTGAATAGGTTGATGGACAAGAGCTTGTGACTGGTTGAAATTTGGTGTGACTGCTGCCACATACGGTTGTTGAACATACTGCACTGGATAAGTTAGTTGTTGTTGAGCAAATTGATGTTGCTTCTTCCATGAAAGACTCCTCCTTTGACTGGTTGACACTGCATTTGTTTCACCCTCTTTCTTTCTTTGAAAACCTCCGGGAAAATTTTTGGCATTATTACCAGATGTTTCAGAGGTGGTTATCATTTTTCCATTCTTTAATCCAAGCTCGACCTTTATCCCCACGGCGACCAGATAAGAGAAGCTTGCAGATACACTACTCACCATTCTTTCATAGAACATAGGTTTGACTGTATCCATGAACCAATATCCTAACTCCTTCTCAGCAAGGGGTGGTTCGACTTGCGAGGCCACTTCCCTCCATCGTTGTGCATATTCCTTAAAAGACTCATTATCTTTCTGGGACATGCTGAGCAATTGCCTCCTATCTGGGGCCATATCCATGTTATACTTATAATGTTGGATGAAAGCATCAGATAAGTCTTGGAAACAACGAATTCTACTATGATCAAGGCTTAAGTACCACTTAGAGGGAGCACCCCTCAAGCTGTCTTGGAAGCAATGTATTATAAGTTTGTCATCCTCTACGTGCGCAGCCATTTTTCGATAGTACATAATAAGGTGACTTTTAGGACACGAGTGGCCCTCATACCTATCGAAATCTGGGGTCTTGAATTTTGCAGGAATCACAAGACCTGACACTGAGCACATCTCCTTAGCAGTAGCACCAAAAACTTGGTCACCTTCCATAGCCCTTAACCTTTTCTCAAGAATCTGGAAATTCTCCTTCATCCCTCTTATGTCTTCCTGCCTTTCATCATCTTCGTCCGAAAAGTCCGGAGCATGTTGTTGATCCTCGAAGTAAGGTTGGACATGTGCACGAACGAGAGGTGGTGCAAACGTGTGGACCACTGGATGAGTTTCATTGATGGTTGGTAGAGGAACCGTTTGCTGAGTAGATTGTGCAAAACCAGGGGCGCCTTCAACTGGAGGTGTAAAACTGGGAGGTAAACCATAGGTTGGCCAAGTGATTGGTACTGTCCTTGCAGGTTGGGGTTCAATCGTGGGACCGGCGATTTCTGAAATGATTGTTGGGTGTCCAACTTTGCCCTGATGACCTATAGTATCTCCATGACTTGACCCATGTTTCCTCGTAGGTCTTCGAGTTCTGAGCTTACTCGCTCCAATTCTTGTTCTTGGTCCGCCATTCTTTGACGAGCGCTGGCTCTGGTGTTGTAGTGGTGTTGAGGACTCAGTGTGTAACAACTGATAGAGAAAACGGAATGAGTTTTTTATTTATTTATATGGAGAATGCATGGATGTATGTATGAATGCATTTTATGTTTATTTTATTTTTTAGGGATTCTTATAAACTTCGCAGTTGTTGAGCATGTACTTTGAAAGTAATGTGAACAGAAAACAATAGTCAGAAGCCGATTCAAAAATTCAAATACCCATTCATTCAATGAAGCCAAAAAGTACGAAGTACACAGTCAAAGTGGGTACAAAACGTTAAGCCAAATACAAAAATTGGAAATAACACGAAGCAAACAACTTAAAGAGTCCTCTTAGCAACTCGCTCTTTGTGCGCCTTCAATTCTTCTTTGAACCTTCACATCATCGTTTTGCAAAGCAAAACAAGGTCACGAGCCGAATGATGAGTGTTATTTTCATCCATGTCCTCTAGAGCATTTTCTAATTTCCATGGTAAGTCTATGGCCACGACATTACAAAACTCTATGAGGTTAGCCAACTTTGTGCGGTATGCATCAAGACTTGGTTGCAGAAGGTTGATGGTGCATTCATACTTATCCAATATCTCATTCAAATGCTTCCTATGATTTAGCCAATCCATTCTTTGGCTCTTCAGAGACTCATATTGTTCCTTCCAATAACTAGCTAGCTCCTTGGTGGTATTCAGCTCATCACACTTCTCTTCCCATGCTTTAGGACATATTTGAGAGGTTCTTTGGACTTGTTCCTTAAGACGTCTTTCATGTACCACTTCAGCTTCGGAGCTTTGAAGTTGCTCTTTCAGTTCTTGTATTTGGGCTTCAAGCTCCTCCCTTACCTCCTTCTTTTGCTTACTGGCTAGGTCCCACCAACGCTTCCACTCTTGTCCATCTCTTTTTGCCTTAGCTAACTCATCACGGAGTGAACCTGGTCCACTATCAGCCTGATCTAAGCACTCCAAGACTCTTTCCTTGAGATCTTGCTCAATTCTGTTCTTCTTACGACTCTCCTCCAAAAGTTCCTTCCATTGGTTACTCTTCCTTTTGAGAATCATATTTTTCCCAGTTTCTTTGTAGAGTTCAGATTGCAGATCATCTTTCTCCTTTCCAAGTTTAGCTACCATGGCTCGAAGTTCTTCAACCTCTTCAAGAGAAACAGGGACTGGTTCTGGTGAAGTAGACCTTAGAGGAATCTCTATAGAAAAAGGGAGCTTCACAACTTTGATCCTCTCCGAGATCCATTGCTTTTAAGGAACCCTTGCTGCGTCATTCTTCTTAGCTAATTTTGTTTCTTTGGTATGCACCTTTTCCCAAGATCGAATGATCTTACGGAGGAGAAAAGGATCATTGGTTCCCATATCATTCAAAACCATCTCTTCTAACTCTTTATCATCGGGCTTCCCTCGCATAGGGTATCCAAACTGTCGCAAAGCTAACATGGGGTTGTAGCTGATGCAACCTTTAGATCCTATTAGTGGTACATTTGGGAAACTACCACAACTGATAATGATTTCTTTAATATTCAACTTGGGTCGGTACCAAATGATATCTTTACTAGATAAAGACACCAGAGTTCTTGCCCACTCCCCACTGGACATCTCACTGATGTGAGCATCAGGCTTAAACACATATGAGATAAGCCAATTATAGAGCAATGGAAGGCAACATATCAGCATTCCATTCTTCCTTTGATGTCGAGTATGCAAAGTATGGAAAGTGTCAGCTAGTAGTGGAGGAACCAAACTTTGTTTATCCTTTCAAACGGCCCAAAAGATACTTATGGCAGCTGAATCTATAAAACCTTCATGGGTTGGGAACAATACTAGCCCATATATGAGAAGAGCTAGCATATTTGCCAATGCATCCCAATGATGTATCTCAAACAACCTTTATGCTTCTTCTTCTAGGTAAGCCCTCCAAAAATCAAAGAGATTCTCCCTTTTCTTCCAATTAGCCAATGCATCAGATATGGGGATGTGGAGTGCAAGGGCTAGCATCCCTACCTCAGGTACCTGACCAATCCTATTATACGGTGTCCTCCCTTTCATAGAAAATCCCAAGAGTCGGTCGAATTCCTCCAAGGTTGGAGTCAATGGAAAGTCTTGGAATAAGAAACTTCGAAGCGGAGGATCATAGAACTGAGCTAAAGCAGTGATGGCTGGTGTTTGAACATCCACTGAGAGAAGATCCAAAATGTGGCCAAACTTTCCTTGCAAAGTAACCCTGAAGCAGGCAGGAAGTTCATTCAGAAGTCTTGATATGTTGGCAGTATCTGGCATTTTGGCCTTGAATGGTAATGTTTTCCTTCTTTCTGAACCCATTACAAAACGTTTTATGCTTAGCAACTGTGTGTTCAAAGATTCCCTGAAAATAAAATTTTGTATGAGTGTCATGATGTTATGCAAATGATCATGAATGCATGGTATTTGGTTTTGGGATAAGGTAACTCAAAACATCCTATTTGGTAGGCTTCTTAATAGATAGTTCTAAGTTGGTTACCCATAAACCCACTCACAGGATAACTTCTACGTTTTTGATAAGGTTCCCAGAGTCATGGACCATAATCGTATCAACATCATGCAACAGGCTAGCCGCTTTATGATAAGAGTGACGAAAGGTCTCTTCTGAGCGGGGTTTCCATGTTGGGTGCAACAAGGAGAGGCCCTTGGAGTCCAACATTACGCGACCCCCAAAGCAGGAACTGGTTCTAAGAGGGGCTCCTAGAGTCATGGACCCTTCATGAATCAACGTCATGCAACAGGCTAGCTGTATTATAACGAGATCTACAAACAGGTCTACTCTAGGGGAGTCTTCATTCTAGACACGCAAGGAGTGGCCCTTGGGGACTAACACTACACAAATTTCAATTCTAAACTTATGTGTTCTCTCTTCTTTTTCCAAAGCTCGGGTGTAGAGTTTTATTCATGATATCAAAATCCCAACACCCACATATAGATATATATATACATATATAAAAATGTGATAAAACAGATATAAAGAAAGCATATAACAAAGGAAGAAAAATAAACAAATAAAGCTAACACACATACAAAAACCTAACTAAACTAGGGTTGACTCACTTAGGATTGTTTCCCCAGCAGAGTCGACATCTGTCGCACCTCGAAAAATGGGGATATGACTTTAAGCGAAGCGCGATCACACGCTCGCAATGATGGACTGAACAGAGTCTCCACCGAACTTTATTTATTCCTAAAAAGGAAAGGGGAAATATCGATAAAACCCAAGACAAAACAACAATGATTATGGTCGTCGCAACCAATATAAGGGTTCGGGAGTCGGTTACGCAAGGGGAAGGTATTAGCACCCCTTACGTCCGTTGTATTCAACGGGAACCGTTTAGTTAGTTTCGTTTTGAATGTTAGCTTATGTTAGTCTTCTCAAGTTATAATGAGGGAAAGAAAGAATAGAAGAGAGAAGAATGTTTTTGGATTTTTGACGAAGGACTAAACCTAAGTTTTTTATTAGTGGGCCTGACAAGATTTACAAATCCTGCTCCTACGTATCTCAAAAGAGAAGTCAAGGCTTACGTAGTTCTGGGTAGAAAAATGTTTATTTATTGGTCGATTTTAGCGAAAGCTATACTGTATTAATCGACGAAAACATTGTTTTACCCAAAACAAATGAGGAGTGGACGCATACCACACATCGAACGGATTTATAAATCTACATTCGGAAAAGCGTCACTTATCTCGACTCAACAATTGTAGCCGAAACATTGTTTTGCATCACCTTAAGACAATATATCTTTCATTTATGAAAAATGTTTTTTGATTAATCGCACGGCGGCGAGAAAGAGTTTGATTGGTTGGATGTATTTTGAGTGATGGCGAAAACTTGGATGAGCGAGATATCCATCTCGAATCCTAGTCTCAGGAGTGCACGGTATACACCATGTTCCATTTCCATCTTATTTGCAAAAGTGTTTAATAAAGATTAAGTATTTTTAGGTTTGATTGAGAAAGGGGTTTGAAGAAACCGCGTTGACAATTTTAGACGATGGCGAGAGCTAAGATAAGCAAGGCATTCGCCTTGAATCTTAATCTCAGGAGTGCACGGTATATACCATGTTCCATTTCCATCCTTATTGAAAAAGTGTTAAGGTAGGAATTAAGTATTTTTTGTGTTTTGAAAGACGAATATTTGATGAGAACGAGACATGAGCCTCGAATCAAAAATTCAGGGTTTCACTGGAATGCTAGATTTCAATGGTCCTTTTTCAATCGAATTATTTAAGAAAATTATTTGGACAACGAACATTTGATGAGAATCAACTATTCAAAGGGTTACGCCAGAATGCTTGATCCCAACGGTCCTTTTCTTTGTCCAAGTTAATTATTGACTACTTTAAGAATGAAGGAAAAAGAATGAACGATTAATCTAAAATGTGAGGCTCGGGACGGATTATTCGAGGGTTCCCACCGGAATGCGAAATTCGAATGGTCCTCTTCTTTCGTGTTTTAAAAAAGGAATTTAATCGGGTTGTAAAGATAGTTTGAAAATAAAATTATACTATAGGGATAAAATTAATTTTTTACAATTTTTATATGTATATCGAATTAATTTTATATATATAATCGAGTTCCCACCAGAATGCTAGATTCTAATGGGAGGAAATGGAATTAAATGTCGAAACTATGGAAAGTTAGTGAAATTTAAAGTCGAAAGTTTAGTGAATTGAATATAATTATTTACATGTGTAAAAGTATGAACATGGGTACCAATAACCTATCTAAAAAGGTAAATATTTAAAAATATAAACAACTAAATTACGATTAAATTAATATAAAAGTAAAATAAATAGTAGAAGTTATAAAAAAAAATTAAATGAAATAGTAAGCATAAAAAAACAAATATGGAGATATGCTACTCCCAAATATTGAACCCATCCCACTAAAGAAAATGAAACTGCTCTCTCTCCACTAGGCCATTTATGGTTATTTATTTCTTTAATAACAACTGGAATATACAAACCAGAATAGATTAAAATAAAAATTAAAATAAAAAAAGTAAAATGAGGTGGTCTGTTAATGAATGACTAATTAAAACAATGGAGGAATCCCAAAGGGTAACCCTAGCCGCCTGGCTGTTGGGTTTCCAAAAGAGATTAACAGACACTAATTAAATACGAAGGTGCAAGGGAAGACTAAACAAATATTATTAAATGCTTGCTTTTTTTAAATAAAAAAAAAGGAATGTGAGAGAAACAGTAACATAAACATTCATCGTCCTCACTCCCTCGATCTCACTCCCTCAAACTCGTTCAAACTCTCAATCACTCAAACTCGTTCAAACTCTCAATCGCTCATTCCAATCTTTCAACCGCTCGTTCCATCTCTCAATCGCTCAAACTCGCGCCTCCCTCTTTCACACCAAACGCAAAAAAAAAAAGCCATGGTTTCCAAAAGAAAATCAAACAAGACGGCTCACTTTTGGCGGTGATGGTGAGCTTGACCTTCCTCTCTTTGCTAAGTTCTTCACACTGTCGCCGCTCTCTCCTATTTTGCTCTAGGGTTTTCCGCCGTCTCCAAGGTTAGATTTTTCGTTTGGAAAAATTTAGGGTTTTTCGCCTTCCAGATTTTTTCGTCCCTCTTCTCGTTTCCCTTCTCACCTTTTATATTCAACAATTAGGGTTTCAGATTGGCCTCTGGAGATCAAAAAGGGTATCTCTACGAAATCCCTTTTGGGTGCTCAGATTTGGATTGCCCTATTTGATGTTAAATCGGAAACGGTAATATGAACTTAGCTTTCTTCCTCTAATTTTGTCTTAATTCTCTTTTGGGATATTTCGAAATTTTACTGCCTTTGCTAATTACCTGTGTTTTTACTGCAGTGAATTTTGACACTTAACAGGAGCCTACGGTGAAATTGGTGCTTTCTAGCCTATTGGTTTTGCTGCAACATGTGAGCAATTGGGAACACCCCTCTTTGTAGGTTTCTGTCATGGAATTTTTTAGCTAATTATTCTGAGTTATAATATAGGAGCACTTGTGAGCTTATTGGAAGGATTATGGAATTGATTTTTGAATTCCTACCCTTTATATCTACAGGTATGGTTTGGTATGATTAAGGTTTTGGAGTGTTACAAACTGGATTTGCAATTGGTCTACACAGGACGCGATGCCAAGGTTAATTGTCGACGCATTGCAGCCTGGATCTTTTGCATTGCCGACATATTGTTGTTGCTGCAAGTTGTGATGGTGTTATCAGTTAGGATTATTATTTGGAAGTTAATGAAGTTGGTTGGTTCTCTTCTGATGCAGGTATATTGTCTATGTCGGTAACATCAAATCCACTATGAAACATGTCCTTCTGTTGCCAAGTAGATGTAATAAGATGAATTGCTTAATTTACTCCATGGTTTCCTAGGACTTGTTGGTTTGATTGTTAGTGTTAAATGAATGTAGTTGTTTAGAAAATGAAATTATATGTTTTGTGGTTGTCAAATGAGTTCTGTTATCCTTTGAATGATATCATGTGATGCTTCTAACTTCCTTTCCCATGATTCTTTTGAATTAACAGTGTGTTTCCCATTTTTCTATAGGTTCTGCTATTGACCCAAACTAAGGAGAGAAACAAACAATTCCTAAATTTTGTTACTCAAAGAACCAATACCTTCCGTATCAAATTTGGTTAATGTATGGCTGTGATTAGAAAGTTGATTATTCATGAATCAAAATCTTAGCGCAACTTTGAGGTATCTGGCTTATGATGAATCCCGCAATGCTAAATTGACTTGGGAATACAGAAGAAACTAAATGGATTATGGTGTTGAACCGCACAACTCATTAATATGTTGTTTCTTTTGTAGGATGATGTTTGCTGCAGGTAGCTTGCCTTGCCTGCCGCAGAATTGTTGGTCTTGATGCCATGCCGCCATGAATTGTATTGGATGCACTACCCTTTTCTACTTCACACTTGGACTGGTGGATGAAACTAGCAATGTTGTTTACTATGGGATCCAGTTTGGAGCATGCAGGATAATGCTTAGCCTACTGCAGAAACGGGCCTGCTATGGCCTTGCAAAGGATGCCAAAACATGTATTATGGAAGCAAGTAGTATATCATTGGGACCTTCACATGTAATGACATTTTATTAATGCAAATTTCCGTGGATGAATGATATGGAATGTATAGATGTGGATTGAAATTGACTTATATGGTTGTCATAAAGTGTTAACATATGTAGCATGAAGATGGTGGATGTTAATGCTTAGGAATTGGATGTTAATGATTTCCGTGGATGAATGATATAATTTGAAATTATTATGGAAAGTTTATTTATGAATGTTTGAATATTAAGATTTGGAATTTGAATGAAATTGAAATTGAATAGTTATGGAAAATTTCTATTGAGATTTGCATTATGATTAGAATTACTGGTTTGAACAAAAACTGGGAACTAACTGTGATTGAAAAAGTATTGGACATTATTGTTAAAAATGAATTTAAACATGAATGTTGGATTGATGAAAAGTTAAGATTTTGAGTGTCATATATTGACTTAAAGTCTAGAAATGGTGTAGTGGATTTTGATGGACATGGTTGTTAAAAGGGTTAATGGATAAATGGATATTTGATTATAAAAATGGATATGGATTTTAGAAATAATCCAAGACTAATCTAAATGTCAATTTAAAATCAAAAACCAATAAAACCAATTAAAATCAAATTAATCTATAATTTGTTAAAATTAATTTGATATCAATTCTAACATTTATTTGAAAATTAAAATCAATTAGAGTTTGAATCATTAGTAAAAAAAAATAATTAAGATTAAATTGAAATTTGAAATTAGACTTAATTTGAAATTAAAATCAAATTGAAAATTAAAAAGTCAAATAACTTAAATCAGAATCCATTTGGTAATTAAAAGCACCATGATCGAAAAGGCCTAGATAATGACCAATGTTTATCAAAATCGAGACAATATGGATTTGGGAATGGACGGTTGACTTTGGTCAACTAATTGACCAGAAAGTCAACGATTGACCTCAGACGTGAATTAGGGTTTATATTAAAATGAATGCATGATGCATAGTGGATGAATGCAGATGGATCTAAAATCGGGGTATGACAACTTCATTAATCCTTCTGAGTTACAAGATGAAAACTGACAAAAAATGTACAAGAAAAGATGGTTCAGAGAAGAATATGGTGGAGACAAGAAGGGAAAAGGAGATTATGGAACAGAGGGTCCAACACCAGAAGCAATATTTCTGGACTTCTACCTTTGACCATTAATGCTTTCAGCTACATCAAGCTCTAAGCCCAAATGGGTTATAATAGCCTTAGTTAAACCAATTTCTTGCACCTTCTTCACTATTCCTTCTTGAGAGAAGAGTTCGCGAGAGGTTATCATGTTTGACTTTATTAAGTTAAAAATGGTGATAGGAAGGATAACTTTAACCCTTGTTAGGATGAAGAATAGGATATGTGTGTCATCATAAGTAAGCAAATCCAGATCATTTTCTCTTGGCAGGGAATTTGACACCAACAGTTGATGTCATATTTTTGCCACGGGAGAGAGAGAGATGAGGCCTTTGCCGACTTATCAAGGTTTGTAAAATTGTGCTTAGGAATGCCGGAGAGGAAAGGGTTGCTTCTTATGTGTTGTTCAACACAAATACCATTATCCTCACATTTATTTCCTTAGTAATAAAAGAATGAGTAATGAAGAATTGGAGTCCAAAGACATCAGACTAGATTCCTAGAGCATCATGGGCGATCTGCTTAATTGAAACATTTATCGAGAATGTTTTGACAAGAATAGGATAAATGGGTTCATATAGCATGTCAAAGTACTTGCCTCATGATTACGAAGAGTGACTCCTGAAATATCAAAGCCTTAATCCTTTAGCTCTTCCAAAAAAAATGAACTTTTCATTTATAGTTGAAAAGATATTTTCTACACCCATGAATGTTTTAGAGGCAATTTCTGGTTTAAGTTAAGATGAATGAGAAAGATACAAGTATTTCCCAAAAGGTTTTGAAAAGACACAAGATATGATCATGAGTGAGAGGTGAATAAGGTGTTTAAATAGAATGAGAGGAGAAGTTGAAAAGACTTTCAAAGAATTCAAATTTAGAGTTGAAACAAATGGAAACTCAACAATTACCTCAAAAACCCTTAGAATTAACGTCTATAACAAGACACGTTACTCTGCATGCTTGTTAGAAGACATCATTACTATACTCGAAAAGGAAACGCAATTAATGACATAAGAGGTGTCGGGCATGATTTTATTTTATCAAGGAAAAATAATAACTACTTCTAAGGTTTATTCAAGCGTTTTACTTTTGTAAGAATTAGTTAGACATGTGTTAGCATAGTTCATAGCCACAATGAAATCGCGTGAATTAAAACATTAATATCATTCAGAGTCCGGAAGACAAGAGTTCCCCAAGAGATTCTGAATTTGGACCTTCTTAAATAGAGAACCTTCTCACTTTAGAGGGTTAACTGGTTCAGAGTCATGTTTCCTCAGATTCTCATTTTGACTCTCCAGAGTCAACACACATTGAGACTTATATATTTACTCATGACAAATTTCAATTTTTAAACTCTTCAGAATAAAAACAAATCTATCTTCAGCAAGGGGTTTTGTAAAGTTCTCAATCCATTGATGGTCTGTATCAATAAATTTTAAAATAATAATACCCTTCTGAACATAGTCTTTTATAAAATTATGTTTTATCTCGATGTGTTTAGCTCTAGAGTGCAAAATGGTATTCTTAAATAAAAATATAGCAAATGTATTATCAAAAAGGATATGGATGTTACTCTCATAAAATAGATAATCTTCTAGTTAACTCTTCATCTAGAGGATCTGTGTGTTACATCTAGATGCTGCAATAGATTCAACCTCTGTAGTTGATAGTGCAATCGTTGACTGTCTTTTGCTGGACCATCAGATTAGCTTGTCACACAGAAACTGACAGCTTCCACTGGTGATTTTTCTTTCAAGTCTATCTCTAATATAATCAGCATCAAAATAACCTACTAACTTGTAATCTGATGATATCTTATAAAACAAACCAAGACTAGTAGTACTAATAAGATGCCTAAAGATTCTATTAACAACTGTTAAGTGAGTTCTCCTGGATCTGACTAGAATATGGCACACAAACACACACATGACAAAATGTCAGGTTTAGAGGCAGTTTAATACAAAAGAGACCCAATCATACCTATGTATATCTTTGGTTCTACCTTTATACCTTCTTCGTCCTTCTCCAGAATGCACATTGGATGCATTAGAGTCTTGGCAGGTTTGCTTTCGGCCATATTGAACTTCTTCAGAAGTTATCTTGTATACTTACTCTGATGAATGTAACTTCCCTCTGGATCCTGATTAATTTGAATCCCATAAAGAACTTCAATTTACACATCAAGCTTATTTCAAATTCATCCTACGTTGACTTAGAAAAATCTTGACAAAGAGAAGCATTAGTAGAGTCAAATATGATGTCATCAACATAAAATTGAACTATTAAAATGTAATTATTGAATGATTTACATAACATAATTATGTCAACTTTTCCTCTTGAAAAAACATTATGCATAAGAAAGTTGCTAAGTCTTTCATACAAAGCCCTAGGAGCTTGTTTCATACCATACAAAGATTTTTTAAGTTTATAAACAAATTCGGGATTTTTGTGATTTTTAAACCCAATGGGTTGATGAACATACACTTCCTCTATTATATATCCATTCAAGAATACACTTTTAACGTTCATTTGATATAGAATAATGTTATGGTTAACTACAAAGGACATTAAAGGACAAATAGATTATAACCTAGCCACTGGTGCAAAGGTTTTCGTATAGCCAATTCCTTCTTGTTGACAATAGACTTGTGAAACCAGTCTGGCTTTGTTTCTTACCACTTCACCTTGCCCATTCAGCTTATTTCTGAAGATCCATCTGGTTCCAATGACTTGTTTTCCTTTTGGTATGGGAACCAAAATCCATACATCATTTATGGAGAATTGATTCGGTTCTTCTTGCATTTCCAAAATCTATTCAGAGTCTAGAAGAGTTTCATCGAAGTATGTTGGTTTTGTAACAAACACCATTCCCATAGGTGTTTCTTCATCTCTTCTGGATGGGGATCTGGTTTCTATTGGTTCTGTCTTTTCACCCAGAATCAGATCTTCAGAATGAGAGGTTCTTTGTTTGAACTTCTTCATAGGTGTTGGTGTGTCAACTTATTATTGTTTAACTTCTTGTTAAGAATCTCCAAAATCTTTATCCTCAGAGTCTAAATAGGAAATTTATAAATCTGCAAATTTATCAAGTAGCTTTAACTTTTAAGAGTCAAGCTTATCACCAAACTTAACATGTATTGATTCTTCAACAAAAATGGTTTCAGTTTTATATACCATGTAACCTTTTTAGCGTTAAGACTATCCTAACATGATACACTTTTGAGCTTTGGATTCAAACTTGTTCAAGTTATCTTTATTGTTAAGCATAAAACATGTACATACAAATGGATGGAAATATAAAATGTTGGGTTTTTTGTTCTTCCACAATTCATATGGAGTCTTCTCCATAATAGGTCTTGTCGAGATACTATTTTGAATATAACATACAGTATTTACTCCTTCTTCCCTGAAGTGCTTTGCCACATTAGTTTCATTGATCATGGTTTTGGCCATTTATTGTAGAGTGCGATTTTTCCGTTCAACAACTCCATTTTGTTGAGGAGTTCCGGGACAGGAGATATTATAAGAAATTCTATTATTTTCACAAAGGTTTTTTAATATTTATTTTCAAATTCACCTCCATGATCACTTCTGACTTTGACAATTTTTAAATTCTTTTCATTTTGCACTTGTGTACAGAAGGTAGTAAACACCGAATGTGACTCATCCTTATGTTTGAAGAACTTTACCTAAGTCCATCTGCTGAAGTCGTCTATGATGATTAACCCATACTTTTTGTCATTGATAAAGGTGGTTTTACTGGTCCAAACAAATCAATGTATAAGAGCTCTAGAGGCCTAGAGGTATAAACAATAGTATTTGCTTTGAAAGATGTTTTTGAAAACTTTCCTTTCTGGTATCCCTCCCAAAGATAATCTAAAGAAAACTTCAGATTTGGAAGGCCTTTGACTAAATTGAGCTTGTTTAGCTTATAGATTCTTATCATGATAACATGGAACAATCGTCTATGACAAGTCCATTTCTCTTCGTTCACTAACATAAGGCATTTAACGTTTTGTTTTTATAAGTCTGAAAGTTTGATTTTGTAAATTTGTTTTTCCTTTTGCCATTGAAAAGTACATAGCCATCCTTTTGACATACAACTCTGCATAATTGTTGATTAAAAATAATATCATAACCATTGTCACTTAATTGACTTATGGACAAGAGGTTATTCATTAGACCATAAACTAATAAGACATTGGTAATAGAGAGAATAAAACGATTACCTATTTTCTAGTATCAATGATATTACCCTTCTAATTTCCTCCAAAGCCTACAGATCCTCCAGGCTTAAGTTCTCAATCTTGGAACATATGCCTTCTTCCCATCATGTGTCGAGAGCACCCAGAGTCCAAGTACCATGATTGGTGGCTCAACTTGGCTGCTAAGTATATCTGCTACATAATTTTTTTAGATAGCCACATATTTTTGGGTTCTTTATGGTTAGTTCTCCCATAGGTTTTATCAACCCTGGGTTTATGTGCAGAATATATATTATGTGTTTGACCATAGGTGAAATGAGAGTATAAAGCTTTTGGCTTTATGACATTATCTTTGGGTTTAGGCTTGAACATAGAGTTCTTTGGTTTAACATAACTAATGCCTATTTTCTTGTTTCCACTTACTCCATAGATCATTGAAGCCAACTTGCTTCTATCTATATTCTTTTATAGGAATATTTGAAAAGATACTTCATATCTCTTGTGTCGCATTACGCGAAAAACCGGCGGAGAAAATGAAACAACAGAGCCACCACCGTGCGTTATTTATCCCAAAAGAGGGAAAGGAAACGCTCGAAGTAAACCTGGATAGAACATGGTCTCGCGACCAGAGAAAGATGGGATCGGGAGTCGGTTATGCGAAGGGAAGGTATTAGCACCCCTACGCATCTGTCGTACTCGACGGGATCCACGCACAAAAGAACGGATAAGGTTGCTAAAAACTGAACACAAACTGCACACACTGGCTGAAAGGAGACACAGAAAGACAAAAGAAACTAACTCGGCAGGATATCGCATCCTGGGCCTACGTAGTCTGTCAGGCACAGACATCAGAGTCGACGTAGTTCGGGACATGAGGAAACGTGCTCGCTAGGATGTCGCATCCTATGCATACGTATCTTCTCTGATTGGAGAAGAATCAGAGCACTCGTAGCTCGGCTAACGCACGCCAAACAAAACCACACAGGAAACCGACTGCCAATCGCTGGACTTACGTCAGACTCCACACTAACAGACAAACATGGAAACCGAATGGCAACCGCTGGACTTACATCAGACTCCGAACCAACAAACACACACTGGAAACCAAATGCCAATCGCTAGGCTTACATCGGACTCCAAGCACATAACAAACACAGGAAACCAACTGCCAATCGCTGGACTTACGTCAAATTCCAAACACACACAAAGGGGTTGAAAAAGAAAAAGGGCGCCCGGAGAGATCAACTCATCTCCTGCCTACGTACCTCATCTGGTATGAGGATCAGGGCGACGTAGTTCCCCTACGCAGGGAAAGAACTTCTAACCTAACCAGAGACTGGGAAATGACAAACTAGAAGGGAGACTGACTCGAGCCTAATAGTTATCATGTAAATTCACCATGGTCCTAGGTTGAGGTTTCTATCTAACTTGCACGGGGAGCAAGCTATCCTAACAGCACAGGCAAATACACAAGCACAATAAACAATCACACACACTATATGCAATCAATTGGGCTCATACAAGGTTAGGCTGTGAAACACAAGCCAACTGGAATCGGGTGTAGTTAGCTCTTAACCCTAACATTGAAAGTTAGGGTGAAGCAGATGAAATGGGAAGTGAGGGTAAGACCTCACAACTCTTATCCCTGGCCTGGGAGAGCTTGACTCAAATAGAAGGTGTGGGAGTTCAGAAAGTAGGAACTCTTCTATCCACATATGACTGACACAACATAGATCTTGGGCTATTATCCACAATGCATCAACACAAGGTGTGTGAGCAGAGTGGATGACACACTGAATAGCAGGAGATGGACTACACATCTCTTTTATCTGCCAATTGCCTCATAAGAGGACTTTTCCTGCTTGGCACAAAGATAAACAAGCACAAGCATTTCCTCTTAAGGAGGACTTCAGACAGGTGCCTGCCCAAGTAACAGGACAGGTCTTCCAGACTACATGAAGTCAGAGAGTTATACCTCAAATGGTTAAGCAACCAAGCAAAGCAAAAGCAAGTTCAAAAGAACTCAAAGCAACTTATGTACCTGAAAAAAATCTAACCCAATCAGTATACAACTCAAACAATCAAACAGACAGTTAATCACACAATCAGACAGACAAGGCATTTAGCAACAATGTGCAAGGCACAAGCCAATGGGCACAACACAAATAACTTGGCATCAACCTACAAAACAACTCAAAGTTAGTCAATATTAACCACTTAATCAACTCAAGAGAGTGGGCAACTCCAATCATGGCAATGTGCTTCTTAACCTGAAATCCACAACCCAAATGATAAGTCCAAACCACTAGGTCCAAGCCTAGGGCCAAAAGAGGGTCAAACATTCAAAACAGAACATGAAATTTAACATGGATCAACTTCAATCAATTAAGAAGACAATCCAAAAGGTCCCATATCATTATTATCAACCAAATTCATTTCATGAACCAAATATGGCAAGGTATGCAAATTGTAACCACATTGTGACATCAGAATGATCAAATGCAAATTAATTCAAAAATGGTTCAAATAATCTTGGCAAAATTCATGAGTAAACTGAACACACAACATGATCATCACACAAAAAATTAGAGGCATTGGACATTATTAGGCATGGTAGTCAAATTGCATAAGTCAAGGCAAGTACAATCAAGCACATGTGTGACACCAAATGGCATACCAACTTAGCATAGGCCTAAAACAGAAATGAAACATGGTAAAAACCTCAAACCAAAGCCAAAACAACATTCAACATGTCTAGAAATAGTGTCTAAAGTTTCACATTCATTGGATAAAAAACAAGCATTTCACAAACAAATGAAAATCAATGCAATTCAAAATCTCACATATGACCATCCAGAAAGAAAAATCTCAATCAAATCAGACATCAATCCAAAAATTCCACCAAAAATCATGAGCATTCACAACATCCATATCAAGCATCATATAAAAAATCAAGGCATTTGGAATTCATTTGTCATGGCAAACAAATTAATCAATTTGGACATCACAAGGTGTGACACCAATTGTCACACCTACCTTAACATGATCATAAAACATAAACCACAAATGGTAAAAATACCAAAACGACACCAAAATGTCAAGCAATGAGTCTAGTTTCCACATGTAAAATTTCATGAGCATTGGATAAACAACCAGCATTTCACAAAAGATATGGCAAGGCAAGGTACAAAATGGACATGTATACACAAACCCTAGCACCAAATATTTTCCAGCCATGCACAATTTATGGAAAAATGTTCATAAAATACTAGACACAAAATGGAATGCAATGCAAAAATCCTCATATTTTTTGGAGAATTTATCACTTAGATATGAATTTTGGAAGTCAAAGAAAAATAAAAAAAATGCATGAAGCTATGGCATATGAATGTAAGGAGGGAAAAGGAAATAATGAAGCATATTTGAAAAAATGTCACAAGCTGGAATCGAATTGAAGCCAATTTCAAACAGCCAGGCGCGCGCATGTGAAACACGGTCGTTTCACTTAAACCCTAAAACACACGTGCATGCATAATCCGCAGGAAACACGATGAACACGCAAGAGAATTCGCAGGAAACGTATGAAGGTTGCAACAAAATTCGCAGGTAATGTGCAGGTAGTTATGAACATGATGAAGATCTTGAAGATCTTCATCCACGAATTTCCAGAAAAATTTCAACATGTGCAGAATTGAAAATCAAGCATAGCAACATGTAGATCCTTCATCACACATCAATAATCACCAATCATTTCATCAAAAACACATCACACATGCATGAATCGAAGAGAAAAAAGATTCATCAACAAAACTTCAAACGATCAGTTCTCACTCAAAACAGCATGAAATTGCACGATTCAAAGCCTAAATTACTCAGCATAGCAAGATCTATAACATCATGGCAATGAAAATCAAAATTATGAGAGTTGATTTTGTGACCTCTTGTAGAGCAGTTCTGGAACTAGCTGGATTCAAGCCTTTGCGATGGTCCAAGAGTCTTCTAAAATGCTCGTACACGTAATTGGAGGAAGAATTGAGGTTCAAATGTGCACGATCTCTCCAAAATCAGATTTCACCATCGATGAGTTCAAGCTTCAAGCTGCTTCAAACTGCACGAATTCCTTTGGTTCTAGCTTCAAACTTGCTCACTAATGTTACCAGATGATGAATTGAACAAGAAAAATGGAGTGTGTTTGAAGAATTGAAGAAAAAAAAATGATGAGAGAAAAATTCCAAGAATTGGATCTAGATCTGAAAAAGTGATTATGGTTATTGAAAAATAGTTATGATTTGTCTTATATACATCCTCCTAATCACTTCCCTAAACATGTTTAAGCAATGGTTAAGTGGATTAGCAAAATAGGAGTGTAAGTGCAAAATTGATATTTCACCTTATGCATGAAAATTATGGATGAACAGTACACGAAATGCATTTGAATTTCACTCAAAAGGTCATTTTGGAGCCAATGGAAGTGGTAGAATGCTTAAACAATGAACCAAATTTGAACTTTAATTTTCCCTCCAAAAATTAAGTGAAAATGCAAATGATTATATGATGAGAATTGGTGTAATATGATGCATGATTTGGAAAGTATAGGTCAAAACAAGAACAATGCAAAAAGAACCACTCCATTTGGACTTTTGGTTGAGAAGTTATGCACATTTGAAGTTCAAACCACCCTTGGCCATGTTTGATCCATATCTCTTCAACCATACATGAGCAATTCATGATCCTTGACTTTTTGGAAATGGGAGAGAAAGATCTTCAATTTTCATGTCTGACAAAATTTCATTTGAAGCTTTCTTGATGATGTAATCTTGAGTTGAAAACCTTTCCATTTTTGGCAATTTCAAATTACAGGTCACTTACTATTTTTGGAAAGTTTTGATCTGACCTCAAATTCTTCAATGTTGATGTTTGAAATGTCAAATGAGACTTGTTCCCACATGAATGAGGCCTCTCTAACCATCTCCCACCTCCAAATCCATGGTTGAACTAACAGTTGACTTCTGTTGACTTTTTAGGGTTTCAGATGAATTGTACACTGACTGATGAGCTTTGAGCCTTCAATCTTTGGCCAACCCACCTCAAAATGATCCTTGGGTCACATGAACTCATTGTACAAACCCTAGGGCTTTGATTCCATGGAAAATGCACTTGCTTGCTTGCACAACTGAATCTCCTAACCAGTCTTGCCTGATGACTTGATGGACTATGCAATGAACAATGCAATGTTAATGACCTAAAATGAAAATGTATATACAAATGGGAGGTGAAAATTTGAGGTGCTACAGCTGCCCCTATTCAATCAACTGGGAACCTGAACAGATGAGAGCAACGGTTGTCAGACCTTCAAGGTACACAGGGATTGAATACCAAAGAACCGTAGAAATTTGCACTCTGCGGGGATCCAAGAAAGGAAAATTCACCAACGACAACTTCTACTGGGATCTGATATTTGTCACCTAATCAGTCAAGATGTTTACCAATGACTCCACTGGGGATTTTGATTTGATTTTTTTTAGAAAAAAAAAACCACATCCAGACATCGAAAGACGATGAATGGGAACGAAGAAATCACAACTAGACGCCAACGGACGACTAGGAAAAACTCAACGTTTACCGAAACCAACGGAGAGGTGACCAGACATCAACGGATGAATGGGAAGATATACAACTAGATGTCAACGGACAACTAGGAAAAACTCGACGTTTATCGAAACCAACAGAGAGGTGACCAGACATCAACGGATGAATGGGAAGAAAGGGATACCACCATACGTCAACGGACGAATGGGAAAAACTCAATGTTTACCGAAACCAACGGAGAGGTGACCAGACATCGACGGATGAATGGGAAAGACTCGACCAGACGTCAACGGACGAATGGGAGAAGCTCGACGTTTATCGACACCAACGGAGAAAGGTGACTAGACATCAACGGATGAATGGGAAAGACTCGACCAGACGTCAACGCACGAACGGGAGAAGCTCGACGTTTATCGACACCAACGGAGAAAGGTGACCAGACATCAACGGATGAATGGGAAAGACTCGACCAGACGTCAACGGACGAACGGGAGAAGCTCGACGTTTATCGACACCAACGGAGAGGTGAACTTACTGGGGAAAAGCTAATCACAACCAAACGTCAACGGACGATTGGGAAAAACTCAACGTTTACCGAAACCAACAGAGAGGTGACACAGACATCAACGGATGAATGGGAAAGACTCGACCAGACGTCAACGGACGAACGGGAGAAGCTCGACGTTTATCGACACCAACGGAGAAAGGTGACCAGACATCAACGGATGAATGGGAAAGACTCGACCAGACGTCAACGGACGAACGGGAGAAGCTCGACGGTTATCGACACCAACGGAGAGGTGAACTTACTGGGGAAAAGCTAATCACAACCAAACGTCAACGGACGATTGGGAAAAACTCAACGTTTACCGAAACCAACGGAGAGGTGACACAGACATCAACGGATGACCTGTGGGGAGGATACAACTAGACGTCAACGAACGAATAGAAAAAAAAACATCTAGACGTCAACGGACAACTAGGAAAAACTCGGCGTTTATCGAAACCAACGGAGAGGTGACCAGACATCAACAGATGAATGGGAAAGAAATACATCTAGATGTCAACGGACAACTAGGAAAAACTCGACGTTTACCGACACCAACGAAGAGGTGACTCACTGGGGAGCTTACTGGGGAGAATCAACCTGAACGTTGTCAGGAGCAACTGTAGCGAACATGCTGTACAGATGTTGAACAATGATCCGTCTCTGCCAGGGATATGATCCAATTAGGTTTGACATATGAATGCATATGTTTGAATTTTTCTATGGCGTAATGCTCCATATTGAATGGAAATGCTACGCGTTTTGAGGATGCAATGATTACTACATGCAAAATGCAAATGATGAACTCCTTCCGGGGAGCAAACTGATCAGATATTCCAGCTCTGTGGGGAGACTCTGTCTAAGGAATACTCTGCGGGGAGTAACACCAACTTCTCACTCATGCTGGAGAATAGCATTGCTGCTGAAGAAAGGATCCCCATCCACGGACTCCGCTTGGGACACAATCAATGCGACTTCGCTGGGGAGAGCTGCCAATCCAATCCACAGGTAGGATAAACTCGGTTGGAGATAATTTTCAACGAACATGATCCACTCGGGGACCCTGCTGAGGAAGACCATCAACACAAACCTCTGCTCGGAAGATCTGCTAGGGGAACACCTTCACAACCCTAATGAGGACAGGCATACACCACTCTGCTGAGGAAAAGCATGACTTTGTTGGGGAAATAATCCACAACCCTGTCGTGGAAAGGCGTTTCACGACCATGCTGGGAATAACAGTACTTCAAACCGGACTGTTGGGGAATAAAACCACTCCGCTGACACCTCCGCTGGGGATACAACATCCTTCCAACTCAGTGGGGAACTCAATCTTCAGACTCAGCTAGGAACTCGGTAGCTTTCAAGCTAGCTGGGGGTTTAACAATCCTTAGCTCTGCTGGGAATAGATGGCACTATCCACGGACATCTCTGCAGGGGAGAAAAAATAGCTCTGATAGCCTTCAAACTTGCTTGGGGAAACAGCCACTTCCAAGCCTGCTGGGGAATCAACCATGGCTTAACTATGCTGAGGAGACAAGTCTCGACCTTGCTTCATCTACTGGGGAACATCCCCATCCTCTCATACTGCTGAGGAATCAACCATGGCCTATCTGCTTCAGCCATGAATTAAAAAACAACAACCTGCAAAACAGCACGACAAACATGCCCCAGGGGTTGCATGGACAAGATACGTTCAAGTGTCCTCAACATTCAAAATGATTTTCAAATGCTTTATCTTCCTACACGTTATTGTTTAGCCTTCATGTTTTTATATGCAATGTTTATCAAAAATTCGGACGTTTTTGCAAACAAAACAGTAAAATAAAAAAAAAAGAGCAATTTATCTGAATAGCGACTTTTATTGATTGAAAATGTGCCTGAAAAGGCGAATACATCGGGAAGCAATTCCTAGAAAGAGGTAATTGCACACAAAAGGAAAAAATCTATCCTAATGACAATGTGAACACGGCATCCACTATTTCCCAATTCTGTTATAACTCACAGATCATCAGTTTTCCTCCCAACTTCCTTGTTTTCTGAGAAGAATGATTGGACCGATCACATCTTTGGAGATGGTAGATGCTGAAGCGCAATGAAGTACAAATAACTCAGACTGTAGTCTTCGCTTTAATCCCTCTTTTGGCTGGATCGCCCTTTCGGGTTTTCAATCCACCGGGATATCCATTTTTGCCTAAGCCGCCCTTACGGGTTTTCGACTTACCGGGTGTACAAATTCTTTTCATTCTTTTATCCCTAACTTTTGCCCGAACCTTTTCTTTCTTTTTTCTTTTTTTTTGGTTCGCCGGGATGCCCTTTTTTTCCTGGACTCTTTTATTCTTTTTGTCCAGCGGGTCAATTTATGCGAAGTATTTTTTGACTACGTATGAGTTAACAGGGGACGGGAAATCTTCACCATCCATAGTTGTAAGCATCAAGGCTCCACCGGAGAAGACCTTCTTCACAACGTATGGACCTTCATAATTAGGAGTCCATTTGCCCCTGTTATCTGTACCGGGAGGAAGGATCCTCTTCAAAACTAGATCACCAGTTTGATAGCTTCGAGGACGCACTTTCTGATCAAAGGCTCTCTTCATCCTTCTCTGATACAACTGCCCATGGCACAAAGCTGCTAACCATCTTTCCTCGATAAGGCTCAACTCGTTAAACCTTGTTCGAATCCACTCAGCTTCGTCAAGCTTGACATCTAGCAAGACTCTCAGAGAAGGAATCTCCACTTCAACAGGTAGGACAACTTCCATACCATACACAAAGGAGTAAGGGGTTGCCCCGGTCGACGTACGTACTGAAGTACGGTACCCATGCAAAGCGAAAGGCAACATCTCATGCCAATCCTTGTACGTCACGACCATCTTCTGCACAATCTTCTTAATATTCTTGTTTGTCGCCTCTACATCACCATTCATCTTCGGTCTGTAAGGAGAAGAATGTGATGTTCAATTTTGAAATCTCTGCAAAGCTCTTTCATCATCTTGTTATTGAGATTCAAACCATTGTTAGTGATGATTCTCTCAGGAACCCCATAACGACAGATGATTTCCTTCTTAATGAACCGGGCAACCACTTGTTTAGTCACATTAGCATAGGAAGCTGCTTCCACCCATTTGGTGAAGTAATCAATCGCAACCAAGATGAAGCGATGTCCATTAGAAGCAGTGGGCTCAATCTTCCCAATCATATCAATGCCCCACATGGCGAACGGCCAAGGCGAGTTCATGACATTCAGAGGGCTTGGTGGTACATGCACCTTATCAGCATAGATTTGACACTTATGGCACTTCCGAGCATACTTGAAACAATCGGATTCCATAGTCATCCAGTAATAACCGGCTCTCAACAATTTCTTAGACATTGCATGACCACCAGCATGGGTACCAAACGAACCTTCATGCACTTCTTGCATCAACATGTCTGCTTCGTGTCTATCCACGCATCTGAGCAGAACCATGTCAAAGTTCCTCTTGTATAGCACATCATCCTTATTCAAATAAAAGCTTCCAGCTAGCCTTCTCAGGGTTTTCTTATCATTCTTCGACGCTCCTTCAGGATACTCCTGGCTCTTGAGGAAGTTCTTGATATCATAGTACCACGGCTTCTCATCAACAACAGACTCGGCTGCAAACACATACGCAGGCCTCCCGAGTCGATTCACCGTAACATGTGGCACATGATTCCACCAATGAACTTTGATCATAGAAGACAAAGTAGCCAAGGCATCAGCCATCTGATTCTCGTCTCGGGGGACATGATACAACTTCACCTTCTTGAAGAACGTCAGTATTCTTCTGGTGTAATCTCTGTAAGGAATCAGATGCGGCTGATTGGTATTCCAATCTCCATTGACCTGATTGATCACTAGAGCGGAATCTCCATAAATGTCAAGAGTCTTGATCCTCAGATCGATGGCTTCTTCTATCCCCATTATGCAAGCTTCATACTTGGCCTCGTTGTTGGTCACGTCAAAAGTCAGCCTGGCAGAAAAAGGTATATGAGCACCTTTAAGATTGATAAGCACTACACCAACACCGTTGCCATTCACATTCACAGCCCCATCAAACATCAACGTCCACTTGTCATCAGGATCCGGTCCTTCCTCGACAAGAGGCTCTTCACAATCTTTCATCTTAAGATACATGATGTCTTCATCAGGGAATTCAAACATCATCGGCTGATAGTCATCAATTAGTTGCTCGGCAAGGTAGTCTGACAGAATACTACCTTTGATGGCCTTCTGCGACGTGTACTGGATATCATATTCTGTTAAAATCATCTGCCAACGGGCAACACGTCCGGTGAGAGCCGGCTTCTCAAAGATGTACTTCACTGGATCCATCTTAGAAATCAACAAGGTAGTATGGTTCAACATATACTACCTCAGTCGGCGAGCAGCCCAGGCCAAAGCACAGCAAGTTTTCTCAAGCTGTGAATATTTGATTTCACAGTCGGTAAACTTTTTGCTAAGGTAGTATATGGCATGCTCTTTTCGACCAGACTCGTCATGCTGTCCCAATACACACCCCATTGACTTCTCAGTCACTGACAGGTACATTATCAGTGGTCTCCCAGGAACTGGAGGAATAAGGATTAGAGGCTTTTGTAAATACTCTTTTATCTTGTCAAAAGCTTTCTGACAGTCGTCATTCCACCTGATTGCTTGATTCTTTCTTAGCAATTTGAATATCGGTTCACACGTGGCAGTTAGGTGAGATACAAACCTTGCAATGTAGTTCAATCTCCCTAAGAACCCACGAACCTGCTTTTCAGTTTTCGGTTCAGGCATCTCTCGAATAGCTTTGACTTTCGCTGGATCAACCTCAATCCCTTTCTCACTGACAATGAAGCCTAACAGCTTCCCGGATCTCACCCCAAATGTACACTTGTTTGGATTCAGCCTCAGTTTGAACTTTCTCAACCGATCAAACAACTTCTGCAAATTAACCAGGTGCTCCTCTTCTGTCTGCGACTTCGCAATCATATCATCCACGTATACTTCAATCTCTTTGTGCATCATGTCATGAAAGAGAGTCGTCATAGCCCTCTGATAGGTAGCACCGACATTCTTCAGCCCAAATGGCATCCCCTTATAGCAGAACGTGCCCCAATGTGTAATGAATGTCGTCTTTTCCATGTCTTCTGGCACCATCTTGATCTGATTATAACCAGAAAAACCATCCATGAAAGAGAAAACCGAGGATTGAGCCATATTATCAACCAATACATCAATGTGAGGTAATGGGAAATCATCTTTCGGACTCGCTCTATTCAAATCCCGGTAATCGACACACATTCTGACTTTGCCATCCTTCTTCGGCACGGGAACGATGTTGGCCACCCACGGGGGATAAGTGGTCACTGACAAGAAACCCACATTGAACTGCTTCTGAACCTCTTCCTTGATCTTAACAGCCATATCAGGACTCGTTCTCCGAAGCTTCTGCTTGACCGAAGGACATTCTTCTCTGAGAGGTAGTCTATGCACCACGATATCGGTATCCAACCCAGGCATATCTTGATATGACCAGGCGAATATCTCCATATATTCTCTCAACATCTCAATCAACCTGCTTTTGACATCTTCTTTCAAAGCAACCCCGATCTTAATATCTCTTCTGGCGTCCTCAGTACCAAGGTTAATAATCTCCAACTCCTCCTGATGAGGTTGGATGACCCTTTCCTCTTGCTTCAACAATCTGACCAATTCTTTAGGGAGTTCACAGTCTTCTTCACTCTCCTCTTCAGCTTGGTAGATGGGATTATTGAAATCATACTGAGCCATAACAGAACTGTTCATAGTGGATTCCGTGAGATCACTTCTGCATGTTTAATGCTTTGTTTTAGAAAAAGAGTTCAAGAAAGTCACAAAAAACAAAAACATTGCCATTTTTATTTGTTTGAAAAATGAATACAAAAAAAGAAAGACAGGGATCACAAAATTGTTTGCAAAACGTCCTTTATTAATGATATCATTGAAAAACATGATGAGGCCCTACAATGAACCACTACGCCTTGGGCAGAACGTAGGGTTTTGTGCAAAATGAAAAAACAAAAGAAAATTACTCTGTTTGAAGAGTAACTTGGACCACATCTTCTGCCGTCCAATTGTTGATCGACTCCCCTGGTGCACACGGGCGAACCCAGTTGTCCAGATCACAATCGCTGTCCCCGTCTTCACTACTGGTTGCAAAGACATCACCGTGATTCATCAGCCCAGCGCTAGTAAAGGTACTCGGACCTGTTTACACACTCTGCTCCGCCTACAAAGGTTGATAACCAATTCCGAATTTGTCTTCTTTCACGGGCAAGTCCACCATCTTGCCCCAGCCTTCTGCTTTACCAGAGTTGACAACCTCTACCGCCTGCTTATACGATGCAATTGAGGCACTTGGCTTCTTCTGCTCAGCAAAAGCCACCCTCTCAAGAGCAACAGTCTTGAATGCCTGGCATAAGGTCTCATGGATCTCACCATCCACCTCTACATATTTGAAAGAGGATAGGTGACTCACCAGAATATCTTCTTCACCGCACACGGTCACAATCTGACCATTCCAGATATACTTCAATTTCTGGTGGAGAGTTGACGAAACTGCCCCAGCTGCGTGAATCCAAGGACGTCCCAACAAACAACTATATGCGGGCTGGATGTCCATCACATAGAAGACGATGTCGAATACCTCCGGACCAATCTTCACCGGCAATGTGACTTCACCAAAAACAAACCGTTTAGATCCATCGAATACACGCACAATCAGGTCACTTGGAGTGACGATAACCCCTTCCACATCAATCTTGCCCAAAGTCTTCTTAGGCAGCACATTCAGCGAAGAGCCAGTGTCTACCAACACGTGAGACAACACTGCACCCTTGCACTCCATGGTGATATGCAAGGCCTTGTTATGGTTACGACCCTCAGGCGTTAAGTCCAGGTCTGTGAACCCCAAACCATGCCTGGTACTCACATTGGCAATCACTCCCTCCAGTTGGTTGACAGAAATCTCTTGAGGCACGTAAGCCAGATTCAGCATTTTCAACAAGGCATTACGATGTGCCTCAGAGCACAGAAGCAATGAGAGTATAGAAATTTTGGACGGAGTCTGATTCAGCTGATCTACAATCTTGTAGTCACTCTTCTTGATTATTTTCATGAACTCCTCCATGTCCTTCTCAAACGAGCCCTCAGGCGCCTCTTTCTGAGCAGGTTCTTCATCAACCACAGCCTGTTTACCTTTAGCCTTAGCAAGAGCTTCGGCATTGTTATCTCTCAACGGTTGCGGAGCAAACAGACGTCCACTTCTGGTAAACCCTCCTGGTCCTCCAACATTGTCCACAACTGGACTCACAATCACAGGGGTTTTACCAGGCACACCAATAGTCACAGGAGCTTGATTCACCGGCCTAACCTGACTCTTAGCCCTTCGATTGTTGCGGTAAGCGTTGTCATACTTCCATGGCACAACCCTACTATCAACAACCCTTCTGCCTGAAGCAATGATGGTAGTTGGAGTATTGACGGTTACAGGAGCAGAGATGGTAACAGGAGTACCACTAGCTGCAGGCGCCCTAACAGCCCTCTGACCACGTCCCTCAGACGGTTTGAAATAGATAGTGACGGTTGACACCACCCCACGATCTCTAACAGCCTGACTGAACTGCAAACAGCCCTCGTCAATCAAACTCTGTATACCAGCCCTCAACTGATCACAACCATTCTCTGACTCTGAGCAGTCTACACAGCCTTCACAACATCCCGGGAATACTCCCCCATTCAACAAACGGTTCTTTACAACAAACAACGATGTCTGAACATCCTCCACACTAATCACCAAGTCTTCAGCTTCTCCCCCTTCGACATTGTTCACTTTGTGTGCACCATGCAGAGGCATAGGGTTGTTTACAACATTCGGCACAGGAGCAAAATTGATAGTTTTAGCGTCAATTAGGTCCTGGACCTTATGATGAAAAGCCCTGCAGTTATCAATGTGGTGCCCCGGTGCACCAGAATGGAAATCACATCGCACGTTGGCATCATACCCAGGTGGTATTTTTATCAACGGAGCCATGGTTCTCAACTCCACGAATCCCAATCTGAGCAACTCAGGTAGCAACTCAGCATAGGTCATCGGTAAAGGATCAAAACGTCGATCAAGCATCCTCTGTCTCGGCTGATACGGACGTTGTTGTTGTTGTTGTTGTGGCGGTTGTGGTTGTTGTTGAACCCTCTGTTGTTGCTGTTGACGAGGTTGAGGCGCCGGAATAGTCACAGCAGCAACCTGGCGATACTGATTTCTGTTTACATTTCTTCGGTGTTGCACCGCATTGGTTTCACCCTCTCTCCGGCGAGGTGTCCCAGCAAACGGTTTCTTGGAAGACGAGGAACCCACATCCTAAATTTTCCCAGCTTTAATCAAACTTTCAGTCCTCTCACCACAGATTACAACGTCTGAGAAACTACCGAATGGGCAACTTCCCATCCGGTCCATGAATACACCCTGCAAAGTACCAATGAACATATCAGTCAGTTCCCTCTCCAGCATAGGGGGTTGTACTCTTGCAGCCAATTCACGCCACCTCTGGGCGTACTCCTTGAAGCTTTCACCAGATTTTTGACAAAGACTCTGCAACTGAGTCCGGCTCGGCGCCATGTCCATGTTATGTTTATACTGCTTCAAGAAGGCCTCACCCAAGTCTTTCCAACATCGGATAGAATCTCTCTTAAGCTCCATGTACCAATCCAAGGAAGCCCCAGATAAGCTGTCCTGGAAGAAATACATCCACATTTTCTCATCATCTGTGTAAGCAGAGATCTTCCTATAATAGGCCTGCACGTGGGTGCGAGGGCAAGAAGTACCATTGTATTTATCAAATGAGGGCGCTTTGAATTTGTAAGGGATCCTCAACCCTTCCACCAAACCCATGTTGGTCACATCAAACCCAAGGGAGTTCTGACATTCCATAGCTCGGATCTTCTCAGCAAGGGCATCCACCTTCCGATCCCTCTCTTCGACTCTCACTAAATCATCGTCTTCACTGAGCAGAGTGAACATATCCTCTTGTCTATCAACAATCGGAGCAGGATGACAAATCGGAGCCCGGGTAGCTCTGGCATTAACAGTCTCTGCAGCAAGAGGTTGTCCGTTGATTCTGATACCCCTCAATTCATCCCCTACAGCGTAGTCATTGGCGGGAGCAGCAGCAGCAACATTATCGTGAACGGGTACCCCCACTAGTGAAGCACGGTTAGACGGCGAAATCACAGCTTCCTGTCTCTGGGCTAAGGCACGCAGCTCCTCTTGCCCTTGAACAACCCCTTGCATCATTGTCATAAACTAGGCCATGTTTGCCCTCATCTCAGCCAATTCTGCTTGAACCTGGTCCATGTTCCTCTGATGATTCAATCTGGTTGAGTAGCGGTGCGGTCGTTGATCAGCTATCCTGCCTGACACAGAAACCAGAGTGAGAAGTCATGATCAAGAACACCTGTTATGCAAAATGATATGTGTATGATGCGTGTGATGCGTATGCAGGTTAACTTTTCTTTTTCTATGCATTATTATTATTTATTTATTTGAAAATAAACATGCTATGATGCAAATGATGGAGCCATGACTGGTTGGCTGAGTATCACACGGCACGGGATCAAAGCTTCGGCCTGAATTCGGAACCGCAAAGTCATCTGAGACCCAAAATCATCTGAACCCATACTTCTGAACCACGCCACCATCTGAGCAAGTACCCTCAAATTCAGCCCAGGGATCCGAAATAAACGGAACCCTCTGATCAATACCAGGGTCAAACCTCCGGCGTCCAGAAATAAAGATCCATAAATCCGGCTTAAGGTCACCAACACAGCATCACTGGCAGAAATTTGTACTTGCAAGAATCAAACCCTCCCCTCACAGGTAAATTCTAACAAGGTCATCCTAAGGCGGACAATGGTCTCGACAATCGGGCAAAGATACTCAACGGGTTTGCCCTTTCGGGTGTGCCGTTGCAGCTCTCTTAAGATCATCTAAACCAAAGATCTGGGAAAGAACGGTCACCGAAGTCAATAGCTCAGATGAGATAACCCAACCTGAGTGGAATAACTCCAAACGGAAGGACTCTTTCAAATGAACCTCGTCCGGCTGTGGTATGTCACGTCGCAACAACATGCTGATACAGCAAGTGAGGAGATGTGAGACCACGCTAATCCTAGGTGTATACTCGGGCCTGGGTTTTAGCCCCACTCAGAACACCCACCCCAAATCAGAGAAACCACCTGTACAGAAGACAGCACAATGATAGCATGATGCATGCAAACATTTATGCAAATATATACACAACATAATAATCATAAATGCAATAAATAGAGCAATAAAAGCAACCAAAACTATCCTAGAGAACGCTAGGAGAGACTCGCTTAGGGAAGATGGACCAGCAAGAGGTCAACTTCACTTTATCCCCAGCAGAGTCGCCAGCTGTCGCATTACGCGAAAAACCGGCGGAGAAAACGAAACAACAGAGCCACCACCGTGCGTTATTTATCCCAAAAGAGGGAAAGGAAACGCTCGAAGTAAACCTGGATAGAACATGGTCTCGCAACCAGAGAAAGATGGGATCGGGAGTCGGTTATGCGAAGGGAAGGTATTAGCACCCCTACGCATCCGTCGTACTCGACGGGATCCACGCACAAAAGAACGGATAAGGTTGCTAAAAATTGAACACAAACTGCACACACTGGCTGAAAGGAGACACAGAAAGACAAAAGAAACTAACTCGGCAGGATATCGCATCCTGGGCCTACGTAGTCTGTCAGGCACAGACATCAGAGTCGACGTAGTTCGGGACATGGGGAAACGTGCTCGCTAGGATGTCGCATCCTATGCATACGTATCTTCTCTGACTGGAGAAGAATCAGAGCACTCGTAGCTCGGCTAACGCACGCCAAACAAAACCACACAGGAAACAGACTGCCAATCGCTGGACTTACGTCAGACTCCACACTAACAGGCAAACATGGAAACCGAATGCCAATCGCTGGACTTACATCAGACTCTGAACCAACAAACACACACTGGAAACCAAATGCCAATCGCTGGGCTTACATCAGACTCCAAGCACACAACAAACACAGGAAACCAACTGCCAATCGCTGGACTTACGTCAAATTCCAAACACACACAAAGGGGTTGAAAAAGAAAAAGGGCGCCCGGAGAGATCAGCTCATCTCCTGCCTACGTACCTCATCTGGTATGAGGATCAGGGCGACGTAGTTCCCCTACGCAGGGAAAGAACTTCTAACCTAACCAGAGACTGGGAAATGACAAACTAGAAGGGAGACTGACTCGAGCCTAATAGTTATCATGTAAATTCACCATGGTCCTAGGTTGAGGTTTCTATCTAACTTGCACGGGGAGCAAGCTATCCTAACAGCACAGGCAAATACACAAGCACAATAAACAATCACACACACTATATGCAATCAATTGGGCTCATACAAGGTTAGGCTGTGAAACACAAGCCAACTGGAATCGGGTGTAGTTAGCTCTTAACCCTAACATTGAAAGTTAGGGTGAAGCAGATGAAATGGGAAGTGAGGGTAAGACCTCACAACTCTTATCCCTGGCCTGGGAGAGCTTGACTCAAATAGAAGGTGTGGGAGTTCAGAAAGTAGGAACTCTTCTATCCACATATGACTGACACAACATAGATCTTGGGCTATTATCCACAATGCATCAACACAAGGTGTGTGAGCAGAGTGGATGACACACTGAATAGTAGGAGATGGACTACACATCTCTTTTATCTGCCAATTGCCTCATAAGAGGACTTTTCCTGCTTGGCACAAAGATAAACAAACACAAGCATTGCCTCTTAAGGAGGACTTCAGACAGGTGCCTGCCCAAGTAACAGGACAGGTCTTCCAGACTACATGAAGTCAGAGAGTTATACCTCAAATGGTTAAGCAACCAAGCAAAGCAAAAGCAAGTTCAAAAGAACTCAAAGCAACTTATGTACCTGAAAAAAATCTAACCCAATCAGTATACAACTCAAACAATCAAACAGACAGTTAATCACACAATCAGACAGACAAGGCATTTAGCAACAATGTGCAAGGCACAAGCCAATGGGCACAACACAAATAACTTGGCATCAACCTACAAAACAACTCAAAGTTATTCAATATTAACCACTTAATCAACTCAAGAGAGTGGGCAACTCCAATCATGGCAATGTGCTTCTTAACCTGAAATCCACAACCCAAATGATAAGTCCAAACCACTAGGTCCAAGCCTAGGGCCAAAAGAGGGTCAAACATTCAAAACAGAACATGAAATTTAACATGGATCAACTTCAATCAATTAAGAACACAATCCAAAAGGTCCCATATCATTATTATCAACCAAATTCATTTCATGAACCAAATATGGCAAGGTATGCAAATTGTAACCACATTGTGACATCAGAATGATCAAATGCACATTAATTCAAAAATGGTTCAAATAATCTTGGCAAAATTCATGAGTAAACAGAACATACAACATGATCACGACATAAAAAATTAGAGGCATTGGACATCCTTAGGCATGGTAGTCAAATTGCATAAGTCAAGGCAAGTACAATCAAGCACATGTGTGACACCAAATGGCATACCAACTTAGCATAGGCCTAAAACAGAAATGAAACATGGTAAAAACCTCAAACCAAAGCCAAAACAACATTCAACATGTCTAGAAATAGTGTGCAAAGTTTCACATTCATTGGATAAAGAACAAGCATTTCACAAACAAATGAAAATCAATGCAATTCAAAAGCTCACATATGACCATCCAGAAAGAAAAATCTCAATCAAATCAGAAATCAATCCAAAATTTCCACCAAAAGTCATGAGCATTCACAACATCCATATCAAGCATCATATAAAAAATCAAGGCATTTGGATTTCATTTGGCATGGCAAACAAATTAATCAAGTTGGACATCACAAGGTGTGACACCAATTGTCACACCTACCTTAACATGATCATAAAACAGAAACCACAAATGGTAAAAATACCAAATTGACACCAAAATGTCAAGCAATGACTCTAGTTTCCACATGTAAAATTTCATGAGCATTGGATAAACAACCAGCATTTCACAAAAGATATGGCAAGGCAAGGTACAAAATGAACATGTATACACAAACCCTAGCACCAAATATTTTCCAGCCGTGCACAATTTATGGAAAAATGTTCATAAAATACTAGACACAAAATGGAATGCAATGCAAAAATCCTCATATTTTTTGGAGAATTTATCACTTAGATATGAATTTTGGAAGTCAAAGCAAAATAAAAAAATGCATGAAGCTATGGCATATGAATGTAAGGAGGGAAAAGGAAATAATGAAGCATATTTGAAAAAATGTCACAAGCTGGAATCGAATTGAAGCCAATTTCAAACAGCCAGGCGCGCGCATGTGAAACACGGTCGTTTCACTTAAACCCTAAAACACACGTGCATGCATAATCCGCAGGAAACACGATGAACACGCAAGAGAATTCGCAGGAAACGTATGAAGGTTGCAACAAAATTCGCAGGTAATGTGCAGGTAGTTATGAACATGATGAAGATCTTGAAGATCTTCATCCACGAATTTCCAGAAAAATTTCAACATGTCCAGAATTGAAAATCAAGCATAGAAACATGTAGATCCTTCATCACACATCAATAATCACCAATCATTTCATCAAAAACACATCACACATGCATGAATCGAAGAGAAAAAAGATTCATCAACAAAACTTCAAACGATCAGTTCTCACTCAAAATAGCACGAAATTGCACGATTCAAAGCCTAAATTACTCAGCATAGCAAAATCTATAACATCATGGCAATGAAAATCAAAATTATGAGAGTTGATTTTGTGACCTCTTGTAGAGCAGTTCTGGAACTAGCTGGATTCAAGCCTTTGCGATGCTCCAAGAGTCTTCTAAAATGCTCGTACACGTAATTGGAGGAAGAATTGAGGTTCAAATGTGCACGATCTCTCCAAAATCAGATTTCACCATCGATGAGTTCAAGCTTCAAGCTGCTTCAAACTGCACGAATTCCTTTGGTTCTAGCTTCAAACTTGCTCACTAATGTTACCAGATGATGAATTGAACAAGAAAAATGGAGTGTGTTTGAAGAATTTGAAAGAAAAAAATGAGAGAAAAATTCCAAGAATTGGATCTAGATCTGAAAAAGTGATTATGGTTATTGAAAAACAGTTATGATTTGTCTTATATACATCCTCCTAATCACTTCCCTAAACATGTTTAAGCAATGGTTAAGTGGATTAGCAAAATAGGAGTGTAAGTGCAAAATTGATATTTCACCTTATGCATGAAAATTATGGATGAACAGTACACGAAATGCATTTGAATTTCACTCAAAAGGTCATTTTGGAGCCAATGGAAGTGGTAGAATGCTTAAACAATGAACCAAATTTGAACTTTAATTTTCCCTCCAAAAATTAAGTGAAAATGCAAATGATTATGTGATGAGAATTGGTGTAATATGATGCATGATTTGGAAATTATAGGTCAAAACAAGAACAATGCAAAAAGAACCACTCCATTTGGACTTTTGGTTGAGAAGTTATGCACATTTGAAGTTCAAACCACCCTTGGCCATGTTTGATCCATATCTCTTCAACCATACATGAGAAATTCATGATCCTTGACTTTTTGGAAATGGGAGAGAAAGATCTTCAACTTTCATGTCGGACAAAATTTCATTTGAAGCTTTCTTGATGATGTAATCTTGAGTTGAAAACCTTTCCATTTTTGGCAATTTCAAATTACAGGTCACTTACTATTTTTGGAAAGTTTTGATCTGACCTCAAATTCTTCAATGTTGATGTTTGAAATGTCAAATGAGACTTGTTCCCACATGAATGAGGACTCTCTAACCATCTCCCACCTCCAAATCCATGGTTGAACTGACAGTTGACTTCTGTTGACTTTTTAGGGTTTCAGATGAATTGTACACTGACTGATGAGCTTTGAGCCTTCAATCTTTGGCCAACCCACCTCAAAATGATCCTTGGGTCACATGAACTCATTGTACCAACCCTAGGGCTTTGATTCCATGGAAAATGCACTTGCTTGCTTGCACAACTGAATCTCCTGACCAGTCTAGCCTGATGACTTGATGGACTATGCAATGAACAATGCAATGTTAATGACCTAAAATGAAAACGTATATACAAATGGGAGGTGCAAATTTGAGGTGCTACATCTTGGAAGCACATTCAGAGTCCATAGGAGCTTCTGACAGAATTTCTTTTTCAAGTTTTTCACTCTTTCTTTTTAGGGTAAATTTTTCTTTTTCTAAACTACGGACTCTTTCTTTTAAAATAGAGTTTTTTTCCAGCAGTTCACTATGGGCTTCAGAATCGACTACATGAATCTATTTTAGATTCTTATATCTTTGTTGAAGCTTCTGACTCTTTTTTAGAATCTCAGCTAAGGATAATTCTAATTTAGAATGAGTGAGATGAGAAAATAACTCTTTAGAATCTATGTCTGATTCTGAATTTGATTCTGATTCAGATCTTCGGTGCTAGTTTTCAGAGCCATGTTAGCATGCTCTTCTTCAGAGTCATATTCTGAAGATTCAGAGTCATCTCAGCTTTCCATCAAAACCTTCTCCTTCTCTCGAAAGAATTTATTTTTAGGCTTGAGTTTGGGACACTCATTCTTATAATTTCCAAGCTCTTTTCACTTAAGCAGGTAACATCCTTGTCAGCTCTAGACTTCTTCTGCTCAAAGTTTGACTCAGATCTTCCACCTGTTCTTATGTAGCCTCTGAACTTAGTTTGTCTTTGCTTCCAGAGTTGTTTGACCATTCTGGAGAGTACTGATAGCTCGTCCTCTTCTTTAGAGCTTTCTTCGGGATCTTCTTCATCATCTTGAATAGCTTTAGCCTTCTCAGGCTTTCCTTTGAACTCCAAAGCTACATAATTTTCTTTCTTCTGGGGCTCATCTTCTTCAATATAAATCTCATGACTCCTTAGAGAACTTATAAGATCTTTTAGAGTTGTGATATTCAGATCCTTTGAAAACTTAAGTGTTCTCACCATTGGCCTTCATTTCTTTGGTAGATTTCTGATGATTTTCTTTACGTGATATGAAGTGGTATAACCCTTATTCAGAACTTTTAATCCATCTATAAGAGTTTCAAAATCTTGATAACATCTCCTCAATCATTTCATCCTCTTCCATTTTGAAAGATTCATACTTCTGGATTAAATCCAAGGCCTTAGTTTCCTTTACTTGCTCATTTCCTTCATGAGTCATTATTAAGGAATCAAATATAGACTTAGCATATTCTTTATTTTTAATCTTTTCATACTCTGAATAGAAAATAGTATTCATTAATATATTTTTGGATTTATGATGTTTCTTGTGATCCTTCTTTTGTTGATAATTCATTTTGCTTCTTTCAAGCTTTATATCATTTGCATTTGTAGGATGTGTGTAACCATTTATTACCATATCTCATAGATCTGCATCACAACCTATGAAGAAACTTTCATTTCTATCTTTCCAATAGTAGGAATTTTCTCCATCAAAGATTGGATGTTTAGAAGAGAAATGATCTTTATCATTGTTTCCATCTGTCATTATGTGTTTCAAAAAATGGATCTTTATCTAACACACTTAAGTGTTTGAAACAAAGTAATCAATACCAGAACCGGAGCTCTGATGCAAATTGAAGGTTCAGGAAACACAAGAAAGATGGATTTAATTGGGTGTCAAATGCGATAGATTTTTGTGACCCCAAAAACAATAACAACAATGATAAAAATGACAAGGTATTTTTATCTTGGTTCATCGTTAACTAGGTTATTCCAGTCCACTCGTCAGAGTGATTTTTCCTTCTCAACAAGATTTAATCCAATAATCAAACTAATTAAAATCTCAAAGACTACCCATCAATGACTTCTTAAGGATTCTAACTAAAATTAGTCCTTTAAGGAATTACAACTCAAAGACTACCCGTCAATGACTTCTTGAGGCTACAACCTAGTCCCTCAAGGAATTTAACAACTATTAAATACAAGGTTTGTCTTTACAATATTGCTTATAAATAAGAAGATACATAAAGTGATAAACAAACTTTACACTTAAGAATATATCAAATTAAGTGCTAAGTGTTTCTCTCTATTTCCTCTTTCTCAATATTGATTTTTTCTATTGAAATTCTTTCAGCATTCATATATGTTTCGTCAATGAATTTCTTCGTTCTCGTTCCTCTGGTTTCTCAATATTCTTTGTCCTCTTTACATAGATGATGAAAAATACCGTTGGAGGATATAATTGGAAACTTCTTCAATTCCATAGTTGTAATGATGGTACGAGGTTGAGCCATAAATCGTGGATGATTGAGAGAAAATCTTGTATAGTCGTTTGTAGTATAATCCTTTGGAATATCAGTGTATCTGCCTTTTTGATTTTGCCGCTCAAATTAGACTATTTTCTAGAATATTCATTTAGTCATTTTTTTGTAAATCATTGGCTTCGTATATGAGATGTTATATATATACCAGAGTTCAGAGCCTTTAAGGTAAACTTTAGAGTCTAGTGAAAATGAGGTTTAAATTTATCAGAGTAATTCTGGATTGTTTACTTCAGAAGCGTTGACTAAGATATCCAGAGTTGACTTTAATTAAGCACTTCTTCATATTCTAACTTTGGTTCAGTGTCTGATGAAGTCCAGAGTTCAGAGTCTCTCTATCCAAAGTCCAGATTCCATAGTATTTCTACCCAGAGTCTAGAGTCTGTTTTGTTCAGTGTTTGACTTGTTCAGAGTCTGTTTTATCCAACATCTGCCTTGTTCAGATTCTGCACACTCAACAAGTTATTATAATACAAAATTGTTCTTTATACTTTGTTATCATTAAAACTTAAGGTTGTAGATGTAGAACCAAACTTGTTCCAACACAGACTCCTCTTCCCCGACCACACCTGACTCTACGTGTTACTACTGTTGTAAATCATGGAGGCTCTCTTGTAACACTTGATTCATGCAAAAAATTCATACATATCAGTTAATATTTTCACTATGGAAACTTGGTCATTAGTATTGTTCTTATTGTTGTTGGTATATGTGTTTGCCTTCGTCATCATGAGATGGGGACATACTATTGTTGAAATACGCGTGTATGGACCAAGTCAGTTTTAGTGGCCCCATAATGGATGTCAAATGTACTCAAAAAAGTACATCAATGATAACTCTACCAACGATGGTCAATAAAGTCAGAGTCGAACTCTCTTATAAATTGTATATATCTTTTTTCATTGGGTTATTCTCTTTATATATTAGTTTTGACCCATTTTACACAAAGGTTCATGAGAAGCAATTTAATATGATTTCCCCTTTTTCGTATGACTTCTTAACGATGATTGAGAATTAAACATGATTACCTAAATCCTTGGTCATGATATCTTTAATCTACCATAATTATTCATAAATGTGTTATTTATCATATCTCAATCAGATATCGTCTTGCACTAAGCTTGCGCCGACATAACCATCTTGACCATCAAATATTTCAACCAGGTCTTGTTCTTTTAAGAGGAGAGGGGAGGGATGAGAGCAAAACCCCTCAAAAATATACATTTTGCATCCCCCTAAAATGGGGGATTTGGAGGGAAGTGGATGAATATGAATTTTGATAATTAAAAAATTATTATGTTTACTAAAATATCCTCAATTTTATTTTAATATTTTAAAATAATTTATTTTTCTTTCGTGTTATTAGTGATTTTTCTCTATTACATCCATCAACTTATTACGATTGTTCTCCATCTTCAAATTATTTTTTGTATTTTTGTACCTAATATAAATTATAACCACCGTAATTTTTTTTGTTTTTTTATGTATTTAAAAGTTGTTGCTAAACATAGTTTAATTTATTTTGGAGTTAATTATAATACAAATCATGTGTACTAAATTTTATTTACTGTTATGTGATAAGTTAAAACTTTTTTAATCACTCAATATTATAAAATTTATTATCAAAAATATTTATGAATTTTTCAACTTTGAATATCACATTATTTATAAGATCATAAGGATTATCCATAAAATTTCTCTTTTCCTCTCTCCTTTTCACTTTTGAACCAAATATATATATATATATATATATATATATATATATATATATATATATATATATATTATATATATATATATATATATATATATATATATATTATATATATATATATATATATATATATAATATATATATATATATATATATATAATTTAAAAAAATATTTCACCTTCCATCCTCCTTCTTTCCTTCTATTAAAATCCCTTATCTCATTCCCTCATTTGAACCAAACAGAAATTAGAGTATGTCCATTAGAAATATTTAAAAGAGTTTTATACAATGATAAAGTTCTATAATTATTTTTATTATAAGAAATATGATGTTACATAATGGATAGTAAAAAATGATTGAAATGGATTAAATAAGTTACTGTATCATATATTTAATAGCAATTAACTTTTTTTAATAATCAATTATCAACTAAAAAATGAACATGTTATTTAAAGATGCATGTTTTATTATCATTTGAGCAAAGTATAAATAGTTCCTATTGAATTAAACAATTAATTAATAACATATTACAACATTTACAATTGAACTAATTAAGAAAATTGAAAAAGAATGTTTTATAAAATTTAAGAAAAAAAGGTTCACAAATGTGACTGCGCAACTGAAAGTGGGTTTGCCTTTGTGGCAAAATAGAAATGATGAGTCTCTATCTCTATATATATTATCATATAAAAAAGTACCTTGTATTACACTCTTTGAATCAATTCCTTAAAAAATACTCACCCCTTCTCTTTCCAAAAAAAAATAAAAAAATCTGTTAAAAAAAGAAGAGATGGAGACAGTGAGTGTGTGGTAGTGCAGTGGTGCAGTTTCCATTCATCTTTTACCACTTCTTTAACTAACTTGGATTGCACTCTTTGAATCCCTTTCTTCTAAAAGACTTATCCTTCATTAAATGATAACCATAATAATTGGTTCAAAACCCAATAAAAAATCTAAGTCAAGCTTAGGCTTATTAGCAATCAAAATCGCAGCCTTCAAAGTTTGTTGAAAAACAACTTAGACACATACGTATATAATGGTACACATACATATACAAATATATGCTAGAAATACATAACTACTTATAATTAAAAATTATTTTAAATAATTATATTTTTATTAACAGTATCATCATTTTATTAACCAATTTTTTTTATTTTATTAATCAGTTTTATTTCTCCTTTTAAAATTATTGTTCACGAATATTATTTACATGGTACTTTTCATAACAATATTCATAAAATATATTTTTTATTAAAAATATATTATTCACCGTATAAATATGGTAAACAGTATATACGGTGTAAGTATTGACATATAAAATGAGTGTAAGAATAACATTGTTGTATAATATATTGCTATTTTTACATGGCTTCCTATGTCAAATATTTATAGGTTAATATTACTATATAATTTATCGATTAATATCCGTCTCATAAAAGTGTCTCATTTATATTTTTTATGTCTCAAAATAAATGATGTTTAGAATATTAATATAATATTTATTATTATTTTTTCACTTCTATACTTTTATTTATTAATTTTTACTCTTTTCAACAACTCAATTAACTATAATAAATAAGAATATTTTAGTAAATAATATTAATTTTATGATTAAAATTAACACATCTAATTATTTTCTTAACAATCGTGTAAGCCCAAATAAGATATTTATTATGAGACGGAGGAAGTAGTAAATTTGACTAATGAATTATAACGTGATTAATAATCAATATTTTTTATAATTAATAAAATGATAAAATTGATTAATCACAAATTTTATATTTCCATTATAAAAATAATTTTAAAAATAAAAACACTTTTTTATAAATAGTATTATTTTTAATTATAAGAAAAGTATTCATCTTAGAAGTGTAAATATTGGATATAACAATAGTTTAACGAATTTATCAATATAAAAATAAGTTCTTAATAGCCTAACACACCAAAAAGTCCACCTTGCCTAATATATTTTCGTTGAAATTAATAAAAATTAGGTCAAATATTTCATGTAGATAATTATTCACTAAAATAAATTATATAATATTCTGTGAGGACAAATTATAAACTCTGATCACCTCATTTTTCTTCTAATTAATTATGATTTTTAATGTCATATATTATATATATATATATATATATATATATAATATTATATAATATATATATATATATATATATATATAAAAGTAGAAATATTTGTGCCTATACATATATGTGTTCCAGTATAGAAAATTTTCAAAACCGCTTATATGGAATGGATCATATTGAATTTTTCTCAAATTCAACCTATTTCATCTCCACTAAAAAATGGATGTACAAGCACTTTTCAACAAAAATGAATGGAAAAAGGATAACGCTATTTATGTTTTATGAACTAAATAACTAATTCAATATGAAAAAAAATATTTTAAACATTTAATTTAAAGAAGTGCGTGATATTACAGGGTAGGCACATGCATGTTTGTACCACATCTAAAAAGTGAATTAGATTTAGACCAAAAATAAAAGTAAAATAGATAAAAGTCTATGCATATATTATTTGAACTTAAACATAACTAGTATGTATGAAAACATTTTTACTGTTAAAGATGGTAGAAAATTCTAGTTTTCTAAAATATAAATTAACAACAATAATGGCTGTCACCTTCTTTAGATTTGATGGCTAGTATAATACTCGTTTTTCTTTAAATGAAAGATATTTTCTATATATGTTTTATTTTATTTATAGTGTGAAAGCATAATAGTATTTTATTAAACGGCAAAATAAAAACAAATAGTCGAAAGTCACATAGATAGATTTGTTTTTATCTTTTTTTTAAAACAAAAATAAAAATTTCAACACGCTTATACGCACCAATACAACTATACTTTTTTGACTTCACAGGACAAATACAGTTCATTTATCACCATTCACAAGCAACTTTCTCGTTTTTTCTTCTTTTGTTTTTTAACTACTTTGTTTTTTTTTTATATTAATATATATACTCTGCATTTTATGTTATTTAGTAATTGAATCAACAGGTAATAACGTTAGTCGCAACTAATTATTAATTAACAACGTGCTTGGTGATTGATTGAAGGTGGAATCGCATGATCTGCCAATGACATTATGCTTAAGGATTTTACATTTACATACATAAAATCTAGTAATATAAAACAAATTAATCAAGTTGGTTGCTAAATTAATTGTGTGTCGGTTACTAGAAGCAAAATGGTGTCATACATGTACGAATTGAAAAATGTGTCACATGGGTTTGTATCCTTATTGTGTGAGCATGCATGATAAATACACAATGCCCAAATATCCCTAAGATTGAACTATACTACATATTATTGTGCATATATAACTATTCTTTGGTACAAGAGGGCCAAACTCCATTTATTGTGCATAGTTTATTACAATAAATAAATCACGACAAATATTGATAATATATGTGTAAATATACATTAATAAATGGACTACAAATATTGATAATATATGTGTAAATATACATCAATAAATGTTTTTTTTTCTTAACTTAGCGTGTGATTGATTAAAGTTAAACAGATTTAGGTTGAATAAATTAATGTAAATGTGAGTTGAATGTTCATTTTAAATTTAAAAATTACTTTTAAATTTATAAGGTGTAAATTCTAATTTTAAGTAGAATTAATTTTAAAGACACAATCATTTCTAATTTAAAAAAACTAAACACATTGAAATTACTACAAAATCAATTTTACACGATCAAAATTGCTTTTGCATTTTCAAAAAATAAACTAAATATTAAGAATCAAATAGCAAAAAAAGTTTTAGTAATCAATAACATTGATACGTAGTAATCACATATCATTTCTTTTAATTTTTAAAAAATAAAGTAAATATACTATTATAATTAAGCATGACAACATGGTTTGGATGAGACGGATTTAAATATTATTAGTTCGGCCTTTTTTTTATCAATCTCACTCATTCCCTCTCCCATTGAGGACAGATTTCCCCTCCCCAATTCATTTCCACTCGCACAAATTATATATTTTTTAAATGTATATTTTTTTATAACAATAAAAAATAATTATTAAATTAAATATTTGATCATTTTAATAATACATGTTTATTTTTATTTAATCTATATATTTTAAATAAAATAATAATTCCAATAAACTTATAATGTTAAGATTTTAAAAAATAAATGGTTATTAAAATTATTAAAACTTAAAATAATAAATAAATTTAATAGGTGGGGAGGTGACAAATGCGAGTGTGGGGCACTTACTAGCATCCTCCATCCCTGTAATTAAGAACCAAATTTTCTCCACACCCGTCCCTGCCCTCAATTAAATTGGTTTTCCTGTTAGATTCGAGATGGGAGCGGAGGTAGATTTTTTGCCATACTAGATGTAATTTATTCTGTTCTAGGTCTTTATAAATTTAAGAAAGTTTAATATTGCATTTTGATGAGTGTATTTTGATGCACATTCTTCTACTATTGTACTACGGCAATTCTATAATTTATTTTGTCATTTTATTATCTTAAGTATGTTTTTCAAGTTTAGTTTAATTTTGTTTTTATTTTAATTCGGTTACTTATTTCTAAATAACAGTTATTTATATATTCTCGCTGTGCAGATCATAACTTGAGCTACAAAAGTCGAATTGACGCGGTCTAATATGCGTTGGAAAGCTGAGAGGATAAGATACAAGTTTTGTGTTGAAGTCAAAAGCTGATTCGGAGTACAGAGGGGTCGAATAATTCGTTTTAATTCTAGACTTAAGAAAATAGTTAATTTTGAGCCGGTTTTTATGCTTTCCGATCCGGTTTGGATTAGAATCTGAATTCCTTATTTTTTTAACCTAAGACATGCTCATTCATTCTAAATTATTCACGAAAATTAGTTTTGTACGATTTCATGGAGAACTAATTCCAAAGGTGAATTCTGCTGATTACGAATTCCATTGCACTTTGAGGTTATAAAAATTTTAATCCAACTTTTATTACTGTTCAATTTTATTTGTGATTCTTGTAATGCTTAATTTGATTTTCATATAGTATATTGATTTGATTTGGTAGAGGTGTATTCCTAATTTTAATCGCGTGTTAATTTAGCTTCTTTGTTAGTTTTACCTAATCTTTAATTGTATGCTTAATACGGTAATCGGGAATATAATTCTTATAATAGCGTTCACGCTTGTTGATTGGAACTGTGATCAAATAGGAATAGAGAATCTGCTTTGGGGATTGGAGTTATAATAATTAGTGATAAGTCGGAACGCGAATAAGTAGATTAGCCGCTTTATTTCATTCTGAATCAATTACTTTTTACCGTTACCTTAGTCGAAACCTAAACCCCCTATTTGTTACGATCATTTGGTTTAAAAAACATTCAAAAGTCTTTGTGATACGACTCGAGTGTCGCTTCCTAAAACTACAGTTTCCAATTACTCGTTTTTGGGTTGTGCGCAAGAACGGATCACATTACTAGGAAAATAGGAAAATGGATATCGAAAGTCAAAGTAGAAATGAGAGGTTTATGGTACATGACTATTGAGAAATTAGTATGCAGAATCACAATCTCATTATTGTAGAATCTCAATCTCATTATTAGTTTTAATAAGATTTTCTCTATTTGTATCATCTTATACATCTATATATAAAGTCAGTAATAATACATAATACATCAAATGATATAGAAATAATAAAAATAATTGATGTCTTTTTCAATATGGCATCAGAGCGCGACAGTTCTAACAAAGAAAATTTTAAGAAAGAAAATTATGCCTTCGATAAAAGCAAAAAGAAACTTGTCATCGATCCAAGTTTAACATACTACATCAGTTCCTTTAATAACCCAACAACTCCATTGGTGGTAGTTGTTCTCAATGGAGAAAACTACAAAACATGACCATGTTCAATGTCAATGGTTTTTCAAGCTAAAATGAAGCTTGATTTTCGTTGATTGCAGCATGAGTGCTATCTTGGGATTAGTGTGATATCAACGTTGTTCAATTGTTACTAAGATTTTAAGCTTATGTTTGCGAACTTGTTTTAAAGCTACACTATATAAAACGGATAACAGAAAATTTTAGTTTCAGAGAGGTGAGAACTTGTCAGGATTGAATTTCATCCAACGATCAAATATGTAATATACCAATCAATTATGCACAATCTACTCATTAATCAATATCATCATGTATCGCTCACAACAGAGTTCATGTCTAAACTTTCGTTGAGAGGTCTACCGTATTGTTTAATCGACGATCTCTCAGCCTATCAAATAATACGGAGCGTTAAGATTCGATACTCACGTAAATGTTAAATCTAAATCTATGTCTAGAGTTTAGCGTCTAACATATGATTATCCTAGATTTTGATCGAATAGTATTTCTCAATAATAGTTCAAATCGATAGATAAAACAAGTAAACAAGGATAACATCGATATAGATTCGTGAATAGATTATACATAACACCATGATTAATAAAAATACACATTATAAAAGTGAAATTGCATCCAATTCCAATAAGAAATGGATTTAGCTACACATAGTAGCTAGATACAAAGAGAAAAATGAAGAGGAACAACCATCCATCGTGATTTCCCAATGATAGAAACGAATTCAACTCTGGATCTTCAAGAAGCACCCTAACTTGTTATTTTCTAAGCCTCACTCTCTCCAAAAATGGCTTCTCTTGGCTATTCCAAGATAGCAAAAGAAATAATATCCAAAAAACAAGAAAGGAGAAAAAAAAGAGGTCAAATATCTGATTTAGACCTATTTATACAAAGTTGAGAATTTACTGTCTCGCCCGGTGAGAAAGCGCTCGCCCAGTGAAAGTCACCTTTATGGCCCATCACTCAATCATAACGCATTAAATCGCCCTTGAGACAAATATCTTATCTCGCCCGACGAACCCCTTATCGCCTGGCGAACTCAAGTTCACCAAGCCTCGTCGGGAGACCAAGGAAAGTTTTTCCCCTGGATTTCATCTGGTCTGCCTCACCCCAAGCTCGCCAAAGCTCGCCCGACGAGCTCACTATTCCTTCGCCAACTCTCGCCCGACGAGCATGCTGAAACTTCCCATCTTGGCTTTGTTCCTTGTTCTTTGAATTTTGCCTTTTTCTATGGTTTCTTGCAACACTTTCCTGCACAATAACACATATATCAAGGATATGAAAGCCAATTGCAATTTATACAACATTTTTGTGGCAAACATAAGGAAATTAATTAACGAAACCACAAAATATTTCGAAAAATGCCAAATTGTTATATATATAAATTATAGCCCAACTTGGCACTCATCAAGCTCTCCTCAATTTTGAACTTTGTTTGTCCTCAAACAAGAATTTTACTAACCTAAAGAAACAAGAGAAACTACCAAGAAATCAGGATCAAACAAGTTTTTAGAAAAGAAAACAAATGCATGGTTCAAATTGCAAAAGTACAAGCAAAGTGATGGCTACCACTATACTACAACGACACCATGATCATGAAAAAATTCTAAGCACAAAATACATGTCAAAATTCTAATGCAATACAATTTCAAATATGAATCACACCTAACACACAACTTCATTGATGGGCGAAGAACAAACATGAGGGACTTGACTCACACCCAACAATCTTGCTAACATCTAGATCAAATTATGCATTCACTAAAAAAAATTCATATCAAAAGCATAAAACATAAATAACAAGGACTTAAAGGGTCGTAATATGGCTTGGGTAGCAAAGAAATGTCATTTTTAAGGTAATTGAAACAAAAATATTGCATAATCATATGGGAGTGATCACTTATCAAATTCTCAAGCATTCACAACTTCATTTACCTTTTTCTCATTGCTCAAATGTTACACTTTTCACACAATTATTAGCACAAAACATTTTTGCTATTTTTTTCTTTTTCAAGGCTTTTTCTTTTTCACTTTTCTTTTCTTTCTTTTTTCAATTTTTTTCTTTTTCTTTATCAATCTCTTAGCAACCAACCTTTTTTCTCCCCAACTTGAATACAACTAAGTCTTACAATGTGAATGCTCCCAAACTTTCTAAGGAAAGGGTAAAATTTCAAACCACAATTCATGGTTGAAGGTTCAAGTGTTTCAAGAAACAAATTCAGAATCCATACAAAAATCAATGATGAAATAATCTTTGTTGCAATCAAAGGAAAAATCACACAGTTCAAAATTGATATAGATTATGACATTAAGGCTCAAAGGGGTTAATGAATTCTCGCTCACTCATAAGGTAGGTTACCTTTGGTCAAGTGGTTGTGCTTAAAATCAAACAAAATGCCTTGATCATTTTCATGCTTTCATACAATTAAACACAAATTCAAGATTAAACATAAGTCAAACGAGTTAAAACAAGAATTATTGGTCTCCCTTGCAATTTAGTAAACAATGGAACTTTCCTCACCTTTGGTTATGATCGAAAGTGATTCAAATATGAAAATGTATTACAAAAGAATGAATGACATGATATTTGTACAAATTACAAGTTTCATATTCATGCTATGTTCTAGAAAGTGTCAAACATGTACCTTGACAATGTATCAAATGTTCAGCTCATATCATTACCATACAAATGCAAGTTGAAACATTCAAAATTGAAATAATCACTCAATGCTCTTTCAAGCCATTTCAAAAACAAACTTTGAGAACAAACACAAAAGTTTCTATACTATCTACTTAAACAAATTAAACAAAATGTAAATTAATGCAAAGCTATTAAATGCTTACTAAGTTGGGTTGTCTCCCAAAAAGCGCTTGTCTTACGTCGTTAGCTCAACGCCTTTCAAGTAGATGATCTCTATTGTTGCTTCTTTGTGCTTGGCTAGTTGTTGGTTACTGCTCTCGTAGTTACCCCTAACCAATCACTTGAGCAAACATGATGGGAAACAAGTATATATACGATATAGACAAATGTACACAACTTAAAAAGATAGAACTATTGTAATGCTTTAATATCTAAACACCAATCCCCGACAACAACACCATTTTGTTGATTGAAATATGAGTGCTATCTTGGGTAAGTATTTGTTTATGATCTCCATAAGGATTAGTGCAATATCAATGCCGTTCAACAATTACTAAGATTTTAAGCTTATGTTTGCAAAATTGTTTTAAAGTTACGCTATATAAAATTGATGACAGAAAAAAAGAGTTTCAGAGAGGTGATAACTTTTCAAGATTGAATTTCATCCAACAATCAAATATGTAAGTTATAAATCAGTTATGCGCAATCTACTAATTTATGAATATCACCACGTATCACTCACAACATAGTTCATGTCTGAACTTCCATCGAGAGTTCTACCGTATTGTTTAATCGACGATCTCTCAACCTATCAAAAAATACGAAGCATAAGATTCGATACTCACGTGAATGTTAAATCTAAATCTATGTCTGGAGTTTAGCATCTAATAGATGATTATCCTAGATCTAGATTCGAATAGTATTTCTTAATAACAGTTCAAATCAATAGATAAAACAAGTAAACAAGGATAACATCGATATATATTCGTGAATAGATTATACATAACGCCATGATTAATAAAAATATACATTATAATAGTGAACTTATATCCAATCCCAACAAGAAAGGGATTTAGCTACACATAATAGTTAGATACAAAGAGAAAAATAAGGAGGAACAAGCATCCATCGCAATTTCCTAATGATAGAAACGAATCCAACTCTGAATCTTCAAGAAGCACCCTAACTTGTTATTTTCTAATCCCCACTCTCTCCAAAAATGGCTTCACTTGGTTATTCCAAGAGAGAAAAAGAAATAATATCCGAAAAACAAGAGAGGAGAAAAAAAAAGATCAAAAATCTAATTTGAACTTATTTATACAAAGTTGAGAATTTCCTGTCTCGCCTGGCGAGCAGGGTCTCGCCCGATAAAAGTCACCTTTATGGCCCATCACTCAGTCTGAACGCATCAAACCACCCTTGAGACAAATATCTTGTCTCGCCCAACGAACACATTCTCTCCCAGCAAACTCAAGTTCACCAAGCCTCGTCAGGCGACTAAAGTAAGTTTTTCCCCTGGATTTCATCTGGTCTGTCTCGCCCTGAGCTTGCCAAAGCTCGCCCGGTGAGCTCGCTTTTCCTTCACCAGCTCTCTCCCGGAGAGCATGTTGAAACTTCCCATCTTGTCTTTGTTCCTTGTTCTTTGAATTGTGTCTTTTTTTATGGTTTCTTGCAACACCTTTCTGCATAATAACACACATATCAAGGATACCAAAGCTAATTGTAATTTATATAATATTTGTGGAAAACATAGGGAAATTAATCAACGAAACCGCAAAATAGTTCGAAAAATGCCAAGTTTTTATATATCAATTATATCCCAATTTGGTACTCATCAATTTCATTGATCAAACAATCATGAAACCATGAAATAAAAGAAAAGATTACACCAATTGGGAGATATCATATTCAATGACAATGGAATAGATCATCAAAGCCACTAGTCCGAAATTGGATAACATTATTTCTTACGCATCAACCGCAAGGGGAATTTGGCTTAATTTTGAAGAATGCTTTGGTAAAACAACTGCACCCAAAATTCATCAGTTGTGGCCAATTATATGATTATTGAAGAAGGAGAAAGGTCTAAATGTTACATGATTTTACACTAAGTTCAAAGGTTTTTTTGATGAATTAAATAAGCTTCAACCATTTCTTAAATGCACTTTTGGCACATCAAAGGAACTGATGTAGAGATAAGAAGAACATCGACTTCATATATTCCTTAGAAGCCTAGACAAGGAACTGATGTAGAGAGCAGAAGCAAAGGGAGAGTATGGTCTAGGCCCAAGTGTGATCATTGTAGAAAAATCAGACACATCAAAGGAAAATGCTTTGAAATTGTTGGATACTTATCGCATTAGGTCACTAGATTTCCACATCTAGGAAATACTAGATATGTTAAAGTATATCATTTGTGCTCTACACATGACTCTTGCTGATGAATAACTAATGAACGGGAATATGGAATGAATAGACAAGGCATTTTCCTTGCATGAAATGCGCATTTGATCACCACAGTAGTATGGTTGGTAATTTATAGGTCTTGGATAATAGTGTATCACACCATATGACCCCTCTAATAAAAAATTTGAGGGACATTAAAAGGCTTGAAAACCCATTTTGCATCATAATACCCACTAGGAACATTGCTTTGGTAGATAAAATTGAAAATATAAGTCTTGATAAAAAATTAAATTGATCAATATTTTATATGTACCCGACTTTAGCTGCAATTTGATTAACATATCCAATTTGACACGTGGTTTGAATTTCTTAATGACTTATCAATCCAACTCTTGTGTGATACATGACCAAGCTTCGAGAAGGATGATTGGTTCAGGTAATTTGCATGAAGGGGGTTATGTATTCAAAGGAGAAGTGAATGGGGTTTCATTTGTTGCTACACAGAGGAAGAATAATATCCTTTGGCGTTCAAATATGCAACACCTACCAGATCAGGCTCTTATGCATATTTCGTTGTAGTCAATTGCAAATTTAATTTCAATAATATTTCTTGTTGTGACATATTTTTAAAGCATTTATAAATCCAAAAAGCCTTTGGATCTGACACATTGTGATTTGTAGGGCAAATATAACATGCCTGCACATGATGACTCTCATTATTTTTCATTGTGGATGACTACTCTTAAGGAACTTGGTTATATCTTATGAAACACAAAGATAAAACTTCCAAAATGGTGATCACTTTTTTTATTATGGCGGAGACACAATTCAATACATGTTTCAAAAGAATAAGGAGTGATAATGGCACAAAATTTGTTTATTCAACTATGCCAAATTTCTTTGAAAAAAGGATTTTTTTTTTCTTCGTGAATCCTCATGTGGTGCAACACCGTGGCAACACAAACGAGTAGAATGCAAGCGCACATATTTTGAATGTAGCTAGAGCTCTAAGGTTTCAAGCAAAATTTCTAATCTGTTTTGGGGGAGAATGTATATTGTCTTCCACTCATATCATTAAAATGACACGTGAGAGAAATGATGTAATTACATAGCTAAAAAAATACATTTTATGATGCAACAATATCACAAGAGGAGGACACCACAAGAGAAGAAATGGACGTAAATTCTAGAAAAATCCAAGAGAAAAGTCACGAGGCTTATAAAGAGGGAGGATTTAGATCAGAGAGATGAAGGATCATAAAGATATTGAAGCAACAAAGCTCCCACCTTGCACAAGGCAACCACCAACTTATCTTTAATAATAACACTGCTATGGGAAAACATAATCCTTACATGTACAAAATGTGTCATTCAAACTCTTAAGGTAAAGTTTATCCCGTAGCTAATTTCTTGAGTTATGATTATTTTTATCCCAAATATCAAGATTATCTTGCAACAAAGAACCACAAAGTTATGCAGAGGATATGCACAAACCCGAATGGCAAGAAGCAATGGCACAACAACTTATAGCCCTAAAATAAAATGATACTTGAGATCTAGCTTTACCACCCGAAGGAAATAAAATTTTGGGATGCAAATGAGTAACAATGTGAAGTACAAATATTCTAGAGAGATTAAAAATTACAAAGCGCACTTAGTGTCAAAAAGGTACACACAAGTGGAAGGGAGTGATTTTATTGAAAAAATTTCTCTAGTGACAAAGATGATGATTGTTTGTTGTTTACTCTCAGTTGTTGTGGGAAAAGGTTGGGAGATTCATAAAATGGATGTAAGTAATGCATTTTTTCATGGGGAACTAGAAGAAGAAGTATACTTGTGAGCTCTAGAAGGCTACAACGTTCCTAAGTCTGGAATGGTGTATCATTTGAGGAAGTCATTGTATGGACTGAAACAGGCGTCCCATAGTTGGTACTAAAACCTATCTCAAACACTTATGAAATATGGTTTTCAGTAATCTTATGTAGATCATACTTTAATCACCTAATCAAGAGGATATATTTTCATGGTTATTTTGATCTACGTTGATGATCTCATTATTGTCGAGAATGACACTTTTGGTATGTAGTAATTTTAAACATTACTTGTAAAAATGCTTCCATATGAAGGAAAAGACCTTAGTTCACTTAATATTAGGCGTCATGCCCATTAACTTAAAAATTCATAACAGTATTTTTAATGAAACTTGGTTCAGCTCCCAGATCCTAGAAGACCAAGAAGCAAACCATGATTTCTAATAATCAAGTGAATCAAAGTATATGACCATAAACCAAGCTTCAAGTGAAGTCATATTGCTTCAAAGTTTATTGACAATTCTATAAGTTCAACATAATTCTCACAATATTTTCATTGTGATAACCATGCACTCAGGGTCGGCCCTATGGGTGTGCGAGGTGTGCCACCGCACAGGGCCTCAAAAATTTGGGGGGCTCAAATATTAAAAATACATTAAATATTTATTATATAGGTTGTTTATTAAATATATGTTTAATGTTTATGTAGTGTCCTGGTGGCACTATATTAATGTTTTGATGGTCATGATCTGAGTTCGATTCTACCATTCTAAAATTTTGTTCAAAACTAAAATATTATATAATTTAACCTATACAAACTCTAGAACAAAGAGAATAGTCACTATTTTTAAATAATAATTTTTTTCAATATTTTTTTATTAGAGTTGAACATGAAAGATTAGATTAGGGCCTCTAAATGTTTTGGGCCGGCCCTGCATGCACTAATCCACATTGTCACAAATCCAGTATATCACAAGAGAACAAAACATACATAGGTGGTTTCCCATTTCATTCACCATAATTTTCAAGTAGGATCCATATTATCCACCTTTATCCCAACCAAGATTCACCAAGCCGATGTTTTCCGAAAAGCCTTGAGAGAAAAATCATTCCATGAATTAATGGTTAAATTGGGTGCTCATAAACCCCGATCTCCAACTTTAGGGGGAGTATTGAGAAATTAATATGCAAATTATAGGATCATTACACCATTACTATAGGATCACATTATTATTATAGAATCACAATATCATTAAAACTTATGTTGGATTTCCAAAGTCATTCAAGCCAAGCTTGGTCAAGGGTGTGGAGCAAGATGATTCCTTCAAAACTCCCTTGTATGGTGTGGAGAATATTCCATAATAAATTACCAATAAAATACAACCTATCTAGAAGGGGAATGATAATTAGGATCCACTTTGGTGCATCATAGGGTGTGGAAGAGAAGAATAGGTTACTAAGTTGTTTTTTTAGTGTCCATTTTTTAGTGGTGTTTAGAGCTCCATATTTTGTTGGGTCAATGTTACCACATTTCTACAAAATGAAGTGATGAATCACCTTGATCTAGCTTACTAGGAAGCGACATAATTGTGTCAATAATACCTCGGTGTTATGGTTTGCTTGCTTGTGGAGCATTTGCAAGTTAAGAAATGGCAAGATATTTTAGAACTAGGAAATCCTTATAAAAAATTATAGAAGATATGAAGTTATTTTTCTGGAAGTGGCTCTGTATAAAGTCAAATAGAATTGTAGCCAACATATCTCAATGATGCATAAATTCTAAGGCGTATCTCGGAATTGTGGATGGAAAATAAAATAATATAAGGTCGTGGAGAATGTTAAATTTGGTGTTATAAAGTATACAATTGTGTATGAAGCTTTCCAAGTTTAGTTTTTGTTTCCTTTAAGAGATGATTGGATTGACACCAATTTGTGATCATGATTCAGTAGGCAGTTGCAATGGCCTAACATGTATCATTGTTTTTGTTCAGGGTGGCTCTAGTGTGTTAATCGGGTTTGGCAACTAAGTAGTTGTACAATGCAGTCTCAAGTTGATTTTTTAAGAAAATGTGGTTCAGTGTAGTCATCTAGAGCAGTTTTTAGATTTTATTATTATAGGGCAACACATATTTTTCTGTTCATTTAGGTCATCTGTTATAAGATTGTCAATTTGTAGTTGAAGCTAGCAGAAATATACTCGAACACATCGCACATTTAAACATATAACAAAATCACCATCGAACTTTATTTACTCCCGAATGAAAGGGAAAACATAGATAAAATCTGGGGGGAAAGAGACAACTGGGTAAGGAAGTCGGTTATGTAAGGGGAAGGTATTAGCACCCCTAACATCTATTGTACTCAACGGAGACCGTTTTGATTGTTCTTTCTTGAATGATTGTGATATTTAAAGATTACTTGCGAAAGAAATAAGGGAAAAGAATGAAAATAGATAGAGTGCTCGGAGAGGATTAGGGCTCTCATGCCTACGTATCCTTATATTGCAATAAGGAATTCAGAACTTCGTAGTTCATAGAACCAATTGTGGGAGGTAAAAAGAAGTTGTGATAAAGGTATGGTGTGAACCAAAGGATAATATGGTTTGATCCAAAAAAGGGATGAAATATGAATCCAAGAGTAAAACTGGCATTAACCAATGTGTGGGTAGTTTGAAGCATTCACCACTATATGGTACGGTAAAAAACAAAGTGAATTAAGTGTTTGGTTCTATAGCAAACATCTCTTGGTTCACAAACAGACACAAGATGGAGCTCAAAGGAATAGTGCATTTGGCTCAAAGAAATAGTATATCACATGAAATGAATGAAGGTAGAAGATTTTGAATGAATGTAGTGAGTAGTGAATCCTGGAGATGAATGGAATGATAGAGAAAAGTAACCAAAGTCACAAAAATGAAGGATTTGGTCAAAGTGATTGAATAGTATGGTTTGGAACCAAAGGTAAGGGTATTATTGGAATCTATAAGAGAAATGGTATTTGCAACCTAAGAGGAAAGGTGGTACATACTAAGATGTGGAGGAACATATGCATCCCCACTGTATTGTCATAACCGAAAACAAGGTATTAAGTGTTTGGTTCCATAGCAAATATCTCTTGGCACAAAGGTGGACAAGTGTCATTATGAAAAACTTATTTATGGATTATTGTCCAGAATGAAAAGATGAATTTAAGAATGTTAAGCTTTCAGAACTCTGGATAAGGTTCTGACAATTTATTTGTTGATTTTGAGACATGAGCATTCTGAAGATAAGAATTTTCATGAATCATAAAGGTTCTGATCAGAAGCAATCTTATCGATTTGTCTTCTTGATTCTGAACAGTTGTTGCATTAAATATTTGTCTTGTCGTTTAATATGATGTGGTTCTTAGTGGTGACAGTTGTCCCACTTTCTGAGCATGCATGATGATAGCGTGACACATTGGGTTTTACACTTCTTGAAATTAGGTTAAAATCTTTTACGCTACCCTCATGTCTGCGTATTTGTTAACTTGTCATCATTGCAATTTTTTTTATATAAACCCACTTCACTCACATTTTCACACTACGCGTACTTTGATCCCACACTTTCTTCTTTCAAACTTTCAAACACCTTTTCTTCAACTGTTCATCTTCATCTTTAACAATCTTCAATGGCTAATAAAAAACAACAACAACAACAAGCTCAACCTCAATCTTCTCCTAAGTCAGTCGCCAATAAGAACACTCTTCCATCCATAGAAGAAATCATCGATAGTAGTATCCCATCGGAAAACTACCCTATTTTTACCAAGATTGACCCTCCTGAAGTTTTGGCATACTACATGAGATCGATCTCTAGGATAATATTGATCCGATGGTGGATCCCCTCAATCTTCTTGATAAGTACCCAGTTGTTCCGCCTCCTCGTCCTCCTCCACAAAAACCTTAGTTTTCAAAATAGTCTTTGCACATGTGTGTTCTTATTTTGTCTATGTGTGTGTGTGTGTGTGTGTGTGTGTGTGTGTGTGTGTGTGTGTGTGTGCGTGTGTGTGTGTGTGCTTTTTATGTTTGTTTGACTACTTTTTGTATTTCTATTATATTTTTAGTATTTTCGTCTTTGTAATATAATTGTACTCATTTCTGCCTTATGGCATTATTTAATGAAAATCATGTTTTGTTTCTTTCCATTATGTTTTTGTCTATGTCTTTTTGATTGATGACAAATGGGGAGAAATGTATTTAAGGGGAGAATCCTAATTGGTTTTGATATACATATATACTTGAATATGAACCTAAACATTTTCTAATGTTTCTGATAAAAACTACTTCGAAGAATAGTTTGTTAAGTGTTTTGCATGGATAAGTTCAAACATCAGAAGCTCTTGAAGTCTTTCAGATTAGAACTTTAATTACCAGTTTCTGAAGAAATAGTCTACTCTCTGAGTCTGAAGCTTTAATGTTGCTATTTGAGAAAGATCTCAACCAGGAATCAGAACCAGGCATCAAGTCTTCAAAGAATTGAAAACCAGACTCTGAACCTGGCATCGAGTTTTGAAGAACTTAAATTCGGCATCAAGTTCTGAGGAATTGTAAATTCCATGATAATCAGACTTGGAAATCAAGCTCTTTAAGAAGAATTCGTAACCAGGCTCTGAAAGCTCTTCCAAAGATTCATAAAGAATTTCAAAGAGAAACAGGCTATGAAGCTTCTTCAAAAGAGTTCAACCAAGCTTCTGAAGTGAAGTTCATCATAATGTTGAGTTTAACAACCAGTACTCTGGATAAGTTCAAGAAACTTCTGAAGACAAACTAGATCGAAGATCATTCTGGTACTTCGAAAAGGTTAATCAGGAAACTGCTCTTTCATTTTGATTTTGTCTTTTTTGGATTATACATCTCAGGGGGAGCTTTGTGCTTCTGTAAGATGTATCTTTATGTGATTACCCTGTATAAAATTGTTCATCAAAATACATTTTTGTCATAATAAAAAAGGGGGAGATTGTTAGAATAAGATTTGGTTATGCATTTATACCTTGAGTTTTGATGATAACAATGTTGTATTTGTGTGAGAATAATTTTGGTATCTTAATGGTTTGTTATTGTGTAAATTTAACAGACAACTCTGATTCTGAGTTTATGACGTGCAATATCATCAGTTTTTGAACATTGTGTCCTGAATTCCGCTTTTGCGCTAATCATGAAAAGTTCTTAAAGATATCAAGTTGTTACTGCACTACTCTTTCTGCTTCTATGTTTATTCACTCCTGAGAAGTTTCTGAAGAGACATCATGTTGTTGCTACAACGTTCTCTCCACTTTTGCTTTTGGATGTGATTCTGATTGTCAAGCTTCTGAAGAATGGTAAGCTTTTAAAGTTTTGTTACTTAGCTGAAGATTCTAAAGATATCAAGCCAGACGTTGAGGTTATCAAGGTTTTGACTGAAGAGTCTAAAGATTCTGAAGATACTGAAGATCTCAAGCCAGACTATTGACGTTGTCAAGGTCCTGACTGAAGATTCCTAAGTTTGTGAATCCAGTTATATGTTTCTTCATTTCATGCTTTATCAACTTTCATCAGAAGCCAATGAACTTAAAGATAAGATCAAATGGATACGTGATCAAATAATACATATTACAAATCAAATATTCCTTCCACTATCGAATATCATGGACACAGGACAGTATTATACATCCTACCTGTCACTGAATTTGTGGGTGAAGAACAGTACGTAATATCACTCCTTTCACCTATCCAACTGTGGGCATCCGCTCTATTTGGTATCCCAATTTTTCCCTCCAATGGTCACTTTTCTTATGCTATATAAGTGAGACTTTGAGACTTGAAGAAAATGTTGAAGCGCTACAATAATTTAACAAGTATATTTCTTTGTGAAAAGCTATCAATTTTGTATACATTTTTTTAAGTGTTTGTATTTCATTTGTGTAAAATCTGCTTGTGTAGAAGTATCTTGTAACACACAAAATATTATTCAAATTGTTTGTTTGATTTTCCTTAAGGAGACTAGGGTATAATGGGATCCTTGAGAAGATAAAGAAAGTTGTTCTTTGTGATTTATTAAGGAGACTATGGTATAGTCGGATCCATGAGAAGACAAAGAAGGTTATTCATTGTGATTATTGTAATCAGTTAATTATAGTGGATTAAGTCCTTGTGTATAAGGAAAAATCACCTTGGCAGGTGGACTGGAGTAACTTTGGATTTCAAGCATGAGGAATATAGTTCCCAAACATAGGTCCCAAACACGAGGAACAGATGGATAAGTGTTTTGAGTAATGGACCATGACATTACATAGTCCACCAAACACGATTCAGAATGAGGTGGTGTGTTTTAGGTGTCTCGTCTATCATTGTTCTTGGTAAATATATTTCTATTATTGAGTTTGCTAACTAGCTAGTAACCCCACATCTCATAGATCTAAAATTTTGTTGTGTCCCCTTCTATACCTTTCAAAAGCATCATTTAGTCTGCTTTATCTTGTTGGTCGGTTTAATTTTTTTACTTTGCTGTAATGATTACAAATACCTCGGGAACAAATGCATTACTATATGATTTTCAATTTCTATGACTTCCTAGAGTTATACCTCTTAATGTTTCCTACCACCTCTTGACCATAATTCATTTGAAGGGTTTAGGAATTTACATAGGGTTATGTATTTTCCTTTCAACTCCATTGTTTCAGTTTCCTTTCAGTTTGCTAAACAATTCTTCTTCTTTGTTGGCCGCTTCTTTGTTTTTCTCTCTACTTCATTTTTCAAATATACTTGAAACCATGTATTACTTATTACTCTTTGGCATACTTTATTTCTTGTCTCTAGCCATTTTTAGTAGTGAGTGTGATTTTTCTAGGAAAGTTATCGAACCCATAATGGATTTTGAAATGTGAACTATGGACTCAATGTCCGAGGAGTTCAAAACGGGGTAGTAACCAAGTAGATAAAGGTTTTTTGGGATGGAGATGTTTTATAATTATGTTAACTTATACATAAATAGTTTGAATAATGAACTTCTGAGTGATAGTGATATTTACTCAGTGTCTTCTTCCTCAATACCGACTAGGTCTGTTATGGCATTCTCAAATTCAAGGAGTCTTGTCTTCTATGAGGATGTTGTGTATATTAATTTACTATAAATTGATAATGATTGATTTTAGGCTTACTAGATAATTATGCATCTATCACATATTAAAAATGATGTTGATATGATATTAGTGCCCTATGTGGAAGGTGATAAGGCTTGCATGCAGCGACCTCGTGGAATAAAGGGTGAATACTTCTACTTCTAGTCTAGATTAATTGTTGGCTTTATAGTTTGCATATTGTTCAATATATTTCAAGCTAACATCCTAAAGATTATCAATGTTTCCCTCTATCAGCTTGATCTGATAGTTGGGCCTTTTATCCGAGTATCTAATGTTACCTATTGGGCAATTGGAATTATGCCTACAGTCAGTATATTCTTTTCTTTTTATAAGAGTAACTGTGTTAAATTGGGAGGATATTTCTTTGCGAGCGCCATCCTTGGAAGTGTTATCCTCCCTCTTTACCCTTCTAACTATAAGCACTAGAAAGATAAATTTGTACTTGTTCTGGGTAGTTTTCGTTGTTTGGAGGTCATGTATGAGGAAGATGATATGTATAGGTCCTCTCCCCATTTTATTGGATGGGCAAACCCATTTTGATCAGTGACTATGATCATGAAAAACTTAGTGAGACAGAGAAAGAATAGGTTAATTTCTTGGAAAAATTTCATATTAAGAGTGTAAAAGACCTTATGTGATATGAGGGAGATATTCCATCATTAATAGGGTTCTTGGGTAAGGTATTTTTATGTTATTTTGGCTTTTAAATGTAAGACCCCTTTTGTTTCTAGCTATTTACTTTCATTTATGTAGAGAGAATGTCTCCCCTGACTATCACGCTGAAAAAAAAGATGATGAACAAGGCAAAAACTCGAAGACGGTGAGGTTGGTCACCCTAACCATGAGATTGATTTGTATGGCTTTAAAAATCAAGCGCCTAAGAAGAGAAAAGACACCTCAAGATAAAATCTAGTTCATACCATTCATGTGTCTACTATCCGACCACCACATGTTCCTTAGAATGTGTTGTCTCCTTCTATCAAGAAAAACAAGGTTAATCTTGGTAAGGGATTTATTGGATTGGATGTGATTGCATCTATAGATTTTGAGGTAGGGAGCCTTCTGAAAGGTGGTAACAGTAGCCGTCCAAAAATGGATCTCTAGCACCTTATGGCTAAAAAAAATCTCACTTTTTGGGAAAAGAGCTTTGACGAGATGATGTTTGTTTATGTTCACCTTTACACGACGAGTCATGTTAAGAATATAAAGACGATGGGCTCACAAGAAAAAAGCTCAAGTTGCTCAACATATACTTGATGACGAGTGTAGTGCTAGGTATGACAATATTTGAGGACTCAAAATTTTCAAAGAAGCGGGAAACAAAACTGAAGTCTGACCTTAAGAAGATGAAGGAGAATTATGAACTTAACAAAACCACGTCAACTTTTTCTAACAAGAGAATAACTACTCTCGAGAAGGATTGTAAAGGTGTCAGACCACCCTTGTATAAGCACGTAAGAAAAAGACACTATGCTATGAGAAAAGAAAACCTTAGAGGCGAGCTACCGGGGTCAGACAACCAAACTTGTTGAAGTCAAAGCTGAAGCGAACAAGCTTAAGAAGGTGACGGGAACTCATGCCTCTATTGTGTAAGATCTTCAAGAAGAGTTAGAGTTAGCTTGTATGTAAAATATTTTTTAATTTCTTTCGGGAATGAAGAGTTTGAAAAAGAGAAAGAGAATTTTTTTTGTTTATATCCTGAACTCGACCTTGGCGAGATGAATTGTTTCAAAAGGGTTGTGGATGAGCAATTGAAAGAAGGGACAAACCTTGAGGTTGGTTAGAAACTGGATGAAGACCCATAAAATATTAAGAACTTGGTTTTAGTAGAGGAGGCGACTACTCAGCATCAAAAACCAGTGGCGGCTACAATGGGCGCTAAATGTACTTGAAAGTACACTGACATAACTTTATCAATTGTATGATTAGTAAGGCCTCAATTATATGATGATTTGAATTTCTCGACCCTGCGATATGGATATGAATATGTATAAGTTTCAATGAAATTGTGTAACTAAGTAAGTCTAATAACCATCAATGTCATTGTTCCCCTAACTAGGTATGGTCATTCATCAATGTCATTGTTCCCCTAACTAAGTATGGTCATTAATCTCTCTTGGTTAATGACCATACTTTAAGTAAAAAAAACCATAACTTTACATAATACCCAAAGCACGAGACGCATATGGCAGGGTGCATCCTATTCCGTCTTAAAGAACTTTCAATAAATTATTCTTTACTTATAGCTACTACAATCACTCCTAATACATTTTGAATTCATTAAGAGTAGTAATAAATAATTTTATTTGATTTCCAAGGTCTATCTCAAATATTGGCGAGTTCGTTTACATTTCTTTTAATATATCTCTTGGTTGAATTAATTAGTCTATTTTTATTATAAACAAAAATGGTTTACAAGTAAAGCTCGTGTCCTAAAAGGACATACTTCATAAAAAAACTTGTTCAACAATTCACATATTATTATATAGGTATAATTTTTAGAAGTCATAGAACATTACATGTATGGTGTGATTGTAATTGTATGAAGTGTTTGTCACTAATGCGAGATGAACGGGGTTAAAGCCAGAAGAGACCAGAACAGAACAAATGCGTGCGAGCAAGTAACAAACAAATACCTTTGTTTTGTTTTATAATTTCACTTTGAATATTTGATCTTAAGTTTCTTGCTTCCCATGTTCCAGTGGGTCCCACATTGCATGTTCTAAAGTCGGTCCACACGTTCATCAACGTGGTGAATATGGACTATTTTTTCACTTACCATGGACTCCACTCAGTGAATCAACCCCCATTCACTTCCAGCTTGTTCGCTCAGCATAAGCACGCGACGTGGGGGCATGCTCACGTGACCTTTACATTTTTTATCCATCGCATCGGATTCAGCCACGTGTTATTGCTGACTTTTGCGTCAAAATAACTGTTTCTCCTACTAGGACGAATTTAAAGTAATGATAATTATAATGTTTCAGTTTGATTGGTTTTATATTAAGGAAAGGAAAATGCGTGAGTGAGTGAGTGTTAAGATATTTTTATTTCATTTTTTTGTTTTATTGTTAATTGAAACAATATTTGGATGAATAATGTGGTGGTGGGGTATGGTGGGGGTGATGCCGTACCTAAGCAAGGTCCTCGACAAAATGTGATCTCAAGGGTTTATGTGGGTCATCATGTGTGCAATGTCTGCCCCACAAATCACTGCTTAATTTAGGACAACAACTATGACTAAATATAATTCAAAATTGATTTATCATTGTCTTGCTATATTCACTTGCTAGTTTTAATTAATACAAAGATTCTATAAAATCTATACTCTATAATTTTTATTATAAATAAAATAATTATTAGGCAATTAATATATATATGGATGTTCATTAATTAGGAGATTTTATACTTATTAAATATGTTCTATAAATATGACTTATATTGCTCTTGAAATCTTGATTTTGAATAAGAATAATATAAAAATCTTTTTTTATTTTAAGAATGAATATTCACAATAACAAATAACATTTTTGATGACGAATATTTTACAGGGATGTAACGAAGGCGCTTTGTTTTATTTTTAAAAATATCAATATGTTATCTCGATTTTATGAAAAAACACATAAATATATGCTCAGAGTTTGAGATTCGATTCTCAGCTCCCGCAGTTTTATTTCTTATATGGAATCATAAAAACGTCTTAAATTTTATAGATTTTACGTCGGATATGTTACCTCAATTTTTATTAAAACCAGATAAATACTCTCTAATTTTTTATTCTTTTTGGAACAAAAAAACACCTTTATTTTTTATAGATTTTACTGAATATGTTATCTCAGTTTTTAGTTATTTTTTATAGATTTTACTGAATATGTTATCTCAGTTTTCAGTATAACTATGATAAATATTCTTTGTATTTTTTATTCACTCAGTGTCTACCTCATTCACTTTTCGAGTCCAAGCGAAAGAACACTTCTTCTCCAGTCAACGAAAGAACAATTATTCTCCAAGGAGCCCTAGCGAACCAAAAAAGTCTCTCAGAATTATTCTCTAGTATGTTATTATTGTTGTTGTTGTTTTTGTTGTTGCTTTGGTCCATTACTATTGTTCTTGTTATTCTCCATTAATGTTGTTCTTGTTATTCTTTCTATATTTTTTGTTCTCTCAGTGTCTACCTCATTCACTTCTCGAGCCCTAGCGAAAGAAAACTTCTTCTCTAGCCAACAAAAGAACACGTATTCTCCAATGAGCCTTAGCGAACGAAAAAACTCTCTCACCATTATTCCCCAATATGTTATTATTGTTATTGTTGTTGCTTTGGTCTATTATTGTTGTTCTTGTTATTCTCCATTATTGTTGTTCTTATTGTTCTTGTTGAGAAGCTTTATTTTTGTTGGTTGTGTACTATTTTTATTTTTTCCAAAAGCTTTATGTGATTATTGATCGTAGTTGGATGAAAGCCAATATATTAAGTAAAGAGTATGAGAATGGAGTGAAACAATTTCTTGATCCCGTGGGGGAAAAACCTTCCTGATAATAATGGGATTTTTTGGTGCCCTTGTAAAAACTGCTTTAATACGAAAAAATATCATATGGATGTTATATTCAATCATTTTGGTTGTGATGGACTTATTCAAAATTAAACAGAATGGGTATGACATGGTGAAACGACAAAAAAAAGACCTCTGTCACATACAGTTGAAGATAATTAAGTTGTGAATGATACTCTAGAAGACATCATTCGTGATACCAGAGTTGATACTTTCAAGAATGCTAATGTGGTAGATACTTTGCGAAGAGACATGGAAGATTCGTTATATCCGGGATGTAATTTTTTTACAAGATTGTCAGTTGTGTTAAGATTATTTAATCTTAAGGTAAGAGGTGGATGGACGGATAAAAGCTTCACTGAATTGCTTGAGTTGTTGAAAGAAATGCTTCCCGAAGTTAACACGCTTCTGAACCGTACTTATGAGGCCAAGAAGATATTGTTTCCAATGGATTTGGACTATGTCAAAATACATGCATGTCGTAATGATATCATATTATATAGGAAAGATTTTGAAAACTTGAAGGAGTGCCTGAGGTGCAGAGAGTGACGCTATAAGAAGAAGGAGAATTGTGTTGATGACGATGATGATGTAATTAGCAAGGGTGTTCCTACCAAGATGATGTGGTACCTACCAATAATTCCAAGGTTCAAGAGATTGTTTGCTAATGTTAGTGACACAAAGAATACTAGATGACATGCAGATGAAATAGTGTGTGATGAAAAAATTCGCCATGTACCTGATTCATTGTAATGGAAGAAAATTGATTCCTTGTATCTAGATTTTCCCCTTAAACTGAGGAACCTTAGGCTTGGACTTGCCACCGACAGAATGCACCCTTTTGATAATTTGAGTACTAACCATATGACATGTTCTTCTCATACTTTACAACCTATCTCCTTAGGCTTGAACTTTTCCACCAACATTGATGTTTATTTAATGCCATTGATTGAATATTTAAGACTTTTATGGGAGGAAGGTATTGATGTTGGTGATGAGTATACATGTGATAACTTTAAGTTGTGTGTCATGTTGTTTTGCACAATCAATGACTTTCCTGCATACATAATTTATCTAGATACAATGTCAAGGGACAAAAGCATGTCATACATGTGAAGTTGATACATGTCACCACCAATTACAAAATGAAAAAAAATTGTTTATCTTGGGCATCAAAATTTTTTAAGACTTAATCATCCATGTCGTAGATTGTAAAAGGCTTTTAATAGAGAGAAGAAGTTTGATATCGCTCAAAATCCCTTAACGGGGAAGGAAGTTTATAGAAAACAAGAACACATTAAGGTTGTATTTGGAAAGAAACAAAAAAAGTTAGTGGAGAAAATTATTTGGAAAAAGAGGTCGGTATTCTTTGATCTTCCATACTGGTCTAATATTGATGTAATACATTGTCTTGATGTGATGCATGTGGAGAGAAATTTATGTTATAGTCTGATTTGAACACTTCTCAATATTTAAGGCAAGAGAATAGATACTAAGAAATTCCGCAAAGATATGGTTGTGATGGGTATACAACAAGAGTTAGCCCAAAAAGAAGTAGGAAATATAACATATTTTCCCCTAACATGTCACACTCTTTCTAAAAAGAAAAAAAGTTTTTGCGATTATTTGCATGGTATCAAAGTTTCCCAATGGTACTCATTAAATATGAAGAAACTTGTGTCAGAGAACGATCACAAATTAGTTAGCTTGAAATCTGATGATTGTCATGTCTTGATGCAACAACTTTTACTAGTGGCCATCCATGGAATTTTACCAACAAATGTAAGGGTAACTATAAACAGATTGTGCTTATTCTTTAATGTTATATGTAGTAAAGTTATTGATTCTGTAAATTTAGATGACTTGGAACACGAAGCTACAGTTATCTTGTGTCAATTAGAGATATTTTTTCCTCTATCATTCTTTGACATTATGGTTCACTTAGTTGTCCATCTAGTAAGGGAGATTATAATTTGTGGTCCAGTTTATTTATGGTGGATGTATCCGGTAGAGAGTTACATGAAGATTTCTAAAGGGTATACAAAGAATCATCATCGCCCAGAAGCTTCAATCGTATAAAGGTACATCACAAAAGAAGCTATTGAGTTTTGTACAAACTATTTGTCAGAAGCTTGCTTTATAGGAATTTATGAGTCTCGTCGTGATGGATTTTATGATGGTAGAGGTATTCAAGGTTTAAATGTTAAGACATTTTCCCGAGAAGTAGTTCTTCAAGCACATTTGCATATGTTGAATAATCTTACTGAAGTTCAACCTTACTTGACCGCTCATAAAAGTATTTTAAAGGAAAAAATCCCCAAGATGAATGAAAAATGGTTGTTAACAGAGCATAACAAATTTTTCATAAATTGGTTTAATGAAAGTATTTCTAAAGAGAGTAGTGCACCGTATCTTTGCAAATGGTTGTCATGTATGCCTAAGTTTAATGTAATTACTTGGAGTGCATATGAAATTTCTAAATATTCATTCTATACAAAATCAAAGGATGATAGTAGCACCATGCAAAATAGCGGGGTTATGGTTGAGGCTGAATTCATGTACTTTTCAAGTTCCAAAGATAACAATCTTGTACTAGCATATAGAGCGTACTTTGGGGTCATTGAAGAGATTTTGGAGATTGACTATATTTCTTTTAAAGTGCATTTATTTAAGTGCATGTGGATTGACAATAACACTGGTGTAGAAACCGATGAATTGGGATTCATACGGGTTGATATTCGTAAGGCAACTTATAAGAATGAACCTTTCGTCATGGCAACCCAAGGAAAACAAGTTTTTTATGTCACTGATCCTTCAAACACTAAATGGTAAATTGTTCTTCAAGGTAAACATCTTCCCTATAGTACTGATGAAATTCAATATTTTAACTATGTAACGCCTTGTTTAGCAACACATGTACGTCAAGCATCTGAAGAAAATGATCCAGATGATGTGCATGTTATTCGTCATGATCATGAAGAGGGATATGGGAAAACTAGTAAATAAATGTTTTATATCCCTTTGAAATTTATAATTAATCATTTTACTCCTTTTTAACCATTGTACTATATATTTAACTTGTTGTTGATTGACCTAATTAGTTTCAAATGTTGTTCAAACTATAGATACTTAAGGACCAGTGACAAATCCTAATGGAAAGCTTACAAAACTTTCCATTTTGGTTATTTCTTTTGTTTCATAATCATTTGTTTTAGTTTTGATGTAAAATTATAAAGTGTGTGCCATTTTGGGTTTGCATTTGGGTTAATCAATAAATATTTGTGGTACAATGTTTTAGATTGAGAAATTGGCAAAATGTACAATGTTTCTGTTTCAGGAATCTGCAAAATATGGTTATATATTCATGAATATGGTTCTGTAATACAGGTGCAAATGACAGTACAATTTTTTTATCCCCTCGGTGTTTACATAAAATCGAGGTAATAACATTGAGATATTACCTCGATGTTTACATAAAACCGAGGTAATAACATTGGGCGCGCCATCCTGTTCTGAAAATAATAAAAATGTTGATGTTGGGGATTGAACCCACAACCTTTTAATTTCTAACATCGGTTTTAAAAACACCGAGATGACAAGTGATTACTTTTCATGACATCCTTTGTTACCTTACCTATGTAGCTGAGTTAAATGCATTTCACGAGTGATGTTAGATGTGTTGTTTGTAATAGTGATTGACACTAGAATCACTAATAAAGATACATGTATCGCTGATAGTGCAACTACTCACACAATTTTCAAGAACAAAAAGTATGTCTCTGATTTAGTGAAGCGAAAAACTGATGTCAGTAATATATCTGGCACCTCAAAAATAATTGAAGGCTCTAGAAGAGCCAACGTGTTGTTATGCGGAAGAATAGTATTGCACATTGATAATGCATTGCATCCCCCAAGTCTCATAGAAATTTATTAAGTTTCAAAGATATTCGTCTAAATGAATACCATATTGAAACAAGAAAATAAGTCTTGATAATGATGCATAATTTTCATCTCAATTCATTTCCCTAAACATATTAAATTAATATTAAGACCACTTATCATGAGATGCACAATTTCATGTCCCAACTTCTACCGGGGGACATGAAATTTTGCATGCCGCAACTTTGATTCGCATCAGGCCAACAAGTTATCACACCTCTTCCCCCTTGTAATTAGTTTTTGGTAAAGAACCTGATATTTCTTGTCTAAGAATTTTTGGATGTGAGGTATTATTCGCATGTGTTCTTGGTAAACAATCACTTAATTTTGAGTTAATTATTTGAAGGACCAAACTAGTAAATCCTAGGGGAGGTTTGTAATGAGTTTCTAAGAAAAGAAGACATGTATTCAATCTTGTTGGATTTCTTGCAAGGAATGTTGAGTGTTTTCAATGAAGTAACTATGTTATAAAAAATAACTAGCAAATTAATTTTGACTTTGTCGAAATTAGCCTTTGAATTCTAAAATAAATAAGCAATAAAGAACTTTAAATAGAAAAAATGTGTATTTCTATAATTGTAAAAAGAGTAGGCAACTACATTTTCTTCAGGAAACTCTTTTCTCACTTAATGTGCGGGTACTTTTGAGTGTAGTCGAAGTTTAGAATGGTTTTTTCTACCCTTGATCCTAACACTAGAATCCCTATTTACAATGTTATAAAGTAATTGTCTTCCAACATTCAAATGATCCTCCATCGGACACATCATTCCTTCATGTTAATTGATGATTCACTCAATTTCCTCGTGTCCTTGCTAATTTGGATAAGACCAAAAAGCAGTTACTTCAGTTTGAATTTTGAATCAGTTCCCAGTCGAGCCCTTTAACCTGTCGAACTTCATACCTTATTGAACTCCTTGGAATTTTTCTAAGTCCTCGACCAGACTCTTTGACTCCTATTGCTCTTGTGGTAGGTGTTTTAGTCCAAACACAACTTGACCTTTCCTTATGTTTTGAGAAATTCCAGTTGGCTTCCCTGTCTAATTCCTTTTTAGAATTTCTTGGCTAACAAATTGCTCCCCCAAAATGCACTTTAGATTTTATTTTTAAAGAGACAGGTGGCATTTTTGAAGTTCCGACACTGCTTAAAGTCGTGTGGTGTAGGTCCTATAACGTCTTTTCGATACGTGTAGGCCCAGTCTAGCCTACATGGCTCCAAGTTCCCAGGAAATCGTGGGCCACGTTTGGAGATCCAAATTCCCACTTCATCATGTTTTAGCCGGTCACTTATCAAAAAAGTTCATTTTTAATTTCTTTTTTCAAGAAAAAGTAAAACTGAACCATTTCTTTTCTCCGAAACTATAAATAGTTTCTTTCTCACTTGTTACCATTTTTATTTCAAACCTTTAAACCTTCCAGAAAGTTTCCAACTCCTCATCTTCCAAAACTCAGTTTTCTCTCAAACAAAATGGCTCGCAACTCATCCTCTAAACCAGAAATCCTTGTGGCTGCATCCATTATCACTCATACTCTTACTAAGAACCAACTATATGTTCCTGAGCCTCCTTTTCAAGAAGAAAAAGCACTTATCTGAAAGTTACATGTATTGATTCCTTTTAGTATTGCTTAGGTTACTCATATTTTCTCTGGTCCTGAGCCTAATATAAACACCAATGTGGCTAGGGTTAGTGATTTTTCCCTTCTTACCATCGAACACAACCTCTAGCAACCAAGAAAGAAACTTTAGATTTTAGTTATATGACCACTCGGATCTTTCTCTCCGCCCCTTATACCAACCAGTCGAAATTATATTAATTGGTTGAATAAGGTAGAGTCTCAGAAGAGACAATTTTGGAAGGGTTAGGGTCTCTTCGACATGATTCAATTATCTAGCGTAGGCCTCACATATAACCAAAACATGATGCTAGTTTCACTCCAATTTTGGGAGGGTTCGACAAACACCTCCCAATTGCGATGTGGCATGCTCACCCAAACATTATTCGATGTAGTTTCCATCATTAGTCTTCGACCAACAGGTGAAGTGTTTGACCTTTTTGTCTACACAGATGACATTATTGGATTCAATTCAAAGCGGCTAGCTTCACCAATTTCTTCGTTGATCACTTCGACGAAGCCACTACTGAAGTTTTCGATGAAGAACATGTGGCCTTCTTGTCTTTATGGTTGTCCCATTTTATCTTTTGTTAGAGTTCTCTACAAGTGGCAAAATCTTTTGTCACTCTCACCAATCAACTTCATGCTGGAACAAATGTTTGGCTTTGCCAATTAAATTTAGATACACTCTATGAATCTTTAAGCTTAGCATCCCATGTCATGAAATCATTCAGTTCGACCAAGAATCCCAAGGGTACACTTCTGTTGGCAGGCCCCTTCTGGCTCCTACAACTCTGGTTAAATATCACCTTTGAGCCCTCTTTGATAGTTAACCAAACAGATCACCCTGCTGGAAAACCTAAGGATTGGCCTATTTAGATAAAGCCAGGCTCATGGAATAAGTCTCAAAGAATTGAAGCGAGATTTCCCGCTCAAAAGGCATCTTAGATAAAGCCATCCTCTTCTTCCATGATTGGGATTTCCTGGCAGGAAAAGAGAAATGAGTCAAAAGGCATCTTAGATAAAGCCAAGCTCATGGAATCGACTTAACGCCATCCTCTTCTTCCATGATTGGGATTTTCCGCTCACAACCCTACTCATCAAGTTGAGTTTGTCAAAATCTGGAAAACTTTTCTAACACCAAGGTTTCTTTCGACTAGGACCTCTTCTAAGAAAACTCAAGTAAGTTTTGTTGTATATCAACCCAACCTTGTGGCTCGACAGTTTGGCCACTGTCAATTCAAGCCTAACTTAAATTTCCAACGCAAAAAAGACTTGTGTTTGAGTGCTGTCAGAATGACCGATGAGATATACCTTGAACATTTAGCCGAGCCAACTAAAGATCATTTGAAGCTTACCCCTTTCAAGTTCTAGAGATCCTTTTACTGCACCCAGGAATCCAACGCTTGGTGAAAATACTACTGTACCGTCAAGTTTGTTGATGCGATGTCTAAATTGATTCATCTAACCACCTTTTTCCTTCCTTTGCAGACAAAAATTAAGAAAGGTACAAGTACACATTAAAGAAATTTGTGCTTTCCAATGTTACTTTGAGAACATGTATGACCCCTCGCAACCTTCGTCGAACCATTTCTAAGGCAACAACCATTTTGAAAGAAAAACTTCTTGAAAAACCACCAGAGTTAGAGATTCCTTCATATGTATAGGATATGTTTCTTTTTGCTTTATTTTACTATAATCCAAAATTTCCACCCTTACCTTCATGTGAAATGGCCCTGGAATTTTCTCCTCTATTTCTAAAATGATTCATTTGTAGAAGTTCTTTAAATGACTTAAAAACTCATACAGAAAACCTACCCAGAGAGTGGTCCCGACTAAGTTCGACACACACAACTATCGATGGCACCTTCATGTCGACATTAATCACATTGAAGTTCTTTGCAACATTGTTGATGGTGAGGCATCAAGGTTTGTTGGACTATACTTTGTTTCTCTTCGATTATTTTTGCTTAACTTCATTTCTTTTCTCTTCAGCTATTCCCATCAAGAAGAACCCTAAGGATGCTATTGTCAGCTGCCAAATTGGTCTGACATCATAAGAAATGTAAAAACTCCTTCTTACCTCTTTGTTTGATAATAAAGCAAACTAAATTTATATATTTTCTTTTTATAGGGACAAAATAAAGAGATCACTTCAACTACTACACCCAAAGGTAAAGCAAAGCAGTAAATATGTGCCATTGTCGAAGAAGAGGTAGCACCATATATATCCTTCATATTTTTCCCTTTCTACTGTCGAAGCTTATACATGTTTATTTGACTTACAATTTTTTCCCTTCCAGGGTCGGAAGCATGAAGGCACTACCGTCGCTCCTCCTCCACCAAAGAAGACCAAAAAGAAAGCACTTGCTGAAACATTGAAGAATCCTCAAGTTTGAGACTTATTCCATGAGCCTGGCTTTATCTAAGATGCCTTTTGACTCATTTCTCTTTTCCTGCCAGGAAATCCCAATCATGGAAGAAGAGGATGGCGTTAAGTCACATTTTGAAAACAAATCCACCAGAAACCCCCACACCTAAACCTTCTCCTATTTTAAAATTGAAACCATGCCAATTGAAAAGAAAAAGATAAAACTCAAGAAGACATTCTCTTCGAGTTTTGCCACTGCCTCCAAGCCAAAATTTTAAGATAAGGGAGTTTTCCCCACTACTGCACAATGATTTGAGAAGAAAAGAAATATATGAAAGTGATATGGGAGGAAATGAGAAATTAGGTTTTTGGGGGAAAGGGGAAGAAGATGGACCAAAATCTGCCGAGCTTCTCTCTGCGTTTTATTCACTCTGAAATATCTCATACTCAACCTACTTACAATAGTAGGTTACCTCCCTATTTATAGATGAGATTACTTGAATATCAAGTAATCTCTAACTAACTAACAAAATAAAATAAACATTAAGTTTAACTCTGTCAAGGTTTACTCCTTCGACAACTATTTACTTCGACTACTAAAGATATTCGACTACTACTCTATCAAATTCATTCGACTTGGAATCTGTCAAATTTTGCATGCATGTTTAACATAAAGAATTGCATATTTAACACACCACCTAATTAATTGTGTCTAAGCTATCTACATTCATCATTGTTCTATCTCTTGAACAATTCAACATGTATATCTTTCGGCATGATGTCTGCAATCTGATTCTCAGTTCTGCAATGTACCAAGTCCAGTTTCTCATTTTCTACTTGCTCTCGAAGATAATGGAACCTCATCTCGATGCGATGCAAACAAAATGATTAAGATAAATTAAGTATAACTAGATGAAGATGAAAAAGAAATGAAGAATCATATCAATTATGATAATCTAAGACTAAACTTGTTGTATAAGTAAAATTAGCAAATAACAATATTAATATAACAAAAACAATACAATACGATCAAAAAATAATGGAATACGTTTTCCTTTATGTCACTAAAGACTTGAAGATTGGACATCTCATGTTCCCTAAATTAATTTTCAATCGGGTGTGACACTCCGCTATTCAACTCTTCTAATTTCTCGTTCTCGCATTATTGATAAAAACAATTACATAAATTAAGTCACAATTTCTCTAAAGTGAAACTAATATGAATCTTATACTAATTACTAGAAGTATAATCTCTAGTGTCACAAATTGGCCGCATTCTGAAGTTTGATATATTATAACGAACATATACTCAAGATTTATAATGTATTGAACCTTCTAAAAAAAAAATATATCAATTCAAAATCTGATTCATTTGATCTATGTCCAACAGCTATAAATGTGCAAGAATCTTGTTCTTACTTACTACCGTAGCTTTTGCAAATATTGGTTGTAACTCACGTGCAACGCAAGCATGATCTAGTACTACACCTCCACGGTAGTTAAAGTGCAACAACGGGACCCATATATGTCTAAAGACATTTTCTTCCCCCACCGTATTATCACACTCCTCGCCGCAGATAATTACTCCCCAACCTACCTGCCACGTAGGCTGGAATTAAATTTTTGAAAGGCAAAAAAAACCCATTGATAGTGAAAGCATGTAGAAAATGACAAGTTGCACCGCTACTGATATTATTATCTATCAATTTTTTTTGACATAATTATTGATTCAATTTAATATATATTTATTTACCTTACAAATTATGAAAGGATAGCATAAAATTGAAAATGACCGGAATAAATCTGTCGTGTCGGTGCCGACGGTTATTGCACCGACAAGTTTACCGGAAACATGTAGTTGTAAGGTAAACCAGCTGAATCCCATGCATTAGCGTCGGTGCAGAATATTTTGACTATCGGTTTTTCGGTAATATTATGCAGATTTTGGTTAAGAAAATAAAGTAATAAAAAGCTTTTTCTTTATACTCTAAAAATAGAGTAACAATAAAGCTCACGTATGGTCAATGAGAATGTGAAATAAAGCTCATGTATTCAAGATAAAGTATGATTTAAAGAATTTATTATGTATATAAATTAGTATTTCTTTTAAAATACATATTATTATTTCTTTCTTAATAAAAATTGTTAGAGAGAACAAAGACACATAAAGTGTCAATAATCATCACATATCCATTCAAAATATTATAAGTACCATTCGTTTCTTTTGTAAATTTAACTTTTTATTTTATTTTTGATTGATGTGAAACTTAATCATTCATATTTAAATTTTAACAATATTTTTTTATAAGGGTGATTCATCCACATCACTCATTTTGATCCATATTAAAATTCACTTCTACTTTTCCATTGAGCCTAACCATGACTTTGATATCATTTTTTGGAAGGTTCGAAAAGCGCAGGAAGTGTCAATGAACCAAATGTTCATGATCCAAAACACTTTGACACCACATATCCATAAAAGAATCTTAAGAGTGTGTTTGGATGAATTAATTGCAAAATTTTAAAGAATTTAAAATTCTAAGCAATCCAAATTATTCAATTGAAATTCATTTATTTTCAAATTATTTTGTTTGGATGGAATATTAAAATAGTTTATTGTTAAACGTGTAGGGTCATTTTTATAAATTTTAAAATTTTCAAATCAAATTTATAATATAAAAAATAGGGATCAAGTTGTAAAATTGAAAATTTATTAAGGACTTATTTGTAATTAATTGAAAATTTTCTTAAAATATGAGTACCTAGTAAAATTTTAAAAATTAATAATAAATAATTTAACATTCACATTATATAGAGGGAATGAGCAATTATAAATTTTTTTACTTTTCGATGTCATTTGAAATTCCTTAATTTTAACTTGAATCAAATACTTCATAAATTTACATCATTTTAACAATTATCCATATTTTTTATTCAAACAATGAATTTTGGTTAAGTCATTTTAAATTCTCTCAAAAAATTACTTCCCATAATTAAAATGTTTCATCAAAATACATTATAAGGCATTAGAAATATGAATCATTTATCTTATACTTCTAATTTTTTATTTATTTATAATTGATGTGGGATTTAACCATTCACACTTAAATCCCAAAAAATATATTAATATTTGTTGGCAGTCTGAGTTGATAATTCACCACATTTGAATTAAGGGTTAAAATAGTTGAATGAGTTAAAGACCAAAGTTTTAAATTTTGGGTAAATTTTTGTGAAAGAGAAAATATTAACATTAAATTGATTAAACAAGTCAAATTATTTAAATATAAAATTGAATATTGTGTAATTTGTATTGTGAAATTATGGTAAGTTAAATTATGAAATTTGTTTACTTTGTTAGAAATTTTTGTTAGAAATTTTTGTTAGAAGTTGTAAATCATTGTTTTGTAAAAAAATAGTATTCGACTGTGCCGAAGTAGTGTGAGTTAGATGTATTTGACAAAGACGAATACAACATATAGCTGTTGTGTCAAAGTTAAAATATAACTTTGTATATTTTGGGTTTGGGCTTTGTAGTTTTCAATAATAACTTCATTGTAATCACTTCAGTTTTAACTCAATAATATTCTTCTCCTTTATCTCTTCTTCTTTTTGAAACCCTAATTGTTCCATTAGTTCCAATAAATTGGTATCAACGAAGCCAATTGTGATTCAGAGAGAATTTGAAATGGAAATAGTAACATAACATCAACGCAACTTTTTGTGAATCTAACGATTTTCAAAGGGGAGAATTACGAGAGGTGGGTTGCACAGATAAATGTCATCTTTGATTTCAAGATATGGCTGAATCGTGAACGATGGGGTATCTGCGTTGGAAGAGAATGTGAATAATGTTCAGTAAGTTGCCCACAAGGAACAAAGAAAGAAAGATGGAAATTTGTTCTTGATCCATCAATTCGTGGATCCTAACGTGTTTGAGAAGATCATTGAAGAAGAAACATCAAAAGGAGTGTGATACAAGTTAAAGAACTTGTACGACGGAGATGAAAAGTTGAAAATGGTGAAGTTGCAGATGCAAAGAAAGCAATTTGAGATGACTCAAATGAAAGAAGATGAGTTAGTTTCAGAAATATTTATATGTGTAGTATCGCTGACAAACCAGATGAAGGCGAATGGTGAATCAATCACTGATCTACAGAAGATTGAGAAAGTTTTGAGATCTCTAACTATAAACTTTGATTATATTGTCGTGTCTATTGAAGAGTCCAAGAACCTAGCTGAGATGAAGGTGGAAGAACTTCAAGCTTCATTGGAGGCTCATGAGATGAGGCTGAAGTGGAGGAACTCGGAGAGGGAAAAAGGGGCAGAACAAGCAATGCAAGCAAGATTCACCAAGAAATCTGCGAAAGAAAAGGAGAAGCATAGAAAATGTTGCTAATGATGAGAAGTCAAGCAAGAACTCAAAGAATCACTCTGATTCAATCAAAAAGTTATGGGCAACAAGAATTCGGGGAAGAAAGTTAACATGAATGAGGTGTAATGTTATAACTATCAAGGATTTGGTCATTAATGATAGAGATTGTCGAAGGAAAAAAGGAATCTAGAGAAAAAGATGATGACAAACTGCAATATGCACATGCTGAAGAAAGTGACTATGATGATATACTACTAATGGCAAATACTCAGTCGGACAATGAGAAAACCAACATGTGGTATATGGATTAAGGATGCAGTAACCACATGAATAGAATTAAAATTTGGTTTACCAAGTTGGATGAATTTGTGAGTGCAACTTCCCGTTAGATGTATTTTCTTTGATGTCAAAACTAGGATACTTTAGAGTTTAGGTATATTGGACGGTATCTTCTGAGTCTTAATGTCAAAAAGGGAGGTTTTGAGAAAACCTATACAAAACTAGGAATATACAAAGCGTTCTCTTCATCTTCAACCTATGTTCTATGCATACACAAAAACAAACTACACATAATCATTTTTTGTTTGGGTGCCATCTACAAGCAGAGTAGATATCATCCAACTTAGGTTATTGAATTGTAAATTGGGTTAATGATCTTTGGGAGTTTCAAATAAGAAAATCAAGTTGGGGTTTTCCTTCAAGATTAATTGGGTATTTGAAGGTTTTGGACAAGCTCAGGTCAAGGAAAGAGAAGGTGTTAGAATCAAGATCACATGACCTACTACATTTCTCTTGTAAAACTATAGTTGCAAAGGTTAATTTTCATTATCTCAATTCTAGTTCGAATGGAGGGCAAGCATATACCCATAGGGAGGCCGATTGAGGAACTGTCTAAAAAAATCCTTGTGTACTCTCTCTCTCTCTCTCTCTCTCTCTCACACACACACACACCACACAACACACACACTATATATATATATATATATATATATATATATATCTTTTACTTTCATTTGCAAATCAACAAAACCATGCAAAATTCTAAACGAAATTGATTGCACATAAGGTGTTCGATAATTTGTCTCAATTACGTTTTTTGTATTTTGCCATTAGAAATATACTTTACTATTAATGTAGCATTCAAGTGATTGTTGTTAAAATTATATTGATCAATTTGTTCTCATTATCATAACTTGATTGTATATACGCATATTCGGGCTTTTCGATGGCGGTTCGGTTTAGAGGATTTGATTCGGGTCACTTTGGCTAGCCGTTAAAATTTGCAAAATTGTTTTTGTAAAGTTTTTTAACTTGGGGTCTATTCACCCCCCCCCCCCCCCCCCCCCCTCTCTAGATAAGTCACCTTCGTCTAACAAGTGGTATCACGAGCTCCAGTTAATTTTCGTGCTTCAATATTCGTTTATTAGAAAATATATGTCGAACCTAAATGGGTGTACAATAGAGCGCTCATCTTTACCGATGAAAACTATGGCTATTGGAAAACTTGTATGCATATCCATATCAACTCGGTTGATAAAGGTGTTTGGGACGTCATCACCAGTGGTCCTAATCAAATTACAATGACCAATGGTGAAGGTATGGTCGTAACAAAATTGAAAGCACAATGGAATGATAATGATAGGAAAGTATGGTCACATGATTGGAAGGCACAAAATATTCTCATATTCGCACTTGGTGTTGATGAATATTATCGTGTTTCCCATTGTGAAACCGCAAAAGCTATGTGGGACACATTAGAAGTTATCCATGAGGGAACTAATAAATTTAAACTAGCTAGGATTAATACCTTAACTCAAGAGTTTGAACTATTTTGCATGAAGCATGGTGAAACCATTGTCGACATGCAAAAGAGGTTCATACATGTTACAAATCATTTGAACTCTCTAGGTAAGCCTATTTCCAATGATATTGCTACTAATAAAGTTTTGAGGTGTCTTAATATGGAATGGCAACCTAAGGTCACCATAATCAAAAAAGATAATGATCTTAGAACACTTGATCTTACAACTTTATTTGGCACGCTAGAAGAACATGAGCAAGAATTCACTTGCTTGGAAAAACATGCGAAAAAGATTGAGACGAAGATAAAGAAGGAGAAAGGCAAGGAAAATGAGGTAGAAAATAAGTCTATTGCTCTAAAGGCTTCAAGTTCAAAGTCTTCAACCAATGGGCAAAGTGATTGTGAAACAAGTGATGCCGAGAATTCTGATGATGAAGAAATGTGGTTGTTCGTCAAAAGGTACCATAGGTACATAAGAAAAAATGGAGTCAAGCACTCCGACAAGAACCTAATCAACTTTAGAAGTCTATCGAACTCCTCAAAGGAAGATGAGAATAATAAGGGTAAACTTAGAAGTTCAGGCTACGATTATGGAAAAGTCGATCATTATAAGATGGATTATCCATTGATCAAGAAAGACAAAGATAAATATCATCACAAGAAATCTAGCAAGTCTAGAAGAACCTATATTGTTTGGGAGAGTGAAAATGATTCTTCAAGTGATGAAAGCTCAAGTTTAAGTGAAGAATCGACCAAGATTTTCTTCATGGCCAACAAAAAAAAAAGAAGAATGTACATCATTCAAAACTTAAATCTATCAATGAATTGTCTTATTCTCAATTACAAAAAGATTTTGAAAATCTGCATAGAGAAATCGTAGACGCTTTTAAAAAGTTAGCTTTAAAAAAAGAATCTTTTCACATTTATAAGCTAAAGTTTTAGAAACCAAAAAGAATATGGACGCTCTTACGCAATCTATGATGGGTATTTAAAAAGATAAGAATGAGGATGAATAACCTTCATGGTTCGCTTTTGAAACTTGTCACATTTGGCAAAAAGAGGTAAATACTCTAAAAGCTAAATTGGTCAAGGCATTAAAACCAAAGATTACATTTACTATTTATCCATCAAAGTTTAAACGGTCTTTGAACTCTTCATATAAAAAGTATAAATATGTTCAAAAGGATTAAAATAGCAAAAGTATATCTTATCACTATTGTTGCAAGAAAGGTCACACTATTGAAAAATGCAAGTTTAGGAGACTCTTTGTTCCTAAAGGTGTTTTTTAATGGTTTCCCAAATACAACCTTGATTCCACTCACCCTCAAGGACCCAATGAAGATTGGGTACCTATAATTTTTTGTTAATCTTGCAGGATACATGTCTTGGCTCTATGAAGAGAATATGAGTTCTCGTTTATGGATGCTCAAGACATATGACAAGTGACATCTCCCTATTTCATTGACTTTGTGGCTAGGAAGAAGGGTTGTGTTATCAAGGAAGACAACAACTGGTGTTCATTAATTGGTAAAAGATGTGTAGATTACTTTTAATGCTTCCTATTCGAGAAATGTTGGAAAATGTATTTCGTTTCATGATGTAGGTGTATCTTCAAAACACGTGCTCAAGGATATCGAATAAGGGGTTGATCAACCTAAGACGATAAAACCTGAGGAGGAGCAAGATAACTATCATGAAAGGGACAAGAATGAAAGTCCAACCAAAAAGGATGATCATCAAATCAATAAATTTCTTGGATACATTACTAATCACACTTTCATGTACTTTGACAAAGAGAAAAGTGGTAAGAACATTGATGTCAAAAGGTTTTGTAGCATGTTTTGCATTTTTTCCAACTTTCGTTTGAGAGTTCCTTGTGAAATACATGTGCATCCTCCGTCATTCGTACAGTGAGGTAATATTGTTTCAATTTTTGCTTTGTAAGTAAGTCCTTTCTTTTACCTGTTTATTCTTCAAAGGTATATGATATATACTTAGTGTGTGATACATATTATGAGTGTTCATTTCCAAAAATTTCAATGGATGACCATTGTGTGTTCCAATTTATATGTTTATAGTGACCTCATATAAATATCTTCACATGTAGTATATATTGTTAATATTTTATGCTTGCTACAAATATTTCAAGTTATTTCAAATGGACGTGAAAAGTGCTTTCCTTAATGGATATATTTATGAGGAAGTGTATGTTTCACATCCTCTCGGTTTTGAAAATCATGAGTATCCTAATCATGTTTATAAACTAAAACGAGCTTTGTATGGTCTCAAACAAGCCCCTAGGACTTAGTATGAGCGACTTAGTAAGTTTTTAATCAATCAAGGATACTCTAGAGGGAAGGTAGATACTACACTTTTTATTAAACGTCAAATAAAATATACTCTTCTAGTTCAAGTTTATGTTACTGATATCATCTTAGGTTCCACTAACATGCAATTAGTCAAGGAGTTTTCTAAGCTAATGCATGGTGAGTTTGAGATGAGTCTCATGGGGGAGTTGAACTACTTTCTCAGTCTTCAAATTAAGCAACTCAACAAAGGGAGTTTGTGTGTCAAACAAAATAATGCAACGAATTTCTAAAGGAATTTGGTATGGAAGATGAAAAATCATTTGACACTCCAATGCCCACAAATGGAAACTTGGAAAAAGATGAAAATGGTAAGGATGTTGATGTCAAGAAGTATAGAGGTACAATTGGATCTCTTCTATATCTTACTGCATCTAGGCCGGACATTATCTTTTGTGTCTGTATGTGCGCTTTTTATCAATCGGATCCTAAGGAATCGAATTTAAAAACCATAAAGTGCATCTTTAGATACCTTCATGGTACATCTAAGTATAGGATTTGGTATACCAAGGGAAGATAATATAATTTGGTTGGTTATACCAATTCTGATTTTTTCGGTTGCAAATCGGATAGGAAAAATACTAGTGGAACTTGCCACAGGTTTCCATTGCTTTGTCAACTCCCGAGGCGGAATACGTAGTAGCCGGTAGTTGTTGTGCTCCAATATTATGGTTCAAACAATGTATTCCTATTGTGGGCAAAAACACTAGTGCTATTAATATAACCAAAAATCTGGTGTTACACTCTCGCACTAAACATATTGAGATACGTCACCACTTCCTATGTGACCATGTTGAAAAAGGAGATGTTGTATTTGAGCATGTTGATAGAAAAAATCAACCTACGAATATCTTTATAAAACCTCTTGTGACTGAACCGTTTTTCAACAATCAAAGAGAATTGAGCATACTTGATATCTCAAATCTTGTCTAAATATGATATGTTGTATGCATTTTATATACTTTCGCTCTAACTTTCCTTGGAAGTTCAATCACATACGAGTGCATCCTTCATCATTCATACGTGAGGTAATATTGTTCCATTTTCTCTCTTTGAAAGTAAGCCTTTTAATTTTGCATATTGTCTATGTCCCAAATGTTTGATATGTTTGATGTATGAAATATTTCATGAATGTTTACGTCCAAAAAATTTAATTGATGTATTTCAATTTATATGCTTATAGTGACTTCATGTTATTCTTCTTCCATACTTGAAATATCTTCTTTGTGTATAAGCATGTTATATATTATTAGTTCTTGCATGATATATGTGAGGTTGTTGTTTATTTATTCTGACATGAAGTATGTTTGAACACGTTATAATGTCAACAAAACTCTTGTAGTGTGTTATTGTTATGATAACATTTCTATTTTTGGTTTGGGTAGTGATAAATTTAAATAATCGCTTTGCTAGGGCACATGCGTGTGCAACATTTGGAAGCACCAAAAGTATATGTCACGTAAACGTGTCGCTTTTGAAGCAACTCAAGAGTTTTTTTATTGCATTGTATCCTTCATCTTTCATGTTTATTGTATATGTTATTTGGCATGATTTGTGGCAACAATATTATATTGTTGCTTAAATTGATTTTATTTATGTTTAGGCATTTTCAATATTTACATCATTATATGTGAGTGTTTTTTAATTGATGATTTTATCTTTACAAACGCCTCTGTGTGATATAAGGTAGTTCTCATGGATTGCTTTGTATCTTTTTGATATTGTCAAAGGGGGAGAAGCATCTGTAAGATGAAGTTGGGATGTATACATTCGAGGGGAGCCTTCATGAAGACACGAAACACATTGTCTCAAGTTTTGCCATCATAAAAAAGGGGGAGTATATGAGTGCAACTTCCCATTAGATGTATTTTGTATGATGTCAAAACTAGGATACTTTAGCATTTATGTATATTGGACGATATCCTCTGAGTCTTAATGTGCATCTTCGTATTAGGAAACTTAGGAATGGTTTAGAAAAGGTTTCATGCATTAAAAACAGGTTTTTATGTGAAAAACAAGTCTATATATAGACACATACATGTTATGAGTCGACACATGTGGTTCATTTTTAAAGGTTATAACTTATGTTTTATTTATGTGTCGACATATACATGTTATGAGTCGACACATGTGGATCATTTTTAAAGGTTGTAGCTTCTATTTGATGATCCGAATGTGGAGGGGTTTCGGGTCGACACATAGAAGGAAATTTTCTTCTATGAGTCGACACATGACCTATACAAGTCGACACATTCTTCAAATTTGTCAACACATGACTTACACATGTCGACACATACGATGCATTTTTCTAAAAATTCATGATTTTTTCAAATCTTTTGCAATTCTTTTGCCTCAAGCCTGCACACATATATATATACTTCATACATGCATCATTTCAAAAAGCTTTTTTTTAGAAAACCTATATGAAGCCAGGAATATATAAAGAGTTATCTTCATCTTCAACCTATGTTCTTTGCATACACACAAATAAACTACACATAATCATTTTTGTTTGGGTGCCATCTAGAATTAGAGTTGATAACATCCAATTTATGTTGTTGAATTGTAAATTGGGTTGAGGATCTTTGGGGGTTTCAAATAAGAAAACCAAGTTGGGGTTTTCCTTCAAGATCAATTAGGGATTTTAAGGTTTTGGACAAGATTACATAAGTTGGATTCGATTGAGTGAAAGCTTTGAAGAACGAGAGTTTCTTGCAAAGGAGTAGCGTGAGACAGTGAATCATCTTGGTAAATCTTGGGTGATAATAATTTGCAATTTGGATTCGACCGAGTGAAAAATTTGAGGAATAATGCTTCTTTCAAAGGATTAATGTGAGATGATGGATCAAACTGGTATTGTTGGGTGACTTGATCAAGCTTAGATAAAGGGAAGAGAAAGTGTTAGATTCAACATAAAACATATGGCTTGTGGGGTTGTATTGCTACATTTCTCTTGTAAAACTACGATGGAAAAGGTTAACTCTCATTATCTCAATTCGAGTTCGAATTGAGGGAAGACGTACTCATAGAGAGACCAATTGGGGAACTGCCTAAACAAATCCTTGTGTACTCTCTCTCTCTCTCTCTCTCTCTCTCTATATATATATATATATATATATATATATATATATATATATATATCATTTAATTTTCATTTGCAAATTGTTGAATTCGTCGATTGTGCGATCAATACATTTGGATAAAATTTAGGGTATGACAGTTGCCCCTTTTTAAACCTCTTTAACTAGAGGATATGAAGAACTCTTGTCTTCAAATCATCATGGTGAAAGATAGTTTAACTACCAAACATACCCAAATTTTGACCTCTTATGCAATAGAATGTTATGGTTATAGTTACGAGTGAACGTATAGAGGTTAAGAAATACTCTTGATTTCTTAATCATCAGATGATGTGAAAAATATGCGATGAGATTAAGAAATACTCTTGATTTCCTAGTCATCGGGTGCTACGAGTGAATGTTGCATTAAAGGTTAAGAAGTACTTTTGACTCCTTAGAAATGAATGCAAATGAATTAAGAAACAATCTTGATCTCTTAATCGTTAGATGACAATGAAATGAATTAAGAAGTACCCTTGACTTCTAGAAAATGAGTGCAATTGAATTAAGAATACTTTTGATTTCTTAATTAACAAATGCTAATGATATGAAGTTTAATAAGTTCTTTTGACTCCTTACAAATGAATGCAAATGAAATAAGAAATACTATTAATTTCTTAATCATCAGATGGCAATGATATCAATGTTAAAAAATACTCTTGATTTCTTAATCATTAGATAACCATGATACAAATGAAGTCAGAAATACTCTTGATTTCTTAATCATTAGATGTTATGCAAAATTAGTGGGGATTAGAGAATCATGTACAACTGCTCTTGACTGACAGCAGACTACTCTAGGGATGGACTTGTTACAAAGTTGTTCGTCTGTTCTTCAAACGTTGTTTGTTTGAAGGTAGACTCTCCTAGGGAAGAAATGATCATGTCCAGTGGCTCTTGGCTAAAAATGTCATATTCAATAACTCTTGGCTGGACTAATGCATTCAACTGCTCTTGGTTGAAGACAAATCTGTGCAAAATCTAATAGTATCCATTTGCTCTTGGCTGAAACTAATATGATAATAAATGTGTCCAACTGCTCTTGGTTGAAAACATCTTATTCAACAACTATTGGTTGAAACATCATTCTCAACTGCTCTTGACTGAGAAAATTGCATTCAACTGCTATTGGTTGAAGCTACTACGTCCAGTTGCTCTTGATTGGAAGCAAAACTTATGCAAATATAGTATCCAGTTTCTCTTGGCTGAAACTAATATATGCAAACAATGTATTCAAATACTCTTGGCTGAAGCATAATCCTCAACTACTCTTGGCTGAGAATATCACATTCAACTGCTCTTGGTTGAAGCAACTGCATCCAGCTGCTCATGGCTGGAAGCAAAACTTATGCAAATATAGTATCTGGATGCTCTTGGATGAAAATAATATATGCAAACAATGTATTCAGCTGCTCTTGGCTGAAACATCATTCTCAACTACTCTTGGCTGAGAATATCGCTTCAATTGCTCTTGGTTGAAGCTATTGCATCCAGCTACTCTTGGCTAAAAGCAAAATCTGTTGGGGAAACATAAAAGACTCTTTAGTGAATAACTGCCTATTTGAGCTGCTTAAGGCTAACATTAGGCTCCTCTGGGGTTACAACATATCAAATCGGGGTTAAGAAAGTAAATACAATATCGACTCGAAGGTCGAGAGCAAATCAAGACACAAGTTAACCTAAGAGTTTAGGAAATTTCAAGATAAAATGACATCAACTTAGGGGTTGAGAGATATTTAAAGACAACGACATCGACTTGGGGGGTTGATAACATAAGGACATGATATTGACAACTCGAGGGTCGGAAAAGGTAAAGACACGAAATTGACTCAGGGGTCTAAAAGATAACATCAACTCGGGGGGTCGAGAATTATAACACAATATCAATTCGGGGGTTGAGAAAAAATATAGACAACATCGACTCGGGGGTTGAGAAAAATAAAGACAACATCAACTCGGGGGGTTGAGAACATATCAAATCGGGGGTTAAGATATCAAAGACAACATTGACTTGAGGGTCAAGAAAATAAAGACAATAACATTGACTCAGGGGTCGAACACAAATCAACTCGAGGTTTGAGGAAACATTAAAACAACATCGACTTGTGGGTCAAGAAAATAAAGAAAACATAAACTTAGGGGTTGACAGACATTGATAGCCTGGTGCGGAAATGATCGAAAAGGACGCCCTTAGTAGAAAACTTACTGGGGAGGGCTCTGCAAAGGAAAATTTCTAAATGAGACTTTTTAGGGTAACCTCTGCTTGGGGAGCAACATCAGCAGACGTGTCATGGATATACTAAGAATCATTCAGTAGAGCCTGTCTGATAAGGAGCTCATGTCCATTATACTTTCTAAGGAGATTTCTAACTTGAGCTATCCTTATGAAGAAATGTTCATTTTAGATAAATACTTTGAAGAAACCTGCTAAGGATAAAGCTGTTAGGGATACCTTTCTAAGGAATCCTACTGATATGAAACTCGCCTGGTGAGTTCATGAAGTTTTGCTGGAGAAAATTCAAGAGGAAATTTTGTGGGAGATATCTACTAGAGAAACCAAGCAGAAATTACATTGACACCAGAGTTTAATCGGAGACTATCAATCACTTTTTTGGGGGAGAAAAAACATCTTGAGAATCATCACCAATATTGTTGGTCTTCTAAAAGCAACTTGCATTGAAGAAGAGAACTGTTATACTCTTGAGAACACCTCTTGTATCTTGATTCTGTTTAAGATTACACTGAACTTCCTTGAGAGTTTTATGCATGTATGCTCTATGCATGTTATGCAAGAAGAAAATGGAATGCATGAATATACTGGTTTATGCATTTTGTGGGTATCAAGGTTTGATTCCCCAACACCCTGGTCTTGAACATTTTTGACACCATGAATATGGTTTGTAAAACTCTGATTTCTGCTTTGATGCATGGCGGGCTTCATGCTAATTATTGTTTCTGAAAGAAAATCCACTTATGACTTGCTCAGATCATGGTGATCATTGAAATGTTTCACACTTTATGAACTTATCATGCCCCAGTCTGTTGGACCTTTGAAAAAACTTCCCTTGAAAAGGAATTTGACGGTTGTTTTCTAAAATATGATTGTATTACGGTTTGCCCCAGTATTGGGAATCTTATAGTAGAATGCCCTTGATTGATAGCTTTTGGAATGGAGGGCTTCACCGTATTATGGAAGTGGTTTGCCCTAGTATGAGCCTCAGAGAGACCTGCTGCGTCTCAAAGTAATTGCCCCAGAATCACTGAATCTTGAAGCGACTTGCACCAAGTTGATCGCTCTTTGGAAGAATTTCTTTGATGCTAAGTGTAGATTTGCTAATAAAACTGTTCATTAAAAAATGGTAATTTTAACCCAATGCTCATGCAAATTTTGAAATCAATCATTTATTAAAATAAATATGGTATACAGCGAACGGATCACTAGTTTTTTCAAAGTGCGAAAGATAATGGGATATGATACCAATATAAATAATTAGAAAATATCTAGGAGTCAGGTTAACATAACCTTGCTGAGTATACTTTCAGAAGAAACCTTGCTTCAATTAGGTCTTTTGCATGTTGTAACATGGTCTGGTTCACGATTTTTAAACAAAAGGATATATGCTCAAAGTTTTGATTTTAACCCACCCCAATCTCCTTGATGATCTTCAGACCTACATTCAATTAATTTGACAAACGCATTCGATTTTCAGGAGAAAATTAAAGGTGTGAACCTGCCGGCTTGAGAATCAATAATGGTTATTCATTTGAGGTGGAGGTCGCTTGTCTTTGTTTAGTAATCACAAAATTTGATTATGTTAAAAAATTTGGGTGACCCTTTCGTTCTTGATATGTTGGTCACCTATTTTCATTTTTTTCCCCTAACTTTTATCTAGACTGGTTCTTTTGAACTCTCAGTCCATTGGGATGCACTAATTTTTTCCTAAGTCGCATTCTTGGTGTTCGACTTAGCGGACTTTTTTCTTTTTTTTTTCCTTTTTCTTAAGAAGGTTATGACTGTCATATCCTTGGTTATTGAGGAACAACCACTATACCTTTGTATTTTTCATGACTACTCTGAAACTTCTTGTTGTATGTGAAGAAAAGTATGTGGTTACACCTCTTAGGTGTTCGGAATGATTCTCTTGAGATTCGAATGCAAACCCGAATTAACTGAAAACTACCCTGTCCCGAGTTCAGATTAAGGTTTTTTTTTTCGTTTAGAAAGAAACACCAACTTCTAAGTTCAAAGGGGTTGGCGAGGGATTATACTCCTTATATCTCTAATGTTTGGGAGTTGAAACAATGTCTTACATCATCAGCAAAGTTTTATTCATAAGCATACTTTTAAGCAATTTTGGATATTTTGTTTTTTTCGTCATTCTCCCTCTGATCTTTGCTAAAACAACAGTTTGATAAATAAAAGTGAAATGGAGAAATATTTTTTTCTTTTGATATAAATGAAAAATGAGTGAATACAACATGATTGATTCAGAAAATGCATGACCATTTCATTAATACTACCATTGAAAGAAAATAACAATACTTAAAAGCAAATAAACATTTAAACATGCAAAGGAAATTACAAAATAGAATGAAATAAAAAAATGATTGCTAGCGTTGAGGATGGACTTTCTTATTTAATTCACTATTGGGATAGCCTTCTTCAAAGTTGGAGGTCATTATGCTCATTGAGACCAACATGATAATCATCTTCACACCCATTCTTCATAATTTCTTCCATAGCATGGACTGATGGACCCGTATGACCAAGTAAATGACTGATGTTGATATGAAGGCCCTACCATGTGATCAAAATCAATTTGGACTCAATCAGATCTTGTACCTTGCTCTTAAGTGCTTTGTAGTCCTCGGTTGAATGTCCTGGTGCACCGGCTTGGAAGTCACATCGAGCGTTGGGGTCAAAGCCTGGTGGATATGGAAGATGCAATGGATTAAGTTCCTTTGACTCTACCAATCCACTATTAATCAGATATGGCAGTATGTGAGTGTATGACATTGGCAAAGAATCAAACTTCCGCTTTGGCTTTTGAGTGCATTGGCGTTGCTATTGCAGAGCATGTTGGCGTTGGTATGGTTGTTGCTGTGAAATATGTTGTTTATGCTAAAAGGGACCTTGATTTACAAAAGGATATTGACCATGTGAAAGGAATGGCATCTGATATGTAGGCCCAGAAGGTTGTTGACTCTGAACAGTTGATATGTACGGGTACTTATAATAAGGTACTAGAGGTGGAGCTTGGGGAGTTTCCTATATTGAATTAACTTAATATTCATCTTCCTTTTGGGAATCCCTAAGGGATTAACTCTCAATAGTCTGCACACTCTAGGCACCTTGAATTCTTACACTTTTGAGGCCACCCTCAATGCGTTCTCCAATTGTCACAAGGTCAGAAGGTTGATGACGCGTTGTTTATCATCCTTTTAAAGTATGGGCCTTGCAGGGTACCCATAAACATATTAGTTAGATCCCTATCCAACTTTGATGGTTGAACCCGAGCAACCAACTCTCCTCATCTTTGGGCGTACTCTTTAAACGACTTAGTGCTCTCCTGAGTAAGATTTTACAACTATATGCGACTAGGAACTACGTCCAAATTGTATTAGTAATTACTCAGGAATTCCTTAGCCAAGTATTTCCAGGTGTGGATGTGACCTCGTTTTAGTTGCATATACCATCCCAATGATGCTCCACTGAGACTGTCTTAAAAGAAGTGGATGAGCAACTTGTCATCGCGAGAGTACGCGACCATCTTCCAAAAGTACATCGTCAAATGAGTCTTTGGGCAACTACTCCATTTGAACTTCTCAAAATCTGGTGTCTTGAACTCTGGAGGGATTACTACATCTGTCACTAAGCACAGATCGAGTGTGCCAAGCCCATAGGTGTCTCGCCCCTTCTATGGTATTAAACCTATATTCCAACGCATGATATATTTCAACAATCTCATCATCTTGTGGTTATTCAATATTCATCATCGGGATTTCCTCTTGGGGATTTGACATGGTGAATGAAAACCTATGATATTCAATAGAATCATGAGGTGAAGTATTCCTATCTTGGACAATATGGTGATCTTATATAAAAGGATTCTCAATTGGGTTTGTATCGGATGAGGTTGAGCAGGATCACTTACTTAGGGTGGAACGACATTATCATTGACTCTAGTCCACTGAATGTTGTCCTCTCTTTGTTCCAAGGTTGACATAACCTCTACGAGTTGGTATAATGTGTTTTTTATCAAGTCAACATCTTCTCTTAACACAAACGGGCTTTGATCCCCTGGGTCCACGATTCTTCGAAAGTTGTTTTGAGTCTGATATGAGTGTCAAGAAATCATATTTTGTTTATGGACAAAGGTGGAATGAGTTTTTTTTTGGAAATGTGTGCATATGCATGTTTGATGCATGCATATGCGATAAATTTTTAATGTATGAACAGTTGGGTATGTGATCATTGTAACATTCTGATTAGTCATTTCATAGAGGAAAAGTTCCAAGAATAGGAAATCCACCCACGGGTAGGATCTAGGATTTAAAAAGGTTCCTAGAGTCATGAACCCTATCCGAGAATATTATCGTCAGAACGACTAATCGTAAGACAATAATATCCTTAAGAGGATATACTCTATGTGAGGTCTTCAAATTAACCCAGCGAGACCTACGTCTCGTAGGTCAACACTACACAACCATCGACTCCATGTTCTATACACGTATCCCAGAGTCATGGATCCCATCTGACGATATTATCATCATAACGACTAATCGTAAGACAATAATATCCTCAAAAGGATCTATTATGAGTGAGGTCTTCATATTAATCGAACGAGTCCTAAGTCTCGTAGGTACACATTACACAACCATCAGTCCTAAAAGTCATTGGTTTAGGGTTCTATAAAAGGTCCTTAAAATCATGGTTCGAGGTTGAAAATATCACCGCTAAAATGACTAGTCGTAAGACACTAGTACTTTCAAGGGATCTCATCTGAGTGGGGGTTCTCGCATAAACCTAACGAGTCCGATGTTTCGCAGGACAACACTACACAACCACCATCCTAACTTAGGTTTTTCTCATAGCTCGAGTATAGAACTTCTCATCACACAATTCTAATAATACATAAAGTTCCAATGACACCATATAACAATAATATACAACAATTGGATATACAGATAATAAAGGCATATAACGATAAAGAGGATAAGAAACAAGCAAGAAAATCAAAGCAAACACAAAATAACTAAACTAGGATGGACTCGCTTAGGTTATAAATCCCTAGTGGAGTCGTCAGCTGTCACAACATGAAAAATACTTGAGCGTAAGGAACGCTTGAAATATAAACAAAAAAGAGTCGCCACCGAATTTATTTATTCCCAAAGACGGAAAGGGAAAAAAGAAAATGGTCATCGTAACCAAATCGGGTTCGAGAGTCAGTTATGCAAGGGGAATGTATTAGCACCCCTCACATCCCTTGTACTCAACGAGACCCATTTAGTTAGTTTCGTGCAAGAGTATTGGCGTGATATTAGTTTGTGATCTTCTACTTATCGAGTGAGGAAAGAGAAAAGAAAAAACATTTTTTTATTAAAAGGGCCCCTTAAAGGATTCCTTAATTGCTTTTAAGGAGTGATCCTTTAAACATATTGAGTGAGTAAACCTTTACTTGTTGCTCGGTCTTGGAGGCAGAAGTATTTGTTTATTTCATGTCGATATGGATAAAGCATACTCATTCCTAAAAATGCTTTTCGAAGTCACACAAGGGTGGAAAATAAGTTTGATTTGTTTGAGTTGATATTAAGTGGAGACAGGCATCCAAACAAGGAACTCTATTCTAGCACTCAAATGTCCGAAAAGGAAGAGGCCTAAGCCCAATCACTCTCTTTTTATCCAAAAGTTTTATTTATGAAAAATGTGTGGTGAATTAAGTCAAAGTTCATTAACGGAAGACGATTATTCATACAAGGAGCTCTACTGTAGTGCCCAAATAATCAGAAAAGATAAGGTTGATATCCAATCAATCTTTTTCTTTTATAAGAGAAATGACTTAATTCAGATAATTATTATATTTTAATATGGAAGTCAAATGTTCGAACGTGGAGCTCTACAGCAGTATTCTAACATTAGAAAAAAAGAAAGTCTAAACCTAATCAGATTCTTCCATTTTTATTGTGAAAAAGCTTTTAAAAAGAGGAATGACTTGACATTGGATCAAGTGTGTGAAGTTGATTTATGAAAAGAGTTTGGACTATTTGGGATAGATGCAAGACTTTGCATTTAATTTGGATTTGATTTGGGAAAAAGACTCGACGTTGGAACGAATGTTTATTTTTTTTCTTTTCTGAAAAGGGTTGATTTTAATCTTTGAATTTATCAATTAACTGACATAATAACAGTAAAAAAGGAAAGTGGTAAACTTATTACAAATTACGGGAATGGAGGTACAATTTGTCGAATGGGGATACAGTACAACAATTAATAAAACAAAGCCCAATAAACAAATGTAAAGAAAATGCTCGTTGTAAGAAGGCCCAAGAGAAAGCCAAGGGACCAAAAATAAATCAGAGTTTTAAACTACTGAATTTAGCGCTATGTTAAGAAATCGTAAAGTGATTCATGTAGGAATCACCCTATCTGAGGTTGGTCAATAAACTCTATGTGTTTAGGTAGTTTCTGAAGTTAAATTGAATTTTTAACTCCGAAATTGCAACGCATATGAAAGTCCAACAACTCGATGATTTAAACGATATTTTTAAAGGTAAAATGAAACGACAATTAAGCTAATGAATTTAGCGTTATGTTAAGCAATCGTAAAATAATTCATGTAGAATCACTCTATCTGACTCCGGCCAACAAAACTTTATGCGTTTGAATGAGTTTCAAAGGCTAAATTTGGATTTAAACTCCCAAAATCACAATGCAATGAAATTGATCAAATAATCAAACAGTCTATTAGTAATTAAACAACAAAGTAATTAACTAGGATCCAATCAACTAATTAAATAAAAATTTAGTTAATTAACTAAATGCTTAAATTAAAAATAATCAAGAAAATAAATTAAAAATAAATCATACAACAAGGGGGTGCATACTAATATGGGGTGTAAGCTAACAACACGAACAAATGATGGGCCTAAGTTGAACTAAGCTCATAAGTAAATGTAACCAAAAGTTAAAAAAATAAAAAATAAGAAAAGAAAAGGAAATTTAAAAAGTCAATAAAAGGACAACGAAAAACAGAAATGTTTCACCATGAACGTTCACCTCCTCTTCGATGGGTAAGCAGCGACAACCGGTTCCGACAAGCAACTGTCAATTCTAGTTAGAGTGAAACATTTTGATTGGTGCCTAAAAAGTGAGTCGCGTGTAGTGTTATGGAAGGAGGGTGGATCAGAAAATAATTGGCGGTAAGAAGTTCAGTTTTGGATGCGAGCGCCTTAAACGGCGGAAGAAAAAAGAAAGAGGGAAGGAAGTTGGTTTAGGTTGTTTTGTTGTTTGAAGTTGTTTTGACCGATGATGATGGTGCGATATTATTGAGTTTTATGTTGAGTTTTTGAAAAGCAGAATGGTGGTTTTGAGTTGGTCTCGTGGTGCCACGGTTCGTCATTTGTTGAAGGGTGGAAGTTATGGTTGTTGAAGGAGAAACAGAGGGAGTATGAGGTAGTTCCGTTGGTTGGTTTTGTAGGCGGCGATATGGTCGTGAGTGGTGATGGAGGAGATGTATGTGATTGTCGCGTGAACAATGTTTTGAAGTTAGGATGTTATTTTGGTCATTGAGTTAGCTTTAAAGGAAGCTTGGCGGGTATGGAGGATGTTGCGCGATAGGGAGAGAAACAAAAAGGGTGAAAAGTATGGTGAGTTAGGGGAAAACGGCTCTGAGTCATGAGATTTTAGAAATAGATTTTTTTAAAGTTCTTTTTTACTGAAACCAAAATGAGAGAGATGATACAAAAGGTGCATGTCAATTCCTCTTTTTTTCTAAGTGGTTTATTTTTTGGATTTACTCAATGAGAGAGAGGGTGAATGTGAAAGGGATGAATAATAAGAGGTTGGGAAGAAACTGAATAGTAGAAGGAGAAGGAGTAGTTGTATGAAGTTGATGTGTGGAAAATGTCTTTAAAGGAAGGCTGAAGAAAACGTTTTTAAAAAGTGCTCAGTAAAAATAAATGAGAGAGAGAGAGAGTATTTTTTTTGTTGATATTTTGAATTAATGTGAGAGAGATAATAGGGGGGATGCTTGGCGCACAACTAGTGGAGAGTTGGAGATATTGTTTTTTTCAACAATTCCTTCTTTCTTTCATTTTGTTTAATTCATTTTTTTTTATTTTGCCATTATTTTGAAAATAGGTTTTAGATAATAAAATTAAAACAAAATAAAACAAATAAATTTAAACCAAACATCTATTTAATTCTAAAAAATTCTAATGGTTATTTTGGATTAAAAACAAAAACAAAAAGATACAAAAATGAATAACAGTCGGGCGCAAAAGTGCTCGAAAAATTAAAATGAATGCACCAAAATGATCAGTGCGAAATAAACTTTTCAAAAACATATAGGTTCTGATCAGATTTTGAAATAAAAAATGATCAATTAAAAGGCTCAGACTGACCAAAATGCGCTCGAAAAAGAAATCGAAAAAATAAAACGAGCATGTCAAGTTAAGCTACACGAACCGTAGATTAAGAATACTGACATATGCAAGCTTGATTTTGAAAAAAAATTCCCACTAATTCTGACATTTTAAATGTTATGCGGAACAAAATTCATATTGTGATGAGTAGAACATGCGGATGTATTGTGAATGCATTGTTTTACTGACCGTGAAATTTGTGAATAGATAGCCAGATTCAAATGAATCACTTTCCGACCATTTGCTTCTAATTCTCAATTACAATTAAAAACCTACAAAGATTCTGATGACAATAATACTCTTGATTGTCACCCTCTGAACCTTTGCAACATGATGCAATGAAAAGGACGGTGCACTGAGATTAAGAAGACAAGTCTTTTGACTTCTTAATCAACAGATGACTGAATAAATATCATCAAGACCAGATAAAAATGCCAGAAGTCCTGACTTTTCATCTAAATCCTAATGAATGCTTTTGACTGATGGAATGCATGATAAAATGAAACAAATATACTATGCTAATGGGAGTGGAAAAACTTAGGGTAAAATTTAGGTATGACAGGTAGGTTGACACTGGTATTTATGGATTCGACATTTATTATACTATAACTGACATTTCCATGCACTCGCAGGATAACCCATTAAGTTTTTGGTGCCGTTTCCCGAGACCAAATAGTCAATATCGTGATTTTGTTCTCGCACCGTATAGACTAATGCACTCACATTAAAATTCCTATAATTCTAGGTGGATGAATCACCCAATTTTTCTCTACAATAACCATATATAATATTTTGAGGAACCACAAGATTCCCATAAATTTGACCTTGAAATATTAATGGAGGATTTCATTGCGACACAAACTCTCTCTAGGCTAGAATCTATGATGGAGTGCTTTGTGGCGATACAAACTCCAGAATGAAGAGTTTAGAAACAAAGTATTTATACTAATGAAACCTTTAGGCAGCTAAACATTGTGGTCGAGTCCCTTACGACATACACCAAGGCATTGGAGACTCAAAATCCATGCTAACACAGACACCTCTGGGACCCTCTCTTGAGAGACATGCAAATGTTGTAACAACCAGTAGTGAAGAACAAATTGAAAATCCTAAGAAGAGTGATAAGGAGGTCGAGGAGAGTTCTGGTGAAAAAAGAGTAAAAATTGAAAAAAAATCCACCGACACCACCCGAAAGGAAGCACCTTATGTTGTTTCTCCTCCCTATAACCCACCAATTCCTTTCCTACAAAGGTTTTTTGAAGCTAAGATAGACTCATAATCCAAAAGGTATGTAGAAGTATTGGAAAATATCCACACCAATGCACCTTTGTCTGAGGTCCTACATAAAAAGAGAAAATTAGAGGACCATGAAACAAGGGAAATCATTAGTGTTAAGAGGGGAAGGTTAGCCTTTGAGGTGGTGGATGAAAGAATTAAACCCAAACCTGAAACATCGATACTCAGGATAGAGCCAGAACCACCCCCACAAGTTCAGAAGTATGAAGCACCCCACAGAAGGAAGAAAAGATCCCTGCTTACACAGATACCTCTAGGACCCTCCCCTGAGAGACATGCAAATGTTGTAACAACCAGTAGTGAAAAACAAATTGAAAATCCTAAGGAGAGTGATAATGAGGTCGAGGAGAGTTGTGGTGAAAAAAGAGTAGAAATGAAGAAAAATCCATCGACACCACTAGAAAGGGAGGTTGTCGAATAGGTAGAGAAGGAATCACCTTATGTTTTTCCTCCTCCCTATAAACTACTGATTCATTTCCCGCAAAGGTTTATGAAAGATAAGGTAGACTCCCAATCCAAAATGTATGTGGAAGCATTGGAAAGTATCAACACTAATGCACCCTTGTCTGACGTCCTGCATAAAAAGAGAAAATTAGAGGACCATGAAACTAGGGAAATCGTTAGTGGTAAGAGGGGAAGGTTAGCCTTTGAGGTGGTGGATGAAAGAATTAAACCTAAACCTAAAAAGTTGATACTCGGGATAGAGCTAGAACCACCCCTACAAGTTCAGAAGTATGAACCACCCCACAAAAGGAAGAAAATAAAAAGAGAGGGATGAGAGATGGCTTGATAAGTGGCCATGGAAACTAAAGATTATCTTCACCGATGAATCATTCTTGAAAGGACCACCATGATTGTTTACACTCCTGAACTATCGAGCTACCGACATTAAAAGAAGCGATGCGTGGGAGGCAACCTATGAAATTTTCTTCCTTTTATCCATTAATTCCAGTTAGTTGCTTAAGAAGAATAATGTAGATCATGCTAAGAAAGTTGGAGAACACGCAAACAAACCAAAAGAGTCGAAAAATTGAGAAAATTTGAAAGTTGACGCCCGTCAACGTGTGATTTTTTAGATTTTAACCGTTGGTTGCTGACGGAATGGACTGTCAGCCAGGGTGACGCCCGTCTATGTCTTATGGGCACATTTTCCCAGACATTTTGACTGTTTTTTCCTCTCTCTCTCTCTCTCCCCCAACCTTTCCCACTTCTCATATTTTCCGACCCCAACTTTTCTAAAAAAACTCCCACCTTTTCTTCTTCTTTTTCTTCCCCATTACTCTTCTTCAAAACTCCATTAAAACTCTCCCTTTAAAGGCCCATATCTCCCTAATTTCTCAACCAAACCCAAAACCGTAAACACCAAAACCGATCCTCACACTGCCCAGAACACATTTTTAGTATCAAAAACAGAACTTTACCACTTTAAATTTTTCGAGTTTTCACCACCCTCACTTGAAAATCCGAATTTCACCATGCCTCCAAGACCACAACCTATTGATTATATGGGAGTATAGTTTCGGGATGAGGCTCAGCGAAAAAGATATGAAGTTTTATATCGGCGAACTTTAAGTTCTACAAGGTACCCCAATGACTCTTGTCTTAGAACCTTAGCACTCTATGATTCTGTTCATTTTATGTATGATAGGTTACAAACGAACCACTTTGTGATTCTGAAACATAAGACTTATGATGGGCTTGCCTTAGAATTTTTAAGTTCGTTTGATTATAAGTTTGAGAGACATGTGCGTCGAGTGTATGAAGGTACCATCTTTAGGCTGTTTAATGTAAAGTACTCTCTTAATCCTAATGAAATTGGGGCCTTTTCCAATGCGATGTCGATAGAATGCATTGTGCTATAGAGATTCATCCTATGAGACATTTTTCCCTCGAGATAGGACCTGTCTGGCAAAGGATGATTGGTGAGTTAGCCTCCAGTACGGAAAGGAGGAAATCCTCCCATATTCATAATTCATCAATCCGATATTTTCAAAAAGTCTTTGCCCATACTATTTTTGGCTGAGGTGATAGTAGTGGGAATGTCAACTCGAAAGAATTATACTTTATTGATGTTATTTTCCGTCCTAGTAGAATTCATATAGCGGCATTTATGCTTGCTAAGATGCAAGAGATAGCTAAGGACTGTCCTAGATGGATTGCGATCGGAGGATTGATCACTAATATAACCTTAGGGTTAGGCTTACATGCTAAGGTAGCCACCCTTGAGCCCATTGAGGATTCTCCCACTTTAGATGTGAACTCGTGTCTGGCACAAAAGTTGGTTGTAGTAAACATCCAAACATAGTTTTATCTTATGGTGAAAGGCCAAGTTGTGCCAAGTATTATTTTACCGAATTCGGAAAGGATTAATAAGAGGAATGAGGAGAATTGGTTATTTTATTTAGAAGCTCCTGCAGATACTGATGTCCACTCTATTACTAGTGCCCCTGTTGGGCATGCACCTGAGGGTGGTGATATCGATGAGGAGTATGATCAGCGAGAACGACACTCCCCTATGCACACATCTACCCCACCCCTCCATTCACCTTCACATATTGCACATCATTTTACTAACACTTTTGCATGTAACACTTCATGGCAAGTTGGTTCTTCTTCTCACCATCAGCAGAGCACTGATGTATATGATTATAACATATTCAAACATGAGATTGCTGATCTCTGCTACGAGCTACAGGCACAATATGATATTAATGGGGATCGCCCCTAATTACTCAATGTTATGTATCAGCAACAATCTAACATGATGACACGCATGCAACGAATGCAACACACACAATAAGAGATACTAGAGAACATGCGATATAATCAAGGAGTTGAAGATCACCGAAATCAGACGTTGGATAATTTATCTGAGGACTTCAGTAGCTTGTGAATGGAGGTGCGTAACATGAATTAGAAAGGCAACGTGAACCACCAAGGTGGATGATTTCGTGGGCGCGGTCAAGGTTTCAGCTGACATTGATTTCTCCCATATCAGGTTCTACCACCTCTCTTTCTCTTATTTTGAAACATTGAGGAAAATGTTTGATTAAAGTGTACGGGGGATGCTTTATCACTTTTATTTTTATCATTTTTCATTTTTTTTTTGCTTTATTTTGTTTTCTGTTTGGTATTTATTAGTTATTTGTATTGTTTTTATAGCGTAGTGTATGTTTTGAGTCTTTGCATATGATGTTGAGTCATTTATGTGTGGTTTCCGCTACTTATTGAACTTTCCCTTTTTCTTGAGTCATACCATTTTAAAAAAAAATTTAAAGTACATAGCAAGCTAATTTTGATTCTGAAAGTATATAGGATGTGAAGAGAGGAAATGCTAGGTCAAGGAGACATGAGAAAATACGACAAAATCAGTATTGTCCTAACACCTCAAGACTCCCATCTATGCGTATTAGTTTAAATTTCCATTGAACTTTAGTCTTAATATTCTATTTGTGGAAAAATCCTCAAAGTAGTTTTTATATCCAGTCAGAGACCATATGTAGTCACTGAGTGAACCAGTCGATGGATAATAAGTGAATGATCTATTGTGCAGAAAAAGATGAATAAAAAGGAATAAACCACGTTTACTAAGTTAGGTAACCTTCACCCAGTTATTTAGCCCAAATAAAGTGGTTGAAATCCTTAAAAATAAGAGAAAAAAATGCACCTTTGAAAAAGAAAGAAAAGGGTCATAATCACTAACAAACCACTTGTCATGTAAGACGAGAGATAAAGGGTCTTAATGTAAGTGTCACGAATGAAAGAGGATTATAAGCAGATAGGAAAATTAGACTTTATTTCAATGACATGATTTAGTACCTATTGGTGTTACAATAAAAGTGGTTTGTGTTGTTACAATATCCTTGGTGTTACATTAGTACCTATTGAATTGACCTTGGTTGAACTGATTTTTCATTAGCCACGTACGAGTAGCCTTCGACACTTTGCTTTGCTCTATGTATTTATGATCATTCTCATGCATTTTTAATATTTATATGCTAGTTAATTTGCTTCAGGACAAGCAATGGTTCAAGTGTAGGGAAGTTTGATAACAGGATAACCCATAGTGTATTTTGACTCAATTCGCATACTTTTTAGTGTCGTTTCATATACTTTTATTGTGTTAAGTTGTTATTTATTGTGCACTTTAGGTGTGTGTTGATTGAACACTAAAGCAAGCAAGAACGAAGAAAAAGGATCGAAAAAAGGGACAAAAGGCTGCAAAATGCAAGATCCAGCAGACTGACGCTTGTCAGCCCTCTTGACAGTCGTCAGCCATTGAAGAGGAGGCCGACACCCGCCAGCCCCAGTTGAGGATCGTCAGCCTGGCAAAAACAGATTTTGTGCCCCCTAAAGCTGAACGAGTCTCCCCCACTATGCACATTTTTCTCAACCATTTCCCACCACTTTTCAACAGTTATTGGATAAATTTTAGGCTATATATTGATTTTTAATTTCAGTTTTAAGTGTCTAAATTTTTAGTATTATTTAGGCAGAGAAAATCACTTAATTCCAAAAACACTTATTTGCTCACATCGAGTAATAAGTGTACCTTAGCAGTCATATTTTAGGAAATTTTGTACGCACTTAAATTGTTCGTGATACAATCTTGTTGGAATAATTTTTCCAGCATTCAATTCCTTTTCAATTTTATCGTTTTCATTCAAAGTTCTTAATATTTATATATTATTGCTACTACTATATATAATATATTATAATATATATATATATATATATATATATTATATATATAATATATATATATATATATATATATATATATATTATATATATTATATATATGGTTTAATGGTGTAAAAAAATTCACACTGTCATCCAATAATAATATATCATTTTGTCATGCCATACAAATAGTTAAAATTTTCAATCTGACTTGACGGGACGCATGATCGTCATTGGTTGACAGTGTAAAATAAATTAATACAGTCAGTGCATCATTCCTTCTACACACACACACCACACACACACACTATATATATATATATATATATATATAATATTATATATATAATATATATAATATATATATATATATATTATATATATATATATATATATATATATATATATTATATATATATATATATATATATATATTCTTATTTCAAAAATCAATTAATTATTATGTTTAGCTTTTTTAAATTGCAATTTGATGACCATATGTTAAGTATATTTGATATGTCCGCCTAAGTTTTTAGAGTTCGAGATGTGAAGACCGTCGTTCCGGTGGTACTCAATAACATTATCGACACTGAATTTTTATAATAAAATAAATTCCTAATTCTGAATTTTGTTTCAAAAAATTAAAATTTTACTGCAAAATTGAAAAATATTTAGATATTGATTTCAAGGCGACAATGTGAAAGCGGTATCGGATCGTTAAAATTTGGATTTTTAATTTTTAAAAATAACAATAACGCTTTATAAATTAATTAAGGATTATTAGTTTTCAAAAAGTTTTATGGAACTATAATTTATAACCTACGACAGCAGACGATTACGATTTCGAAATCCGATATGGGCTGCGTGAAAGTGAGTAGTATTTTTAAATTAAGAATTCTTCTGAAATAATTTCATAAGAAAAATAAGGTGCTGAATTTTATTTGAATCCCGAAAGTACCTGAAAATTACATTTCGATATTCGTTTCAAATAATTCTAAAATCAGTTATTTTGATCCGTTTTCAAGCAAAGCTTTTACCGCAAACCTTAGATTTACAAAACAACAATAAATAACGGTAGGTGGACATTGGTCTATGTGGATTCAACATTTTCTATGCGGGATAAACCATTAAAAGTCAGTTTCACTTCTGAAGTAGTAGAAAAGACAAATATTCACAACTGTAATCGGTTAACCACAGACGTTAATCGATTACCACTGAAGCTAGTTTAATTTTATTGTCATCTTTAACCGGTTAACCAAATGGTGTAACCAGTTACATGCCCGAGTTTTGCACTTTTTCTGTTATAGAATTATTTGTTTTGTATCTCAATCAGTTTGTAACACTTGTATAAACGTGTTGGATGCATTCTCATCCAAAGTTAAAAGTCTCTCTCTCTCTCTCTCTCTCTCTCTCTCTCTCTCTCTCTCTCTCTCTCTCTCTCTCTCTCTCTCTCTCTCTCTCTCTCTCTCTCTCTCTCTCTCTCTCTCTTCTCTCTCTCTCTCTCTCTCTCTCTCTCTCTCTCTCTCTCTATATTATATATATTATATATATATATATATATATATCTTATATATATATATATATATATATATATATATATATATATATATATATATATATATATCACTTTTCATTCATCTTGTGGTTCAAAGTTCAAACACTCTCTACCCTATGATCCGAGAGACACATGGAGAAGTTAAACTACAAAACGTTCTCAGTTACAAGATGAGCCGTTAATGTGCGTTTTTCTAATGTTACTCACTCTCATTCAACACATCTGCAATCCCGTCTCCAAGATAGAAACCTACCTAAGAACATGAAGACAACAAAACGAGATCAGTCTAGAGGTCAATCTCAAAGCTTTCATCATAATTCTAACTCCATATATGGTAGTAAGGACTTGGGGGACAACTCTTCTGGATTGGTTAATCGATCCAATAAACCGACCCAACACTAAAGGCTAAATCTAAAATACTCTCGCAAGAGAGTGATAGACAAGTAGACATTTTTTAAAGGACTACACACTAGATTAAATATACTCACTCATCATCGATTACTGGATCCAATCTGAGGGTTTCCCATATTCTGTGTCGTGCCAACCGAGAATGGCTTTAACCATCCATCATATATAAGCTTCCACTTGCAATAACACATACACTTTCCTTCACTCTTGCAAGTTACATATCTAGGAATTCACTGACTTAAAAAATTGAGTGTGAATTCTACAGACACCCTCGCTCCTCCTTACCAAAGACCTTACCACCGCATCGAAAAAATTTCATATTAGTATATCATCAATCTTCTATTTTACATTGGAATATTAATCCTTTGTATATTTTATTCCTAAAATATAAAACCATTGCGCTATTATTTTCAAAAGTTACATTCTATTTTGCTAAATTCATCAAACCGTGTGACATGCACAAGTAGTGAACAGCACATTCTCTATAAGAACACCAATAACATATTATTTAAAAATAAACACTTTCTCCACGTTCTTGCTTCTATAATACCCAAGCAGACGACAATACAACAACGGTCAGATTTCTATTTAACTAATCATTAGCTTCTTTTAGACGACTACGAAAGTGTCTCTCATTATATTTAAATAATATAATTATATTAAAAATCATATTTAGTCTTTAGACTCAATTTTTCTAGTTATAAGTTGGTACTCTTTCAATATGAGTGAGCTGGACAGCAAAAGAAAAATAAATGAAGCACGTGATTGTGTCACGTGGGTCATAGTTATTTTCCAGGAAAATATATTATTTGTAAAAAATGTTTTAATAATAGAATTTCAATCACCGAATTAAACGCCGATAATAGGGAAATGAAAGCGATGTTTTCAATAATATTATTTCTAACAATTTATATAAATTTCAATTAATTCTTAAACATATGCATACCAAACATTAATATATCATTACATGATGCATCTTACTCATTCAAGGAAAAGAAGGGAACACAAAGAAGTTGGTGTTGTGGAAAGTGGCAGCCCACTCCTTATCAAAAACATTCGAAAATTTAACTTGTCATACTTAAATTTAATTTGACATCCTCTACTTTTTTATAATATCTAAAATATTTTTTGGAAATTTAACAAAAATATTTTTTATAATATCTAAAATATTTTGTGAAAATTTAACAAAAAAGAGTCCATTGTACAATTGAAAATTTTGATATGAATAAAAAAAATTGATAGTGTATTTTAAAATTTTAGTATGCATTTTGACAGTTTTTTTTTAAAATTGGTGAGTGAAAAAACTTATCCGGTTTTACAAAAATTCAAAAAAATTAAATTAAATTTTTTGAAATATTTGATATTGTGTTTTAAAAAATTCCATAAAAATTTAAAGATTTTTTGAAATATCATAAAAACTCATAAATTTTTTAAAAAATTTAATAGTATTTTTAAAAAATTGGTAAAAACTTATAATTTTTTTGGAAAATTCAATAAAAACTCAAAGATTGTTTGAAAAATCATGTAAAACTTCATATTTTTTTTGAAAAATCTAATAAAAACTAAAAGATTGTTTAAAAAATCAGTAAAAAAATTCATAGATTTTTTAAAAAATCCGATTTATAGATTTTTTTAAAAATTCGTTAAAAACTCGTAGATTTTGAAAAATTCAACACTATATTTGAAAAAATCGATAGATCAAATCCGATAAAAAAATATGATTTTACAACGTTTTTTTAAATATCCGACAAACACTCATTGATTATTTGAAAAATTCAATAAAAATTTATAATCTTTTCAAAAATCCAATAAAAACTCATAAATCCTATGAAAATCCGATATAAGTTCAAAATTTTCCAAAATTCAAAAAAACATAATTCTTTTAAAAAAAATCAAAAGAAATATTATGATAAAAATAGATCATTTTAGAGGAATGCATATTAAATTTTGATGGTGGCAAGATAAATCTCAAAACATTGGGGGCACATCTCTAAAAGGCTCAGAACAGTGTATTTTATCGATCATAGCCCAATAATAAGAGGTTTGCAAAAGGAAAACTATACCAGAAGTAATGTAAGTTCTGTTTTATAATTTTTAAGATATGTGTACACGTGTCTTGTAAGATAAATTGACATTTTTATGGAGTGCCTAGAGGAGGATAAATAGACATTAACTAAGTAAAATTCAACAACCTAAAATTTTAAATAATGTTTTTTTCATAACAAATCAAAAATTAAAAGATTGATCTTCTTGAAAACTCATCTTTCTCAAACATCGAAAATTTCATCTTATGATTTTCAACACACATAGTGTGAGTTTGTTTGTCGGAAATTTGTTAAATTGAAAAGGTTATATTTATTGAGTTTGAGCTTCCTTCCTATATGGAGAAAGATCCAAATATGATTAATTTATTTGTCCCACTTATTTAAGTGGAGATGATTAATTTAAGGTTGAGAGAGATACAGAGAAAATAATGATTCAAAAGTGAGAAAAGATGAGAGAAACTCATTCCCATTTTTCTGCAATCAATCTCACTAAATCAATGATCCCCGATTCGTTAACCGTCGGACCGAGCTCAAACTTAGAGGACAAGTTCGTAACACATATATATAACTTTTGATTGTTTAGAATTTCAAAATAACGTTTGAGATGAGAGTTATCTGCTTGGCACTGAAGTTGTAGATTTGAGAAATTTTTCAACTTTCTGATTTTTATTTGTAAGCTAGTTTGCTTTGTGATTTGCGGTTGTTAGCACTAGTTTGTGAATCATTTTAAGACTCTCTTATACCCTTAATTGATTATAATGGAGTTATTTTTTTGGTCTGGACGACATGTGGTTTTTAGTCTCATATTGAGAGGTTTACCACGTTAAAAATATCAGTGTTCTTTTGTGCCTTTATTTGTTCGATTTACCATCTTATATTTGTTTTTGATCCTCAAGGTTCCTACAAGTCTGAAGAATTTTATATTCAACGCGTATTGGTATGTTATTGTGTCTTAATTTCCCATCAGAGTGGCATCAAAGCTTTTGGTTAAGGGTTATTTTACTTGTTTGAATGATGGAGTCAAATACAAAGATGAAGATGATATTGTTGAATGGTTCTAATTATCATTTATGGAAGGGCAAGATGAAAGATTTACTATTTATTAAGAAATTGCATTTACCTGTTTTTAGTTCTACAAATCCAGATTATGTGTCTTATGAAGAATGGGAGTTTGAACATCAACTGGTATGTAGTTTTATTCGACAATATGTAGAAGATAATGTTTATAATCATATTGCTAATGAGACACATGCAAAAACTTTGTGGGAGAAGATAAAGTCCTTGTATGCCTCTAAATCAGGGAATAATAAATTGTTCTTGTTGAATAACTTCATAAGTTTGAAGTATAAGGAGGAGACTTCTATTTCAAATCACTTGAGTGAATTTCAAGGACTCCTTGATCAGATGTCAGGAATGAGTATCAAATTTGATGATAAACTTTTAGGACTATTTCTATTGCTATCTTTACCAGAGTCTTGGGAGATGTTTCAGGTTTCTATCACAAGTTATGCTCCAAGAAGTGTTGTTTCTTTGGAAATGGCTAAGGGTGGTATTCTTAATGAGAAGATGAGAAGGAAGGCGCATGATTATTCATCTCAACCCGAGATACTTGTCACTGAAAGTAGGGGGAGAAGTCATAAAAAGGAATCGGAGGATGGTAGAGAGAATAACAAAAGCAAGTCCAAGTTGCGATACAAGAATCTAGAGTGTTATTATTGTCACAAAACAGGACACATACATAAGTATTGCTAAAAGTGGAAAAAAGGTAACAAAGGCAAGAAGGGTAAGACTAAACAAAGAGACCGTGAACATAATGATGATGATCGTGTTACTACTGCTACTAATAATGATCTTATTATTCTCCGTGATCATGAGTTGTTAATCTTGTATCAGACGAGAGCATGTTGATGGTTGATAGTGGTGTTACATTGGATGTTACACCAAGGAAGGATTTCTTCACATATTATACTTCTAGTTATTTTGAAGTGTTAAATATAGGTAATTATGGTGTATCTAAGGTATTTGGTGTTGGTGATGTTTGCTTGAAAACCAACATGAGAATGCAATTGTTGCTTAAAGGTGTCAAACATGCTCCAGATGCCCGCTTCAATTTGATCTATGTGCATATGCTAGATGATTGTGGTTATGATAACCACTTTGGTTATGGAAAGTGGAAGCTCAACAAACTTAACTTGGTTGTGGCTAGAGGGGAAAAGATTTCTAAATTGTATTGGACAAAAGCTTTGATTGCTAGGGATAGTTTGAATGCTATATACATTGAAGCTTTGTGGCACCGAAGACTTAGTCATATTAGTGAAAAAGGGCTGAATGTTTTGGCCAAAAAGGATGTTCTTCCTGGATTAAATAATGTAGATTTGTATGAGTGTTTTTATTACATGGCTGGTAAACGGACTAGAGTATCTTTCAAGAGACATCTTCCTCAAGGAAGTCAAAGTTTCTTCAATTGGTACATTATGATGTTTGTGGTCCATTAAAGATAAAATCCCTTAGTGGTGCACTTTATTTTGTTACCTTTATTGATGGTTGCTCCAGGAAACTATGAGTTTATGCCTTGAACACAAAAGACCAAGTGTTAGAAAAGTTTAAAGAATTTCATGCTTTGGTTGGGAGGCAGACAGGCAAGAAGCTAAAATGTGTTCGTTCAGACAATGGTGGAGAGTATTGTGGACCATTTGATTCCTATTGCAAACAACATGGTATTGCACATGAAAAGACTCATCCTAAAACTCCTCAATTGAATGGTTTAGAAGAGAGGATAAGTCAAACACTAACTGAGAGAGTAAGGCGTATGCTCTCTGAAGCTAAGATGCCTAATCATTATTGGGGCGAGACACTTTACACTATAGTGCATGTTCTTAATCTCACCCCTAATATTGCTTTGAATAGTGAATTTCAAAAAAAAAATGGAAACAATGTCAAGTATGATAATTTGAAAGTCTTTGGTTGTAAGGCGTTTGTGCATATTCCAAAGGATGAAAGATCCAAGTTGGATGCAAAGTTAACACAATGTATCTTCATCAACTATGGGTAAGATGAGTTTGGTTACAGGTTGTATGATCTTGTAGGGAAAAAGCTTATTTGAAGTTGCGATGTGGTGTTTATGGAAGACCAAACTATTGAAGACATTAATAAGGTAGAGAAGGCTACACCAAAGAAAGATATTAGTTTGTCTAATGTTGATCCAATTTGGTTACCTAGTCATAATCCGGATGTTATTGGTGGTGATGAGCACAATGGTGAGCCATATGATTATGTTGATGATCAACAACTTGGAGATTAGGTAAATATTCCAACTAATGATGGTGAAGGGGAGAGCGATATATCACAAGATGAGAATCTTGGTGAAGCTCTATAATCATTTGAAGTTCAACTTATGAGGTCTAACAGGAAGAGACAATCTTCTATAAGGTATAATTTATATGAGTATGTGACACTGACTGATGAGGGTGAACCCGGGTGTTTTTCAAGAGGCCATGGAAAGTGATGAAAGTCAAAAATGAATGGATGCAATGCATAATGATATGAAATCATTTCATGATAATCACACTTATGATTTAGTGAAGCTACCTAAAAGCAAAAGGGCTTTGGAAAACAGATGGATTTATAAAGTTAAACATGAGAGAAACTCTAAGTCTCCAAGATATAAATCCAAATTAGTAGTGAAAGGTTTTCGTCAAAGAAAGGGTGTTGATTTTAATGATATTTTCTCACATGTTGTAAAGATGTCATCAATTAGAACTGTGTTGAGTTTGACTGCTACTCTTGATTTAGAGGTTGAGAAAATGGATGTGAAAACGACTTTATTAGGTGATGATTTGGAGGAAGAGGTCTACATGAAATAACCTGATGGTTTTCAAGTTAAAGGTAAAGAAGATCATGTGTGTAGATTTATAAAGAGTTTATATGGGTTGAAGCAAGCTCTAAGGCAGTGGTACAAGAAGTTTGAGTATGTTATGTGTGATCGAGGATATCAGAAGAATACTTCAGATCATTGTGTCTTTGTTAGAAAATTTTATAATGATGACTTTATTATCCTGTTTTTATATGTTGATGATATACTTATTGTAGGGAAAAATATTTCTAACATTAATAGGTTAAATAAGAAATTGGGGGAGTCATTTGCCATGAGAGACATGGAAGCAACTAAATATATTCTTGGCATTAGATTCATGCGTGACAAAAAAGAGAAGAAAATTTGGATGTCATAAGAACATTATATCGAAAGAGTGCTGTAAAGATTCAAAATGGAAAGTTTTAAGACAGTAAGCACTCCATATATAGCACATGATGTTGGTACAATTAGTAGATTTTTTTCGAATCAGGGTAGAGAGCATTGGAATGCTATAAAATGGATTTTAAGGTATCTTCATGGTACTACTTCTATAAGGCTTTGTTTTGGAGGATATAAGCCTACTCTAGTGGGGTACTCTGACTCTGATGTGGCTGGAGACATTGATTCCGAAAAGTCCACCTCGGGATACATGATTAAATTTGCAGGGGGAGTTGTGGCTTGGCATTCCTGATTGCAAAAGTGTGTAGCATTGTCTACTGCAGAGGTTGAGTTCATTGCAATTACCAAAGCATGCAAAGAGTTACGATGGTTGAAGAAATTTTTGCATGAGCTTGGTTTTTTTCAAGACAAATATGTGTTATTTGTTGATAGTCAAAACGTTATTCATCTTGGTAAGAATCTGACTTTTTATAATAGGTCTAAACACATTGATGTGAGATATCATTGGATACGTGATGTTTTGGATGCTAATTTTTTGGGGTTAGCTAAAGTTCATACAGATGATAATGGTTATGATATGATGACTAAAACATTACCAAGAGGGAAATTTGAAGCTTGTTGTGATATCGTCGGTTTGGCGATTTCCTCCACATAGTTGTAAGGGGAAGATTCATTGGGTTTGGGCTCCCTTCTTATATGGAGAAAGGCCCAAATATTATTAGCCCATTTGTCTCACTTATTTAAGTGGAGATGATAAATTTAGGTTTGAGAGAGATAGAGAGAAAATAAGGTTTCAAAAGAGAGAAAAAAGGAGAGGAACTCATTCTCGTTTTTCTACAATTAGTCTCACTAAATCAACGATCCCCGATTCGTTAACTGTCGGATCGAGTTCAAATTTAGAGGGAAGGTTCGTAACATATATGTATAACTTTTGACCATTTAGAACTTTAAAGCAACATCTAAGGTGAGAGTTATCTGCTTTTCACTGAAGCTGCAAATTTGGGAAAAGTTTCAGCATTTTTATTCTTATTTGTAAGCTAGTTTGCTTTGTGATTTGCGATTGTTAGCACTAGTTTGTGAACCACTTTAAGACTCTGTTGTACTCTTAATTGATTATACTGAAGTTATTTCTTTGGTCTGGACGACTCGTGGTTTTTACTCTCGTATTGAGGGGTTTTCCACGTTGTTTGTGTTCTTTTGTGCCTTTATTTATTTGATTTGTCGTCTTATATTTGTTGTTGATTCTCAAGGTTCCTATAAGTATGGGGAATTTTATACTCGCTACATATTAGTCTGTTATTGTGTCTTAATTTACCATCAGAGAAGGTTTTTGGTGAATATGTGGTGTCTCTCTCACTTGTGTGTTGCTCTTGACCCAATTTGGATGATCTTCATGATGACCCAACATTGGTATCAAAGTCAATGGTTCAATTAAGGGACCGACTCCTTGTATCGAAAGTATTCCTGACAATGTGGTGGTTAGGCGGCGTGTTCTGTTGTAGTGTCTGTAACAGCGGTACAAGTGTATATGGATGAAAGAGATTCCGCTTGAGGAGGAACATATTGAATGGGCTCACACTTAAGGGAGAGATTGTTGTGTAGAAGTGTGAGTTGGAAGTCCCATATTGCTTAGAAAAATAGAGATTTAGCCTTTTATAAGTAAGAGGAATCATACACCTATCATCCTAAGGTTTTTGGATGAATATGTGGTGTCTCTCTCACTTGTGTGTTACTCTTGACCCAATGTGGATGCTCCCCATGATGACCCAACAAGATTGAATATTTCTAATAAGAAGATCTATTGTGGAATTCTTATAGTGAATTTCTAAAAAAGAAAAAAGAAGGTTATTCTCTAAAAGACTCTGGAGTTTATTGTTTTCTCATCTTCATTCAAGGATTTCGTTCAAGTGATTTTGGATAGAGTTTGAAGGGCTGTTGTTGAAAGGAAACTTGAAGATTTTGAAGATTTAAAGATGGTTAAGTTAAGATCAAGATGTGGATCTTAAAAACAAGATTTGTGAGTCGTGTACAAGTTTGAGGAGATAAAAAATTATGAATATTTGGCTTATGTTTTAGGCTTGTTTTGCATATTCACGTGATATCATTTTGTACCACACAATTGTTAACCAAATTGAATTTGTGGAAGAAATTTTTTATGGACATCCATAAGATACTAGATTAGATGTCACGCAAGAACAAAAGACTTTGAACCAGTATAAATCCTGGTGCATCACTCTATATTTATATATTATTCCATTTTGGAGCAAGAGATGAGAAGTTAAACGACGGTGATGGCGGCTCGTGACTTTCGATTTCGTGGAGTGAGGGACCTTCAAGGTTAGCACTCCAACGCTCAAGTTAGTATATGAGAAAAAAGAGTGAAACAAAATTGTATCTGAAACTTATTACCTTAATTTTGCGCCTACTTTATATATATATATATATATATATATATTATATATATATTATATATATATATATATATATATATATAATATATATATATATATATATATATATATATATATATATATATATATATTATATATATATATATATAATATATATATAAATAGAGGAAAATAACGAACTAGTTATTTACTCGCCGTCCTTTGTGGAGAGTCGTTGAATGTGCTCTATGATTGAGATTTCTTGGGATCATAAGGGTGGTCGTCTCTAGATTCTTGAAGAAGTGAGACTCCTTCCTAATGACCGGTCAGGGTTAATACAGTCGTTCCAGAATGATCTTGGGTCGATTTGGTCGGCTAATATATATATATATATATATATAATATATATATATATATATATAATATATATAATATTATATATATATATATATATATATATATATATAATATATATATAATATATATATATATATATATATAATATATATATATATAATATATAAATAGATAGATATATATGATTTTGTATGCTACAAGTTTATTTTTTTGTTAGATTTCTCATGATTTAACCTGTTATAATAACTGTGATTTGATTCATAAGTTTATGTTTGATTAGAATTAACTCTCAAATTTATCCGGTAGTCGGTTATATTCAACGAGTTGTAATATTAGAATGTTTAAGAGTTTAATCTATATCCATTCAGATCTCTCAATTTGAATCTAGATAATAATACATTTATAAATTAATAAGAAAAAGTAATAATATAATAATACTTTATGATTTCATTAATACGTGTAGATTTTATTGTTAATTGTGTTTTAAATTAATCAATATATTTAACTTTATTTTATTAGTATATTATTATATTTTATTTGTATGAATCATTTTAATAGTAAGGATGTTATAAATTTTAGCATAATATAATAAAAACACAAATGTCAAATATCCTTACCAAATGATATAGTAAATTCTATGATCTAAATTATGTTGTTAGTGTTAAGATACTACTATCATTATTATTATTATTTAGTCACTAAATTGCTATTACGTGTCTTTTGAAACTTTCACTATGTAAGTACTCTTTTTACCTTAGTGTGTGTGCTTTGCCTATTTATTTATTTTTGTCGGAGGTTGACATACTAGAAAAATATAATATAGTAATATCTCACTGGGTCAAAGTATCACTTTATATATGTGTGTGTGTGTGTTGCTATGGTTAGGCAGGGTATTGATCTTTGTGAAATAAGTTATATTTTTCTTTTGCTCTGTAAATAATATATGTTAAGAAGATTAGTTTATGGTACTTTGTGGTCACATGTTACGCTTTTGTGGCAAGTTGACGATTTCTGACCTTTGTGACAGTAGCCTTTGTGGCAAGAATGATGATTTTCGGTCTTTGTGAAAGATTTTTCATTGGAATGAGTTTTATATTGATGTTTTTCGATCTTTGTGGAAGGATTTTGTGTGGCAATTTTTCTATTGGAATGAATTTTATTTATCCGGACCATTTGTGTCTCATGTAGTTGTTATGATCACATTGCATTTCATATGACATAAACAACAATCATCTTTTAGATAAAAGACTAATAATCATATTTTGATTGGTGAAGTGTTTTGTCATTGTTTTATGACACTTTTCTTATGGTGAGTATGATTAAATATGAATAAGGAAATTGACCCTTTACAATCATGATTTTAGGTACGGAAGGAAAAAAGAATTATTGAATATATTTCTTGAAGCGTGCACAGGGGCAAATAGGGTTTTTGTAATTTTAATATTTTATGTAATAAATAAATCGTTGTGATACTATTTTATTATTATTTTATAGTAATTATTTTAACACTTAATAAATAATTTTTTTAAACTATTATAAATATTCTACTTTATAAACATTTCATTTTTGAAAAAAAAAACAGTTGCAAAATTTTAATAAATAAAGCTTGAAGAAATATCTTGGATAAAAATCCAGGATGTTACACTTTGTGTGATTTAAAAGCTAGCATCAATGTATTATATATTTCTATGATGATAAATTTGAATAGTGGTGAGCCGAAACCTACTCAAATGACTCTGACATTGGTTGATTGGTTGATCACTTAGCGATATGGAGTTCTTGAAGATGTCCTTGTTAGAGTCGAGGACTTATTGTTTACTACAAATTTTATGATTCTAGACATGCCTGAAGATTCCGAAACACAGACCATTCTTGGTAACAGGTAGAGCCCTCGGTGAGTAGAACTGGGGGAGTTAATATTGAGATTCAACAAAGAAAAAGTTATTTTCAATGTGTTTGAATCCGTGCGACATCACAAAGAGAATCCTTAATATTCTCAAATTTGATGTAGTGGAAGAAAGTGTTCAAAAGGTAATTTAAGCAGAAACACAATCACAACCTATGGATTGAGTTATGGTTAATTCGATTGAAAAGGTGGAAGATTAATTTGACCTAGAAATTATTGAATGTTTACTTCAACTTCAAGAAACACAAGATGATCACTCCACAAGAAAAATGGAAGAGTTAGGAAAAAATGAGAGACAAAGTCAACCAACCGCACCACAAGATCTGAAATTGAAAGAATTGGTGAAACATTTGAAGTATGTCTTTTTGGGTGAGAAGCTATTGCAACCAGACATCATCAGTAGCACTATGTCTACTCTAGAGGAAGAAAAGTTGTCACGAGTCTTAAGAAATAACAAGAAAGCACTTTGTTGGAGTGTAACTGGTCAAAAAGGTATTAACCCAGCTTATTGCATTCATAAGATAAAGTTAGAAGAATAGTTCAAACCTATAATGCACATACAAAGAAGATTGAATCCCACCATGAAAGAACTGGTAAGAAAAGAAGTCTTAAGATTGCTTGTAGCATGTATGATCTACCCGATTTCTGATAGTTCTTGGGTAAGCCTTATGCACGTAGTCCCTAAGAATGAAGGTACAACGGTCATTTAAAATGAAAATAATGAGTTAATTCCTACGCGAACTGTTATCGGGTGGCAGATTTGCTTTATTTATAGAAGGTTAAACCAAACAAAAAGAAAATATCATTTTCCATTACCTTTTATGGATCATATGTTAGAGAGATTAGCAGGTTCAACTTATTATTATTTCTTACATGGATATTCGGGATAGAATCAAATTGTTATAGGTTTTGTAGACCATGAAAAGGTCACTTTCGCGTGCCCTTTTGGAGTATTTACTTACCGTGGGATGCCATTTAGTTTATGCAAAGCTCCCTCTACTTTTCAAAGGTGCATGCTTTATATATTTTTAGATATGATCAAGTCGTCGATTGAGGTATTTATGCATGACTTTTCTGTTTTTGGTAATAATTTTGATAATGTCTTGTGCACCTCAATGTTGTTCATGAGAGGTGTACCAAAACGAACCTTGTTTTAAACTAGGAAAAATGTCATTTTATGGTAACTTAAGGTATCAGCATGGGACATAAAATCTCATCAAAGGGCATACAGGTGGATCAAGCCAAAATTGAGGTGATTAAAAAATTACCCCTCCAGTGAATGTAAAGGGGGTGAGAAATTTTCTTGGACATGCTGATTTTTACTGAAGAATCAAAAGGACTTCTCCAAGATTGCAAAACTTCTTTGCAACTTGTTAGTCAAGGAAAATTATTTTGTTTTTGATTATGAATGTTTTAAGTTTTTATCTATTATTAAAGAAAGTCTTGCAACTGCAGTTGTGATCGTTGCACCTAACTGGGAACTTCCCTTTGAAATGATGTGCGATGCAAGTGATTATCTGGTAGCTTCAGTTCTTGTTCAACGCCATGAGAATTTTTTCCATGCGATATACTATGTTGTTAAAGTTTTGAATGAAAATTAGGTGAATTATACCACCACTTAAAAAGAATTACTAACAATATTATTCACCTTAGAAATTTTTTGGGCGTATTTAATTGGGTCAAAAGTTGTTGTTCTTCCACGTCATTGAACATTGAAATATGTGTTCAACAAATGAGTTTCTAAATTGATACTACTCTGGTGGATATTGTTGTTACAAGAGTTCGATTTAGAAATAAAAGATAAAAAAAGGTGTTGAGAATGTTGTAGTTGATCACTTGTCCTAGATGGAGAATGAGGAAGTAACTAAGAAGGAAAAAAACATCAATAAAGAATTCCAGATGAAAACTTGATGGCAATTAGTGGACGACTTTGGTTTGCTAATATGGCCAATTATAAAGCCACAAAATATGTTCCAAAAGACTATACTTGGTAGTAGAAAAAACACTTCTATAAAGCGGTTAACCACTATTTGTGGGACGAGCCTTATTTGTTTAAGGTTAGTGCAAAAGGTTTATTCTGCAGGTGCCTTATCGGTAAAGAATTAAAGGACATTATGTGGCACTGTCATAGCTCAACTTATGGAGGCCACAATAGTGGTGAAAGAACAAGAACCAAAGTACTCCAAAGCTGTTTCTGGTGGCCGACATTATTCAAAGATTGTAAGTCATATGTGCATGAATTTCTCGAGTGTCAAAAAACATGTAATATTTCAAAGCGAGATGACATGCCGCTTAAAGGTATAATAGAGGTTGAACCTTTTGACTGTTAGGGAATAGACTTTATGGGTTCTTTTACACCATCTAACTCAACTGGTTACATTATGTTTTGTATTTATTATGTCACTAAATGGGTTGAAGCAATAACTTGTATTGCTAATGATGCCCAAACTACTTCTAATTTTTTGAAAAAGAATGTTTTTGCTAGGTTCAGAGTCTCTAGAGTTCTGATTAGTGACGGGGGACACATTTTTGAAACAAATCCTTGGAAAGTGTGTTGGCCAAATACAATGTGAAACAGACAACATCCACATTGTATCATCCTCAAACTTATGGACAGATGGAAGTATCGAACATGCAACTAAAACAACTTTTAGAAAAGACGGTTTCTACATTTAGAAAAGATTGGACTAAGAAGCTAGATGACGCTCTATGGGCTTATAGAATAACATTTAAGACTCGTCTAGGATTGTCACCATATATGTTGGTTTATGGGAAGGCTTGTTATTTACCAGTTGAGCTAGAACATAAAGCATATTGGGAAATCAAGTGCTTAAACTTTGATGAAAAAGAAGCAGGACGGAAGAGATTGTTGAAACTAGATGAGTTAGAAGAGATGATACTAAGGGCATATGAGAATGTGATTATCCATAAATAAAGAACCAAACGGTATCATGATAACAACTTAGTTAGAGAGAATTTTAGGTAGAACAGAAAGTGTTATTACATAACTCTCGACTGAGGTTGTTTCCTGGAAAGTTTAAATCTAGATGGTATGGTCCCTTTATTATGAATGAAGTTTTGCAAATGGTGCCTTAGAAGTACAAGATCTGAGAGATTTTCACATTTTTACTATCAACGGTCAGAGACAAAAGATCTAGTCAAGAGGTGAAATAGCATTGAAGAAAGAGATTGTTGAAATTGGATGAGTTAGAAGAGATGAGACTAAGGGCATATGGGAATGTGATTATCCATAAATAAAGAACCAAATGGTATCATGATAACAGCTTAGTTAGAAGAGATTTTTAGGTAAAACAGAAAGTGTTATTGTACAACTCTCGACTGAGGTTGTTTCCTGGAAAGTTTAAATCTAGATGGTATGGTCCCTTTATTATGAATGATGTTTTGCAAATGGTGCGGTAGAAGTACAAGATCCGAGAGATTTTCACATTTTTACTATCAATGGTCAGAGACAAAAGATCTAGTCAGGAGGTGAAATAACATTGAAGAAAGTATCTCTGATGATCGTAAAGCCTTAGACAAAAGAGTCAAGCTAATGACCTTAAAGAAGTGTTTCATGGGAGAAAACCCATCAAAGTTTGATTTTTCATTTTTTTATTTCCTTTTTGTATTACGATCCAAGGAAGAGTACTAGCTTGCTCTCAAAAATTCTCTTCCATTTTTGTACTTGGAATTAATAAATCAGTTTGCTAATGTTGTTTCTTTAAGTTTAAATTTGCTACCTTACAGTGCCAATATGAAAAAAGATAAGAAAAAGTCACCAGAAAAAGAATGAACAAAAGTGATCAACATTGAAGTTTCCTTGCAGATTAAAAGTTGATGAAGAAAAAAGAAGCCAACTACTTATGCTCAATATCCCGATACCTCGGCTAGTAAGGTTTGAGCAAAATATTTATATTGTTCACTTTTCTTTCTTATGAGAGTATCTGTACATTTGTTATTTTTTAGAATTTTCATTATTTCTACTTAGTCTATTGGTAAGATAAATACACACAGAGGCAGTTGTTTGTGAAAACTCTGAGCTTTTTTTTAAGCCACCCTGTTTTAATATAATTATTTCAAATGCTAACCACTTTGAGCCTTAGCCATTATTTCGGTGACATAGCCTGTTATATAGCCATTTGACTTGAAGGATTAAATCTTTCTGCCGTATTTGGAGTTAGGTAGAAAACTTTATTTTCCTTGTAACATTTAAGTTTGGGATTGCTCTTGGAAGTTAGTAACATTTAAGTTTGGGGTTGGAGTACTAGAGAAATTGGTCAAAAGAAAGAAAAAGAAAAATAAGAAGTTAAAAAGGACTTCTTCAAAAAAAATTATGAAAAAGAAAAGAATGATAAATAGGACCAACAATGTGAATTCTCTAGTATCGAGTGAAAAGAGTGATATGAAAGGAATCAGGTAACATAAGGAAAACTAGGTACCTAACTATAAAGGTTTAAGTCTACTATCCCAAATTGTCTTACCCTGACATAATCCACATTACAACCTTGAAAAGACTTTAAAAGTGTGTGTTTAAATATGGCTTTGATCGACTTGGTTTTAAATTTTACAAACCCATGCTTAATACTATTGTATGTGGATTGTGTTATTATCTGGTTAAGTTGAGTGAATAAAGGTGAGATGAGAGACAAGTTGGGTACTTGTGTGTTTGGAATAACTTTTCCGAGTTAATTGGATTGAAGCAGGGAACGAAAGTGTTAATCAACAAAACAAAGATGGCGTTCATTGGTAAGGGTAAGCATTTTAAATCGGATGAAATATTTAGTGTGAAGACAGGTTACTATAGGACAAGCAACATAGTAAGTTTGGGGTTGTGATGACACTATTTCATTATGTAAAATTGGCATGTAATTTCAATGGAATTGGCGGAACAATGAGCAAAAATCAATAAAATATGTGGAAGAATTGAATAAAGTTGCAAAAGTGTAAGAAATATGGACGTAGTGAAAAATTGAAGAAAAAGGAAGAAAATAATGAGTTTTGCTTCTAGAATTCTCGCAGTCGCGATGAAGTCACATTGCGGCTGCAATAGGAATCAACACGGGCATGAATTTGGAGAGCATATTTTCCATTGATTTCAATGTATAATAATTATCAACTAATGGTAATTTTCTTGTCACTATGAGTAGCTAACTTAATTTTGATTAGGTCTTTTGAGATGAACCTAATTGTACCGTGTTGGATCATATGATTATTTGAGATTATTGAATGCTTTTATGTTATTATTATTATTTAATTGTTCTTGATCTTAATGCTTTTTGTGTGTTGACGAGCACATAAATTGATATCAAATGAGTAAGGATTATTGACTGTAAGCCAACCAATCCAATCTAGGGAAATTATTCAACTTAGTAATTAACTAGGAGTAGGTAATTATAAGTTGTGACTTTTGAATTAACGAACTTAGAACGCCTAGTTTAACTCTGCATTGACCTAAGGAATTATGGAATTATTGTGTAAATTAGTAAGTTGTACACCAAGGAATTGGGTGCAGTGGACTTGTTAATTCGTTGTGCTATTTTAACATAATTATAATTATTTTAATACATAGTTTATCAACAAGTATAAATATGGGATTCGATATAAAAGATCTAATCTCCTTTCGTCATAGAACTTTACTCCGTCAATTTCTTGTTCTTATTTTCGTACCAAATTGCTATTGAACCAGCCCCGATTATTTAGTTAATTCACTATGTTATTTCCTTGTTTTAATTTGAAATCCATATAGACACGAATTATTTTATTACTTTGACGAGACTGGTACACTTACTAGTTTAATCTATCACTTCATCTTTTTATCTTCTCGCCCTTCTGAGGAGGAACGTCACCATCTTTTAGAACCACTTATGGTGGCTTGATTCTTTGGCCCACAATTTTGTTTTTCATGCCTAGAGTTTAGGATCTTTTCAACTTTAGACTTTCTACATAGCATTTCCTGGCGACTTCTCGATCTCCTTGGATGATTCCAACCGGCCCGTAAAAAAAGGTATTTCGGGAACAAATATAGAGTAGACAGTCTGGTGACCAACTAGTTGAAAGCTTGTTGCCCTGTGATCATATTATAGGAAGAGGGAGTGTCAATAACCAGATACTTGGCCTTGATCTGCTTGGCGTGTTCTGCCATTCCGAAGGTGGTCTTCAGCGTTATATAACTTTTTACTTGTACTTACTCCTCGGAGAACCTAACCAATGACCCTTTGAAACCTTTTAGGTCATCTAGGTTGAGGCGAAGCCTCTCAAATGAATCCAAGTAGAGGATATCTGTGGAGCTTCCTTTATATACCATTACTCTTATAATTTCGCATTCATCGCACCTTATAGTGATAATTATGGGGTCGTCGTTATGGGGATGAATACATATTGCGTCTTTTTCTGAAAAGGAGATCTTGACCTCTGGTGCCTTGGTCTCTCCTATCTTTGAACCTGTGGGCAGGTCCTCTTTAGTTAATATTTGGCGAGCATATCTTCGTCGGGCAAAAATGGTCTCCCCCCAGCAAATCCTCCTACAGTAGTATTCATGGTATGGCACATAGTCTTCTCTCCATATTCTTTGCATGACTCTTCTCCCTTTCTGGGCCTGGGGCTTTCAGCATCATCACACCCGTGAGAGCTGGCCATGCATGACCTTTGCATGGAGTCGCCTTTAACATATTTATTGAGGTGAGCCTCTTCAATCAACCGCTATATCTCCTTTTTTGAGATGGTAGAAATCTTTTATAGGGTGTCCCTTAACCTTGTGGAACTTACACCATCTGTCTAGCTCAAGTCCCGAAACATCCTCCTTTGGAGCTGGAGGCATATGGATGTCATGCAAGTGGAAAGCCTCACGTCATATATTCTGACGATGAGTGTTTAGGGGCTTAAAGCTCTCCAAGACTTTTCCACTATGCTTAAACTTTGTCTTGTCCATGACAGGAAAGGTGTAGCTTCTCTTCCGCGAGTGTTGTGAGCCTTTGGTGTTAGAAACACGCTCTTTCATATCACGGGCCTTCTTCTCGGTGTCACTCTCATCACCCTTTATATAGCATTCCTTCATTGTGACCACTTCTACTAATGAAGATGTTGGCCTTTGGGTGAGGGACTCGTTGAAGTTCCCTACTTTAAGACCACTATAAAATGCTGCTACAAATATTTATTGGTTCGGGTTGAATAATTTTATAGTGGCTTCATTAAAATGGGCAAGGTATTCCCTCAATGACTTTGAGGGGCCTTTCGAAATGTTAAATAGACTGGTCATGGACGTCTTTCTATGTCAACTTGTTGTGAATTGATGCACGAGTTTCTTCACCAGATCCTGGTAGCTGGAGATGGAAGCTCGGGGTAGGCCCAAGTATCATCGTAGGGTTGCATCTCTGAAAGTGCCAGATAAAAGCTTGCATTTTAGGAAATTAGGCGCTTCGATGATGGTCATCAGCGTGTTGATGAAGGCGACATGCTCGTAAGGATCACTACTGTTGGATAAATAAATCCAGCGTCACCCTTAGGGATTCAAATGGGCTTAACATCCCAACCCATGGCGCTTAGAGGAAGCTTACAAACCTCGCTTTAGGTGCATCCCCTGAGGGCTCATACTATAAGGAAATAAAGTTGCACCCTCACTAACAGCAATTGCTTTTAGCGCAGTGGTAAGCGCTTGATCCTACAAGTGGTATCAGAGCATGGTCATGGGTTCGAATCCCCCCGGCTGACACTAGGGGGGAGATTGTTGGATAAATAGATCCAGCGTCACCCTTAGGGATTCGAATGGGCTTAACATCCCAACCCATGGCGCTTAGAGGGAGCTTACAAACCTCGCTTTAGGTGCAGCCCCTGTTGGTGTTGTTGAATCTTAAGGACGATGTCCCCCAAATCCTGGTTCTGACGACACATCTCATATATGGCGGCACACATCTTTGTCATGACATTAGAATTGCTGCTACCCCTAGTATCCTCTTATGCTAGATATTGTGCCCTCCTAGCAACCATGATTGGGTACAGTTAGGACTATGAATGGAGAATTTGGTGAGTATCAAAATGGTGGTAACAATGAAAGGTGTGACCCATATTAGTTTTACCGGGGGCTATAATGGGTGGCACCGCATTTTCTAAAAAATGTATAAATGTGTGGCGCCTCTATACGGGTAGGAGTGGCCTGGGGCTTTAATGTTTCTGGATGTTATGACAGACTCACGAAGGTGAGAAGCTTTATTTTGGAGGTTTTTACGATGGGGTTAAAGGCGAGCTCGCGAGGGTGAGAAACTTTGTTACATTGGTATAGTTTGGTGAATAACAAATTGTCCTCCTCAACTATAAGATTGCGATATTTATAGAGACCCATGGATCTGGATTTTGGGTTTTCGAAGGAGTAACAACCGTCTCTCCTTGACCGTGAGACTCATTAACTGCATACTTAAGAAATTGTGACTTTGACCAATTTTTAATGTGGTTATGTAATGCGTACATGTCATCATCCACATTTTTTATTAGGGAGACTCTCCTACTATGTGAGGGTCATGCCCCAACAACATTTTCTTGGACAGGCGCTCCTTGGATGAGAACAGATTCCACATCGCGTATTTACAAATATATCAGTACAATTTAAATTTAAAAAATCATCCTAAAATATATGTCATTCCTTTTGATGTGTATTATAGTAGTAAATCCTCAACGCCGTTACACAAAATTCAATGTAAAGTTTGTCACATAACATCAGATAATATTTGCCTATGAAGAATAGCATGTGAATTGCATTAATGTTTTTGTGAGATAATTTTGTTTTTGTTGAGAAGGTTACATATTAACTTTTGTGGGCCAACAGAAGCATAGCCTTGTCTGAAAGCCCAAAAGATGTTTGGAGTTTATGTAGAAAAATAATAAAGACGCAACTAGTCCATGTCCACACCACAACCAGAAAAATGACAAAAACAGGGAGGGGGTGGGAAGCAAAGTAATAAAAATGATGATGATGGGCAAATCAACATCAATGGATTATTGGCTCAAGCTACCGACACTTTTCACTCATTCAATTTTCTTCTAGTTTAAATTTTCTTTGCAGTTTGTTTTTTGTTTTTATGAAATTCTTATCATATTATTTGAGAACAATGTGTTTCATTTCAATAACTAGCCGGTGGATAAATGACCATACAAGGTGACGTGCTTTTCAGATTTTGGAGTATACAAAAATGATCCTATTAGGCCTTGCAAAACAAGTATTTTTTGGAAGCGTTCCTTCTTCCATCCAAATGATGAAAAGAATCAGAATTGTAGCCATTTACACAACACTGTTATCATATTCAATTCCCAAGAGATTGGAAATTGCGGTGAGTTGCGAAACCTTTACTTGTATCAGAACTCTCCCTCAGGTTCAATTTCGACTCAAATTGGAGAACTTAACAATTTGAAGAGCCTACTCATATGGCCGAACAATATAGTAGGTAGGTACTATTCCAGAAGGGCTTGGAAGCTGCCAGGAAGATGATGGTTCAAGAGATTGAGGAAGATTTAGAAAGTCCCACATCGTTTGATTTAAGGAATGTTTAATTGTTTATATAGTTGAAACAAACACTTATCTATATCTAAGTAAAGCTTCATTGGACCACACTCATGTTTTTCTTTTATTTATATTAAATAATATCAAAAAATATTATAAAAAACAACTCAATTAAATAAAAATAAATTTATTAAAAAAAATAAAAATAAAAATTTATCCTAGCATTATTTTTTATTATTTTAAGCATAGTATCTAATTAAGAGTAGATTGAATGTTTTAAGTTTTAATTTCCATTCTAATAATTACTCCCTCCGTTCCTTTTTAAGTGTTCATTTCTGACTAAAAAATTGTTTTTTTAATTGTTAATTGTAAAGTTCAAGGTAGTATTAATTACAATTTTGTCAAAATTACCCCTAGGTAATGATTATAGAGGGAGAAAAAGTAAAATGAATATAATATATAATTAAGAGTATTATAAGTAAAACAAGAATTATTTTTTAAAAAGTAACAATAATGATTAACTTCCTTGGTATGTGTAAAAAGTCATAAAATTACCCTTTAAAAAGGAATGGATGGAGAAATATTTTAATTCTTCCTTTCTCTTTTTAAAAAATATATATTTACATCTCATTTAAGAGTATTTTTAATGACGTTTTGAATTGATGATGTGTCATAATTTAAGTATATAATTTAAGATTTTAGTCTCTATTTCATTCTTTCGTTGAAATATTTTTTTTAAATGTAAAATTATAAAAATCACTTTTATAAAAAGTTGCATAATATGTCACACTTTACATTTATTTTAAAGAACACACCAATACACGATTATTATATTTTATTGAAAATGCATTCTTTTTTTTTGTTATTAATATAATTTTTTTAATATTTGTGAATTGATTAACTAAATCAATTATTTTAAAAGTGTAAGAGTACAAGCTTAAATACAACTAGATAAGAGATTTCAAACACAAAGAGGAAGGGGTTTGAGTTATATTATTTAGAATTCAAGTTTATTTTAAAAAGAAAAATCTTAAAATTGATTCATATTAGTTCAACAGAGATAATACGGTAGAGAAGAAGAAGAAATAATAATAAATGGCAAAAATTAAAGAGATAGAGTTAGAGAGAGTGTATTACAATTTATATAGGTTCTATCTACCCGTTAACATATTTATGTCCCTAAGAATTTCCTCTTGAAAGATCCACTTAAAATGAGTCATGAGCTTTTAAGGTAGGCATAAGAACCTTCTAGAGCAATAATAGATCAATGAAATCATTTATTTTAAAAATCGAAGACATGTTTCATCCCATTTTTATATCCTTCCCATTTTTAAGTATGAAGCATTTGTATTCGAAGACATTTAAGTGAGAAAATATTTGGTTTACTTCCTTTGTATAACTCATAGGAAATCTTCTTTATTACGGGTCTTATTAAGACATGTTTCATCACATATCAAGCAATGTTTAGTACATAAGCCCAAACATGCTTAGGAAAATTTGTCTCATTAAGAATCGTCATCGCTAGCTCTTCGAGAAATCTATTTTTTCTTTCCACTATTCCATTTTGTTGGGGAGATCGTGAAGAGGAAAATGTGTGTTGAATATCATTCTCATTACAAAAGTTTTTGAATTTCCTATTTTGGAATTCTCCACCATGTTCACTTCGGATTGATGCAATGCTTAATCCTTTTTCATTATGGATAACCTTGGAAAGTTTTTAGAAGATAGAAGATAGAGAGTCAGTTCTTTGATAAAAACAATGATGGGGTATATCAAGAGTAGTCATCAACAACTACAAGAGCATATAAATTTCCAACAAAACATTTGGTTTTAGATGGGCCAAAAGATCCATGTGCAAAAGTTATAAAGGTGGATTTGTATAAATTATATTTTTCCGCTTTAAAAGAAGTCCTTACTTGTTTACCCATTTGACACGCATCACATAACCATAACCGCTTCTTTCCAAAACTTAAGTTTGGCAGGCCAATTACTAAGTTCTTGCATACCAACTTGTTTAAGTGGTCCATGAGTTATTTATCACTTTTACTTTGGCAGTCTTCATCTTCTAAATCCATGTTTCTAACATTTGTAGCTCTTAGAGCAAGACGTTTCTTCTTCGTCTTGTCACTTTCCTTATCATCAACAAGTCGTTTAAGCTCCATCTTGTGTTCTAACAATTTACCAAAAAGAGCGGCCAATTGTCTATATTATGATGAATATAAAGAAGATTGATAGGTACTCCACATATAATATTGTGGAACATGAGTGATCTAGACGGGATTTGTCACACCTACATATATGAAAATAATGTTTATGAACTCCTTGATTGAGTATGATTATAAAATGCATGGTGGTGCTCAAATAAATCAATATGAGATATTAAATTTATTTGTTATCGAGTATATTCAGGTATCACTAAATATAATATTTGATTATATAAGGATTACACATATAATGTCGTTTGTTCAATATAAATATCAGAACAAAAGGGTAATTATACACATGATCATTATCATAGAAAGATTAGGTTAAATCACATTATTTTCTCGTTATTTGCTAGCAGTGATGTGTTTTTAGATATCGTTTGTTGTTATATATAATATTAAATAGATGATTTAATTTTATTGTCAATATTACGAGAACCTATAGACTCAGCTATATAAAATAATGATAATGGAATGAATAATTAAATTAAATAAGATTTAGTTTAATTATATGTTGATATATTATTTAATATATTAACACAAATATAATTTATTTTATTAAAGATGATTTACTTAAACAAATGATAATTGACAATTAATTAAATTAATTCTGATTTAATTTAATTAATATTTTATTTTATTTAAAGAGCTTAATTACATATAAATAATATTAGGTTTATTTTAAATAAAATAAAATAAAAAACAATTAAAGTTTTATAAACTCTATATATAAATAGATGAACTTTTTCACATATATATCATAGTTGTCATATCTTCACCGAAGACAAATAGTTTGTATTCTACTTTGCACTCGCGTGGACTATATAAAGACGTTAGTATTTTTCACATTCTTAATTAAAGTTAAGCATATGTATTCGATATTTATTATGGCTTCTTGATCCTCCTAGATTAAGGAGGAAAAAACTATGGACTCGAAGAAAAAGAAGAATCTGAAAGCCACTGTCTAATTTAAATCAGGCTCAAATAGCTTTATCTATTTCACTTTTACATATTCAACGCAAGGAATCAACAAAAGAATAGGTCATTTTTTCATCATATCATATAAGAGATACAATTAAATAGTAACTTTCTTTGCAAGCAATGTGATTAACCTCAGCAAAATCTCACAGGAAAAACTCCTACTACACCACCAATATCTGGACCAAACATGAAGCATGCAGGGACACAAGTTCTTTAACAACATGTACCACTCTTCATCCTTTTTACTTTGTGTTTTTCCTTCTTTTTGCTGTTGTTAATACTATAGGAGACACTCTCAGCTTCTGCTCCTCAAAGATATCAAGTTATTTCAAGTTAGAAGTTAAGTATTCACTGCAATTGCTTTGGTTGCATCCATATGATTGAGTCGGCATGTTCCGATGAGGACTTCAGGAAGCTCGTCTTGTGTGTTACCCTGCACGTTATACACTGTCAGTATAAAAAGTTTTACACCGTCAACAAATCACAATTAGTTATCGTTACCTGTATCAAAAATGCAATTTCTACCACCAAATTGTTCAGGTATCCAAGAACTAGGCTCGCCACTCCTCTTGCAACCGTAGAAGATCCAACATCGATGTCAAGCTAATAACACGATTCACACAATTTAAACTTTAGCATATGAAATAAATGAAACTTTAAACTATTAAGGATTACAACGATTTTGCAGTGTTAGTAACCTCTAGATAGTTCTTGCCGCGAATGTAGTTTATTTCTAGCGCTTGTCCGATCAAACATGCTTTTTTCCCGACACTTTGCTTGACTATCCATGATCCCTAAGAGAAGAAAATCGAAAGGGAATCCAAATTTATACTTGTCACAAACTTTAGAAATGTATCTCAAATCTTAGACATGTAATTAACCTTGGAAATATATGGTATGAGCTTAAATCTCGAGTTTCTGTAAGTATCATCTCCTTCAACAAAGCTTTGCAGTAAAGGATTGTCTTCTAAAGGAGTTTTCATCATGTAATAGACTGCGATGTTATACATGGGACTCCCCGGCATCTGATTCAGACAAGAGTATGATAAAGTAAATTAACGATATGATACTTAAATGCGATTAACATAATAAATAATCATGATATGAGTTCAAACTCACTTGTATGTTGATAACAAAAAAGAATTCTGGACCACCTTTCGCTGCATATTTCTGAATAAATCCAAATGTGAAGTGCGTAACGTAAGAAATTACAAGCAGTAATATTTTGAAAATGATAATTAAGCTATCTAATAACTCAAGATGCAAATGAAAGAAAAATAAAATACCTGGACTATGGAACCGGGACGACTACACAAATCGTCTTCTCGTCTGTCACACCGGAGCCAATCTGCGCCAACCAATTGCATCAAGGTGTTGGTTGCCTTGACCTTTGTATGGTCTTGTAAATAAGTTTCACCTCGAACCAAAAACAAAGATGGATCGGAATCGGCCCAAGTGCAAGGTAAAGTACATTTTGGATCTTTTGCAAGAGTGAATCCATAAGAGCATGATGCACTTTCCTCCCTAGCTGCCTCTTGCAAGTCGATGTAACCCTTCTTTTGAACTGCAACATATATGTTAAAAAATTTAAACTATGTTCTCGTAAAATCATTGAAAAATATTCTAATTGAGAAACTTCGATTAAAACTAACTTGCAAGATCGTGTAACTTTTTGACCAAACCAGCAGCTGACGATAGTCTGGGTTGGGGCACGCCGATTTGTTCTGAAGACATGTCCGAGTGCCATGGATTATCAAAGTGATCATATTCTGTTGATTCAGGAACATCAAAGAACTCATCAGAATCATTCAATCCCATTAAACTTGTGCGGCCGCGAATTTCTCTGTCGTCCACTTCATCTTGCACTTCCACAAGTTCATCAATGGGCCTATTATTCTCTTCGGAAACTTTAATCTTAACATCCTCCTTTACAGTAATTGGCAACCCAATATCTTTTGTCATTACAAGAGACTCAGACGAGTAGTTTCCTGCTTTCGTTCTATACAACTCTCTTAGTGCTGCAAACAAAAATCATTGTAAAAACTCACATAGTATCGTATTCATATATGTATAAAAATATGCGAGTAAACTACATATAGTAACTAGTAGTAAAGATTGCGCACAAGATCATAAAATACTTTTCTCATAATAAATAGATAGACAGATAGATAGATACCTGCAACTCTCTCAAGCATACGGATGGTTATGGATTTGGCAGATGAAGGTCGCAAATCTAGTTTCCATAATCTCCAGTCAATAGCAAGCATATGTCTTACAACTGATTGAGTTCCTTTGTTTACAGGAGTCACCACAAATCCTCCACCTGCCAAACGTCACAACAAAGAAATAAAATTAAGTTAAAATGAAGGTAAAAAATAAAGAATAATATATGGAAAATTTAAAGCATACATTACTTTTAAGGGAAGCTCGAACGTAGCCATTCTTGGGTGAGCACTTGGAATGATACACGGAATGATACAATAACACTGCTTTTTACACAATCAAAGCAAAAAGAACAAAAAAGAGTTAACCGATGAATGAAGCACGAGTTTATAATCACAAGCATAACTACAGCTATTACTTCATATATATATAGTGGTAATACCGTATGTGCCATCGTCCTCTCTTCTCCAGTATCTTCGTAGCAATAAATCTCTTGGTTTCATACCCCTACACATATATGATGAGATTATATTGATACGAAAATTACTAGTTATAATAACATGTTTAATGTGTGAATTAGTACGTACCAAGGTAGCCAATCGTTGTACAATTGCAGGTAAATGATATCTGTATGACCATCTATATGATCGACAACACTGCCTCGGTTTATACAAAAGTCCCATCTGCAAACTTCGCTCATTAGTACTCCCTCTTATTGTATTTGGTCTAAATAGAAACACAAAGTGATTGATTTGAACGACTTACTCGGTTCTTGAGGGATCAAGAGACATTAGAGTATGAAAAATGGCCTCTGAAGTTCCATCAACCACGCCAACGGCCATTATTGCTTGTTGATCACCCATCCGTTGCTGAATGAATAATACCAACAACAATTTTCACTTTTAGAAAACAAGATGATCCTAGTACAAAAACAAAACATTACCAAGTTAGTAGCAACTTACCCTTCCATGCGAATCCCAATATTTGGCTTCTTTGAACATCCTTAGCCCTGCACACAAAAAAAAATCGACTATCATATCCACATTAAGCCACTGGCTTTATACGAGTGTAGTACTTATTTAGAATCTAGGTAGGTCCTAAAGCTTCACCATTTTGACAGCCAAAGATCTTCCACGGAGAAGGCGCAATAACATCAGTGGTCATAACCTCAGAGTATGCACATGATTGAAAACTCAAATTAGAGTATTTCCAATCTATGCTTTTCGTTCCTCCATATCTGTTTCAACAATGCCTTACACATTAAGCAGACATATAAGAAGAACAAGGAGAAAGTACAAGGATTCAATATTAGAAACCAGTTGATATACCGCAAAGATGAATGCCGTCTCTTGTGACAAGCCACAAAATTCTTAGCTGAATTTGGATTCTCCTGAAAAAAAACATACAACAAAGAGAATAAGTTTCTTGCCATGAAACAAACCTTCTACTAATTTTTAAGGCAGAGAGTGTCGAACCTTCACAGCAGCTTCCTGAAAAGAACGTATCCATTTCGCAGCTTCTTCTGAACTACTTGCTCCCAACTATAAACATGAAACTTAAACCATGAATTAATCTAGTGAAAAAAATAATTTTTTTGTTAAATATATAGTTTTGATACAAATTACAAACCTTAAGCTTATCCTTTTGATTTGAAGCATTATATATAGTGAAAATAAAGAACACCTGCACAATGCAAACAAAATTGTTAATTCAATCAATTGCTCAAAGAAACAAAACGCCATTAAAAGTTTCTTACATCTTTGTTGATGCTCTCCCTTCCATTGTCAGTAACCCTAATGAAGGAATCTATCATTGCACTTCTAATTGGCTCCTGAAAATTAATAAACAACTTAATCACAACCAAAAATGGCAACATCATTACCAAAAACAAGCAAAAACATAAACATTCTTAAAATTGATGCGCACAAATGATTAAACATGGGAAAATCTGAAAACGTTAACATAAAATTTTGAATAAAAAATGGAAACATTTTGGATTGATAGGAGAATTAATATACCTCCATTTGTGAGGAGGGTTTGATATTGAAACTTGTGAGAACATTATCTTTGAGAATGAAGTATCTTTTACGTGAGTAATGCTGACCAAAGCGACTAGAACGAAATAGATAAAGCCACCCTTCCATTTTTCCCTCCTTCATTTTGGAGAAATTGAGAAATGGCACTGTCTGATTCTTCAAAATTGCGTTTTAGACGCAAAAAGGGAAAAACTTCAGGGGCTCTGTTAAATGGAGATTGATTGATCCTCTGATCCCGATGATGGGAATCAGAGAACCAAAAATGAAATCACAGTGACGATGATTCTTTGGATGTTATTGTTGTTTTGCTTCCTATGTTGCCGGTTCCAGAACAACTAACTTTCGCATGTTTTTGCGATGTACATGTACGAGAATACTTGAGTTTACGATATTGCCCTTTCTTTCTTTTGCTCCAAAGCCATGAATATTCTTTTTATTCATTTAGACCATGTTTTTTATTTTAATTTATAAATTTTTATTTTAATGTAAGATTATGTAAGATTATATATTGGCTGTTAGAAAATGATGCATGCGAAATTAATCAAATAATCCATATTTTAAAAATTAGATTAAACTGATTGTTGAATCGAATAAATTATTAAATTAGTGATAATTGATCAGAATCTATTAAAATCAATAATAGTAAAAAATTAAAGACGTGTAAATTTTTTTTTAGAATGACATCTCTTTTTATATTTTCTTTTAAATTAAAATTAAAATATAAATAGATTTTGAATAAAATTTATTTAAAATAACTTTCTTTTCTTATAATTAAATTTATTAAATACTAACAATTATTTTATTATTCAATTTATGCTATAATTAGATTTTATTTTAAAATTGTATATTTTATTGCGTGTGATGAATATATTTAAATAATAAATCTATAAAATTATGATATTTTAAAAATATAAAATTTTGTAAATATTAATGATTTTTTAAATCATCTAATTTGATTGATTTAATAATTATATAATTGTATAATAAAAATCAATTTATCCAACTGAATTATTCAATTAAACTATACCGTTCGACCCAATAATCCGTAATTTAACCAACAAATTTGTGACTCAGTGCTATCAAAGGGTACGATTTTTAAACACAGTTTATAATTACAGTTTAGGTTACATTTATGTAGCACACGAAAGGGCAGCATGGTAATTGATGGTGGTCCTGGTTGAAATGCTGAAATAGGAAACAGATGACAGCTTCTTTTGTTTGTCCCGCCATGATTTGGTCGTTAGGAACTACACTATCTAAAACAGAATAATCAACAAACATCCCTAGCGGGAAATTCTTGTCTTTCATTAAATATATATATATATATATATATATATATATATATATATATAATATATATATATATATAAAATTAAACTTGATATAGTTGAAATAAAACAATATAAATAATTTAAAAATTGTTTTAAATGTAATAGTTTGACAAATCTGAATAATGTTAAATATGTTTTTCGTCCTATAAGTAATGTATTTTGAAGTTAATTTGTTAAAGACATTTAAGGTTCTCTATACGAAGATCTTCAAAAAAAAATTGTAATTGAAGATAAAATAAGTCATTAATAATTTTATGTTTAGAAAGACTTATATATTTCTTCTTCTTTCTATTTTTCATGAGGTAAATTTGGGTCGATTCTATATTTGAAGTAGAGCTTTTATCACTTGCGTTCTCCCAAGCAACATATGCTCTTCTAAACTTGCTAGATCTCTTGTGATGGCATTTGTGAAGAGAAGATACCTTGAAATTTTAGGGTGAAAGTGTTGAAGCAAGGGAGAGGGTTGAAAAGTCGAAGCTTTTATGCTTTGAAGTTATAAACGTGCAATGACGGTTACTCTAGAAGAAAAGTGCTTTCAGATAAGTGGGAATGACTCAAAGAGACAAAGGATACTCAATCTACGAGACGGTCAAAAAAATTTCCACAATCTCTCCCCATCTTTATATAGAGAAATGCAATCGAACGGATCAAGTCAAAAGCAGGGAACAATGTTAAATCAAATGTCATAATTCATCTGGGGAAGACATTCGTACTTAAGTGTACTCGAGTACACGGAAACTGTGCCACATCACCTCATACCTTTTCAGGTCACACGTCAAAGGATAACGACGAAATGTTTCAATAATGAGATTGTATTTAATGCTCACATCGCCATCAAGCTTTGGAAAAACCAAAGCGGCACATGCCATCTGACGCCTAGACAAACATCCTCAAAGGTCGGCCACGATTACTAGAAGACTCCCCCTAGCATCAAACATGTCCGACGAGTTTAGGGGTAACTTTTTCATGTCGGTCAAAGACCCGGGATCCAGTGTTCTATGTCGACCAAAGTCTCGGGACCCAGTGCTCCGCGTCGGCCAATGACCCAATAGCACAAGACACATTATCAAACTTGTCCCGTTAGGCCAAGGTATAAATATTTTCCTTAAGGATTTTTATGTACATAATCTTTAATCTTCATTTTCACTATCACTATCTAGAATCATAAACTAACTTGGATGTTTGAGTGCTTAACATGTTGAACCCCCTAGATCCACCGTATTGAAGATAGCAAACATTGGTTAACGACATTGCATTAAAGAGGGAGAATTGAGATATTTGTTATTTTGTTTGAAAAGATACTAAAAGCGGATGAAAAATATAATGTGAGTTATATTAAGGGTTTTTCTAGATTTTACTATCCCTGATTTTATTGTTTGAATCCACTCATTTTAACATTGGATGCCTATTAAATAATATTTTAACATTGGATGCCTATTAAATAACATTGTATTGGGTGCATATCCGAAAGTTGATTTCAAACCGATATAGTTTTAGAAATTTGTTTAAAAATAATCGGATAAACTTTGTTTAAAAATTCTAAGATTATATTAAACAATCGGATAAACTTTGTTTAAAAATTTGAAAAAAAGAAAAGGAGATGGTTTCGAAAAACAATTTTTTAAAAAATATAAAAAAAAACATTTAATATTTAATTTTAAATAAAATAATAAAAGAGTATTTATCATTAACATATTATTAATTTATAAAATACTATACTATAACCACATATATTATATTTAACCTCCAAACCCACGAATTAGACTCAACTACTCAGATTAATTACCTATGGCACGCTTGGAAACTAGTGTCTGCCCTTACAAATTTTCAGCAAACGAAAGCTATGTCTGCATTGGTGTTTTCAATCAAAATTGCTTTCAATTTTTTTCTCTGTAATAATTATTTAACAATAATTTTAACAAAAATATAATTAATACTATTTTGAATTTGCAACGATAATTTTAACAAAAATATAATTAATATTATTTTAAAGTTATAATTTAAAAAAACAAAAAATTATAAAAATAATGACATTTAAAAAGAAATTGATAAAGTATTTATTATTTTTCTTTAACATTTGTAAAGATTTTAAACAATAGTAATTTTAAAACAGAAAATACTTGCATCAATTTGTGTAATACATGATCAAAACAAAACCTTTTATAAACAATGTATAAACGCAAAATATTGTTTGTGTAGTTTATTTTCATTAAAAGTTGATGAAAACGGAATGCTTTATAGGTAAGACTAAGATTTAAGACAACAGACAACGCTATTAGTAGTTGTGCAGGGATATCACGATCTGGATTCGAACATATAACATCCCACTAGTGAGAGACGGTGAGGGAAGATCATGTAAGAGATGTTTTTAATTTCAGTTCGTGTATTGATTACCAAGTATAAAATTAAAATGTTTCTAATACCTGGAAATGAACAACATCATGTAAGTTTCTTACTCAACTAACATATCCTATGTTTCTTAAATGGTAGTAATGGCTCATCACTAGTTTAGAAACATGGCTTAAGATCAAATTGCTAGGAGAGGAAAGTATTACAAACAAGCATAACTATAACTGCTAAACTCCATACATGGTTGATCTGCTCAGTCCCGTGCCGCCTGTCAAACAAACAAAAATATTTGAATTTCTTAGAAGGATTGTTTTAATCATAAAATAGCAACAGTTTAAAGTGAGAATTTAACACATACCTTTCAGAATACTAGCTAGAGATGTTCATGACTTGCGAATGGAAATATCCATATGTAAATATGCCACAGACGCCGCAAAAAGCAGGAAAAAAACAGATACCAGCATCAATGGCTCAGCAAGCATGAATATAGGGTTAAAATTGTAGTATACCTACCCCCACAACAAAAACATGGTTAGAGCATGAAACAGCCAAGTTCAAAATCGGTTTAAGAAAGATATCTTAGAATTGGGTTTGGTGATACCTGGAAAGGGATGTTATGCTCGGGAACAACATTTCTCTTTTCTAGAATCACCACAGTCCTTCCCACAATGTCAAGGTATGAATACTTGGTCTACAAAAGTTCAAAGATAAAACCTTTTTAGCTGCTATAAAGATAACAAGTGAAATTCATCACTAGCACAAACAACTATATCCAGAGAAGAAAGAAATATAAATCATCTTAGGGAAACTTCTACTTTTCTTAAAATTATTGATTGTCAAAATCATTTTTTTATAACTTGTAACAAACAGACCCTATATTAGACAATGGTCTCATCATAAGACAGAGAAATGCTATGACACGGTTGTCCATCAAAGGTTGACCCCTCTAAACAAACTTTTTAAGTCAAATACTGCTGAAGCTGCATATGCAATTTGTGCAGTTGAAACAAAGCCAGTGTTGAGTAAGCAGTATTATTCCAAGAAAACATTACCTCTAGATGTTGATCTACTTGAAAAGGAATCACGGCTGACGGATTTTTGGATCCCTCTGGAAGCACAACCTAATAAAATGGTTCAAAAAGGATAAATTTAACTTCCAGTATTGCATGCAGATGCTGTTGAAATCAAAAGGCATAAATTTTACTTGATAGTAACAAATAACAAATGCAAAATCACACCCACCTTTATAATCAACTTGTCAACCACGGTCTCAGCAAGAGGGCAACCATAAGTAAAATTGAGGTATCTTCTTCCGTCCGGAGACTCAAAAAGGAAGTCTTGCAATGGTAGCCCATAACCAATGAGAAAGGTGGATTTCCAGCCTCCAAATAGAGGATATCGAGGCTCAAATTCAAGTTCTGACTGTGATTAATAAAAATGTAAAGAAGTATGAGATCAAGCCTGGCGGAATAAAACAGATTCATCATTTTGTTGGTCAACACTATAAGGTTGTCAAGATCTCGATTTAGATCTTAAAATCTTATGATTTTACGATCTCATTCACCCCCAACGATCCCGGTCCTAAGTAAAATCGTGTGTTGTAGCCAAATCGTGAAATTTTTTGTAAAATCGTTGATTTTGTGCGATCTTGGCCAGTTCCGGCCAATCAAAAGCCGAGAAGGATGACAAGATGCAAAAGCGCAACAATTAAGGTGGCAGAAATAAAGTATAAAAACTCAATTATACATGTCTAAAGAATATGACAAAAGGGTCATTTTCCAACCAATACACTTGCCTACTAAAATATATCATGTAAAAATACCTTAAATATATAGTATTATTTTTTTCGTTTTAGTAGAATCTTATAATTTTTATTACGATCTTATGTTTTACGATTTTGCTACCCCCTCTCGATCTTACAAAAACAACTAGGTAGGATCTTCCAATCTTAGCTATGATCTTATGTTTTACGATATTGCTATCCCCTCCCGATCTTATGCAAGATCTCGATCTTGACTGCCTATGTGTCCTACCTTGGTGAATTCTAGCATCCACACAACTAATAGTAGAATCTTTTCCCACTAAACATTTACAAGAAATCATCACTTCCACACATCTGCTTTTATCGACTCACTATGGTGTTAATGGCATCCAATAATACATAACCATAGATCAAATAATAAAGATTGCAGTCATGTTAACAAGAATGATATTGCTTGCAAAAGAAAAAAAAAGGAGAAAAGAAAATAAATGATGCCGTGATTATTAAAGGAGAGGTGTGAGAAAAGGCATGCTATTTTAAGATACAAATGATATATCTCACCTTTAGAAAATCTGTACGTAGATGTGAAGAGGAAATATTGCCTATTTCATCCCGGTAGTATACTGAGTGAACCCTAGGGGGTAGTTTTGCAAGAAGACTTTTAAATGAAGAAACACCACTAGCACCTGATCTAGTTTGATATTCAACCCTGTCAACAGAAAACCCCAGTTACATGTAATAAAAGAAAATTCAAATAAAGGATAAAATATTACAACTATTCCAAAGAATTTTAAAACTATACATAACCCAAAAAATATATTATATGTTAATGTTTTATAAGCCAGAAGTCAGCTGATCCATTTGAAAAGCAGCAGCCAAAACCTAGGCCTTTTCCAAATCATGACAATCCTAATACAAGAGTAATAATAACAACTGGTTGCCTACGTGATTAAAACAGTACAAAGATCCTTTTCTTCTATTAGCTACTTTAAAAATAACGATTGATCTATTTTTCCACCAAATGTTGCAATGAAACATGTAGGGCAGAGATAAATTTCAATGTTACCAAATCATCATATCAATCAGAATTGTGAGAAAATAGACAATTTGATGATTCATCTATTGATTATTGTACAATACATATCAAAAAACATTTATACAAATGACAAACAGATAAATATATTAAGGCTCGGTTTGACAATGTCAATTTTCAAGCTTATAACAGATAGCTAAAGCTTATAAACTCATCTAACCAAAATAGACCTATTTGGTAACAATTTTTTCTCATGGCCTTATAGCATTTTAAACTAGCTTATAGTGTTTTTTATAAGCTACTTCAACTATTATAAGCTCGTCATCTTTTGTCAATTTTACATTTATTATCTTAGTTGAAAAAAATTAAATATTAAAAAAAAAATTTATGTCATTTCATATTTAATATCTAGTTCAACCGCTAATTATACCAAACACTACAACTTCAACCCACTAGCTAATCCTCTATCAGTTAGCTTATCAGTTATCTGCTACATTATACCAAATAGAGCTTAAGAGGTGGGTCATGCCGCCAAATATCTAAATTCCAACTACTTCAAGATGTTGAAGACATCATTTTGCCATGTAAGTAATTATTCTTCTATTCTTTTAATCCAGACACATATTGTTCCTCAAAGAACAAAATGGAGGTCTGGAGCATGAAGAAGAATGAACAAGAGATAGCAAATATACCTTGAAAAAACACCTTTGTGTCTAGCACCAGCATGAACCAGTTTATATCGCTCTGTGATCTGTATGCTTCCCCAGTGAGATATTTCAATTTCACGTTCTAGCTCCTCGACAACGGCAAAGGGATTGTTATTTTCAAAATGAACAATTACAGGAGAATATGAATACGGGGTTTGACTGTCATATGGCCCATATCTTAGCTCTGAACCAGCTTGTTTAGTGGGCTCCAATACTGTGAATGATTCTACCCGAGCACTTGGTGTCTTGATGAAAGTTGTCTGTTCCTTGACATGATAGGGAGACAATAATATTGCACTATCATGGAAATAGACCAACTGCGGCTCTGATTGACTAATTTCTTCTGGGAAAGGTTCCAGAGAATGTGTCAATAAGTAAAGCACCTCAAGTGTTATCGATTCACCTTTGCCGAGTGGAGTTAACAAGGTTATAGCGAAAAATTTAGTTCCATTTGGTCCATCAGGTATCTCAGCGGATTTAACATCAAGAGGAACATAAGTCTTCTTCTTCTTCTTCCCGGTAGTTGCTGCAGCTTTGACTACTGCTAGATGTCCGGCTTCAGCAGGGGAAAAAGCAAGATGTACCTCTGAAGTAGGAGAAGTGCCTGAGTTTTCAACCTGAAAGGAAAGCTCTATGAAACACAATGTCTCCAAATTTGTAATAGATGTTTTAATAGATAAATTCAGTGAAAAGAAAAGAAATTAAACAAAAAAATAGGCCATTACAACTACTGATTTGTTGGTCTAAGAATCCAAATCAAGTTACAAACTTCAATAGATTGGAGCACACATGGAATGGTAACTGGCAGAGCCGAGGAGGAAGGGAACATGGGTGCCATGGTCCCGCCCAAGTTTGTGTGTTTTCTCAGTATTTATTCATATACTTATTTGATGTCCCTATTAAAGTTAATTAAAATGCCACACAGCTCTTTCATGTTATATATGTTTCGTTTGATACCTCTTACACTAATTTTCTGGCTTTGCCGCTAGAACAATGATTCCACTCCAGCTCTTTATTTCAGACAGAAGAGAATCTCCACTTCCTCCCAGAATGAGAGAACATGCATATATTACATGCATGTTGGAATGAATTGACAATTGTGATTTTTTATATCTAACTTCATTAATTATAATATTATTCAGTTCTGTTTTGGTTCCATGGACCTCGTAATCCCATTCCTTAACAAGCCAAATACTGGAATAGAAATGAGCATTCCATTCCAAACCAGTTAGATTCCATAAAAATCAGTTATGTGAATCATACATGACCAAAATGTTTGCAAAAGGTATCTCTATTCAAGTTGGATAAAACTGGGGAAAATGTCAACAAAAAAAAAATACTATTATATATGAGCAAACACCATCACGGTGTTTTGCTTAAGCTTTGACCAAACTATTAGTCCGTCACGTATGGCTACTGGTGAGAGTTTATTCTAAAGTTTCTAGAGAATTCTGAAGTTAGTTGGTGCTGATGTTTGTTAAATCTGTGAAGTCTATGATTCATTATGATAGATCTCAGGTAAAGTTTGATGAGCAAGCATTATATTAGAATAAATATTATCGGGACTATCAAATCTGTAAGCTTTTCATTCAAATCAAATTCAGCTTAGATTTAAAATCAGAAAGTTCTCTCTCTCTCTCTGGAACTCTATCAAAAACCACTTTTGAGATAAACTGAATCTGAATTAAGGTTCATTCGAACAATAATGATAATGAAACAAGATTTTTGTATGCTGGCAATTTAATGAAATAAAGCCAGGCATACACACTAAATTTAGGTATAAAAAGATCTGTTGACTGCTCTGCGCGGTAGCATCGACAATGCATGTCCAGTGTCCGATGAGTGTCAGACACCGACACATGGGATAACATCCATTTTCTCAAATCATCAGTACCGTCACTGAGTCAATGTAGTAGTGTGTCTGATGTCAGTGTTGGTGTTTCATAGCTTCACTATAATCCAATCCTTACTAAAACCTAAATGTAGAAAGCAATTTACAAACATGCAAAGTAACAACAATGACAGAAGAAAAAATTGAGTTATGATGAAAAGAGTAATAGTGTGGAAGTACTACCTTCAATGTCAAGTACACCTTAATAATGTGAGAATTCAGGTCAATCTGCAGGGATCATTAGCATATTAGTCATACAATATATAAACAAAGGATTTGAATGATTCCCAAAAACACCCTTGAAGATATACAATTCTCCAACAATCGTAGTTCACTATGATTGAGGGAAAAAATCATAGAAAAAGCGCACCTAATAGATCAATTAGATAAAAATCCCCATATAGTTTATACAAGATTTTTCCTCTAAAGTAATTTCTGCATGAATCTACAATCGAATCAATGTACCCATTTCCCAAGTTCGAATTTTTTAGACAGTGCGTACAGATCTAGCGCTAAAACAAGTGCCTTTATTACGCAACAAAGAAATGGAAATTTCCGTGAAATTTTCAATTATAATAGGAGAAGAAAGGTTACCCTGCGTTCGGCATTGATGATCTGAAGGTGTTGGGAAGGAGATGAGTTTACAGGAATGGAGAGATGGAGGAAGAAAAAGAGCACTGCAATTTTGAGCAGAGCTTCCATGACCATTGGTGCAGTTGACGAATTGAAGACTCTCCCAACTCAGTTCTCTCTATAGACAGTTTATGGGCTCAATTTTACTTTCATACCAAACAAAAAAATGTGAGTTACTATCCTCCCCTCCCATTTTATTTATGACTACCTTCACCATTGTAATACCTACTAGTTACACGTCTAAAATAATAACCAAATGGTATTAATAATTAGTATTTGATACATTAATACAAACATATGGAATTTAATTGGATAAAATTTTACAACAATACAATCCCAGCGGTCAATACATCAGACAATATTTTTAATATAACGTTTCATCAAGGGCTATGTGTTAAATGTATAGATGCGAGGCCAATCCAATTATTTATTTTTTTGAAAATTATGCAATAACGTAGGATGAGATACTAATCTAAGTGGAGTTTCGATATAAACCATTAAACCTCTCACTCTCCTTCTAGTCAATCAAGATTGTCTTGGAATGTTCATCAAGAAGTGTATATTCATCCACCAAGGTCTGACTATCAACTAAAAAACCTCTGACCATCTCATAGAACATTTAACTAATCACTCTTACACATGTGATTTACTACACGGAAGTAGAATACCTAACCATCACGTTTTCCCAAATTGTCAAGTTAAGATAAAAATATATTTAAATGCTGGTATATATATATATATATATATATATATTATATATATATATATATATTATATATATATATATATATAATATATATATATATATATATATATATATATATATATATAATATATATATATATATATCATTTTTTATTTTTCATTTGCAAATTGTTGAATTCATAGATTGTGCGATCAATATGTTTGGTTAAAGTTTTGTTGATAACATTTTGAAAACGGTTTTGTTATGTTGAATACAATTCATTAGATTGTAGTTGTTTTTTCAAATCAACAAAATCATAGAAAATTATAAATAAAATTGATTGTACACAAGTATTCGATAATTTGCCTCAATTAAGTTTGTGTATTTTGTCATTGGAAATAGCCTTCACCTTTAGCTATATCATTCAAACGATTATTTTTAAACATATTGATTCATGACAAAAGAAATAACGGTAGTGGGAAGATTAAGTTTTTTTAAACTTTATTGGTCCATCATAGGTATAGGATACCCCACAAAATGGAAGTTCAAACGTTCCTCCGAACTGATATCTATGAATATCAATGTCTACTCCTTTTACAGATGACTTTAGGGATATATCTTCAAATTTTAGGTTGCAGTAGAACTCTCTTACAAGATTCGGGAACACTTAATCCAATATTTTTTATGAACAATTCCCTTAAAAACCCTTGGCAGATGTGCACATACTGCTTGAAGTTATTGAGAAAATTTTCCTCCATAACAACATGTTGTAGTACCCTAAGGTTGGATATTTCGTTCCTTTCTTTATTTTTTAGGTTGAACTTTCCACAACAATATTCTTGAAAAAGAACTTATAGAGTGGAGGCATTTTGTTAGAGTCATATATGATGATACTTATGGCACAGAATAAAACTCACATAAAACACAAGAAGAAGAGACAAAAGGATGATGCAAAATAAATGAATAAGATTACCTATTTATATAGTTCCTTATGATAATTTAGACGTACAAAAACTCTACAAAATCCTTGAAGATGTGGCCCAGAAAATATCAGAACCAAAACTTTCCAAAACATTCCTTATTTCAAGAAGTTTCGTACTAGAACTTTGGGGATCTACATCATGTGAAACTAGAAGGAACAAGTTGGAAGAAAAATTTTATGGAAAAACAGTGATAACTGTTAGACTTTTCACCTTGGGGCATAAGGAACGGCGTTATCACCAGGAATTGTTGAGATGAAAGTAATCGTAGGCTCGGGAATCAAGTGGAAAAGATTCAAGATGACAAAGAATTTGAGCAAAGTTAATTGTAGTGCACTAACATGTCAAGAAGAGATGCTAGTATGAAGTGTAAATTTCGAGGATAAAATTATTTTAAGAGGGTAGATTGTAATATCCCAGTCTGAAGCATTGAATTAAAACCCGCTTATTCGCCAAATGATAGAGTTATGATACCAAAGGTAAAATCACAATTTACCATTGGGGTTATTTTGGTAAATTCTCAATAACTCTACATGGAATATTAAGTCAAGTACATGCCTAATGTAGTGAAATCATGTTTGGACCACTTATCCACTTAAAGAAAGGAAATGGAATTTTGGAGATCTCCTTCATTAAGGGGATGGTAGAATAGTCGTTTGCTTGGCTATTATATAGATATGAGAAGAGGTTGAAGCGAGAACATATTCATTATTCTTCTCAGCACCTCGCACATGAACCATTTGAGGAAAATAAAAGAGACTCTCCAAGGCCACCACTCCGCATTCAAGCAAGATTTTTTTTTCTAAACTATCAAGCATTGGGTCAAGCATGTAAATGATCATGTAAGAGATAATTTATCCATAAAACCTTCATAATTAATAGATAGCAAGAAGAATTAGAGTGTGGGTGCATGTGGATGAAAAAGGGAAGAGATCATCATCATCATCACCCCCTTTGATCTGAAATTGATCAAGTCATCCAACAATACCAATTTGATTCATAGTCCCACACTATTCCTTTGCAAGAAACCTCGTTCTTCAAAGTTTGTACTCTATCAAATCTAAATTGCAAATTATTATCATCTAAGATTTACCAAGATGATCCTTCGGTTACCATTACTCCTTCAATTGAACTCACTGTTCTTCGAAGCTTTCACTTGGTTGAATCCAACTTGCTAAGATGCATATTAAGACTCAGAGGATGTCGTCCAATATACATAAACACTAAATTACTCATTCAAACAAAATATTTTTATGCTTCATAATACTAAGATGCACATTAAGGCTCATAGGATGTCGTCCAATATACATAAACACTAAATTACTCATTCAACCAAAATGTTTTTATGCTTCCTAATACTAAGATGCACATTAAGAATCATAGTATATCGTCCAATATACATAAACACTAAAGCATTCTAGTTTTGACATCATATAAAATATATCTAACGGAAAGTTTCACTCACATGGTTTTTTCTCTCAGATACACCATTCCATTGTGGTGTTCTAGGAGGAGTAAGTTATGATATAATCTCACACTCTTTTAGTTGGTCACTAAATTCAAGGTTTAAATATTCACCACCTATATTTTATCAAAGGGTTTTAATATTCTTACATAGTTGGTTTTGTACTTCATTTTTTAACTCCGCGAAGAAAAAGAAGAAGAAGGATCCTAAATCCAGGTTCAAACTCGCAATGGAAACACTAGAAAGTGAAGGTGAGTTCACCAAAGGTAACACCAAAGATTTATGTTCCATCTTTCAATTTAACAATGTTATTGTCTCCCACCTCCTATGTTATACTTATCGTGGTAGCGTCAAATAAACGACGAGTTCATAGTTAATATGCCCAGATACATAGAGTTCATTATTAAAGTTTGGCGTCGATCAAATATCGATGTGCCTATGATAGGCACCACAAGATTTCCACTTGATGCACTGGGGTCTCCTCTGGTCGAACTATAATAATAAAGAAGCCATGTCCCCTCCAAGAATGCTTTGGGTCGACATTCACTTATGATCCCTCATCCAACATCATATATCATCACCGACCCTCGAAAAATCACCAGATGATAAGAGTGGGCCGAGCTCCATTAACGGAGGTTGGAGAGTTCTCATCCCAATGAACTTCACCTTCACCCGACCATCCTTCTAGGTCATGGGAAAGTAGACCATAAGATCACTTTCTTGTTAGCGAATCATTATCCTCCTGATAACCACTTGAGGTAGATACCCACTCAGGAGTAAGATGGGACCCGAGACACTCACTCCCTGTGATAAAAAACACATCGTTGGAGCATTGGACATAGCAATTCTACGGGCCTAAAGAGTCAAATCTCGTCCTCAAGCTACATCCCCCATGAAGCTGGCCACTCAGTGTTGCGTCGACATGAAAATAGGAAGTGGGACGTTTCGACACCTCTTCCAACTGAAGTAGACGTCTTAAAGAAGAAAAGTTCACACTTAGGCCCTAAGGAAGGACAACAACCAAATACTCAAGATGACATTCGTCCACAATAGAGTCACCATTAAAGGTATATCTAGCTAGTTATTTGGTTTGTTTCTTTGTAACGAATTCAATCCATTATATATATATATATATATATATATATATATATATATATATATATATATATATATATATATATATATATATAATATATATATATATATATTATATATATATATTGCTCAATATAGGGGTAACAAAGATGAAATGCATGATTGCGTATTTGATACAAACTTAATGCATTTCTGCGATTCTGACACGCCTTAAACGCATTCAATGCTTACTTGTGTATCAAATACAAACTTAATGCATTTAGGTGATTCTGACACGACTTAAACACATTATATGTTTGATTATGTATCAGATAGAGACTTAATGCATTTCTGTGATTCTGATGTCCACCTCGATTCGATCTAAGCCTCGGGGAGGAACAATGATCCTACCCTTGGCCAAGGAATTGTCCTATATGACGTGAAGAGTAATACAAAGACACAACAATATCATAATGAATTTGTCTATCCCATGTTTCTCCCTAGGGAGTACATACAACTCGCCAAATACATTGCACTATTAAATACACTATTGCCGCAAGGGCTAAATACAATGAAGGAGCATAGCAACCAAAAACGATATCTAACATCATGTTGCGCTTTTAACCATAAATTACAAAAACATGAAAATTCAAGAGGCATATCTACCACTTTATTTCAATATAATGTATTGGTTCCTTCTTAAAGCAAGCAGTCATGGTTCTCACACCCGGAACAGATATCTCGTCCCATCCAATAGACATCGGTGGTCCTACATATGCAAACAAACTATGTTATGCAGGGAGAAGGAACAACCAAAGACACATCATAACAATAACAATAAAATGAAGCTAAATGAAAATCTCTAAGCTAAATAATACCAAAATAGTTGAGGTAAAGGCATTTTTATTAATATTAATAATTGTTACACTTATACACAAAAAGCACGGGAAACATTATAGAAAACAAAATAATACAAAGGAAAAGAAAGATCAGGCCGAAGCATATGGAGCTTAGGTACCATGGTTACCCTCTTGAGCCACCCCAAGAGCAACTTGAAACGAGTCTTGTGTCTCAGCCAAAATTATGGCATCAGGGCATAACTTCCTCGCATGTTCCATAACTCGGTCACGGACCCCAAGCATCAGGTCATATTTCTTTTTTCCAAGTATCAATTTCTTTGGTGGGATTACATGGAGCTAAGATGTCTCCCTAACCAGCAGAGACAAGGGAGAATATTGAAGCAGCCGTGAACATACTATAAGTGACCTTGAAGACGAGTTTCATTTTTCCCCCTCAGGGCAATTCTGAATGAAGGATGAATCTGATGTCGAAATGGTAGTAGTAATAGTAGTATTCTCTTGAGTGCAAGGAAACCAGAAAGAGGAGATGTCTGGCATCCGTGTGAGGGTAGTTACCTCCCCACAAACACCATATTTGACAACACGAGTTTATTTTGGAGAACTATCATCCTAGGAGGAGTGTTTTTCTTCATTTTGGGTCCTCTTTGTTGAAATTTGAGGCGGGGTCGACTCCCCCACAGTTAAAGTGGTTGCAACATCCATAAAATGATTTACCTCGGGTGCAGGGGGAAAAGTTTCAGCAAACAAGGTATGAGCTAGCGTCGAAGCAGAAGTAATGGTCACCAGAGAAGGCACCACGACTAGAATACCTTGAGAATTTTCAAGTTTGTAGAACAACTTCATCTTGTTCACCTTTTATGTGCTATTTGCAAAACGCAATCACGCATGTCAGAAAAAAAACACGAGGATTTTGCTCTCACCTAATATCGTTTTCCTTTCCTCCTAGCTAACTGCACTCAAAATAACATGAGTGTCAATGTGCATTTTTCTCACCTCGGTAGGGGGAACCTCACTAAGGCTGAACCCTTCCTCATATCCAATCCCCTTAAACCAATATTATATTTCCTCTTTCATCGCCACTTCCTCTAAATAAAGGGAACCTGGCTTTGTGCATTAGGAGTGAGCGTCCCATTTAACGTGGATTTTAGACCAATAATTAGGATATGAAATATGGAATAAATGAGGAGAATCGGTAGAGAGGTAGCAAAAAACAAGATGGATTGTGGGTGTGAGGGGCTTTACCAGTAAGAAACATCCTAAAAAATCGCCCCAATCCAGAGTAAAGGGATTAAACTAAGGATTTACCTGATGAAAGCTAATGAGCCTTTGATTCCAAAAAGTTATCTTGAGAAGTACACCTTGGGTGAAATAAATTAAGGAATTATCCAAGAGAATGTATCTAAATTAATGATCGGCGTACAACCAACATACCCTCATGAACGCCTAAGACCCTAGTTGAAGCTTTGGAAAGGGGAAACTTTCAAGTACTTCAAGACGACTATTTAAAAGTCAGAAAAAGGCAACTGCAACCCTATTCTTGTGAACATACATTTGTAGAACGGGATCACACAATTGTCAAAAGAGTTGTATATTCTATTTTTCGGTGCTAGTGGAAAAGCCAACCGTTCCATGAAATTGTCGACCATAATTCCAGCTGCATCTATAGCAACCTCAGTGCTTAGAACTGATGAAATGCCTATTACTTTTGTGTCTACTCCTTCATACTCCCATGCGTTTGGCAGATCTCAAAGATCCAAGTAGGTTTTCACTTTAGAATCTCGAGCATGTTCTCTCCTTTATCGATTGGCTTGTATTTCCTTCTCGAATAAGATGCGATGGGGCATAGGGACTTCAACGCGATTAACCTCTCCACCAATGTTCAATATAAGATTTCCCGATGAAGATGTTCATTCCTCCAAGGAATTCCCAAATACCCTTTATGAACCAGAATCGTCAGATATGGGTATTGTAAGACCCCAATTTTGACCCTAAGATCTCTCATGCAATCTCATCATATGCATTAGCATTGGGATCATACCTTGGCATCCTCCTTACCCCTCTTTCATTGGGTTTGTTTTGGGAGAGATCACCAAGCACCATGTGATTGTATCATACTTATATATTATCATTTTTACTAAACAAAATACCAAAAAATATGTCTTTGTATTTGTTTAACTCTTTTGTAGGTACGACATGATCACCATTGATCTATCAAGTTCACATCTAGGGTTTAAGACCCTCATTGCTAAGAGTACAACCAAGGATTGATCCATAATGGCACTAAGCATCATATATGAGTCCCAATGATCTTTACATGTTATTTTGATCAAGATTTCTTCAAGAGTTTGGAGTTGGTTTACCTTGGAAACCTTAGTTTACTTGGGTATCTTGAGTAACTTCTTTAACAAGTTTCTTCACCAATTGATCTAATTTCTCATGGCACACTTCAAAATTCATCATCTTATGCATATATGATCTACCATGAGCCTAAAAAGTCAAGAGAATTGCATGATAGCAAGTTGGTTGATGGTGGTTGGCCAAATGAATTCATCTCATCAAAACTGGGTCTCCCTAGACCCTATCTCCTACACTTTTCATCATATGAAAATGATTTTAAGAGAAATGTTACTCTAAATGACATTCCAAACCACTTTCATGTTGAGGTCTAAAGATAATTTTGCTTGGAAAGTCATTTTCTATGTTGAAACATTATAGGTCATTTTGTCTAAACCCTAATTTGAAAGTCAACTTCCCAAGGCCATAACTTGCTCCTTTTTTATGATATGAAAGATGTCCAAGTTGAACAATCCAATTCAATATGTCTACTTCAACTTTTATGTTTTGAGTGAGAGCTAAATCAACTTTTATGATCATATGATATGAGGATACATTATAGGTCATTTTGGACCAATACCATTGAACAAGTGATTTTCCTCAACTTCAAAAATGCATAACTCACTCATTATAAATCCAAATGATGTCAAATTGGTGACCATTTTGAATTTATTTGAAATAGATACAACTTTGATTAAGACACTTTTCTCATTTGGATCTCACATAAAAAGTTAGGCAAGGTGGAATAATGAAGTATGAGACTTGACACTTAGAAAAAATTTCAACATGTTGAAATTTCCAAACTTACACCTTAAAATTCACCATGATCCAAGTTCCAAATGGAAAAGTGTTCAACATAAGACTTGTTCCTCTTGATCTAAGCTTTCCAAAAAGTCCTAATTCATTCATTTTGGACAAGGTTTGATAGGGTTGCGCATGGTGTTAACAGGCCTACATCAGTTGGCAAAATCAAATCTTCAAATGATCACATAACCTTACCTTGCCATTCAAGCTTGATTCAAACCTCAATACAGTTGATTTTGGACTTGATTTCATTGCTTCATGGGCCTGTACATGCCCATGCACACGTGCCATTCACATTGCTAAAATTGGACAAAATTTCAAATGTGCAAATAACATTCCATGTTGCTATAAATAGAGACCATTTGTGCTCATTTCAAAGGATCCTTACGCGCCAGCTTTGCCTCCACACTTCAAACCCTCACATTTGAAAGGAAAACCTGAGAATTTTCATTTGAAAATTTAGTTTAAATCTCACTGTTTGGAGATTAAAAAACTCCAGGATCCAAAGCTTTGTACCAATCCTAAGCCATTTCTACAAGCTACTAGAACAACATCAAACACGAATTGAAGCAAGAGAGATCAAGTTCTGCACAACATTGAAGGTATTTTCCAGATTTTTTCTTCTCTTCAATTCTCACTCAATTCTCATCAATTCTCTTGGATCTTTGGTTGTCTGAAGTCCTACCAATATAGGCAAGAAGATTGAGTTGCTTTGAGGTCAAGTCGAAGCAACTCAGTTAACACACCTCAAGATTCAACTCCTCATATCTCTCTATATATTTGGAGTTAGTTAAAATTGAGGTGATATTCGCGATTTACGCCATTTTATCTTTCAGATCACGTCCTCCTTTTTCATTTAAGTCATGGTGATGATTGAACCAGTCCGGTGAGGCTCGCCTGAGAAGGTGACCGAAGATTTGCTCTGGTGGTGCATTGGCACGGTTCAGAACCATTGATCCATTTCAAAATGTTTTAATCTTGAGCGTACATATTGATTACCATGCGTGTGATTAGTTGACTCAGGTGCATTGTAGAACGCGCACGCTCAGCCACTTTATCTGCCACCTCAATTAATGAGGAAGATCAAGTGGTCCACGTTTTTTTATAATTTCTGATTTTTATTTTATTTCCTTGATTTTCATTAATTCATATTAATTTTAATATTGATCAAAAAAATATGAGAGTTTCACCAAAAAAATTTAAATAAAATCCTCTTTCATATTTTGAATTAAAATTATTTTTTGGATCATTATTAATATTTTTCATGATTTAATTGGTTTTATGAATATTTTAAATTGTTTAAAAATACTTTTGAGTTTCCAAAAATTCTGAAATTTTTTCTCCAAGGTCCTTTGATCTTGTTTGACCTATGATAAATCTCATGGCCATTTATTTGGTGTTTTGATGAGGTTTTAGGAAATTGACCAACCATATTTAATTTAATGTATTATTTTTAGTATTTTTAATTGAATAAATGCCAAATAAATTGTGTAGAGCCATTTGGATTGACTTTGTAAGTTTGACTTGTGTTGTTGGGCCTTGGTCAAGGTTGATTTGACTTTGTTAAGTTAAGATCATTGGATTTAGGGGATTGATGAAATGTATATTCCATCTCCCAAAATGAATGAATGATCTTAATTTGGTAGAAACCCTCCTTTGTCCAATTTGAGTTTGATCCATTTCCCCTCCCCCTTCATCTAATTCCCCTTCTTTATGCATTTATGTCATGGACCTATGATGTCTCAATATCCTAAGGCTAGTTGATTGCAAAATCAACATAAGTATGGATGAGATTAGGCCCCCACTTTTGCATATTCTTTTTGTGTGTGGTATGTTTCATGAGCATAGTTCATTATACTATGGCTCTAACATGCATTAAAACCAAAATTCTATTGTCCGGCCTCAAATAATTGTGACTTCTACATAAGTCCAATTATGATTTCTGAACATAGCGCTAAATTTTTGACACAAAAGACATAACATTCTAGTTAGTGAGATTGTAAGTCTCCCCTCTTTCATGGTATTGTGTGGAAACTTGGTCTTTTTTCCTTCCTTTAGAAGATGTTTTGGTTCAAGGATCCATGCTTGTGATAAGTGGGTTAAGTGTTCTCTAAAGAATGACTTAAAAAAGCAAAAGCAATACTAACTTCTAACTCATTAACAACTAACATTTAATTTCAAGTCATTTACTTTTAATGCACTTTATTTTTTAAGTCTTATTCATTTATCATTATTCATACCATTCTAATTGTTTATGTTAATATCATTTTCACTTTGTCCACTTTGACCATATTTTGTGATATATTTTGTTTGTGTTTGTTTATGTGGTCTTTGACTACTAATGTACATAATAAGAACAAAAACCCTAAAAAACTTCTTGTGTGGATTGTTGGTTTGATCTGAGACAATTGGACTTAGAATTTAGGCAACACTCCCTATGCAAAGGACTTGGACAATGCCAACTTTCATGTAACCAAGTGCTTGTGATTTGAAACTTCATCTGATACACTATTGAAAATCCATTTGAGTTCATCTGCAACATGATCATTGTGAAGCTGTTATTTTGAACCTGTGACTTGTGGCATTATGGAATTCATTTGCTACATGGGCAAATTGGAAAAAGATCATGGGGTTGCTAAGCTTGGATGTGGCTATATTTATTTGATGCCTTGCTCTTCAAGTTGATATTTTATGCATTATTTGTTGCTTGATTCTAATATCCAAAGGAATTTGGGTTTTTATATGACATTCTTGTCTATTGGATTGCAGCCCATTTGTCGGATCTTTTCAACTCTCAACTTTTAAATTTATGCTTAGGATTAGTCTCTTCATCTCCTCCTCATTTCTTTAATTTCAAAATCTCTCTCTCCTTTTAAAAACTTCTTTGCCTGTGCTTGTTTTCTAAACTTTGACCACTTTGTAAACTAGAAACTTTGGCCTTATGTCATTGCATTTTTAAACTTCTTCTCTCAATCAAACTTGTAAATATACATAATTATACTTAACTTAAAATTTTCAAAAGGCAAAAAGAACTAACTCATTTAAGCTATTTTAGCCTGTGTGCCTTTCAAACTTAATCTTTGTTAAAAGCAATGCATCCACTTTTGAAATTTATACCACGAACTACGAGGTTTTGATCCCTCATTTTTATGTTGGTACGTAGGCACAAGTCCAAAGGTCTTGTCAAACACAAAAATATAATTAATGAATTCTTTTTGCGTCCCTCCATTCTGTCTGTTTGCAAACATAATTTGTACAAAAACACTTATGCATATGAAAAAGGGCTCCATAGGAGTACCTGAGACACTTTGGGTGCTAACACCTTCCCTCTGTGTAACCAACCCCCTTACCTGTAATCTCTGACATTTTATTAGTTTTGATTTGAAAACTTCTTATCTTTTGGGTTTTGTTCGTACATTTCCCTTTTCCCTTGGAAACAATAAAAGCGCGGTGGCGACTCTGGTTTTATTGACGTCTAACTTATCCATAGCTTGATGGTCATGAATTTGCCGCTACAGAAATTAAGTGGCGACTCTGCTGGGGAGTAGTCTCCAGTGGGTTTAGCCTACTTTTTTGTGTGTATATAATTGTATATATTTGATATATGTATACTTGTTTGTGTGATATGATCTGCTTGTTGTGCTTGGTGATCTCTGAGTGGTGAGATAAGTTCTAACCCGAACTTGAGTGCAATTAAGATAGAAGGATGGTATAGTCATGTTCGACTTATGTGGAGTAGTCCTTAACAAGTTGACTTGAGACCCATCTACTCAGTGGAGACCCTTTTGGATTTGGAAATGTCACACAAGTATTTGTGGTTAGGCATTACTATCTCTGATTTATCGTCCGAGAAGCTGAGGACCGTAGAACATTTAACCCCTCTTGGCCTATTTAGGACGTAGTGCGGAGACTGCTCAATTGTAAACTTGATCACAGTTGTTACGCGATACTACACTCAGACGAGTTTCTCTTGAGAATATTATGGGTTGATGAGTCAGTCATCCAAACCTGTAATATCCGATAGATGGAATTAAGACTCTGGGAACTTTTTAGAACATGACCTACAAGTTTTTATCCTTAGTTCACTCCTTTGGGATGGCTCTTACCCAGACTCCATGCTCGTGACTTACAAAAAACCCTTGATTCTTGGTTGATCCAATCAAGTCTTGTCAATATCAATGGAACTTGGGTGTTGATAAGGTGTAAACCATAATCCACCAAAATGGATGATTGATCTTGACAATGACTCGGTTTATCCCTTGAACTTTGTTTATTTGCCTTGTGTGTGATCCCTTATTTGTGATTGTTACATTCATGCATTCATGTGCATCATAACATTCGTCACACGAAAATTTCAAGGAACTGAGGTATTATTTGCAAATATTTTCAGACCATGGATTACGGACGAAGGAACACTAAGAAGTACAATTTCAGATGTCCCGACTTGAAAGAGTTAAAGAAGCTAGCATCTTATGTATTAGATCCCTTAGACTTCAAACAACACCATGGGAAACTTCTTTCTATCTTGTCTACTGATGTGGTTGAAGGACTGTTGAGTGTGTTGGTGCAATTGTATGATCCTATTTACTGTTGCTTCACTTTTCCGGATTATCAGCTTATGCCTACTTTGTTGGATGATATGTACTTCTCTTTGCATCTAAGGAATTCTAAGGGTGGTGGAACTATTGTCTGTTGCATTCATCTTCTGTACAAGTGGTTTATTTCTCACTTGCCTCAGACGCATGCTTTTGTGGAGAACAAACAATGTCTACGATGGTCTCAGAGACTTATGTCTCTCACCAATGATGATATAGTTTGGTATGATCATTCTTTAAGCAGTTTGGAGATTGTTGATAGTTGTGGTGAATTCTCTAATGTGCCTCTCATTGGTACACAAGGAGAAATCAACTACAATCTTGCTTTGGCTCGTCGTCAACTTGGGTTCCCCTTGAGAGACAAACCTAATAACACTTTGTTATAAGGTCTTTTATATCAAAAGGGTAAAGATCCCCAACATTTGAAGCAGAAGATTGTGCATGCTTGGCATAATGTTCCTAGGAAAGGAAGATTCGAGCTTGGTCCGTGCAATTGTGTAGCTTTGGAAGCTTACACTCTTTGGGTGAAGAATAGAGCTTTGGAGTTGAAGATGCCTTATCCTTGTGAAAGACCTATGTTTATGGTTTTGGTTGAGCCATTATATCTCCCTAACCAAGATATAGAGGATTTGGAAGACGCACTCACCAAGATAAAGCGAGAGAAAGATATGTGGGAAGAACGTTTCCATGCTTTGAGTAGAAAGCATGGGGAGTTACAACTTGAGTCTAAGGACAAAGATGCACTTATTGAGCTTCTTGAAGACCGAGTGACAAAGAGACAGAGACAACTAAAGGTTTTCATCTTCCTCTAGCATGCCTCAGCCTTCCGCTGCTTGGAAGAAGATTGTTGATCAGCTTGTTCTCGAGATAACTTAGATGAAAGCTTCTTTTGAGACCGAGATCCGACGCATTCGAAGGAAGTACGCGCCTACAGTCAGATCTTCTGACGTTGTTGTTAGGGATCCTTAGGATGACTAGTCTCCTTTTCTCTTGTATTTTTCATTTGGTTTCTGAATTTGTATTCAGTGTAATCCTTCCAATTATATAAATAAAGAGATTTTTATGGTCATATCAAATTGTTGCAATTGTTGTTATATATATATATTTGCAAATAGTATAGTAAGTTCCTTGAAAATAAAAACAATCAAGCATTGCATTTCATGCATCATTTGCATAAGCAGGTTTCTCTTTTGCCAGATGTCTCATTGGTGTTTCTTTTGTGCTTCAGCCAAGCTGACTCATCGGTACAATACTCGCGCCAATCACTCCAGAATTATGGAACATCTTGAGCAAGAGAATAGAGACTTGAAAGAGGAGATCGCCCGCCTGAGTGCCATGATGGAGTCAGTTCTAGCTGCACAGAGCCAATCTTCTCCAACACTCGCAACTCCTCCTCCTCAGAAGACTGTTATTTTAAAGGTGACTACCTCTACTGTTCCCACAACTGCTGCTCATTTCGCGCCCAACTTGCTTGCCGAATTCCCACGGGGAATTCAGCCAAACTTTGTGCCTGAAGCTTTCGCGCATACTTTTGCTTCCACGCCGACATCTAGCCCGATCATGTTTGTCCCACCGTCTGTCGTGCATACTTTTTCTTCAATCCTTATTCGAAGAGGAGAGATAGGGTGATTCATTCAAGATAATATTGTTGTGGATAGATACATATTTCGCATTGCTACTAAGTTTTAGTTCTTGTGTATTATTTTATTCTAACCGTTGGAAATTTGTATCTGCTGATTCGCTTGTGTTTGAGCCGTTTTATCCGATTTCGGAGAAACCTTTTTCTTAATGCAAATCCTCTTGTCCTTCAAGAGGCATACTTTGCTTGAGGACAAGCAAGAATCTAGTTGGGGAGAGTTGTTAGATACCCAAAAGTGCTTATTTGAGCTATCAAATATGGGCATCTTTCACTCCATTTCCTTGCTAAAGTGTTCAAAACCACCTTTGTTTTTTATGAATTGCAATACAATGATAAACGATCTTGGTACCTATGATTTGTGTGTTATTGTGCAGGAATTAGGCATGAAATAATAGAAAATGAAGCCACAAGAAAGTTGGCAAAGGGACCAAAAAAAGGATGCATTCATCAGCTTGCTCGCTAGGCGAGGGCTGTGGCAAAGAGCTCGCTAGGCGAGCGCCCAGCGAGAACCCAGCGAAGAGCTCCAGTATTTTACAGTGGCAAACATCAACAAACTCGCTAGGCGAGCTGCCAGCGAAGGGTGTGGCGAACACGTCCAGACTTGGTCAAAAGCGCAGCCAGCACTCACTCGCTAGGCGAGCCATTAGCGAGCTCCCAGCGAGCAATTCCAGTAGCAAAACCTCCTAAGCTCGCTGGAGCGAAGAGTGAAGCGTGGGCTTCGCCTAGCGAAGGTTTTGTTCGCCTAGCGAACATGCCAATCTGGAAAAGTGATCGCTCGACTTTATGAGTCGAATTTGGGGTACAAACTGCAAGTGCACAGTTCTATCGCGTAGTTTTAAAAGATATCGATCCCACAGGGACTTATGAATCGATATACCGTTATCTAAGGTTACTACGTAAAGCTAAGGTGAATAATGGTTGATTGTTTGGGGGGCGAAGCTAAAAACTAAACTAAGATCTAGATTAAATATTAATAAAGCGGATATCGGTATGCAGTTCGTCGTAATTAGGGACTCAATTCTTTGTCGGTTTCTTGGTTTTTAAAATAAATCGTTTCAGTTAACTTTATTGATTAAAGGTTTTATCTCAAACTCTCGCTCTGTTGAATAAACCATGATTTTATGTTAATGTAGCTGTCACTTATAATTAAGTCAAAAACCACTTTTTAAAGTAATAAAGTTGCAGAAACTCTTTTTAAGAAAACACTGACCGTTTTAAACACCCTTATCTCAAACTCTCGCTCTGTTGACTTAGGTTATACAATTAAACCCGAATGCTTAACTCTCGTCCTCACATTCAATCTTTAAAAATACTTTTTGGAAAAGGTCAGAATTTAATTAACTCTAAAACTTGCTCTCGCCCTGATCTAGAATTAATGCCTAATTTACACTGTCCAGTTAAAACCTCAAACTCTCGCTCTATTGATTTTAACTTCTTTATGTCTTTTACTTTTGTAAAAAATCTTGTTATTAAACCTGTAAATTGAGACCGTAAAAAGATTGATTTTAATTTTAAGTTTAATTAGACCGACTTAGTCTTGATCCCTTATTTCGCTTACTTTACATACCGATATCTAGGCGAATTAGCCAGACATGCTAAACAAACAGAAATACATATCATGCATAAACAGACTCATCCCAGGCAGATAATATAAATAATTAATAAAACAAAGCATTAAATAATGATTAAAGAACCTGAATGCGTTAAACAATAGTCTTGAACACTCCACCACAAGCCGGTAGGATTTGTTCTCGGATTCTTCAATTAAACAATAAATTAAACCAAGGAAATAAAAACTAGATTCTAACGTAAGGTTAGATCCGGTAAAAGTTGCACAATAGTTTCCGGTGTAGAAACTATTCTGCGAAAAGAATTAATTGAATGCTAGAAAGGAAAATAGAATTGCAAAAAGGTAAAACAATAAAAATTCTGCAAAGTAACACTATAAAAATATAAGCCTAAACTGCTGGAAGAAGAAAAATGAGAAAACGGCAAAAGGCGTGGAAAATCTCCGAACCGAGAGCTTTCCCAATTAGCTGCTATTTATACAGCTGCTGGTGTAACTGCTTTCCAAGGGTTTCCGTATGCGCGGTCTTTTCGTTCCGAGGGTTAAGCGTGCGTGGAAATAGCTTTCAACGTGGTCAGTTGAGTTCCTAGTGTCAAAAATATAGGGGAATGGTGTGACGTCCGTCACACCATGTGTGACGCTCGTCACAAGAGTGTGCTTAGTGTGACGCTCGTCACAACCTTTGTGACGCCCGTCACAGGCATAACGTGCGCTTTCTTTGGGCTGGGCTTGGTCTTTGTTATTTGTTTCCTTTTTATTCCTTTTTACACCTCCTTTTCTTCCCTTTTTCACTTTTGCTTCAAAATGGATACCTGACATAAATAGAAAGGAAATACCGCATAATATCTGATAAAATGAGATAAATTAAAGTAAATGATAATATAATCTAATTGAATTAAGTCCTAAAATGTGATATAATTTCATGTTATCAAACTCCCCCATACTTAGATCTTTGCTTGTCCTCAAGCAAAATACAGTATAGAAATCGTTTTAAATTTTAGCCAGATGAAATTTCAAACACACATCAATTCGTAATAGGTTGCAAGTGGATTTTGTTTAGAAGCAACTTGAGTTTAATCTTGACATCAAAAACGACCGTCACAACCTCAGATAACCCCACCTTGTGCAAATCAGTTCAAGTACTGCTATTATAGCTATCCTGGTTCCTTTACTCTTATTTCACCCGTTTTCATTCTAGCGAAATCACATTAAGCCCTTTGTCTTTTCGCGCACATAGTGGAGTAACCGGTTAGTGATTCTGATCCCCTTTTAGCTAGAAGTTCTGGTACATAAGTCGGATAACTTCGTTATTCAATCCATTGCAAATTGCGGGGGATCGGACCGTAGTCCGCCCTACCAAGTTCAGTACCAGATACCTACTGAACCAACTCATAATGGATCTTTCATATTATGCTTTTGTATGATCTGCAACCTTTAGATTAAATGATCTGGTAAGGATCACCTAACTTAATTAGTGCATTTCCTGATATATATATATATATTAATATATATATATATATATAATATATATATATATATATATAATATATATATTATAATATATATATATATATATATATATATATTATATATATATATATATATATATATATATATATATTTTTTCATGTTACTTTGGGAATCATTCACTTATATTCATCGGCTCTCCACGTAGTTTGCTATTAAGATGGTGTTGACTTCTCGTATAAACTACTTGGGGTTACTATAAAACTAAAAGTTCAAGGAATCGGTATAATAGGTACTTATCCTGATCTAACGTGTTGAGGTTCGTTTAGAGTGTTTGGCGGTAGTAGTCTTTGTCTTGATTCGACTCAAGATCGATAAGATGAGCGACCTTTATACTTACTGAGTGTGTTGAATTTTTGTTATGGCTCAAGAAAATTGAGGGGAATAGATAATAGGAATTTTTCACACTATGGACTTGACTTAAAATAATATATATTATAATATATATTATATATATATATTAATATATATATATATATATATATATATATATATATATATATATATATATTTATAATAAAACAAGGGAAATAACAATGAAAGGGAAAATAACATACTTGAAAAAAAATGGAAATAAGAAGAACACGGTTTCCCCCCATACTTAAACTAAACATTGTCCTCAATGTTTTAAGGAAATGAAATACAATATGGAAAGGAAAGAGAAACTACAACTAAGGTTGTCTTCCGCCTCTGGTTCTTGGACCTGGTGATCTCTGACGTAAGTCTAAGTTGTCGAACCTGCTGAACAACTCAGTAAACCGCTGGTCGGTTATGGCATTCCTAGCATCCTGTTGTTGTTGCATTTGATGCATTATCTGCATCATCTCGACATTCTGTGCCTGCATACCCTCAATAGCATCCATGATGTCGTCGTTGGTTGCAGGCCTTCTTCGTCGACGACGTTGGGAGGATGGGCCAGTTGTATTGCCGGAAGGGTTGAGCGGGACTGACTGTTGTGTAGGCGGATGATCACCTTGCTCCATAGCTTCAAACTCGTCTGTGTGCGGGTTTGTTTGTGAAGGCTCGGTGGCTTCGGGAGCGTTTAGATCATAGAGGTGGCGGTCGGGGTTTGTGACATCAGTTAGGGCGATATTTGGTAGAACAACGCTTGGGACTGCCTGGTTGTTCACCATAAGATAATATCCTCCGCCTACTCTGTTCTTAATCAGGCGGCTGGATCGACAGTAGCTGATATCCATAGATAGGGGAGGTAGAGATTCTAAAGTTTGGAGTTTATCCCCTAGGTTTAGACCAAGTGCGATGGTGGTGATTAATCCACCAATTATAAAAGGTTGCCGACCTCTAGCACATAAGGTGCGGATATGATGAAAGAGAAAGGAGGCGGCGTTTACCTGAGTATCTGGTTCGAAGACGCACTGGAGGAAGAATAGCTCCTTTGAGTTGACCTTGCTGTTGTTTGGTCTTCCAAAAACTGTGTTTTGCAAGATGCGGATAAAGTACCGGATAGTGGGGTTATGTATATGGGAGAGAAGGAACTCTTCCCAGTTGTAGGTATCTATACCGGAAATTTTCTTAAAAAGGCCGAAAACGCCAACTGTGTTCCAGTTTGAGTTTGGAGGGATTCTGGGGTGTAGCAGACCTTCTATGGGAAATTGTAGCATGGTACTCAATTGGTTTTGGGTTAAGGAGTACTCGGTGTTGAACATACGGAAGGTTGCGGTACCGGTTAAAAATTCGTCTTCACCGGCTGGAGTGGTGTAGTCGTATGAACTTAAGAATTCTAAGGTTAGGGATGGGTAGGTGGGTTGATTATGAGTGCAAAGGAAGGTTAGGTTGGCTTGACGGAGCATCCATTCGATACCTTGGAGTAATCCTAATTGTTGTAAACAAGTTAAATCGGGGTACCTGGTGGAAACGACGCCTCGCTGTTGGAAACGCTCGAATTGCTCCCTTTGATAATTTTCATCTTCGGATCGGAAGATGATATTTCCAAAATTCTGATTTCCCGCCATTGTGATGAATGAATTTTGAAGGGGTGATTTGGAAAGAAAAGAAATGTATTTGATGGTTTGTGGTGAATGAAGGAAGGTTTGGTGGGTATTTATAGGAGAAGAAGTTGGAAGTTGGAAAGAAGAAGTGGTTGAAAAGTAATTAAGTGTGGTTGAATGGAAATTAATGGGGAAGGTAAAAAGTAAAAAGGTGTAACGTTCGTCTCCAACGGCTCCTTAACGTTCACTAGTCTGAAGGGTGTTACGCTCGTCACAGGAGTGTGACGTTCGTAACAGGCACTTGGTGTGCCGTCCGTTATGGGTTTGTGTGACGCTCGTCACACATTCCATTTTGGCAAGGCTTCAGTAGCGTGGATTTTATTTTTGTTATTTATTTTATTTTGCTTTGCTTATGATTGGTTTATTCTGCAATTTAATTTATCGTGCATGCTTAATCTGCTTTGTATAATAATAAGTCATAGGTAGCAACAGTAGAGCATAATAGCTTTTGCATAATAAAATTAAATAAACAGCTTCAATAAAATGATCATAATGTAATACAGGAAAGGAAAACAATGAAATGAAAGATAAATAAATGTAAACATGAATTCAAATAACATTAATAAATAATCTAACTTAAAACTAAATAACTTAGAAAAATGACTAAACTCTATCCCTCTGTACGATCTCTGGCCGGAGGAGCAAAAGAGTTAACACGGTATAGCAACTCGTGAAACTGATTTGTCATACTGCTCATGTATCCTAGAACTTCGTGTCTCATGTTAGTAAATTCTCCTCTGAGGGCGTCTTGTTCTGACATCAAAGCTTCAATGGCGGTGTTATAATCAGTTCCGGGCATATGATGCCGGAGGTCGGATATGGCTGATTCTTCGGTCTGAACAGGCTGAGGAGGAGGGTCAATATCATAATAGCCGGATGGTGTCTGAGGGTCAGATTCAGCATGAGGGATCTGGTCATCATAAGTCTCATAGTCATCACAAATCTCATAGTCCTGGATGGATTCAGTGGATCCAGCAGGAGTGGGAGTTTCGTTCAGGTTATAGAGCCAGTTACTGCGGTTATGAATGCTAGTCCTAGGATCGGGCATGGTGAATAAGCAGAGAACCTAGTTATCAATAATAAGCTCAAACTCATCAGTCCCAAGGTTCGCTATAAACATAGTGTTGAAGAGGAAAGGTATACTCATAGTGGTAATGCCACAAAAAGGGCTAAGGTCAAGCATAGGCTGACGTAATCCAATGGCATTTCCTATCAAACCGCCTATTCTAATGGGTGCTCGCTCATCCCGGATAAGGTGGTCCAAATTAGCTAACATAAAAGTGGCACCGTTTACTGGACGGTTCTGGGAAGCACAAAATATGATGAAGAGTTCATCACGTGAAACTGAAGTACTATTTGGCTTCTTCCCAAATAAAGTGTGGGTCAGGATCTTATGGAAATAGCGAAAAGCCGGGTTGTGTATGTTTCCAGAGAGAAACTCATGTTCTTCGGGCTCATCATTTCCAGTCAGCTTACCCCAAAAGTGTTCAAGTTCTCTATGTTCAAAAAGTTCTTCCTGGCTTACTGTGAATGTGTCAAAGGAGGTAGGAAAACCCAAAAGATTGGTAAAGTCTCTAATATTAAATTGGTACTCCATATTGAACATTCTGAACTGGATAAAACCTCTGCTAATTCCTTTTCCATGGCTGGGTAGATAGATTAATGAGCTAAGGAATTCTAGTGTGAGTCTCCGGTAGGTGGTGAAATGTCTCAGGATAGGGGATGTCTCCCATCCTATCTGGTTCAGCAAATACAGGACACTCTGTCTAAGTCCAAGGGCAGTCATAGCCCAATCATCAGCATATAAACTAGGTAGCATCTCTCTGGTGGCTAGTTCTTCAAACTTTTGTTTCTGAGCCATTCCTCTGAATTTGATACTCATACGATCAAAATGTCCCATTTGGTTAGTGTTAGCTAGAGAAAAGAAAACATGAGTTTTAGTCAGGATTTGGCCAAATGCCGAAAGAAGAAAAAACTATTATTATATATATATATTATTTTTCTCTTTTTTTTTTTTTTTTTTGAATTAAAAATAAATCAGGAATTAATACTAAACAGAAATTAAAAGAATAATTTAGGAAAAAGAAAAAAAATAGGAAAATGATAATAATAGAATAAGAAAATAATTGTGGGTTGTCTCCCACTAAGCGCTTTGTTTAAATGTCGCAAGCTCGACAAAGAAACTGTTAAGTATAATCTGTAGGTCCTGGGGGCATTTCGTCTAAGTGTAGGATTTGCGAATCTCCATTGGTTTCCGCATAATGATAGTGTTTTAGACGTTGTCCGTTTACGGTAAACGGTTATGTGGATTTGCCTTTGATTTCTATTGCTCCACTGGGGAAGATGTTAGTGATATGAAAAGGTCCTGACCATCTGGATCGTAGTTTTCCCGGGAATAGCTTTAGTCTAGAGTTAATTAAAAGGACTGCGTCGCCTTGCTTGAAGATTTTCTTTGATATACGCTTGTCATGCCATTGTTTTGTTCTTTCTTTATAGATTCTGGCATTTTCATAGGCGTCTCTTCTGAGTTCTTCTAATTCGTTTATGTCAAGGATTCTCTTTTCACCGGCGGCTTTATAGTTTAGATTCAGATTTCTAATAGCCCAATAGGCTTTATGTTCTAATTCTACCGGGAGGTGACAGGATTTTCCATAAATGAGCTTAAATGGGGTCGTCCCTATGGGGGTTTTATAAGCAGTTCGGTATGCCCACAAAGCTTCTGGTAATTTCAATGACCAATCTTTCCTTGAAGTGGCGACCGTTTTTTCTAGTATTTGCTTGATTTCTCTGTTAGATACTTCCACTTGTCCACTGGTCTGAGGGTGGTAAGGTGTCGCTATCCTATGTCTCACTCCATATTTAAATAATAATTTTTCGAGTACCTTGGATATAAAGTGCGATCCACCATCACTGACTACTATTCTTGGGATGCCAAATCTCGGAAATATTATATTCTTAAAGAGTCTAGTTACTACTCGGGTGTCGTTTGTTAGGGAGGCTACAGCTTCGATCCATTTTGATACGTAGTCAACTGCCACGAGTATGTATTTGTTACCGAAAGAGGATGGAAAAGGTCCCATGAAGTCTATTCCCCACACGTCGAAGATCTCTACTTCCAAAATACCTTTTTGTGGCATCTCGTCACGTCTAGATATGTTTCCCGTGCGTTGACATCTGTCACATTCCTTAATAGCTGTATGTACGTCCTTCCATATAGTTGGCCAATAAAAGCCGGCTTGTAGGATTTTAGAGCAGGTCTTGGATGTACTTGTGTGTCCACCATAAGGAGCGGAGTGGCAGTGTTGGATTATATTTTCTATCTCTTCTTCGGGTATACATCGACGGAAAATACCATCGGGGCCTCTTTTGAAGAGTAAGGGATCATCCCAGTAATAGTGTTTTATGTCGTAGAAGAATCGTTTCTTCTGTTGGTAAGATAGAGTAGGTGGAACTATTCCGGCAACTAAATAATTGACGAGATCAGCGTACCATGGTGTGGCAGATATAGCTAAAGTGGTTTCTACTTGCATGTCGGAGTTGTTTTCTTCCAAAGTAGCTATAAGTTTGTCATACGAGAAATCATCATTAATTGATGTTCTTTCCGGTTCAAGGTTCTCAAGTCTAGAGAGATGGTCTGCTACTACGTTTTCAGTTCCTTTCTTGTCCTTGATTTCTAAGTCGAATTCTTGTAGCAACAAGATCCATCTTAGGAGTCTAGGTTTAGCATCTTTTTTTGTTAAAAGGTACTTGATAGCAGCGTGATCAGTGTAAACTATTATTTTAGCTCCAACCAAGTAAGAACGAAATTTATCTAGCGCAAATACCACTGCTAGGAGTTCTTTCTCGGTAGTGGCGTAATTCATTTGCGCTTCATCCAGGGTTCTGCTTGCGTAATATATAACGTGAAGCTTTTTATCCTTTCGTTGTCCTAACACAGCACCTACAGCATAATCGCTAGCATCGCACATTATTTCGAATGGTTCATTCCAGTCTGGTGTCTGCATTATGGGTGCGGAGATCAATGCTTGCTTAAGCGTTTGAAATGCTTTTAAACAGTTATCGTCGAATATGAATTCGGCATCTTTCATCAACAGTCCGGTTAAAGGTTTAGTTATCTTAGAGAAGTCTTTGATGAATCGTCGGTAAAAACCGGCGTGTCCTAAAAAACTTCGTACTTCTCTCACGGTTCTTGGGGGTTGAAGATTTTCGATTACCTCTATTTTGGCTTTGTCTACTTCAATTCCTCTGTTCGAGATGATGTGTCCTAAAACAATTCCTTCTTGTACCATAAAGTGGCACTTTTCCCAATTAAGTACTAAGTTTACTTTTACACATCGCTCAAGAACTCTTTCCAGGTTTTCAAGGCATTCTTCGAAACTTTGTCCGTATACAGAAAAGTCATCCATAAATACTTCCATGATGTTTTCGAGAAAGTCGGCGAAAATTGCCATCATGCATCTTTGAAAGGTTGCAGGGGCATTACACAGACCAAACGACATTCGTCTATAAGCGAAGGTACCAAAAGGGCATGTGAACGTTGTCTTTTCTTGGTCATCAGGGTGAATTGGTATTTGAAAGAATCCTGAATAACCGTCTAGATAACAGAAATGTGAATGTTTTGCTAATCGTTCTAACATTTGGTCAATGAATGGTAAAGGGAAATGATCTTTTCGGGTTGCTTTGTTTAGTTTCCTATAATCAATGCACATTCTCCATCCTGATTCGATTCGTTTAGTTATAGTTTCCCCTTTTTCGTTTTCAATAACGGTTATGCCTCCTTTCTTTGGTACAACGTGTACAGGACTAACCCATTTGCTATCAGATATAGGATATATAATACCTGCTTCCAATAACTTGGTTATTTCTTTCTTTACTACCTCACTCAGGATCGGATTTAGTCTTCTCTGGTGTTCCCTAGAGGTTTTACAGTCTTCTTCTAACATGATGCGGTGCATACAAATAGAAGGACTTATTCCTTTAAGATCGGTGATGTGGTACCCTAGTGCGGTTGGATACTTCCTTAAGATATGTAAGAGTTTTTCTGTTTCGAGTCTCCCTAGGTCTGCATTAACTATCACAGGTCGTTCAAGTTCTAAGTCTAGGAATTCATATCTCAGATTTTTGGGAAGTGTTTTCAGATCAGGGGTTGGTTTGTTAAGACATTGCGTAGGATCCGGTGTTATTGCTAAACATTGGTTAGATCTGTCTTCTACAAGGCAGTCAGATGATTTGTCTTCTTCTAACTCTGCTTCTTTTATGCATTCATCGATGATATCCATGAAGTAACATGTATCTTCTATTGCAGGTGCTTTCAAGAATTGGGAAAGAATGAATTCAATTTTCTCTTCACCTACTTCGAAGGTGAGTCGTCCTCGTTTTACGTCTATGATTGCACCGGCAGTTGCTAAGAATGGTCTTCCCAGTATAATGGTGTAATATCATCTTCTCTAATGTCCATAATTGTAAAATCAGTGGGAATGTAGAATTGACCTATGCGTACGGGAACGTTTTCAAGGATTCCTACAGGATATTTGATGGAACGATCTGCTAGTTGCACAGACATTTTGGTTGGTCTTAATTCTCCCATTTCCAGTTTCTTACATATGGATAAAGGCATAACGCTAATTCCGGCTCCTAAATCGCATAAGGCTTTGTCGATGACAAATTTTCCTATGTGACAGGGTATAGAGAAACTACCTGGATCCTTGAGTTTAGGGGGCATGTTTTGGATTATAGCGCTACATTCGGCAGGGAGTGTAACGGTTTCGCTATCCTCAAGTTTCCTCTTATTAGAAAGGATTTCTTTTAAGAATTTAGCATATGAGGGTGTAGCACCTCAAATTTGCACCTATCATTGTGCATACCATTTCATATTAGGTCATAGCATATCATGATACATTGCATAGCATTTGCATTGTCCCCAGTTGCCTCAAGAGCAAGCAAGTCAAGAATTAGGTCAAACTGATCAAGAGATCAGTCAACCATTCAAGCAAAGTTGTTTTTCAAGGAGCAAAGGTCCTAGGGTTTGTCCAACAAGTTCACATGACTTGGAGGTCCATTTGAAGTGTTCAAGTCAAGGGTTGTTTGTTCAGAAGCCATCAGTTCATGCACAGACAGTCAGAAACCCTAGAAAGTCAAAGTTGATCAACTGTGTTTGATTCTATGGTTTTGATGGATAGATGGTTTGAGACACTTCCTTCATGTCCCAAAGAAGGTCATTTGTCATTACAAACACTTGTCTGGAAGAAGAAATCATTTCGTTCTTTTCTCGAATTAATCTTGGAAAGTCAAATTGGGTTGGATGATCCTGATTGATTACTGGAAAGTTGATTTGGTTGTGGAAATTTAATCGTGGTTGCATTGAGCCCATTCATTTCTTTTTGTTAAGCCCATAATTTTAGCCCATTAACCATTTTCCAAATTTATCCATTTTCTAAACATTCATTCAATATCCACATTTGTCCATATTTCATCTTGATAGACCATTTTTCAATAGCCCATTAACCATTTTCCAAATAATTCCATTTTATTATCCAAATCATAATCCATAATCCATTTAGTTTGATTTTAACACAATCCAATTTAACCATGATCCATTTTTATATCCATTTAACCATTTGATTGTTTTAACCAATTGTCCAACTTTTTGAATCCATAAACCACATAAACCAAAATCTTATCCAATTTGATTTTTCCAATCCAATTTCATTTCATTGATTAATATCCCCAATTTATCCAAGTTTAATCCAAGTTCATTAATCCTTTTGTATCCATCTGGTTAACCCATATCCATTTCTTTTATCTCACAAAATCCAATTAATCCATATTAAACAAGTTATCCATCTCTTTTATCCTTTTTCTAATAAAACAAAAAGAACCAAGCTGTAAGCTATCCAAACATGAGCCACCTGCTAACAAGCAAATTGAAACGCACAGCAAAAAAGGTGTGGTAGCTCATTCACAAACCGACAAAACAACGCAGTAGCTGCATAGCCCAAACCGCCTAACAAAATTCTGCTACCAAGCCAGCTCTAAACGCACAGCAGAGGCAAGCGAAATACATCCCAAAATGCTTCCAAAACTACAAGCTACCAATTCACTGCATAACAGAATTCCTGCAAAATTTCACAGAAGAAAATAACAAATTGGATAGCAGTTTTTTTTCTAACAAACTTCATCTAATCTCTCACAACTTTATAAAAAAATCTTCACCTCTCTCTAACAATTTGGAGAGCTTCTTCTTCCTCTCTTCAAATTCCTCCAACCATACTCACAGAACCTTCCTCCACCTTCAACCTCCAATCACGAAACCTTCATCGCATCAACCTTCCACCAAACTCTCAATTCTTCAACAAAAACCTTCACCAAACTCCAATCTCCGTAACCGTAATCTCCACCTTCACAAGATCTTCAACAACCTGCAACAATTCACAAAAAGCCATTTCAAGAAAGAAACAGAAGAAGAAAAAGTGGAAAACGAAATCGAAGAAGCTAAGAATCCACTTCCAGCTTCTTCCTCAACCTTCATCAAAACCATCACGAACTCTCTTCCAGATTCTTCTTCTTCTTCCTTCATCACCTAATCTTCTTCAACCCTCACCAGCCACCACTGTGATCCAATTTCTTCATTCGTTACCCTCGGTATTCATTCTCGACCACACACAAACTCCTTCACCACCATCTTCTTGGACCTGCAACCCTCCCTAGTCCTTCAACAAACTTCACATAACAGAAACTGAAACCAGAGCAAAGCCACAACCTGCCACTCTCTCATCAACGTCTTCAATTCGCCATCCTCCATAGCCTGCGAAAAACCTAAACAATTTCACAAAATTCAGGCAGAACCTCGACGGAAGGAGAGAAGATCGAAACCGAAAAAGCAGAAGCGATCCTCCACGAAATCAAGCTCGTCATCGCCATCTTGATTCACGATTCGGCAACTCGACGTGACACCTTGATTCAACACCGAAAGAACGCATCGAACAACAACAACACATTGCCACGATTGAAGAACCTCAAATGCGCCACCTGACTGCCACATCGTAATCTCCAAATAGGTGCATAGTCGAAGCAACTTGAACGAAATGGAGGTACTGGAGCACAGAGTTTGACCTCCGCCGACGAGTTCACCTTCGCCTTCGCTGGTAAAACTTCTCATCTTCTCGAGTTTTCGATCTAATTGTGGTGGTGGTGTGAATCTTGTCTGGAGCGTGACCGTGTATTCCTTGGTCAAGTCACGCTTCGTCGTTGTTCGGCGTCCGATTCGTCTATTGCGGGGATCGTGCATTACCGTTTAGCCGTGGTTGAGAGATAAGTTTGTTTACGGAGTCGTTTAGGAATGGAGACGGAGATGCCATGTGAGGGCCGCCGCCGTTTTGTGTGATGCGGAGAAGGAAGAGGGAAATTAGATCCCTCATCTATTTACCTTGGGCCTCCCAGTCAGGCCCGATCCAATTGGTTGTGTGCAGTACTACACCCCAGTTCATGCTAGCACCCCCTGCGAATGGGCCATACTCCCAATCTATCCCAAGGCCCGTTCAGTTTTGCTGAATGCATTAACCTGTTTTTGTTTGATCTTCTAGCTAAATTAGGACCTGATTTGTCACATTAGAATTAGAAACATTAGGATATGTTAGTTTAATTAATTCAATTAGGTTGATTAGTTTAACTAGATAATTAGGAGTAATATGATACTAGAATTTAATAGAATGTTTAGGAATTGTTAACCTTGATTAAACTCGGATTAATTTTAGAATTAGATTAATTAGGACTCGATTCTTGGTTAATTAGGAATTCTAGGTATTTAGAATAATAACGATTGTTTAGGAATTAATTGACTTTTAATTAGAATTTTGTGAATAGAAATTTAATTTCATGTATAGATATTATTCCCTAATTGTGAAATGACCATTCTACCCCTAGGCTTAAGAATAATTCAACCTTGCATGCTCCTTTAATTTTAGGACATGTTATCACTTGAGTAAATAAATTTCATGTGGAGTATCAGCTTCTGTTCTGGATTTTTTCCTCTTTTGACCCTAGGCCTTGTCCTAGTGGTCTGTGCTCTCACATTTGAGTTTTGTTTCAGGTTAGAAGCACATGTGCTTAGGCTTGATGATGATTATCCAATGGGAATTGACTGTTTGTTTGTGTATGACTAATTTGAATTTGTTTTGTAGGGTTGACCTTTGAGTATGAGCTTATGGCTTGCACCTTCGTGCATTGTGATTATATCTGATTGTACAACTTAACTATTGACTTTTGCTGTTTACTGTTGTTTGTCTGTGTACTGATCTGTTTGACTATTTCAGGTACCATTAGTTGCTTAGTTCTCTGAACTTGCTTTGCTTTGCTTTAATAAGCAACTTGCTTTGAGGTATAATCCCTTAATCTTCATGTAGTCTGGAAGACCTGGCCTGTTACTTGGCCAGGCAACTGTCTGAAGTCCTCCTTAAGAGGCCATGCTTGTGTGTGTTTAAGATTGTCCCTGTACCTATTGAAAGTCCTTCAAAAAGGCAATTGGTGGAAGGTAGGGATATGCAATCTATCCCCCACTACTCTTATTGTGTCATCCCTCTGCTCACACTGCTGTGTGTTGATGCATTGGGATACAAACCCAAGATCTTGTACAAAGTGTACGGTGTCAGAGTCTTCGAGTATAGAAGGGTTCCCACTTTCTGGACCCATGCTCATTTGTCTATTAGCTCTCCCTGGCCAGGGATAAGAGCTGTGAGGTCTCATCCTCACTTCATCCTTTCATCTGCTTCACCTTAGCCCCTCAATGGCAAGGTTAAGAGCAACACTTACCCTATTCCAGTTGGCCCTAGTGCCTAACCTTTTGCTTGAGCCTCTTGTATGCATATAGAGTGTGCTTCTTGTGATTGTGATTGCCTGTTTGCTAACAACTCTTTAGGTTTAGCTTAGACTTGCCCCTGTGCAAGGTAGGTTGTGCTTGACTTGCTTCCTGTGCAAGTCAAGTCTGTGTGGCTTAACCCTTGTGTGAGCCACGTTTAGAACTGTTCGGCCGAACTACGGCAACTCTGATTCTCATGTTCAGATGAGATACGTAGGCACGAGATGCGATGTCTTGTCGAGTTTGACTAACAACTAATCCGTGCTTGTTTTCGCCCTCGTTGCGATCTTTTCTCTCGCCCTCGTTGCGATCGAGACTTTCCCCTTCTCTTGCCCTCGTTGCAATCGAGTCCTTTTTCCCTGCTGGCCGAACTACGGCAACTCTGATTCTCACGTTCAGGTGAGATACGTAGGCATGAGACGCGATGTCTTGCCAAGTTTGACTAACGACTAACAGCTAATCCTTGCTTGCTTTCGCCCTCGTTGCGATCCTTTCTCTCGCCCTCGTTGCGATCCTTTCTCTCGCCCTCGTTGCGATCGAGCCTTTTCCTTTCTCTTGCCCTAGTTGCAATCGAGACTTTGCTTTTTCCTGTGTCTGTTCAGGATAGGTTGGCCCTCGTGCCATTTAGCTAGAAACCTTAACTTAGGGTTGACTTTGCATGACAACATCTAGGCTCGAGTCGTAGTCTCCCTAGAGTTGTGTCTCCCTCTGTTATCTGGTTAGGCTAGATCCTTTATCCCTGCGTAGGGGAACTACATCGCCCTGATCTTCACACCAGATGAAGTATGTAGGCAGGAGATTGAGCTGATCTCTCCGGGCGCCTTTTCTTTCTTTGTGTGTGTTGTTTGACCTTTGCTAAGCTCGAGTCCCCGTACTCCTTAGCATTTGCTGTCTGTTTGCTTGTGTTTGACAGTTATAGGCTGAGTCCCCGACTCCCTATTAACCTGTTGTGTTGTAGTGTGCTTGGAAGCCGATGTAAGTCCATCGAGTGGCATTTGGGTTCCAGTGTGCGTGTGTTTTGGTTCGGATGCTGATGTAAGTCCAGCAATTGGCAGTCGGGCTCCATGTTTGCCTGTGTTTTGTTTTGTTTGTGTGCGTGTCAGCCGAGCTACGAATGCTCTGATTCTTCTCTCGTCCGAGAAGATACGTATGCATAGGATGCGATATCCTAGCGAGCATGTGTCGTTCCCCATTCTGAACTACTTCGACTCTGATGTCTATGCCTGATAGACTAAGTAGGCCCAGGATGCGATATCCTGCCGAGTCAGTTTCAGTCAGTTTCTTTTGTCCCTTTCAGCCAGTGTGTGTGTGTTTGAGCAGTGTTTAGCAACCAATTTTCCTTCCTTTTGTGCGTGGATCCCGTAGAGTACTACGGATGCGTAGGGTGCCTAACACCTTCCCTTCGCATAACCGACTCCCGAACCCATTCTCTTTGGTCGCGAGACCATGTTCTTTCCTAGGTTTACTTCGAGCGTTTCCTTTCCCTCTTTTGGGATAAATAACGCACGGTGGCGGCTCTGTTGTTTCTTTCTTTTCCCGCCGGTTTTTCGCGCGATGCGACAGCTGGCGACTCTGCTGGGGGAAGATAGAGAAGTTGACCTATGCTGGTCCATCTTCCCTGAGCGAGTCTCTCCTAGCGCTCTCTAGGATTAGGGTTTCGGTTGCTTTCTGCTTGTTGTATTTTATTGCATTCATTGTATATATGTACATTTATTGTTTGCATTGATTGTGTGCATTGATGTTTGCATTCATATTCATTATTCATTCTGCCTGGTTGTGCTGTCTGTGTTTCTCTGTTTGGGGGTGGGAGTTACTTGAGGTAAAAGGTCCAATACCCAGACCATGAGTGAAATCTAGGATACCTAGGAATAGAGTGATTCATGGGAAGCGGGTGGTATGGCGCCACTTAGCGGAACATTGATATCACGAGCAGTTCAGACCCTGGTGGGGTATCGTCGTTACATACTTCGGGTGTGTATATGATGGTATTCTGCGAAAGGTTATTTATGCTGCGTTTCTCTCAGCCTTTACCCTGGCCTAGACTACACCCGTGAGTGGGGGGGATTGATCATTTTAACAGGTACAGTTGGTGACTCTCGGTACTGACGGTGACTGTGAATTATGGACATTTATTTCTGGGACGCCGGAGTTCTGTCCGTGGTTTATCAGCGGGTTCCGTTTATTTCGGATCCCCGGGTTGAATTTGAGAGTACCTGTTCAGAGGAGCTGGCTGTCATCCGTTCAATGGATGATCCTGTGATGATAGTAATGCAATCTCCAGTTCCGTTTATTTCGGAACTCCACAAGTCGGATTTATGGTGACTCGGTTCTCCAGATTTGGGTTCAGACGCCAGTTGATCAGATTGACTTTGGGTTTCAGATGTTTGTGATCAGAGTTCAAGCCGAAGCATTGACCCTGTGCCTTGAGACGCACAGCTTGACCAGTCATGTTGCATCATTTGCATCATAGCATGTTTATTTTCAAAAAAATAATAATGCATGAAAAAAGTTAACTCGCATATGCATATCCTTTTCAGGATCATTCATGATAAAATAGCATTCGCATCATGCATATCATGCACATATCATCCTTGCATTGCAGACATGTTTGGGGACAAGACTTCTCACTTCGGTTCTTGGCTGAGACAGGATTGCTGACCGCTGACCGCATCGCCACTCAACCAGACTCAATCATCAGAAGATTATGGATCAGGTTCAAGCAGAGTTGGCTGAGATGAGAGCAAACATGGCCCAGTTCATAACAACGATGCAAGGAGTTGTTCAGGGGCAAGAGGAGCTGCGTGCCTTAGCCCAGAGACTGGAAGCCGTGATTCTACCAGTCCACTGTGCTCCACCAGCGGATGTATCCGTTCATGAGAATGCTGCTGTCACTATTCTCGTCGATGATGGTGCCGTGGGTGATGAATTGAAGGGGATCAGAATCAGTGAACAGCCTCTTGCTGCAGAGACTGTTAATGTCAGAGCAACCCGCGCTCCGGTTCGCCATCCTGGCTCTTCAAGTTCTTCCGGTTCTAAGAAGCCATCCTCTGGGGCACCCAAAAGGGGAGAGGATGAAACAAATGCTGTGCACCGTCGGAGGAGTGTGAACAGAGGACAGTATCGCCAGGCAGCTGCTGTGACTATCCCCGCAACTCAAACTCAACAGCAACAGAGAAGACCAGCTCAACAGCATCAGCGTCCACAACGTCATCCTCAGCAGCAGGCTTCCCAGCCTCACAATGGTAATCAAGCTGGTACAAGTAACGAGAGGAAGAAGATCACTTTTGATCCAATCCCCATGTCCTACGCCGAACTGTATCCCACTCTGATAGAGCGGAACTTGATCACTCCCAGAGACCCGCCGCCCATACCCGTCAACCCTCGGTGGTGGTATAGGCCTGAACAGCATTGTGTGTATCACTCGGGTGCTCCTGGTCATGATGTGGACAGTTGTTTCCAGTTGAAGATGAAGGTTCAAGACCTTGTGAGGTCGGGTATTCTGATCTTGAAGGATTTAGGTCCCCGTGTTAATCAAGCTTGAAGATAACAAGTCCTGGGCTGGCGCCGACTTTTCTTCAGAAGGGTTGTTCAGAAAGCAGAAGCTACTAATGCAAGAAATACTGATAGTTGTCATCCCCGGTGGGATCTATCACAATTGGGTCACTGTGGGCTTTCCTACAGCTGTTCATAAGTCTTTGTAATAATCACTTTGTTTAAAAACCCTTCTCCCATGCCAAAAGGAGAAGTGATGACACTGTTGGCAACATTTTGTGCAATGATATTTTCATTCAAATAAATTCATGTTAAACATTTGTTTTTCCATTTGTTTTCCCTTTTCGCTTTTCGCATGAAATTGGTGATCACAAAAAACCTTTAAAAAAAAACAAGAATAAAAGCAATCTTTTCATCTGCATAACGATTGTCTTGTTTGATTTTCAAAGATCTTTTCATCTCTAAATCATTATGCAGGTTATTTCTCAAACCCATTGAACATAATGATCGGACGTCATCTCCCAATTTTGAATTCCCTGTATTCGAAGCGGAAGAAGATGATGTTGAAGGGATTCCTGACGAGATTTCCCGACTTCTTGAGCAAGAAAAGAAGATCACTCAGCTGCATCTCGAGAATCAGCAGAACAGCCAACTGGGGCATTTATCGAAAAAAAAGGAGAAAAGAAAAAAAAAAAGAAGAAAGAGGAGGGTGCAAAATCAAAAAAAAATCAATCAAAATCAAAAGAAATCAAAAGAAAGAAAAAGAAAGAAAAAAAAACAAAAGAGAAGATAGCACCCTCAAAGTCCCAAGTTGACTGATGCTGAATTCGATCGAAAAGAAGAGATCAACTGCCATGTAGCATGGTCAGTTACATCAGCAGAGAGTGACGAAAGCACGCGATAAGAGGGTCAAGCCTCGTGTGTTCCGAGGGACCTTGTGCTCAAGAAAGTCTTGTCTTTCGTGCCCGATTCCAGGGGCAAGTGAACTCCAAGCTATGAACGTGCATATGTTGTCAAAAGAGCCTCTTCAGGCAGTGTTCGACACTTACAACAATGGATGGAGAAGTTCACTCGTCCTGTGAATTCCCGATGCAGTCAAGAAATACTTCGCCTAAAAGAAAAGAAAAAAAGCAAAACAGCTCGCTAAGTTGAACACCCCAAAGGGCGACTTAGGCAAAAAGGAGCGTCTCGGTGGATTGAAAACCCGAAAGGGCGATCCAGGCAAAAGTTAGAGACATTGAAAAAAGAGAATTTGCATCCCGCTAGATTGAACACCTCACACTGGGGCAATCTAGGCAAAAATTAGGGATTTGGCAAGTAACTGCATCTTGACAAGACTGTGCTGTACATCTGTCATCCGTCAGGGATTCTCGATCCATCGTCGACTGAAGCTTTGAATACATCGAAAACTCAGAATGGTAGAGGAAAGGTCATTATGTTCAATGTAGCCCTCTCCAATATATATCACCGATTTCAAACTTGTACAAATCTATGGAGTCTCGCCCTTTGCAGACTACCATTCCATTACATCTATTTGAGCTTTTACCCAGTTATTTGCACTCTTATTTGTTTCAACTCAACAAATGTTTTGCATGTTTTAATTGATAAAGTATCATTGTTTTCAAAATAAACAAATTTTTCAAAAACTGTTCTTAAGCAAAGTGAACCTTCACAATGATGGAAAGAATACTTAGGAGACCCACAGTGCTCTCCCGGGGGTGGTATGATTACCAACAGGTAAGACAATTGTTCGTATCTCGAGCATGGCTGTATCTTTGTCCTGCAGAACCTCGTATGGTCTCTCCTCAGTGAAGTTGCCCGATGCAGTGTTGTTTGAAGTTGTTCATCTTCACGTTCCCGGCAGTACAGATTCTTCCTCCAAATCCCTGTTAGCTCTATGGTGGGGCATCCCCAGTAGAGTGCTGTTTGAGCCCTATCGTGGGGCATCCCCAGCAAGGTTGCTGTTGAAATACTTTTGTGGGGCCGCTCCCCTAGCAGAGTGTTCACTGAAGACTTCAACTTTCGCCTCTCCAGCAGGCCAGTTTTCCCCTCCACCAGCATGGGTGCTTTTCTTTGAAGATTCAGTATCCGGAGGGTCGACATCCCTGTAATTCGGCATTCCCTCAGATGGATCCCCCAGTGGAGTTGTTTGCACAAGGAGCTTTGTCATTGCCTTTGTATTTCTCATCAGAAATTTGGTTGCTTCTTGGTATCTTTGATTTTCATCACAAGTTGTTGTGGCGCATCCGCCTGTGTGTGGAAATCTTTTCTCCGGTTGTGACCGATGATCCCTCCGGAAACCTCTGGTGGCCTTCCTCCCATGCAGGATAAGTGTTCCCTGATATCCCAGTCCCCAGTGGATTTTCTTTGCTCTCCGGTGGCTTTGGTTTTCTCTCCGGACGGTTGATTCCCGGACCTGCGTGTTGAGCATGTCTGTTTCTCAGCATTCATCATACATTCATCATGCATAATGCATACATGCATAATCATAGCATTCGGATACTCATGTTGCAGCTGTTGCCGTGTATCTGTTGATGGTTATCTCTTGCTATTTGTTGACACGAATCTCTCCAGTAGATTTTCCTCAAGCAAATATGGGCGTGTCTGATCTCTCCATGTAGAGTCTACCCCTTAAGCAGAAAGTGTCTATCCTTTCCTGCCATTTCCCCACTGAGATACATCCTCGTGGATGACGGTTGCTTCCGTTCCCTCCCTACACGGGATGGGTTTTTCCCTATTGAGTTCTTTCCTCATTAGGATGAGTCTTGTTTCAGTCTGCCTTTTTGGATCAATCCTGAATTGGCTTCCTATTGGCTGTCTCTTGTGCTTCCCTGGGGCATAAATGAATAGCCGCTCACTAACCGGCACTCATTCATCTTATCCTCAGCGGAATTTGTTGGCCTCTACCTACAAACCGGTAGTTGTAAGTCCTATCTTTGTGGTTTTCTACCCACTAGCTGGTAGTTGTAAAATCCCACTTTCATCCCCTTGGTGGAGTTAACCCTTTGTGTTCATCCCAATGATGACTGGTTACTTTTCCATTGGCCTCTACCTACAAACCGGTAGCTGTAAGTCCTATCTTTGTGGTTTTCTACCCACTAGCTGGTAGTTGTAAAATCCCACTTTCATCCCCTTGGTGGAGTTAACCCTTTGTGTTCATCCCAATGATGACTGGTTACTTTTCCATTGGCCTCTGCCTACAAACCGGTAGTTGTAAGTCCTATCTTTGTGGTTTTCTACCCACTAGCTGGTAGTTGTAAAATCCCACTTTCATCCCCTGGCGGATATTGTTTGTTGGCCTCTACCTACAAACCGGTAGTTGTAAGTCCTATCTTTGTGGTTTTCTACCCACAGGCTGGTAGTTGCAAAATCCCACATTCCTCCCCTTGTTGGAGTTAACCCTTTTTGCTCATCCCGATGATGACTGGTTACTTTTCCGTGGTTTTCTGCCTACAAACCGGTAGATGTAATCCCCTCTTTATGGTATTAATACTCTTTTCCCCTTTGGATACTTGCCTTGATCAAGCAGTATTGTCCCCATTGGGTCTTCCCCTTCTTTTGGATACCTGCTCCGAGTAAGCAACTTTATCCTCTTTTGATTGGTCATCTTTTGCATACCTAGTCTGGTACCCAGACGCCTTTCTTCTCGGTCGATTATTCATTTAACAACCTACAACCCGGTTATGGATAATCTTCCAGGCGAGTGTATTGTCTACGTTTTGACGGCTATAGATAATATGTCTTATGTTTTTTCCGGTATTCAGACCGAAGGAGTTTCCGACGATCAGGTCGATGTACTCATGGCACAAGGCCAATTTTCCGGTATTCAGACCGAAGGAGTTTCCGACGATCAGGTCGATGTACTCATGGCACAAGGCCAATTTTCCGGTATTCAGACCGAAGGAGTTTCCGACGATCAGGTCGATGTACTCATGGCACAAGGCCAATTTTCCGGTATTCAGACCGAAGGAGTTTCCGACGATCAGGTCGATGTACTCATGGCACAAGGCCAATTTTCCGGTATTCAGACCGAAGGAGTTTCCGACGATCAGGTCGATGTACTCATGGCACAAGGCCAATTTTCCGGTATTCAGACCGAAGGAGTTTCCGACGATCAGGTCGATGTACTCATGGCACAAGGCCAATTTTCCGGTATTCAGACCGAAGGAGTTTCCGACGATCAGGTCGATGTACTCATGGCACAAGGCCAATTTTCCGGTATTCAGACCGAAGAAGTTTCCGACGATCAGGTCGATGTACTTATGTTTTTTCCGGTGTTCAGACCGAAGAAGTTTCCGACGATCAGGTCGATGTACTTGTGTTTTTTCCGGCGTTCAGACCGAAGAAGTTTCCGACGATCAGGTCGATGTACTTACGACGCTCAGGCATTGGTTATCCCTGTGTTGCCATTTATTTTGGTATCCAGGTCGACGTTTCTGTTTCGGTATTCAGGCCGATTTCTTTTCCGTTCCAGACGGATTGTTCTTTCAAGACTGTTTCTTTGCCGATCCTAACAGGCATTCCTGTATTATATCCAGTCGGTGCAAATTTCTACGGTTCTTTTGTATTCAATCCCTGTTTACCCTGAAAGTCTGACAGCCACTGCTATCATCCGTTCGGGTTCCCAGCTGATTGAATAGGGGCAGCTGTAGCACCTCAAATTTGCACCTATCATTGTGCATACCATTTCATATTAGGTCATAGCATATCATGATACATTGCATAGCATTTGCATTGTCCCCAGTTGCCTCAAGAGCAAGCAAGTCAAGAATTAGGTCAAACTGATCAAGAGATCAGTCAACCATTCAAGCAAAGTTGTTTTTCAAGGAGCAAAGGTCCTAGGGTTTGTCCAACAAGTTCAAATGACTTGGAGGTCCATTTGAAGTGTTCAAGTCAAGGGTTGTTTGTTCAGAAGCCATCAGTTCATGCACAGACAGTCAGAAACCCTAGAAAGTCAAAGTTGATCAACTGTGTTTGATTCTATGGTTTTGATGGATAGATGGTTTGAGACACTTCCTTCATGTCCCAAAGAAGGTCATTTGTCATTACAAACACTTGTCTGGAAGAAGAAATCATTTCGTTCTTTTCTCGAATTAATCTTGGAAAGTCAAATTGGGTTGGATGATCCTGATTGATTACTGGAAAGTTGATTTGGTTGTGGAAATTTAATCGTGGTTGCATTGAGCCCATTCATTTCTTTTTGTTAAGCCCATAATTTTAGCCCATTAACCATTTTCCAAATTTATCCATTTTCTAAACATTCATTCAATATCCACATTTGTCCATATTTCATCTTGATAGACCATTTTTCAATAGCCCATTAACCATTTTCCAAATAATTCCATTTTATTATCCAAATCATAATCCATAATCCATTTAGTTTGATTTTAACACAATCCAATTTAACCATGATCCATTTTATATCCATTTAACCATTTGATTGTTTTAACCAATTGTCCAACTTTTTGAATCCATAAACCACATAAACCAAAATCTTATCCAATTTGATTTTTCCAATCCAATTTCATTTCATTGATTAATATCCCCAATTTATCCAAGTTTAATCCAAGTTCATTAATCCTTTTGTATCCATCTGGTTAACCCATATCCATTTCTTTTATCTCACAAAATCCAATTAATCCATATTAAACAAGTTATCCATCTCTTTTATCCTTTTTCTAATAAAACAAAAAGAACCAAGCTGTAAGCTATCCAAACATGAGCCACCTGCTAACAAGCAAAATTGAAACGCACAGCAAAAAAGGTGTGGTAGCTCATTCACAAACCGACAAAACAACGCAGTAGCTGCATAGCCCAAACCGCCTAACAAAATTCTGCTACCAAGCCAGCTCTAAACGCACAGCAGAGGCAAGCGAAATACATCCCAAAATGCTTCCAAAACTACAAGCTACCAATTCACTGCATAACAGAATTCCTGCAAAATTTCACAGAAGAAAATAACAAATTGGATAGCAGTTTTTTTCCTAACAAACTTCATCTAATCTCTCACAACTTTATAAAAAAATCTTCACCTCTCTCTAACAATTTGGAGAGCTTCTTCTTCCTCTCTTCAAATTCCTCCAACCATACTCACAGAACCTTCCTCCACCTTCAACCTCCAATCACGAAACCTTCATTGCATCAACCTTCCACCAAACTCTCAATTCTTCAACAAAAACCTTCACCAAACTCCAATCTCCGTAACCGTAATCTCCACCTTCACAAGATCTTCAACAACCTGCAACAATTCACAAAAAGCCATTTCAAGAAAGAAACAGAAGAAGAAAAAGTGGAAAACGAAATCGAAGAAGCTAAGAATCCACTTCCAGCTTCTTCCTCAACCTTCATCAAAACCATCACGAACTCTCTTCCAGATTCTTCTTCTTCTTCCTTCATCACCTAATCTTCTTCAACCCTCACCAGCCACCACTGTGATCCAATTTCTTCATTCGTTACCCTCGGTATTCATTCTCGACCACACACAAACTCCTTCACCACCATCTTCTTGGACCTGCAACCCTCCCTAGTCCTTCAACAAACTTCACATAACAGAAACTGAAACCAGAGCAAAGCCACAACCTGCCACTCTCTCATCAACGTCTTCAATTCGCCATCCTCCATAGCCTGCGAAAAACCTAAACAATTTCACAAAATTCAGGCAGAACCTCGACGGAAGGAGAGAAGATCGAAACCGAAAAAGCAGAAGCGATCCTCCACGAAATCAAGCTCGTCATCGCCATCTTGATTCACGATTCGGCAACTCGACGTGACACCTTGATTCAACACCGAAAGAACGCATCGAACAACAACAACACATTGCCACGATTGAAGAACCTCAAATGCGCCACCTGACTGCCACATCGTAATCTCCAAATAGGTGCATAGTCGAAGCAACTTGAACGAAATGGAGGTACTGGAGCACAGAGTTTGACCTCCGCCGACGAGTTCACCTTCGCCTTCGCTGGTAAAACTTCTCATCTTCTCGAGTTTTCGATCTAATTGTGGTGGTGGTGTGAATCTTGTCTGGAGCGTGACCGTGTATTCCTTGGTCAAGTCACGCTTCGTCGTTGTTCGGCGTCCGATTCGTCTATTGCGGGGATCGTGCATTACCGTTTAGCCGTGGTTGAGAGATAAGTTTGTTTACGGAGTCGTTTAGGAATGGAGACGGAGATGCCATGTGAGGGCCGCCGCCGTTTTTGTGTGATGCGGAGAAGGAAGAGGGAAATTAGATCCCTCATCTATTTACCTTGGGCCTCCCAGTCAGGCCCGATCCAATTGGTTGTGTGCAGTACTACACCCCAGTTCATGCTAGCACCCCCTGCGAATGGGCCATACTCCCAATCTATCCCAAGGCCCGTTCAGTTTTGCTGAATGCATTAACCTGTTTTTGTTTGATCTTCTAGCTAAATTAGGACCTGATTTGTCACATTAGAATTAGAAACATTAGGATATGTTAGTTTAATTAATTCAATTAGGTTGATTAGTTTAACTAGATAATTAGGAGTAATATGATACTAGAATTTAATAGAATGTTTAGGAATTGTTAACCTTGATTAAACTCGGATTAATTTTAGAATTAGATTAATTAGGACTCGATTCTTGGTTAATTAGGAATTCTAGGTATTTAGAATAATAACGATTGTTTAGGAATTAATTGACTTTTAATTAGAATTTTGTGAATAGAAATTTAATTTCATGTATAGATATTATTCCCTAATTGTGAAATGACCATTCTACCCCTAGGCTTAAGAATAATTCAACCTTGCATGCTCCTTTAATTTTAGGACATGTTATCACTTGAGTAAATAAATTTCATGTGGAGTATCAGCTTCTGTTCTGGATTTTTTCCTCTTTTGACCCTAGGCCTTGTCCTAGTGGTCTGTGCTCTCACATTTGAGTTTTGTTTCAGGTTAGAAGCACATGTGCTTAGGCTTGATGATGATTATCCAATGGGAATTGACTGTTTGTTTGTGTATGACTAATTTGAATTTGTTTTGTAGGGTTGACCTTTGAGTATGAGCTTATGGCTTGCACCTTCGTGCATTGTGATTATATCTGATTGTACAACTTAACTATTGACTTTTGCTGTTTACTGTTGTTTGTCTGTGTACTGATCTGTTTGACTATTTCAGGTACCATTAGTTGCTTAGTTCTCTGAACTTGCTTTGCTTTGCTTTAATAAGCAACTTGCTTTGAGGTATAATCCCTTAATCTTCATGTAGTCTGGAAGACCTGGCCTGTTACTTGGCCAGGCAACTGTCTGAAGTCCTCCTTAAGAGGCCATGCTTGTGTGTGTTTAAGATTGTCCCTGTACCTATTGAAAGTCCTTCAAAAAGGCAATTGGTGGAAGGTAGGGATATGCAATCTATCCCCCACTACTCTTATTGTGTCATCCCTCTGCTCACACTGCTGTGTGTTGATGCATTGGGATACAAACCCAAGATCTTGTACAAAGTGTACGGTGTCAGAGTCTTCGAGTATAGAAGGGTTCCCACTTTCTGGACCCATGCTCATTTGTCTATTAGCTCTCCCTGGCCAGGGATAAGAGCTGTGAGGTCTCATCCTCACTTCATCCTTTCATCTGCTTCACCTTAGCCCCTCAATGGCAAGGTTAAGAGCAACACTTACCCTATTCCAGTTGGCCCTAGTGCCTAACCTTTTGCTTGAGCCTCTTGTATGCATATAGAGTGTGCTTCTTGTGATTGTGATTGCCTGTTTGCTAACAACTCTTTAGGTTTAGCTTAGACTTGCCCCTGTGCAAGGTAGGTTGTGCTTGACTTGCTTCCTGTGCAAGTCAAGTCTGTGTGGCTTAACCCTTGTGTGAGCCACGTTTAGAACTGTTCGGCCGAACTACGGCAACTCTGATTCTCATGTTCAGATGAGATACGTAGGCACGAGATGCGATGTCTTGTCGAGTTTGACTAACAACTAATCCGTGCTTGTTTTCGCCCTCGTTGCGATCTTTTCTCTCGCCCTCGTTGCGATCGAGACTTTCCCCTTCTCTTGCCCTCGTTGCAATCGAGTCCTTTTTCCCTGCTGGCCGAACTACGGCAACTCTGATTCTCACGTTCAGGTGAGATACGTAGGCATGAGACGCGATGTCTTGCCAAGTTTGACTAACGACTAACAGCTAATCCTTGCTTGCTTTCGCCCTCGTTGCGATCCTTTCTCTCGCCCTCGTTGCGATCCTTTCTCTCGCCCTCGTTGCGATCGAGCCTTTTCCTTTCTCTTGCCCTAGTTGCAATCGAGACTTTGCTTTTTCCTGTGTCTGTTCAGGATAGGTTGGCCCTCGTGCCATTTAGCTAGAAACCTTAACTTAGGGTTGACTTTGCATGACAACATCTAGGCTCGAGTCGTAGTCTCCCTAGAGTTGTGTCTCCCTCTGTTATCTGGTTAGGCTAGATCCTTTATCCCTGCGTAGGGGAACTACATCGCCCTGATCTTCACACCAGATGAAGTATGTAGGCAGGAGATTGAGCTGATCTCTCCGGGCGCCTTTTCTTTCTTTTGTGTGTGTTGTTTGACCTTTGCTAAGCTCGAGTCCCCGTACTCCTTAGCATTTGCTGTCTGTTTGCTTGTGTTTGACAGTTATAGGCTGAGTCCCCGACTCCCTATTAACCTGTTGTGTTGTAGTGTGCTTGGAAGCCGATGTAAGTCCATCGAGTGGCATTTGGGTTCCAGTGTGCGTGTGTTTTGGTTCGGATGCTGATGTAAGTCCAGCAATTGGCAGTCGGGCTCCATGTTTGCCTGTGTTTTGTTTTGTTTGTGTGCGTGTCAGCCGAGCTACGAATGCTCTGATTCTTCTCTCGTCCGAGAAGATACGTATGCATAGGATGCGATATCCTAGCGAGCATGTGTCGTTCCCCATTCCGAACTACTTCGACTCTGATGTCTATGCCTGATAGACTAAGTAGGCCCAGGATGCGATATCCTGCCGAGTCAGTTTCAGTCAGTTTCTTTTGTCCCTTTCAGCCAGTGTGTGTGTGTTTGAGCAGTGTTTAGCAACCAATTTTCCTTCCTTTTGTGCGTGGATCCCGTAGAGTACTACGGATGCGTAGGGTGCCTAACACCTTCCCTTCGCATAACCGACTCCCGAACCCATTCTCTTTGGTCGCGAGACCATGTTCTTTCCTAGGTTTACTTCGAGCGTTTCCTTTCCCTCTTTTGGGATAAATAACGCACGGTGGCGGCTCTGTTGTTTCTTTCTTTTCCCGCCGGTTTTTCGCGCGATGCGACAGAGGGCATCTGCGTAATAGCTTCGGTGAACGGAATTGTAACGTTTAATTGTTTAAGGAGATCAACAAATTTTCTAAATTGGCCCGCATCTTTGGTTTTAACAAGCCTTTGAGGGTAAGGTATAGGTGGTTTGTAAGGTGGTGGAGGTACATAAGGTTCCTTCTTTTCTAGGGTTTCCTTATTACTCTCTTCCTTTTCCTTAGGTTCACTTTCCTCAGTTGATTTCTTAGGGTTTTGGTTTTCTATCCTTGGATCAGACGGTCCTTCCACTTCCGTTCCACTTCTTAATATAATTGCATGAGCGTGGCTTCTCGGGTTAGGTTGGGGCTGTCCAGGGAATGTACCAGTTGGGGCAGCAGTAGGTGCTTGTTGTTGGGCTACTTGTGATATTTGTGTTTCCAGCATTTTGTTATGGGTAGCCAAGGCATCTACTTTGCTTGCTAGTTGTTTAAGTTGTTCGCCAGTGTGTACATTCTGGTTTAAGAAATCTTTATTGGTTTGTTGTTGGGAAGCTATAAAGTTTTCCATCATGATTTCCAAGTTGGATTTCCTAGGGGCGTTATTGTTAGGCATGGATGGGTTCGGTTTCTGATATCCCGGAGGTATAGCTGGGGCTTGATTTGGAGACTGTTCAGGTGCGTACAAAGCATTATTACTCTTATATGAAAAGTTTGGATGGTTCTTCCAATTTGAGTTATAGGTATTCGAGTAGGGGCTTCCTTGAGCATAGTTTACTTGCTCTGCTTGGATTCCTGTCAAGAGTTGACAGTCCGTAGGAGTGTGGCCTTGGATTCCACAGACCTCGCAATTCTGAGTTATAGCAACCACGGCGGCTGGAGGTGATACGTTTAAACTTTCAATTTTCTGGACCAAAGCATCCACTTTTGCGTTAACGTGATCAAGGTTACTTATCTCGTACATGCCAGTTTTCGTTTGAGGTTTTTCCACCGTTGTTCGTTCGGTTCCCCACTGATAGTGGTTTTGGGCCATGCTCTCGATAAGCTGGTAAGCATCAGCATAAGGTTTGTTCATTAATGCACCACCTGCAGCGGCGTCTATTGTTAACCTTGTGTTGTATAAGAGACCATTATAAAATGTGTGAATTACTAACCAGTCTTCCAAACCATGGTGTGGGCAAAGTCTCATCATGTCTTTGTATCTTTCCCATGCTTCGAAAAGAGACTCGTTGTCTTTCTGTTTAAATCCGTTTATCTGGGCTCTTAACATAGCTGTTTTGCTTGGCGGAAAGTATCGGGCAAGAAAAACTTTCTTCAACTCGTTCCATGTGGTGACTGAGTTGGAAGGGAGAGATTGAAGCCATCTTCTAGCGCTATCTCTTAATGAGAAAGGAAAAAGACGAAGTCGAATTGCCTCTGAAGTGACACCATTAGCTTTAACAGTATCAGCGTATTGAACAAATACGGATAAATGAAGGTTTGGATCCTCGGTAGGATTTCAAGAGAATTGGTTCTGTTGCACCGCCTGCAACAGCGAAGGTTTAAGTTCGAAGTTGTTTGCTTCGATTACGGGTGGAGCAATACTTGAATGCGGCTCATCTTGCGATGGAGCTGCGTAATCTCTAAGAGCACGAGCTGGTTCTGCCATCTCGGTTATCGAAGGAAAAAGGTTTTTGAAATCAGGAAGTTCTATAGGAGGGAGATTGTTTGCAGCACGATATTCCCGAATTCGTCGTAAGACTCGGAGATATAGCTCGATATCGTTGATTCGTAAATAGAGCGGTTCGCCTTGTGAGCGAGTGCGTGGCATACAAATCAACGAAAGAAAGAATAGAAGAAAAAGAAACCTTAGTCTCTACAGCGTAACGGAAGAGTTACGATATCGATTAAATAAAAGTCCCCGGCAACGGCGCCAAAAACTTGGTCGCTCGACTTTATGAGTCGAATTTGGGGTACAAACTGCAAGTGCACAGTTCTATCGCGTAGTTTTAAAAGATATCGATCCCACAGGGACTTATGAATCGATATACCGTTATCTAAGGTTACTACGTAAAGCTAAGGTGAATAATGGTTGATTGTTTGGGGGGCGAAGCTAAAAACTAAACTAAGATCTAGATTAAATATTAATAAAGCGGATATCGGTATGCAGTTCGTCGTAATTAGGGACTCAATTCTTTGTCGGTTTCTTGGTTTTTAAAATAAATCGTTTCAGTTAACTTTATTGATTAAAGGTTTTATCTCAAACTCTCGCTCTGTTGAATAAACCATGATTTTATGTTAATGTAGCTGTCACTTATAATTAAGTCAAAAACCACTTTTTGAAAGTAATAAAGTTGCAGAAACTCTTTTTAAGAAAACACTGACCGTTTTAAACACCCTTATCTCAAACTCTCGCTCTGTTGACTTAGGTTATACAATTAAACCCGAATGCTTAACTCTCGTCCTCACATTCAATCTTTAAAAATACTTTTTGGAAAAGGTCAGAATTTAATTAACTCTAAAACTTGCTCTCGCCCTGATCTAGAATTAATGCCTAATTTACACTGTCCAGTTAAAACCTCAAACTCTCGCTCTATTGATTTTAACTTCTTTATGTCTTTTACTTTTGTAAAAAATCTTGTTATTAAACCTGTAAATTGAGACCGTAAAAAGATTGATTTTAATTTTAAGTTTAATTAGACCGACTTAGTCTTGATCCCTTATTTCGCTTACTTTACATACCGATATCTAGGCGAATTAGCCAGACATGCTAAACAAACAGAAATACATATCATGCATAAACAGACTCATCCCAGGCAGATAATATAAATAATTAATAAAACAAAGCATTAAATAATGATTAAAGAACCTGAATGCGTTAAACAATAGTCTTGAACACTCCACCACAAGCCGGTAGGATTTGTTCTCGGATTCTTCAATTAAACAATAAATTAAACCAAGGAAATAAAAACTAGATTCTAACGTAAGGTTAGATCCGGTAAAAGTTGCACAATAGTTTCCGGTGTAGAAACTATTCTGCGAAAAGAATTAATTGAATGCTAGAAAGGAAAATAGAATTGCAAAAAGGTAAAACAATAAAAATTCTGCAAAGTAACACTATAAAAATATAAGCCTAAACTGCTGGAAGAAGAAAAATGAGAAAACGGCAAAAGGCGTGGAAAATCTCCGAACCGAGAGCTTTCCAATTAGCTGCTATTTATACAGCTGCTGGTGTAACTGCTTTCCAAGGGTTTCCGTATGCGCGGTCTTTTCGTTCCGAGGGTTAAGCGTGCGTGGAAATAGCTTTCAACGTGGTCAGTTGAGTTCCTAGTGTCAAAAATATAGGGGAATGGTGTGACGTCCGTCACACCATGTGTGACGCTCGTCATAAGAGTGTGCTTAGTGTGACGCTCGTCACAACCTTTGTGACGCCCGTCACAGGCATAACGTGCGCTTTCTTTGGGCTGGGCTTGGTCTTTGTTATTTGTTTCCTTTTTATTCCTTTTTACACCTCCTTTTCTTCCCTTTTTCACTTTTGCTTCAAAATGGATACCTGACATAAATAGAAAGGAAATACCGCATAATATCTGATAAAATGAGATAAATTAAAGTAAATGATAATATAATCTAATTGAATTAAGTCCTAAAATGTGATATAATTTCATGTTATCAAAAAGGACATTTCTTTGGGCGCAGGTGCCTATTTTGGGGCTCGCTAGGCGAGCCATTCTGCTCGCCTAGCGAGCATGACAGCTCAGTAGCAGCACTATAAGTAGCAAGGGCTACTTTTTGGAGCCATACTTTTACACCTCCATACTTTTGTACTTTTTAGATATTTTTCCAGCATTGCTCTAGAGATACTTTGTGACCTAGAAATCATTTCTCTTCATCTCTTAACAATCTTTCACAAAAAGAAGGTGGATTCCCATCCAATCTCGATTATTCGACTCGGATGTTGATCAACCTTCTTCCGAAACTTGTTGACCAAGCTACCATGAAAATGAGTAGCTAAGTTCTTCATTTTGTCAAGGTTAGATGTAGATGATCATTAGCTTTGTGTGTAAATGGGATGATCTTCATTTGTAAACTCTTTAATGGTGAATATATGGTGAAAACTTTGTTTTATTGAAAACTCTTTGTGTTGGTTTATGATCGAGAGATGTTTACCAACTCTTGACCTAGGTTTTCATCCAATCTTGTTTGTTAGCTAGAGATAGTAATGAATGATTTTGTTCACCATAAGGTTGAACCAAAAAGTTGTCATTTTGATAGATTGTGTTAGAGATAAACAATGGATCAAAATGGGAAAACTCACAATGTGTGTTAGAGATAAACACATCGGGAGGACTTTGTGAAATAGTTTATCATCTAAAGGAGTTTATAAGTTTTGTTGATCGAACATATACATGCAAAGTGATCGTCGAACCCTAACTTTGGCAATATTTCTCAAATATTAAAACCAAATCTTTTACCGTATTTTATTACACTTTTATGCAAGATACCGTGACTAAACCCAAAACCCCCCTTGTTACTACGAGTTAAGAATTGAAACAACTGTCGAAAGGCGGTGATATCTCACAATCCTTGTGGAGACGATAATAAAAACCCGACACTAAAAACACAATCAACAAAATGGCGCCGCTGCCGGGGATTGTGAATTGATATTGCGAGCATCGCAATAGTTGCTTAATTTTTAGATTTCGAATTTTTGACTTGTGCTTGTAATTTGTTTGGTTTAATGTGCAGCTTTCGTTTTATGCGAGGGCAGATTCCTGTGGACGAACTTCTTTTTGATCCCGAGATCGAAAGAACCGCAAGGAGGCTGAATAGCAGAACGAGACGAAGGAGGCAACAAGCTAGACAACGACAAGAACAAGGAGAAAGTTCTTCTACCACACATCCACCACCGTTCATACTATCATGGAACCACCACCACCGCCCATTTCCACTCCATGTGTAAACAGTCCAAGGAATACTGCTCAGTTTGCCAACCACACGGGAAGGCAAGCCGAGATGAAAACGGGAACTCTTAATTTACTATATGGAAGTCCATTCACCGGAATGGACCATGAAGATCCCTTTGCTTTTCTCACCAAATTTTACGAGATAGCATTGGCGGCCGGAGTTGATCAAGCTCAAGAGCTACCGTTGTTCAGAAGATTATTTCCCCACGCTTTGCTCGGCAAAGCAAAAGATTGGTACTTAGATCAAACACCGGCCGTCATGACAGATTGGAACGTGTTGGAAGAGAAGTTCATCGAAAGATTTTTCTCCCACAACCGGTTCATGGAGTCCAAGACGGCCATCTCAGTGTTTTCACAAGGAACCAACGAATCATTAAATGAGGCATGGGAAAGATTCAAATCCATGCTTCGGAAGTGTAAAGGGCATGGTTTTGATGAATTGACTCAAATCCATATTTTCAAAAATGGACTTCAACCAAACTGCAAGACTTTGTTGGATGCTACCTCGGGTGGTTCTTTATTGTCTAAAAACGCCGAAGAAGCTACAGATATCATAAATCGAATGGCTCTAAATGATCTTCAAAGTCAAAGTAGAGGCAACTCTTTGAAGAAGCCGGGAGTGCTTGAACTTGGGACGAACGATGCCATTCTTGCCCAAAACAAACTCATTTCACAACAAGTGGAACTCTTAACGCAGCAAATAAAAGAGTTGAGAGAACCTTCAAAAGCTAAACAAATAGCTTGTTGTGAGCTTTGCAAAGGTGAGCATGACACCGGATTTTGTCCACCTCCCGGGTTCGAAGAAGTAAACTACATGGCAAACCAACGGGACTACCAACCGAGACAACAACAACAACAACCTTATCAACCACATCCTCAAAATCAACAACAACACTTCCAAGGGAATCAAGGGTTCCAACCTAGGAGTAATTATTACCATAACCAAGGTTATGAGGGTGGTCTTCTAGCCGTCAAAACCCTCCTCAAAATCCTTATCAACCTCAACAACCGCCGGTCGTAACTTCAAAGTTAGAAGAGACATTGACACAATTTATGCAAATGTCAATGGCTAATCAAAAGAGCAACGATGCGGCAATCAAAAATCTCGAGACTCAAGTTGGACAACTTGCTAAGCAACTAGCGGAACAACAACCCGATCCTTCTTTTTCGGCTAACACGCAAACAAATCCTAAGGAGCATTGTAAAGCGATCACGACGAGAAGTGGGAGGGAGTTGATTAGTGAAAATAAAAAAAAGAGATGAGAGTGAACAAAGAGAGGAAAAGAGGAAAAATGAGGAGGAAATATTGGAGGATAATATTGATGGTGAAGTGGGGGAGTGGAGTGAGGAAGAAAGTGAAAAGAACAAAAAGAATGGTGAAGTTGAAAAGAAAGAAAGTGTGGAAATTGAGAAAAATAAGAGTGATGAAGTAATGGGGGAGGAAGTGAAAAAGAAAAGAGCAAGAAGTTCTAGAGTTGCTAAAGGAAAGGAGGTAGTAAGCGCTACTCCAATCCAAAACCTTCCTTATCCACATGCTCCATCTAAAAGGGAGAATGAACGGCATTACGCCCGATTCATGGATATTTTTAAATAACTGCAAATCAACATTCCGTTTGCCAAAGCCTTGGAGCAAATGCCCAAGTATGCCAAATTCATGAAGGACATACTTACAAAAAAATGGAGGTATACGGAACCGGAGACCATTGTCCTAGATGCGAGCTGTAGTGCAATTATTTAAAGGACGCTTCCGAAAAAAGAGGTTGATCCGGGACGAGTTACTTTGCCGGTTAAAATTGGTGATATCTATGTCGGAAAAGGACTAATTGATTTGGGGTCAAGCATTAATCTTATACCATTGTCTATTATAAAGAGGCTTGGCAACATTGAAATTAAGTCCATCCGGATGACGTTGCAATTGGCTGATAAGTCGACTACCCATCCTCATGGTGTAGCCCAAGATGTTTTGGTTAAAGTCGACAAATTCTTTTTCCCGGTCGATTTTATTGTTATTGATATGGAAGAGGACGATGATGCTCCGCTCATTCTGGGCCGACCGTTCATGAAAACCGCGTGCATGATGATAGACGTTGACGACGATTTGATGAAGGTGAGAGTCCAAAATGAAGAAGTTACTTTTGATCTATTCGAAGCAATGAAGCATTCAAAAGATAGAAGTGATAGCTTTCGCATCGATGTGATCGAAGAGGCAATTTTGGAGGTTTCTAAGCATATTCATGAGATATCTCTTATGGAGTTAGCTCTTGATAACTCATTTGAAGTTTTCACAGTTGAAGAAGAGCAAGCTCTTAATGAATGCTTAAGGGAACTTGATGGTTTAAATGAACTACAACCGTGGGAAGTTGAGGAAGAAGACTTGAAGAAGGAGGTTAATGACGAAAAAGCGCCTATTGAATTGAAAATGTTACCTTCTACTTTGAAGTATGTATTCCTAGATGAGACCGAAGCAAAGTCGGTCATCATAAGCAACCTTTTGTCAAATGATGAAGAAGCCCGTTTGATCAATGTGCTAAAAAAAATCAAGAAGCCATGGGTTGGACTCTTTTCGATCTAAAAGGAATTAGTCCTTCCAATTGCATGCACAAGATCTTAATGGAAGAGGATTTTAAGCCGGTAGATCAACCACAACGCCGCTTAAATCCTACTATGAAGGAGGTTGTTAGAAAGGAAGTTGTCAAGTTGTTGGATGCGGGAATGATTTACCCAATTTCGGATAGTCCATGGGTTAGTCCTGTGCATGTGGTTCCGAAGAAAGGTGGAATTACCGTGATCCGAAATGACAAGGATGAGTTGATCCCTACTAAAGTTGCAACGGGGTGGCGAATGTGTATTGATTATAGGCGGTTGAATACCGCAACTCGAAAAGATCATTTTCCACTCCCGTTCATGGATCAAATGCTCGAAAGACTCTCGGGGCAACAATACTATTGTTTCTTGGATGACTATTCCGGGTATAACCAAATTGCGGTTGACCCGGCCGATCATGAAAAGACGGCTTTCACATGTCTGTTTGGAGTTTTCGCATACCGAAAAATGCCCTTTGGGTTGTGCAATGCACCGGCGACTTTCCAAAGATGTGTGCAAGCCATTTTTGCCGACCTTATTGAGAAAACAATGGAAGTCTTCATGGATGACTTCTCGGTATTTGGTGGTTCCTTTAGTTTATGCTTGGCAAACTTGAAAACGGTGCTTGAAAGATGTGTGAAGACCAATCTTGTGCTTAATTGGGAGAAAAGCCACTTCATGGTGACCGATGGGATAGTGCTTGGCCATAAAGTCTCTTCAAGAGGGCTTGAAGTTGATCGTGCTAAGGTTGAAGTGATTGAAAAGTTACCTCCTTCGGTGAATGTGAAGGGAATCCGAAGTTTTTTGGGGCACATCGGGTTCTATCGGCGCTTTATCAAAGACTTCTCAAAGGTAGCTAAGCCTTTGAGTAATTTGCTAGCTAAGGACCAGGTATTTCTCTTAACCGATGAATGTTTGCAAGCTTTTGAGATTTTGAAAGAAAAATTGGTTAACGCTCCAATTATAGTCGCTCCAAATTGGAATTTAAATTTTGAGCTAATGTGTGATGCGAGCGACTATGCAATCGGAGCGGTATTAGGCCAAAGAAAAGAGAAAAATTTTCATGCGATACATTACGCAAGTAAAGTTCTTAATGAGGCTCAAATTAACTATGCCACCACTGAAAAAGAATTACTTGCGATAGTGTATGCGCTTGAAAAGTTTAGGTCTTATCTTATAGGGTCTAAAGTCGTAGTGTATACCGACCACTCGGCGATTAAATATTTGCTCACCAAACCGGATTCGAAGCAAAGGCTCATCCGTTGGATCCTCTTGTTGCAAGAATTTGATGTTGAAATCAAAGACAAGAAAGGATCGGAAAATTTGGTGGCAGATCATTTATCTCGCTTAGTTAATGTGGAGGTTACAGCTTCAGAGAAGGAAATCCGGGAAGAGTTTCCTGATGAAAAACTTTTCAAAATTCAAGTTAGGTCGTGGTTTGCAGACTTTGCGAACCACAAGGCTAGTGGTTATGTGCCTCCCGACCTAACTTCGAACCAAAAAAGGAAGTTTCTTTCGGATGCCAAGTATTACGTATGGGATGACCCGTATTTGTTTAAGTTGGGTAGTGATAACCTTTTAAGGAGATGCGTTACTGGCGATGAAGCGCAGAGCATCCTTTGGCATTGTCACAACTCGCCTTACGGCGGACACTATAATGGGGTGAGAACGGCCACTAAAATCTTTCAGTCAGGATTTTATTGACCCACTATTTTCAAAGACGCACATACCCATGCGCAAAGTTGTGATAGTTTCCAGAGAAGCGGTGGGATTGGTAAGAGAGACGAGATGCCTCTCCAAAATATCCAGGAGGTCGAAGTATTTGATTGTTGGGGCATCGATTTTGTAGGACCATTCCCACCCTCTTATGGTAACGAGTATATGCTTGTCGCAGTTGATTACGTTTCTAAGTGGGTTGAGGCGATCGCCTCACCTCGGGCGGATGCGAAAACGGTAATAATTTTTTTGAAGAAAAACATATTTTCCCGTTTCGGAACCCCCCGAGTGTTGATAAGTGACGGAGGGTCACACTTTTGTAATGCACTGTTGGAAAGCATTTTAAAACATTACGGTGTATCACACAGAGTGGCAACTCCGTATCACCCACAGGCTAATGGGCAAGCCGAGGTCTCTAATCGTGAGATTAAGAGAATTCTCGAAAAAACTGTGTCAAATTCGAAAAAAGAGTGGTCACAAAAATTGGATGAAGCGTTATGGGCATACCGTACCGCCTTTAAAGCTCCAATTGGGCTCACTCCTTTTCAATTGGTGTTTGGTAAAACTTGCCATTTTCCGGTCGAATTGGAGCACAAAGCCTTGTGGGCTCTGAAATTTTTAAATTTTGAAAAGGATTTGGCAGGTGAGAAAAGGAAGGTGCAACTGCTTGAGTTGGAAGAGATGCGCAATGTCGCATATCACTCAAGTTGGTTGTACAAAGAAAAGGTAAAAAAATATCATGACAAAAAGCTTCGAAAGAAAGAATTTATGCCCGGACAGTTGGTCCTATTGTTCAATTCCAGGTTGAAGTTATTCCCCGGAAAGTTGAAATCAAAATGGTCCGGGCCATTTCGGGTCAAAGAAGTTAAGGAGTACGGGGCTATTGTCATTGAGGACATGGAAAAGAAGGAGAGTTGGACCGTTAATGGCCAACGTTTGAAGGTTTATCTCGGCGGTCATGTGGATCGCGAGAGCTGTGCTATTTCTTTGGATGCTCCTCTGTGAGCATCGCACCGTCGAGCTTATCCGACGTTAAACAAGCGCTTGTTAGGAGGCACCCCAACATTGTAAGTATTTACAGTTTTTCTGTGGTGTTGTATTGGGATTCCAATTGTTAAACCTTGCTGAATGTACCAGGAATGCTATATTTGAAAAAAGCACATGTTGTCATGCTCGCTAGGTGCTCGCTAGGCGAAGCAGTAGCGAGCGGATTCGCTAGCTGCTCGCTAGGCGAAGCAGCAACGAGCGCTGCGTGGCAGCACTAATTTAATTCTCAGCAGGCCACTCTTTTGGGCCCAAATGCAATTTTTCTTTTTACAACTCTGAACTGAAGCACTCACACAACTCTCACAAACACTCTCTCACTTTTCATCTCACTCAAACCCTAAACGGTTACATTGCATTGCAAACCTCACTGTGCACTTCAAATTCAATCAATCTCTTTCACTAAGGTTTGCCCTAATTCCATTTCTTTATGTTTGAACTTTGTAGATTTCTGATGTATATGTCATTTAGGGTGAATTTGGGGGAATGGGTACATTAGGTTTTGCATGTGGGTATAGATTTGCATGTACATTAGAACAATGCCGTTCTTGATAAATCATTTTGTTCTGAAATAGATACCATAGGGAGGACATGATTCCCTTGGCTCAACTGATCCTTTTGTTGGTTCTTACAAACATCGCACCCAAGTCTCATACTTCTACCGTGCCGATCCCTGTGGCACACTTGGTACACAGCATCCTCACGATCATCCAGATTGATGTGGCGAGGATTATTGCTTTTGAGCTGAAGTCCGTGATTGAAAGCGGGCTAAAGTCGGGGGCACGAGTGAATTGTCCCCTGGCTTTCCCTTGCCTAATCATGGCTTTGTGCCAGCAAGCGAGGGTGAGGCTACCCTCTAGGGGTCAAGTAAGGATCCCGCCGGCCATTGATGACCGATACGTGGCCAAGTATTGCAAACCGAAGAATGTAAGAAGTAGTTCAGCTGCTGAGGTTACCGGGGCTTCTGATGGTCCTGGTACTTCTACTCTAGGATCCGATCCTTTCCAGCAGGTTGTTTGCAACTACAACTGGGATTGGATGGCGGCAACCCAGCGCGCCATGCTCGATATGCACGATTCTATGCAGCTGTTACAGTTGCAGATGCGCGACCCCTCCGGAGAGCATTCTATGATGACACGTGAGCAGTTTCTGCAGCACGCTAGCTGGCCTGTGGACAGGCCTGTGTTTGGAGAGGGGGCGGGTGTTGGTGCTTCTTCTGGTGCTGCTGATGAAGATGATGATGATGATGATGATGAGGCTACCGGTTCTGAAGCCGGTACTGATGAGGGTTATGAGCCCTTGGAGGGCTAAGTTTATTTTATTTTTCATATTATGTTTTATTTCTATTGTATTTTCAGATTTGTGTATTTTGATGTTGGTTATGTACTTTTGGGGTGTTTTGTCCCCCATGAACAATTTTAAATTTTGAAGTAATATTATTATTTATGTTTTAAATTTCGTTTGTTTTAATAAATTTTTGGTTGGTTGAGTGTCAAATCTTCTAGATTGGTTGCTCCTCAAAGAAGTATCCAATGAAGGTGCATTCGAGCTTGGATGGCAATGATAAAAATAAACAAGTGAATAATGCTAAGGTACATGGTTACCTCCGGCTAGAATTTTAGAATGCATTATGAACTTTACTCTTTTTTGTAATTGAATATTGTCTTTTTGCAACATAATTGAATGAATGTTTCATCTAGGACTTAAAACCACAAATTGTGAGGAAACCTCCATTGTACACTTAAATGCTGGATTCTAATAAGCTTTGTTGATTCATTTGATTCATGCTTTGTCTTTTATTATTGTGAATATGTGGAAGCAATTAGAAATGATCAAGGCACTTGTTTTTTATCGAGCACAACCAGTTTCAAATACAACTTACCTGTGAGCAGGAAGTATTCGTTAACCCCTTTGAGCTTAAACAGTTGAATCTCAGCTTGAAATAAAGCGCGATTTCAAAAATCTTTTTTTTTCTTACAACCCGAAAAATTTTGATAATTGTTCTTTTGCCGTAAAAAGTCAAGAGCATTCACTTAGGGTGAGTAAGAAATAAGTTGGGGAGAACGAAAATGAGAATCGGTAAGTACCACAACTCTTGAAAAACCGAGCAAGCATAAAAAAAAATATATATAAAATATAGAAAAGAGAAACATCTGTTTTGTAAATATGATGTGAAAGAAAAGAAAAAATAGAGAAAATGAAAATGAATGCTTGCTTGGAAGAAAAATAGTGAAAAACAAAAATTGAGTTGTGAAATAAGAGTTGTGAAGGTTTCAAATGAGAAATAAATGGAACGAAGTTGAGATGTGTGAATAATGTACAGTGAATGTCTCTTTTGCATCGGCAATTTCGTTTTCAATGGCCTTAGAAATGACCCTTGTTTGTTAACCTAACCAAGCTTCAACCGAAAAGTCCTTAGTGATCTTCGTGCTTCCACATTACCATTTATAATTGTTAGACATTGTATGAATTGAATTGATTTCTTCATTGTTGTTGGAGAGAGAGATTATTCCCGCGGTTGCAAACACGTAATTTCTTCATTCCTTATTCGAAGAGGAGAGATAGGGTGATTCATTCAAGATAATATTGTTGTGGATAGATACATATTTCGCATTGCTACTAAGTTTTAGTTCTTGTGTATTATTTTATTCTAACCGTTGGAAATTTGTATCTGCTGATTCGCTTGTGTTTGAGCCGTTTTATCCGATTTCGGAGAAACCTTTTTCTTAATGCAAATCCTCTTGTCCTTCAAGAGGCATACTTTGCTTGAGGACAAGCAAGAATCTAGTTGGGGAGAGTTGTTAGATACCCAAAAGTGCTTATTTGAGCTATCAAATATGGGCATCTTTCACTCCATTTCCTTGCTAAAGTGTTCGAAACCACCTTTGTTTTTGATGAATTGCAATACAATGATAAACGATCTTGGTACCTTTAATTTGTGTGTTATTGTGTAGGAATTAGGCATGAAATAATAGAAAATGAAGCCACAAGAAAGTTGGCAAAGGGACCAAAAAAAGGATGCATTCATCAGCTTGCTCGCTAGGCGAGGGCTGTGGCGAAGAGCTCGCTAGGCGAGCGCCCAGCGAGAACCCAGCGAAGAGCTCCAGTATTTTACAGTGGCAAACATCAACAAACTCGCTAGGCGAGCTGCCAGCGAAGGGTGTGGCGAACACGTCCAGACTTGGTCAAAAGCGCAGCCAGCACTCACTCGCTAGGCGAGCCATTAGCGAGCTCCCAGCGAGCAATTCCAGTAGCAAAACCTCCTAAGCTCGCTGGAGCGAAGAGTGAAGCGTGGGCTTCGCCTAGCGAAGGTTTTGTTCGCCTAGCGAACATGCCAATCTGGAAAAGGACATTTCTTTGGGCGCAGGTGCCTCAGGTGCCTATTTTGGGGCTCGCTAGGCGAGCCATTCTGCTCGCGTAGCGAGCATGACAGCTCAGTAGCAGCACTATAAGTAGCAAGGGCTACTTTTTGGAGCCATACTTTTACACCTCCATACTTTTGTACTTTTTAGATATTTTTCCAGCATTGCTCTAGAGATACTTTGTGACCTAGAAATCATTTCTCTTCATCTCTTAAAATCTTTCACAAAAAGAAGGTGGATTCCCATCCAATCTCGATTATTCGACTCGGATGTTGATCAACCTTCTTCCGAAACTTGTTGACCAAGCTACCATGAAAATGAGTAGCTAAGTTCTTCATTTTGTTAAGGTTAGATGTAGATGATCATTAGCTTTGTGTGTAAATGGGATGATCTTCATTTGTAAACTCTTTAATGGTGAATATATGGTGAAAACTTTGTTTTATTGAAAACTCTTTGTGTTGGTTTATGATCGAGAGATGTTTACCAACTCTTGACCTAGGTTTTCATCCAATCTTGTTTGTTAGCTAGAGATAGTAATGAATGATTTTGTTCACCATAAGGTTGAACCAAAAAGTTGTCATTTTGATAGATTGTGTTAGAGATAAACAATGGATCAAAATGGGAAAACTCACAATGTGTGTTAGAGATAAACACATTGGGAGGACTTTGTGAAATAGTTTATCATCTAAAGGAGTTTATAAGTTTTGTTGATCGAACATATACATGCAAAGTGATCGTCGAACCCTAACTTTGGCAATATTTCTCAAATATTAAAACCAAATCTTTTACCGCATTTTATTACACTTTTATGCAAGATACCGTGACTAAACCCAAAACCCCCCTTGTTACTACGAGTTAAGAATTGAAACAACTGTCGAAAGGCGGTGATATCTCACAATCCCTGTGGAGACGATAACAAAAACCCGACACTAAAAACACAATCAACAGTCTGACTGACGCTGCATTAAGATGGTATATGGGGTTGAATAGTGCGAGCATCCGCACTTTCAACGATTTGGGTGAAGCATTTGTAAAGCAGTACAAGTACAACGTTGATATGGCTCCCGACCTAGATCAGTTGAGATCACTGTGTCAGAAGGACAAAGAGACGTTTAAGGAGTATGTTCAGAGATGGAGAGAACTCACTGCTCATATCAACCCTCATTTAAAGGAAAAGGAGATGACTAAGATTTTTCGGAAGACCCTTAACTCATTTTACTATGAGCGGATGATCGCCAGTGCCCCCAGTGATTTTACCGAAATGGTAAACATGGGGATGAGGCTAGAAGAAGGTGTCCTAGAAGGACGATTGTCTAGAGAGGAAGTGTCGTCCAGCAAGAGGTACGATAGCAGTTTTAGTAAGAAGAAGGAAGCAGAAACTAATGCAGTTTCAATTGGGAGGCAAAGGAGGCCTCAGATCAGAAGAAGTTAACCACCCCGTCAACATCATCATCAAGTATCTTTCGTAATTCCCGTGTTTTCAGAAAACCAATCATTACCAATTCAACAACAACAACAACGTCAACAACAACCACAACAACGAACAAACACCTACAATAACAATAATACCAACAATCATCACCAGCCGAATTTTGAGAGAAAGAAGGTCTCTTTCGACCCGATTCCTATGACATATACAAAGCTATACCCGTCATTGGTTCTTAAGAACCTGATACAACCAAGAAATCCTCCGCAAATTCCCGAACCACTTCCATGGTGGTACAAACCGGACCTCCGTTGTGCTTTTCATCAAGGAGCGCCCGGACATGATATTGAGAACTGTTACCCACTCAAGTATGAAGTTTAGAAGCTGGTAAAGAGTGGAATGGTGTCCTTTGAGGACCGTGCACCCAATGTGAAAGCAAACTGTTAGATGCCCAAAAGTGCTTATTAGAGCTATCATATGTGGGCATCTTTCACTCTTTTTCCTTGCTAAAACTGTCAAAACCACATTTGTTTTACATGGAATGCATTACATTGATAAACAAGCTTGGTGCCCTTGATTTGTGTGTTATTGTGCAGGAAAGGCATGAACTAATTGAAAATAAAGACACAAGAAAATTGGCAAAGGAACCAAAGAATACAAGCATTTCATCAGCCTGCTCGCTAGGCGAGGCTGTGGCGAAGCATTGGTTCGCTAGGCGAGTTCCTGGCGAAAAGCTCCAGTAAATTGTCAAATTAATTCGCTAGGCGAGCTCAAGGCGAAGGTGGTAGCGAGTTCGTTCTGTTTTGGTGAAAAATGCAGCCAGCACTCACTCGCTAGGCGAAGCTCTAGCGAGTCCCCAGCGAGCATTCCAGTAGCAAAACCTCTCAACCTCGCTGGGGCGAAGGTTGAAGCGTGTCCTTCGCTAGGCGAAGGTATGTTCGCTAGGCGAACATGACAGTTCAGCAGGCCCTGTTTTCTCTGGGCGCAGGGGCCTTTTGTGCCCATTTTAGACCCTCGCTAGGCGAGCCATTCTGCTCGCCTAGCGAACATGACAGCCCAGCTGTGGTCTATAAGTAGCAGGTGCCACTTTTGGGCACCATACCTCATTTTTACCAACTTTTTCCACTTTGGTACTTTTTTCTAGATATTTTTGCAGCATTGTTCTTGGGATCTTTTATGCCCTAATTTCCATTTCTTTTCATCTAGCAACCATCTTCCACAAAAAGAAGGTGGATTCCCATCCAACTTCGATTATCCGACTTGGATGTTGATCAACCTTCTTTCCTTACTTGCCGACCAAGCTACCATGAAAATGAGTAGCTAAGTCATCCGTTTGTCAAAGTTAGGTTTCACTGATCACTTTGCATGTATTTGCTCGGTCAACAATCTTATAAACTCCTTTAGATGATAAATCATTTCACAAAGTCCTCTCAATATGTTTCTCTCGAACACATATTGTGAGTTTTGCCATTTTGATCCATTGTTTCTCTCGAACACAATCTATCAAAATGACAACTTTTTGGTTCAACCTTATGGTGAACAAAATCATTCGTTACTGTCTCTAGCTAACAAACAAGTTTGGATGAAAACCTAGGTCAAGAGTCGGTAAACATCTCTCGATCATAAACCAACACAAAGAGTTTTAAATAGAAACAAAGTTTTCATCATATATCTACCATTAAAGAGTTTACATATGAGGATCCTTACATTTACACACAAAGCTAGTAATCACCTACATCTAACCTTGACAAACGGATGACTTAGCTACTCATTTTCATGGTAGCTTGGTCGGCAAGTAAGGAAAGAAGGTTGATCAACATCGAAGTCGGATAATCGAAGTTGGATGGGAATCCACCTTCTTTTTGTGGAAGATGGTTGCTAGATGAAAAGAAATGGAAATTAGGGCATAAAAGATCCCAAGAACAATGCTGCAAAAATATCTAGAAAAAAGTACCAAAGTGGAAAAAGTTGGTAAAAATGAGGTATGGTGCCAAAAAGTGGCACCTGCTACTTATAGACCACAGCTGGGCTGTCATGTTCGCTAGGCGAGCAGAATGGCTCACCTAGCGAGGGTCTAAAATGGGCACAAAAGGCCCCTGCGCCCAGAGAAAACAGGGCCTGCTGAACTGTCATGTTCGCCTAGCGAACATACCTTCGCCTAGCGAAGGACACGCTTCAACCTTCGCCCCAGCGAGGTTGAGAGGTTTTGCTACTGGAATGCTCGCTGGGGACTCGCTAGAGCTTCGCCTAGCGAGTGAGTGCTGGCTGCGTTTTTCACCAAAATAGAACGAACTCGCTACCACCTTCGCCTTGAGCTCGCCTAGCGAATTAATTTGACAATTTACTGGAGCTTTTCGCCAGGAACTCGCCTAGCGAACCAATGCTTCGCCACAGCCTCGCCTAGCGAGCAGGCTGATGAAATGCTTGTATTCTTTGGTTCCTTTGCCAATTTTCTTGTGTCTTTATTTTCAATTAGTTCATGCCTTTCCTGCACAATAACACACAAATCAAGGGCACCAAGCTTGTTTATCAATGTAATGCATTCCATGTAAAACAAATGTGGTTTTGACAGTTTTAGCAAGGAAAAAGAGTGAAAGATGCCCACATATGATAGCTCTAATAAGCACTTTTGGGCATCTAACAACTCTCCCCAACTAGATTCTTGCTTGTCCTCAAGCAAAGTATGCCTCTTGAAGGACAAGAGGATTTGCTTAAAGAAAATGGTTTCTCCGAAGTTGGATAAACGACTCAAACACAAGCGAAATCAGCAAATACAAGTTCCCAACGGTTCGAATAAAATAATACATAAGAACTAAAACTTAAATAGCAATGCAAAATATTTATCTATCTACAACAATACTATTCTGAATGAATCATCCTATCTCTCCTCTTCGAATAAGGAATGAAGATTTTGCGCGTTTGCAACCGCGGGACTAATCTCACTCTCTAACAAATAATGAAGAAATCAAATAGATTCATACAATGTCTAACAATTAAAAATGGTATTGTGGAAGCATAAAGATCACTAAGGGCTTTTCGGTTGAAGCTTGGTTAGGTTAACAAACAAGGGTCATTTCTAAGGCCATTGAAACGAAAGTGCCGATGCAAAAGAGACATTCACAGTATTATTCACACTACTCGACTTTGTTTCATTTGTTTCTTATTTGAAACCTTCACAACACATATTTCACAACTCAATTTTTATTTTTCACTATTTTTCTTCCAAGCAAGCATTCATTTTCATTTTTTTCTATTTTTGTTCTTTTCTTTCACATCAAATATACAAAACAGATGTTTCTTTTCTATATTTTCTATACATATATTTTTCTATGCTTGCTCGGTTTTTCTTTTCTTTTTCAAGAGTTGTGGTACTTACCAATTCTTTTTCGTTCTCCCCAACTTATTTCTTCCACACCCTAAGTGAATGCTCTTAACTTTTTACGGCAAAAGAACAATAATCAAGATTTTTCGGGTTGTAAAAAAAAGATTTTTGAGATCTCGCTTTATTTCAAGCCGAGATTCAACTGTTTAGGCTCAAAGGGGTTAACAAATACTCTCTCTGCTCACAGGTAAGTTGTTTTTGGATGTAGTTGTGCTCGAAAGAAAACAAGTGCCTTGATCATTTCTAATTGCTTCCACAATTTCACAATAATAAAAGACAAATAATGAATCACATGAATCAACAAAACTTATTAGAATCCAGCATTTAAGTGAACAATGGAGGTTTCCTCACAATTTGTGGTTTTAAGTTCTAGATGAAGCATTCATTCAAATATGTTGCAAAAAGACAATATTCAATTTACCAAAAAGAGTAAAGTTCCTAATGCATTCTAAAATTCTAGCCGACGGTAACCATGTACCTTAGCTTCATTCACTTGTTTATTCTTATCATTGCCATCCAAGCTCGGATGCACCTTCATTGGGTACTTCTCGAGGAGCAACCAATCTAGAAGGGTTTGTCACTCAATCAACCAAAAATTTATTAAACACACAAAATTAAAAACATAAATAAATATCATTAACTGAAAATATAAATTTGTTCATGGGGGACAAAACACCCCAATAGTACAACACCATGGTCAAAATACAAAATCCGAAGATAAAAATAGAAATGACATAAAAACTGAAAAAATACAAAAACTTAACCCACTAATGGCTCAGGACTCCTCCTCACTACCGGCCTCAGAACCGGTAGCCTCATCATCATCATCAGCATCATCAGCATCAGCACCCACCCCCTCACCATAGACTGGCCTGTCCACAGGCCAATTAGCGTTAAGCATAAACTGCTCACGCGCCAACAATGCTCGAGCACCGGAGGGGTCATTACCTTGCAGTTCCAACCTCTGCATACTGTTGTGCATATCAATCATAGCTCTCTGGGATGCTGCCATCCACTCAAAACTGTAGTCACACACCGCTCGTAGGTAGGGATCAAGCCCGGGAGTAGAAGCACTAGGACCATCAGAAGCCCTAGTACTTCCTGAGGCTGCACTGCCACCGGTAGTCTTTGGTCTACAATATTTAGCCACATACCGATCATCGATAGGTGCCGGGATCCTAACCTGCCCACGAGACGGAAGTCTCACCCTTGCCTGAACGCATAAGCTCATGATCAAACACGGGAAAGCCAGGGGACAATTAACACGAGCCCCCGACTTAAGCCCGCTCTCGACCACGGTCTTCAGCTCATTGGCGATTATCCTCGCCACATCTATTTCGACATTTGTGAGGATGGAATGGACTAAATGTGCCACTGGGATCGGCACAGTAGAGGTGTGTGATTTGGGCTGGATGTTGGTCAAAACCAAGAGCAGTATCAGCTGAGCCATGGGAGTCATGTCCTCCCGGTGATACCTCACTGGAACCCCAGATGGGTTCGGCTCAACAGATTTCCCAGGTAAAAGCAGGTCGGCGGTAATGGCAGGAACATCTCGGTGAAGCCTGAGGTCGGTGTGGTATTGGTCTCTCTGGTCAGCTCCCAGCTGGAGCGGTTCCCCAAGGATTCGGTTGATAGCATCCCGGTCAAATGGAATTGGACGCCCGGCAACTCTAGAAACCCAAGTAAAGGGCTCGTCGTCGTCGGGCAGTGCGTTAGCATAAAACTCCCGCACTGTCGCAATGTCGTAATGCTCTAAGGGACTTATCAACCTATCCCACTTCTTTGCGTCTATCAACCCGGCGAAAGTTCTGTAAGTGCCCTGTGGGTTGATCAGAAATCGCTTCTCTGGAAGTATTTTTCGCTTCTCCAGAGCAATGTACCGTGCAGCCTGTTTTGGACCGACAAACTTGTCGGTATCGAATTGAATAGGCACGGTCCGGGAAGTAGTTGCTCCCTTTCTTTTCTTACCAGCTCCAGACCTTGACTCCATCTGCAAAATATACAAAGAAACAACACACACCAAACAACAGATTAGCCATCAAAGCATAATTTAAAATACTGCCTTGCTCGCTGCTGCTTCGCCTAGCGAAGTGGCAGCGAATGCTCGCCCCAGGTTCGCCTAGCGAGTGCTAGCGAACCTTACGGGTTTTGGGGTTTTCTGCATTTTCAAAGATTTTTCCCCCAATACCCATACTCTAATGGTTCCCACATCAGAACCTAATGATTTCTCATGGCAATTAATCGTTCTATGCTATTGGGGATTGCCTAATTGCATGCAAAACCTAAAGTAAAACTAAATCCCCAATTTGAAAACCTAAATCTTCAAAACTTGCAAACTCCAAAATACCACATGCAACCTCAATGTTCCCATACCACACTCATCCTATTTGCTATTCACATTTGGAAATTAAGAGTTCAAACAAAAAGACAAATGTAGTAGGGCAAACCTTAGTTACACGGATTCGGGAAATGTGAAGTGAGAAGAGTTCGCAATCGACCGAAACGAGCAAGTGTGTTGGTGATAAAGATGCAAATGAGAGAGTTTGAGAAGCCTAGCACAAATTCCTCAGCAGAGCCGTTCAGAAATTTTTTTGAAGGTTTGGGGCAAAATGGCCCTGCTGAGATTTAAATAGTAAACAGTACTGCAGCGCTCGCTGCTGCCTCGCCTAGCGAGCAGCTAGCGAGCATGCTCGCTACTGCCTCGCCTAGCGAGCTGCAAGCGAGCATGACAGCAAGTGCAATGGCAAATGCAGCACTTGCAAGTCATCCAGCATGGGTTTAGCACAGTGTACTTAATACAACATAAAACATAAAACAGTAAATACTTACAATGTTGGGGTGCCTCCCAACTAGCGCTTGTTTAACGTCGGCTAAGCTCGACGGTGCGATGCTCACAGAGGAGCATCGAGCGGCTGAGCACAACTCTCGCGATCCACATGACCGCCGAGATACACTTTCAATCGTTGGCCATTCACGGTCCAACTATCTTTCTTGTCCATGTCTTCAATGACAATGGCCCCGTACTCTTTTACTTCTTTCACCCGAAATGGCCCGGACCATTTTGATTTCAACTTCCCGGGAAACAATTTCAACCGGGAGTTAAACAATAAGACCAATTGTCCGGGCACAAATTCTTTGTTACGGAGCTTCTTGTCGTGATACTTCTTTGCTTTTTCCTTATACAACCAACTTGAGTGGTATGCGGCATTGCGCATCTCCTCCAACTCAAGTAATTGTACTTTCCTTTTGTTACCGGCCAACTCATGTTCAAAATTTAAAAACTTTAGGGCACACAAGGCCTTGTGCTCCAATTCAACCGACAAATGGCAAGTTTTACCAAATACCAATTGAAAGGGAGTTAGGCCAATTGGAGCTTTAAAGGCCGTACGGTAGGCCCATAATGCTTCGTCCAATTTTTGGGACCACTCTTTTTTAGAATTAGACACGGTTTTTTCTAGGATTCTCTTAATCTCTCGATTAGAGACCTCCGCTTGCCCGTTAGCCTGAGGGTGGTACGAAGTTGTCACCCTATGCGATACACCATAATGTTTTAGAATTGTTTCCAAAGGTGCATTGCAAAAGTGTGACCCTCCGTCACTTATCAACACTCGGGGGGTTCCAAAACGGGAAAATATGTTTTTCTTTAAAAATTTTATCACCGTTTTGGCATCCGCCCGAGGTGAGGCAATCGCCTCAACCCACTTAGAGACATAATCAACACAACAAGCATGTACTCATTCCCATAAGAGGGTGGGAAAGGTCCTACGAAATCTATGCCCCAACAATCAAACACTTCCACTTCTTGGATATTTTGGAGAGGCATCTCATCTCTCTTACCTATCCCACCACTTCTTTGGCAACTGTCACAACTTTGCGCATGGGTATGTGCGTCTTTGAAAATAGTTGGCCAATAAAAACCCGATTGAAGAATTTTAGTGGCCGTTCTAACCCCATTATAATGTCCGCCATAAGGCGAGTTGTGACAATGCCAAAGGATGCTCTGGGCTTCATCACCAGTTACGCATCTCCTTAACAGGTTATCGCTACCCAACTTAAACAAGTATGGGTCATCCCAAACATAATACTTCGCATCCGAAAGGAACTTCCTCTTTTGGTTCGAAGTTAGGTCGGCAGGCTCAAAACCACTAGCCTTGTGGTTTGCAAAGTCTGCAAACCACGGCCTAACTTGAACCTTAAACAGTTTTTCATCAGGAAATTCTTCCCGGATTTCCTTTTCAGATGCGGTAACCTCGACATTCACTAAGCGGGATAAATGATCCGCTACCAAGTTTTCCGACCCCTTCTTGTCTTTGATTTCGACATCGAATTCTTGTAACAAGAGGATCTAACGGATGAGCCTTTGCTTCGAATCCGGCTTGGTTAGCAGATATATAATCGCCGCGTGGTCGGTGTACACCACGACTTTAGACCCTATAAGATAGGACCTAAACTTTTCTAGCGCATACACTATTGCGAGTAGTTCTTTTTCCGTTGTGGCATAATTTATTTGAGCCTCGTTAAGAACCTTACTCGCATAATGTATCGCATGAAAAGTTTTGTCTTTTCTTTGGCCAAGTACCGCTCCAACAGCATAGTCACTCGCGTCACACATTAGTTCAAAATTTTCATTCCAATCGGGAGCGACTATTATTGGAGCGGTAACCAATTTTTCTTTTAAAACCTCAAAAGCTTGCAAACAATCTTCGGTGAAGAGAAATACCTGGTCCTTGGCGAGCAAATTGCTCAAAGGCTTAGCCACCTTTGAGAAGTCCTTGATGAAGCGCCGGTAGAACCCCGCGTGCCCCAAAAAGCTACGGATGCCCTTCACATTCACCGGAGGGGGTAATTTTTCAATTACTTCAACCTTAGCTCTATCCACTTCAAGCCCCCTTTTAGAGACTTTGTGGCCTAGCACGATCCCCTCGGTCACCATGAAGTGACACTTTTCCCAATTTAGCACCAAATTGGTCTTCACACACCTTTCCAACACCGTCTTCAAATTTGCCAAGCATAGACTAAACGTCCCACCAAATACCGAGAAGTCATCCATGAAGACTTCCATTGTTTTCTCTATCAGATCGGCAAAAATGGCTTGGACACATCGTTGGAAGGTCGCCGGTGCATTGCACAGCCCAAAGGGCATTTTTCTGTATGCGAACACTCCAAACGGACACGTGAAAGCCGTCTTCTCATGATCAACCGGGTCAACCGCAATTTGGTTGTACCCGGAGTAGCCGTCCAAAAAACAATAGTATTGTTGGCCCGATAGTCTTTCAAGCATTTGATCCATAAATGGGAGTGGGAAATGGTCCTTACGAGTCGCGGTATTCAACTGTCTATAATCTATACACATTCTCCACCCCGTGGCAACTTTAGTCGGGATCAATTCGTCTTTGTCATTTCGGATTACGGTGATTCCACCCTTCTTCGGAACCACGTGCACGGGACTAACCCACGGACTATCCGAGATCGGGTAAATCATTCCCGCATCCAATAGCTTCACCACTTCCTTTCTTACAACCTCCTTCATCGTAGGATTTAAGCGGCGTTGTGGTTGAGCTACCGGCTTGAAATCCTCCTCCATCAAAATCTTGTGCATACAATAGGATGGACTTATTCCTTTTAGATCGGAAAGAGTCCAACCCATAGCTTCTTGATTGGTTTTTAGCACAATGATTAGACGGGCTTCTTCTTCTTTTGTCAAAAGGTTGCTTATGATGACCGGCTTTGCCTCGGTCTCATCTAGAAACACATATTTCAAAGTCGAAGGTAACTCTTTTAATTCAATTGGCGCTTTCTCGTCAATTACCTCCTTCTTCAAATTTCTTCCTCTACTTCCCACGGTTGTAGGTCTTCCAAACTATCAAGTTCCTTTAAGCATTCCTCAAGAGCTAGCTCCTCTTCAACAGTGAAAACCTCCAATGAGTCGTCAAGAGCTAACTCCATAGGAGATATCTCATGAATATGCTTTGAAACCTCTATAATAGCGTCTTCAATCACATCGATGCGAAAGCTATCATTTCTATCCTTGGAATGCTTCATCGCCTCGAATAGATCAAATGTGACTTCCTCATTTTGAACCCGCACCTTCATTAAACCGTCATCAACATCTATCATCATTCTTGCGGTCTTCATGAATGGTCGGCCCAATATGAGCGGAGCATCATCATCTTCCTCCATATCAATTACAATAAAATCCACCGGGAAAAAGAATTTGTCGACCTTCACCAACACATCTTGGGCTACGCCATGAGGATGGGTCGTCGACTTATCCGCCAATTGCAATGTCATTCGGATGGACTTAATCTCGATGTTGCCAAGCCTCTTGATAATTGACAAAGGTATAAGATTAATGCTCGACCCCAAGTCAATAAGTCCCTTCCCGACATAAACGTCACCAATCTTAACCGGCAATGTAACTCTTCCCGGATCAACCTCTTTCTTAGGAAGCGTCCTTTGAATAATGGCACTACAGCTCGCATCAAGGACGATGGTCTCCGGTTCCGTATACCTCCGCTTTTTGGTTAGTATGTCCTTCATGAATTTGGCATACTTTGGCATTTGTTCCAAGGCTTCAGCAAACGGAATGTTGATTTGCAACTGTTTAAAAATATCCATGAACCGGGCGTAATGCCGTTCATTCTCCCTTTTGGAAGGAGCATGAGGATAAGGAAGGTTTTGGATAGGAGTAGCGCTCACTACCTCCTTTCCCTTTACAATTCTAGCACTTTTCCATCTAGGCTTCTTCACTACCTCCCTTATTACCTCATCACTTTTATTTTCCTCAATCTCCACACCTTTTTCTTTTCAACTTCACCATTATTTTTATTCTTTTCAACTACTTCCTCATCACTCCACACTCCTACTTCACCATCAACATTTTCCTCTACTATTTCCTCCTCAATTTCTTTCTCTTTCTCTCTTCGTTCACTCTCAACTCTTTTTTCATTCTCACTACCCAACTCCCTTCCACTTCTCGTCATAATCGCCTTACAATGCTCCTTAGGATTTGTTTGCGTATTAGCCGAAAAAGAAGGACCGGTTTGTTGTTCAGCGAGTTGCTTGGCAAGTTGCCCAACTTGAGTTTCAAGATTTTTTATGGCCGCGTCATTACTCTTTTGATTGGCCATTGACATTTGCATGAATTGCGTCAATGTCTTCTCCATTTAGAATTGACGACCGGCGGTTGTTGAGATTGATACGGATTTTGGGGAGGGTTTTGACGGCTAGAAGAACCACCTCCATAACCTTGGTTATGATAATAAATGTTGCTTCTAGGTTGGAACCCTTGGAGTTGTGTGTGTTGTTGTTGTTGTGTGGTTGTGTTGATAAGGTTGTTGTTGTCTCGGTTGATAGTCCCGTTGATTGGCCATGTAGTTTACTTCGTCAAAACCGGGAGGTGGACAAAATCCGGTGTCATGTTCACCTTTACAAAGTTCACAACAAGCTATTTGTTTAGCTTTTGACGGTTCTCTTAACTCTTTGATTTGTTGCGTTAAGAGTTCCACTTGTTGTGAGATGAGCTTGTTTTGGGCAAGGATGGCATCATTCATCCCTAACTCAAGCACTCCCGCCTTCTTCAAAGAATTTCCACGACTTTGACTCTGAAGATCATTTAGAGCCATTTGATTGATAATGTTGGTGGCTTCTTCGGCACTTTTTGACATCAACGAGCCACCCGAGGTGGCATCCAATGCCGTTTTGCAGTTTGGTTGAAGTCCATTTCTGAAGATATGGATTTGAGTTAATTCATCAAATCCATGCCCTTTACATTTCCTAAGCATGGACTTGAATCTCTCCCACGCTTCATTCAAAGATTCACTGGTTCCTTGAGAAAACACCGAGATGGCCGTCTTTGATTCCATGAATCAGTTATGGGAGAAAAATCTTTCAATGAATTTCTCTTCTAACACGTTCCAGTCTGTCATTACGGCTGGTGTTTGATCGAGATACCAATCCTTTGCTTTACCGAGCAAAGCGTGGGGAAATAATCGTCTGAACAACGGAAGCTCCTGAGCCTGATCCACTCCGGCAGCCAATGCTATCTCATAAAATTTTGTGAGAAAAGCAAATGGGTCTTCATGGTCCATTCCGGTGAATGGACTCCCATATAATAAATTCAGAGTTCCCGTCTTCATCTCAGCTTGCCTTCCTGTGTGGTTGGCAAACTGAGCGGTGTTCCTTGGACTATTGATACATGGAGTAGAAATAGGTGGTGGTGGTTGTGGCTCCATGTTTGGTATGAATGGGTGTGGATTTGTGGTTGAAGAACTTTCTCCTTGCTCTTGGCGTTGTCTAGCCTGTTGCCTCCTACGTCTCGTTTTACTATTGAGCCTCCTTGCGGTTCTCTCGATCTCAGGATCAAAAAGAAGTTCGTCCACAGGGATTTGCCCTCGCATAAAACGTAAGCTGCACACTAAACCAAACAAATTACAAGCACAAGTCAAAAATTCACAAGCTAAAACTTAAACAACCATTGCGATGCTCGCAATATCAATTTACAATCCCCGGCAACGGCGCCATTTTGTTGAAATGTATATTTCGTGTCGGGTTTTTGTTATCGTATCCACAGGGATTGTAAGATATCACCGCCGTTCGATGGTTGTATTAATCTTAACTTAATGTAACAATAGGGATCCTCATATGTAAACTCTTTAATGGTAGATATATGATGAAAACTTTGTTTCTATTTAAAACTCTTTGTGTTGGTTTATGATCGAGAGATGTTTACCGACTCTTGACCTAGGTTTTCATCCAAACTTGTTTGTTAGCTAGAGACAGTAACGAATGATTTTGTTCACCATAAGGTTGAACCAAAAAGTTGTCACTTTGATAGATTGTGTTCGAGAGAAACAATGGATCAAAATGGTAAAACTCACAATATGTGTTCGAGAGAAACATATTGAGAGGACTTTGTGAAATGATTTATCATCTAAAGGAGTTTATAAGATTGTTGACCGAGCAAATACATGCAAAGTGATCATTGAAACCTAACTTTGACAATATTTCTCATATTAATCAAAACATAACTTTTACCGCAATTAATTACTTTTTATGCAAGATAACTTGATTAAAACCAAAACCCTATCGTTACATTTAGTTAAGATTAAAACAACCATCGAACGGCGGAGATATCTTACAATCTCTGTGGATACGATAACAAAAACCCGACACGAAATATGCTTTCAACACAAACCCACTACCCGCCCATGGAAATTCATCTATTAATATGGTGGACGGTTGTCCAGGGGAGTTCAAAGTGTTCGATGTCCGTTTCATTAGGAGATCCTTGGTGACGATGCACAAGGATATTTGCCTGGTTAGTGAATGTGAGCATGGCCATGATGGTTGTGCTATCTGCAGTGTTAATCCAAGAGGTTGTGAGATTGTGAAGAGGGACATCCAGCGGTTGATGGATGAAGGCTTGATCCAGATTGTTCAATCCCATCACTTAGGTGATGATGTGAATGTCATTGTTCCCGTGTTTAAGAATCCCGAGAGAGTGGTGATTTAGTATGATAGAAGCAATAGTAACAGTATTAGCCATAGATCAATATCTCCATTGGTTATACGGTTGGCGGGTCCAGTCCCGTATGCATCCGATACGACTGTTCCTTATCAGTACAATGCAACTATGGTGAAGGATGGTCAAGAGGTTCCATTACCTATGACCAGTTCTGTCGTGAGCATTGTTGATGTTACCAAGGTGATCCGTAGTGGTTGAGTGTTTGGGCCGGTGTTCCCAAAAGATGTAGAAGATGGTTCAGTTGGTAAGAAAGTAGAATTGCATGCAGTAGATCTAGTTAGTGCTCCAAAGCATCAGTCTGGTGAATCCAACAATTTGAAGACTAACGATGATGATGAGGTATTTCGATTGATAAAGAAGAGTGAGTTCAATATGGTGGAGCAACTGCTCCGAACCCCCTCAAAGATTTCAGTGTTGTCTCTGCTTATGAATTCAGAAGCGCACAGAGAAGCACTGCAAAGAGTTCTTGAGCAAGCTTTCGTGGAACATGATGTTACGGTGGATCAGTTTGATCATATTGTAGCTAACATCACTTCCTGCAATAATCTCAGTTTCCGTGATGAAGAACTCCCTAAGGAGGGTAGAAATCATAACTTGGCTTTGCATATTTCCATAAATTGCAAAGATGACGCTTTATCCAATGTGCTAATTGACACCGGATCTTCGTTGAATGTGCTGCCAAAGTCAACATTATCAAACATAACAATGAGCACCTATGAGATATAGTGGTGTAATCGTCAAAGCTTTTGATGGTTCGCGCAAGACTGTCATTGGCGAAGTGGACCTTCTAGTGAAGATAGGTCAGAGTGACTTCCAGATTACTTTTCAAGTAATGGATATCCACCCGACCTACAGTTGTCTGTTGGGAAGGCCATGGATCCATGAGGCAGGAGTTGTTACCTCCATATTGCATCAGAAGTTCAAATTTGTCAAGAATGGGAAGTTAGTCATCATTGGCAGGGAGAAGGCGTTGTTTGTTAGCGACATGTTATCTTTCTCTTATGTTGAAGCTGAGGATGAGGTTGGAACTCCGTTCCAAGCCTTATCTATTGCTGCTGAAAAGAGAGTTGGGGCACCTATGTCCTCATTGAAAGATGCAAGGAAGATTGTCGAAGAAGGAATTGTTGACCAATGGGGACGAGTGGTAGAGGTCTCCGATAACAAGAACAGAACGGATCTGGGTTTTCAGCAAGGTTCGTCAGCTGCTAGATCAGAGGATATGCAACTCAGCTTCCGTAACGGAGGGTTCATTCATGGCAATGAACAACACTTAGATGTTGTGCTAGAGGACGATGAAGAGGAAAACTGCACCAATTTCGTGACGCATGGAAAGGCTTGCGACAATTGGATTGTTGTTGATATTCCTGTATGCATTGATCTAAGTAATTGCTTTTATTTGTTTTCAAAAATCCTTATCATATGCCTAAGGGATAAGTGAACATTGTTTGGGCATTTCAAATTGATCATTAATAAAGTATAATTCTATTCATCCACATCTATGATATTTTGTTTTACTTTTTGTTTTATTCTGAAATTGGTAATCACAAAAAACATAAGTAAATAATATAATTATCCATCTGCATAATATTTGGTCACAGATTCACCTCTCTAAAATCAAAGTATCAAATCATTATGCAGGTTGGTTTCTAACCCCATTGAGTACAATGATCCTTCTCCTTCTCCAAATTTTGAATTCCCTGTGTTTGAGGCTGAGGAGGAAAGTGATGAAGAAGTGAGTGATGAATTGTCTCGTCTTCTTGAGCATGAAGGAAAAGCCATTCTGCCATTCGAATAGCAGATTGAGTTAGTCAACTTGGGTTCCGAGGATGATGTGAAGGAAGTCAAGATTGGGTTTCGACTGTGTCCAGATGTTAAGAAGGGGTTGATTGATCTTCTTCGAGAATATTTAGATGTGTTTGCTTAGTCCTATCAAGACATTCCTGGTTTGGATTCTGAGATAATGGAGCATAGATTACCGTTGAAGCCAGAATGCCTGCCAGTCAAGCAGAAGTTGAGAAGAACGCATCTTGATATGGCAGTGAAGATCAAAGAAGAAGTGCATAAGCAAGTGTATGCCGGTTTCCCTGTGATCGCTGAGTATTCGCAATGGGTGGCCAATATTGTGCATGTACCTAAGAAGGATGGAAAAGTCCGCATGTGTGTTGATTACAGAGATTTGAATAAAGTCAGTCCAAAATATGATTTCCCTCTACCACACATTGATATGTTGGTAGACAATACAACTAAATTCAAAGTCTTTTCATTTATGGACGGATTTTCCGGTTATAATCAGATTAAGATGGCACCCAAAGATATGGATAAGACCATATTCATTACACCTTAGGGAACATTATGTTATAGAGTGATGCCTTTCGGTTTGAAGAATGATGGTGTAACTTACCAAAGAGCAATTACTACTCTTTTTCATGATATGATGCATAAAGAGATTGAAGTCTATATTGATGATATGATTGCTAAATCTATTGATGAAGAGGAACATGTTGAGCATTTGTTGAAGCTATTCCAGCGTTTGAGTAAGTATAAACTCTGCTTGAATCCCAATAAGTGTACTTTTGGTGTTCGTTCTGGTAAGTTGTTGGGCTTTATTATCAGCGAGAAGGGTATTGAAGTTGATCCTGCCAAGGTCAAAGCAATACAAGAGATGTCTGCGCCCAAAACTGAGAAGCAAGTTAGAGGTTTTCTCGGTCGCTTCAATTATATATCAAGATTCATTTCACACATGACTCCCACATGTGCGCTATATTCAAGCTTCTTCAGAAAGATCAGTCTTGTGATTGGACCGAAGATTGCCATAAAGCTTTTGACAGTATCAAAGAGTACTTGTTTGAGCCTCCGATTTTGTCTCCGCCCGTTGAAGGAAGACCGTTGATTATGTATTTGACTGTGCTTGAAGATAGTATGGGTTGTGCTCTTGGCCAGCAAGATGAGACTGGAAAGAAAGAATTTTCAATTTACTACCTCAGTAAGAAATTCACCGATTGCGAGACTCGGTATTCTATGCTAGAGAAAACTTGTTGTGCATTGGCTTGGGTTGCTAAGCGTCTGCGTCAATATATGTTGAATCATACCAATTGATTGATATCCAAAATGGATCCAATCAAGTATATATTTGAGAAGCTTGTTTTAACTGGGAGAATTGCCCGTTGACAGATATTGTTATCGGAGTATGATATCGAATACCGATCTCAGAAAGCAATCAAAGGTAGTATCTTGGCTGACCATTTGGCTCACCAACTGATTGAAAGATAAGAAGACTTTGAGAAGATTAGTCGGCAACTTCTACCTGAATGGTGATGTTTTGTACAAGAGAAACTTCGATATGGTTTTGCTCAGATGCGTGGATAGACACGAAGAAGACCTATTGATGACTGAAGTCCATGAAGGTTCCTTTGGTACTCACTCCAATAGACATGCAACGACAAAGAAGATGTTGCGAACAAGTTACTATTGGCTGACAATGGAATCTGAATGTTGCAAGTTTATGAAGAAATGTCACAAGTGTCAAATATATGCGGATAAGATTCATGTTCCTCCGACGCTGTTGAACGTAATTTCCTCCCCATGACCCTTCTCCATGTGGGGAATTGATATGATTGGCATGATTGAGCCCAAAGCTTCGAACGAACATCGTTTCATTTTAGTGGCAATGTAATAGGTTGAAGCAGCATCGTATGCTAATGTAACCAAGCAAGTCGTCATAAGGTTTATCAAGAATCAGATCATATACCATTATGGTGTGCCAAGTAAGATCATTACTGATAATGGATCGAACTTGAATAACAATATGGTGGAAGCTCTTTACAAAGACTTCAAGATATCACATCATAATTCTTCTCCCTACAGACCTAAGACGAATGGGGTTGTTGAAGCTGCAAAAAAGAACATCAAGAAGATTATTCAGAAGATGGTTGTAACATATAAAGATTGGCATGAGATGCTCCCATTTGCTTTGCACAGGTATCGTACATCCATTCGCACTTCAACAGGGGCAATCCCTTTCTCTCTTGTATATGGCATGAAAGCAGTTCTCCCGGTAGAGGTGGGGATCCCCTCATTGCGTGTGCTCATGGAAGCCAAGTTGACAAAGGCTGAATGGTGCCAGACCAGGTATGATTAGTTGAATTTGATAGAAGAGAAGAGATTGACTGCCATGTGTCATGGTTAGTTGTATCAGCAGAGAATGAAAAAAGCTTTTGATAAGAAGGTCAGATCTCGCGTATTCAGAGAAGGTGATCTTGTGCTCAAAAAGATTCTATCTTTCAAAACAGATTCTAGGGGCAAATGGACTCCTAATTATGAAGGCACATATGTTGTTAAGAGAGCATTTTCAGGCGGTGTTTTGATCCTTACAACTATGGATGGTGAAGAGTTCACTCGTCCTGTTAACGCCGATGCAGTCAAGAAATACTTCGTCTAAAAAAAACAGCTCCCTAAGTTAAAAATCCGAAAGGGTGGCTTAGGCAAAAATGAGCGTCTCGATGGATTGAAAACCCGAAAGAGCGATCCAGGCAAAAATTAGAGACATAAAACAGAAAAGAATTATCCCGATAAATTGAGTACCCCACCTTGGGGCAATTTATGCAAAAGTTAAGGATTATGGCAAGTAACTGCATCCTGCTGATCTTCAGTGTTGAAGTCGTTTTGAGCACAATGGTCGATGGTGATTCATAATGCCCAGCAGCAGTCGAGAGCATAGTAGATATCAAAAGTTGGTAGAAGGATTAGTGATCATTGTATTCAATGTAACCATTTTCCATGAAAATTACCATTTTCAACTTTGTAAAGATCTATGGAGTCTTGTCATTCACAGACTACCATTCCAATAAATAAAGTTGAGCTTTTATCCAATTATTTCCACTCTTATTTATTTCAGCCAAATAGTTTTAAATTTTGTTATGATCATTTTTGAAATTAAAGTTTTAAATCAAAATCATTTTTCTTAAACATATAAAAGCATGAATTTTAAGCAATTGAATTCACTTAAAAGAATATCAACAGTGGATCGAAAACAATAAGCCCTAAATGTGAAGCATTATTGGTTCTCTCCAAGCAGTATGCGCATGTCTCTTTCATCCCTGGAAGTATAGACGCAACACTCAGTAGTTGTTGATTTCCCCGAGCAGGTTTTGTTCACTATTTCCCCAGTGGAATAGCTAGCTGAGTTGATTGATCGGTCCCCCTGCGGAATTTAGTGTGCATTCCCCGACCGATTTTTGGTCTCCAGCAAAGTAAGAACAATATCCTCGACAGTTCGTGTAGGTGCGGCAGAACTTCAGTTTCCCTACCAATTGCCGTCAGATTCGCTCCCAGTCAGAGTTTCCTCCTGGTTCATGAGAAGCTATTTGTGTTTATCCTCTGCATGATTGTCTCCCATTTGATATGGTGTTTACCTAAAATTCCCCACAGACTCGATAACGGTTTCCTCAACAGATCTTCTCTTTTCTTCCCTAGGTAGGGTTGAGCCTTTGGGATGTTGATCTCTCTTTTCTCCAGTTGTTGTCTCCCTTTTTGTGGATTGATCGAGAATTGTATCGATGATTCAAATCTACTACACCTTTGTATCCTTTGTGATTGTTTTGTCAGCATAATCATCATATATACATATACATATACTTATACACTCATATAATCTCATTATTGCATCATCACAATTGTTAATTCATTCCTGTGATCTTAATACTCTGGTATGGTGGTACTTTATCCCCATACAAGTTTGATGTCTGTCCTCCTTCAATTGTAGAGTGTCAGCCATCTAAGCAGAAAGACTTTAACCTTTCTCCTTTTCCCACTGAGTTAGTTCCTCGTGGATGATTATTGTTTCAGTTTCCTCCCCAGTTGTTTATCTGGATGGAATCACTCCCCTTGAGTTATATCCTCATTGGGTTGAGTCTTGATTAACCATTTCTTTCTAGATCTTTCCTAGATGGATGCTTTGGGTCCCCTGAGAGTTTATCACCCAGTAACTGGTAATATTCTTATTAGTTTGCAGTTTATACCTTTTTTCTCCCAAGCGGATTCATTTTTTATGTTTCCCCAGGAAGTATATCCTTGATATGTTCATCCTAACCAATGACGGATATTTTCTTCCCCTGTTTGAGTTTATCCTTGATATGTTCATCCTAACTGATGACAGATACTCTCATCTTTGGTATTCTACCCAGTAAAAAGGTAGTTGTAATCCCTATTTTGTTCCCCAGAGAGTTAATCCTTGATATGTTCATCCTAACCGATGACGGATACTCTCATCTTTGGTATTCTACCTAGTAAAAAGGTAGTTATAATCCCTATTTTGTTCCCCAGAGAGTTAATCCTTGATATGTTCATCCTAACCAATGACGGGGTTTCTTTCTCTTTGCGATCTTCTTCCTAGTAACCGGTAGTTGTAAATCCTGCTTATATCTTTCCTCGCAGAGTCTATCCTTGATATGTTCGCCTTAACTGGTGACGAGTATTCTCTTTAATGGTATTCTATCCAGCATTCGATAGATGTAATTCCTACTTTTTGTTCAGTTGGTTTATCCTTGATATGTTTATCTTAACCGATGACAGATATCCCCCTTGACATCCCCAGACAAGTTTATCCTTGATATGTTCATCTTAACCGATGACGAATTTTCTTTCCTTTGAGTCTATCCTTAATATGTTCATCCTAACCGATGATGGATATTCTCACCTATGGTCTTCTGCCCAGTAACTGGTAGTCGTAAATCCTATTTCTGCAGTTTTCCCCAGCAAGGCTATTCTTACCCAGTAACCAGTATTGAATACTCCTGCCTAGCGGTTCCTAGCGAATCACCCTTGATATGTTCATCCTAACCGATGACGGATGTCTTCTCTGTCATATCTTTATCATCTCTTTACCCAGTAACAGGTAGTGGATGATAGATTTCTGCTCCTTCTGTGTTGAAGTTTATTTCTTCCCCAGTTGAGTTGAGTGTGTATTTCCTTAGTGAAATTGTTGTTCCTGCATGATTTAAGTACGTCAGTTTTATCCCGATCCACTCGTTTCCCCTGCGGATGTTTTTGTTCCCCGGCTGAGTCTTTTCATTTTTATGGAATTCCTCTAGTCTCCCAACAGTTTCTAAGTCGTGACCTGGCCTACGCACAACCTCTTTTATCCCCTCAGAATCTCGGTCTCCCCAGTGAGTTTTCCTTACAAAATGCATTATGCTCCTGCGGACCTTCGGTCTCTCTAATTTCTTTTCCTTTGTGGTAACATTCCCCGCAGAGAATTTGCTTTTACATTCATATCATATGCATCATGAGGTCTCTTAGGGACCAAAATTTGTTTCTATATGTTGTTATTTAAGCCCATTCTACTGAGTCGATATGAAGATTTAAACCTTCACCTCCTCGGTTAGAATGTCCTTAAATAGGGGCAGCTGTAAGACCCCATATTTGACCCTAAGATCCCTCATGCAATCTCATTATATGCATTAACATTGAGATCATACCTTGGCATCCTCCTTACCCCTCTTTCATTGGGTTTGTTTTGGGAGAGATCACCAAGCACCATGTGATTGTATCATACTTGTATATTATCATTTTTACTAAACAAAATACCAAAAAAACATGCCTTTGTATTTTCCTAACTCTTTTGTAGGTAGGGCATGATCACCATTGATCTATTAAGTTCACATCTAGGGTTTAAGACCCTCATTGCTAAGAGCACAACCAAGGATTGATCCGCAATGGCTCTAAGCATCATATATGAGTCCCAATGATATTTACATTTTATTTTGATCAAGATTTCTTCAAGAGTTTGGAGTTGGTTTACCTTGGAAACCCTAGTTTACTTAGGTATCTTGAGTAACTTCTTCAACAAGTTTCTTCACCAATTGATCAAATATCTCATCGTACACTTTAAAATTCACCATCTTATGCATATATGATCTACCATGAGCCTAAAAAGTCAATAGAATTGCATGATAGCAAGTTGGTTGATGGTGGTTGGCCAGATGAATTCATCTGATCAAAACTGGGTCTCCCTAGACCCTATCTCCTACAATTTTCATCATATGAAAATGATTCCAAGATCAAAGTTACTATAAATTACATTCCAAACAACTTTCATGTTGAGGTATAGAGCTAATTTTGCTTGGAAAGAAATTTTCTATGTTGAAACATTATAGGTCATTTTGTCTAAACCCTAATTTGAAAGTCAACTTCCCAAGGCCATAACTTGCTCATTTTTTATGATATGAAAGATTTCCAAGTTGCACAATCAAATTAAATATGTCTACTTCAACTTTTATGTTTATAGTGAGAGATAAATCAACTTTTATGAGCATGTGATATGAGGATACATTATAGGTCATTTTGGACCAATACCATTGAACAAGTGATTTTCCTCAAATTAAAAAATGCATAACTCACTCATTATAAATCCATATGATGTCAAATTTGCGACGATTTTTAAGGTCTTTGAAAGAGCTACAACTTTGATGAAGACACTTTTCTCATTTGGAGCTAACATAAAAAGTTAAGCAAGGTGGAATAATGAAGTATGGGACTTGACACTTAGAAAAAAATTCAACATGTTGAAACTTCCAAATTTCCACCTCAAAACTCACCATGATCCAAGTTCCAAATGGAAAAGTGTTCAACATAAGACTTGTTCCTCTTGATTTAATCTTTCCAAAGAGTCCTAATTCATTCATTTTGGACAAGGTTTGGTAGGGTTGCTGTTAGATGCCCAAAAGTGCTTATTTTAGCTATCATATGTGGGCATCTTTCACTCTATTTCCCTGCTAAAATTGTCAAAATCACCTTGGTTTTTGATGAAATGCATTACATTGATAAACAAGCTTGGTGCCTTTGATTTGTGTGTTATTGTGCAGGAAAAAGGCATGAACTAATTGAAAAGGAAGACACAAGAAAAGTGGCAAAGGAACCAAAGCAAACAAGCATTCATCAGCCTGCTCGCTAGGCGAGGGCTGTGGTGAAGCACTGGTTCGCTAGGCGAGCGCCAAGCGAAAAGCTCCAGTAAATTGTCAATAAATTCGCCAGGCGAGCTGCTGGCGAAGGTGGTGGCGAGTTCGTTCTGTTTTGGTGAAAAGCGCAGCCAACACTCACTCGCTAGGCGAAACTCTAGCGAGTCCCCAGCGAGCATTCCAGTAGCAAAACCTCTCAACCTCGCTGGGGCGAAGGTTGAAGCGTGTCCTTCGCTAGGCGAAGGTATGTTCGCTAGGCGAACATGACAGTTCAGCAGACCCTGTTTCTCTGGGCGCAGGTGCCTTATGTGCCCATATTAGACCCTCGCTAGGCGAGCCATTCTGCTCGCCTAGCGAGCATGACAGCCCAGCAGAGGTCTATAAGTAGCAGGTGCCACTTTTGAGCACCATACCTCATTTTTACCAACTTTTTCCACTTTTGTACTTTGGAGATATATTTTACAGGATTGTTCTAGGGGATCTTTTATGCCCTAATTTTCATTTCTCTTCATCTTAGAACCATCTTCTACAAAAAGAAGGTGGATTCCCATCCAACTTCGATTATCCGACTTGGATGTTGATCAACCTTCTTTCCTTACTTGCCGACCAAGCTACCATGAAAATGAGTAGCTAAGTCATCCATTTGTCAAGGTTAGATGTAGGTGATTACTAGCTTTGTGTGTAAATGTAAGGATCCTCATATGTAAACTCTTTAATGGTAAATATATGATGAAAACTTTGTTTCTATTTAAAACTCTTTGTGTTGGTTTATGATCGAGAGATGTTTACCGACTCTTGACCTAGGTTTTCATCCAAACTTGTTTGTTAGCTAGAGATAGTAATGAATGATTTTGTTCACCATAAGGTTGAACCAAAAAGTTGTCATTTTGATAGATTGTGTTCGAGAGAAACAATGGATCAAAATGGCAAAACTCACAATGTGTGTTCGAGAGAAACATATTGAGAGGACTTTGTGAAATGATTTATCATCTAAAGGAGTTTATAAGATTGTTGACCGAGCAAATACATGCAAAGTGATCATTGAAACCTAACTTTGGCAATATTTCTCATTTATTCAAACCAAAACTTTTACCGTAATTTATTACTTTTTATGCAAGATAACTTGATTAAAACCAAAACCCTATTGTTACATTGAGCTAAGATTAACTCAACCATCGAACGGCGGTGATATCTTACAATCCCTGTGGATACGATAACAAAAACCCGACACGAAATATACTTTCAACAAAATGGCGCCGTTGCCGGGGATTGTAAATTGATATTGCGAGCATCGCAATGGTTGTTTAAGTTTTAGCTTGTGAATTTTTGACTTGTGCTTGTAATTTGTTTGGTTTAGTGTGCAACTTACGTTTTATGCGAGGGCAAATCCCTGTGGACGAACTTCTTTTTGATCCTGAGATCGAGAGAACCGCAAGGAGGCTCAATAGCAAAACGAGACGTAGGAGGCAACAGGCTAGACAACGCCAAGAGCAAGGAGAAAGTTCTTCAACCACAAATCCACCACCATTCATACCAAACATGGAGCCACAACCACCACCACTTATTTCTACTCCATGCATCAATAGTCCAAGGAACACCGCTCAGTTTGCCAACCACACCGGAAGGCAAGCTGAGATGAAAACGGGAACTCTAAATCTATTATATGGAAGTCCATTCACCGGAATGGACCATGAAGACCCATTTGCTTTTCTCACAAAATTTTATGAGATAGCATTGGCTTCCGGAGTGGATCAGGCTCAGGAGCTTCCGTTGTTCAGACGATTATTTCCCCACGCTTTGCTCGGTAAAGCAAAGGATTGGTACCTAGATCAAACACCAGCCGTAATGACAGACTGGAACGTGTTAGAAGAGAAATTCATCGAAAGATTCTTCTCCCATAACCGGTTCATGGAATCCAAGATGGCCATCTTGGTGTTTTCACAAGGAACCAGTGAATCTTTGAATGAAGCGTGGGAAAGATTCAAGTCCATGCTTCGGAAATGTAAAGGGCGTGGATTTGATGAAATGACTCAAATCCATATCTTCAGAAATGGACTTCAACCAAACTGCAAAACGTTGTTGGATGCTACCTCGGGTGGCTCTTTATTGTCAAAAAGTGCCGAAGAAGCCACGAACATTATAAATCGAATGGCTTTGAATGATCTTCAGAGTCAAAGTCGAGGAAATTCTTTGAAGAAGGCGGGAGTGCTTGAGCTATGGACGAATGATGCCATCCTTGCCCAAAACAAGCTCATCTCACAACAAGTGGAACTCTTAACGCAACAAATCAAAGAGTTAAGAGAACCGTCAAAAGCTAAACAAATAGCTTGTTGTGAACTTTGTAAAGGTGAACATGACACCGGATTTTGTCCACCTCCCGGTTTTGACGAAGTAAACTACATGGCCAATCAACGGGACTATCAACCGAGACAACAACAACAACAACCTTATCAACCGCACCCTCAAAATCAACAACAACAATTCCAAGGGAACCAAGGGTTCCAACCTAGGAGTAACTATTACCATAACCAAGGTTATGGAGGTGGTTCTTCTAGCCGTCAAAACCCTCCCCAAAATCCTTATCAACCTCAACCTCAACAACCGCCGGTCGTAACTTCTAAATTGGAAGAGACATTGACGCAATTCATGCAAATGTCAATGGCTAACCAAAAGAGCAATGACGCGGCCATAAAAAATCTTGAGACTCAAGTTGGGCAACTTGCCAAGCAACTCGCGGAACAACAAACCGGTCCTTCCTTTTCGGCAAACACGCAAACAAATCCTAATGCACATTGTAAGGCGATCATGACGAGAAGTGGGAGGGAGTTGGGTAGTGAGAATAAAAAAGGAGTTGAGAGTGAACAAAGAGAAAAGAAAGAAATTGAGGAGGAAATATTGGAGGAAAATGTTGATGGTGAAGTAGGAGAGTGGAGTGAGGGTGAAGAAGTTGAAAAGAATAAAAATAATGGTGAAGTTGAAAAAGAAAAAAGTGTGGAGATGGAAAAAAATACAAGTGATGAGGTAATAAGGGAGGTAGTGAAAAAGCCTAGATGGAAGAGTGCTAGAATTGCAAAGGGAAAGGAGGTAGTGAGCGCTACTCCTATCCAAAACCTTCCTTATCCTCATGCTCCTTCCAAAAGGGAGAATGAACGGCATTACGCCCGGTTCATGGATATTTTTAAACAGTTGCAAATCAACATTCCGTTTGCCGAAGCCTTGGAACAAATGCCCAAGTATGCCAAATTCATGAAGGACATACTAACCAAAAAGCGGAGGTATACGGAACCGGAGACCATTGTCCTTGATGCGAGTTGTAGTGCGATTATTCAAAGGACACTTCCTAAAAAAGAGGTTGATCCGGGAAGAGTTACATTGCCGGTTAAAATTGGTGACGTGTATGTCGGGAAGGGACTTATTGACTTGGGGTCAAGTATTAATCTTATACCTTTGTCAATTATCAAGAGACTTGGCAACATTGAGATTAAGTCCATCCGAATGACGTTGCAATTGGCGGATAAGTCGACGACCCATCCTCATGGCGTAGCCCAAGATGTTTTGGTGAAGGTCGACAAATTCTTTTTCCCGGTTGATTTTATTGTTATTGATATGGAGGAAGATGATGATGCTCCACTCATCTTGGGCCGACCGTTCATGACGACCGCGCGAATGATGATAGATGTTGATGACGGTTTAATGAAGGTGAGAGTTCAAAATGAGGAAGTGACATTCGATCTATTCGAGGCAATGAAGCATTCAAAAGATAGAAATGATAGCTTCCGCATCGATGTGATCGAAGACGCTATTATGGAGGTTTCAAAGCATATTCATGAGATATCTCCTATGGAGTTAGCTCTTGACGACTCATTGGAGGTTTTCACTGTTGAAGAAGAGCTAGCTCTTGAGGAATGCTTAAAGGAACTTGATAGTTTAGACGACCTACAACCATGGGAAGTAGAGGAGGAAAACTTGAAAAAGGAGGTTATTGACGAAAAAGCGCCAATTGAATTGAAAGTGCTACCCTCTACTTTGAAATATGTGTTCCTAGATGAGACCGAGGCAAAGCCGGTCATCATAAGCAACCTTTTGACAAACGAAGAAGAAGCCCGTCTAATCGTTGTGCTCAAAACAAATCAAGAAGCAATGGGTTGGACTCTTTCCGATCTAAAAGGAATTAGTCCATCCTATTGTATGCACAAGATTTTGATGGAGGAAGATTTTAAGCCGGTGGCTCAACCACAACGCCGCTTAAATCCTACGATGAAGGAGGTTGTAAGAAAGGAAGTGGTGAAGCTATTGGATGCGGGAATGATTTACCCGATCTCGGATAGTCCGTGGGTTAGTCCCGTGCACGTGGTTCCGAAGAAGGGTGGAATGACCGTAATCCGAAATGACAAGGACGAATTGATCCCAACTAAAGTTGCAACGGGGTGGAGAATGTGTATAGATTATAGACGGTTGAATACCGCGACTCGAAAGGACCATTTTCCACTCCCATTTATGGATCAAATGCTTGAAAGACTATCGGGCCAACAATACTATTGTTTTTTGGACGGCTACTCCGGGTACAACCAAATTGCGGTTGACCCGGTTGATCATGAGAAGACGGCTTTCACGTGTCCGTTTGGAGTGTTCGCATACAGAAAAATGCCCTTTGGGCTGTGCAATGCACCGGCGACCTTCCAACGATGTGTCCAAGCCATTTTTGCCGATCTGATAGAGAAAACAATGGAAGTCTTCATGGATGACTTCTCGGTATTTGGTGGGACGTTTAGTCTATGCTTGGCAAATTTGAAGACGGTGTTGGAAAGATGTGTGAAGACCAATTTGGTGCTTAATTGGGAGAAGTGTCACTTCATGGTGACCGAGGGGATCGTGCTAGGCCACAAAGTCTCTAGAAGGGGGCTTGAAGTGGATAGAGCTAAGGTTGAAGTGATAGAAAAATTACCCCCTCCGGTGAATGTGAAGGGCATCCGTAGCTTTTTGGGACACGCGGGGTTCTACCGGCGCTTTATCAAGGACTTCTCAAAGGTGGCTAAGCCTTTGAGCAATTTGCTCGCCAAGGACCAGGTATTTCTCTTCACCGAAGATTGTTTGCAAGCTTTTGAGGTTTTAAAAGAAAAATTGGTTACCGCTCCAATAATAGTCGCTCCCGATTGGAATGAAAATTTTGAACTAATGTGTGACGCGAGTGACTATGCTGTTGGAGCGGTACTTGGCCAAAGAAAAGATAAAACTTTCCATGCGATACATTATGCGAGTAAGGTTCTTAACGAGGCTCAAATAAATTATGCCACAACGGAAAAAGAACTACTTGCAATAGTGTATGCGCTAGAAAAGTTTAGGTCTTATCTTATAGGGTCTAAAGTCGTTGTGTATACCGACCACGCGGCGATTAAATATCTGCTAACCAAACCGGATTCGAAGCAAAGGCTCATCCGTTGGATCCTCTTGTTACAAGAATTCGATGTGGAAATCAAAGACAATAAGGGGTCGGAAAACTTGGTAGCGGATCATTTATCCCGATTAGTGAACGTGGAGGTTACCGCGTCTGAAAAGGAAATCCGGGAAGAATTTCCTGATGAAAAATTGTTTAAGGTTCAAGTTAGGCCGTGGTTTGCAGACTTTGCGAACCACAAGGCTAGTGGTTTTGTGCCTGCCGACCTAACTTCGAACCAAAAAAGGAAGTTCCTTTCGGATGCGAAGTATTATGTTTGGGATGACCCATACTTGTTTAAGTTGGGTAGTGATAACCTATTAAGGAGATGCGTAACTGGTGATGAAGCCCAGATCATCCTTTGGCATTGTCACAACTCGCCTTATGGCGGACATTATAATGGGGTTAGAACGGCCACTAAAATTCTTCAATCGGGATTTTATTGGCCAACTATTTTCAAAGACGCACATACCCATGCGCAAAGTTGTGACAGTTGCCAAAGAAGCGGTGGGATAGGTAAGAGAGATGAGATGTCTCTCCAAAATATCCAAGAAGTGGAAGTATTTGATTGTTGGGGCATAGATTTTGTAGGACCTTTCCCACCCTCTTATGGGAATGAGTACATGCTTGTCGCTGTCGATTATGTCTCTAAGTGGGTTGAGGCGATTGCCTCACCTCGGGCGGATGCCAAAACGGTGATAAATTTTTTGAAGAAAAACATATTCTCCCGTTTCGGAACCCCCCGAGTGTTGATAAGTGACGGAGGGTCACACTTTTGTAATGCACCTTTGGAAACTATTTTAAAACATTACGGTGTATCGCATAGGGTGACAACTCCGTACCACCCTCAGGCTAACGGGCAAGCTGAGGTCTCTAATCGAGAGATTAAGAGAATCCTCGAAAAAACCGTGTCTAATTCAAAAAAGGAGTGGTCCCAAAAATTGGACGAAGCATTATGGGCCTACCGTACGGCCTTTAAAGCTCCAATTGGCCTAACTCCCTTTCAATTGGTATTTGGTAAAACTTGCCATTTGCCGGTTGAATTGGAGCACAAGGCCTTGTGGGCCCTAAAATTTTTAAATTTTGAAATGAGTTGGCCGGTAACAAAAGGAAGGTACAACTACTGGAGTTGGAGGAGATGCGCAATGCCGCATACCACTCAAGTTGGTTGTACAAGGAAAAGGCAAAGAAGTATCACGACAAGAAGCTCCGTAACAAAGAATTTGTGCCCGGACAATTGGTCCTATTGTTCAACTCCCGGTTGAAATTGTTTCCCGGGAAGTTGAAATCAAAATGGTCGGGGCCATTTCGGGTGAAAGAAGTAAAGGAATATGGGGCTATTGTCATTGAAGACATAGACCAGAAAGATAGTTGGACAGTGAATGGCCAACGATTGAAAATTTATCTCGGCGGTCATGTGGATCGCGAGAGCTGTGCTCTACCGCTCGATGCTCCTCTGTGAGCATCGCACCGTCGAGCTTAGCCGACGTTAAACAAGCGCTTGTTGGGAGGCACCCTAACATTGTAAGTATTTACTGTTTTTGTGTTGTGTTGTGTTGGGTTACCTTATGATAAAACTGTTCTGGATGAACTTGCAAGTGCTGCATTTGAAAAAAGCACTTGCTGTCATGCTCGCTTGCAGCTCGCTAGGCGAGGCAGTAGCGAGCAGGTTCGCTAGCTGCTCGCTAGGCGAGGCAGCAGCGAGCGCTGCATGACAGTTTGTATTTAAATCTCAGCAGGGCAACCATTTTGCCCCAAACTCAAAAAAAAAATCTATACGGCTCTGCTGAGGAATTTTTGATAAGCTCTTCACACTCTCTCATTTGCATCTCTATCACCAACACTTGCTCTATTCGGTCATTTGCAAACTCTACTCTCTTCACATTGCCGAATCCGTGTAACTAAGGTTTGCTCTACTACATTTTTCTTGTTGTTTGAATTCTAAATTTCCAATATGAATAGCAATTAGGATGAGTGGAGTATGGGAAACTTTAGCTTTGCATGTGGTATTTAGGGTTTTGCAAATTGGGATTTTAGGTTTAGGAATTGGGGATTTTTAGGTTTTGCATGCAAATAGGTAATCCCCAATAGCATAGAACGATTATTTACTTGATATATCATTAGGTTCTGATGTTAGAACCAATTGAGTATGGGTTTGGGGGAGAATCTCTGAACATGCTGAAAAACCCCAAAACCCGTAAGGTTCGCTAGCACTCGCTAGGCGAGCCTGGGGCGAGCGTTCGCTGCCACTTCGCTAGGCGAAGCAGCAACAAGCATGGCAGTCTTTTAAATTATGCTTTGATGTCTAATCTGTTTGTTTGGTGTGTGTTGTTTCCTCTCATATTTTGCAGAATGGAGTCAAGGTCTGGAGCGGGTAAGAAAAGAAAGGGAGCAGCTACTTCCCGGACCGTGCCTATTCAATTCGATACCGACAAGTTTGTCGGTCCAAAACAGGCTGCACGGTACATCGTTCTGGAGAAGCGAAAAATACTTCCAGAGAAGCGATTTCTAATCAACCCACAGGGCACTTACAGAAATTTTGCCGGGTTGATTGACGCGAAGAAATGGGATAGGTTGATTAATCCCTTAGAGCATTACGACATAGCGACAGTGCGTGAATTTTATGCTAACGCACTACCCGACGACGACGAGCCCTTTACTTGGGTATCTAGAGTTGTCGGGCGTCCAATTCCATTTGATCGGGATGCCATCAACCGAATCCTTGGGGAACCGCTCCAGCTGGGAGCTGATGAGATAGACGCATACCATACAGACCTACGGCTTCACCGTGATGTTCCTGCCATTACTGCCGCCCTGCTTTTACCAGGGAAATCGGTTGAGCTGAACCCATCTGGGGTTCCAATGAGGTATCACCGGGAGGACATGACTCCCATGGCTCAACTGATACTGCTCTTGGTTTTGACCAACATCCAGCCTAAATCCCACACCTCTACTGTGCCGATCCCGGTGGCACATTTGGTCCATTCCATCCTCACCAATGTCGAGATCGATGTGGCGAGGATCATCGCAAATGAGCTGAAGTCCGTGGTCGAGAGCGGGCTTAAGTCGGGGGCTCGTGTTAATTGTCCCCTAGCTTTCCCGTGTTTGATCATGAGTTTATGCGTTCAGGCAAGGGTGAGACTTCCGTCTCGTGGGCAGGTAAGGATCCCGTCACCTATCGATGATCGGTATGTGGCCAAATATTGTAGAGCAAAGACTACCGGTGGCAGTGCAGCCTCAGGAAGTACTCGGGCTTCTGATGGTCCTGGTACTTCTACTCCTAGACTTGATCCGTACGTCCAAGTTGTGTGCAATTACAGTTTGGAATGGATGGCGGCATCCCAGAGAGCCATGTTGGATATGCACGACTCTATGCAGCGGTTGCAGCTGCAAGGAAGTGGTGCTCATGCTTTGATGACGCGTGAGCAGTTTCTGCTTCACGCCAACTGGCCTGTGGACACGCCAGTGTATAGTGAGGGGGTGGGCGCTGATGCTGATGATGCTGATGATGATGATGATGTTGATGATGAGGCTACTGGTTCTGAGGCCGGTAGCGAGGAGGAGTCCTGAGCCCTTAGTGGGTTAAGTTTTTGTATTTTTTTTCAGCTTTTATGTCATTTCTATTTGTATTTTTGGATTTTGTATCTTGATTTTGGTGTTGTACTATTGGGGTGTTTTGTCCCCCATGAACAAATTTATATTTTCAGTTAATGTTAATTATTTATGTTTTAATTTTTGTGTGTTAATAAATTTTTGGTTGATTGAGTGGCAAACCCTTCTAGATTGGTTGCTCCTCAAGAAGTACCCAATGAAGGTGCATCCGAGCTTGGATGGCAATGATAAGAATAAATAAGTGAATGAAGCTAAGGTACATGGTTACCTCCGGCTAGAATTTTAGAATGCATTAGGAACTTTACTCTTTTTGGTAAATTGAATATTGTCTTTTTGCAACATAATTGAATGAATGTTTCATCTAGAACTTAAAACCACAAATTGTGAGGAAACCTCCATTGTACACTTAAATGCTGGATTCTAATAAGTTTTGTTGATTCATGAGATTCATGCTTTGTCTTTTATTATTGTGAAATTGTGGAAGCAATTAGAAATGATCAAGGCACTTGTTTTCTTTTGAGCACAACTACATCCAAAAACAACTTACCTGTGAGCAGAGAGAGTATTTGTTAACCCCTTTGAGCTTAAACAGTTGAATCTCGGCTTGAAATAAAGCGAGATCTCAAAAATCTTTTTTTTTACAACCCGGAAAATCTTGATTATTGTTCTTTTGCCGTAAAAAGTTAAGAGCATTCACTTAGGGTGAGTAAGAAATAAGTTGGGGAGAACGAAAAAGAATCGGTAAGTACCACAACTCTTGAAAAAGAAAAGAAAAACCGAGCAAGCATAGAAAAATATATGTATAGAAAATATAGAAAAGAAACATCTGTTTTGTATATATGATGTGAAAGAAAAGAACAAAAATAGAAAGAATGAAAATGAATGCTTGCTTGGAAGAAAAATAGTGAAAAATAAAAATTGAGTTGTGGAATATGTGTTGTGAAGGTTTCAAATAAGAAACAAATGAAACAAAGTCGAGTAGTGTGAATAATACTGTGAATGTCTCTTTTGCATCGGCACTTTCGTTTCAATGGCCTTAGAAATGACCCTTGTTTGTTAACCTAACCAAGCTTCAACCGAAAAGCCCTTAGTGATCTTTATGCTTCCACAGTACCAGTTAATGTTAGACATTGTATGAATCTATTTGATTTCTTCATTGTTTGTTAGAGAGTGAGATTAATCCCGCGGTTGCAAACGCGTAAAATCTTCATTCCTTATTCGAAGAGGAGAGATAGGATGATTCATTCAGAATAGTATTGTTGTAGATAGATAAATATTTTGCATTGCTATTTAAGTTTTAGTTCTTGTGTATTATTTTATTCGAACCGTTGGAAACTTGTATATGCGGATTTCGCTTGTGTTTGAGCCGTTTATCCAACTTCGGAGAAACCTTTTTCTTAAAGCAAATCCTCTTGTCCTTCAAGAGGCATACTTTGCTTGAGGACAAGCAAGAATCTAGTTGGGGAGAGTTGTTAGATGCCCAAAAGTGCTTATTTGAGCTATCATATGTGGGCATCTTTCACTCTATTTCCCTGCTAAAATTGTCAAAATCACCTTGGTTTTTGATGAAATGCATTACATTGATAAACAAGCTTGGTGCCTTTGATTTGTGTGTTATTGTGCAGGAAAAAGGCATGAACTAATTGAAAAGGAAGACACAAGAAAAGTGGCAAAGGAACCAAAGCAAACAAGCATTCATCAGCCTGCTCGCTAGGCGAGGGCTGTGGCGAAGCACTGGTTCGCTAGGCGAGCGCCAAGCGAAAAGCTCCAGTAAATTGTCAATAAATTCGCCAGGCGAGCTGCTGGCGAAGGTGGTGGCGAGTTCGTTCTGTTTTGGTGAAAAGCGCAGCCAGCACTCACTCGCTAGGCGAAGCTCTAGCGAGTCCCCAGCGAGCATTCCAGTAGCAAAACCTCTCAACCTCGCTGGGGCGAAGGTTGAAGCGTGTCCTTCGCTAGGCGAAGATATGTTCGCTAGGCGAACATGACAGTTCAGCAGACCCTGTTTCTCTGGGCACAGGTGCCTTATGTGCCCATATTAGACCCTCGCTAGGCGAGCCATTCTGCTCGCCTAGCGAGCATGACAGCCCAGCAGAGGTCTATAAGTAGCAGGTGCCACTTTTGAGCACCATACCTCATTTTTACCAACTTTTTCCACTTTTGTACTTTGGAGAGATATTTTACAGGATTGTTCTAGGGGATCTTTTATGCCCTAATTTTCATTTCTCTTCATCTTAGAACCATCTTCTACAAAAAGAAGGTGGATTCCCATCCAACTTCGATTATCCGACTTGGATGTTGATCAACCTTCTTTCCTTACTTGCCGACCAAGCTACCATGAAAATGAGTAGCTAAGTCATCCATTTGTCAAGGTTAGATGTAGGTGATTACTAGCTTTGTGTGTAAATGTAAGGATCCTCATATGTAAACTCTTTAATGGTAAATATATGATGAAAACTTTGTTTCTATTTAAAACTCTTTGTGTTGGTTTATGATCGAGAGATGTTTACCGACTCTTGACCTAGGTTTTCATCCAAACTTGTTTGTTAGCTAGAGATAGTAATGAATGATTTTGTTCACCATAAGGTTGAACCAAAAAGTTGTCATTTTGATAGATTGTGTTCGAGAGAAACAATGGATCAAAATGGCAAAACTCACAATGTGTGTTCGAGAGAAACATATTGAGAGGACTTTGTGAAATGATTTATCATCTAAAGGAGTTTATAAGATTGTTGACCGAGCAAATACATGCAAAGTGATAATTGAAACCTAACTTTGGCAATATTTCTCATTTATTCAAACCAAAACTTTTACCGCAATTTATTACTTTTTATGCAAGATAACTTGATTAAAACCAAAACCCTATTGTTACATTGAGCTAAGATTAACTCAACCATCGAACGGCGGTGATATCTTACAATCCCTGTGGATACGATAACAAAAAGCCGACACGAAATATACTTTCAACAGTTGCGCATGGTGTTTACGGGCATGCATCAGTTGGCAAAATCAAATCTTCAAATGATCACATAACCTTGTCTTGCCATTCAAGCTTGATTCAAACCTCAGCACAGTTGATTTTGGACTTGATTGCATTGCTTCATGGTCCTGTACATGCCCATGCACGCGTGCCATTCACATTGCTAAAATTGGACAAAATTTCAAGTGTACAAATAACATTCCATTTTGCTATAAATAGAGACCCTATGTGCTCATTTCAAAGGATCCTTGCACATCAGCTTTGCCTCCACACTTCAAACCCTCACATTTGAAAGGAAAACCTGAGAATTTTCATTCGAAAATTGAGTTTGAATCTCACTGTTTGGAGATTCAAAAACTCCAGGACCCAAAGCTTTGTACCAATCCTAAGCCACTTCTGTAAGCTATTGGAACAAGATCAAACACGAATTGAAGCGAGAGAGATCATGTTCTGCACAACATTGAAGGTATTTTCCAGATTTTTTCTTCTCTTCGATTCTCACTCAATTCTCATCAATTATCTTGGATCTTTGGTTGTCTAAAGTCCTACCAATGTAGGCAAGAAGATTGAGTTACTTTGAGGTCAAATCGAAGCAACTCAGTTGACACACCTCAAGATTCAACTCCTCATATCTCTCGCAATATTTAGAGTTAGTTAAAATTGAGGTGATATTCGTGATTTACGCCATTTTATCTTTCAGATCATGTCCTCCTTTTTCATTTAAGTCATGGTGATGATTGAACTAGTCCGGCGAGGCTCGCTTGAGAAGGTGACCAAAGATTTGCTCTGGTGGTGCGTTGACACGATTCAGAACCATTGATCCATTTCAAAATGTTTTAATCTTGAGCGTACATATTGATTACCATGTGTGTGATTAGTTGACTCGGGTACATTGTAGAACACGCGCGCTCAGCCACTTGATCTGCCACCTCAATTAATGAGCCAAATCAAGTGGTCCAAGTTTTTTTTTGTAATTTCTGATTTTTATTTTATTCCTTTGATTTTCATTAATTCATATTAATTTTAATATTGATCCAAAAAATATGAGAGTTTCACAAAAAAAAATTAAATACAATCCTCTTTCATATTTTGAATTAAAATTATTTTTTGGATCATTATTAATATTTTTTATGATTTAATTGATTTTATGAATATTTTTAATTGTTTAAAAATACTTTTGAGTTTCCAAAAATTCTGAAATTTTTTCTCCAAGGTCCTTTGACGTTGTTTGACCTATGATAAATTTCATGGTCATTTTTATGGTGTTTTGATGAGGTTTTAGGAAATTGACCAACCATATTTAATTTAATGTATTATTTTTAGTATTTTTAATTGAATAAATGTCAAATAAATTGTGTAGAGCCATTTGGATTGACTTTGTAAGTTTGACTTGTGTTGTTGGGCCTTAGTCAAGGTTGATTTGACTTTGTTAAGTTAAGATAATTGGATTTAGGGGGTCGATGAAATGTATATTCCATCTCCCAAAATGAATGAATGATCTTACTTTGGTAAAAGTCCTCCTTTGTCCAATTTGAGTTTGATCCATTTCCCCTCCCTCTTCATCCCATTCCCCTTATTTATGCATTCATGTCATGGACCTATGATATCTCAATATCCTAAGGCTAGTTGATTGCAAAATCAACATAAGCATGGATGAGATTAGGCCTCCACTTTTGCATATTCTTTTTGTGTGTGGATGTTTCATGAGCATAGTTCATTATACTATGTCTCTAACATGCATTAACACCAAAATTCTATTGCCCGACCTCAAATAGTTGTGACTTCTACATAAGTCCAATTATGATTGTTTAACATAGCGCTAAATTTTTGACACAAAAGACACAACATTCTAGTTAGTGAGATTGTAAGTCTCCCCTCTTTCATGGTATTGTGTGGAAACTTGGCCCTTTTCCTTCCTTTGGAAGATGTCTTGGTTCAAGGATCCATGCTTGTGATAAGTGGGTTGAGTGTTCTCCAAAGAATGACTTAAAAAAGCAAAAGCAATACTAACTTCTAACTCATTAACAACTAACATTTAATTTCAAGTCATTTACTTTTAATGCATTTTACTTTTTAAGCCTTATTCATTTGCCATTATTCATACCATTATAATTGTTTATGTTAATGTCATTTTCACTTTGTCCACCTGGACCATATTTTGTGATATATTTTGTTTGTGTTTGTTTGTGTGGTCTTTGACTACTAATGTACATAATAAGAACAAAAACCCAAAAAAACTTCTTGTGTGGGTTGTTGGTTTGATCTGAGACAATTGGACTTAGAATTTAGGCAACACTCCTTATGCAAAGGACTTGGCCAATGCCAACTTTCATGTAACTAAGTGCTTGTGATTTGAAACTTCATCTAATACACTATTGAAGATCCATTTGAGTTTATTTGCAACATGGTCATTGTGAAGCTGTTATTTTGAACCTGTGACTTGTGGCTTTTTGGAATTCATCTACTACATGGGAAAATTGGAAGAAGATCATGAGGTTGCTAAGCTTGGATGTGGCTATCTTTATTTGATGCCTTGCTCTTCAAGTTGATATTTTGTGTATTGTTTGTTGCTTGATTCTAATGTCCAAGGGAATTTGGTTTCTATATGACATTCTTGTCTATTGGATTGCAGTCCATTGGTCAGATCTTTTCAAAACTCTCAACTTTTAAATTTATGCTTAGGATTAGTCTCTTCGTCTCCTCCCCATTTCTTTAATTTCAAAATCTCTCATTCCTTTTAAAAACTTCTTTGCTTGTGCTTGTTTTCTAAACTTTGACCACTTTGCAAACTAGAAACTTTGGCCTTATGCCATTGCATTTTCAAACTTCTTCTCTCAATCAAACTTGTAAATATACATAATTATACTTGACTTAAAATTTTCAAAAGCCAAAAAGAACTAACTCATTCAAGCCATTTTAGGCCTTTGTGCCTTTCAAACTTAATCTTTGTTAAAAGAAATGCATCCACTTTTGAAATTTATACCATGAACTACGAGGTTTTGATCCCTCATTTTTATGTTGGTACGTAGGCACAAGTCCAAAGGTCTTGTCAAACACAAAAATACAATTAATGGATTCTTTTCTCATCCCTCCATTCTATTTGTTTGCAAACATCATTTATACAAAAACACTTATGCACACAAAAAAGGCTCCCTAGGACACTTTGGGTGCTAACACTTTCCCTCTGTGTAACCAACCCCTTTACATATAATCTCTAGCATTTTATTAGTTTTGATTTGAAAACTTCTTATCTTTTGAGTTTTGTTCGTACTTTTCCATTTTCCCTTAGAAACAATAAAAGCGCGGTGGCGACTCTGGTTTTATTGATGTCTAGCTTATCCATAGCTTGATGGTCATGAATTTACCGCTACAGGTATGATTTTTGGTTCCAAGTGATTGTGGCCAAAAGAGATAGATGTGATTCAAGAGTTATCTCCATTATAGAGGAAGACGAAGTTTCGGCCTTAGAATAGCTCAACAAATCAACAATACTATCACTCTTCCTGACTAAAAAATAGGAAATGTTGAAGATAAAAACTTTAGTTAGGATGGTACATGGTTATTTGAGAATGGTGGAGCAGAAGAAGAGGGAGAAAAGCAAAAACTTTAAGAAAAATAATGAAGATCGTTTTCTAATAATATTCTCAGGGAAGTGGAAACGAAGATGTTTCCTGAGAAAGTAATTGTAAGTTTAAATTTCAAGGGTTGTGAAATCTTCAAAATACCCAGTTCACTCTATTTATAAGCATCGACAACTGAAGGGTTCATACCAACTAGAGAAAGAAGTCACAAGATCAACGACTAGATTTCCCCTCGTGGATACACGCCAACTCGAGTGCACTGTAAATTGCGTCATGTCCTAGCTAGTCATGTCACCGCACGTGTCAAAAGAGGGTTGTGAAACATTACAATAATGGGACCACATTTAATGCACTTGTTCTTCATTACTTTTTCATTTGATTTCAGACGTTTTTGTTCCATTTCACATTGGACAACGCCAAGGAGGCCGACCAGCATCACTTTAGGCTTCCCCCGACTTCTTTAGTGTCCAACAAAGCCTTGAGGGAAACTATTCTAGATCGGTCAAAGGCGCAAATGACTAAGACCCAATTCATCTCAAATCTACTTCATTTGATCCTATGTGTAAAATCAGTTCATACGCAAAGAATAAGATACATTCTCTGATCTTCATTTTTCATTACACTCATCTTGAATATTGAACTGGTTTGGGTGTTGAAGTGCTAACCATGAAGGTCCATCCTACGACGCTGTAAAGGAGACCAACACCACACCACTGTTCAAGATCATCAATTATCCAACTGTATCTATTTCTGATTCTCTGACGAAAAAATAGTGTTTAATAGTCTGTTTTAATATAATTTATTTAAGGCATCTCATAATGATTTAAAAATATGTTTTAAAAATTAATTCAAAGTTGACTCTAATTATGTCCAATTTTTTTATATGAAAAAGTAAGTATGATTTAATACATGACTTATTTATTTTAGTTTTAAAGAAATCAATCAATTTTACTATTGTTTAAAGCTAACATTAATCATAGAAAATATAATTTTAAATATATAAAATTTCAACAATATAAAATTTTTTAAATGTAGATTTAATTTTTAATTTAATATTTTAACTCAAATTTCGTTTAGACCTTAGAATACGTTTAGATCGGTCCTAAGTTGGAAATAAAACACATACCTAAATTTCAAAAACATTTTAGTGTTATGAAATACTAAAAAATTATGTTGAGTAGATACTTTCATCCTAAACTTATTGAAAAGTATAAAATATGAAATACTAAAATATGACATAGTATTTATTTTTAAAAAGTGATATAGTTATAATCATTATAGATACAGGAAACTATTATTGCTTGGAGGTTTTACCCGCTTGATGACCATATTTGATGGAGGGGTCGAAAATGTGGATATCAATCAGCCCTACTATGCACTGGTGGTCAAAGTCAGTTTTATTGGAGTTCTATATCGAACAACAATTGTACTTGTTAAAAAATATAACGAGTAATAATTTTTAATTGTGTAGGATTGCATGAGAGTTTTAGATTATTTTTGGTAATAGAGAAAATTTCACCCAAAATTGTAAGAAGCTTTGTATTTGTCTATGGTTTTAGAATGAATTGAACATGCTCCTCAACTCTATAGTTGATATATTTATAAAGATTTATTAAGTCTCAATCCTTGAATCTATGAGATGGTTATTTTATCCCATCTTAAGAGCATGAAACTATTATTTTACCCTACTCTAAAATCTATACAATTATATCATAACTATAAATTGTGAATAAAGTTTTGAAGTACATGTTTTAAAATAGTTCTTAAAATTTTAAAATATATTTATAAAAAAGAACTTATCAAAATTTTCATCTTATTTTATCTCATGAATATTTCAATATATATTCATCACATGTAAATTGAATTAATAAGTGTAAATTGAGTTATTAAGTCTCGTTAAATCAACTTAATTACTATTTATGTAGAGATGTTACATATAGGATGATAAATCTATAATATTTTATTTATTTATTTTTAAAATAATAAATTCTAAACCACTAAACTATTTGAATTAATATAAATTAAGACCTGAACATCAAGAAATAATATATATAATTTTTGAATCCTAAGTTTTGTTATAAACAAAAACATATCATATTATAGAAGGTTTTCATCAAATGTTTTGAGAGTTCTTAGTATTTAATTCAACATTGGGATGTTTAGTAAGACTATTTTAACATAATGGTGTCTAAATTAGTCATGAAAATGCAAATACTTAACTTGTGATGATGGAATAATATTTATTTTTAAAAAGAAATAAATATTTGTTGTAAGAACTTAAATGAAGAATAATTCAACTCTAAGTACCATCTGTCATAACATCCTATTCTTTTTCCTATATTTCTCATCCTTTAGACTTGGGATACTACTCACGTGTCTCAAAATATTGTGTCTGAGTTAAGACAATAACTAACCATTTTACATTGTTGTGCTCACTATCTTTTTTATAACCATTTTGCATTATTGTATTTACTTCTATGTTGAGAGATGGCTTGCATGAAATTGGGATCTAAGTCTGAAATATTTTACCTATATGGCCAAAGTTGGTATGTTTTTTTCTCACTTTTCTGTCGCTGCCATAACTTGTTTTCTCGTCTTTTACCATGTGTGGTTGACAAAATGTCCTCGTTTTATTTAAGTTTTAAATTTCAGTTTTGCCAAAATCACTTAAATTGACATTGATACAATTTTTTTCACAACCTTAATCATGTTCCATGGGTGTTCTGTCACAGTTGTAATGGCTTCTCATATATGGATTTTTTTCTCAACTAACACATTTCTATATCATTCTGTTACGGTCAATATTTCATGTGATTTTCATATTCTAATTTTAAATTTTGTGCATCTTTAACAATGTTCCAACGGTGTTTTGCGACGGTAACAACATTCCGTTGGCGTCTTCGCAGGAAATGATAGTTTTTTAAAACCTTTCATTCTTATTATTGTACATAATTCATTTGTTTATGAGTGAAATATCATTGTTGTCTTTTAAATCTCCATCTCTAGGCTCTGCTCTACTGGACTTCCAAGTGATGTCATTATTGAAATTGGTGAGGCGTCATTCCATCTCCACAAGGTATGTACGAGTATGTTTTCATTACTCTCAACACTTAAGCTAAGCGCAAGTTTGGATTCACATTGAAGTTGCATGTTTTGTTAACCTCTTTCTTGATGAATTACCAGTTTCCACTGATATCAAGAAGTAAAGAACTAGAACGTTTTATGAAAGATTTACCAAGCGACAATGAGAAATCGATTTTGGAACTTCATGATCTACCAGGAGGAGCCAAAGCCTTTCTTCTTGTTGCTAGGTTCTGTTATGGTGTCAAAATGGAACTAACTCCATCCAATGTGGTTCCACTAAGATGTGCAGCTGAGTATCTACAAATGACTGAAGACTATGGAGAAGGAAACCTAATCATACAAACTGAAAATTTCCTTAACCACATTTTCGGTTATTGGACAGACACACTTAAAGCTCTCAAAACATGTGAAGGTGTTTTACCTTTAGCTGAAGAGCTTCACATAACATCAAGATGCATACATTCTTTGGTTTTGAAAGCTGCAGATCCAACTTTGGCTATTTTACCTCTCTCTGGTCCAAGTTCTGTTCAAAGTCCAGAGGATTCAGAAATGTGGAATGGAATATCCACAAGCCTGACATCAAAAGAATCCGGTGAAGATTGGTGGTTTGAGGATGTTTCTTCGCTTAGTTTACCTTTATATAAGAGATTCATGCAAGGTGGTATCGCAAGACACATGAAACCGAGAAGAGTTTCTGGTTCACTTGTTTACTATGCAAAGAAAAACATACCTTCTTTGTCAAGTTATCAAAACGGAAACTTGTCAAAATCAAATCTTTCTGAAGCTGATCAAAGGAATCTGATTGAAGAAACAGTTGAGTTGCTTCCAAATGAAAAGGGTATAACACCAACAAAGTTTTTGCTCAAGTGTCTGAGAACGGCTATGGCTTTATATGCTAGCTCTTCTTGCTGTTCAAGTTTGGAAAAAAGAATTGGTTTTCAATTAGATGAAGCTGATCTTGAAGATCTTTTGATTCCAAATATTGGTTACTCAATGGAGACAATTCATGATATAGATTGTGTTCAAAGAATGCTTGATCATTTCATGATTGTTGATCATGATGATGTTGATTCTACATCGAATAATGATATTGTTGAAGAAGAGAGACGCATAGTTGCAAACTGTCAACGTCTTAATCCAATGGCAAAAGTTTCTGAATTGATGGATAATTATTTAGCAGAAGTAGCACCTGATGTTAACTTGAAGTTGCCAAAATTTCAATCACTTGCTGCTGTTATTCCTGATTGTGCTAGGACATTGGATGATGGTATTTATCGCGCAATCGATATATTCCTCAAGGTACTAATGTCGTTATACTATAAACACTTTATTGAGTTAATCTAAATATGGTCTAAATGGTTAATTAAGCCGAGTTATTATGTTTGAAAGAAACTAACGGATAATTATGACTTTCAGAGCCATGCATGGATGACAGAATCTGAGAAGGAACAAATCTGCAGGCTGATGAATTGCCAAAAACTCTCATTGGAAGCGAGCACACACGCAGCTCAAAACGAGAGGCTACCACTTCGCATTGTTGTCCAAGTTTTATTCTTCGAACAACTCAAGCTACGCACATCTGTTGCAGGTTGGTTCTTTGCTTCTGACACTCTCGAAAACCCAACAAACCTAAGTGGAAACCTTGCTCTAATGAGAAGCGACGGAAACGGAATCGGAAACAACACTACACATAATAACCCTGTTGTAGCTTTTGATCACATGAAAGACAGAGTTTCTGAGCTTGAGAAAGAGTGTTTGAGCATGAAACAAGATTTGGAGAAAATGATGAAGTCTAAGGGAAGCTGGAACATGCTCTTAAAGAAATTGGGGTGTAGACTAATTCCTAAGACTTCTCTTCCTAAGGTTTCAAAGCCATGCAGGAAGTCCAAAATAGCACCAGCTTCAGTAACTGAGTTGGAAGAGAATGCTGTGGTAGTTACCTGATCAAAGACTTGATGAAGTTGGAATTTTTTATATGCTTTTTATCTTAAGAATTCTAAGTTCTATTTGACTATTTTCTCTGAGTAATAATGTAACTAAATAATTAATAGTTGCTTCCTTTATGCTAATTGGATTATGTTATAATTCTGATGCAGTTCAAGTTTTTGTTTGGTGAAAGGATTACTTGCTTCTGCCTCTGATATTTACAAGTCAGACCGATTTTCATATGCTTACATTTCCGCTCTGCCCTCATTTTTTTCCGGGGCGGACTAAGGTTTTAAGCATGCACCCAGCACAATGTTCACCCCGCCCGTCACGTTTTTTCGCGGGCTTTTGCGAAGCAGGTCTAAACCGGGCGGACATGCCCATTTGCCATGCCTACAATCAAATTTCACACACTTCACTCTAATAAGTTCCTAACTTAGGATTACCCTAAAAAATACACTTTCATAACTAAAAAATATCCATATTCTCAAGTTCATATCAAACAAAAACTTGTTCAGAAATTCCCATACATAACAGAAAGAGCATCATAATAGTTGAAAGAACACAAATAAGAAAAGTTCAACCAACATTCAAGTGCATATTTCGAGTCAATGTTTGAGGTCTCTCTAACAAGATTATCATACATTACATACTACAGCAACATTACAATCATCTAAACACCATTCACAATCCGTGCATTGCATGTGTTCATTACCATAACCTAATCAAAACATAACTTACAACACTTGTTATAACTACAAATCTAGAACAAAAGAGTAACATATTAGATTAGTTTTACCAGCTAAAAATTTTCAACATGCATACCTCTTTCTAAGAGGATCTTTTCAATTCCTTCAAAATCAATCTACCTTGATCTACAGCCAACTCGGCACGCTTCACAAACACTTCCGCCTCTTGAATTTTCAACTTCTTCCACCTTTTTTCCAACTCTTCCCTCTCTGATTCCCCAATCAACTCCATTCCCCTCTTGAGCACATTCACATCCATGCGCATTTCACCAAAACGAAACATTTCACCCAAACTAAGGCGACCCATTTTATCACTGTCAACAACAGATGATAGCTCTTCCTGGATCGGCTTCTTCTTGGATGTCGATGGTTTCTTAGGCTTCTTAGGTGGTTCTTCCTGGACCGGTTTCTTCGATGATGATGGTTTCTTAGCAGCATTTTCTTTCTTGGGTGATTCTTCCAGCATCAGATTCTTAGCAGCATTTTCCTTCTCAGGTGATTTTTCTTCGTCTTCGTCTTCAACTTCATTGTCTTGACCCCAAAACTTGTTAGAAAGCTGAAATGCTTCCTCCTCCAAAGGACATGAAAAGTTAATATTTTCTTGGCTGTTTTCACGTAGCTTCTCAAACTTGATCTTCAAAGTCCGAATCTTCTCTCTGAGTTTCCTTACTGTGGTTTTAATACTAAGCGAACTCTTCAACGAGTCGTGCAGAGCAGTGAGGTGTTTGAGTGGATCTTTTCCAGTTTTGGATTTGAAATCTGAAAGGGATTTAAGAATGAGTACGACGTCGTCGGAAGTGAAGAAGACTCTCTGGAACTTTTTGGAGGATTCTGCTGCTGCGGCGGCGGCGGCGGCGACAGGTGTGGGTTTCTTGGAACGGTTAGGACGGTGAGGGAATGAAGTGGAAAGTGGTTGAGATTGAGAAGAGAGTGATGAGGGTTTTGAAGGTGTTGGATCTGGAGTGGTTTTGCGTGCATGTGGGTTTTGAGATGAAGAATGAGTAGAAGAGTTGGTTTTCTTGGCCATGGAGAAAGAGATTTGAGAAGAGAGGTTGTGGATTTTGGAGAGATTGTGGCATCACTTTGTGAGGGTTGACTTCAACTTAGAACGATGTCTTTGCTTTACATGTAACCGACAGATGTGCAGCTTTTTTTTTTTTAATAGAAAATGTTCAAGCTTACAAGATTTTTTATGATTAAAATATTTTATGGTATTCTATCAATATTTTTATAAAATTGAAATAAAACTTCATGTTTATATTTTGAATAAGGACACTACCATTCGTTCTTTTGTTTACCCAAGTTCCAATTATGCATGGGTTGAAGTTGAGTTCTATACTCACTAGGGATAAAGGTTAGTCTTGTGTCCACTCTCATACCTCACTTGACATTTTGAAACATTAGTTAAAAGTTTGTGTTTATTCAAGTTTCTTTAGGTGAGACTTATCATCATGTTAGGTTTACTTAGGTGAGACTTAAGTACGAGGGTTGACAAATGTGAAGTATTTGAAGATATTATACTGGTCCCTTTAATTTTTAATTTGAACTCATATTTTAGATTTATTATGCTTTATCATCTCAAAGTTATTTTGGTTCAATTATCAATCATAAAAATTTACTTATAAACATATTGTTCAAACACAATAACTTGAACAATAAGATGTTAATTTATGGATAGTCGATATATCTATAAATAGTACGAACACTAAAAATCGTGTTGTCTCCTCCCATGTGTTACACATTATCATAGTACGAATACTAGTAGATAAATGAATATGTCGTATTCTTTGGGTTGAACCATTAGATATTCATAAGGCCCAAGACCCCAAGCATTAAGAAAACACACAATATGAAGAATGTTTATAAATGAATCTACACTGGCGTGAGAAAATAGGTTCGAAAATAGAGAGATAAAGTGAGTAATAAGGAAAAATAGAAGAAACAAAGTTCTATCGCATCTTCATCCCCTATCCGTTCTAAATAATTATAACTTGGACAATTGTGACACAAGACGTCTTTTGATGGTTAAAGATCGGAAATAGTTGAAGTTATACTCTTAGATTTATCACTTCTTTATTTGTTTTATTTAGAAATATTTAACTTAGGATCCTTTCCCGTTGTGTTTACTTTGCTCACCATGAGCTAAACTACTTATGTTTGTCAGTGTGAAATTTAATGACGTTGTAATCTTCTGTGATATGAAATGGTGTTACTGACATATTTTTCTCATATGCATTTATTCTATATGTTTATTTCTTTGTTTAAGCATCTTAGAAATATATAATAATTTATTAGTATTGATTAAATCATGTCTTATTTAGAAGAGAACCAGAAACAAGATTCTTTATAATCTCTAAAGTATAAATGACATCCTTCAATATTAAAGTCTTTTCAGAGGTGGCCTCTGCTCCACTTCAACAATACCGACAACATTAGTGGTGTGGGCAACTCTCAACAACACTTTCTTATTCGTGTATGTTTTAAACAATGCACGATTATAACAGACATGACGAGAGGAGTCAGTGTCTAACCACCAACCATCAGAATCACAAATCACGTTGATTTCAGCAATCAAAGCAATAAATTACTCATCAGTCAAGTTAACATATGCATTAGGGGCAACACGAGGTTCAAGTATGATCTTACATTTTTTTATTCATATAACCTAGTTTTCCACAATTGAATTAAGAGAAAACAACAATGTCATTTCTTTATGGTGGTGGTTGTTGCTTATCGATTAGAGTAATTGAGGCCTTTGAAGGGTTCTCATTCTTAATTTGATTTACAACATTGTGATTTTGATTCTTTAATCATTTGTCAAATGACTTCAAAACTATACCAAATTTCTTTTTGTTGTTTGAAACAACCAAGACGTTTCTTTTTGATATTGTCTTTGAGATTCTCCTTTAACTCGAAGGCGAATAATCAAACTCTCAATTAAAAATGTTTGTCTTGTGGTGAAGAATTTTTTTTAAAAACTTTCAAACTATGGAGAAATTTATCAATAATAAAAGCAATTTAAAATTGTTCATCTAAATACATATGTTTTGTGATGATCTTATAAGAAATCTTTTGAAGTTCGTAACATTGAGCCTCCACAAAGCTTTCATTTATACCATCTAATACTTTAATTGGAGGCTTATGACATACTTCTTTGTTCCAGATTCTTCAGTATCATATTTCTTTTGCAAAGCTTCCCATACATGCTTAGCAGTCTCGCAGCAGTTACTATAGTAATCATAATGATCGTCGATGAAACCGTTCAGAATGTGGATTTTTGCAAAGATAATCATTATTTTAACAGATGGATATATCTTTATGAGTTGTTGTTTCTCGCCGACTGATCAGTCACCATTTATAGTAAGTTTTCATTACTGATTCGACGCAAAAACAGTAGCCTGATATTTGTTGATGCAATAGTAACTCAGAGTTATTACAAGGATAAATCATACACCTTCCCTGGCATTGTTCCTTTTTCTCTATAAACCCTTATTTTTATATTTATTTATTATTTTCTTTTTACACTCAAAAACCAAATTAATACTTTTTGTTTAATTGAATGATAATTTACACTCAATACTAACGTGCAGTCATTGAGATCGACATTCGGGGAATTTCCCCATTATTACTATAAAAGGCAAAATAGTACACTTGCTATTTTCCCGATCAAGTTTTTGGCGCCGTTGACGGGGACTGCCAAAAATATAGAGTTTAATTTTATTTCAATTAAAATTTTGTTGCTCTGCAATAAAATTATTTTTCTGTCATTTATATTTTTACTAACCAGTGTATGCGAGGAAAACCCCCAGTTGAAATTCTTTTTGACGCAGAGATCGAGAGAACCCTTCATAGAAGACGCAGAGAACAAAAAGTGGATTCTGCAGAAGAAAGTACCTCGGATCAACCAGAAGTCAAGGAACCAATGGCTGAAGTTCCTCCAATTCCACCTCCTCCACCTCAAGAGAGACTCCTATGTCACTATGGAGGTGCAAACGCACCGGGTGGTCGACTGACCATAGTTAACCAGCCGGTGAATGTGACAAATTTTCAACTGCATCCTAGCACGATCAATCAATTGGAAAAAAAACCTTTCACCGGAAAGGTTAATGAAGATGCCAACAAACATCTGGAGAGATTTCTAACCATGAGCACCACCTTGAAAATTGATCGTCACACTGATGAAGCAAAAAAGTTAAGAATGTTCTCGTTCACTTTAGCTGAAGATGCGGAAGAATGGTTCTATTCTCTCTCGGCCGGTAGTATCACTTCCTGGGAGGAGATGGAAATTGCATTCTTAAATGAGTATTTTCCAGCATCAGTATTCCTGAGAAAAAGTTATGAAATTCTGAATTTCAAACAGAAGGATGGTGAATCATTAGGAGACACTTACAAAAGATTCGAAAGGATCTTAGTTGTGTGTCCCACTCATAATATGGATCAGACAGAACAAATGCAGATGTTCGTTAATGGGCTGAAAATAAAGACTAAACAATTGATTGATACAGCAGCCGGTGGCTCAACAAATTTCTCAACAGCCACTGGTATCAAGAGGACTATTGAAGCAATAGCTGCAAATGAGCATCCAGAGCTATATGACAGGTGTACCAGTAAACCAGATGGGGTGATTGATCTAAAATTAGAGACAAATAAAATCCGTCTGGAAGACACTATTGCTGGCGAAATAGACAAAAAAACTGAAAGCTATGAATATAGGTATTCAACAGATAGTGCAAGTTCAACCAGTTCAGGAGAGCACTTGTGAAATCTGTAATGGACCTCACCACACTGCCTATTGCTCTGCAACTCCCCAACAAATTGAAGAGATCAAATTCTTGAAGCAGAATAATCCCTACTCTAACACTTACAACCCATGGTGGAAGAATCATCCAAACTTCTCCTGGAAAGATCAAAGAGGAAATGTTCCACAACAGGGTACAGGGCAATATCAGACTCTGTATCAGCAACAGCAACAACAACAACAACAAGCACCTAAGAAGGCAGACTGGGAGATTACCATTGAAAACCTGGCAGCTCAAAATAGGCAATTTGAAGAAGAGACTAGAAACAATAAAAAAAACACCACCGTCTCCCTAAAGAATCTTGAAGTCCAACTAGGGCAGATAGCACAACAACTTGCAAGTTCTCGAACACCAGGTTCCCTACCAAGTGAAACAGTGCAAAATCCGAGAGGTCGGGAGAATGTTAACACTGTCACGACGACAGAGAAAAAGGCTGCTAAAAAGAAAAAAATTATATCACCAAGCGAGCCGACTAAAGAAGAAATTACAAAAGGAGCTAAATAAGTGATTAAGTTGCCCTACCCTCAGAGAATGACAAAGAAGGAACCTAGTGAGTCAGACTTGGAGAAATTCATGACAATGTTTAAAAGGATTGAGGGTCATATGGCCTTGTGTTGAAGCACTTGAAAGGATGCCCATGTACAAGAAATTCGTGGAAGAGGTAATGGATGAAAAGAAACCAACCACTGAAGATCAGGTATCTGATAAAGAACAATATAATGCAAACCCCCTGGAGCAGAACATTCCTAACAAACAAAAGGATCCAGGAACTGTCACAGTACCATGCACAATCAAAGAAAGAACCTTCAAAAAGGTACTAATAGACTCTGGAGCTAGTGTGAACCTGATGCCATTATCGATCTATCACAGGCTGGGTATTAAAAATATCAGTGATGTAAAGACCAATCTAAAGTTTGCGGATCACTCAAGAAAAGATGCATATGGTATAGCTGAAGATGTGCTGGTAACAATAGCGGACTTGACCTTTCCAATCGATTTTGTAATCCTAGACATACCTGAAGACAATGAGGCACCCATCATTCTGGGTCGACCTTTCATGAAGACTAGTCGATGCAAACTCGACATGGATGAGTGCACGTTAACCTTGAAAGTTCACAACAAGGAAATAACATTGAATGCTATTGAAGACCAGAAGATGGAGGAAGATACAGAATCTCACTATCAAGTAGGCTTAATCAGGACATTGAATACTATCAAAGTCTCACCACTGCCAGTAGCCACCCTAAACGGAAGGATTCCTAACACCGAAAGGAAAGTTAAAAAAGAACCAGAGCACAAAGGAGTCCACACTGATAATAGAGACAATGTCCGAGTTGTAGACAAGAGGTGCAACAAGGTTTTGAAACTGACAAGAAAACCCACGCTTTTTATTTCTAAGCATTTTTTGTGTGTCTGTAGGTATACAAGAGTCCCACAGGGAGGAGCCAAAGGAACCAGATGTTGACCTGACAAGAAAACCAAAAAAACGGCCAAAAGGACAGCTTGACACGACCACCCGTGTCAACTGACACGGGCCGTGTCAGAAGAGAAAAATTTGGAAAGGATGTTTGAAAAAACAGTGGCCTGACACGGCCACCCGTGTCAGCTGACACGGGCCGTGTCAGGAGCACTGTAAGAAAAATGATTTTGAGGATGAAAAACAGTGGCCTGACACGGCCAGCCGTGTCAGCTGACACGACCCGTGTCAGGACCACTGTAAAAGAAGTTGGGAAAATGGTAAAAATAATCGCCTGACACGGCCACCCGTGTCAGGCATGCAAAATTTTTGATTTTTTTTTTTTAAATTTTAAATTTTCGTGGGTCCCACCCACTTAAACCATTATTAACCATTCTTTTTTCCTTAATCACTCATCATTATCAGATTTTCACATAACTTTTCATCACTCTCTCTCATACTTTTTCGTCTTCTTCTCCCACTCTCTCACAAACTCCATTAAAACTCACTTCCCTCACCACACAAAACCCCACATGCAACCAAGCTCCACTCACCTATAGCCCAAACTCCCTTCACAAATATTTCTCACCTCGCTGTCCCGGTCGCAACCACGGTTTTAGATTTTTCTAACTCGAAAGTTCGGAATTTTACTATTTTTGCAGGTCCCAAATGTCCTCGAACAGAATCCTTACCGGAAAGCAACAACGTGCAAAGATGGCAAAGTCCCGAAAGCGCCCGAGCCGGAATCCTAATCCGCACAATATTGTGTTTGACAACCCGAAGCAAGAGCGATGTTACCAAATTCACCGGAAACGCAAGCTCACGCCGACCTGGTATATGTGTGAGAAAACTCTGACATACCTAGGGTTGAAAATTGAGGTAGACCGAATGTTCCATATTTTGGGCATGCTCGAGTTTATGAGTCTGGAGGCGCCGACCTACGAACGCATTACTCTCGAGTTCCTCAGCACCTTGGAGTTCTAGCTAGAAAAGCGGTGGGTTAACACCACCAGGTATTATTTCAGCACCTTACGCTTTCAATTATTTAACAATTATCATGAATTGTCTGTTGAGGAGTTAGCTGCTATACTCCGCCTCCCGCTGAACGGACCCGGAGCGGTCCCAGACGGGTTTTCTCCTAAGGATTTCTGGATCGCCATAATTGGGAGGATGGATTACTCCTCCAAAGGTGCAAAAGCATCGGGCATCCAGAATCCCTGTTTCAGGTACGCCCAAAAAGGTTTAGCCTACACATTGTTTGGTAGAGGTGACAACACTGGAGTAGCTACTCAGAGAGAGCTATTCTTCATGTACTCGATGGCTCAAAACCAGACCATCAATGTAGCTGCCTTTGCAGCAGACTACCTGGGGAGAGTCGGCCGAGCAAACTCCGGAGGCATTTCCGTGGGAGGTATGATCACCCAAATTGCATTGCATTTTGGGTATCAGGCTGTTTTACTCGAGGACACGCCTATTGCAGGTAATACTAAAATTGACATGTCTGCTCTGATTGCCCAAGGTATGATTGCGGTTTCCCCCACCTACTATTTCGTCCTCATTCATAAAAGATTTATCATCGCTCTGCCGGATCCGGACAGAGTTGCTATCGCTGACTATGCGAATTGGTTATTTGTGAGTGTCGATCTCGATGCGGATGAAGGCCACGAAACTGACCACTTTAATGCAGGTGAGCACTTTGTAGATGATCAGGCAGAAGGAACGGAAAGAGAAGAAGAATATCCTCAAGCACCTCCTGAGCAGTTTGTTCCACAACCTCAGGAACCCACCCAACAAGCGGCATGTTCCTCATCTTGGTCAACTGACCAATGGGGCTGGATACAGACCGAAATAGGTGACTTAAGGGCTGAACAGCAAAGGCAAGGCATCAAGCAAGCCCGTCAGGGAGAAATGTTGGATGACATGAGCAGCATGATGCGATCGTTGATGTTGCATTTTCCGCAACCTCCTCCTCAGTAGGACCCTGTGAGTTCCCTCTTCCGCGCTTGGTTACAAACATTGTGGACAATGTTGAGTTCAAGTGTGGGGGAGATTTTAGGTCTTTTATTTGCAATATGTTTGTGTTATTTTTACTTTTTAATTTTGTATTGAATTTGTCTGTTGAATGTACATTATGCTGCAAGTGTGTGTGTCAAGTCTGTGTTGACAGGTTGGAAAAGTAATGATCACAATTGAGAATGGATGAAAGATCACACCACTCACCATGGCTTGTTGTGAAGGATCTTCCCAGAAAGTGACACTGCTGAAAGTAAAGATCGGACGCAACGTATACAACTTAACCGACACAAGTATCCTGCACACGTCGAAGCAAGAAAACAATTGCACCAAATTAAGAAGCACTGCGGATCCTGTAAAAGCTGAACCAAACCAAGTAAGTCAGAAAAGGCCAAACACATTAATCATCATGAGCGTCATTCAGGTTTGTCTTTATCACTCTAAATTTACGTAGACTCTCTGGGTCTGTCACTGCATGATACACACACTGAGGCACATTGTTTGTAATTAACCCCGAGCCTTTCTAGCCATCCCGAATTATTATATCCCTCGTTAACCCCCTTTGAGCCTATATCCATTTTTTTGTTTAAAACACCATGAATGTAACCATTGGCCAAAACACTTCCTCACCCTGTTCAAAGTCATGAAATACATTCCAACTGTGTTGAAAAGCTAAGTTTGGGGTAAAAACTCCAAAAGCTCTCAAAGCCATAGAAAATGCAAAAACAAAAGAAAGAGAAAAATTTATGAATCGAGAAAAAGAAAGAAAAATAAAAATCAAATACTCGATGATTCAAAAGAAAGAAGCACGAAAAAGAGCATTCGGTAAAAATGAAAACTAAAGAAATAAAAGAAACAAACACATGATGTAACATTGACTCTGAACCAAAAGCCCCTTGTTTTCCTTTTTTTTCCATACCCTAACCCAAGCCAAGCTACAACCCGAAAGACCTCAAAAAAGTGTGTGTGTTGTGTGTAAGTGATGAGAAAAGAGAGAGTATTCAAACTTGTGAGTGATATTGCATACTTCAAATTATGAGTATAAACAGCTAACCCCGAGAGAATTGGTGAGAATGTGAGATATGCTGACAGATGAAACGATGCTTTAAAGTGGAAGTGTGAATGATGACTTACGAGGATGGGTAGGACTTGTGGAAGAAAAAGGGAAGACGTTCGCGAATGATCTCAGTAGTGGTGGAAAGCATAAAGAATTCTTGGGAGTGATACCGAAACATTACTTGGGACAAGCAATAAGCTAAGTTTGGGGTTGTGATCAGTCACCATTTATAGTAAGTTTTCATTACTGATCCAATGCAAAATAGAGACATTTGATACACTGCGCAAGCATTTAAGGTACAATTCGATTAGTTTTACTTCCGTGATGTTATTTACGCATTTTTGATCTTTATTATGTTTTACTTTGTTTATCTTGATTTTATGCGTGGGATAGCTGTGTTTTTGTCCGACAGATCCAGGTAGAAGAACCGGAGAACTCAGAACACGATAGTGCGAGAGACCGGCACGCAAAAGGTCAGAAAATCCCGGTACATGAGGCCTGACACGGCCACCCGTGTCACCTGACATGAGCCGTGCCAGGGAAAGGGAAATAGAAGAAGAAAAACAGTAGCCTGACACGGCCACCCGTGTCAGGCAGAAACAACCCCTGTGTTAGCTTGCCATGGGCGTGTCAGGGAAAACAGTAGGCTGACACGGCCACCCGTGTCAGCTGACACGGGCCGTATCAGCCCAAGCCCAATATTTCCAATTTTTTTGGGCTTTTCATTCTTCGGGCTTTGTGGAGATATCTTTGGACCTGTCCAACTGCTGTCGGGAACTTTCATTATAAAAAGAGGTCTTCTACTAAAGGAAAGATCATCTTGGAATACAACAAACCACAGTATTGTGAAGCCATCAAGTATTACAGAGATCAAGGAAGTTGGAGAGCTGAAGAGATTCATGAGCGGGAGCGATTGAAGATCAAAGTCATCCAATTACTTCTAATGTGTAATTTTTATCTTGAATTGGTTTTAAACAATATGAGTAGCTAAACCCCCCAATGCTAGGGGGGTGTCCCTGATTTAGAATTGTAATGAATTTGAGTTTACATTTGCATTTATAATATTTTATTTACGGTAACCTTTTGATGTGTTTATTGCTTTCTCTTTCGGACAAATTGAGATTGATCTATGGTTATCACTTAGGCTGGACCGCCAGTGATAAGGTTTTCATCAGGTTACTCTGCAGTAGATATCACCTAGGACTAGGGATACCCTGTATGAACCAGAGCATTCTTGATATTATACAACTTAACTTCATCCTAATTGGACATGGACATAGGAATTAGGGTAGATTGATTAAAGGTTTTCTCGCCAAAGACTTGGGAGAAAATACTCTTGAGAACTGGTAGTAATTGATATTTGTTGATGCAATAGTAACTCAGAGTTATTACAGGGATAAATCATACACCTTCCCTGGCATTGTTCCTTTTTCTCTATAAACCCTTATTTTCATATTTCTTTATTATTTTCTTTTTACACTCAAAAACCAAATTAATACTTTTTGTTTAATTGAATGATAATTTAAACTCAATACTAACATGCAGTCCTTGAGATCGACATTTGTGGAATTTCCCCATTATTACTATAAAAGGCAAAATAGTACACTTGTTATTTTCCCGATCCCCGACAATCTCTAGCCTTCCTATTTGAGGTTTACTTAAAGGACTGGCTACAAAGTCCTAGACTTATATGTTGAGTATATGACTATTTCGTTGATAAAGTGTTTAGAATATTTTAGGTAGTGAATGTAACGTTTTGCAAATTAGAAACACAATAAAAGTAAAGCAATAGAGGACAAAATTCTAATGTAAATGAACAAAGTAAACAAAGATAATTTGGTAAGTTAAATGACTTGTAAATAGAAATGGAAGCAAAAGTACATTTTGTAGGGATATGACTCTTTTCTTGTAAACGCTTGACACTTCAAGTGTAATCCTACTGCAATACTAAAAAATGTCACCTTTGAAATGATCATTACAATTCGCTTAAATACTAGTAGAAAATAACCGTTGGAAGGTTACGATCCATTTGCAAGATGACACGTGTCGAAGCACCTCTCCCACGTTTGCAGATAACTTCCCACGTTCAATTACCCATAATTAATCTCCATCACGGTGCACTGGCCTTCGACTTCGACAAGCTCCCCTCTACGTCGACCCCGCACTCTTGACTTTCTGTCTTGTCGATCCAACCTCCGACCGTCCTTTTTGGTCGACCAAGCTTTGCACTCCTTGGGACGAAATTTGCCAGCTAACAAATTTCCCCCTAAAATGCCTAGTTTCGACTTGAGCTCTTCGACTGAGAAACCTGACTTTTGACTTTCCAAATTTCGGCTATCCATCTAATTATTAATGATGGTTTTATGTGTGATGATGGCTTTCCTGCGTTGCGGTTTCCCAGACACACTATCATCATTACTAGCTATCCTCTAGGTCGTGGGATTATAACCAACGCCACCAACTCTCCCACTACCTCATAGTTGGACATTTGTCTGTCGACTAATGCTTGATTATTCATTGGTTCGCTTATAAATAGCCACTCTTCATCCTTAAACTTTTCTGCTTTCGCAACCGCGTATCTGCATATTTCTTCTGCATTTTTCTTCAGCAACTTTCACAACAACCTCAGTTTAAACATATTTCCTTCAACCTTCTTAATAATGGCTTCTTCCACTCTCACTATAGGCGCAATCTCTTTCAACACTAGTGACAACCCTATTGCCTTTCAACTCAACGCAATAGAAAGTACGAAATGTATCCCTCAACCCACTCCTACTGGTGAAGAATTGACGAAAATCTGGCAACGCCAGATGCTTATTCCTTTTGTTATTAACAGGAAACTAGTCATGTTTCATGGACCTATCACGGACCCAAAGTACACACCAAAATCAATTCAAGGATTTTTTTTCTGGTTATGGTCCTGCTACTCCTCCATCTTTCGACAAGGCTGGAGTTATCGATGTTAGATTTGTGGATCCTGTAGCACCTCAAATTTGTACCTCACATTTATGCATTCATTTCATTTTTAGGTCATTGACATTACATTAACATTACATTAGCATTGCATAGTATTTCATCTCATCAGTCAAGAATGGCATCAAGAGGATTCATCAGTACCAAGGAGCAAGGTTTTTCATGAGAAAAAGGCCCTATGGTAGTTCTAGAGAGCTTATGTGAACCCAAGGTTCATTTTGAAGCAACTTGACCAAGTGTTAGAGGCTCAAAGTCCACAATGCAGTTTCAGGTCATCTGAGGCCTGTAAAAGTCAACTGTAAGTCAAATAAGGGCTAGGAGATGGATAAATGGTTTGAGACACTTCATTCATGTCCCAAAGAGGTTTATTCAACATGTCAAACTCATTCCTTGAAGGTTTTGAAGCCAGATCATAAGTTTCCAAAAATGAAAAGTGACTTGTAATTGAAAGTTTCCAAAAACGAAAGGGTTTTGGTTCAAATTCAACTTGATTGTACAACATCAAATAAGCTTCAAATGAAATTTTGTCCAACATGAAAGTTGAAGATCTTTCTCTCCCATTTCGAAAAAGTCCAAGATCATGAATTTATGATGAATGGTTGAGAAGATATGATCAAATCATTGCCAAGTGTGCATGGAACTTCAAAATGCCATATCTTTTGAACCAAGACTCCAAATTGAGTGCTTCTTTTTGTATAATTCTTCTCATGACATGAACTTTCCAAATCCATTAAGGCATTGCATAAAATTTCATCACATGATCACTTGCATTTTCATGCCCATTTTGGAGGGAAAATCATGAATTCAAAATTGGTGCATCATATGGACTTTTTAACCATTCCAACATGCTCATAAGAGGATTTTAAGTGAAATTGCATGGCCATTGTTACTGTTCACGTGGGATTGCATGCATGGGGTGAAAAAACCAAAATTTGCATAACACCTCTTTTCTCATTAAAATTTAATTAGCCAAGCCTAAGCATGATTAGGAAATGGATTAGCATGTCATATAAATAGCTAATCATAATAGAATTTTCACAATTCACCATTTCTAGATCTAGAACTTTTTTCCCTCCAAAATTTTCTCCCAATCCAAATTCAAAATTCTTCCATATAACATTGAGTTTTTCTTCCATATTCTGGTTCTATGATCTTGATTTAGTGCAGATCTAGCTTTGTTTTGAAGGATTCGTGTGGAAATCAAGCATGGCAAGTTCATGAAGGTGAAGATGGAGTTTCAAATTTGAGCAAGATCTAAACATCTCCAGACCTCAATTTCAACTTTAGGATTCATAACAAGTGTTCAGGAGTGGATCTACACAAGTGCCAAGCCTTGAATCTGCTACTGCCATTGTTGGAGCTTCAAGAGGTCAAAATTTCGCATCTCTTAATTCCTATTTTTATGCACATAATCTTATAGTTCGTTGCTTGCTGATTCCGCTGATATAAAGAACATGAAATTTGGTGCAATATTCATGGAGTTATGGCAAATTAAAGTTTGTAGATCCAATACTTCTTCTCTTCGATTCTTGAAATATATGATGAATTAGAGTAAAATAATGGTAGATTTGGATTCCTCATGTTGCAAGCTTTCCATTGGTGTATGAATTTTAAAATTCTGGAAAAAAATTTCGTTGTGAACAGTAACAACCACCGTCTTCATGAAGAAGACGGTGGTTTCCGCCACTAGCGTCCACCTAGCGTCAGCATAGCGTCCGTTCCTGCGTTTTGGCTAGGGCACCAATGAAACAAAGTCGTTTCATCAGCGAGCCTTCCCTCGCTTCGATTCCGGCTGGGCGCGTTTCCACAATTTCTTCATTTCATTTTATTTTCATGTTTTTTTCAATTTTTATTTCATTTTTTCCATGATCTTCAAAAAATCATAACTAATTGTAGAATGATCCAAATAATTCTAAGTTTTTTCCTATGTGATCCTTGAAATGTCTAGAATTTTATGGTTTTGATTTTGTGATTTTATCATTTCTGGAAATTAAAATGTGCTAGACTAATTGAACATGTATGCTTTGTGACATTGCCTCATTCATCCTATCATTAAATGCTCATACATGATCCAAATGCCATGAAATTTTGCATGATGATTGATAACATGATGATGGATTTGTGTGATTTTATTTGGCATTTTTTGATATTGTCTTCACTGTTTGGGACACATGTACTTTAGGTGTGACAATTTGTGTCACACAATGGGATGTCTTGCCTATGCATTTTCATTTCCATATCAATTGAACTTTGATGATGCTGATTTTTGGTATGATGATTATGTTTCACCTGTTGTATGCTCATGAAAATTTCCAGAATTATTTGAGTCATTTCTGTTTTGATATGGAATTTTGATTCATGATGATCATTTGTGTCCCTTGAAATTGTCTTTGTCTTCCTTTGCTCATATCATGAGCTTGCTTAATGATTTTGATTTGGCACTTTTTATGACATGTTCATGACTGATTAAAGTTGCTTCATGTTGAATATCCATTGTTGTTTTAACTTTTTACTCCATCTTTGACCTTAGGCTTTGTCCTAGGGGTTTGAACTCACATTTGAGTTGTGTATTTCAGGATCAAGCATCTAATCTCCATGGTTGATGTTGCCTCCTCACTTGAGCTTTGATATTTGCTTTGCTTGCTAACATTTGATTGTGTTGTAGGTCCTTGGGTGGACTCACTTGAGTTGCATTTGATTTGCATTGTGTATATTGGTTGTCTGACTGTTGTTTGTCTGTTGATAGTTTGTCTGAATACCATACTGATTGATTGGTTGTTTACACAGGTACGTTAGCCGCTTTAACTCATTATTTGAGTTGCTTTGCTTTGCTTGTGGTTGGCATACCACTTAGGTAACTTCCTTAACTACATGTAGTCTGGAAGACCTGTCATGTTACTTTGGCAGGCACCTGTCTGAAGCCCTCCTTAAGAGGCAATGTTTGTGGTTGTTTATCTTTGTGCCTTGTACATTCAAAGACCTCCTAAGTGAAGAGGCTTTGGCAGATAAAAGGGATGTGCAATCCATCCCCTGCTATTCAGTTGTGTCTTTCATCTTGCTCACACCATGTGTTGATGCACTTTGAATAAAAACCCAAAATCTTGTTGTGTCAGTCATGTGGAATAGAGTCCCACATTCTGGATTCCCACACTTTCATTGTTTGAAGCTCTCCCAGGCCAAGGATAAGAGCTATGAGGTCTTACCCTCATTTCCCATTTCATCTGCTTCACCCTAACTCTCAATGTTAGGGTTAAGAGCTCCAAACACCCCTTTCCAGTTGGCTTGTTTGTCGAGGTTGATTTGACCCCTTGACTAAAGCTCAGCCTTGTATGAGCCACTTGTTTGCATATAGTGTGTGTGCTTTCTCTCTTGTGCTTGTGTTTGCTTATGTGCTGTTTAGGCTAGCTTGCTCCCTGTGCAAGTTAGGTTAGGACTAGAGACCTCAACTTAGGGATCGTATGCATGACAACTTCTAGGCTCGAGTCGTAGTCTCCCTAGTAGTCTGTTATCTCCCTAGTCTCTGGTTAGGATAGAAGTTCTTTCCCTGTTTAGGGGAACTACGTCGCCCTGATCCTCATACCAGATGAGGTACGTAGGCAGGAGATGAGCTGATCTCTTCGGGCGCCTTTTTTCTTTTTCAACCCTCTTGTTTGCTTGTTGGAGTCTGACGTAAGTTCAGCGATTGGCAGTCGGTTTCCTGTGTGTGGTTGTTTGTTTGGAGTCTGACGTAAGTCCAGCGATTGGCAGTCGGTTTCCTGTGTGTGGTTGTTTGTTTGGAGTCTGACGTAAGTCCAGCGATTGGCAGTCGGTTTCCTGTTGGCGTGTCTTTGTTTGGAGTCTGATGTAAGTCCAGCGATTGGCATTCGGATTCCTGTTTGTGTTTCTTCTGTGGAGTTGGATGTAAGCCCATCGATTGGCATTCCGTTTCCAGTTTGTGTTTGGGTGTTAGCTCTGACGTCTCAGCGTCTTCTTTCAGCGTTTTGTTTGGCGTGCGTTAGCCGAGCTACGAGTGCTCTGATTCTTCTCTGGTTAGAGAAGATAAGTATGCATAAGATGCGATATCCTAGCGAGCACATTTCCCCTGTCCCCGAACTACGTTAACTCTTATGTTTGTCCATGACAAACTACGTAGGCCCAGGATGCGACATCCTGCCGAGTCCTTCTTTCGTCTTCCATCTGTGTTTTATTCCTTCTTGTGCAGTGTTTTGAGCAATTATCTAGCAACCTTTCTTCTATTCTTTTTGAGCGTGGATCCCGTCGAGTACGACGGATGCGTAGGGGTGCTAATACCTTCCCTTCGTATAACCGACTCCCGATCCTATCAATCTCTGGTCGCAAGACCATTTCCTTTCCAGGTTTACTTCGAGCATTTCCTTTCCCTCCTTTGGGATAAATAACGCATAGTGGCGGCTCTGTGTCTTTTCCCGCCGGTTTTTCACGTAATGCGACAGCTGGTGACTCTGCTGGGGAACCAAAGAAGTTGACCTCTTGCTAGTCCATCTTCCCTAAGCGAGTCAATCCTAGCGCTCTTTAGGATAGTTGTGGTTGCTTTTACTGCTTTATTTATTGCATTTATTATTATGATGTGATTGTATATATTTGCATATGTGTTTGCATGCATCATATTATCATTGTTCTGGATTCTGTACAGGTTGGTTCCCCTGATTTGGGGTGGGTGTTCTGAGTGGGGCTAAAACCCAGGCCCGAGTATACACCTAGGATTAGCGTGGTCTCACGTCTCCTCACTTGCTGTATCAGCATGTTGTTGCGACGTGACATACCACAGCTGGACGAGGTTCATTTGAGAGAGTTCTTCCGTTTGGAGTATTCCACTCAGGTTGGGTTATCTCATCTGAGCTATTGACTTCGGTGACCGTTCTTTCCCGGATCTTTGGTTTATACGATCTTATGAGAGCTACAACGGCACACCCGAAAGGGCAAACCCGTTGAGTATCTTGTCCGATTGTCGAGACCATTATCCGCCTTAGGATGACCTTGTTAGAATTCACCTGTGAGGGGAGGGTTTGATTCTTGCAAGTACAGGTTCCGTCGGTGATTCTGTGATGGTGACTATGGTTCAGATGGATTTATGGGTCTTTATTTTTGAGACGCCGGAGGTTGGACCTTGGAATTGATCAGAGGGTTCCGTTTATTTCGGATCCCTGGGCTGAATTTGAGGGTACTTGCTCAGATGGTGACTTGGTTCTGAAGTATGGGTTCCAGATGACCTTGGGTTCCCGATGACTTTGGGTTCCAGATGACTTTGATCTGTGGTTTCCGGTGCCGAATTCATGCCGAAGTTTTGATCTTGTGCCAGGAGATATTCAACCAACCTGCCATGGCTTCATCATTTGCATCATAGCATGTTTATTTTCAAATATAATAATGCTTAAAAAAAAAGTTAACTCGCATATGTATATCCTTTTCAGGATCATTCATGATAAACAACACACGCATCATACGCATCATACACATATCATTCTTGCATTACAGGTGTTCTTGAACAAGACTTCTCATTCTGGTTCCTGTTTTAGGCAGGATTGCTGATCGTCATCCGCACCGCTACGCGACAAGACTGAATCAACAGAGAAGCATGGATCAAGTTCAGGCTGAATTGGCAGAGATGAGGGCTAACATGGCCCAGTTTATGAATATGATGCAAAGGGTTGCGCAAGGTCAGGAGGAACTTCGAGCCCTGGTTCAGAGACAGGAAACTGTGGTTCCACCTGTCAACCGTACTACGCCAGAGGGAGGCCCAGTCAATGACACAGTTGCTGCTACCATTCCCGTCAATAACTATGGTGTTGGGGATGAACTGAGGGGTATTAGAATCAACGGACAACCTATTGCTCTAGAGACTGCTAATGCTAGAATGACCCGTGCGCCAGTTCGTCATCCTGCTCCGTTGGTTGATAGACAGGAAGATGTGTTTACTCTCCTTAGTGATGATGAGGAAGTAGGAAGGACTGAAGAGAGGGACAAAAAAGTTGATGCCCCAGCTGAGAAAATCCGTGCCATAGAGTGTCAGAACTCTTTGGGATTTGATGTGACCAATATGGGATTGGTTGATGGGCTGAGGATTCCTTACAAATTCAAGGCGCCATCCTTTGACAAATATAATGGCACTTCTTGTCCTCGCACCCATGTGCAGGCTTATTACAGAAAAATCTCAGCATATACAAATGACGAGAAGATGTGGATATAATTCTTCCAGGATAGCTTGTCTGGAGCGTCCTTGGACTGGTACATGGACCTGAAGAGGGAGTCTGTTAGAAGCTGGAAAGATCTGGGTGAAGCCTTCTTGAGGCAGTATAAGCACAATATGGACATGGCTCAGAGCAGAACCCAACTGCAGAGTCTGTTCCAGAAGTCTGGTGAAAGTTTCAAAGAGTACGCCCAAAGGTGGCGTGAGTTAGCTGCAAGAGTGCAACCTCCTATGTTGGAGAGAGAGTTGACTGACATGTTTATTGGAACACTGCAGGGTGTGTTCATGGATCGGATGGGAAGTTGCCCGTTCGGTAGCTTTTCCGATGTGGTTATCTGCGGAGAGAGGACTGAAAGCCTTATTAAAGCGGGGAAGATTCAAGATTCTGGTTCTTCATCTTCCAGTTCTAAGAAGCCATTTTCTGGGGCACCCCGAAGGAGAGAGGGGGAAACTAATGCTGTGCATAGTCGGAGGAATACAAATAGAGGACAATATCGTCAGGTTGCTGCTGTGACTATTCCAGCAACTCAACCTCAGCAACAACAACAAAGAGCTCTACAACAACAACAACAACAACAATTCCCGTTTCAACCAAGGCAGAGAATGCCCGAGCGTCATTTTGATCCGCTACCAATGACATATGCTGAGTTGCTTCTCGAACTGCTCAGGTTGAAATTTGTTGAGCTTCGCACCATGGCTCCGTTGACAAGAATTCTTGTTGGGTATGATGCCAATGCTCATTGTGATTTTCATTCCGGTGCACCGAGGCACCATATTAAGAACTGTCGGGCTTTTCACCATAAAGTCCAGGATCTGATTGATGCTAAAACAATCAACTTTGCTCCTGTACCGAATGTTGTGAACAACCCTATGCCTCAACATGGTGGGCCCAGGGTGAACAATGTGGAAGGCGAGGAGGCCTTAGACTTGGTAGTCAGTGTTGATGAGGTTCAGACGTCGCTGATTGTGGTAAAAGAGTGTCTGCTGAAAAGGGGAGTGTTCCCGGGCTGTGATGATGAAGGTTGCTCAGATTGTGCTAATCGAGAGGATGGTTGTGACAAGCTGAGAAGAGGTATCCAGGGTCTAATTGGTGAGGTTTGCTTGCAGTTTAGTCGGGCTGTGAAAGAACGTGAGGTGGTATCAACTGTCACCATTTACTTCAAACCGTCTGAGGGTCCTGGACGTGCTCCAACTGTTAATGCACCTGTGACTGTTGGTACCCCTGTCACCATATCTGCTCCAGTAATGGTCGGTACTCCTACTACTATTGTTGCTTCTAATAGAAGACCTGTTGAGAATAGTAGGGCAGTTCCTTGGAAATACGATAATGCTTACCGTAACAACAGAAGGTCGGAACATCAGACCAGACCGGTGAATCAGGCTCCAGTGACCATTGGTGTGCCAGTTAAAGCTCCTGTAACTGTTGGTCCGGCTGTGGACAACGTGGGAGGACCTGGAGGGTTCACGAGGAGTGGTCGTCTGTTTGCGCTGCAGGCTTTGAGAGACAACAATGCTGAAGCTCTTGCTAAGGCAAAAGGTAAGCAAGCTGTGGTTGAGGAAAGGCTTGTACAGAAGGAAGTGCCTGAGGGTTCCTTTGAGAAAGACGTGGAGGAGTTCATGAAGATTATTAAGAAAAGTGATTATAAGATCGTGGACCAGCTGAACCAGACTCCTTCGAAAATCTCTATCCTCTCATTGTTATTGTGCTCTGAGGCACACGGTAACGCCTTGCTGAAAATGTTGAATCTGGCTTACGTGCCTCAGGAGATTTTTGTCAATCAACTTGAGGGTGTTATTGCGAATGTAAGCACACGACATGGTTTGGGGTTCACAAATCTGGATTTGACGCCTGAGGGTCGCAACCATAACAGAGCTCTACATATCACCATGGAATGCAAAGGCGCAGTATTGTCGCATGTGTTGGTGGATACTGGCTCCTCGTTGAACGTGTTGCCCAAGAAGATTCTGAGCAAGATTGATGTTGAAGGGGTTGTCCTCACTCCGAGTGATCTCATCGTCCGTGCTTTCGATGGGTCCAAGCGATCAGTATTCGGTGAAGTCACGTTGCCCGTGAAGATATGCCCGGAGGTGTTTGACATTGTCTTCTATGTGATGGATATTCAACCAGCATATAGTTGTCTATTGGGGCGTCCCTGGATACATGGGGCTGGAGCAGTTTAGTCAACTCTCCATCAGAAGCTGAAGTATGTGTGGAATGGTCAGGTCGTGACTGTGTGCGGCGAGGAGGACATTCTTGTGAGTCATCTATCTTCCTTCAAGTATGTGGAGGTGGATGGCGAGATCCATGAAACTCTGTGCCAAGCGTTTGAGACCATTGCTATCGAGAAGGTGGCTTTTGTGGAGCAGAAGAAACCAGGTGTCTCAATTGCGTCATATAAGCAAGCTGTGGAGGTTGTTAATTCTGGCAAGACAGAAGGCTGGGGCAAGATGGTTGACATGCCCGTCAAAGAAGACAAATTCGGCATCGGTTATCAACCTCTTCAGGAAGAGCAGGATGTTCAGAAAGGGCCGGGTTCCTTCACCAGCGCTGGGTTGATGAACCATGGTGACGTCTTTGCAGCCGGTAGCGAAGACGGGGACAGTGATTGTGATCTGGACAACTGGGTGCGACCGTGTGCTCCAGGGGAGGTGGTGAATAACTGGATAGCCGAAGAAATGGTCCAAGTTACTCTTCAGATAGAGTAATTTTCTTTTGTTTTTCATTCTGCATAAAAACCCTACGCTCTGCCCGATGCGTAGTGGTTCATTGTAGGGCCACATCATGTTTTGAAATGATTATCATTAATAAAGGACGTTTTGCAAACAAATTTGTGCTCACTGTCTTTCTGTTTTTATTTTTTCATTTTTAAAACAATAAAATGGCAATGTTTTTTGTTTTTGTGACTTTCTTGAACTCTTTTCTAAAATAAAGCATTAAACATGCAGAATCGATCTCGCGGACTCCATTAAAAACAATTCTGTTATGGCTCAGTATGACTTCGATAATCCCATTTACCAAGCTGAAGAGGAGAGGGAAGAAGACTGTGAACTCCCCAAAGAATTGGTCAGATTATTGAAGCAGGAGGAAAGGGTCATCCAACCTCATCAGGAAGAGTTGGAAATTATTAACCTGGGTACTGAGGACGCCAAGAGAGAGATCAAGATCGGGGCTGCTTTGAAGGAATCTGTCAAGAGAGGGCTGATTGAGATGCTGAGAGAATATGTGGAGATATTCGCATGGTCATATCAAGATATGCCTGGGTTAGATACAGATATTGTGGTGCACAGGCTACCTCTCAGAGAAGATTGTCCTTCGATAAAGCAGAAGCTTCGCAGAACTAGTCCTGATATGGCTGTCAAGATCAAAGAGGAGGTTCAGAAGCAGTTGGATGCGGGTTTTCTGGAAGTTACCAATTATCCCCCGTGGGTGGCCAACATCGTACCCGTGCCGAAGAAGGATAGCAAAGTCAGGATGTGTGTCGATTACCGGGATTTAAACAGAGCCAGTCCGAAAGATGACTTCTCATTACCTCACATTGATGTATTGGTTGATAATACGGCTCAATCCTCGGTTTTCTCTTTCATGGATGGATTTTCTGGCTATAATCAGATCAAGATGGCGCCAGAAGACATGGAAAAGACGACATTCATTACACCTTGGGGCACGTTCTGCTATAAGGTGATACCATTTGGGCTGAAGAATGCCGGTGCTACCTATCAGAGGGCTATGACGACTCTCTTTCATGACATGATGCACAAAGAAATCGAAGTGTACGTGGATGATATGATTGCGAAGTCTCAGATAGAAGAGGAGCACCTGGTAAACTTGCAGAAGTTGTTTGAAAGGTTGAGAAAGTTCAAACTGAGGCTGAATCCAAACAAGTGTACGTTTGGGGTGAGATCCGGGAAGCTATTATGCTTCATTGTCAGTGAGAAAGGGATTGAGGTTGATCCAGCGAAAGTCAAAGCTATTCAAGAAATGCCTGAACCAAAAACAGAAAAGCAGGTCCGTGGGTTTTTAGGGAGACTAAACTACATTGCACGGTTCATATCTCACCTAACAGCCACGTGTGAACCGATATTCAAATTGCTGAGAAAAGATCAAGCAATCAGGTGGAATGATGACTGTCAAAAAGCTTTTGATAAGATAAAAGAGTATTTGCAGAAACCTCCAATCCTTATACCTCCAGTTCCTGGGAGGCCTCTGATAATGTACCTTTCAGTAACCGAGAATTCGATGGGGTGTGTATTGGGACAGCATGACGAGTCTGGTCGAAAAGAGCATGCTATATACTACCTTAGCAAAAAGTTTACCGACTGTGAAATAAGATATTCGCAGCTCGAGAAAACTTGTTGTGCTTTGGCCTGGGCTGCTCGCCGACTGAGACAACATATGTTGAACCATACTACCTTGTTGATTTCTAAGATGGATCCAGTGAAATACATCTTTGAAAAGCCGGCTCTCACCGGACGAGTGGCTCGTTGGCAGATGATTTTAACTGAGTATGATATCCAGTATACGCCGCAGAAGGCCATCAAAGGTAGTATTCTGTCTGACTACCTTGCCGAGCAACCGATTGATGATTATCAGTCGATGATGTTTGAATTCCCTGATGAAGACATCATGTATCTAAAGATGAAAGATTGTGAAAGCCTCTTGTCGAGGAAGGACCGGATCCTGATGACAAGTGGACATTGATGTTTGATGGGGCAGTTAATGTGAATGGTAACGGTGTTGGGGCAGTGCTCATCAATCCTAAAGATGCACACATACCTTTTTCTGCCAGATTGACTTTTGACGTAACCAACAACGAGGATGAGTATGAGGCTTGTATCATGGGTATTGAAGAAGCCATCGATCTAAGGATCAAAACTCTAGACATCTATGGAGATTCCGCTCTGGTGATTAACCAAGTCAATGGAGATTGGAATACTCATCAGCCGCATTTGATTCCTTATCAAAATTACACCAGAAGGATCCTGACTTTCTTCAAGACAGTGAAGTTGTATCATGTCCCTCGAGATGAAAATCAGATGGCTGACGCCTTGGCTACTTTGTCTTCTATGATCAAAGTTCATTGGTGAAATCATGTGCCACATGTTGCTGTGAATCAACTCGAGAGGCATGCGTATGTGTTTGCAGCCGAGTATGGTGTTGATGAGAAGCCGTGGTACTACGACATCAAGAATTTCCTCAAGAGTCAGGAGTATCCTGAAGGAGCGTCAAAGAATGACAAGAAAACCCTGAGAAGGCTAGCTGGAAGCTTTTATTTGAATCAGGATGATGTGTTGTACAAGAGGAACTTCGACATGGTTCTGCTCAGATGCGTGGATAGACACGAGGCAGACATGTTGATGCAGGAAGTACATGAGGGATCTTTCGGTACCCATTGTAACATCCCAATAAAAATAAGATAATTATTTGATTTAAATTAATATTATATTTATTAATTTAGTTAAATAATTGGAATTATTGGATTATTATTATTATTATTTTGGAATAATAATTATTGGAAAATATATAAGTGTGAAGTAAGGAAAAAGAATCCCATTTGGTAAAAAGAGTTTTACGTGAAACAGAGAAGCGGCTGAAAAGTGGAAAGTGGAGAAAGGGCAAAGAGGAAGAGCAAGGGCAAAGGTTGGAGAAGAGAAAAGCTTGGAGCTTAGAGATTGCCGGATTAACTCAGGTAAGGGGGGTTTATCGTCGTTTAATGGGTATTATGGGTTAGCATGTAATGGGTAGTGATAAGCCGTTGAATTGACCCTAATTGGGATTATGAATGCTGGAAAATTATGTTGGATAAACTGTGTTTAGGCTGTAATTGAATCTGTGTTTGGATTAGTTGTGAATTTCCGAACGTATAGCTTTTTACGGAATTGGAATCGGAGGTCCGGAAGTCCTCCAACGGCGGAAAATGCGGAGAATTCTGCATTCTGCCTTGTGTTAGCGCAGGAACAACTTCTGTCTTGCGTTAACCGGTTAACCCAGGGTGTTAACCGGTTAACACTGTTATGTATTTTGAATAATTGATGTTTTGTCTGCGTTAACCGGTTAACCCAGGGTGTTAACCGGTTAACACTGTTGTGAATGCTGAGATATGGCTGATTGTGCTGCGTTAACCGGTTAACCCAGGGCGTTAACCGGTTAACACTGTTAAGTTTTGGGCAGGAAGCGTGTTTGTGCTGCGTTAACCGGTTAACCCAGGGCGTTAACCGGTTAACACTGTTGCAGAGGAAAAAAATTGTTAATTAAAATGTTGTGTGCCTAATTGATGGTTGCCTATATCGGTGTGTGATATAGTAGGGATTATTTCCCGCTGTTTTGAGCAGTATAGGTATTAGTAGAGTGTGCTAATACTGTGTTTAATTATTTGACATGATATGATGTGTTGATACATGTGTTGTGAATGTGTATGTTATGCATGTGTTGTGAATGGACTGTTTTATGGCTTAGAGAGTGAGCATCGGTCCATTGTGGATTATTGTTGTGATGTTGCATTGCTAGGTGATTAGCGTGCATAATGTGGCCTTTATGGTGGTAGCTAATTCCCATGGTGAGGAATTAGTGATGTTAGTCATTTGGACTGTTTTTGATGTTTGCATGCTAGGTGAATTAGCGTGCATAGCATGGCCCTTGGGGTGGTAGCTAATTCCCATGGTGAGGAATTAGTGATGTGAGTCACTAGGTCTCAAATGAGTGGGACTGGTGAGCTTGGTAGCCGTACCTGGATTTGGTCGGTGAAGTTGAACTATATGTTCACGAATAGTCGGTACCGCATGCATGGAGTCTCATTGCATAATATATGTGTAGTGTATAATATGAATGGATGTATTCCAATGTTATACGTGTGTTGTGTTGGCATTGAGCATGAGTATGAATTGTGTTGATATTGAGTATGATATTTGAGTTGATGTGCCGTTACTGAATGTGTGATACGATTAAGGCGATTAATGTGTTAAATTACTTAACATGACATTATATTCTATAATGCTTATTATATCGATTGAGGAACTCACCCTTACAACTATTTTTCAGGTAACGAGCAGTGATTGAGTAGAAGCTAATGCTTGGAGTCTAGTGTAGTCTCCTTAGTGGGTCATGCTCTGATAGATGTAACATCGGGAGGGAACATTTTAATTGTGTTGTTGATGTTTGTTGAACCAGTTTACATGTAGTATGTTACATGTTTGGAATGATCGATTTGATCTCTATCCACTGCGTATTGTGCAATACTTTATGTTTTGAGTTAAATAATGAGCATGACTAAATAGTATGACGAATGGTGCGAAATAAATGTGTGACACCCTTAATTGCATGATTACTCTGATTTATATGTTGTTATTTTAATTAAATATTTGGGGTATTTTAGAAGGGTGTTACATTAGTGGTATCAGAGCATAGTTGGTCGAGTCGAATCGTAATTATTCTGTTTCCCCTGTACGGGATAGGCGTTGTGTAACCCTATCAGTACTTATTATTTTAGCTTGTTGGGTTTTCAGAATAGAGATGGCGGGAAGAGGTAGAGACGATGCTGCGATTGCTGAGGCTCTGGGTATGCTAGCTGGAGTACTTGGAGGGAACCCGAATGTTGTGGGAATGGGAGCTGCTCGTCAACTGAGTGAGTTCCAGAAGAACAATCCTTCAATGTTCAAGGGAGCATACGATCCAGATGGCGCTCAGAAGTGGTTGAAGGAGATCGAGAGAATCTTCCGGGTGACTGAGTGTGCCGATAACCAGAAGGTCAGGTTCGGTACGCATATGCTGTCAGAGGAAGCAGATGATTGGTGGGTTGCTACCCGCACTGAGTTGGAATCTGCTGGGAATGCTGAGATCACTTGGGCTGTGTTCAGAGAGAGATTCCTGAGGAAGTACTTTCCAGAGGATGTCAGAGGAAAGAAAGAGATAGAGTTCTTAGAATTGAAGCAGGGTAACAGGTCTGTTACTGAGTATGCTGCTAAGTTCACAGAGCTGTCAAAGTATTACACTCCCTATAATGAGGCTGCTGGAGAATTTTCAAAATGTGTGAAGTTTGAGAACGGGTTACGTCCTGAGATCAAGCAGGCTATTGGGTATCAGCGGATTAGAGTGTTTTCTGATTTGGTGGACTGTTGCAGGATTTTTGAACAGGATTCCAAAGCCAGAGCGGAGAGCTATCAGCAGAGGGTTGATAGGAGAGGCAAGAATCAGAATGATCGTGGGAAACCGTATGCAGCTGGCAAAGGTTTCCAGAGACAGAGTGGGATGAAGAGGCCTAGTGGGGGAGACTCTAGTGCTCCTGCTAAGTGTTACAGATGTGGTCAGGCGGGATATCGTTTCCACGAGTGTACCAGTGCTGAGAAGAAGTGTTCAAGTGTGGTAAAGGTGGTCATTTGGCTGCAGAGTGCCGGTTGAAGGCTCTGACTTGCTTCAACTGTGGAGAGGTGGGTCATATCAGTCCACAGTGTCCTAAGCCAAAGAAGGAGAACCAGTCGGGAGGCAAGGTCTTTGCTTTATCGGGTTTTGAGACTTTTGCAGACGATCGTTTGATCCGAGGTACGTGTTATATTAATGGCTTTCCTCTTGTAGCTATTATTGACACCGGTGCTACTCATTCCTTTATATCTTTGGACTGTGCTGTGAAACTTAAGTTAGAGATATCTGAGATGCATGGAAGTATGGTGATTGATACTCCTGCGAAGGGTTCAGTGACTACTACTTCAGTTTGTTTGAATTGTCCTTTGAGTATTTTTGGTAGAGACTTTGGGATAGACCTTGTGTGTCTTCCATTAGTGCAGATTGATGTTATCTTGGGTATGAACTGGTTGGTGTTTAACCGAGTTTCTATCAACTGTTTTGATAAGACTGTGATATTTTCTGAGATTGAGGAAGGTAAGGATTTGTTTCTATCAGCAAGGCAGGTGAATGAGGAAGTAGCAGGTGGGGCAGAGTTGTTTATGCTGTTAGCGACTTTGGAGGCTAAAGATAAACTGGTGATTGGCGATCTAGCCGTGGTGTGTGATTTTCCTGATGTGTTTCCTGAAGAAGTGAATGAATTGCCGCCAGAGCGTGAAGTTGAATTCTCGATTGATTTGGTACCTGGTACTAGACCGATATCGATGGCTCCGTACCGTATGTCTGCTGTTGAGTTAGCTGAATTGAAGAGTCAGCTGGAAGATCTGTTGGATAAGAAATTTATTCGTCCGAGTGTGTCACCGTGGGGTGCACCAGTGTTATTGGTTAAGAAGAAAGAAGGTACTATGAGGTTGTGTGTGGACTACATGCAACTGAATAAAGTGATGATCAAGAATCGGTATCCTTTGCCGAGGATTGATGATTTGATGGATCAGTTGGTTGGTGCGAGAGTGTTCAGCAAGATAGATTTGAGATCGGGATATCATCAGATACGTGTGAAAACTGAGGATATTCAGAAGACTGCTTTCAGAACAAGGTATGGACATTATGAGTATTCTGTAATGCCTTTTGGTGTGACTAATGCGCCTGGAGTATTCATGGAGTATATGAATAGGATTTTCCATCCGTACCTAGACAAGTTTGTTGTGGTGTTTATTGATGACATTTTGGTGTATTCGGAATCTGAAGAAGAGCATGCTGAGCATTTGAGAGTGGTTTTAGAAGTGCTCCGAGAAAAGAAGTTATTTGCTAAACTGTCTAAGTGTGAATTTTGGTTAGAAGAGGTTAGTTTTCTTGGTCATGTAATTTCAAGAGGTGGTGTTGCTGTTGATCCTTCTAAGATAGAAGCGGTGTCTAAGTGGGAAGCTCCGAAGTCTGTTGCTGAGATTCGAAGTTTCCTTGGATTGGCTGGTTATTATAGGAAGTTTATTGAGGGGTTTTCTAAGTTGGCGTTACCGTTGACGATGTTGACTAGAAAGGGGCAAGCGTTTGTTTGGGACTCAAAGTGTGAAGAAGGTTTCCAAGAGTTAAAGAGAAGGTTAACTACTGCTCCTATTCTGATATTACCGAGTTCGTCGGAATCATTTGAGGTCTACTGTGATGCTTCATTGTTGGGTTTGGATGGTGTGTTGATGCAGAATAAGCATGTTATAGCTTATGCTTCGAGACAGCTGAGGGTTCATGAGAGGAACTATCCGACACACGACTTAGAGTTGGCAGCTGTGGTATTTGTTCTGAAGTTATGGAGGCATTACTTGTACGGGTCAAGATTTGAGGTTTTCAGTGACCATAAGAGTTTAAAGTATTTGTTTGATCAGAAAGAGCTGAATATGAGACAGAGGAGATGGTTAGAGTTTCTGAAGGATTATGACTTTGGGTTGAATTACCATCCGGGTAAAGCAAACGTAGTGGCTGATGCATTGAGTCGGAAATCATTACATATGTCTATGTTAATGGTTAAAGAATTGGATTTAATTGAGCAGTTTAGAGACTTGAGTTTGGTGTGTGAGAGTACTCACAATAGTGTTAAATTGGGAATGTTGAAGTTAACGAGTGGTATTCTGGATGAGATTATAGAGGGTCAGAAATCCGATGTGCTTTTGGTTGATAAGTTGACTCTAGTGAATCAAGGTCAAGGTGGTGAATTCAGAGTTGATGAGAATGGTGTTTTGAAATTTGGTAATCGGGTGTGTATTCCGAATGTTACCGAACTTAAGAAGAGTATTCTTGAGGAAGGACATCGTAGTGGCCTGAGTATTCATCCTGGAGCTACGAAGATGTATCATGAATTGAAAAAGTTATTTTGGTGGCCGGGAATGAAAAGAGAAATTGCGAGTTTTGTTTATTCTTGTTTGACTTGTCAGAAGTCAAAGATTGAGCATCAGAAGTCGTCGGGGCTAATGCAACCGTTGGCTATTCCAGAGTGGAAGTGGGATAGTATCAGTATGGATTTTGTTTCGGGTTTACCGAGGACGATTAAGAATTTTGAAGCTATTTGGGTGATTGTAGATAGATTAACGAAATCGGCTCATTTCATTCCGATCAGAATGGATTATCCGTTAGAGAGATTAGCTGAGTTGTATATTGAGAAGATTGTAAGTTTGCATGGTATTCCGTCGAGTATTGTTTCGGACAGAGATCCTAGATTTACATCGAAGTTCTGGGAAGGTTTGCAGAGGGCTTTGGGAACTAAGCTGAGATTGAGTTCTGCATATCATCCGCAGACTGATGGTCAGACTGAGAGGACGATTCAGTCACTAGAGGATCTTTTGAGGGCTTGTGTTTTGGAAAAGGGAGGTGCTTGGGATTGTTATTTGCCTTTGATTGAGTTTACCTACAACAATAGTTTTCATTCGAGCATTGGTATGGCACCGTTTGAAGCTTTGTATGGTAGGAGATGTCGGACACCTTTATGTTGGTATGAGTCCGGTGAGAGTGCTGTGGTTGGACCGGAGATTGTTCAACAAACCACGGAAAAGATTAAGATGATTCAGGAGAAGATGAGAATTGCTCAGAGTCGTCAGAAGAGTTATCACGACAAGAGGAGGAAGTCACTTGAGTTTCAAGAGGGAGATCATGTGTTTCTTCGTGTCACTCCGATAACTGGTGTTGGTCGAGCTTTGAAGTCGAAGAAGTTGACACCTCGATTTATTGGTCCTTATCAGATTTTGGAGAGGATAGGGGAGGTAGCCTATCGTATCGCTTTACCGCCGTCGCTTGCGAATTTGCATGAGGTTTTTCATGTGTCTCAGCTGAGGAGGTACATTCATGATCCGTCGCATGTAGTCCAAATAGATGATGTACAGGTGAGAGATAACCTGACTGTTGAAACATCACCTATGAGGATTGAGGATCGAGAGTTGAAGCAGTTGCGGGGTAAAGAGATTGCCTTGGTGAAGGTAGCTTGGGGAGGACCAGCAGGTGGCAATGTGACTTGGGAACTTGAGAGTCAGATGAAGGAATCTTATCCTGAATTATTCGCTTGAGGTATGTTTTCGAGGACGAAAACTCTTTTAGTGGGGGAGAGTTGTAACATCCCAATAAAAATAAGATAATTATTTGATTTAAATTATATTATATTTATTAATTTAGTTAAATAATTGGAATTATTGGATTATTATTATTATTATTTTGGAATAATAATTATTGGAAAATATATAAGTGTGAAGTAAGGAAAAAGAATCCCATTTGGTAAAAAGAGTTTTACGTGAAACAGAGAAGCGGCTGAAAAGTGGAAAGTGGAGAAAGGGCAAAGAGGAAGAGCAAGGGCAAAGGTTGGAGAAGAGAAAAGCTTGGAGCTTAGAGATTGCCGGATTAACTCAGGTAAGGGGGGTTTATCGTCGTTTAATGGGTATTATGGGTTAGCATGTAATGGGTAGTGATAAGCCGTTGAATTGACCCTAATTGGGATTATGAATGCTGGAAAATTATGTTGGATAAACTGTGTTTAGGCTGTAATTGAATCTGTGTTTGGGTTAGTTGTGAATTTCCGAACGTATAGCTTTTTACGAAATTGGAATCGGAGGTCCGGAAGTCCTCCAACGGCGGAAAATGCGGAGAATTCTGCATTCTGCCTTGTGTTAGCGCAGGAACAGCTTCTGTCTTGCGTTAACCGGTTAACCCAGGGTGTTAACCGGTTAACACTGTTATGTATTTTGAATAATTGCTGTTTTGTCTGCGTTAACCGGTTAACCCAGGGTGTTAACCGGTTAACACTGTTGTGAATGCTGAGATATGGCTGATTGTGCTGCGTTAACCGGTTAACACTGTTAAGTTTTGGGCAGGAAGCGTGTTTGTGCTGCGTTAACCGGTTAACCCAGGGCGTTAACCGGTTAACACTGTTGCAGAGGAAAAAAATTGTTAATTAAAATGTTGTGTGCCTAATTGATGGTTGCCTATATCGGTGTGTGATATAGTAGGGATTATTTCCCGCTGTTTTGAGCAGTATAGGTATTAGTAGAGTGTGCTAATACTGTGTTTAATTATTTGACATGATATGATGTGTTGATACATGTGTTGTGAATGTGTATGTTATGCATGTGTTGTGAATGGACTGTTTTATGGCTTAGAGAGTGAGCATCGGTCCATTGTGGATTATTGTTGTGATGTTGCATTGCTAGGTGATTAGCGTGCATAATGTGGCCTTTATGGTGGTAGCTAATTCCCATGGTGAGGAATTAGTGATGTTAGTCATTTGGACTGTTTTTGATGTTTGCATGCTAGGTGAATTAGCGTGCATAGCATGGCCCTTGGGGTGGTAGCTAATTCCCATGGTGAGGAATTAGTGATGTGAGTCACTAGGTCTCAAATGAGTGGGACTGGTGAGCTTGGTAGCCGTACCTGGATTTGGTCGGTGAAGTTGAACTATATGTTCACGAATAGTCGGTACCGCATGCATGGAGTCTCATTGCATAATATATGTGTAGTGTATAATATGAATGGATGTATTCCAATGTTATACGTGTGTTGTGTTGGCATTGAGCATGAGTATGAATTGTGTTGATATTGAGTATGATATTTGAGTTGATATGCCGTTACTGAATGTGTGATACGATTAGGGCGATTAATGTGTTAAATTACTTAACATGACATTATATTCTATAATGCTTATTATATCGATTGAGGAACTCACCCTTACAACTATTTTTCAGGTAACGAGCAGTGATTGAGTAGAAGCTAATGCTTGGAGTCTAGTGTAGTCTCCTTAGTGGGTCATGCTCTGATAGATGTAACATCGGGAGGGAACATTTTAATTGTGTTGTTGATGTTTGTTGAACCAGTTTACATGTAGTATGTTACATGTTTGGAATGATCGATTTGATCTCTATCCGCTGCGTATTGTGCAATACTTTATGTTTTGAGTTAAATAATGAGCATGACTAAATAGTATGACGAATGGTGCGAAATAAATGTGTGACACCCTTAATTGCATGATTACTCTGATTTATATGTTGTTATTTTAATTAAATATTTAGGGTATTTTAGAAGGGTGTTACACCCATGTTGGTGGTCATGCAATGGCCAAGAAGTTGTTGAGAGTCGGTTATTACTGGATGACTATGGAATCCGATTGTTTCAAGTACGCTCGGAAGTGCCATAAATGTCAGATCTACGCAGATAAAGTGCATGTGCCACCAAGCCCTCTGAATGTCATGAATTCTCCTTGGCCATTCGCGATGTGGGGCATCGATATGATCGGGAAGATTGAACCTACGGCTTCTAATGGACATCGCTTCATCCTGGTTGCGATTGATTACTTCACCAAGTGGGTGTAAGCAGTTTCCTATGCTAACGTCACCAAGCAAGTGGTTGCCCGATTCATCAAGAAGGAGATTATCTGTCGTTATGGGGTTCCAGAGAGAATCATTACTGATAATGGTTCGAATCTCAATAATAAGATGATGAAAGAGTTTTGCAAAGATTTCAAGATCGAACACCACAATTCTTCTCCTTACAGACCAAAGATGAATGGTGCTGTAGAGGTGGCAAACAAGAATATTAAGAAGATTGTGCAGAAGATGGTCGTGACGTACAAGGATTGGCATGAGATGCTGCCTTTCGCTTTGCATGGGTACCGTACCTCAGTACGTACGTCGATCGGGGCAACCCCTTACTCCCTTGTGTACAGTATGGAAGCAGTCCTACCTGTTGAAGTGGAGATTCCTTCTCTGAGAGTCTTGTTGGATGTCAAGTTGGACGAAGCTGAATGGATTCGGACAAGGTTTAACGAGTTGAGCCTTATCGAAGAGAGGCGGTTAGCAGCTGTGTGCCATGGGCAATTGTATCAGAGAAGGATGAAGAAAGCCTTTGATCAGAAAGTGCGTCCTCGAAGCTATCAGACAGGTGATTTGGTGTTGAAGAGGATCCTTCCTCCCGGTACAGATAACAGGGGCAAGTGGATTCCGAATTATGAAGGTCCATATGTTGTTAAGAAGGTTTTCTCCGGTGGAGCCTTGATGCTAACAACTATGGATGGTGAAGATTTTTCGTCCCCTGTTAACTCAGATGTAGTCAAAAAATACTTCGCATAAATTGACCCGCTGGACGAAAAGAATAAAAAAGTCCAGGCAAAAAAGGGCATCCCGGCGAACCAAGAAAAAAAGAAAAAGGTTCGGGCAAAAGTTAGGGATAAAGAATAAAAAGAATATGTACACCCGGTAAGTCGAAAACCCGCAAGGGCGGCTTAGGCAAAAATGGGTATCCCGATGGATTGAAAACCCGAAAGGGCGATCTAGGCAAAAGAGGGATTAAAGCGAAGGCTACAGTCTGAGTTATCTGTACTTCATCGCGCTTCATCGTCTACCATCTCGAAGGATATGATCGGTCCAATCATTCTTCTCAGAAAGCGAGGAATTTGGGGGGAATTGAGGATCTGTGAGTCATAACAGAATTGGGAAATGGTGGATGCCGTATTCACATTGCCATTAGGATATATTTTTCCTTTTGTGCGCAATTACCTCTTCCTAGGAATTGCTTCCTGATGTATTTGCCTTTTCAGGCCCATTTTCAATCAATAAAAAGTCGTTATTCAGTTAAATTGCTCTCTTGTTTTTATTTTACTGTTTTGTTTGCAAAAAACATACGAATTTTTGATAAACATTGCATATAAAAAACATGAAGGCTAGACAATAACGTGCAAAAAGATAAAACATTTGAAAATCATTTTGAATGTTGAGTACACCTGGGTGTATCTGGTCCATACAATCCCCTGGGGCATGTATGTCTTGTTGTTTTGCAGGTTATTATCTTTGATTGTTGGCTAGAGCAGATAAGCCACGATTTGTTCAGAGATGTTTCAACACTGTCCGGTAGTGTGAGAAGTGGGGTTTTCTAAAGCAAGTTCAGGACTTGTCTCCCCAACATATTCGAGATCAGGGATTCTTCAGCAGGGTTGAAGACGTTTCCCCAGCAAGTCTGAAAACTGTTAGAACTGTTCTTCCCCGGCAGAGGCGTCTGTGGGTAGTGTGTCCCTCAGCAGCAGGCCTGAAAGTTGACCTTTCCCCAGCAGGTCCGAAGACTGTTAGTCCCCACTGAGTCTGAAGGTTGCTATCTCCCCAGCGGAGGGGTCTGTGGGTAGCTTGTTCCTCAGCAGTCGGGTCTGAAGTACTGTAATCCCCAGCAGGGTCGTGAATGCCTTTCCCCACCAGGGTTGTGAATGTTTTCCCCTAGCAAGTCTTTCTCCAGCAGAGGTTTGCGTTGATGGTTTTCCCCGGCGAAGTCCCCAAGCGGATCAAGTTCGGTGGAAATTATCCCCAGTAGAGTTAATCCTGCTCGTGGGTTGGCAGTTATTCCCCAGTGGAGGTGAGCATTGGTTGTTTCCCCTAGCGGAGTCTCCAAGTGGATTGGATTCAGTGAAAGTTGTCCCCGGTAGGATTATTCTTTCCCAGCAGCAGTGTTATTCCCCGGCACGTTTGAGAGGTTGGTGTATTCCTCAGCCAGAGACTCCTCAGGTGGGGTGGTTCCTCTACCACGTCCAAAGGGTCAGATCAGCAAAGCATCCGCCGCATATTTATTGTGTCTCCCCACAGAGTTGGAAGAGTAGATCAGAATTGTGTGCTCAGCAGAGCAACCAGTTCTCCCCGGCAGGAGTTTTCTCCATTTGCATCTTGCATATAGTAATCATTGCATCCTTAAATAGCGTAGCATTTCCATTAAACACGGAGCATTACGCCATAGTATTTCAAACATATGCATACATGTGTTAAACCGGATTGGGTCATATTCCCAGCAGAGGTGGATCATTTTTCAATATCTGAACGGCACATTTGCAGCAGTTGCTCCTGACAGCATTCAAGATTGATACCCAGAGAGGTTTATTTCCTCACCCGCTTGTGAAAAGAAAGCTTGACTCCCCAGCGTAGTCCCCGACAAGTGTGTGGCCTTGTCCTGACATATGTAGATGTCATCCTTATGATACCCGTGAGTGTCGTGTTGATCCCCGTGTGGGTCCTTCCTTTTTTGGTGTCTGTAGGCATCATCTTTCGATGTCCGTAACATCGATTTATCTTCCCATTCATCGTCTTTCGATGTTTGGTCCTGGTTTTTTTCTCCCATTCATCCCTTGATGTCTGGTTGAGTCCTTCCTAGTCGTCCTTTGGCGTCTAGTCGTGGTTTCTCTTCCCATTCATCGTCTTTCGATGTCTGGTCGTGGCTTCTTTCTCCCATTCATCCGTTGATGTCTGGTTGAGTCCTTCCTATTCGTCCGTTGGCATCTAGTCGTGGTTCCTTTCTCTCATTCATCCGTTGATGTCTGGTTGAGTCTTTCCTATTCGTCCGTTGGCGTCTAGTCGTGGTTTCTCTTCCTATTCATCGTCTTTCGATGTCTAGTCGTGGTTTCTCTTCCTATTCATCGTCTTTCGATGTCTAGGCGTGGTTTCCTTTTTCCTATTCGTCCTTTGGCGTCTAGTCGTGGTTTCTTTATTCCTATTCGTCCGATTGACGTCTAGTCGTGGTTCCTTTCTCCCATTCATCCGTTGATGTCTGGTTGAGCCTTTCCTATTCGTCCGTTGGCGTCTAGTCGTGGCTTCTCTTCCTATTCATCGTCTTTCGATGTCTAGTCGTAGTTTCTTTATTCCTATTCGTCCGTTGACGTCTAGTCGTGGTTCCTTTCTCCCATTCATCCGTTGATGTCTGGTTGAGCCTTTCCTATTCGTCCGTTGGCGTCTAGTCGTGGTTTCTCTTCCCACTCATCGTCTTTCGATGTTTGGTCGTGGTTTCTTTCTCCCATCCATCCGTTGATGTCTGGTCGAGTTTTTCCCATTCGTCCATTGGCGTCTGGTCGTGGTTTCTATTCCCATTCATCTAGTGATGTCTGGTCGTTTTCCGATAAAAATTAAAATCCCCAGTAGAGTCGTCGGTAAACGTCTTGTCTGGTCCAGTGATACATATCAAATCCCAGTGAAGGTTGCCATTGGTGAACATTCTTTTCTTTGATCATCCCCCGCAGAGTGCAAATTTCTACGGTTCTTTTGGTATTCAATCCCTGTTTACCTTGAAGGTCTGACAGCTGTTGCTCTCATCCGGTCAGGTTCCCAGTTGATTGAATAGAGGCAGCTGTAGCACCTCAAATTTGCACCTCACATTTATGCATTCATTTCATTTTTAGGTCATTGACATTACATTAACATTACATTAGCATTGCATAGTATTGCATCTCATCAGTCAAGAATGGCATCAAGAGGATTCATCAGTACCAAGGAGCAAGGTTTTTCATGAGAAAAAGGCCCTATGGTAGTTCTAGGGAGCTTATGTGAACCCAAGGTTCATTTTGAAGCAACTTGACCAAGTGTTAGAGGCTCAAAGTCCACAATGCAGTTTCAGGTCATCTGAGGCCTATAAAAGTCAACTGTAAGTCAAATGAGGGCTAGGAGATGGAGAAATGGTTTGAGACACTTCATTCATGTCCCAAAGAGGTTTATTCAACATGTCAAACTCATTCCTTGAAGGTTTTGAAGCCAGATCATAAGTTTCCAAAAATGAAAAGTGACTTGTAATTGAAAGTTTCCAAAAATGGAAGGGTTTTGGTTCAAATTCAACTTGATTGTACAACATCAAAGAAGATTCAAATGAAATTTTGTCCAACATGAAAGTTGAAGATCTTTCTCTCCCATTTCCAAAAAGTCCAAGATCATGAATTTATGATGAATGGTTGAGAAGATATGATCAAATCATTGCCAAGTGTGCATGGAACTTCAAAATGCCATATCTTTTGAACCAAGACTCCAAATTGAGTGCTCCTTTTTGCATAATTCTTCTCATGACATGAACTTTCCAAATCCATTAAGGCATTGCATAAAATTTCATCACATGATCACTTTCATTTTCATGCCCATTTTGGAGGGAAAATCATGAATTCAAAATTGGTGCATCATATGGACTTTTTAACCATTCCAACATGCTCATAAGAGGATTTTAAGTGAAATTGTATGGCCATTGTTACTGTTCACGTGGGATTGCATGCATGGGGTGAAAAAACCAAAATTTGCATAACACCTCTTTTCTCATTAAAATCTAATTAGCCAAGCCTAAGCATGATTAGGAAATGGATTAACATGTCATATAAATAGCTAATCATAATAGAATTTTCACAATTCACCATTTCTAGATCTAGAACTTTTTTCCCTCCAAAATTTTCTCCCAATCCAAATTCAAAATTCTTCCACATAACATTGAGTTTTTCTTCCATATTCTGGTTCTATGATCTTGATTTAGTGCAGATCCAACTTTGTTTTGAAGGATTCGTGTGGAAATCAAGCATGGCAAGTTCATGAAGGTGAAGATGGAGTTTCAAATTTGAGCAAGATCTAAACATCTCCAGACCTCAATTTCAACTTTAGGATTCATAACAAGTGTTCAGGAGTGGATCTACACAAGTGTCAAGCCTTGAATCTGCTACTGCCATTGTTGGAGCTTCAAGAGGTCAAAATTTCGAATCTCTTAATTCCTGTTTTTATGCACATAATCTTGTAGTTCGTTGCTTGCTGATTCCGCTGATATAAAGAACATGAAATTTGGTGCAATATTCATGGAGTTATGGCAAATTAAAGTTTGTAGATCCAATACTTCTTCTCTTCGATTCTTGAAATATATGATGAATTAGAGTAAAATAATGGTAGATTTGGATTCCTCATGTTTCAAGCTTTCCATTGGTGTATGAATTTTAAAATTCTGGAAAAAAATTTCGTTGTGAACAGTAACAACCACCGTCTTCATGAAGAAGACGGTGGTTTTCGCCACTAGCGTCCACCTAACGTCAGCATAGCGTCCGTTCCTGCGTTTTGGCTAGGGCACCAATGAAACGACGTCGTTTCATCAGCGAGCCTTCCCTCGCTTCGATTCCGGCTGGGCGCTGTCATACCCCAAAATTTGCCCATTAATATTTCAAGACATTTTTCAGGGCACTCCGACTCATTTTTATGACACTGATCTCAAAGGAACGAAGGCCCAGCTCACGAATGGCCCAATCCAGAAAATGGCCCAAACTGGTCTGTTCGCTACACGCTCGCCTAGCGGACGTTCGCTACACGTTCGCCTAGCGAAGCTGACAAACAACAGAAAATTTCGGGCTTCATTCTGAGCCCATTAGGTCATCAAAGGAGTATTATAAATACCCCAACTCCAGAACGAAAAGAACGAAAAACCGAGACGGAGACAGGCGGAAACCCTGGCATAGCAACCCCGGAGAGTAGCCCAGAGAAGTCGGAGTGAAGAAACCCTGACGGCCGCTCATCCGCACCGAAGTTACCGCCGCCCAACTCAACCCGATACCAAAAGTGACTTGCCAATTCAGCATTACCACTCCATTGCAAACAGGTTTGTGTATCATTATTGTTTTATGCTTCCAATTTGTAAATCTCTAAATACATAATGCATCATGATTGAATTTTTGGATATGTAATTAGACTTTGCATGTGAATTCCAGCACGCCTGAATATCCTGAGTGTTTGACCATATTATTTCTGTAATTGAATGCAATAAGGCATGCAGCATGCTGAGATCATACTGTTCTGAAATTCAAAACCCGCGGCCGCTCGCTAGCACATCGCTAAGCGAGCATGTAGCGAGCATTCGCTAGGACCTCGCTAGGCGAGGCAGAGGCGAACGGGACAGCCGTTGATATTTGTTATGTCCTATGCGTAACCTGATCTATTCTATGTTAATGATGCACTGTTTTGCCTGACATTCATGCTGCTGTGTTTTCTTTTGCGGTGTAATCCTCGATTGCACCCTGATTAGTATTCTAACCCGTTTGCTGAATTTTGTAAAGGTTCACATATCCCAGGAAAAGAGTGCTGTTTAGGCCTTCCACTTTATTTGTGGGATGAAGATCCACCCTAAATTGCTTAATTAATTTTAATGTATTAATTTTAATGTATTAATTTTAATGTATTGATTTTAATGTGGAGATTCATCCTAATCACCTAATTGACTTTAAAATATGGCCTTTAAATATGTGATCTTGGACCTCTCTTGTGCCTTACGATATTACGGTATTACGGTCATGTCCCGCGAATGTGGGGATACACTTAGCAAAGACCCTTCGATTAAATCATCATAGTCCCTCGAATGTTGCCTTTGTCCCTCGATGACCCTTCGGTGTAGCCTACGGTTAAATGATGATCGTCCCTTCGAATGCTAAGGTATCCTTACAACTGTTGCCTTCAATGACCTATCGATGACCCTACAATGACCCTTTTACATCCAAAGGATAAAACTACTTACTTCTCAATAGTAAGGACAGTTTTACCCTCATAAGGATAGGAAATGCCCATAACGACCTTAGGAAGGTATAACTCTCAATTACTGGATCATAACCTAAAACATGTTACACCCCTCACACTTTGCAAGTCCTAGAAAATCACCACTTGGTATACATTCATACTAGAATCATTACCAAGTTACATTTTTCTAAACCGTTTTCAAAATCAAACGAGATAAATACTTTGTATACATTCATACGAGAATCATTACAAAGTTAAACTCTCTTTTCGAAACATTTTTTAAACAATTCACCAACACTTTTCAGACAAAAATATAAGTGATCCAGCAATTAAGAGCCCATGGATAACCATGGATACAAAGGGTGCTAATACCTTCCCTTTGTATAATGTACCTCCCGAACCCAAAATCTATTGAGGTCTTTCCTGTTCTTTTCCACCTTTCCTTATTGGATAAAAGAAAAGTCGGTGGCGACTCTTGCTATCCGCGACATTGCGATAAAAAGCAAAATACCCCAAGTCAGTTCACCGTATGACAGAACTGGCGACTCTGCTGGGGACTTTAAAAAGAGAGGTTACCTTAAAAACAAGATCACTTATTTAAAATTGTCTGATTTACTTTTAAAGGATTGCTTGGGTATTCTTGAGTGAAAGATCCTACACCCGGATCTAGTGTACCTTAGGTAAGTAGCAATAGATCATCGCGACTATCCGGCGTATACTGGAATGGTTAAAATGATGGCTACGGTTAATGTGACACTTTGGATGTCCTGATGTTCCTCATGTTTACTTGAGGAAAAATTTGGCATCTGCGTGGTGTCATTAAAGCATTAACCAGACCTTTAGAACCCTAATTGACTCATCCTGGCCATTAGAAAGTAGTGAGATAACTGACTTCGGTTCCGACTGGGGTTGGTTGAGACTCGATACTACACTCTTTGAGATTGGACTTTAGGGAAGCTTCGGTCAACCACTTGGTGTTGCACTGAAGTGGACTTGAAGGAAGGTCGGTGATTTGAGATCCTTCTAGAACCCGGTTACTATTCTAGGACAGGTTGAACCAACCAAACTTCAGTGGGGAGGGTACTTACCTATGGAACTCATGCAAGCCCTAAAACCTAGGAATGATGATTGTGTGACTTGCTTGTGCTTGTTATTTACTTAACATCGTAACATCATAACATCATAACATCATAACATCATGACATCGTGGCATTGTACTAACCATTTCAAGGACTTTTAAACATCGAAAACATTTCATACATTGCATAGCATAACAGTGCATAACAGGTATTCTAAGGGATCAGTGTTCTCACGGTTTTCCTCCAAACATAAAAATGGATCTCGAACAAACTGTCAAAGATCTCCAGACTCAGAATGCTCAATTCAAGGAGATGATGCTAAGCTTATCCAAGGGGCAGGAGGAACTGAAGGCTCTTTTGCTCGAAAAGAAGAAAGACAAGAAAGCTGTGAGTTTCATTAACCCGGGAAGAAGGCGTAAAGGACAGGCCGCAGGAGTCAAGTTTGGGATCCCGAATGGTCCAGAAGAGGAGACAGAAAATGATTCAGGAGAAGAGGATGTTGATCTCTTCAACCAGGAGGACGACGATGAAGATTACGAGAATGAACAGTACTCTCCAAGAGATGATAAGTACAAGTTGCTGGAAGAACGTATGCTAGCTATGGAGGGTCAGAAGGCGCCCGGTCTGGATTTCGAGAGTTTGGGTCTGGTCTCCGATGTGACCATTCCTCGCAAATTCAAAATCCCCACTTTCACTAAGTACGATGGTGCGTCTTGTCCTCAGATGCATCTGAGAGCTTATGTGAGAAAGATTCAGCCGCATACCACTGATAGGAAGCTATGGATCCATTTCTTCCAAGAGAGTCTGTCTGGCACTCAGCTGGAATGGTATTATCAGCTCGAAAGTTCTGACATCCGCACCTGGACTGATTTAGCGACAGCTTTCTACAAGCACTACCAGTATAATTCTGAACTAGCACCTACTCGGCTACAGTTGCAGAATATGACTATGGGATCTAAATAAAGCTTCAAAGAATATGCTCAGAAATGGAGAGATTTGGCTGGCAGAGTCAAACCCCCCATGACTGATCGAGAATTAGTGGACATGTTCATAAGCACACTGACTGGCCCATTCTACAGCCATCTATTGAGGAGTTCCTCATTGGGTTTCACTGAACTTATATTAACAGGTGAACATGTTGAAAATGGCATTCGAAGGGGGAAGATACAGGCGACTACCTTTGATCCTCCGGGGACTCCTAATGACATCACTGCCCCTCTGCCTAACCTTGACGAGACTGTTAATGCTGTGGAAGATGCTGATAACGATTGTGACTTGGATAGCTGGATTTTCCCAACAATTGGTGACGGACTCAATAATTGGAAGGCTGAAGACACTATCCCGATTTCCTTTAGTCAGGAATAATTGTTATTGTTATTTTCGTGTTTCAAAGCATTGTGTCTATACCCGGGGCATAATAGCTAATTTTTCAAGGGTTTTGTCATTTTCATAAGCATATTCATATTCAATAAATCAATGGACTTTTTGCATTCAAATATTGCGCTCTTTATCTTTCTTGTCATTTTTCAAACAAGCTATGTTCTCTTGCACACACTCACGTAACAGTTTTCCGGTCCATATCCACTCTGGATCCTGTTGATAATAGTTCTGCTACTGTTCATTATGACTTTGAAAATCCGATCTACCAAGCCGAGGCTGGAAGCGAGGAAGATTGTGAAGTCCCTGGAGAACTTGGCAGACTGGTACTACAAGGAGAAAAGACCATACAGCCGCATGAGGAATCAATTGAAATTGTAAATCTGGGTACTGAAATAGACAAGAAAGAAGTCAGAGGTTTCTTGGAACACTCGAATTACATTGCCCGATTCATTCCACACTTGACTGCTACCTGCAAACCCATCTTCAAATTACTAAAAAAGAAAAATCAAGAGATGGTATGGAATGATGAATGACAAAATCAAGAAATATCTCCAAGAACCTCCAAGTCTGATGCTACCAGTTGAAGGAAGACCTCTAATCATGTATTTGACCGTGTTAGAAAATTCAATAGGGTGTGCTGGGGCAACATGACGAGTCTGGTCGAAAAGAGCATGCCATACACTGCCTTAGCAAAAGGTACCGACTGTGAAACAAGATACTCACAACTCGAGAAAGCTTGCTGTGCTTTGGCTTAGGCTGCTCGCCGACTAAGACAGTATATGTTGAATCATACCACTTTATTGACTTCTAAGATGGATTCTATCAAATATCTATTTGAGAAACCTGCTGTCTTCTGAAAGAGTTATCACTGATAATGGTACTAAACTGAACTCTGCATGCAGTTCAAAATAAAACACCATAACTCTTCTCCGTACCGGCCAAAGATGAACGGCGTCGTGGAAGCTGCTAATAAGAATATCAAGAAGATCATACAAAAGATGACAGTAACGTACAAAGACTGGCACGAGATGTTACCGTTTGCTCTCCATGGTTATCGCACTTCAGTATGCACTTCGACAGGGGCAACTCCTTTCTCTTTAGTCTACGGAATGGAAGCCGTTTTACCAGTGGAAGTTCAGATTCCCTCTCTAAGAATCATGAAAGAGGCGGGCTTAGATGAAGATGAATGGATTCAGACTCGACTCGATCAGATAAATTTGATTGATGAGAAGAGACTTGCGGCTGTTTGTCATGGGCAGATATATCAGAAGCGCATGACCCAGGCATTTAACAAAAGAGTCAAGAGACAGGTGTATCAAATTGGCGACTTGGTGATCAAGCGTATCATTCTACCACAAGGTGATCCCAGAGGCAAGTGGACTCCCACATACGAAGGGCCATTTGTGGTTAAGAAAGTATTCTCTGGTGGAGCCATGATACTTGCTACAATGGATGGCGAAGACTTCCCGCATCCCGTGAACGCAGACATAGTCAAAAAATACTACGCGTAAAAGAGACCCGCTAGGTCGACGTACCTAGGCAAAAGTAAGGGCATCCCGGCGAACCAAAAGGGTTTGGGCAAAAATTAGGGATAAACATATAAAGACGTACCCCCGGCAAGTCGAAAACCTGAAAAGGCGGCTTGGGCAAAAAAGGGCATCCTGGTGGACTGAGAACCTGAAAAGGCGGTCCAGGCAAAAATTAGGGATTAAAGCGTATGACTATGTCCCGTTCTCTGTCAGCTTCAACCAGGTCAAAGGGACTGAACAAGCCAATCACTTTTATCCGACAGCAGGAGATGAGAGGCTTGAAGACATAATGACAGTAGTGGAATTAGAATCGATAGGACTTTTTCTGCATAGCTTTCTCTCTGTTTTCCTGACAATTTCCTCTTACTAGGATTTCTGTCTCCTTGCACTCAAATTGCCTATTTATAGGTCCTCTTTCAAAATCAATACAATTTTATTTCGAAAAAATGTTGTTGTCTTACTTCCTTTGCTTTGCTTGCATAAACGTCCATTGATTTAATTTGAATTGATTTATGCATTTGAATATGATCAATGTTTACAAAAATGCATGCCTAAAATAGAAATAGCGATTACTACAAGACTTCAGGATCGAGGAGAAGGTCTAACCATGCTTTCCAATGAATCCGTCGCTAATTCTATTCCCCAACAAGAATCAGCTATTTCCCAGAAGAGGTTGGCATCGCCAGATAGACTGGTCATCTCTTTCATCTCCAGCCGGGCTCTGTTGAGTGTTTTCCGCCATCAGACAGAAATCAAGTATCCTCAGCTAAGAAAGGATCATCGATACAAATATCTCCGACCAGAAGACTGAGATTTATTTCCCCAGTAGAGTCCCCTGGAAGAACGTTTCAGACGCATAGTGCATTCATTACCTCATTCCATATCATACACATGCATGCAATGTTCGCATTTCTTTTCGGACGCATAATTCATTCATTACATCATTTCACAGCATACGCCTGCATACATTGTTCGCAGTTATGTTCGAAAGCATAAAACATCTCATGCATCATGACATGGCATGAAGCTAACTTTATTTTTCAGGTTAATTATCTTCCTGATACAGTCAAAATAGAGAGCCATTCAGACGGACATCTTCATCGATTACGTTCAGATTCAGATACACTCCATGTCAACATTCATTCTGACATCCTCCTAACGATGGCATCTATAAGCCCATCCCAGACATTTATTGCAAATACAACATATACAAATACTATCAGGTATAGCCTAGCGTACGGTTCATTCTGATTCAGCTCAACATATGACTCTTTCAACTCAGATGCGATCTAACGTACGATCCATTCCGACCTTCAACAACTCCAATACGGTCTAGCATACGACCCATTTGGACCTCCAAGGCCTCAAATGCTACCTAGCGTACGGTACATTCTGAAGTGTAGTCTGGCGTATGACTACCCCCTTCATCATCAGGTACAGCCTAACGGACGGCTCAGTCTACAACTCAGATACGATCTAGCATACGATCCATTCTGATCCTTCACCCCCAGTAACGATACAGCCTAACGGACGGCTCGTTCCGCAACTCAGATACGATCTAGCGTACGATCCATTCTGATCCTTTATCCCCAGCAGTGTATGACTCATTCGGATTCTTATCTCATTTTGATTCGGCACAACATATTACTCCTCCAACAATACGGTCTAGCGTACGACCCATTCGGATCTTCATTCCTCAGATACTACCTAGCGTACGGTACATCCCGAGGTGTAGTCTATCGTACGACTACTTTTCGTCAGATACAGCCTAACAGACGGCCCATTCTGCAACTCAGATACGATCTAGCGTATGATCCATTCTGATCGGTTATCCCCAGCGGCGTATGACCCATTCTAACTCCCCAGTGAAGTCGACGGCCTAATGAATGACTCACTATACGGTCTAGCGTATGACCCAGTGACACCCATGACTTCAGATATCTTCTAACGTACGACGTACTCTGAGGCTCTCATCATCAAACTTCCTAGATGGCATCTTTAAACCCATCTCCATCAAGACTAACTAATTGACAAGTGCAAATTTTTGGGGCATCCTAAGTGTTCAATAATCTTCCACCTCCAGACCACGAATGACGTACATACCATTCTGACTCTCTCGGTTCGAGAATATTGAACAGGGGCAGCTGTCATACCCCAAAATTTGCCCATTAATATTTCAAGACATTTTTCAGGGCACTCCGACTCATTTTTATGACACTGATCTCAAAGGAACGAAGGCCCAGCTCACGAATGGCCCAATCCAGAAAATGGCCCAAACTGGCCTGTTCGCTACACGTTCGCTACACGCTCGCCTAGCGAACGTTCGCTACACGTTCGCCTAGCGAAGCTGACAGACAACAGAAAATTTCGGGCTTCATTCTGAGCCCATTAGGTCATCAAAGGAGTATTATAAATACCCCAACTCCAGAACGAAAAGAACGAAAAACCGAGACGGAGACGGCCGGAAACCCTGGCATAGCAACCCCGGAGAGTAGCCCAGAGAAGTCGGAGTGAAGAAACCCTGACGGCCGCTCATCCGCACCGAAGTTACCGCCGCCCAACTCAACCCGATACCAAAAGTGACTTGCCAATTCAGCATTACCACTCCATTGCAAACAGGTTTGTGTATCATTATTGTTTTATGCTTCCAATTTGTAAATCTCTAAATACATAATGCATCATGATTGAATTTTTGGATATGTAATTAGACTTTGCATGTGAATTCCAGCACGCCTGAATATCCTGAGTGTTTGACCATATTATTTCTGTAATTGAATGCAATAAGGCATGCAGCATGCTGAGATCATACTGTTCTGAAATTCAAAACCCGCAGCCGCTCGCTAGCACATCGCTAAGCGAGCATGTAGCGAGCATTCGCTAGGACCTCGCTAGGCGAGGCAGAGGCGAACGGGACAGCCGTTGATATTTGTTATGTCCTATGCGTAACCTGATCTATTCTATGTTAATGATGCACTGTTTTGCCTGACATTCATGCTGCTGTGTTTTCTTTTGCGGTGTAATCCTCGATTGCACCCTGATTAGTATTCTAACCCGTTTGCTGAATTTTGTAAAGGTTCACATATCCCAGGAAAAGAGTGCTGTTTAGGCCTTCCACTTTATTTGTGGGATGAAGATCCACCCTAAATTGCTTAATTAATTTTAATGTATTAATTTTAATGTATTGATTTTAATGTGGAGATTCATCCTAATCACCTAATTGACTTTAAAATATGGCCTTTAAATATGTGATCTTGGACCTCTCTTGTGCCTTACGATATTACGGTATTACGGTCATGTCCCGCGAATGTGGGGATACACTTAGCAAAGACCCTTCGATTAAATCATCATAGTCCCTCGAATGTTGCCTTTGTCCCTCGATGACCCTTCGGTGTAGCCTACGGTTAAATGATGATCGTCCCTTCGAATGCTAAGGTATCCTTACAACTGTTGCCTTCAATGACCTATCGATGACCCTACAATGACCCTTTTACATCCAAAGGATAAAACTACTTACTTCTCAATAGTAAGGACAGTTTTACCCTCATAAGGATAGGAAATGCCCATAACGACCTTAGGAAGGTATAACTCTCAATTACTGGATCATAACCTAAAACATGTTACACCCCTCACACTTTGCAAGTCCTAGAAAATCACCACTTGGTATACATTCATACTAGAATCATTACCAAGTTACATTTTTCTAAACCGTTTTCAAAATCAAACGAGATAAATACTTTGTATACATTCATACGAGAATCATTACAAAGTTAAACTCTCTTTTCGAAACATTTTTTAAACAATTCACCAACACATTTCAGACAAAAATATAAGTGATCCAGCAATTAAGAGCCCATGGATAACCATGGATACAAAGGGTGCTAATACCTTCCCTTTGTATAATGTACCTCTCGAACCCAAAATCTATTGAGGTCTTTCCTGTTCTTTTCCACCTTTCCTTATTGGATAAAAGAAAAGTCGGTGGCGACTCTTGCTATCCGCGACATTGCGATAAAAAGCAAAATACCCCAAGTCAGTTCACCGTATGACAGGCGCGTTTCCACAATTTCTTCATTTCATTTTATTTTCATGTTTTTTTCAATTTTTATTTCATTTTTTCCATGATCTTCAAAAAATCATAACTAATTGTAGAATGATCCAAATAATTCCAGGTTTTTTCCTACGTGATCCTTGAAATGTCTAGAATTTTATGGTTTTGATTTTGTGATTTTATCATTTCTGGAAATTAAAATGTGCTAGACTAATTGAACATGTATGCTTTGTGACATTGCCTCATTCATCCTATCATAAAATGCTCATACATGATCCAAATGCCATGAAATTTTGCATGATGATTGTTAACATGATGATGGATTTGTGTGATTTTATTTGGCATTTTTTGATATTGTCTTCACTGTTTGGGACACATGTACTTTAGGTGTGACAATTTGTGTCACACAATGGGATGTCTTGCCTATGCATTTTCATTTCCATATCAATTGAACTTTGATGATGCTGATTTTTGGTATGATGATTATGTTTGACCTTTTGTATGCTCATGAAAATTTCCAGAATTATTTGAGTCATTTCTGTTTTGATATGGAATTTTGATTCATGATGATCATTTGTGTGCTTTGAAATTGTCTTTGTCTTCCTTTGCTCATATCATGACCTTGCTTAATGATTTTGATTTGGCACTTTTTATGACATGTTCATGACTGATTAAAGTTGCTTCATGTTGAATATCCATTGCTGTTTTAACTTTTTACTCCATCTTTGACCTTAGGCTTTGTCCTAGGGGTTTGAACTCACATTTGAGTTGTGTATTTCAGGATCAAGCATCTAATCTCCATGGTTGATGTTGCCTCCTCACTTGAGCTTTGATATTTGCTTTGCTTGCTAACATTTGATTATGTTGTAGGTCCTTGGGTGGACTCACTTGAGTTGCATTTGATTTGCATTGTGTATATTGGTTGTCTGACTGTTGTTTGTCTGTTGATAGTTTGTCTGAATACCATACTGATTGATTGGTTGTTTACACAGGTACTTTAGCCGCTTTAACTCATTATTTGAGTTGCTTTGCTTTGCTTGTGGTTGGCATACCACTTAGGTAACTTCCTTAACTACATGTAGTCTGGAAGACCTGTCATGTTACTTTGGCAGGCACCTGTCTGAAGCCCTCCTTAAGAGGCAATGTTTGTGGTTGTTTATCTTTGTGCCTTGTACATTCAAAGACCTCCTAAGTGAAGATGCATTGGCAGATAAAAGGGATGTGAAATCCATCCCCTGCTATTCAGTTGTGTCTTTCATTTTGCTCACACCATGTGTTGATGCACTTTGAATAAAAACCCAAAATCTTGTTATGTCAGTCATATGGAATAGAGTCCCACATTCTAGATTCCCACACTTTTATTGTTTGAAGCTCTCCCAGGCCAGGGATAAGAGCTATGAGGTCTTACCCTCATTTCCCATTTCATCTGTTTCACCCTAACTCTCAATGTTAGGGTTAAGAGCTCCAAACACCCCTTTCCAGTTGGCTTGTTTGTCGAGGTTGATTTGACCTCTTGACTAAAGCTCAGCCTTGTATGAGCCACTTGTTTGTATATAGTGTGTGTGCTTGCTCTCTTGTGCTTGTGTTTGCTTATGTGCTGTTTAGGCTAGCTTGCTCCCTGTGCAAGTTAGGTTAGGACTAGAGACCTCAACTTAGGGATCGTATGCATGACAACTTCTAGGCTCGAGTCGTAGTCTCCCTAGTAGTCTGTTATCTCCCTAGTCTCTGGTTAGGATAGAAGTTCTTTCCCTGTTTAGGGGAACTACGTCGCCCTGATCCTCATACCAGATGAGGTACGTAGGCAGGAGATGAGCTGATCTCTCCGGGCGCCTTTTTTCTTTTTCAACCCTCTTGTTTACTTGTTGGAGTCTGACGTAAGTCCAGTAATTGGCAGTCGGTTTCCTGTGTGTGGTTGTTTGTTTGGAGTCTGACGTAAGTCCAGCGATTGGCAGTCGGTTTCCTGTTGGCGTGTCTTTGTTTGGAGTCTGATGTAAGTCCAGCGATTGGCATTCGGATTCCTGTTTGCGTTTCTTCTGTGGAGTTGGATGTAAGCCCATCGATTGACATTCCGTTTCCAGTTTGTGTTTGGGTGTTAGCTCTGACGTCTCAGCGTCTTCTTTCAGCGTTTTGTTTGGCGTGCGTTAGCCGAGCTACGAGTGCTCTGATTCTTCTCTGGTTAGAGATGATACGTATGCATAGGATGCGATATCCTAGCGAGCACATTTCCCCTGTCCCCCAACTGCGTTAACTCTGATGTTTGTCCATGACAAACTACGTAGGCCCAGGATGCGACATCTTGCCGAGTCCTTCTTTCGTCTTCCATCTGTGTTTTATTCCTTCTTGTGCAGTGTTTTGAGCAGTTATCTAGCAACCTTTCTTTTATTCTTTTTGAGCGTGGATCCCGTCGAGTACGACGGATGCGTAGGGGTGCTAATACCTTCCCTTCGCATAACCGACTCCCGATCCTATCAATCTCTGGTCGCAAGACCATTTCCTTTCCAGGTTTACTTCGAGCGTTTCCTTTCCCTCCTTTGGGATAAATAACGCACGGTGGTGGCTCTGTGTCTTTTCCCGCCGGTTTTTCGCGTAATGCGACAAATCCCAAAGCCAGAGTCTTCAGATGTATGCCTACCCCAGGAAATAAAGAATATTTGACGTGGCTTAACAAAGTCCAAAGGAAACGCTAAGATCAGTGGAGAAATGCAGGGATCTTCGATGCCATCCAAATCTCTAGGTACGCTCACTGAATCAATCTTTGCATGTTGTTAACCTCTATGTACTTTTGGGAAGGTTCGACCAACACTTTCCAACTTCCATGTGGGATGTTGACGCCTACACTCTTTGACGTAACGACCATTACAGGTATATCGCCGTTAGGAGATACTTTCGACCCCACACTTCCGACAAAAAACACTTTCTTGTTTGGCTGAGCTAGTCTTCAAAATTACATCGAGGACTATCACAACAAAGATTTCATCGAAGTCTCGGACGAAGAACACATCGCTTTCCTCACACCGTGGCTTTCATATTACGTATTTTGTCTTGGCTCTTTGCAGATAGCCAAGAGTTATATCAATCTGGCGATCCAAATTCACAAGGGTCGATAGATCTCTTTGGGTAAGATGCTACTAGATTCCTTGTATCAATCTTTGGGGCTTGTAACCCTGAAACTAAAATTTCTCCATACTACCCATAAAGCCTTGAATTTGTTGGGGCCCATGTGGATTTTACAACACTGGTTAAATGCCTCTTTTGAATATCAGCTAGGTTATCTAGTGTTGGAATGCATACTTCAGTTAAATGAGGATCGATCGATCGAATGGGCAAGGTTAGCTTTGATGACATGTCTGAAAACTCCCAACAAACACCTATTTATGAAGTACCTGAATATGTTCATCGAGGCCGAAAAGTTTGCCCCTGGCATGGCTCCATTTGCGGATCGAAGCATAGGCTCTAAATGGTTTAAAGATCCCTTCCCAGGTGACTTTCCTCAGGTCGCATCATAATCAAATGTCGTATGGAAAGTGTTTTTGACTCCCACGCTGCTATCTTTCAGAATTGAAGAGGGGTCGAAGGGATACAGATTTATGAGTTATCAACCCAATTTGGTGGCTCGCCAATTTGGGTTAAGTCAAATGGTCCTGAAGCCTTTAGTATCACACGTGACTGATATTGTATGGTCTGGTCGATCATTAAATTCTTATGACCATAAAGCATGGCTTCGTTTCTGCAAGTCCACTCAATGCTATGAACTTCTTGTGTTCAAGTTTCAATAGTCTTTTCTGACAACCGCTGATTTTGATGAATGGTGGTGCATCTACCAACATCAAGATTTTTTCAGTGATCTCTTTCTCCAGAATATGATTGATGCCTTTTCCACCTTCGTCGGTGATATACTGCCTCCGCCACCGTCTATCAATGCTCCCGACACAACAATCCAAACTGACAACGTCGATGAATCCCTAAGAAAGGTAACCGTTATTATTTCACTCCTTATTTCCCTACAAATGTAAAAAAAACTAAATGTTTCTTTTCTCTGTTGTTAGGGTCGAAAAAGGGTTCCCCCATCTGAACCAATCTTGGCCAAACCCTCGAAGAAGCAACGGGCGCTATCGACTCCAAAACCGAAGGTACTTAGTATCAATGTCCTCAAAAGGCTTTCTGTTCTAACAGTTTCATCACCTTATTACTTGTCTTATGATCCAAGTTCCTTAAGAGGTCCCTTTGGTCGACAACGAGGAGTCCGACGACAATGTGCATTCACATACTTTCCCGACGTCGAAGGTGCCACAGATAACTCTTCCTACTCCAATACGAAGGAGGAAAATTCAGGCTAAAAAGACCCCTTCGAAGGTGGCTCCTCCGATTGCGAACCCTATAGTTCCAGATGACCTGATGAAAGCTAATGAGCCCCTGATTCCAAAAGTTATCTTAAGAAATGTGCCTTGGATGGATATATTAAGTAATTATTCAAGATAATGTATCTAAAATTAATGCTCTGCATACAACTAACGTACCCTCATAAACGCCTAAAACCCCAGTTGAAGCTTTGTGAAGGGGAAACTTTTAAATACTTTAAGACGACTATTTCGAAGTCAGAAAAAGGCAATTGCAACCCTATTCTTGTGAACATACATTCGTATAATGGGATCACACAATTGTCAAAAGAGTTGTATATCCTTTTTTTCAGTTCTAGTGGAAAAGCCAATTGTTCCATGGAATCACATACCACAATTCCAATTGCGTCTATAGCAACCTCAATGCTTAGAACTGATGAAATGCCCATTATTTTTGTGTTTACCCCTTCATACTCCACCGCGCTTGGTTGATCTCAAAGATCCAAGTAGGCTTTCACTTTAGAATTGTTGGGCTCGCATTTATCAGTCTTCAGCTGAAGCTAAATATAATCTTGAGTACGTTCTCTCCTCTGCTGGTTAGCTTGTATCTCCTTCTCGAATAAGATGCGATGAGGCATATGTACCTCAATGCGATTAACCTCTCTGTCAATGTTCAATAAAGGATTTTATGATGAAGAAGTTCATTCCTCTAAGGAATTCCAAATACCCTTTATGAATCAAAATTGTCATATATGGGTATGGTTTCTGGTTCCAAGTGATTACGGCCAAAAGAGATAGATGTGAATCAGGGATTATCTCCATTATAGAGGAAGACGGAGTTTCGACCTCAAAATAGCTCAATAAATCAACAGTATTATCACTCATCCTGACTAAAAAATAGGAAATGTTGAAGATAAAAGCTTTAGTTAGGATGGTACATGGTTATGTTAGATTGGTGGAGCAGAAGAAGAGGGATAAAAGCAAAAGCTTTGAGCAAAATAATGAAGATTGTTTCTAATAATATTCTCAGAGAAGTGGAAACGAAGACGTTTTATGAGAAAGTAATTATAAGTTTGAATTTCAAGGGTTGCGAAAACTTCAAAATACCCAATTCAGTCTATTTATAAGCATCGGCAAATGAAAGGTTCATACCAACTAGAGAAAGAAGTCACGAGATCAACGACTAGATTTCCCCTCGTAGATACACGCCAACTCGAGTGCATTTGAGTGAACTATAATGTGCGTCATGCCCTAGCTAGTCATGTCACTGCACATGTCAAAAGAGGGTTGTGAAACGTTTCAATAATGTAACCACATTTAATGCACTTGTTCTCCATTATTTTTTCATCTGATTCCAGACGTTTTAATTCCATTTCACATCGAACAACGCCTAGGAGGCCGACCAACATCACTTAAGGCTTCCCCCGCTTCTTCAGTGCCCAACAAAGTCTTGGGGGCAACTGTTCTAGATCGGTCAAAGGCGCAAATGACTAAGATCCAATTCATCTCAAATCCACTTCATTTGATCAAATGTGTAAAATCAGTTCATACGCAAAGAACAAGATACATTCTCTGATCTCCATTTTTCATTAGACTCGTCTTGAATCTTGAACTGACTTGGATGTTGAAATGTTAACCATGAAGGTGCACTCTGCGCCGTCGTAAAGGAGATCAACACCACCGTTCAAGATCATCAGTTATCCAACTGAATCAATTTCTGATTCTCTGACGAAAAAGTGGTGTTTAATAGACTATTTTAATATAATTTATTTAAGGCATATCATAATGATTTAAAAATATGTTTTAAATTAATTTCGTATAAGAAATTAATTCAAAGTTGACTCTAATCATGTCCAAAAAAATATATGAAAAGGTCAGTATAATTTAATACATGACTTATTTATTTTAGTTTTTAAAGAAACCGGTCAATTTTACTATTGTTTAAAATTAACATTAATAAAGAAAATATAATTTTAAATATATAAAATTTCAACAATATATATTTTTAAAATGTAGATTTAACTTTTAATTTAATATTTTAATTATTTAAAAAAATATTTTAACTCAAATTTCGTTTAGACCTTAGAATACGTTAGATCGGTCCTAAGTTGGAAATAATACACATGCCTAGATTTCAAAAACATTTTAATGTTACGAAATATTAAAAATTTACTCTCACCGTTACTTTTTAAGTGTCACTTTTATATATAATTTTTTTTTTAACTTTCATTTTCAAAGTTCAAGATAAATAAATTATCATTTTGTCAAAATTATCCATAATTATTTATTAAAGAAAGAGAAAATGTTAAATGTATAAACAAATACATAAGTGTATTATAGGTAAAAAGATAATTATTACTTAAAAAGTAGTAAACTTGATTAATTTCATTGGTATGCCTAAAAAGTTAAAAAAAAAAAATGAACGGAGACAATATGTTGAGTGTTGTATGAGGGTTTTAAGTTGTTTTTGGTGATAGAACAATTTCATACGATGATATTGTGAGAAGCTTTGTATTTATTTAATTTCAAGGTGAATTGAATGTCCCCTCAATTCCATGGTTGATATATTTATAAAGATTTATTGAGTCTGGATCCTTGGGCATATAAGATGATTATTTTATCCCTTCTTAAAAGGGTAGAACTATTATTTTACTCTATTTTTTTAAAAGACCTAACTTTTCGAACTTAAATATCATTAGTGCCAAAGTACACATCAATTTCTACATTTTATAAGTGAACAATAAGTTGTTTTACTCAAATCCTGAGAGATGAGTGATGCAACCAACATGCGAGTATGAGACCAAATTAGTGTGATTGGATTAAGGAATGATTAGAATGTCTAATTTAAACGATGTGTTGTATTGCGTGTTTTAAATGAACTTTCTCCTGCATCCTCTAAAATCTATACAATTATATCAGGTATAATTTGTTACTAAAGTTTTGAAGTACATATTTTAAAATCATTTTTAAAATTTTAAAATATACTTATAGGAAAAGAATTATCGATTTTTTCATCTTATTTTTATCTCATGAATATTTCAATGTATATTCATCACATGTAAATTGAATTAATATAATCTTGTTAAATCAACTTAATTAATAATTGTGTAGAGATGTTGTAGGGTCATATATTCAAAAACCTACAATATTTCATTTATTCATTTCTAAAATAATAAATTATCAACCAATAGACTATTTGAATTAATATAAATTAAGACCTGGACATCAAGAAATAATGTATATAATTTTTGAATCCTAAATTTTGTCATAAACAAAAACAGATTATATTATAAAAGGTTTTCATCAAATGCTTTGAGAGTTATGTTTACCTTGAAAAATGGTAAATAATCACTGATCTTTCAAATTTCTAAATTTGATCAGTTACATGATCGATCCTAGGACATGTGCTAAATTTCTCGTAAGCATAATATTGATAAATGATCAAACTAAATGTCAAATCGAAGCATTAAATAAAAACTAAAGGCAAAAGAGTGACTTGAACAAAAGAACAATTTTAAATCAGTATTTAGAATTATTAAAGAAGAAGCAAATGACGGGAATCGTAGAAGGATTGAAAGATATCGAAAAGGTTGGTAAGTGCTGGAATCTTTAAGAATGTAAGGTAAAAGTTCAAAGTAACGAAAGGAATTAAAGATCTTTAAACTTGTAAACGAAGAAGTAAGAAATAAAGTGTTTGAGAGTAAAGAACAAGGAAAGATATTTCTGAAGAGAAAGTAAAGATAACTTTATAATGTTTTGAAATGATTAAACAATGGTGTAGACAACGTACATTCTGCGTTTTACAGTTCTTCTTCACACGAATACTTAGCAATTTGCAGGTTTTTGTACACAATTTCACACACTTTTTTAACTCTAAGACTCTATATTTATACTGGATCGAAATAACCACTTTGAGGATTCTTCAATCACGTCGATACACGTGGCATCCTGCATGTGTATGTTCGCTCATTCTGCTTCCACGTGTATCATTGCGGTTTCTAACGAAGATACTCTCCCCTCCTTTATTTAAGTTTCAAACCTTTGATTGAAACCGTTTTTTAACCGTTCCTTAAGGAACCGCTCCAACAATCCAGCTATAAGTTTGATCTTTATTTAATCAGCTAGGCCAGTCTACCTTCAGCTGGTTGAATAACCTCTTAGTCGAAACCAATTGTACATGCTTTCCATTTTTGGTAATTTAAAGTGGGCGTCGAAAATTTAAGCTAACAAGTTCTTAGTATTTAATTCAACATTGAGGTGTTTAGTAAGACTATTTTAGTATAATTTATCTAAGGTATCTAAAAATGATTTAGAAATATGTTTTAAATTAATTTCATATAAAAATAATTTCAATTAACTCTAATTTTCATTCATGACTAATTTATTTTAGTTTCAATCTGGTCACTTTTATTAGTTTAAAATTACGTATACACTCAGATACACTTAAGTTTAATTGGGTATGAGTACATTAAATTAATGAGAATATTTAATATTATGTTATTTTTTAATAAGATTGTATTTGTAAAAGGAATTAAAACTTTAAATCAATTAACACTAGTACCCAAATAAAATTAAAGGTACCCAAGAATTTGCTTTAAAATTAACATTAATCATAAAAATTATAATTTCGAATATATAAAATTTCAACAATATATATTTTAAAAATATATATTTAATTTTTAATTTACTATTTTAGTTATTTTAAAAAATATTTCAACTCAAATTTCGTTTGGACCTTAAAATACGTTAGATAAATAAAACACATACTTAGATTTCAAAAACATATGAAATACTATAAATTTATGTTAGGAGATATTTCATCCTAAACAGTGTTATAAAATATGAGAATTTTTTTTTTAAATATCCAGAATTTTTAAAAAAATTTCAAAATTAACCATTTTTTCAAAAATATTACACAAATGGGCAAAATTTGCCCTAAATGTGTACATAGGCGCCACCCTAGTTGGCGCCTACCCTTAATGGGTAGGGCAAGTCGCCACTAGGAGTGGCGCCTACACCCATTCCCAATTTTTTTTTTTTTAACATGTTTTATTATTTTTTTTAATTTTTTTTTTAAATATTAGATATTTGATAAATATATTTTTTTTATAAAATATATTAATTTATATTAACACTTATATATAAATAAAATTATTACAAGATATATATATATTAATTTATATATTATATAATTTATATATCTAATATATATAATTAATATATATATATATATATATATATAATATATATATATATATTATATAAATTTAATTTATAAACAATTAATATTATACACATGTAAATTAATATATATAAATATTTATTTACAAGATATATATATATATTAATTTAATTTATAAGTAAATAATATTATTTATAAATTTTTGGGAGAATTAGGGTTAATCATGTTAAGGTTAATCTATCAATTATAATTAGGGTTTATTGATCGGTTATAATCAGAGTTTGGTAGTTATGACCTAATTGAAACCCTAATTAATCAAGTGCGACACTAATTAGGGTTAAGTAGATTGGTGTACAACCCAGATCTTTTCCTATAAATAAAGTGTTATTTCCTTGCATTTGCTTCACCACTATTTCTTATCACTTTCTCTATCAAGTTGAGTTCATGGCATCTCCAAGACCGTCGTCATGGCAGCGAACATCATCAAGGCGCCCGGATCCTGAACAAGTAATCTTAAAAAGGGATGGGCATGTTATTTTTTCGCCTTTGAAACCCCCAATGGAGATGAAGTTTTGGAACATCCGTTCGTTGGACCAACTAAAAAGGTCCTTGATGTCTTGGTTAGAGGGAGATTACCAACCTGGTGAAGTCATAAGAAGGATTCAGAGGCTTAGAACAAGGTTCTCATTTGAAACTGGAGAAACAATACGTTGGTGGGTTGAAGTTGAAAGCGACATTGATTGCATCCAAATGATGCATGGATCAGACGATATAGTGTTAACTGTTGTAATTTCTTAGATTTTAATGGTTGTCTGTCATGTTGTTGTTGTATTTGTTATTGTTCTAGTACTTGTTCTTGTTTTAGTACTTGTTTTGTTCTAGTGTTTGTTTTTGTTTCTCAGGTAATTGGTGTTGTAATGTTAGATGTTTGTGTTTGTTGTTCAAGTGTCATCTTCTATTTGGAATAAAAAGTAAACTTTAATGATAAACAACATTGGTACACAGATTTATGAAAATGAAAACTAAGTTGTGGAACTAGATCCACGATATGGACATTTGTTCTTATTATGCCCTAGTTGTCTACATATGCTACACTTCCTCTGCATTTTCTCTGCGACGTCCATTTCAGTTCTAATGCGCCTGCTATTTGGGCGACCACTTTTATTCCGCCGCATCGATTCATTGTGCCAAACAATTTCCCCGTCATACTCTGGCCAATACGCCTCCAATGCTACCACCGGAAAGGGATTGTCGTATACATTGAGCAATGTTGCAACTTTGTAGATTGGAGACACTAGCGATAATGCATCGAAGTGGCTGTGTGAACACGCTGCAATGACATGGGAACAAGGCATACGATAGGCCTGAAATTGACCACAGTCGCACCAACGGTCTGGTATTAGGACCCTATACTCTTGTCTGGGCAGCCCTTGGTTGTGGTCAATTGTTTCCTTGACACTAAAAGTGTGGCCATGGCGGTCGAATTCCGTAACCCGATGGCTGCTGGCTTTGGCAGATTCCTGCCTCATAAACTTCATGCAGGCATCACTATATACTTGACTCGTCTGCAACACTTCATTCCAGCGCCTGCCTCTTGTTACGAACAACGTTGCCATCCGAAAATAGGTCGCACTCACCAATGCGGTTACCGGGAGGTTACGTATGCCCTTAAACACGTCGTTCATTGATTCCACAAGATTTGTTGTCATGTGGCCCCACCTCACCCCATCGTCGTATGATCTAGTCCACTTCGCTCTGTCGATATTATCGATCCACCTCCCTGCATCAGAATTTGCCAACACTATTTCTCGGCGGTAGTATTGGAATCCAGGTTGGTTTAATGCATACCCCGCGTTTATCAAATGTTGCTTCAAGAAGTTATCCTTGAACTCCCGCATAAAATTTTGAGCAATATGCCTGATGCAGTAGACATGGGTAAACGGGGGGTCATGCCAACCATTTGCTGGATTATTGTATGCACTGTCTATTGAAGCGTGCCTGTCAGAAATCACACAGATGCCAGCTTGTGGAGTCACGTGCGTTCGGAGATTCTTAAGGAAGAAACTCCAAGCAGCAGCCGTTTCTCCTTCTACCAATGCAAAGGCTATTGGGAAAATATTAGAATTGCCATCTTGTGCGACCGCCATCAGTAACGATCCTTTGTATTTCCCATACAGCCAAGTTCCATCGACTTGAACAAGTGGTTTGCAGAATGTGAACCCGATGATGCAGGGACGGAATGCCCAGAAAAGTCTATGGAAAATTCCATTACCTTCTAGACGAGTTCCGTCAGGGGATTGTGCAGGCAAGGTCTCCATTATAGTAACCGTCCTAGGTGAGTACAATCGTAGTGCAGCCAGGTAGCGTGGTAGTTGTTTGTATGATTCCTCCCAGTTACCGTATACCAGTTCAATTGCCTTGGTTTTCGCTAACCAAGCCTTTCTGTATGGCGGTGTATATTTGAAAACAGCCACACAATGGGAGATAATTGTTTTGACCTTCAGTGACGGGTCAGCCTCAACTAGAGGTAATATGGAATGGCAGATCATATCATGGCTAAGTTTGCGATGATCCTGTGCCATGTTGGTGTTGACGCAAATGTGAGCTTGAGATATGGACCCTATCACCCACGCATTATGTTTCTTCTTGTACGATGCCATCAACCTATACCCACACTCCGGATTTTTGCATACAATAACGTATCTTTCCGGATTTGATTTGATAACATCGTAGTCAACATAATTTTTCAAGTGCCAGTTCTTTATTGCTAACAGACACTCTTCCTTGGTCCGAAATTGGTCACCCTTCTTTAAGTCCTCATCAGACCTCATATATGGGTTGTAGAACATATCTGATGAGGGCTCATCCTCGCCCAAGTTAAGTGTTGTGAAGTGCGCAGGCGGTGAGTAGCGTTGCGCTATAGGTATTTGAGCTTGGTCTTCGTCTTCAGAATGACGGTTCACCAAGTCATCAACCACGTCTTCAGCATCATCAACCACATCGTCTTCAACGTGGTGCTCAACATCTTGTTCGTCATCAATCACAGGATCAATAACCTGTGATTGAATATTCTGAGTTGGTTGAGGTTGTTCCAACACTATGTATTCGTAACCAGAGTACTCATGGTTACGAAGCATGTATTGTGTCTCCATGTCATTTTGAATCAATGACTTATAAAACTTGACAGAGTTGTTTTCTGAAAAAAAAGGTTGTTGATAAAAAATTTGGGACACGGGTTGTCTTAGTTTGGACTCAATCTTCCTTTTCAGGTAAGAGAAGTCAGCTCCTCTATTTAGACAAAAACGAGTGCATTCGGTGTTTCTAAATAGGAAGCCAGACATATCACATTCATAAGTCTCACCATTGACGTGAGCTTTGATTTTGTATTGTGATGAAGATGCCATGTTTTGTGAAGATATTGTGAAGGTTTTGTGAAGGTTTTATGAAGGTTTTGTGAAGGTTTTGTGAAGGTTTTGTGAAGGTTTTGTGAGGGTTTTGTGATGATATTGTGATGGTTTTGTGAAGGTTTTGTGATGATATTGTGAAGGTTTTGTGAAGATTGCTGTGAAGATATTGTGAATACCTTTGTAAAAATGTGTGTGCATATTTATACTGCAAGATTCCGACACATCTTTGCATGCATGTCTTCAACCAAGCCTTCCCCAAGAGCAACGCATGCAAAACTTGGACACGTGTAAAGCATGCAAGAAACCAAGCCTTCCCCAAGAGCAACGCATGCAAAACTTGGACACGTGTAAAGCATGCAAGAATCTTGCAGGCAAGGTGGAACTGCATGCATGTAATAATTTTGACACGTCTACTGCCTATCCATCAAATGTATTCTCCACATAGTCTGAACTTAGTCTCAGCTTTAGCTTTGCTTGCACCAAAAGCTTCAAAAAATTTCGTATACCTTAGACAGCGCTTTTGTAAAAAGCGCTGTCTAAGGGGGGGATTAGAAAGCGCTTTAGGCAAAAGCGCTGTCTAAGGGGGGGGCTTAGACAGCGCTTTTTGAAAAGCGCTGTCTAAGGTATACCTAAAAAATTTAAAATAAGAGGGTCTTATAAAGCGCTTTTGGCCAAAGCGCTGTCTAAGGGGGGGGGGGGGCTTAGACAGCGCTTTTAAGATTTAAAAAAGCGTTGTCTAAACGCATGCCTGATTATTTTAAACAACCTCATTTATTCAATTTTATTTAAGCTTAATTATTTATTTTAAACAACCTGATTATTTATTTTAAACAATATTCCCACGCATGCCTTCCACGTGTCCCACCTTTGCATCATCAGATTCCACCAAGTCTTCCCCAAGACAAGACAACTCCCACCTAGTCTGCACCAATGCATGCCAACACTACCAATGCATGCCAACACTACCACGCATGCCTTACACTTGTCACATTTTTGCATATTCAGTCTACTTGAAAACGAGTATAAATAGAGGGTCATTCTTGCAAGTTTTCATCAACCACTAACACTTTTATTCAGAGAACTCCGGCGAAACTTCTCATCCACCCCACTTCGTTCTACATTGCAGTCATGTCTCTTCTTACCATGGGCCAAGAACACAGAGGCACTAGGGCAAACATTGCCTCATTCGTAAGTTTTTCTTGAACATTGCCTCTTTCATATGTTTGTAATTAGTTTTTTAAAAGTCCAATCTAATGATTGTTTATATTGTTTGTTTTTAAAGGATCCCAAGAAATTTCGTCAACGTTCACACCCAATGCCTTATCCAGACCCATGGTGCGTACCTTACATACAACGTGCGGGTTTCGGTCATGTTATGCATGTCGTAAATGAAGGAGAATAGCCATCCAAGGCGCAGCGGAATATAAAATTTCTCCTTTAATGATCCTTACGAATGAGCATGATCAGTGATAGAATCGTTACCTCTTGTGGAGATTCAAACCTTTGGTGCAGATTTCTGACAATGATCAACCTTTGATACAGATCCACGGGGCGATCACGAACGTTGAACGATGACAACGTCTCTACTCAGTCCACACGAACGGATTCCTTCAATCGCAGTGCTAGCTGTTTGTGAGTGAAGGCTTTGAGTGAGAGAGAGAGATACGAAATTCCAACTCTTCAGTTGTGTTGTCTGGGGTGTGAATGCTTCTACCCAAGGGGTTCTATTTATAGAACCACTTGTGTGGGCTTCAAGCCAAAAAGCCCACTTAAGTGCATTTTGGCCCATATCTCAGAATATGCCAAAATCACTTAAGTATTTGGTACTTTACCATATTTCGTATTCTTCTTAAGTACACCGTACCTTACGATGTTCCTTAATTATTCTATCTCTCATCAATCCGTCCTTTGTGTGTGACCCTATAGGTTTTCGCGGCGTTGGCAATTATATTAAATCATGCATTTAACATAATAAACAGTGAGCGGTATCTAGCAACACATCACTGCTACCCAAGTCACGAAAATGTCATGTGATCTGACAAAACCTCCTGTGATAATAATTATGTGTATAATTACCCCTTTGCCCTTATGTCTATATTGAACACAAGGTATAGACCGTGTCACCCTTGTCCAGTTCAATATTGGGCCCATAGACATTTATCCTGTTACGCAGGATTGGCAAATTCCATCTAGGACACTCATGTCCCTCAGCATGCTTCGTGAAGTACCCATCAACTGTCTTTATGGTCATCCAGTTACGGATAACGTTGGATCAGTAATAAAGCACTCAACTCTACATCTAGGATCCATAGTGGTTTCAGGTCGAAGAGTGGTATACACTATTATCACCATGAGAATAACTTATGACACTTTGCATAACTTTCTATATAGTATTCTCATAGCGGGTCAATCCGGTATAAACATTACTCCTAATATTCATATCTATGTTTAAGACTTGATAACTCTTTATCCATGATCCATGAGATGTGATCATCAATCTACAAACATAATAGTCTTAATGCTTTAATGTTATCCCACTTCACATTAAAGCTCGACTACGGATACTTTAAGAATAGTGCCCTTATGTTTAATGTGTTCTCATGATTAAGTCACACTTAATCCATTAAACAGACTATCTATTCCAGGGACTTTATTAATCAACCATAATAAAGAAAATGCCTTTTATTATTAATAAATAATTCGATACAAGTACCAAAAGTATTGGCCTCTAGGGCTTACACCAACAATCTCCCACTAGCACTAGAGCCAATCAGGCATACCCCGTATACCCATTGATCTAGTATGGCCATCATGCTTCTGCTGCGCAAGAGGCTTTGTCAGTGGGTCAGCTATATTGTCTAGTGTAGGTACTTTACATATTTTCACATCTCCTCTATCTATTATCTCTCGAATGAGATGATAACGCCTAAGTATGTGTTTGGATCGTTGGTGAGATCTAGGCTCCTTAGCTTGTGCGATAGCACCATTGTTATCACAGTAGAGACCAATGGGATCCACAACGCTAGGGACTATGCCAAGTTCACTAATGAACTTCCTGATCCAAACAGCTTCCTTTGCTGCACTTGAGGCAGCAATATACTCGGCCTCGGTTGTAGAGTCAGCAACTGTCTCTTGCTTCGAACTTTTCCAGCTCACAGCGCCACCGTTCAAGCAAAACACATAACCAGATTGCGATCTAAAGTCATCCTTATCTGTCTGGAAGCTAGCATCAGTGTAACCAATTACAGCCAACTCTTCCTGACCTCCATATATCAAGAATGATTCCTTAGTCCTTCTCAAGTACTTAAGGATATTCTTAACAGCTACCCAATGGGCATCACCAGGATCAGATTGGTACCTACTCGTTGTACTTAAAGCATACGAGACATCTGGTCGAGTACATAACATGGCATACATGATAGATCCTATTGCAGATGCATATGGAATCTTATTCATGCGTTCCCTTTCTTCTTTAGTTGAAGGGGATTGTGTTTTTGATAGACACAGGCCATGTTGCATAGGTATGAATCCTTTCTTGGAATCATGCATATTAAAGCGTCTCAGCACTTTGTCTATGTATGTACTCTGACTTAGGCCAAGCAGTTTTTGTGATCTATCTCTATAGATTCTGATTCCTAATATATAGGCTGCTTCACCTAGGTCCTTCATAGAAAAGCATTTCCCCAACCAAGTCTTTACTTGTTGCAGGGTAGGGACATCGTTTCCAATGAGTAATATGTCATCTACATATAATACCAGGAACACGATCATGCTCCCACTAACCTTCTTGTAGACACAAGGCTCATCTTCGTTCTTAATGAATCCATATTGTTTTACCGTTTCATCAAAACGAAGATTCCAGCTTCTGGAAGCTTGCTTCAATCCATAGATTGATCTTTGTAGCTTACATATCTTATGGGCTTCTTCTGGTATGTCAAATCCTTCAGGCTGTGTCATGTACACATCCTCAAGAAGATTCCCATTAAGGAAAGCAGTTTTGACATCCATTTGCCATATTTCATAATCATGATATGCAGCGATAGCAAGTAAAATTCGAATAGATTTAAGCATTGCAACTGGTGAAAAGGTTTCATCATAGTCAACGCCATGAATTTGTTTATATCCTTTTGCAACCAGTCTTGCCTTATAGGTATGTACCTTACCATCCATGTCAGTCTTCTTTTTGAAGACCCACTTGCATCCTATAGGATTAACTCCTACAGGAGGCTCTACCAAGTTCCAAACTTGGTTCGTGTACATGGAATCTATTTCGGATTTCATGGCCTCTAGCCACTTCTCAGACTCGGGACCAGTTATGGCCTCTTGGTAGGTCACAGGCTCATCTTGATCCATGAGTAATACATCACCTTGATCTGTTATGAGATATCCATATCTTTCAGGTAGGTGACGTATCCTGCTTGACCTACGCTGGTCTTGTTCTACTTGAGCAGGTTGTTCTTCCACAACTACTTGTGTTTCCTGCTCTAATTCCTCCATAGGTGTATCAATGCTTTGCGATTCTTGAATTTCTTCAAGCTCTACTTTCCTCCCACTGGTTCCTTTGGAAATAAAATCCTTTCTAGGAAAACTCCAGTTCGAGCGACAAACACTTTGCCCTCTGAAGGATTGTAGAAGTAATATCCTCTTGTTTCTTTAGGATATCCCACAAATAAGCATTGGTCAGATTTAGGCTCAAGCTTAGTTGAAATTTGTCGTTTCACATAAACTTCGCAACCCCAAATCTTCATGTAAGACATATGTGGTCTCTTACCACTCCATATCTCATATGGTGTCTTATCAACCTTTTTGGATGGAACACGGTTAAGTGTGTAAGCTGCGGTCAATAGCGCATGTCCCCAAAAGGAGTTTGGAAGATCGGCTTGACTCATCATGGATCGGACCATGTCCAACAGGGTTCGATTTCTTCTCTCAGACACACCATTCCATTGAGGTGTTCCAGGAGGAGTGAGTTGGGATAGGATCCCACACTCTTTCAGATGGTCATCAAACTCTAGGCTTAAATATTCACCACCTCGATCTGATCGAAGAGCTTTAATATTCTTACCTAGTTGGTTTTCTACTTCATTCTTGAATTCTTTGAACTTTTCAAAGGACTCTGATTTGTGTTTCATTAAATACACATAGCCATATCTACTGAAATCATCAGTGAATGTGATGAAGTACTGAAAACCTCCTCTGGCTGATATGTTCAGTGGACCACATACATCAGTATGTATGAGGGCCAAAAGATCATTAGCTCTTTCACCTTTTCCTGTGAATGGAGACTTTGTCATCTTTCCAATTAAACAAGATCTGCATGTCTCATATGATTCATAATCAAAAGAGTCCAACAGTCCATCTTTATGGAGTTTGGAAATGCGTTTCTCATTTATGTGGCCTAATCGACAATGCCAAAGGTAAGTTGGATTTAACTCATTAGGTTTCATCCTTTTAGTATTAATGTTATAAATAGGCATTTCAAGATCAATGACATATAGTCCATTGTTCATTTGTGCAGTTGCATAGAATATATCATTCAAATAAATTGAACAACAATTGTTCTTTATTATGAATGAAAAACCGAACTTATCCAAACAAGAAACGGAAATAATATTCCTGCTAATTGCTGGTACATAATAACAGTTCTCTAACTGAATTATTAAACCACTAGGTAAAGTCAATTCATAAGTTCCTACGGCTAAGGCAGCAACCTTTGCTCCATTACCAACTCGTAGGTCGACTTCACCTTTTGCCAATTTTCTACTCCTTTTTAGTTCTTGCACATTTGTACAAATGTGAGAACCGCATCCAGTATCTAATACCCATGATGCAGAAGTAGATAAATTAATTTCAATAACAAAAATACCTGAAGTTGGAGTCTCTACTCCATTCTTCCTATCTTCCAGGTACTTTGGGCAGTTCCTCTTCCAGTGTGCGGTCTTACCGCCATGGAAGCAGGTGCCTTCCTTTTCTATGCTTCCACTAGGCTTCAAAGCAGCACTAGTGGGTTTGGGTTTGGCAACTTCCTTACCTTTCCCTTTATCATGTTTGAGGACAACCCTCATGTCTCGGTACCAATCTAGAAAATTTGTCCCAGACAATTTTTCTTTGTCAAGGTTCGATCGCAATATGTTGTTAGAGGTGTTTGTTGTCATGGTAATCTACACAAGGATTAATGAAAATATAAGTATCATTGACATATTTAATTAGGCCTTTAATTAAACATGCTCCCACTATTTTACTCAAAACAGATGACCCTCATCATCTGATTCGGAAAATCCCGTTGGAAGATTTTCTAGTGGGTCGAGATCCATATTTCACTTCGTTCTAAGTCCGCGTAGGCGGATTACACAAAACTAGGTTATTTAGGTAGGAACTCCTTCCAATTGTATCTCATACAACTCTCGAAAATTTCAATTGGGTGAATAACTCCTTATTCTAATCCATCATATGGATTATTCCCAACTCTTGCTTCTAAACATATATAATCTTATTATAATTTGTTTAGTTAAGTTTGACCCATTGTTTTAACAGTTGGATATTACAATTATCCCATCGCACCTTACTAATATATAGATCATGCACCTCGCGTAGGCGAAACCTACAATTTCCATTACTAGTCTTGATGAGTGTTAAAACTTGGAAAGCTTAAAACTTAATATTTAGTTTGAGGGAATTGCAATTTTACTGATCTCACCGGCTTGTTTATCATATAAACGGTCTCTCACATGCATCAACATACATACACATGCATCAACATACATATAAACAAAATGAAACAGTTATGGCCCCTAGCGCAATTGTTCTCCCAAGCCAATGAGAGAACCTAAGCTAACCTATAACGATCTAAGCTTCTCCAAGCAAGATCTTCAAGGTTGTCTTCCTTTGGCACTGACTTCTTTGCTTTCTTCATATCATTACATTACATGAAAGAAACTCGTTTTACATACGAGGGAGTGAGATGAGAAAAGAAGTTACATTTGGGAGATTAAGAGAGAGGCACGACACGCAGGTCGTATTTTAAAATCCAAAACAAAACAAAGGAAAACTAAGGCCATAACCGATCACCACAAGACAATAATAAAAAATTTATTATTATTATTAATTCCTTTAATTAATCAAATTAAATTTCGACAACCGATCACACTACGCAGAGTTAGCCGGGGGTCCGCTGCCCGGACAGCGGGAACGGGTGTTCCGCTGCCCGGTCAGCGGACGGTGGTCAAGGGGGCAGCGCCCCTTGCGGGGTCTAAGGGGCAGCGCCCCGCTCGAAAATTTTAATGAACAATTCATTTAAAAATTGACGTCGTTTTTCGTATCAACACTTGATACTTCAAAGCACTTTTTCTAGCCGAACCGGTGAATTTTTCCTTGCGTTAACCGGTTAACCATATGCGTTAACCGGTTAACACTGTTTGAAAACATTTAGAAAACTCTTTTCTGCCTTGCGTTAACCGGTTAACCAAATGCGTTAACCGGTTAACACTGTTTGGAAATCTCAAAAATTTTATTTTCGCATTCCGTTAACCGGTTAACCATATGCGTTACCGGGTTAACACTGTTCCAAAATTAAAAAAAAAATTATTTCGTATTACGTTAACCGGTTAACCTTACGCGTTAACCGGTTAACACTGTTCGGAAAAGTGTTTAGGACGCACAACTCTTGTGCAATCAAACCCCAATCGCATAACTCTCTAACAACACAACCTTGTGTCGTCACTAACCCTGATGCACCAATTTCAGACCGTCAAACACGTCTCGATTGTTAATTCAGTATGATTGATCAACACGTCATTGCTTCACCATACAAATGTCGGATCAAGAAGCAAACGACCATTGATCGCTCAAAGGAAAACAATCATCGAGGTTTTTGAATGAATGAAACAAGAACACTATATCATATATAATGTATTTTGCATCAGGGTTACATATATCACATATATGTAACTTGATCGATCTCAATTTAACCTTTGATTCATTCTGTTTTAATCATATTATTACAGAACAAAAACAGTTATCAGATTCATGGTTTCGTAAGTGGCTCTGATACCACTGAAGGAGAATAGCCATCCAAGGCGCAGCGGAATATAAAATTTCTCCTTTAATGATCCTTACGAATGAGCATGATCAGTGATAGAATCGTTACCTCTTGTGGAGATTCAAACCTTTGGTGCAGATTTCTGACAATGATCAACCTTTGATACAGATCCACGGGGCGATCACGAACGTTGAACGATGACAACGTCTCTACTCAGTCCACACGAACGGATTCCTTCAATCGCAGTGCTAGCTGTTTGTGAGTGAAGGCTTTGAGTGAGAGAGAGAGATACGAAATTCCAACTCTTCAGTTGTGTTGTCTGGGGTGTGAATGCTTCTACCCAAGGGGTTCTATTTATAGAACCACTTGTGTGGGCTTCAAGCCAAAAAGCCCACTTAAGTGCATTTTGGCCCATATCTCAGAATATGCCAAAATCACTTAAGTATTTGGTACTTTACCATATTTCGTATTCTTCTTAAGTACACCGTACCTTACGATGTTCCTTAATTATTCTATCTCTCATCAATCCGTCCTTTGTGTGTGACCCTATAGGTTTTCGCGGCGTTGGCAATTATATTAAATCATGCATTTAACATAATAAACAGTGAGCGGTATCTAGCAACACATCACTGCTACCCAAGTCACGAAAATGTCATGTGATCTGACAAAACCTCCTGTGATAATAATTATGTGTATAATTACCCCTTTGCCCTTATGTCTATATTGAACACAAGGTATAGACCGTGTCACCCTTGTCCAGTTCAATATTGGGCCCATAGACATTTATCCTGTTACGCAGGATTGGCAAATTCCATCTAGGACACTCATGTCCCTCAGCATGCTTCGTGAAGTACCCATCAACTGTCTTTATGGTCATCCAGTTACGGATAACGTTGGATCAGTAATAAAGCACTCAAATCTACATCTAGGATCCATAGTGGTTTCAGGTCGAAGAGTGGTATACACTATTATCACCATGAGAATAACTTATGACACTTTGCATAACTTTCTATATAGTATTCTCATAGCGGGTCAATCCGGTATAAACATTACTCCTAATATTCATATCTATGTTTAAGACTTGATAACTCTTTATCCATGATCCATGAGATGTGATCATCAATCTACAAACATAATAGTCTTAATGCTTTAATGTTATCCCACTTCACATTAAAGCTCGACTACGGATACTTTAAGAATAGTGCCCTTATGTTTAATGTGTTCTCATGATTAAGTCACACTTAATCCATTAAACAGACTATCTATTCCAGGGACTTTATTAATCAACCATAATAAAGAAAATGCCTTTTATTATTAATAAATAATTCGATACAAGTACCAAAAGTATTGGCCTCTAGGGCTTACACCAACAGTAAATGCCACAATTGATGTCAAATTCATTTTGGCTCTGTGTGAACGTTGGAGACCTGAGACACACACTTTTCACCTACCAACTGGTGAATGTACCGTCACATTAGAGGACGTGTACATGCTTTTGGGTCTTAGAATAGATGGTAAGCCTGTCACCGGAAATGTTCAACAGCCTAACCAAATATGTGTTCAAATGTTGGGGGTAGATCTGGTCGAGGGTGAGGGGTCTGCCAAAGCAAGGGGTCAGGGTATTAAATTATCTAGCCTACAATTGTACCATGACTCCATAACTTTGACTGAGGAATCCTCCGAACAAGAAAAAGTCATAAAAACCCGGGTTTACATTATGCTATTGTTTGGGAACTTGCTATTTCCCGAAGGGACGGGAAATAGCATAAACTTTATGTACTTGAGTTTGCTCGGGGACATTGATAGAATAAGCACATATAGTTGGGGTTCTGCAGTATTAGCATTCCTATATAGCTCTTTGTGTAAAAATGCACAAAATGAGCACTGTACATTTTCTGGATGTGCTTTCTTGCTCCAAACATGGGGGTGGTGGAGATTGCCGAGGCTAGCCCCAGAAAATCCTAATGTCTACTCCTTCCCCTACGCAACTAGGTAAATTTATGATGTTATTTCATTTTGTATATTTATTCTATACATATTTGTAACTAATATTATTTATCTTTTTTTGTTTAGGTTCATTACAACCGGACTGGATTACAGTCTTACCCCCAAAAATAAAATTATATTTTATCGTCAACTCTTGGATCGTCTCCGAGCACAAGATGTATTACCACTAAATCACTCAGCTTCTAACTGATTTATTAATATCATGCATTCTCGATAAATAACATATTTACTTTTTTCTTTGCAGTTTATTTGGAGGCCATATTTGGGATTGGAACATCAACCCAACCCCGAAGATGCAGTTGTTTGGACAGCAAAAACGGCCATAATGCGGTTCACCACTGTGGAGATGCACCAAAGTGACCGTGTCAAGCTTCAACTCGGAATGCATCAAGAAATCCCAGGCCCCTCAATGTCTATGGAACCTTGGCATCTAAAAAAAGTCAGCCACCAGTGGTATGCCCAAAATTGGAAGGAATTTGCTAAGGAGTTTCGTAAAATGTGGAAAGACCGTGCCCACTATGTTCTACAATTTCCGGTGGCGCCCAACGAAATGAAGCCGACAAGGGAATATGTGGATTGGTATAGAGCAAATACAAATCCAGAAATGATTGTGTCTGACCCGTTCTATTTGGACGATCCCCGGATGCAACAGCCATATTTCCAACAACAACAACCACCACAGTATTCCCAACAACAACAACACCACAGTATTCCCAACAACAACAACCACCACCTTATTACAACACAACAACCACCACCATTTTACCAACAACAACCACCACCACCTTATTACCAACAACAACCACCACCACCATATTACCAACAACAACCACCACAACACATGTCCACCCCCAACCAAATCAACAATACATACCACAAACTCAACCCCAATACCATGAAGACTACCAACAACAAACTCAACATTCCCACCACCATCAACACTCCCAACACCTACCACAATATCAATCCCCCCACTTCCACCAATCCCAACACTTCCATCACAGACAATGTCCCGAGCTCTTCCAGTCCTCCACCTAGCCCCGACACGGGTATACAAGAGGACTACCAACAGAACTACTACACACCACAACAAACACTGCACTTTGGCAACCCGATTCAACCCTAAACTACCAAAGACCACAATTCGAGGGCGCACCCAGCAGTAGTCAGTTTGTCCCACCGAGACAAAGCTTTGAGGGCGCAGAGGGGACCCGTCTTTCCTACAGCACTGAAGGGACTTCGACCCAACCACAACGGCAAACGGCAAGGGGACGCGTTAGGGCAAGGGGTGGTAATAGGGAAGCACCACCACCACGTGAACCGTCTAGGCGAGTAATTAGACCTCCCCCGTGCGGATCGTACCAGGGACCGCATCATATGTGATTAATCATATCTTTGTAATATTGTCTTGTCTATTATTTAAATAAAATATTTTCTGTTTATTATCTTTATATCTTTATCTTTATCTTTAAAAATATTGTCTATCATATATATATATATATATATATATATATATATATATATATATATATAAGATATATAATATATATATAATATATATATATATATATATATATATATATATATATATATATATATATAATATAGAATTATATATATAATATATATATATATAGATATATATATATAGTATATATATATATATATATATATATATATATATATATATTATATATATATATATATATATATTAATTACATGTGTATAAATATTTATTTACACGTATATAAATTAATTTTTTTTCCCAAAATTTACAAATAATATTAATTATATTATAAATTAATAAAATATATATAATATATTATTATATAATATATATAATATATTTAAATATAATATATATATATATATATATAAATTTATATATAAAGTGTTAATATAAATTAATATAAAATTTTATAATTAAATTAAAAAAAAAAATTAAAAAAAAAAAAAAAACAACAAAAAATAACATTATAAAAAAAAAAAAGGAATGGGCATAGGCGCCACTCCTAGTGGCGACTTGCCCTACCCATTAAGGGTAGGCGCCAACTAGGGTGGCGCCTAAGGGTAAAATTTGGCCAAAAATGGCCATTTGTGTAATTATTTTAAAAAATGGTATATTTTTGAAATTTTTTTGAAATTTTTGGATATTTAAAAAAAAAATTCAAAATATGACATATTATCTATCTATTTTTAAAAAGTGATATAATGATGTCTAAATTAGTCATGAAAATGCAAATACTTAACTTGTGATGATGGAATAATATTTATTTTTAAAAAGAAATAAATATTTGTTGTAAGAACTTAAATGAAGAATAATTCAACTCTAAGTACCATATGTCATAACATCCTATTCTTTTTCCTATATTTCTTATCCTTTAGACTTGGGATACTACTCACGTGTCTCAAAATATTGTGTCTCGAGTTAAGACAATAACTAACCATTTTGCATTGTTGTGCTCACTATCCTTTTTATAACTATTTTGCATTATTGTATTTACTTTTATGTTGAGGGATGGCTTGTATGAAACTGGGATCTAAGTCTGAAATATTTTACCTATATGGTTAAAGTGTTGGTATAAGCCCTAGAGGTCAATACTTTGATACCTGTACCGAATTATTTATTAATAATAAAAGGTTTTTTCTTTATTATGTTTGTTTAATAAAGTCCCTAGAATAGCTAGTCGTTTAATGTATCAAATGTGACTTAATCATGAGATCACATTAAACATAAGGACACTATTCTTAAAGTATCCGTAATCGAGCTTTATTGTGAAGTGGGATAACATTAAAGCATTAAGATTATTATGTGTATAGACTGATGATCACATCTCATGGATCATGGATAAGGAGTTATCAAGTCTTATATATAGGTATGAATATTAAGAGTAATATTTATACTGGATTGACCCGCTATGAGAATACTATATAGAATGTTATGCAAAGTGTCATAAGTTATTCTCATGGTGATAATGGTGTATACCATCCTTCGACCTGAAACCACTATGGACCCTAGATGTAGAGTCGAGTGCATTATTGCTGATCAAACATTGTCCGTAACTGGATGACCATAAAGACAGTTGATGGGTACTCCACGAAGCATACTGAGGGACATGAGTGACCTAGATGGAATTTGCCAATCCTGCATAACAGGATAAATGTCTATGGGTCCAATATTGAACTGGACAAGGATGACACGGTCTATGCCTTGTGTTCAATATAGACATAAGGGCAAAAGGGTAATTGTACACATAAGTATTATCACAAAAGGATTTGTCATATCACATGACATTTTCGTGTCTTGGGTAGCAGTGATGTGTTGTTAGATACCGCTCACTGTTTATTATGTTAAATACGTGATTTAATATAATTGTCAATGCCGCAAAAACCTACAGGGTCACACACAAAATGACGGATTGATGAGAGATAGAGTAACTAAGGAACATCATAAGATACAATGCACTTAAGTGAATTGTAGAACACCGTAAGGTACAAATGACTGAAGACTATGGAGAAGGAAACCTAATCATACAAACTGAAAATTTCCTTAACCATATTTTCGGTTATTGGACAGACACACTTAAAGCTCTCAAAACATGTGAAGATGGTTTACCTTTAGCTGAAGAGCTTCACATAACATCAAGATGCATACATTCTTTGGTTTTGAAAGCTGCAGATCCAACTTTGGCTATTTTACCGCTCTCTGGTCCAAGTTCTGTCCAAAGTCCAGAGGATTCAGAAATGTGGAATGGAATATCCACAAGCCTAACATCAAAAGAATCTGGTGAAGATTGGTGGTTTGAGGATGTTTCTTCGCTTAGTTTACCTTTGTATAAGAGATTCATGCAAGGTGGTATTGCAAGACACATGAAACCGAGAAGAGTTTCTGGTTCACTTGTTTACTATGCAAAGAAAAACATACCTTCTTTGTCAAGTTATCAAAACGTAAACTCGTCAAAATCAAATCTTTCTGAAGCTGATCAAAGGAATCTAATTGAAGAAATAGTTAAGTTGCTTCCAAATGAAAAGGGTTCAACTAAGCGAAAAAATAGTTGACTTTCTTCGTTTAGTTTACCTTTATATAAGAGATTCATGCAAGGTGGTCCAAGTTTTTGTTGTTTGAAACAACCAAGACTTTTCTTTTTGATCTTGTCTCTGAGATTCTCCTTTAACTCGAAGTCGAATAATCAAACTCTCAATTAAAAATGTTTGTCTTGTGGTGAAGATTTTTTTTTAAAAACTTTCAAACTATGAAAAAATTTATCAATAATAAAAGCAATTTAAAATTGTTCATCTAAATACATACGTTTTGTGATGATCTTATAAGAAATTTTTTGAAGTTCATGACATTGAGCCTCCACAAAGCTTTCATTTATACCATCTGATACTATAACTAGCGGCTTACGACATACTTCTTTGTTCTAGCTTCTTCAGTATCATATTTATTTTATAGAGCTTCCCATACATGTTTAGCAGTCTCGCAACAGTTACTATAGTAATCATACTGATCGTCGGCGAAACCGTGTGGTTTTTTGCAAAGATAATAATTATTTTAACAGATGGGTGTTTCTTTTCTGAGCTGTAAATCATCTGCTTAAACTTTTGCAGCAGGGTCTAATTCAAACGAGTTAACAATTTCTTATGAATTCGCAACTTTGTTACCATTAGTTTGTCTGATTGATCCAGAAGGAACAACAGGAATATCCTTAGTCAAAACGTGTGCAACCTTCTTTAAGGTTAAGAAAATTTTCATTTTAGCTTGTCAACCTTTAAAATGAGAACCCTCAAGCTTAAATGGTCTGTTAGAGATATCGGTCGCAAAATTACAAATAACTTCTTCGGTAGCTATGACAATTTTGCAAATGTCTTAAAATTATTGTTCTTTTTTATTTTGAAAATAGCCACAAAAGAAGTTATCGGGATGAGTCTTAGAACAGTTCACTCTCTTTAAGGCATTTTGAATATGGTATAAATACCACTCCTGGTATCTGACATAACGACAGTCGTAATAATTTCTCAAACCAAGATAAATTCCAATAATTCTCCAAAGAGAATTCAATAATGATCATTTGACCACTCAAAATTATTTCTCAAACAAAGAGAAATTCGAAAAATTCTCTAAAAGAAATTCAAAAAATTATACTTGATAATTTCTCAACTCAAACGAGGAGAAAATAACATAATTCTCTAAATATAATTCAAGAAAGTACTCGAAAAAGTCAACGAGTAGAAAGAAAGGGGGAGAAGTTGACGCTTCGACAATTTGAAAGACGCGAAATTATGAGAGTGGGGAATGAAAAACTCAAAATAAGTTTTTGGTATGTTTTGAAATGAAACATGAAATTTCCTTATATAATAAAGTGGGTTAGCTAAGGCATCTCACCTAAGAAATATGAGACTAAAAAGTTTTTTAACAAACACATAATGTGAGACTTAGGGTATGTTTGAATTGGTGGTATGAGATAAAATGGAATGGAGTGAAGTGGTTACTAATGAGATTCCATTATTTGAATTTGCAAATAATTGATAGAATGAAATGGAACATGACATAATCAATTCCATCCAATTCCATCAAAATCTCTATTTTTTGTTCCATCCAAATTGTATGTGATGGAATGAGACATTTTTAATAAAGTAATCAAACAATGGAGTGGGATCTATATTTCATTCCACTCCGCTCCGTTATGTTCCATCAATCCAAACATAACCCTAAGAAACTTTTTAAAATTCATCTCCCTATATTGGAACATTGACCGAATATTCTAATATGGAAAAAGTAGATAAGAGAGATATTGGGAAAAACTAAGTTTCACATTATTAAAGATAGAGTCCGCATTTTTTTTTTATAAAGTGAGACCTTTCATTTTATATATGTGTATCAAGCCCAAAAAAAATGTTGGACATAAAGGTAGAACCCAAAGAAGATTTATATATCGAGTTAAATAGTATACTCATTAAAATCTCACAATAGGTAGTAGGAAGAAAATATAATTTGAGTATTAATATAAATAGAGATAGTTAGTTTTAGATTTTTACTCAACGAAGATTTAGATAGTTGTGTGCTTAGAGGGAATTTTTTATTTTTATGTTCAAAAATAGTTTGCTGAGAGAGTTTTTTATTTTTTCGTTCAAAAAGAATTTGTTGAGAGAGTTTTTTTTTCGTTCAAAAATAGTTTATTGAAAAAGGGTTTGCAATTTCTCTGTGTAAAAATTATAAATAAGATAGGATTTGTAATTTTCAATCCAAAAATTATAATTTAGAGAAAATTTATAATTTTTTTGTTTAAAAATTATAAGAGAGTTTGTAATTTTTCGTTTGAAGGATTGAAATTTTCTCTTTAAAAATTACAATTTAATGAAAGAGTTTGTAATTTTATTTTTGTAAAAATTAGAATTAGAATTATAATTTTATAAAAAAAATTATTTAAATTAATTTTTTTTTATATATGTTTTTTCAACATTATTTAGAGTAATGCCCTCAAGACGGTTTTATAAAATTGAGTCAATCCTGAAATTCTTTTTTAATTTATATAAAGTTCTATTTTGTTTCTGAAATTTCCTTTCTTCCTTATTCCTGTTTTTTTGTTCAAATTTGTTTGGTGCTGCACACGATTTGGATACCCAGTTTACAACCGGTCGTAAAAACTATACTAACATCGAAACTACGAGTTTAAAAATCCGGTTTATAAATATGGTTTTGGATATGGATATGGATATGGATATGGGTTGAATTGTAAAACTAATTATTTTGCACACCCTCCCAATCCAAGAAAGATTCTTCTCCTCGAGAGTTAATTGGTGAGCGCTCTGAATTTGTTTCTTTCTCTTTTGATTTTGCAAAAATCGTTAATCTTATAAGAATCTATCAATTTTGTTTTTGTTTATTCTCTAATCAGTAATCACAGGGAGAACGAACGATTAGGAGTCAAAAAACCTAACCGAATCTCATCTTGCTTGTGCTCTGTGGTCGAATTCTGTTATGTTTGATTTTATTTCAGAGTTTTATAATCAATCAATATTTTACTCTATCCATGTGCCTTGAACGTTACATGTTTGTTAAAATGCGTGTGTGAAAATGTGATAGTTGTTTTAATGAATTTTATGCTTTCACTCCATCAGGTACCTTCCCTAATTCTGTAGTTGTAATCAATGACTACACTTCAAAGTCAGGGTGGAAAAGAAACTGCTACAGTCCAAAAATCAGCTTCGGCTTTCAAAAGATGGGGCAGAAAAGGCCCTTTTCTTAGATATGGTCTTCCCATGATCTCTCTTACTGTTTTTGGTGCTCTTGGCCTTGGCCATCTTTTGCAGGGCAGGTTAGTTTATGCCTTTTCATTACTTACTATGTGTTGTTGTCACTGTATTGCTATTTTCATTTTGCTAACTGCTAGTTTTGAAGCATAGGAGATTAACCTATGTTTGCAAATTCATGATCTTGTTTCCCTAAAGTGAACAATTCATTTTAGAGGGAAAATAGAGCAATATCAACCGTTTGATGATGAATAAATAAGTGGTTCAGATTACATGTGCATGCATAGCTGATCATCATGAATGTGGCATTGAAATATCAACCTTTAGAGCAACTCTTTCACCTTGTCCTTAAATTAAATACCTAGAAAACATAAGAACCATTTGAGTAGTGTGAAGTGGATAACATGACACTATCAAGAACCATTTGGAAATAAGAACATAAAATTAGGTACACCGTCATTTCTTATTTGAAACTAGCCTTGAAGTAAAATTTAGACTATGTTTGGATGGATGGAATGAAATGGTATAAACTTATGTTCTATTGTTTGGATGGATGGAATGAAATGGTATAAACTTATGTTCTATTGTTTGGATGGATGGAATGAAATGGTATAAACTTATGTTCTATTGTTTGGATGGATGAAATGAAATGGTATAAACTTATGTTCTATTGTTTGGATTAATTAAAAAAGGGTGGAACTGATAGTATGCATTCCATTCCATTCCGCTTCGATTTGGACGGAATGACAAAATTGTTCTATTCCATCATGAAATACCTAAACAATGGAATGACATATTTATTCCATTCCACCTCGCTCCATTCATTTTACAATATCCAAACATAGTCTTAGGCTCTCTTAATTATAACATGGGTCAGGTTGGTCTACTTAAATGTTATTAAGAACCAAAACTCAGTTTTACTGTTGGAAATTGTATACTCAAATTTTGTAGAATAAGAAGGCCAGCAGAGCTCAGTCCAAACATATGTTCTTGACATGCAAGTTTATATCATTGTACATTAAGTTTGTTTATGCGTCAATAATTGATCTAACCTCATACTAGTATGAATGCCATAGGACCCAGACACGGACATAGTTTGACTTGGCTTGTGACATATGAATGACCTTTTCTTTACTATTATTGGATTTATGTAGTAAGTTTTAGTAGTACTTTTTTCGCCAAATACTTCATTCTTATCTTGTTTTACCCCCATCACGATTCTAAAGTACAATGTAACTATGTCTTCCAGCAAGGACATTGCAAGGGTAAAAGATGATAAGGAATGGGAAATAATTGAAGCCAGAAAAACACTGTTTAGAACAGGACCAGTAAATGCATACAAGCCAAAAAAGATTTCATTGGAGGATGAGCTTAAGGTTTGTTTTCCCTTTCAATAGTAATTTATTCTAATCAGAGTGATCTATAATTTGATTTTTATTTGTTGTTGGATAGGATTTGCAACAAAAGGTAGACATTAATGACTATGAGTACAAGACTATTCCTAAACCAAATGAAGACAGGCGCATCTAGACTGGAGCTGTGAAATTGAAAAAACATGTCCGAAATTCTCATATGCCAAAATCTCAAAAATCAATTTTTAGGGAGTTATGAGCCAGTTCATCTTGAATATGTAGTTATTGTTGTCTCTTTAGAGTTTTGACTTTTGACTAGGTGACTGAATTTATGGAAGAGATAATTGGGGTAAATTTTGTCTATGTCTGGAAATTTTGGGTATCAAGGGTTTTTAAGTACTGTAAGGTGAACAGAAAAAAGTACTTGTTTGGTTCTACTTTAATAATGGTGAAAAAAAGAGTAAATGTGTGTTCACTTTCTTGTCATATTTTGGTTTGTCTTTTTACCCTTCTTGCAGTGATTCATATTATTGACTGTCATAACAATAACAATAACATAATGCTAATAGAACCACTTTTGCTGTCACAACTACACGCATGGTTCATTTCAGTTTGTGTCAAAAAAACATTGCTTGTAACATTATTATTCAAAATGGTAAAATAAATAGTGGTTATTGGTGAGGGTTGAGTATTACAAACAGAGATGCGAGTCATCAATTTTCTGTTGTCCTGTTGCAAATTATAAATTGGGCTGGTTTGTAGATGGGAAGCGATTTTTAATTCATTTACATTACATCTCCTAATTTGACAAAGGTGCAAGAGAAAGAAACCCAAAAATGAAAGAAATAAGCATAACAGAATGGACCACAGTAACAGAGGGTTTCCCTGTTCACGTGTGTCACATGTGGCTTGCATAATTTCCCTAGCATATGAGCCTATAAACAACCTCGAGTGCTGTGTTCAGAAACAAAGAAAAAAGATCTTAGGACCACTGAGGACATGGAAACAGTATCTTCTTTAAAAAAAAGTTACCTTGAAAAGATAAGTTTTTCTTTATTCATTCTTAACTTTATGAAGTCAAAATTATGATCTACTACTCTACAGCAATTTTAGCTTATTTTAAATTAAATCAGTAGTTAACACCTTCATTTACAGGAGGTAATCTACTTCTGCTGTTTGTGGAAACATTGTAGTATGTAACAGTCACAGTTTAAGTGAATTGTGTTGTGTACTCGTATCTTTTTTAATGCATGATCTGAACCTTTCAGGACACATCTATGCTCATTCATCTAACAAGCATTTGCTGAATCAAAACACATAATACTGAATAACTTGTTAAAGAATTGAAAACATATATTATACTGAAGAGATCATCCCAACCATTTGCACAGTTACAAACTTTATACCCCAGGTGTCCCAGAATTAATAACAAAAAAAGAAGCATTCTTCTTTATGTACACCACCTCCCAAAAAACAACATAATCAGAGGAAAGAAAGAGAAGTGAAGACAAAAGAAAAACCTTAAACCCTCCAAAATAGAAGAAACATAATGTAGTAAATTCCTATCTACTCCCCCCTTTTCTCCATTTGACTGTAACCCCCCTCCACCCTTTCCCACCTTTTATTCATTTATACATATATTAAACAACAAAATCACAGCTCAAAGTATTTATCCCCTCCGTTTACCGTTACCGTCCTTCCGAGTATTTTATACGCAAAAAAGAGAAAATCACTGCAAAGGTTAACTTGAAGATGATTTCCACAAAATCTCTTGTTGGATTTACCTTGGGCTTGGTTGTGATCTGTATGACAACAGTGGCTGAAGAAGCCTCTGACCCGATGGACTACCTAGTAACATGGCCTGAGATCGAGTAAGCATCTCAACCATTGATGGTGTCTGATAAGCTTGAACAAGACTTGAACTTTCGGTAGAATCGCCTCGTGCGGTTGCTCTTTGCCACGAGTGTGAACTCAAACCGGAGAGTATATATGCTCTCCCAGATGCTTCGTACACATGCCTACTCGCCATCCGCTCTTGCATTTCCTTGAGTTCAGCATCCAATGCAACACAAAGGCGGTCGTGAGCTTTAGCTGATACAGTCTCTGAAAGAATCTTCCGACAGTTTTCAAGGATCAATACTGCTCCAGTGAGGTCTCCCTGTTCAGCTGCAGTCCGTGCCTGTGCCATTGCATCGGCTGCTTGGAGCCTGTTGCGTTGTCTGTCCACTTCAAGAGACATTACAACCTGCCCGGCGATTACTTCGGGCCTCTCAATCTTTACTTCATCACTTTCCAATGTTGCTGTCTCTTGACTCAGGGGATCCTTGTAAACACATTTGACCTTTATCAACAATGTCTTGTCGCTTGACGTGGCTGGAATGTTAACCGAGACTAAAAAATCCCTCTCTTCATCAGCATACAAGTCCCCAACGTCGATAAATCCTTTGCGTCCATCAGCCATCAAACGGCTAGGGTAACTTCCTGCTTTAAGCGAAACAAGACCGAGTTCAGGGTGTACACACTCAATCGCCACTTGCAACTCTTGAATAACGACACTAAGAAGTCCTCCAATGCATTGTGCAAATGCATCCTGTAACACAGCTTCAGTTTCGATGAATGAAAATGTTCCGCCAGAGATCTCCGAAATTGAATGCATTGATGAGGCATCATGGTCTGCACCAAATCCAAAAGCATGCACGGGAATTTGAAATCCCGAATTATCTCGACCACTGATGGAAGTCGGCAGAAGCAAATGATAGTTTGGTTGAGGTTGGTCATTTCCCGAGCTACCAACAGTGTAATTATCTTGTCCATCCGACAACAGAATAATATTCGCAACTGGATTCTTTTCTTTTCGGTCTTCCATTATCTTGGCACCTTTTCTCAGCCCTTCCGCAATATTGGTACCACCATTTGCAACCAAAGAATTAACAGCTTGTAATGCCTGTTGCCGTCCAGAATCAGTCATCTTACATAGTGGAAAGAGACGGCGAGCTGTGGAAGAGAAAGCAATAACAGAAAGCCGGTCATTAGTGCCTAGGTTCTGTATAACAAATCCCATAGCCCTTTTTAGTAGTGCGAGCTTAGTTCCGGCCATGCTACCACTGACGTCAAGCACGGTGACCAAGTCAACTGGGGCACGCGGAGTCTGCGAAATCTGCGTCAAGCTGGTCTGATTTCTGCTAAGATTTTGTCTTTTGGTAGAAGCAGCGGCTGCAGCAGTAGCTTTGAGATGAACCAAAACTGTGAAGTTAGCACAAGTGTCGGACCTTGGAACGGAAGACACTTCAGGGTAGGTTTTAATCTCCATTGCTCGAACAGCATCGGTATCTTCAGTACTCTTACCGCAAATACTTCTCTCAGAAATTGCATGTTGGTGATTTAAAGATTCATCATCGTCAAATACGCCCGGCTCAGAAGCCTGATAAAGCGGCACAACATGCCGCCTATTCAAATCTCGGCGAGGATGAGGTAGAGGAAGAGGTAGGCGATGGACCACAGCCATCAAAGCATCATTTTGGGGCCAATTTATTGGACTTGGTGTTACTCTACCTTGAACAGGTTCCAAACTAGAACCCGATAAGGGTATTTCCTTCCACTTTGCTCGGCACACCGGACATATTTGGTTCCCATGTTTCACATTTGAAGCAATGCAGTGAAAATGGAAAGAATGTGAACATTCTGCTGTGAATATAGCTTGACCAGATCCCTGCTTCATTTTGGTTAAGCATATTGCACAAGTTTGCTGAACAGTTGAAAAACAAAAGCTTGTTAGAACATGTCTATAATCTCATGATTGCTTATTTCAAAAAAAAAAAAAAAAAACATTGATCAACCAATAGAAACAAAAAAGAAGAAAAATCTTATCAACAACATGAGGCAATTAACCATAATATCAAACAAGACACCTTAAAATCACAATTGTGACATATTCATATGTTGTTGGTAAATGTCAAAAAAGAAAACTCAATCAACAACCTAGTCCTAACACAATCAAAAGAGACAAAGTTAACAAAATCAATAGATGAAATTAAACAATGTTTTTGGGTCCTTGAAAATAACCCCACTATCAATTTGATCCTTATCTAACTATAATAATCCCTCAAATATTGAATATAACGAAAAAATCTAACCCACTAAATCAAAATATAGTTTTTTTTTACAAACACTACCATGGCATCTAATCTAATATTTTCAATGAAATTAAAAATTATATTCCAAGAATTATCCTTTGAGGACTTAAATCATGATAATAAAGGGTTATTGAAAAAAAAAATTAAGAATTAATTTTATAAATAATATAATTGAATACAATAATAATAGTTAAAAATAAGTAAAAATATTAATATTAATATTAGTGCACCAAAACAATTTTCATTTGAAAAATAAAATAAAATTATGGTGACAAATTAAAAGCAGAAACCACCGTAATGTTTCCCATTTAGAACATTCAAACAAGTTGAAGATTCTAGCAAACAAACAAAACAAATCTTATAAATAATTTGAAACAAAATTGAAGAAAGAGACATATAGAGAAAGACAGAGAGACACAAGACAACAAACCTTGGACGATTTGCTGCTACTTTTGGAAAGTCTCAAACCATGAAAAGACGGCACCGGAGTAGTTGGCCGGGAAGAGCCCTTCTCCCAGTTGGCCGGAGAGAGAAGAGCAGCATCCGACAATCTCTCAGAAACCACCGCGGAAGGAGGAAAATCATCGTCTAATGTTCTTGGAACAAACATGCAGAGATTAAGACCAAGAGCCACCTTTGCTTTCTTCCATTTACTTCCCATTCTAGTGTAAGATCTCAAAACCCAGAAAGCAAAAGGCTCTACGAAAGAAAACCCAGATCTCAAATGAGAAAAAGCTTGAAGCTTGAAACAAGATGGAGAGAAAGAGAGAGAAGAAATGGGATTTTATGAAAAGTAACAACAACAATAACAACGGAGAGCACGAAAACCGAGGTAGAAAGATTTTTCAACTTGTTATGAAAATGGTTGTTGAGAAGAGAAGAGAAGAGAAAGAGAGTGTTATTGATATTAGTAGAAGAAGAAGCGATGTTAATGTTAATTGTTTTTAGTGTGGATGTTGTTTTTGTTGACATTGGTGTTTGGTTTGGCGGCCATGGACTTGGACAATGGTTATGTATGTATGTATGTTTGTTTGATTGAGTGAGGATTTTGACCTGTTGGTTTTTTGAGACCTTTTTTAAGACTAAAGAGAGGGTAAAAGTTGGTATAAAATGATTTTGAAAAAAATAAATTAATAAAAAAGCACGTTTTGGTTGAATGGGAAAAAAAGTAGAGTGCTTTATTATCCTCTTTACTTGTATCATATCATCATGTCTGCATTTCCTTTATTATTATTATCATCCTTTTCTTTCTTTCTATTGAGATTTATGGGATTTATTCATCTAATAGTACCTAGTGTGTGTTTATTTGGTCAAAATTAATTTTGAATATGCTAATTTTGTATAGTTGATTTTGTTTTGTTCAAAGGTAAATTAAAAATAAAATAGTTTAGGTTTGGATAATATTAGGATGAGTTGAACATGTTGAAAAATAAATAAGATTAATTAATATATATACTCTCTGAGTAAAAAGTTTTACAGAGTCTATTCATCATTTACATTACTTTATAGATTTTTAAAATAAAAATCAAACGTGTTCCAATATCTAACGTCTATAATTAACCGACTCTGTAAAATCATTTTACATTATTAGTGTATTTCAATTAAATCCAAAATAAATTGTTGAGACAAAAATAAATCGATTAAATTAAAAGTCTATGCCTTCTATTGTAATTGATATACGGAATTAGTCTTTTCATATTTTATATTGAAACAATTTTATTTGATCTTTTATATTTTATCCTAAAAATTATGATAGGTTTATTTTTAAATGATGTGTCAGCTGTGAAATATGATATATTATTGTATTTGAATTTCTGTCGAACTTTAAATATAGATAATATAAGTTACACTTCATTTAAAAAATAGATACAACTGAATTATATGGAATGGACATTATTGTTCGTCTGATTGTTAGCCAAGATGAAATTGAATACTCGCGCGTCAAAGAAATCTGATACCGGTAATGATTGGAATGTGGGATTAGGTTGTCTCATGGTATGATTTTGATGGTAGATGGCATACACTGAATGCATAACTGTAGTTTTTTCCTCATATTTTAGAGTTTCTACGTTATGCTTATGTGTTGTGAATATTGTTTCTTTATGTTAAATTTCCCTAACATTAGAGTTTAATTATATTTGTTGGAAGAGCATGAGTTGAATCATATGTTGATCCTATTATAGGAGATAAAAATTCACACTTATAAGAAATGTTGTTGGGTTTATGTTAGTGGTGAAATCTCTTTACTATGAAGTATTTTAAGAAAAGTTGACCCTTTAACTTGACTAAATTTATGCGAAGAATTTGTTAGGGTAAGACTAGGGGACATTTCTATAGTGACGGAGACATGTCTAAGCATGAAATGTCACATGTCTAAGCATTTCATAATTTATACACTTTTATACCCTCACATTTAGTAAATGTGGTCACATTTTGTGTGAGTGTTACATGGATAGAAAAAAGTTTGTGATTTATTTATACTCGCATGTTATTTTTATTTGAAATGAAATATTTATGGGGTTATACCACAAAATTGTTAAAATTAATTTATATCATGGTTAATTTATGTTAATTTATTATGAACACGGTAAAATGTGTGAGTCAAACTACTAAATGACTTAAGGCTGAAAAAGTATGAACGATTTTCAATGAAAAAAATATAAAGGATTTAAATTTAAGTATTAAATAAAAAAAATTGCTTTTATTTACCATTGAAATTAGTAAATTTGTGTACTCAATAAAGATCACAAAATATGACCGGTTTAAATTTTAATTTAAACTCATAATACTTGGAATCAGAGCCGAATTTTTTAGAGGTCCAAGACAAATAATAAAAATGAACCCCTAATAAAAAATATATTTTTTTAAAAAAGAACAACTTTGTATTTGTCAAGTAAAAAGATGATATTGCACTTACTTCTCTACCAAATCCTTGTATTTATTAGCGTCGACATTAGTTATAATTATTTTCTCCTCCAACCTGAATATTATAAAAACATTTTCACAAGTATAAATAAACAGTATAAAAAGTATTAAGATCAACCTAGAAGTTTTAGACAAGAGAATATCCTTACATAAGAAAGAGTCTTGCAATGATCACACTTAAAAAGTATAATAAGAAGGATTAAACGCATAGCTTTTACCACCATGTTTAAAAGTCAATCTCATACCACTTGGCCAACGACAAATTCATGTTTATTTTTTATACTTTATAATTTATTTAATAGATTATTAAATATATATTTTTCTTTTTTTAAAACAAAATGAAACCCTTTAATTTGTAGGCATGGGCTAAGGATCGTCTTGCCCTTGCTCAGGGCGATCCTGCTTGGAACCGACCGTATCAAACATTTCTTTGAAGTTCTAAAATTTCATAGCATTCAATTTAAACCATTTTAAATAAAATCAAACATAATAATAATATTAACGCAAAAGCATGAAATCATAACTAACAAAAAAAGAACATTGTTGCATCTTGAAAAATACGATCCTTCGCGAAGGCGTTCGCACGCTCATGAAAGAATGATTTGAACAAAGTCGCCACTGAACTTTATTTATTCTAATGAAGAAAATAGAAGATGGTATTCACAATCAAATTCGAATTTGGGAGTCGATTACGCAAGGGAAATGTATTAACACCTATCACGTCCGTTGTATTCAACAGGAACCTTTTAGTTAAAACTTGCGATGAATGTTAGTTTATGTTATTTATTTTCTTCTACTTATTGAGCGAGAAAAAAAATAAAAGTTTTTTTAGGTTTTTTATTAATGTGTCTAACATGATTTCAAAATCATGCTCCTACGTATCTCCAGGTGCGATGGAGAACTCAAGGCTGCGTGGTTCTTTGTAGAAAATTACGTGTTGGTTGATTTTAAGGAGTGATTCTTTAGACATATCGAGTGGTTAAACCTTTGCTTATTGCTCGCTCTTGGAGGCTGAAGCCTTTGTTTGTTTCACGTTGATATGGATAAAGCATACACGTTTCTAAAAAAAATAATGGGTTGATCTGTTTTATTAGACAAGTGTTTAGATTGCATTTTAACAGTTAAACGTTGGTTTGCATACTCGTGGAGGAGACTTAAGCGCTAGTTTGTACACACGTTAGATAGGACTAAACAATGCCCATTTGAAAAGGTTTTCGATCGCACGAGGGCGAGAAAAATAGGTTTGACATGTTAGGTGATTTTTAGGCGAATGACGAATGCTTGGTGAGAACGAGATGTAAGCCTCGGGACTAATTACTCGGGGTTTACTGGAATGCTAGACTCCAACGAACCTTTTTCATTCAATGTATTTATGAAATTTTGTTTGATGGACAATGAACATTCAATAAGAACGAGACGCGTGCCTCGTAATTGATTGTCCAAAAGTTCCACTGGAATGTTAGACTCCAACGACCCCTCTTTTGTCCAAGTTAATATTAAGTGTTTTAAAAATAAATAAGAAAAGAATAAACGGCTAGCCCAAGATGTGTGCCTCAGGACCAATCATTTGAGGATTCAAGGAATGCGAGACTCCAAGGATCCTCTTTCTTTCGGGTTTGTTTAAAAAAAATATTTTAATGTTACACTTCGAGAAAAGATTCGAATTAAACAGAAAAAGGTACTTGACATTGGATCAAGCACCCACATTGGTGAAAAAGGTTTGTATTGGAAAAATTGCTCGACGTTGTATGGAGCAATATTTTTGTTCTTTTTAAAAATGGTTAATTTTATGTAATAAGAACAAAATAAAGGAAAGTGGTAAAATTATTGCATGTCACACGAATGAGGGTACATTTTGTCAAATGAGATATAATAAAGCGATTAAAATACAAGTCCATTAAACAAGTAAACAATTGAATTTTCATTTAGTCAAAAGCAGAAGAGTTCCATAGGCACTTTCGCCATTTCACTACAATCAAAATACATTGTTTCCTTGGTAAAGCAAGTAGTCAAGGGTTTTACGCCCAAAACAGACAACCCACCGCATCCAATGAATGTTGATGATCCGACCTAAACTCTAAAGCAAATAAAGACTTCACATGTTAAAAGAGCAAGCCCGTATTTATAACAATTCGTAAACAATGATAATGTTAAAGCAAAGACCGCCACCAAGCTCTAAAATGGATAATACTTGAAATGTCAAGGTAAGATGTTCCATTAAATATTAAAATTCCTTACACCCAAGGCACAAAGCATGATAAATATTGTAGGAAATAAAAATAATACAAAGCAAAGGAAAATCATGTCGACGCATATGAAGCTGAGGCCCCAGGACCACCTCCTTAATCTCCCCTGAACCGAACCTAAAAGGATTCAGCGCCTCAACAGAAATTACAACATTGAGGCGTAACTTCTTCACCTATTCCACAACTCACTCACGGGCCCCGAGCATGTCTGTCATAGTCTGATGAAGAGATTAATGGAGCGTCCCTTTAGACTGGCCACCATGTCTTGGAGAATTTTTAAGGTGTTTGTATGGGCCTCATTCTCTTGAAGAAAGGATTTTCGACGCTTCTTCATCTAGCGAGTCTTCTCTGCAACAAAATCAGAAGTAACCTTATACCACTTCTATGCATCTTTAAGGGAACCCTCCAGCTTAGTCACACGAGTGACTAACATAAAAGTAAGATAATGTATGTCTGCAAACTCTTTCAAAGAGTTGACAACTTTAACTTCCCATACACCTCCACTTTGGAGATTAGTGCACCCCGACTCAATTGCTTTGGCATTCCCTTTCCAAGCATCCCATTCTCGAGAGGGATTAATTAGGGCCAAAATATCACCTGTCCAGTAGAGAGAATATAAAAAATGATACTAGCTTTGAACATGTTGTGAGCAAGGTCATGAGTCAATTCCATCTTCTCCTCCTCAGGAAGATTTTGGATGAAGGTTAAATTTGACATCGAAACAATAGTAGAAACCTCCTTAGGAGTGTGTGGAAGCTGGCAAGAGAAGGAGTTTGGTATATTTATGAAGGGAGTTATCTCCCCATAAGCATCACCTCAGCAACCCGAGCCCATTTTGGAGAACCTTCATTTTGGGATTGTTGTTCCTCGTCTCAGACTTTATTTTCAAAAACCGAAGGCGAGGTTGATTTTCCCATTGACAAAGTGGCCGCAACATCCGCGAGCTGGTGTACCTTGGGAGCAAGAGTATGAATTTCTACAACAAAGGCAGGAGAAAGGAACAGAGTTGTAACAATTGTGGCCAGAGAAGCAGGCCCATAAGTGGTAGCCTCGGTATTCACCGTAGCTAGAATACCTTAAGCATATGCAAGGTTTTAGAACATGTTCAACTTGATTGTTTTATCCATGTTATCTACAAAATGAAATCATCTATGTTTAAAATCATGAAGGTTTCATTCTCACCAAAGATCTTCCTCGTTTCCTCATGGCTAACTACGCTCAAGATAACATGAGTATCAGTTAACCTTTTTCTCACTTCGGCAGAGGACACCTCACCAGGGTCGAACCCATTCTCATAGCCAAGCCATTGAAACTAGAATTGCATTTCCTCTTTCATTATCACCTCGTCTAGAGAAAGAGAACCTAACTTAGTACAATATGAGTGAGTAGACCGATTAAAGTGGAGCTTGGACCAATATTTTGGGTACGAAAAGTGATATAAGTGAGGATAATCGGCATGGATATAGCAAAAAATGGAATGAGATGTAGGGGTGAGGGTATTCACCAATATGAAATGTCCCAAAATATAACCCTAGTCTGAAGTAAAATGGTCAAACCAAAGGTTGACTGGATGAAAGTAGATAAGCCACTAGTTACGAAAGTTATCCAAAGAAGTACGCCTCAGATGGAAAAGATAAAAAAAAGCTAAGATAGGGTTGTCAAGATTTGTAATCGGAACATAGTTGGAAGGCCCTATTTTTGCCTCAGATGGAAAAGATTAAAAAATAAGCGATGAAGTGCCCACTACTTTTGCATCCACCCAGTCATACTCCTATGTATCCAGCAATTTTTTAATATTCAAGTGATCCAATACCTCGGCGACGCTAGGCTCACAATCCCAAGTTCATAGATGAAGTTGAATAAAATCTCTAGCATATTCCCTCATTTGCAAATTGGCTTTTGTCCCCTCTTCTGATAGGACACAGTGGGACATAAGGACCTCAATACGATTTGCTCCTCCTCCAACATTTGATATTAGGGCATCTAACGATCCAAAAGAAGAAGTTTCTTCCTCCAAGAAATTCTCATATGCCCTTTCTGACCCAAAATCATCATATAAGGTGATAATTTTAGGTCTTATGTGATCGCTACTAAGGTAAGGGAGAGAAGAATCAAAAAACGTTCCTATTGCATAAGCAGATGAATTTTAACTTTAGAATCACTCATTAATCCAACACTATTATCACTCATCCTGACTAAAAAATAGGAAATGATGAAGGTAAAGCATGAGTTAAAGGGATACCTAGTTACAAAAGATTGATGAAGGAGGAAGAATGGAAGAAGGTGAAAGCTTTAAGGGAAGCTTTGAGTCATTTATAATGATATTATGAAAGAACAAGGAACATAGACGTTTTTTTGGAAAGTAACTGAAAGCTTGAAAAATAAAAGGTTACAACAACTCCTAAATACTCAACTCGCCCTATTTATAAGTAGTGGCAGCTGAAAGAACAAAACCATCTACGGAAATAAACCATGAGACCAACAACTAGACTTCCACTCATGGATACACATTATTAGAATAAAATAAAATTCCAAACCAACATTATTAAGTGTCTTAAGGATAAGAATTATGAATCCTAAATCTTGTTCTTAAGAATTTATTTGTTAGAACAAAAGAAAATTCCAAACCAACACTATTAAGTGTCTTAGATAAACATATAAATACTAGAGCTTGGTACTCAAATTGGATTACGATAACTTTTTTTTATATTACTTCGATATAGTCGTACACTTACGGCATATCAACACACGCACACATGCGCACACGTGCACACACACAAATCTACGAGCTTGTTCGGGGTGGTTGTGAATTTTGTTTATTTTCAATTTTAAAAGTCAATTTCTAATACCAAAAGACGTTCTTAAAAAATAAAGTTGATTTGACTTTTAACTTAATTTCAAAACTATTTTCCACCAAAATTAAAAATAAATAAAAAAACCTTTTAATTTCTCTTTTTGTTGTAATACTAATATACCACCACCAATTGTCGGCAATCACCACTACAACCAATAATCTAAATGTTATTCTGACAATCATTAATCACTAATTTGACTGCTATTGTGACCACCATCGGCTATCACCATGACCATCTTCAACCACCACTCTAACTGATATTCTTACCATTACTATGACCACCTCTGACCACTACTAACCACCATTTCAACCACTTATAATTCATTAATCAACTAGTACTTTATTCACATATGATCTTTAATATGAGAATCACTCTAACCACCGCCAACAACCAATTTGATCACCATCAGTATGACAAGGGTCGGTCCTTTGAATTTTGGTGTCTTTGGCGAATCAAAAGAGTGGTGCCCTATAATTTTTTTAAATAATAAATACATAAGGATAAAAGAAATACTTGGATAAAAAATAAATTTTCATTTGACATTGTGTAAAAATAATACAAGTATGGATCTTTTAATCAATGTTTATACTACATCAAAACACAAACCACTATAAAGAGACTTACTCTTCTTCTTCTTCTTCTTCTTCTTCTTCTTCTCTTGATCCGGTCTTTTTTCCTATAAAAAATGATCAAACCTTTAAATTATTTAAATATCATCCTCTTAGCGTTTTTTGTTGCAAAATCATTAATAATTCGTTCATAATCAAGGTTCTTCAAAATATTATTTTCAATTGAAATCAACCCAAGACTATTTAATATATCTTGTAACATAGTAGATCTCAAATAAATTTTTAATAATTTTAATTTGGAAAAACTTCTTTCAGCAGATGCATTACTGATAGGAATAGTCAATATTATTCTATAAGTTACGCATGCATTAGAAAAACAATTAAAAGTCTTTAAAGAACTCAATATCATATAACTTAATTTTGAGTCAACTGTTAAAACTTCTCTAATAACTTTCAATTCTTCAAACAAAATCTTACCATCAAAATCAAGAGAATCGTCACATTTTAAACAAGTTTCAAGATGTTTACAACATTCTTTCAAGTCCCTATCAGATAGTGATCTAAGCCTTTCAATACTAAACAATAATCCAAAAATATTTTCATATGTGTTATACTGCTCAAATCTTATGTCAAGTGGGTCAATTGTTTGATCTACAATATATATAAGAAATAGTGATTTCGAAAAGACTCTTTAGTAGACTCAAGATTTAGTTGTGTGGGCTGAGATGAATTTTCATCATAGTGTTGTTTTCTACGAATTTGACGTTTTTGAATAAACACACATTCAATCTCCATTTCATTCCCAATCTTTTTAGCACTAGCCTTGGCATTTACAAATTCAGATTCTCTATATTTTTTCAAATACTTGATCAAACCTTTTACTAGTTCTATAGCCACATTAATATGCATGTCTTTTTTTTGTGCAAACTTTTGCTAATTTCATTAACAATAGTTAACAATTCAAACCAAATAATGATAGCTACTAAAAAATTCAAAGTTTCCAATTCCATGAGTTGCTAAAGATTCGACTTCACTCTTAATTGGGATCATTATCTTGTTCAACTAGTTGAAGTAATACTTCTCTTACATCTAAAGTTTGAGATTTAATTGCATATAGACTATTCACATGACTTTCCCAACATATTTGTGACAATGGTTTAATAGTTAAATCTTTCACATTGTCTATAAGAATTTTCCTATGTAAGACATCTTTGCAATGCTTTTTTTTCATTTCTTATAAGCTCTTGAAGATGTTTATCAATTATTATGTTTTTCTTAAGTCTATTTTGTAAGTCAATCCATTTACTCATGAAAGACATGTGTGCACCGCTTGATTCATGTTCTTTAAGCTTTTCATAAATATGTTTTCAATTAATAAAACCTTCATTTGCTAAGCGATTCATTCTACAACTTGTACGTACCAAATAACTTATAGCAAAAACAAAAAAATTATATCAAATTCTTTTGAATAAACAAGTCAATTCCTATTTTGCTCTTCTCCATTAGAACAATAACAGATATAACATGATGATGAGAAATGCCTACCAGAAATATCTTTAGGACCATTCACAATTGACACATATCTGTTAAGATTATTTCTTAGTAATTCATCTCTTAAGTCATTGCTAAGGTTATTCCATGTTCTTGGATCATAAATATCCAATAGAATAGACTCGTTAGTTTATCCATCAACAAAAACAGGGATATGTTCATTTTCATTATTATAACTTTCATCATCAAAATTTTCAGCTTCACCATCATCTTCATTTTCATTGTTTTCAACCAAAATTATATCAAATTCTTTTGAATAAACAAGTCAATTCCTATTTTGCTCTTCTCCATTAGAACAATAACAGATATAACATGATGATGAGAAATGCCTACCAGAAATATCTTTAGGACCATTCACAATTGACACATATCTGTTAAGATTATTTCTTAGTAATTCATCTCTTAAGTCATTGCTAAGGTTATTCCATGTTCTTGGATCATAAATATCCAATAGAATAGACTCGTTAGTTTATCCATCAACAAAAACAGGGATATGTTCATTTTCATTATTATAACTTTCATCATCAAAATTTTCAGCTTCACCATCATCTTCATTTTCATTGTTTTCAACCAAAATATTTTTCTCTTCAACAATCCTAGTTAGTTGTTCATTCTCTAAACATTCAGCTTCAAGGTTCAAATTACCTAGATTTGCATCATTTGAAATAGAAATTGTAGGGTGTTTTCCCAAAAAATTATGAATAACACCCATTTGAGATTTATTATCAATTTCAATTAGTTTTTGTCTTTTTCGTTTTAGATGACCAGACAATTGTTTTCTAGTCAACATTTCAAGCAATCAAAGAGATGAAACAATAGTACCTGATATTGATTTTTAACCTTCAACTTAAATTCTGATCAATTTGTTCCAAAAGTCTTTGAACACCAAATTAAACTTGATTATGAAAAGTAAAAATCAACATAAAAATTAGCATCTTATAAAAGATTTTTATTTTTATTTTTGACTAATAAGTATATATATATATATATATATATATATATATATATATATATATATATATATATATATATATATATTATATATATATATATATATATATATATATATATATATATATATATATATATATATATATATATTATATATATATATAACTTTTTTATTCATTGGTTGTTTGACATTTACGGTAAACACTTATGATTTTCTAATTTTTTTGCTAAATTGACGGTCAACACTTATGCTTTTCCAGAGAGATGGAGAAATTATAATTAGGTTGAAATTTAAGAATTAGAAAGAAGACATATTAATAAACTAGAATAAAGATCCGTGACTTTTGAGTCTTAATAAAGAGTTAGAAATCTGATTTTTCAATGACTCATATTCCTTATATCATTATTTTAATTTTAGTGTCCCAATTAGTTTTTTTTAGTTGCTAAAATTATGGATATATTAATTAATTTTATTTTAGGGGAGTTAATTGATTTTATTCTACTCTATATTTTATTTAAGAGAAATTTCATTTATTTATTAATTTTGATTTTATAGTATCCTTGATATATTGTTAGCCAGTATTTTTTTAAAAAAAATTCTAACAAATATTTTTATAATAGAAAATTTTCTTTTAATATATATATATATATATATAATATATATATATATATATATATATATATATATATATATATATATATAAAAGTAAAAAAAGTTTAAAACCTCTAAAATTATGGTACCTTAGACTTCTGTCCCGCGAGTCCGTGCTCATAATCACCCCTAACTATGACCACCATCAACCACCGTGTTAACCATCGATCACCATTATATCTATATCCATTATATCGATATCTATAACTCTATACTATGACTTCATTATTTATTTTTTAAATAAATTTCGCTATTATATTTTCCCACCAATATTTATAACCCTGATTTTTATTTGGGCATCATTCAGAATACCGAGAAAATACTTTATGCACATTTTTCAATGTATGTGATTTCTTTAGTAATATGAGTATTTATTTTACCCACACTCAAATATCAACCCTGAAATCGAATGTAATGCCGTGCCATTACTTTTTAGGCTGTGCAGAATCAAACCTGATCGATGAAAATTGCTCTTCAATTATTGCAATCTATAGTCTAAAGTCAATTATCCTTTCACAAAAGGGTAAATGAGTAATAATAATTGCCTCTTTTCAATATCTCTCTCTTCCTTTTCACTATCTAATTAGTGCTTAAATGGAATTTTAATCAACTTGTTTAGTGGAACATGCCATAATCACTTTTTGTACAAACCCTAATTCATATGACTCGAATTTATGAACTGGCATGGCATGGCCCTATAGTGCATGATGCTTGATTATTGTTTATTATGGCATGAGTCAAAATGGTTGGATTTTTTTTAATGATTAAAATAACGAAAATGAATTTTTTTTATTCAGATGAGAGATGATGATAAGTATGGCACACACGTGCACATCATCACAAAGTGGTGCCCATGTCAACCCTGTTGACATTAGTGCCTGCCAGTAGATCTCATCACATGCATTGGATTTTTTTTTACCTTTACTTTCCTTTAATCAAATTACTACTACTTTCTTGCTTTTAAATTACAATACTCACTTTATTCAATCAATGGTAACTGCATTTTTAGATTCACTTTTAAGAGAGTTAATAGTAACTTGAACACTAAAATATATATAATTTTGATTTTATAAAACTTATCTCTATAACGTTGTTCGATTAAATTTCATGTTAGCATTATAAGAAATAAATCAATTTATTTTTAATATTTTTCTATTTTGTATAAATAAATTTAGATTTGATAATGTGATGACTTCTAAGCCTTTTTAAAGACACAGTGAAGAATTTTATAGAGATTTAAAATTATCTATCAAGTTTTTGTTCTCTCTTTTTAAATATATTTTAATTTTATATAAAAACAGTGTTTAATTTTTTTATTATAAAATTGCACTTTAAATGCTTCAAAATCGTTAGTATAAAAGTTTAAATTTAATAAGAATTTTTTTTGTTTGCACGTGCCTCGTACATGTAAAGAGAGGAACGTTTCTGTTCATGGTCTTGCTAATGCAATGGGGAGATTTTAGTACTAACAATTTTGTTTGGTGAACATATTTTCTTATTTTTTTTGGTTAGAAATTGGTTTATTAATGAAGATGAATGTCTCAAAATCTTAAGTGATGAAGAGAAATAATATGTTTTAATATTGTAAGATTTTTTCGGCGAGCTAGCAAATAGCATATGATAGTAGTCTGGCGACCGCTAGATGCCAACCGTATCGAGAGTTTAGGACTAAATTAGTTCAATTTGCGATTTGGTTTAGTGATGAGTCGTGTTTTGAACATGAATTGAATCTCGAAGATCTCGACAATTATAAATATGATTTGGTTTAGTGATGAGTCGTGTTTTGAACATAAATTGAATCTCGAAGATCTCGACAATTATAAATATGATTCTTTAGCATGAAAAAAAATGTAAGATATGATAATCCTATAGAAACTTAAAGAGACAATAGTAAACAATTCTTAAGACTAGTTGTTCTTTGAATTTGGAAGACATTTGGTGATACCTAAGGAGATAGAAAAACAGTTTTAAATAGTTTGAGTTTGTGTGATTCAAATATTGAGAATTTGAGAGATTATGAAATACTTTGGTAGAAAATACAGTTTGTTATTGGGAACTCAAAATGATATTTTTTGTAATTCATTTGTAATTTGTTGTGACAAATTTTGAAGTATAGTGAATTGGAGAACTACTCTCTTTTCCATAATATATTGATTTGATCGAAATGGATAAAAATTCTCTTTTTTTTATTCGTCATTCATCTTATTTGTACTTGTGTGGATTTGCTAACACCTTCATGTGTGTACATTAATTTTGCTTGATATTATTTACTTTGATTGTCATTGTTCTTTGCCATTCACATCAAAGTTCTTGATGTGATTGATATATTATCATGTTTCACAACAAGTGACGCCCACCGTGGTACAATGGAGTTAATTTTACAAGTAAGCACCATAGATTCTAAATGAGACATCTAAAAGTGTTATAGAGCAACAATTTTGAGTTGTGAAAAGTGAAGATGAAATCAATCTTAACTCAACAAAGGTGTGTAGAACCAATGAAGTGTAAGACATCAATAAGTGCATGATTAACACAAGCTGAGAACACCAGATGGCGATTAAGACCATAAATGATATTATCTTGTGTTTATGAGACAAAGTTTTAAAATAAGACGCTATGGAGAAAACCGTGACTTTGATGTGGGTCAAACTTGAATCATTGTGTATGATCAAGTCTTTAACTCACAAATTGTGTATGAAACAACAACTCTACGAATTTTAAATGGTTGAGAAAAATCCATAGTGAAAAATTAACAAATTTTCACAAGACCATTGATGACTCAGAGAACATTGAGGTGAAGATTGATGATGAGAACACCGTTTTACTCTTGTTAAACTCGTTACCTAGATCCTTTAAGCATTTCGTCTGGTTGATTGATCATGGCTAAATAGTCTAAAATAAGTGTGTTATATATTTTATATGATTATACTATTATCGGTCATGCATCATTAAGTATTGAAGACTTTCATGACAAGAGTTATGTGATTTGATATCAAGGCATGTTAGTGAAGGAAGAACTAGAAAAGACCTTAAGGTTGTTTTATAGCAGTTGAATGAATTTTGCATGAAATAATGTATAAAGAGGCAAATAATCGTTGTCGGCATGTTGGTGATAAAATAATTTACCTAGTAGGAAAATGTCCACTCATAGGAATATCCTTCAAGACACCTATGAAGGTTTAAAGTTGGAAACTAATTGACTATTCTAATTTTAAGGTTTTCAAAGTCTTATCTTTTAAGGTGTTGAAGTGTGTCTTCTCTGGGTATTCAGAAGGTGAGAATGTTACAAGTTGTGGGAAGTGAAATTTGGAGGGTTAAAATTCGCTATAAGCAGACATGTTACTTTTCATGAGACCCATAAAGGAAGAAAAATTAAAGACCCGAAGATGAAATAATAAAAAACTATAGTGAAGTAGACTCGGTTCGAGATGGAGGTTAACTCCTAATTCTAGCTATAGTGAGGGAAATCTACATTGGCTCCTAATTATCATTTAACTCGTGATAAGGTAATGAGGGAAATTGTACCACCTCAAGGATATTGTTATGTTGACCTTGGTTGTTTTATTTTAAATGTTATCGAAGGGTTGCAAGACTCAAAATCAAAAACCTACAAGGAGGCATTCAAAAGCAAATAGATTCAAAGATGGTTGAATGCAGTGAATAGTAAATGGAATTCACAAAAGAACAACCATGTTTATGGGCTTGTGAGATTACCTAAGCACTACTTGGATTTATCAAGTTCGTTGAATAATGATTCAAGCTTTTGAGAAAACAAGAATGTGGTTTATTGTTAAATTGACACCACCATCGATTTTGAGTTAAGGTGGAGAATTTCACCCGTGGTGGAGGTGGTGTTCGGTAACGAAGGCGGTTTCTAGTGGGTGTCGATCGTGTCATAGGTCTCAAGTTGGGTCGGCTTGGTTCATGAATCATTTCAACGATGATTCAAGTTTTGGGCCCAAATTGGATCTCTAGAGTTTCGACATTCCAAAATAAGATTCTTTGTCACTTTTATTAGTATGAAAGAAAAAGTGAATAAGTGATCATCCTAGTGAGAGAAACTTAGAGAGGCAATAGTAAAAATTCCCATGATTAATTAATTTTGCTAACATTCTCATGTATGTACATTAATTTTGCTTTCATTTATTTTAGTTACCATTGTTCTTTCTTCCACACATAAAAAAAATTATGGTTAATGTATTATTAGATTTCACAACATTTAAAAATAATTGCTTCTTTCAAGCTTAAGATTTTATTTTATTTTTTAAATTATGTATACATTGTACTCTTTTTCCTTTGCTTAGTTTTATGCTGTTAAATTTTTTAATGAGAAATTTGTTTTTTATAAGCAAATATTGTATTAAAGAGAGTATAAGAGATAATCCAATTCATATACAATGAGAGATAAAATAAAGTCTGAGCCCGATATCACAAAGAGGAGCCGCTACCAACCTTCTAGAAAAGGTTGTAGAGGTCTCTCACGATCCTATGCTTGTAATCTATGGAAAACAAAAAATTCATTTATACAAAACAAATTACAAACACAACACCAAGCAACGAACATAACAAGCAACAATACAACACCACGCCTCTCCTGCACAATCCTATCCCACCAGGATGCCTTAGTGTACCCAAAGCATCGAAGGTTTTCTTGGACAATCATTCTACAAGAAATCTCAATATTCCTTAATCAAATGATATTGAATCATCCTGGCTTTATAGGGATATCATCACCTAATTAATTGCTACATTCCAAGCTCTGCTATTGCAACCGAGCTTTTGGAATAAGATAAAGTACGCAAGCTGCTATATAGGTCAACAATAATAATATTGAATGTATTTGATCTTGATATCCACACTGATTTTCAAGAGTAGTACTTTTGTGAAAAAACCCATGACTTTTAAGGATTAGGAGTACAAGAGTTCATTAACATCATGGGGTAGAAAATATAGTTGCAGAAGCTAGAGGCTTGACATAAGGTATGCATCAATTATTGTAGTATTCAACGCAACTTCACTTTGATTATCGTGTTTAATCAATAACAATAATAAAATTGGTCAAGATTTCGTAATAGTTAGCATGTAGATATAAATCAATTTGTTTTGGTATCAGATGGTGTGTTATCTACCCTTGAAGAGTGTACTGAAAAAAGGTGTTGTAACTTTTTTATGCTTATTTTCTTTGTGTTTGAATAGGCCCTGCACAAATTCAGTCAACAGGCAATAGAGAAAGATATGATACTATTTTCAATAAAACAGAACAAATATACAAAGGCCTGTACAATTTTCAACTACTAATGCATTTAATCGGGTCTTGCCACCAATCCTCCATATTTAGATTGCAATTGTAGTTGATTTAGTATTTGAACCATGTCCAAGAAGTGGATTGTGTAGTTACCATTACCCCGTGAACGATTATTTTCTCTCCTTTGAAGATCTTTGCATTTCTCAAATTCCACAAGCTCTAAATTTTGTCTAGCCATACAAGCCCTTTTGCCTTCTTGTTGCATTTACAAGAAAACCGATTGTTCAATTTAATAAAGTGATATTTTTCATTGTCACACATAATTTCGCTCGATTTTAACCACATAAGGATACAAAGTCGTACTTATTTGGAAAAAATGCATTGAAAAAACAAAATATCGGCTAGTTTCAGGAACATCATAGAATACACACTTAACATCTAAATTTTGCAGCACAACACCTCTATTTTCTAAAGCTACACGTGTTGGAAGCTTCCCAATGAGAAGTCTCCATCCTAAAATTTATACTTTTGATGGGACTCGAGATTTCCATAGCTGATTCAGTATAAATATTTGATTCTCTTATCTAGAATCATGTCATTATTTTCCATTAGTAATGTGTAATAAGATTTAACCATGAAACCAATCATCCTATCCAAAATCCATATCCACTTATATTTTTTTCCAGCATGAATAAGGATGGTGGACAATGCCTCTTTTAGCTCTCATTCATCAACCTATAGATTATCGTCTACAACTATTTTCCATTGGATTTTCCTTTGACAAGCTAAATTGTTTCTTCTTTGTTAACAATAACTTTGAACAAAGTGGAGAAGACATTTTTAAGCATACAATTGGCTAGCATTGGTCATGCCAAAATCTGGTATGTTCCCCATTGCATATGTTACATGCCAGATTGTTGGATAAGCACTTCGATTGTCCTCTCTACTATGACCAACCAACATTAAGTCTCTCCACCATAATGAATCATTTCAGCCTGATGCAGTTAATTTCTATTTGCAATTTTTGAAGTGAAAGGGTCATACCAGAATTAGAGAATGTTAAACCAACCCGCTTGAGTATCGTATAGACATCTCCTATTCCATCTATTTAAAAGAGCCAAGTTAAAATTTTTGAAGTCTTTTATCCATAAGCCACCATCCTCCCTGCCCTTGTATATTTTATTCCAACCTATCCAATTTCATTTCCTCTCTTCCCCGTAGCATTCCCATAATATTTTTTGTTGTTGAATGCTAATAATAGAATGAATGACCTTTTTTAATGCATTAAAAAAGGATGATAAGTAGAAAAATAGGATGTTGTTAAGAAAAATATATATATTCTTTTTTAATTTTTGTGTGTGAGTAATTTCCCAAAAATTTCCCTTTATATTATTTTTAATAATCCTTTGTAGATACAATAAAGTGATACATCTTCACCTCTTTAATCTTTATTAAAATTTATTATATAAAATCAATGCAATCTAAATAATGTTTTTCACCATCTAGTTAAGTCAATATAAGTGATAGTTGTGATCGATCGAATTCAAAATATTTTACTTATTTATTTTTAATGAGTTAAATTCTGATGATTAAACCATTAGATAAAATAAAATAAACAAAAAAAATCACCTATAAACATAATTTGTAAATATAATAGTTCCAAATGTTAGACATGGTAGTTCTACAATAATTGCTCAAGAATCTATGTGAGAATTAATTTATGGAAGATTTTGAAGGTGAAGGTTTTGAATGTGGTTGATATCTATACAAAGTTAAAAAACCAATATACTACATTAACATATAAAATTATATTAACTAACATTAAAAAAAAATATCATTGATGTAATATGAAAACAAATACAATACATTAACTATAAATAAAAATAATTTTAATATACTAATCATAATTATAATATAATTTTGTTTTCCTTAAGTTTATATAAAGATAAAAAAACATGGAACAAAAAAATTCAAATAAAAATAATTATAATATAATTTTTATCATAATAAAAGTATTTATCATTGACTAATCTATACAAAATAAAGATAAGATATTTATTTGTCATCAACAAATATAAATAAAGTAATAAGAATCTTTTTATTTTAACCCGAGATCTTGAGTTCGATCATAATTATCTTGATACATTCTTAAATCTTTTAGGGAAAAATTTTATACAAAAATAATAATTATAAACAAAATATAGAACATATACTTTTTATTAATACATTAAAAACAAGGAATAAATATTTGTTGATGACAAGTATACGTAATTTATAGAAAAATGCAAGACAAATTGTCAAAATAGTTAGGTCAAAAACAAATTAGGAGAAGATCCACTTCTTTTCCTTGAAGAGTGAGTTAGCGCATGAGGCCATTTTAGCATTGTTTCGTGCAATTATATTTTGTACAAATACTTTTATATATATATATATATATATATATATATATATATATATATATATATATATATATATATATATGTTCAAGTATTTTTGATTTGGAATAGATATATAAAATTTTAATGCTTTGAATATTATTATCATTAAATTTTATATTGTTGTACTACCTCCGTTTTGTATTATAAGTCGTTTTGAAAAAATATTTTGTACCATAATATAAGTCGTTTTATAATATCAATGAATCATTAATTTATTTTTTTTATTATACCCTTAAATATTTTTTTTTAATTATGTCAATTTATATTTCTAATACCATTAATTAAGAACAATTTTATAAAATCCTTCCTATTTTTTCTTTTTTATACCATAATTATTATATTTATGTAATTCGAGTGTAAAGCAATTATGAAATATCAACCGAAACATTGATGGATATTTTCAGGTTATTAATTAAAGAAACAACATTCCCTAAAAAAAATGAAACAAATGATACATGCTCTGATATTTAAAGAATATTTCTAGCTTAGTTTCTAACGCATTATTTTGTATTGATTAAAATTCATGAGTTAACAATATAGATGATAAAGTAAAAGAAAAAGACTATATTTTAAGTGTAATAAAATAATTTATGTAAATAAAAGTTGTAAATAAGAGTTACTGTAAAACTTAAATGGATAAATTGCATTTAACTCAATTACATTGTATATAATATTTCCTCTCAAATTCACAATACATTTACATAAAACATTGAGAGTTTGAAAAAAATAAAAACACATTCAATAATAAATAATATAAATTTATAACTTTAAAAACAAGAGATCAAACTAATTATTACAAATTAGCTTTAAAAATAAGAGATGGAAGTAATTCAATCAATATCATAATCAATAGAACCATCTAAAAAAAGTTAAATCAAACAAAACAAATTTAATCCAAACAAAATAAAATAAATCAAATAAAAATAAAATAAATCAGATGAAACCAAACAAAATAAAGCATTCATTAAACAGAAAAAAAATCCAAATCAAAGAAAAGACAAATGAAAGGTGTATATGATACATAACCAGAGAATCAAACAAATTCATATATGATTTAATATTTTTTTTATAAGAATTGTCATTAAAATATTAAAATAAACATATTCTCAAACTTTTGAGAATTTAATATGGTAGCAATTAAAAAATAATCGAAATAAAATTTAAATATCTTATTAACAATAAAGATGACAAAATAGAAAAAAAAGAAAATGTTAGAGATTAATTAATATAAATATCATACTTTACAAAAATATAATTAAAAAATATAATTAATAAATAAATAAAATAAACTATATTTAATTCAATTATAACAAAAAAATAATCATTACATAAGTATCTAACAATGAGTTTTGGTATAGAATTAACATAATTCAATAAAATCCATATGAATTTAACTAATAAAATATATGTGAGTTTTATTTTTCATAAAATTATTTTTAAACTTTTTATTTATTTGGATTAAAGTTCAACTTTCGGAGATGCATATAAACAAACATAAAAAAGTGCCAACAAACTGTCCTATCTCTTGTTAATGAATAACTTTTGTTAAAGAATCAAATACAGTAAGAATGTTTTGAAAAATGTGTAGTCAATGTTTTAAAAATCTGAGAAATGTGCATTTCAAAATAATACTAATCATTTTTTGTTTTTTTCACAAATGTCTTAAGAAATCTTGCGAGCATGGTCCAAAAAAATATAATAGTCAATGTTATTTGTAGGAGTATTTAATTAGTTTAAAATTTCTATATATTACTAATAGTTAGCTGAGTTGTTTATTAAAAAAAAACAGTTGGATCCGAAGATTATATGCATTTAAATAATTTTATAATACAAGATTAAATGATATTTTCCGTAAATAAAAAATTAAATTATATTTGGAAGGAGAATATGAAACCAGAGCTAGCCACTAGGACAAAACAGAAATAGATATATAGATTAGGGGAAACTCAGATTTAGACTAACATGTTTTTATTGCTTATAATATTGAAGTCTCCTGCAAAGTTTTTTTTTTTCTAGAACAATGCAAATTATTTGTCCTGCTTCATAGTAATATTCTTCAAACTCAGATTATGAAAACCAATATATTCTTGGTCAATGTACTACACTGGCATCACAAAAATAGCATTGAATGGTCAAAATCTATAGCCTGGATATTTGAAATTTTCAGCATAAAAAACTATGATCTATAATATTACATTTCATTTTCATGTACAAATCTTACATGTTGGTAGAATATTAATATGTTTACACTTGTGACATTTCTAGAATTAGAAAAAAAACACGTAGAAAAATCGTAGTGACTGAGTCTAAACCATGATGGTTGGATATATATATAATATCATGTGTGTATATACTATAGTGCAACCAAGTTTTATTTTGTATGACTTCGACAATTTCAATATGTATTTGTGAATGAGATTAAAGTTAATGTACTTTTAGTGTAAAAAATATTATATTAATATTTAATTAAAATATTTTATATTATTAAAATATAATAATATTTTAAAATTAAAAATATTATAAGATGAAATACACGAGTTTTATTGGTTGACAGTATAAAAATATTTTATTTTATATTTTTTTTCTCTTTATAAATTGGTGGTACCTAATGAAATAAAATGATAAATAATAATTTTTATTGGATTTGTAGATAGTGGTGAGTGGAATAAAACCGATGAAAATTTTCATCTTACTTTATCATATCCTCCCATTGTCATTATATATAATTTAGTGTATGCAATGCATTGAATTAATTTCTCATATTTTAGTTTATCAAACCATAAAAAATACACAATTGATATAATGAAATTTTTGTTCTATTTTACTCCGTTTGACTCTATTCTATTATATTTCATTTTGATTCGTTCTGGTCTATCCATTCAAACATAGTCTAAGGACATTTTCAATGGTGCAATTAATTTTGGGGTTTATCTTGAAGCAACTTCTTCAATTTTAACTATAATGGTGCAACTCTAAAAAATTCATACTGAGTTCCACAACTTTATCTCATATATTAATATTTTATTTATATTAATTTTTTTAATTTTGAAATTTAATTTAAATTATATAAATTAATATTAATATAAAATAAATAAATCAAATTAAACTTAAATCTTATAATAATAATTAAAATTAACCTTAAATACATAACAAATATAATTAAAAACAAAAAAAAATAATATCTGATAATTAGTCAAATTTAAATTTTGTCATCCTCCATTAGATCTTTTTGAAGTTGTCGATGGACTTATATTTTACAAAGACTTGCTCTACTTTGTAGTCTTATTGCAAGAATCGGATGAAGATTATTATACATGATTATCGATGATTGATGAGGCGAGTGGTTCGGAGTGATAACTACTCGTATTGCATTGAGTGTGTTATGAATTACAGTAAGATTGGGGATGTTGTATGTCATATGTTATTGTGTGATTGTTTACAATCAGAGCGGGGTTGTAGTATGTGCTATGTTGTTGTGTGATTGTTTATAGTCGGAGTGGGGTTGTATTCGTTTTATGTTGTTGTCATTACATTGAGATATGTCATGCATCATATGTTGTCACTGTTGAGTGAGAAATATGCGTGTTTTCTAGTTCATAGTGAGGACTAATGAATTCTCCCAAGCTCAGAGTGGGGTCTTGGAGCTTAGAGTAGGGACCCAAGGTTCGTAGAGATTGGAACCCAGTTCGTATGTAAAACCAATTATTGAGTCAGTCCCGCATGCATATAGAATTGAATTGTGAGTTCATTTTAGAGTAGGGACCTAGACGAGCAAGATTCGAGTCAATTATTGTATTGCATTATATAATGATTGTGCAAATGAGATGCTTGTGTATTGATAAATACTCTCATGCGATTGTATGAGTTTGACGGTGATGCGGGTGAAATATGAATACATGGTGTTGATGTACATTTATAATATGTGGATGAATTGTAGTGTATGAATATATCCTGATTGTTTGTGCACCATTTATTAATTGAATTTATTCTCACCCCATTTTTGTGTTGTTGCACATGTGTTCCTCTGGAGTACAAATAATTAGATACCTGAGTAAGAGCTTGAGGTTGAGAACGTTGGAGTGCCTCTATAGTGGAGTTGCTCTGATGCATAACACGAGGGCATCAGGTTGTACTTTATTTATTTATGTTGCGTATCTTTCTGTTTGATTTTATTTTTTGATGAACCAACTTTCAAACTAATAATACTGTTGAGGCTTTTATGCCGAGTGTTTTTGTAATTCCGCTGCTTATCAAATTGTTTAACTTTTTAAATTATGTGGATAAAAATAGTTTTAATTATCGCGAGTAGCATCCTGCTTGTTGATTAATTGTGATATGCATGTTTTTAATTACTTATTTGTCGAGTCAGGAAGTAGGGTGTTACACTAATCAACTTGAAGACATATTAAGCCTCATAAAGATATCAAATTCAAGGCTCTCATGTGATGCTAAATTCAAAGATAATGATTCCAAGTCTTGAAACTTCAGAGTTGTAAAAGAGAGTAAGTGTGAAAGCTCACATGGTCGTGTTTGTCTGAGTGACCAGTGTCTTTTAAAGACACAAGGGTACTCTAGAAATACTATGGAAAAATATCACACACACACATACACACACACATACACGTATACATACATGCATACACACACACACACACACCACACACACACACACACACACACACGCATATACACATGCACACACACACACACATACATACACATACACACATGCACATACAAAAAAAAAACACAAACACACATAAAACCTTTAAGAATATTCTCTTATTTTAATAAAACTAACTTAAAATGTTTTTAAGGCCTAGCTAACTGATTAGGGGATTACCATATCTATTAAAGGACTTTTTACAACTGAATAATCGATTAACCTTAATCATGTAATCGGTTACTTTCACTTTGTTGAGTCAAAAATCTATTGGGACAATCTCTTAGTGATTGATAACGACTAAATATCAAAACCTTCCATTTATGACTTGAAAATTGAGGTACTTATTAATAATCGATTAGCCTAATCAATTATGGAATTCATTTCGCCCATGGACTATTTCCAAATTTAAACCACAATTTGGCCTATAAATAGATAATTTCTCTATCATTTCAAATCATCTAGAAAATGAGTTTTGATTCCACTTTCTCAATCATTCTCATTTTCTATAAATATTTTAGTTTCTCATATATATTTTGCCTTAACTCTTCGAGAGTACTTTTGTTTCTAAGTGATGATCATTTTTATGGATGATGGTTTAATTGTAATTTATCAAGAGTATTTTATCTCTTGAGTAAATATTTGTTCTATAATAAGTTGTTTGGTTGTAAGCTAAACTAGTAAAAGATCTTATTTGTTTTGGGGAATCGCCTTATGAATTATCCATTTACTTCGTGAATTTAGCCAAGAATAAAAGATCTCTTTTTGTTCGTGAAGATCAACCATTAAAATCTTCACAATGATTCCCGAGCTCAACCATGTGTAAAAGTTTTGTTGGTTCGAGATTAGCCTATGTAAAATCTCATATTGGTTCCTGAGTTCAGCCTAGTGTAAAAGCTTAGATGATTTGAAATTAGCCTGTGTAAAATCTCATCTTGGTTTTAGAGGTCAGCCTGTGTAACGCCCTGCTTTAGGTTGACGGATAGCCAACATAAAACTCAATCTCAGTTCAGAGGATATCCAATATAAAACTCCAACTTGGTTTGAGATCAACACATTGAAAATCTCTGGTTAGTTTAGAGGACAACCATTCTAAACTATGTTCTTTGTTTAGTTGGAAGTTAGCCTTTAAACTTCATTTCCTTGTAAAATGAGGTTTGTAAGCACATCTTTCTAAAAGCTCTCAAGTTAGTGGATACGTTAAGAATAATTCTTGGGGATAGGAGTAAGCCAAGTTTTTAGGCAGAACTTGCATAAACTTATGGTATTTCTCTCTTTCCCTTATCTCTTTTACTTTTTTCAGTTATTTTTTTTCTTTCATTTTTCCATAGATCCTTTTTTTGCTACATATTTATTTTTGTGTTTTTACAATTAATTTTAAACTCTTATTTCCCAAATGATTTTGTTTTCAATCAATGTTTTTCAAATCACCATAATTCACCCCTATTATACATGGAGTCACATGTCCAACAAGTGACATTAGAGCCTAACTTTTGTTTAAATACTGATTGTCTCAGGAGGAAGATGACTTCCAACACTTCTTATAGCAAGAGGATTTTCCTAAACACCCCCACCATTTAATGGTGATAGGTTTGATATATGGAAATATAAATTTAAAATGTTCATTGAAATTACTAATCTTGAATTGTGGGAAACAATAATCTATAGTTCATTTATCCTTACTTATTGTGTTAATGATAAAGTAGTAGATAAACATGATTTCTTTATTTTTGAGGTCATAGAACATGGTTTTGAATATGAAAACTATTAAAGATGATCATATTCTAGATAGTGATAATAACTAAAGTCAAGCATAAAGTGGTTAAGTGGTTAAAGATGCAAACCATGATATTAGGGTTTGATGGACTTGATTATCTTATGATGGAAACCAAATGGAATATAACTCAAGCCTCATATCAAGTGAACTCAAGCAAGTGTTTACAATAAATAAAACATCTGACAAGACTTGAATTATGTGAAAGCCTTCCTCAACACGTCTGTGTGAATACATTGTAAAGCATAAGGGGAATTCTCGAAAAAGTACATGACTAAATCACACATACACGCACACACCACACACACACATACAAATTTGTTTTCAAACTTATTTTTCTCAAGTAAACATTTTCAAAAATAACCTTGAAGTCGTACTAGACAAGTTAGGAACTGTCATAAGAGATATGAGCATATTTTTTTATCTTTCCAACAGATTGGAACCTTATGGCAATCAATTGGACAAGTTCAAAAATGTGCCCTAATCGATTATGGCAATGCCTTATTGATTGGAAATGACTAAATGTCTTTCTTTTCCATTTTAACTTAGTAATCGATTAATTTGAAAGCAACCAATCGATTGGTGTATATTACGAATTGATTGACAAGTCATAAAAGGCCATAAGTTTTTTCTTTTTTTGTGCCAACCTCTAACCTATAAATAGAGGCCCCTTCCCACTTTGAAATTCATCCATAAATGTGATTTCATTTCTCACTTCTCATTCTCTCTCTAAAATTTATTTTCTTTACTTTCTCTCTCTAAAAGTTTAGCCGAAGTGCTTTTTGAGAAAGTCATTTTGCGAGTGAGGAAGATATAATTATGGAAGGATAGTTTTGTAAGTTCACCAAGGAAGTTTTGTTTATATCTTGGTTGAACATTATATCAACTTAGGGATTGTTTATTTGGGTTCGAAGCTAAACCCGTAAAAAGCTTAGGTTTGAGATTTGTGTGATAAAGTTTCTTGTTTAGGTTCGGGATCAGTCTGCGATAAAGAATCATAGGTTCTTGGTTAGTCCGCGATAAAACTAAGTTTAGGGTAAAGCTCATCCTGATATTAAAATCTTGTTTTGGTTCGAGATCAACTATGTGGTAAGATCTCACAGGTTATTGGTTAGCCCGGTATAAAATAAAATCTTAGGTTCACGAGTTCATCCTAGTGTTAAAATCTCCCAATGTTTGTTTGAAGCTTGAAGACTAAATGTTTAAAGATTCTTATGGAAAGGAGACTAACCGCTTCGATGCACCGTTTAGAAAGAAGACTCACCTCTTGTCTCCCATGTTTAATGTTTGGTTGGAAGTTAGCGAAAAACTTCATTTTTCTTTATATAAGGGGGTTTCAAGAGTCCAACCTAATAAAAGCTCTTAAGTATATTGTATACTCTTAAGATAAATTCTTATAAACATGACTAAGTTGTTTTTTATTGAACTTGTATAACTCTTGGTGTTTCTCTCTTCCCTTAACTCTTCACTATTCCTCATTTTATCTTCTGCAATTTATTTTTCATTGTATAACTCTAGAACCTTTCTAAAAATGTTTTCAAACTATGATTTTAATTCTCAAAGTTTTCCAAACTCATCTTTTTCTGAAATACACAATTCACCCCCCTCTCGTGTGCAAAGTCAAATGTCCAACACTTTCCTAAACACACCTCCTCCCTTTAATGGTGATAGGTTTGATATATGGAAAGATTAATATAAAATGTTCATTGAAATTATTAATCTTGATGGTAAACGATAATCAATGGTTCGTTTATCCATACTTACTATGTTAATGGTGAAGTAGTGGATAAACATGTTTTCCTTTGGTTCAATGAAGATAAGAGAAAATTCAAATTTTATTTAAATGCTAAAAACATTTTTGGTTATGTCTTTAAGTCAAAATCAATTTCTTTATGTTCTTAATTGAAATTCCACCAAGGAAATGTAGGACACTTTTTAAATGATCTATGGAGTCTCTCCAAGTATCGAACAAGAGAGAATGAACACATGAGGAAAAGAAGTTGAAATACATAATTAATATGAATGTTATTTTCACAGATGGTGTTCAACCACTGGTAATTTTGGAAACCATGTTAGAACTTTTGTAACTAAAAAATATAATATTTAAGAATTGGTTAGAAACTTAATCCAATCATTAAATTGAGAGATGTACATGTTTATAATTTTTCGGGAAAAATCTAAGAAGGAAGAAATCATAGAGAAACAACGACTTTATTCAACTATTGAAATATGAAGGAATGATTCAAGAATCCTAGAAAAATCTTCATCAATTAAATCTTCTAAATAATAAGAATAAAAGTCAACTCAAATCTCGTAGTTGTGTTTGAAAGAACAATCTCAATGGACAAACGATCGCCAGAAGATTCATCGTCTAATAATGGAGAAACTTCATCAAGGAGAATATATAAAGAAGATGAATAAGTTTTATCTAGTGGAATATTTAAAAGAAGAAATATGGAAGAAGTCGCAACAAGCAATATCTTTAGAGACTCAACATCAAGAAGAAATCTTGAAGAATTAACCTCTAGTAGAATCTTTGAAGACCCTTCGTATCTAGTATCTGATGAAGAAGATGAACATGTTTGCTTGAAGGTATTATATGAGAAGATAGTTGTGAGATTTGGGTACCAAAGGTGAAAACCTGATTTGTTTTGGAAGAATACTTTGCAACTTTAATGAATCCTTAATGTATATTAATGAAGTTATGCAAAGAAAGATATATACCTTTGAGTATACAAGAGAAGGCCATGCCTGATGGTGTTTGATGATCCTAATACTTGTAAAAAAAGTATTTTAGTCTATGGTGTATTTAAACCAACATGATCAAGGTGTTTTGGTTAATGGTGTATATCAATGGACGTGATTAAGGTGTTCTTATTGAAGGTGTTTCTCAACATCTATGATGATATGTGATGATCATGTGACCTCTTAATAGGTTAAGGTGGTAACTCTGTAATACATTTATTAACCCCGTTTTTTTAACTAACTCTCGAGTCAAATGATCGCGACTTTATGAGTCGAATTTGGGGTACAAACTGCAAGTGCACAGTTCTATCGCGTAATTTTAAAAGATATCGATCCCACAGGGACTTATGAATCGATATACCGTTATCTAAGGTTACTTCGTAAAGCTAAGGCGGATGATACTTTGATTGTTCGGGGGAAAAGTTAAAACTAAAATAAGATCTAGATTAAATATCAATAAAGCGGATATCGGTATGTAGTTCGTCGTAATTAGGGAATCAAATCTTCGTTGGTTTCTTGGTTTTTTAAAATAAATCTTTTCAGTAAATACTATTGATTAAAAGTCTTTTCTCAAACTCTCGCTCTGTTGAATAGACTATGACTTTATATTAACGCAGCTGTCACTTATTGGTTAAGTCCAAAATCACCTTTTGAAAACAACAGAATCTATAGAAACTCTTTTTAAGAAAACACTAATCGTTTAAACACCCTCGTCTCAAACTCTCGCTCTGTTGACTTAGATTATATAATTAAATTCAAATGCTTAACTCTCGTCCTCACATTTAACTTTTAAAAATACTTTTTGAAAAAGATTAGAATTTAATTAACTCTAAAAATTGCTTTCGCCCTGATTTAGAATTAATGCTCAATTTACTATGTCCAGTTAAAAACTCAAACTCTCGTTCTATTGAATTTAACTTCTTTATGTCTTTTACTCTCGTACAAAAACTTTGTTATTAAACCTGTAAATTGAGACCATAAAAAGAGTGACTTTATTTTTAAACGTAATTTAACCAACTTAGTTTCGATTCCTTCATTCCGCTTACTTTACATACCGATACCTAAATAAATTAGCCAGACATGCTAAACAGATCTAAACAATGCACAAATAAATCCATCTCAGACAAATAATATAAATAAACAATAAAAGGGCATATATAAATTCAAACAATAATTAAAGAACCTGAGTAATTAATAGCAGTCTTGAACACTCCACCACAGACCGGTTGGATTTGTTCTTGAATTCTTCAATCGGACAGGAAAATAAAAAGTGAAGGAATAAAAAAAAACCTAGGGTCTAACGTAAGGTTAGATCCGGTAAAAGATACACAATAGTTTCCGGTGTAGAAACTATTGTGTGAAAAATTAATTAAATGCTTAAAGGAATTGCTGGAAAAGAAAAATAACAATTGCAAATAAAAGTAAAAACTGTAAAAATAATGGTATGCTTGCACGGCTGGAAGAGAAAAATTGAACGAAGCAGAGAGACGGCGGAGAGCGAGAGCTGCAGGGTTTGCAAAAAGCCACTATTTATATTGCTTACTTTTTGTAACGGTCTCCAAAGGCTTTCCGTGTAAAAATCCTCACGTTCCACTAGTCAAGCGTAACAATAGGCTTCAACGTGCCTCTATTGCGCTTCTGAAGCCAAAAATATAGGAGAATGGTGTGACGTCCGTCACACCATGTGTTACGCTCGTAACACAAGTAGGCAGGGCGTGACGCTCGTCACACCTTGTGTGGCGCTCGTCACAGGTGCAACGCCTGTGCTTTTGGGCTGGGCCTTGGCTTGGTGGCTTTTGCTTCTTTTCATTTCTTTTTGCACCTCCTTTTCTTCCTTTTTCACTTGTGCTTCAAATAACCTACCTGAGATAAATAGAAAGCAAAATACCAAGTAGTATCGAATAAAATGAAATAAATTGAAGTGAATAATAATATAATTTAATTAAATCGAGTCCTAGAATGTGATATTATTTCATGTTATCAAACTCCCCCATACTTAGACCTTTGCTTGTCCTCAAGCAAAATACAGTATAGAAATCGTTTAAAAAATTAGCCAGATGAAATTTCAAAACGCACATCAATTCGTACTAGGTTGCAAGTAGATTTTGTTTAGGAGTAACTTGAGTTTAATCTTGACATCAACAACTACCGTTACAACCTCAGGTAACCTCACCTTATGCAAACCAGTTCAAGTCATGCCATTATAGCTAGCCTAGTTCTTTTACTCTTATTTCACCCGTTTTCATTCTAGCGAAATCACATTAAGCCCTTTATCGTTTCGCGCACATAATGGAGTGACCGGTTAGTGATTCTGATCCCCTTTTTAGCTTGAAGCTCTGGTACGTTAGTCGGATAACTTCGTTATTTGGTCCATTGCAAATTGCGGGGGATCGGACCGTAGTCCGCCCTACCAAGTTCAGCACCAGATACCTGCTGAACCAACTCATCATGGATCTTTCGTATTATGTTTTTGTATGATCTGCAACCTTTATATTAAATGATCTGGTAAGGATCACCTAACTTAGTTAGTGCATTTCCTGATATATATATTTTTTTATTTTGGGAATCATTCACTTATATTCATCGGTCCTCCACGTAGTTTGCTATTAAGATGGTGCTGACTTCTTGTATAAACTACTCGGGGTTACTATAAAGTTAAAAGTCCAGAGACTTGTATAACAGGTACCTTTCTGATCTAACATGTTGAGGTTTGTTTAGAGTGTTGGGGCGGTAATAATTTTTTTGTCTTAATTTTTCTCAAGTTTGATGAAATAGGCAACCTTTATACTTACTGAGTGTGTTGAATTTTTGTTATGGCTCATGAAAATTTGAGGGAATAGATAATAGAAATTTCTCACACTAGGGACTTAATTTAGAATAATTATAATAAGTATTTTTTTTTCATAAATAATAGAAAGGGAAATAACATTGAAAGGAAAGATAACGTACTTGAAAAGGGGAAGTTTAAAGAACAAGGTTTTCCCCCCCACACTTAAATGAAACATTGTCCCCAATGTTTCAGAGAAAACAAAAGAAATACAAAAAGAAAAAAAAGAAACTAGAGTCAATGTTGCCTTCCGCCTCTTGTTCTTGGACCTGGTGATCTTTGACGTACTTCCAAATCATCAAACCTGCTGAGCAACTGAGCGAACCGCTGATCGGTTATTGCATTCCTCGCTTCCTGTTGTTGTTGCATCTGGCGCATCATCTGCATCACTTCGAGATTCTGCGCTTGCATACCATCGATAGCATCCATGATGTCGTCGTTGGTTGCTGGCCTTCTTCGTCGACGACGTCGTGAGGATGGACCAACTGCATTATCGGAAGGGTTGAGCGGGACTGATTGTTGTGCGGGAACTTGATCACCCTGCTCCATTTCGGAGAACTCGTCTGAAGGCGGGTTTGCTTGTGTAGGCTCGGTGGCTTCGGGAGCATTCAGATCATAGATGTGGCGGTTGGGATTGGTGACATCTGTTAGGGCAATGTTGGGTAGAACAACGCTTGGGACTTCCTGGTTGTTCACCATAAGGTAATACCCTCAGCCTACTCTGTTTTTGATTAGACGGCTGGACCGACAGTAACTTATATCCATAGATAGGGGAGGTAAAGATTCTAAATTTTGGAGTCGGTCCCCTAGGTTTAAGCCAAGTGCTATTGTGGTTATTAATCCACCTATTACAAAAGGTTGACGGCCTCTAGCACATAGGGTGCGGATGTGATGAAATAGGAAGGAGGCAGCGTTTACCTGAGTATCGCTTTCAAAGACGCATTAGAGGAAGAATAATTCCTTGGCGTTTACTTTGCTGTTGTTCGGTCTTCCAAAAACTGTGTTTTGCAGGATGCGGATAAAGTACCGGATGGTTGGGTTATGTATATGGGAAGCAAGGAGCACATCCCAGTTGTTGGTTTCTACACCGGATATTTTCCTAAAGAGGTCGAAGGCGTGTATGTGCCACGGGGAGTTCGGAGGTATCCTAGGGTGGACTTGACCTTCTACGGGGAACTGTAGCATGGTACTCAATTGGTTTTGGGAGAGGGAGTACTCGGTGTTGAACAAACGGAAGGTTGCAGTACCGGTTAAGTACTCGTCTTCACCGGTGGGAGTGTTGTACGAATAGGAACTTAAAAATTCTAAGGTTAGGGATGGATAGGTAGGTTGATTGTGAGTGCACAGAAAGGTTAAACCAGCAAAGCGGAGCATCCATTCTATTCCTTGAAGTAATCCTAATTGTTGTAAACAAGTTAAATCAGGGTACCCGGTGGATTGGACGCCTCGCTGTTGGAAACGCTCGAATTGCTCCCTTTGATAATTATCATCTTCGGATCGGAAGATGATATTTCCGAAAGCTTGGTTGCCCGCCATATCGATAAGTGGTTTGAAAGAAGTAGAAGGTAAGAAGATGAAATGTATTTTATAGAATGGTTTGTGGTGTATGAAGAAAGGTATGGTGGGTATTTATAGGAAAGGATTCGGAAGTTGGAAAGGGAGTGGTTGAAAAGTAAATAAATGTGGGTAAATGTGAATAAATGGGGAAGGTAAAAAGGTGGGATGGTGTAACGGTCGTGTCCCAACGGTTAGTAACGTTCACATAGCCAGACGGTGTCACGCTCGTGACAGGGGCGTTACGGGCGTCACAATCACTTGGTGTGACGTCCGTCATGGATTGTGTGACGCTCGTCACACAGTCATTCTGGCAACGTACTTTGTTTTTACCATTATATTTTATTGTTGTTATTTTGTTATGCATATGTTTTATTTTATTTTGCTATTGTGATATTTTTAAATTGCCTTGCGTGCTATTCTACTACCATAATATTGCATAAATATATTTTTAATAAGTCATGTAGGTAGCAACAGTAGAGAGCATTATTGATAGATATTGCATAAGTCATAATAAAGTAAAATAGATCAATAGCTTCATAAAATAATCATAATGTAACATTGGAAAACAAAAACAAAAATGCGAAAGATAAACAAATACTAATATTAAAAATAATGTAAAAACTAATGAATAGCCTAAACTAAAACTAAGTAACTAAGAAAAACAACTTCTAGCCACTTGCGGGATCTCTGGCCGGAGGAGCAAAGGAGTTAACACGGTTTAGCAACTCGTGGAACTGATTTGTCATACTGTTCATATATCCCAGAAATTCTTGTCCCATGCTAGCTAGCTCTTCTCTGAGGGCGTCTTGTTCTGACATCAAGGCTTGAATGATGGTGTTATAATTATCTTCGGGCATATGATGTCTAGGATAAGGTATTTCCGACTCTTCGGTCGGGACAGGTTGAGGAGGAGGGTCAATATCATAATAACCAGATGGTGTCTGAGGGTTAGATTCAGCATAAGGAATCTGGTCGTCACAAATCTCGTAGTCCTGGATGGATTCAGTAGATCTAGCAGGAGAAGGTGTTCCGTTCAGGTTGTAGAGCCAGTTACTGCGGTTATGAACACTAGTCCTCGGACTAGGCAAGGTGAATAGGCACAGAACTTGGTTGTTAATTATAAGCTCAAACTCTTCAGGCCCTAGGTTTGCTATAAACATAGTGTTGAAGAGGAAGGGTATACTCATAGTCGCAATGCCACAGAAAGGGCTTAAGTCAAGCATAGGTTGACGTAATCCGATAGCATTACCAATCATGGTTATTAAACCGCCTATTCGAATTGGTGCCCGTTCATCTTGAATAAGGTGGTCAAAATTTGCTAACATAAAAGTGGCACCGTTTACTGGACGGTTCTGGGAAGCACAAAATATGATGAAGAGTTCATCACGTGAAACTGAGGTACTGTTTGACTTCTTCCCGAAAAGGGTGTGGGCCAGGATCTTATGGAAATAACGAAAGGCCGGGTTATGTATGTTTCCAGAAAGAAACTCATGTTCCTCGGGATCGTCATTTTCAGTCAAGCTTCCCCAAAAATGTTCAAGTTCTCTATATTCAAAAAGGTCTTCTTGGCTCACTGTGAATGTATCAAAAGAGGTAGGGAAACCTAAAAGGGTGGTAAAATCTTGAATGTTAAATTGATACTCCATGTTGAACATTCTGAACTGAATAAAACCTCTGCTTATTCCTTTTCCATGGCTAGGTAGATAGATCAGAGAGCTAAGCAATTCTAGTGTCAGTCTCCGGTAGGTGACGAATTGTCTACGGATAGGAGAGGTTTCCCACCCTATCTGACTCAGCAAATACAGGACACTATCTCTTAGTCCAAGGGCAGTCATTGCCCAATCATCAGCATACAAACTAGGTAGCATCTCTCTTTCTGCTAGTTCCTCAAACTTTTGTTTCTGAGTTTTCCCTCTGAATTTGATACCCATACGATCAATTTGTCCCATCAGGTTAGTGTTAGCTAGAGAAAAGAAAAACAAGAGTTTTAGTCAGGATTTGGCCAAATGCCGAAAGAAAGAAAATTTTTATAAGTTAAAGTAAATTAAGAATGAATACTAAATAGAATTTAAAAGAAAAAGAATAATTAAAGAAGAAATAAAAATAAAATAAAAATTTGTGGGTTGTCTCCCACTAAGCGCTTTGTTTAATGTCGCAAGCTCGACATAAAAACTATCAAATATAATCTATAAAGTCTGGAGGCATTACGTCTAAGTGCAAGACTTGTGAATCTTCATTGTTTTCTGCATAGTGATAATGTTTTAGACGTTGCCCGTTTACGATAAATGGTTCCATAGATTTGCCTTTAATTTCTACCGCTCCACTGGGAAAGACATTGGTGATTTGGAAAGGACCTGACCATCTAGATCGTAGTTTTCCCGGGAATAACTTTAGCCTAGAGTTAAATAACAGGACTGTATCGCCTTGTTTGAAGATTTTCCTTGATATGCGCTTGTCATGCCATTGTTTTGTTCTTTCTTTGTAGATTCTGGCATTTTCGTAAGCGTCTTGTCGAAGTTCCTCCAATTCGTTTATATCGAGGATTCACTTTTCACCAGCGGCCTTATAGTTTAGATTTAGATTTTTAATAGCCCAGTAGGCTTTATGTTCTAATTCTACCGGGAGGTGGCAAGATTTTCCATAAATAAGCTTAAATGGGGTTGTCCCTATGGGAGTTTTGTAAGCGGTTCGATATGCCCATAAAGCTTCTGGTAATTTCAATGACCAGTCTTTCCTTGAGGTGGCACTGACTTTTTTTCCAATATTTGTTTGATTTCTCTGTTAGACACTTCCACTTGCCCACTGGTTTGAGGGTGGTAAGGTGTTGCTACTCTATGTCTCACACCATACTTAAACAGTAGTTTTTCGAGTATCTTAGATATGAAATGCGATCCACCATCACTGACTACTATTCTCGGGACCCCAAATCTTGGAAATATTATATTCTTAAAGAGTCTAGTTACTACTCGCGTGTCGTTTGTTGGAGAGGCTATAGCTTCAATCCATTTTGATACGTAGTCAACCGCTACGAGTATGTACTTGTTACCGAAAGAAGGTGGGAAAGGTCCCATGAAGTCTATTCCCCACACGTCGAAAATCTCTACTTCCAAAATGCCTTTTTGTGGCATCTCGTCACGTCTAGATATGTTTCCTGTGCGTTGACATCTATCACATTTCTTAATAGCCGCATGCACATCCTTCCATATGTTTGGCCAATAAAGACCGACTTGTAGGATTTTGGAGCAGGTCTTGGATGTACTTGCATGTCCACCATAAGGAGCGGAGTGACAGTGTTGGATTATATTTTCTACCTCTTCTTCAGGTATACACCGACGGAAAATACCATCGGGGCCTCTTTTGAAAAGTAAAGGGTCGTCCCAGTAATATTGTTTTATGTCATAGAAGAATCGTTTCTTTTGCTGGTAGGATAAAGTAGGTGGAACTATTCCGGCAGCTAAATAATTGACGAGATCAGCGTACCATGGTGTAACAGATATAGCTAAGGTGGTTTCTGTAACACCCCGATAAAATAAGATAATTATTTAAATTGAGTTAGTAATATATTTATTAATTTAATTAAATAATTGGAATTTTTATTATTATTGGAATCATAATTATTGGATTATTTTTATTATTATTATTGGAATAAAAGTGGAAATCAGTAAAAAGGTTCCATTTGGTAAAAAGGGTTATTTTCACGTGAAAAGGGAAAAAGAGACAGAAAGTGGAAAAAGGAGCAAGAGAACAAGGGTTGAAGGAAGGAAAAGCTTAGAGCTCAGAGATTTGCCGGAATTAACTCAGGTAAGGGGGGTTTATCATCGATTAATGGGTATTATGGGATAATATGTGATGGGTAGTGAGAAACCATTGATTTGCCTCTGATTGAACGATGCATGATGAATTTGTGAACTTTTGGGATGAACGAAATTTGGATTATAATTGAAGAAATTCGTAGGAATTAGAGGTAGAAAGGTTAGCAATTTGTGAAATCGAAAGTGTATGATTCGTGTTAGATGATATGAATGAATTGTGTGTAAAATTTGGACTATGGAAGGTTGAATTGGATAGATCTCGTAGCAGAGAAAGCCATTGCAGATCTGGAAATTCTGGTTTCTGGTCATACGCGTATGGCACTAGGCAATACGCGTATGAGATGGCTGGTACGCGTATGGATGAGGCCTTACGCGTATGGGTGAGGAAAATGATATTTTGAACGTAGATTTGTCTCTGTTGGTACGCGTATGGGAGAGTGGTACGCGTAGCATACGCGTATGAGGCAGATGATACGCGTATGGGTTGGGCGAGGAAATGCGCCATACGCGTATGGGCATAGGCAATACGCGTATGGGCAGACTTGTGGTTTTTCTGAGCTGTTGTTGTGCAGTTTTTGGTTGTTTAGGCTGAGTGATGTAACTTAGCTGATGTATGATGTAGTAGGGATCATTTCCCGTTGTTTTGAGTAGTATAGGTATTAGTAGAGTGTGCTAATACTGTGATTGTTGTTTGGCATGATGTAATATGCTTTTGTGATAAAATGTGTTGATAATGTGTAATGGTATGCATAATGCTGTGAATGTATCGGTTATGTATGCATTGTGAATAGACTGTTTATGGCTTAGAGTGTGAGCATATGTCTATTCTTGAATTGTTGTTGATGTTGCATTGCTAGGTGATTAGCGTGCATATTGTGGCCTTTATGGTGGTAGCTAATTCCCATAGTGAGGAATTAGTGATGTTAGTCATTTTGGACTGTTGTTGATGTTGCATGCTAGGTGATTTAGCGTGCATAGCATGGCCCTTGGGGTGGTAGCTAATTCCCATAGTGAGGGATTAGTGATGTGAGTCACTAGGTCTCAAATGAGTGGGACTAGTGAGCTTGGTAGCTGTACCTGGATTGGTCGGTGAAGTTGAACTATATGTTCACGAATAGTCGGTACCGCATGCATGGAGTCTCATTGCATAAAATGTGTATGGCGTATAATATGAATGGATGTATTCCAATATTATACGTGTGTTTGTGTTGATATTGAGTATGAGTATGATTTGCATCGGTATTGAATATGATGTTTGAGTTGATGTACCGTACTGAATGTGTTATGTGATTAGGGTGATTAATGTGTTAAATTACTTAACATGACATGATGTTTTATAATGCTTATTATATTGGTTGAGGAACTCACCCTTACAACTATGTTTTCAGGTAACGAGCAGTGATTGAGTAGAAGCTAGTCTCTGGAGTCTAGTGTAGTCCTTAGTGGGTCATGCTCTGGTAGATGTAACATCGGGATGGGATGTTTTACTATGTTTTCTTTTGGTTGTTGAACAACTTTACATGTAATGTAGTACATGATTTGAATGTTGTTATTCGTATCCGCTGTGAATTATGCAAAAGTGTCTTATTTTAAATTAAATAAATGAGCATGACAGGATATTTTGATGATTGGTGTGAAGTGATTGTGTGACACCCTTCAGGGCATAATCACTCTGATTGATATTTTATTATTTTAATTAAACTGTTGGGGTATTTTAGAAGGGTGTTACATTAGTGGTATCAGAGCATAGTCGGTCGAGTCGAGTCGTAATTATTCTGTTCCCCTGTACGGGATAGGTGTTGTGTAACCCTATCAGTACTTATTGTTTTAGTTTGTTGGGTTTTCAGAATAGAGATGGCTGGAAGAGGTAGAGATGATGCTGCAATTGCTGAGGCTCTGGGTATGCTAGCTGGAGTACTTGGGGGAAATCCGAATGTTGTGGGAATGGGAGCTGCTCGTCAACTGAGTGAGTTCCAGAAGAATAATCCTCCAATGTTCAAGGGAGCATACGATCCAGATGGTGCTCAGAAGTGGTTGAAGGAGATCGAGAGGATCTTCCGAGTGACTGAGTGTGCCGATAACCAGAAGGTCAGGTTCGGTACGCATATGCTGTCAGAGAAAGCTGATGATTGGTGGGTTGCTACCCGCACTGAGTTGGAAACTGCTGGGAATGCTGAAATCACTTGGGCTGTGTTCAGAGAGAGATTCCTGAGGAAGTACTTTCCAGAAGATGTCAGAGGAAAGAAAGAGATAGAGTTTTTGGAATTGAAGCAGGGTAACAGGTCTGTTACTGAGTATGCTGCTAAGTTCACAGAACTGTCGAAGTATTACACTCCCTATAATGAGGCTGCTGGAGAATTTTCGAAATGTGTGAAGTTTGAGAACGGGTTACGTCCTGAGATCAAACAGGCTATTGGGTATCAGCGGATCAGAGTGTTTTCTGATTTGGTTGACTGTTGCAGGATTTTTGAACAAGATTCCAAAGCCAGAGCAGAGAGCTATCAGCAAAGGGTTGATAGGAAAGGCAAGAATCAGACTGATCGTGGGAAACCGTATGCAGCTGGCAAAGGTTTCCAGAGACAGAGTGGGATGAATAGACCTAGTGGGGGAGACTCCAGTGCCCCTGCTAAGTGTTACAGATGTGGTCAGGCTGGACATCGTTTCCATGAGTGTACCAGTGCTGAGAAGAAGTGTTTCAAGTGTGGCAAAGGTGGTCACTTAGCTGCAGAGTGCCGGTTGAAGACTATGACTTGTTTCAACTGTGGAGAGGTGGGTCATATCAGTCCGCAGTGTCCTAAGCCGAAGAAAGAGAATCAGTCGGGAGGCAAGGTCTTTGCTTTATCGGGTTCTGAGACTGCTGCAGATGATCGGTTGATCCGAGGTACGTGTTATATTAATGGCTTTCCTCTTGTAGCTATTATTGACACAGGTGCGACTCATTGCTTTATATCTTTGGATTGTGCTGTGAAACTTAAGTTAGAAATATCTGAGATGCTTGGAAGTATGGTGATTGATACTCCTGCGAAGGGTTCAGTGACTACTACTTCAGTTTGTTTAAATTGCCCTTTGAGTATTTTTGGTAGAGACTTTGGGATGGACCTAGTGTGTCTTCCACTAGTGCAGATTGATGTTATCTTGGGTATGAACTGGTTGGTGTTTAACCGAGTTTCTATTAATTGTTTTGATAAGACTGTGATCTTTCCTGAGATTGAGGAAGGAAAGGATTTGTTTCTATCAGCAAGACAGGTGAATGAGGCAGTGGCAGATGGGGCGGAGTTGTTTATGCTGTTAGCGACTTTGGAGGCTAAAGATAAACTGGTGATTGGCGATCTCGCTGTGGTGTGTGATTTTCCTGACGTGTTTCCAGAAGAAGTGAATGAATTACCGCCAGAGCGTGAAGTTGAGTTCTCGATTGATTTGGTACCTGGTACTAGACCGATATCGATGACTCCGTACCGTATGTCTGCTGTTGAGTTAACTGAATTGAAGAGTCAGTTAGAAGATCTGTTGGATAAGAAATTTATTCGTCCGAGTGTGTCACCGTGGGGTGCACCAGTGTTATTGGTTAAGAAGAAAGAAGGTACTATGAGGTTGTGTGTAGATTACAGGCAACTGAATAAAGTAACGATCAAGAATCGGTATCCTTTGCCGAGGATTGATGATTTGATGGATCAGTTGGTTGGTGCGAGCGTGTTCAGCAAAATAGATTTGAGGTCGGGGTATCATCAGATACGTGTGAAAACTGAGGATATTCAGAAGACTGCTTTCAGAACAAGGTATGGACATTATGAGTATTCTGTAATGCCTTTTGGTGTGACTAATGCGTCTGGAGTATTTATGGAGTATATGAATAGGATTTTTCATCCGTACCTAGATCAGTTTGTTGTGGTGTTTATTGATGACATTTTGGTGTATTCGAAATCTGAAGAAGAGCATGCTGAACATTTGAGAGTGGTGTTAGGAGTTCTACGAGAAAAGAAGTTATTTGCTAAACTATCCAAGTGTGAATTTTGGTTAGAAGAGGTTAGTTTTCTTGGTCATGTGATTTCAAGAGGTGGTGTTGCTGTTGATCCTTCTAAGATAGAAGCGGTATCTAAGTGGGAAGCTCCGAAGTCAGTTTCTGAGATAAGAAGTTTTCTTGGACTTGCAGGTTATTATAGGAAGTTCATTGAGGGATTTTCTAAGTTGGCGTTACCGTTGACGATGTTGACTAGAAAGGGACAAGCATTTGTTTGGGACTCAAAATGTGAAGAAGGTTTCCAAGAATTAAAGAGAAGGTTGACTACTGCTCCTATTCTGATATTACCGAGTTCGTCGGAATCATTTGAGGTTTACTGTGATGCGTCATTGTTGGGTTTGGGTGGTGTGTTGATGCAGAATAAGCAGGTTATAGCTTATGCTTCGAGACAACTGAGGGTTCATGAGAGGAACTACCCGACGCACGATTTAGAGTTGGCAGCGGTGGTATTTGTTCTGAAGTTATGGAGACACTATTTGTACGGGTCAAGATTTGAAGTTTTCAGTGACCATAAAAGTTTGAAGTATTTGTTTGATCAGAAAGAACTGAATATGAGACAGAGGAGATGGTTAGAATTTCTGAAGGATTATGACTTTGGTTTGAATTACCATCCGGGTAAAGCAAACGTAGTGGCTGATGCATTGAGTCGGAAATCATTGCATTTGTCTATGTTAATGGTTAGAGAATGGGATTTAATTGAGCAGTTTAGAGACTTGAGTTTGGTGTGTGAGAGTACTCACAATAGTGTTAAATTGGGAATGTTGAAGTTAACGAGTGGTATTCTGGGTGAGATTAGAGAGGATCAGAAATCCGATATGCTTTTGGTTGATAAGTTGACTTTAGTGAATCAAGGTCAAGGTGGTGAATTCAGAGTTGATGAGAATGGTATTTTGAAATTTGGTAATCGGGTGTGTATTCCAGATGTTACCGAACTTAAGAAGAGTATTCTTGAAGAAGGACATCGTAGTGGCTTGAGTATTCATCCTGGAGCTACGAAAATGTATCATGATTTGAAGAAGTTATTTTGGTGGCCCGGAATGAAAAGAGAAATTGCGAGTTTTGTTTATTCTTGTTTGACTTGTCAGAAGTCAAAGATTGAGCATCAGAAGCCGTCTGGGCTAATGCAACCGTTGGCTATTCCAGAATGGAAGTGGGATAGTATCAGTATGGATTTTGTTTCTGGTTTACCGAGGACGAGTAAGAGTTTTGAAGCTATTTGGGTGATTGTGGATAGATTGACGAAGTCGGCTCATTTCATTCCGATCAGAATGGATTATCCGTTAGAGAGATTGGCGGAGTTGTATATTGAGAAGATTGTAAGTTTGCATGGTATTCCGTCGAGTATTGTTTCGGACAGAGATCCTAGATTTACATCGAAGTTCTGGGAAGGTTTGCAGAGGGCTTTGGGAACTAAGCTGAGATTGAGTTCTGCATATCATCCACAGACTGATGGTCAGACTGAGAGGACGATTCAGTCACTAGAGGATCTTTTGAGGGCTTGTGTTTTGGAAAAAGGAGGTACTTGGGATTGTTATTTGCCTTTGATTGAGTTTACCTACAACAATAGTTTTCATTCGAGCATTGGTATGGCACCGTTTGAAGCTTTGTATGGTAGGAGATGTCGGACACCTTTATGTTGGTATGAGTCCGGTGAGAGTGCTGTGGTTGGACCGGAGATTGTTCAACAAACTACGGAAAAGATTAAGATGATTCAGGAGAAGATGAGGATTGCTCAGAGTCGTCAGAAGAGTTATCATGATAAGAGGAGGAAGTCACTTGAATTTCAAGAGGGAGACCATGTGTTTCTTCGGGTTACTCCGATAACTGGGGTTGGTCGAGCCTTGAAGTCGAAGAAGTTAACACCTCGATTTATTGGTCCTTATCATATTTTGGAAAGGATAGGAGAGGTAGCCTATCGTATCGCTTTACCGCCGTCACTTGCGAATTTGCATGAGGTTTTTCATGTATCTCAGTTGAGGAGGTACATTCATGATCCGTCGCATGTAGTCCAAGTAGATGATGTACAGGTGAGAGATAACCTGACTGTTGAAACATCACCTATGAGGATCGAGGATCGAGAGTTGAAGCAGTTGCGGGGTAAAGAGATTGCCTTGGTGAAGGTAGCTTGGGGAGGACCAGCAGGTGGCAATGTGACTTGGGAACTTGAGAGTCAGATGAAGGAGTCTTATCCTGAGTTATTCGCTTGAGGTATGTTTTCGAGGACGAAAACTCTTTTAGTGGGGGAGAGTTGTAACACCCCGATAAAATAAGATAATTATTTAAATTGAGTTAATAATATATTTATTAATTTAATTAAATAATTGGAATTTTTATTATTATTGGAATCATAATTATTGGATTATTTTATTATTTTTTGGAATAAAAGTGGAAATCAGTAAAAAGGTTCCATTTGGTAAAAAGGGTTATTTTCACGTGAAAAGGGAAAAAGAGACAGAAAGTGGAAAAAGGAGCAAGAGAACAAGGGTTGAAGGAAGGAAAAGCTTAGAGCTCAGAGATTTGCCGGAATTAACTCAGGTAAGGGGGTTTATCATCGATTAATGGGTATTATGGGATAATATGTGATGGGTAGTGAGAAACCATTGATTTGCCTCTGATTGAACGATGCATGATAAATTTGTGAACTTTTGGGATGAACGAAATTTGGATTATAATTGAAGAAATTCGTAGGAATTAGAGGTAGAAAGGTTAGCAATTTGTGAAATCGAAAGTGTATGATTCGTGTTAGATGATATGAATGAATTGTGTGTAAAATTTGGACTGTGGAAGGTTGAATTGGATAGATCTCGTAGCAGAGAAAGCCATTGCAGATCTGGAAATTCTGGTTTCTGGTCATACGCGTATGGCACTAGGCAATACGCGTATGAGATGGCTGGTACGCGTATGGATGAGGCCTTACGCGTATGGGTGAGGAAAATGATATTTTGAACGTAGATTTGTCTCTGTTGGTACGCGTATGGGAGAGTGGTACGCGTAGCATACGCGTATGAGGCAGATGATACGCGTATGGGTTGGGCGAGGAAATGCGCCATACGCGTATGGGCATAGGCAATACGCGTATGGGCAGACTTGTGGTTTTTCTGAGCTGTTGTTGTGCAGTTTTTGGTTGTTTAGGCTGAGTGATGTAACTTAGCTGATGTATGATGTAGTAGGGATCATTTCCCGTTGTTTTGAGTAGTATAGGTATTAGTAGAGTGTGCTAATACTGTGATTGTTGTTTGGCATGATGTAATATGCTTTTGTGATAAAATGTGTTGATAATGTGTAATGGTATGCATAATGCTGTGAATGTATCAGTTATGTATGCATTGTGAATAGACTGTTTATGGCTTAGAGTGTGAGCATATGTCTATTCTTGAATTGTTGTTGATGTTGCATTGCTAGGTGATTAGCGTGCATATTGTGGCCTTTATGGTGGTAGCTAATTCCCATAGTGAGGAATTAGTGATGTTAGTCATTTTGGACTGTTGTTGATGTTGCATGCTAGGTGATTTAGCGTGCATAGCATGGCCCTTGGGGTGGTAGCTAATTCCCATAGTGAGGGATTAGTGATGTGAGTCACTAGGTCTCAAATGAGTGGGACTAGTGAGCTTGGTAGCCGTACCTGGATTGGTCGGTGAAGTTGAACTATATGTTCACGAATAGTCGGTACCGCATGCATGGAGTCTCATTGCATAAAATGTGTATGGCGTATAATATGAATGGATGTATTCCAATATTATACGTGTGTTTGTGTTGATATTGAGTATGAGTATGATTTGCATCGGTATTGAATATGATGTTTGAGTTGATGTACCGTACTGAATGTGTTATGTGATTAGGGTGATTAATGTGTTAAATTACTTAACATGACATGATGTTTTATAATGCTTATTATATTGGTTGAGGAACTCACCCTTACAACTATGTTTTCAGGTAATGAGCAGTGATTGAGTAGAAGCTAGTTTCTGGAGTCTAGTGTAGTCCTTAGTGGGTCATGCTCTGGTAGATGTAACATCGGGATGGGATGTTTTACTATGTTTTCTTTTGGTTGTTGAACAACTTTACATGTAATGTAGTACATGATTTGAATGTTGTTATTCGTATCCGCTGTGAATTATGCAAAAGTGTCTTATTTTAAATTAAATAAATGAGCATGACAGGATATTTTGATGATTGGTGTGAAGTGATTGTGTGACACCCTTCAGGGCATAATCACTCTGATTGATATTTTATTATTTTAATTAAACTGTTGGGGTATTTTAGAAGGGTGTTACAGTTTCTACCTGTTTATCAGCTTTATTTTCTTCCAAAGTGGCTATAAGTTTATCGTACGAGAAATCATCGTTGATCGATGTTCTTTCCGGTTCCAGGTTTTCGAGTCTAGAGAGGTGATCTGCTACTACGTTTTCAGTTCCTTTCTTGTCTTTGATTTCCAAATCGAACTCTTGTAGCAGCAGGATCCACCTTAGGAGTCTAGGTTTAGCATCCTTTTTTGTTAAGAGGTACTTGATAGCAGCGTGGTCAGTGTAAATGATTATTTTGGCTCCGACCAAGTAAGAACGAAATTTATCTAGCGCAAATACTACTGCTAAAAGTTCTTTCTCGGTTGTGGCGTAATTCATTTGTGCTTCATCTAGAGTTCTACTTGCGTAGTATATGACGTGAAGCTTTTTATCCTTTCGTTGTCCTAAAACAGCACCCACAGAGTAATCACTGGCATCACACATTATTTCGAATGGTTCATTCCAATCTGGTGTCTGCATTATGGGCGCGGAGATCAATGCTTGTTTAAGCGTTTGAAATGCTTCTAAACATTTATTGTCGAATATGAATTCAGCATCTTTCATCAATAGTCCGGTTAAAGGTTTAGTTATTTTAGAGAAGTCTTTAATGAATCGTCGGTAAAAACCGGCGTGTCCTAAGAAGCTTCGTACTTCTCTCACAGTTTTCGGAGGTTGAAGGTTTTCGATTACCTCTATTTTGGCCTTGTCTACTTCAATTCCTATATTTGAGATGATGTGTCCTAAAACAATTCCTTCTTGTACCATGAAGTGACATTTTTCCCAATTAAGTACTAGGTTTACTTTTACACATCGTTCTAGAACTCTTTCTAGGTTTTCAAGACATTCTTCAAAGCTTTGTCCGCATACGGAGAAATCGTCCATGAATACCTCCATGATGTTTTCGAGAAAATCGGCGAATATCGCCATCATGCACCTTTGGAAGGTTGCAGGAGCATTGCACAAGCCAAACGGCATTCGTCGATAAGCGAAGGTACCAAAAGGACACATGAACGTTGTCTTTTCTTGGTCATCAGGATGAATTGGTATTTGAAAGAAACCTGAATAACCGTCTAGATAGCAGAAATGAGAATGTTTTGCTAATCGTTCTAACATCTGGTCAATGAATGGTAAAGGGAAATGATCTTTTCGGGTTGCTTTGTTTAATTTCCTATAGTCAATGCACATTCTCCATCCCGATTCGATTCGTTTAGTTATAGTTTCTCCTTTTTCATTTTCAATAACTGTTATACCTCCTTTCTTTGGTACTACGTGTACAGGACTAACCCATTTGCTATCAGATATAGGATATATGATACCTGCCTCTAATAACTTGGTTATTTCCTTCTTCACTACCTCACTTAGGATCGGGTTTAGTCTCCTCTGGTGTTCCCTAGAAGTTTTACAGTCTTCTTCTAGCATGATGCGGTGCATACAAATAGAAGGACTTATTCCTTTAAGGTCGGTGATGTTGTATCCTAGTGCGGTTGGATATTTTCTTAAGATATGCAGGAGTTTTTCTGTTTCGAGTTTTCCTAAGTCTGCATTAACTATCACTGGTCGTTCAAGTTCTAAGTCTAGGAATTCATATCTCAGATTTTTGGGAAGTGTTTTCAGGTCTAAGGTTGGTTTCTTAAGGCATTGCGTAGGGTCCGGTGTTATTGCTAAACATTGGTTAAGTTTGTCTTCTACAAGATAGTCAGATGATTTGTCATTTTTTAACTCTGTTTCTTTTATGCATTCATCGATGATATCCATGAAGTAACATGTGTCTTCTATTGCAGGTGCTTTCAGAAATTGGGAAAGAATGAACTCAATTTTCTCTTCTCCTACTTCGAAAGTGAGTCTTCCTCGTTTTACGTCTATGATTGCACCGGCAGTTGCTAAGAACGGTCTTCCCAATATAATGGGTGTAACTTCATCTTCTATAATGTCCATAATTATAAAATCGGTTGGAATGTAGAATTGACCTATGCGCACGGGAACGTTTTCAAGAATTCCTACAGGATATTTAACGGAACGATTTGCTAGTTGCACAGACATTTTAGTTGGTCTTAATTCTCCCATTTCAAGTTTCTTGCATATGGATAAAGGCATAACACTAATACCGGCTCCTAAATCGCATAAGGCTTTATCTATGACAAATTTTCCTATGTGACAGGGTATAGAGAAACTACCTGGATCTTTAAGTTTAGGAGGCATATTCTGGATTATAGCGCTACATTCAGCAGTGAGTGTAACGGTTTCGCTATCTTCAAGTTTCCTTTTATTAGAAAGAATTTCTTTTAAGAACTTAGCATATGAGGGCATCTGCGTAATAGCTTTTGTAAAAGGAATTGTGACGTTTAATTGTTTCAGTAGGTCAACAAATTTTTTAAATTGGCCCGCATCTTTGGTTTTAATAAGCCTTTGAGGGTAAGGGATAGGTGGTTTATAAGGTGGTGAGGTACATAAGGTTCTTTCTTTTCTACAGTTTCCTTATTACTCTCTTCCTTTTCCTTAGGTTTATTTTCTTCCTCAGTTGACTTTTTAGAGTTTTGGTTCTCAGTTCTTGGATCAGACGGTCCTTCCACTTCCGTTCCACTTCTTAGTATGATTGCATGAGCGTGGCTTCTCGGGTTAGGTTGGGGCTGTCCAGGAAATGTACCAGTTGGGGCAGCAGTAGGCGCTTGTTGTTGAGCTACTTGTGATATTTGTGTTTCCAGCATTTTGTTATGGGTAGCCAGGGCATCTACTTTACTTGCTAGTTGTTTAATTTGTTCGCCAGTGTGTACATTCTGGTTTAAGAAATCTTTATTGGTTTGCTGTTGAGAAGCTATGAAGTTCTCCATCATGATTTCCAAGTTGGATTTCCTAGGAACGTTATTGTTAGGTATAAATGGGATCGGCTTTTGGTATCCAGGAGGTATAGCTGGGGCTTGATTTGGAGCTTGTCCTGGTGCGTATAAAGCATTATTACTCTTATATGAAAAATTAGGATGATTCTTCCAGTTGGAGTTATAGGTGTGCGAGTAGGGATTTCCTTGAGCATAATTTACTTGCTCTGCTTGGATTCCTGTTAGGAGTTGACAATCTGCAGGAGTGTGACCTTGGATTCCACAGACTTCGCAATTCTGAGTTATGGCAACCACGGTGGCTGGAAGTGATACATTTAAACTTTCAATTTTCTGGACCAGAGCATCCACTTTTGCATTAACATGATCAAGGTTACTTATCTCGTACATGCCACTTTTCGCCTGAGGTTTTTCTACCATTGTTCTTTCGCTTCCCCACTGATAGTGGTTTTGGGCCATGCTCTCGATAAGTTGATAAGCATCAGCGTAAGGTTTGTTCATAAGTGCACCACCTGCGGCGTCGTCTATTGTTAACCTCGTGTTGTACAAGAGACCATTATAGAAGGTATGAATCACTAACCAGTCCTCTAAACCATGGTGTGGACAAAGTCTCATCGTGTCTTTGTATCTTTCCCATGCTTCGAAAAGAGACTCGTTATCTTTCTGTTTAAATCCATTTATCTGGGCTCTCAACATAGCTGTTTTGCTCGGCGGAAAATATCGGGCAAGGAAGACTTTTTTCAACTCGTTCCATGTGGTGACTGAGTTGGAAGGAAGAGACTGAAGCCATCTTCTAGCGCTATCTCTTAACGAGAAAGGAAAGAGACGAAGTCGAATTGCCTCTGAAGTGACACCATTAGCTTTAACAGTATCAGCGTATTGGACAAATACGGATAAGTGAAGGTTTGGATCCTCGGTAGGATTTCCAGAGAATTGGTTCTGTTGCACTGCGTGCAACAGTGAAGGTTTGAGTTCGAAGTTGTTTGCTTCGATTGCGGGCGGAGCAATACTCGAATACGGCTCATCTTGCGATGGAGCGGCGTAATCTCGAAGAGCACGAGCTGGTTCTGCCATCTCGGGTATCGGTGAAGGAAGAAGATTTTTGAGATCAGGAATTTCAATAGGAGGGAGATTGTTTGCAGCACGATATTCCCGAATTCGTCGTAAGACTCAGAGATATAGTTCGATGTCGTTGATTCGTAAGTAGAACGGCTCGCCTTGTGAGCGAGTGTGTGGCATACAAATCAACGAAAGAAATAAAAAAAATAAAAATAAGCCTTAGTCTCTACAGCGTAACAGAAGAGTTACGATATCGACTAAATAAAAGTCCCCGACAACGGCGCCAAAAACTTGATCGCGACTTTCTGAGTCGAATTTGGGGTACAAACTGCAAGTGCACAGTTCTATCGCGTAGTTTTAAAAGATATCGATCCCACAGGGACTTATGAATCGATATACCGTTATCTAAGGTTACTTCGTAAAGCTAAGGCGGATGATACTTTGATTGTTCGGGGGAAAAGTTAAAACTAAAATAAGATCTAGATTAAATATCAATAAAGCGGATATCGGTATGTAGTTCGTCGTAATTAGGGAATCAAATCTTCGTTGGTTTCTTGGTTTTTTAAAATAAATCTTTTCAGTAAATACTATTGATTAAAAGTCTTTTCTCAAACTCTCGCTCTGTTGAATAGACTATGACTTTATATTAACGCAGCTGTCACTTATTGGTTAAGTCCAAAATCACCTTTTGAAAACAACAGAATCTATAGAAACTCTTTTTAAGAAAACACTAATCGTTTAAACACCCTCGTCTCAAACTCTCGCTCTGTTGACTTAGATTATATAATTAAATTCAAATGCTTAACTCTCGTCCTCACATTTAACTTTTAAAAATACTTTTTGAAAAAGATTAGAATTTAATTAACTCTAAAAATTGCTTTCGCCCTGATTTAGAATTAATGCTCAATTTACTATGTCCAGTTAAAAACTCAAACTCTCGTTCTATTGAATTTAACTTCTTTATGTCTTTTACTCTCGTACAAAAACTTTGTTATTAAACCTGTAAATTGAGACCATAAAAAGAGTGACTTTATTTTTAAACGTAATTTAACCAACTTAGTTTCGATTCCTTCATTCCGCTTACTTTACATACCGATACCTAAATAAATTAGCCAGACATGCTAAACAGATCTAAACAATGCACAAATAAATCCATCTCAGACAAATAATATAAATAAACAATAAAAGGGCATATATAAATTCAAACAATAATTAAAGAACCTGAGTAATTAATAGCAGTCTTGAACACTCCACCACAGACCGGTTGGATTTGTTCTTGAATTCTTCAATCGGACAGGAAAATAAAAAGTGAAGGAATAAAAAAAACCTAGGGTCTAACGTAAGGTTAGATCCGATAAAAGATACACAATAGTTTCCGGTGTAGAAACTATTGTGTGAAAAATTAATTAAATGCTTAAAGGAATTGCTGGAAAAGAAAAATAACAATTGCAAATAAAAGTAAAAACTGTAAAAATAATGGTATGCTTGCACGGCTGGAAGAGAAAAATTGAACGAAGCAGAGAGACGGCGGAGAGCGAGAGCTGCAGGGTTTGCCAAAAGCCACTATTTATATTGCTTACTTTTTGTAACGGTCTCCAAAGGCTTTCCGTGTAAAAATCCTCACGTTCCACTAGTCAAGCGTAACAATAGGCTTCAACGTGCCTCTATTGCGCTTCTGAAGCCAAAAATATAGGAGAATAGTGTGACGTCCGTCACACCATGTGTTACGCTCGTAACACAAGTAGGCAGGGCGTGACGCTCGTCACACCTTATGTGACGCTCGTCACATGTGCAGCGCCTGTGCTTTTGGGCTGGGCCTTGGCTTGGTGGCTTTTGCTTCTTTTCATTTCTTTTTGCACCTCCTTTTCTTCCTTTTTCACTTGTGCTTCAAATAACCTACCTGAGATAAATAGAAAGCAAAATACCAAGTAGTATCGAATAAAATGAAATAAATTAAAGTGAATAATAATATAATTTAATTAAATCGAGTCCTAGAATGTGATATTATTTCATGTTATCATCAAATGATTTAGAGGAGGATTTATGATGGTGGTTTATTGTTACCTAAAAAAGGGGAGTTTACTTAAGTTACTCGAGGTTTAAGGAGGTACATATTTTAGAGGTTGAAAAATCGAAAAAATCAAATTAACCATCTAAATAAGCATTTTATTTATTGCTTGATCATTTAAAATTATTTTGACTAATGACACATTTAAGTTTTGAGCGTTTTGAAGAAAAGCGTGCAAATAAATGAAGAAAGGGGGTGCCAAAAATTAAAATGCCAAAGTCTAATGTGAATCCAAGGCCCAAAATACCAAGGATGTTGAAAAGCAACAAATAGTTGATTATACCTAATGGAATAATCGATTAGAAGCATTTAAATTTCAAATTTTGCATGCTCTAATTGATTATCCCTAAATGGATAATCAATTATAACATTGGAAATAACAAGTAGTCCACTTATCAATTGTCATTCGATTGTATTAAATGAATAATCGATTATTAGGCCCTTCTAATCGATTATTTTTTGGTTATTTAAAGGTATCCCTCTTATTTATTCTCATCTCATTGTACTTTATTTTCTTGTGTTTTTATATGAGCGTTAGAATAAAAAACATCTCTTTTTATTCATCGTCATCAATGGTACCGAAAAGATCCCACACATTCAGAGAGTCGCCTTCATACTACTCAAAATTCTTTTCTTCCCAAGATCAAGAATATTAGTTCAACCAACACTTTGAATCAAGGGAGATCCTTGGTTCACACTACTTAGAAGAAATACTTTTCAAATATTGCACCTTCCTCCAACTTTTTGCAAATGTGCAGTTGAAAAGCTTCATCTTCGATATTTCAGATGAAAGGTTTCCTAGGTTGGTGAGAATGTTTTACTTAAACCTCAACTATGTAGATAAGGTTCTTAGTCCTAAAGTTAAGAAGTACCATATATGTTTTTCTCTGAAGAGTTTGGAGACACTTGTTACCTTCTATGCACCGACACTAACTATGATAACAATGAAAAAGGTAACAATTCTAATTATTTTGACTGCTTCTACCTCATTTCTATCAGATCCAAACTCCGGCCTTTCTACTCTCTTCACCATTGGCCTAGTGCGTCTGGATATTTGTTTGATCTATTATGTGGTTAACCATGTAATTTTCCCAAGTAAAAGCAACTCTAGCCACTTAACCAAAGCTGACGCAGCTGCTATATGTTTTTTTTTGGAAAATAGAGTTAAAAAGAATTGGGCTAGTGTAGTGATCCATCATGTGATGGGGAGCTAAAAGAAAAAACATGAAATTACCATATAGTGGATTGATAACAAAAATCCTGGAGCATATTGTCTTTGATTTAGAGGATGAAGAATCATATAATAAACACACAAGAACATGACAAAAAACCTTAAGTTTGATGACGATAAAAATCATCAATATGGTACTAATTCAGCTACCTCAAAAAACAAGAAGAATAGTTCCTATAGGAAAAGCTCAACAAGCAGAGAACGCAAATATGAAGGATTTTAAATATGAGATTTCTCATACATATTCCACTAATACTCTCCTCAACAAAATGATCTAGAATCAACAATTTCTTATGAGAATTCAAAATGTTAGGTCTGACATGTTGTGATTGGCTGCATTTTGGAAAAACAAGTATTTTTGACAGATGTTAAACAAGATGTCCTGACACGTTGTTTTAACATTGCAACGCGACCTAACTTAAGTATCTTATGATATTTAGTTTCTTTAATGTTTTATATGAAGATTCTCTGAATATTTAGTTCACGTATTATGTTGAGTGTTTTCCATAAAGCATAAGACTATTGTGTCTTGACTTATTTACAAAGTAACGATGTCAAGACATTTTAGGAAACATATGATTTGATTGAAATCATATCTTCAGAAGATTGTGCAAAGATATTGGATCTGCTTCAAATCAAGACCGAATCTCATGCCTTTGCGCTGTTATTTATACAGAGGTTCTAAACCTAAGAATGGATTGAAGTAGGGTTTCGTGTGTGTGCTTTGTGTTAGCCATTCGAGTATCTCCTCGATACTTGAATTGGACCTGGTGTATTGTATTGTAACAAACAACCCCTCAAAAGCTTTTAAGCAAGAGTGGATTATGTTTCTTAGTTGTTATTTGGTGTAAGGTTGAAGGGAAGTGAGAGAGGTCTCATATCTAGGAGTGTCCTAGATAGAAACTTCCACGGGTAGATATTAGGTGAGAAGTATGTAAAACCCGAGGTTGTTCAGGACTTCAAACTAATTATGTGATAGTGGATTTCCTTCCTGGCTTGGTAGCCCCCAGATGTAGGTGACGTTGCACCGAACTGGGTTAACAACTGTTTGTGTTTTTTTTTCTTCTGTCATACTGTTACTTAAATCCTGTTATTGTTTATGGTGTGATAATATGCTGACCCTGAGGTCATGACATCGTGTATAACATCAGGGATCTGCTTTCCATAATTTCACAAAGGAGGTTGACTCAAGAGTTTGTCATCTTGCTCGCAAGCTTGCCGAATCCTGAATTGAACATGTAAGTAGGTTCAACGATGATGATTATGATAAGAATTAGTTTTTTCTTGTTTGTTTGTTACTAGTTTTATTTGCCTTTCTCTTTGCTTTTGTTATTTCCTCTCTGTATGGTTTTCTTCCCTTTTACTCATGTTGATTAATTAATGAAGTAGTAGTTTCCTCTTCTAATCATGCTTTATATATTTGAATTATGTACTTGTATGTTTATCATTCCTTCTTAGCATATTTTTACCGCCTTTTTGATTATGGCAAAGGGGGAGAAGTATTCTCTTCGGGGGAGTAGAGTATACTCTTTTCTCATGTGAGGGGGAGTTTAAACACTTCAAAATTTATCAGTTTTCTTTCTCTTTTACCACCTCTCGGAGATATGTGTTGTTATTATAAAAAAGTGGAAGAATATAGATCTATAGGATTTCAAGTATTAAAAGTGATCCAAGGTGTTCAAAGTTGTAATCAACTAATTGGTTGTTTAGTTTTGATGATGAAAACAACAGATAATTGTTGAAGATGATTAAGATGTCTTATTAAGCTATCCTCTTGAATCAAGCCATCCTTTTAAATATTTTATAAAAGTTCAAGTCAACTCTTTGAATTTAACATTATAATTAAATAACATTCAAGTGAAGGCTTTTGTTTCAAGGTTTATCTGTGGTTTGCTTTTTCAACTCTCAAATGATGCTAATGAACTTGAAGACATCTCAAGCATCATAAGCTAGCAGATTCAAGGATCTTGTGTGATTCTAAAGTAAAACATAATGATACCAAGACTTTAAGCTTTAGAGTTGTGAAATAGATGAAGTGTGAAAGATCGAATCGTTGTGTTTGTCTAAGTGACCGGTGTCTTGTAAAATAACAAGGGTACTTCAGGAAATACTATGGAAAAATCACACATACACACAAATCTTTGAGAAGCTTATCTTATTTTAATAAAACCAACTGAAAATGTTTTTAAGGCTTATTGATCTGATTATGGGATTGTCTGATCTATTGGAGGACCTTTTACAATTGAATAATCGATTATCCCTAATTATCTAATAGACTTTTTTTTCTTCATTTTTTTAGTTTAAAATTGATTGAGACGGTCTCTTAATGATTGGTATCGACTAAATATATAAAAAAAAATCCATTTTTGGCTTGAACATTCAATTATTTAGGTGCTTAGTAATAATTGATTAACCTAATCGGTTATGGCAATCATTTTTCCCATGGACTATTTCTAAATTTAAACCACAATTTGACATATAAATAGAGAGTTTCTCTATCATTTCAAATCATCTGTAAAATGGATTTTTTATCCCACTTTCTCACACTTTCTCATTTTATATAAATCTCTCATTATATATATATATATATATTATATATATATATATATATTATATATATATATATATATATATATATTATATATATATATATATTATATATATATATATATATATATATATAATATATATATATATATAATATTATATATATATATAATATATATATATATATATATATATATATAATATATATATATTATATATATATTGCCTTAGTGCTTCAAGAGTGCTTTTATGTCTAAGTGATGATCATTATTCTAGATGAGGGTTTAATTGTAATTAATCAAGAGTGTTTTATCTCTTGAGTAAATATTTCTTCTATAAGAAGTTGTTTGGTTGCGAGCTAGATTTTGTTTGTTTTGGGGGATTGACTTAGGAAGTCTCTAATTGGTTTGTGAAATTTACCAAGAAGAAAAGCTCTCTTTTAATTTGTGAAGACGAGCCCTTAAAACCTCCAAAATGATTCCTGATCTCAACCTGGTATAAAAGCTAAGTTGGTTCGAGATTATCCTGTGTAAAATCTCATCTTAGTTCCTGAGTTCAACCTGTTGTAAAAGCTCAGTTGGTTCGATATTAGCCTATGTAAAATCTCATATTGGTTTGGAGGTCAACTAGTGTAAAACCTTTATCCAAATAGAAGGATAACCAACATAAAATTCATATTGGTTTGGAGAATAGCAAACATAAAACTCCATCTTGGTTTAAGATCATCCAGTGGAAAATCTTTGTTTGGTTTAAAGGGTAGCCACTATAAACTTTGTTTGTTGTTTGGTTGGAATTTAGGCTTTAAAATTTATTTCCTTGAAAAATAAGTTTCATAGGAGCATCCTTCTAAACGCTCTCAAGTTAGTGGATACTCTCAAGAAGAATTGTTGGGTACAAGAATAAGCCAAGTTATTAGGGCAAACCTACATAAATCTCAGGTTTTTCTCTCTTTCTCTTATCTTTTTTACTTTTTCAGTTTTTTTCTTTCATTTTCACATCTATCTTTTTTCCACCGCATATTTACTTGTTTGCTTTTACAAATATTTTTAAACTCTGATATTCCAAATGATTTTGTTTTCTATCAATATTTTTTAAAACCTTCATAATTCTCCCCGTTGTGTATGGAGTCACATGTATAACCAGTACTACAGAAGTAAATAGGGAAATGATGAACATATTAACTCATGAATATGAACTCTTTAGAATGAATCTTGAAGAAAATATTTATGGTATACTAAAATGCTTTATCCACATAGTTAATCACATGAGAACCCTTGGAAAAGTTTTTCAAAACTAGGACTTGGTTGTAAAAAGTACTTAGATGCTTAAACTGCATTTGACAACTCAAATTCATTGCGATTTATGAATATAAGGATTATTCATCGATGAACTTATTCTCACTAAATTATAGGAACATGAAATAGAGATGAAAAAACCTGCAGAAGACGAAGAACAAGAAGACCTCGACGCTTAAAAGTGAAGAAAGAGACTCTGATTCCAATGATGAGGAAATGGATTTGATTGTTTAGAACTTCAAAAGATTCATGAAACGTGAAAAACAACAAGAGGAGAAAAAGAGCAAAGGAAGGTCATAGTTTACTCAAATATGCTTCCACTGTGAAAGAAAAAGAATCAGGAAAAGAATCGGAATCAAAAGAAGTTCAAGAAAGCTCAAAAGGAAGAAAATGAATATTACATTTTCAGGGACAACAACGACATGGACTACTCATATGAAGAAGAAGCTAATATGTGTCTCATTCTAGATCACAAAGATAATGAGGTGACTTACCACTTTTTTTATCATGACTAATTTCGTGTTTGTAAGAAGTTAAATAAAGAAATAAGTAAGTTAAAACAACTTGTTCTACTTATAGAAAAGCTAATTCTTCCATTGAATTTGAAAATAAAAACTTATGGAAGAAGTGGAAAATCTTAGAGAAAGACAAAGAGTTTTATCTCAAGTCTCTTCCTCTTATCATAAAGTATTAGATGAATCTGACAAGTGTAGTCAATGTGATATTTGTAAAATTAAAACAAAGATTTGCATAGTACACTCAAAAGATTTAACTAAAGGAAAAGAGAACTTGAATCTCCTTCTTGAAAATAAAAAAGCATCATATAATAAAGCTGATCAAAGTTATGAACCTGATGATAATGTTAAGAAGTTTGATAAAATTTTCCATGCTTAACAAATCCTTAAATGTAAAACTTTTAAATGAAATTATTGCAATAAAGATGACTGTGTTTCTTTTCTTTTTTGATTAAGAAAATTCATGAAAGTAAAGATGATCATCCTCCTTCACACTTTTATAAAAAGTGCTAGGAACGCAAAATGAAAAATATATCTACTGCATCTTTATGCAAATATGATCCTCATGAAAAATCTAGTGGGAATAATTATCAAAATAACATCAAAGAACCTAAAATGATTTATGTACCTAAATTTAAGACCTAAGTTTTTGTGCATGAATGCTTTACAGTATCAAACACTAAGTGGTATCTTAATAGTGGTTGTTCAAAGCACATGACTAGAGATAAAACTATATTCTCCTCTTTCAGTCCCAGAAAAGGAGGCTTTGACTCCTATGGTGACAATAACAAAGGGAAAATCATTGTTATTAGTATCATTGGTAAGTTCCCTAATCCGACAATTTGGGAGGTTTTTTAGTTGATGGTTTAAAGCATAATTTACTAAGCATTAATCAATTATGTGACAAAGGTAATAGTGTAACCTTTGATTCTTCTAGATGTAGGGTTATCAAATCAAATATGATCAAACCTTTTTTTACCAGATCTACAACTGAAAACACCTATACCATGAATCTAAATAAGATTCCTTCAAATGATGTTTTTCTTCTAAGTAGCGTGGACGAATATTGGCTATGGCATATGAGAATAACCCATATCCACACAGACCACTTTAAAAAGTTGGTCTTCTTGGATTTAGTGATTAGAATGCCAAACTTATGCTTTTAGAAAAGTTGATTATGTGATGCATGCCAAAAAAGGAAACAAGTAAGGGCCACTTTTAAATCTAAAAATATTGTTTCTACAATTCGGCCATTACAACTTTTGCACATGGATCTTTTTGGCCTATCCAAAACCAAAAGTTTTGGGGGTAATATTTAAGCCCTTTTATTTTTGGATGACTACTCTTGTTATACATGAAAATTATTTCTATCTCAGAATATAGATGCATTTGCCGCCTTTTAAACACTTGGCAGGATTTTCCATAATGAAAAAGGATTAAGCATTGCATCGTTCAGAAGTGACCATGGTGGTGAGTTCCAAAATGAGAAATTCATTTTTTTTAAATTAGAATGTCATTCAGGATACTTTTTCCACTCCATGAACTCTAAAACAAATTGTTGTAGTGGAAAGGAAGAATAAATCTCTAGAAGATCTAGCGAAGACGATGCTCAATAAGAATAACCTTCCTAAATGATTTTGGGTTGATGTTGTAAAAACAACTTGATATGTAATGAATCATGTCTTGATAAGACCTATTCTAAAGATAACTCCCCTATGAGTTGTATAAAGGAAGGAATCTGAATATTTCTTATTTACATGTCTTTGGATGCAAATGCTTTGTCCTTAATAACACAAAGGATAATCTTGGGAAACTTGACGCAAAAGCTAATGAAGGTATATTCCGAAGATATTCCACTTATATAAAAGCTTTTAGAGTTTTTAATAAAAGATCCCTGACAATAGAATAATTAGTTCATGTTATCTTTGAAGAATCTAACCTCTTGTCACTAGAGGTATAAGTTATTGATTATGCAGGTATCCTTGAGAAAACATCTATGGAAGGTGATGATCAAGATAAGTATCAAAATCAAGATGAAGAGGAAGATCAAAGTATAAATGGAGGTACTCAAGCTGAAGAAGCAAACATAGAAAATAAAGATATACCTAGAGAATGGAGGGCTGCTAACGATAATCCAATTCAGAATGTTATTGAATATATTTCTAAGGGAGTTACAACTCGATAAACCTATAGCAAGGTATGTAACCATATGGTTTTTGTTTCCCAAATTAAGCCACAGGAAGTTGATGAGACCCTCATCGACGAACATCAACCTCTTGATATTCAATAAGAGTTAAATCAATTTGAGAGAAACAATATTTGGGAACTTGTCCCAAAGCTTAATCTAATCATGTGATTGGAACCCATTACGTATTTCACAACAAGCTTGATAAGGAAGGAAACATTTTATGAAAAAAAGAAGGACTTGTTGCATAAGGATACAACCAACAAGAAGACATAAAAATCAATGGGATTTATGCCTATATATCTTGATTAGAAGCCATAAGGATGCAACTAACTTTTTCTTGCATCATGGATTTTAAAATCTTAAAAATGAATGTAATTAAATGGTTACATATAGAAGGAAGTGTTTTTTGTTCTACCTATAGGTTTTGTAAACTTTTCCTTTCCTGATCATGTCTTCAAATTGAAAAAGGTTATGTACGTACGACATGAAACATGCTCCTAGAGATTGATATAATCATTTAAGCAAGTTTATGCTTGAAGATAATTTTCAAAGAGGAAAGGTTGACAAAACTCTTTTTATCAAAAAATCATAGCATGCCATTTTGTTAGTTCAAATTTATGTAGATGATATCATTTTTAGTGATACTAACAAATCCTTATGTAAGGAATATTTTGAGATGACGCATAAGAATTGAATCAATCATGCATGGATTAATATATGTTATATGCCTCTTCTCCTTATTCTTCTTCTCTTTCTCTATATCTACGTACTTGCTTGATGTTACTTTCCCTTCTCTCAGGAGAAGTGGTGTATACTCTCTATATTTGTCAACGGAGTTTAACCATTCTAATTCATTACTATCATTTGGTTGTTTGTCCACCTACCTGAGAGATGTGTCTCATTGTCAAAAGGGAAAGAATATGAAGCTATGTACTTGCAGGTACAATCATCTGTAGATGATCTTAGTAGGAGATGATCCTTGGTGGTTTTGATTCTGACAATATCTAATTTCATGCGGCGTTCGATAGAGTCATTGAAGATATTTGATCAAACAACCTATGATGATGACATCTATCAAAAAAGTTATATCAAGCCTCATCAAATAGAAGAAATCAAGTCCCAAATGAAGTAGCAAATTAATGGTGAATCTAACAAGAGATCTTGAAGTTTCAAGGTTGTGAAATAGAGGAAGTGTGAAAACTCATATGATCATGTGTTTGAGTGATAAATGTAATATAAAATTAAAAGAGTATCTCTCAAGATACTAAGACAATTCTCACATAAACATTAAAATGTTTTTGAAGCCTTTATGGTTTTTATAAAATCACCCGGAATTGTTTTACATAAGTAACTAGGTGGTTACTAACTTGAATAAATATTTAGAAGTTTGATTGACACTGGATAATCGACTAGCACATTAGAATTAAATCAATTATCTCTTTTGTAATGCCTCCTAATTGTTTATGAGAGCTTTTAATCTATTAGTGAGGACGAATTTGAAAACGTCCAGTATTTGACCTACATAATCAATTAGATCTAGCTCACAATCAATCATGAGCATTAAAAAGTCTATGGATCATTTTATTTTAAGGAGGCTTCTACTCCTTTCGAATTACACCAAAATTCAGATTTTTAATATCCTTTTCTTATTTTCTCTCTTTTGTCCTCTTTATATTCTTTCACAAAATTTCTTTAGTGCTTTATGAGTGAAAGATACTTAAGAGAGTTTTTGGTTGTACTGGTGCTCGTGTTTAAGTGTTTTTCATCAAGAGTGTGATTCTCATGTTTGATATATTGGGTTCTTGAGACTGTCCAAGTAAAATCTCTACTTGATTATTGAGATTGTCTTGGAATTTTTTTGTTTGGTTCTTGAGATTATCCGGTAAAATCTATATCCGGTCTGTGAGCTCAGCTATCAAAAATCATGTTTGGTTCGAGGGATCAACATGTGTTAAATCTCTCATCTGTTGTAATAAGATTCGTGAGGATATTCAGAAAAGTTTGAGACATTATTTTAGTGGAGTTCTTAAGATTTTTTTTTGAAGAGAAGAATAAATCACGTGGTTAGGCCGAACCTTTATGAATTATGGTTCAATCTCTCCATCCTTATCTCTTTATTTCGGTTGATTAATTCTCTTTCATCTATAATTTCTTTTTTCAAATTTTCGCTACTTTATTTATGAACTAACAAAAGCAATTAATTGTACTTCTTTTAAACTAATCACGACTGTACTTCACAATTCACTTCACTTGTGTTTAGAAACACTTTTTTAATAATCCTTAAATGTAAGACCCTATTTGGTATAATTTAGATAAAAATATAGATTAATTTAATAGTAAGTAGTCAAATACAATGACTATTTGATAAATTTATTTCTTGTGTATATGGATAATGAATGCATATAACTTAAATAAATAAAAATTTCTCAACCAAAATGATCTATTAATATAACAGTTTTTCAACTACATACTTTATCCAACATAACATTTTAAATGCCATCAAAAATATTAATACAATTGCTTCCAACAAAAATTCTCAAATACTGATTATTCTGCATAAATATACTAGTTTTTGCAAGTCTTGTGTAGATTAGTCACAGTTTAATAAAAAAATAAATAAATTATTTAATCAAGATTTAACCTAAAAAATATTTTATGAGACTCTATTATCTATAATTTAATTCCAAAAAGTTTGAAGGCTTGTTTGATTGTCCGTCTTATACGTCTTCAAAAACGATACTCTATAAAATCCAAAATATTGAAATCAATCTTTGTACAATATAGTATATCCTTTAATTATAATGAATTGATCTAATTGAGAAGCATTTGACACAATGTCTATTTTGAAATATTAATAGAGTCGTTGACATGTTTGTGAGCAGCTTACAAAGATGAATTCGATCCTTTAGTCATTATTATAAATATAAAGAAATATTCCAAACATGAAACATTTTGTATGCAATGATCTTACGCTGGTAACAAATAAAACAAGCTGATTTGAGATGAGTAGAAATTTGCAGAGAATATATGCTTTAGTGGATCATTATCTATTTCAACGAAAATTAGTGGCCACCATTTGAAAATGAGAATTCCTTTGAAATTTGGTGCATTATGCATACACAACAGCACATACCTAGTGGCTTTGTTTGAAATTGTATTGGGGGAATCATGTCAAAAGGATTTTGATGCTAGCACTAGTCTTTGTATTGGTCTTCCATCCATGATAATCTCTAGTGCACTAAGCCAAATTAAATGGCATAATACTTAAGTTAGGTTTTGAGTGGTGTTGCCTATTCCCACTCACTTTACTTCCTCAAAAGACCAAAAGATAAAAAAAACATTCAATCTTTCTAGTATGCAAAAAAGTTATTCCTCTCCCCCACAAAAAAACATGAATAAGGAACAAAGAAAGTGATTGCTTTTCAATTCACTCTTCCTCCTTTTGAGGGCACACACATGACTCACACATATTCTTGATGAGTTGAAGAGTGTATTGAGAGTGTGAATGTGTGTTTGTATGATGAGTAATGAGTAGAAGTTGTTCATAGCCATTAAGAGAGAATCCTCATGAAACCCTTTGTGGGGAGAGAGAGAGAGAGATAGAGGATAGGATTCTCTTTAGCTACCTCCAAAATTGCCAGACTTTATGGCTAAGTCAACGAGAAAGCTGAACCTTTTTTAGTGTGTTAGGGAACCTCTACTCTCATGGTGCTTCCCACTTTTCTAATTGTTCAACATAGTATAAGATACTATACTTATATCTTTTTAATATATTATTACTTCCACACAATTAAAGAGATTCATTACACAAATTGATTCTCAATATTATAAATAAAAATAAAATATTCTTTTAAAATTGTAAAACAAAATATCATTCAAAATATTTTCTTTTAGAAAATCATATAAGTTTAATTTTAGTGGTGCACCAAATATTATGATGGTGCAATTTTAGTCTCCAATCATTCGACAAACGAATCTCGAAATCCAACTCAGTTTAAATAAAATTAAGATATTATTATTTGATATCAGAATTAATTTTTAAATTGAATTAGTGAAAAAAATCAAGATATTATTTTCTTAAATTTTGTTTATAAAAAAAATATTTTTATAGACAATAAATATATATTTATATATACAGATCTGCTGTTTATTTATCGAATATGAAAACTAATCATTTTTTCATTTTAAAGGATATATTAGTAAATGTGATCGTTATTCCTATACAAATAAGCAAAGATATTATTCACAAACATTATCTACGAAAGAGAACAGCGAAACAACGTTGGTTTTTGTTAATAATGATGTCATATGTATTCATAATGAAACAAGTCAAACCTAATCCATAATACATTCTGTGTGGGTCCATATGTTCGAGATTGAGCAAATGCATGTCTTTTTCTTCCTATTACTTTAGTTTGTTGTGCTTAGCTAGATTGCTTGTTTGCACATCAAAAGCCTGTCGAAACTAAATATGAGAAGCTTCAAGTAAATCTTTGGCAGACAAGTTCCATTGAGTCTCTAATATTCATGTCATTAGAGTGAAGTTATTTTCATCTTGTACATGCATTTCTTTTGTTCTTTACTCTGTCTGTCATATAGTTATTATTGAGGAGACTCTTTTATTCATTGACATCATTGAGGACACCCTAGCATCCAACATCTCCCTCACGAAATTAGGGGAAGAAAATTAAAGAAAAAAGCTCGTTTCAATAATAGCCTTTGACAAAGAAAAGGTGGAAATAGGAAATAGAATAAAATGTGTCAACATAAAGAACAAATGGATGTTAAAAAAATTGAAAACTTTTCATAAAGGAACATTTTTTCAAATTATATTTAAATTGAGATTTTTCTCTCTTTGTAATCTCATTTCCCCTTATTGTTTCATAAGGATATATTGCCCTCATCTCGTAGCATTGTAGAGATTGGGCAGACAAACATTGACATAAATATTTTTTCTGATAGATTTGATGTGAGGCAAATCCTAAATGCCATCATGACGGATGCACGAGGGACATTGATGTACTGGAAACAACATCGGAGGATGGGGGATTGATGACCGAGGAGCCAGAGGAGGCAGATGCGATGTAGTCCGATATACACAACAATGCATTAGTATATAATAGTAGTATTATGAATTGTATTTTATTTTGACATCATGCTACTTTATCGCTATTCTCGACTTCTTTGTCATTTATTGATCTTTTATTTATATACATTTTTGGACTATCTAGATTTATGTACGTCATTGTTTGTATATTGATTGTATGGTTTAAATCTCGTCATATAACATGATACATAACGCTTATAAATCTTCATCCGAATACACGTAATCAAAACATAATATGAAACATCCTGGTCTGATACGTTAGGGAGATGTAACTCCGTAAAATAAACGGAGATGCATCTTTGAAATATTTTAACGTTCAATCAGAATTTGGTGCGTCCAGAGATGCATCTCTGGAATCTGGGGGCATTTAAGTATTTTCGCATGGTGGCTAAGAAACATATAAGATGCATTAAGAAATTCCCTTATTATTTTGAGGATATTAGGGTTCGCAAAATGAGTCGTATGTAGGTCTCATCTATTTAGTTTGTAAAAGTCTCCTTGCCACCCACTTGGTTTGCAAAGGTTTTCGGGTCGCTTCCTCTACTTTATATCACTTTGTTTTATAGCAAGACACAAATTTAAATGTAACGATCATAACCACTTGTCAATTTTAGGTTTAGGGATAGTTAGACCCTCTACTTTGTCTGTCCCACCTCATTTTTTGGCAGTGTTGGTCTAAATGGAAGGAGAGATGCATATTATGTTTCTCATGCTAGGAATAATACATTAATGAAAAGAGGCAATAAAATATTCACACAAATAAGATAACAACATCAAATACGATAATGACAAGTCGATACTATTTTGAAAAATTAACATTATTCATGTTGGAATCATGTTCATGTCAAATATCTACTTGACAAAACATGTGTGAGATACCAAACACGAATAAAAAAGGTCTTACATAAGAGATATTAGTGTCACTTAGGGAATTAATCCAATTTTTTTATTTGTAGTGAAAGAAAAATTTATCAAAAATTAAGAAAGATAACTAGATATTCAGTCTAATAAAGGGGATTTCTCCTCCCATCTTTAGCGGTGAAGAGCCACCCTTAGCAAATCTGAAAATTCCATTAGAATAATACATATATTAACTTCCAGACGCTTCTCATACACACCAAAACACTTCGTAAGTGAGTCACCCTCCATTTTTTTTTAAAATGCTATAGAAGTTAACCTCCGTAGTGATGGAAGAGTGAGTTCGTAAGTTAAGTTCTAGACTAACCCAATGGACACATTTTTAGCTCATGATAATATGTTTATTTCACAAATTAGAGGATATTACAGAATTTAACTTCCGTATTAACCCTTGGGATAATAAATTTCTTTCATGGCAGTATTTTTGTTATAAATTTGAAACATTTTAACAAATCTTAGATAATTCAATCAAATCATACATTGATCACAAAATACAATCAAAATACCATATATAATTCAATCAAACGATACATTGATCATAAAATACAATCAAAATGCAATATATAATTTAATAAAACCATACACTTATGTAATTCAATCAAAATGATATGTATTAAGTCAAAATGCAAACCATACATTATTCATAAAATACAAAGAGAAAAGTCAACTATTGGGTATATCCGACCCCTTGGTTCCTCTTCTACCTCATGTACTGTAAAGCATTCTGTGCCTCAGCTATCATGGCCTTTACAGTGGCACTCCCAGATGTGCCTTCACGAAACTCACATATCTCTCTATACACACTCGCCTAATAACACAATACACTTACAGATAGGCAACACATCAATGACATGATCTTCCCTAGCCTGCTCCTCCTATAATATCTCTTGATGAGTTGACCTAACTGGCTTTCCCTCTGCATCCAGTGTCAAGTAAGGGTGTGACACTTTAAAAAATCATTGGATGCATCCGAATTTAGTACTTCACTGCTGAGAAGCTGGCAGACTACGTACATACTCTAGGATTAACAAATCATATTGCTCTACAAATATCTATTCATATTTACAGCGTGTGGGAGGAACAACAACTGTGGGGGCTCATGACTCGCTCATGTAGATGTCAATAAATCAATTGTTACCCACAAGCCATACATCCATAGTAGAAGGATATCTCGTCGAATGGGCATATCTCACGATGATCGCCGTACGATGTGAAGTTTATATCATTTGCCGCAACGCAATCAAGATAAACTCAAAACATGTCGATTCCTAATTCCCACTGAGCGGGATGAAAAAAATAAGCATATGGAAAAGCCTCGTTATAGTCATCCACGTATGCCCTTCCGGAGAGGCATGGAAAGTACATGAGGATCCATGCCTTAAAATAGTTCAAATGAAATATTAGTAATGACTAACACAAGTGTTATGAAAAACTAGTAATAATAAAGGTGAAAATATATAACCGTAAATAAGGTGTTCCTGGTTGTCATCTGTCTAGTCTTCCATAAAAAAACTTCACCTAACTTTGAGTACAGGTAAACCAAACAAGAGCCCCCCAGTTGTATTTATGAATCATCTCAAAGTTGATGAAGTATCTCAGGTAGACGAAATTGACATAATATGAACTTTTGTTCACAAATATGGATGTGATAACCATATATAAGAGGTATGACCTCAATTCACATACTCTATGACATGTTACATGTGCATCATCATCATCAACCTCAACTACATCATCCAAATGACATATATACAACCTCTTTAGAAATTCAAACCTAGCATGACATCCTCTAATGCCCTTTATCTCCTGTTGGGCATCACCTGGGTCATCTCCCAAATATCACACCATCATCTATAATGCCTAAGGTATTGTGAGTATAAACTAGTTTAAAATTATTCCCCTGGTCAAAAGATGCAGGAGGGATGACACATCTTCAAGTGTGATGGATATCTCGCTGAATGAAAAATGGAATAAATAAGTCTCTAAGTGGCATCTCTCGAGGAGAGCAGACACTAAACCATTATTTATAAAAGTATACCTAGTCCTGCATAGATCTTGCAACCTAGATAGCTGCATGACGTACTAAAACCGTGGTTCATCAGAGTATGGTAGATTCACAATCTTCCTACTATGGTTGATACATTTTAACAAATCACAGTATAGTAAAAAAAAATATATCAACGTCAAAAGTTCAAATCTTATAACATATATGTTTAAAAGAGTAAATATATTATATATATATTATATTATATATATATATATATATATATATATATAGATATATATATATATATATATATATATATATATATATAATATATATATAAATATATATATATATTATATATATATATATATATATATATATATATATATATATATATATATATAATATATATATATATATATATATATATATATATATATATATATATATTATATATATATATATATATATTTATTTTACCCCTCCATCCCACATGTTTCTAGCAGAATTATCTGCATACAGACAAAGTAATGAGGTGTTTGAGGGGCCTCCTACATAAACATCAGGAATGCTAGTAATATGTTGGACTTTTGAGGCAACAACGGAGGACTCATGTCTTTGGGAAGACAATGCCACAAACACATGAACTCCAAAAGATTATACTTCTGCATCAGAAGAAGTGGCACCTATGTATATGTTCTAGCTTTCTCCCTCCTGAAGGATGCATATTGAGCCACTCTACCATGTCTCAGTCTCTCTTGGATGTCTGACATTTTATATTTAATTAAACTAGTAAAATCATACCATAATCAAATAATTCGAACTCAAGGGACCGAACAAGTAAAATCAAATAAATAATGTATAATAGACAAAATCCAGAAGTTAACTTTTATAGCATCCTGTAACCAGAAAAATGCAGAAACTGAGCATTCCCAAATTCCATAACTTCAAACTTAAAAAAATCTACATACATGCTTCAATAAACAACATATTATGTGTCATAATGTACCATAAACAACCTATTATGCATTTAATTTGAAACTAACGCATTAAAAAACAAACAAACAAAAAAGAAATAAAGAAAATGAAAATCTTACTGAATATGCGAAGTCAATGATTTTCGATTGAATGAAGTGGATTAGAGGTTAAATGATGTCCTAGCCTTGAACGTAATGCAATATAAGTAGCGAGAAAACTTGAAAAATGATAGACATGAAGTTTGCTCACGAGCTCTATTTTTGATGCTGAGTAAAATTTTCTGAAATGAAGAAGAAGAAAAAGGGAAAGATTGACGTGTTATATAGATCAAACTAATACAAAAGTTAACCTCCGTAAAATATACAGACATTAACCTCGGTAAAAAGTATAGAACTTAACCTCCAGATATGTTCTACCCTGAGTCTGAAACTTGATTTTGATTGATTTTTGATGCATTTGAAATTTAAGTTTTTAGTTTTAAGGACATTATTAATTTTTCACTAGGTTGCACCACTAAGGGTGCGAAAAGTAATGCACCGAATGAAAGTGGTGATATGTGTTCACTAACTAGCCCAAATATAGTGGTCGTATTTAATAGCCCAATTTTTTCCTTCATTTTCAGTCAAGTTCCAACCCAAACAACCTGAATAGGGGCGCAGAAGTGCATTTAGCTTCATATATCAAATGTTTCAAAAATATTTTTAACTTTAGCAATACTAAAAGCAAAGTTTTTTATTTTTTATTTTTAAATCACATATTCTCTTCAAGGCAAATAAAAGTCCAGAAAAGTGTGTTAGTTTTTATGATGTTTTAAAATTTAAAAGATTCGGTTTGAATATTTAATTAAAATATTTTTGTTTTCAAAAGTTTTGGTCAAATATTGATATCTTCAAACCAAAAGTTTTCAAATTTAAAGTATTCTTTGAGTATTTAAACCAATTGTTTTGAAAATACAAATTTCTAAGTAATTAATAGTTTTGATATTTAAAATATTCGGAAATTCCCAGTAACTTTGTTGTTTTGATTATTTTGGCCATTTAAGGAATATGTTAAGAAAAAAAAATGTTTTTAGTTATTAAAACAAAAGGTATTTTAAAAATGTGGAGATATAAAATAAAACATTTAAAAAAAATTGTACTTTTTTTTCACTTCTTAAATCCTTCCAAAAATCTTTAAAATTGATAAAAGTTTATTCTGAATTTGAAAATACAAACACTTAAAAACATCATCCTAATTCTAGTATCCGAATACACATGTAACCTTCCTCTTCTCCTCACTTTATTTTTTGGTTTAAGTTGACAATTTTTTTATCCGACATTCTAAATAAATTTGAATTATATAATTTAAACCAGAATTCAAAAAATTATCAACTTAAACAAGAAAAAAGTGATTGAAATAAAATGTTTTGTGTTATAAGATTATTCGGATAATTGCTTTGAAACTTTGTCATATTTAAAATTTATAGTTTGTGTAATGTTGCTTATAAGCTTATATATTAAAAAATATATAGAAGATTTTTTAATATATTTTATATGTTTCTTAAACATCATACAAAAATTTAAAAATGTCTCTCAGTTTTTAAAAATACATTTTTAAACGTATTCAATAGACACAATTCATTCATTTATTATTTATATTTTAATTTTATAAATAAATTTATTTATTTCGAAAATATATCTTCGAAAAGTTTTCATGGAAGTTGAAAATCTGCTTAACAAATATAATGTTCATTTGTTTTTGCATAATTTGTATATATAATTACATCTTTAAATTTGTATAGATAATTACGATGAAATAGTCGAGTTTCTCAATGTAAATGCTTCAAATGTAAAATTTGTTTATGAAAGAAGCAAACAACCAGTTTCATTAGGCATAACTATAAATGATCAGAGCAACTTAAAATTTAAGGTATGATAACTTCATTCTTAATACAAACTACTTTGACTATATCTTAAGCGTATTTAGTAAGATATATCTTTTGATTTTTTTTCATACAAATTATGAGATATTAGTGATAATCTTGTGAATGATATATAATGCATGAGATTATACCATGGCCGGTTGAAATGATTATGGAGAAAATGGTTGAGAAAGAGCTAGTGAAACAAGGGGTGGTGAAGCTTGTTAGTACATTAAACAAGAGAGAACAAGAGATTTTAAGATTATACTTTGGACTAAATGTTTCTTAAATTTAAAGATGTAATCATATTCACAAATTATACAAAAATAAATGCCACATTCTATTTGTTAAGCAGATTTTCAACTTCTAGAAATATATTTTCAGAAACTCAAAAAAAATATTTTTGAAGTCTCTATTTTTCAAATAAAATCACTAAAAATAATTTTGAAGCATATCCAGATGATTTGAGAACGGTCAGATTGATTAGGAAAAATTCTCGAACTATCTAATTGATTAAATCAAGTGCTTAATCGATTAGATAAGAGGGAAAATAAGTATATAATTGATTATGAAAGTCTTTTAATGAATGATAACTGTTGGTGCAAAGGTAGAATAAAAGATGAATATTCTATTAAGAGAATGACGGCTACAAAACATGATAAAAGTTACAATGATTGTCACCCTATTTATAAGCTAAAACTAGGGTTACTAGAATATAATAAAATACTAAAATACCCTCTAACAAACTTAGGGGCTAAGAAAATAGTAAAACTAATAAATATGAATTACTTCTAATACCATCCCTTAATTCATATTCCATCAAAACTTGTAACACCAATTCCATCCCTTAATCTGAGGAATTGATCAGTCTTGATAGCTTTCGTCAGAACATCTGCCAACTGTTTCTGAGTGTTGCAGTGTACAACTTCTAACACTCCCCTCTGAACTTGATGTCTCAGAAAATGATACTTGGTCTCAATGTGCTTGCTTCTCCCATGTGTAGCACCTAAAATTTGCACCTATCATTGTACATACATTTTCATATTAGGTCATAGCATATCATGGTCCATTGCATAGCATTGCATTGCCTCTTTTGCCTCAAGTGCAAGCCAATCAAGGAATTAGGTCAAACTGATCAGGAGATCAGTCAACCAAGCAAGCAAGTGCATTTCTCAAGGAGCCAAGGCCCTAGGGTTGGTCCAACATGTTCACATGACTTGGGGATCCATTTGAAGTGTTCAAGTCAAGGGTTGAAGGCTCAGAGGTCATCAGTTCATACACAGACAGTCAAAAACCCAAGACAATCAATAGTCAGTCAAAGCAGTGGATGGTGGCCATTCTTGTAGAATTTGGGCACCATGATCAATAATCAAGAGTTCATACAACTTGGGACACCTTTTGAAGACAAGTTCTCAAGGAATTAGGGTTTGGAATTCATCAGAAGATGCACAATCAGGCAGAAACCCTAAAAGTCAACTATTGGTCAACTGTCCATTTAATCAGTGATTTGATGAATGGAAATGGTTTGAGAGATCTTATTCATGTCCAAATAGTCTTCATATATCATGTCAAACACCATCATGGAAGAATTTGAAGCCAGATCAAAAATTTCCCAAAATGGAAACTGGACCTGTAACTGAAACCTGCCATAAATGGAAAGTCTTGATCCTCAAACTTACATCATGATACAAGCTTCAAATGAATTTTTTCCCAACATGAAAGTTGAAGATCTTGTTCTCCCATTTCCAAAAAGTCCAAGAACTCTCAATTCCCATGTGTGGTTGGCAAGTTATGATCGAATCGATTTCAGAAAATCTTGAACTTCAAAGGGCCATATCTCTCAAACCGTTTGGCCAATTTTGGTGCGGTTTTTTCCTACAAGTCAAATTTGATCCCCTCTTTCCAAAAATATAAATTTCATGAGCCAAAACTTCACCAATCAAAATGGCATTTTTTGACCTATCTCATTTAAATGCAAGTTTGACCAATGTTTGACTTTTTGATATAAACATTTTTTTACCATTTGGCCAATTGGAATAGCTCAGAAATGTCATTTAAAACATGTTTGCAAGCTCAATTATGCAGTACATGAAGCCATTCTTTAACTTGCTTGAAATTTGGATAAAAGGACACTTTCACCATGCTACTCCATGCTTGCATTTGAACCATGCCTTGGTACCTTCAAACAGAGTTTATACTGATCATTTTTTGTCAATTTGAGACCTGATTAGCAGCCTAACCAACAGCAAAACAAGAGGCCATGTCCTAGTTGCTTAAGAATGGGCAAAAGTACATTTCATCCATACTTCCAAACCATGCTTTGTACCATGAGATAGCAGCCTTGTCCACCAATTTTTCTGTGATTTTTGAGCACACTACTAGCAGCAAAACCAGTAGAAATTCATGGATGCTAAAAACCACTTTGGCCATTTTTTTTATCAAAAAGCTGTCACAACTCCAACAGCAGAGGCTTTGCATTACCACTGGCTGCAACCAACAAACCAGCAGAAAACCATGGTTCTTTCACTCTCTTAAGCTTCATCTTTTAGCACTGTCAAGAACCAGCAAAAAAAGCCTTGCATTCACTCCAAAAAGCAGCAGAATTTCATTCACTCCAAAAAACACATCTTGGATTTTTTTCATTTTTCTGTCAAAAAGCTCAAAGAGAACCTGAGCCTGGCATTTTGTTGGCTTCAACATCCATTTGAACATCATTTTCCTGTCAGTACAAACCACTAATTGCGACAAGAACACAGCAAACAGAACCATTGTGCATTCATTCAAACTCACCTCACTTGCATTTACCAAAAAAACTGTCAAAGCTCACAATGGACTAAACCTGAGCCTTGCATTGTGCTTTCAAACCCTGCTAGCCAACATAACACAACCACCTTCATTCATTTTCTAAACATCACCTCATCTTGACATTTATCAAAAACCTGTCCAAGAACTTCCAAAACCAAGCCTTGCACTATATTTGGACCATCCATTCATCATCACCAGCCCTGCCATGGTAAACCAACAGCAGACATAACAGACTTCATACATGCTAAAAAACTCACCTTTCGTGCCTTTATGATTTTCTGTCCAAATATTGGCAAAAAGACAAAACCTGGCCTTGGCTTGAGGCAATGTTTTCCACCATTTCCTGTCATAAAAAACCAGTAAGAGCAGCCATAACCAACAACATCACTCATTCCAAAAACCTCACTTTGACACCTTTGCAAGAAATCAGTCTAAACACCAAAGAACCAAGACATTGCCTTGCCACAAAAACAACACATCAGGACATGATTTCCTGCTGCTGTAAACAGAAGTAGCAGCCTTATAGCACAGAAAATCACTCTCCAAAAAAACCTCACTTTAGCATTTATCAAAGAAACCTGTCAAACCTCCAAAGGACAAACTTTGCCTGGCTTAAAACAATGTCCAAGCAACATTGTGGACCTGTTGCAACCATGTTGCTCCACCTATAAAAGCTCCTTGCAGCACTGTTCTTGCAGCCACCATTCCATGACAGTCAAGCATTGAACTCCACTCCAAGCATCCACAAGCCAAAGCATCTTCATCATTCACCAAGGCATAGCTGAAGCTTCAACTGTTTCACTTCAAAAGCATCAAACAGCCATTGCATCTCATCTGCCTTCCCAATTTGGTAAAAATTCGACCTCCCTCTTTTGTCAAATTGATACATGCTTTGGATAGGTCTTTCTATGCTGGTTGTCATGATGCTTTTACTTTTTGAAATGGATGTGTATTCATGAAGATGTGGTGAGATGAAGTTTGATGCTCGAAATGTTTCCATTGATTTCTTGTTGTGTAGCTCAAATTAATGAAAACCAATGTTAGGATGTTGTTGTATGTTGTTTGACGATCACAATGGTGTAATCAATTGACATTTCTGGAGAACTTTGAAAATCACGATTTGGGATGGTGATGAACAGTGAAACCCTAGCCTTTGAATTGCCCAGATTTTCCCCCATTTTCGTGCATGCATGGTTTTTCTTCCAACAACCAATTAAAACATTTCCCTGTTGTGGCCAAAACGGCATCGTTTAGATTAGTGGATCCCAATATTACCAAAATGCCATTCTTTCAATATTAATTCAATTAATTTCTTCATGTTATTTCATTTTGATATCCCATCTTACAAAAATCATAACTTGCTCATTTTTGATCCAAATTCAATGGGATTTTTTGTGTTGTGTTCATCATGACCTCTAGTATTTTATCATTATTTTTCCAGAATTTTTGGATGAGTGGTTTTTAAATGTTGCTAGGGTTTGTGACATGTGACCAAGTTTTGTACACTTTGCCAAAACATTTGTGAAATGATGAGAATGTATCCAATGGCTCCCAATTTTTTGTGCTTAAACTAGACACACTCATGGTGATTTTGGTGTAGAGTTTGTGAATTTATCATTTGTGGTTTGTGAGTTATGATTTTTTGAATTAGGGTGTGACAATTTGTGTCACACCATTGATGTCCAACTTCATGATTTTCATAGCCATGCGTCTTGACCTCCAATTGATCTGATATTTTGCATGAACCTACTCTTGTATGTCTAGTTTACATGTGAATTTTCTTGGATTTATTTGTGGCATTTCCTAATTGTTTGAGATTTTCTCCCCTGCCTAGTCAATTGTTGACTTTGTGTGACACATGTTCCCATTTCATTTGTGAAATTCTCATACTTTATTAGATGGACATGAAATTTTACATGAGATAACTAGACATCCTCATCTTTGCCATGGTTTTAGTCCCATTCATTTATCATACACCATTTCTGATTTATGATTTTTCTAAGTTGATGCATGTTTGGTTGACTTCTTTGAGCATGTTCAAAATTGCTTTGACTTTCTGATTTTCATTGACTGCCTTCCACTTGTCCAAATGGGATGAAATTTGACATGCTTACCATGCTATGTGTTAGGAGTGACCATGATTTATTTGGTGATTTTTGGAAATGTTTTAGTTTGCTTTTGATGCAAGTCTTGCTGTTGACTTCTATGAGCTTCTGTTTGCCATACCTTGACCTAATTTGTTCATGAAATGATGATGATGATGGATATGAATGTGAACCCAATTGGGTTTGTTTCTTGAATGTTTAAACTTGACTTTGATTGGATATCCTTTGCTGTCTTGACTTTCTCATTCATTTTTGACCCTAGGCTCGCCCTAGTGGTCCTGTTACTCACTTTTGAGCTTGTGTTTTCAGGTTGACCAACAAATGGCCATTGAGACCAATTCTTTTTGATTGAGCCTGCTTAAATATCATTGTCTAACTTGTTTGTTTTGTAGGTGGCTTGGCTCACATGCCTTGAGCCTTGTGCCTTGCACATTCACTTGCTCGTGTTGACTGGTTGATATCTGTTTCATTTTGATTTAACTTTGACTTGTGTACTAATTGTGCTTGACTGATTTCAGGTACTTTTAGTTGCTTAGTTCCTTGTGAACTTTTTGCTTTGCTTTGCTTGTATAAGCAATTTGCATTGAGGTATGTCTCTTTTACTTCATGTAGTCTGGAAGACCTGGCCTGTTACTTGGCCAGGCAACTGTCTGAAGTCCTCCTTAAGAGGCAATGTTTGTGACTGTTTACTTTTGTCCTTGCATAGAGTCAAAGTCCTCCTAAGTGAAGAGGCAATTGGTGGAAGGTAGGGATATGCAATCTATCCCCCACTATTCAGTGTGTCATCTGCTTTGCTCACACCACTGTGTTGATGCATTGCAGATACAAACCCAAGATCTTGTACAACTGTACAGTTGAGTCAGTCTTAAATGTGTAGAAGGGTTCCCACTTTCTGAACCCACACATTCTTGTCTTAAGCTCTCCCAGGCCAGGGATAAGAGCTGTGAAGTCTTATCTTCACTCACCTTTCATCTGCTTCACCTTAGCCCCTCAATGGCAAGGTTAAGAGCACCATTCACCTGTACAGTTGGCCTCAGTGCCTAACCCTTGTGTGAGCCACTTGCTTGTGTATAGTGTGTGCTATCTGTGCTTGTAGGATTGTTTGACTTGCTTCCTGTGCAAGTTAGGATTGTTTGACTTGCTTCCTGTGCAAGTTAGGATTGTTTGACTTGTTTCCTGTGCAAGTTAGGATTAGTTTAGACTTGCTTCCTGTGCAAGTTAGGTTTTGCTTGGCTTGCTTCCTGTGCAAGTTAAGTGTGTGTGTGGCTTGCTTCCTGTGCAAGTCATGCTTAGGATAGGTTGGCCCTTGTGCCATTTAGCTAGAAACCTTAACTTAGGGTTGATTTTGCATGACAACATCTAGGCTCGAGTCGTAGTCTCCCTAGAGTTGTGTCTCCCTCTGTTATCTGGTTAGGCTAGTCCTTTATCCCTCTGTAGGGGAACTACATCGCCCTGATCTTCATACCAGATGAAGTATGTAGGCAGGAGATTGAGCTGATCTCTCCGGGCGCCCTTTTTTTTTGTGTGTGTTGTATGACAGTTGCTAGGCTCGAGTGCCTGACTCCTTAGCAATCTGTTGTCTGTCTGTTTGAGTGCGTGTTTGACAGTTATAGGCTCGAGTCCCCGACTCCCTATTAACTTGTTGTGTTGTTGTGCACTTGGAAGCTGATGTAAGTCCATCGAGTGGCATTTGGGTTCCAGTGTGTGTGGGTTTGTTGGTTCGGATGCTGATGTAAGTCCAGTGATTGGCAGTCAGGCTCCATGTTTGCCTTCTTGTGTGCGTTTTGGTTCGGATGCTGATGTAAGTCCAGTGATTGGCATTCAGGCTCCACGTTTGCCTGTGTCTTGTTTTGTTTGTGTGCGTGTCAGCCGAGCTACGAATGCTCTGATTCTTCTCTCGTCCGAGAAGATACGTATGCATAGGATGCGATATCCTAGCGAGCATGTGTCGTCTCCCCAGTCCGAACTACTTCGACTCTGATGTCTATGCCTGATAGACTAAGTAGGCCCAGGATGCGACATCCTGCCGAGTCAGTCTCAGTCAGTCTCTTGCGTTTCTTTCAGCCAGTGTGTGTGAGTATTTGAGCAGTGTTTAGCAACCAATTTCCTTTCTTTTGTGCGTGGATCCCGTAGAGTACTACGGATGCGTAGGGGTGCTAATACCTTCCCTTCGCATAACCGACTCCCGAACCCATCTTCTTTGGTCGCGAGACCATGTTCCTTCCAGGTTTACTTCGAGCGTTTCCTTTCCCTCTTTTGGGATAAATAACGCACGGTGGCGGCTCTGTTGTGTCTTGTTTCCCGCCGGTTTTTTCGCGTGATGCGACAGCTGGCGACTCTGCTGGGGAGATAGAGAAGTTGACCTATGCTGGTCCATCTTCCCTGAGCGAGTCTCTCCTAGCGCTCTCTAGGTTAGGGTTTTGGTTGCTTTGTGCTGTTTTTTATTGCATTCATTGTATATATGTGCATTTATTGTTTGCATTTATTATTTGCATTAATGTTTGCATTTCATTCATATTCATCTGCTGTGCTGTCTGTGTTTCTCTGTTTGGGGGTGGGAGTTACTTGAGGTAAAAGGCCCAATACCCAGGCTATGAGTGAAATCTAGGAAACCTAGGAATAGAGTGATTCATGGGAAGCGGGTGGTATGGCGCCACTTAGCGGAACATTGATATCACGAGCAGTTCAGACCCTGGTGGGATATTATCGGTGCATACATCGGGTGTGCACAGGATGATATTCTGCGAAAGGTTATTTATGCTGCGTTTCTCTCGACTTTACCCTGGCCTAGACTACACCCGTGAGTGGGGAAGGGTTCATTTTAACAGGTACAGTTGGTGACTCCTGGTACTGATGGTGACTACGAGTTATATTTCTGGACGCCGGAGGTTTGACCCTGGTATTGATCAGAGGGTTCCGTTTATTTCGGATCCCTGGGCTGAATTTGAGGGTACTCGCTCAGATGGTGACTCAGTTCTCCAGACATGGGTTCAGATGCCAGCTCCTCAGATGACTTTGGGGTTTCAGATGGTTCCTCAGATGCCAGTTCCTGCCAGTCTTGGCTCCATCATTTGCATCATAGCATATTTATTTTCAAAAAAATAGTAATGCATGAAAAAAGTTAACTCGCATACGCATATCCTTTTCAGGATCATTCATGATAAGATAGCATCTGCATCCGCATCATGCATATCATACACATCCTTGCATTGCAGACATGTTTGGAAAGACTCCTCGCTTTGGTTCCCGACTGAGACAGGATTGTTGATCACGGTCCGCACCGCGACCAGACTCAACCATCAGAGAAGTATGGATCAGGTTCAGACTGAGTTGGCTGAGATGAGGGCAAACATGGCCCAGTTCATGACAAAGATGCAAGGAGTTGTTCAGGGGCAAGAGGAGCTGCATGCCTTAGCCCAGAGACTGGAAGCCGTGATTCTACCGGTCCACCGTGCTCCACCAGTGGATGTACCCGTTCATGAGAATGCTGCTGCCACTATTCTCGTCAATGATTATGCCGTGGGTGATGAATTGAGGGGGATCAGAATCAGTGAACGGCCTCTTGCCGCAGAGACTATTAATGTCAGAGCAACCCGCGCTCCGGTTCGCCATCCTGGCTCTTCAAGTTCCTCGAGTACTAAGAAGACATACTCTGGGGCACCCAAAAGGGGAGAGATTGAAACAAATGCTGTGCACCGACGGAGGAGTGTGAACAGAGGACAGTATCGTCAGGCTGCTGCTGTGACTATTCCAGCAACTCAACAGCAACAGAGAAGGTCAACTCAGCAATATCAGCATCAACAACATCGTCCTCAGCAGCAGGCTTCCCAGCAAGCCAGTACGAGTAATGAGAGGAAGAAGATCGTTTTTGATCCAATCCCCATGTCCTACGCCAAACTGTATCCCACTCTGATAGAGCGGAACTTGATTACTCCCAGAGACCCGCCACCCATACCCGTCAACCCTCGGTGGTGGTATAGGCCTGAACAGCATTGTGTGTATCACTCGGGCGCTCCTGGTCATGATGTGGACAGTTGCTTCCAGCTGAAGATGAAGGTTCAAGACCTTGTGAGGTCAGGTATTCTGATTTTGGAAGACTTAGGTCCCAATGCTAATCAAGCTTGAAGATAACAAGTCCCGGGTTGGCGCCGACTTTTTCTTCAGAAAGGTTGTTCAGAAAGCAGAAGCTGCTAATGCAAGAGATACTGACAGTTGTCATCCCCGGTGGGATCTATCACAATTGGGTCACTATGGGGTTTCCTACAGTTGTTCATAAGTCAGAGTAACAATCACTTTGTTTAAAAACCCTTCTCCCATGCCAAAAGGAGAAGTGATGACATTGTTGGCAACATTTTGTGCAATGATATTTTCATTCAATTAATTCATGTTAAAACATTTGTTTTCCATTTGTTTTCCCTTTTTGCTTTTTTGCATGAAATTGGTGATCACAAAAAAACCTTTAAAAAACAAGAATAAAAGCAATCTTTTCATCTGCATAACGATTGTCTTGTTTGTTTTTCAAAAAGCTTTCCATCTCTAAATCTTTATGCAGGTTGTTTCTCAAACCCATTGAACATAATGATCGGACGTCATCTCCCAATTTTGAATTCCCTGTATTCGAAGCGGACGAAGATGATGTTGAAAGGGATTCCTGACGAGATTTCCCGACTTCTTGAGCAAGAAAAGAAGATCACACTCAGCCGCATCTCGAGAATCGGCAGAACAGCCAACTGGGGCATTATCAAAAAAAAGAAAAAAAAGAAAAAAGAAAAAGAAAGAGGAGGGTGCAAAATCAAAAGAAATCAAAAGAAAGCAAAATCAAAAGCAAAATCAAAAGAAGAAAGAAAGAAACAAAAAATAGCACCCTCAAAGTCCCAAGTTGGCTGATGCTGAATTCGATCGAAAGGAGGAGATCAACTGCCATGTGTCATGGACAGTCATATCAGCAGAGAGTGAAAAAGCATTCGACAAGAAGATCAAGCCTCGTGTGTTCCAAGGAACCTTGTGCTCAAGAAAGTCTTGTCTTTTGTATCCGATTCCAGGGGCAAGTGAACCCCCAAGCTATGAATGTCCACATGTTGTCAAAAGAGCCTCTTCAGGCAGTGTTCTGACACTTACTACAATGGATGAAGAAGTTCACTCGTCCTGTGAATCCTGGTGCAGTCAAGAAATACTTCGCCTAAAACAAAAGAGAAAAGTAAAAGCTCGCTAAGTCGAACACCCCAAAGGGCGACTTAGGCAAAAAGGAGCGTCTCGGTGGATTGAAAACCCGAAAGGGCGATCCAGGCAAAAGTTAGAGACATTGAAAAAAAAAAAGGAATTTGCATCCCGCTAGATTGAACACCTCACACTGGGGCAATCTAGGCAAAAATTAGGGATTTGGCAAGTAACTGCACCTTGACAAGACTGTGCTCTATATATGTCATCCGTCAGGAATTCTCGATTCGTCGTCGACTGAAGCTCCGAATACATCGAAAATTCGGAATGGTAGAGGAAAGGTCATTATGCTCAATGTAGCCCTCTCCAATATACATCACCGATTTCAAACTTGCACAGATCTATGGAGTCTCGCCCTTTGCAGACTACTATTCCATCACATCAATTTGAGCTTTTATCCAATTATTTGCACTCTTATTTGTTTCAACTCAACAAACGTTTTGCATGTTTTAATTGATAAAGTATCATTGTTTTCAAAATAAACAAATTTTTCAAAAAAATTGTTCTTAAACAAAGTGAACGTTCACAATGATGGAAGGATACTTAGGAGACCCACAGTGCTCTCCCGGGGTGGTATGATTACCAACAGGTAAGACAATTGTTCGTATCTCGAGCATGACTGTATCTTTGTCCTGCAGAACCTCGTATGGTCTCTCCTCAGTGAGGTTGCTCAGTGCAGTGTTTGGTTGAAAGTTTTTATCTTCATGCTCCCGGCAGTACAACATTCTTCCTCCAAGTCCCTATTAGCTCTATTGTGGGGCATCCCCAGTAGAGTGCTGTTTGAGCCTTATCATGGGGCATACCTGGGGCACGTTTTTTTTATCTAACGATCTCTGGTGCAAGTGCAGTTAGACATCTTCATTCACTTACCAGTGGTAATATGAACCTTTTTGACAAGAGACCCCCTCAGAGTCCAATCAGGGGCAAGGGATAGTTGAACGGTGAAAAGACAGTGAAGGATTACGACCACGGTCCTGGAAAATTAATCAAGAAGACTCTTCAAAGTCTGATGATTGGAAAGTTTGTATGAATACCAGGAGTTCGATCCCCGTGGAGTACGGACGAGATTTGGAATACAAGATGATGGAGCAGAAAAGTCCAGAAGAGTCTGAGAGTTCTTAAAAGTGGAAAGTCAACACTATGGGTGGATGATGGATACCAGTGTTCGACGAGTCGACCGACACCCCCGTCAAACAGGCTGTATCTCCCCAGAGGATTAAGAGTGTGATCTCCCTGGCGGATTCGAGATCGTTGTCTCCTCAGCAAGCCTGAAGGTTGTCACGTCCCCAGCCCAAGCCAGTATTGAAGCTATCAGAATTATTTTCCCCTGCAGAGATACCTGTGGACAGTACCTTCTTTCCCCAGCAGATCTAAGGATTGCTTCTCCCCAGCAGGCCTATGCTTGCAGATTTCCCCAGTTGAGAATCCCCGCTGAGCGCCTGGCAGCTATTTTCCCCGGGAGTCCCCTAGTGGAGTTTATCTGTAGACCGTTGGTGTGTTCCCCAACAATTGGTTTTGTGACGCTATCATCTCCAGTATGGCCGTGAGTGCCTATCCCAAGCAGGTTTGTGGGAATTCATCTCCAGTATGATATGACGTGTTATCATCCTCAACAGAGTTGTTACTCTCACCACTATGGTTGATCTCTCCACTAGGATCGTTCTCCTCAGCAGAATGGTGTGTTTTTTCCTCGGCAAGTTCCCCGAGTGGAGCGGGTCTCATGAAATACATCTCCAGCAGTGATTCTCCTACATATGGATTGGTTGGGTCGTCCCTAATGGAGTAGCATTTATTTCTCCAGCAGAGTTCATCCTACCAGTGGATTGGACGAGTTTCTGTAGTAGACTGGTATGTGCATCCCCAGCTTGAATCTATTCTACTTGTGGATTGCGTGGGATATCCCTAGCGGAGTAACAGACATTCTCCGAAGCAGGGTTTATCCTATCTGAAGATCGGTTGAGTCTTCCTCCCAGTGAAGTCGCTTTACCATTCCCCAAGCAGAGTTCCCCGCAGAGTATTTCCCCAAGAGGAGTCTCCCCACAGAGTCAGAGTATCTGATCATTTTGGCTCCCTAGCCAGGGTTCATTTGCATTTTGCATGTAGTAATCATTGCATCTTCAAAAATTGCGTAGCATTTCCATTCCTAAATGGAGCATTACGCCATAGAAAAATTCAAACACATGCATTCATGTGTTCGAAACCCCATCAAACCGTATCCCTTGCAGAGACGGATTTTTATTCAACCTGTACAACGCATTGGCTACAGTGGCTCCAGTCAACATTTGGTGTTTATAATCCCCACAGAGGTTTATTTCCTCACCTGTTGGTGACAGAAAGTTTGTTTCTCCCCAGTGAGACCCCCTGCAAGTGTTCAGCCTAGCCCTGTCATCTTGAGAATGTCAGTATACCCTGTCAGCACCCGGGTATGTTGTTTCTTTGGTGTCGGTAAACACCATCTTTCGGTGATTTCCAGTCATGCGTAAGTGTCTGGTCTTCTTTGGTGTCGGTAAACACCATCTTTCGGTGATTTCCAGTCATGCGTAAGTGTCTGGTCTTCTTTGGTGTCGGTAAACACCATCTTTCGGTGATTTCCAGTCATGCGTAAGTGTCTGGTCTTCTTTGGTGTCGGTAAACACCATCTTTCGGTGATTTCCAGTCATGCGTAAGTGTCTGGTCTTCTTTGGCGTCGGTAAACACCATCTTTCGGTGATTCCCAGTCATGCGTAAGTGTCTGGTCTTCTTTGATGTCTGTAAACATCATCTTTCGATGTTCGTAACGTCGTCCCTCCCCTAGTGAAGATTCCTCCTCTCCGTTGGTGTCGATAAACGTCGAGTTTTTCCCGATCATCCGTTGATGATTTGGTTGTGTTCACTCTCCCCAGTAGAGTTTTCTCCTTCTCCGTTGGTGTCGATAAACGTTGAGTCTCCCTTTCGTCCTATGACGTCTGGTTGAGTTTTCTCCTTCTCCGTTGGTGTCGATAAACGTTGAGTCTCCCTTTCGTCCTATGACGTCTGGTTGAGTTTTTCTCCTTCTCCGTTGGTGTCGATAAACGTTGAGTCTCCCTTTCGTCCTATGACGTCTGGTTGAGTTTTCTCCTTCTCCGTTGGTGTCGATAAACGTTGAGTCTCCCTTTCGTCCTATGACGTCTGGCTGAGTTTTCCTCCTCTCCGTTGGTGTCGATAAACGTCGAGTTTTCCTATTCGTCCGATGATGTCTAGTTGTACCCCTCTCCATGCAGAGTTACCTCTCCGTTGGTTTCGATAAACGTCGAGTTTTTCCCAATCATCCGTTGATGATTTGGTTGTGTTCACTCTCCCCAGTAGAGTTTCCTCCTCTCTGTTGGTGTCGATAAACGTCGAGTTTTTTCCTATTCGTCCTATGACGTCTAGTTGTACTTGTCCCCACGTGGATTTACCTCTCCGTTGGTCTTGGTAAACGTCGAGTTTTTCCCATTTCGTCCGTTGACGTATGGTTGTATCCCTTCCATTCATTCATTAATGTTTGGTTACCTCTCCGTTGGTCTTGGTAAACGTTGAGTTTTTTCCCATTTCGTCCGTTGACGTATGGTTGTATCCCTCCCAGTCATTCATTAATGTCTGGTTACCTCTCCGTTGGTCTTGGTAAACGTCGAGTTTTTCCTAGTTGTCTGTTGGCATCTAGTTGTGATTTCTATCCCCATTCGTCATCGTTGTGATGTCTGGATGTGGCCATACCCTTTGACAACCAAAACAAAAAAAACAAAAACAAAATACCCAGTAATAAATATCAAACCCCAGTGGACGTTTCCATTGGTGGATCCCTGTTGTGCAAATTCTACGGTTCTTGGTATTCAATCCCTGTTTACCCTGAAAGTCTGACAGCCACTGCTATCATCCATTCGGGTTCCCAGCTGATTGAATAGGGGCAGCTGTAGCACCTAAAATTTGCACCTATCATTGTACATACATTTTCATATTAGGTCATAGCATATCATGGTCCATTGCATAGCATTGCATTGCCTCTTTTGCCTCAAGTGCAAGCCAATCAAGGAATTAGGTCAAACTGATCAGGAGATCAGTCAACCAAGCAAGCAAGTGCATTTCTCAAGGAGCCAAGGCCCTAGGGTTGGTCCAACATGTTCACATGACTTGGGGATCCATTTGAAGTGTTCAAGTCAAGGGTTGAAGGCTCAGAGGTCATCAGTTCATACACAGACAGTCAAAAACCCAAGACAATCAATAGTCAGTCAAAGCAGTGGATGGTGGCCATTCTTGTAGAATTTGGGCACCATGATCAATAATCAAGAGTTCATACAACTTGGGACACCTTTTGAAGACAAGTTCTCAAGGAATTAGGGTTTGGAATTCATCAGAAGATGCACAATCAGGCAGAAACCCTAAAAGTCAACTATTGGTCAACTGTCCATTTAATCAGTGATTTGATGAATGGAAATGGTTTGAGAGATCTTATTCATGTCCAAATAGTCTTCATATATCATGTCAAACACCATCATGGAAGAATTTGAAGCCAGATCAAAAATTTCCCAAAATGGAAACTGGACCTGTAACTGAAACCTGCCATAAATGGAAAGTCTTGATCCTCAAACTTACATCATGATACAAGCTTCAAATGAATTTTTGCCCAACATGAAAGTTGAAGATCTTGTTCTCCCATTTCCAAAAAGTCCAAGAACTCTCAATTCCCATGTGTGGTTGGCAAGTTATGATCGAATCGATTTCAGAAAATCTTGAACTTCAAAGGGCCATATCTCTCAAACCGTTTGGCCAATTTTGGTGGGGTTTTTTCCTACAAGTCACATTTGATCCCCTCTTTCCAAAAATATAAATTTCATGAGCCAAAACTTCACCAATCAAAATGGCATTTTTTGACCTATCTCATTTAAATGCAAGTTTGACCAATGTTTGACTTTTTGATATAAACATTTTTTTACCATTTGGCCAATTGGAATAGCTCAGAAATGTCATTTAAAACATGTTTGCAAGCTCAATTATGCAGTACATGAAGCCATTCTTTAACTTGCTTGAAATTTGGATAAAAGGACACTTTCACCATGCTACTCCATGCTTGCATTTGAACCATGCCTTGGTACCTTCAAACAGAGTTTATACTGATCATTTTCTGTCAATTTGAGACCTGATTAGCAGCCTAACCAACAGCAAAACAAGAGGCCATGTCCTAGTTGCTTAAGAATGGGCAAAAGTACATTTCATCCATACTTCCAAACCATGCTTTGTACCATGAGATAGCAGCCTTGTCCACCAATTTTTCTGTGATTTTTGAGCACACTACTAGCAGCAAAACCAGTAGAAATTCATGGATGCTAAAAACCACTTTGGCCATTTTTTTTATCAAAAAGCTGTCACAACTCCAACAGCAGAGGCTTTGCATTACCACTGGCTGCAACCAACAAACCAGCAGAAAACCATGGTTCTTTCACTCTCTTAAGCTTCATCTTTTAGCACTGTCAAGAACCAGCAAAAAAAGCCTTGCATTCACTCCAAAAAGCAGCAGAATTTCATTCACTCCAAAAAACACATCTTGGCTTTTTTTCATTTTTTGTCAAAAAGCTCAAAGAGAACCTGAGCCTGGCATTTTGTTGGCTTCAACATCCATTTGAACATCATTTTCCTGTCAGTACAAACCACTAATTGCGACAAGAACACAGCAAACAGAACCATTGTGCATTCATTCAAACTCACCTCACTTGCATTTACCAAAAAAACTGTCAAAGCTCACAATGGACTAAACCTGAGCCTTGCATTGTGCTTTCAAACCCTGCTAGCCAACATAACACAACCACCTTCATTCATTTTCTAAACATCACCTCATCTTGACATTTATCAAAAACCTGTCCAAGAACTTCCAAAACCAAGCCTTGCACTATATTTGGACCATCCATTCATCATCACCAGCCCTGCCATGGTAAACCAACAGCAGACATAACAGACTTCATACATGCTAAAAAACTCACCTTTCGTGCCTTTATGATTTTCTGTCCAAATATTGGCAAAAAGACAAAACCTGGCCTTGGCTTGAGGCAATGTTTTCCACCATTTCCTGTCATAAAAAACCAGTAAGAGCAGCCATAACCAACAACATCACTCATTCCAAAAACCTCACTTTGACACCTTTGCAAGAAATCAGTCTAAACACCAAAGAACCAAGACATTGCCTTGCCACAAAAACAACACATCAGGACATGATTTCCTGCTGCTGTAAACAGAAGTAGCAGCCTTATAGCACAGAAAATCACTCTCCAAAAAAACCTCACTTTAGCATTTATCAAAGAAACCTGTCAAACCTCCAAAGGACAAACTTTGCCTGGCTTAAAACAATGTCCAAGCAACATTGTGGACCTGTTGCAACCATGTTGCTCCACCTATAAAAGCTCCTTGCAGCACTGTTCTTGCAGCCACCATTCCATGACAGTCAAGCATTGAACTCCACTCCAAGCATCCACAAGCCAAAGCATCTTCATCATTCACCAAGGCATAGCTGAAGCTTCAACTGTTTCACTTCAAAAGCATCAAACAGCCATTGCATCTCATCTGCCTTCCCAATTTGGTAAAAATTCGACCTCCCTCTTTTGTCAAATTGATACATGCTTTGGATAGGTCTTTCTATGCTGGTTGTCATGATGCTTTTACTTTTTGAAATGGATGTGTATTCATGAAGATGTGGTGAGATGAAGTTTGATGCTCGAAAATGTTTCCATTGATTTCTTGTTGTGTAGCTCAAATTAATGAAAACCAATGTTAGGATGTTGTTGTATGTTGTTTGACGATCACAATGGTGTAATCAATTGACATTTCTGGAGAACTTTGAAAATCACGATTTGGGATGGTGATGAACAGTGAAACCCTAGCCTTTGAATTGCCCAGATTTTCCCCCATTTTCGTGCATGCATGGTTTTTCTTCCAACAACCAATTAAAACATTTCCCTGTTGTGGCCAAAACGGCATCGTTTAGATTAGTGGATCCCAATATTACCAAAATGCCATTCTTTCAATATTAATTCAATTAATTTCTTCATGTTATTTCATTTTGATATCCCATCTTACAAAAATCATAACTTGCTCATTTTTGATCCAAATTCAATGGGATTTTTTGTGTTGTGTTCATCATGACCTCTAGTATTTTATCATTATTTTTCCAGAATTTTTGGATGAGTGGTTTTTAAATGTTGCTAGGGTTTGTGACATGTGACCAAGTTTTGTACACTTTGCCAAAACATTTGTGAAATGATGAGAATGTATCCAATGGCTCCCAAATTTTTTGTGCTTAAACTAGACACACTCATGGTGATTTTGGTGTAGAGTTTGTGAATTTATCATTTGTGGTTTGTGAGTTATGATTTTTTGAATTAGGGTGTGACAATTTGTGTCACACCATTGATGTCCAACTTCATGATTTTCATAGCCATGCGTCTTGACCTCCAATTGATCTGATATTTTGCATGAACCTACTCTTGTATGTCTAGTTTACATGTGAATTTTCTTGGATTTATTTGTGGCATTTCCTAATTGTTTGAGATTTTCTCCCCTGCCTAGTCAATTGTTGACTTTGTGTGACACATGTTCCCATTTCATTTGTGAAATTCTCATACTTTATTAGATGGACATGAAATTTTACATGAGATAACTAGACATCCTCATCTTTGCCATGGTTTTAGTCCCATTCATTTATCATACACCATTTCTGATTTATGATTTTTCTAAGTTGATGCATGTTTGGTTGACTTCTTTGAGCATGTTCAAAATTGCTTTGACTTTCTGATTTTCATTGACTGCCTTCCACTTGTCCAAATGGGATGAAATTTGACATGCTTACCATGCTATGTGTTAGGAGTGACCATGATTTATTGGTGATTTTTGGAAATGTTTTAGTTTGCTTTTGATGCAAGTCTTGCTGTTGACTTCTATGAGCTTCTGTTTGCCATACCTTGACCTAATTTGTTCATGAAATGATGATGATGATGGATATGAATGTGAACCCAATTGGGTTTGTTTCTTGAATGTTTAAACTTGACTTTGATTGGATATCCTTTGCTGTCTTGACTTTCTCATTCATTTTTGACCCTAGGCTCGCCCTAGTGGTCCTGTTACTCACTTTTGAGCTTGTGTTTTCAGGTTGACCAACAAATGGCCATTGAGACCAATTCTTTTTGATTGAGCCTGCTTAAATATCATTGTCTAACTTGTTTGTTTTGTAGGTGGCTTGGCTCACATGCCTTGAGCCTTGTGCCTTGCACATTCACTTGCTCGTGTTGACTGGTTGATATCTGTTTCATTTTGATTTAACTTTGACTTGTGTACTAATTGTGCTTGACTGATTTCAGGTACTTTTAGTTGCTTAGTTCCTTGTGAACTTTTTGCTTTGCTTTGCTTGTATAAGCAATTTGCATTGAGGTATGTCTCTTTTACTTCATGTAGTCTGGAAGACCTGGCCTGTTACTTGGCCAGGCAACTGTCTGAAGTCCTCCTTAAGAGGCAATGTTTGTGACTGTTTACTTTTGTCCTTGCATAGAGTCAAAGTCCTCCTAAGTGAAGAGGCAATTGGTGGAAGGTAGGGATATGCAATCTATCCCCCATTATTCAGTGTGTCATCTGCTTTGCTCACACCACTGTGTTGATGCATTGCAGATACAAACCCAAGATCTTGTACAACTGTACAGTTGAGTCAGTCTTAAATGTGTAGAAGGGTTCCCACTTTCTGAACCCACACATTCTTGTCTTAAGCTCTCCCAGGCCAGGGATAAGAGCTGTGAAGTCTTATCTTCACTCACCTTTCATCTGCTTCACCTTAGCCCCTCAATGGCAAGGTTAAGAGCACCATTCACCTGTACAGTTGGCCTCAGTGCCTAACCCTTGTGTGAGCCACTTGCTTGTGTATAGTGTGTGCTATCTGTGCTTGTAGGATTGTTTGACTTGCTTCCTGTGCAAGTTAGGATTGTTTGACTTGCTTCCTGTGCAAGTTAGGATTGTTTGACTTGCTTCCTGTGCAAGTTAGGATTAGTTTAGACTTGCTTCCTGTGCAAGTTAGGTTTTGCTTGGCTTGCTTCCTGTGCAAGTTAAGTGTGTGTGTGGCTTGCTTCCTGTGCAAGTCATGCTTAGGATAGGTTGGCCCTTGTGCCATTTAGCTAGAAACCTTAACTTAGGGTTGATTTTGCATGACAACATCTAGGCTCGAGTCGTAGTCTCCCTAGAGTTGTGTCTCCCTCTGTTATCTGGTTAGGCTAGTCCTTTATCCCTCTGTAGGGGAACTACATCGCCCTGATCTTCATACCAGATGAAGTATGTAGGCAGGAGATTGAGCTGATCTCTCCGGGCGCCCTTTTTCTTTTTGTGTGTGTTGTATGACAGTTGCTAGGCTCGAGTGCCTGACTCCTTAGCAATTTGTTGTCTGTCTGTTTGAGTGCGTGTTTGACAGTTATAGGCTCGAGTCCCCGACTCCCTATTAACTTGTTGTGTTGTTGTGCACTTGGAAGCTGATGTAAGTCCATCGAGTGGCATTTGGGTTCCAGTGTGTGTGGGTTTGTTGGTTCGGATGCTGATGTAAGTCCAGTGATTGGCAGTCAGGCTCCATGTTTGCCTTCTTGTGTGCGTTTTGGTTCGGATGCTGATGTAAGTCCAGTGATTGGCATTCAGGCTCCACGTTTGCCTGTGTCTTGTTTTGTTTGTGTGCGTGTCAGCCGAGCTACGAATGCTCTGATTCTTCTCTCGTCCGAGAAGATACGTATGCATAGGATGCGATATCCTAGCGAGCATGTGTCGTCTCCCCAGTCCGAACTACTTCGACTCTGATGTCTATGCCTGATAGACTAAGTAGGCCCAGGATGCGACATCCTGCCGAGTCAGTCTCAGTCAGTCTCTTGCGTTTCTTTCAGCCAGTGTGTGTGAGTATTTGAGCAGTGTTTAGCAACCAATTTCCTTTCTTTTGTGCGTGGATCCCGTAGAGTACTACGGATGCGTAGGGGTGCTAATACCTTCCCTTCGCATAACCGACTCCCGAACCCATCTTCTTTGGTCGCGAGACCATGTTCCTTCCAGGTTTACTTCGAGCGTTTCCTTTCCCTCTTTTGGGATAAATAACGCACGGTGGCGGCTCTGTTGTGTCTTGTTTCCCGCCGGTTTTTTCGCGTGATGCGACACCATGCAACACTGGGTTTCTGGCAAGATTGATTGCAGACTTGTTGTCAATCATCAGTTTCAGAGGTTTGTTTACTTTAATCTTCAGATCCTGCAATAGATTCAGAATCCACACAGCTTGGCATGCAGTAACAGCACCTGCAATGTATTCAGCTTCACAAGTTGACAATGCCACAACAGGTTGCTTCTTGGAACACCAAGAAATGGGACCTCCCAGAAATTTGAATAAGTACCCAGACGTACTTCTTCTGTCAACTCTGTCTCCACACCAATCAGAATCTGAATAACTCAGAAGTTCTGACTCATCCTTTCTTCCAGAAGGAAATAATACTCCATACTTCAGAGTTCCCTTGATATACCTCAGAATCCTGACAGCAGCTTCGTAATGGGACCACTTAGGTTTACTCATGAACCTACTAACCATCCCAACTGAATAGCAAATATCAGGTCTGGTATTGCACAAATACCTCAGAGAACCAACCAACTGTTTGAAGGTTGTAGCATCCACATCCTTTCCATCAGAGTCAGAATCCAGTTTCTGATTTGTATCAGAAGGTGTGACAGCAATCTTACAATTCTCCAGTTCAAATCTCTTCAGAAGTTCTAATTCATACTTGAGCTGATGCAAAATAATACCTTTCTCAGAGTATCTGAATTCCATCCCTAGAAAGTATGTCATTTTGCCTAGATCAGTCATTTCGAATTCATTCATTAGAACTTTCTTGAACTTGGCTATCTCCTGTTCAGAACTTCCAGTCAGCAGTATATCATCAACATATAAACATACCAGAGTCATATTTCCTTCAGAAGTATGCTGAACATAGACACCGTACTCCATCTCACATTTCTGAAAGCCTTGCCTCTTGAAAAATGAATCAATCTTCAGATTCCAAGCTCTGGGCGCTTGTTTCAATCCATATAGAGCTTTGTATAATCTGTACACCATCCCTTCCTGATTCTTTTTCACAAATCCAGGAGGTTGTGACACGTAAACTTCTTCTTCTAATGGACCGTTCAGAAATGCAGATTTTACATCTAAATGCATCAGAGGCCAATTCCTGTTAGCAGCTATTGCAATCACCATTCTGATTGTTTCATGTCTTGCTACAGGTGCAAACACTTCAGAGTAATCCAGCCCAGGTTTCTGTAGAAATCCTCTGGCTACCAACCTTGCTTTATGTTTGCCAATTGAACCATCTGACTTTAACTTCTGTTTGAAAACCCATCTGACGCTGATGGCTTTCTTGTCTTTTGGAAGTTCTGTCAGCTTCCAAGTCTTGTTTCTCTCTATAGCATCAAGTTCTTCTTTCATGGCCTTCAACCAGAGCTTCTGCTTAAGAGCCTCTTCTGTACTTATGGGTTCAGAGTCTACTAACATGGCACACTGAATAACTTCTCCTTCAGAGTCTACTTCAGTGTCTTGCAGCATGTCAAATTCTGCATATCTTCTGGGGATGTTTCTGATTCTTTGTGGTCTCTGGACTTGTTCAGAGTCTTGAGCTTCAGAGTTTCTAGCTTCAGATGGTTGACTTCCTCCAGAGCTTTGACCATCTTCAGGGGCTGGCATATTTTCAGAGTCTGAATTGCCACCAGAATCTGGATTACCACCAGAGTCTGGGTCATCAGAGTCTGAATCATCAGAGTCACCTTCATCTTCAGAGTCTTCTCCAGAGTCAGAATCACTATCAGAATCAATGTCTTCAGAAATTCTTAACTCTGACCTTTCTTCAGAGGTTCTAACATCAGAATCAGATTGAGACTTATCCCAATTCCAAACTTCTGATTCCTTCACAATCACATCTCTACTGAATTCAATTTTATTGGTTTCTGGACAATAGAGCTTGTATGCACCTGTACTGTGGTACCCTATCAGAATCATCACTTTGCTTCTATCATCCAGCTTCTGTCTTCTGGCTTCTGGAACATGTTTATAGCAAACAGAACCAAACACCTTCAGATGACTAACACTTTGCTTATCTCCAGTCCACTTCTGTATTGGAACTATTTCCTTCAACTTCTTCGTAGGACATCGGTTGAGTACATACGTTGCAGTGGCAACAGCTTCTCCCCAGAGCTTCTGAGGAAGCTTCTTCTCCTTTAGCATGCTTCTCACCATATCAAGCAAAGTGCGGTTTCTTCTTTCAGCAAGACCATTGTGTTGAGGGGTATAAGGAGCAGTAACCTCATGCTCAATTCCATTCTCCTCACAGAACTTCTTGAACTCTTTGGAGTTATACTCACCTCCACCGTCAGTTCTAAGAATCTTCAACTTCTGACCACTCTGATTCTCAGCCTTCATTCTGAACTTCTTGAATTCATCAAACACCTCGTGTTTAAACTTAATAAGGGATACCCATGTCATTCTTGTGAATTCATCAACAAATAACACAAAGTATTTATTCCCTCCAATCGATGCTACTGGAAATGGACCACACACATCAGAATGTACAACTCCCAAGGCATGTTTTGCTCTTGGAGCAGTTTCTGACGCAAATGGCAATCGTGGTTGTTTTCCTTCCATGCAAACTTTGCATGACTTTTCAGGCTTCTTAATTGCAGGAATTCCATGTACCAACTTCTTTGAATTCAGATGTTTTAAGCTTCTGAAATTCAAGTGACCAAATCTTCTGTGCCACAGCTCACTCTCCTTCTCAGCACTTGTTGCACTAAGACATTCTGAGTCTGCAGTTCTGACATTCACCTTGAATGTTCTATTCCTTCCCTGTTCTGACTCCATAATCAACTTCTGATTACAGTCATACAGCTTCAGAAGATTGTCCTTCATGGTAACTGAGAAACCTTTCTCAATTAATTGTCCCACACTCATCAGATTGCTTCTGATGCCAGGTACATACCACACGTTCTGAATCAATGCTGTTTTCCCATTGTTCAGAATCACTCTGACATTTCCCATACCTTCTGCATTAAGATATTTGTCATCAGCACATCTGATCTTTGTCCTCTTTTCAGAGTCAAAGTCAACCAGCCATTTCTTGTTTCCAGTAAGATGATTTGAACAGCCAGTGTCCATATACCACCAGTCTATCAGATCCATATCATCAGATTCAGAGGCCATCAATAGCACAGATTCGTCATCAGAACTTCTGGCTATATTTGCTTCTTCTGATTTTCTCTCCTTGTTTGACCAACAGTCTCTAGCAAAATGACCAAACTTCTTACAGCAGTAACATTGGATTTTCTTCTTGTCATACTTCTCTTTTCCCTTCTGAGCATTCTTTTGTCTATCAGAGGTTGAGCTTTCTGACTTCTGACCACCATCAGATCTTCTCCTGGCTTCTGACTGCTTCTGATACCTCCTATCAGAAGTTGCTTTCAGAGCCTGCTGCTCTACTTCCCTTTCAGAAGTTCTTTCAGTCAAACGCAACTCTTGCGCTTCTAGACTGCTCTGCAGCTCTTCAATTCTCATTGTGCTCAGATCCTTGGAATGTTCTATTGCTACCACAATGTAATCAAATTGAGAGGTAAGGGATCTCAATACCTTCTCCTTGAGATCTATTTTTCAAATAAAATCACTAAAAATAATTTTGAAGCATATCCAGATGATTTGAGAACTGTCAGATTGATTAGGAAAAATTCTCGAACTATCTAATTGATTAAATCAAGTGCTTAATCGATTAGATAAGAGGGAAAATAAGTATATAATTGATTATGAAAGTCTTTTAATGAATGATAACAACTCTCTATGAAAACTTTTATTCTTCTTGGCTCAAGTAATCAATTATTTGTGGTTCCTAATCAATTATCCTAAAGACCTAATCGATTAGGTAATCATATTTGTCTATGAATCGTTTCCTTTTATGAACCATCCTTTTGGCCTATAAATATAAGTATTTCCCTTAACTTTGTTACATCTAAAAATGTGACATATCTCTCTTTTTCTCTTTAAAATAGTTTCTTATTTTCTCACATATTTTAGCCCTAGTGTTTTGAGAAAATGTTTGTTATTTAGTGAGAAAGTTGTTCTAAAAAGGGGGTATTATTATAAATTCTCCACGAGTTCTTTTTTCTCTAGGGTGAATTATTCTTTATTATGAAGTGTTTATTTGGGTTTGGAGCTAAATATGTTAAAAATTATTTTGAGGGGATTTAGTGTTAAGTCTAAGTTTAGATTGAAAGTTCTGACACATAAGGAAAAACTCTCAATTAGGGTTCGTGAAGAATAACCAAATAAAAATATTCATAATTGCTCGAGATCTGCTCGATATAAAATCTCTCTTGGTTTCTGAGTTCAATATGTGTAAAAGCTCAATAGGTGCGAGATCGGTCTGATAAAAATCTCAGTTCGATTCATGGTCAACTCGTATAAAACCTTGATTTGATTCAGAGGATAACCAATTCAAAACTCCACATTAGTTCAAACTAAGTTCTCCAATAATCTCATTTTGGCTTAGAGACTAATCTCTTGAAGATCTTGTTGATGTTTGGCGTGAAGATTAACCGTTTTATTCCATTGTTCATTGTTTGGTTGGAGTTAATTCTGAAACTTCACTTTTTCCTGTATAAGGAGGGTTGTAAGATTAACCTTCTAAACACTCTAAAAAATTATTGGATACTCTCAAGATCAATTCTTGAGGAGAGGAGTAAGCGACTTCATTTAGACCAAACCTTTATAAATCACCGATATCATCTCTCTTCCCTTAACGTTTTAATTTCCTCTTATTTACTTTACGTTGATTTTTGATTTTTGACAGCTTATTACAACGCTTTTTAGAAAATGCTTTCGAACTTTAATTTAGAAAATAATTTTTTTCAAAGCACTTTTTTTCAAATACCCATAATTCACCCCCTATAATTTGTTCACATGTTCAACAAAAACCAGTTAGCGTGAGGGATAAATGTCATCAAAACATTAATCTTAGTGTATGCGCATTTTTTTATGTATCTCAAAATTTGTATGGAAACATTCATGTGTGTCTCGGTTGATTTGAACAAGAGTTGAATTTACTTGGAATCATAGAAACTTATGTTAAAAAGGGAGTGAGTTAAATATAAGATCTTACCAATCAAGCTTCTGAATTTGGTTGGATCACTAAGCAGTTTGTCGGTATAACAAATAAATTAATGGCCATGATCCAAAGGGGTGGATACTGGTTGGCGGACAACTTTGAGAAGGTCAAGGAAATATTTTCTTAGACAAAGAGATATCCTTTGAGAAGACGTGGCAACTTTAAATCCAATAAAGTATTTGAGATTGTCCATATCTATTTTGCTAAAAGTTGTATCCAATACATTTTATTTTGGAAATGTAGAGATATTGTTACCCATAAGAATGAGATCATTAACACATATTAATATAATAATATAATATTATTTTATTTCTTAGTTAATAGGAAGTAATACGATTTTGAGTAAAGGAATCTTAGTTCAAGAAGAATGGTAGTTAATTTATGGTTTCATTGCCTACTAGCTTATTTTAGATCATATATTGATCTAAACAGTTTCTTGTTAGATACATTTAATCCAAGAGGAATTTCCACAGACTTATTCATCTAGATCCCCATGTAAAAATATAGTGTTTATGTCAAGCTGAAGTATGTCCAAGTTTAAAGAGGGTGTTATAGATAGAAGAAGCAGATGGTTATCATTTTTATAACTAGACTGAATGTTTTAAGATAGTCTAATCCTTTTATTTGGTTGAACCCTTTGGTAACAAGGTGTGACTTGTACCTTTCAATGGTATCATTGGCTATAAATTTTTATTTGAAAATCTATTTATAGTAAATGGCTTCTTTGTTAGAGAGAACAATAGTTAAATTACAAGTTTTATTGTTAATAAGGGACTTGAGTTCATTATTGATAGCATGTTGTCAATTGGGATCAAGTATAGTAGAGGAATATGAAGTTGATTAAGTAGCGAGTGATAATTTTAGGTTAAAAGTTGTGTGATTGTCACCTAATTTTTCATAGTAAATAAAATTTGATAATGGATAGGGAGTGTTGCATATTTAAGTAGATTATTGAGAAATAGTTTTACCTTTGATCATGGCACAATGTTAATCTTGAAGATATGTTTTTTTTTATATTCTACTGGATTTTTTAAAGGCGGGGGAGGTTAAGTGTTAGTGTTATGGTGCATGTGAGATGTTGAAGTGGTGGTTATGGGTATGTGGGAGGAAGTGGAGGTTAAGGTGTGTTGCTTAGAATTTTTAGCGTCTAGGAATTCTAAAGGTAGATCATTAGTTGGATGATATATAAGTTTAAGTGTAGTTTTGGTTTGAGGTTGATAAGAGGTGAAAGAAATCATACTTGCAAAGAAGTAAGTGTGCTAGAGATGAAGAGTTGTTTGTAGTGAAGGTCATAAATAATGGGTCCCATGACACTTTATTTATTGCGTAGATAAATGCATTTACTATATCTAGAGTTAAGTTTGGTATACTTTATTTTGGAACTAGAAGCATAAATTAAGTATACAAAAATATTCATATTTGTATAATCTAAATTACTATGATATATAAATTAAGAGAGGTCTTATAATGAAACAATTTAGAAGACCCTCTATTGAAGATAAAAATATTATGAGAAAGGGCATGAGTCAAAAAAAATTCTAGACACTTAAGGCTGAAAGAGGAGGGCACGACTCACCCATAGAAAGTGTTAAATATTAATAGTATATTCTATATAACACTTTCACCTCACCCAACGAAAAAATGAGATATAATTCTTGGACGCACAACGCTTTTTTTCTCTCTAAAAGAATACCTTATAATCCCTAAATTTTGGTACATAACCGATGAGTAAACTAATTCAGTTTAGATGCTTTGCATATCAGCAATAACATTTTATGTTTTTATTTTTTTAGAAGTGACGTCTTTCTTTTTATTCTTTATTTTTTATTTAATTATTAAATAATCTATTCATTTTGTTACGCTTATAACCAAGGGGTGTGATACACGTATTTAAGTATAAAAGGATTTATTCACTAAATTTTACCCTAAACCTAACTCATATACAGTCGCTCAATACACTCGTAAACACCATTCTTTGGGATGAATTGCAAGACATAAAAATACTTTAGTTTTGTGTTGTTGTTTTTTAAACACCAACATTGAACAAAATATTTTTTCGTTCTTGCAAACAATCTCACATGTTGTTGTTTGTTGTTGTTGTTGTTGTTTCCACCTCTTACCAATGTTTAATGGTAAAAGAAAATATTGTTATATTTTGAAATAACTTTTAATATTGTCAATCAAGGAAAACATTCTATAATATATTCCTTTCTTCAATTGACAATATTGATAAATTCATTCTTAGTCCTACTACAATTTGATTTTAATATAGTCATTTATTTGATTGTGGCAATACACAAAAGAAATTGGTGAATGGAAAATTTTGAAAAAAGAAACAATGCATGTTTCTTTCAATTTTTTTGATTCACCATTTTTTTCATCAGAAGTAAGCTATTGGTTCAGTGGATTTAAATACTTAGGGGAAAATTCTCTATTTTATTTTTTATTTAAAAAATAAATAAACATTTTACCTCGATTTTTTGTCTCAACCAACGAGAAAAAGAAACCAATTTTATCTCACTATATCTTTGTCATCCATTTATTGTGGATCAACGCTCAAAACACTACCAACACTTTAAGGATAAAATCAAGACCATTGAACATATCATCAATGAGAAAAATTTACACGGCTCATTAGACATATCATCAGGATGTTTGAATATATATATATATATATATATATATATATATATATATATTAATTATATTAGCTATTTTATCAATTAAATTTCTTAAATAATTAAGTAATCAAATCGAGTTAAAAGACTGATTAGATTTTATTTAAAAATTATTTAATTAATTAAATAATTGAGTATGAGCTCAAATATGAGTATGATCCATTTGAGAATAATAAGAACCATATTGGCCATCACACTATATATAGGTTATAGTCCCCAATATACCGTACATAAACAAATTATCTCTTCTCCTCATCTGAAGAGAATCCGATGCATAAAGAGTATCGATTGAGGAAGAACCACAAAAGCTATTGGATTTTTTAAGATTACCTTCAAAGATAATTTTCTCAATGGATCCAAGTATTCTATAATCAATTTATCGATCCTATATTTTTATAAATGCTTGTATGACTATTTTGATAATATATGTCATAATATGTTGTGCATGTATATTGAATTGATTTAATTCTAACAAATTGATATAGTTAAACATCAAATAACTAAACCAAAAAAGTGAAGTATTTACTAAATAAGTATAAATTTGCGGCTTTTAAAAATATATTGTTATAAAACCCTTGAAATATATGAACATAAAACAAAATTGTTTACTGTTATGGCAATAGTTGCTTCATGTGGCACAAAATCCAAATCCAAATTCAACACACAATAGCATCACAAAACATTGTTAGAGTGATAGTGTAGTACGCAAAAATTGCAGAATCATATTATATATTTGTGCAATGTTACAGCACAAAATAGTATGCATAATTAAAGAGTCAAATTAACTATATATGCTATCGCACTTTACTATATATGCATTAGAACAACTTTATGGGAGTTTGATACTATTCATATTTTAATTGGATTAATTTCATTCGGAAAATTACAACTCCAGCAATTTTAATTCAAGCTTGAAAAAAACCATTTAACCGGCTCTGATACCAATTGTTAGAATTAAATCTATTCATTTTACATTATTTTATGGATCCAACTTTATTATTTTAACTGTGAGAAAATTTAAATGTTAATTTTATTTTATTAAGAAATTTCTTTCTATGAGTGTTAATTTAATTTGAATTTTTTTAACACCCTTCGAGTACAATCAGTTTGGTATACCGATATGTACATAATATAAACACAATTTGGTAAACATACAATTTTTAATATTACATTTGCAGATAATGTTTATATGAATTTTAAAGACCTTTCCATTTAATTTATTAAATTAAAAATGTCTAGTGACTTTGATTGGATTAGTTGAAACAACAAGTTGCAAAAGTAACTTCTGTTATTTAAATTTGATTCAATTAGAATTACAAAAGATGTAGTGTGTAACTTTTCTTACGAACTGTTATGGTCGGTCAAAAGGAAGACATTGTTTGGCCGAAAATTTGCATACATGTGATGTTAAATATGTAGTAATTATCAAGTTTATCCATGTGACTAATGATTGATATCAAGGGCATCCATTATCTGACAGGACTTATTACTAATATTTGATCATTACGTGAGAGTACTACTTACGGTTAATTCTTGCAATCAAAGATTGGGAATTGATGATGTTTTTTAGTATCTTGTCTAGGTCTTATTAAATTTGCATATAAAGAATATTGTGCATGTCTATATGGTTATTTAGCATGCCTACTAATGTTATTGTATGTTTATTGTTCTTTTCAATGGATCCAGTTGCCACAGCTACCGATCCAAATTTTGTTGCTCAGATTAACTATATCCTTATGCTGAGTGGGATGAACTTTAAGTCTTGGAAAGAATCTATGGAGATCGTTCTTGGATGCATGGATTTAGACTTATCTTTTAGGGAAGAGCGTCCCACCGCAACTGCTGAGAATCCAAATGAAAAAATAGAAAAATGGGACCGATCTAACCGAATGTGCCTCATGATGATCAAAAGATCCATACCTGAAATGATTAAGAGCCCGATTGGTGAGAGTGAAAGCGCCAAGAAGTTCCTTGAAACCGTGGAACAATTCTTCGCTAAAAATGATAAGGCTGAGACAAGTAGTACCTTGTCCAAACTCATTTCAGTGGTCTATAAAGGCAAAGGGAACATAAGTGAGTACATCATGAAGATGTCCAATCTCGCATCAAAACTCAAGGCATTGAAGTTAGAACTTCCTGAAGATTTGATTGTGCACTTGGTTTTAATCTCTCTCCCGACATACTTTGGGAAATTCAAAGTGAGTTACAATACTCAGAAGGACAAATGGTGTCTCATTGAGCTCATATCTCACTGTGTGCAGAAGGAAGAGAGGCTAAAGAGATATAAGATTGAAAGTGCTCACTTAGCTACTAGTTCTCAGAATAAAAGGAAGAAACATACGGGAAATTTTTCTCAAAATAAGAAGGCAAAGGAACAACCTAAGGAGACCACTTGCTTATTTTGCAAAAAGGCTGGACACATGAAGAAGGAGTGTTCCAAGTATGCTGCATGGCGTGAAAAGAAGGGTAATTTTCTCACTTTTGTTTGTTCTGAAATTAATTTAGTTTCTGTGTCTAAGGATACTTGGTGGATAGATTCTAGTGTTACTACTCACATTAGTATGTCCATGCAGGGTTGCCTATGGAGTCGTCCGTCAAATGATGCTGAAAGATTCATCTATGTGGGCGATGACAATAAAGTTGCAGTGGAGACTATAAGGACTTTTAGATTATTATTAAAGACTGGTTTTCATTTGGATTTAATTGAGACTTTTGTTGCACCGTCTATTAGACGAAATTTAATTTCTATTTCTATTTTGGACTAATCAGGTTATACTTGTTCATTTGGAAATAATAAATTTAGCCTCTCATATGATTCAAATGTTATTGGTTACAGTTCTTTGAATGATAATCTTTATATGCTTGATATTAAATATCCTTATAACAAAATAATGCAAATAGAGTCAGATGGTATAAAACAAAAATTAAATGAGAATTCCGCCACTTTATAGCATAAGCAATTAGGACATATATGTAAACAAAGAATTCAAAGGCTTATGTCGGAAGGTGTTCTTAGATCCCTTGATTTGTCGGACTTTCAAGTATGCATTCAATGTATTAAGGGTAAGCAAACAAACAAGAGGAATTTCCATGCTGAAAGAGCTAAAGATGTCTTAGAACTAATTCATACTAATATATGTGGTCCTTTCCCTACAGGTTCTTGGAATGGACAATGATATTTTATTACGCTCATAAATGATTACTCGAGGTATGGGTTCTTGTATTTAATTCATGAGAAATCTCAATCTTTAGACGTGTTCAAGTCATTCAAAGCTGAAGTTGAACTTTAACTTGGAAAGAAAATAAAAATTGTCAAATCCGACCGTGGTGGTGAATACTATGGTCGATATGATGGATCAGGGGAACAACATTCAAGGTCCTTTGCGCTTTTCCTCAATGAGTGTGGAATCGTTTCACAATACACAATGCCAGGAAAACCAAACATGAATGGAGTTGAAGAACGACGAAACCAGACTCTTAAGGACACGGTAAGGAGTATGATAAGTCATTCTTAACTTCTAGAGTCATTTTGGGGAGAAGCATTAAAGACTGTAGTTTATATCCTTAATAGGGTACCTAGTAAAGTAGTAGTTAAAACCCCCTATGAGCTCTGGACTGGGAAAAAGCTTAGCATTAGACACTTACATATTTGGGGATGTCCAGATGAAGGGAGGCCTTATAGGCCTCATGAAGGTAAGTTCGATGGAAAGACAATTAGCTGTTATTTTATTGGATACGTTGAACGCTCTTACGGGTACAAGTTTTATAATCCCATCACTAGAACAATTTGATGAAGAAACCGTTTCTCACAATGATCAAGTATTTGTACCTATCTTTGTTCCAGAAATAGACCCTGAAATAAACAATGATGTTATTCCTAACATCCCTCAAGAACAAGACAATACTGATTTTCTTCCCCAAGCACCACATATAGTTCAAACTCAACAACCTCAAGAGTCACCATTAAGAAGATCCACTAGAGAGCGAAATAGTGCAATTTTAGATGATTATGTTGTATTTATTCAGGAATGTGAGGATGGCATTGGTTTAACTGAGGAAGATCCTATCAACTTTAGTCAAGCTATACGGAGTCCAAACTCTCTTAAGTGGGTTGATGCTATGAAGGATAAGATAAAGTCAATGGCTGACAATGATGTTTGGGATCTCGTTAAATTACCTGAAGGAAAGAAACCCATTGGTTGCAAATGGATATTTAAAACCAAAAGGAATTCAAAGGGTAACATTAAGAGATATAAAGCTCGTCTTGTCACAAAATGTTTTACTCAAAAGGAAGGAATTTATTATAAAGAGACTTTTTCTCCAGTTTCTTCGAAAGTCTCTTTTAGGATCATGATGGTATTGGTAGCTCATTTTTATTTAGAGTTGCATCAGATGGATGTAAAGACCATGTTTCTAAATGGAAACATTAAAGAGACAATATATATGGTGCAACCAGAAAACTTTGTATCATGAGACCTAAAGTCTATGGTTTGCAAACTCAAGAAATCCATGTATGGCCTTAAACAGGCTTCCCGTCAATGGTATTACAAATTTCATCAAGTAATATCCTCATTTGATTTTAAGGCTAATCCAATTGATAATTGTGTATATCAAAAGTTCAGTGGGAGTAAATTTGTTTTCTTCGTACTATATGTAGATGATATCCTTTTGGCAAGCAACAATATAGGCTCATTGCACGAAACCAAGAGATTTCTCACAAATAAATTTGAGATGAAAGATCTTGGAGATGCCTCCTTTGTCTTAGGAATTCAAATACTTCGAGACCGTTCTCAAGGTATTTTAGGATTGTCACAAAGGAGCTATATTGATACAGTTCTGGATAGATTCTCCATGAAAGATAGTAAACCAGGAGACACACATGTTGCTAAAGGAGACAAGTTTTGTCTCAAACAGTGCCCCACTATGGATCTTGAAAAGGAAGAAATACATAAGATTCCATATGCTTCAGCTGTGGGAAGTCTTATGTATGCTCAAGTTTGCACTCGTCTCGACTTAGCATTCATTGTAAGAGTTCTTAGCAGATATCTAAGCAACCCTAGTATGTAGCACTGGATAGCAGTAAAGCGTGTAATGCGCTACCTGAAGAGAACAAGAGACTTCCTCCTCACTTATTGGAAGTCAAATAACTTGGAGTGCATTGGGTATTCTGACTCAAATTTTGCAGGATGCCCGAATAGCAGGCGTTCCACATCTAGTTACATCTTTCTCTTGGCTAGAGGAGCCATCTCCTGGAAATCTTCCAAGCAGACTTTAGTGGATCCCCCCACCATGGCAGCAGAGTTTGTGGCTTGCATTGAGGCATCAAATCATGCAATCAAGCTGTGGAACTTTGTCACAAGCCTACACATTGTTGGGAGCATTGAAAGATCCTTGAAGGTTTATTGTGACAATAGTGCAGTTGTGCTCTACTCCAACAACAATATGAGTTCTACAAAATCAAAATTTATTGGTATCAAGTATCTTGTTGTGAAATAAAGAGTTTAGGAGAAGCAAATTTTGATAGAACATATAGGGACAAATTTAATGTTAGCTGACCCACTAACCAAAGGTTTGACACCTAAGACTTTTCATGGACATGTTGTTCACACAAATCTTGGTTTTGAGATTGCCTTTGATTAGTGAGAGTTTTTTCCTCATTTTTCTATGTTCTATGTTTTGGTTTTGTTTTGGTACAAACTTTATGTTATGTTTAATTTTCTGCAGAAATAAAAACTTATGAGGTATTATTGTTATAACAATATCAAGCTTTTGTTATATGCAAATATTTTTTTTTTAATTGCACCTAAGGAACTTCAGTTTAATCTCACTAAAGACTCTAGTAGGACCAGTTGGAAATATGTATGATTTAGAGATCACAATGCATGAATTTTCCATGCCACTCATCCATATTGATCTATATCATCAAATATGTTGACGTGGTGGTCGTCAGGGTTCTGTCATGTTATACGTTAGTGACTACAGCCGTGATAGTCCCATTATTGATGTATCAGGTGGACCAGATTGTAAAGTTGAAATCTAAGGATAAATAGCATTCGGATGTGTGCCTAAAGAACTGTGATATAACTATTAAGATATATCACTTAAGTGGGAAATTGTTGGAATATTTTTATATATATTATTTTAATATCCCAATAATATTATATATATATATATATATATATATATATATATATATATATATATATATATATATATATATATATATATATATATATATATAATAATAAGTGCCTTAAATAACTAAGTGGTCAAATAGAGTTAAAAGGCTGATTAGATTTGATTCAAAAATTATTTAATTAATTAAATAATTGGGTATGGGCTCAAATATGAGTGGATGTCAGGATGACTCTTTTGGGAATAATGAGAACTCTAATTGGCCATCACACTATATATAGGTTGTGGTCCCCTATATACCGTACATAAGCAAATTATATCTTCTCCTCATACGAAGAGAATTCAAGGCATAAGGAATACCAGTTGAGAAAGAATCATAAAAGTCATCAACTTCTAGTTTTTTTAGGATAACCGTCAAAGACAATTTTCTCAATGGATCCAGATATTCTATAATCAATTTATCGATCATATAATTTTATACATGCTTGTATGACTATTTTGATTCCGAATAAAATATATGTCATAATATGTTGTGCATGTATATTGAATTGATTTAATTCTAACACAGGATATTTCTACAAAATTGTACTTGTATATTTAAACAAAAATAATGTAACATTATATATATATATATATATTATATATATATATATATAATATATATAATATATATATATATAATATTATATATATTATATATATATATATATATATATATATATATATATATATAATATAATATATATATATATATATATATATATATATTATATATATATATATATTCACCTCGGTTGGTTTTATCACCAAGAGGTAAAGTTGTGTTTTTTCTATAAAATTCAAAATTACTTTTGTTGGGGTTCGAAACCATGAGCAGTTCACTTTTTCTCTCGGTTGAGCCATAACCGAGGAAAAAAGTGGAAATTTATTATATTGTCCTTCATTACCTCACATTTGAAACCGAGGTAAAACTTCTTTTTTAACTGAGGTAAAAAGTGTTTTTTATAGTGGTTGGTGCTTTCTTTCTACTATGTCATTTTATTCTTATGTATTTCTATACGAGGAATGATGATATGTCCAATGAGCCGTGTAAATTTTTTTAGGGATAAAATCAAGATCATTATCAGATATTATGATTTTAACAAAAGTTTGAGATTGAGTTTGAATATAAGATATAAAAGATTTAATTAGGTTAGGTGTTTAAGTTTCATGAGAAAAATTCAGAAAATCATATTGTGATCATTAAAAACAATATAATATATATATATATATATATATATATAATATATATATATATATATATATAATATATATATATTGCTACAAAATCATCTTTCATAACGGTTGTAATAGATATCTAATCACAAGTGACATTATATGGTAACGAATGGTGTGATAGTAAGAGATCTAATCGCCGCGTTATGACCTTTGCATATGATATTTCATTTGTTGTCGATACACACAAATCGAATTTGACCATATTAACTAGAGTTTTGCGTGCATTTCTTGACTTTTCGCTTATTTTAAATGATGCTTGCGAGGCTCACCTAATCATTGTTTGATATTGTTTGCGTTGCCATTGTGTGAATAAGGCCCCGCCTTAAGATTTCATTTGTTGAATGTATAAGTTCAGTTCCATTCCGTTCCTTTTTGCAATGATACGTTTCACGTTAGCATTTCTTTCAATTCATGATAACAAATAGTGATTCGATGTTGTTGTTATTTAAATGGAATTTGAACCCTACTTTCTCATCTTTGCACGTCTTTGCGTTATGTGATATTGATTCAGATCCTTGCATCATGATCTTGATTCGTGCATGTTTCACTTGTGCTTTACTCCTTTCGATTTTAATTAAGATTAACATATGTTGCGCATATTATGTGTGTGTTGTTATCTCTCGTCTTTTGGCTTACTCTTGAGCCTTCTTACAATGAGACCATTTTGGTACACGTACACTCACTTACTTGCATTTGTTTGAATGGGTTTTGCTTTAATTGTTTCATTATCTCATATCCCCATTCGAAAAATGTACCCTCACTCCCATGACATGTAATAATTTTATCGCTTTATTTTATAAAACGTTGTTTAGGTAGATTCTAACACGAGAATAAAATTAACCTTTTTTAAAAATAAAAAAAAGAACCAAAATACTTAACCACTTTCAAACTCTCCAACCTTTCTATCAAATCTTTTGCAATCGTTAATCAAACTCTTGATCCGATGTCAAGCCATTTTCACAATGGAAATCAAAAATATTTAACCACTATTTAACACTTATCAATAAAGATGGAAACGAAACATGATGGATACCACGAGTTCCAGAGACTACGATTCGAGATGGATATCTCACCCATCCTAGCTCTTGCCATCATTAAAAACTTTCAATGCGACTTCTTTAAACTTTTTCTTAATCAAACCTTAAAACATCTAAAAATATCAAACCTTTTGCAAATAATAGGGAAACGGAACATGGTGGATACCACGAGCTCCATAGGCTAAGATTCGAGATGGATATCTCGCCCATCCTAGTTCTCACCATTACTCAAAACACATTCAAACCAATCAAACTCTTTTCTCGCCGTTGTGCGATTAATCCTCAAACCCTTTTCACAAACAAAAGATACTTTGTCTTGAGACGAAGCAAAAACAATGTTTCATCCACTTGAACGTGTGAGTAAGCTTGCGACGTTGCCCACGAATGTTGATTTGTAAATCCATTTGTTTGTGATGCAAATGTTCCCTTCTCCACTTGTTTTGGGTAGCCAACAATGTTTTCATCGATTAACACAAAGTATCTTTCGCTAAAATCGACCAACAAATAAACATTTTCTGCCCAGAACAACGTAAGCCTTGAGTTCTCTATTGCATTCAGAGATACGTAGGAGCATGATTTGTAAATCTTTTCAGGTACACTAATAAAAAAAATCAAAAACATTTTTTCTTTCCTTTTGATCCTATTCTTGTTCCCCCTTTTAATAAATGGAGAAGCCTAACATCTCTAAGCTGACACTAACGCGCATAACCAACCAAACGGTTCCCGTTGAGTACAACAGACGTGAGGGGTGCTAATACCTTCCCCTTGCATAGTCTACTCTTGAACCCTGATTTGGTTGCGACGACCAATATCATTGTCGTTCTTTCTTGGGTTTTATCGATATTTCCTCTTTCCCTTTTAGGAATAAATAAAGTTCGGTGGCAACTATGTTTCGTTCATCTCGCACGCGTGCGATTGCACTTCACAAAGTTGTGTTCTCATTTTTTGAGGTATGACAGATGGCGAATCTGCTGGGAACCCGGTTCCCTAAGTGAGTCAAGCCTATATTGGTGTGTTTGTATGCCTTTTGATTGCTTTGCTTGTGTGGCTTTTCTTTATTGATTTGTTATGTCTTTTGTTATATTGTGATATAATATGTTGTATTGGTTTCATTATGTTATGGTATTGGATTGTTACTCTAATTGAAAACCTTATGGGAAAGACTCTTTACCCGGGTCTAGAGTGAAAACATAAGATAGGATGATGGTCGAGTAGTACGGATTCCCGAAGTGAATACCTCGTAAGGGTCGGTGTGAGAACCTCACTTAGATAAGATCCTTTTGAAAATGTTATCGCCCGACAAATATTTCTCATAAGCTTTGATGTTTCAAAGGGGTTCATGACTCTAAGGATCTTTTAGAATATTAAACCTTTGGCTAACTAGGAATGCTGGTTGCATAGTATGGATTCCCGAGGTAAATACCTTGTAAGGATCGATAAAAAAATCTGCTCAGAATATATTCTCTTGAAGAAGTTGACGCTCGACAAGTGTTGAAAGTATATTTCGTGTCGGGTTTTTGTTATCGTATCCACAGGGATTGTAAGATATCACCGCCGTTCGATGGTTGTATTAATCTTAGCTCAATGTAACAATAGGGTTTTGGTTTTAATCAAGTTATCTTGCATGAAAAGTAATAAATTGCGGTAAAAGTTTTGGTTTGAATAAATGAGAAATATTGCCAAAGTTAGGTTTCAATGATCACTTTGCATGTATTTGCTCGGTCAACAATCTTATAAACTCCTTTAGATGATAAATCATTTCACAAAGTCCTCTCAATATGTTTCTCTCGAACACACATTGTGAGTTTTGCCATTTTGATCCATTGTTTCTCTCGAACACAATCTATCAAAATGACAACTTTTTGGTTCAACCTTATGGTGAACAAAATCATTCATTACTATCTCTAGCTAACAAACAAGTTTGGATGAAAACCTAGGTCAAGAGTCGGTAAACATCTCTCGATCATAAACCAACACAAAGAGTTTTAAATAGAAACAAAGTTTTCATCATATATTTACCATTAAAGAGTTTACATATGAGGATCCTTACATTTACACACAAAGCTAGTAATCACCTACATCTAACCTTGACAAATGGATGACTTAGCTACTCATTTTCATGGTAGCTTGGTCGGTGTTAGATGCCCAAAAGTGCTTATTTGAGCTATCATATGTGGGCATCTTTCACTCTATTTCCCTGCTAAAATTGTCAAAATCACCTTGGTTTTTGATGAAATGCATTACATTGATAAACAAGCTTGGTGCCTTTGATTTGTGTGTTATTGTGCAGAAAGAAGGCATGAAATAATTGAAATTGAAGACACAAGAAAGTTGGCAAAGGAACCAAAGCAAACAAGCATTCATCAGCCTGCTCGCTAGGCGAGGGCTGTGGCGAAGCACTGGTTCGCTAGGCGAGCGCCAAGCGAAAAGCTCCAGTAAATTGTCAATAAATTCGCCAGGCGAGCTGACAGCGAAGGTGGTAGCGAGTTCGTTCTGTTTTGGTGAAAAGCGCAGCCAACACTCACTCGCTAGGCGAAGCTCTAGCGAGTCCCCAGCGAGCATTCCAGTAGCAAAACCTCTCAACCTCGCTGGGGCAAAGGTTGAAGCGTGTCCTTCGCTAGGCGAAGGTATGTTCGCTAGGCGAACATGACAGTTCAGCAGACCCTGTTTCTCTGGGCGCAGGTGCCTTATGTGCCCATATTAGACCCTCGCTAGGCGAGCCATTCTGCTCGCCTAGCGAGCATGACAGCCCAGCAGAGGTCTATAAGTAGCAGGTGCCACTTTTGAGCACCATACCTCATTTTTACCAACTTTTTCCACTTTTGTACTTTGGAGAGATATTTTACAGCATTGTTCTAGGGGATCTTTTATGCCCTAATTTTCATTTCTCTTCATCTTAGAACCATCTTCTACAAAAAGAAGGTGGATTCCCATCCAACTTCGATTATCCGACTTGGATGTTGATCAACCTTCTTTCCTTACTTGCCGACCAAGCTACCATGAAAATGAGTAGCTAAGTCATCCATTTGTCAAGGTTAGATGTAGGTGATTACTAGCTTTGTGTGTAAATGTAAGGATTCTCATATGTAAACTCTTTAATGGTAAATATATGATGAAAACTTTGTTTCTATTTAAAACTCTTTGTGTTGGTTTATGATCGAGAGATGTTTACCGACTCTTGACCTAGGTTTTCATCCAAACTTGTTTGTTAGCTAGAGATAGTAATGAATGATTTTGTTCACCATAAGGTTGAACCAAAAAGTTGTCATTTTGATAGATTGTGTTCGAGAGAAACAATGGATCAAAATGGCAAAACTCACAATGTGTGTTCGAGAGAAACATATTGAGAGGACTTTGTGAAATGATTTATCATCTAAAGGAGTTTATAAGATTGTTGACCGAGCAAATACATGCAAAGTGATCATTGAAACCTAACTTTGGCAATATTTCTCATTTATTCAAACCAAAACTTTTACCGCAATTTATTACTTTTTATGCAAGATAACTTGATTAAAACCAAAACCCTATTGTTACATTAAGCTAAGATTAATACAACCATCGAACGGCGGTGATATCTTACAATCCCTGTGGATACGATAACAAAAACCCGACACGAAATATACTTTCAACAAAATGGCGCCGTTGCCGGGGATTGTAAATTGATATTGCGAGCATCGCAATGGTTGTTTAAGTTTTAGCTTGTGAATTTTTGACTTGTGCTTGTAATTTGTTTGGTTTAGTGTGCAGCTTACGTTTTATGCGAGGGCAAATCCCTGTGGACGAACTTCTTTTTGATCCTGAGATCGAGAGAACCGCAAGGAGGCTCAATAGCAAAATGAGACGTAGGAGGCAACAGGCTAGACAACGCCAAAAGCAAGGAGAAAGTTCTTCAACCACAAATCCACCACCATTCATACCAAACATGGAGCCACAACCACCACCACCTATTTCTACTCCATGCATCAATAGTCCAAGGAACACCGCTCAGTTTGCCAACCACACCGGAAGGCAAGCTGAGATGAAAACGGGAACTCTAAATCTATTATATGGAAGTCCATTCACCGGAATGGACCATGAAGACCCATTTGCTTTTCTCACAAAATTTTATGAGATAGCATTGGCTGCCGGAGTGGATCAGGCTCAGGAGCTTCCGTTGTTCAGACGATTATTTCCCCACGCTTTGCTCGGTAAAGCAAAGGATTGGTACCTAGATCAAACACCAGCCGTAATGACAGACTGGAACGTGTTAGAAGAGAAATTCATCGAAAGATTCTTCTCCCATAACCGGTTCATGGAATCCAAGACGGCCATCTCGGTGTTTTCACAAGGAACCAGTGAATCTTTGAATGAAGCGTGGGAAAGATTCAAGTCCATGCTTCGGAAATGTAAAGGGCATGGATTTGATGAAATGACTCAAATCCATATCTTCAGAAATGGACTTCAACCAAACTGCAAAACGTTGTTGGATGCTACCTCGGGTGGCTCTTTATTGTCAAAAAGTGCCGAAGAAGCCACGAACATTATAAATCGAATGGCTTTGAATGATCTTCAGAGTCAAAGTCGAGGAAATTCTTTGAAGAATGCGGGAGTGCTTGAGCTAGGGACGAACGATGCCATCCTTGCCCAAAACAAGCTCATCTCACAACAAGTGGAACTCTTAACGCAACAAATCAAAGAGTTAAGAGAACCGTCAAAAGCTAAACAAATAGCTTGTTGTGAACTTTGTAAAGGTGAACATGACACCGGATTTTGTCCACCTCCCGGTTTTGACGAAGTAAACTACATGGCCAATCAACGGGACTATCAACCGAGACAACAACAACAACAACAACAACCTTATCAACCGCACCCTCAAAATCAACAACAACAATTCCAAGGGAACCAAGGGTTCCAACCTAGAAGCAACTATTATCATAACCAAGGTTATGGAGGTGGTTCTTCTAGCCGTCAAAACCCTCCCCAAAATCCTTATCAACCTCAACCTCAACAACCGCCGGTCGTAACTTCTAAATTGGAAGAGACATTGACGCAATTCATGCAAATGTCAATGGCTAACCAAAAGAGCAATGACGCGGCCATAAAAAATCTCGAGACTCAAGTTGGGCAACTTGCTAAGCAACTCGCGGAACAACAAACCGGTCCTTCCTTTTCGGCAAACACGCAAACAAATCCTAATGCACATTGTAAGGCGATCATGACGAGAAGTGGGAGGGAGTTGGGTAGTGAGAATGAAAAAAGAGTTGAGAGTGAACAAAGAGAGAAAGAGAAAGAAATTGAGGACGGAATATTGGAGGAAAATGTTGATGGTGAAGTAGGAGAGTGGAGTGAGGGAGAAGAAGTTGAAAAGAATAAAAATAATGGTGAATTAATCTTAGCCGTTCGATGGTTGTATTAATCTTAGCTTAATGTAACAATAGGGTTTTGGTTTTAATCAAGTTATCTTGCATAAAAAGTAATAAATTGCGGTAAAAGTTTTGGTTTGAATAAATGAGAAATATTGCCAAAGTTAGGTTTCAATGATCACTTTGCATGTATTTGCTCGGTCAACAATCTTATAAACTCCTTTAGATGATAAATCATTTCACAAAGTCCTCTCAATATGTTTCTCTCGAACACACATTGTGAGTTTTGCCATTTTGATCCATTGTTTCTCTCGAACACAATCTATCAAAATGACAACTTTTTGGTTCAACCTTATGGTGAACAAAATCATTCATTACTATCTCTAGCTAACAAACAAGTTTGGATGAAAACCTAGGTCAAGAGTCGGTAAACATCTCTCGATCATAAACCAACACAAAGAGTTTTAAATAGAAACAAAGTTTTCATCATATATTTACCATTAAAGAGTTTACATATGAGGATCCTTACATTTACACACAAAGCTAGTAATCACCTACATCTAACCTTGACAAATGGATGACTTAGCTACTCATTTTCATGGTAGCTTGGTCGGCAAGTAAGGAAAGAAGGTTGATCAACATCCAAGTCGGATAATCGAAGTTGGATGGGAATCCACCTTCTTTTTGTAGAAGATGGTTCTAAGATGAAGAGAAATGAAAATTAGGGCATAAAAGATCCCCTAGAACAATGCTGTAAAATATCTCTCCAAAGTACAAAAGTGGAAAAAGTTGGTAAAAATGAGGTATGGTGCTCAAAAGTGGCACCTGCTACTTATAGACCTCTGCTGGGCTGTCATGCTCGCTAGGCGAGCAGAATGGCTCGCCTAGCGAGGGTCTAATATGGGCACATAAGGCACCTGCGCCCAGAGAAACAGGGTCTGCTGAACTGTCATGTTCGCCTAGCGAACATACCTTCGCCTAGCGAAGGACACGCTTCAACCTTCGCCCCAGCGAGGTTGAGAGGTTTTGCTACTGGAATGCTCGCTGGGGACTCGCTAGAGCTTCGCCTAGCGAGTGAGTGATGACTGCGCTTTTCACCAAAACAGAACGAACTCGCTACCACCTTCGCTGTCAGCTCGCCTGGCGAATTTATTGACAATTTACTGGAGCTTTTCGCTTGGCGCTCGCCTAGCGAACCAGTGCTTCGCCACAGCCCTCGCCTAGCGAGCAGGCTGATGAATGCTTGTTTGCTTTGGTTCCTTTGCCAACTTTCTTGTGTCTTCAATTTCAATTATTTCATGCCTTCTTTCTGCACAATAACACACAAATCAAAGGCACCAAGCTTGTTTATCAATGTAATGCATTTCATCAAAAACCAAGGTGATTTTGACAATTTTAGCAGGGAAATAGAGTGAAAGATGCCCACATATGATAGCTCAAATAAGCACTTTTGGGCATCTAACAACAAGCATTTTCTGTAAGCGAAAAACATTCTTGTGAATTCATGACTCTAGGAAACCATGTCTAGAACTGAAGTCGATGGCTGTATAGTGCGGACTCCCAAGGTGAATACCTCGTAAGGGTCGGTACAAATGCCTTATTCAGAATAGATTCTCTTGAAGGAGTTGATGACCGATAAGTATTTGTCATAAGAGGCAAACATATTGTGGATCTATGACTCTAGGGCCTGTTTATAAAAACACTAGATCATACCCGGTGAGAACCCTATTATGGAAAGCAATCAGATTCGTCCATTACCTCGGACCTTTGAACCCACATGAAAAAAAATCAAAAAAATACATGGCATCGCATTGCATCCGTTCACATACCATTGCATTTTCATTCATCAACATGCATTGCATATCATTCAAAAAACCCATCCTTCCTCTTTTCATACCCACAGTTAATTTCCTGACACTCGTATCAGACTAGAAACGACTTTTGAAAGATCATGGACCTTGGATAACAAAACCAGTTTGCGTCAAGAGAAGATGTTGATTTGATGAAAAACCAGTTGAACCAACTCATGAAGGGTATGATAGATTTGGCAAAGAGAGAGGACAACATTCAACAGACCACTGTCACTGAGAATTTCATCCCACCTCAAGTGAATGGTCAAGCTTAACCTCAGCTTGTTCGGATCCCAGTTGAGGAACCTGCTATTCAAGAGCATCTCATTGTCCGAGAAGGACATTCCTCACCTCATGAAGTTGTTGAGTATCATAGCTTTGCATTTTCCGATCCAAATTCCTAAGGGGCGGTCCTGGTGAGGAAAGTCAAAGACCCTTAAGTTGTTGAGATTGCTGAAAAGCATCACGTGTTGGAAGAAAGACGCAAAGCCATATAAGGGAATGATGTTTTTGATCTGGATGCTTTAGACATGTGCTTAGTGTCGGATTTGATAATACCTGCAAAGTTCAAAATGCCATATTTTGAAAAGTACAAGGGTATTAACTGTCCAAAGATTTATTTGACAATGTATTATCGAAAAAAGGTTGGGTACTTTCGCAACGACAAGTTTCTCATCCACTATTTTCAAGACAGATTCAATGGAGTATCATTGGAATGGTATATACAACTAAAGCAGATCCACATCCACACCTGGAAAGACTTGGATATGGCATTCCTGAAGCATTACCAATACAACTTGGATATGGCTCCCAGTCATATACAATTACAAGGGTTATCTCAAGAGAGAAACTAATCCTTCAAAGGATATGCCCAAAGATAGAGAGAGTTGTCTACTCGTGTTCAGCCACCACCTCTTGAGAAAGAAATCGTTGACTTATTTATGGATACCCTGTAGGGTTCATATTACGAAAGAATAATAGGCAATGCATCATTAGGTTTCTCTGACCTGGTGAAAGTTGGAGAACACATAGAGATTGGCCTCAATAGTGGAAGAAACCAAGGCGCCTCAAGTATTCAGAGCAGCGAAAGTGAATCACGTGTCAGTTACCAATAGGAAAAGCAAGAAGTTAAAACAATATGGTAAACTCACTAAGCTCCGCAAGCTCCACATTTGGTGCCATATTGTCAGCACCCATATGCAACGGTTGTTCAACTCCAGCAACCACTACCTCTTGGTCCTCAGTATCAGGAATCATGGTAAGTGTCGCATCCGCGAAAATCAACCGGCGAGCTGAAAATGAAAACACACAGAGCCGCCACTGCGCGTTATTTATCCCAAGATAGGGAAAGGAAACGCTCAGAGAAACCTGGAAAGACATGGTCTCGCGACCAAAGAGAATGGGTCCGGGAGTCGGTTACGCAAGGGGAAGGTATTAGCACCCCTCACGTCCGTCGTACTCGACGGGATCCACGTTCTAGAAAGATAAGGTTGCTATAAACATACATCACACACACACACAGGGAACGCAGGTGGGGTTAAGAAGAAAGGGCTCGATAAGGTATCGCACCTTATGCCTACATATCTTGTCTGGAACAAGAATCAGAGCCACTGTAGTTCGGCTTACGCACGCCAAACAACACAAAACATACAAACAAGCAAGGGTGGCAAACATGGAGCCCGACAACCACTGGATGGGATTACGTCGGCATCCGAACCAAAACACACTCAAAAGGGCAAACGTGGAGCCCGACAGCCAATCACTGGGCTTACGTCGGCATCCGAACCCAAACATACACGCAAAACGGCAAACGGGGAGCCCGACTGCCAATCACTGGGCTTACGTCGACATCCGAACCAAAACATACAGTCAGATAACAAGTAAACGCACGCAAAAAAGAAAAAGGTTGCCCGGAGAGGTCTCGCACGACCACCTGCCTACATACCTCGTCTGGCACGAGGATCAGGGCGATGTAGTTCCCCTGAAAGGGACTAAATTGCTAACCAGAAACCGGGGAAAACACGACACTAGGGAGCTGAGACTCGAGCCTAATGTTGTCATGCAAAGTTAACCCTAAGTTCGGTTTTCTATCCTACTTGCATAAGCAAACTAACCTAACCAGGAAAGAAGCTAGCACACAAGCATACAATCATATATCATCAAATGAGAACAGGTATCTCAAACAAGCATGTCAATCAGATATCCACATAACACGCACTATAGCCAAACAAGGGGCTCAATCAATCAGGTTTGACTGCCTAAGCAATCGTCTGTACAGGCTGTGTTTGCTCTTAACCTTGCCATTACGAGGCTAAGGTGAAGCAGATGATGGGATGAAGTGAGGATCAGACCTCACAGCTCATATCCCTAACCAGGGAGAGCTGACAAATGAGCATGGGTCCAGAATGGGGGAACCCTTCTATACTCAGAGACTCTGACACAACAGATCCTGGGCTTTTGATCTCAATGCTACAACCATGTAATGGGAGCAAGGAGACGACTCAACTGAATAGTGGGGGACAGGTTGCTTGTCCCTACCTTCCACCAATTGCCTTACTTGAAGGACTTTTCCTGCTTGGGCTTAAAAATAAACATACACAAGCATTGCCTCTTAAGGAGGACTTCAGACAATTTGCCTGGCCCGGTAACAGCCGGGTCTCCAGACTACATGAAGTCAAGAGGACTTACCTCAATGCAAGTTGCTTAAGCAACGCAAAGCAAAAGTTCACAAGGAACTGAGCAACTAAAGTACCTGGAAACAATCAAACTCAGTCAGTATTCAATCAGACAAACTGTACAGCAAACAATCAAACAGTTTAAACAATACAACACAAAGCAAGCTCAAGGCTTAAGCCCAAGCTCCAACACCTACAAAACAATGTTATGTTAGTGTACAAACATCCACAACATCAATTAAAATCAACTTGTATCATTCTCCATGTACATTATGCTTTTGATCCTGAAAAACCAAGCAAATATTAGTAACTAGACCACTAGGCCAAGCCTAGGGTCCAAAAGCAAGAAAAACTTAAAACAGCAAAGCATTCACAAACCAATCTCAATTTAAAGTCAAACAAGAGCAAACATCCTTGGACTCATGTTTGTATCATTCATTATGCTCATGTTATGCACAAAATAAGGCAAACTAGTTCAAATGAAGCACCAAGCATACAAACAGAACTATTGCATTCAAATCCATATCAAAACAAATCCAAAAATTCTCAAATTAATTACACCTAAACAGAACCTAATCAAGGTCTACCATGTCAAATTTGAGCTCAATTGGGCAAATGGAACCATGTCAATGAAAATCAACAGAAACAGACACAATCATAGGCTCCAAATCACAACATCAATGCATGCATCCACTTCAAAAATTCATATCTCATTGGAAACTAAAAAGAAATGGATGAGACCAAAACAGGGAGGTCCTAACATGTGTCTAGTTCATGCATATCAAATTTCATGGCCATACAATACAATATGAGGATTTCCCAATCAATCTACCAACATGTATCACATGAGCTTGCAATTTCAATCACCAGAAATGAAAAATCATGATCAATTAGAAAAGGCAGTGAAAAATTCTACAAAAATTCATACAACATCCTAACATATCAACAATTCACCATGCCAAATTTCATTCAATTCTAACATGCATAGGTTATCCAATTAAATTCAACAAGTTGACATCAAGAGGTGTGACACAAATTGTCACACCTAAGTTCCAGAATTTGCTGCTCTCTAACCAGGTATCAAAAATTCATGAAATTTACATATAAATAATCCTCAATGAGTCAAGAACCACCACAAAAATTTTCAGCCATTTATTTTACATTATGAGAATTTCATGAACCAAATGGTAAAATGTACAAAACAAATGACATAAGTCAAAAATCCGTAGGCCAATTAAACTTCCACACGTGCAAAAATTCCACAAAAATCATAATCAAATTCTACACATTACAAGGAGAACAATGCAAAAAATCTCACAAAATTGGACTGTTTTTGAATTAGTTATGAATTTTTTAATATGGAAGAAAAATAAAAAATGTGAAAAACAGTGCGCAACAGTACCACAAACATCAACAGCATGTCAAAAACGCAAAATGAAGATCAAAAGCCAATTCTGGAAAATTATTTCAACATTCATCCATGTTCTTCGCATGTTCATCATCAAAATCCAGCATGAACAAATCATCATCAAATTCAACAATCCATACACCGTTGGAAAGATCTCTCAACACACATCATGAATATCAACCTAATTTTCCCTAATTCTAACTACACAGCATGAACCGATCAAAACGTCCTTTAAACATCAAACTTCAATTCCAGATCTCTTCCTTAATACTCAACCAAAACACACGATTCAAGCTTCATCCTACTCTACACTAGGAGATCTATCAATGCCATGTGTTAATTTCAAGAATTGGAAAATTCGAGATCTCACCTTATGAATGTGTAGAAGTTGCAATCGCGTGTTTCAAGATCCACAAGATGAAAACAGAAGTTGATTGAAGCTTAGGAAGATGATTGAAAGAGGTTTTGCAGCTTCAAAACAGCTCCAGCTTGAAGAATCATGAAATTGCCATTGATGACCTTGAATGCCACAGTCCAAATTCAGCAAGCTTTGGCCACGAGGTTGTTGAAACAGTTATGCACAATCACTTGTAGAGTGTAGATCCAAGAAGAATGATAAAAAGTGATGAAGAATTGGATGAGAATTGATGAAAAATGTATGATGAAGTTTGGAGAATTTGAGAGGTTTTGGGAGGGAAATTCTGTTATGATTCTTGGAGAATGAAAAATGTCTTCTCAAATTCTGTTACAATTAGTGATTTGTACCAATGCTAATCCACTCTACTAATCTCAATTAGCAAATTTGAAGTGAAATTAGTGAAAATGAGTTATGTGAACAAAATCTGGAAAATAACTAACTCAACAACCAAAAAAACCCCCCTCACACAGTGAAAAACGCTCAAAAAACTGCATTTTCGCGCGCGAGCGGTCGGTCGACTCATAGCCTGCTATGCGTCGACTCGAAGCCTGCTATGCGTCGACCCGAAGCCTATGCGCTGACCCTATGCGTCGACTCAAACATGCTATGCGCTGACCCGTGGTCTATGCGCTGACCCTATGCGTCGACCATAGGTCAGCTCATAGCAAAAAATTTTTTTTTTTTTTTCTTTTTTTTTTTTTTTTTTTTTTTAAAGAAGAGGAGGGCAAATTTTGAGATGTTACAGCTGCCCCTATTCAATCCACTGTGAACCTGTTGATATGAACAGCCTCGGCTTTCAGATGATCAGGATGAAGAGTGATTGAATACCAAGAACAGACGAACAATTTGCACTCTAATGGGATAAAAATCAACAACGCCCGTCAGCATCGGCGAAGAAACAACCTCTGAACAACGTCGACCTGGATACCAAAATAAATGGTAGCACAGGGATAACCATGGTCTGAGCACCACACATCCACTCAGGATTATTATTCTTTCTTTTTTTCTTGTGCTTTTCTTGAACCCAAAATTTTCTTATCTCTTTTTTTTCATTTTCTTGAACCCCGAAAACTTCTTTTCTGCGCAAACGACCCTCAGATCTCTGCATTTGAACCCCAGAAAATGCCTCAGCACTCCTTCTTGCCAGCATAATGAACCCCGATCTCCAGTTTGAACCCCAGTCGCCTGACGATAACTCTCGATCGCCAGAATGAACCCCGTTCTCCAGAAAATGTATTCACATTTCCTTTTCTCCATTTGAACCCCGTCTCCAGAAAATGTATCCACATTTCCTTTTCTCCATTTGAACCCCGTCTCCAGAAAATGTATCCACATTTCCTTTTCTCCATTTGAACCCCAGAAAATGCCTCAGCACCTCCTTTTCTCCAATCTCTCGTGATAATTCCGCTGGCAACGACGGAACTAACACCAAACCACTCTGAGGGCGACATGTCAGAGGGCAACCCTTCACAACGGAAGGTAGCATGTGTATCTCTTCCTCAGAAGACACCTATAACGACCTCCACTGGCATCCGCCAAAGCCTAAGGTGACACATGAACAGAAGACGATCCTAAGGACCTCATCCCGGATGTAATCTTCAACTCCATCTTCATTTGAACCCCGCTCTCCAGAAAATGTATCCACATTTCCTTTTCTCCACTTGAACCCCTAAATCGCGCTGATCGCATAACGTCCTTTGATTTTATTTCCATCTCTGTCCGACGGAAACATTTCCTCCAATATCGTACTACTGGGGAACATTGCTGCTCTGACGTTCTAATGCTAAACTCCTCAGAGTAGCATCTCCCACCGGCACTGACTGATGACCGGGAGAAAACTCGACGTTTACCGAACATCGACACAATGATGTTGACAGACACCAAAGAAAACTCGACCAGACACTTACTGATGACTGGGAGAAAACTCGACGTTGACTGAACATCGAATCAATGATGTTGGCTGACACCAAAGAAAACTCGACCAGACACTTACTGATGACTGGGAGAAAACTCGACGTTGACTGAACATCGAATCAATGATGTTGGCTGACACCAAACAATGATGTGGACAGACATCAAACAACGATGTTGACAGGACATCGAATAATGACGTGGACAGGACATCGAATAAGGATGTGGACAGACATCAAATAATGATGTGGACAGGACATCGAATAATGAGGTGGACAGGACATCGAATAATGATGTTGACAGGACATCAAATAATGATGTTTACAGGCATCAAACAGTGATGTTTACAGGCATCAAACAATGATGTTTACAGGCATCAAACAATGATGTTTACAGGCACCAAAGAAAGCTCGACCAGACACTTACTGATGACTGGGACATACTGTTGCTTCAAAATCCCGCTGCTGAACTCCTCGGAGTATCGTCTTCACTGTCCGGCAAAACCAATCCTCAAGCGGTAACCACAGCTCGAATCGCGTTGATCGCGTAACGTCTTCTAACTTTATTTCCATCTCTGTCCGACGGAAACATTCTTCGCCAGTGTCGTACCACTGGGACAACACCTTTGATCCAATCATGAGGCTATACTACTCGGAGTAACACCTTCATCTTCGGGCAAAACACCTCTCAAACGGTAACCGCCGCTTGAGACTAGCTGATGTTTGCAATGATGCATGATTGATTTTTTCTGCGTAATGCTCCATAATTATGGAAATGCTACGCGATTTATTATTTTTTCTATGCAATATGCTATGCTTACTCTACATGATGAATGCATGAAAAGAAATATCCCCTTCAAGGGACTCTTCCGGGGAATACGAGACTCTCTGCTGAGGAACTCGGCATTGCTCCAACTCCACCCTGCTGGGGAATACCACTGCTGCTAGGAAAAGGTAACCCTTGCTGGGGAAACACCTCCTTTGCACCCAATCCACTCGAGAAACCGCTGGGGATAAGCACCACCAACACTCTGTGGGGATACAATAGCTCTTGACTCGCTGGGGATATCCATCCTGACTCTGCTTCGGGAAAAAACCCTCACAGATACCCGTTGACTTCACTGGGGAAATACTCACAGAGACTCTGCTAGGGGAATAGCAACCTCCAGGCTCAACTGGGGAAACATCAATATATCACCTGCTGGGGATAACCATCCTGATCCTGCTAGGGAACCGCATACCACTCCGCTGGGGACAACCCATGCAATCCATAGGTAGAATCAACTTAGCTGGGGATGTAAATATCCGTCTGCTACGGGACTTTGTTCAATCCACAGGTAGGATGAACACTGCTGGAGATATATTTCAGTGAAAAGAACCCGCTCCACTCGGGGAACTGCTGGAGATATATTTCTTTAAACCCGCTCCACTCGGGGACTGCTGGAGATATATTTCTTTAAACCCGCTCCACTCGGGGAACTGCTGGAGATATATTTCTTTAAACCCGCTCCACTCGGGGATAACAACCTTCTGGCCTGGCTGCTAAGGAAACACTGTTATGAACCTGCCTGGATGACCATCCTGACTCGGCTGGGGATGTCCACAGACATTAGATCTGCTGGGGAGCTAGTCCTCTAATTCTGCTTGGGGACCTAGCTGGGAAATGAGAAAAGTAGGTACAGAACACCCATCGACTCATCGAACCATGGTATTCACCTCCCAATCTCGTATCAGCTTTCCGCTTTTGAGAATTCCCAGACTCATCTGGACCTTTTCTGCTCCATCATCTTGTATTCCTAGTCGCTCCGCGCTCGACGAGAGACGTACTCTTGGGATTTATACAGAAATTCCAATCTTCCGACTTTGAAGAGTCTTCTTGATTAATTCCAAAGGTCGTCGGACGTCTCGTCGTCTCTCCGTCCTTCTTCGTCCCTGATCGAACTCTGCGGGGAATTACATACTTTCAAGTCTTTCGACTTTGAAGAGTCTTCTTGATTAACATCAAGGATCATCATACGCCGCAACGTCACTTCGTCATTCTTTTACTGATTCGTCCCCGAGCGCACTCTCTGGGGATTTATTTTGACCAAGCTTCCACATCACAACCTACAAGTGAGTGAAGAATATCTAACAGTACCTGTAAAACAGATCGTCAGATAAAACCGTGCCCCAGGCGTGTCAAGATTTCAACACTTGGGTCACTCAACCTTCCGAATAAGATTTCAAGCTTTCAATCTTATAAACATGCATTGGAAGGAAACCTGTATGTTTTAAAAATGCAAGATTCTTTATCAAAATATCGGGATGTTTTTGCAATCAAAACGGTAATGAAAAACAAAACAAAATTATTTGACTGAATATGCATTTTATTGATTGGAAAAGTGCGGCTCAAATGAGCAATACAAAAGGAAGCAATTCCTGAAAAGAGGTAATTGCACTCAAAAGGAAAAATCTATCCTAATGGCAATGTGAAACCCGTGATCTCATCGAGTTCCAACTCAGTTACACCCCATATGTCCTCAGACTCTCCATGCTTTCTGCCTTCTGAACAAGACGCTTCTGATTGATCCCTACCGGGTATTATCCATGATGCTTTAACCAAAGCGCAAACGATCATGCTAGACGCAGTTGTTCGTTTCAATCCCTCTTTTGCCTGGACCGCCCTTTCGGGTTTTCAGCCCACCGGGATACCCTTTTTTGCCCAAGTCGCCTTTTCAGGTTTTCGACTTGCCGGGTGTACAATTTTCATTTTATATCCCTAATTTTTGCCCGAACCTTTCTTTCTGTTTCTGGTTCGCCGGGATGCCCATTTTTGCCTGGACTATTTTGTTCTTTTCGTCCAGCGGGTCTATTTACACGAAGTATTTTTTAACTGCGTCCGCATTCACAGGGGATGGAAAATCCTCGCCATCCATGGTCGTTAACAACAAAGCTCCACCAGAGAAAACCTTCTTGACCACGAACGGACCTTCATAATTCGGTGTCCATTTGCCCCTTCAATCGTTTTAAGGAGGAAGGATCCTTTTCAGCACCATATCACCTACGTGATATACCCGAGATCATGCCTTTCTGTCCAAAGCACATTTCATCCTCTGCTGGTATAATTGCCCCTGATAGATGGCTGCTAGCCTCTTTTCTTCAATCAAGCTTTCTAAGTGAGAAAGGCGTGTGCCCCAGCAGACGTACGTACCGCAGTACAATACCCAGGATACCAGCTTCGTACTCGGTCACCATCGTTGGTACATTCCATCGTGCCCCGGGAAGCACTAACTCATCCACCTTATCCTCCCCATCAGACATCATAATCCGTTCGGATTCAGGGTCAGGCCCCTCCTCCGGGATCGGCTACTCTCAATCTTTCGATCAGAGCACCTCGAGATGTCCTCATCAGGGAGCCCAAACTTCATCGGCTGACCATCCTCAATGGGTTGCGAGGTGATGTAATCAGACAATACACCCCTTTATTGCTTTCTGAGAGTATCACAAATCAATCAACATTCTTTTGCACTCTCGCAACCTGTCCGGTCAATGCTGGATTCTCAAACCCATACTCGATCGGATCCATCTCGGAAATCCACAAAGTGGTATGAACCAGCATACACTGTCTCAGTCGGCGAGCAGCCTATGCCAAAGTACATCAAGTTTCCCGAGCAGTGAATGTATTGTTTCACAGTCGGTAAACTTTTTGCTTAGGTAAATTGCATGCTCTTTTCGACAAGACGCGTCATGCTGCCCCAGTACACACCCCATAGACCCCTCGAAGGCCGTCAAGTACAGATTAACAATTGCTCCTTCCACAGGAGGGATCAGAATCAGAGGTTCCTGCAACTTTTCTTTTATTCTTTCAATGCCCCTTGGCAATCATGATTTCACCTGACCGTTTGATCTTTGATTTTTTTTTTCAACATCTTGAATATAGGTTCGCACGTGGCTGTTTGATGAGATGTGAACCATGACAGGTAGTTCAATCTTTCGAAGAAACCACGAACCTCTCTTCTATTCCCTCGGTTCAGGCATTTTTTTTTTTTAGCAGGAACCTCGATTCCTCTCTTATAACGAACCCCAACGATTTACCAGATTGCACTCTGATAGTGCACTGACTTGAGTTCAACCTCAGTTTGAATTGTTTCAACCGGTCAAACAACTTGCCCCGGTCCGCCAGATGCCCCACTTCTGTTTAGGACTTTGCTATCATGTCATAGCATTCGATATCATGATGAGTCACATCATGAAACAAAGTCACCCTGATACGTGGCATCGACGCTCTGCTTCTCAAGAGGACAGTCTTCTTTCCATAGTAGCTTGAGCATAATGATATCGGTATCTGTCCCGGCATACCCTGACATGACCAGGTAGAGACATCCACATGCTCTTCCAACAATCCTACCATCCTGCTTTCAACTTGCCTCTGAAACGGCCCGGATTTTCATCTCCTTCCTGACCTCGGCGGTGCGTGGAATAACAATCTCAACCCGCTCCTCGGGCGGCTGAATCACCTTCTCCTCTTGTTTAAACAATCTGGTTAATTCCAGCAGATCACAATCTTCTTCGTCTTCTTCTTCAGCAAGATAGATCGGTTTGTCGAAGTCATATGAGGTGTAACCAAATTGTTATCAACGAGATCCGGAGAATTATTTTTGAAGTTGGGACGAGACAAACAAAAGATGAAAAATGAAAATAAACATTGCCATTTTTATTTGTTTTTAAACTGCAAAAATAAGATGAAAAACAGGGAACACCGTTTTTTGACTGAAAAACATCCATTTATTAATGATGCAGAAATGCAAATTTAAACATGAGGTGGCCCTTACAATGGACCATTACGTGTCGGGCAACACGTATGGCTTTCATGCAAATAAACTGAAAACAAGAAATAATACTCTTCCAGACGAGTAACAGAGTTGATCTTTTAGGCCTTCCAGCTTCCTGGTACGCACGATTTTATCCACTGATCAATTCCCCAGTCACTGTTAGTTTCTTTACCCACTGCCCGGGTGTAATCTGAATCTTCAGTAATTGCATTCCCCATCGCCTGACCATGCGCCGGCATGGGATTGGCATTAACATTCGGAGATGGTGCGAAGTTAATAGCCTTGGAATCCACCAGGTCTTGGACTACGTGCTTAAAAGCTTTGCAGTCCTCTACACTGTGCCCGGGAGCACCCGAATGGAATTCACATTTGACATTTTCATCAAAATTGGCTGGCCTTTGATCAGGTCCCATAGGCGCCAAAGTCCTCAACTGTACCAGCCCCATATCTTTCAACTTTTTCAATAGGACAGAGTATGTCACAGGCGGCCTGTCAAAATGCCGATCACTCATCCTCCTCCTGACTGGATATCCTACCCTCGGAGACCTCCGCTGAAATGGCTGACGCTGCTGTTGCTGTTGTGCAGGCTGATTGTCAGCTGGAATAGTTACCGCAGCGGTGTGCTGGAAGTAACGATCCCTACTGGGTCCTCTCTGAGCGTAGACCGCACTGATATTACCCTCATTTTTCTTGTGCTGGTCATTACCAAAGAATTTCTTCGGTCCAGATGACGAAGCGTTTCCTTGCATGCTCCCCATCTTCAGCCAGTCTTCAATCCTCCTCACCTTTTCGGCAAGTACTTTCTGCTCTAAGGCGAACTCTTGCATGACACTGATCAGTTCTCCCATCTTCTCTTTCAGCTCGAGAATGTCAGCGTTGGACGGATCCATCAGTTTGGATTTGTACCGGGTGAAGTATCTGTGAGGACGGGTCGAGTGCAAAGGTACAGTTCTGCGAGCACGAGCAATGATTCCTGCAAAACAGCAAACAGGTTAATATGCATGAATGCAACGTCTATCCATATGAGGAAGCTTCTGTCCTTTGATTCTGGTTTCATCGAGACAGATAATATTTTGGCAATAACATTTTGACATCCAGATGTCTCTCAACCAGATTCTCAATCAATAATACTCCCCATACGGCTGGACGTAGTTTGGGTGCAGATGAATGCAAAATGAGAATGATGCAGATGTATGCAATGCACTGGGCCATCCTCCAAGTCCTATGATCATCTGTTGCTCTGAACTACAGCTCGGATCCCTGGACTGATCACAACCATCTGAAGGACTACATGTAACCACAAATCCAACTCAAGGGTTCCGAAACAAACGGAAGACAGATACATCATCATCATCACTGGTCTCTGAGCAGACACACCACCATCATCTGAATCGGCCCGGGGAATCCTGAAATAAACGGATCCCCACTGATAAATATCTCGGCCCGGGGAATCCTGAAATAAACGGATCCCCGCTGATAAATCACGGACAGCACTCCGGCGTCACAAGCGATAATAACCATAAATCCGACTTATAAATATGTCTCTGCATCACGGGTCAAAAGTCACCGTCTGAGCTCATCTGATTATGCATCTGAAAGATTCACCCTCCCCTCACAGGTAAATTCTAATCAGGTCACCCTAAGGCGGATAATAGTCTCGACAATCGGGCAGAGATACTCAATGGGTTTGCCCTTTCGGGTGTGCCATTGTAGCTCTCTTAAAATCGTCTAAACCAAAGATCCGGGAATGATCGGTCACCAGAGTCAACAGCTCAGAAGCAGTAACTAAGCCACCGTGAAATGTTCCACAATGGAAAGCACTATCGACTGAACCTCGTCCGGCTTGTGGTATGTCACGTCGCAACATCATGCCCAACCGACATGTGAGGTACGCGAGACCCACACTAATCCTAGGTGTATACTCGGGCCTGGGTTTTAGCCCCACTCAGAACACCCACCCCAAACAACAGAACCACCTGCAGAGGAAGATGGCAACATGACAGTAATGATGCATGCACATATTTAATGCAAATATAAACAAGGGTTAGTATAATAAATGCAATAAATAAACAACACAAGCAACCAAACCCATCCTAAAGCGCTAGGAGAGACTCGCTTAGGGACCATGGACCAGCATAGGTCAACATGTTAGGGATCCCCAGCAGAGTCGCCAGCTGTCGCATCCGCGAAAATCAACCGGCGAGCCTAAAAATAAACACACACAAGCATTGCCTCTTAAGGAGGACTTCAGACAATTTGCCCGGCCCGGTAACAGCCGGGTCTCCAGACTACATGAAGTCAAGAGGACTTACCTCAATGCAAGTTGCTTAAGCAACGCAAAGCAAAAGTTCACAAGGAACTGAGCAACTAAAGTACCTGGAAACAATCAAACTCAGTCAGTATTCAATCAGACAAACTGTACAGCAAACAATCAAACAGTTTAAACAATACAACACAAAGCAAGCTCAAGGCTTAAGCCCAAGCTCCAACACCTACAAAACAATGTTATGTTAGTGTACAAACATCCACAACATCAATTAAAATCAACTTGTATCATTCTCCATGTACATTATGCTTTTGATCCTGAAAAACCAAGCAAATATTAGTAACTAGACCACTAGGCCAAGCCTAGGGTCCAAAAGCAAGAAAAACTTAAAACAGCAAAGCATTCACAAACCAATCTCAATTTAAAGTCAAACAAGAGCAAACATCCTTGGACTCATGTTTGTATCATTCATTATGCTCATGTTATGCACAAAATAAGGCAAACTAGTTCAAATGAAGCACCAAGCATACAAACAGAACTATTGCATTCAAATCCATATCAAAACAAATCCAAAAATTCTCAAATTAATTACACCTAAACAGAACCTAATCAAGGTCTACCATGTCAAATTTGAGCTCAATTGGGCAAATGGAACCATGTCAATGAAAATCAACAGAAACAGACACAATCATAGGCTCCAAATCACAACATCAATGCATGCATCCACTTCAAAAATTCATATCTCATTGGAAACTAAAAAGAAATGGATGAGACCAAAACAGGGAGGTCCTAACATGTGTCTAGTTCATGCATATCAAATTTCATGGCCATACAATACAATATGAGGATTTCCCAATCAATCTACCAACATGTATCACATGAGCTTGCAATTTCAATCACCAGAAATGAAAAATCATGATCAATTAGAAAAGGCAGTGAAAAATTCTACAAAAATTCATACAACATCCTAACATATCAACAATTCACCATGCCAAATTTCATTCAATTCTAACATGCATAGGTTATCCAATTAAATTCAACAAGTTGACATCAAGAGGTGTGACACAAATTGTCACACCTAAGTTCCAGAATTTGCTGCTCTCTAACCAGGTATCAAAAATTCATGAAATTTACATATAAATAATCCTCAATGAGTCAAGAACCACCACAAAAATTTTCAGCCATTTATTTTACATTATGAGAATTTCATGAACCAAATGGTAAAATGTACAAAACAAATGACATAAGTCAAAAATCCGTAGGCCAATTAAACTTCCACACGTGCAAAAATTCCACAAAAATCATAATCAAATTCTACACATTACAAGGAGAACAATGCAAAAAATCTCACAAAATTTGGACTGTTTTTGAATTAGTTATGAATTTTTTAATATGGAAGAAAAATAAAAAATGTGAAAAACAGTGCGCAACAGTACCACAAACATCAACAGCATGTCAAAAACGCAAAATGAAGATCAAAAGCCAATTCTGGAAAATTATTTCAACATTCATCCATGTTCTTCGCATGTTCATCATCAAAATCCAGCATGAACAAATCATCATCAAATTCAACAATCCATACACCGTTGGAAAGATCTCTCAACACACATCATGAATATCAACCTAATTTTCCCTAATTCTAACTACACAGCATGAACCGATCAAAACGTCCTTTAAACATCAAACTTCAATTCCAGATCTCTTCCTTAATACTCAACCAAAACACACGATTCAAGCTTCATCCTACTCTACACTAGGAGATCTATCAATGCCATGTGTTAATTTCAAGAATTGGAAAATTCGAGATCTCACCTTATGAATGTGTAGAAGTTGCAATCGCGTGTTTCAAGATCCACAAGATGAAAACAGAAGTTGATTGAAGCTTAGGAAGATGATTGAAAGAGGTTTTGCAGCTTCAAAACAGCTCCAGCTTGAAGAATCATGAAATTGCCATTGATGACCTTGAATGCCACAGTCCAAATTCAGCAAGCTTTGGCCACGAGGTTGTTGAAACAGTTATGCACAATCACTTGTAGAGTGTAGATCCAAGAAGAATGATAAAAAATGATGAAGAATTGGATGAGAATTGATGAAAAATGTATGATGAAGTTTGGAGAATTTGAGAGGTTTTGGGAGGGAAATTCTGTTATGATTCTTGGAGAATGAAAAATGTCTTCTCAAATTCTGTTACAATTAGTGATTTGTACCAATGCTAATCCACTCTACTAATCTCAATTAGCAAATTTGAAGTGAAATTAGTGAAAAATGAGTTATGTGAACAAAATCTGGAAAATAACTAACTCAACAACCAAAAAACAGCCTCACACAGTGAAAAACGCTCAAAAAACTGCATTTTCGCGCGAGCGGTCGACTCATAGCCTGCTATGCGTCGACTCGAAGCCTGCTATGCGTCGACCCGAAGCCTATGCGCTGACCCTATGCGTCGACTCAAACATGCTATGCGCTGACCCGTGGTCTATGCGCTGACCCTATGCGTCGACCATAGGTCAGCTCATAGCAAAAAAATTTTTTTTTTTTTTTCTTTTTTTTTTTTTTTTTTTTTTTTTTTAAAGAAGAGGAGGGCAAATTTTGAGATGTTACAGTAAGGTTCGCGAGTCATCCAGTTCAGGTTCCACATCAACGTCAATTTCATAATCATCGGACTCGAAATCCAAACAATTAACATCAGTGTCAAAATCAACGTGGGCCTGCAAACCGGAAAGAAAGAGAGACTCTCCATATTGACCCGATCCCGATAATGTATAGTCAATTATGATCTCAGTTGGTCTAAAGTTTGTCGATAGCACCTAGAGAGACCAGATCCATGAAGTTTACATTCCCACCTTGGTACAACTCGGATGTCAAATATGAGTTTCATAATGGGGTAGTGAGGCACGAAATCAAAGAGTGTAAGGTATTCCAATAGGAAGTGAAACATATGATCAATAAAGGGCAGTTGACTTTCGATGGCCCTAATATGGTGAACGGTGTAATACCCCAAAATTTACCCTTCATTTTTCCTGGAAGCATACGCTTTACACCTCATGCATACATTCATTTTTAGGTCATTTAGCATTTGCATTTCATCATGGCAATCGAAATCGGATCCAAGAAGCTTGAACATCATCCAGGACACTTTGTGGGCTCTATTTAGATGATCATTCAACACAAGGGAAAGACTTGAGTTACTTCCAACAGGGGTCTATTCGTCAGTCAAAACGTTAATCTTGAAGGAGCAAAGGTTTGTTCATGAGCTGTCATGCTCGCTAGGCGAAGCCCACGCGTTTTGAAAAAAAAATAAATTAAATTAAATAAATAAAAGAAAAAATCTTGGACTTGGACCTCTCTCATTTGAGCCCACAGGTCCACAAAAATCAGGTTATAAATTCAGAGTTTCAGTGAAACAAAATTTCATTCTATTCCTATTTCCCTGGCGGGAGGAAAAAGATAGTGAGAGAAGAGCTAACAGAGTTCAGAGCAACCTCCAAACCCTGAAGGGAACTCAACTGCACATAATCACCTCTGCCTCACATAAACCCTAAAGATTGTTTTGTAAACCTCACGGGTGCAACTCAATTTCAATCAAGCTCTCCAATCAGGTTTTCCCTATTCCCATTATTTTACGCCTTCAATTTGAATGTTCTAAATGTGTGACGACATTATGTTTGAATTTGGAAGTGTGGATGTCGTTAGGTTTCGCATATGCATGAATGGGTGAAACCTATGCCTTGAATGCTTAATCGTTTAATTTTTGAAGTGTATGCCACAGGGTTTGAGGTTTCTGAAACCATATTGTTATCCATAAAAAACCATACTGTTTTGCTCTAATCTGACTTACGTTTGTCGTAGCATGTTTTCTCATAATCCTTATCTTGTTTCACTAACCCTTTTGTTGAGTTTTTGTGAAGGCTCACATGACTTTTGCAGGGATAGCTCGCTGGATATTCCACTTTGCTTGTGGGATACCATTTGGGAGATTTATTCTGATTGCCTTGTTGGCACATTTACTTTATACATATTTGTTTTGTATGTGTTCGTATCCCCGCAGGTAGCGCGGTTCCTTCGTCAAGGACTGCCTTTTTGCATGAGCATCCCAAACCCTAACCCTTCATTGATTTTTCTTCTCCTAAACACACGTTTACTCCTTCTACTACAGGTGAGTAAGTCTCCAAAGGTCGAGCATCCGGTAGATTGCGTAGTAACGTCGTCCTCCCCCAAAACATAATCCTTAACCCCGTAGTTAGCCGAACTACGACTTGCTCTGATTCTCATTCCAGATGAGATACGTAGGCATAAGACGCGATGTCTTAGCGAGCACACATCCCCCAAACCCATAGGTCAGCCGAGCTACGAAGACTCTGATTCTCATATTCAGATGAGATACGTATGCAGTGGATGCGACATCCGCGCGAGTCATTTTCATTTAACCCCCTTTTTTAGTAAACATCACAAGATAAACTCACACCCTTTAGACAAGAACTACAAAAGTGGATCCTGTAGAGTACTACGGATGCGTAGGGGTGCTAATAACTTCCCTTCGCATAACCGACTCCCGAGCCCAAGATTTGGTTGCGAGACCTTGTCTTGTCCTTTCCTTTTTCCAGGTTTACTTCGAGCGTTTCCTTTCCCTCCTTTGGGATAAATAACGCACGGTGGCGACTCTTCTATCATTTTCTTTCGTCGGTTGTTTTTTTCGCACACTGTATTTTTCAGGTTGCGACAGCTGGCGACTCTGCTGGGGACCCGGTTTCCCTAAGCGAGTCCCTCCTAGCTTTTGAAGTTTGTTTGTTTATTGGGTGTGTTGGTGTAAGCCCTAGAGGCCAATACTTTTGGTACTTGTATCGAATTATTTATTAATAGTAAAAGACATTTTCTTTATTATGGTTGATTAATAAAGTCCCCTGAATAGATAGTCCGTTTAATGTATTAAGTGTGACTTAATCATGAGAACACATTAAACATAAGGACACTATTCTTAAAGTATCCGTAGTCGAGCTTTATTGTGAAGTGGGATAACATTAAAGCATTAAGACTATTATGTTTGTAGACTGATGATCACATCTCATGGATCATGGATAAAGAGTTATCAAGTCTTAAACATAGGTATGAATATTAGGAGTAATATTTATACCGGATTGACCCGCTATGAGAATACTATATAGAAAGTTATGCAAAGTGTCATAAGTTATTCTCATGGTGATAATGGTGTATACCACTCTTCGACCTGAAACCACTATGGACCCTAGATGTAGAGTCGAGTGCTTTATTGTTGATCCAACATTGTCCGTAACTGGATAACCATAAAGACAGTTGATGGGTACTCCACGAAACATGCTGAGGGACATGAGTGACCTAGATGGAATTTGCCCATCCTGCATAACAGGATAAATGTCTATGGGCCCAATATTGAACTGGACAAGGATGACACGGTCTATGCCTTGTGTTCAATATAGACATAAGGGCAAAAGGGTAATTATACACATAAGTATTATCACAGAAGGTTTTGTCAGATCACATGACATTTTCGTGTCTTGGGTAGCAGTGATGTGTTGCTAGATACCGCTCACTGTTTATTATGTTAAATGCGTGATTTAATATAATTGCCAACGTCACGAAAACCTACAGGGTCACACACAAAAGACGGATTGATGAGAGATAGAGTAACTAAGGAATACCGTAAGGTACGGTTCCCTTAAGTGAATTATAGAACATCGTAAGGTACGGTGTACTTGAGTAGAATACGAAATATGGTAAGGTACCATGGGCTTAAGTGATTTTGGGCATATTATAAGATATGGGCCAAAATACACTTAAGTGGGCTTTTTAGCTTGAAGCTCACACAAGTGGTTCTATAAATAGAACCCTTGTGCAGAAGCATTGGTGGCGGTTGCATTCTTTTCGTTTTCTCTCTCTCTCTCACTCAAAGCATTCATTCGTACCAGCTAGCACTGAGATTGAAGGAATCCGTTCGTGTGGACTGAGTAGAGACGTTGTCATAGTTCAACGTTCGTGATCGCTTCGTGGATCTGCATCAAAGGTTTTGATCGTCACAAGAGATCCGCACCAAAGGTTTCAACCGTCACAAGAGGTAAATATTCTATCACTGATCATGACCATTCGTAAGGATCTCTAAAGGAGAAAATTTTAATTTCCGCTGCGTTTTGGACCGCAATTCTCCTTCAGTGGTATCAGAGCCACTTACGAAACCATGAATCGGATAGCTGTTTAATTTCTGTATTAATATGATTAAAAGACAGAATGAATCAATTAATTAAACGGGTAATTAAATTTGGCATTCATAAGTGTACGAGTTGGATGATTGATGTTGACTGTGCTTCGGTACCGACATTAGTATGGTGAAGCAGCGTTACATCGATCGTCCATAGGTTACGCAATTGAAACCGATCAACTTATATATGATATAAGTAATCCTAATGCAAAGTACGGTATGTGTGATATACTGTTTCTGTTTCGTTCATTCAAACACTAAGTGGTTGTTTTCCTTTGAGCGATCAATGGTCATTAGCTTCGGAATCCGACATTAGTATGGTGAAGCAATGACCTGTTGATCAATCATACTGAATCAACAATCGAGGTGTGTTTGACGGTCTGAAATTGGCGCATTAGGGTTGGTGATGGCGCAAGGGTTGTGCCGTCAGAGAGTTGTGAATTTAGGGCTTTTGGAACACGTCTGTTGACTATTTCAAAGTTCTGTTATTTTGGCCGTGATGCTCGTGACAAGCTTGTAACGAGCGTAACATGATGGGCGTGACGGTCGTCACGTGCTTTGTGACGGTCGTCACGTGCTTTGTGACGGTCGTCACATTCACAAGTCCAGAAAACTAGGCATTTCTGTTTTTGGCCCCGTGACGGTCGTAACAAGCCTGTGACGGTCGTAACAAGCCTGTGACGGTCGTAACATGCTTGTGATCGGTCGGTTAACTCTGCGTAGTGTGATTGGTCGCCGAAATTTAATTTGGTTTTAATTAATTAAAGGAATTAAAATTAATAATAATAATGTGTTTGTTATTATTGTCTTGTTGTGATCAGTTATGGCCTTAGTTGTCCTTTATTTTGTTTTGGGTTCTTAAATACGACCTGCGTGTTGTGCCTCTCCTTTTAATCTCTTAATGTAACTTCTTTTCTCATCTCAATCCCTTGTATGTAAAACGAGTTTCTTCTGTAATGTAATGAAGAAAAGAAAAGAAGACAATGTTATGAAGAAAGAGAGGAATTCAAGATCAAAGGAGGACAACCTTGAAGATCTTGCTTGGAGAAGCTTAGAGAAGAATTCAATATCAAAGGAGGACAACCTTGAAGATCTTGCTTGGAGAAGCTTAGATCGTTATTAGGTTAGCTTGGGTTCTCTCATTGGCTTGGGAGAACAATTGCGCTAGGGGCCATAACTGTTTCATTATGTATGTTGATGCATGTGTATGTATGTTGATGCATGTGAATATATGTTGATGCATGTGAGAGATGATTTATATGATAATTAAGCCGGTGAGATCAGAACAATTGCAATTCCCTCAAACTAAAATATTAAGTTTATGCTTTCCAAGTCTTAGCACTCATCAAGACTAGTATCGGATAATGTAGGTTTCGCCTACGCGAGGTGCATGATCTATATATTAGTAAGGTGCGATGGGATAATTGTAATATCCAACTGCTAAGACAATGGGTAAAACTTAACTAAACAAATTATAATAATATTATATATGTTTGCTTTCCAAGTTTTAGCACTCATCAAGACTGGTATCGAATAATGTAGGTTTCGCCTACGCGAGGTGCATGTTTTGTATTAGTTAAGGTGCGATGGGATAATTGTAATATCCAACTGCTAAAACGATGAGTCAAACTTAATTATAATTTTATTATATATGTTTAGAAGCAAGAGTTGGGAATAATCCATATGATGGATTGGAATAAGGAGTGATTCACCCAACTGAAATTTTCGAGAGTTGTATGAGATACAACTGGAAGGAGTTCCTACCTAAATAACCTAGTTTTGTGTAATCCGCCTACGCGGACTTAGAACGAAGTGAAATATGGATCTCGACCCACTAGAAAATCTTCCAACGGGATTTTCCGAATCAAATGATGAGGGTCATTTGTTTTGAGTAAAATAGTGGGAGGATATTTGATTAAAGGCCTAATTAAATATGTCAATGATACTTATATTTTCTTAATCCTTATGTAGATAACCATGACAGCAAACACCTCTAACAACATCTTGCGATCAATCCTTGACAAGGAAAAATTGTCTGGGACAAATTTTCTGGATTGGCACCGAAACCTGAGGATTGTCCTCAAACATGATAAAAAGCTGTATGTCTTGGAGACACCTGTTCCTGAAGAGGAACCTCCTAGTTCTGCACCTAAGGCAGAAAGAGATGCTTATAAGAAGCATGTCGATGATGCCAATGAAACTGCTTGTCTCATGCTGGCTACCATGAACTCAGAATTGCAAAAGCAACATGAGAACATGTCAGCGTTCGATATGATCGAACACTTGAAGATGCTCTATCAAGAGCAAGCAAGGCATGAGAGGTTTGAAGTTTCAAAAGCCCTTTTTCAAAGCAAGTTAGCTGAGGGAGCCCCTGTAGGTCCCCATGTACTCAAGATGATTGGGTATGTGGAAAACCTTGAGAGATTGGGTTTTCCCCTCGAAAAGGAACTTGCGACTGATTTGATCTTGCAATCGTTGCCAGATAGTTTCAGTCAATTTGTCCTAAATTTCAATATGATTGATATGGACAAATCTCTTCCGGAACTGCTCGCCATGTTAAGAACTGTCGAGCAGAATCTGAAGTCAAAAGGGAAGTCCATTCTGATGATCGGAAATGGAAAGAGACAGAACAAAAGGCCCACCAAGCAGGGTGATAAAGGGAAAGGCAAGGAAGTTGCCAAACCCAGACCCACTGTTGCTGCTTTGAAGCCTAGTGGAGGCATAGCAAAGGCAGGCACCTGCTTCCATTGCGGTAAGACCGGACACTGGAAGAGAAACTGCCCAAAGTACCTGGAAGATAAGAAGAATGGAGTAGAGACTTCAACTTCAGGTATTTTTGTTATTAAATAAATTTATCTACTTCTGCATCATGGGTATTTGATACTGGATGCGGTTCTCACATTTGTACAAATGTGCAGGGGCTGAAAAGGAGTAGAGATTTGGCAAAAGGTGAAGTTGACCTACGAGTTGGCAATGGAGCAAAGGTTGCTACTTTAGCCGTAGGATCTTATGTATTGACTTTACCTAGTGATTTTATAATTCAGTTAGAGAACTGTTATTATGTACCTGCAATTAGCAGGAATATTATTTCCATTTCTTGTTTGGACAAGTTTGGTTTTTCATTTATAATAAAGAACAATTGTTGCTCAATTTATTTGAATGATATATTCTATGCTACTGCACAAATGAGAAATGGACTATATGTCCTTGATCTCGAAATGCCTATTAATAACATTAATACTAAAAGGGTGAAACCTAACGAGTTAAAACCAACTAGGTAAGAATATTAAAACTCTTCGATCAGATCGAGGTGGTGAGTATTTAAGCCTAGAGTTTGATGACCATCTGAAAGAGTGTGGGATCCTATCCCATCTTACTCCTCCTGGAACACCCCAATGGAATGGTGTATCTGAGAGAAGAAATCGAACCCTGTTAGACATGGTCCGATCCATGATGAGTCACGCCGATCTTCCAAACTCCTTTTGGGGACATGCACTATTGACAGCAGCTTACACACTTAACCGTGTTCCATCCAAAAGGGTTGAGAAGACACCATATGAGATATGGAGTGGTAAGAAACCACATATGTCTTACATAAAGATTTGGGGTTGCGAAGTTTATGTGAAACAACAAATTTCAACTAAGCTTGAGCCCAAATCTGACAAATGCTTATTTGTGGGGTATCCTAAAGAAACAAGAGGGTATTACTTCTACAATCCTTCTGAGGGCAAAGAGTTTGTCGCTCGAACTGGAGTTTTCCTATAAAAGGATTTTATTTCCAAAGGAACCAGTGGGAGGAAAGTAGAGCTTGAAGAAATTTAAGAATCACAAAGCATCGACACACCTGTGGAGGAATTGGAGCAGGAAAAATAAGCAGTTGTGTAAGAGCAACCTACTCAAGTGGAACAAGACCAGCGTAGGTCAGGCAGGATACGTCACCTACCTGAGATATATGGATATCTGATCAAGGATATGTATTACTCATGGAATCTTCGTTTTGATGAAACAGTAAAACAATATGGATTCATCAAGAACGAAGATGAGCCTTGTGTCTACAAGAAGGTTAGTGGGAGCATGATCGTATTCCTGGTATTGTATGTAGATGACATATTACTCATTAGAAACGATATCCCTACCCTGCAACAAGTAAAGTCTTGGGTGGGGAAATGCTTTTCTATGAAGGACCTAGGTGAAGCATCCTATATATTAGGAATCAGAATCTATAGAGATAGATCATAAAATGCTTGGCCTATGTCAGAGTACATAGACAATGTGCTGAGACGCTTTAATATGAATGATTCCAATGCATATGTATTTTGCTGAAATGATGGCGCTGTGAGCTTGAAAAGTTCAAAGCAAGATACAGTTGCTGATTCTACAACCGAGGCCGAGTGTATTGCTGCCTCAAGTGCAACAAAGGAAGTTGTTTGGATCAAAAAGTTCATTAGTGAACTTGGCATAATCCCTAGCATTGTGGATCCCATTGGTCTCTATTATGATAACAATGGTGCTATCGCACAAGCCAAGGAGCCTAGATCTCACCGACGATCCAAACACATACTCAGGCGTTATCATCTCATTCGAGAGATAATAGATAGAGGAGATGTGAAAATATGTAAAGTACCTACACTTGACAATATAGCTGACCCACTGACAAAGCCTCTTGCGCAGCAGAAGCATGATGGCCATACTAGATCAATGGGCATACGGGGTATGCCTGATTGGCTCTAGTGCTAGTGGGAGATTGTTGGTGTAATCCCTAGAGGCCAATACTTTTGGTACTTGTATCGAATTATTTATTAATAGTAAAAGGCATTTTCTTTATTATGGTTGATTAATAAAGTCCCTGGAATAGATAGTCTGTTTAATGTATTAAGTGTGACTTAATCATGAGAACACATTAAACATAAGGACACTATTCTTAAAGTATCCGTAGTCGAGCTTTATTTTGAAGTGGGATAACATTAAAGCATTAAGACTATTATGTTTGTAGACTGATGATCACATCTCATGGATCATGGATAAAGAGTTATCAAGTCTTAAACATAGGTATGAATATTAGGAGTAATATTTATACTGGATTGACCCGCTATGAGAATACTATATAGAAAGTTATGCAAAGTGTCATAAGTTATTCTCATGGTGATAATGGTGTATACCACTCTTCGACCTGAAACCACTATGGACCCTAGATGTAGAGTCGAGTGCTTTATTGCTGATCCAACGTTGTCCGTAACTGGATAACCATAAAGACAGTTGATGGGTACTCCACGAAGCATGCTGAGGGACATGAGTGACCTAGATGGAATTTTCCCATCCTGCATAACAGGATAAATGTCTATGGGCCCAATATTGATCTGGACAAGGATGACACGGTCTATGCCTTGTGTTCAATATAGACATAAGGGCAAAAGGGTAATTATACACATAAGTATTATCACAGAAGGTTTTGTCAGATCACATGACATTTTCGTGTCTTGGGTAGCAGTGATGTGTTGCTAGATACCGCTCACTGTTTATTAAGTTAAATGCGTGATTTAATATAATTGCCAACGTCACGAAAACCTACAGGGTCACACACAAAGGACGGATTGATGAGAGATAGAGTAACTAAGGAATACCGTAAGGTACGGTTCCCTTAAGTGAATTATAGAACATCGTAAGGTACGGTGTACTTGAGTAGAATACGAAATATGGTAAGGTACCATGGGCTTAAGTGATTTTGGGCATATTATAAGATATGGGCCAAAATACACTTAAGTGGGATTTTTAGCTTGAAGCCCACACAAGTGGTTCTATAAATAGAACCCTTGTGCAGAAGCATTGATGGCGGTTGCATTCTTTTCGTTTTCTCTCTCTCTCACTCACTCAAAGCCTTCATTCGTACCAGCTAGCACTGAGATTGAAGGAATTCGTTCGTGTGGACTGAGTAGAGACGTTGTCATCGTTCAACGTTCGTGATCGCTTCGTGGATCTGCATCAAAGGTTTTGATCGTCACAAGAGATCCGCACCAAAGGTTTCAACCATCACAAGAGGTAAATATTCTATCACTGATCATGATCATTCGTAAGGATCTCTAAAGGAGAAAATTTTAATTTACGCTGCGTTTTGGACCGTAATTCTCCTTCAGGGTGTTCATGCTTTTGTACAGTTATTTATTTACCTCCTTTACCTTATTGCATTGTGTACATATCATTGTTGTATCTGTTGGCTGGCTATGGCTGCTTGGTGATCTTTGTGAGATGAGTTCTATATCCGAACTCGAGTGCACTTAGGATAGGAGAATGGCATAGTCTTGTCGACTTGTGTGGAGTTATTCCTTAGCAAGTTGACTTGCAAGCCCATTCACTTGGTGGAGGTCATGTTGAGATCAATAATGTCACACAAGTAAGTTGTGGTTAGACATTACTTTTTCCAATATAGACCTTAGAAGCCGAGGACCTTGGTTTACCAAACCCATCTTGGCCTATTCGTAGGACGTAGTGCGAAAGTCGTTCAAGTGTAAGATTTGATACGATTGTTACGCAATACTACACTCATAAGAGTCTCTCTTGAGAATATTTTTGGAATACGAGTAGTCGTTCCTCCGATAATATCCGAAAGATGGGATTATGACTATGGGAACCTTTTGTAGAACATGTTTGACAGGTTTAAACCTTAGTACACTCCTTTTGGGTGGTTTTTAACCTAAACTCCATGCTCATGACTTGCAACAAACCCTTGATTCATGGTTGATCCGATCAGGTATCCTTAATATCAATGAAACTTGGGTGTTGATAAGGTGTAAACCATAATCCACCAAAATGGGTGGTTGATATTAAGGATAACATGATCCATCCCATGACCTTTATTTGGTGTGCTCTTAATTTCTCTCCAAACAGTGCAACCTGACAGATGTTCAAGCAGATACAGCGATCCTGATTCCCACGCCACTGCACTGCATTCACATCATTTTGCATCACATCATTTTGCATTCATAATCATTCACACATGTTTATCCATTTTTGTGGGGTTTATATCTTCTACTTGATTCTAGTCGGAATTTTCTTAGTTCTCATCAACGGCTTAGTCTTTTTTTTTACATCGTTTATCTATTGAGAGACTGGAATCAAGGGGGTAGAATACCTTTGGAATTGATAAACATGTCATTGCATTTACATATTCATTAGCATGTCTTGCATAACAGGTACCGCCACAGTGTTCTCAGTTTGTTTGGTGTTTCATCAGCAGGATAGCTGACCCAGGCATTCACCGGTATGGTACCCGCAGAAACCAACAGAGAGTAATGGAAAGCCTACAGGCAGAGTTCGCCGAGATGAAAATCTACATGAATAATTCATGGATGTGGTTCAAGGGGTGGCTCAGGGACAGCAAGAGCTCAGGCAGATGATACAGAGGAATCCCCCTGCTCAACCAGAGATGGTGACTGATACTCCAGCTGGAGAGTGTAGCGGTGTATTCGTTACTATATGATCTATTGGTTAAATCATAAGCAAAGTATACAATAAACATAGAGTCGCCACCGCACTTTTATTTATCCTAAGGACTGGCTAAAAAGCGAACAAAAGCCTAAGAAGTTTTACACGTAGAAAACCAATGAAAAGATCAGAGATCGGGGTAAGGGGTAAATTACGCAAAGGGGAGGTGTTAGGCACCCAATGCGTCCTAGGTACTCCTAGGGAGCCCTTTTCACACTTTGTTGTATAAGAAAAATATTTATTTGTTTTTGACATATTGTGCAAACATGATTGGGATGATGAGAAAAGAATGTACAAATTAATTATTTTTGTGTTCGAACGGATGAACCCGTTGCCTACGTACCTTCCATCAAAGGCAAGGATCAAAACACCGTAGTTCGGCTAAAAAATTTCCAAACATTTGTGAGTTCATTTTAAAACAATAGCACTAAGGCTTTACGTTATCCACGGGAGAAAACTCAACCTTATGAAACAACAAGTCCACCATGTGAGAAAAGCTTCCACTCGCTAGTGAGGGGTTAACCCTATAATAAGCGAGGAAGACTTACAATTCAATCAACTAAGGACAAATAGGTGAGGTTAACATCAACCAACTAGGATAAATCAAGCCTACGGCTAATGTATGAAAACTTAACAAACATGGACACAGCCACAAAATCATTTGAATGGGTGAAGTTATTTGGATTATTTACAAAAAGGTCAAAGTATGATTAAAGTCAATTCAAAATGAAGTATTTACAAAAATGAAGTTTGGAAAATCATGGACTTAAGGTCCAAGTTTCTAATTTGGAAAGAGGTGAGAATGTTTGCACAACACTTATTTCAAGTTTTTAAAAGTATGTGTGAAAAGTTTAGGACACAATGGGATGAATGGATAATGGAAGAGTGAATGTAAAACTTCTTAGGAGGGTCCACCTCTTGAAATCATATAGAAGATGATTCAAGTGGGTCCTTAGGAATGGGCTATAAAGGAGCAATAATATGAACATGGTAACAGATGAAAGTCAATAAAAGCGGATACTGGATGCCACTCAATGGTCTTATACCTGTCTCCTAAAACAAGTAAGGATATCAGAAGCCACTCTATGGACTTACACTAATCTCCATCCGAATAAAACAAAAAAAACAAAACAGGGAAATCAACTGCCAATCTATCTGGACTTATGTTAACCTCCACAGTATGATCCTAGGAATACAAATGCCACATCACAGGGACTTACAATGAATCCTCACATACAACAACAATGCTCAAACAAAGAGCAAAGAAGATATGAGTGACCAATGAGGTCTTACACTCTATCTCTTCCATGTCATAGGAACAAAAGCCAATCAATATGGACTTACAATTGTCCTCAATGGGAAAACATCAATGTCACAAGGACAAAAGAAATGATCATGCACTGATGGCAAACAAAGATGATAAATGCACAACGGCAATCAATGATAGTAAATGCACAATGGCAAATCAAGTAATCATGTATAAATGAATCAAGTAATCAATCACATAAATTCAAGTAGCACACGCTATAACCATTCAATGAGGCTCAAGCAAAAGGGTGAGGCATTAAAGCCAACTGTAAGAGGTAAGCGTCGCTCTTAACCTTGCCATTGAGGGGCTAAGGTGAAGCAGATGAAAGGGTATGAGGGGTGTGCCTCATTGCTTCTATCTCAGGTCCGAGAGAGCATGTAAATATGAGAATGTGGGGGAGTTCAGAAAGATGGAACTCTTTCCCCAATTGGACTCGATAGATCTTGGGTTTGGATCTCAATGCTACAACCATGTAATGGGAGCAAGGAGAAGACTCACAGAATAGTGGGAGATAGGCTACTTATCTCTTTGATCCACCAATTGCCTCAAATGAGGACTTTTCCTGCTTGGGACAAACATAAACAAACACAAACAATGCCTCTTAAGGAGGACTTCAGACAGTTTGCCCGGCCAAATAACAGGCCGGGTCTCCAGACTACATGAAGAAGAAGGTGCTATACCTCAATGCCAATTGCTTATAAGCAAAGCAATGCAAGTTCTTAAGAGAACTGAGCAACTAAGGGTACCTGAAATCAGTCCAATATGATCAGCATCCCAACATAAACAAAACAACAACAATAAGAATCAATCAACAATCAAACAATGATGTACATAGCACCAAGTCCATGTGAACCAAGCACCCTACAACACAAACAAATTAGTTCACAATAATCAAAGTAAACAACTCAATTATGAATCAACCTCCTTAAGGCATTAGCTTTTTAACCTGAAAAGTCCAAGTCAAGCTCAAACATAAGAAACAAGACCACTAGGCCAAGCCTAGGGTCCAAGGGATGGAAAAAATCTTAAAACAGCAAGTAAATCGTGATCAAAGCCAAGATATTTCAATTACAAAGGGATCCCAATTGGTCTCATATCCACACTATGCACTAATTTCATTTTATGCACAAATTAAGGCTAAGTAAGCAATGTTGAGTCACATATGAACAACCAGAATGATTACATCACAAAAAATATCAAAACAGCATAGAAAATTCCACAAAAATTATATCCTAAACAGAGGACATTCAACAAGCTACATATCAATTTTCATGCCATTTGGACTAGTGGAGCTATGGGAATTAATTCAACATGTCAAGGTATGCAAAAACACAACCAAATCAAGTCACAAAATGTACACCAACTTCAATCAAATGGTAAACAGTGATATTAAATGGGAAATGAGTAGGACCAAAGCCAAATGAAAGCTATACATGTCAGGAACTACTCCACCAAGTTTCATATTCATAGGATTAGGGATGAGCATTTGGCAGCATATATAAAAATGTGACACAAGCAAAGCCCAAAAATGCTAAGCAGTAGACAAAAATCCTAATCAATTAGAAAATGGATTATTAAAATCCACAAAAATTCATGTTGAAAGTTAACATGTCAAAGGTATCTCATGCAAAAAATCAGAACCATAGGCCTAATGGAAGCATGAAAAAATAATTGGTGAACTCAACATATCATAGTGTGACATATATTGTCACACTCAAAAAGAATTAATCACATCTAACAAACCAGAGGTCCAAAAATTACAAATGATGCATCAAAATCTCCAGGCATGAGTTAAGAATCAACATATAAATTTTCAATTAATTTGGAGCTAGCATGATTATTCTATGATTAAAATGGTGAAACACATAAAATTAGCACACATGACAAAGATCCCTAAACCAATCTAAAAAATTACCAGGCACAACTTCAAAAAAATATGCTCAAAAAATTCTACAGGGAAAATGGAGACCGTAGAAAAAATCCTCACATTTTTCTGATCAGTAAATAATTTTTTATGAATTTTTTAATGTGTTGGTGATTTTTAAAATAATTATTTGAATTAATATAATTAATTAAGTGAAATGGATGGCAAATTTGTAATTCAGCGCCCAGGGACCAAAACGGTGCCGCTTCATTAAAAGCGCTGGCGCATGGCGATTGGTGAGTTTGGGCGCTAAACACCAAATTTGAAAAGCCAGGCGAAGGAATGGATCAAAGCCTGTAATATTTCCAGATCTCCATGCGTTCTTGGTTGTTCTTCGTTTCATCAATTCCAGAATTAGGTGATGAACAAATTTTAACGAAAATAGACGAATCTTATATGGATAGAAAGGTCTCAGCGCGTAGGTTACGAATATCCTGATGAAATCGTCCAGAAGTACATGTACAGAACGAATCGAGCGAATGAAGTTATTGCATACAAACTTTAATCGATGATATCTCAACCAATTCACAACGAAATTACAAACTACAAGTTTCAGGTTACTCTACGATGAATGCTCTATCAAATCCCTAAGTTAATTGCACTAATTAACGGTTTTGAAATCCAACCTCTTGAAGCTCACAGTGTGAAATCCGCGCGATTTTGATCCCGTTTCGTGCAAACAGATCAAGGATGTTGATTAAGAAGGCGTATGGTGATGGTCTTTCAGCTCAAAGATGCACGGATCATCAAGAATCACCAACTGCCATTGATGTTCAAGTCTTTGCAGCATCTAGATTTGGCCATGATTTTGCTTCGTTCTTCACCAACGGAAGTTCAATATCACCTGCAAGTTATGAATCAACAGAGAAATCGCACAAAGATTGATAAGATCTTGATGAAATGATCAAAAAAGTGTGTTGTGGAAATTGGAGCAAAATGAGAGAAAATGAGAGAATTTGAGAGTCTTTGCTTTTGGATCTGTGAATTGTGATTAGTCTTGAGAAAACAGTTATAATTAACTATATATACTACCACTTAATCCAACAATTAATCATGATTAAGCCAAACTTGGTGATTAGCAAAAGTAGCTTGTATGTGTATTTTGGCCTTTTTACCCTTGGATGGTTTTGATCAATGGAACAGTGATTTATCACCTCAAGCAAACCATAAATATCATTTGGAAGTCATTGGAATTGATCCCATGTCCATTGAATGTATATTCTCAATTTCACTATGTGATGGCTTATGTGTTCATTTTCAAGTCCATTTCAAAAGCCAATTTTCAAACCATAAAGCCTTGGCATGTTATGAATATTCCAACAAGTTTCAAATGCCATTTATGAAGTGTTGCAAAAATCCCCACTCAAAAATTCCAATTATTTCACAAGTTGGACAATTTTGCCCCTGGTTCATTTAACTGTCCAGTTGAAATTTGACTTTTTGCATTGACCTTTTTTGAAGAAATCCAATTATGCACCATGAAAGTACATGTCAAATGGAGTTTGTGCATATAAAGAACATTCAATTTGGACACTCCATGTGGAAGTTATGCCCTCCTGATTATGGGTCATTTTTGAAATTCACTGGACCATAACTTGCCAACCATACATGGGATTTTCAAGTTCTTGGACTTTTTGGAATGGTGAGGACAAGATCTTCGACTTTCATGTTGGACAAATTTTGATTTGAAACTTGTATCATGAAGTAAATTTGAGGAGCAAAACTTTCCATTTTTGGCAGGTGAGAATTACAGGTCATTTCCATTTTGGGAAACTCTTTGTCTGACTTCAAATCCTTCAACCTTGATCTTTGAAATGCCAAATTAGGCTCATATGGACATGAATGAGACCTTTCTAACCATCTCACACCTTCCAATTCCTGATTAAATGCACAGTTGACCACAGTTGACTTTTGTTGACTTTTCTAGGGTTTTGGATGACTGGGCCATGTTCTGATGAATTTCAAACCTCTTTTTCTCGAGATCTTGCTTCCAAATGATATCACAAGTTATATGAACTCTTTATGAATGATCATGGTGTCCAAATTCTTCAAGAATGGCCACCATCTATTGCTCAAGGCCTGATTTGACTGATTGACTGATGATTGCTTCAGCTGCAAGCAACATGGTTAGATGACAATACTTTTGTACTTTTGGTTAGTAAACATATGAAAAGCAATGATATACAAATGCTATACATGCTTGGTGATCAAGAACCACACTCACAAGATAACCCACCCACTAGGAGGGAAGCTAGGGTATGCAATGATCCTTGAGGCCATGATATGGTATGTTATGGGCCATGAGGGATCTTAGGGCCAAAATTGGGGTCTTACAGATGCCCCTATTTAAGATCATTCTAGCCGGAGAAGTGAAGTTTAGAAATCTTCATCTCGACGCGGTAGAATGGGCTTAAATAATAGTAATGAGACAAATTTTGGTCCCTAAGAGACCTCATGATGCAGATGTATGCATGCAAAAGACAAATTCTGTGGAGAATATATGGTTCACACAGAAGAAAAGACGATCCATCGGAGTAATACACTCACCAGGAACAGAGATTCTAGTAAGACTCTTATTGGGGGATAGTAAGGAAAAAGAATGTGTGAGCAGGACACGACTCTGATTAGGGAAAACAAAACTGACACAGCGTGAACTAGACACGACTCCGAGTGGGGATAACAGACATCGGACTGGAGAACTTGCTGGGGAAGCAAAGGACTCACACCGGGGAATAAAGAATTCCAGAGGAAAATAAATCCATTGGAATGACATAAGCTGACTCAAATTATCCATAAAGGATACTTCGGATAAAAATCCGGACTCGGACCAGGAAAAGATTCACATAGAACTTCCCTTCCGGAAATGCATATATTGGGGGATAAACACCCATATAGCAAAGGGTAAAAATCACCAAAGGAACTTCGCGGGGGACTGTCTAACAAAGAGACTCTCCTGGGAAAAGCAACAGGAATGAGGTGTTACCGGTATAAGGGTAACAAACTCAGGAAGAATGAATATCTAAGACCGGTATAAAGGTGAGAGATATCAATCAACCAACATCTGAGAAAGACCTACAAAGGGTGCCAAACTCAGGAAATCTGACTCCACAGGGGACCAAGGTCATAATAGGGAGTAGAAAGGAAGGAACACCAGGGATACCGAGGTATATAATAGGTGACCGACCGAAAAGTGAATTGGTATATATGCCAAGACACACATCATCCGAAAGGAGAGCTTGAAACAGCAAAACAATTTACAGGATGGAACATTCGAATCCACAACGGGAAAACGAATCTTACTCAACTGGGGACACAAACCCAAAGAGTACATGAGATATAATATCCATTACCGGCAGACCGTGGATAAGATACTCGCATGAGACATATTATCTATTACCGTCAGAACGTAGATAATAAACTCGCATGGTAAGAAACACCAGAGATACCGAAGCATATAATAGGTGATTTACCGAAAACGTGAATTGGTATATATGCCAAAACACACATCCGAAACACAAACAGGTTAAAGGATGGATATTCGATTCTACAAAGAATACGAATCTCGCTTAGCTGGGGAAAATCAACAAAGGATTCCAACCAAAGAGCGCATGAGATATTTTCATTACCGGCAGACCGTGAATAATATACTCGAAAGGAAAAGACACCAGAGATACCGAAGTATATAATAGGTGACTAACCAAAAAGAGACAATCGATACCAAGCATCCGGGTAAACGAAAGACAACTCAAAGGATAAATTGCAAGCATCCGGCAATTATCCAAAACAAAGAATATCTGACTCCGCAAAGGGAAATAACGAATCTTACTCGACCAGGGAAACACAAAGGCTTCAACTGAAGAGTGCATGAGATATATTATCCATTACCGTCATAACGTGGATAGTATACTCGCATGGAAGATTATCCACAATCGGTATAAGGGTTAATAAAGGATAAATCGACCGAAAAGAAAGGCATCGGGATACCAAACAGGCATATAATGATGACCAATCAAAGGGAGTAACGACATTACCAACAAAAGGGTAAATGAAAGACTCACTGGGGATTAATTGCAAGCATCCGGCAATTATCCACAAAAGCAAGGGATACATTGATAAATAATCAATGATCCGGGAACAAATCACTAGCAAACGGTGAAAAGACCCACTAGCGACTTCAAAAGGATAACATTGCAAGCATCCGGCAATGATCCAGAAGACTGCTGGGAATACAAGTGCTTACTCAAGAGCAACTACCTAAGGCAGGGAGGAATATCAATATCGAATATTGAATGAAGATAACCACAAAGAGATTAGGGTTTACATCTACCGAATATGGGGCAGAAGACCAAAATCTGGCTGAGAAAACAAGGGGTTTAACAATACCGACTACTGGGTAAGAAACCAAAGACTCAGCTGAGGATAAAATTGCTAGCAACCGGCAATTATCCACACGTATCATAAGATACCACTCCGCTGGAGAGAAAAATCACAGCGACATAGGATTTACAACTACCGAATACGGGGTAGAAGACCACAAACTCCACTGGGGATATAAATCACCACAGGGAACAAACTCTGTTTGGGATAACACCACAACAACAGAAAATCCACCACTAATCAGATCGAACCACAAAGGTTACCACTGCTAGGGGAAAAGAGATAGGACGCACACTTACCGAATACGGGGTAGACGCCATACTCTGGTGGGAATAACCACAAATTAGGGTTTACATCTACCGAATACGGGGTAGAAAACCAACAACTCTGCGTGGGGATAGAATAAATCACGAATCCGCACGAGAAACCAAAAATGAGGTTTATGACAGACCACACACTCTGTTGGAGAGCAGGGAATTAGGATTTACGACTACCCACAACTAGGCAGAAAACCAGCAACTCTTGCTGAGGAATAAAAGGTATATAACCACCAATTCATCAAAAGGCAAGGAAAATCTAGGACTTACAACTACCGGTATCAGGGTAGAGGCCAATCGACTCTTGCTAAGGAATAAAAGGTATATAACCACAAATCCCGCCAAGAGGAAAAGGAACAATAGGACTTACAACTACCGGTATCAGGGTAGAGGCCCGAAACTCCGCTGGGGATAAAAATCACCACAGGGAAGCACAATGAACAGACGACAAATGTCAATTCAGGAAAGATCCGAAAAGACAGACTGAATCAAGACACGTCCTAATGAGGATATAACTCATATAGGAACCTCCATCCCAATATATGTGTTGGGAGGAAACGGAAGAAACCGTCATCCACGAGGGTATATCTCAGTGGGGAACCGCAGAAGGAAAGACAGACACTTTCTGCTTATGGGCTGACTCTATATAGAGAGATTTAACACCCGACATCTGCTTAGGAAGATCTATAAAGATCCATATCACCATAGCAGGGAACAACAAACAAAGGATATATGGCAAAAAATGCAACATGAATATCTGAATGTTTATGAATATGCATGAATATGCGTGATTTATGTTTGATGAATGCTGACAAAACAGACATATCTAACACAACAGGTCCAGGAATCAAACGTCCGGTATTACACTTCCAGGGGAAAACCAACTGGAAAGCCAATTCTGTTGGAGATCTGTATGCTATAAAGCAACGATCTGCGGGTACTGCCGGGAAGCAGAAGCAAAAGAATCAGTGGTATCAGGAGAATACCAATTCTGAGCAATGGATCAGCGATCACCCCAACTGGGGCACAGAAAGTCACAACAGGCAAAGAGCCACAAAGACAAATCTGTTGGGGAACAAGAGAATCTCAAAGTCCTGCAGGGGATCCTAGCACACTGCTATGGAAACGGATCCAACATAACTCCATTGGGGAACAACCCATTGAGGGAGCAAAGGCCACCCGGATAGAGTTTGGCTGCACAAGCAACTCTACTGGGGATATCATCAACTACTCTCTTGGGGAACAACCCACCGAGGAAGGAAAGCACCAAACAAGTAGATTCTGCAACAAACCACTCTACTCGGGGCGAACACACATCTGATGGATCGCATCGGCAGATTCTGCAACAAAATCCGCTCTACTGAGGATCGAAGAGTAATCAGGAAATCAATACAATCTCTGGATGACGGAGCTATCAACCGACCATACCGGGATTGAAAGAGGTTCAACAGGCAATACTGCCACAACAACCGCTCTGCAGACAAATGCTGGAGAAAGTTGGATGAAAATACGGGGATATCAACCCAATCAACCACGGAGTAGGAAAATAAATCCTGCTCTGCTGAGAATAACAACCATTCTGATAGAGAGAAAGTAAACAACTCCGCTCGCGACTGCGCTGGGAAGGAGTGACAACAACTTTGCTCGCGACTTCGATGGGGATGTCAATAACAGCTCTACTGTGCCAAGGAGACAAATAAAGTCTGGGGATAGCGATCCACTGGAGAAAGTGACAGGGCACCAAGGTGACAAACCATCAACCGCCGAATCTTCCACAAGGAAATCATCCATGCTGGGGAAAACTGCTGCTGGAGAAAACTGAGTCTTCAACCACACTCTGCTTGGGGAACAACCCCACCAACAACTCGACTTGCAATTATGCTGGCAACTCACTTGGGGAGAAATACGGGACACGGGGATATCAACCCACTAACCACAAATTTTCTGAACACTGAGCAATCAAGCCGGGGAGAGACTACTGCTGGAGAACAGACTGAGTCTTCAATACACCACTCTGCTTCGGGGAGTCAAAATCCACAGAAGCTCTGCTTAGGGAACAACCCCAACAACCAAATCTCTACTTGGGGAACAACCCCAACAACCAAATCTGGAGAAGAAGGATACAAACCAACCCAGGAGTATGAACAAATGTCTTACCTGTTGGAAACCATGCCACCCTTGGGAGAGCACTGAGAAATTCTTTGAGTATCCTTTTATCATTGTGAATGTTCACTTTGTTTAAAACAATAGTCTTTGAAAAAACTTTGTTTTTTAAAACAATGATATTTTTATCAAGTAAAACATGCAAAACATTTGTTGAATTGAAACAAATAAGAGTGCAAATAATTGGATAAAAGCTCAAATTCATTTGATGGAATGGTAGCCTGCAAATGGCAAGACTCCATAGATCTGTACAAATTTGAAATCAGTGATATATATTGGAAGAGGGCTACATTGAACATAATGATCCTTTCTCTACCAATTTGAATCTCGATGTATTCAAAGCTTCAGTTGACGACGAACCGAGAATCCTCTGACGAACAGACAGCTGATGAAACAGAAAGTCTTGTCAGGATGCAGTTACTTGCCGAATCCCTAATTTTTGCCTAGATTGCCCCAGGGTGAGGTACTCAATCTATCGGGATGCAAATATGCTTTTTTTCAAGTCTCTAATTTTTGCCTGGATTACCCTTGCGGGTTCTCCATCGAGACGCTCATTTTTGCCTAAGCCGCCCTTTCGGGTTTTCAACTTAGCGAGATATTCTGTTTTTCATTTGCATATACTTTTTTTTTTCTAGGCAAAGTATTTCTTAACTGCATCTGAATTCACAGGACGAGTGAAATCCTCCCCATCCATTGTTGTAAGCATCAAAGCACCGCCTGAAAAGGCTCTCTTAACAACATATGGACCCTCGTAGTTTGGAGTCCACTTGCCCCTGGAATCGGGCACGAAAGACAAAACTTTCTTGAGCACAAGGTCACCTTCTCGGAACACACGAGGCTTGACCTTCTTATCGAATGCTTTCTTCATTCTCTGCTGATATAACTGACCATGGCACATGGCAGTTAATCGCTTCTCTTCAATCAAATTCAATTGGTCGTAACGACTCTGAATCCATTCAGCATCAGTCAACTAGGGACTTGAGGGTATAATTTTTCTTTTTTCTTTTGGAAAAAATCTTGAAATTTTTTTGCTGATTTTTGATTTTTTTTCATCTTTTTCCCCTCTCTTTTTTCACATTTTTTTTTGATTGCATTTGCAATGCCCCAGTTTGACTGTTCTGCTGATTCTCATGATACAGCTGAATGAGCTTCTTTGGGTGCTCAAGAAGGCGGGTAATCTCATCAGGAATCCCCTTCAACATCATCTTCCTCTGCCTCGAATACAAGGAATTCAAATTTGGGAGATGGCGTTGGATCATTATGTTCAATGGGTTTAGAAATCCCTGCATAATGATTTTGGATAACGAAAAGCTTTTGTATTTAAACAAGCAAACCATTATGCAGATGAAAAGGTTGCTTTTATTCTTGTTTTTATGGGTTTTTTGTGATCACTGATTTCATGCAAAGCGAAAAGTGAAAACAAATGGAAAAACAAATGTTTAACAATGCATTAATTGAATGAAAACATCATTGTATATATGAGCCAAACAATGTCATCACTTCTCCTTTTGGCATGGGAGAAGGGTTTTAAACAAAGTGAGCATATTTACTCTGATCTATGGATAACTGTTGGAACATCCACAGCGACCCAATTGTGGCAGACACCACCAGGAATAACAAAATTGCTCATATCCTCTGTATCTTCTTCAATGATAGCAGCAGCTTCCTCTTCTGCAGACTGATCATCATGGATGAATCCTCCACTTGTGAACAGACCGTGCTCATTATATGCCCCAGAACAGTAGCCAATGCCAGCCCGGGATCGGTTAACCAGGAATAAATCCATCAACCGTACATAGTCCGGCAAAATATCTCCTTTGAGGTCACAACTCTCTTGCTCAGGATGATCCATCAATCTGGCAGAGTTGGCTCTGGTATAGTACTGGCGAAGTGCGTCTCCAAAATAAATGAAGATCGCAGGGTCAGACCACAGGACGGGAGACCGGAACAAAACACCTACTTATGCATATGATGCATGAAGTGTTTGTGCATATGCTTGTTTTTCATTTCAAAGGAAACTCAAGGGTTTTATTTGCAAACTTTGAAATATTTAAGCATTTTGATCGTATATGAGAATATCTCATCAGATATATCAGGTGAAAAAATTTTCCCGGTTTTTTCATGTTTGAAATTTTTTTTGCAAATAAACTCCTTTGAGTTCCTTGAAAATTTTCTCTTTATCCGATGATATGAAATGCAGATGAATGCATGAATGTATGAATGCAACAATCACACTCAAGGATCAAGCAAAGCACACCAAACAAAGGTCATGGGAAAGCTCATTGTATCCCTAATATCAATCATCCATTTTGGTGGATTTAGGTTTTCACCTTATCGACACCCAAGTTCCATTGATATTAACGGTACATGAACCGGCTCAAACATCCTTAATATCAACCAGCCGCTTTGGTGGATTTTAGGTTTTACACCTGATCCGGGTTCCATTGATATTAACGGTGTCTGAACGACTCAACCACGAATCACGGGTTTGCTGAGAGTCACGAGCATGGAGTCTTGGTTAAGAACCACCCAGAGGGAGTGTACTAGGGTTTAAACCTGCCAGACATGTTCTACCAGAGGTTCCCATAATCATCGTCCCATCTCTCGGATATTATCGGAGGAACGAATACTCGTATTCCAAAAATATTCTCAAGAGAGACTCTTATGAGTGTAGTATCGCGTGACAATCGCATCAGATCTGACATCTGAACGACCTCCGCACTACGTCCTAAAAATAGGCCAAGATGGGTTTGGTAAACTAAGGTCCTTGGCTTCTAAGGCACATGATTGAACGAATAATGCCTAACCACAAATGACTTGTGTGACATTATCAATCCAACATGACCTCCACCAAGTGAATGGACTCGCAAGTCAACTGGCTAAGGAATACTCCACACCAATCGACGAGACTATGCCATTCTCCTATCCTAGAGTGCACTCGAGTTCGGGTATAGAACTCATCTCACAGAGATCACCAAAGCAAACAACATTTGTATATCAAGCAATTCAAACATTACAATCAATACAGTTATCCCAAATTGTACAAAAATATGTCAAATAACACATAATAATATATCACACAACAAGGGTGAAAAGTAGGCAATACCACCAAGGACTTTACCTTTTCCCCAGCAGAGTCGCCACTTTTCTGTAGCGGTGTATTCGTTACTATATGATCTATTGGTTAAATCATAAGCAAAGTATACAATAAACATAGAGTCGCCACCGCACTTTTATTTATCCTAAGGACTGGCTAAAAAGCGAACAAAAGCCTAAGAAGTTTTACACGTAGAAAACCAATGAAAAGATCAGAGATCGGGGTAAGGGGTAAATTACGCAAAGGGAAGGTGTTAGGCACCCAATGCGTCCTAGGTACTCCTAGGGAGCCCTTTTCACACTTTGTTGTATAAGAAAAATATTTATTTGTTTTTGACATATTGTGCAAACATGATTGGGATGATGAGAAAAGAATGTACAAATTAATTATTTTTGTGTTCGAACGGATGAACCCGTTGCCTACGTACCTTCCATCAAAGGCAAGGATCAAAACGCCGTAGTTCGGCTAAAAATTTCCAAACATTTGTGAGTTCATTTTAAAACAATAGCACTAAGGCTTTACGTTATCCACGGGAGAAAACTCAACCTTATGAAACAACAAGTCCACCATGTGAGAAAAGCTTCCACTCGCTAGTGAGGGGTTAACCCTATAATAAGCGAGGAAGACTTACAATTCAATCAACTAAGGACAAATAGGTGAGGTTAACATCAACCAACTAGGATAAATCAAGCCTACGGCTAATGTATGAAAACTTAACAAACATGGACACAGCCACAAAATCATTTGAATGGGTGAAGTTATTTGGATTATTTACAAAAAGGTCAAAGTATGATTAAAGTCAATTCAAAATGAAGTATTTACAAAAATGAAGTTTGGAAAATCATGGACTTAAGGTCCAAGTTTCTAATTTGGAAAGAGGTGAGAATGTTTGCACAACACTTATTTCAAGTTTTTAAAAGTATGTGTGAAAAGTTTAGGACACAATGGGATGAATGGATAATGGAAGAGTGAATGTAAAACTTCTTAGGAGGGTCCACCTCTTGAAATCATATAGAAAGATGATTCAAGTGGGTCCTTAGGAATGGGCTATAAAGGAGCAATAATATGAACATGGTAACAGATGAAAGTCAATAAAAGCGGATACTGGATGCCACTCAATGGTCTTATACCTGTCTCCTAAAACAAGTAAGGATATCAGAAGCCACTCTATGGACTTACACTAATCTCCATCCGAATAAAACAAAAAAACAAAACAGGGAAATCAACTGCCAATCTATCTGGACTTATGTTAACCTCCACAGTATGATCCTAGGAATACAAATGCCACATCACAGGGACTTACAATGAATCCTCACATACAACAACAATGCTCAAACAAAGAGCAAAGAAGATATGAGTGACCAATGAGGTCTTACACTCTATCTCTTCCATGTCATAGGAACAAAAGCCAATCAATATGGACTTACAATTGTCCTCAATGGGAAAACATCAATGTCACAAGGACAAAAGAAATGATCATGCACTGATGGCAAACAAAGATGATAAATGCACAACGGCAATCAATGATAGTAAATGCACAATGGCAAATCAAGTAATCATGTATAAATGAATCAAGTAATCAATCACATAAATTCAAGTAGCACACGCTATAACCATTCAATGAGGCTCAAGCAAAAGGGTGAGGCATTAAAGCCAACTGTAAGAGGTAAGCGTCGCTCTTAACCTTGCCATTGAGGGGCTAAGGTGAAGCAGATGAAAGGGTATGAGGGGTGTGCCTCATTGCTTCTATCTCAGGTCCGAGAGAGCATGTAAATATGAGAATGTGGGGGAGTTCAGAAAGATGGAACTCTTTCCCCAATTGGACTCGATAGATCTTGGGTTTGGATCTCAATGCTACAACCATGTAATGGGAGCAAGGAGAAGACTCACAGAATAGTGGGAGATAGGCTACTTATCTCTTTGATCCACCAATTGCCTCAAATGAGGACTTTTCCTGCTTGGGACAAACATAAACAAACACAAACAATGCCTCTTAAGGAGGACTTCAGACAGTTTGCCCGGCCAAATAACAGGCCGGGTCTCCAGACTACATGAAGAAGAAGGTGCTATACCTCAATGCCAATTGCTTATAAGCAAAGCAATGCAAGTTCTTAAGAGAACTGAGCAACTAAGGGTACCTGAAATCAGTCCAATATGATCAGCATCCCAACATAAACAAAACAACAACAATAAGAATCAATCAACAATCAAACAATGATGTACATAGCACCAAGTCCATGTGAACCAAGCACCCTACAACACAAACAAATTAGTTCACAATAATCAAAGTAAACAACTCAATTATGAATCAACCTCCTTAAGGCATTAGCTTTTTAACCTGAAAAGTCCAAGTCAAGCTCAAACATAAGAAACAAGACCACTAGGCCAAGCCTAGGGTCCAAGGGATGGAAAAATCTTAAAATAGCAAGTAAATCGTGATCAAAGCCAAGATATTTCAATTACAAAGGGATCCCAATTGGTCTCATATCCACACTATGCACTAATTTCATTTTATGCACAAATTAAGGCTAAGTAAGCAATGTTGAGTCACATATGAACAACCAGAATGATTACATCACAAAAAATATCAAAACAGCATAGAAAATTCCACAAAAATTATATCCTAAACAGAGGACATTCAACAAGCTACATATCAATTTTCATGCCATTTGGACTAGTGGAGCTATGGGAATTAATTCAACATGTCAAGGTATGCAAAAACACAACCAAATCAAGTCACAAAATGTACACCAACTTCAATCAAATGGTAAACAGTGATATTAAATGGGAAATGAGTAGGACCAAAGCCAAATGAAAGCTATACATGTCAGGAACTACTCCACCAAGTTTCATATTCATAGGATTAGGGATGAGCATTTGGCAGCATATATAAAAATGTGACACAAGCAAAGCCCAAAAAATGCTAAGCAGTAGACAAAAATCCTAATCAATTAGAAAATGGATTATTAAAATCCACAAAAATTCATGTTGAAAGTTAACATGTCAAAGGTATCTCATGCAAAAAATCAGAACCATAGGCCTAATGGAAGCATGAAAAAATAATTGGTGAACTCAACATATCATAGTGTGACATATATTGTCACACTCAAAAAGAATTAATCACATCTAACAAACCAGAGGTCCAAAAATTACAAATGATGCATCAAAATCTCCAGGCATGAGTTAAGAATCAACATATAAATTTTCAATTAATTTGGAGCTAGCATGATTATTCTATGATTAAAATGGTGAAACACATAAAATTAGCACACATGACAAAGATCCCTAAACCAATCTAAAAAATTACCAGGCACAACTTCAAAAAAAATATGCTCAAAAAATTCTACAAGGAAAATGGAGACCGTAGAAAAAATCCTCACATTTTTCTGATCATTAAATAATTTTTTATGAATTTTTTAATGTGTTGGTGATTTTTAAAATAATTATTTGAATTAATATAATTAATTAAGTGAAATGGATGGCAAATTTGTAATTCAGCGCCCAGGGACCAAAACGGTGCCGCTTCATTAAAAGCGCTGGCGCATGGCGATTGGTGAGTTTGGGCGCTAAACACCAAATTTGAAAAGCCAGGCAAAGGAATGGATCAAAGCCTGTAATATTTCCAGATCTCCATGCGTTCTTGGTTGTTCTTCGTTTCATCAATTCCAGAATTAGGTGATGAACAAATTTTAACGAAAATAGACGAATCTTATATGGATAGAAAGGTCTCAGCGCGTAGGTTACGAATATCCTGACGAAATCGTCCAGAAGTACATGTACAGAACGAATCGAGCGAATGAAGTTATTGCATACAAACTTTAATCGATGATATCTCAACCAATTCACAACGAAATTACAAACTACAAGTTTCAGGTTACTCTACGATGAATGCTCTATCAAATCCCTAAGTTAATTGCACTAATTAACGGTTTTGAAATCCAATCTCTTGAAGCTCACAGTGTGAAATCCGCGCGATTTTGATCCCGTTTCGTGCAAACAGATCAAGGATGTTGATTAAGAAGGCGTATGGTGATGGTCTTTCAGCTCAAAGATGCACGGATCATCAAGAATCACCAACTGCCATTGATGTTCAAGTCTTTGCAGCATCTAGATTTGGCCATGATTTTGCTTCGTTCTTCACCAACGGAAGTTCAATATCACCTGCAAGTTATGAATCAACAGAGAAATCGCACAAAGATTGATAAGATCTTGATGAAATGATCAAAAAAGTGTGTTGTGGAAATTGGAGCAAAATGAGAGAAAATGAGAGAATTTGAGAGTCTTTGCTTTTGGATCTGTGAATTGTGATTAGTCTTGAGAAAACAGTTATAATTAACTATATATACTACCACTTAATCCAACAATTAATCATGATTAAGCCAAACTTGGTGATTAGCAAAAGTAGCTTGTATGTGTATTTTGGCCTTTTTACCCTTGGATGGTTTTGATCAATGGAACAGTGATTTATCACCTCAAGCAAACCATAAATATCATTTGGAAGTCATTGGAATTGATCCCATGTCCATTGAATGTATATTTCTCAATTTCACTATGTGATGGCTTATGTGTTCATTTTCAAGTCCATTTCAAAAGCCAATTTTCAAACCATAAAGCCTTGGCATGTTATGAATATTCCAACAAGTTTCAAATGCCATTTATGAAGTGTTGCAAAAATCCCCACTCAAAAATTCCAATTATTTCACAAGTTGGACAATTTTGCCCCTGGTTCATTTAACTGTCCAGTTGAAATTTGACTTTTTGCATTGACCTTTTTTGAAGAAATCCAATTATGCACCATGAAAGTACATGTCAAATGGAGTTTGTGCATATAAAGAACATTCAATTTGGACACTCCATGTGGAAGTTATGCCCTCCTGATTATGGGTCATTTTTGAAATTCACTGGACCATAACTTGCCAACCATACATGGGATTTTCAAGTTCTTGGACTTTTTGGAATGGTGAGGACAAGATCTTCGACTTTCATGTTGGACAAATTTTGATTTGAAGCTTGTATCATGAAGTAAATTTGAGGAGCAAAACTTTCCATTTTTGGCAGGTGAGAATTACAGGTCATTTCCATTTTGGGAAACTCTTTGTCTGACTTCAAATCCTTCAACCTTGATCTTTGAAATGCCAAATGAGGCTCATATGGACATGAATGAGACCTTTCTAACCATCTCACACCTTCCAATTCCTGATTAAATGCACAATTGACCACAGTTGACTTTTGTTGACTTTTCTAGGGTTTTGGATGACTGGGCCATGTTCTGATGAATTTCAAACCTCTTTTTCTCGAGATCTTGCTTCCAAATGATATCACAAGTTATATGAACTCTTTATGAATGATCATGGTGTCCAAATTCTTCAAGAATGGCCACCATCTATTGCTCAAGGCCTGATTTGACTGATTGACTGATGATTGCTTCAACTGCAAGCAACATGGTTAGATGACAATACTTTTGTACTTTTGGTTAGTAAACATATGAAAAGCAATGATATACAAATGCTATACATGCTTGGTGATCAAGAACCACACTCACAAGATAACCCACCCACTAGGAGGGAAGCTAGGGTATGCAATGATCCTTGAGGCCATGATATGGTATGTTATGGGCCATGAGGGATCTTAGGGCCAAAATTGGGGTCCTACAGAGAGGCTAACGGACCCAATGGACCGGGGCCTATCCCAATCCTACATGTCACCTCCGGTCAACAGCCTGTTCATGATGATCAGGACGATCAGTTCCCCCTGCTGCAGGAAGACTTTGGTATGGGTCATGGTGTGGACCCCATGTTTAGAAGATTGGAAGAGAGGTTGAAGACAGTGGAAGGACATAATCCTCTGGGAGTAGATGTTGCTGACTTGGGGCTGGTCCCAGGTGTGAGAGTGCCACCGAAATTCAAGGTCCCGATATTTGACAAATACAATGGCAACTCTTGCCCGAAGACCCATGTGCAAGCCTATTTCCGTAAAATGGTTGCATACTCCGATGACGAAAAGTTGCTTATGTACTTTTTCCAGGACAGCCTAGCTGGGGCATCCCTGGAATGGTATGTGAGGCTAGACAGAGCCCACATCCGTTGCTGGAGGGATTTGGCTGAGGCTTTCGTGAAGCAGTATCAGTATAATGCAGACATGGCTCCGGACAGAACCCAACTTCAAAATTGTCTCTTAAAAGCAATGAGTGCTTCAGAGAATACGCTCAACGCTGGAGAGAAACAGCTTCCCGTGTTCAACCTCCTATGTTGGAGAAGGAAATGGCTAACATGTTCATGAACACTCTGCTAGAACCTTATTTGGAGCGCCTGATGGGTTGTAATGCCTCCAATTTTGCTGATGTAGTCTCTACCGGAGAGAGGGTGGAGAATTACCTGAGGACATACAAGACCCAGAGTGGAGCTGGATCCTCATCAGGGGTGAAGAAGCCGTTCATTCAGGGACAGAAGAGGAGAAAAGAGGATGCAAGTGCCATATCTTCTTATCAGAATAGGGATAACCGGAGGAATAACTTTCAGAACTATCATCAACAACTGATGTTGCGGTTGTGACCATTCCAGCTGCACCACCACTACAACAACAACAACCACAACGTCAACCAGCTCAGTACCAACCACAATAACCGGGTAACAGACCCGCCTATCAACCGAGGCCAAGGACGATGGACCGGCGTTTCGACACTCTTCCAATGTCGTACGCTCAGTTGCTTTCTATTCTTCAACAACTACAACTTGTGCAGTTGCACACTCTGGCTCCTCATGTTGGTAGGCTTCCGGTGGGTTATGACGCCAACGCTAGGTGTAGCTTCCACTCTGGGGCACCTGGCCACAATATTGAGAACTGCAAAGCTTTTAAGCACGTAGTTCAGGACCTCATTGATTCAAAGGCCGTTAACTTTGCACCAGCTCCTAATGTCGTCAACAATCCCATGCCCCAGCATGGTGGAGCCAACGTTAACATGGTTGAAGGAGAATTCAAATTAGTCTCTGCGGTCAACAATGAAGATGGGGATAATGATTGCGACATCGATAACTGGGTGCGTCCGAGGATCCCGGGTGAAGTTCTCAATAATTGGTCTTCTGAGGAGATTGTCCAAGCCACTTGTCTGGAGGAGTAATTTTCTTTGTTTATTCATGCATATCCAAGTCTTACGTTCCGCCAGGGCGTAATGACTCATTGTAGGGCTCATCTATGTGACACTTGCATTTTTTATCATAAATAAAGGACGTCTTTTTGCATTCAAATATTTCGTTCCCTGTCTTTCTATTTTTGTAGTTTTTCAAAAAAAAATGGCAATGTTTTGTTTAGTTTCCACTTTCAAGCTGAAGAAGAGGGTGATGAAGACTGTGAACTCCCTGAAGAACTTACCAGGTTATTAAAACAAGAGGAAAGGGTCATTCAACCGCATCAAGAGTCTGTTGAAGTGATTAATCTCGGCACCGAGGACGCCAAGAGAGAAATCAAGATAGGGGCCGCTTTGGAAGATAATGTGAAGAAGGGGTTGATTGAATTGCTGCAAGGGTATGTTGACATCTTCGCTTGGTCTTATCAGGACATGCCAGGGCTTGACACAGACATCGTGGTACATCGCTTGCCGCTCAAAGAAGGTTGTCCTCCGGTCAAGCAGAAGCTCAGAAGAACAAGACCAGAGATGGTTGTCAAGATAAAGGAAGAAGTACAAAAACAGTTGGATGCAGGGTTTCTAGCAGTCACAAATTATCCGCCATGGGTTGCAAATATCGTTCTGGTACCTAAGAAGGATGGAAAGGTACGGATGTGTGTTGACTACCGGGATCTGAACAGGGCTAGTCCTAAAGATGATTTCCCCTTACCTCACATTGATGTTTTGGTGGATAACACGGCTCAGTTCTCGGTATTCTCCTTCATGGATGGCTTTTCTGGCTATAATCAAATTAAGATGGCACCAGAAGACATGGAGAAGACAACATTCATAACCCCATATGGCACCTTCTGCTACAAGGTGATGCCGTTTGGTCTGAAAACTGCCGGAGCAACATATCAGCGAGCGATGGTGACTCTGTTCCATGATATGATTCATCATGCAATCGAGGTTTATGTTGATGATATGATTGCCAAATCTCAGACAGAAGAAGAACATTTGGTGAATTTGCAGAAGCTGTTTGAGCGTTTGAGGAAATTCAAGCTGAGGCTTAATCCAAACAAGTGTACTTTTGGGGTGAGATCTGGAAAACTACTGGGTTTTGTTGTTAGCGGAAAAGGGATTGAGGTGGATCCGGCAAAAGTGAAAGCGATATAGGAAATGCCTGAGCCAAGAACAGAGAAACAAGTCTGTGGTTTCTTAGGGAGGTTGAACTACATTGCAAGGTTCATCTCTCACCTAACAGCCACGTGTGAGCCAATATTCAAATTGTTGAGAAAAGATCAGGCTATCAGGTGGAATGATGATTGTCAAAGGGCGTTCGAGAAGATAAAAGAGTATTTGCAGAATCCTCATATCCTTGTGCCTCCGGTCCCAGGGAGACCGCTGATTATGTATTTGACAGTACTTGATAATTCCATGGGTTGTGTTCTCGGTCAACACGATGAGACAGGTAGGAAAGAGCATGCCATCTACTACCTGAGTAAGAAATTCACAGATTGCGAGTCGAGATACTCAATGCTTGAAAAAACATGTTGTGCACTTGCATGGGCTGCTAAGCGATTGAGATAATACATGTTGTCTCACACAACCTTACTGATCTCCAAAATGGATCCAGTCAAGTATATATTTGAGAAGCCAGCTCTCACCGGAAGAGTTGCTCGTTGGCAAATGGTACTGACAGAGTACGATATCCAGTATACTTCCCAGAAAGCCATCAATGGGAGTATTCTGTCACACTATCTTGCTCAACAGCCGGTTGAGGATTATGAGCCGATGAAGTTTGATTTTCCAGATGAAGACATCATGTTCCTCAAGATGAAAGACTGTGAAGAGCCAGTTGTTGAAGAGGGACCTGATCTAGACGAAAAGTGGACTTTGTTGTTTGATGGGGCTGTCAATGCCAGAGGAAGTGGAATTGGCGCTGTCATTACTACTCTGAAAGGTGCCCACATGCCTTTCACCGCTCGTCTGACTTTCGAGTGCACCAATAATGAAGCTGAGTATGAAGCCTGTATCTTGGGTATTGAGCAAGCCATTGATTTGAGAATCAAGACTTTGGACATCTTCGGAGATTCAGCTCTAGTAATCAATCAAGTGAATGGTGATTGGAACACTCTCCAGCCTACTCTGGTCCCCTACAGAGATTACATGAGAAGAATGTTGACTTTCTTCACAACAGTAAAGTTGTACCATATACCTCGTGATGAGAACCAGATGGCAGATGCTTTTGCTACTCTATCCTCCATGATCACGGTGATCCGTTGGAACCATGCTCCCAAGATCGACGTGATGCGCCTTGATAGGGCCGCGTATGTGTTTGCTGCTGAACTGGTAGTTGATGACAAGCCCTGGTATCACGACATCAAGTGCTTTCTGAAGAATCAAGAGTACCCTGCAGGGGCATCCAACAATGATAGAAAGACTTTGAGAAGAGTGGCAGGCAGTTTCTTCTTGAACGAAGACGATGTTCTGTATAAGAGGAACTTCGACATGGTTTTGCTCAGATGCGTGGACAGACACGAAGCAGACATGTTAATGCAGGAAGTTCATGAAGGCTCCTTCGGTACTCATGCCGGCGGACACGCAATGGCTAAGAAATTGTTGAGAGCAGGTTATTACTGGATGACCATGGAATCTGATTGTTTCAAATATGCTCGGAAGTGCCATAAATGCCAGATTTATGCTGATAAGGTGCATGTGCCGCCGAATCCTTTGAATGTGATGTCTTCGCCGTGGCCTTTCGCTATGTGGGGCATCGATATGATTGGAAAGATTGAGCCGACCGCTTCCAATGGGCATCGCTTCATCCTTGTTGCCATCGACTATTTCACCAAGTGGGTCGAAGCAGCGTCATTTGCGAAGGTCACCAGACATGTGGTTGCCCGATTCATCAAGAAAGAAATCATTTGTCGCTATGGGATTCCAGAAAGAATCATTACTGATAATGGTTCTAATCTCAACAACAAAATGATGAAGGAGTTATACCAGAACTTCAACATTCAGCATCACAATTCTTCCCCTTACCGCCTTAAGATGAACGGTGTTGTTGAAGCGGCAAATAAGAACATAAAGAAGATTATGCAGAAGATGGTCGTTACGTACAGAGATTGGCATGAGATGCTACCCTTCACCTTGCATGGGTCCCGTACTTCAGTACGTACATCGATCGGGGCAACCCCTTACTCCCTTGTGTATGGTATGGAAGCAGTCCTACCTGTTGAAGTGGAGATTCCTTCTCTAAGAGTCCTGTTGGATGTCAAGTTAGACGAAGCTGAATGGATTCGGACAAGGTTCAATGAGTTGAGTCTTATCGAAGAGAAGCGAATGGCAGCCATTTGTCATGGGTAGTTGTATCAGAGTCGGATGAAGAGAGCCTTTGATCAGAAAGTGCGTCCTCGATGTTTCCAAGTCGGAGATTTAGTGTTGAAAAGGATCCTTCCTCCTCAGACAGATCACAGGGGCAAGTGGACTCCTAACTATGATGGACCGTATATTTTCACCAAGGTTTTTGATGGTGGGGCCTTAATGCTTGCAACGATGGATGGTGAAAACTTCACTTCCCCGGTGAACTCAGACGCAGTTAAAAAATACTTCGCATGAAATAGACCCGCTGGACAATAAAAAGAGTAGTCCAGGAAAAAATGGGCATCCCGGCGAACCAAGAAAATGGAAAAGGTTCGGGCAAAAATTAGGGATTAAAAGTGAAAAGATTGTACATCCGGTAAGTTGAAAACCTGAAAAGGCAACTTAGGCAAAAATGGGTATCCCGGTGGATTGAAAACCCGAAAAGGGCGATCCAGGCAAAAGTTAGGGATTAAGCGAATGACTGCGTTCTGAGTAGTTCTGAATCTCATCTCGTGTCAATGACTGGAAACTTTTGAAGGATAGGAAACAGTCCAATCACTCTTTCATAAAGCTGATCATCTAGAGGATCTTGAAGACGAGCAAGTCATAGCAGAATTGGAATCCAATAGAAATCCATTTCACATTGCCATTAGATTAATGTCTGTTTTTATCTGTTGTGCGATTACCTCTTTCCAGGGATTGCTTCCTGATGTAAATGCCTATTCAGAGACCGTTCAATCAATAAAATCATGTTATTCAGTATATCTCTGTTTTCATTTTCATTTTTCTGTTTTGTTTGCAAAAATGACGTCCGAATTTTTTGATAAACATTGCATCATGACACATAAGAGCTTTACAGGTACATGCTTAATAAACATTTAAAATTGTTGTAAATTTTAAGTGCTTTGGATCGTCTATTCAGAACAGGTACCCTCGGGGCATTTCCTTAAAATCCCCTGCAGACGATCGTGAATGTTTTCCCCAGTGAAGTCGCCAACAGACGAATTCGGTATCTTATCCCTGCAGAGCTGATCAGAGCGTTGGATTCTTCAATCCCCAGCGGGTTCTCACCACTGTACATCCCCCCAAGCGGTGGTTTCAGATTATACACTCCCCAGTAGAGTTGACAGTGTCAGACTATATACCCCCAGCGGAGTTGACAGTGCAACACTGTATCTTCCCAGCAGAAGCGGCTGCTCCTCAGAGTTCGAGGCCAGATCGATAATCCCAATGTCAGATCCATGGTTTCTTTCCTTGAAGTAGAACCTCGGTACCGTATCGATGTTTGTTTCCCCTGCTGAGTCATCTCTCGCATATCGTGGTTGCCAGAACCACTATCGCTTTCCCCAACAACAGGTTTTCAGTGCCGTTCTCTCCCCAGTCAAAATCTCGGTATTTCGTCATTGCTAGAACACCGTGTGGCGGGTCATTTCCCCACAGAATTCTTTGCGTTGTGCATCTCCAGCGCCTTGCCAGGGTCCAGAAGATGGTGATCATTTCCCCAGCAGATCCCCTTGCCTCAGCTTGGCATTCTACCCAGCATTTCGCATCCCTGCATGTAGAATCATATTGCATTGCATTCTCCCAAATCGCGTAGCATTTCCATTTTCATGGAGCATTACGCCATTGAAAAATTCAAACATACGCATGTAAGCATAAAACATTTTCGGTATCCCAAGTGATAAGCCAGAAGTTGTTTCCAGTACTCAGACTGAAGATTGTTCATGACTTACCTTTGTTATCCCCAACAAGTGTCATTGGCCCATGCGCCGCCTCTATTATCGTTCCCTATTTCTGCCGATGCTGACAGGCATGAAGTTTCCGGAATTCAGACCGAAGTGGCGTTCAGGCCAGTTTTCCGATGTTCAAATCGAAGAAGTTTCCGACGTTCAGGTCGATGCAACTTGTGGCATTCAGGCCAATTTTCCGATGTTCAGATCGAAGAAGTTTCCGACGTTCAGGTCGATGCAACTTGTGGCATTCAGGCCAATTTTCCGATATTCAGATCGAAGTGGCATTCAGGCCAATTTTCCGATGTTCAGATCGAAGAAGTTTCCGACATTCAGGTCGATGCAACTTGTGGCATTCAGGCCAATTTTCCGACGTTCAGGTCGATGCAACTTGTGGCATTCAGGCCAATTTTCCGATATTCAGATCGAAGTGGCATTCAGGCCAAGTTTCCGGTATTCAGACCGAAGTGGCATTCAGACCAGTTTTCCGATGTTCAGATCGAAGAAGTTCCCGACATTCAGGTCGACGCAACTTGTGGCATTCAGGCCAGCCTCTCGGTGTTCAGACCGATATTAATAATCTCATATCTTCCGATGATCAGATCGAAGTCATTTCCAGTATTCAGACTGATGAGCGGCATTCAGGCCATGGTTATTTCTGTGTTACCATTTATTTTGGTATCCAAGTTAACATTCTTTTTCGGTATTCAGACTGACTCTCACCGTACCAGACGGATTCTTCTTTCAAGACCACCTCTTTGCCGATTCTGACAGGCATTGTTACTTCACTTCACTTCAGTGCAAATTTTCGGGCTTTTATTATATTCAATCCCTTGATACCTCGAAAGCACGAAAGCCGCTGCTATCTTCTTTCCAGGTCTCCAGTTGATTGAATAGGGGCAGCTGTAATACCCTAAAATTTACCCTTCATTTTTCCTGGAAGCATACGTTTTACACCTCATGCATGCATTCATTTTTAGGTCATTTAGCATTTGCATTTCGTCATGGCAATCGAAATCGGATCCAAGAAGCTTGAACATCATCCAGGACACTTTGTGGGCTCTATTTAGATGATCAGTCAACACAAGGGAAAGACTTGAGTTACTTCCAACAGGGGTCCATTCGTCAGTCAAAACGTTAATCTTGGAGGAGCAAAGGTTTGTTCATGAGCTGTCATGCTCGCTAGGAGAAGCCCACGTGTTTTGAAAAAAAAACGAAAAAAATAAAATAATAAATTAAATTAAATTAAATTAAATTAAATAAATAAATAAATAATTAAATAAATAAATAAATAAAAGAAAAAATCTTGGACTTGGACCTCTCTCATTTGAGCCCACAGGTCCACAAAAATCAGGTTATAAATTCAGAGTTTCAGTGAAACAAAATTTCATTCTATTCCTATTACCCTGGCGGGAGGAAAAAGATAGTGAGAGAAGAGCTAACAGAGTTCAGAGCAACCTCCAAACCCTAAAGGGAACTCAACTGCACATAATCACCTCTGCCTCACATAAACCCTAAAGATTGTTTTGTAAACCTCACGGGTGCAACTCAATTTCAATCCAGCTCTCCAATCAGGTTTGCCCTATTCCCATTATTTTACGCCTTCAATTTGAATATTCTAAATGTGTGACGATATTATGTTTGAATTTGGAAGTGGGGATGTCGTTAGGTTTCGCATATGCATGAATGGGTGAAACCTATGCCTTGAATGCTTAATCGTTTAATTTCTGAAGTGTATGCCACAGGGTTTGAGGTTTCTGAAACCATACTGTTATTCATAAAAAACCATACTATTTTGCTCTAATCTGACTTACGTTTTTCGTAACATGTTTTCTCCTAATCCTTATCTTGTTTCACTAACCCTTTTGTTGAGTTTTTGTGAAGGCTCACATGACTTTTGCAGGGATAGCTCGCTGGATATTCCACTTTGCTTGTGGGATACCATTTGGGAGATTTATTTTGATTGCCTTGTTGGCACATTTACTTTATACATGTTTGTTTTGTATGTGTTCGTATCCCCGCAGGTAGCGCGGTTCCTTCGTCAAGGACTGCCTTTTTGCATGAGCATCCCAAACCCTAACCCTTCATTGATTTTTCTTCTCCTAAACACACGTTTACTCCTTCTACTACAGGTGAGTAAGTCTCCAAAGGTCGAGCATCCGGTAGATTGCATAGTAACGTCGTCCGCCCCCAAAACATAATCCTTAACCCCGTAGTTAGCCGAACTACGGCTTGCTCTGATTCTCATTCCAGATGAGATACGTAGGCATAAGACGCGATGTCTTAGCGAGCACACATCCCCCAAACCCATAGGTCAGCCGAGCTACGAAGACTCTGATTCTCATATTCAGATGAGATACGTATGTAGTGGATGCGACATCCGCGCGAGTCATTTTCATTTAACCCCCTTTTTTAGTAAACAGCACTAGATAAACTCACACCCTTTAGACAAGAACTACAAAAGTGGATCCCGTAGAGTACTACGGATGCGTAGGGGTGCTAATACCTTCCCTTCGCATAACCGACTCCCGAACCCAAGATTTGGTTGCGAGACCTTGTCTTGTCCTTTCCTTTTTCCAGGTTTACTTCGAGCGTTTCCTTTCCCTCCTTTGGGATAAATAACGCACGGTGGCGACTCTTCTGTTATTTTCTTTCGCCGGTTGTTTTTTTCGCACACTGTATTTTTCAGGTTGTGACAAACGGTCCATTACCCTGATGAGTTATAAGACTTTAGGAGGTACTTCTCAAAGCCAGCAAATCAAGACAGAAAAGATCATTCTCTACACTGGCAATCATTTGGATGTTTCAGCTTTTCATTTGTATTTTCTTTGCATGTTAAATGTTGTTTTCTTTCAAGCATTATTGCTTTCTTTTAAAGGTAATATTAATGAAATGATCATACAATTTCTAAATCAATCCATTCGTATTCACTCGTTTTTCATTTATATCAAAAACAAAAATAAAACAACAAAAAAATATTTCTCTCATCCACTTTCTTTCTCAAACTGTTGTTTAGAAAAGATTGAAGGGAGGATGATAAAAATCATATACCCATAATTGTTGTGGTGTGCTTTCAAAGGAAACTTTCCCGATGATGTAAGGCATTGTTTCAAATCCTCAAACACTGAAGAGATAAAGAGTTAATCCCTCGTCAACCACTTTGAGCCTAGAAGTTGGTGTTTCTTTCAGATTTAAAAAAAACCCTTAAGCTTAACCAGGGGTAGGGTAGTGATGTTCAGATAGTTTGATTTTACATTCGATCTTCAAGAGAATCCTTTCATCTGTACACCTTCCAAAGAGGTTCAACCACATGTTACTCTTCGCACTCATCTTGAAGTGTCGAAGAAGTTAAGAAAAGCTAAAATTTATAATGTTTGATCCTTAATAACCAATAACATGGCAGTCACAATCTTTCAAAATAAAAAGAAAAAAGCTCGCTAAGTCGAATACCATAAAAGATGACTTAGGCAAAAATTAGGGCATCTCGGTGGATCGAAAGCTTCAAAGAAGTGGTCCAAGCAAAATAGGGATAACATGAAAAAAATGCCATCAAATCCTTAACAAAAAAAAAGGTGACTGCCATTTCAAGTGAATCTTCATCTTCACCCTTACTTACACCTTCGAACCCTCTTAAAAGTCGAATGTGTATGTCATTTATTTGAATGTATGATTGTAGATCATCAAGAAGAATGAATGGGTTAAAATTAATTTTGGAGCCTCATATCTTTTTGTTCAAAAACTGTGAACCATGCCACGTTACAACCCTTAAAAGGCCTAATTGAGACAGAGTTTATTTTGAAAGCATACTAGAGCAAGGTTGCGTTAATCTGGCTCCACAAAGATCCTTGCTAATAATTTGTATTGATCACATCATCTTCCACCCCGTGAATGGCTAGATCAGCATTGGTTTCTGATCATTTACTTGTTCATTGTATATCACCATCATTTCAATAATGATTGATTTTAAAATTGCATTTGCATTGCATTAAAATTACCATTTTTTAGTGGACAACTTTATTTGCAAGTCAACATTTACAATAAATAGAATCCCAACTAAAGTAGTCAGTTAAGGAACTTGATCAAGTGGAAGAAGTCCAGACAGGGGCAAGCCACCCAAGAGCTCAGTAAGTCCAACTCTATAAAGGACAGTCAATCAGAAGACTACCACTCCAAGGTTCAGTTAGTCAACAAAAGATTCAAAGATTCAAACTTTAGGGAAAGCCATCTCAAGGTTATAGCAAGCTACTTCCAAATTCCTTCCGAAGCAAAGCAATTCAAACACCCAATAGACTGGGGAAAGATATCTACCAAAGGGCAAGTCCTCTTTAGACTTTTAAACTGCTCAAGCAAAATCCTGCAATGGGTCGACCATTGAAATTCAAAATAAGTGTCGGGAAATCATGGTATCACCCCGTCAAATAACCTTTTTGCCTTTTGTCAAAGAAACTTTGTTACAAAATAACCTTTCCATTCAATACCCTCCACAAGGGCATCTTTGGAAGCTTTATTTTTTACTACATTGTTTACGTAGCTTCTAACACTAGAATAAAATTAACCCTTTTTCAAAAAAAGAACAAAAATAAAAACTTGATCCAACGTCGAGTACTTTACTTAAAGACCAAACCATTCTCCATTTCAAACCCCTATTTTCAATCCATTTCTTCCATTCCTAATTTCTCAAAATGTTTCATCTTCAACCATTTTCAAACTATCCCACCTTTCTATCAAATCCTTTGCAATCGTTAATCAAACGCTTGAACCAATTTCAAGCCATTTTCACAATGGAAATCAAAAACACTTAACCATTATTTAACATTTTTCAATAAAGATGGAAACAGAACATGGTGGATACCACAAGCTTCAGAGACTAAGATTCAAGATGGATATCTCGCTTATCCTAGCTCTTGCCATCATTCAAAACTTTCAATGCGACTTCTTCAAACGTTTTCTTAATCAAACCTCAAAACATCTAAAAAGATCAAACCTTTTACAAATAAGATGGAAACGGAACATGATGGATACCACGAGCTCTAGAAGCTAAGATTCGAGATGGATATATCGCCCATCTAAGTTCTCACCATTACTCAAAACACATTCAAACCAATCAAACTTTTTTCTCACCACTGTGTGATTGATCCTCAAACCCTTTTCACAAACGAAAGGTACTTTGTCTTGAGACGACACAAAAACAATGTTTCGTCCACTTGAACGTGTGAGTAAGCTTACGACGTTGCCTACAAATGTTGATTTGTAAATCCATTCGACTGTGATGCAAGCATTACCTTCTCCACTTGTTTTGGGTAGCCAACAATTTTCTCGTCGATTTATACAAAGTAGCTTTCGCTAAAATCGATCAACAAACAAATATTTTCTACCCAGAACTACGTAAGCCTTGAGTTATCTATTGCACCCGGATATACGTGGGAGCAGGATTTGTAAATCTTGTCAAGCACATTAATAAAAAAATCCAAAAACATTTTCTCTTTTCTTTTGGTCATATTATTCTTCCCTCTTTTAATAACTCGAGAAACCTAACATCTCTAAGCTAACACTAACACGCACAACTAACCAAATGGTTCCTGTTGAGCACAACTAACGAATATCATTATCGTTCTTTCTTGGGTTTTATCAATATTTCCCCTTTCCTTTTTAGGAATAAATAAAGTTCGGTATGATTGCGCTTTACAAAGTCGTGTTCTCGTTTTTTGAGGTACGACATCTTCCACATACATCCTTCAGCTCATTTGGAGTATATGTAGACCAAAAAAGCGACCCCCAAATTATACTCATGAATTTTCTCCAATTCAACAAAGTATCAGAGGTAAATCACATCCACATAATAAGCATTGTTGTCTACACAAAAAAGAATATGACAACCAAATATAACAAGTATGCTCTTAATGAATATGCTTTATGCTGCATAACCCGTTCATCATCACCAGTGGTCTGTGATACTGCTGTCAGTTGCTGATTATACAACCTATCCAAAAATACAAACCTATCATGACACCCTAGGGTGTCTTCTACCTCCTTCATGGAATCCCCTAGGTCGGAACCTAAATATGTCACCATCATCTCCACTGCCTCATCTCTGATAATTCTACCATGGTCTAACAGTCTTCCCCTGATCGAAAGATGCATCAAGCATGAGACATCGTCCAGTGTGATAGACATCTCACCATCTGGAAGATGAAAGATAATGTCTCATAATGTTGTCTCTCAACAAACATGGACAACATACCATGGTTAATAATAAAATACTATGTCATGCATAAGTCTCGCAACCCAGATAGTTGCATCACATCGTGAAACTATTGCTCATGAGGCTGAGGAAGCTTCGTAATATTTTGGCTATGGTTGATGCATTTTAAAGTATCACGGTCTTGCAGAAAAATAAAGCATTACTATAAACTTCAAATATTATAATAAATGTGTTTCAAAGAATGTATACAATTGAATTTTACCTCTATGCCCGACACATGTTTGGCAACATGGTCCGGATATAGAGGCGGAAGCGATAAGTGTAACACCCCATTTTCAATTATTCAATTTTATTGAATTATTTAGGATTTATGTGTAAGGTGTATTTTGATGTATTAATGGATTGGGTCCATTAAAATAGTTAAGTGGTGTATAAATTAGTGGAATTATTTAGAGTTCTTTTAATGATTAAATAATAAGGTTATTTGTTTAATTAGGTGAATATATATTAGAATAGTTAGCATTTTAATTATTATTAGAAATATATATAGAAATTGATAAAAATAAGAATTGGGCCAATTGTGTGAATTGAGGAAAGTTTGTGGTAAGAGGAGAGGAGCTATAATTAATTTGGACAATAATAATAATTAGGCAAATGTAAGGAGGTTACTATATATTCTAAAAGTTGGGAAAATTAGGTTTTTAGAGAAACCATTTGACAGTGAGTAGAATTGGAGAGCAAAATAGGAAAATGCAAGGTTGGCTAGAGGTAGAAGAAGAGGAATTCAAGAGAGAATTGCATCACTTGCTAGGAATCCAAGTAAGGGTGGAAAGTTATTTCAATAATAAGGGTAGATGCATGAAGGGTGGGGTAGAAGAGTCCTTAAACTCCAATAGGGCGTTTGGGAATTTACTAAATTCTGAATTCTTATGATATCTTGATGTTAAATGTTGTGATTATTGATAATTTTCGTGCACTATGTGTGGTTGTATTTTCTGTTTTGAATGTTGAAATAATTTCACCATTGTTGAGAGTTTCAAAGGTTTATGGAATTGATAAAGTTATGAATTATATGATTGGATAAGTGTTGGATTTCGAATTCTGAGATCGAGACTCTTTACGTAATCGAAATGGGAGGTCCAGAAGGCCTCCAACGGAGGAAAATAAGCTTTTAGGTTGTTCTTCGAACCTGTAATCAGTTACCGGTCTGAGTGTAATCGATTACCACTTGAAAAATAGGTTTCTTGGCTGTTTTTGAAGCCTGTAATCGGTTACCGATTTAGCGTAATCGATTACCACTGTTACGTGAAAATTTTAGGAAATTGAAAATGATGTAACTTGAGTTCCGTAGCTCTGTTTGACGCGTGGTTCGAAACATTAGAAAGCTAATGCATAGTACTATCTCATGGTGATGCCTTAAGAGGCTGAATATTATGTATTTAACATTGAATTAATTGGTAATGCATTATTGTTGTAGATGCCTTAGTTGTTATATGGCATTTGTTTATGTGAAAGTTGCAATTGTCGATTTTCTGTGTTTTGTTGGTTGTTGGATACTATTAGCTGATGTATGATGCTTCTTTGATGTCAATTTCTGATTTATCATGATTTTAATCGGTATGATGTAGTGATTGATTAATGATGAATATATGCCAATGATAAATGATCGATTAAACATGAATAATTGTTGTGTGACAATAATGTTGTTATGTCGGTGTTATTATAATTATATTATTAAGATGATTGTGTTGATGTTATTGTGTTGGTGTTTTATGATGACAATATGAACATGATGAAACTATGTTGATGATGTGGTGTCGATGTTGGCATACACGGTTAAGAGTGGACCGATGTGTATGTGTTGATGATATTGTTATTGTTGCATACTAGGAGTCATGCATTCATGTTGTCAGAATGTTAGTTCTATTTAATTAGTGAGCCTCGATCCTATTGTGGTGGATCGGGTGCGAGTAGCTAATTCCTATTATGGAGGATTAGTGAAGCATTACCTATGATGATGGTAGCGATTTTGGTGTGCTCTGGTTCCAAGAGGGAATTGATCCTATGGTGGGGATCATGGAGTGAAATGAACCTGAGTGTTCATATTTGGTACCACATGCATGTCGAGTCGTCGTTGAGTCCATTGCATAAGTGTTGCATTTGTATTGGTTGTGCATGATTATGATAATTGAGAAGTTGGTTTGTATGATATTAATGATAATTGAGAAGTTGTTGTGTATGATGTTGATGATGATTTGGGTGTGAGAATTATAATATGTTGTTGTGAATGATTATGTTGAGTGCAATCTATCTTTCATATTATGCATTTTATAATTGATTGTGATTTCTCACCCCTTCTGTTTGAATGTTGCCTCTACGTGGGCATCGTGCATATACCCGGGAGTAAACCCTATTGAAGTACGTGGAAGGCAGTTTTGTAGTGACTTCCATTAGTTGTCGTTATGTAGTGGAATTCTGCTCTGATCATGTAACATCGGGTTAGGGTCGAATGTTTGGATTAAATTATAATGTTTTATGATGAATCATGTTATGTTGAATATTTTAAGTTGTTGAGTTGAACTATTTACGACTCTTTATGATGTTTTTAAAAATTGAAGTTTAAGACTAAATGTCGTATGCTCTTCTACCTTCTTTGAATGTTGATGTTGAATTCTGCTGCGATGATACCTAAGTGAAGGTGAGCATGCGATGATAGGTTAATTTGTTAGTTATAATTCGTGTTACGGGGCAGGATAGCTTATCTTTTATGAAGTGTGACACCCTTGTGTTGGTGATTGTTTAATTAATTTCGTTAATTATATGTGGGGTATATGGGGGTGTTACAATAAGTCATACGGGCCTTTGCCAAACCCCTCGGGAATGACATCAACCTAGGGTGCCTCAACCTGGATCGACGAGGCTTCTGGGGCATCAGGAGGTGACACCTGTCTCCTCCAGAAAGACGGAGTCAGAGATGCACAAGCCCCAAATGTTGATGTCTCTGCATCAAATGAACTAGAATTGACAGGTCGTTAGGAAATTCAGACTCTTTCCCTACGAACCGATGCATGATGGGACACTCTGTCAAGCCTTAACCTTTTTTGATTATCAGCCTTAATCCTTGAAATTAAACCACACAATTGTTGAAAAATCAATTCCAGATGAAACACGAAGAAAATCAAGCAAACATTGCAAACAAACCAAATACGAAAATGTATTTCTGAATTTCATTTTGGACATATACGAAAATGCATTTCTGGATTAACCTGCAACTCGGTAAACACGAAAATTGCAGAAATGCATGCAAATCAAACTTTCTCAAAACGCATTGTTCATCTAAACTATCAATCAAGCATATTGATCTCTTAAATAACTTAGAAAAAATCTATTCTTTTTAAATAAAATCAATGATGCATAAATGTCTTACAAATTATAATAAATGAGTTATCGGCCCATATATCTAATACCTTAAAATTTTGGATGGATGTGTGATGAATTACCAGCTCATATATTTAATATCTTAAAATTTTGGATGAATATGTAATATCTCTTAATTATATGATTACTGGTCAAATAAATTATTTTAATATTGATGTTTAAAATTAAAAAATGAGTAAAAAGCTACCATCTAGCTGAAGGGTCTTAACATAAAGTTTTCAATGTTTAAAATTTTAAAACATTATTCTGAAAAATGTAAAAAAAAAATGAAATGAAATAATGGTTTGAACTAAAATGTACTGTATATAAGTTATTTTGTAATTTAATTGAATTTATGGGGAATGAATTGAACACCTTTAATGTTCGTTGCCTTTTATAACTCTAGCTTAGGGGGGCCCAATAGTATTCTATAGGGAAAGGGGCAAAGGAGTTGTTGCATGGAAAATTAAGGTAAATCTCAAACTCGTAGCTCACAAACATGGAGATTTCTTCCTGCCATCCCATTAAAACCCCAAATACATATGAAAAAGACAACATTATCCATAAAATCACTTCACTTATTTCTCAAATTTACAAGATTCAAACGGATTTTGAAAACTGTAATACAATATCGAAAATTCGAAACAATTATCAGAAATTTTAAATACAATATTTTCTTTATCATAAAAGTAAAAAAATGGAATTTTGTATCAAAAATTCCAAAAATTCTGGTATTAAGGTTTCCAATTTTATCAAAAATTTTAAAATTTTAGTATAAATTCTCATTTGATTTAAATTTCCAATAGTTATAAATAATTGATTTTTTATCGAAAATTTTGAAATTTCCGATATGGACACAAAATTGTCAATACAATCACAGTCATCTAAAAATATCAGTAAAATTCTGAGCATTTAAAATTTCACACAAATAACACTACCGAAAATTTCACTTTCTTTGAAATTTCCGATATCAACCAATAAATTTCAAATTTCTTGAATTATTTGAAACATAATTTCCATATACCAGAAATTTAAAATACATTATCGAAAATTTTGTATGTACCAAAAATTTCATTTTTACCTACCAAAAATTTCAAAGATAATTTTGACAATATGAAAGTTCGTTGACATCAGGTTTAATTGGGGGTATCATGGCTGACAAACTTGTGGTTGCAGATTTGCATTATAGGTTATCCCAAAGTCCAAAGCCATAATATCCTTATTTATTGGTCCCCAATTCTTGTTCTTTAGAAGTGCAATCAATTCCAAACGCTCCTATATGTTTTTAGACCAATTGAATTAAGCAATGGAGGGACCAATTTCAGTAAAAATAGAGAGATCTAAAAACTAAAACTGTGAATGTAAGTTAGTATATCCCATATGTATAAATAATGTACTTTTGTCTCTTCTATTTAGATATACACTGTAAAAAACCAAAAACATTGTTAGCTAGTTACAACAAATTACTCCATTCTTGAGGGTAAACAAAGAATACTCAGTTTATACACAGCTGCTTTTGTTTGTTAAGCCACCTTCCATTTTATCTCAACATGTATTACTCCATTCTTTGAATTTATCAGATGATATTTATCATTAATCCTACCATTGTGCACCACATCATTCAGGTTTATCTCCACATGCCCCAACGATTCCTGCCAACAGACCATAAAATTATCATCAATATCGAATGAAGTGACTCGAGAAAAACGAAATGACTTGTAATGATGATGAATGAACAGAAACCTTTGACAGAAAACTGAAACTCTTCCTCTTGCTCATCACTTCAATGTGTATCTTCTCGTGTAGAGGAGCCTCTTCTAGCATGAACTGGAATTCTTCATTCCAACGTGGTTGACGCGTTTTCTTCATCATCTGCAAACAACAGAATATCGTTGTTTGGTTTTGCAGTAACAAAAATTTATTTTGAGTGAATTGATTTTGAGACTCTGAAGGGGAAACTTTACCTTTGTCCTTTTCTTTTCGCCTCTAAAGGTGAGTATTGCGTATGGATTACTGTGATGGTCTCCCTCAACTTCATCGGCTCCCTGTATCACAATGGAAAGCAAACCTGCTCCTTCTTGGACCTCATCATCAGATATACTATCGATTCCACTATCCTTTCTAACATATCCTTCCGAAGATCCACCGAATTTCATACTATCTTCTTTGAACGGAACAAAAGTCAAGTCCACCACAATTTGTCCTCTGAACTTCTTATTTGGAGTTTCGTTGATATTCGTGTCCTTAAGCAAATCAAGTGTAAATTCTTTATTCTCGTACGGCTTAAGCAGCTTTAGAGGGACTAACTGCATTCCGAGCTTGTCGTGTGCACCAACCTGCGCTTAATTTGCATATCATCAATGAATCAAATGGATAGTTTGTGTATGTATGATAATAATCTGAATTCTACGAATAAATTGAACAAGTAACCAGAAGAAGAAAATGAAAACCTTGTCCCAATCATAGACTTGTAATTGGAGAACTTGAGATTGAGGGTCCTTCACAACAATCTTGAATTTCTCGTTCCACTGTGGATTCAAATTCTTTCTCTTGATAGTAGTTTTCTTCGAGGGTAGTTTGTCACCAGTCAGACTCAGTTTGACATACGGATCAGAAGCTCCCAACAAATCCATTTTCAAAAGCTTGATTGCTCTAACCACATTCACATGTAATATTCCCACGGGCTTCTGTATCGCCACCCTGTGAAAATGTGAAGAAAAATTTACAAAGCTTATAAACCATAAAAAATAACTTCAGTTGCATATCGAAATAGAACTCTATCGCGTTAATATTTTATAAAACTTACGTTGATTCATCAAGAATAGGAACTTCCAAGCTTTGAGGCCAAAGATAGAGGCTTGCAACTTGCTTTTTTATTGTTTCCTGTGAGCAACTTAAGTTGTTAGTTCTCTAAGTATATATAAATTATGAAATGTCATGACAATTAAAAGTGAAGGGGGAAAAATACAATGGTGAGAACGTAACAACAAAGATAACACTTCTTAAAATTGTGTAGGGGAATGTAAACAATCGACAAGTCCATCGAAGAACTGAACTTTAAATGTGTATAGGACTGAAAAAAATTTCACTAACTAAAACCACCAAATTTCTGAAATTTTCATGTTTGTAGTAATCAGCTGAAATTCATGATGTTAAATGAAAATTACAACTAGGAAACTTCAATTTGCAAGAAAGTTTACAAAAAGACTAACCGAGGAAAACAAATCACACAAAGTGTAAGTTTGCCGTTATTTATTCAAATTTCTAGTCAAGTTTAACAATGTATATCAACTACGAAAAAAAATGGTAGTACCTGAACAAATCTATAAAGACCAGGTATTGACATGACGTCCCCTCCTGATATCGCCATCCCAAAATCCACATGAGGCTGGACAGTGAACATGATTATTTATCAGAAAATAAGCGATTTCGTCCGACATCGTATATAATAAACACCAAGAAATGAAATTAGATTGAATATAGCATTCCCCTTACCTTCTCCATCAAAGACACCACAATCTTTGCAAAACATGGAAGTGTCGGCACCAAAGGTCTTAAAGTTATCCGCGGCGTCGCAAATATTTGCAAGTCTACCAACTGAGAAGAATCAAAATGAATTTCTAGAAGGGTTGAAGCATTAACAATTATAATTTTTTTCTTGAGGGCAGGCTTATCTGACCTGAACTTTGATCTTTAAAGACAACACCTGCAAGGTCAACACTATGTTTGGGTTGCCAGCCCATTTGATAACCTGTTCCATGACCAATTCCTTTTCATTTGTTTCCAAAACTTTCATACCTGAAGAATTACAATGATGGCGAAAAACAAATAAGATATGTTCATTTTCGCACACAGAATGTTAAACCATAATCGGCGATAAGAACTCCAGGACTCCAATCACAACCTCTCCGTTGATATCAACCATGCAATTGCACCTCTACTACTCTACTCTTATGAATTATGACACACAATAACATGTAACTATGTCTTAATGTGAATTTTTTCTAGAATAGTTGAATTTCGTAAGACGAAACGTTGGCACAAAAAGACCGACTTACCGCAGATAGTAGGAGGAAGAGTACCAAGGCTCAGTTGATCAAACTCAATGGCTTTAATCTGATACTTTCCAATGTATTCAGCAAATATTGGTTCTGCAGTAGTTCTAATTATCCCACAAATAGCCTGTACATAAAAACACAAACACCATTGAACAATCATCATCATCATCATCTAATAATAATAATAAAAACACAAACTTTACCATATATGATCAGAGAAATACCTTCTCTAAGAAAGGCCACATATCCAATAAAAACTTGTTCAACCAATCAACCTGATCAAACATTCAAATATCATATCAGTAACCGAGTAAACAAACACAACAGCATCAAAATTGAAAGCCGAGAACAAGTAAACAAAAAACTAACTCGTTCATAATCTGGTGTCTTCACCCATAGAGGAATCTCAGGTAAAAGCTCTTGCACAGCAATTGGACCTAATTCACTAATCGGTCTAACAACAGGAACCTGCAACATTCAAAAAAAATTAAAACAAAACAAAAATCAAATTTTGAAACATACCCCGAATTCAAAATGAAAATGGGTATCTAAAACCCAACATCAGTTCAAAAACAGTGATTACAACAAATGCATCAACAATGGCCTATATTGAATCGGACAAAAAAAGAACATGCAAGAAGAAGTTGTTAACCTTGACTTGCTTTGCTTCAGAATAAACAAAGAGAAAAAATCCAACAAGAAGACCAAGAGGAATTCCGAGAGCGAAACCAAGAAAACCGAAGAAAGTAGCAAAGAAACCCATTTGAGAGTAGTAAAGAAAGAATGGTGAAGAGAGAAAATGAGAAAATGAAATGATGGTTTTGTTGAACTAACGTCTGAGGAAAAAGGTTTAACACTTTCCAACGTAAGAAATTAAATTCAAGAGGGTGGCGAAGAAAACTATTACAAAATAAATTAAATAAAAAAAGAAAATTAATTAAATAATGTGGTGAAAATGGCAAGAAATACAAGGTTGTTTTCTAGTATTTTTGTGAAATGAAAGCGCCAAAACAAGAAAACACCTTCCTATGTGGTGTGAGTAGCTTCAGAATGGCTCTAACCTTATTTATTTGGTTATATAGTGTGTCCTTATCATGCCTCTCTATTTAAATTGTGATCCAAATGTTGTCAATCCACACGTCTATTGTGAAATAAAGTAAACAAACAAAGGATTGGTTTTTCTTTTTTTATGATAAACTTCTTTTTGGTGAGAGGGTTGTGTCAAATTGTAGGGAAGAGAAGAGGTTGAAGTTCAAAAAAGAAGAAATGGATTTATAATTATTTTTCTTAAAGAAAAATGGCTTTTTTTTGAATTTTTTATTTAAAGTTTGTCTTTATAGCTTTTTTTATATAATGTGTTATATAAATAAGAAAATAGAAGAACTACAAAAGTGGAACTTAAAAAAAGTGATTAGACAAGAGCACTAAAGTATTTTTTTTAAAATTAAAATCACTTTAAAAAAAGTTTTTTTTAAATAGCCTATTTTTTCAATTAAAATTCTAAAATAATTATTTTTTAAAAATATTTACCGAAATAACCATGTTTCAAAAAACATATAACCTAGGTGTCAGTTGCATTGGCGCATCCAATAAAAATGTTACTCATTGGCGCCACATGCACTGGTGCATGCATGGCCGAGACGCCAGTAGGAGTGGCGCATGCATGTATAGGCGCCACATGCAATGGCGCATGCATAGTCCACTCTATGTGTGCGTTAATGTGTGTGGCTACTGCTTCACCACTCCATTTATAAATACTCAGCATCACCCTTCCATAATTTTCCACACAACTTTTTACCCTATCCTTCCATTTTCCTTCAATCTCCTTCAAATTTTTTTAAAATCTCTTCATATTCATACTTGTGTCCTTATATTCATAAGAGAAATGTCGATTTAATCTTTTCAGCAGTGCAGCCTCCGATGAAGATCCGACTTTAGAATATAGATACATTCAAACATCTTAACAGGACCTTGAACCGTTGGTTAGATGGAGACATTGCAGATGATGAAAGGATCAGAAGAATTCAATGGCTTTATATAACGTTCAACCAAAATGGAGAAGTTCGTTTTTGGGTCAATATTAAAATTGACAGAGACGTTCACAAGATGATGTATACTTCTCAAAAAAAAATTGATGGTTGTAATCGCATAGTTATGTTGTTTATGTGTTGTATTTGTTTGTGATGTAGTTTCTTGTGTTTATTTATTGTAGTTTCTTGTGTTGTTGTTTAATTATTGTATTTGTTATACTTGTCATATGAAATAAATGTGTTTTTAATATAAAGCAATAGAGTTACAATTAAAATTATCTTGTTGTGCTTGTTCCAACACTAGGACAATTAGAATGTTTATGACCGGGTTGGCGACATGAACTACATAATCTAATCATTTTGTTCGCCGTATCCATTTCGGTTCGAATACGGGTGTTGTTTGGGAGGCCCTTTTTCTTTCTTCGTATTATTTCATTATGCCAGAGAATGTCCCCTTGATATGCAGGTCAGTAATCCTCTTTTGCTATCACCGAAAAGCTAATTTTGTAAACATTGCAAAGATTTATGACTTGGTAAACGTCGGATAGTAAGTTGGAAGGGTCATATTGAACCTTTGAACATGTCGCTATGACATGGGAGCAGGGCATACGAAAGGCTTGGAACTTTCTGCAGTCGCATCACCCTTTATCTAATGCCACTCGATAGTGTTCCCTTGGTATGCCTTCATTATGATCCATTGACTCAACAACATTGTACCAACCTTTAGTACGGTCAAACATCATGAGCACACGTGTGTTATCTTTGGAAGCTTCCTCTTTAATGAATTTCATGAAAGCATCACTGAACAACTGCCCAAATTATAACACTGAACTCCATTTGGAACGTCTGATCTCAAACAGTGCCCCTAGCCCAAAATATGTTGCTTGCACTAAAGTGATTATAGGTAAGTTTCGGATGCCTTTGAAGACAGAGTTCATTGATTCCACAAGATTTGTTGTCATTTGGTCTCATTGTTGATCGTTGTCGTATTCCCTAGTCCACTTCTCCAATGGAATATTTTCGATTCACCTTACTGCATCAGCGTTTGACAATTTGATGTCTCCACGGTAGTGTTTGAAAGAATGTTTTGTTAATACATACCATGCATTGACAACCTTCTTCCGCAACATTTTGTCTTTGATATCCCGCATGAAATTTTGAGCAATATATCTAATATAGTAGACATGCGTCGAAGGAGGATCCTTCCAGTCATTATCAATGTTTTTATAGGCACTCACAATTGAAGGATGCCTATCTGAGATTAAACATAAGTTAGAATAAGGAGCAATGTGCAATCGGAGATTTTTTTAGGAAAAAACTTCATCCCCCAGCAGTCTCATCTTCAATTAGTGTAAAAGCGATTAGAAAAATGTTGTTGTTGCCAACTTGTGTCACTGTCATCAATAGTGTTCCTTTACATTTCCCGTATAACCATGTACCATCAATTTGTATAATAGGTTTACATAAAGTAAAACCTTTGATGCATGGTTGATACGCTCAGAAGAGTTAGTGGAATATGCCATTACCACTAACACAAGTCTCGTCTGGGGTATACGCCGACAACGTTTCCAAATTGAGAATAGTCCCTAGAGCATAATGTGTAAGTGCAGCCAAGTATTTTGGAAGTTGTTTGTATGACTCCTCCCAATTTCCAAATACTTTTTCAACTGCCATAGTCATAGTTATCCATGCCTTCCTATATGATGGGGTATAGTTGTATCGTGTAACAATATGCGAGATTATTGTACTCACCTTTAACGACGGATTATCGCTAATGACAGACAAAATTTCATCGTATATTAACTGAGAGTTGAGTTTACGATGGTCCTCTATTGGGTTCATGATTAAGCATGTGTGAACTGGACCCATAGAATCTATCTCCCAAGAATCACTCCTCTTCCAGTAAGATGCTGACAAGCGAAACTGACACAACTCATTTCGACAATAAATCTTATACCTCATTGCATTAGTTCGATCAACCCTATAATCAGTTGATAATTCCATGTGATACTTTTTAATGACTCTGACACAATCTTCTTTTGTGCGAAATTTGTCTCCTTCTTTCAATGATCCTTGAATTTGCACATAAGGATTATAAAATATATCTGACGAAGGTTCATCTGCACCCAAATTCAAGTTTGTCATGTGTTGAGGTGTACAATATACATGACTAGATGGTGGTCGACATTTTCATGATTCACCATTTCATTAACCAATAACTCATCTTATTCTTCTTCCTCGTCAATGTCATCGACTTCAGCTTGTTTGTCGTCATCAATTTCATAAAACACTTATGACGGATCAACAAACTGAGACAATTGATTTTGTTGTGTTAATATATATAACTCAATATCATTGAACCCGGATTGTTCATGATTGAGAAATAAATGGTGAACATCGTCATCATCTCGAATCTTCAACTGATAAAACTTTACTTGGTTGTCTGCAAAAAACACCGGATTTTTGTAGATGATTTATCCCACCTGACTACACTGCAATTTCTTTTTTATTTTTTGTTTCAAATGTGAAAATTTTGATCGTCTATTTATTGTAAACTGAGTTACTTCTGTGTTACAAAATCAAAAATCAAATAACTGACACTAAAATATTTCACCATCGATATTGGCATTGATCATGTAATGTGGTGATGAAGACATTTTTGTAAGATGCAAGTTTAGTGTTTGATGATGAGTGTATTGATCACGTATTAACATGTAGTTAAATAAGGTAAATGGTGAATAACCATAAATCAAGGTATGCACCAAAGGAACTGATGCATGCTATATGGATATAACTTATGTGCCATTTGCAGTGGCTTATACAAAGAATCTTGCATGCATAAGCCTAGGGTTCAGACTACAAGAATCTCTGCCACGATTCCCTGCATGATTCCATTAACAGTGTCCAACATATACGCCCTTACCAATGGTGCATGGTCTTAGAAAATAATGCATGCGCCATAACAAGACAATGCATGTGCCCTGCATGATTCCCTGCAGGATTCCCCTGCCCTAAAAAGACAAACACATGTGCCCTTACAAATGTCGTGTGTTCACATACATCACATGCAAAAAGACATTCATACACCCTTACCAATGGCACGTGTTCACATACATCACATGCAAAATAAACTTTCACGTGAATGCAACTTACCCTCAAGCTTACACTCAACTTACTTTCACATCTATAAATACTGCAACACTCAACTTATTTGCAACATTCATCATATCTGCAACACTCAACTTATCTACAACACTCAACCTATCTATAACACTTAACATATCTATTCAACCTATCTGCAAAAATATGTCTCTATTGACCATGGATGATGAACATCGAGGAACAATCGATAATATTGCAACATTTGTATGTTACTACTTATTCTATTTTGTTTATTACTTATTCTTATTTCCTAACAAAATGTATCTATTGTTTATTACTTATTCTTACTTATTTATTAATTATCTTTTGTTATGACCCAAAGAGATTTCGATGTCGTGTACATGAACATGTACCACATGATCCTTTGATAGAACCATATCTTCGAGGATACGGTTTTGGTAATCTACTCAACATAGTCTCATACTCAGTTGACTATAAATTTATTCTTGCTTTGTTAGAAAGATGGAGACTCAAGACCCACATATTTCACCTTCCTTTCGGTGAGTATACCGTCACACTTGAGGACGTCTACATGTTGTTAGGTCTACCTATCGATGGTAAGGTCGTAAATGGTAAAGTTAATCAAGATAACTCTATATGCGAGGAATTGTTGGGTGCTCCTTTGTGTGAAGACATAACTACGGGACAGACTTCAGGTCAACCTAGGGGTCAAGGTATTAATTTAAAATATCTTAAACAATATTATTCAAGTATAACATTAAACGAAGAATCTAATGAGTATGAAAAGATAATTAAAGCTCGATGTTATATTATGATTCTATTTGGTAATTTTTTATTTCTTGAAAGTACTGGTATTACGGTAAATATTATGTATTTGTCATTGTTACGAAACATAAATAAAGTAGGCACATATAGTTGAGGTTCAACTGTTTTATCCCATCTATATAGTCTGTTGTGTAAAAATGCCAAAAAAATACTTGTACGTTTTATTCTTGCACCTATTTGCTACAAGCATGGGATTGGTCAAGAAGGTCGTCACTCGCCTCGGTCAAAGAGAAGCCATTCACATTCCCCCACGCAACAAACTAAGTTTATCTTAAATCTTCTAATTTGTTAGACTTTATACTACAAATAACTGTAACTAATATATTTTCAACCTTTTCGATCTAGGTGGTAAGTTAAGGGTATGAACTACAACAGGTGTCTCAAACACGTTGTAGTAGTCTATCGCAATCTTTTAGACCACATTAGACCAGGCGAGGTATTACTACTAAATAACTCTACTTTTGATTTTAAAAAATTATCCAATTACATATCATTTAATCATGTCAAATTCTTATACATTTTATCTGGAGGTCGTATCTGGGTTTTGATCATCAGGTTAACCATGATGATGATGCAGTTTAGACAGCAAAAACACCAATCATTCGGTTCACTATTGTGGAGATGCACCAGAGTGACCGTATAAAACTGCAGTTCGGCATGCAATAACAAATTCCAGAACCTCCGACGTGTTTGGGAGATTGGCATCAACAAAGAGTCGATGGCCAATGGAATTATTCCTATTGGAGAGACTTCGCAAAAGAGATGTGTCTTCATTAGAGGAATCGACGACAACATGATCGGTCACCATTTCCATTGCATTCCCACCGTTAGTCCGACATATTTTCATCACTTTGGTAAGATTTATGTTTGTTTTTAGTTGCTTTGAAGTTATTTATCATGTTTTGTTGGTTTGGTATCGCATTGCATTCGATTACAAGTTTATGTCAAAAAGATCTCGTTTATGCTTCGTTTGGTAGTGTCGTTGTTACAGGCCATTGCACAGGTTTAAAAGCAATAATGGTGAAGTTATGGATACTCAGAAAGGCAAAAATATGAAGAAACAGCAGGTCAACACGGGCACCCGTGTGCCACAACACTGCCCGTGTTGTTGATCAGGCAGAGCAAAATGGGAGAAGAAAAACAGAGATCAACACGGGCACCCGTGTGCCACCACACGGCCGTGTTGATTAAAACAGTGCATTAACACGGGCACCCGTGTGGAGGAACACGGCCCGTGTTGTTGCCTCTGTAGCTTGTGCTGAAAATAATTATAAGGGAGAGCAACACGGGCACCCGTGTGGTGACACACGGCCGTGTTGATTGGACGCAGCTTGGAAACCCTAACTTTTGCTTTGTGAACCGATTCTGCTCATTAAGGGTAGTTTGGACCTTTTGCTTGGAAGAGATTCATCTGAATCTATAAGAAGGCTTGGAAGAGAAAGAAGAAGGCACTTTTTGACAGAAGAAAGAAAACATTGCAGTGGAGAAGATAGCGAATACGAAGGATTTGAAGACGGCGAGATTCAAGGGCATCAACCATTGAAGATCAAACTCTACTAATTCTTTGTAATGTCTAATCTTTACATTATGAGTTCTTTAAGTACTATGAGAGGCTAAACCCCCTGATGCTAGGGGGTGGTTCTGATGTTATCGCATGTTATGAATTTGAACAAATGATTTCTTGATTACTATGTTACGTATTTCAATTCAATTGTGTGATGTTATTATGCTTTTGTATCGGACAAATACAAATTGATCTATGACTTTCAATAACAGGATTGTGATTGTTAGGGTTTTCACACAATTGGGTTTATGAATGCATCATCTAGGACTAGTAAATTTCGTAAATCACCGTAAACCTTGATATTTTGTATGATTAAAACCAATGATTAATTGAATGGACATTTGAGTAAGAATTGGTAGTTTAATAGTTTCTTCCTTAAGGACTTAAGTAAGAACATTTTGAGGTTAGGTGATTGAAGGTTTCATATGTATTAAGGAAATCTTGACTGAATTCATAACCGGTTAACTCAACCACTCACCCTAGCATCTTTTATCTTAATCAATTATTTTTACTCTTTGTGTGTTTACTATTATAAATTCCCAAACAACCAAACCATTATCTTTTTGTTCTGATAGAATCAAATTAAAATAAGTATTTCCTACGCAATCCTTGAGATCGATACTTGGAAATAAAACTCCTTATTACTACATCGGTAAAAATAGTACACTTGCTATTTTTCCGACCAAGTTTTTGGCGCCGTTGCCGGGGATTGCCAAACTACATATTTTAATTTCTATTCTATCGAAATTTTGTTGCTCGCCAACCAAAATTTTATCTGTGACAATTTTGTTATTCAATTCTAATCTTTGTCTAACTTGTTTATGCGAGGTAAGGCCTCAGCGGATTTTCCTTTTGACGCAGATCCAGAAAGAACTCTTCGAGCTAGACTAAGACAAGCTAAGAGAAAGAAACTGGAATTAGCAGAGAAAGCGGAGGGAGAAGTTGTTTCAGTGCACTCAGAGAATTCAGATTCAGACACGGAAACAGTTCCTGAAATCATGGCTGCTAATCCACCACCACCAGAGAGACTCCTCGGAGATTATGGTGGAATCAACACCCCGGGTGGTCGTATGACAATTGTCAACCAACCGGTCAATGTGGAAAAATTTCAGCTGCATCCCAACACCATTAATCAACTCGAAAGACGGTCCTTCTCTGGAAGAGTGAATGAAGATGCCAACAAGCATCTGCAAAGATTTTTAACCATGAGCACAACACTGAAAATGCCTGGACATAGCGAAGAAGCAGTCCGACTTCGGATGTTCCCATTCACTTTAGCAGATGAGGCTGAAGAGTGGTTCTATTCCTTACCTTCTAGTAGTATCACTACATGGGAGCACATAGAAACAACCTTCTTGCAAGAGTATTTTCCCGCATCTGTGTCATTGCGGAAAAGATATGAGATCCTAAACTTCAAACAGAAGGAGGGTGAGTCACTAGGAGATGCCTACAAACGATTCAAGAGAATCCTAGTGGCTTGTCCTACTCACAACATGGATGAAACTGAACAAATGCAAATGTTTGTCAATGGTCTTCGAATTCAAACGAGACAAATCCTTGATTCAGCAGTTGGTGGCTCAGCCAACTTTGCAACAACCACCGGTATGAAGAAGATAATTGAAGCTATTGCCTCGAACGAGCATTTAGAGTTATATGACAGGGTATCAAGAAAATCTGCAGTTATTGACTTGAAGCTTGAAACAAATAAACAGGTGAAAATTGAAGAAGTTGTTGCTGCGGAGGTAGAGAAAAGGTTGAGAGCACTAAACATAGGTGCTCAGAAAGTGGCTCAAGTGCAACAGGCACCGAGTGAAGTGTGTGACATTTGCAATGGACCACACAATACTGTTCATTGTTTTGCAACACCGCAACAGATCGAAGATATAAAATTTTTAAAGCAGAACAATCCCTACTCCAACACATACAATCCGGGGTGGAAAAATCATCCCAGCTTTGCATGGAAAGATCAAAGAGGGAACGTGCAACAGCAGGCACAAGGTCAATATCAAAATCAATATCAGCAGCAACAACAACAGGTACCTAAGAAGGCAGATTGGAAGATCGCAATTGAAAAGATGGCAGCTCACAACATTCAATTCCAAGAGGAGACTCGAAATAATCAGAAGAACACCACATCATCCATAAAAAATCTTGAGATTCAGATGGGTCAAATCGCCCAACAGTTAGCCTCAAATTCCCATGCACCTGGCACGCTTCCTAGTGGGACAGTTGTTAATCCCCGTGATCAAAGTCACATTAAAGCTGTGGTCACCAGAAAAGGAAAAGTTAAGGAACCACAAGTTGACGAACAGGTTGAAGAAGATGGATTGTTGGAAGTTGACTTGGAGATTAGAGAAGAGCCAAAACAAACTGAAGAAGTAGTGGTCAAACCGACAAGCCAGCAAGAGAAACAAAAACCAAAGATCATTCTTCCTTTTCCGACAAGAACAAAGAAGAAAGATCTTCATGAATTTTTTTTTGAGAAATTCTTAGAATTATTCAAGAAGCTCGAGATCAACATACCTTTTGCTGAAGCTCTGGAACAGATGCCGATCTACGCCAAATTCATGAAAGACATCATATCAAAGAAAAGGTCGATCGACAGCGAGCCAGTCATGCTAACTGAAACTTGTAGTGCTATTTTGCAGGGCCTAAAAATTCCGATGAAGAAAAAAGATAAAGGTGCAGTCACTATTCCTTGTACCATTGGAGATAGATCATTCAAAAAGGCACTGATCGATTTGGGAGCAAGTGTGAGTCTAATGCCCCTCTCAATTTATAAAAAACTTGAGTTAGGGGAGGTGTAGGATAGTCGTATGACACTGCAGTTTGCGGATCATTCTATGAAGAGACCCTATGGTATAGCAACAGATGTTCTGGTGAAGATTGATAAATTTGTATTTCCGGTGGATTTTGTAATACTCGAGATGCCGGAAGATGAGGAGATTCCTCTCATATTGGGAAGACCTTTCCTGGAGACTGGAAGATACATGATAGATATTGAGGAAGGAACCATGACCCTCAAAGTTTATGATTAAAAGCTCAAAATCGGTGTGAGGGATACTATGAAATTCAAGGATGACGAAGGGGCGAGTAAAAGTATTGAAGTGTTAGATATAGTTTTTGCTCAATCTATGCAGATTACAACATCCAAGCTTCCTTTGGAGAGAGTTTTGAGTTTATCTATTGTTGAGGATACTAAAGGAATTGATGAGAAAGAATCCGAAGTGGTAGCGATGTTAAAGGAACAACCGCCTTGGGTTCGTTCCCGACCGCAACGGTGGGAGGAGCTTCGACCTAAAACATCTTCAGAATCAAAATAGGATATAAAAAAGGGGATAGAGTTGAAACAATTACCAGAACATCTCAAATATGTCTTTCTTGACAATGAGGAAAAATGTCCAGCAATCATCAATTCAAGTTTGAGAGAGACCCAAGAAGGAGAGCTAATCAAAGTCCTAAAGAAATACAAGGGTGCTATTGGGTGGGTGATGGACGATTTGAAAGGAATCAGCCCGACGATGTGTATGCACAAGATTTTGATGGAGGATAATCAGAAACCGATCGTCCAACCTCAAAGAAGACTGAATCCAACTATGAAAGAAGTTGTTCGCAAGGAGGTTGTGAAACTTTTAGATGCGGGGTTAATTTACCCAATATCTGACAGTTCGTGGGTGAGCCCAGTTCATGTGGTACCAAAGAAGGGAGGGACAACTGTGATAAAAAATGAGAAAAATGAGTTGATCCCCACCCGTACTGTTACAGGTTGGAGAGTTTGCATAGACTATAGAAGACTAAACACTGCTACAAGGAAGGATCATTTTCCTTTACCTTTTATCGATCAGATGTTGGAAAGATTGGCAGGTCATGATTTCTACTGTTTTCTGGATGGGTACTCAGGGTACAACCAAATTGCTGTGGCACCTGAGGATCAAGAAAAAACAGCGTTCACATGCCCGTATGGAATCTTTGCGTATAGAAGAATGTCATTTGGTTTATGCAACGCACCTGCGACATTTCAGAGGTGCATGACATCCATATTTTCCGATATGCTTGAGAAGCATATGGAGGTGTTTATGGATGATTTTTCGGTTTTTGGATCTTCTTTCGAAAATTGTTTGTATAATCTGTCACTTGTGCTGGAAAGATGTCAACAAACCAATCTAATTCTGAAATGGGAAAAGTGTCACTTCATGGTGAGAGAAGGGATAGTACTAGGTCATAAAATTTCCCATCAAGGGATAGAAGTTGACAAGGCAAAAGTGGAAGTAATTGCCAATCTCCCTCATCCTGTGAATGAGAAAGGTATACGGAGTTTCTTGGGACATGCAAGATTCTATCGTAGGTTCATAAAAGATTTCTCTAAGATCGCAAAACCTTTGACTAGCCTGCTTGTGAAGGATACTCCGTTTCTGTTTGACAAGAAGTGCAACGAAGCCTTCGAGACTCTGAAAAGTAAATTGGTGTCTGCTCCTATAGTGATCTCGCCCGACTGGTCTCTACCCTTTGAGATAATGTGCGATGCAAGCGATATAACAGTAGGGGCAGTCTTGGGGCAAAGAAAAGACAAACGCCTCCACGTCATCTACTATGCTAGCCATGTGTTGAATCCAGCCCAAATGAATTATGCAACCACAGAGAAGGAGTTACTGGCTGTGGTTTATGCCTTTGACAAATTTCGGCAATACTTGTTGGGAACAAAGGTAATTGTTTATACTGACCATGCTGCGTTGAAATATCTTTTTTCTAAACAAGACTCGAAGCCAAGGCTGCTCAGATGGATCTTGTTGTTGCAAGAATTTGACCTTGAAATTCGAGACAAAAAGGGGTGTGAAAACACCGTTGCTGACCACCTATCTCGAATGTCTCCGATTGAAGAGACGGAAGAGAAACATCCCATAAAGGACGAGTTTATAGATGAAAGAATCCTCGCGGTGGTGGGTGTTCCTTGGTTTGCTGACTACGCAAACTACCTGGTAGGTGGTATAATTCCTGATGACTTTGATTATAACAAAAAGAAAAAGTTTCTTCATGATTGCAGGTTTTATTTGTGGGACGAACCATTCTTGTATAAGAAAGGGGTAGACGGACTAATTCGTCGATGTGTCCCTGAGGAAGAACAAAATGAAGTCTTAAAGGCATGTCATGACTCAGATTATGGGGGACACTTTAGTGGAGACAGGACAGCCGCAAAAGTCTTACAATCAGGGTTGTACTTGCCCACGTTGTTTAAGGATGCCCAAGTCGTTGTGAAGGAATGTGACAGATGCCAACGGACAGGAAATATTTCTAGGAGGAATCAGATGCCTCAAAAGGGCATGCTTGAAGTGGAATTATTTGATGTTTGGGGGATAGACTTTATGGGGCCATTTCCACCCTCATTTGGAAAAAATTATATTCTGGTGGCTATGGACTATGTCTCCAAATGGGTGGAAGTCGTAGCCCTCCCTTCTAATGACGCGAGAGCAGTGGTAAACTTCCTTAAACAAAACATCTTCTCAAGGTTTGGTGTGCCTAGAGCACTTATCAGTGATGAAGGAACGCATTTCTTGAATAAGCTCATGGAGAACTTATTGAAGAAATATAATGTGAAGCACAAGATTGCCACACCATATCATCCCCAAACGAGTGGGCAAGTTGAAGTGTCTAATCGGAAAATTAAAAAGATTTTGGAAAAGACAGTGAGTGCTTCACGAAAAGATTGGGCAATCAAATTAGATGATGCATTATGGGCGTACCGAACCGCTTTCAAAACACCAATTGGCATGTCTCCGTATCAGCTGATTTATGGTAAGGCTTGTCATCTTCCTCTGGAATTAGAGCACAAAGCCTTTTGGGCATCCAAGTTCTTAAATTGTGATCTTGCAAAAGCCGGTGAATCCCGAATTCTTCAACTTCACGAGTTAGAAGAATTTCGTAATCAGGCATATGAGAATGCAAAGATGTACAAAGAGCAAACACGGAAGTGGCATGATCAGAGAATCATCAGGAAAGATTTATGGGAAGGACAACTGGTATTGTTGTTCAATTCGAGGCTCAAGTTGTTTCCTGGGAAATTAAAGTCAAGATGGTCCGGGCCATTTGTCGTGCATAAGGTTTTTCCCCACGGAGCAATAGAGATTAAGAACCAAAACAATGGAGATATATTCAAGGTGAATGGCCAGAGGCTGAAGCCCTATTACAGAGGCCAACAACCTGGATTGATTGACCATATGCGCCTCGCCTAATGAGTTAGGCAACCGTCGAGCCATGCGACGTTAAACGAAGCGCTTAGTGGGAGGCAACCCACGTGTTCGATTGTTAACTTATTTTGTTTTTTTTTCCTTTTCTTTTCTGTATGGGTATGAAACGTTGTTGCAGGTAAGGAGAAAGGATGCCATAATCATAATCACTTCTCAGCGAAAGGATGCTAGACCAAAGAAGCATTGCCGAATTCAGAAATTGAGGAAAACAGGGCATCCACACGGCCACCCGTGTGCTGACACACTGCCGTGTTAATCAAAACAGTGGATTAACACGGGCGCCCGTGTGGTGACACACGGCCGTGTTAATTAAAACAGTGGATTAACACGGGCGCCCGTGTGGTGACACACGGCCGTGTTAATTAAAACAGTGGATTAACACGGGCGCCCGTGTGCAGGAACACGGTCGTGTTGTTTGTAACGGGTAAATTTTTCAAATTTTGTGATTTTGGGTATTTTCAATGTTGGGCCCCACTTGCTATTATATCTCTTCCCCACCACTTATTCTCACTTTTTCTGATTTTGGAAACCTCTCTCTCCCTCTTCCTCCATTGTTAACCTAGCCTCCATCAAATTAAGCTTCACTTTTCTCATAGCTCCACTCACTTTAACCTCATCTCACCTTCACAAAAATTGTTCCTCTCGCCGTCCTCTACACAGTGACGGTTGCAGTTTTCACTAACCTGTTCGTTAGATTTTGAGAAATTTTTCAGGTACAAATATGCCCCCAAAGCGTACAAGCAAGGAGAAGGAGGTAGTCACGTCTTCTCGACCAAAGCAACGGGTTAGACGCTCTACCAATCCTCATGGCATTTTGTTTGACCAACCGAATCATCAAGAGAGGTTTGAAAGAAGAGGTGCACTGCATGTTCCACGACATCGGTATGTTGGAATACATGCAATTCGAAGCACCGACCTTCGCTCGGATCACCCTTGAATTCTTGAGTACGGTTGAGTTCAAGATGAGGAGAAGGTGGACAGGTTCGGAGATGGAATTTTATGGGCAAATTACTTTCCGCTTGTTTGATGAAGATCATGAATTATCTGTTGAGGAACTTGGGAGTATTCTGAGCCTCCCGGTATCTGGACCCGGAACCCCTCCGGACACTTTTTCTGCTATTGATTTCTGGCAAGCTATTACAGGTAAAACTGGATATAACCCTAGCTCGGGAAAAGCTTCTGGAATTCATAACCCGTGCTTCAGGTATGCACAAAAAGGGTTAGCATACACCTTGTTCGGACGGGGTGATAGTACCGGGGTTACGACTAAGAGAGAGTTGTTTTTTCTGTATTGCATGGCACACAATGAGCGAATCAATGCAGCGGCTTTTGCCGCCAATCATCTGAAACAGGTTGGCCATGCAACTACTGAGGATATTTCTGTAGGTGGTATGATCACGCAGATTGCGGGTCACTTTGGGTATGATCAACTCTTGATGGAAGAGACTGCAGTAATGGGCAAGACTAAGATTGACATGCACACGCTAGTCAATCAGCAAATGATTGCCATCAGACCGACTCATTACGCTCTGATGATTCACAATATGGAAGTGCTCGCACTACCAGTACCTGGGTCCATTAGCATTGCCAATGCTGCTAACTGGTTGTACACAGGTTCAACCCAATCTGTAGGGGAAGATGCCCATTTTGACCATGACCTTTCAGGTGAGGACATGGAAGAAGATGAGAGGACAGCTACCCACGGTATGCCACCCTCACATGATTCGAGCCTACATGGTGAAGGCTCCTCTTTTATGTCCCAGGACCAGTGGGGTTGGATCCAGACGGAGATGGGAACTCTCCGCACCGAGCAAACCAGACAAGGTGCGGAATTAGATAGACAGAGTGTGGAAATGTTCCGGCAAGGGACAATCATGGATGACATGCAGGCCATGATGCAACGTTTGATGTTGCATTTCCCACACGATCCTCCGCCTCCTCCACAACAGTGATCACTGTAAGTCCCATTTGTGTTTGAATTTAAACATTGAGGTCAATGTTTAGTTCAAGTGTGGGGGGGGGGGGGTTTCCTCCTTTCATGTTTTTATTTTCTTTCAATTTGTTTTGTTTTTGTTATGTTATCATTATATTAGTATGTTTGTTTGTTTTGTTTGTTTTCTGTTCTTTTGGACCTACTGTGTGTACAGAGTGATGAGAAACGGTTGGACGAGCCCGGGATCAATGGTAGCGGATGAATGACACCCCTCAAACTTAGGCTGATAAGGCACCCCGGAAGTTGATGCAACCTTGAGAAAAGAAGTCGGACACAATTTGGGGACACCGGACCAAGAGAGCGGTATGGAAAGACCAAGTCAGAAAAGAACCACATAACACGAGGAGACTTCAGAGCTTGTAAGCTAACCAACATGGTGAGATCACAAAAAGCCAAACACGAAATATCAACATGAGAGTTCAGCCAGGTATGACTTTATCACTCTGATTTTGCGTATGTCATGTTGACACGTCATAGCATGACAACACACACTGAGGCAAGTTGTTTGTTTAGCCAGGGCCTTTCTAACCATCCCTATCTGTATGTTTCCCTTCGTAAACCCCATTGAGCCTTAGCCATTTTATTCATCGTAAACCCCATGTTAACTTTTAAGCGTTAGTCATCACAAACCCCCTGTTAATTTTTAATCATTCATTTCCTTTTGTGTCATAACTCGGTATGATTGTGTGAATTGCAAGATGTGCAATAAAACTAAGTTTGGGGTGGAAATCTTGAAAGAGAAGGCAAGTGCATAATAAGAGATCATACAAAAAGAAAAATAGTATGTATTTTCTTTAAAAGAAAAAAAAAGAGAAAAAAAAAAGAAAAGAAAAACAAAAGAGAAAAATGCACTTGCCGAGACTTAAGACTCTAACACAAATAAAATGCTCGGAAAATTTGAGTAGAAAAAGAGTCAAAAGAGTGAAATTAACCCCCAGAGTATACGTGATGCACGAGAAAAAGAGAAAGAAAAATCACACAACATGACTACCGAGTTCAAAACCCTTTGTTATCCAATTTTTTTGTTTATCCCACCGTACCCAAGCCCCGTTACAACCCAAAAAGACCTCAAAAAGTGTGTGGAATCTGCTGTGGTAGTGACATTAGAATGTATTCAAAGTTAAGAGTTTGGTATTGCATACTATGTTGTGAGTGTACACACCTAACCCTGAGAGATATTGTGAGTGTGTGAAAAGCTTGCAGGTGAAGAGGTTTCTGATGTGGAAATATGGTAAACTGCCTGAATCGGAGAGACCTGAAACTCGATTGGAAAGGAAGAACACAAATGGTGAAAGACTAGGTTGCATTGTGGAAAATGAATTCGGGGGTGACCTTTGTTTGGACTCAATACATCACTTGAGGACAAGCAATGAGACAAGTTTGGGGTTGTGATCGGTCACCATTTCCATTGCATTCCCACCGTTAGTCCGACATATTTTCATCACTTTGGTAAGATTTATGTTTGTTTTTAGTTGCTTTGAAGTCATTTATCATGTTTTGTTGGTTTGGTATCGCATTGCATTCGATTACAAGTTTATGTCAAAAAGATCTCGTTTATGCTTCGTTTGGTAGTGTCATTGTTACAGGCCATTGCACAGGTTTAAAAGCAATAATGGTGAAGTTATGGATACTCAGAAAGGCAAAAATATGAAGAAACAGCAGGTCAACACGGGCACCCGTGTGCCACAACACTGCCCGTGTTGTTGATCAGGCAGAGCAAAATGGGAGAAGAAAAACAAAGATCAACACGGGCACCCGTGTGCCACCACACGACCGTGTTGATTAAAACAGTGCATTAACACGGGCACCCGTGTGGAGGAACACGGCCCGTGTTGTTGCCTCTATAGCTTGTGCTGAAAATAATTATAAGGGAGAGCAACACGGGCACCCGTGTGGTGACACACGGCCGTGTTGATTGGACGCAGCTTGGAAACCCTAACTTTTGCTTTGTGAACCGATTATGCTCATTAAGGGTAGTTTGGACCTTTTGCTTGGAAGAGATTCATCTGAAGCTATAAGAAGGCTTGGAAGAGAAAGAAGAAGGCACTTTTTGACAGACGAAAGAAAACATTGCAGTGGAGAAGATAGCGAATACGAAGGATTTGAAGACGGCGAGATTCAAGGGCATCAACCATTGAAGATCAAACTCTCCTAATTCTTTGTAATGTCTAATCTTTACATTATGAGTTCTTTAAGTACTATGAGAGGCTAAACCCCCTGATGCTAGGGGGTGGTTCTGATGTTATCGCATGTTATGAATTTGAACAAATGATTTCTTGATTACTATGTTACGTATTTCAATTCAATTGTGTGATGTTATTATGCTTTTGTATTGGACAAATACAAATTGATCTATGACTTTCAATAACAGGATTGTGATTGTTAGGGTTTTCACACAATTGGGTTTATGAATGCATCATCTAGGACTAGTAACTTTCGTAAATCACCGTAAACCTTGATATTTTGTATGATTAAAACCAATGATTAATTGAATGGACATTTGAGTAAGAATTGGTAGTTTAATAGTTTCTTCCTTAAGGACTTAAGTAAGAACATTCTGAGGTTAGGTGATTGAAGGTTTCATATGTATTAAGGAAATCTTGACTGAATTCATAACCGGTTAACTCAACCACTCACCCTAGCATCTTTTATCTTAATCAATTATTTTTACTCTTTGTGTGTTTACTATTATAAATTCCCAAACAACCAAACCATTATCTTTTTGTTCTGATAGAATCAAATTAAAATAAGTATTTCCTACGCAATCCTTGAGATCGATACTTGGAAATAAAACTCCTTATTACTACATCGGTAAAAATAGTACACTTGCTATTTTTTCGACCACAACACATCTTAAATAAACCAATCATACATGGTGCTAGACCAACTCAACATTATATGGCATGGTTTAGGTCGGTTACAACGTCACAGTTTGTGTCTGAGCCAAGGTATTTGACTGATCCACGCCAATGAGATTCGTCATCAAATGCCCAACAATAAATCCCCGACCAAGAACAATGTCAATCCACCCAAACCCAATGACCAATCTCACATCATCACCCTACCGTATACACCCAACCTCACAATCAATTCATGTCACACACCCAAACTCAAAACCAGGAACCAAACCCTAACCATCAACAACCATATGCAGCCACCACATCTGTCTATAGCCCGGATGATTCATACGATTCAACCTAATCCTATCATAGCCCCCCCACTTATGAACACCCAAACATCTCATCGCCACAACACCCAACCATTGTTTGACTTTATTACATAACATGAACCATTAATTCATTTCCAAAACGATTCAATGTCCCAATTCGGGCAACCATCCGTCCATAAATCACCCAACCACAATGACCTAACCACGACAACATGGGCATTGAACTCAATTACGACAACACCATTGGCGGCAACACCGCCAGCTATTGGGGAGAAATGATGACAAATTTATCAAATATCGTTGGACCTTCCACCAGACCTTCACACCAGCCACCATTGCATCATGTCAGCACTCAAAAACCCCAAACACCTCAGGGAAATCGTGGGAGACCTCGAAGACAGGCTAACGCACGGGGATGTGGAACAGAGGGGCGTTTCAATCGGGCGGGTTATTAATTTTCTTGTCAATTGTTATGTCATTTACCTATTTATTTTATTTATTTATAAGTATAAAATATATAAATTATATATATATATATATATATAGCATGTGCCACATGCAATGATATATATATAATATATATATATATATATATATATATATATATATATATATATAGAGAGAGAGAGAGAGAGAGAGAGAGAGAGAGAGAGAGAGCATGTGCCACATGCAATGGCGCATACACATAATATATAGTAAGTATGCGTTAATTGCATTGACTTCACTGGATGCATGCGCCAATGGTATTGGCGCATATTCTCAACCACAAAATACATGTGCCAATTCAACTGGCGCATGCTTTAAACGTGTGCATGAAACATGGTTATCTCGGTAAATAACTTGAAATAGTGGTTATTTAAAAAAAATATCTTTAAAAAATCATGTCAAATAAGGTTTGTCTATTTGCAAGATTGAATGTGTATACTATATCAAAAAATTATAACCAGGAAGTATTTAAAAGAAAACGATCATCTTGTCTTATGAAAACCCCAAAGACTCGTTGATCCATAAGTATGAAACCATGTGTCTCTCTATGTTCATTTGTTTAAACACATGGTGGGTTCCGACAACCACTCATAAAAAGAGTAGAAGGATACTTATGTCTTTCCTAAAAAACTATTTTCAAGAGGGGGTAATCATATTTACCAATTCACCCTATTGTTGTCTTTCTTGAGAAAATGAAGTCATTTCGAAATTTTCAAATACTTTAAACCATAAAGTACCAAATGTAAGGTCGATTCTAACCCTATATAACACTAAATAACCTAACAATCTGAAACAACAAACCTAACTCTCTAGGAAGCACCTACAACCACCCTAACCACTTAAAAATCGCATACTAGATATGTGTCACTACCTCACATGTCACAAAAATATGATTGATCGACTGACTCCCTTGATCCCTGACACAAGCCACGCAAAAGTACCATTAGGGCTAATAATCACATGACATCTAAAAAGATTAACGCTAATTTATATCATTTATTGTGGTAACTTTCTAGAGAAAACAAACACCTTTGTAGTGGCCTGACTCTTCCAAAGAAGAGACAAAATATGATGAACCTTCATCAAAAGAACTTCACCCATATAACGTTTAATCAATAATGCATAGTACACACTTTTAGCTGGAAAAAACTCCACATTCGACATGACTCTGCCTCCAAGGATCCTCACCCTTATAGGGGTTATCACATTGAATAATCGAAGCATGTTACTAACTATCTCCAGCTCTCAGACAACAACTTCCTCCTTCTCCTAAAGTCTCAAACCCAAACACCCATTTCTCAGCAACCCATGATCTCGTTGAGTTGTCTCGCTGCATCGAGGTGTGAAACAATATCGGATATTGGGATCTCAAGGTAAAACAACCTAACTAAGGGTTATCCCAAAAAGAAGTAAGTAAACCATGTCCCATCTTCCTCAAAATCATGTCTAAGAACCAATCTAAATTGACATTATGATTTAAACCTCTTAAGGAAGCACTTTTTCACCAAGAAAAAATCTATATGAACCCTCTAGTCCTCCATGTGGTAATGAAGGAGACTATGTGAGGTATGTATCTGGTGGATAAGATGTCACGTCATAAACCAGGGCCATCATGGATCATCCTTCACCACCATTTGCTAATAAGCATCAAACTAATTAAGCAAAGATCTATAATACCCAACCCTCCTTGAAACTTAGGTTTACAGACGCCCAACCAATGAACCCAATAAATTTTGGACATATCTTTGACACCACCCCAAAGAAACCTTTTATGCAACCTCACAATTAACTTCCAAAACTCAACCGACATCTTTAAAAAATACAGATAAAATATAGGAATAATATTGAAGACAATGTTGATGAGAATTGTTCTCTCAGTCAAGCTAACGTGCCTATTACTCCACAAGTTAAGCCTCCGAGAGACAAGTTTGATAATAGGCTCTCAAGTAGGCCCTTAGTACGAGCTATCTTCCACTGAAATACCAAGATACTTACAAGGAAGAAACTCATGCTTACAGAAAATAACCTCGGCCATAATAATGAAGGATGAAGTGACTTTAACTCCAATCATGATACTTTTAGGCTTTGTTTTGGAGTTTGAAGGGGAAGTGAAATGAGAGCTTTGAGAAAGAGAAAGATTGAGTGAAAAGAATAGAAGGATTTAGGTGGAGAGAGTTTTTGGGAATTTATTTTTTATTCAAAAACCAAAATTCCCCTAATTTGGAGAACTAAAAAATTGTATTAAAGAAGGGGTTTGGAGGACTTAGACAAACTATTTAAATATAATTTATGTTATGTTGTTACAGTATTCCAAAAATTAAAAATATGTTAATGATAAGCAATTTTTTTATCATTCTATACAAACTTTTTTTTAATATTAAAGATTCTCTATATTTAAAAATATTTTTTTTATACCCTCTATTCCTCTCCCATCCAAACTCTAAAAAAAAAACCTTAGAAAAATTCACATGTAGGTTATTGGCTAATTCAAAACCTCTATGGGTGGATTTAATAACCCATAAATTATTGATTATAGCCTTGCCAAAGATCAATGTATCATCAATATGTTGTAAGTGTCAAACCACAATATCAGAGAAATTAACCCCAAAAACCCGGAGAAAGAAAAAAAATCCCAAGGGCCACCAGCCTATGAAATAAGCCACTCAATTCCTACATCACTAACAAAACACGACAACAAACAAGAGGGCAAGAGAATCCCTTGTCTTAACCTTTTTAAATGTTTGTTTTTGGGATAGGGCTATAGTAAACGATCAAATTTATATAACTTTTATTACTAAACCCATTCTTTAAAATTTTCGAATGAAATGCTAAGTTTTTATACTTTCATTGTCTATTATCATGTGTCTTTTTAAGGCAATGTTTATTTAAAAAAATATTCTACCGTCTTTAATAGTATTAAGATTAAGAATAACTTAATAATAAATACAAGAGTTAATACATATTTTGCTCTATCCCATACGGGGGATTTTTAAAAATCCTCGAATAAAAAAAGTTTGGATTTCCTCTTTTACTTAGGAAGATTCTTCTAGTTTATCCCCTCAAGAAATTCAATCACAAAAAATAAAGATGTGACTGATTTTTTTTAAAATTTCAATTTCTTTTAATGACACATACTACATCGTTAGCTTTTTTTTATTAAATGACTAATACTAACATGTGCCCCAAAGACACAAGTTAATGATACATTTATAGAAATATTCTCTTGAAATGCATGCATTTGATTTCTTGAAATTCAAAATTTTGTTTTATTCCACACAAAATTTATAATAGTAGTGATCTCACCTGATCAGGAGGGCCTTCCACGGTCTTGGTTAATGGGCCGGAGAATGAAATGAGAGGGGGGTGTACCTGCAAGGTGCTCCAATGCTTAAGTCAGAAAAGGTACAGAATGAGGTTATCAGAGTGTGAGTTAGAATACCTGCCCCTTTGCCATGAAAGGGGTATTTATAGTGAGCCCTCAGCGCTGGGCCAAGGCTCCTAATGGGCTGGATTAGCTAGGCCCAAGGAGGAGCTGCCAGGGGACGCGTAAGAAGCGTTAAGACCTAGACCAAAGTCTGCCCCCTGGTCCAACTGCCCCTATCCCTAAGGCGACAATATAGGGGAGTTGGGTGACGTGGTGCGTGGGATGCCGTTAGGGCTCTGCCCGACACAACTGAGGTGCCCGCGACGTGGGTTGACGGTGAGTGGATGGAGATCGTATGAGGAGGACCCGCTCGCTGTCCGACACGTGTTTAGGGGGCCGAGGAGACGTTCGTCGGGCGGACTGTCGTCCACCTGACGTGTCCTCGTGGTCGTGTGGACATGGCCGTTTGGACGTGGGCTTGGCGAGCATTGGGCCGTGCCGTGCCTAGGGTCATGGCCCAGTCCGGAACAGGAGCCCCCCAAGTCGAGTCTCTGAGCCAGAGGGATGACTTATGTTTCAACTAAGGGTTCCCCGAGACGATGGGGAAGCTTGATCGTTAGACAGGCGAGGTCGTACCAGACCTATTCATGACCGACCCTTTCTTCGGGAATGTCGGGGATGGAGGTGATCGGTTGATCTGCGCCTTCCTTGTAGTAAACGTGGGTATGACGTGGGGAGGTGGCGTCTTGGTGAGTCGAGGAGACGGATAGGTGCTCGGGTCGTTTCAGCTTCTCATCTTTGACAGACGTGTCTCAGAATTAGTGGGGTCGCTTCGTTTCGCGTGCAAAGACGGCGTAGGCAGGCTAGGCAATGATGACCTAGCGTGTTGGTCCACGTGCCAAGCCCTATAAAAGGGGGTTGAGTAACTTCATTTCCACTTTTCTTTTTGCTCACGCGTTCATCGGAGTTCTCCACATTCTCTCTCGTTTGCTCTCTCAACCGTCTGGACCGCCGTCTCCGCCCGTCCTCCTATCTGAACCACCGTCTTCTGCTCGGACACCACCGTACCTTTTCAACTTAACTATGTCAGGTATGATTTTCCACTGTGACCCATTCTTTTTCCTTGTTGTTTTCTGTCAAACGCATGCTATTTTCGTAGAAATGTGGTTAGGTTTAACTTAGGGACAGTGTAGTGGACTGTAGGTGTATATTAGATGGTAGAAAATAGGGTTGGGATCCTACTGTACCGGGCATAAACTTCATATGCCGGGCAACACTTGCATAGGTTGTATGAAGTTTATGCCCGGTCTCCATAGAATGCGCGGGCCACCGAGTTGAGCACGGTTAGTGTCCGTCGCCGCTACGCCCTTTCACTTGACCTGCGGTGGAAGGGTGGATTTGATACGACGTCGAATTCACTCTTTCTGTCTGCGTTTCAGGTGCTACCGGGCGCTTACGACCGAGGAAGGAAGATTCTGGGTCCTCCACCGACGACGCGACAATCGCTCGTCTCCCTGTCGGGGATGGGAGTGTCCGAGATGGTACCGAACACGCCTCCTCTTCCGGGCAGGTCGACTTCTCCTGGGTTGCGGACGAGCCCTTGGAGGAGGAATCAGACTTCTGTGACGAAGCCATCACTGCTCACGCTATGGTCGAGGCCATAAACCGGGAGGATCCACCAAACTGGTATTGCTGCGCCCCCAAGGAAGAAGACCGCATTTGTCATCATTTCCCGGGGAAGCAGTTCACCATGTATGAATTTGCTTTTCGTGAGGCGGGGATTAGACTGCCCTTCAGCTCCTTCCAGATGTCGGTCTTCAAGTGGCTCCGGCTGGCGCCGTCCCAACTACATCCTAATGCTCTCGCATTTATGCGGGCATTCGAGTTAGTTTGCCAGTTCCTCGGCATTGGTTGCACCCGGGCTCTCTTCTTCCACGTTTTCCATCTCCAGAGGTCCGGTTCCCGTGGTCGCCACAGTTGGGTTTCTTTCAAGCAGCCCGTGCGTCTGTTCAAGACGTACGAGGATTCTGTTCGCCATTTCAAAAGCCGGTGGTACGTGGTGATGCCGATTACCCGGGCTGCCCTTCACTCTCTCTACTACTATCAACGGGAACCCAACGGGGAGGAGACGCTGATGTCGAAGATACCGCTGAGGTGGCAGCGTGATCATTTCGATCTCTCCACAGCGCATTACCGGGTCAAGTACGCGATGCTCGGCGAGGAGGATAGGCTCGCGTACAAGAAGCTGGTCGATTACGTGCAGAGCTTCAGCTTGGCGTTCTGGGCGAATCGACAGGGCGTGCCCTACCTGGATGAGGCCGGGGAGCTAATCACCGAGACGCGTTATATCAATACGAAGGCTCTGCTCGAGTGTGATACCGAGGAGGAAGCTCTGGCGTTATTGAGTAGGCAGACTTTGTTTAGCCTTTTATTTCTGTTTATGACTTCGGTCGCTAATGTTTGTGTGTAATTTATTTGCAGGTGCCATGCCCAATGCTCGTGATCGGGTGCTGAAGCTAGCGAATCAGGTCGGCGCTCCTGACCGGGTGCCCAAGAAGAAGAAGAAAACTGCGGCCCGTGTCTCGGAGACTGTTGGCGATGCCGGGGTCGGTCCCTCGCAGGCGGCGAGCGTGATTCCTTCCTCTCCTCCTCGGCTTAACCCGATCAACATTCCTGATAGCAGCCCGTCGCCAGCGGCTTCTCCCCTCCATAAACGGAAGCGTCCGGCTGGGGCCCTTACCAGGTCGTCTCCAGGAAGTCCGAACGGACCGGGGAGCTATCTTCTACCTCCCTGCTATGTGGAACGGTCGTTCTTCAAGGCCGAGGAGTCGATTGTTGTGCCCGCGCCTGAGGCCAAGGCTATTCTGGACCAGGATGCTGCTGCTCGGAGAAAAGATCTGGCCAGGGATATTGCTGCTGTCATCCGGGTGATGGAGACGGCCATGGTTTTGACCGACACTTCGGTCTCCACTGCCTCGCTGGAGGGTGCTCTTTTGCAGGTCCGGGCGGAGAAGGAAAAATTATCTAAAGATCTGTCGGACTACAAAGAAGAGCATCAGCTACAGGAAGGGCTGAGCCGGAAGCTGGAGGAGGTGGAGAAGGAGAGGGACCAGTTGAAGGCTGCGACGGCGAGCTTGGAAGAGCAGGTGGCCGACCATCAGAAGCTGACCGAGGACAACGCTGGCTTACGGGCTCAGGTTGCGTTTCTCGAGGGAAAGGTCCGTCCCCTGGCAGATGAGACCGAGGAGGAACGCGCCCTTGGTTCGCGCGGTGAGTTGCTAGGGCATATTCGGACTCTCAACCAAGATCTCGTGGCCTGCTTCAAAGAGGGTTTCGACAATGCTGTGGAGCAGCTCGGGCTTCTGAACCCTGAGTTGGTGACGGCAGGGTCGGCCTATAACTACTGCGTCCGGGATGGTGAGATTGTCTGCCCGTTTGAAGTGGAGGAGGAGCTGGGGGGAGAAGAGAAGAAGAAGAAGAGGATGAAGAGGTGCTCCGAGCGGAGTCTTAGTTTATCTGTTTTTCTTTGATTCTAGTTATCATGGCCTGCGTGCCTTATGTATTTTGGCCTTCGGGCGTTGTAATATGGCCTTCGGGCGTACTTGGCTTCGGCCACTCTTATCGTTTTTAATGTATGAATAATTTCGTTATCATTCATTGTGCTCGTTTGTGTCTGATACTTGTTTGTATGAATTCGTACTCTGCTCGACTTTGTTAATCTCCTCGGTTTAGGGAACCGACGAAGTGTCGGGCTTTGTGCCCGTGGGTATCGAAGCCCGGGTCCGTTGTTCGAACCCTGGTCCCGAGGCTTGGGTCCTCCCATCGCGAGCTGGGTGCCCTGCCAGTCTTGGTACTTCGACGTTGAGCCTTGGTCAAGATCCCAACCGTCGGGGAGGGTTGTGTTTGTCATGTGACCCCGGATCGTTCCCGGGTCTCGTGGTTCCTCCCTGGGGTTTTGGGGACGAAGAGCGTGGTCGTACCTGCCACGTCTCCCCGTGGTGTATTTAGCTGTAATATTGTCTAAGTTTTTCTGCGTTCCATGGTCGAGCGAGTTGTTCTCCTTGTAGGTTTTCTAGGTAATAGGCCCCGTTGCTCGTCTTGTCGCGGACGCGGTAAGGGCCTTCCCAGTTGGCTGCCAGTTTGCCCTCTCTCGGGTTTTTCTGGTTTCTTCTGAGGACCAGGGTGCCGACCTGGAACTCTCTTTTTATGACTTTCGCGTCATGGCGTAGTGCTATTTTTTGTTTGAGGGTTGTTTCCCTGAGGGCTGCCTCGGAACGTATCTCCTCGACTAGGTCGAGCTCGGCTCTAAGGGTTTCATCGTTCATTTCCTCGTCTAGGGGCTCCTCTGTCCTCCTCGTTGGCGTCCGTATCTCCACCGGGATGACTGCCTCGGTGCCGTACGTTAGTCGGAACGGGGTTTCCCCGGTGGTAGAATGTGGTGTCGTGCGGTAGGCCCATAGCACGCTATGTAGCTCCTCGACCCATGCCCTCTTTGCCTCACCGAGTCTGCGTTTGAGGCCACGTAGGATTACCCTGTTGGCCGCCTCTGCTTGCCCGTTCGTCTGCGGGTGCTCGACAGACGTGAAATGCTGTGTGGTGCCCAGGCTGGCGACGAAGTCCTGGAATCCTCCGTCCGTGAATTGTGTCCCGTTGTCTGTGACAAGTGCCTGGGGTATACCGAACCGAGCGAGGATGTTGCGCTTGAAGAACCGGAGAATGTTCTGCGCGGTTATTTTAGCCAGTGCCTCCGCCTCGATCCATTTGGTGAAGTAATCCACCCCGACGATGAGGTATTTATTCTGATATGATCCGGTGACGAAGGGTCCGAGGATGTCCATGCCCCACCACGCGAAGGGCCACGGGGAGGACAGTGATTTGAGGTCGTTCGGGGGTGCGAGGTGCATGTCGGCATGTCGTTGGCATTTGTCACATCTTTTGACGTGCTCTTTCGAATCGTTTTGCATGGTCGGCCAGTAGTAGCCTGCTCGAAGGGCTTTTCGTGCGAGCGATCGTCCGCCGAGGTGTTGGGCGTTAATTCCCCGGTGTAGCTCTCCAAGTATGTCGGGGACTTTCTCTTCCTCGACGCATTTGAGTAGTGGGATGGAGAATCCTCTCCGGTAGAGTTTGCCTTCGAGGAGTACGTACGAGCATGCGCGTCGTTTGACAGTGGTCGCCTCTTTCGGGTCAGCCGGGAGTTCGTCTCGCGTGAGGTAATTGTAGATGGGTGTCATCCAACAGTGGGCATCTCCAATAGCGTTGACCTCGAGTGGAGGCGGTAGCTTGTCGATGCTGGGCCGAGGGAGAATTTCTTGGATTACTGATTTATTCCCACCCTTTTTCCTCGTGCTGGCTAGTTTCGAGAGAACGTCTGCCCGTGTGTTGTGCTCGCGGGGTATGTGTCGAACATCCCATTTTTCGAATCTGTCAAGTTTTTCTTTGACGAGGGACAAGTACTCGAGGAGGTTGTCGTTCTTGGTTTGGTAGTCTCCCCGCACCTGTGAGGCCACGAGCTGGGAGTCGGTGGATATTTTTACCTCTTTTGCCCCCAGGTCCTCGGCTAACCTCAGGCCTGCTAGGAAGGCTTCGTATTCGGCTTGGTTGTTCGATGTTGGGAACGCTAGCGCTAATGATACCTCTATCAGGATCCCTTCTTCATTTTCGAGGATGATCCCGGCCCCGCTGCCTGACGTGCTGGAGGCGCCATCGACGAAGATCGTCCATTTGTGGGCGCTTTCTGCTGGGGTCGGGCAGTGGGTCATCTCCGCGACGAAGTCGGCCAGTGCCTGAGCTTTCAAGGCTTTCCTACTTTCGTATTGTATGTCGAATTCGGAGAGTTCTAGTGACCATTTGAGCATCCTCCCGGCCATATCCGGACGTCCGAGCAGCTGTTTGATTGGCTGGTCGGTCCTTACCTTTATCGTGTGTGCGAGGAAGTAATATCGTAGTCTCCTCGCTGTGTTGATGAGGGCCAGGGCGACCTTTTCGATTCGCTGATATCGGAGCTCGGGGCCTTGGAGTGCTTTACTCGTAAAATAGATGGGCTTTTGTCCTTCGTCGGTTTCTCTTATTAGAACGGCGCTGACGGCCTCGGTTGCCACGGATAGGTATAAGTATAGGGTTTCCTTTTCTGATGGCCGTGATAAGACCGGGGTTGGGACAGAACCTTCTTTAGATGGAGTAGCGCTTGCTCGCATTCATCGGTCCAGTCGAAGGTAGCCTCTTTGCGAAGGAGTCTGAAGAACGGCAACGCGTGCTGGGCGGACTTGGCGATGAAACGGGAGAGTGAGGCGAGCACTCCATTGAGTGACTGGATCGATTTTTTGGTTTTCGGGGTCGGAAACTCCGAGAATGCCCGGCATTTGTCGGGGTTGGCCTCGATCCCTCTTTCGGTGAGATAGAAACCGAGGAACTTGCCTGCTCGGACTCCAAACGTGCATTTTTCGGGGTTGAACCTCATTTTACACTGTCTCGCCTGCTCGAATACCTTCGTAAGGTGTCGAGCATGGGTTATCTCCTCGTGTGATTTGACGATCATGTCGTCCATGTACACTTCGAGCATGTCCCCTATTTCGTCCTTGAAGACTTTGTTCATCATGCGTTGGTATGTAGCGCCAGCGTTCTTGAGCCCGAACGGCATCACGTTGTAATAGTAATTGCCCGTTGGGGTCATGAACGCTGTGTGTTTCTTGTCTGCGGGCGACATAGGGATCTGGTTGTATCCACTATATGCGTCCATGAAGGACAAGAGTTTAAAACCTGCAGAGTTGTCAACGAGCGAGTCTATATTAGGGAGGGGGAAAGCATCTTTCGGGCAAGCCCTATTAAGATCAGTATAATCAACACACATACGCCATTTTCCATTATTTTTCTTAACGAGGACTACATTAGAGAGCCAGGTTGTGTACTGGGCTTCAGAAATAAAATTTGCCTCTAAGAGGTCTTTTACAGCTCGCTCGGCAGCCTCTGCCTTTTCGGGCGATTGCTTGCGTCTATGCTGTGCTATGGGCTTGGCTGCCCGGTCTACAGCTAGCTTATGACACGCGATCTCGGGGTCCAGCCCGGGCATTTCTGCGGCATTCCACGCGAAGAGGTCGGAGTTCTCTTTGAGGCATGCTACTAGCTCTTCTCTTGTTTCCTCGGGTAGTCCCTTACCTATCTTCACCGTCCTTTCCGGATCGTCCCCAAGAGGAATGAGTTCGAACTCCCCGTCGGGGATTGGTCGGACCGGGTGTTCGAGAGAGCGTTCCTTGGGGAACCTCCCCTCTTCGGTCTCGTCCAGCCCGATGCGACAGTCGAGGTCGATGGCGTTGACTCCTCGGGCAGGATCCTCGGTCTTGAGCTTTTTGTTGTTGCAGTTGCTCTTCGTGCTGACTACGGCCTGTCCTTTTACTGCGGCGTCGTAGCATCGTCGGGCTGCTTCGATGTCACCATGGATGGTGACCACACGTCCCAATTTGGTGTAGTATTTCATCTTCAGGTGGACGGTGGATGGGACCGCAGTGAGTTCGGCCAGTGTCGGGCGTCCAAAGATGCAATTGTAGAGAGACGGACAGTCTACGACCAGAAATTGGATTTTGACTTCCCTGGCCGTTTCTTGTTCGCCGAAGGTGACGAGGAGCTCAACATATCCCCACGGTCTGGTTGTTGCTCCGTTGAATCCTTGGAGATCTGATCCGACGTAGGGGGCTAAGTTGGTCTTGTCTAGCTTCAGAGTCTTGAAGAGGTGGACGTACATGATATCCACTGAGCTGCCTTCGTCGACCAGGATGCGTCGTACGTCGAATCGGGCCATCTTTGCTCTTATCAATAGTGGGATGGCCGAGTTGGGGGATCCGCCCGGGAGTTCCTCCAGGAAGAAGGATATTGGGTTGGATTTTCCCCGGTATTTTGTCAATGTCGCTTTCTGCTCGGGGGCAGTCAGTAGGAGTTCGTCGAACTTACGTTTGACGGAGAGGGCCGCGGATTCCCCGTTAGTCCCTCCTCCTGATATCACCAGTGTGGTAGGGAAGTCTTCCCAGGGGCTGAGTGCAGTGATCTTGCCCTCGGGCAATGGTTCGGGGAGGAAGAAATCTTCCGGTCGTGACACGCAGAGGGCCACTTGATAGGGAGAGTTGTCAGGGGGTGTGTTTTCCCGGGGTCTCTTCTTCTCTGGCTCGTCGTGTCTGGGAGCTTCGTTCTTCCTCGTGTACTGCTTCAGGTGCCCTTCTTGGATTAAAATTTCAATCGCATCTTTCAGGTGGACGCAGTCTTCGGTCACGTGCCCGTGACTTCTGTGGAACCGGCAGTACTTTGATTTGTCGGTGTGGGGCTTTGGTGCAGACGGTTTTGGGAACCTGACCCTGCCCTGCTTAAATTCAGAGTTGATACATTCTGCGAGGATACGCTCTCGAGGAGCTGTCAGTAAGGTGTACTCGCTATATCTGCCCGCGGGGCCTCTTCCTTCCCGGAGCTCGCGAGGTCTTTCTTCTCTTCGTTTGTCTCCGTTGCGACGGGAAATGCTCGTGTCATCGCGTTTTGAGTGCTCGGTCTCCCCAGCGTTACGTCCGCTGCGGGCATTGTGTGCCACCTGCTTTTCCTCGTATCTGATGTAGGCCTGGGCTTTATGCAGGAGCTCGTTTAAGGTGCGGGGAGGCTCGATCCCTACGGCTCTGCTAAGTTCACTGCCGGGTAAGAGACCTCTCTCGAGGAGATACTTCTTCATGTGCTCGGTGGTATCTACCTCGACAGCTTCCTGGTTGAATCGCTCGATGTATGAGCGCAGTGTTTCATTCTTTTTCTGCACTATGGCTTCAAGGGTCGCCTCAGTCTTGGGGTGACGACGGGAAGCTGTAAAGTGCCGGGTGAACATGGACCTCATGACTCTCCATGACGTAATGGACTCAGGGGCCAAGCTTTTGTACCAGGCCATGGCCCCTTTCCTGAGGGTCGTTGAGAACAGTCGGCATTTGAGGTGCCCGGTTATATCATTGCGGTAGTCGAGCATCGCGTTGACGTTGTCGACGTGATCGTCGGGATCTGTAGTCCCGTCGTACACAGCTAGGTTTGGCGGTTTCTCCATGCCTTTGGGGAGCGGGGCCTCCATTATTGCCCGAGATAGGGGGCAATGCAAATCTTCCTCATCGCTCCTTAAGGGAGACAGTTCGTTGTTGTCGGGGCTGTGCCCGCGCCTTGGTGATGTTCTCGCTCGACCACCGTCACGACGGGCGCGTGCCCTGCTGGCGTAGGGTTCGGGAGAGCGACGTCCTCGCTTCTTCGTTGGCTCCGAACGCTGTTGTATCCTACTCACCGGCTGGGGCCGGGCTTCTTGTCGTTCGGCTTCGAGGGCCGTGATTCGTTCGTGCTGCTGGTGGAGCATAGAACCGGCTTGATTGAGGGCATTCACCATGGCAATCATTACGGCGTCTCCTTCAACGGGAACGGGAATGGGATGAAATGTCTCTGCCCCTAAATTGTGGGCGTGAGAGGCATCTCCGTTGTTTTGGGGCTCTGGAGACGGGGTGGATGGATGACCGTCCCGAACGTCCGCTTCATGGGATGGCGGGCCGTCGTCCATGTTGTAGTTGACGAGGGGACGGCTGTGATCGCTATGTTGTTCTCCGGCCATGTTGGAAGGACAGAAACAAATGAGCTTTTGATCCTCGTTTGATGAAGATGGGGATAGCTAGTTCCCACAGACGGCGCCACTGATCTCACCTGATCAGGAGGGCCTTCCACGGTCTTGGTTAATGGGCCGGAGAATGAAATGAGAGGGGGGTGTACCTGCAAGGTGCTCCAATGCTTAAGTCAGAAAAGGTACAGAATGAGGTTATCAGAGTGTGAGTTAGAATACCTGCCCCTTTGCCATGAAAGGGGTATTTATAGTGAGCCCCCAGCGCTGGGCCAAGGCTCCTAATGGGCTGGATTAGCTAGGCCCAAGGAGGAGCTGCCAGGGGACGCGTAAGAAGCGTTAAGACCTAGACCAAAGTCTGCCCCCTGGTCCAACTGCCCCTATCCCTAAGGCGACAATATAGGGGAGTTGGGTGACGTGGTGCGTGGGATGCCGTTAGGGCTCTGCCCGACACAACTGAGGTGCCCGCGACGTGGGTTGACGGTGAGTGGATGGAGATCGTATGAGGAGGACCCGCTCGCTGTCCGACACGTGTTTAGGGGGCCGAGGAGACGTTCGTCGGGCGGACTGTCGTCCACCTGACGTGTCCTCGTGGTCGTGTGGACATGGCCGTTTGGACGTGGGCTTGGCGAGCATTGGGCCGTGCCGTGCCTAGGGTCATGGCCCAGTCCGGAACAAGTAGTAACCTTAACTTATGTCCCAAAGACATAAGTTAGCAAGACCCTTATTAAATTATTACTTTTACATTCTATATCGCATAGCTTTCATTTATTCTACACCAACACAAATTTTCAAGGCACCCAACAATAATGTACTCCCAAATCCCAATACAACCCACTATCTCAACCATTTTTAACAACCAATTCCAATACATGCAAGCCATAATACAACAACAACAATTTAACCCAATTTTTACAACAAACATCATACACTAACTCCTCTAATCCATACTCATAGGTGAAACCAACACCCCAACCCAACTACAACTTTCAAACCCAACTACAAATTCTATTTTATTAAACATAACCATGCACCCCAACTCCACCACCTAACTTCAACTTCGAACAACGTCCAATTCACTTTCAATAAACAAATTTCTTTTATCTTTTTATTCATGATCGACTCAATCAATCTAAAAATTCTTTTCTAATTTAAAAAATAGATCTAAATTAAAAATAAATGCAATTTTAATACTTAAAAGTGATGAACCAAAAATACAATTATATATCAATGAAATAAAGCATAAAAAAACTCAAAAATATTGTCTAAACTATAAAAACCATTTCATACAATTAAAGTTTCTGATTACTTGAAAAGAATATTCCTTTGAACATTTTTTAATACAAATTTGTCAACGAAATCTTTATATTTTATTGTCTCAAAAAATCATTAATAATTAATAAATAAAATTAGAAATAAAATATAAAAAATGAGAAATTAACAATTATAAAATAAAAAATTAGTAATTAAAAAATGAAAGAAAAAAATAAATCTTCAATTTCATTTTACTTTTTATATTTTTATTAATTTTTAAATAATTATTTAATATTTTTTAATATTTTTTATTCATCTTAAAATAATAATAAAAAAATGCCAGAGATCAAACTCATAACACCTCTCTCTCTCTATCTCTCTCTCTCTCTCTCTCTCTATATATATATATATATATATATATATATAATGTTTTAGTTTATTCACTTGATACAAATTATTATACATTTAATATCTATTTTAACAATTTAAAATAAATAATTTTATTAATTATTTAATAGTTACTCTATTATTTTATTAATAATTTAAAAAATATATATTTAAATGATTTGCTATATATATAAAAAGTGTAAGGAAGAAGATAGTGTGAAGAAGAAAATATAAAAAGTGTAAGGTCTAGCTATTTATAAAATTTTAATATAGTGTAAAGAAGAAGAAAACTTGTAAAGTCTAGCTATAAGGTTGTTTTACTTTTTAAAGTAAAATTAAACTTATACACTAATATATTTGCAAAGAATTTATGGGAGGTGACATAAGACTCACCAAGGGCAGACAAATATTTACGTCCATTTATCTCAATATGCATTCATCTATCACAATGGACGTTTATTGTCTCATATAACTTGCTCGTTAGTTATATCACTTGCCCATTCATGAAAATGTGGGGAATGATGTGTCCTTACCTCATAACGGTATGGAAGGGGCGGTCAAAGATGAAAGACACGGTCTCCAGTATATTATGAAAAATAACAACTCCACTTCCTACGCTCATGAGAGACGAATATAATAATCATTCTCTTGAGTCCTAAGATTCATGCCTTAGAGACTCCTATACATACCTCAGTCATAAGATTGATATGAGATATCTAATTTACTAAAGAATCACCTATATATAGAGTTTTTCACCATCTCTACGCGAGCTTGCTCTAACACCACAACAATCCTAAAATCCTTAGACACTCCTATACAATTAAGGATTGTTACTCATTGTACTTTTAGCAAGTACAAGTTGGTGTCCATTATGAGTCCCAATAAAACTAACTCGGGTCACACTCATCATCGTTCTTCACCCACTTTTGCCATATTTTCCATGAGGATGACTCAACAAAGTTCGAATATCACCTTTAACACCATTGTTAGGGGCTTTGCCAAAGGTGGATAATCTAACTCTTCCTGCTGGAAGTATGGTAGAAAAATTTTGATGGCAAACATTATACCTTCCAAACCTAAAATAAGACTAAAAATGAGCCATAATCGAAAATCACCTTCTTCAGCAAAGACGTCATTAGTGTCACCCCTCGCAACAATGATCACATGGTGATCACGATACAATATGATAATTGGGATGTAAAATAGGTATCAATTAACCCTGGAAGCTCTGCAAACGTCCTATTATAGAGGGCCTTTATAAGGCTCCAACTTGACCCAAATGATATGCGAACATTCCAAGGCTCCTTAGTTGGTGTTTCGAGAAAATAGGTGTGGATGAAAGGATACATAATGTTTGAAATAATGTTGGGCTTGGAGGCCAACGCTAAGACTATCAAGGTGAAACATAAAGTCGTATTCGCCTCATCCCTTACCCAGCTGGAGAGTTAGGATAATTTATGAGGACCAATAAATCGCCCAAGAATGTTATCAGAACGGTTTGGAAATAAGAAATGAACAAATCGTCGTTGTCGGCGCCCCACAACTAGGAGATGTAGAAATAATGGTCGAAAACTAGGATCCTATATTGGAAGTAGAGAACGAAAGGCTTACTTCCATAGAGGACCTCAAGGAGGTACGCCTCCTTATCTGATTATGAGGTGGACAAACCAGTCGCCCTATTGAGAAGGAACATAAACTTGTTCGCCTGGGGGCCCTCTAACATGCCACAGATAGATACCAAAGTGGTATGTCATTGCCTTGCCATTAATTCCATAGTGAAGCCAATCTCTAAGAGAACACATAAGGTGGGAGAGAAGAAGAGAGTAGACATTGATGAAGGGGTCCAAAAGCTGAGAAGCATTAGTTTTATAACATAGGTTAAGTATCACTTGGCTAGCTAATGCGGTTTTGGTGTTGAAGTCATCAAATAAATGGCGTATGTGCGTTGACCTCACTAACTTAAACGCCATTTTCCCCAAATATCCATATCCATTGCCCAACATAGGTCGTCTAATTGATAGATCCTCGTGTTACAAAACTCTGATTTTCATGGACGCCTATTAAAGCTATAACCATAATAAGGTGGATCACGTGGATGCATCCAATACAACATTCATGTCCAGCCATCACAACCATTACTATAATGTTATGTCTTTTGGGTTGAAAAAGGTAAGAGTCATCAACCAAAGGCTTATTGGATGTCGTGTTTTCAAATCAAATCGGGCGTAACATGAAAGTCTACATTGATGATATGATTGTCAAGATATCAAAAGGGGAAAGTCACATTACAGATGTAAAAGACATCTTGGAGTTAGTCATGAGGTATAACATGTGCTTAAACCCCGCCAAATTCTTTTTTGGCGTGTAGGTAGGCAAGTTCCTAGGGTTTATGTTAACCATGAGAGGGATAAAAGTGAACCTAGATAAGTGTGAAGCCATCATCAACATGAGAAGTCTATCTAGGGTTAAAGAGGTTAAACAATTAATAGGGAGTTGGGTTGCCATGGTCTGTTTCCTTTCCAGTGCAGGTGAGAAGGCATTTCATTTCTTCTCCATTGTAAAAAAGAAAGAGAAGTTCATACGGACGAGCGAGTGCGAGGAATCTTTCTCGAACCTGAAAACCTTCTTGACCACATTGCCCATATTGACATGCTCTATAGTCGGCATGCCTCTCTATCATATATTTGTCACTGACCAGTCGGTGAGCTTTGTGTTATTCTTAGAGAAAGACAAAGTTGAACAACTAGTCTACTTCGTAAAAGACATACTGTAAATGAGTCTTATGTACACATTATTTTAACCTACAACCTAACACTTACATAAGTCATTGATTTGTTAGATTATGAAATTTTGTTCTCAAGAGGATAAATGTTGGACCAAATGCCTAAGACAACATGTACAACTGGTTTATGACAGATGACAAATTCTGGGGAAAGATGTTAGACACGATGTCTGAGACATTGTACACCAGAAAAACCAGTTTTACAACTAAGTTATAACATATTAACTTATACAAGACAATGAATAAGAAAAGTAATAAAGTACACAAGAGATTGGTAACCCAATCTAGTGAACCCACACCTACGTCTAAAGGGCATTCTATCTAAGAAATGAAACTCACTACTTTGAATTAGTACAATTAGTCTTATAGGAACGTCAACCCCATAATTTTCAATACGTCTTCCTAATCCTAGTGACTTTCTATTTAGGACTCCCCCTAAATATGAGAACCTCTCTCACTTTATCTTAATCACTAGCCCTAGTGATCAACTTTAACAACAACTTTATTAATTATTGAATTTATAACTAAACTAAGATAAACTAACAACTATGCCAATTTAATGAAACATAGTATGGTGTACACAAATTACAAACACTTTGTTCTTAAGCTTATAGAATTAGTATCTTGGAACAGAGTTTTACAACTCAACTAACAAACCAAACTCGATGCCTTAAGATATGAATGAAGGCACTAGAGTGGTGCATGAAAATACCACAATTAAATAATCAAAAGATAATCCCTAACACAATGAATCTTCAAAATAAGCACACCTCAAACGTGAGGCCTGCGTCTCTTTAAATAGCAATACAATTCTAGGCTTTTATCCTTTGGATTTTTGATATAATTTTATTCAAAATAATAGCAGATGTTGTTGGATTTGATTTGCTCCATAAAAATCTCGAACAAAATATATGATTTGTAATTAGTTCAAATTCAAATTTAAATCTCCATTTAAATTGATTTGATCTTCAACAGTTGTCAAACAAATCGTACAAATGCATTTCTAAAATATAACAATAAATATGATTGACATGGTGAACCAGGGGCCGATTTTGCACACGTACTGGAACATTGTGTTCCACACATTGCACCATAACATCCCAAATAACTCTCTTTAAATAAATCTTCTTTGTAGAGTAAATCTTGTACCAAATCTTCCTTCAAAGTAAATCCAATCAAATCTTCTTTGACTGAATCAAAACCAAATCTTTTAATTAAATCATATTCTCCATATTAATGATTTAATAAAATATTTTCCAACTTGATTTAGATTAACAACACAAACTTCTTCAAAAACAAATTTCTGCAACTTCTGAAGAAATTAGCACCACAACAAATGTGACGGAATTCTGAAGATAATCAAAACATAATCCTTATGCCAATATGCCGCACAACATATGTTGAGCATCTTGCTTACAACTAATTAATAACACCTTGGATTTAACATATATTCTTAGAAGCAACACAATCACGCTCAGATTTCTTCATGAAATCTAGCTAACAGACTGAAGTCATATGCTAGAACACATGCTAGAACATTGTGTTCCATGTGTTGCCTCTACACCAAAACACATCTTGTACATATTTTATTTTACCTAATACATCCAATCTTATATAACAATGATCTCCCCCTTTGGTAAATTTTGGCTAAAACAACTTAGAAGATGTGGCTTACAAGACGTGATCTTCAAGAAGTAACACAAGTAACACACCATATCAAACAACAAAACTAACAACAATAACAACAAATATTAGAGTAGCAACAACATACATCAATAGCACATGAGTAGTGGTTGTTACATAACAAGATACCAGGATCAACACATATGGATCAGATCAGCACATCACACAACATAATGTTAGAATATCATGTCCCACATGATCATGTTGGAACATCTTGTCCCACATGATCATTTCTCCTCATTTCCCCATAATATTTCAAAGGTATGGAAATGAAAATAACAAAACATCATAGTGCAGAACCAGATCAAGTTAGCAGCAAAACCACCAGAGATATAGAGCCATTATATAACCAACTCAAAGCACAACAGTAAACTTCAGGGTACCGACACACATCATCAGCCAAAAGACCTCACTTTGGGAACATGTACCATATAATCAGACCATATGAGCATATACAACAATGAACACCAACCCAATCATAGCAACAATAACAAGTTGTGGTGACACAATTCTAACACTTTTCCAACAAAAACCATGTCAATTTCATCAGTAGGTGCCCAAATGTTGGACACAAGGTCCGAGACATACTTCCCAACATTCAACTTATAATTGAAACTCAGCAACCCATGAGGAATATAAGCTCAATCTACTTCATCAACCTGGGTTAACAATATCCAACATTCAACATTATCTTCAATAACTGAGCATCATTATGAAGCTCCATAAGTTCATAATACAATAATGCTTAAAAAAGTTCTTCTGCATCCTTGTTTGCACTTTCTTTTTCTTCCTTAGTTCCCTTTTCCTTGGTCATAATCTTATCAATATAGGGAACCTTTCTTCTACCCAGATCAATTAAAATTTGAAAGCTTCACACACTTCCTCTATCAAGCACCTTTCTACACTCATTGACCAACTTTTCATAGCAAGGACCAACATCAGTAATAGTTTTCATTAGCCTAGTAGCTTTCATGATTTATTTTCTAACAATAGCTTATTTATCTCTCACTCCCTCCTCCTTCTCTCTCTCTCTCTCTGCTGCAATCCTTCTTTGAAAAACATACTTCCACTTATGAATACTTGTTTCAGAATGAAATGACACATTATTCATGTGAGCAAAGGTGATAATCATATGAATTATCTTCTCTCCAACCTTTCTCCTCATGGTAGACACAATGTCCTAGACTTTTTCTTTATATTTTTTCTCAGATTCACTTGTTTGAACAAGCTTGTTATTTACTTCAGAATTAACAATGGCAACTTGCTCATCCTTCCACTGAGTTAGAAACTCAGTCACCAATATGTCATACATGTTGTCAAGAACAACCTAGTTGACATCTTTATTGATATCTTTGAGCATTTGGTTACTCCACAACAGTTGCGTGTAACTACTTCTAGCATATATACCTTAGGAATCAAAGGTGTAGTCCATCATTTACCTCACTTGAAAATCAAGAAAGTAGGTAACATCTCATACCATGCTCAATTGCATTTGATGAACAACATGCTCAACCATCTTGTTTGTCATGTCATCGACATACACATGAGTTCTCATAAGATTCTCATTTCCTTTCACAATGATATCCTCCAGCAGCTAAAAAACCTCTTCACATGTCAAAGTTTCTTTTGACAATTTCCTTTCAAGGGCTATCCACTTGTGATACAAATACTTCCACTTCAACACACTTTCCTCATAATGGAAATACATGTTGTATAAGGAAGCAATAGAAACATTCGTGGGAATCTTATTTCCATCAACTATTTTCTTTAACTTCTTATCAGCTCTTTTACAAATATCAACATCTTTAGTAACACCTTCATTGACTGGTCCATACCTATCATGAACTTCATTGTTCATAGGAATATAACCCTCGTTAACACTAACATAATCATTAACAACATCGTCAATAATGTCACTCACATTATTCACCACATGATTCTTTTCTTGAGTAGCATTGTCATGAGACTTGGTTAAACTTTCCATGATTTTCTTCATTATGTTGGCAAAAGGAAAGTCTTCAACTTCCACATACCCACCCTTCTTAATGACACCATCTTTTTTAGTGGCATAATTACTAACACCCTAGTTGAATTCCATATTTAAATACGTATTGAGAGAGACATTTTTTTACATCCATATGATAAAGTTTAAACTTCAGACTACATGACAATCTTAGTAACACTCTGATAACCCAAAAATAGACAAAAGTTTCAACATTATATAAACTTCCATCTTCTTTAGCAGACAACATAGTGTTTCCTAATTTGTCTGCAACAACTTGCTCAATTCAAGACCAATAAGATCAAAGTCTTCATTTTCACGGGGGAGTCATTTTAGTTAGAACATCATTTATAGATTGTGTGCCCATGGTATATAATCTATACACCTTGTTATTAACAACACACCCCATAAATATGCTTTCGTCATTACTTACCACATATTCACGCAATGTCTCAACATCTTTCTCCACATCTTCTACTTCATGATCTTTCTTTCCTTTTGATGCAAATTTCCTTTTCTCATCATGGTTATTAATAACACAAACATGGGTGACAATAATATCAATTTCAACATCTTCATCATCACTTACAGAATTATTCTCAGTGATCACATCATCATTTTCCTTATGAATTTGATACTCTATCAACATGTCAGACATGATGTCTAGCACATCTTTATCAACATATGGATTTCCCATATTGGTTTAATGGTTCTCCTCATCAAAATAATTTTGAATGAGATTATGATTTCTCATAGGCCCATGCATGAGTGGGACATCAGTCACATTTCCACCAACAACTAGATCAAACTTATCAACACGTGGAATGTTGTGGAGAGAAATATCTAGTACATATTTCTTGACATACAAGCTGTAGCTGGACTTCAATACACTAAAAGTAACACTAGTTCCAGCTTCACCAAACACAATATCATATTTTTGGTTAATCACAACTCCAATCATATGATAAGGAATTCTAATAGGAAGAATTATGCCATAATCATTATTCTTCTTTAGCTTCTTCTTTTTCTTCTGAACCACTGTTGGTTGTTTAATGTTGGGAGGACCTCTAGCGTGACCATCAGTCTTCCCTTCAATGACAACTCCTTACTTGAGTCTTATACAACCCATATGTGGTTATTCAGAAGCATGAGTAAGATATTGAACCATCTTGTACGACATCTCAGTTTGCTTATCAAGTTGACACACTTCATAGATATTTCCTTCTTCAATATTGAGATCGATACACATATGACAACTTTCTCTACAATAACCACCAAGTTTTCTGTACCATGGCTTAGTTTCAATTTCTAACATGTCTTCCATGATATCTAAAACATGATCTTCAACACTCTGCTTTACAGTGCCAACAACCATTTTCATCTTAACAAATTTCTTTCTTTTATGGTTGTCACAAAATGTAACATAGTTTCTTTCTCGTATCAACTGTCTATTGCAACTACTTTCAAAATAACAATCTTCACAAGAGAACACCTTATAGGAGGAACAAGCAATATGAACAATAATATTAGGCTCGCCAAGCCAAACTTGTTGATGATGCCTTTGAGACTTCTCATCCCACTAAGGATGCATATGTTAATGGTATGGTTATCTATCATAAAACTTATAATAGTACAAGGGAATGAAGGAGATACAATTAATGTATTGGTAATCATGTTTGACCAGATGTTGAGACATGTTACATGACATTCTGCATTATGTTTTCTAGTACACATGTTTAAGAGGATGTTGAGATATTTTGCAATCTATTTTCTAAATAGAAGTAATACACTTATTCTTTGAATTTTATTCACTAGTATGTATAACCTTTTTCATGTGTTTGAAAGTCACAACATTGTTTCCTTGATTAAATCCTCCTTCTTCATCTATATTATCCTTAGTGACATGATAGATTTTTCTATGTTTCCTTGAAAAACTAGAGCATTCAGCTTGAATATGTCCAAAATCTCTGCATTTAAGACATTGGATCCTTCTGTACCTGAAGGAGTAGTTGAGATTTTCTCTTTCACCGTCATTTTCTTTATGCTGAATGTTCTTGACATTAGTAGGGACATTATTCCTAGATCTCTTGTCAAGTTTGCTCATGACTTTTCTAAATATTTTATCAAGCCTTAGATTTTTTTTCTTCAAAATTACATTCTACTTGGTCTTCACGATCTTCATCACTTCCTTTGACTCTATTCTTTGGAGGGTAAATAATCTTTGATCTATGAACTACTTCTCCTTCATTGAAATTCTCGATCTTGAACATAATAAGAACCCTAGAGCTCACCTAATCAGAACATGATGTCTACTTTGATGCCAATTAAAATTTTATTCTCAGGAGGACAAATGTTGGATCAGATGTCTGAGACAACATGTGCAACTCGTTTAAAACCAACTCGCTTAAAATCTGCAAGAAATCATTATAGATTTTCTTATAAATTTTAACTTTGAAAATTAAAACTAAATATAATTCAAGGACTTTATTTAAATAAAAAATATACAAAAGATCGAAATTAAAAAGAAAAACTTAAAAAAGGCCAATATTTTATTTACATAGGCAAGTAAGGTAAGTAATTAGCAAGATATCACATTTTTCTTTTTGGTTAAATAAATATAGAATCAAACTTTTTCCCAATGACATCCGAATCAGAATGAATAACGTGTATGCTTGAGGTTGGTGAACAACAGATATAACCTGTTTATGTTGTTTCCTTTTTGGTGCACTACTAAAATAATTATAATACTCTAAATTAAAGCCATTAAGTTTGACAAGTACTAGTTGTCATGTAAGAATGATACGTAATGATTTTAAAGTAAGCATGTTTTAGCTTTGAACTTTTTTAGCTGACTAGCTTAAAAGAATATGCCATAATAAAGTTATTATTTATATTTGGATCTTAACAAGAGCACAATTTAAAGTGAAAGCTTTCCTTTTTATTGTACTGAAAGTTATTTTTAATTAATAAATAATACTTTAGTGTTTTAAAAAATCAAATACACCATCTTTATGGTTATTGGAGATTGTTAGTACAATCTAGGGATTTTGTTATTTGAGTATGTCAATAGTAAAAAAAAAGCAATTAATTTAGTAGGAAGTCGTATGAATTGAACCAATAAAAGAGTGTGTCTTGAAAAATATGGGTTATAGAATAAGCAATGTGATGCTAACACTCTATTATTTTAAAAGCTAAAATTTATTTTTGGTCATTAAAAATATAATTTTTTTTAATTTTTTATTAAATAATTTAGTGATTAAGATTCCTCTTTTAAAGATAAGTATATAAGATATCGCGGTTTTGAATACACACACTATAATTAAGGGTGTACACGGGTTGAATCGGGTTTGATTTAATCCATTATCCAATTCGTTCAAATTTTAATAGACTGCGTTCTTCGTCCAAACCACAATGTCATTGTCAAAACCGACATGAATCGACTCGTTTATTTATGAGTTGCGTTGAGTTTGTGAGTTATGTTTTAAATAATTTCTTTATGTTATTTTTTTGTCGATTTAATTTTTTTTAACACAACTCGATATAATTATACTCATTTTTAACACTCAAATTCGATGAAAAATATTATATAATATATAATAAAATTCATAAACATTACATAACATTTGATAATAATATAAAATTCAACAAAACACGTTAAAAAATAAAATAAAGATCTAATCTTAGAGGTAAACATATAGGTCTAGTAATATTATTGATGGAGAATAAAAGAAATTGAAAAAATTATAATTATTAGTGAGATATCAATTTTATATTTTTATTTAAAATAATAATAAAAATAATAAAAAATTACAAAAATCATATTAATGAGTTAGGTCAACGGATCCGCATGTTACAAAACTCAAACTCGATATCCAAACCAAAACTATATGGGTTCTTAGGAATTGAATCGGGTATATCCATACATAAATGAATGTGTTCGGATGATTTATAAATTAATTCAATTTGGGTCAGCAGATTCGTAGGTCGATACGCATTCTTAAACACCCATAACTCTAATTGGTTTAACAAGACAAATTGTTTTCATTTTAGTCTCTTTAATTAATAATTTTTTTATGCTCCTACAATTTCCAAAAAGTATTTAAAAAATTCAATATCATTTTTCAATTAAAAAAATGAATGTAACCAATTTTCGGTGACACGATATTTATGATATTTACAGACTCTATGACTTTTACTAAATGTATATTACCATTAAATAATTTTTACGGACTATAATTTTTACTAAATGTATATTACCGTAATTTACAAACTCTTATTTTTATCTAAAATAAATAGTATTTTGTTATATTTCTTTTAAAATTATCACTACTTATAAACATTATATAAAAAAATTATCCTCTACCCCACACTTATCCTCTACCCCAATAATTTTCAAAATATTTTAAATTTATTTTTGTTAATTTTATTTTAAATTTTTACTTTTTACTATTCATTAAAGTCAAAAACAATTTTTGAGACCCCCTATCACACGAACCGGATAATATTGAGTGACAAAATCCGGTATATTTTTATCAAACCGAAAAACTTGAAGCAATGTTTTTAGATTTTTATGTTAGCAAAATTGAATAACTTGTCGTATAGTCATTCGGTCCGTAAGTTCAACCAGATAACTTCAACAAGTGTTTTCCGGTTCTTTTTTTTCATTAACCGAATAACTTCTCTGTAAGTGTTCCGGTGTTGTATTTTTTAAAATCGGATATCTTACCTTGAAGTGTTTCGAAACTCTTTTATTTTTATTTTTAATTCTATTAATTTTTGTTACATTTATATTTAGCAAGTATGAATATGCCTTTGATGATATGCGATAAAAACCAAACATGTGTAGATACCACTGAGATATTCTTAATTGCAGAAAAATTTGATATACAAGAAGAGGCGACTAGGTGTATTAGGGAGGTTGGAATCATGAATAGAGTGATTGTTACAATAACCCGTTCAGACACCCAAAACTAGCAAGAGAGGAAGATGTGACAAAGTTATATTTGATTGTGATAGAGGCGAAAAATACAAAGAAGGAGATAGGAAAACACAAAGTGCTACAAAGACATGTGATTGTTCATTCAAAATAGGTCAACACCGTCAAAAGATGGTTATGGTTGGAAGATTGACATAAAATGTGGACTTCACAACTATGGTTTACCAGATAGATTTAAAGGTCATTCGTTTGAAGGTCGACTTAATGATGATGATCAATAATGTATTGTTGATTTGACAATTTTTCATGTTCCACCAAGACACATATATAAACATAAGAGTAAGATATAGAAAGACACCAGGGGTCATATAACGGAAATGCAACATTTATTTAAGCTGATAGAGGATTCATATTATATTTATTGGAGTAGGAAAAAAATGAGTCAAAAGTTGTGAAAGATATCTTATGGGTCCACCCAGAATTAGTGAAGTTGTTGAATATGTTTCCGAGTGTGTTGATTATGGATAATATGTACAAGAAAAAAGTACAAACAACCTTTGTTTGAAGTAGTTGGTATGACATCATCTGAGTTAACATTTGTTGTTGTATTTTTCAATATAGAATATGAGAAAACAAAGAATTTTTGTTGGGTATTGTATAAGTTGAAACAATTGTTTACTAAGCAAGGGTTATGACCACAAGCGATTCTAACAGATACAAACCTTGCTTTGATGAAAGCAATTGAAATTGTATTTCCAAAGACAGTTAATTTGCTTTGTCGCTTTCACATCAACAAAAATGTGAAACCAAAGTGCAAGGAGTATGTTGTGAATTATATGCGAGAGCCGATAGAGAAACCATGGTATGAACTTGTAAGGGCTAATGATGACGTGGAGTACCATCAACAGTTGCAACAACTTGAACATGCATGTATGGATTTTAGACCATTTTTTGATTATGTGAAAGACACATGGTTGAATCCTCACATGCATAAATTTGTTGGAGCTTGGATCAATCAAGTGTTGCATTTGGATAACACCACGACTAATAAGTAAGGTGTTTGAAATTAACCATAGTTTGTTTATCTTAATATTAAGTATACTGATTTAAGTTAATTTTTTTAGGGTTAAGTCTGCGCATTAGAAACTAAAGCAGTTATTGGAGAACAATTTAGGTGATATGTGCAAATGTTGGGAGACTATGAATGGCAATATCAAGGTACAATTTGGAAATATCAGAGCTTCATTTAAAAAGAGTTTTTATGAAGTTGAGCGCACACATACTAGTCCATTTTATGGAATTTGCGTGGTTAAGTATCAAGAGCAGTTTTGAGACACATTGCTGAAGAGTGGTTGAGGGTTGACATGGTGGGTGCAAACACCCAAATGTTAGGGTGTACTCATAGAAAAGTATACGAGTTACTTTGTGCTTGTGAGTTAGGCATATACACATTGAATGGTGAACCAATATCAATTAATGTTATTCATATCCATTGGAGGAGGCTAAACATGGAAGGTGAACAAGAGGTAGGGATCAAAGGTGACATGACCAATGTAATTGATGCACTGTCAGTTCTTGGATAATAGGATCTGTTGGATGGTTACAACATTGACAACGCCTTATGCCTGTAGGACCATAATATGTTAGATTATAACTGTAATGTGATTATTATATTTTGGTTTGTATTGACGATTGATTTCATGTTATATTGAGTTCATGTTATATTTTGGATTATATTGCATAAGTCACAAAATAATAAAGAAGTATCAAGATATATAAGTCTACAAAACAATACATAAGTAAAAAATAATACATAAGTCTGAATTGTACATAAGTCTCATAATTCATCATTAGTTACCGGTCTGCCATGAGGTACCGGTCCACCCTGAGCTACACGTAGTGCTTAAAAGACCTCAACAAAACCATCGTCATCCTCTTCCTCCGCGTGACAATGTAAATAACGATGCAACTTATGTGAAATGAATGATAACATCAGATCTGACGGTCCTTCGTCATAGATAGGAATCATGGTCTGTCTCACCTCCCCCCGAGGTGGTGGTACCAAATGAGGATGTGATACCCTGTAGTACTAATCCAAGTAATTAGACGCCACATCATATGGTGTGGTAGTGAATTCTGCTGAACGAATGATATCCATCACACTCGCATGATATGTAATCCACTCAACATCCACATTAGGAGGTGGAGGGGGTATGTACTGCCTATATTCAAACTGACGCAAACATCTATCAGATAAGTATAGTAGAATTGTGTCATACCATTTCAAGCCACCTCTATACAAGCATATATCATCAAATGGCCGGTGATGTCTATGATCCTCAAAAGGGCATCAAACGACATCAACGGGTGTCAATCCATCCAACACAGACTTGAGCTCATCAACCTTTTGTGCGTCTTGCTTGTACATCCATTTCATCGCCCTAGGAAGTGGACTACCAATACCAACAATTTTAGAAAATCCTCTCTTGCCAATAGTTGGAAAATACTCATGAATCCAACAATGTTACACAACATGAATATTATCAATTAAAATGATTATAATTTAGTTAATATAATTCAAAATAAAATAAAAATAAAATATTTGTACCTGTAGCAAAAAGGCATATCCCCAAGCTGTTTACAAGTATAAAAGGAAGCATCTCCTAGATATCTATAGAGTGTGACAAGTGCAACTTCCCCCAACAATATCTACCACATCCAGGAAAGTCCCTAAATAGTGATAAATACTTGGCCTCTACAAGAGTAGAAGTCTTGTCGGAAAAAATGATGCATCCTACCAACAACATCATATAGGCTCTAGCTGCGTAAAAATTACCTTCAACCAATCCAACCTATAATATGCAATTCTACAACTACAAAACTCTTCACCTGTCTCCTCCAACGAAACACCCAACAGATTAATAGCTAGAGTAATAGAATCAGAATCAGTAAAACCATGTGTAGGGTTACAGAAATCTCCCCTACACGGTATATGAAGAGGACAAAAAACATCATCCAATGTAATGGTCATCTCTCCAAACGACATATGAAAAGACGATGTTTCTGGATGCCATCTCTCCACAAATGCTGATACTAAATTATGATCTATCCTCGATAAACTAGTTCTTTGTAGAGAGGATAAACCAGAATCAGACAACCATCTCTCTATCACCGGTGGGAGACTATGCGAAATCCATCCAATCAATTTGCTACCATGTGCAACAATATTCAATTCTTTCTTCGGAACTCTCTCCTAAAAATAATTCATAATATATGTTATAAAATATAAATAATTAATATTAAATATGACTCAACATAAAATGACAGAGATTAACTTACTTCGCCGAACGACAAATGGCGAGCAACATGGTTTTGATACCTGTCGTACCCCGATTTTGATCCTAAATTTTTTCTTCCCATCAATCGGTCATTTGCATTGAAGGATCTTTTATTCATGTTACAGTTATTTCACTCATGCATGGTTAAAATAATTTTCCACATGTCTTCTGTTCAACTACGCCTTTGATGGCCTTAGAGCAACGTCGAGAAGTGCAACATCTAAGACGTGAGAAATTTTACCAACCAGTGGTCTCAAGGACGGTGAAAAAGCACGCGAGCTTAATATGACTAAGAATGATGGATTTTGTTGGGCTGGAAGAAAATGGACAATTTGGATATACATCAATTTATGGAGAGTTACCCAAGTTTGATTTGAAAAGGAATAAAACTTCATCAGTTTACTCAGCCGCATCAAATAGGCCTTGGGAAACCATACTTTGTGGGTCATCACATGTCTAAACTCTACATTCTAGCTGCTGCATGTGGGCATGGCACTTAATGGTAATTGTTTGTATGCTTATAGCTTAAGCAGCACGAGAGTGGACAACCAATGTACCGGAGAGGACTCCACGCTCTAAAATTTTGTTTTGCCAGTTGCTTAAAGATATATGTTCTTTGGTATCTCTTGGATGAAAATTTCGACAATAACAAATGTGGTTTCTGTGAGTGTGTTTCAGAAAGGTTTAAGCTTGCTTTGTAACAATTTTGGTAGGATTGTGATACTGTGAATGAGTCTAGATAAGTATTTAGAAATGATATGCAATGTATAGTCCATGTAACAGTACTGCGAATTCCAATTTACTCAATTCATCAATTATTGTCTACATTCTTTACAAAAAAAAAAAAAATATAATAATAAAATATAATAAAGAAAGAAGACAGCTGCTCAGACAGGACCATTTCAACCAGGGATTTGATTCGAGGAATTCCGGTGGTGAACCGTCCACTTTTCTCCGTTGTGTTTGGGCTTTGAGAAACAACCTTTGCTTCACATAGCAGTTGGAGTTGCAGAAAAGCTTATCGAAGAACAGCGTAATCGTCAACATGAGAAAGAAGCTTCTCATCTCATGCTCCTCCCTCCGCTCATTTCTCAACGTCACTCCTAACCGGCTCTCACCAAATTACCCTGAACCACCACCTGCACCTGCTGCCGGTACTCCTTCATCAACATGCTTGCAATCGCGTCTCCAACCTGCAACATCACAAGCCTAAACCATGGCATTCCAAATGTAGCAAGCAACAATTCTAGTTCTACAACGCATATCATACATCAAGTTGCAGCAATCAAAAAAAACATGAGCAGGCTATGACAACAACCTGCATTCCAAGCACCCTGCAAAAATCCGCTCTGCAGACAGTTCACCCGTTCATCACCTTGGTTTCCTCTAATTGGAAAACTTCAGCAGTCACCAAAATCACCCATTGCCAAATATGTATCCGCCATTACCAAAGATCCCGTGCCTCCTGTAGTTGCAGACATTATTGGCAAGGTTTAGGCTCAGTTTAATGCAGGAAATGAAGAAAAGAGAAATAGTTTTGGGAAGAAATATCCATACCTCGTGTCTTGAAGTCACGGAGCCAGAAGATGATGATGGAGAAACTGCTCTCATTCATGCTGCACGATAAGGACACTTTGATACTGCAGAAGAGACACTCTCTCGGCTACTAAAATCCAAAGTTGATGCAGATGAAACCGACGAGGTTGAGCTTCAGAATGCGATGGCAAATGTTGTGACATATTTGGTACCATTCAGCGCAACGGTGTCAGAATACACAAATTACAGCAGCAGCAACAGCAAATGATGGTGCATAACCCGAATGGAGATCAAAATCCAGTGCAAGCTGCTGCCATGAGAATTGCATCCCGCAACTGTATGCTTTCAGTTGGTGCACAAGAATCCTGCAATAAATCCATAACAAAATCACAGCAACATCAACCAAATTATGGTCGAAACGGCAACGTTAAAGCAGCAGAAACAATATTCCACAGAATGTCCCATAAAAACACTATCACTTGGACAGCCATGATCAGGGGATTCGCAAAGGATGGAAGAATTGGAAAGGCCATTGAACTGTTTAATATGTTGAAAGAGAAAGATGATTTTGTATGGATAGTTATTATATCCGGTTTTGTGAGTAATGATGAGTTCGAGGAGGCTTTGCGTTGGTATGTTCGGATGAATCAGGAAGGGTGCGGGCCAAATCCTGTAACTATTAGTAGTTCTTTTGCTTCTTCGGCTGCTTTGGCGGCACTGAATGAAGGGCTTCAGATTCATTCCCATGTTCTGAAGATGAACCTGGAACATGATCTTTCGATACAAAATTCTCTTATATCATTCTATGCCAAGTGTGGAAACGTAACCGATGCCTACAAGATCTTCATAAACGTCGACGAACCAAATGTTGTCTCCTGTAACTCAGTTGTCAATGGCTTTGCACAAAATGGCTTTGGCGAAGAAGCTCTCGATATTTATAAAAGAATGCAGAATGAAAGCCTTGAACATAACCATGTTACTTTCCTTGCGGTTCTTTCAGCATGTACTCATGCAGGACTGATTGAAGAAGAGGGATGGAATTTATTTAACACCACAGAATCAAACCAGCGCTCACCAATTACTGCAGTAAACAAAAATAATTACTGGGTCGGTTAAATTCAAAAGGAATTCCCAAATTAGCATCAAGACAAAGCCAGAAGGAAAAGCATATGTTCAGATTACCTTTCCGAGTCCAATGATCAAACAGGGCAATCATCTCTGAGCATCAAAAAGCAATACTGAAAGCTTTCTCCATTGAACACCAAATGCACCTTGTAACCCTAATCTGTGGCATAAATAGAAGAGAGTGAATCAAAGAGGAGGGGGCGAACACGAAAAATTGACACAAAACCCTAATCAGAGAGAAAGACGGAAGTGGAGGCGGAAAAGCTACCAAGCAAAAAACCCTAAATTCCCAAATCAAAGAAAAGGACCGATTGAAAGGAGTGAAAGGAGGGAGACTCATTACCTGAGCTGTCGTTGTAACACCCCAATTAAACTAAGCTAATTATTTAATTTAAATTAATATTTTATTTATTAATTTAATTGAATAATTTGAAGTTTGGATTATTATTATTTTATTATTATTTTGGAATAATAATTATTGGGATAATTATTTATTGGAATAATATATAAGTTGGAATTTAGAAAAATCCCATTTTTTGGTAAAAAGGTTAATTTCACGTGAAAAGGGAAAAGAGGCAGAAAGGGCAAAAAGCAAAAGAACGAAGGTTGAAGGAAGGAGAAGCTTGGAGCTCGGAAGCTGCCGGATTAACTCAGGTAAGGGGGGTTTATCATCGATTAAAGGGTATTATATGATAATATGTACTGGGTAGTAATAACCATTGGTAGTACCTCTGATTAGATTGATGAATCTGTGAAATATTGGATGAATGAAATTGAATGATAAGTGAAAAGAATTCGTAGGAATTAGAAGAGATAATGTTAGGATTGGTGAAGATGAATAGGATATGATTCGTGTAGATGATATGGACGATTATTTTGTGCAATTTGGACTGTAGAAGGTTGGATCGGATAGGTTTCGTAACAGAGAAAGCCATAGCAGATCTGAGAGTTCTGGTTTCTGGTCATACGCGTATGGCACTAGGCAATACGCGTATGAGCTGGCTGGTACGCGTATGGAGGAAGCCTTACGCGTATGGGAGAAAAAGATGATATTTTGAACGTAAATTGGTCTCTGTTGGTACGCGTAAGGGGAGATTGTTACGCGTAGCATACGCGTATGGGATAGGTGATACGCGTATGAGTTGGGCGAGGAAATGCGCAATACGCGTATGAGAGTGGGCATTACGCGTATGGGTTTGGCCAGGTTTGGGCAATACGCGTATGGCAGAGGCAATACGCGTATGGGCAGAATTGTGATTTTTCTGTGCTACTGTTGTGCAGTTTTTGGTTGTTTAGGCTGAGTAATGCGACTTAGCTGAGGCATGATGTGATAGGGATCATTTCCCGTTGTTTTGAGTAGTATAGGTATTAGTAGAGTGAGCTAATACTGTGTTTGATTATGTGGCATGATATGATATGCTTTTGTGATAAAACGTGTTAATGATGGTGTTGGTATGCATGATGCTGTGATTGTATCAGTTGTGTATGCATTTGTGAATAGACTGTTTTGTGGCTAGAGTGTGAGCATGTGTCTATTCTGAATTGTTGTGATGTTGCAATTGCTAGGTGATTAGCTTACACATTGTGGCCCATTTGGGGTGGTAGCTAATTCCCATGGTGAGGAATTAGTGAGTTTAGTAATCATTGGACTGTTGTTGATTGTTTGCATGCTAGGTGAGTAGCGTGCATTTCATGGCCCATTTGGGGTGGTAGCTAATTCCCATGGTGAGGAATTAGTGAGTGAGTCACTATGTCTCAAATGAGTGGGACTAGTGAGCTTGGTAGCCGTGCCTGGATTTGGACGGTGAGGTTGAACTATATGTTCACAAATAGTCGGTACCGCATGCATAGAGTCTCATTGCATAATAAATGTATGGCATATAATATGAATGGATGTATTCCAGTATTATATGTGTGTTGTGTGTGGTGTTGTTGATGTTGAGTATGGTTGAGATGATATATATGCTATATGTTATTGTTGAATATGATGTTTGAACGGATACTGTCGTTGCTGAGTGTGTAGTCTGGTTAGGGTGAATTAATGTGTTAATTACTAAGCATTACATGTTGTTCTATAATGCTTGTTATATTGATTGAGGAACTCACCCTTACACCTATTTTTCAGGTAACGAGAAATGAGTTGAGTAGAAGCTAATGCTTGGAGTTTAGAGTAGTTCTTATGGGTCATGCTCTGATAGATGTAACATCGGGAGGGGATGTCTTAATTGATTTGATATTGGTTGTTGATGATTTACATGTATTGTGTTACATGTTTTACATGGAGTTGAATTTTATTCCGCTGCGAATTATGCAAAGAACCTTATTTTGATTAAATAAATGAGCATGACAGGATATTTTAATGATTTTTGTGAAATGATTGTGTGACACCCTTCGGGGCATAATTACTCTGATGAATATATTGTTATTTTAATTATAATAATTTGGGGTATTTAGAAGGGTGTTACATTAGTGGTATCAGAGCATAGTCGGTCGAGTCGAGTCACAATTATTCTGTTCCCTGTACGGGATAGGTGTTGTGTAACCCTATCAGTACTTATTGTTTTAGTTTGTTTGGGTTTTCAGAATATAGATGGCTGGAAGAGGTAAAGATGATGCTGCAATTGCTGAGGCTCTGGGTATGCTAGCTGGAGTACTTGGAGGAAATCCGAATGTTGTGGGAATGGGAGCTGCTCGTCAACTGAGTGAGTTCCAGAAGAACAACCCTCCAATGTTCAAGGGAGCATACGATCCAGATGGTGCTCAGAAGTGGTTGAAGGAGATTGAGAGGATCTTCAGAGTAACTGAGTGTGCTGATAACCAGAAGGTCAGGTTCGGTACACATATGCTGTCGGAGGAAGCTGATGATTGGTGGGTTGCTACCCGCACTGAGTTGGAAAATGCTGGAGATGCTGAGATTTCTTGGGCTGTGTTCAGAGAGAGATTTCTGAGGAAGTATTTTCCCGAGGATGTCAGAGGAAAGAAGGAGATAGAGTTCTTGGAATTGAAGCAGGGTAACAGGTCCGTTACGGAGTATGCTGCTAAGTTCACAGAGCTGTCGAAGTATTATACTCCCTATGCTGAGGCTGCTGGGGAATTTTCCAAATGTGTGAAGTTTGAGAACGGGTTGCGTCCCGAGATCAAGCAGGCGATTGGGTATCAAAGGATTAGAGTGTTTTCTGATTTGGTTGACTGTTGCAGGATTTTCGAACAGGATTCCAAGGCTAGAGCAGAGAGCTATCAGCAAAGGGTTGATAGGAAAGGTAAGAGTCAGAATGACCGTGGAAAACCGTATGCAGCTGGCAAAGGTTTTCAGAGACAGAGTGGGATGAAGAGGCCTAGTGGGGGAGACTCTAGTGCTCCTGCTAAGTGTTACAGATGTGGTCAGGCTGGACATCGTATCCATGAGTGTACCAGTAATGAGAAGAAATGTTTCAAGTGTGGAAAAGGTGGTCATTTAGCTGCAGATTGCCGGTTGAAGACTGTGACTTGTTTCAACTGTGGAGAGTTGGGTCATATCAGTCCACAGTGTCCTAAGCCGAAGAAAGAGAATCAGTCAGGAGGCAAGGTCTTTGCTTTATCAGGTTCCGAGACTTCTGCAGATGATCGTTTGATCTGAGGTACGTGTTATATTAATGGCTTTCCTCTTGTAGCTATTATTGACACCGGTGCGACTCATTCCTTTATATCTTTGGATTGTGCTGTGAAACTTAAGTTAGAGATATCTAAGATGCTTGGAAGTATGGTGATTGATACTCCTGCGAAGGGTTCAGTAACTACTACTTCAGTTTGTCTAAGTTGTCCCTTGAGTATTTTTGGTAGAGACTTTGGGATAGACCTGGTGTGTCTTCCACTAGTGCAGATTGATGTTATTCTGGGTATGAACTGGTTGGTGTTTAACCGAGTTTCTATCAACTGTTTTGATAAGACAGTGATATTCCCTGAGATTGAGGAAGGAAAGAGTTTGTTTCTATCAGCAAGGCAGGTGAATGAGGAAGTGGCAGATGGGGCGGAGTTGTTTATGTTATTAGCGACTTTGGAGGCTAAAGATAAACTGATGATTGGCGATCTAGCTGTGGTGTGTGATTTTCCTGATGTGTTTCCGGAAGAAGTGAACGAATTGCCGCCAGAGCGTGAAGTTGAGTTCTCGATTGATTTGGTACCTGGTACTAGACCGATATCGATGGCTCCGTACCGTATGTCTGCTGTTGAGTTAGCCGAATTGAAGAGTCAGTTGGAAGATCTGTTGGATAAGAAATTTATTCGTCTGAGTGTGTCACCGTGGGGTGCACCAGTGTTGTTGGTTAAGAAGAAAGAAGGTACTATGAGGTTGTGTGTGGACTACAGGCAACTGAATAAAGTGACGATCAAGAATCGGTATCCTTTACCGAGGATTGATGATTTGATGGATCAGTTGGTTGGTGCAAGTGTGTTCAGCAAGATAGACTTGAGATCTGGGTATCATCAGATACGTGTGAAAACTGAAGATATTCAGAAGACTGCTTTCAGAACAAGGTATGGACATTATGAGTATTCTGTGATGCCTTTTGGTGTGACTAATGCACCTGGAGTATTTATGGAGTATATGAATAGGATTTTCCATCCGTACCTAGATCAGTTTGTTGTGGTGTTTATTGATGACATTTTGGTGTATTCGAAATCTGAAGAAGAGCATGCCGAGCATTTGAGAGTGGTGTTGAAAGTTCTCCGAGAAAAGAAGTTATTTGCTAAACTGTCTAAGTGTGAATTTTGGTTAGAAGAAATTAGTTTTCTTGGTCATGTGATTTCAAGAGGTGGTGTGGCTGTTGATCCTTCTAAGATAGAAGCGGTATCTAAGTGGGAAGCTCCGAAGTCAGTTTCTGAGATAAGGAGTTTTCTTGGACTTGCAGGTTATTATAGGAAGTTCATTGAGGGATTTTCTAAGTTGGCGTTACCGTTGACGATGTTGACTAGAAAGGGGCAAGCGTTTGTTTGGGACTCAAAATGTGAAGAAGGTTTCCAAGAGTTAAAGAGAAGGTTGACTACTGCTCCTATTCTGATATTACCGAGTTCGTCGGAACCATTTAAGGTTTTCTGTGATGCTTCATTGTTGGGTTTAGGTGGTGTGTTGATGCAGAATAAGCAGGTTATAGCTTATGCTTCGAGACAACTAAGGGTTCATGAGAGGAACTATCCGACACATGATTTAGAGTTGGCAGCTGTGGTATTTGTTCTGAAGTTGTGGAGGCATTACTTGTACGGGTCAAGATTTGAAGTTTTCAGTGACCATAAGAGTTTAAAGTATTTGTTTGATCAGAAAGAGCTGAATATGAGACAGAGGAGATGGTTAGAGTTTCTGAAGGATTATGACTTTGGTTTGAATTACCATCCGGGTAAAGCAAATGTAGTAGCTGATGCATTGAGTCGGAAATCATTGCATATGTCTATGTTAATGGTTAAGGAATTGGATTTAATTGAGCAGTTTAGAGACTTGAGTTTGGTGTGTGAGAGTACTCACAATAATGTTAAATTGGGAATGCTGAAGTTAACAAGTGGTATTCTGGATGAGATCAGAGAGGGTCAGAAATCCGATATGCTTTTGGTTGATAAGTTGACTTTAGTGAATCAAGGTCAAGGTGGTGAATTCAGAGTTGATGAGAATGGTGTTTTGAAATTTGGTAGTCGGGTGTGTATTCCGGATGTTACTGAGCTTAAGAAGAGTATTCTTGAAGAAGGACATCGTAGTGGTTTGAGTATTCATCCTGGAGCTACGAAAATGTATCATGATTTGAAAAAGTTGTTTTGGTGGCCGGGAATGAAGAAAGAAATTGCGAGTTTTGTTTATTCCTGTTTGACTTGTCAGAAGTCAAAGATTGAGCATCAGAAGCCGTCTGGGCTAATGCAACCGTTGGCTATTCCAGAGTGGAAGTGGGATAGTATCAGTATGGATTTTGTTTCTGGTTTGCCGAGGACAAGTAAGAATTTTGAGGCTATTTGGGTGATTGTTGACAGATTGACAAAGTCGGCTCATTTCATTCCGATCAGAATGGATTATCCGTTAGAGAGGCTAGCCGAGTTGTATATTGAGAAGATTGTAAGTTTGCATGGTATTCCGTCGAGTATTGTTTCGGACAGAGATCCTAGATTTACATCGAAGTTCTGGGAAGGTTTGCAGAGGGCTTTGGGAACTAAGCTGAGATTGAGTTCTGCATATCATCCGCAGACTGATGGTCAGACTGAGAGGACGATTCAGTCATTAGAGGATCTTTTGAGAGCTTGTGTTTTGGAAAAAAGAGGTGCTTGGGATTGTTATTTGCCTTTGATTGAGTTTACCTACAACAATAGTTTTCATTCGAGCATTGGTATGGCACCGTTTGAAGCTTTGTATGGTAGGAGATGTCGGACACCGTTATGTTGGTATGAGTCCGGTGAGAGTGATGTGGTTGGACCGGAGATTGTTCAACAAACTACGGAAAAGATTAAGATGATTCAGGAGAAGATGAGAATTGCTCAGAGTCGTCAGAAGAGTTATCATGATAAGAGGAGGAAGTCCCTTGAGTTCCAAGAGGGAGATCATGTGTTTCTTCGTGTTACTCCGATAACGGGTGTTGGTCGGGCTTTGAAGTCGAAGAAGTTGACACCTCGATTTATTGGTCCTTATCAGATTTTGGAGAGGATAGGAGAGGTAGCCTATCGTATCGCTTTACCGCCGTCGCTTGCGAATTTGCATGAGGTTTTTCATGTGTCTCAGTTGAGGAGGTACATTCATGATCCGTCACATGTAGTCCAAGTAGATGATGTACAGGTGAGAGATAACCTGACTGTTGAAACATCACCTATGAGGATCGAGGATCGAGAATTGAAGCAATTGCGGGGTAAAGAGATCGCCTTGGTGAAGGTAGCTTGGGGAGGACCAGCAGGTGGCAATGTGACTTGGGAACTTGAGAGTCAGATGAAGGAGTCTTATCCGGAGCTGTTCGCTTGAGGTACGTTTTCGAGGACGAAAACTCTTTTAGTGGGGGAGAGTTGTAACACCCCAATTAAACTAAGCTAATTATTTAATTTAAATTAATATTTTATTTATTAATTTAATTGAATAATTTGAAGTTTGGATTATTATTATTTTATTATTATTTTGGAATAATAATTATTGGGATAATTATTTATTGGAATAATATATAAGTTGGAATTTAGAAAAATCCCATTTTTTGGTAAAAAGGTTAATTTCACGTGAAAAGGGAAAAGAGGCAGAAAGGGCAAAAAGCAAAAGAACGAAGGTTGAAGGAAGGAGAAGCTTGGAGCTCGGAAGCTGCCGGATTAACTCAGGTAAGGGGGGTTTATCATCGATTAAAGGGTATTATATGATAATATGTACTGGGTAGTAATAACCATTGGTAGTACCTCTGATTAGATTGATGAATCTGTGAAATATTGGATGAATGAAATTGAATGATAAGTGAAAAGAATTCGTAGGAATTAGAAGAGATAATGTTAGGATTGGTGAAGATGAATAGGATATGATTCGTGTAGATGATATGGACGATTATTTTGTGCAATTTGGACTGTAGAAGGTTGGATCGGATAGGTTTCGTAACAGAGAAAGCCATAGCAGATCTGAGAGTTCTGGTTTCTGGTCATACGCGTATGGCACTAGGCAATACGCGTATGAGCTGGCTGGTACGCGTATGGAGGAAGCCTTACGCGTATGGGAGAAAAAGATGATATTTTGAACGTAAATTGGTCTCTGTTGGTACGCGTAAGGGGAGATTGTTACGCGTAGCATACGCGTATGGGATAGGTGATACGCGTATGAGTTGGGCGAGGAAATGCGCAATACGCGTATGAGAGTGGGCATTACGCGTATGGGTTTGGCCAGGTTTGGGCAATACGCGTATGGCAGAGGCAATACGCGTATGGGCAGAATTGTGATTTTTCTGTGCTACTGTTGTGCAGTTTTTGGTTGTTTAGGCTGAGTAATGCGACTTAGCTGAGGCATGATGTGATAGGGATCATTTCCCGTTGTTTTGAGTAGTATAGGTATTAGTAGAGTGAGCTAATACTGTGTTTGATTATGTGGCATGATATGATATGCTTTTGTGATAAAACGTGTTAATGATGGTGTTGGTATGCATGATGCTGTGATTGTATCAGTTGTGTATGCATTTGTGAATAGACTGTTTTGTGGCTAGAGTGTGAGCATGTGTCTATTCTGAATTGTTGTGATGTTGCAATTGCTAGGTGATTAGCTTACACATTGTGGCCCATTTGGGGTGGTAGCTAATTCCCATGGTGAGGAATTAGTGAGTTTAGTAATCATTGGACTGTTGTTGATTGTTTGCATGCTAGGTGAGTAGCGTGCATTTCATGGCCCATTTGGGGTGGTAGCTAATTCCCATGGTGAGGAATTAGTGAGTGAGTCACTATGTCTCAAATGAGTGGGACTAGTGAGCTTGGTAGCCGTGCCTGGATTTGGACGGTGAGGTTGAACTATATGTTCACAAATAGTCGGTACCGCATGCATAGAGTCTCATTGCATAATAAATGTATGGCATATAATATGAATGGATATATTCCAGTATTATATGTGTGTTGTGTGTGGTGTTGTTGATGTTGAGTATGGTTGAGATGATATATATGCTATATGTTATTGTTGAATATGATGTTTGAACGGATACTGTCGTTGCTGAGTGTGTAGTCTGGTTAGGGTGAATTAATGTGTTAATTACTAAGCATTACATGTTGTTCTATAATGCTTGTTATATTGATTGAGGAACTCACCCTTACACCTATTTTTCAGGTAACGAGAAATGAGTTGAGTAGAAGCTAATGCTTGGAGTTTAGAGTAGTTCTTATGGGTCATGCTCTGATAGATGTAACATCGGGAGGGGATGTCTTAATTGATTTGATATTGGTTGTTGATGATTTACATGTATTGTGTTACATGTTTTACATGGAGTTGAATTTTATTCCGCTGCGAATTATGCAAAGAACCTTATTTTGATTAAATAAATGAGCATGACAGGATATTTTAATGATTTTTGTGAAATAATTGTGTGACACCCTTCGGGGCATAATTACTCTGATGAATATATTGTTATTTTAATTATAATAATTTGGGGTATTTAGAAGGGTGTTACAGTCGTTGCCGTCGGAGGTTCGAAGGTGAGCTCTTTTGTTTTGTTCAGCCATTTTTTTGTCGTACGCGAGAGAGGGGTTTTTGGTGAGAAGAAGAGATTGAGAGCGAAGAGGAGATTGAGAGCGAGTTCGCGAGAGAGTGAGACGCAGGGAAGCAGAGAGGGTATCGCGAGAGAGAGATGTGAGATTGAGGGCATCTTGTGATTACAGTGTTTTTTTCTTCTTTCTTTTTTTATTCCCTTTTATTTATTCCATTTTTACTTATTTAGTTAGTAAGAACAACTTGGAAATAATTAGTTTTTTTCTATGTTTAAACTTCTTAGATCTTCATTTAATAGTATTTTCATTTACTAGGGTATTAATATAGCTTTTTAGTATTCCCAATCAATCAGCATCTCAAACCCAACAGCCATGCGGCTGGGTTTAACTACCAGTAGACCAATAGTCTTCTTTTTATTTTAGTTTTTATTTTAATCCTTTTTTTAATTTATTCTAGTTTATATATTTAGGTTAGTCTTAAAATAACAATTAGTTGGTAGGTGGCCTGGTGGAGAGGAGTGATTTCTAGATCTTTAGTGTAGTGGGTTTGATACTCTTAGGTGTAGTTTTTCATTCTTTTAATATTTCTTTTATATTTATGCTTTACTATTTCTCTTTTTTATTATTATTCTCTGTTTAATACTATGATTTGTTTTTCTCTTTTAATTGCATCATGCATTCGAAACCATTTTAAAAAAAATCATACTTTTCTCGATTTAATATCGAGCCATTTTTCACACCCTTGTAAGTCGATTGCTTTTTTAAGCATCGCCATCAACCTCACATAGCTTACTCTTGGGCTTTCTTACAATGAGCCGGTTCTCTTGCACCTACACTCATGCATTATTTGTTTGGGCCCGATTTTATTTATTTCATGATTGTGTAACCCCCATTTGACAAATGTACCCCACTCCCCCCGATGTGTAATAATCTGGTACTATTTTATTTCTTTATTGTTTGACTGTGTAGTTAGATATTAACACAAGAATAAAATCAACAAATTTCAAAATACAAAAATATGACTCGATCCAACGTCGAGTATTTTCTCAATAAACGAACCAACTCATTTCTCCCTCCTATTCCATCCCATTTCAAAACTTCATCAAATGCTTGATCCAACGTCAAGCCATTTTTCATAATAAAAACTCAAAAATATTAATTCATATTCAAGACCTTTTCAATAAAGATGGAAATGGAACGTGGTGTATACCGCGCACTCCTGAGGTTAGGATTCGAGACGTATGCCTCGCCGATCTTAACTCTCGCCATCATCCAAATTTGTCCACTTTGTTTCCTCTCAAACAATTATCCAAATCTTTCTCAATCGTTCATCAAATACTTGATCTAGGTCAAGTCATTTTCACAACCAAGATTCAAAATACCTAATTATTATTTAACACTTTTTCAATAAAGGTGGAAATGGAACATGATGTATATCATGCACTCCTGAGGTTAAGATTCGAGACGTATGCCTCGCCAATCTTAACTCTCGCCATCGTCTAAAATTGTCAATGTGGTTTCGTCAAACCTTTTTCTCAATCAAATCTAAGATACCTAAATCTTATTTAATACTTTTTCAATAAAGGTGGAAATGGAACATGGTGTATACCATGCACTCCTGAGGTTAATATTCGAGACGTATGCCTCGCCAATCTTAACTCTCGCCATCATCTAAAATTGTCAATGCGGTTTCTTCAAACCCTTCTCAATCAAATTCCAAAATACTTAATTCCTATTTTAACTTTTTTCAATAAAGATGGAAATGGAACATGGTGTATACCATGCACTCCTGAGGCTAGGATTCGAGATGTATATCTCGCTCATCCAAGTTCTCGCCATCACTCAAAATACGTCCAACCAATCAAACTTTTTCTCGCCGCCGTGCGATTAGTAAAAAACTTTTTAAAATAAAAGATATATTGTCTTAAGAGATACAAAACAATGTTTCGGCCACGATTGTTGAGTAGAGATAAATGACGCTTTTCCGAATGTAGATTTATAAATCCGTTCGATGTGTGGTATGCGTCCACTCCTCATCTGTTTTGGGTAAAACAATGTTTTAGTCGATTAATACAATATAGCTTTCGCTAAAATCGACCAACAAACAAACATTTTTCTACCCAGAACTACGTAAGCCTTGATTTCTCTTTTGAGATACGTAGGAGCAGGATTTTTAAATCTTGTCAGGCCCACTAATAAAAAACTTAGGTTTAGCCCTTCGTTAAAAAATCCAAAAACATTTCTTCTCTCTTCTATTCTTTCTTTCCCACTTAAACAACTGAAAAGCCTAACATTTCAAACTAACATTAACGCACACGACTGACCTAATGGTTCCCGTTGAGTACAACGGACGTGAGGGGTGCTAATACCTTCCCCTTGCGTAATCGACTCCCGAACCCGGATATTGGTTGCGATGACCATATCTTATCCTTTCTTTTGTCTTGGGTTTTATCGATATTTCCCCTTTCCTTTTTAGGAATAAATAAAGTTCGGTGGCGACTCTGTTCAGTCCATCATTGCGAGCGTGCGATTGCGCTTCGCTTTGAAGTCGTATCCCCATTTTTTTCGAGGTGCGACAGATGGCGACTCTGCTGGGGACTCTTCAACCCCTAAGCGAGTCAAGCCTAGTTAGGACGTCTGTGTGCCTTTGTTTGTTTAATTGTGTGGCTTTTCCTTATTTATGGCTTTTAATATCTTTATTGTTATATTGATATCTGTTGTATATTGGTTCTATTGTGGTTGATGGTACTTGGGTATTTGATTGCAAACCATGTGTGAAAGACTCTACACCCGAGTCTAAAGTGAAAAACATAAGATAGGACGATGGTTGAGTAGTACGGACTCCCGAGGTGAATACTTCGTAAGGGTCGGTATGAGAACCTCACTTAGAGTAGATTCTTTTGTAAATATTGTCGCCCGAGGCGTATGCCTCGTAAGCGCCGATGTTTCAAAGGGGTCCATGACTCTAAGGACCTTTTAGAACATTAAACCTTTGGCCAACTAGAAATGATGGTTACGTAGTATGGATTCCCGAGGTGAATACTTCGTAAGGATCGATACGAGAACCTCGCTCAGAATAGATTCCCTAGATGGAGTTGATGACCGGAAAGTATTTTCCGTAAGCGTCAAACAGTCTTTTGAATCCATGACTCTGAGTACCCTGTCTAGAACCCAGTCGATGGTTGCGTAGTACGGACTCGCGAGGTGTATACTTCGTAAGGGTCGGTACGAGAACCTCACCCAGAATAGATTCCCTCGATGGAGTTGACGACCGGGAAGTATTTCCTGTAAGCGTCAAACATTCTTGTGAATCAATGACTCTGGGAATCCTTTGTAACAAAACCTTAGATCTTACCCGGTGAGAACCTATTCTTGGAAAACAATCAGATTCATCAGTACCTCGGACTTTTGAACCCGTGTATGAAAAGAAAAAAACAAATGTGCATGGCTTGCATTGCATTCATTCGCATTCCATTGCATTTGCATCGCATCATAATGCATGTCATTCTCCAGACGAAATACCAAAAAAACTCATCCATCTTTTGTCCGTGAAGCAAAGTGATTCTCAACACGCGTTTAGAACAAAGAACCATGTCTCAGGAGATGATGGACGAGCTAAGGAAAAGCCAAGAAGCACTGAAGGAGGAACTTAATCTTTTGAAGATCCAAATGAGATGGGTCTTGGAAACCCTGCAAGTCTTGTTGGGAAGAGAGGGTCACCCAATATACGCTGCTGCAACAAAGAGAGCTACTACGCCACATCCATCTGGTGTTACCCCAGGTCAAGGGAAACTCTATGTGGCAACCCCTCATTTACCAATATATAGACCTCCCTCAAGACGTCATCAGCAACATCCTCTGGCCATTCCTCCTCAAAATCACCGAAGTCAGGTTCAAAACAAAAATCAGAATCAGAGCAAGAAGAACCAGGATCACAATGACTCGATTCCGGTACCATATAGCAAGCTCTACCCGCTACTGATCCAGAATGCTTTGGTGACCCCTCGAGCTCTCACGCTTGTGTCACCATACCTACCATGGTACAATCCAAATGCAACGTGTGAATTCCATAAAGGGGCATTGGGACATAACCTAGATTCTTGTTGTGCGCTAAAAGCCTTGGTACGAGGACTGATTAACAAGAAGAGTTTAGTCTTTGAAGAAGATCACCCGAAGATCAAGTGCGAATACCATACTGGAACAATGGGGCACTCCATCGAGGAATGCAAGAGTTTTAAGCTCAAGCTGCAAGGATTGATTAACATAGGGTCACTAACACTCAAGGAGGAAGGCTCAAGTACATATACCTTGATTTCTGGGCCAGGTAATGAGAAAGGGAAAGGACCCTTGAAAACCCTCAAGGTTTTGTTCCACAAGGAAGATGTCAGGGATGTGGCTAATGAGCTATCATTGTTTCCTGGTAAGAGCATTGAGATACCGCCTTGGATTTCCAATGTCACGACCCATACCAATGAAAGAAAAGGAGAAGTGAGTAGTGGATTCAAGAAGGTTCCGTTCAACGATGAGATTGAAGGAAAAGAATTTGAAGATCATCATGTCAAAAAGCTGGTTGATCCCAACCTTCAAGTTTGAAGAAGTCAATTCCCTAAAGCTGACAATCATTTGGCTGTTTCAGCATTTCTTTTGTAGTTTCCTTGCATGTTGACTGTTATTTGCTTCTTAAGCATTGTTGTTTTCTTTGAATTGGTAGGATTAATGAAATGTTTATGCATCTTTTGAATTGATCCATTCGTATTCACTCGTTTTTCATTTATGTAAAAAAAACAAAATACTCCTCTCATTCACTTTTGTTTATCAAACTGTTGTGTTAACAAAGATTGGAGGGAGGATGATGAAAACGAAACACCTGAAATTATTGTGGTATGCTTTTGAGTAAAACCTTGTCGATGATGTAAGGCATTGTTTCAAATCCCCAAACACTGGAGTGATAAGGATGTTAATCCCTAGACAACCACTTTGAGCCTAGAAGTTGGTGTTTATTTCGGATCTAAAACCCTTAATTTTAACCTGGGGCAGGGTAGTTATGTTCAGTGAGTTTGATCGTGCATTCGATCTTTCAAAAAAATCATCCATATGTACACCCTCCAATTAGGTTCAACCACATGTTATCCTTCGCGCACATGTTGAAGTGTCGAAGAAGCTAAGAAAAGCTAAAATTAGTGTTGGTTGATCCTTATCCACCAATAATGTGGCAGTCAATACCTTAAAAAAATAAAATAAAAAAGGCCCGCTAAGTCAAAAACCACAAAATGACTTAGGCAAAAGTTAGGGCATCCCGATGGACCGAAAGCTTCAAAGAAGCGGTCCAGGCAAAATTAGGGATAAAATAAATCAATCAAAAGAGGTCATTAAATCCTCGACAAAAACAAAAATAAGGTGACTGCCATTTCAAGAAAATTCGTCTTGAATCCTCATCACACCTTCGAACCTTCTTGGAAGTCGAATGCGTGTATTGAATTAACTGAATATAGGAACTGGAGATCATCAAGAAGAAGGGGTGGGTAAAAACAAATTTTGAGCCTTATATCCTTTTGTTTCAAGAAACCGCGAACCAGACCACGTTACAACCCTTAAAAGACCTAATTGAGGCAGGGTTTATTTTGAAAGCATACTACAACAAAGTTGTGTTAACCTGACTCCAGACGATTTTTGTTAATCATTTGATGACACCAACTTGCGTACTGTGAGTGACTAGATCATCATTGTGTTCTTATCATTGACCCGTTCACTGTATTTCACCCGTTCATATCAATAAATTTTGATTTCAAATTTTTGCATAAACATTGAATTAAAATTACCATTTTCAAGTGAACAATCTTAGTTGCGATTCAACACTTAGCATCAAAGAAATTCAATACACAGTTGAGGAACTTGATGGAGTGAAAGAAGTCTAGTCAAGGGCAAATCACCTTGAGCATCAGTTAATTCGAGCTAGTCACCCTAAGGGTCATCTAGCCAAGAGTAATCTGCTTCAAGAATCAGACTGGGGCAAACCACCTCAGAGCTCGGTAAGTCCAACTATCCAAAGGACAATCAACCAAGAGTCTGCCATTCCGACATTTGGTTAGCCAAGTTCAGACCATTGCAAGTTTCAAACACTTAGGGCAAGCCATCTCGAGGTAGTCTCATGGCAAGTGGTTTCCAAACTCACTTTCAAGGTGAACATTTCCAAAGACCCAACAAATTGGGGCGAGATGAGCCACAGAGGGGCAGAACCTCTTTCTTCGTGCTTTCAAACTGCTCAAACAAATTCTGCCATACGTCAACAACTATTGAGTTTAAGACGAGTGCCCGAAAACTATGCTAGCACGATTCGTTGATCCTTAAAAAGGATCTCATTGGCTAAGTTGTGGCTATCAAGCTGGATAGAATTCTCCTTTGACAACATCTATCACAAATATTTGGTTGAGTTCTCGGTGTTGAGGAATCATGAGCTTCCATAAAAAGCCTTTACCAACTCCCAGTCCACTCAGGTGTCAGCATTCTCATAGCATGATCATTCATATATCATGCATAAAAGAATACAAATCATGCATGGCCGAAATGTACTTCGTGCTCATTTTGCATTGACCCAGGTCTTGTTGTTGATCCTATATCCTTTGACCTTTGATTCCAGTCTGTATTTGGTGCCCTTAAACCCACATCCGGTTTTCGCAGTCATTTTCAAGTCCAACCCAGTTGGCACCTATTAGAAAATTTTCCATTTAGGTTCGTTCTCTGTTTGGATTATCCGATGAATTTCCGGATTACTCCTTGGTGTATCGATGTATTTCCACGACTTGTCTGATGTATTTCCAGATGTTTCACCATCTATCTGAGGTGTTCTTTGATGTGTCTATATTCTGATGTATTTCCAGAATTTCCTTGATATATTAACAGATGTGTCTGTATTCTGTTGTATTTCCGGAATATCACTTGTAATTCTGATGCATTTCCAGAATTTGTTTCTTTTACTCTCTAATGAATTCCCAGACATGTCACTTTTATTCTGATGAAGTTCCAGAACCCCTATGTCATTCCCTGGAATTATTTCAAGACTCATTGGTGTCTCCTAAAAATCAGTTGTTGCTAGGCATTATTCCAAGCTCAGTTGTTACTAGAACTCATTTCAAAGTCCAATTGTTGTTGGCAAAGTCCGTTAGAAGCTGGTTGTAGTCCATTGCTTACGGTCCGAGTCCAATTGTTTTTATTCCGGGGTCCGGTCATGCTTGAACCTACTCTGAAGATTCTTTGTTCAATCCTATTCAGGTCATGTATGAACCTGTCATTGAACCTTTTTATTCCGGGGTCCGGTCATGCTTGAACCTACTCTGAAGATTCTTTGTTCAATCCTATTCAGGTCATGTATGAACCTGTCATTGAACCTTTTTATTCCGGGGTCCGGTCATGCTTGAACCTACTCTGAAGATTCTTTGTTCAATCCTATTCAGGTCATGTACGAACCTGTCATTGAACCTTTTTATTCCGGGGTCCGTTCATGCTTGAACCTACTCTGAAGATTCTTTGTTCAATCCTATTCAGGTCATGAATGAACCTGTTATTGAACCTTTTTATTCCGGGGTCCGGTCATGCTTGAACCTACTCTGAAGATTCTTTGTTCAATCCTATTCAGGTCATGTACGAACCTGTCATTGAACCTTTTTATTCCGGGGTCCGTTCATGCTTGAACCTACTCTGAAGATTCTTTGTTCAATCCTATTCAGGTCATGTATAAACCTGTTATTGAACCTTTTTATTCCGGGGTCGGGTCATACTTGAACCTACTCTGAAGATTCTTTGTTCAATCCTATTCAGGTCATGTACGAACCTGTCATTGAACCTTTTTATTCCGGGGTCCGTTCATGCTTGAACCTACTCTGAAGATTCTTTGTTCAATCCTATTCAGGTCATGTACGAACCTGTCATTGAACCTTTTTATTCCGGGGTCCGTTCATACTTGAACCTGCTCTGAAGATTCTTTGTTCAATCCTATTCAGGTCATGTATGAACCTGTTGTTGAACCCCCTATTCCGGTATCAGGTCATACATAAACCTGCTCTGAAGAGTTTTCCTCCATGATTATTCCCCAGCATTGTAAGGTCATATATGAACCTTTTGTTGTGTTTTATTCCAGTATTGTCAGGTCATATCTGAACCTGTTGTTCCGTTTTCTTCCTTATTCGGGTTTAGTAAGTCATGTGTGAACTTACTACCGAAACCTCTTGTATCCCAAGTGTCGTTTATCAAATCTCACTTTGAATACTCCCCAGTGTGTGCCTGATTCTCCAAGCAGGACTGTCTCCCCAGCAAGTTGTTTCTTACCATTTGTTTGCCTTCCTGTGGATCATCAGTATTCCCCACAGTTTTGGTCTGTCTAGTAGCATCTCCTGTTAAGGGTCCATCATATCCCTAGCAGATAAAATTACAAAAAAAAAAAAAAAAAAAAAAAAAATCATGCATCCATGCATATCATGGCATATCATATCATATCACATCATGTCATAGGAATTCAGGATCAAAATCCGGGTCTTCTTAGTATTTAACCATCTCCCACTATGATCATATGAAGAGTGTCCTGCTTCATATTCTCTAGTTGAAGATACTTAAATAGGGGCAACTGTCGTACCCCGATTTTGATCCTAAATTTTTTCTTCCCATCAATCGGTCATTTGCATTGAAGGATCTTTTATTCATGTTACAGTTATTTCACTCATGCATGGTTAAAATAATTTTCCACATGTCTTCTGTTCAACTACGCCTTTGATGGCCTTAGAGCAACGTCGAGAAGTGCAACATCTAAGACGTGAGAAATTTTACCAACCAGTGGTCTCAAGGACGGTGAAAAAGCACGCGAGCTTAATATGACTAAGAATGATGGATTTTGTTGGGCTGGAAGAAAATGGACAATTTGGATATACATCATTTATGGAGAGTTACCCAAGTTTGATTTGAAAAGGAATAAAACTTCATCAGTTTACTCAGCCGCATCAAATAGGCCTTGGGAAACCATACTTTGTGGGTCATCACATGTCTAAACTCTACATTCTAGCTGCTGCATGTGGGCATGGCACTTAATGGTAATTGTTTGTATGCTTATAGCTTAAGCAGCACGAGAGTGGACAACCAATGTACCGGAGAGGACTCCACGCTCTAAAATTTTGTTTTGCCGGTTGCTTAAAGATATATGTTCTTTGGTATCTCTTGGATGAAAATTTCGACAATAACAAATGTGGTTTCTGTGAGTGTGTTTCAGAAAGGTTTAAGCTTGCTTTGTAACAATTTTGGTAGGATTGTGATACTGTGAATGAGTCTAGATAAGTATTTAGAAATGATATGCAATGTATAGTCCATGTAACAGTACTGCGAATTCCAATTTACTCAATTCATCAATTATTGTCTACATTCTTTACAAAAAAAAATAATAATAATAAAATATAATAAAGAAAGAAGACAGCTGCTCAGACAGGACCATTTCAACCAGGGATTTGATTCGAGGAATTCCGGTGGTGAACCGTCCACTTTTCTCCGTTGTGTTTGGGCTTTGAGAAACAACCTTTGCTTCACATAGCAGTTGGAGTTGCAGAAAAGCTTATCGAAGAACAGCGTAATCGTCAACATGAGAAAGAAGCTTCTCATCTCATGCTCCTCCCTCCGCTCATTTCTCAACGTCACTCCTAACCGGCTCTCACCAAATTACCCTGAACCACCACCTGCACCTGCTGCCGGTACTCCTTCATCAACATGCTTGCAATCGCGTCTCCAACCTGCAACATCACAAGCCTAAACCATGGCATTCCAAATGTAGCAAGCAACAATTCTAGTTCTACAACGCATATCATACATCAAGTTGCAGCAATAAAAAAAAAACATGAGCAGGCTATGACAACAACCTGCATTCCAAGCACCCTGCAAAAATCCGCTCTGCAGACAGTTCACCCGTTCATCACCTTGGTTTCCTCTAATTGGAAAACTTCAGCAGTCACCAAAATCACCCATTGCCAAATATGTATCCGCCATTACCAAAGATCCCGTGCCTCCTGTAGTTGCAGACATTATTGGCAAGGTTTAGGCTCAGTTTAATGCAGGAAATGAAGAAAAGAGAAATAGTTTTGGGAAGAAATATCCATACCTCGTGTCTTGAAGTCACGGAGCCAGAAGATGATGATGGAGAAACTGCTCTCATTCATGCTGCACGATAAGGACACTTTGATACTGCAGAAGAGACACTCTCTCGGCTACTAAAATCCAAAGTTGATGCAGATGAAACCGACGAGGTTGAGCTTCAGAATGCGATGGCAAATGTTGTGACATATTTGGTACCATTCAGCGTAACGGTGTCAGAATACACAAATTACAGCAGCAGCAACAGCAAATGATGGTGCATAACCCGAATGGAGATCAAAATCCAGTGCAAGCTGCTGCCATGAGAATTGCATCCCGCAACTGTATGCTTTCAGTTGGTGCACAAGAATCCTGCAATAAATCCATAACAAAATCACAGCAACATCAACCAAATTATGGTCGAAACGGCAACGTTAAAGCAGCAGAAACAATATTCCACAGAATGTCCCATAAAAACACTGTCACTTGGACAGCCATGATCAGGGGATTCGCAAAGGATGGAAGAATTGGAAAGGCCATTGAACTGTTTAATATGTTGAAAGAGAAAGATGATTTTGTATGGATAGTTATTATATCCGGTTTTGTGAGTAATGATGAGTTCGAGGAGGCTTTGCGTTGGTATGTTCGGATGAATCAGGAAGGGTGCGGGCCAAATCCTGTAACTATTAGTAGTTCTTTTGCTTCTTCGGCTGCTTTGGCGGCACTGAATGAAGGGCTTCAGATTCATTCCCATGTTCTGAAGATGAACCTGGAACATGATCTTTCGATACAAAATCTCTTATATCATTCTATGCCAAGTGTGGAAACGTAACCGATGCCTACAAGATCTTCATAAACGTCGACGAACCAAATGTTGTCTCCTGTAACTCAGTTGTCAATGGCTTTGCACAAAATGGCTTTGGCGAAGAAGCTCTCGATATTTATAAAAGAATGCAGAATGAAAGCCTTGAACATAACCATGTTACTTTCCTTGCGGTTCTTTCAGCATGTACTCATGCAGGACTGATTGAAGAAGAGGGATGGAATTTATTTAACACCACAGAATCAAACCAGCGCTCACCAATTACTGCAGTAAACAAAAATAATTACTGGGTCGGTTAAATTCAAAAGGAATTCCCAAATTAGCATCAAGACAAAGCCAGAAGGAAAAGCATATGTTCATATTACCTTTCCGAGTCCAATGATCAAACAGGGCAATCATCTCTGAGCATCAAAAAGCAATACTGAAAGCTTTCTCCATTGAACACCAAATGCACCTTGTAACCCTAATCTGTGGCATAAATAGAAGAGAGTGAATCAAAGAGGAGGGGGCGAACACGAAAAATTGACACAAAACCCTAATCAGAGAGAAAGACGGAAGTGGAGGCGGAAAAGCTACCAAGCAAAAAACCCTAAATTCCCAAATCAAAGAAAAGGACCGATTGAAAGGAGTGAAAGGAGGGAGACTCATTACCTGAGCTGTCGTTGCCGTCGGAGGTTCGAAGGTGAGCTCTTTTGTTTTGTTCAGCCATTTTTTTGTCGTACGCGAGAGAGGGGTTTTTGGTGAGAAGAAGAGATTGAGAGCGAAGAGGAGATTGAGAGCGAGTTCGCGAGAGAGTGAGACGCAGGGAAGCAGAGAGGGTATCGCGAGAGAGAGATGTGAGATTGAGGGCATCTTGTGATTACAGTGTTTTTTTCTTCTTTCTTTTTTTATTCCCTTTTATTTATTCCATTTTTACTTATTTAGTTAGTAAGAACAACTTGGAAATAATTAGTTTTTTTCTATGTTTAAACTTCTTAGATCTTCATTTAATAGTATTTTCATTTACTAGGGTATTAATATAGCTTTTTAGTATTCCCAATCAATCAGCATCTCAAACCCAACAGCCATGCGGCTGGGTTTAACTACCAGTAGACCAATAGTCTTCTTTTTTATTTTAGTTTTTATTTTAATCCTTTTTTTAATTTATTCTAGTTTATATATTTAGGTTAGTCTTAAAATAACAATTAGTTGGTAGGTGGCCTGGTGGAGAGGAGTGATTTCTAGATCTTTAGTGTAGTGGGTTTGATACTCTTAGGTGTAGTTTTTCATTCTTTTAATATTTCTTTTATATTTATGCTTTACTATTTCTCTTTTTTATTATTATTCTCTGTTTAATACTATGATTTGTTTTTCTCTTTTAATTGCATCATGCATTCGAAACCATTTTAAAAAAAATCATACTTTTCTCGATTTAATATCGAGCCATTTTTCACACCCTTGTAAGTCGATTGCTTTTTTAAGCATCGCCATCAACCTCACATAGCTTACTCTTGGGCTTTCTTACAATGAGCCGGTTCTCTTGCACCTACACTCATGCATTATTTGTTTGGGCCCGATTTTATTTATTTCATGATTGTGTAACCCCCATTTGACAAATGTACCCCACTCCCCCGATGTGTAATAATCTGGTACTATTTTATTTCTTTATTGTTTGACTGTGTAGTTAGATATTAACACAAGAATAAAATCAACAAATTTCAAAAATACAAAAATATGACTCGATCCAACGTCGAGTATTTTCTCAATAAACGAACCAACTCATTTCTCCCTCCTATTCCATCCCATTTCAAAACTTCATCAAATGCTTGATCCAACGTCAAGCCATTTTTCATAATAAAAACTCAAAAATATTAATTCATATTCAAGACCTTTTCAATAAAGATGGAAATGGAACGTGGTGTATACCGCGCACTCCTGAGGTTAGGATTCGAGACGTATGCCTCGCCGATCTTAACTCTCGCCATCATCCAAATTTGTCCACTTTGTTTCCTCTCAAACAATTATCCAAATCTTTCTCAATCGTTCATCAAATACTTGATCTAGGTCAAGTCATTTTCACAACCAAGATTCAAAATACCTAATTATTATTTAACACTTTTTCAATAAAGGTGGAAATGGAACATGATGTATATCATGCACTCCTGAGGTTAAGATTCGAGACGTATGCCTCGCCAATCTTAACTCTCGCCATCGTCTAAAATTGTCAATGTGGTTTCGTCAAACCTTTTTCTCAATCAAATCTAAGATACCTAAATCTTATTTAATACTTTTTCAATAAAGGTGGAAATGGAACATGGTGTATACCATGCACTCCTGAGGTTAATATTCGAGACGTATGCCTCGCCAATCTTAACTCTCGCCATCATCTAAAATTGTCAATGCGGTTTCTTCAAACCCTTTCTCAATCAAATTCCAAAATACTTAATTCCTATTTTAACTTTTTTCAATAAAGATGGAAATGGAACATGGTGTATACCATGCACTCCTGAGGCTAGGATTCGAGATGTATATCTCGCTCATCCAAGTTCTCGCCATCACTCAAAATACGTCCAACCAATCAAACTTTTTCTCGCCGCCGTGCGATTAGTCAAAAACTTTTTAAAATAAAAGATATATTGTCTTAAGAGATACAAAACAATGTTTCGGCCACGATTGTTGAGTAGAGATAAATGACGCTTTTCCGAATGTAGATTTATAAATCCGTTCGATGTGTGGTATGCGTCCACTCCTCATCTGTTTTGGGTAAAACAATGTTTTAGTCGATTAATACAATATAGCTTTCGCTAAAATCGACCAACAAACAACATTTTTCTACCCAGAACTACGTAAGCCTTGATTTCTCTTTTGAGATACGTAGGAGCAGGATTTTTAAATCTTGTCAGGCCCACTAATAAAAAACTTAGGTTTAGCCCTTCGTTAAAAAATCCAAAAACATTTCTTCTCTCTTCTATTCTTTCTTTCCCACTTAAACAACTGAAAAGCCTAACATTTCAAACTAACATTAACGCACACGACTGACCTAATGGTTCCCGTTGAGTACAACGGACGTGAGGGGTGCTAATACCTTCCCCTTGCGTAATCGACTCCCGAACCCGGATATTGGTTGCGATGACCATATCTTATCCTTTCTTTTGTCTTGGGTTTTATCGATATTTCCCCTTTCCTTTTTAGGAATAAATAAAGTTCGGTGGCGACTCTGTTCAGTCCATCATTGCGAGCGTGCGATTGCGCTTCGCTTTGAAGTCGTATCCCCATTTTTTTCGAGGTGCGACAATACCTCACCAGAAGAGATGTATCGGGCGGTCCTCCGAAGAACGCCGGATGCAGTGGGCGAGGCTCAAGTGCACCTATTTGATATTCCTCTCGATTTGTTGACTGTTGAGGTTGACGTCCATCACTATATCGTCGATAAATGTTATCGTCCCGACCTCTAATGCGAGCCAGTGAAAAAAAGAGTCAAAAATACGAACCGGAAAACTGAGAACTAAGTTCTTCGAAAAAGTTTTCAAAACCGGATAACTTCATGCCTAGTTCTCCGGTGTCAAAAATTTATGAATCGGAATACTAGCCCCCAAGTTATCCGGGGGTGTATTTTCCTAAAAAAAAATTGATAACTTACTCTTAGGTTATTTGGTGTAGAAAACAAATGAACCAAATGTCTTCAAGCTGGATTCTCCGATGTAGAAATGGAAACGACATTTTTTTCTCGTTTTCGCTCTCTCTGGAATGAGATGAGGAAAAAAGTGAAAATTTTGAAAATATAGGTATTTATACAGGGGTATTTCGGTCCAATTTTTAATTTGTAGGGGTAGGGGGATAAATGCATGGGTATGGGTAAAATTTTCGATATATATTCATATCATATATTATACAGTACGTGATACTTTGTACCCGTTTGTTTTGTCTTTTTTAAAAATAATTTTTGATAGTGTTATATATTTTGATGTAATTTTTTTTACAAATAAACCTTTCATAAAAGTTTCAAATGGAAATTTGATTTGAATAGTTATTCTTAAAATATTATTTTAGATATTTCATCATTTTATCGAAACTTTTTTCGGATATCAAAATTTCAAAAAATCACTTAATTATAAAGTTATTTCAAATATTTTTCATAAAAATCATTTTTGAGATACAATTTTTTGAAAAAATTATGATTTTGATTATGTTTTGATCTTCAATAATATATGTTTATGCTATGGAGTGACAAATTCAATCTTTTATTTTATAAAAAAATAAATTTAAATAAATTTATAAATTTTAAAAACGTTCGTATAGAATTCATTTTCAAAAATAAAAATATATTTTTTAAAAAAATTAGAACAAACTAACTCATTAACACATTCCTTTCGCATTCAACACTATAGAGTTTAGTGTATAAATATAATTGGTAGACAAAAATTTAAAATTGACTCAACAGATCTTAAATCGGAATTTAAAAAAAAAATTGATGGCTAATTTGTTTTTTACGTCATGGAGGGACCAGTATATGAGAATATGGACCAAAATAAGCTACCATGTAATAATTTAAAAAATTAAAAAATATGAGAATACGTACAAGTTTTGTCTTGTGATGTTTATTGTTGGCAAGATGCATAGGCAAATGGATGAACGTTATGTTTTGACTTATTCAGATTTTGAATGGTAGTTGACAATTTAGCAAAACAAAAAGAGTTTCTTCATAGCTACTGTATTTTGCAAAAACAAAACAAAATTCTTCACAACAACTATTTTCGCCGTTTCGGCGATGAAATTAAGCTAATCTCATTAGTTTTCTACGGCCACATTAGGCTAAATGAGTCCATCAATAATAACAATATTTTATAAAATATTAGAAAATACAGTTTAAAATTTAAAATTGATCATTCTTGTTTTAGGCCAGTCACAAACTCAATACTGCACAAGTTTAATACCTGTCTAAAATGTATAAAAGTAAGAGTCTGATCTAATTCATTACATTTCTTTTTATTCACTCAATACTTTATATTCCAAAAACTTCATAGATCCACTTTCCCCAACAAGTACACCAGAAATCCACATTACACTATTAAAAATCTATCTCATAAATTTATCAATAAATCTAATTTTACTAGGTAACACTCTTGAATACACTTCCTAATACTATTTTATTTTATTTTATTGATTAATGCACTATTGATTAGTGCACCAGTAGTTGTTAGACTGAAATCCAAAAACAAAGATGATGGATGTTTCGGCCCAAAGTTCAACTTGTACTCTAATTTATCTTTATAAACCCCCCCCCCCCCCCCCCCCCCCCCCCCCACACACCCATCAAAATTACAAATAATCATTTTTTAGAGAATTTATCTGCCATTGTTAAAAATATCTTTTTTATTATTTATTTATAAAAAATTTATATTTGATCAAATTTTTTCCTTTTTAGAATTGATAAAAAAACAAAATTCTTATACAGAAATTTTAGAAATGGGGAAATGCAATTTTACCGAATATGTTAAAAATCGCTATGAGCTTTTATCGGATTTTGTGAAAAAACCGATATTTTTAAAAAAATTATTACATTTTTACTGAACTTTTTAAAAATTCAATGTATTTATACCACATATTTTCGAAAATTTTGGAATTTATGGGATTTTTAAAAATATGATACGTTTATACCAGGTTTTTCCAAAAAATAAAATAAAGTATTTATGGGAAATCCTATATTTCCTACCTAATGTTTCTAAAAATCCGAAAAAGATAAAAAAAAATCGGTATACCAGATTTTTAATCTAGTGTTGAAAAATTCAATAGTTCACAATGCTTCATTTGTGCGGTCTAGATCATGATGGTTCCCCATCAGATTTTACACAGTTTTCACCACTGACGCTAAATGTTTTACTTCCATATTTTGTTTCTAACTGGTAAAATACTTAATAGGCTTTCAGTATCTTTGACATTGATAATTTATTTTGTATATGTTGTAAATGATAAATATTTTCCTCCCCAGGTGACTTGCTAGCACGAACATAGGCTATTGGTAAACAACATGATATTATTGTTGTTACTATTCGTTATGACACCGCAAATAAGATCAGAGGGATGAAAGATAAATTAGTTATGGATTGTAAGAGAGGAGGAAACTACAAAAGGAATAATTTATTTGATGGTAGTTATAGTATGAAAGTTAAATATGCATTTATGCTGAGATCTCTGCTAAGTGGTAGTGGTTGTAGGGTTACAAGTGAGTTTCACAATCATAAACTAGCTAAGGACTTAGATGATCATGATGTATTAGGTTGCTTAAAAGATAATGAAATATATTTTGTGAATGACGCGACAAAATACAATATGGTTCCCATATACATAATTGTTGCTTTGAAAGATAAAGATCCAAAAAATCTCACGAGTGTTGCCCAAGTGTATAAGGAAATATATACATATAAGACGAGCAAGAGAGGTCTATTTATTGAAATGCAACATCTGTCGGGTCTTATTCATGAAGAGAAATACCTGTAATAGACCAGAAACAAAGACGATTCAGACGTTGTTGCTGATATCTTTTGGACGCATCCAGATTCAGTGAAGTTGTTAAAAATGTTTCATTCGGTGTTGATTTTTGATCTCACACACAAAATAATTAGGTATTGCATCCCGCAATAATGTAAATTTTCATTTATTTTATCATGGGTTGGAAGTTGTTGATTATTTATTGTACAAACAAAACAAACAAGTAATGAATACCACTACTCGAGATTGTTGGTGTTACATCAATGAAGTTGACATTTTCGATTGGATTTGCCTATATGGAAAATGAAAGGAAGGAAAACTTCACATGGGCACTCGAGAAGCTGAAAGAGTTTTTCGTTTCCGAGAACTTGCTACCGAAAGTTTTAATGACGGACCAAAAATTGACGTTGATAAATGTCATTGAAGTTGTGTTCCCAAACTCAACTCATCTGTTGTATTTGTCCCATATTTAAAAATATGTTAGTATGAAGTGTAAGGACTATGTCGAATCAGATAGATAATATCATGTTAAGTATCTATGGAACAACATCATGTATTCGAATAGGGAGTCTGAGTTTGTGGAACATCTGAAGCATTTTGAGGTAGCATGCGCTAATATTCCTTTATTTGTTCAGTATGTGCACAAAACATGGTTGACATCCTATAAAGAAAGGTTTTTTGCTGCATGGACTAATAGAGTCGCTCATTTAGAGAACCCGACAGAAAACAGGTACATCCATATGACTTTGAATACATTACATTACTAATTATCAAATAATGACATCCTTTTTTATTTACATTTTTTAGGGTTGAGTCTGCTCACTGGAGACTAAAAAACATGTTGACTACCAGCATGAGATATTTATCCAGAAGTTGGGATATTGTGAACACCATGTTGAAGTTGCAACTAAGTCCAATCAGAGTATCATTTCAAAAAAGTATTTCCAACATTAAGCATCAGTATAACACCCCATTTTAGTCTAGATTGCATGGTTTTATTTCAAGACAGTGTATACAACACGTTAGAAAGAAGATGAAAATGTTAAAATTAGTTGGTTATGCAAAGATGCATGTGGCTTCTTCCTTAGAACAACACATGATTACCATGTGCGTGTCAACTTATAGGTCTTCAAATACAAGGTAAGCCTATTTTCTAGAATCGATTCATGTGTTTTGAAAGAAATTATACATTGAAGAGCTAACACGAGGCCACTCAAGAAGATGATGGGACTCAGTTTGATTTAGAAGAAAAGTGTGAAAAGTTGAAGATATATTCCAGTGCAATGGATATTGTAGGCCAGAGGGTGATAAAGAAAAAAGTTTGGGAACTAACACATCCATCAACAATTTTCATGTGTCGACTACCAGTAAATTACAAGCCAAATAGGGGAATTAAGAAGAGTAAAAAGGGTAAAGAGACTGATGTGCATGGTGATCCTTCCCAGTGGGAGTATGTTGAGGGCTTGCATGGAAGTCAGACCACGAAGGGATTATGTACAAAACCAACTAAAAGTCAAACGTCTAACCAGTCTCTAAGACATCTTTACTTGTCTCAGTTTATTATTTTCTTACATCAGTACATTAATGACATTGTTGATGTGGGGGGTCAAGATGGAAATTGTATTTCCGTGCTATTGCAACTTTACTTGGATAGGGCGAAGAGTCATGGTCTTTGGTTCACATGCAGTTAGATGATAGAGTTCATCAAAATCATCAATTGTATTCCAAGATATCCTATGACACGATCTATGAAGTTAGGAGTTAGTTATGAGTAGCTAGCTTGGGTGTGCAGGGTCGTGAGAAGTGGATGACGATTAGATACAATGTCATATTGGTCTCGTTGTCTAGGAACCTTAACATCATTTTCTTCCAATTAATGTCTTCTCCATGCATAGTTGCGAGTATACATAAGCTTATTGTAGTTGATTATGTTAATAATAATCATTGGGTTCAGGTGAGGTTGAGGCCCGATTGTCCATTGCCTCCCGTCACTGACCGATGGAGACAAAACCGATATTTCTTCATACAATTACCAAAAACTATGTTTTTTTACCTGAAATTTTAAAGATTTCCAGTATTTCTTCAAATAATCTCAAAATATCTGGTATTTATTTTGCAATGTCCGGTATTTCTTAATTCATATAAACGCAAAAATTTCGATACTCTTTTAAAAAATTCGGTAATTGCTGATACTTTTAAAAAACCAGAATTTTTAAGAAAGGGCATAATGGTAAAAACATTGCCCATATGAGAGTGCATGTTAAATTTGGGGGGTGCCATGATAAGTTCTCCTTCTTTTATTATATTATTATTTTTCCACAAAACATCAAAACACAAGTGAGCGAGTCCATTTTTTTCCATAGACATTTTATTTTTTACTGATACTTTTATCATCTTACATTCTTATAATGGAAGTTAAGAATCTTTTAATTCTTAAGAAAATAAAAATAACTATTAACAACTGTCCTCTTTTCTCTATTTTTTCTTTTATTTTTTTTAATTAAACTAGGTTTTTCATGTACATATAAATTTTTTAAAATAAAAACAAGATGTTACTGAAAAACCAAAAATTCAAGTGGGCTAGGTCCTGATACAAAGATATACATGAAAAAAATATGGACTTTTAAATGTTGAATACTACATGTATTTTTTTATGTATTGATTTTTCAGTGTGGTGATTTTTTGTTGGTAATGATGTTCATTTGTTCATGTTTTTGTTAATATTTTCAATAATGGTATTCGTTTTGAAGAATTCCATTAGAGAGAACAAAGTATCAACCAATATCTCTTCTAAGTAGAAGTGTTAATAGAAGAACATACCAAAAAAATTCTGACCATTCGAGCCACAACTTCATGCTCAACATGAACCATAACTAGATGAGCTTAAGGTGTGGGAGTATGAGCCACAACAAGCCGAGTCATATATTGGCCAAACACACATGTCTTCTCATTTATTATCTTTTTTAGTTCTGCCACCATATGTTACAACCAGGTTGATCATTGCATACATATTGATTTTTTTTAGAAGTGGCACAGAGAGACGAGTAACTTTGATTTACTGGTTGAGGAGGTGACAGTGACACTAGATAACATGTCATATAAGCTACATCTAGTAATATAGGGCCATGTTCTTAAATACACCATATTGAACAAAATTGAAATGGTAAGCATTACAGTTTACTTGACTTGTGCTAATCTAGAGGCGTTAACACGAAGTTGAAAAGATCAAAGAGGTCATGAAGGATTTAACTTCTTGAAAGATACATTTCAAAGATACCAAACATTTGCAAGTGCCACTTACATAGATGGTGATAGTGTGAGGAGAAACCTTTATAGGCATTACGTTATCAAAGTATATCTATTTTTTTGGCTGGCTCAACCATATTCTTAGAAAAGAGTTCCATACACACTCAGGTGGTGTACTTGTCGTGTTTCTGTAATTTGACATGGTAACTGAACTCACTTGAGGCATTACATTAAAAAACATATTCATATAATTATTTAATAAATTTTTAAAAATATTATATTCAATTTTGTTTATTGATTAATATATGTTGAAGGAGGCATGAATATTTTAGCATTTTCCCAGTCTTAGTTGATAACAGGTTGATCAGATCTTTGTTGAGTAAGAGAACTGAGGCTTTCGTATTATACACAAATAGAAGATTATCGCTTGATACTTACAGATGGAAACATGCATCAACATTTTAAGATATCGCATCTCTTCCTTCTTCCCACACCTGAAGGAAAGCCACTAAAACCAATTGAGGAGGAAAAACTTGCAGAGGAAGCGACATAAAAGGAGGGAAATAGTGGAAGTAGTTTTGTGCCTATATGGTGTGAATGTAGACTAGAGTGCTGCATTTCACGATGTTGTGTAATAAATTAGAAGGAAGGATAAGAGTGTTTTGCAACACAAGAGGTTGAACAGTGATGAGATAGGTCACAAGTGATATAGTAGATTGTATTTTTATATCATATATTATGGATGACATATTATATTACTTATTTTTTTTTAGTACTTTTTGTTAAAATATTACTCTTTGTTGCCATGTTATGGTTATTATTGATGTTTATGTAAATTAAAAGTTGAAATATAAGCAAAACATGTACTTTCCTGTAAAACATGAGTTTAGATTATGTAATTTGAACATAAACATAGGGGGTATTTTACTTATTCGGATCATAAATTCACAAACTGTGTAAAACACATCAATTTTAAGTTCGAATTATAGAATCTTGACCTAGAAACATATTATTTATTAATGCATGGTATAGATCACAAGGATAGTTTCTGTGAATTGCAATGCATCAAAACATGTATAAACTGACATGTTTGATTCATTTTGGTTCACAATACTAAACAATGAACTTTTACTCATACTCATTCAAAATGAAATCTAACATACTTGAAGTTTACTACAACAACATGGCTTATCCCTATTTGTTTAAGAGAAATGTTGATGTTACATTTTCTTATCCGAAGGACCAATTAAATTGTCGTCTCAACCATTAAAACACAATAAGGGCAGTCCGCGTTGAGTATCTACATGCGTAAATTGACTCATATGGACATGTTTTGTTCACAAACATGAAAGTTTAAAATAAAGATGATATGAGAATTACACTCTTAATATTTAGTCAGTATCTTACCTTAGGATTAATAAAGTGTGAGGATACCCTGGTTAGATTTGCTTGTGTTAGGTATTCAAGATTGATTTGTCTTAAGACATTTTATAATATATATGCGTATATGGTTGAATCCAATGTAGTAGCTAATTTGTCTCTCTCAAGATATTGTTTTTGGTATTTGTTGAATATTGGTTTGTAATAGGACATTGAATGAAATCTATGTGTGCATGGTCGAATCCATGTTTTGGTCATTGTGTTGTTATCATGTTAATGTAACTTATATAATCTTGTTAATGTTAATAATTAATGAAATGCAATGATTTTATTTTGGTCTAATTTTAAATTTTATAATCATATTATGATTATGTTTTAAATCATAATAGAAATAGATTGTGTTAAAAAAGTTTAAAATTGACACAATTGGTATATTATAGTTTTGTTAAGGCAAACCATGGTTATGTTAATGCATTGAACCTACTTAGAATGAACCTGCTAAGATTGACACAATTTGCTAAAGTTTTTGGTTTTGTTAAAGCATATTATGATTCTGTTAAGGCATTAAACCTCTTTAATTTATATCTTTTATTTTTTCCATTGCTCTTTTCCAATATTGGATAACTGTAGCCCTTGCTGCACGCTAGAGTAATTCTTTCATGTGTCCTTAAGATACATTATTTTATAGTTCTCATACAAGTGTTTAACATATAACCTGTGTTCTATATTCCGGCAAACATTAGTAATTGTTGGTACCAAATCCTATACAAATATGAAAAGTTAATAGCCATAACAATATAGTGGGAATCATAACAATTATAAACAAATAAGATATACCTTCTATTGATATAAAATGAAGGCATAATACTTTTAAATCATGTTATTCAAATCTTCTAGTAACAGATCCAAGAATCATTGCCACAAGTCTCTTGTCTTCGCTTCTACCACATCATAAGCAATATAATAAGTCTGATTGTTTCCATATTTTCCAATAACTGCCATCAACTGACCATCACGCTCTCCCTTCAGGAAACATGCATCAATACCAATTAAAGTCCTTCATGTAAAAGCAAACTCAACTTTACACGCCTCAATATAAACATAATTTCTCTAAAAAATTCGTCCAACATCAGACATATCACACTTAATCATCACATTAATATTAGGATTAAATATATTTAATTCCACATCATAATACCTCAAATTAGAGTATTAATTTTGTTATAACACTCTTATTCTGGTTTCATTTCAGGGGTATGTCTTAGGATTTGCTTAAACTTCTTTGCGAGTCACACAATTTTAACTTGCCTATTTCTAGTAGTCCTATGACAAGTGTGATCATCATTTAAACTCACCAACTGTCTGAATTGGTTGACTATCTTTTTATTAAATCTCATGTGAAATGGACATTTCTTGTCACACTCCACTAGGGCCGGCCCTGTGCATGTGCTGCAGCACAGGGCCCCAAATACCTCGGTCTTCTTTAATAAGCACATGATATCATTTCAAACCATTTCACAAATCATTTTTACTAATGCGATAAAACACTTGATCAATATCGAATTTCTTTTCCGCTTTCTCAACTCGTTAAACTTTTTTCCTAAACAAATACGAAAGAAATGGATCCTTGAAATCTCGCATTCCTTAAATCCTTGATGAGTTCTCTCGAGGCACACATCTTGGCTTAACTTTTCATTCACTCTTTTCGTTTCTAAAATATCTAATTACTTAGATAAAAAAAGGGTCCATTAGAGTCTAACTTTTCATTCACTCTTTTCATTTCAAAAATTAACTTGCATATGATTGATGAATCAAAAAGAGTATCACTTTACTTTTCCCTAGTTTATAAGAATTTCAATTAAGTTCAACATCACTGAGAGATGGGGGAATTGTTGTCGTCAAGAACTCTAGATTTTATCAAATCATAAAGTACATTTGAGCAATTGAAATAAGGTTCCTTGTTAGAATAGGAGAAACATAATCACTGAAAAGAGAAGAACTCTAGAGTGTGTGGTTTTAGAGAAAAATAATCATACAAAACATAACTTTTTACCCACATTTTAAAGACTCCATCTTGCAGTCCAAACCTTGGTGTGTGATTTTTCCATTATATTTATAAAAAGAATATATAAAAAATGAATGGCATTTCATTATTTAAAAATACAATGAAACATGTAAAAATAGTAATTAAGAAAGAGAGAAGGAAAACATATCACCTTTCTAAACACTTGCTATAAATTTTCATATAGAAAAGAAAAAAAAAAGAAGAAAAAGCTATATAAGCTAAAGGAAAACTCACACATATACCTACGGGTAAGGAACACCTAGAAAAATAAATCTCAAGGGTTGGTCCTGTCCTGTGTATTTTGCTTCCCCTCTTATCACTAGGGGACATAAACATTCTACAAACACAAAAAAAACATTTGATTCTGTCACAACAAGCTGATCAACCCCAAGCCCATTGAGGCAAAGGGGTAACCAGAAAGTGTGAAAGAGAGAAAGAGAGGAAGAAAACACTTTTTTTTTCTCAAAAAGAGGATTCTTTTCTCTCTTTCTTGATTTTTTTTTCAATATCTTGTTACATTCCTTGGAAGGCAAGCAATGAGAAAATCATGTCCAAATTTTGACAAAACAGACGGACTGACACGATTCTGGAGGTTCCTATTCCAGAGGAAATGCTGGTAAATATGGGGACCAACGGGTTCAATCGTTGGCAGAATCTAAAAACACTAATGAATAATGCTCAAGATAAGTCGTCGGGTCTATCCGCGCCTACGAATAACGAATTCACTGCATTGCTGAAACTCGTTGGTGCTCCCCTTATTCCTTTTCAGGTTCAATCCGACAATACTTTGACTCGGCCTCTTTGAGATTTTTCCATTGTAAGCATTCACATTCGCATTTTTGTTTAAAAGATTCAACTTCAATTGAATTGAGTAAGTAACGATGATAGATATTTTTAATCGTTACTTCAACACCTCGGTCTTCTTCAAATTAGTCGTTATTGTGAGATCTTTGTTGGAAGAAATTTGATTTCCATCATTGTCTTCTTGCAAAAATATGTTCGAATTGGTATTTCGCGAGTCAAGTTTCAATCATCTTCCTCTAAATCATCGAATTCACTATTACCCAAATCACTATTATCCTCATGCACAAAGTCTTCATCTTCTTCAATTTACTTTCACTTATTTAATATTTAACAATTGATTTTTGTCTTGATTGGAGGCTAAATTATTTTAGATTGATAAAAAATGACATGACAAAATAATAAAACCAACTCTTTCATTACACATCATCTATTTTTTTTTCCATGTCTTAAAAATAAATCTACATCAATGCTTTTTTGGCTAGATATGGAAAATAGAACGTAAAACTTTTTCAAAAACTTAATATAGAGACTAATATTGTGCGCACGTCAAAATGAGGGGACAAAAACTGCAATTTAGCAATAAAAAAAATCAAACTTAAAACATGGACCTTTTGATTTTAACATGATGACTGATTATATATCGAATGCGTGAATATATGAAATTTATGACGATCGTGAAAACTAGTCAACTCAGGTCATTGAACTCGGTAGCAACATTTGACTTTATTAATTTAGGAGATTGTTTATTATACTTTATGTATTTATCATAAACTCTAAAAATTCAAAAATTGTCCTTTCCAAAATAATCATTCGGACGCAATTGTGTTGGGTGAGGCCAAATGAACAATAAGGAGAAATGAGTATGTTTGGAAGATGATTTTTGGACATTATCCAAAAATATCTTCTGGACGCACCTCTTTCATTTTTATAAATGAAAAAAAAATGAATGTGTCATAAAGATAACTTTCGGATATAAGCATTTTTGAACTTTCTTCTTAATTTTTTTTATATATCTTTGTTTTTCAGTCTACCTTGAGGCTTGAAGCACATGAGTGACATTTTCAATGCACTACAACAAACAAGACCTTAGACAGCGCTTTTTTTAATCTTAGACAGCGCTTTAAAGCGCTGTCTAAACCTCCGCTGCTAAAGGTTTAGACAACGCTTTTTTAAATCTTAAAAGCGCTGTCTAAGCCCCCCCCTTAGACAGCGCTTTCGCCAAAAGCGCTTTCTAAGACCCTCCTAGGACTTTGGAAGAAATTTTAGTAAAAACTCAAGCCATGTTTGTCCGAGTCTAATCTTTGAAATTCAAATAGTTAAATTTAGTTTAAATATAACTGATCTTCTTTTGAACATTAAAATGAAAAACAATATTTTAGTTAGAATACAAGTATCCTGAACTAATTTGCTACAAGTGTCACCATTAACCCAAATTTGTTTAAATTTTTATATGATAAATAATCTACAACAATATATAAATATATAAAGATAAACCATTGTTTTGGTGTAGTCTATTTTACTTTTTAAAACTATCCTTCAAAATTATTCTATTTTGCCAATTTTTTTGTTCTAAAATAATATTATTAATATTTAATAATAAATATATATTACTCCACTAACATTAATTTCCAGTACTGTCTCTACGTGGCTTTTGGATTTTACTATGTTCATTTATTTTTTAATTTAAATTTTATATGTAAATGCTCTCACGTAGTATTGAAACTACCACAAAACTGCCACCACAAGTAGTGCATCACAGTATATAGATTTGTAGTTAGTGTTTTCTTTAACATCTTCAAAACTCATCTTTTTGTATGATAAACTTTCAGTGTTCTGCTCAAAGATTCGTATCTGCCAAAATTTTCTTATGTATCGATTTGTGTTTTTTCTCCTTAGTAAACTTTCATTTTTCTTCCTTTTGAAAATTCTTAGTTAAGATACTTTTGCAAATTTCCACTGAATTAATTACTCTGTTGTTACCAAATCTACGGTTTCCTTGCGTTATACTCAAGAATCTCAACACAAAAGCAATTTCGTATATCTATAGTATGCCATTTCAGTGCTAATGTAGGTATAGTTATACTATGCCATTTCAGTTCTATTTTAACCGAATAATTAATGTGTGTGTTTATCATTGCTTTTGTTTTCATGCAGATAGTGAAGCACTCCATCATCTTAGACACTACATATAAATGTAGTGTGTAAGAATAGTTTATTATATTATTGCTCATTTTTGTATAGAAGTTATCAAACATTTAATTGTAACTTAAAAAAAAATATATTATAGTGTTCACACATCAAAAGCAATTCACTACTCTTACACATAAATATACTTCCTGAATGGTTTTATTTTGACCGAACAATTATGATATAGTAAGGTCAATTTAAAAGGTTATCCTATACGACAGAGTTGCATGTTATTGAATACTATTACATGAATGAAATGTTGTGATATCATTGGGTAAAAACTCATATTATTCATACATGTTATCCATACAAAAATAGCCGAATGTCTTATATAGACACTTGAGCCCAATAGAAATAAACATACACAAGATAATCCAAGTCCAATAGAGAATTTGGTCCTACTTGTCTAATAAAGATTGATTTATTTTTTTGTGGTTTTTAGACATTCAAGTTTCAAAGAAAATAACTATTCGAGAGCTCGAGCATTCAGTAGAAACTATTTTTAGTTACATATCTCAGATTGGTTGAGACAAAATTTCATGTTTAAATGTTTTATAATATGTGAATGCTTTTCTTATTAAAATATTGTTGGTTAAATGTGAATTGAGTTATGTTTGAATTGAAATGTAATAATCATGTTTGGAGTGAATCTACAACTACAAATAAATGAGTTAAGACATAAATGAAAAATATGCATAGCACGTCTATGTTAGAACGAAGAGATTAGGAAAATTTTATTTGAATAACTGATATACTTGGATAATATATAGATCGGATATATTAATTATTCAATGAATTTAAAAAAAATATTTTAAAAATAGAATCATATGTAATAATAATTTAAAATTTGGTACATAATCCAATAGAATAATATTTTAAATTGACTCTATCAAATTAACAACCTACATATACGCCTTTCAATTTAATTGCATATGCTCTTTCTCTTCATCATTTCATTATAGTTGTGGGTGCTATCTCCTCGTATGCGAGTCACCTTATTATTCACAAAGGTACATTTTATATTTTGTTTTATGATAATGCTATATTTTTTATTTTAGGTTAGAAGTTTTTTTAAAAAAAAATTATTTTACTGAGATTGAATTTATAAAAATTGGAACTTAAATTTATTTTATTGTTATATATAATATTTTTTAATGCGCACAAATTTAGAATGGTGCATTTTTTTTTTTAAATTTGAGAATTGTTCAAGTTTATAGTTAAAATGTTGACTGAGATCTTATTATTTGGTTTTATCTATGTGTTATTGTTTTATTTTAAATTGGATTTTGAGTATCCTAATTTAAGAGGTTTATTAATATAAAGTTGTATGAAAATATATGTTGTATATTGACATATTCATTTTCTGATTTCATTGATAAAATCATTAGAGTTAAAAGGTCGGTTGAGATAATGTCATGCTGTATCTATATACAAATACATTACTTATACATAGATAAAATCATAAAATTATGTACACGACACATTCATTTTTGTATTATAATTTTTTAAAACATCTTACTGACTTGTGCTCTTAAGGCACAAGTTAAAAATACTATAATAAAAAAATTTATGTGGAATAAAACAATGTTTCAAATTTCAAAAAAATTAATGTACGCATTCATTCGAAGAAAATATTTTTATAAGTAAGTCATTAACATGTGCCATTGGGATATATGTTAATATTAACCTTTTTTAAATACTACATTTAATCTATTGTCAATATATAAAAATTAAATACCATCATTATTACATTTTAAACAAACTAAAAACTAATTAAAGAATTAATTTCATGTTTTAATTGATAATTTTTGTTGGTTTAAAATATAATAGTGACGGTATTTAAGTCTATCATTGCAATGGGATACGTGAAGTCATTTTATATTTATTATGCATCCATACTTGAAGGGTCACACAGTTAAATGAAATGACTTTTTCAGTTCGTGTTGGAGATTTTAAAAGTTGTTATCACTATTATAATGATTCATCCCCTCTCTCTAATTCTTACTCACTCCGTCACGCTTGCCACCACCAATGCCGATTTCGACTTCAAGGTATCATTCCATCACTTAAGTCACTTGTTTTCTATGCCTTTCATGATAAACGTTAAAACATATTGTTGTTACCCGCTTAAATTTACTGCATTGTGTTCATCACAGTTTTGCTTCTGATGATTTGACTTTGTTTGTTGATTTAGTCCGATTGATTGTTTTACGGGTGTTGGTTTGTTTTAATACCCTAATTTTAAAGATAATTGTTTATGAATGTGAACCAATTATGTTATTTTATTATATTTTGTCGTAAATATTGAGTTTTAATTTATGTTTTTTTTTGGAATTGTATAGTTTATAGATTTTATGATGGAAGTAAAATTGATATATTGAATTTGATTCAAAGTTATGTTATGTGATTGAAGCTAGGTTAGTGATGACATCTTAATCTTCTCTCTTATTCTTCTGCAAATAAAAATCCACCATTGCCAAGCACTTTCCAAGTTGCATAATTTTGTTTGACATCAACTAACTATACCACCACCTTCATCTTCGCCCTCTCTCCCTCTTTTATTTTTCCATCAAATTTATTAATGATAAGAGAGATTTTAAAAATAGAAAAATCACAAAATTTTCATTAAAATCTCAACCATCACAACTCTATTTCCATATACCACCACCATAAATAACTATCATATATCATATGTTTATGAGAAAGATGAATTAATCAATTCACTCTAATAAAAGTGCAAACATATTTTAAATTAGGTCGGCATGATAATATTTTTATTGGAAGGAGAAAGATGAATTAATCAATCCACTCTCATAAAAATCCAAACATATTTAAAATTATGTTGGCAAGATAATATTTTTTTTGATAATAAAATAATTCTATTAAATTTATTGATATTAAGAATATAAAAATTTAAAGTGGTATATATATATATATATATATATATATATATATATATATATATATATATATATATATATATATATATATATATATATATATATATATATATATATATATATATATATATATATATATTTGAAAAACAAATCTATTAAATTTATTGATCTTTTTATTTAAAATACGTGAAAGAGATTACGAGTGATTATAATAAAAGACATGTAAGGGTGACAATGAGGGGCAAAATACTAGAGTCATTGTTTCCAAATAAAATAAAGTTAATCACCTATAAAATATATTTATTATATATTGATATACCATATTTTTTTAGATATCTCTAACTTTTTAGGTGATATTTAATTCAATTAATATAATTTCTCTGCACATCTTGACAAAACACTATTACCTTCTAAATTAAATTAATGTTTATATGACAATCATAATTTGAAAAAAAAATTATGCGCGAACGCACGAGTCTCTTATTAATTTTACAGATAAAATAATATAATGGAAAATATCTATACTAAAGATTCAAGAGAATGTCAAAAAGAAAGACGAGCACAAAATGCAAGAAATCGAAGACAATAAATGAGTGTTGAGCAAAGACAACAAGAATTTGCTAGAAGGCGTTCGAATTTCAGACAAAGGAAAACAAGTTCAAACATCTGATACTTTTGATATGAGAACCATGATGTCATTTCAAGAGTTGACAAATGACAATCTTGCTTATCGATTTTATCAAAGAGCACATGACAGAGAAGTTGGACCGAGTATCACACATTCCAGTCGCGTTCCATTTTAGGGTTAGGATATTAAAATTATTGTATACATTATACTTTAATACTTTATGTTAAAAATATCAATTAATTATGCAAAACTAATTGACTGGTCTTCTTCTTCTTCTTCTTGTACTTCTTCTTATTATTATTATTCTTCTACTTCTTCTTATTCTTTTTCTTTTTCTTCTTCTTCTTCTTCTTCTTCTTCTTCTTCTTCTTGATGTTGTGTTTAAAGTGAACTGATATGAATGTTATTAAATTAGTTTGACAGTTAGTGAATTGAGGTTAGCTAAATTTGTTTGATAAGTGGACTTAGCTCGAATTAGTTGAATTATTTTTGACAGTTAGTTATGTTAGGAATTAGCTGTGGAACTGTTACATATTTGATTGTTACGGTTAATAGCTATTCAAGCTTATTGTTAACTGATTGTGAATGTTAGACATTTTTGGATTTAGCTAGTTGGACTGTTGGAGTTTAGAAGTGAAATACTATGTTGATGAACTGTTAGTAGCATGTTAGTAGGATGTGGTTGCATTGCTTGATTATTTGATGCAGAACCTGCTATGATTAATGCAAATATGAGTGACTATTAGCAGAAGTTAAATGAAATATTTAGAACTTGTTGAATATTGAGCTGCTATGCTAATTAGTATGCTAGGACTATTAATGGTTAAGGTTTGGAATCAGTTAAAACCTGATGGTTAGCTTGAATGTTTAAAGTGGAGACTTGACAGCTAGTGAAAAAAAACTCGTTATTGAATTGTACTAGCAAACTGATCTGTCAAAAGAATGTTGAATAAGTTAGTGGTTAGGTTAGTGTTTATTAGTTGAAGCAAAGGAAAAAAAGGGAATTAATGCTAGTTTTAGGAGTTAGCATTTAGAAATTTAATCCTAAGTTGGAAATGGTTGGTGTTAATTGGACGTGGGAAATTGAAATGCTAAGTTGAACTGTTAATGAATGTTATTTGCATGAGCCATGTTAGTGATGAAGTATATATGTATGCGTCCATTGTTTTTTTTTTTGCAAATGTGTATGCTTGTATATGAATGCATTTATTTGTTGTAGGAGTAATGTTAGACTTGATATAAGGTAATGCTCTTGAGGGTTTTGGCAAGGCATGAGGACTTGACAGGACATAAAGGAAATTTGGCATGGCATAATGCACATGAGAAGGTTTTGGAGTATAACTCGATGAAGTTGGAGGACTACATGAAGAATGAAGAGAAAAGTAGATTTAGAGGATGTTTAGGATTAGTTTGACCAAAAAGTCAACAATTAACCAAAAGTCAACTCTAGGTCAAAATATATTTTTTGTGTAGAATTTGAATTTGTCTCTCTTGTAATGAACCTTTGATGATTTTGTAATGAAAATGGGTCTTTGAATTGTAATATGTGTCTTGTATTTCAAGTTAGCAACTTTCCCTCCAAACTTGAATCTTTAATGAATTTGAATAACACTTGACTTCTTGAATGAATATATTATCCTTTGAATTCTAAGTCTTAATGGTTTTAATATGGGCAGCGAATTGATTTTGAGAGTAAGAAACAAAGTTATAAATGTGAGTCATAGTTTCAGATTTGCTATGCATAAAAAGTGTCCAAGTATATCTTGTAAAATCATCCACAACAGTGTGAAAATATTGGAAACCATCTAATGAATTCACAATTATGGGACCCAAAATATCCATATGTAATAATTCAAAATGAGCAGAAGTAGTGGAATTACTAATAAGAAAAGGATGTCTACATTGTTTAGCTAAATGGCAAGCATGACATAGCAGATTTTTATGATATTTGATATCAGCAAACAATTTAGACATATTCAGTAACACATCATTAGAAGGATGACCCAATCGATGGTGCCATATGTCAAAGCTACTAGAGGAAACATTATTATTTAGCTTATCAATATTATAAGCAATATTAGGGACATTGTGTGTGTAAGTGTCTTTATGCAGAATGTAGAGGTTTCTATGTTGGACCACTTTACTAATCGTCTTCTTTGTAAACACATCCTGAATATGACATGAATAATGTGAGAAGATGTTGTGGTATTGATAATTGTGGCATAATTTAGAAATAGATATTAGACTAAATTTGAACTCGGGAATGAAGAAAACATCATATAATATTAAGGAAGAGTCAAGAATAATAGTGCCAGAGAAGTTGGCAACAATGTTAATCCTATTAGGGAGCTGAATTTGGATAGGGTCAATAAACCTAATATCAGAAAAACACTTGATGTAGGGGCATACATGGTCAGATGCCCCTGAATCAATAATCCACATGGAAGACAAGTTAAAGTCATTACCTTTGTTGATAATACTTGAAATGGTGTGAGAAATGAGGTCCTTATCATGAGTGAATTGTTGAGCATTCTTCTTGGATTGCTGCAAAAGAAGAAGAAGGTGTTGATAGTATTCTTTCGTGAGGACTCCATCATTTTCTGCATTATGAGGAGGTTTGGACTCTGAAAGTTTGTTGTTCCGTGAACGATACCCAGGTGGAAAACCATGTTTGAAGTAGTAGGATTCCACCATGTGGTTGGTCTTATTGAAGATGATGCATACCATCGAACCTTTGGTTGAAGTTTTCATCGTCCACGGCAGTGCTGGTGGAATTGCTGGAGTAAAGAACAATGGAAATGACGTTGAAGGGAGAAGGACAAGCAACTTCTTGTTGTGCAATTAATGAATATGCACGACTGATGTTGGAATGGGGATCAAGAAGGAGGATTTAGGTGCGGATATTATGGTAGGAATCATTCAAATATTTTAGAAAACACATAACGTATTCCATGTGGTTGTAACTGCGAATTGCTTTAGCCAAGAAATATGTGCTGGGGAGCGATCACCTTGTTTGAGGGAGTGAAGCTCACGCAGAAGGACAAAGAAGAAAAAATGGTTTCCTTTGGTGAATCATTCATGAAGATCTTCCCAGAGATCGAAAGCTGAAGCAAAACATATGGTTCTTTGTGCATTATGTTGGGAAATAAAATGATTAATCCATGAGAGAACCATGTTGTTGGCACATTCTCATAGCTCAAAATCTTGGTGAGATGGAAAAGGCTTAAAGAGGCTTCCATTGATAAAGCCAAGCTTGTTCTTCGTTGTGAGAGCACGTCACATAAATTTGCTCAAGTTATGGTAGTTGTTGTCATCCAACAGTGGTGTAACAAGAACTACACTAGGGTTTTCACCGGGATGCAGGTAAACGGGGTTTATGAAAATCATGACTTGATCTTGAGAATCAGTTGTGTTTTGGGAATCTTTGATGATGAGATCTTCACGGTAGGAATGGCCGTCGGAAGCCATGAAAGCATAAGGAAGAAATTATGAACGAAAGTGAATGAAGAAACTCTTGTTGTGGAAGTGAAAAAGAAAGAAAGGCGTAGATGAACCAGGATTTGATACCATATTACATGAATGAAATTTTGTAATGTCATTTATGTAAAAACTCATATTACCCATACATGTTATCCATACAAAGATAGTCAAGTGTCTTATATAGACACTTGGGTTCAATAGATATAAACATACACAAGATAATCCAAACCCAATAGAGAAATTGGTCTTATGTGCCTAATAAATATTGATTCCTTTTTTGTGGTTTTTAGATATTCAAGTTTCAAAGAAAGAAACTATTACAGAGCTCGAGGATTCAGGAGAAGCTATTTTTAGTTACATAACTCAGAATGGTCCAAACAAAATTTCACGTTTAAGTGTTTTATAATATGTGAATGAATTTTTTTAATAAATATTATTGATTAAACGTGAATCGAGTTATGTTTGAGTTGAACAATATGATATGAATGTAATAATCATGTTTGGAGTGAATCTATAACTACAAATAAATGGGTTAAGACATAAATGAAAAATATGCATGACACGCTTATGTTAGAATGAAGAGATTAGAAAAATTTACTTGAATAACTAATGTACTTTTTAGATACATAAAATTACTAATGTACTTGGATAATATTGGATAATATATATAGATCAAATACATTAGTTATTCAGTGAGTCTAAAAATAAATTCTTTCTTATAAAAAGGACTAGAGTTAGAAATAATTTAGAATTTGATACATAGTCCAATAAAATAATCTTTTAAATTGACTCTATCAAATTAACCTACGTGCACACCTTTCAATTTAATTGCAGATGCTCTTTCCGTCTCTTCATCATGCTTCTTTCCTCATGTACCATTAATCATGCTCTTTTCATTTCATTTTAGCTGTTGGTGCTATCTCCTGATATGCTAGTCACCTTATTATTCACAAAGGTACATTCTATATTTTGTTTTATGATAATGCTATATTTTTTATTTAAAGTTAGAAGTTTTTTTTAAAATTTATTTTACTGAGATTGAATTTATGAAAATTGGAACTTAAATTTATTTGTTATATATATATATATATATATATATGATATATATATATATATATATATATATATATATATATATATATATTATATATATATATATATATATAATATATATATATATATAATATATATATATATATATATATATATATTGTTATTTAGAATTTTACAAGTTTAGAGTTAAAATGTTGACTGAGATCATATTATTTGGTTTTATCTATGTGTTATTGTTTTATTTTAAATTGGATTTTGAGTATCCTGATTTAAGAGGTTTATTAATATATAGTTGTATGAAAATATGTGTTGGTATATTGACTTATTCATTTTCTGATTCATTGATAAAATTATTAGAGTTAAAATATTGGTTGGGATAATGTCATGTCGTATCCATGGACAAACACATTAATTATACATAGATAAAACCATATAATTATATAATTATGTACACGACACATTCATTTTTGTATTATAATTTTTTAAATACTTACATTTAAACTATTATCAATATATAAAAATTAAATACCATAATTATTGTTGGAACAAGATCAAACTTGTTCAAGGTGAATTAATGGTGGAAGTTGTTATTTTAGTGGTAGAAAGGTTAATTGAGGAAGATGATGGAAATAGAGAAATAAGAAAAATTGAGATGAGAATATTGAATGGCATTATCTGAAGGCATTAACCACAAATATTACAATTGAGGTCTATTTATAGTGTACAAACCACTAAACAAACAGACTAAATAAAGCATCCAAAACTGCCTAATAAAACAAAACTGTTTTTCTGTTTTGCCTTCAGGAAATTGCTATTTCTGCAGCAAACAAGAAGCCTTCCAAAATAGCTTCTCAAATAAGCTATTCTCCAAAAACACTTCAAAAGCCAATTACACTGCATTTGACTTATTCTAATCATCCAACACACCACCTTAAGTCAAATGCTCAATGTTCTTCATGAACAACCTCACCACGAGTCGCTTGAAAACATCATTCGTAACCGCTTTCGTCAACAAGTCCGCGACTTGTTCTTCACTTCTGCAGTAGCTCAAACATAGCTGTCCAGAAGTCACTAAATCTCTCAAGTAATGGAATCTCATCTCAATATGCTTGCTCTTCCCATGTGCAAGATTGATGGCTGAAACGTTGTCCACCAACAACAAAACAGCTTCTCTCGTGCTGTTGTCCAGCTCACGCAGTAAGTTCACAAGCCACACAGCTTGGCATGCACACAATGACGTTGTAATGTACTCCGCCTCGCAAGAAGAGAGAGCAACCACCGACTCCTTTTTAGAACACCAAGAGATTGGTGCTCCGCCGAACATAAAGACATAACCAGCCGTAGACTTTCGATCATCTTTATCTCCGCACCAATTGGAGTCGGTGTATCCAAGTAAATTGCACCTTCTGCTCGTGTCACTTGCCGGAAACAAAATTCCACAGCCAATAGTATCTTTCACATAACGAAGGATCCTCTTAACCGCTGCCAAGTGTGATACCTTTGGCCTCTCCATGAACCTACTAGCAATACCGATACTAAATGCTAAATCTGGCCGCGTATTGCACAAATAACGCAATGATCCAATCAATCTCCGGTATTGAGTCGGATCCACATCTTGCTCTTCCTCGCTTTTGGATAGTTGTGACCGTGCCTCGGCTGGAGTTATGGCAGCATTACAATGCTCCATATCACACCTCTTTAAGATCTCAAAAGCATACCTACTTTGATGCATGAGCAACCCCAACTTTGTCTTTTGGAACTTTATGCCTAAGAAGTACTTCACATACCCAAGATCACTCATTTCAAACTCCTTCATAAGCTCTTCTTTGAAGCTTGAAATATACTTTTCACAACTTCCAGTAATCAACAAATCGTCCACATATAGACAAAGTATGATTACTCCTTCGCTTGCACCCGATTTCACATAAACACCATGCTCGGACACACACTTTTTGAAACCAACGTCGTTAAGAAAACCATCTATGCATTTGTTCCAAGCTCTTGGAGCTTGTTTCAAACCATATAGTGTCTTCCTCAACTTGTAGACCCTTGCCTCTTGATTTTGAACAACAAAACCAGGGGGCTGTCCAACATACACCTCCTCATCCAATGGACCATTCAAAAATGCCGATTTGACGTCCATTTGATATAACGACCAGTTATTGTTATTTGCTATCGCAACAACTAACCGGATGGTTTCATGTCGAGCAACCGGAGAAAATACCTCATCAAAGTCTATGCCTTCCTTTTGCAAAAATCCCTTTGCAACTAATCGAGCCTTATGCTTGATTATCTCGCCTTTCAGATTCGCTTTCACTTTGAAGACCCATTTCACACCAATTGCCTTTTTACCTTTCGGTAAGTCAACCAACATCCAAGTATTGTTTTTCTCAATCGATTCAAGATCTTCCTTCATTGCATTCATCCACTTTGGATCGCTTAATGCCTCCTCCGTATCTACCGGTTCGGATTCGGCCATTAAAGCGAAATGAATGAGATCACCATCGTTATTGATATCACTATCACGGAATACCTCACAATCTCGGAGTCTTTGAGGCATACCTCTCTGCCTCGCTGGTCGTCTACTCGATTCACCATTCTCCATTGCGAATGGTTACTGTCCAACATCATTAGCAGGCTGAAAATTCAGGTTTCCTCCCAGGAAATCGATTTCCCCATGTGGTAAATCGATTTCTCGGCCTGCATTTCGAATCTCAGCAGCTTCAGGAAGTGCAATTTTGGGCTGGAAATCGATTTCCCCTTTCTGGGAATCAATTTCCAGGACTGGTATAGCAGAAATTCTGCTGTCAAAAGTCCGAATTTCATCCACGATCACGTCTCGACTAATCACGATCTTCTTGCTACTCATATCAAACAACTTGTAGCCTCCGGTAAGATGATAACCAACAAACAACATTTTTTCACGCTTGTCATCTAACTTCTTTCGAAGTTGACCCGGAATATGTCGAAACACTACCGAACCGAAAACACGCAAATTACTCAAGCTCGGTTTGAATTCGGACCATACCTCTTCTGGAGTAACCTTTTCAAGCTTCTTTGTAGGACACCTATTCAGCAAATAGGCGGCAGTAGAAACGGCTTCACCCTAAAGCTCTTTCGGTAAATTCTTCGCTTTCAACATGCTACGCACCATGTTCATAATCGTCCGATTTTTCCTCTCGGCAACACCATTTCGCTGAGGCGTATAAGGTGGTACAACCTCACGCACTATACCCTCGTCATCCCAATAAATCCTAAATTCACCCGAAGTAAATTCGCCTCCACCGTCGGTTTTGAGAATTTTGAGTTTGTGACCTCTTTGTCTCTCAACCATGGATTTGAACCATTTGAACACTTCAAACACCTCATCTTTCCTCCTAATGAGATAAATCCATAACTTCCTACTAAAATCACCAATAAACATGACGAAGTATCGGTTGCCTCCATACATTGCATTGGTCCGCATACATCGGAATACACCACCTCAAGGTGATGCTTGGTCTTATGTCCCGCATCCTTGCTGAAGTTACTCTTGTGTTGCTTCCCTTGCACACACTCATCACATATTTCAGATGGAATATTAATCCGTGGCATCCCGGACACCATACTGTGCCTATGTAACGCGTCGAGGTCTCGAAAGTTGAGATGAACGAGACGGTAGTGCCATAACCATTCTTCACAACTTGCAGCAGTAGCTAAGCACCTATGCTCCATAACTTTCAACTAAATCTTGAAAGTTCTATTGGCAGCCATAGAAGCCTTAAGGATCAAAACACCGTTTTGGTCCAAAACACGCAAAACCTTGTTTTCCATGCGAATCGTGTATTTCCTTTCAAGCAATTGGCCAATACTTAAAAGATTACATTTGATTCCAGGAATATACAATACATCTTTGATAAAGGAATGACCACCATCCCTTCTCATGATCAAAACATCACCGACACCGTCGGCCTCTAAAGTCGTGTTATATGTGAATCTCACTCTACTTCGCGTGACTTGATTGATCTTCACGAACCAATCCTTTCTACCAGTCATATGAGTCGAACAACCAAAATCCAAATACCACTCATCACTACCTTGAACTCCATCTCGATCCGTTACCAATGCGTTTTTCTCCGAACGCGTTTTCTGCACTTTTTAGGTACTGCAGTAGTTGCTGTCCAACAACTTTCCACTGCTGTACATGCCATTATTCTCCTCCGTAATCACCACAAGAAGCGTATTTTCATCATCCGTTTCTTGCCTAGCTACCTTAGCCTCATCCGCATCATTTTCCTTGCGTTTTGAGCGACATTCTCTCGAAAAATGCCCAAACCTTTGACAATTATAACACTTCATGGAACTTTTGTCGAGTGGTTTGTAGGCGCTTTGATTACCCTCTTTGAAGCTTCCTTCACCCTTTAGCCCCTTGAATTTTGTGGATCTTTTCCACCAAAAAATATGGAAATTCTTCTTACTTCTAGAAGACCATTTCCTTTTCGATCTCTTGTTCTTTTCATTTAAACGAGCTTGCAAAGCCACTTCCGCTTTCGCCTTATCATTTCCTCTTTCATCCATCCTTTGTTCATGAGCTTCCAATGAGCTTTGAAGCTCATCTTTGGTCATAGTCTTGAGGTCCTTCGATTCTTCAATCGCAACCACAATGTTATCGAATCTAGGTATTAAAGAATGCAACACTTTCGATACAGTATTCTGCTCCAAAACAGCTTCACGACAAGACTTCATTTGATTCACCAAACGCGTAACACGCGTCACATCATCGTTGACCGTTTCCTTTTCTTCCATTTGAAGTAACTCAAATTGACGTTTGTGAGTTTGTAACCTCACAACCTTCGCTTTGTCTGCCCCTGCATAAGCCTTCTCAAGAATCCCCCAAGCTTGCTTTGCCGAGTCACAATCGCCAACTTTCTCAAAGTTGTCACTATCGACGCAAGAATGTATCAAGAAGAGAGATTTGTAGTCTTTCTTCTTCTCTTCTTTGTGAGTAGCTTGCTGGGCTGCAGTAGCCTCTTCAACAAGAGGAGTAACACCGGTGGTAATCACATCAAGCACATCTTGATAACCGAACAAGACTTTCATTTGCTTGCACCATTTGTCGTAGTTCTTCGAATCAAGAATTGGAAGGTTGGTGGGTATTTTATCGTTTGAAATGGACATGATTGCAGCGGAATAGGATCAGAACCAAAGATTCTGATGCCAAATGTTGGAACAAGATCAAACTTGTTCAAGGTGAATCAATGGTGGAAGTCGTTATTTTGGTGGTAGAAAGGTTAATTGAGGAAGATGATGAAAATAGAGAAATAAGAAAAATTGAGATGAGAATATTGAATGTCATTATCTGAAGGAATTAACCATAAATATTACAATTGAGGTCTATTTATAGTGTACAAACCACTAAACAAACAGACTAAACAAAGCATTCAAAACTGCCTAATAAAACAAAATTGTTTTTCTGTTTTAGCTTCAGGAAATTGCTATTTCTGCAGCAAATAAGAAGCCTCCCAAATAACTTCTCAAATAAGCTATTCTCCAAAAACACTTCAAAAACCAATTACACTGCATTTGACTTATTCTAATCATCCAAGAATTATTACATTTTAAATCAACTAAAAACTAATTAAATGACTAATTTCATGTTCTAATTGGTCATTTTTGTTGGTTTAAAATGTAATAATGACAGTATTTAAGTTTATCATTACTGCAATGGAATAAGTGAAGTCATTTTACATTTACTATGTATCCATACCTAAAGAGTGACACAGGTTAATGGAATGGAATGATTTTTTCAGCATGTGTCAGAGATTTCTGGTGTAGTCAGAGTTCAGATGTTCTACTCCACGTCATGACATCTGATCTAACATTGGTACTAATACAGCAAGATATCTATACAATTAACATCCAGTACTAATGTGCACACATTTGCAGATGTCACTGCATCTGCTACTGTATTACCATAGAATGGAAGAACACCCATTTCTGTTCATCGGGTAGAAGGACTCAGCAGAGATCAACCATAGCACTAACTTCTGTTGAACCTACAGTTATCAACATGATGTCTCAATAGAGATTTGAACATCACCTGTTACAGTATTACGGTTTGCTGGCCCTGTACTTGTATTTCCTAAAATAAAGGTTGAACAAGTTAACCTAATTTCCACATATTAGGGTACTAACAAATAGGCTATTTGTTAGGTTCATTAAATGTAGCTTAGTTATTAGTTTCCTGGATTTTAGCTCAGCTGTTGACTTCCTGAAGAATAGCCTGAGTAAACTGCTGAAACAGAAAAATTAACCAACCTACAATTTAGCATATGCTGTCTAGGATAAATGTCATAACATTCAGTTTGACGTCCAGAACATATATCATATGCTAAGTCTGTTATTTTCCTGAAAACAGACTGCGATAAATGCTGTACTGTAGTAGACCAACCAGTCTATACTTCACTATCAGCTTACAGTAATAAATGTCAAAACAATCAGTTTGACATTTACACAATGATCCTTTGGCCATGTCTGTTATTCTCTTGACAAACAGACTGGACTAAATACTGAATTGAAGCAGAAAAACCCTCCAGCCTATTATTCAGTATATGCTGTCAATGATGAATGTCAAAACATTCTGATTGACATTCAAACAGTATGCTATGTATCAGGTCTGTTATTATCTTGATAAGCAGATTGAAATACAAGCTGAGTTATAGCAGACAGGATTATAACATGCAGGATGAAAACAAACACAGGAAATTGTTAACCCAGTCCGGTGCAACATCACCTACTCTGGGGGCATACCAAGCCAGGAAGAAGATCCACTATCAGCAGTATTAATTCAGAGTTAAACTCCCCCGTTTACAACTCTTCACTTAATCCCTACCCAATGCAATCTATACCTAGGAACTCCTAGATAGAAACCTCCAGTTTCCATTCCTATCACTACAAATACAATGTAATGCTAAACACCTTGAACTTGCTTCACAACTTCGTTCAAGACCGTAACAAACTCTTGCCTACAGGCTTTGAGTTACAACTAATCTCAGCTTTGAGCACTGAGACACACATGGTAACCTTCCCACAGATTGGGAGGTTTACCTCACACACACCCCTAATATTTACATTATTGAGGCACACTAATCCTAGGTTACAATATGCTATTTATAACCTAAGCACCCAACTGGATTTGGGCCTTCAGAAATCGCAGCAAACTTCTTCTTTGCTGTTACAAAGTCAGCAGAAAATTTCTGCGACAAATAAGGTCTTCAATCTTTTAGTTCCTAAAATTTCTCCATATATATCTCCATATTTAGAGCCTATATATTCTGATTGAGTCTTTAAGACCTCCACAAGGAAGTTAGGATATTCACCAAATATCCTCACTAATCCCAGAATACATACTGAATTAATTAATTCAGTTTTCTACACATGTACGATGTCACAGGCATGATGTCGTGACATCGTACATGACATGTTGGTCCAGATGTTGAACTTCTTCAACCCAACATATTAAAACAACATAGATGATTACATTATTTGTTTTACAAAATTAATGCCAATCCTAAGGTATTAACACATCTTATCTCTCTAATTCATCCTCACTCCGCCACTCTTACCACCACCATCGTCGATTTCGACTTTAAGGTATCATTCCATCATTTAAGCACCATTTTTATATGCCTTTTATGATAAACTCTAAAACAGACTATTGTTACCTGCTTAAATTTATTGCACTGTGTCAGTTTTGTTTCCGGTGATTTGACTTTGTTTATTGATTTAGTCCGATTGATGATTTTACAGATGTTAGTTCGCTTTAATACCCTTATTTTGAAGATAATTGTTTGTGAATCAATTATGTTGTTTTATTATTTTTTGCCGTGAATATTGGATTTAAATTTATGTTTTTTTGGAATTGTGTAGTTCGCGTTTCAATGCATTGAATCTAGAATGATTTTGGATCTGTTTTGATGTTTGCAGATTTTATAATGGAAGTAAAATTGATATATTGAAAGCGATTCGAAATTATGTTATGTGATTGAGGGTAGGCTAGTGATCGCATCTTAATCTTCTCTCTTCTTCTTCTGCAAATAAAAATCCACCATTGCCAACCACTTTCCAAGTTGCATAATTTTGTTTGACATCAACGAACTATACAACCGCCTTCATCTTCACCCTCTCTTCCTCTTTTATTTTGCCATCAGATTTATTAATAATAAGAGAGATTTTAAAAATAGCAAAATCACAAATTTTTCTTTAAAATCTCAACCTTCACAACTCTATTTCCATAAATCACCATCATAAATAACTATCATATATCATATATTTATGAGAAAGATGAATTAATCAATTCACTCTAATAAAAGTGCAAACATATTTTAAGTTAGGTCGGCATGATAATATTTTTATTGGAAGAAGAAAGATGAATGAATCAATCCACTCTAATAAAAGTCCAAACATATTTAAAGTTACGTCAGCAAGACAATATTTTTTTTGGTAATAAAATAATTCTATTAAATTTATTGATATTAAGAATATAAAAATTAAAAGTGATATATATATATATATATATATATTATATATATATATATATATATAATATATTATATATATATATATATAGAGAGAGAGAGAGAGAGAGAGAGAGAGAGAGAGAGAGGAGAGAGAGAGAGAGGAATACACTTTTATTTTAAAATACTGTTATGATTTGGCAATATAAAATGTTTTGATTGGATGTCAGTGTAATATTTCTTTACACCGATAGTGCACTACCTTTAACCTCATATATATATATATATATATATATATATATATATATATTATATATATATATATATATATATTATATATATATATATAATATATATATATATATATATATATATATATATATAAACAAATCTATTAAGTTTATTGACCTTTTTATTAAAAATATGTGAAAAAGATTACAAGTGATTATAATAAAAGACATGTAGGGGTGACAATGAGGGGCAAAATACTATAGTCATTGTCTCCAAATAAAATAAAGTTAATCACCTATAATATATATTTATTATATATCCATATATCATATTTTTTTTAGATATCTCTATTTTTTTAGGTGATATTTAATTCAATTAACATAATTTCTCTGTACATTATGATAAAACACTATTACCTTCTAAATTAAACTAATATTTATATGACAATCATAATTTGAAACATTTTTTCTGTTTAATTTGTATATCTTTTATATACATTTCTTAATATAACTATATTATATTTATTTATTATTTATATCGAGTTTATGGAACCCGTGCGAGCGCACGAGTCTCTTACTAGTTTTATAGATAAAATAATATAATGGAAAATATCTGTACTCAAGATTCAAGAGAATGTCAAAGTGAAAGACGAGCACAAAATACAAGAAATCGAAGACAACAAATGAGTGTTGAGCAAAGACAACAAGAATTGGCTAGAAGGCGTTCGAATTATAGACAAAGAAAACAAGTTAAAACATCTGATACTTCTGATATGAGAACCATGATGTCATTTCAAGACTTGACAAATGACAATCTTGCTTTTCGATTTTATCAAAGAGCACATGGCAGAGAAGTTGAACCGAGTACCACACATGCCAGTCGCGTTCCATTCCCGGGTTAGGATATTAAAATTATTATATACATTATACTTTAATACTTTATGTTAAAAAAATATCAATTAATTATGCAAAACTAATTGGCTGGTCGTCATCATCATCATCATCATCATCATCTTCTTCTTCTTCTTCTTCTTCTTCTTCTTCTTCTTCTTCTTCTTCTTCTTCTTGTGTTTAAAGTGAACTAATAGGAATGTTATTAAATTAGTTTGATAGTTAGTGAATTGAGGTTAACTAAATTTGTTTGATAAGTGGACTTAGCTCGAATTAGTTGAATTGATTTTGACAGTTAGTTATGTTAGGAATTAGCTGTGGAACTGTTAGATTTTTGATTATTATGGTTAATAGCTATTCAAGCTTATTGTTAACTGATTGTGAATGTTAGACATTTCTGGATTTAGCTAGTTGGACTGTTGGAGTTTAGAAGTAAAATACTATGTTGATGAACTGTTAGTAGCATGTTAGTAGGATGTGGTTGCATTGCTTGATTATTTGATGTAGAACCTGCTATGGTTAATGCAAATATGAGTGACTGTTAGCAGAAGTTAAATGAAATATTTAGAACTTGTTGAATATTGAGTTGCTATGCTAATTAGTATGCTAGGACTATTAATGGTTAAGGTTTGGAATCAGTTAAAACCTAATGGTTAGCTTGAATGTTTAAAAGTGGAGACTTGACAGCTAGTGAAAAAAATTCGTTATTGAATTGTATTAGTAAACTGAACTGTCAAAAGAATGTTGACTAAGTTAGTGGTTAGGTTGGTGTTGATTAGTTGAAGCAAAGGAAAAAAAGGGAACTGATGCTAGTTTTAGGAGTTAGCATTTAGAAATTTAATCTTAAGCTGGAAATGGTTGGTGTTAATTGGACGTGAGAAATTGAAATGCTAAGTTGAACTGTTAATGAATGTTATTTGCATGAGCCATGTTAGGGATGAAGTATATGCGTATGCGTCGATTGTTTTTTTTTTGCAAATGTGTATGCTTGTATGTGAATGCATTTATTTGTTGTAGGATTAATGTTAGACTTGATATGAGGTAATGCTCTTGAGGGTTTTGGCAAGGCATGGGGACTTGACATGGCATAAAGGAATTTTGGCATGGCATAATGCACATGAGAAGGTTTTGAAGTATAACTCGATGAAATTGGAGGACTACATGAAGAATCAAGAGAAAAGTAGATTTAGAGGATGTTTAGGATTAGTTTGACCAAAAAGTCAACTCTAGGTCAAAATATATTTTCTGTGTAGAATTTGAATTTGACTATCTTGTAATGAACCTTTGATGATTTTTTTTTAATGAAAATGGATATTTGAATTGTAATATGTGTCTTGTATTTCAAGTTAGCAACTTTCCTCCAAACTTGAATCTTTAATGAATTCGAATAACACTTGACTTCTTGAATGAATATTTGATCATTTGAATGCTAAGTCTTAAACCAAAAGAACTAAACCAATGATAATATAAGAGATTGGTCAACAGAAAGTCAACCTTCCATGGTTGACTTTTGTTGACCAAAGTCAACACATGGAAGTAACCTCTAAATCCTAATGCCATGATGCAATCAACATGATCCAAATGTCATAGACCAACATTAGGGTTTTTCAAAGATAGACCAAGTGGTGCTCAAATAGTCATGATGTAGTACAATGAACCATAAGCTTGATTTACAAGTACATCATGAAACCTTAGCTCATGAATTATCCACAATTCAATGCTTTGTATCATAAATAACAAGACTTTTGAATCAATGATGTTTATTTTAAAAAATGCAAGTGTAAATGAATGATATAGATGACCAGACCATGAGTATGCAGATGAACCATATACCAAAAGTCAGATGAAAAGTGAAAAAAAAGTAGGATAAATTTTGGGGTATGATAATACTCATAATATATATCAACATGAATACTTGCACATGATTGCTCCTGGTACTTTACCACCATATATTTTAAAGATAAAAATATGGGCTCCACTGATGTTGTTGCAAAACATAGATCCAAAATTCGGGTTGTATAATGGGACAAAGTTGATATGTCGTGGGTTTTTTTAATGAATTTTCTTAATGTTGAAATACTTACAGGACACAACGCTGGAAAAAGAGCTTTCTTACCAAGAATTAAGCTCAAAATCACTGAAGGTGCGAGACTTCCTTTTGTGCTTATTAGAAAATAGTTTCATGTCAAACTAAGCTTTGCAATCACTATAAATAAATCATAAGGACAAACAATTCCAAATGTCAGAATTTATCTTCCACGATATGTTTTCAGTCATGAACAATTGTATGTTATTTTATCAAGAGGTGTTTCGCGGGCTCCAACAAGAGTGCTAATTAAAGACGGAAAAGTAGAGGGGGAATAATGAGAGTTTACCAAAAATATAATTTTCAAGGAAATTTTGTTGTCACAAACTCATATATTTATTTATTATGTTTAATCGTTCAACTATACTTTTGCAACGTCACACTTGGCGTGCACTCACTAGATTACACTATATTGTTGACTACTAAAATTTACTTCATTTATTTTGTAGTGAAACGAAGATATTTCTGATTTCGATTCTATGGTTGACCTTTCTATTAAACAACAATATCACTTAATGTCTCTGTTAATATTAATGTTTATTTGCTCAATAAATTGTGAAAAACATTTTTTTCTCCTTATTTTATCTAAATCTTCTTATGGTTTTGAACGATCTATGACAATATATGAAAATAAAACTTAATTTTGGTGTAACCTATTTTCTTTTTTCATAATACGGTATTCATAACCACCAAATTATTCCACTCACATTATTGATTTGCTTGAAAAAAACCGGTTGAACAAAGTCACATCACAATTCGATTTTCTGAATTCAAACAAAATTTAATGCACGAATATTACATATTGCAAACAAAACTTAATATGTATTTGAATAAATACCATATGTTTTATCATATAAATCGTTTATATTAAAATCAAACTTATAAAAAAAAACGTTGTTAATATTTTCACACGTTAGTGCAATAAAAAAAACGGACAAACAGACACGCTTGTTTGGTCGCTAATAACAATAAAATAAAATAAAATAATTAAATTTTCTAAAATATTATATTTAATTAAAATGAAATTTAATACAAGATATATTAACTTGTTAATGTGTTTAAACATTTTCCTTTTTATTTATTTAAATGTATTTATATAAAATTGATTTTTAAGCATCCTAGCAAATAGTACTATATTTTTTGAAAAGTTAGGTTCAAGCATAAAAATAAACTTACGCTAGATCTAAATTCTAATTATTTTTTTAATTAGATCAAATTTAAATGTTACTAAAACCTACTTCAGTTCAATTTATTCTCATCCCTTAAATCCATTATACTCGTTTAGTTAAGAATGTCTAGAATTTGATACTATAAATATTTTTAATCAACACTGTGGATGAATTTTGCACCAATAATACAATAATATAACGTTAGAAATAATCAAATAATTACCTCCTTAAACCCTTAATTTTGTTTATACAATTAAAAACTTCCATTAATTAATGACCTTATAAATGCGAGGAGTTTGATCTTTTATATATATGTTTCTAGTAGTACAATTCAATTCTAATTAATAATAACTTTCCCTTGAACAGTTTTACTAAACTTCCTTTACAAAAACAAATCAATTTAAAGAGACATTGATATCTGAAAAAACACACAAACATGTTATGACAAAATAGTTGATTATTATGGATATCACAATAACATCAAAAGAAACAATCAAACCATCATTTCCCACACCTAATGAACACAAACTCTTCAAACTATGTCTATTTGATCAACTTCAATTAGTAACATATTTACCAATGGTGATGTTTTACCCCAAAAAACAAGGCCTAACACAAATCTCCCATTTCATTTCTCAATTAAAAAAATCACTTTCTGAAACACTAACAATTTTCTACCCTATAGCAGGAAGAAGAAAAAACCACACATTCATCACATGTAATGATGAAGGTGCTATTTACTTGGAAGCCAAGGTAAACCAAACCATGGTTGAATTCCTCACACCACCTAAGCTACAATTTCTAAACAAATTGCTTCCATGTGAGCCTAATAAAATGCATCAAAATAATGGAGAAGAAGACTTACCACAAGTGCTTGTTCAAGTTAACATATTCAATTGTGGTGGAATAGCTATAGGTACTTGCAATCTCCATACCCTCCTCGACGGTTGTTCCGGCAGCCTCTTCCAAACTACGTGGGCCGCCATTTGTCGTGGCCGCCCTAGCGACGAATTGCCTCGTCCCGATTTCTCTTCCGCTTCTTCGTTCTTTCCACCAAATGATAATTTAATTTTGCATGATCATGTTGGTAAGAATGATAATGAGGTCTTAGATGTTCAAAAGAAATGTAGCACGAGAAGATTTGTGTTTGGTTTAGAATCGATCAACGCTCTACGAGATAAAGCAAAAGACGATGATTATAATGATAGTGATAATGGAAATGATTATGAAAGATCTAAGTTTCCAACAAAATATGAAGTATTAGCTGCTTTTATTTGGAAACACATGACACTTGCATGTAAAAAGGAGGGAGGTGTAGATAGCAAAAGACCAACATTGGCTATACATATTGTGGACATGAGGAGAAGAATGGGTGAGCCATTTTCTAAATACACTATAGGCAACATTTTATGGCCAGTGATGGTGTTTTGTGAAGAAGTTAATGAAGAAAGTGATATAAAGTATTTGGTTAGAATTTGTAAGGAGAAATTTGGGAAGGTTTCAAGGGAATTGTTTTTAAGAGTGAAGAATGATACAAGTATGTTAGGAAGCAATGAATGTGTGGATTTGCCACAAGGTGTTGAGACAAAGTGTCCAATTCCAGTTGTTTTGACAAGTTGGTGTGGTTTGAATTTCAGTGAGCTTGATTTTGGTTGGGGGAAGCCTTATTGGGTTGGTGTTAGAGGTGGTGATCAAGAAACTCTTCCTAATGTAGCTGTTATTATGGAAACAGATGAAGGAATGGAAGCTTGGTTGACAATGGAAATGAAACATATAGGTAACTTGGAAAATGATATGGAGTTTCTTAAATTAGCTTTGCCTAATCCTAGTGTTTCAAACACATTGTTAGTATGATATATGTAAATGAATTGATTGACAAAGAAATAACAACTTAGAGTTGATATATATATATAATAATATATATATATATATATATATATATATATATATATATATATATATATATATATATATATATATATATATATATATATATATATATATATATATATATATATATATATATATATATATATATATATATTGTAATTGGATATTATATTTCAATATACCATAATGCACAAGTTTTATCAAAAGTTAGTTAGATTGAGAAGTTTCACTGATTTCATGCACAAGTCTTCTTCTCATCCTCTCAAATTCAGCCAATTCCTCTTCATATTGGCCCCACCCCATCTTTAGTCTCTTCCCTCTCCCTTTCCTTTCACCTAACCCCCACATAATAGATGACTATCTTGATAGTTAGGGATGAAAGATATGAATATCATATAAATAGGTGTGGATGATGCTATTTCACAGATGAGGAGATCTATCATCTGTGGTGTATTATAGTGGTGCAAAAATTGAATGATGTTGCTGTGAAGGCAAAATTGCTGGAAGATGACTAGAACCATTGTTGGATTATAAATATGATTTGATCTATTGAATTAATAAAGTGTTAATTCATTTTAGTAGTAGTAGTTGTATAGTCTCAAGAAAGTTATATAGAGTTCTACAAGTAAATTGGTAGCGACACTGTGACGGAAAACCCATTTTAGAACGGTTGAAAAAGGAATACTATCACGGTTGATTAATTGTTGTCAGTGTTAGTGCGTGAGACACTTTTAGTAAGGAGAGAAAAAGAGAATAAAGAAATAAAAATTGTATTATTGAATAATGAATGTGATACAAAACTGAATTACAAAATATCTATTTTATATACACCTAAGTGACTTGACTATTATGTAACAAATATAACAATCCTAAACCCTAATTATCTTTTGAGCTTGAGTCACACAACTTGGATTATATGATATCTCAACACACCCCCTATAATCCAAGTTGTCAAACAAATGCTAATTATAGTCAATCTGAACTATTCATAATTTCTTTCTCAAATTCAGGAATATGTCGATCTTCAATCCCTTTTTGAAAATGTCAGCCAACTGTGTTTCACTTGAGAAATGTCTTACTTCAAGTTCACCTCAATTTACCTTCTCCTTTGAGAAATCTAGCTTCGATGTGCATACTCCTTCCATACAAAACTGGACTCTTCGCAAGATTTATGGCTGACTTGTTGTCGATCTGCAACACTAGGGGTTTCTTTACTTCGACTTCCATTTCTTCAAGCACATATCTGATCCAAATTGCTTGACTAACAACATATGATCCTGATATATATTCAGCCTCACAAGACGATAATTCCACCACAAATTTCTTTCTCGAGCAATGAGATTGAGGTACCAAATACTTGAAAGAAATAACCAGTTGTGCTTCTTCGATCTTCCTTATCTCCACACTAATCAACATCTAAATAGAAAGTAACCATAGCTTATTTGCTTTCAGAGTCTGATCGAAACAGAATTCCATAGTTTATCGATCCTTTTAAGTATCTCAGGATTCTTCTTGCAGCCTTCAAGTGTGACACTCTTGGTTCACTCATGTATCTGCTCACTAATTCGACTGAGAAATATATATCAGGTCGAGTGTTGCACACATATCTCAGAGATCCGACTTATTTGAACAAAGTTGCATCGAATTTGTATTCCACTCCATGCATTTCCAACTTCAAGTTTGGTTCGACAAGTGAAAATGCAGGAGTCGAATCATCCATTAGGAATCTCTTGAGTACCTCTTTGACATATTTTCTTTGATGTAGCACCACACCTTGCTTCAACATTTGAAATTTCATACCTAGGAAGTACGACAACTTTCCCAGATTCGACATTTCAAATTCCTTATTCATCAGCTCTTTGAACTTCGATAGGTTTTCCAAGCTATTTCTAGTCACTAGCAACTCATCGACATATAAGCAGATAATTGTTATATCTTGTTCTACAACCTAAACATAGACACCATACTCAGATTTTCATTTGACGAATCCCAATTTGACCAAGTATGAGTCAATCTTCTTGTTCCGTGCCTTAGGTGCCTGCTTGAGACCATATAACGCTTTATGAAACTTTTTTACTTTTCTTGCTTCCTCCTGAATCACAAACCCAGGAGGTTGTGTGACATATACCTCTTCATCCAAAGTTCCATTAAAAAATGTTTATTTCACATCTAAGTCAAATGTCGACCAACCTTGATTGCATGCCAAGGCGACGACTAGTCGAATAGTCTAGAATCTTGCTACTGGTGCATATACTTCACAGTAGTAGACTCATACTCTCTGAGTAAAACCTCGAGCTACCGATCTCGCCTTATGTATTATTATCGACCCATCAATATTGTGCTTTAACTTGAACACCGACTTCACTTCAATAGCTTTTGTATGTGTTGGCAATTTGACTAACTCCCATATGTTGTTTCTTTCGATTGCTTTTAACTCTTCGACCATATCTAACTTCCAGTGTTTATCGTTTAACGCTTCGCCTAGTTGATTGGCTCAACACCTGCAAGTAAGGAGAAATGAACTAATTCTCCATCTGGTGTGACTTCGTCATCACCAGTCACTCCATAGTCTTGAAGTCTTGCTGGGCGAGATCTAATTTTTTGAGGTCTTTGACTAGTACTAGCTACACCATCTTCAGCTTTGATTGTGTCGGGCATGTCAACAACTGCTTCGACTTTGACTGGAATATGGATAATATCTTCGACTTCAACATCATTACTTGCTTCGTTGAAATCATAACTCATTAATGGCTTGTCAATTGCATCACTAGAATTCCAATCCCATGAAGAATTTTCATCAATTACAATATCTCGACTCATCACGATCTTCTTATTAATTGGATTGAATAACCTGTATGCACAAGTTTTATGATATACTACCAGAATTATAAGTTCACTCTTGTCATCAAGCTTCCTTCTTCTAGCATCAGTAACATGCAAACACATAGAGCCAAACACCTTCATATGATTTACTAATGGTCATTTTCCACTCCAAACTTCTTCAGGAACCTTGATCTTTAACTTCTTAGTAGGGAACCCTGTTCAGAATATAAACAGCAGTGGAAACAACTTCACCGAATAAGGATTTTGGAAAATTCTTCTGCTTTAGCATACATCTCGCTATGTCCAATATGGACATGTTTCTTCTTCATGCTATTCCATTATGTTGAGGCGTGTAATTAGCAGTTACCTCATGATCAATACCATGTTCTGCACAAAAAATTTCAAACATCTTGGATGTGTATTCTCCACCTTCATCTGTTCGCAGAACTTTGATCTTCTTCTCACTCTGGTTTTCGACAAGCATCTTGAATCTCTTATTGATTTATAATACTTCATCCTTTCGCTTGATCACATAGATACACATCTTTCGACTAAACTCGTTAATAAACGAAACAAATACCTGTTTCCACCAATGATATGCTCTTCAAAAGGGCCACATACATCTGAATGTACAACTTCGAGTATACATGAGGATCTCATTGGCATAGTCAAAATGAAAGACTTTCTGGATTGCTTTCCGACTAGACAACCTTCATAGATTTTGCTGAGCATCTCCAGACTTGGTATACCAATTACAATATCTTAGTAATCAGTTGATTGAGTTATCGAAAGTTCGAATGTCCAAACCTCAAATTCCATAGCCAACTATGTTTGTGGTCGATAATAGTTTTTAGACATTGTACTTCAGTCAAACTGATCATGATCTTAAATATCCTGTTCTTTGACAAAGGAGATTTCAAGACCAAATTATTCTAAGTGTCAAACAGTTCCAAAGCTCCATCTTTCAAAATCATTGAGAAACCTTTTTTGACCAATTATCCAACATTTAATTTTCCTCCATTGCTCATTTGAATAATTATGTCATCAGTACCTTATGCTTGTAAAGAGATATTATCAACAAGTTTTACCTTGCTCTTCTTCGACAAATCGAAATCTGCTAACCACACTTTTCGACCAGTCATGTGATTTGAGCAGCTTGAGTTGAGGAACCAGATCTTAGATTCAACATGGTTATCTGCAACTGCATTCTTAACCACCATTTCTCCATAATCATCTGAATCTTGGCGTGTTGATTGCTTGTAGTGGCTATATATAAAATATAGTTTGTCGGGTACTTGACTGCAAGTGCACAACCTAGTCACTTTAGTTTTAAAAGATACCGATCCCACAGGGACCTATGGTCAAACTAGTGCTACTAACGTCACTATGTTTAGCTAAGGGAATTGATTAGTATAAGTTCGGGGGTAATATAGTAAATCTAAGGGGAAATTTTGGTTTTAAGATAGAATTAATGGAAGGAATCAGTATGCAGCGCATTAATTGTCAGGGATTCGATAAGTCACTGGTGAATAGTTTAAATGCCAAATATCTCTCAGTAGAAAATGTTTATTTAAAAGACTTTATCTCACACTCTCGTGGTTGTTGATTCGGCCTATAACTTTAAGTCAGAATGTACGCTCTCGCTGTCCCATTTGAAGTCAAAATTACTTTTTGAAAATAAATAAGTTCTAATTGCTTTTAAAGTGCTCTCGCTGTTTTTAAACTCAATGCTTAATTTTTACTATCCAGCTCGAGCCTCACGCTCTCGCGATTGTTGGTTCTCACCTTAGTTAATTTCCCACTCTCGCGGCAAAATCGTATTAAATAGCTTTTCACGCTTTTTTGATAAAGTTAATTAAATTTAGATTAAAAACTTTAGCCTAAAAGGTTATTTGAGAAAAAGGGTTTTCACCAGTTATTATTAAATCCCATCAAATTAAGTTGCTACATAAAGATACCGGTAGTTTAGCCGGACATATTAAATAAAGCAAACACAAGGCATAAACAAATCAACATTACGGAAAACATGCTTATAGTAATAAATGGGCAATAACAATAATATTTCAATTAAAAACCTGGAGATCGAAGTAATAGAGTATAGCGATTCTTGGAGTACTTGAGCAGTCCTCCACAGGTCGGTAGGCTTTGCTTCTTCAATACAAATTACTACTAAAATTAAATAAAGTGCAGTAGTTCCCCAGTGTATGAAACTACTACTATGGCTAACTGGAAAACGGAAAGGAAAAAGGGAAACTCTAAAAAGAATGGCGAATACAATAAGGCAACGGAAACAAGGTTGCTGGAAAGAAAAAAATGCTAAAAGCTAGAAAGCTGAAAACTAAATTGCAGAGCGTAAGTCTAAAAGTAGGCGTCCTCAATTTTTCCCATTCTGGTCCTTTATATAGTGCCCCTTTGGTCTTGGTGGTTGAGAAAATCAAGGGAGACTTGGTTTTGAATGAGGAATCCGTGGGAATCAGTTTGTTGGAGGAGATTTACACACATTTGGGTGCCTGTGGCTGACTGTTTCAAAGCGCATATTGTGGCCGCGTGACGCTCGTCATGGGCCTGTGACGGTCATCACAGTCTGGGCCGTGACGAGCATCATGAATCTGTGACGGTCGTCACATCAGCAAAATCTACATAATCTGCTTTTCTGCTTTTTCTGTGCTTTTTCACCCGTTTCTTCTTCTTTTTCTTCCTTTTCTTCATTTTGCTCTTTAGTGCATGAAGATTTAAATACCTATAAAAACAACACGAATACTTGCGCAATAATCGGGATATTAATCGAAATGGTGTGATCTTTGAGTGTAAATTAAGGCAATTATCTGATGTGTTTTCGCGTTATCAAACTCCCCTAAACTTGAATCTTTGCTTGTCCTCAAGCAAATACAATTTGAAAACAAAGTTAAACGCGAATACATTACCCGTTCGTACGTGGTTGTCAGGTGGATTATTAGGATGTCCGATATTGAGTAAAACATCAAAGATGCTGTGACGACACGAGCTTTCAGCTTTAGCATAGATCTCTCCTTTACACAATCCAGTTTGAATCATGCTATTATAGCTCGACCTAGTGTCTCTGTTTCTATTTCACCCGGTTTCATTCTAGCGCAATCACATTAAGCTCTTTGCCTCCGCACACACTTAGTGAAGTAGCCGGTTAGTGACTTTGATCCTTTTCTTAGCACGAGGGTCTAGTACACTAGTGTGGTACCCCTTTATATATCCCCCTTTTTGAAGGTTGTGGGGGATCGAACCGTAGTTCGCCCTACCTAGTCCAGTACCAGGTACCTCTGGACCAACCAACTGGGGTTTCTATTCCTTCTTTTTGCATAACTTTACAACCTTTTGTATGGTTCTTTTATCAATTTCTTGATAGCAACAATATGAAGGAGTTTCTTAATTTGTAGGCATCAAACACTTATATTCATCGACTCTCCACATGGTTTGTGCTTGAGACGGTGCTGACTGCTAGTATAAACTACTAGGGGTTAATTTAGAATGGAGACTTAAGGTGTTGGTATAATGGTTATTCAAACTGATCTCGTAGAAATAAGGGATCTAGGGTGTCGGGACGGTATCTATCTTGTTAGATCTTTCTCAGTTTTCCTGACAAAGCCTCCGCGAGATAACTTATGTACTCGTAGGGAATGCATTTAATCTTAAGGAAATTTTTTGTTATGCCAGAATATGTAAAAATGATTGAAAAGGACAAGCAAAAAAAATTGTATTGGCTGAAAATATTAGCAATAGAAACAAGTAGAGGAGTGATAAGGATTTCCTCCCACATTTAAACAATGCATTATCCTCAATGCGACAGTATACAGAAGTTAAAAGGAAAGAGACAAAAATTACTGTTAGTCATTACGCGGCTGGCTTCTTCGGGCTCTGGCTCTTGCTCTTGCGCGCTCACCTCGTCCTCGTTGGGTAGGATCCAATCCCACGTGCTGAGTGTATTCCTGGATGACATCTACGCGGTAAGTTAGGGCACTCATCTGGTCTGAAAGTTCCGCCATCCCCTGATAATGTCAGTTAGCATAATCATGATGATCCCGTTGCATTTGCTGGATCGCTTGCATCATTTCTGTTTGGCGGTCTTCCATTATTTGGTTGTGTCGTAACATCTCGGTGTAGATGTTTTCCATGGAGGCGGGTCTTTGTTCGCTTCTTTGTTGTCCTCGGGAAGAAGTCTCTGCAGCGTGTTCTTGAGGTGGTTAAGGCATGCCTCTGTCAAGCTCCTCCTCGACTTCATCTGTACCATTACCATGATTTCCATCATTTGGCTCGGGGGCCTTCAGATCAAAAATCCAATTGGCCATATCTCTCGGATCAGTGCGGTTCCTGTTGGGCATGATGATGCTCCGTATTGTCTTGTTTCTAATAACAGGATGATACTTCCCGTCTTCTCTTGCTTTGATTAGGTGTGAAGCACGACAGTAGTCGATGTCGAGGAACTCTGCTTCCAGGGTTGGTAAGTTGGCTAGCCTATCTCCCAGGTTCAAGCCCAATGCTATGGAGGTGATAATTCCCCCACAACAAAACGCCTGGCTGCCTCTCATGCAAGCAGCCTGGATGTTGGCTAGTAGGAAAGGAGTAACATTGAATGTGATTTGGGCAAACACACAGTGGAGAAGGAAAAGTTCTTTGGAGTTTACCTTGTGGTTGCTGACTCTTCTAAAAACTGTGTGCCCCAGGACTCGGTGAAAGTATCTAATGGCTGGGTTGTGGATGTATGTTGCGTTAAGCGTATCCCAACTCGTTGCGTTCATATTGGTGAGGTTGTGCCAAACTGGGAATGCTATCTCTGACCATCCTTCTGGGATGCAGCAGTGGATTCCTTATCCATGTCGAAAACCAAGCATTCTCGCTATCTGGGTTTGATTAAGGGAATACTCGGTGCCGAACATTCTATATGTGGCGACACCGGTGAGATATTGGGTAGCTCCAGGGGGTGTGATATAAGAGTAGGAACTAAAAAATTCCAGGGTAAGCGCTTCGTAGGTTGGCTGCGGTGTGGTACAGAGTTGCGTCAAGTTGGAGTTAGCTAGCATCCACTCCACGCCCTCCAAAAGTCCTAACTCCCTCAGGCATTCATGATCAACATACCTCGTGGATTGAACGGAGCGTTGGTAGAACTTGAGGTAGTTGCTTCTTTGGCGTTCACCGACTTCTCCGTTTCGGAATATGACAGTTGATAGGTCGGGAGTAGCTCTTTCTTGACGGGTCATTTGATGAGTTGTAAGAAACTTTTTGTAATGGTGGGGGAGGTGGAATATTTGTGAGTTACACGCTTGAAGAAGTTTGTAAATAGATGAAGAGCAAAATGGTAGTGAGAGTGATAGTTAGTGAGGAAGAAGGGAGAAAGAGCGCCTGCATTTATAGGCGAGCTCTCTGGAATTCGTGACGATCGTCACAAGGGTGTGACGGTCGTTACGCGCAACGAATGCGTAACAGTCGTCTACAACGGTCAGATGCTCGTAACAGTCATTTTCTTGCCGTGTGACGATCGTGGCAGATCCATGACGGTCGTCACGTGTGTGAGACGGACGTCACCCTATAGTGACGGTCGTCACACGCTAATTTTCAAATTTTCAACACAGGTTTTAGCAGCATAAGATATCAGCAAAAATTGTAACTAAGCAATTTAATTTTAACAGCATAAATGCAAAAATAAATAAATAAATGAAATAAGCATAATTAAATGAATAGCAATTGAATTAATAAATTGAAATTAAATGTAACATAGGAAAAAATTGTAGCGATAACATAGCAAACAAAAGCAATAGAACAAAAGTAATGAAATAAATAAATGCGCTCCCTCCCCACACAAAACAAAGCAGTGTCCTCATTGCTTAGTGCGAGTAGGAGAAAACAGTGGTCAGTATTCTTAGCCACGTTTTTGTCCCAATGCATCGATAACTTCGTTCAAATAATGAAACTGCTCAACGACTATGTCCATCAGGCCTAGGACATCAAAGCGTATGAGTTTTATCTCTTCTTTCACAATGGTGATGTCAGCCTGGAAAGCATTCAGACGGGTGATGAGCATGGCATGATTATCAGCATAAGATGGAGGAACCGATTCATCAATGTTATAATAGTTAGGAGGTGTTTCAGGGTCAGATTCTTCCTTATGGTTAGGGTCATTGATACACTCATATTTGGGCGGTGTAGCGGGAGGTGAAGGTGGATCAATAGGGTGTTCCTCTAAGTCATAGAGCCAGTTATCGCGGTTGTGAACACTCGTTTTCTCATGGTTAGGCAAGGTGAATAGTCGAACCACTTCGTTACTGATGAGATAATCAAAGGTATCCGTCCCAATGTTTCCTATGATTTTGCAGTCGAAGCAAAATTCGATATCCATTGGACGAATGTTTCCAAAAGGTATAAGCTCATAAAGTGGGCGGACAAGTCCGATGGCGTATGCTATCATGGTTATTAGGCCACCTATGATTATTGGGGTACGGTTATTCTTGGCAAGGTGGACAAATCTTTCCATCATGAAAGTCACTATATTGACGTGCCGACCTTGATCGACACATAGCAAGATGAAGAGTTCATCGCGGGATACTAAGGTGTTATTCTCTTCCTTACCAAATAAGGTGTGGGCTAGTATTTTATGAAAATATCGGATAGCAGGGTTATGGATCTTTTGGGAGTGCATCTCATTCGGGTTAGGGTTGGGTTCTCCAGTTATACTACCCCAAAAGTCATCGAGGTCAATATCATCGATAAGGTCCTCTTGGCGGGTAGTTGTCGCAACCTGAAAAATACAGTGTGCGAAAAAACAACCGGCGAAAGAAAATGACAGAAGAGTCGCCACCGTGCGTTATTTATCCCAAAGGAGGGAAAGGAAACGCTCGAAGTAAACCTGAATAGAGGAAAGAAAAAGACAAGGTCTCGCAACCAAATCTTGGGTTCGTGAGTCGGTTATGCGAAGGGAAGGTATTAGCACCCCTACGCATCCGTAGTACTCTACGGGATCCTCTTTTGTAGTTCTTGTCTAAAGGGTGTGAGTTTATCTTGTGCTGTTTACTAAAAAAAGGGTTAAATGAAAATGACTCGCGCGGATGTCGCATCCACTGCATACGTATCTCATCTGAATATGAGAATCAGAGTCTTCGTAGCTCGGCTGACCTATGGGTTGGGGGGATGTGTGCTCGCTAAGACACCGCGTCTTATGCCTACGTATCTCATATGGAATGAGAATCAGAGCAAGCCGTAGTTCGGCTAACTACGGGGTTATGGATTGGGTTTTGGACGAACGACGTTACTACGCAATCTACCGGATGCTCGACCTTTGGAGACTTACTCACCTGTAGTAGAAGGAGTAAACGTGTGTTTAGGAGAAGAAAAATCAATGAAGGGTTAGGGTTTGGGATGCTCATGCAAAAAGGCAGTCCTTGACGAAGGAACCTGTAAAAAAATAAAAATAAACACACAAAAACATTGCCTCCTATCGAGGTCTTCCAGCTAGGAAAGCAGTACAATGCGGGAAAAATGTAAAAGGTACCACACGGATAAAGATCCGAAGTAACAGTAATTAACGGAACAAGGAAACCCTGAGATCCTTCCAAGCTAACACCATCAAAGAAAGTGAGTCAGTACAGGTAATCAGAATGAAACCTCCAGGCGGTATCCCACAAATAAAGTGGAACACTAGGAAAACCATCTCTGCAAGAGTCATATGAGCCCTCACAAAACAAAACTCAATAAACAGGTTAGAGAAACAAAATAGGGTAACCAAGAGTTGCCCCCAAATTAAAATGTAACCACATGAATCATGCTCTTTCAATTCACAAAAAGCTCACAAAAAGCAACCAAGGGTAGGAGGCATAAACCTCTTGTCAAACACATGCATCAAAAGGGTATCAAATTCACCCATAATACCTCATACATTTAGAGCATTCAAATTAAAGGCATAAAGATGATGGATATAGGGCAAACCTGATTGGAGAGCTTGATTGAAATTTAGTTGCACCCGTGAGGTTTACAAAACAATCTTTAGGGTTTATGTGAGGCAGAGGTGATTCTATGCAGTTAAGTTCCCTTCAGGGTTTGGAGGCTGCTCTGAGTTCTCTGTCAGGTAGTCTCTCTCTAGGTTTTGTCCAGGGTTTTGTTCCAAGGAAACCTCAGAGTGTTTTGCTTCTCTTCCTTTTTCTGTCTGTTTTGTTTCAATGAAACTCTAGTATTTATAGGCTAATATTGGTAGCTTAGTGGCTTTTGAGAGAGGTCCAAGTTTGAGATTTTTTTTTTAAATTTATTTATTATTATTTTATTATTATTATTTTTTTTTTCGGTTTTTTTTTTCGTTTTTCGTTTTTTTTTCAAAACACGTGGGCTTCGCCTAGCGAGCATGACAACTCATGAACAAACCTTTGCTCCTTCAAGATTAACGTTTTGACTGACGAATAGACCCCATTTGAACATGTTGGAAGTATCTCAAGCCATTCCCTTGTGTTGACTGATCACCCAGATAGGACCCACAAAGTGTCTTGGATGATGTTCAAGCTTCTTGGATCCGATTTCGATTGCCATGATGAAATGCAAATGCTAAATGACCTAAAAATGAATGCATGCATGAGGTGTAAAGCGTATGCTTCCAGGAAAAATGAAGGGTAAATTTTGGGGTATTACAATAGTAAACACGAAAGTGCCGCTAGGGAATCCTAGGAGGTCAGCAAGGTCTCGACGGGTGTAGGTGAAGTCCATGCTAAATAACCAAAAGGATATCAACCCTTCTTTAAGTCCATAACCATGCTCAGGGATGTATACGAGGGAGCTCAGGAATTCTAAGGTTAGTTCACGGTACGTGACAAACCGTCTCTTAATGGTTGCGTTCTCCCACCCAAGCTGGTTAAACATATATAGGATGCTATCTCGGATGCCTAATTTATCCATGGTCGGTCCATCATAATATATGGTCAATGCCATATCCTTCCAGGCTAGATAATCATACCGCCTGCGTTGAACTTTGCCTCTGAAAACTGTCTCGGGTTGTTGCATGATGGAAGTAATTAACTAACTAGTTAGTAATTTTCCTGTTTGTCAGTATCCAATATGTCTAAGTTAGTTACTAAAAACAACAAAGGTGACTGCAAAGAATCAAGAAGAGGGGAGCAAAGAAAATAAAGAAGAAAATCAAAGAAGGGAAAATAGAGTGTAAGAAAAATAACAAAAAGAAAAAAGGGTGGGTTGTCTCCCACTAAGCACTTTGTTTAATGTTGCAAGTTCGACAGTAGTGTCGCGTTGTACTAGGTTTGGGGTTGAGCGGGCAACTCTATGAGTCTGAGACTGTTCCAAGAGTCTCTGTTTTCTATATTATGATAATGCTTTAGTCGCTGCCCGTTCACTACAAAAGGGTCACTATTTCTACCTTTTATTTCTATCGCACCACTATTGAGAACTTTGGTGATCTCGAAAGGGCCAGACCACCAAGATTTGAGTTTTCCTGGAAAGAGTTTAAGTCTTGAATTGAATAGCAGCACTACGTCACCGACTTTAAACTCCTTCCTAGAAATGCGTTTGTCATGCCATCTTTTGGTTCGTTCTTTGTAGATCCTGGCATTCTCGTAAGCGTCCAATCTCAGCTCTTCTAATTCGTGGATGTCCAGAATCCGTTTCTCGCCTGCGGAAGTGTAGTTTATGTTCAGGGTTTTAATTACCCAATACACTTTGCGTTCTAATTCCACAGGGAGGTGACATGATTTACCATAAACTAGTTTGAAGGGTGTGGTTCATATCGGGGTTTTGTAAGCCGTCCTATAGGCCCACAAAGCTTCGTTTAGTTTGGATGACCAGTCTTTTCTGGATATTCCTATGGTCTTCTCAAGAATTTGTTTTATTTCTCGATTCGAGACTTCGACTTGCCCGCTAGTTTGTGGATGATACGGTGTTGCTACACGGTGTCGGACTCCATACTTCAAAAGAAGTTTTCCAAATATATTCGATATGAAGTGGGAGCCACCGTCACTAACTACTAGTTTCGGCATACCGAATATGGGAAAGATAATGTTTTTGAATAACTTGATCACTACTCGTGTGTCATTTGTTGGAGAGGCTACATCCTTGATCCATTTTGAAACATAGTCGACAACAACGAGTATGTATTTATTACCAAAAGAAGCTAGGAATGGTCCTATGAAGTCAATCTCCCATACGTCAAAGACTTCGACTTCTAAGATTCCCGTTTGCGGCATTTCATCGCGTCTTGAGATGTTGCCAGTGCGTTGGCACCGGTCACATTTTATAACCGTGTTATGGACGTCTTTCCATAGAGTAGGCCAAAAGAGGCCGGATTGCAGGATCTTAGTGTTGGCCGGATTGAAGGAGCAAAGGTTTTTTTTTCAAAACACGTGGGCTTCGCCTAGCGAGCATGACAACTCATGAACAAACCTTTGCTCCTTCAAGATTAACGTTTTGACTGACGAATAGACCACATTTGAACATGTTGGAAGTATCTCAAGCCATTCCCTTGTGTTGACTGATCACCCAGATAGGACCCACAAAGTGTCTTGGATGATGTTCAAGCTTCTTGGATCCGATTCCGATTGCCATGATGAAATGCAAATGCTAAATGACCTAAAAATGAATGCATGCATGAGGTGTAAAGCGTATGCTTCCAGGAAAAATGAAGGGTAAATTTAGGGGTATTACAGCTGCCCCTATTCAATCAACTGGAGACCTGGAAAGAAGATAGCAACGGCTTTCGTGCTTTCGAGGTATCAAGGGATTGAATACAATAAAAGCCCGAAAATTTGCACTGAAGTGAAGTGAAGTAATAATGCCTGTCAGAATCGGCAAAGAGGTGGTCTTGAAAGAAGAATCCGTCTGGTACGGTGAGAGTCAGTCTGAATACCGAAAAAGAATGTTAACCTGGATATCAAAATAAATGGTAACACAGAAATAACCATGGCCTGAATGCCGCTCATCAGTCTGAATACTGGAAATGACTTCGATCTGAACATCGGGAGATATGAGATTATTAATATCGGTCTGAACACCGAGAGGCTGGCCTGAATGCCACAAGTTGCGTCGACCTGAACGTCGGAAACTTCTTCGATCTGAACGTCGGAAAATTGGCCTGAATGCCACAAGTTGCATCGACCTGAACGTAGGAAACTTCTTCAATCTGAACATCGGAAAACTGGCCTGAACGCCACAAGTTGCATCGACCTGAACGTCGGAAAGTTTTTCGATCTGAACATCGGAAAACTGGCCTGAATGCCACAAGTTGCATCGACCTGAATGTCGGAAACTTCTTCGATCTGAATATCGGAAAACTGGCCTGAACGCCATAAGTTGCGTCGACCTGAACGTCGGAAACTTCTTCGATCTGAACATCGGAAAACTGGCCTGAACGCCACAAGTTGCATCGACCTGAACGTCGGAAACTTCTTCAATCTGAACATCAGAAAACTGGCCTGAACGCCATTTCGGTCTGAATACCGGAAACTTCATGCCTGTCAGCATCGGTAGAAATAGGGAACGATAATAGAGGCGGCGCATGAGCCAATGACACTTGCTGGGGATAACAAAGGTAAGTCATGAACAATCTTCAGTCTGAGTACTGGAAACAACTTCTGGCTTATCACTTGGGATACCGAGAATGTTTTATGCTTACATGCGTATGTTTGAATTTTTCAATGGCGTAATGCTCCATGAAAATGGAAATGCTACGCGATTTGGCAGGATGCAATGCAATATGATTCTACATGCAAGGATGCAAAATACTGGGTAGAATGCCAAGCTGAGGCAAGGGGATCTGCTGGGGAAATGATCACCATCTTTTGGACCCTGGCAAGGCTGCTGGAGATGCACAGCGCAAAGAATTTTGTGGGGAAATGACCCGTTACACGGTGTTCTAGCAATGACGAAATACCGAGATTCTGACTGGGGAGAGAACGGCACTGAAAACCTGTTGTTGGGGAAAGCGATAGTGGTTCTGGCAACCATGATCTGCGAGAGATGACTCAGCAGGGGAAGCAAACACCGATACAGTATCGAGGTTCTGCTTCAAGGAAAGAAACCATGGATCTGGCATTGGGATTATCGATCTGGCCTCGAACTCTGAGGAGCAGCCGCTTCTGCTGGGAAGATACAGTCTGGCACTGTCAACTCCGCTGGGGGTATATAGTCTGACACTGTCAACTCTACTGGGGAGTGTATAATCTGAAACCACCGCTTGAGGGAGGTACAGTGGTGAGAACCTGCTGGGGATTGAAGAATCCAACGCTCTGATCAGCTCTGTAGGGATAAGATACCGAATTCGTCTGTTGGCGACTTCACTGGGGAAAACATTCACGATTATCTGCAGGGGATTTTAAAGAAATGCCCCGAGGGTACCTGTTCTGAATAGACGATCCAAAGCACTTAAAATTTACAACAATTTTAAATGGTTATTAAGCATGTACCTGTAAAGCTCTTATGTGTCATGATGCAATGTTTATAAAAAATTCGGACGTTATTTTTGCAAACAAAACAAAAAAATGAAAATGAAAACAGAGATATACCGAATAACATGATTTTATTGATTGAACGGCCTCTGAATAGGCATTTACATCAGGAAGCAATCCCTGGAAAGAGGTAATCGCACAACAGATAAAAATAGACATTAATCTAATGGCAATGTGAAATGGATTTCTATTGGGTTCCAATTCTGCTATGACTTGCTCGTCTTCAAGATCCTCTAGATGATCAGCTTTCTGAAAAGAGTGATTGGACTGTTTCCTATCCTTCAAAAGTTTCCAGTCATTGACACGAGATGAGATTCAGAACTACTCAGAACGCAGTCATTCGCTTAATCCCTAACTTGTGCCTGGATCGCCCTTTTCGGGTTTTCAATCCACCGGGATACCCATTTTTGCCTAAGTTGCCTTTTCAGGTTTTCAACTTACCGGGTGTACAATCTTTTCACTTTTAATCCCTAATTTTTGCCCGAACCTTTTTCATTTTCTTGGTTCGTCGGGATGCCCATTTTTGCCTGGACTACTCTTTTTATTGTCCAACGGGTCTATTTCGTGCGAAGTATTTTTTAACTGCGTCTGAGTTCACCGGGGAAGTGAAGTTTTCACCATCCATCGTTGCAAGCATTAAGGCCCCACCATCAAAAACCTTGGTGACAATATACGGTCCATCATAGTTAGGAGTCCACTTGCCCCTGTGATCTGTCTGAGGAGGAAGGATCCTTTTCAACACCAAATCTCCGACCTGGAAGCATCGAGGACGCACTTTCTGATCAAAGGCTCTCTTCATCCGACTTTGATACAACTGCCCATGACAAATGGCTGTCATTCGCTTCTCTTCGATAAGACTCAACTCATTGAACCTTGTCTGAATCCATTCAGCTTCGTCTAACTTGACATCCAACAGGACTCTTAGAGAAGGAATCTCCACTTCAACAGGTAGGACTGCTTCCATACCATACACAAGGGAGTAAAGGGTTGCCCCGGTCGATGTACGTACTGAAGTACGGTACCCATGCAAGGCGAAGGGTAGCATCTCATGCCAATCTCTGTACGTAACGACCATCTTCTGCACAATCTTCTTTATGTTCTTATTTGCCGCTTCAACAGCACCGTTCATCTTAGGGCGGTAAGGGGAAGAATTGTGATGCTGAATGTTGAAGTTCTGGCACAACTCCTTCATCATTTTGTTGTTGATATTAGAACCATTATCAGTAATGATTCTTTCAGGAATCCCATAGCGACAAATGGTTTCTTTCTTGATGAATCGGGCAACCACATGTCTGGTGACCTTCGCAAATGACGCTGCTTCGACCCACTTGGTGAAATAGTCGATGGCAACAAGGATGAAGCGATGCCCATTGGAAGCGGTCAGCTCAATCTTTCCAATCATATCGATGCCCCACATAGCGAAAGGTCACGGCGAAGACATCACATTCAAAGGATTCGGCGGCACATGCACCTTATCAGCATAAATCTGGCATTTATGGCACTTCCGAGCATATTTGAAACAATCAGATTCCATGGTCATCCAGTAATAACCTGCTCTCAACAATTTCTTAGCCATTGCATGTCCGCCGGCATGAGTACTGAAGGAGCCTTCATGAACTTCCTGCATTAACATGTCTGCTTCGTGTCTGTCCACGCATCTGAGCAAAACCATGTCAAAGTTCCTCTTATACAGAACATCGTCTTTGTTCAAGAAGAAACTTCCTGTCAATCTTCTCAAAGTCTTTCTATCATTGTTGGATGCCCCTGCAGGGTACTCTTGATTCTTCAGAAAGCACTTGATGTCGTGATACCAGGGCTTGTCATCAATTACCAGTTCAGCAGCAAACACATACGCGTCCCTATCAAGGCGCATCACATCGATCTTGGGAGCATGGTTCCAACGGATCACCGTGATCATGGAGGATAGAGTAGCAAGAGCATCTGCCATCTGGTTCTCATCACGAGGTATATGGTACAGCTTTACTATTGTGAAGAAAGTCAACAGTCTTCTCATGTAATCTCTATAGGGGACCAGAGTAGGCTGGAGAGTGTTCCAATCACCATTCACTTGATTGATTACCAGAGCTGAATCTCCGAAGATGTCCAAAGTCTTGATTCTCAAATCAATGGCTTGCTCAATACCCAAGATACAGGCTTCATACTCAGCTTCATTATTGGTGCACTCGAAAGTCAGACGAGCGGTGAAAGGCATGTAGGCACCTTTCGGAGTTGTAATGACAACACCAATTCCACTTCCTCTGGCGTTGACGGCCCCATCAAACATTAAAGTCCACCTTTCGTCTGGATCAGGTCCCTCTTCAACAACTGGCTCTTCACAGTCTTTCATCTTGAGGAACATGATGTCTTCATCTGGAAAATCAAACTTCATCGGCTCATAATCTTCAACCGGCTGTTGAGCAAGATAGTCTGACAGAATACTCCCATTGATGGCTTTCTGGGAAGTATACTGGATGTCGTACTCGGTCAGTACCATTTGCCAACGAGCAACTCTTCCGGTGAGAGTTGGCTTCTCAAATATATACTTGACTGGATCCATTTTGGAGATCAGTAAGGTTGTGTGAGACAGCATGTATTGTCTCAATCGCTTAGCAGCCATGCAAGTGCACAACATGTTTTTTCAAGCATTGAGTATCTCGACTCGTAATCTGTGAATTTCTTACTCAGGTAGTAGATGGCATGCTCTTTCCTACCTGTCTCGTCGTGTTGACCGAGAACACAACCCATGGAATTGTCTAGTACTGTCAAATACATAATCAGCGGTCTCCCTGGGACCGGAGGCACAAGGATAGGAGGATTCTGCAAATACTCTTTTATCTTCTCGAACTCCCTTTGACAATCATCATTCCACCTGATAGCCTGATCTTTTCTCAACAATTTGAATATTGGCTCACACGTGGCTGTTAGGTGAGAGATGAACCTTGCATTGTAGTTCAACCTCCCTAGGAAACCACGGACTTGTTTCTCTGTTCTTGGCTCAGGCATTTCCTGTATCGCTTTCACTTTGGCCGGATCCACCTTAATCCCTTTTCCGCTAACAACAAAACCCAGTAGTTTTCCAGATCTTACCCCAAAAGTACACTTGTTCGGATTAAGCCTCAGCTTGAATTTCCTCAAACGCTCAAACAGTTTCTGCAAATTCACCAAATGTTCTTCTTCTGTTTGAGATTTGGCAATCATATCATCAACATAAACCTCGATTTCATGATGAATCATATCATGGAACAGAGTCACCATCGCTCGCTGATATGTTGCTCCGGCATTTTTCAGACCAAACGGCATCACCTTGTAGCAGAAGGTGCCCCATGGGGTTATGAATGTTGTCTTCTCCATGTCTTCTGGTGCCATCTTAACTTGATTATAGCCAGAAAAGCCATCCATGAAGGAGAATAGCGAGAACTGAGCCGTGTTATCCACCAAAACGTCAATGTGAGGTAAGGGGAAATCATCTTTAGGACTAGCCATGTTCAGATCCCGGTAGTCAACACACATCCGTACCTTTCCATCCTTCTTAGGTACCGGAACGATATTCACAACCCATGGCGGATAATTTGTGACTGCTAGAAACCCTGCATCCAACTGTTTTTGCACTTCTTCCTTTATCTTGATAGCCACCTCTGGTCTTGTTCTTCTGAGCTTCTGCTTGACCGGAGGACAACCTTCTTTGAGCGGCAAGCGATGTACCACGATGTTTGTGTCAAGCCCTGGCATGTCCTGATAAGACCAAGCGAAGACGTCAACATACTCTTGCAGCAATTCAATCAACCCCTTCTTCATATTATCTTCCAAAGCAGCCCCTATCTTGATTTCTCTCTTGGCGTCCTCGGTGCCGAGATTAATCACTTCAACAGACTCTTGATGCGGTTGAATGACCCTTTCCTCTTGTTTTAATAACCTGGTAAGTTCTTCAGGGAGTTCACAGTCTTCATCACCCTCTTCTTCAGCTTGAAAGATTGGATTTTCAAAGTCGAAGCGAGCCATAGCAGAACCGTTATCAATAGGATCCGGTGATGTGCATCTGCATGAGTGATGGTATGTGCTTATGAGTGTGAAAAAAAAGAAAAAAAGTGGAAACTAAACAAAACATTGCCATTTTTTTTGAAAAACTGCAAAAATAGAAAGACAGGGAACGAAATATTTGAATGCAAAAAGACGTCCTTTATATGATGAAAAAAAATGCAAGTGTCACATAGATGAGCCCTACAATGAGTCATTACGCCCTGGCGGAACGTAAGACTTGGATATGCATGAATAAACAAAGAAAATTACTCCTCCAGACAAGTGGCTTGGACAATCTCCTCAGAAGACCAATTATTGAGAACTTCACTCGGGATCCTCGGACGCACCCAGTTATCGATGTCGCAATCACTATCCCCATCTTCATTGTTGACCGCAGAGACTAATTTGACTTCTCCTTCAACCATGTTAACGTTGGCTCCACCATGCTGGGGCATGGGATTGTTGACGACATTAGGAGCTGGTGCAAAGTTAACGGTCTTTGAATCAATGAGGTCCTGAACTACGTGCTTAAAAGCTTTGCAGTTCTCAATATTGTGGCCAGGTGCCCCAGAGTGGAAGCTACACCTAGCGTTGGCGTCATAACCCACCGGAAGCCTACCAACGGGAGGAGCCAGAGTGCGCAACTGCGCAAGTTGTAGTTGTTGAAGACTAGAAAGCAGCTGAGCGTACGACATTGGAAGAGTGTCGAAACGCCGATTCATCGTCCTTGGCCTCGGTTGATAGGCGGGTCTGTTACCCGGTTGTTGTGGTTGGTACTGAGCTAGTTGACGTTGTGGTTGTTGTTGTTATAGTGGTGCTGCAGCTGGAATGGTCACAACCGTAACATACGGTTGCTGATGATAGTTCTGAAAGTTATTCCTCCGATTATCCCTGTTCTGATAAGAAGATATGGCATTTGCATCCCCTTCTCTCCCCTTCTGTCCCTGACTGAATGGCTTCTTCACCCCTGATGAAGACCCACCTCCACTCTGGGTCTTGTATGTCTTCAGGTAATTCTCCACCCTCTCTCCGGTAGAGACTACATCAGCAAAATTGGAGGCAATGCAACCCACCAGGCGCTCCAAATAAGGTCCTGGCAGAGTGTTCATAAACATGTTAGCCATTTCCTTCTCCAACATAGGAGGTTGAACACGGGAATCTGTTTCTCTCCAGCGTTGAGCGTATTCTCTGAAGCACTCATTGCTTTTAAGAGACAAATTTTGAAGTTGAGTTTTGTCCGGAGCCATGTCTGCGTTATATTGATACTGCTTCACGAAAGCCTCAGCCAAATCCCTCCAGCAACGGATGTGGGCTCTGTCCAGCCTCATATACCATTCCAGGGATTCCCCAGCTAGGCTGTCCTGGAAAAAGTACATAAGCAACTTTTCGTCATCGGAGTATGCAACCATTTTACGGAAATAGGCTTGCACATGGGTCTTCGGGCAAGAGTTGCCATTGTATTTGTCAAATATCGGGACCTTGAATTTCGGTGGCACTCTCACACCTGGGACCAGCCCCAAGTCAGCAACATTTACTCCCAGAGGATTATGTCCTTCCACTGCCTTCTACCTCTCTTCCAATCTTCTAAACATGGGGTCCACACCATGACCCATACCAAAGTCTTCCTGCAGCAGGGGGAACTGATCGTCCTGATCATCATGAACGGGCTGTTGACCGGAGGTGACATGTAGGATTGGGATAGGCCCCGGTCCATTGGGTCCGTTAGCCTCTCCAGCTGGAGGATCAGTCACCGTCTCTGGTTGAGCAGGGGGATTCCTCTGTATCATCTGCCTAAGCTCTTGCTGTCCCTGAGCCACCCCCTGAACCACATCCATGAATTGATTCATGCGGATTTTCATCTCGGCGAACTCTGCCTGTAGGCTTTCCATTACTCTCTATTGGTTTCTGCGGGTACCGTACCGGTGAATGCCTGGGTCAGCTATCCTGCTGATTGAACACCAAACAAACTGAGAACACTGTGGCGGTACCTGTTATGCAAGACATGCTAATGAATATGTAAATGCAATGACATGTTTATCAATTCCAAAGGTATTCTACCCCCTTGATTCCAGTCTCTCAATAGATAAACGATGTAAAAAAAAGACTAAGCCGTTGATGAGAACCAAGAAAATTCCGACTAGAATCAAGTAGAAGATATAAACCCCACAAAAATGGATAAACATGTGTGAATGATTATGAATGCAAAATGATGTGATGCAAAATAATGTGAATGCAATGCAGTGGCATGGGAATCAGGATCGCTGTATCTGCTTGAACATCTGTCAGGTTGCACTGTCTGGAGATAAATTAAGAGCACACCCAACAAAGGTCATGGGATGGATCATGTTATCCTTAATATCAACCACCCATTTTGGTGGATTATGGTTTACACCTTATCAACACCCAAGTTTCATTGATATTAAGGATACCTGATCGGATCAACCATGAATCAAGGGTTTGTTGCAAGTCACGAGCATGGAGTTTAGGTTAAGAACCACCCAAAAGGAGTGTACTAAGGTTTAAACCTGCCAAACATGTTCTACAAAAGGTTCCCATAGTCATAATCCCATCTTTCGGATATTATCGGAGGAACGACTACCCGTATTCCAAAAATATTCTCAAGAGAGACTCTTATGAGTGTAGTATCGCGTAACAATCGTATCAAATCTTACACTTGAACGACTTTCGCACTACGTCCTACGAATAGGCCAAGATGGGTTTGGTAAACTAAGGTCCTCGGCTTCTAAGGTCTATATTGGAAAAAGTAATGTCTAACCACAACTTACTTGTGTGACATTATTGATCTCAACATGACCTCCACCAAGTGAATGGGCTGGCAAGTCAACTTGCTAAGGAATAACTCCACACAAGTCAACAAGACTATGCCATTCTCCTATCCTAAGTGCACTCGAGTTCGGGTATAGAACTCATCTCACAAAGATCACCAAGCAGCCATAGCCAGCCAACAGATACAACAATGATATGTACACAATGCAATAAGGTAAAGCAGGTAAATAAATAACTGTACAAAAACATGAACACCCATAAACAAACAAACTACAAAAGCTAGGAGGGACTCGCTTAGGGAAACTGTTTTCCCCAGCAGAGTCGCCAGCTGTCGCAACCTGAAAAATACAGTGTGTGAAAAAACAACCGGCGAAAGAAAATGACAGAATAGTCGCCACCGTGCGTTATTTATCCCAAAGGAGGGAAAGGAAACGCTCGAAGTAAACCTGAACAGAGGAAAGGAAAAGACAAGGTCTCGCAACCAAATCTTGGGTTCGTGAGTCGGTTATGCGAAGGGAAGGTATTAGCACCCCTACGCATCCGTAGTACTCTACGGGATCCTCTTTTGTAGTTCTTGTCTAAAGGGTGTGAGTTTATCTTGTGCTGTTTACTAAAAAAAGGGTTAAATGAAAATGACTCGCGCGGATGTCGCATCCACTGCATACGTATCTCATCTGAATATGAGAATCAGAGTCTTCGTAGCTCGGCTGACCTATGGGTTGGGGGGATGTGTGCTCGCTAAGACACCGCGTCTTATGCCTACGTATCTCATATGGAATGAGAATCAGAGCAAGCCGTAGTTCGGCTAACTACGGGGTTATGGATTGGGTTTTGGACGAACGACGTTACTACGCAATCTACCGGATGCTCGACCTTTGGAGACTTACTCACCTGTAGTAGAAGGAGTAAACGTGTGTTTAGGAGAAGAAAAATCAATGAAGGGTTAGGGTTTGGGATGCTCATGCAAAAATACAGTCCTTGACGAAGGAACCTGTAAAAAAATAAAAATAAACACACAAAAACATTGCCTCCTATCGAGGTCTTCCAGCTAGGAAAGCAGTAAAATGCGGGAAAAATGTAAAAGGTACCACACAGATAAAGATCCGAAGTAATAGTAATTAACGGAACAAGGAAACCCTGAGATCCTTCCAAGCTAACACCATCAAAGAAAGTGAGTCAGTACAGGTAATCGGAATGAAACCTCCAGGCGGTATCCCACAAATAAAGTGGAACACCAGGCAAACCATCTCTGCAAGAGTCATATGAGCCCTCACAAAACAAAACTCAATAAACAGGTTAGAAAAACAAAATAGGGTAACCAAGAGTTGCCCCCAAATCAAAATGTAACCACATGAATCATGCTCTTTCAATTCACAAAATGCTCACAAAAAGCAACCAAGGGTAGGAGGCCTAAACCTCTTGTCAAACACATGCATCAAAAGGGTATCAAATTCACCCATAATAACTCATACATTTAGAGCATTCAAATTAAAGGCATAAAGATGATGGATATAGGGCAAACCTGATTGGAGAGCTTGATTGAAATTGAGTTGCACCCGTGAGGTTTACAAAACAATCTTTAGGGTTTATGTGAGGCAGAGGTGATTCTGTGCAGTTAAGTTCCCTTCAGGGTTTGGAGGCTGCTCTGAGTTCTCTGTCAGGTAGTCTCTCTCTAGGTTTTGTCCAGGGTTTTGTTCCAAGGAAACCTCAGAGTGTTTTGCTTCTCTTCCTTTTTCTGTCTGTTTTGTTTCAATGAAACTCTAGTATTTATAGGCTAATATTGGTAGCTTAGTGGGCTTTTGAGAGAGGTCCAAGTTTGAGATTTTTTATTTTATTTATTTATTTATTATTATTATTTTTTTATTATTTTTTTTTCGGTTTTTTTTTTGTTTTTCGTTTTTTTTAAAACACGTGGGCTTCGCCTAGCGAGCATGACAGCTCATGAACAAACCTTTGCTCCTTCAAGATTAATGTTTTGACTGACGAATAGACCCCATTTGAACATGTTGGAAGTATCTCAAGCCATTCCCTTGTGTTGACTGATCACCCAGATAGGACCCACAAAGTGTCTTGGATGATGTTCAAGCTTCTTGGATCCGATTTCGATTGCCATGATGAAATGAAAATGCTAAATGACCTAAAAATGAATGCATGCATGAGGTGTAAAGCGTATGCTTCCAGGAAAAATGAAGGGTAAATTTTGGGGTATTACAATAGTAAACACGAAAGGGCCGCTAGGGAATCCTAGGAGGTCAGCAAGGTCTCGACGGGTGTAGGTGAAGTCCATGCTAAATAACCTAAAGGATATCAACCCTTTGTTAAGTCCATAACCATGCTCAGGGATGTATACGAGGGGGCTCAGGAATTCTAAGGTTAGTTCACGGTACGTGACAAACCGTCTCTTAATGGTTGCGTTCTCCCACCCAAGCTGGTTAAACATATATAGGATGCTATCTCGGATGCCTAATTTATCCATGGTCGGTCCATCATAATATATGGTCAATGCCATATCCTTCCAGGCTAGATAATCATACCGCCTGCGTTGAACTCTGCCTCTGAAAACTGTCTCTGGTTGTTGCATGATGGAAGTAATTAACTAACTAGTTAGTAATTTTCCTGTTTGTCAGTATCCAATATGTCTAAGTTAGTTACTAGAAACAACAAAGGTTACTGCAAAGAATCAAGAAGAGGGGAGCAAAGAAAATCAAAGAAGGGAAAATAGAGTGTAAGAAAAATAACAAAAAGAAAAAAGGGTGGGTTTTCTCCCACTAAGCACTTTGTTTAATGTCGCAAGTTCGAAAGTAGTGTCGCGTTGTACTAGGTTTGGGGTTGAGCGGGCAGCTCTATGAGTCTGGGACTGTTCCAAGAGTCTCTGTTTTCTATATTATGATAATGCTTTAGTCGCTGCCCGTTCACTACAAAAGGGTCACTATTTCTACCTTTTATTTCTATCGCACCACTATTGAGAACTTTGGTGATCTCGAAAGGGCCAGACCACCGAGATTTGAGTTTTCCTGGAAAGAGTTTAAGTCTTGAATTGAATAGCAGCACTACGTCACTGAATTTAAACTCCTTCCTAGAAATGCGTTTGTCATTCCATCTTTTGGTTCGTTCTTTGTAGATCCTGGCATTCTCGTAAGCGTCCAATCTCAGCTCTTCTAATTCGTGGATGTCCAGAATCCGTTTCTCGCCTGCGGAAGTGTAGTTTATGTTCAGGGTTTTAATTGCCCAATACGCTTTGCGTTCTAATTCCACAGGGAGGTGACATGATTTACCATAAACTAGTTTGAAGGGTGTGGTTCATATCGGGGTTTTGTAAGCCGTCTTGTAGGCCCACAAAGCTTCGTTTAGTTTGGATGACCAGTCTTTTCTGGATATTCCTATGGTCTTCTCAAGAATTTGTTTTATTTCTCGATTCGAGACTTCGACTTGCCTGCTAGTTTGTGGATGATACGGTGTTGCTACACGGTGTCGGACTCCATACTTCAACATAAGTTTTCCAAATATATTCGATATGAAGTGGGAGCCACCGTCACTAACTACTAGTTTCGGCACACCGAATATGGGAAAGATAATGTTTTTGAATAACTTGATCACTACTCGTGTGTCATTTGTTGGAGAGGCTACAACCTTGATCCATTTTGAAACATAGTCGACAGCAACGAGTATGTATTTATTACCAAAAGAAGCTAGGAATGGTCCCATGAAGTCAATCTCCCATACGTCAAAGACTTCGACTTCTAAGATTCCCGTTTGCGGCATTTCATCGTGTCTTGAGATGTTGCCAGTGTGTTGGCACCGGTCGCATTTTATAACCGCGTTATGGACGTCTTTCCATAGAGTAGGCCAAAAGAGGCTGGATTGCAGGATCTTAGTGTAGGTCTTTGAGGTACTTGCATGCCCTCCATAGGGGGCGGAATGGCAATTAGAGATTATATCATCGATTTCATCCTCAGGAACACATCGACGGAAAATACTGTCGGTCCCTCTTTTGAAAAGAAGAGGTTCATCCCAGTAATACTGTTTTAGGTCATGAAAGAACTTCTTCTTTTGTTGATAAGATAGGTCCGGTGGAAGTGCTCCGACGGCTAGGTAGTTGACAAAGTCAGCATACCACGGCAGAGTTGCATTCGCATGTACTTTTTCCACGGATTATTCTATTTCTGTATCGTTTAATGTCAGTTCAGACATATCACTTTCCATTTGGGTTATGAGTCGTTCGTAAGGGTCTGCTACTACGTTTTCAGTACCTTTCTTATCTTTTATTTCTAAATCAAATTCTTGTAAGAGCAGGATCCATCTTAAAAGTCTTGGTTTGGCATCCTTCTTACTTAACAGATATCTAATAGCGGCGTGGTCGATATAGATGATAATTTTTGCCCCTACTAGGTAGGAACGGAATTTGTCCAAAGTGAACACGACAGCTAGAAGTTCTTTTTTAGTGGTGGCGTAGTTCATTTGGGCAGGATCAAGCGTTCTACTCGCATAGTAAATAGCATGAAGCTTCTTATCCTTCCTTTGTCCTAGTACTGCGCCTACTGCGTAATCACTCGCATCGTACATGATTTCAAAAGGTAATCTCCAGTCAGGTGGTTGCATTATGGGTGCGGTGATTAAAGATGTTTTCAGTTGGTTGAACGCTGTTAGGCATTTTTCATCAAATATGAAGTCAGCGTCTTTCATTAATAATCCAGTAAGTGGCTTGGTTATTTTTGAGAAATCTTTAATAAAACGTCGGTAGAAACCGGCGTGTCCTAGAAAACTTCTTATTTCTCGAACGGTTTTCGGAGGTTGAAGGTTTTCTATAATTTCGATTTTAGCTTTGTCTACTTCAATTCCTCTGTCTAATACCACATGACCTAATACAATTCCTTGTTGAACCATGAAATGGCATTTCTCCCAGTTTAAAACGAGGTTTACTTTCACGCATCTTTCGAGTACCATTTCGAGGTTAGATAGACATCCTTCAAAACTCTGCCCGCAAACAGAAAAATCGTCCATAAAGACTTCCATGATGTCGTCTATAAAATCGGTGAAGGTTGCCATCATGCATCTTTGAAATGTTGTGGGAGCGTTACATAGGCCAAATGGAATTCGTCGGTAGGCGAATGTACTATAAGGGCATGTGAAGGTAGTCTTTTCTTGGTCGTCAGGATGGATTGGGATTTGAAAGAATCCTGAATAACCGTCTAGATAGCAGAAGTGAGAATGCTTAGCCAATCGTTCAAGCATTTTGTCAATGAAGGGTAGAGGGAAATGATCTTTACGAGTGGCTTTATTTAGTTTTCTATAGTCAATGCACATTCTACTTCCGGTCACCACTCTTTGTGCTATGGATTCGCCCTTCTCGTTTTTAACGAATGTAACACCTCCTTTCTTAGGTACTACATGAACGGGGCTAACCCATTGACTATATGAGATCGGGTATATGATTCCAGCATCTAGAAGTTTCTTTACTTCATCCTTGACTACGGTACTTAGGATTGGGTTGATCCTTCTCTGGTGTTCTCTAGAGGTTTTACAGTCTTCCTCCAGCATAATACGATGCATACAGATTGAAGGACTTATTCCTTTTAGATCGGCGATGTTATATCCTAACGCTGTTGGATATTTTCTTAGGACATCTAATAATTTCTCAGCTTCCATCTGTCCTAAGTCAGCGTTGACTATTACTGGTCTTTTCAGTTCAGTGTCTAGGAATTCGTATCTTAGGTTCTTTGGTAGTGTTTTTAGTTCCAAGTCAGGTTTCTTTGGGCATGGCATGTGATCGGGTGTAAGTGCTAAGCATTCGCTTAGACTGTCGTTATGGTATGGTTCATGCCAATTATCGTCTTCGAAGATTGGAAGGATTTGGATTTTCATTATTTCAGAGTATATGGTTTCTTCCATCTCCATCTCTCTCACGCCTTCGTCTATGACATCAAGCAGATAACAGGTGTCGTCTATAGCTGGAGCTTGTAAGAATTGGGTCAAGATGAATTCAACCTTTTCCTCTCCAACTTCGAATGTCACCTTACCTCTCTTTACGTCTGTTATGGCTCCGGCGGTAGCCAAGAATGGCCTTCCTAGTATGATAGGTGTACTGGCATCTTCTTTGATGCCCATGATTATGAAGTCTGTAGGAATGTAAAATTGTCCTACATGAACCGAGACATTCTCTAGTATACCGACAGGATATTTAATTGAGCGGTCAGCTAATTGAACAAACATCTTTGTCGGTCTTAATTCTCTTATACTGAGCCTTTTACAAATGGTTAAGGGCATTACACTAATGCTGGCTCCTAGATCGCATAGAGCTTTGTTTATGACAAATTTTCCAATGACATAGGGTATGGAAAAACTACCTGAGTCTTTTAGTTTGGGAGGCATGTTATTCTGGATTATGGCGCTACACTCGGCAGTAAGTATAACTGTTTCGTCATCCTCAATCTTTTTCTTATTGGATAGGATTTCCTTAAGAAATTTGGCATATGAGGGCATTTGTGTGATGGCTTCTGTAAAGGGTATCGTAATGTTTAATTGCTTCAGAAGTTTAACAAATTTCCTAAATTGATTCGCAGTTTTAGAACTTTTGAGTCTTTGAGGATACGGAATGGGTGGTTTATAAGGAGGTGGAGGCACATAAGGTTTCTCTTTCTCTTCGGCCTCTTGGGTATTATCTTCTGTTTCCTTTGGTTCATTCACCTGCTCAGTTGAAGTTTTATCTGGTTTTTGGTACATGGCAGGGTTTTGGAGTCTTGGATCTACGGGTCCGTCTACTTCTTTTCCACTCCTCAGTATAACGGAATTCACACGTCCCTTTGGATTAGGTTGCGGCTGGCCAGGAAATGTTCCAGCTGGAGCGGCTGTAGATGCTTGATGTTGAGCCACTTGTGAAATCTGTGTTTCAAGCATTTTATTGTGGGTGGCTAAGGCGTCTACTTTGTTCGCTAGTTGTTTAAGTTGCTCGCTAGTATGTATGTTTTGGTTCAAGAAGTCCTTGTTTGTTTGAGCTTGGGTAGCTGTGAAGCTTTCCATCATCAATTCGAGATTTGACTTCCTAGGCATGTTAGGAGAATTATTAGCTAGCTTTTGATATCCAGGCGGAACAGCTGGTGCTTGGCCAGGTGCATGCAGGGCATTATTATTCTTATACGAGAAATTAGGATGGTTTTTCCAACCTGGGTTGTAGGTATTTGAATAGGGATTTCCTTGTGTGTAGTTTACTTGATCGGTTGAGACTCCTACTAATATTTGACATTCTTGTGTAGTGTGTCTAGGGTTTCCACATAACTCGTAGTTCGGAGTTACAGCAGCCACGGTGGCTGCGGGTGGTATGGTCAAGTTATCTAATTTTTGGACAAGGGAATCTACCTTTGCATGAACATGGTCAAGGCTACTGATTTCGTACATTCCACCCTTTATTTGGGACTTTTCCACTGGCGCTCGTTCACCTCCCCATTGGCAATGGTTTTGGGCCATGTTTTCAATGAGTTGATAGGCTTCGGTGTATGGCTTATCCATAAGTGCACCGCCCGCGGCAGCGTCTATTGTAAGTCTTGTGTTATAACTTTAAGTCAGAATGTACGCTCTCGCTGTCCCATTTGAAGTCAAAATTAATTTTTGAAAATAAATAAGTTCTAATTGCTTTTAAAGTGCTCTCGCTGTTTTTAAACTCAATGCTTAATTTTTACTATCCAGCTCGATCCTCACGCTCTCGCGATTGTTGGTTCTCACCTTAGTTAATTACCCACTCTCGCGGCAAAATCATATTAAATAGCTTTTCACGCTTTTGTGATAAAGTTAATTAAATTTAGATTAAAAACTTCAGCCTAAAAGGTTATTTGAGAAAAAGGGTTTTCACCGATTATTATTAAATCCCATCAAATTAAGTTGCTACATACCGATACCGGTAGTTTAGCCGGACATATTAAATAAAGCAAACACAAGGCATAAACAGATCAACATTGCGGCAAACATGCTTATAATAATAAATGGGCAATAACAATAATAATTCAATAAAAACCTGGAGATCGAAATAACAGAGTATAGCGATTCTTGGAGTACTTGAGCAGTCTTCCACAAGTCGGTAGGCTTTGCTTCTTCAATACAAATTACTACTAAAATTAAATAAAGTGTAGTAGTTCCCCAGTGTAGGAAACTACTACTATGGCTAACTGGAAAACGGAAAGGAAAAAGGGAAACTCTAAAAAGAATGGCGAATACAATAAGGCAACGAAAACAAGGTTGCTGGAAATAAAAAATGCTAAAAGCTAGAAAGCTGAAAACTAAATTGCAGAGCGTAAGTCTAAAAGTAGGCGTCCTCAATTTTTCCCATTCTGGTCCTTTATATAGTGCCCCTTTGGTCTTGGTGGTTGAGAAAATCAAGGGAGACTTGGTTTTGAATGAGGAATCCGTGGGAATCAGTTTGTTGGAGGAGATTTAGGCACGTTTGGGTGCTTGTGGCTGACTGTTTCAAAGCGCATATTGTGGCCACGTGACGCTCGTCATGGGCCTGTGACGGTCGTCACAGTCTGGGCCATGACGAGCGTCATGAATCTGTGACGGTCGTCACATCAGCAAAATCTGCATAATCTGCTTTTCTGCTTTTTCTGTGCTTTTTCACCCGTTTCTTCTTCTTTTTCTTCATTTTCTTTATTTTGCTCTTTAGTGCATGGAGATTTAAATACCTGCAAAAATAACACGAATACTTGCACAATAATCGGGATATTAATCGAAATGGTGTGATCTTTGAGTGTAAATTAAGGAAATTATCTGATGTGTTTTCGCGTTATCACGTGCAAGGTTCGCTTATTCCTTCTTGTCTTCTGTCACTCCCTTGTCTTTATTGTACCAACAATTATTGGCCACATGACCCCACTTTTCCCAGTTATAATAATGTACACCTTTTTTCTCTTTGCCTTTTTGATAAGAGTTTCCTTCTCCTCTTTTCAAGGATTCAGAAGCCATATCATTGACCTTATGCTTTTGAGGGTTCGCCCAAGACTTCTTGCTCTGAGTCTTGTCTCTTTTGCCTTTGGATTTTTTGGAACCACGAAGCTTCTTCTAAGCCTGAGCTTATAGTTCTTGTATCGAATCTTGAACCCTTTTCCTTTCGACAATCCTAATCTCATGTGCCTCTAATGAACTAATTAAATATTTCAGTTTCATGGTTTCAAGATTGTTGGGTTCTTGAATAGCCATGACAATGTGATCAAAGTGAGAGGTCAACGTATGCATTACCTTCTCAACTATCATATTATCAGTTAGGGTTTCACCACAACCCTTCATGAGATGGACGATATTTTTCACCTTTATTACATAGCCTGCAATCTTTTCATCTTCTCCCATCTACGGCAGTTCATACTGCCATTGCAAAGTCTGCAATTTGACGTCTTTGACTTTCTCACTTCCTTCACAGTACTTGACAATAATATCCCATGCCTCCTTCGCCGATTCAACATGAGAGATCTTGTCAAAATTCACCGAAACTACCACCGATTGAATGCAATATGCAACCTTGTAATCTTTCTTCTTGGCTTCTTCGTTCACGACTCTCTGAGCATCAGTTGCATTCTCAGAAAGCTCAGGGACATCATCAGTAGCCACTTCAAGGGTTTCATGAAAGTCAAATAGAGATTGCATATGTTTTCTCAGTTGGATCCAATTCTTGCCTCCAAGAATTGAAAGAGAATTCAAAATACCATTAGTACCATTCATATTTGCATCGATTAATTAACAACCCGCAATCTCGGAAACACGATCACCAATGTGTGATTCTTGAAAACACGATCAATAACCTAACTGGAGCTCTAAATACCAAATTATTAATGCGTGAGGAATTTTTATTGAGGAGAGAAAGAGAGAATAAGGAAATAAGGATAGTATTATTATATCATGAATGTGATATAAAACTGGATTACAAAGTATTTATTTATGTACATTTAAGTGACTTGATTACTAAGTAACAAATATAACAACCATAAACCCTAATTATCTTTTGGGCTTGAGCTACACACAACTTGGATTATATTATATCCCAATAGTGAGGTAAGATGTGGTTATAAGTATGTTGTTTTCCACCGCGGACATGTGAATGTAGTGATAAACAATATATATATATATATATATATATATATATATATATATATATAATATATATATATATATATATAAACAACCGTTGTGCAATATATATAAAGGTCATGGATTCAAAACTCAGTTATTGTATCTTCTCTAATTAATTGACGTGCTACTTATTACAATTATTATTGTTAATAACTGTGGTTTTTATTTTATTTTTGCATATATTACAAACCTGTATTTTTTTGTACCTCTATTTTCTACAAATATTATTTAAATATTTTTTGTATCAAAGTCAAAAATATCATTTACCAATAAATATGTATATACCATTGTCATATATTACAAACATAAAATTAGGTCAAAATCATATATTTACAAATATTATAGCCAAAGTCATACATTAACACATTTTCCCTTTTTAAGTAGCGCATTGAAAATAAAAACCCAACATTTACAAATGTCGTTTAAGTCATTGGGAGAGAAAGGTGTTTTGTCGTTAAACATCTACAATGCTAAAAACATGTTATTGTAAGCATTTCATGACATAATATATACCTGATTCCAAGACTCAAAAATGCCGGCAGAAACAATGCTTAATATGTGTTGCATTACATAATACCAACACTCATATCCATCTGCTTGTCTCATTGTCTACAAATTTAAACACTTCATGAATATATAATCACACACACACACACACACACACACACACACACAACACAACACCACACACCACACACACACACACACACACATATATTAATATATATATATATATATATATACATATATAAGTGAATGTCACAAGTAATCCACTTACTTTAGGCGTATAAAATGTGAGTTTTTTTTCTAGAATCATTCATAATATAGTGTCGCTTCACAATCATGTATATTGAAAATGATTTAAAAATATTACACGCTAAACTAATTATAAAGTCAAAGAAAATATTATTAAAAATCTCATAAACATAAAGTTACCTAGTAATAATTTGTTTCATCTTAGGTTCAAGTGGGTTGTGTAAGAAACACAATGTAGTTACTGTAGCACCCTACTTCCCGACTCGACAAATAATTAATAAACCATATAAAACACATATATTCTCCAAGTAGGATGCTATTCAACAACATTCAAACTCATATTTGAACCACATAATTAAAAATGAAGTTGTTTGATAAGCAGCAGAGATTATAAAATACTTGGGATTAAAAGTCTCAACAACATTATTATTTTGAAAAGTGGTTAATCATAAAAAATCAATGGAAATATATGCAACATAAAATAAATAATATAACATCATATTCCCCTCGTGTTACATATCAGAGCTACTCTAACTATAAGACTCGATCGACAAGCAACTAAGGAGGTATAACACTGTCCTCAAACTTAATCTCCTACTCAGGTACCTGATTATCTGTACCCCAGAGGATCACATACGCAACAACAAAAAAGGGGGTGAGAATACATTTAAACAATAAATGGTGCACAAAACAATCAGGATGGATTCACACATAACATATTCATACATATATCAAACATCCACCCCAATATCATGTATTCACATATCACCCATATCATGGTCAAACTCATACAGATCAGATAAGATTACTCATCATTACATAAACATTTCATCATCATATAATGCAATGCAACGTCGAATCAACTCATGTTCACCACACCCCTACTCTGAACCAGACTTACAACTCAACTTTATATGCATGCGGTACCAACTCAACATTTGGTTCTTTATACGAACCGAGTTCCAATCAACTACGAACCCAGATCCCCCACTCTGAGCTTGGGACAAGTCACTAGCATTCACTCTAAATTAGCGAACATACATCTTTCACAACAACGACAACATATGATGTATGACATTTAATCATGTAATGACAACAACCTAATCAATGATTACAACCCTACTCTGACTATAAAAATTCACATAAAAACAAAAACATAGCAATGATTACAGCCCCACTCTGACCTTAATCAAGCATACATTCAATGTATTGCGAGTAGTTCTCACCCGAACCACTCATCTCATCAATCGTCAGCAAGCATGTACAATAATTCACATAATTATTCATATAATCACACATTTAACATACACCCACATATCATTCAAACATATCAATTCATCTCACAAGGCACTACCATAATGTATCTCTGTGCATTAGATTTTCAAAGCTTCAAATTGCGCCTTAATCCGATTCACGAAACTCAAGTTATGGCAAAAATAGTAAGTGAACCAATCTATTACACCCAGGAACCAATCTATTGTTCCCAGTTATCTGTTTCATTGATTTTTCACATTTAAAAGGGGACCAATAAATTACACTAGGTTACTAATTGATTATTCCCTGCATTCTGGCAAAAAATCCATATTTTAAAAGGAACCAATCAATTACCTGCTTGAACCAATCGATTGGCTCATGCTTTCTGTCCCAAATCTTTTAGCTATAACAAGTGAACAAATCGATTGTTCCAGGGGAACCAATAGTTTTTTGTCTAGAATTTTTCCAGAAATTCCACATTTAAATCGTCTTGTTTATCCTCTATCCATTCTAAACCCTACCTAATCATGTTCTAACATGTCCAAGCATCTCATAACATGAACCATACAACATACATCAATTACATACCGTTAAACACATACATAGATTAATCATGTATTCCATCAATCAACAATTTTTTTCCAGAATCATGTTCATGTTATAAAACCCTTAATCTCATACCAAACATCATGCTTATGGATAGTTTAATATAAACAAAAATCATCACGCTTACAGAGTTTGGATTTCAATCAATCTATTGCATAAAAACAGAATCACACTCATATAACTCATTAGTTAGTCAATTAAAAGAGAAGGAAAAAAACCCTATTGGAGGTTAAGGGAAACCTCTCTATCTATTCATGATTAAGACACCCTTAGATGAATAATTTCCCCCTACCTTGTAAGTTCAACAAAAGCAACCTTCTATGATCTTCTCTCCAAAAAGCCCTAGCTTTCTTCTTTCCTCTATTCTATTATTTTTCACGTACTGTCAAAAATGCCAATAACCCTTGTTTTCTCTAATTTTCTGAATATATAATATTCTAATTAACTTTTCATAATTTTGTTTTTGGCCCAACTAAAACTCAGCTTGTCTCCACTCATCACTTACTTCTCTTAACTCATAAAACCTTTCCAACTCTACATATTCTACCAATTTTATATTAATTAATTAATTAAATATCACCAAAACTAATTAATTAAACACAACTCTCTGAAATTACTACTCACCGGCCAAACTACACAAAATAACTATTCAAATAATTTAATCACGTAAATTAAATAAATAATTAATTAAATAAATAAATGGCTAATTAAGGGAAGGTGTTACAACTCTCTCTCACTTAATGAATTTTCGTCCTTGAAAATTACCTGATAGGAAAAGCTCTGGATAAGACTCTCTCATCCTACTTCCGAGCTCCCATGTCACACTGCCACCAGCAGAACCTCCCCAAAAAACCTTCACTGAAGCGTTCTCCTTGCCTCACAAGTGCTTTACTTCACACTCCTCAATCCTCAGCGGCAAAGTCTCAACTGCCAAGTTCTCTCTAACTTGCACATCATCCAACTGGATCAGATGAGATGAATCAGGAATGTAGCTGAGACACATGAAGCACATCATGTAGATTTGAAAGATACGTCGATAACGCAACTCAGTAGGCCACCTCTCTAACTCTATGAAGAATCTAAAATGGACCAACAAAATGCGACGTAAGATTCTTAGACTTTAACACACAAATAACACCAGTTACCAGAGTAACTCTCAATAACACATGATCTCTCTCTTGGAACTCAAGTGTTTTCCTTCTCTTGTGATGATAGCTCTTCTAACGACTCTGCAAAACTTTCATCTCCTCTTGGATCATCTTGATCTTCTCAGTTGTTTGCTGAACTATATCAGGTCCAAGCACAACACTCTCACCAGAATCATACCAACAAAAATGTGTCTTATACCTTCTACCATACAATGCCTCGAACGGTTCCATTCCAATACTAGAATGGAAAATGTTGTTGTAAGTGAACTCAACCAACAATAAGTAACTATACCAGTTATCTCCCTGCTCCAAAACACACGATCTCAGCCTATCCTCCAAAGAATTTATAGTCCTCTCTGTCTGACCAACTGTCTGTGGATGACAAGTAGAACTCAACTTCAACTTAATACCCATCGCTTCATGTAAACTCTACCAAAACCTCGATGTAAACCTCAAATATCTATCTGACACAATAATCAAAGGAATACCATGCAAGCTAACAACCTTCTCAATATACAACTTGGCCAACTTCTGCAAAGGATAACTGATCTTAATAAGTATGAAATGAGCTGACTTAGTCAGTCTATCAATTATAACCCAGATGAAATCACATTCTTTCACCGTCCTCGACAAACTTGTCACAAAGTACGTGGAAATGTTATCCCACTCCCACTCATGAATACTCAACGGTTGCATCAGATCCGACGGATTTTGATGTTCGGTATTCAACTTTTGGAAAGTCAAACACGCATTCAAGAATTCATCTATTTCCTTCTTCATTCCTGGCCACTAAAACATTATCTTCAAGTCTTGATACATTTTTATAGCACCGAGATGAATAATCAGATCACTCCTATGACCTTCCTCAAGAATACTCTTCTTATGTTCTGGCATATCAGGTACACAAACTATGTCTCTAAACCTCATCACACCATTCTCGTCGATCCTAAAATCACCTCCTTTCCCTTGATAGATTAACACTAGCCGGTGAACCAATCCCAAATCAATTTTCAGACCTTCTCTGATTTCCTCAAGGATACCACTGGTTAACTTCAATAAACCCAAATTCACATTGATAAGAGTCTCTTCATACACTAAACCTAAGTCTTTAAATTGTTCAATCAACTCCAACTCTCGAACCATCATCATCGACATATGCAACGACTTTCTGCTCAAGGCATCATCTACGACATTGGCTTTACCAAGATGGTAACTCAAACCAAAATCACAATCCTTCATAAATTAGAGCTATCTCCTCCACCTCATATTCAACTCTTTTTTATCTAAGAGATACTTCAAACTCTTGTGGTCATTGAACACTTCAAATCTGCAAACAAAACAGATAATGCCTCCAAATTTTCAATACGAACACCGTGGCTACCAAATCTAGATCATGCATAGGATAATTACTCTCATGAACTTTAAATTATCTGGAAGCATAAGCCATAACCTGACCATTCTGCATCAACGCACCACCTAGTCCCATCATTGAAGCATTATAATACATAACAAATAATTCACTTGAACTTGGAAAAATCAAAACTGAAGTTGATGTCAGCTTTTTCTTGAGTTCTTGAAAACTCTCTTCACACTGGACATGCCACACAAAATCTTAACCATTTCAAGTCAACTGAGTCAAAGGAAATTCCAAATTTGTGAAGCCTTCAATAAATATCCTATAGTAACCTGCAAAACTAAGAAAACTCATGATCTCAGTAACAAACTTCAGAGTCTCCCACTACAACACTACATCTATCTTCAATGGATACACTATGATTCCACCACTAGATATCATATGACCAAGGAAACTCACTTCCTTCAATCAGAATTTACACTTATATAACTTCACATACAACCGAGTTGCCATCAAACTTTGTTTATTCTCGAAGGAAATGGAAAACATCGAGAAAACCCATGGGAAGAGAAAATGGGTAAGGAATGTGATTATGCAAGGGGAAGGTGTTAGAACCCCTCATATTCATTGTGCTCAAAGGGAACCGTTTTGATTGTTCTTTTCTCGAATGGGCGTTACTATTTAAAGATTACTTGCGAATGGAGAAAAAATTTATTAATTAATGTGCTCACTGAGGATTGGGACCTTCATTCCTATGTATCCTCATAGTGCAATAAGGAAATCAGAGATCCGTAGTTCATCGAACTAAGACGAAAATGAAAGAAATGTTTGCCAAAGCACGAGGTCTCACAAGGAAAACAAAAAGAAAAAGGATTTGAAATATGATCAAAAGTATGGTTTAATCCAAAGGATAATGTTATTTAAGCCCATAGAGTAAGCATGTCTGAACCAAAGAGAAAAGTGGCATGAACCAATACATGGTATGGCTGAAAAGAAAAATGTGGTATGAACCAATATATGCATTAACACACCACCTAGTACCATCTTCGAAGCATCATAATACATAACAAATAATTCACTTGAACTTGGAAAAATCAAAACTGAAGCTGATGTCAGTTTTTTCTTGAGTTCTTGAAAACCCTCTTCACACTGGACACTCCACACAAAATCTTGACCATTTCTGAAGCCTTCAATAAATATCCTGTAGTGATTTGCAAAACTAAGAAAACTCATGATCTCAATAACAAACTTCAGAGTCTCCCACTATAACACTACATCTATCTTCGATGGATACACTGCGATTCCACCACTAGATATCACATGACCAAGGAAACTCACTTCCTTCAACCAGAACTCACACTTAGATAACTTCACATACAACATAGTCGCCATCAAACTTTGTTTATTCCCAAAGGAAATGGAAAATATCGAAAAAACCCATGGGAAGAGAAAATGGGTAAGGAAGCCAATTATGCAAGGGGAAGGTATTAGAACCCCTCACATCCGTTGTACTCAACGGGGACCACTTTGATTGTTCTTTGCTCGAATGGGTGTTACTATATAAAGATTACTTGCGAATAGAGAAAAAAGTTAATAATTAATATGCTTGCTGAGGATTGAGACCTTCATGCCTATGTATCCTCATAGTGCAATAAGGAAATCATAGATCCGTAGTTCATGGAACTAAGACGAAAATGAAAGAAGTGTTTGCATGCGCACGGGGACTCACAGGGAAAACAAAAAGAAAAGGGATTTGAAATATGATGAAAGTATGGTTTAAACCAAAGGATGATGTTATTTAAACCTATAGGGAAAGCATGTATGAACCAAAGAGAAAAGTGGCATGAACTAATACATGGTATGGCCGAAAAGAAAAATATGGCAGGAACCAATATATGTTATAACAAAAAATAAAAAAAGGGTTTTTCTAAGCACGAGGACTCACAAGGAAAATGAGAAGGAAAGGTTTGTCTAAACACTATGACTAACAAGACAAACAAAAAGGCTTTTGGTTCAGAGGCAGGTATTTAACCATATGGTAATTAACCCAAAGATATATATGGAATCCAAAGATATTGAATGATGAATACTCAAATAACTCATATGACCTTCCTTAAGAATACTCTTCTTAAGCTCTGGCATATCAGGTACACAAACTCTGTCTCTAAACCTCATCACACCATTCTCGTCGATCCTAAAATCACCTCCTTTCCCTTGATAGATTAACACTAGCCGGTGAACCAATGCCAAATCGATTTTTTGACCTTCTCTGATTTCCTCAAGGATACCACTAGTTAACTTCAAATACCCAACTTCACATTATTAGGAGTCTCTCATACACTAAACTCATGTCTCTGAATTGTTCAATCAACTCCAACTCTCGAATCATCAACATCGACATATGCAATGACTTCCTGCTCAAGGCATCATTTACGACATTGGCTTTACCAGGATAGTAACTCAAACCAAAATCACAATCCTTCAGAAATTAAATCTGTCTCCTCCACCTCATATTCAACTCTTTCTGATCGAACATATACTTCAAACTCTTGTGGTAATTGAACACTTCAAATCTGGAACCAAACAGATAATACCTCCAAATATTCAATACGATTACCATGACTACCAATTCTAGATCATGCGTAGGATAATTACTCTCGTGAAATTTAAATTGTCTGGAAGCATAAGCCACAACCTGCCATTTTGCATCAACACACCACCTAGTCCACTCGTCGAAGCATCATAATACTTAATAAATAATTCACTTGGACTTGGAAAAATCAAAACTGAAGCCGATGTCAGCTTTTTCTTGAGTTCTTAAAAACTCTCTTCACACAAAAACTTCACCATTTCAAGTCAACTGAGTCAAAGGAAATGCCAACTTCAAGAAGCCTTCAATAAATATCCTGTAGCAACTTGCAAAACTAAGAAAACTTATGATCTCAGTAACAAACTTCAGAGTCTCCCACTACAACACTACATCTATCTTCGAGGGATACACTGCAATTCCACCACTATATATCACATGACCAAGGAAATTCACTTACTTCAACCAGAACTCATACTTAGATAACTTCACATACAACAGAGTTGCCATCCAACTTTGTTTACTCCCGAAGGAAAGGGAAAACATCGATAGAACCCATGGGAAGAGAAAATGGGTAAGGAAGACGGTTATGCAAGGGGAAGGTATTAGAACCCCTTTCATCCGTTGTACTCAACGGGGACCGTTTTGATTGTTCTTTGCTCGAATGGGTGTTACTATCTAAAGATTACCTGCAATGGAGAAAATAGTAAATAATTAATGTGCTCGCTGAGGATTGTGGCCTTCATGCCTATGTATCCTCATAGTGCAATAAGGAAATCATAGATCTGTAGTTCATGGAACTAAGACAGAAATGAAAGAAGTGTTTTCCTAAGCACGAGGACTCATAGGGCAAACAAAAAAAAAGGGATTTGAAATGTGATGAAAGTATGGTTTAAACCAAAGGATAATGTTATTTAAGCCCATAGGGTAAGCATGTCAAAACCAAAGAGAAAAATGGCATGAACCAATACATGGCATGGCCAAAAAGAAAAAAAGGCTTTTCCTAAGCACAAAGACTCACACTATAAATAAAAAAGAAAGGCTTGTCTAAACACTAGGACTAACGAGACAAACAAAAAGGCTCTTGGTTCAGAGGTAGGTATTTAAGCATATTGTAATTAACCCAAAGATATATATGGAATCCAACGATATTGAATAATAAATACTTAGATCACTCCTATGACCTTCCTCAATAATACTCTTCTTAAGCTCTGGCACATCAGGTACACAAACTCTGTCTCTAAACCTCATCATACCATTCTCGTAGATCCTAAAATCACCTCCTTTCCCTTGATAGATTAACACTAGTCGGTGAACCAATCCCAAATAAATTTTATGACCTTCTCTGATTTCTTTAAGGATACCACTGGTTAACTTCAATATACCTAACTTCACATTATTATGAGTCTCTTCACACACTAAACTCATGTCTCTAAATTGTTCAATCAACTCCGACTCTCGAACCATCAAAATCGGCATATGCAATGACTTCCTACTCAAGGCTTCATCTACGACATTAGCTTTACCAGGATGGTAACTCAAACCAAAATCACAATTCTTTAGAAATTAGAGCTATCTCCTGCATCTCATATTCAACTCTTTCTGATCAAAGAGATACTTCAAACTCTTGTGGTTATTGAACACTTCAAATCTGGAACCAAACAGATAATGCCTCCAAATTTTCAATACGAACAAATTGACTACCAATTCTAGATCATGCATAACATAATTACTCTCATGAACTTTAAACTGTCAGGAAGCATAAGGCATAACCTGACCATTCTCATTAACATACCACCTAGTCCCATCTTCGAAGCATCATAAGACATGACAAATAATTCACTTGGACTTGGAAAAATCAAAACTGAAGCTGATGTCAGCTTCTTCTTGAGTTCTTGGAAGCTCTCGTCACACTGGACACTCCACACAAAAGCTTGACCATTTCGAGTCAACTGAGTCAAAGGAAATGCAAAATTCGAGAAGCCTTCAATAAATCTCCCGTAATAACCTGCAAAACTAAGAAAACTCATGATCTCAGTAACAAACTTCAGAGTCTCCCACTACAACACTACATCTATCTTTGATGGATACACTACGACCGAATATCACATGACCAGAACTCACACTTAGATAACTTCACATACAATAGAGTCGCCATCAAACTTTGTTTATTTCGAAAGGAAAGGGAAAAGATCGATAAAAACCATGGGAAGAGAAAATGGGTAAGGAAGCCAGTTATGCATGGGGAAGGTATTAGAACCCCTCACACCCGTTGTACTCAACGGGAACCGTTTTGATTGTTCTTTGCCCGAATGGGTGTTACTATCTAAAGATTACTTGCGAATAGAGAAAAAAGTTAATAATTAATGTGCTCGCTGAGGATTGGGCCCTTCCTGCCTATTTATCCTCATAGTGCAATAAGGAAATCAGAGATCCGTAGTTCATGGAACTAAGACGAAAATGAAAGAAGTGTTTGCATGAGCACAAGGACTCACATGGAAAACAAAAAGAAAAGGGATTTGAAATTTGATGAAAGTATGGTTTAAACTAAAGGATAATGTTATTTAAACCCATAGGGTAAGCATGTCTTAACCAAAGGGAAAAGTTGCACGAACCAATACATGGTATGGCTGGAAAGGAGTGACATGAACCCATATATGATATGGCCAAAAATAAAAAAAGGGTTTGCCTAAGCATAGGGACTCACAAGGAAAATAAAAAGGAATGGTTTGTCTAAACACTAGGACTAACAAGACAAACAAAAAGGCTCTTGATTCAGAGGCATGTATTTAACCATATGGTAATCAACCCAAATATATTTATAGAATCCAAAGAAAATGTATTTGGTCCAAAGAGATAAGTATATCACTGATGAGAATTATTGATGATGTTGAAGATATTGAATGATTTAAGGTTTAGATGTTTCCCTAAGGCAGAAGAATATAATTGATTGATTATGATTATGAATTTTATTTGGTGAGTTTAATCCTTGGTACTCGGAGGGAGACAAGCGTCTAATCACCGACTAAGTACAACCGACAATCAGAATACTCGGGAGTTGAGAGGACAGTTGCATCCTAACCACTCTTTTTCATCCTAAAAGGACTGAATTAAACTATTTTAATTTTTAGGTGTTTTGAATGGATGTCAAGTATCTGGCCACAAGTTAGGTACGATCGACAACCCAAGTACTTTAGAATGGTGTGCAAAAGTACGTACACCCCGTCCTTTTCACCCAATTTATTATGAAAAGATTTGATGATTTTGAAATGGATCAAGGTATGATAATAGAATTGAATGGTATATAGAATTGGATGAGAGGGATTCAGTTCCAAAAACGCGTTCCAACATGTTCAAAATTTCAAATAACGTTCCCTTCAACCTTTTGGCTTGTGAACCACCTATCTCCACCGGGCTGGAAATCGTCTCCAACGGTGGAAGAGTACCAAACGCTACAGAGCCTATACCATTCCCACCGTTTCAATGTCCTCATTCTGAATCCAAACCTAATTTCTCCAAATTTCTATCCATATATTCGAATTGAAACCAAAACGGCATGAACCATAAAACACTAAAGCGGAATTAAATGACGAAGGAGAGGAGTCAAGCCACTCCACCTCGGAGCTTTGATTTCCATCAATGGTGGTTACATACTAGTATCACGAATGAGGAAAAAAGGGAAAGTGGAGACCTACCTGAACAACAATGATTTTCCCTGAAATTGGTTGAAGATTAAGGTGATGAAGCTGCAGAGAAACGAAGCCCCAAAGATTCTTCTGGTAAGCACTATGAACTCCAATTATTCATTTACACTGAGCTTTTCTTCTTCTCCTCTCCTATCTAGTATGTAGGATTGATGTTCGTCTTTGCTACTCTAATGCGTTTGGAATTGGTGAATTTATGAATGTAATTGAGAGAGAGAGAGGGAAACTGAAAGGATAGGTTGATAATTGGTGATATATGTCAACTGATTTCTCGTGATCCCTGTGTGTGAAAAATGGTTGATCCCCCCTCGAGAATGAGGATTGAAGATGGATTTATAGCCCTTCAATCCTTCAATGTCCAATTCAGTTGAGAGATGATTTATGTTAGCTTGGAAATGTATGATAAGTTAGTTGGGAAATTGGTTAGTTAGGTTGAAACAGTTAGACAGTTGGTTAGGGAGTTAAAATTCTGTTATGAAAGTTAGGATGTTGTTGCTTTTGATCAGACTCTTGTGAACCACATTTTTTCCCAACTAGAAATCAATGAACAATCAACAAATTCTTCTTTTGGATATTTTAGTGCATTCAATACATTGAATACAACTTGTTGCACATTGACTTTCATAGTTAGCTCTCCTTTTTCTGATAACAGGATGAAAGTTTCCTCATCAACATTGAAATACATAATGGTAAAGTCAACAGGAAAGACAAACTTATCAACCCTTACCTACACATCTTCAATCTTCCCTTGGGGATAGAAAATGCTCTGGTCAGCTAGTTAGAGGGTGATAGTTGTTGGTATGGCAGCTCATATACCCAACTTCTTAAAGATAGATAAAGGAATAAGGTTGATGCTTACTCCAAGGTCACACAATGCCCTTCCACAAAATGAATATCCTATGTTACATGGTATAGTAAATCTTCCAGGTTCCTTTGACTTAGAAGGTAGTTTTCCTTGAACAAGTTGACTGCACTCTTGAGTGAGTGCCAAAGTGGAAAATTCTCCCACTCTCTTCCTCTTTGTAAGAGCATCCTTCATGAATTTGGAATAGTTTTCCGTTTGTTGAATTGCTTCAATAAATGGTATGTTGATATGAAAATGCTTCATAGTTTCCATGAACTTGCCAAATTACTACTCTTCTTTGGCCTGATGAATCCTTTGACGAAAAGGAGGTATGGATCTTTCTTGAAAAAATATGTCACTATGTCAACCTATAGCATGTCAATTGGTTTTTTATCTAGATTAGATGTCATGCCTGGATTTTCAGAGTGTCTTCCTCTTGTGTTACACATTCTTCATTAGGCTCCACCATAGGTGTTGCTTTAGTGGGTTCATACACTTCCCTCTATGAAGTGTTAGGGGTAATCAGATTCTCTTTTGGTGATTCTGCTCTTGTTAGTGTTGATCCTTCACATTTTTCCACTTCTTAACTTGATAACCTTGCGTGTTTCAATACTCTTTGCCCCTGAGGTAGTTAGTGGAGTTTCATTGCAATTTGGAAGTTCTCCCATAATCCTTTAACTAAGCGCATAAGAAATTTTTACGACTTGAATCTCCAAGTTCTTTATTGTCACACCTTGAGCTTGAAAATAGTTCATGCTCTCTTGAATGACGGACTTCAAAATATTTTATAGTTGGTTGTTTCCTTGATTAGCCACATCATAGTTTGGTGCAGGAAAAGCTAGGTGGGATTTGTGGTGCTTGAGACTTAAGTTGTTTTTGGTTGTTGCTCCTTTAGAAATTTGGAGGATTACTCCATCCAAGATTGTAAGTGTTGTTGTAAGGGTTGTTGTACTTTTTATTACCCGCATAGTTAACAGAAACAGGATTTACTGAGCAATATTCAAATAAGTGAACACCCCCACAATAGAGATAGGCAACCTCAGATAAGTCAGTCACCACCTTGACAGGTCCACTTGATGGCACTTCAGGACTCGTCAACATGTTTTTTATCATTTGGTGAATCTGAGCCACCTTAGTAGAAAAGGTTGTAGTCTTAGTGACTTTATTAACACCAATTGGCTTCTTTTGAGTGGAGACAATAGAAACTCTTGTAACTGGCGATTGGTAGGTATTAGTTGTAATACTTTCAATCAACTTGTACATGTCTACATAAGATGTAGACAACAAGGCTCAACCACTAGAGACATTAAGCATATTTCTTATTGGAGGAACCAATCCATTGTAGAATGTTTCTAGTTGTATGCAGATTAGTATCCCATGGCAAAGACATTGTCTAAGAAACTCTTTAAATCTTTCCCAGATATAAAATAAGGAATCATCGCCTCCTTGTCTAAATGAAGTGATCTCCTTTCTCATTTTAGCATTCTTGACACGAGGAAAATACTTAGCTAAACACTTTTCAGCTAAACCATTCCATGTGGCTATGGAATTTGGCTATAAGGAGTTTAACCAGCTTTTGGCTCTATCCCTTAGAGAGAGTATGGAAAAAACCTCAACCTGAAGGCATCATCTATAATGCCAGGAATCTTAAAGTTACCTCCAACCTTTAGAAATTGTCTCAAATGCAATTGTGAGTCTTCATTTGCAACGCACGAGTATTAAGCAATGGCTTGCAACATTTGAAACATCATTGGTTTGAACTTAAACTGCGCCACAATGATCTCTGGTTGAATAATACATATGTTCATGGCATTGGGATCAAATACTACATAGTCCCGATGTTTCTTGCTCGATCATTAGCAATGTAAATGATGTCATTATCTGCCATGGCTCTATCTTCTTGATTTGGTTCCTCTTCAATGTCAAAAACAAGAAAAGGAGGAGGGTTTCCTGGTAAAAGTACAGTAGCTTGAAATCTCATAAGAAATCTGAATGTTCTTTCTGGTACAAGATCTCCTCTACATACTAGATTCAATAACCTACACATGCAACAGCTTAGCACCTGTCGTGTCACCAGAGTAAAAAAATGTCAAAACCTCAAATGATAGTTTAACAAGAAATAGTGTTTAAAACAAAAAAAATGTTATCTTGACACACTACCCAGAAACGGAGCCAAAAACTTGTTGGTTGAAAATGTATGATGTCACATGCCATTATACATGTATGTTTTAAGTAGCATGTGATAAAATAGTAAGGATGTGAAACCCACACGAAGTGGAAAGTAACTTAAATTGATTGTGTAAAAACTATCTTTTTGTAAATGAGCATGTGCAAGATAAAAATAGTTTATGATTGTCACTGGTAGAGCATGTTAGGCAGTGATCCATTAATATAACTTGTCATTTATGTGTACATGATGTGTTATGTCATGCCATGTAAGGTCAAAAATTGATCTTATGATGTATCTCTACAACATCATAAACATAAACATTAAAGCAAGTGGACAAATCTCTAAGCCTTGCTTGTAACCTTAATGCATGTCTAGTTTTATACTAAATATCCTCTATGATTTTAACTCTTTATATCTAAAGTAGCTAATCTAGTGAATATCTCTATCCTACTATTTTTAATCACTTTTATCATGAAATCCACTGGTCGTTGGATCTCTTATAACAAGAAGTTTGTATATTTTCCTAAGTTGATTAGTCAAAGAAGCATATTTATAACAGTTTAACATATGATAAAACAAAGCATTAACAACACATAATTTAACACAAAATACTAATTTGTATTAACTTTACATTTCTCAACATAAAAGGTTTTAGCTCATGATGAGCTTAGTACATACAACAATATTGGTTCCTAATCTAATCATCCTTGAACACATAGTGAAAACGAAATAACAACCTAAGAGCAACTTCTTCGTCTTTTTGTAATCATTAGTCACTATGATATGTCTTCTGTCACATCAAATACTAGTAGAATACACTTGAGGTGATGAGAAGAAGAATCTGTACTTTATTCAATTCACACTACTACATAAAACACAAATAATGACGGTTGTGAAACACATATAATGACAGTTGCACGTCGACTATTAGGTAGCATGTGATTGTATGTATGATGGTTTCCATAACGAGTGTGTGACCGTGGTTATAAGCTAGGTAGTGCACTACCTATCACAACAGTTATATTAAACAACCGTTGTGATATATATATTTAGGTCATGGGTTCGAAACCCAACAACAACAATTTATTTGGAATATAATTAAAATTTTACCATGATACTAAACGTATACAGCCATTAAAACTGATGTAGAAGATAATAATTTGAAAAATTAAATTATTCTTGAAAAACAACTTAAACGAGCCATTGGTTTTCAAATTGCATTCATACCATAATTCATCTCTTGCTACTTAAAATGTAGTATTTGATTCAATGTCCCAAGTTATTTAAAGCAACAGTTCATTCCTAGTTAATTTTGCAAAGCATCAATATGTTGACTAATTCAGAATCCTCATCATCGCTATCATCATCATTATTTTAATCAATAATGAAGATTATTATGATGACAACGATGAAGATGATTCAATTTCCCAACAAATTTGATGTTTTTCAATATAAACTAATAGAGAATGAATCGTTGCTTTGAAGAACCTGGGGCAATATACCAAGTTCTACGTGTTAAAGAGCGATAGATGAATTACGAGATGCATACAATTCGAAAAACATGTTTGATCTAAGTTGTTTTTCAAATATAACTTAATTTTCAAATTATTATTTTCTAAATCACTTTAAATGAATGCATGTTCAATGAAGAGTTAGTGAAACAAATAATCTACACACATTATAATAAACTCAACAACAATACCACTTATCAACAACAACAACATACATCAACAATAACAACATTTATCATCATCAACAACAACAACATACACTTATCAACAACAATAACACAAACCATTTATCAACAACAACAACAAAATACATCAAAATTTAACAACAAAACGACAACAACATACCTTTTTATTGAAAAGATTTGTGGAATAATCTGAAGTTGATCTACTTTGTGTTGCTATGAAGAAAAAATACATGTCGGGTGAAGATTCCAAAATAGCTTCATACTTCTTATCCTAAACCATACCCGTAGTATGAGTTCTCTTGAACCATATTTTAAAATGTAAACAACTTTCAGAATGTTAACCTATTTTGAAAACATAAATAAGCATTAACATAAACAGAAACATGACCTAAAAAGGAAGTAAATCATGACAAATGAAAAAACAATTTTTAAGAAGAACCGGTGTCATACATGGAACATATATGAAAAATGTAAGAAAGCTAATGGAAAAGATTACCTTTTAGTTTGAAAAAGGTTATCAGGACGAGTTCGCTGCATTGGAAGAGAGAAATGTTAGAGTTTTGTTTTGAGAATAAAAAAAGAAAATGTATCAATAGCATGGAAGAAATCATATGAAGAAGAAGACGAAAGAGAAAGCGGATGAACTAGATTACCTTTAAGCGGAAGAAAGCATATGAAGAGAAAGATGAAAGAGAAAGCGGACGAAAGAAAAAACGTATCAATAGCATGGAAGAAAGAATATGAACAAGAAATGTGTCTTTTCATGAGTATATATCGTCATACAATGTTCAAAAACCATGTTCCACCCTTTCTTGGACATATTATCCTTCAAATTCATCTCATGACCTCACAAAAACCATTAAACCACAAATGTCTAATAAGGAAACACCTATATTTGGACCTTCACCAATTCAAATGTATGCTTAACCTATAAATTGCCCTGACAATGCATCTATTTATTCACATGGCCAACATACTCCAAATTCCAATCAAATCATTCCCATCATCTATGACCAATATATTAACATACCGATTCAACCATTACCCAACAGAACCATAAATCCTCAACATCAAACATTAAACTAAAACATGTTTGACCATACATGTGACAACAACAACGCCTCTCAATTACCATTGTGTGCATTTGAAAAAATCAAATATAAGCTCTCTTATTTGCAACGCTATATGCACTGCAAATTAAAACTCAAGTTAATGATCTGAAGGTATACTCTATCATATTTCTCATTTCATGTCTTATTCTAATATGTCTAAACCTCAATGTCATTACTATGTGTCTCTAACGTCCCATATTGACCCTAAAACATATGTCAAGGCTTGTGAATTTGAGTGTTGGAACCAAGTTATGCAAGTTGAGCTTAATTCACTTCAGAAGACATGAACTTAGGCACTTGTGGATTTTCCTCCAAATATCAAACTAGTTAGATGGAGGTGGGCCTATAAGATGAAGCACCAAGCTGATGGAACCCTAGAAATATTTAAATATAGAATAGCCAAGGACTTCAATCAAATTGAGTTACTTGATTATTTTGAGACAAATTAACCATTTGATAAACTTAGAAATGTCAAGACAATTATAGCACTTGCAACTATACATAATTGGCATATTCGCCAACTTGATGTGAATAGTGTTTTCCTACATGAAGAAATTGAAGAAGATGTATATATGATGATTCCACCTGGTGTGAAGCATGCAAATCCTAACAAAGTTTACAAACTTGTCAACTCTTAATATGGATTGGAAAAGGGTAGCAAAAATGGCATGAAAAGTTGACTTCATTTCCATCTCAATACATATATAAACAGGCGAAATCAAATGCTTCATTGTTCTCAAAACAAGATTCATCCTTATCTCTATTTTTTTTTGTTTATGTAGATGGTCTTATTCTAGCAAGTAACTCCTTTCCACAAATGAAGCAAATCAAAGAAGTTTTGCATAGATAATTTAAGATCAAAGATATAAGAAAGCTTAAATACTTTCTTAGGATATGAGTTACTCATTCTAAACATGATATTTCAATGTACCAAAGGAAATATTATTCACATCTCATACACGATTCAGAGATGTTGTGTTCCAAGCCTGTCTTCACACCATCAGGTCCATCATCAAAGCTTCATCAGGACAATAGTTCATCATATCCTGATATCTCTGCTTATAGAAGATTAGTTGGAAGGCTCTTATATCTTAATGCTATTAAACCTGACATCATATTTTACACTCAACGACTAAGTCAGTTCTTGTCTAGTAGACCCACAAACCATTTCAATGTTATCACTTGTGTTCTTAGATATCTCAAGTCATGTTCTACGAGAAGATATTATTTCCAAAAAAAATTATAAATCAAATTGCAAATCACATTTTAGGAAGATCTCTTATCTCATGAAGGACTAAGAAATAACTAATTGTGTTGAGTTGAGGTCTTCAAGTGAAGCAGAATACATGGCATTGTTGCAACAACATGTAAACTTCAATGGTTCATCTTCTTGTTTTACATATACCACTCATCAACTTGTGGAAGAGAGTTACAAAATAAAAACATTGCTTTATACAAAAACAACATTGAGGAGAAAGTTTGAAAACCAAGTAACAAAGCATGGAGATGTAACCAACTTTTGAGAGCTGTATAACTAATTGATTCTAGTTTGTTAGAACAACTAAGAACTCGTTATAAGCTTTGTTCCAAAAAGTAATTGACAATAGTAGATTGCATAGTCTCTAGCTTACCCTATAAATAATCTTGTTCTTTCTTATTCAAAGTTAACGGAGTTTTCTTTTTTTCTCTCTATTTTTCATCTTTCATAATAATTACTATGTCAAAATATTTTTTTTTTAAATGAGGAATATAAATTTGAATCTTTTGCTGGTAAATATAATAATGAACTTTGGCGTTGGTAACAATTATTGCTACTTTGATTTTGTTCTTGCTTCGCATTTCCTGCCCAAATTAATGAATCGGTATACTAGATAAATATAATTTTTTAGTTTATACTCTGTATTTCAATTATCTAACAGCAACCGTATTTATTTGTAATTTTTTATTTATCAAAAAGTCTGTTATTCTTTTAGAATTAGTACAATGTTAATTTTGATTTTAAAAAAAGTCAATTTAACTGGTGGAGCAGGTGAGGAAATATGCACCGATCTACACCCGTTTTCTAGCTAATTATCATGGATCATATATTTAGTTATAATAATGGAAGACCTTTAAGTAGTTCATTCATCCATTCATTCATGATATGTCATTTCCAAGCCATTAATAAATACATACTTGTTTTCTTTCAAAATAAATATATCATATAATAGACGCCAAGGGGGAGGGAAAATTTGTTACAATATGGATAGAACTTCTCCATCTCCTTCATAAATATTTTAACTTATACCATCAGAGTATATTTTGTTGGAAATCTCTCGAAATCTATGGAGAATTTCAATCAATCTTAATGAAAAAAATTGTTATTACCCACACAATAACAACGAAAAGAAAGAACAGTGGAGAAAGTAAATGTATAGAACGATGAAGGAGAAGAAGAATTAAATTTTGCAGAGTTTCTCTCTGCCCACAAACTATGGAAAACTTGTTATTCACTTTGCAACTGCAAAATACGGTGAATATAATATGTTGTGAATACTCTATTCACCTCTATTATAAAATAAGGGTTACTCCCTCTATTTGTAGATTTAGGTTAACTTGGACCTCAAGCCAAAGCCCAAAACTATAAAAGCACAAAATAGCTAACATTACTCAACACACTAGGTGGTTCGACATTTCCTTGCTCTGTCGAGCAACCTGCTTCGATACAAGGAATTATAATTCAACACACCACCTAATTCATTGTGTCTAAGCTATCTACATTCATCATAGCTCTTAGCCTTCTGAACACTTCGACCTGCACTCCCTTCGTCATGATGTCTGCAATCTGATTCTCAGTTCTGCAGTGTTCCACTTTCATCTTCCCATCTGCTACCTGCTCACGAAGATAATGGAACCTCATTTCGATGTGCTTGTTTTGACCATGTTTCACAAACCCAGCTGGTTGTGCAACGTAAACTTCTTCTTCTAATGGGCCATTAAGGAATGAAAAATTCACGTCCATCTGGAACATCTGTCAGTTGTTCATGTTCGCTAGACCAACAACCAACTTGATTGTTTCGATCCTAGCAACAGGTGTAAAAACTTCATCGAAGTCACTTCATTCTTTCTGAAGAAATCCTTTCACCACAAGTATCGCCTTGTGTCGAGTCACTTCTCCTTTGGGATTCAACTTTACCTTGTATACCCACTTCACATTGATTGCCTTCTTATTTTGGGGCAATTCGACAAGTGACCAAGTGTTGTTGACTTCGATTGACTTCAGCTCTTCATCCATTGCTTTCATCCACTTCAAATCTTTCAATACCTCAGCTGCATTGACAGGTTCGACATCTGCATATAAAGCATAATGTACCAGCTCGCCTTCTTCATCGACCATATCATCTGATGTAATAACACATTCTTGCAACCTTATAAGCATGTGTCTTGTTCTTTGAGGTCTGTTTGTACTTGCTTCACCTCTGACTTCTTCCTGTCGAACTTCTCTTTCGACTTCAGTAGCTGGTTCATCATAAAAGATTCTCACTGAATCTTTCTTGACATTCTCAGTCCAATCCCACTCCTTAAGCTCATCTATGATCACGTCCCTGCTGATCACTACTTGCTTATTTATTGGGTCGAACAACTTGTATCCTTCAGTCGAATGATATCCTATCAGGATCATCTGACTAGACTTGTCATCAAGTTTTCTTCTCAACTGATCTGGCACATGTCTATGTGTTATAGATCCAAACACCCTCAGATGACTCAAGCTAGGCTTGACACCAGACCAACATTCTTCTGGCGTGATTCCTTCTAGCTTCTTCGTTGGACATCTGTTCAGGATATATGTCGCAGTCGACACAGCTTCTCCTCATAAATCTTTGGGTAGATGCTTGCCTTTCAACATACTTCTAACCATATTCATAATGGTTCTATTCTTCCTTTCTACGACTCCATTCTACTGTGGAGTGTAGGGTGGCACCACCTCATGCACAATCCCTTCTTTCACACATAATGTATCGAAGTCTTTCGACACATATTCTCCATCACCACCAGTTCTCAATATCTTGATCTTTCGACCGCTCTGTCTTTCGACCATAGATTTAAACTTGGAAAATACCTCGATCACTTCACTTTTCTTCTGGATCAGGTAAGACCACAGTTTTCGACTGAAATCATCTATGAATGTAACAAAGTATTTGTTACCTCCAATCGAATTCACTAGAGGACCACATACATCAGAGTATATGACTTCAAGAATTGCCTTCGACCTGCTTCCTGCATCCTTACTGAAGTTGTTCTTATGTTGCTTTGCCTACACACATTCTTTACACACTTCGTTAAGAATGTCGATTTCTGGTAATCTTGAAACCATATTTCTTCTCTTCAAATCTCTAATGTCTTTGAAATTGAGATGGCCAAGTCTGTAATGCCATATCCATTCATCTTTACCGGCTGTTGTTGCAAGGCACTTATGCTCCATCACATTAAGCTCAATCTTGAAGGTTCTATTATGAGACATTGGAGCCTTCAAGATCAACCTTCCATTTGAGTCGAGAACTCTCATCATCTTGTCTTCGATCGACACCTTGTAGTTCTTTTCGACCAACTGCCCTATGCTGAGCAAATTACTCTTCATGCCTGGTATGTACAACACATTTGAAATTACTGACCTCTTGCCATCTTTCCTCATAATCATAATATCACCAACACCTTCAGCTGGTAGAGTGTTGTCATTTGCAAATTTCACCATGTTCTTCATTAAGGGTTTTATGTTGACAAACCAATCTTTTCTTCCAGACATGTGTGATGAGCATCTTGAGTCCAAGTACCATTGGTCCTTGAATCTCTCTTCTTCTCTTGTTGTGACCATCAACAACGTCTCTTCTTCTTCATGTTTCACCAGCTTTGTATAAGTTTCTTGGTTCTTATGCTTTTCTGGACAATCACTAGAACAGTGACCATAATTCTGACAATTGTAACACTGAATGTGACTCTTGTCTGGCTTTTGACCACCACTCATTCTTCTACCTGAAACACCACCTCTTTGGTTGCCTTGGTTCTAGGGTTTTCTCTGATTCAACCAATTTCCTTCTTGCTGATTTCGACCAGTCGAATTGTTGTAACCTCTTCTGCCTTTATTTCCATTCCAGCTACCTTTGCCTTTTCTTTCTTTTGTTGATTGAGCCTGCAAATCCATATCACTCTTCGACTTTCTTGCATATCTTTCAGCCATTCTTTGTTCATGAGATTCAAGCGTCCCTTGAAGCTCTTCCTTTGTCAGTTTTGACAAATCTTTTGACTCTTCTAGGGCTACTACCACGTGGTCGAACTTAGGAGCCAACGACCCCAAGATCTTTCCAACAACAGATCTTGATGTCAATACTTTTCCACATACCTTGATTTGATTCACCAGTTTCGTAACCTTGGTGAAGAAATCAGTTATGCTTTCATTGTCTTCCATCTGAAGCAATTCATACATTCTTTTATGAGTTTGTAACCTTAGCTCTTTCACCTTCTCTGCGCCTCCAAACGATTTCTCCAAAATTTCCCATGCTTCTTTCGCTGATTCTGCATCACTAACCTTTTCAAAGTTATCTGCATCAACACATTGATGGATTATAAAGAGAGCTTTATAATCTTTCTTCTTCAATTCTTTATGTGAAGCCTTTTCTTGATCTGTCGCGGCTTCTGCAAGCGTTGCTACTCCTTCCTTCACAAGATCCCAAAGATCTTGATAACAGAACACAACCTTCATCTGCTTGTACCAATTCTCATAATTGTTGTTCTTGAGAATCGGAAGATTTGCTGGAAAATGCCCGTTTGGATGATTCGTTGTCATGGTGATTTTATTCCCACTAATCGATTAGCCGGAGCTCTGATATCAGATGTTGGAAATCCCCCAAAACCTATGGAGAATTTCAATAAATCTTGATGAACAAGATTGTTATTACCCATACAATAACAACGAAAAGAAAGAACAGTGGAGAAAGAAAGTGTATAGAACGATGAAGGAGAAGAAGAATTAAATTCTGCAGAGTTTCTCTCTGCCCACAAACTGTGGAAAACTTGTTATTCACTTTGCAACTGCAAAATACTGTAAATACAATATGTTGTGAATACTCTATTCACCTCTATTACAAAATAAGGGTTACTCCCTCTATTTATAGATTTAGGTTAACTTGGACCTCAAACCAAAGTCCAAAACTATAAAAGCACAAAATAGCTAACACTACTCAACACACTAGGTGGTTCGATACTTCCTTGCTCTGTCGAGCAACCTGCTTTGACACAAGGAATTACAATTCAACATATTTTAACTTAATATTGTGCTGGGGAGGAATTTGAACAAGCTACGCTTATAAAGAAATATATATCCCTTATCACTTCCTAGCCCTGCTCTTTAACTCTTCTAACTCAACCACTAACCAAACTCACCGCTTAATCTCAGTAGAATTTTAGATAGAGGAGTACTAGTTTCTTTTATTTATTATATTAAAAAAATGTTGAGGAAAACACTTTTATGTCTTTATCTCTTATTTTGTCACGTCATCAATTTGGGAGTAATTTGTGTTTAAAATAACACGTTTTGCAACTAAATAACACTTTTATGGCTTATAATATCCAAGAGTTATATTGATTAGTTCAAAACAAACTACTCATTTACATATTCTACTACTTTTTTCAATGTCAAATTCAATTCAAAAAAGTTTATGCTCCCCCAAGAGATGCAAAATCACGTTCTCTTTCTTCCTCTTCTGTCTTATCTGCTACCTCTCTCTTCCTCTTCTACTATGTTTTTTCTTCAGTTGTCTCACTCTTCATGTGTTTTTTCTTCTCTCTTCCATTGCCTATGTCTTTCTATTCTTTTTTCTTCTCTTCATTTTCTTCAACAAAAACAATCGGGTTGTGGGACTATTTATAGATATACATAAATCGAAGTTTTTTGGGATTTATACTCTTTTGTTTTGGTCTAAGATTGTTGGTGTTGTAAAAATGGAAAAGATGGCGGCAGCTATGACGTTTCCGGCGATTTTACAACGGTATGCAGTATCACGGTGGTAGATCTGTGGTGAACCTTGATAAACAAAAGGGGACTTGAGGTATGGATCTGAAGCATTGAGTTTTGAATGTTCTGAATCAAATTTGCAAATTTGAGATAATTATTACAAATTGATTTTTTTCGGATATAGATTGCAACAATAGACTTTTTAACGTTGTTAGTATTATTTGTAATTTTAACATTATCTATTTTAGAAAGCCGTCAAATTGGATAAAAAAATTTATCCATTTTCTGTTTGTCTTCTGCTTTGATGGCTATGAAATACTAGACTAATGCATTCATTTTGTGATAAAGGCTACTGGAGATGGAGTATTGGGAGTAGAGATGACGATTTTGAGTTTATTAGACTTTTATGCTTCTTTTAAATTATCTATTTGCATGTATATTGGTTGTATATAAAGGAGTTGTGTGTGATTACTTTGGACTATTGTGATGGTATTTCAACAAATCAAGTTGTGGTATACACAAGTTGTGATGATATTTGGATCTTTTAATTGTGTGGAGGATTTTGTGCTAAGTACCATATATATTTGGTAGTGTGAGTTTGTTGTGGTATACACAATTGTTTCTTAATTCTTTTCTTATTTCTCAATATTTTTACGTCCCCTTTATTGCATTGATTTCATAATTATGCGTTATTTGGATGTTTTTAATTGTATGAAGATTTTCATTGCTTAGAGTATTTGATATTTTGGGGTACAAATTCAAGGTGATTGTCCTCTGAATGGTTCTCTGTCATATATTTTCGTTTCTTGGATATGCATATTGATATTTGTCTAGTGTGCAATTTGATGTCATTTGATCTAAAGTATATGCTTCAATTCTTGATTATAGAAAAAATTAAGAGTACATTGATCTGTGAAAAGTTTAAGCTTCCACTCTTGATTGATTATTAAAAATTGTTAATTTACCTTTAAAAAAAACCAAAGTAATTCTAAAACAAAGAGAGTATACAAATAAATTTTTGGTTATGTAATTTAGATAGATGAAAGTTGAGGAAGTTTCATCTTAAATTCAAAAAGATATGGCTTATAATATAGTTTTCTTGATCAAACATTTATCCTGGTTTGAATTTCTAATTTCAACTTTCATTTTGCACTACATTCTAGCTACCGGAAAGTTTTGAATGTTGTTGTTTGTTTGGCTATCTACACATGTATATCTTTGTGTGCCATTATTTTGTTTTTTTAAATGTACATTATCTTGTTGATGAGTTACTACATAAATGCTTATGGGCTCTTATTTGATTTTTGTAAGTAAGGTACTAAATTGTTTTTAATTGAAGTTGTGTTTGCACCTATTAAATTGATTCTTCCAGTAGGATGAAATTGTTAATTTGAAGTACATAACCACTAAGAAAGTGATGAAGGTAAGAGGAACATTCAGACAACTTCAAAAACTTGAAGAAGCATGCAACTTCCCTCTTATTTTTGCATTTCATTATACAATATGAAGTTGTAGATTATTCCCTAATTTTTAAGGTTAGTTGCTGATCTCAACTTAATTTTCCTTTTGTTATGACATATGTTTACTTTTGTGAGATGATAATTATGAATTAATAGAGGATATCTTAGAAAATAAATAAAAATTCAATAAAAGCATTATTATAAAATGATACATAAACTATGATACAAAAACAATATTTCATGTATTTGTTTGTAGAAGAATTTAGTCCATCAATTAAGAATTACTTAACAAATTTATAATGAAATCATTGTACTAGGCAAAGTATTACATGATAGATTATTGACAAAGCTAAATTATTACCTAATAGGTTATTACATTATAGATTATTAACTGATATATTGAAACCACTCTAATGGGCAAGAAGTAAGATTTTAGAAGATTTTGAACAAATGTATTGTATTTATGATAAATCTATGCTTCAAAAAGCCGGATTTTAAGGAATTTTGAGCAAAGATATTTTGTTTTTGAGCTATTCTTTATGTGACAAAGCTCTAAAGTGTCAAAACTCCAAACTATTAGGTTGTACTTTTGTATATTTTTTGTTATTTAATTTTAAACAAAGGTAAAAGCTTTTAATCTTAGCTTTAAAAAATATGCATAATCCATATGTATTCACGTAATATTCTACTATCATCACTCTGTTTTGGCAACTTTAACCGCATCAAAGTATTTAATTGCAAAATCATTATAAATGTAAATATTGATTGATGGTAATTATTATAAAATAAACACTAACTAATGATTATTTTATAATTTTTTCATATAATTAAAACAATATTTACAAATATGAAATTTTAAAGAAAAAGATATATATATTATATATATATATATATATATATATATATATATATATATATATATATATATATATATATAATATATTATATTACTATATATATATTATATATATATCAGTTCATCCTATTTCCTCTCATTTTTATATTACTTTCTTGTGGTAGGATAACTTAACACTATTTACTACCGGTTATAGCTATATCCTTTCAATGCAAGTACAATCTTTGTCACTATCCTGCAAATCTTAAGCAGTCTCATATAATTTATTTTTTATAAAAAGATTTTTAAGAGTTGTAACATCAATTTATATATGATTAATAGATGTGATATGTATTGGCCATCAATTCATTCTATAGGCATGTTATTATATATTTAACATTGTTATTATATATTTAACATTGAATGTAATTTATTTATTTATTTTCTTCTTAAAATATAAGTTATGCAGATTATTTGAAATGATTTTGGTTTAAGTTCCTTAATTTCTAATCATGTAGTATATATTTAATATCATTATTTCAAATGATATTAATATCACTTAAGATGCTAATCTTGCCTTATGTCTTTCAATTGACCCATCAAGATTGTGCTTCAGCATGAACACCCACTTCACTTGTGTGTGTTAGCAATTCGACTAGCTCTCATGTATTGTTTCTTTCAATCACCTGTAACTCTTCGACCATAGCTTCCTTCCCTTTTTTATCCTCTAAGGCCTCACCATAGTTGATTGGTTCAACACCTGCAAGTAAAGCAAAATGAACCAATTCTCCATCTGATGTGGCTTCACGTCACCAACCACTTCACAATATTTAAGCCTTGCTAGAAGAACTATGGTTCTTTGAGGTCTTTGGCCTGTGATAGTCACATCCTCTCTATTGTTTGCTTTAACTCCGACTATGACCGGAATGTCATTAACTGGAATTTCTTCGTGCTCACTACTTTCTTCATCAATGCCATAGCTCAGCAATGGCTTGTTAGTTACATCAACCGAATTCCAATCCCGGGAAAAGATCTCATCAATCATAATGTCTCAACTTATCATAATATTATCATTGATTGGATTGAATAGCCTGTATATTCTTGTCTTGTGATATCCTACCTATTGGTTCTAAGTGTTGGCAGAAATTTTGGTAAAACAAAGAGTGTTCACAAGATGTTGTATGTGATGTCTTAACAAAAGATATCTATGTACCTACTGGAGTGTAAATGGAAAACATAATTATGCAGGATTGTTTCAGGATGTCATACACGATGTCATGACATCTGATATTATGTACCTGCTGGAAATTATAAAAGGAATTATGGAATTATGCAGGATTGTTCCAGGATGTCAGACCGATGTCATGACATCCTGTACACAGAACATTCAGTATGAATGTCTGGTGTTATGTGATTGCGCATTTAATGGCAATCTATGTATGATTGAAGATCTGATTTGCAGGCGCATTCAATCATTGATTACAACCTGATTTACTTATTTTCCAAGGAGATCTAACCAGCTGTTATGAGAAGATTTAATTGGAAAATAGTTTTAGGGTTTTCAAGATGTCCAAGCCCAGCTGAATGCTTCTATAAATAGGACATGGAAAACCTGATTTGATACACAACCAATACTGAGCAAAATACTTAAAGAGAGCTAGGGTCCGTGTCTTGTTTAGTCGTGAGACTTGTAAGCCATTCAAGTCATCCTTAGATGATTGAATTGGTCTGATTTGTGGTTGTAATTTGTCACTCAATTCTTGTAAGCAAGAGTGTGTGTCTACTTGATCAAAGCTGTGAAGCAAGATCAAGTGTGTGTCTACTTGATCAAAGCTGTTAAGCAATATCAAGTGTGTGTCTACTTGATTGAAACTGTGAAGTAAAATCAAGTGTGTGTTATTGAAAAGTGTATTCTTTTCACAAGGAATTGTTGTTCAAAATCACAGGGGTGATTGAAGGGAACTGAGTGGGTTCTCATATCTAAGAGTGCTTAGGTAGAAATTGCACGGGTAGAGATTAGGTGAGAGAGACTGTAACTTGTTGAAGTGTACAGAGAGTCTTTGAACTGATTATATTTAGTGAATTTCCTTCCTGGCTTGGTAGCCCCCAGACGTATTTGAGTTGCACCGAACTGGGTTAACAATTGCTTGTGTCTTTTGCATTACCATTCTATATCTTTCCTCTATTTATGTTACTCAGATATTAGTGTCGTGACATTACCTTAGACATCTCATATATGATACCAGAATTTCAATTGGTATCAGAGCAGGCATCCTGCTCTAGTTCTGGGTGAGATCTAGGGACAACACTTTCTAGTACAATGAAGAGAGATGGAGGATCTATTCACAGGCCACCAATTTTGGATGGATCTAACTATGACTACTAGAAACCTATAATGGTAGCCTTCCTAAAAACTCTTGATAATAAGGCTTGGAAGGCTGTGTTAACAGGCTGGGAACATCCAGTAATTACTAAGGAAGGAGAAGCCACTACTGATAAGAAGCCTGAAGAACAATGGTCCAAGGAGGAGGATGACCTAGCCCTTGGAAATTCTAAAGCATTGAATGTCATCTTCAATGGAGTAGACAAGAATATCTTCAGATTAGTAAACAACTGTGAAGTGGCTAAAGATGTTTGGGACATTCTCAAAACCACTCATGAAGGCACCTCAAGAGTAAAAATGTCTAGACTACAGCTGCTCACCACCAAGTTTGAAAACTTAAGGATGAAAGAAGATGAAAGTATTCATGAATTTCACATGAGTATCCTTGAAATTGCCAATGCCTCTGGAGCTTTGGGAGAGAAGATGTCAGATGAAAAGTTAGTAAGGAAAATACTCAGGTCACTCCCTAAGAGATTTGCTATGAAAGTAACAACCATAGAAGAATCTCAAGACATCTCAAATATGAGAGTTGATGAGCTAATTGGATCCCTCCAAACATTTGAGATGGGAATATGTGATGGATCTGAAAAGAAAGCCAAGAGCATAGCCTTCATGTCAAACACTGAAGAGGAAGATGAGGAAGGTGGTCAAGATATTGATGAAGATCTGGAAAATGAGGTAGCAATGCTGGGAAGACAGTTCAACAGACTTATGAAAAAGATTGATGTGAGATCTAAGGCCAATGTCAAAAACATCGCATTTGACATCAGTAAATCCAACAGTTTTGGTAGAAGAACAAAGTCTGAAGAAAATTCCAAAGAAGTTCAGTGCTATGAGTGTAATGGGTATGGTCATATTAAAACTGAATGTGGGACCTACCTCAAGAAACAGAAGAGGAGTCTTGTTGCCTTTTGGTCTGATGGAAGTGAATCAGAAAATGTTATAAATCATGTGACTGCATTGACAGGAAGATGGGGTTCTGATGAGGAGTCAAGTGATGATGAAGTAACCTTTGAAGAGCTGGCCACTACCTACAAAGAGTTGTGCCACAAAAGTGCAGGAGTGTGCAGACAAGTTGAAAGCCAGAAGAAAGTGATAGCTCAACTGGAAAATGAAAAGGGAGAATATGTGGAAACCATCTCCAAGTTGAAGACTGAAGCAACACTCTTGAATTCCAAACTAGATGAGATGACCAAGTATGTAAGAATGCTTAACAATGGATCTGACATCTTAGACAAGATTCTCCAGACTGGTCAAATAACAGGGGACAAATCTGGCATTGGATTCAATGAATCTAAGGCTGAGTGCAGCTACACTTGTTGCAAACCAAAATCCAAACCTAAGTGCAGCAATGTTAAAAACAAAACTAAGATGTCACATCATATGTCACAACATCAGAAGGGAAGACAGCAGAAAGGGAATCATCAAAGATGGAGATGCCATTACTGTGGAAATTTTGGCCACCTGAAGCCCTTCTGCTATAAGCTATATGGTTATCCTAGCCCTGATCAGACTCAATATCAATCAAGACCCAAACATCACAGGCCTGTCAACAAAAAGGAATGGGTTCCTAAGACAAAGGTTACAAGTCTAATAGCTCACACTTCCTTCAAATTTTCAGCCAAAGAAGATTGGTATTTTGATAGTGGTTGTTCCAGACACATGACTGGAAACAAAAACCTGCTTACTGACCTTCATCCCCATGCCATGAGTTATGTTACCTTTGGTGATGGAGCAAAGGGTGAAATCAAGGGAATTGGTAAGCTGGATTTCCCTAGAGTTCCTGACCTTGACAATGTCCTACTTGTTAAGGGATTGACTGCTAATCTAATAAGCATCAGTCAACTGTGTGATCAAGGTCTGAATGTGAACTTCACTAGAACTGAATGTCTGATTACTAACAAGGAAAATGAAGTGATCATGAAAGAAGTTAGGTCCAAAGACAACTGCTACATGTGGAGTTCTCAAGAAACTGGTTACTCTTCAATGTGTACCTTAGCCAAAGAGGAAGAAGTGAAGATATGGCATCAAAGATTGGGCCACCTACATCTTAAAGGTATGAAGAGGATCATATCTGTTGAAGCTATTAGAGGAATTCCCAACTTAAAGATTGATGAAGGAAAAATCTGTGGAGAATGTCAGATTGGAAAACAGACAAGGATGTCACACCAGAAGCTCAGACATGACACCACTACCAAAGTTTTGGAACTCCTTCATATGGACTTGATGGGACCCATGCAAGTAGAAAGCCTTGGTGGGAAGAAGTATGCATATGTGGTGGTGGATGATTTCTCCAGATACACCTGGATAAATTTCATAAGAGAAAAATCTGAAGTGTTTGAAGTCTTCAAGGAGCTTTGTATAAAACTACAAAGAGAAAAGGAAAGTCCTGTCATCAAAATTAGAAGTGATCATGGGAAGGAATTTGAGAACAACAAATTTGCTGAATTTTGCTCTTCAGAAGGAATTCATCATGAGTTCTCATCTCCCATTACTCCCCAGCAAAATGGTGTGGTGGAAAGAAAAAATAGAACTCTTCAAGAATCAGCCAGAGCTATGATTCATGCTAAGAAATTGCCCTACCATTTTTGGGCTGAAGCCATGAACACAGCCTACTATGTTCACAACAGAGTGACATTGAAGAAATGGACTCCCACAACCCTATATGAAGTCTGGAAAGGAAGAAGACCTACTGTCAAATACTTCCATGTATTTGGTAGTAAATGCTATATCTTGGCTGATCGTGAGCAAAGAAGGAAGATGGATCCCAAAAGTGATGAGGGAATATTTCTGGGCTATTCAACAAACAGCAGAGCTTACGGGGTCTTTAATTCCAGAACTAATGTATTGATGGAATCCATTAATGTTGTGATTGATGACCAACAGACTGATGTCACAGACGATGTCGAGACATCTCTGAATGATTCCCCAGCTGATTTCTCAGACAAAAATAAGGAAAGTGAATCTCCTCAAGCTGAACCTGAAGATGACAAAATCAACAAGGGACCCTCTATCAAAATTCAGAAGGATCATCCCAAAGATCTTATCATAGGAGATCCAAATAAAGGGGTCACTACTAGATCAAGGGAAGTGATCTCACATGGTTGCTTTGTGTCAAAGATTGAACCTAGGAATGTCAAGGAAGCCTTGACTGATGAGTTCTGGATCAATGCCATGCAGGAGGAGTTAGGTCAATTCAAGAGGAATGAAGTATGGGAACTGGTTCCTAGACCTGAAGGAGTAAATATCATAGGTACAAAGTGGGTATATAAGAATAAATCTGATGAACAAGGGGATGTTACTAAGAACAAAGCAAGATTAGTAGCTCAAGGATATACTCAAGTTGAAGGGGTGGACTTTGATGAAACATTTGCTCTTGTAGCTCGCCTTGAGTCCATTAGATTATTGCTTAGAGTGGCGTGTATTCTGAAATTCAAACTGTTCCAAATGGATGTAAAAAGTGCCTTCTTGAATGGCTACTTAAATGAAGAAGTATATGTTGAACAACCTAAAGGATTCACAGATCCAAATCTTCCACAACATGTGTACAGATTGAAGAAAGCCCTCTATGGGTTGAAGCAAGCTCCCAGGGCTTGGTATGAGAGACTCACAGTGTTCCTCACTAACAATGGATACAGGAAATGAGGTATTGACAAAACTCTATTTGTGAAGAATGAAGGAGGGAAGCTTATGGTGGCACAAATATATGTAGATGACATTGTTTTTGGTGGGATGTCAGATCAGATGGTTGAACATTTTGTTAGACAAATGCAATCTGAGTTTAAGATGAGCCTTGTTGGAGAACTGACCTACTTTCTTAGGCTACAAGTCAAATAGATGGAAGACTCTATCTTTCTATCTCAAAGCAAGTATTCCAAGAACATTGTGAAGAAGTTTGGCATGGAAAATGCAAGCCATAAAAGGACACCTGCTCCTACACATGTGAAAATCTCCAAAGATGAAAATGATGTCAGTGTAGATCAGAGTCTATACAGAAGCATGATAGGTAGTCTGCTATATCTCACAACAAGCAGATCTGAAATTGCATTTGCTGTAGGTGTTTGTGCTAGGTATCAAGCTGAACCAAAAGTCAGTCACATAAACCAAGTGAAGAGAATACTGAAATATGTCAATGGCACCAGTGACTATGGGATATTGTATACTCATGGATCTGGATCTATGTTGACTGGTTACTGTGATGCTGACTGGGCTGGAAGTGCTGATGATAGGAAGAGCACATCAGGAGGATATTTCTTCTTGGGGAACAATCTAATATCATGGTTTAGCAAGAAACAAAATTGTGTATCTTTATCCACTGCTGAAGCTGAATACATAGCAACTGGGAGTAATTGTTCTCAACTGGTCTGGATGAAACAAATGTTGTCTGAATACAATGTCACACAAGAAGTCATGACATTATACTGTGACAACCTGAGTGCTATAAATATTTCCAAAAATCATATTCAGCATAGCAGGACAAAGCACATTGATATTCGTCATCACTTCATCAGAGAACTTGTAGAAGAGAAGATCATAGCTCTGGAGCATGTTACTACTGAAAAGCAATTAGCTGACATTTTCACTAAAGCTTTGGATGCCAATCAATTTGAATGTTTAAAAGGGAAGTTGGGGATCTGTATTCATGAGAATCTATAGCAATCAAAGGAGTTTGTGGTTAATATCCCAGAGAATATTTCTGACAAAAATAGCAAGGAGTTTTGCAAGGTGGTTGTAAGAAGAAGATGGTACTTCCTCAGATTAAATGGTAATGGTTCTCCCTGATTTGAAGACTCTGTGTGCAGTGATGAAGACTGGTGTGGTTGTTGTGTGTGCTATTATGGAAGTTGGTCCCCCTGATGTTTTGATGCTGAAGAATTTGTTTCTTTTTGTTTAAATGTGTAATTTGTGGCAGTCCTTATTGATGCCTTTATGTAATATTTTGGACTCTTAATGAGTTCCATGGATTTTTCATTATCTCAGCTGTCACAGCTGTGTATAATGTTGGTTTGTATCTCCTAAAAATTATCTTTTAACATGTTATATGTTATGACATCTATAGTGACATTCTCTGCTAGGCTAATTGACATTTATTTTGTCTAATTGGTCACCTTTGATCAAAATTTTGACTAAAAAGGGGGAGAAAAGTGATGTTGGAGATGTGGAGCTGTGAAGATGAACAACTATTATTGAAGGAGATGTGTTTGTTGTAAGACAGAATGTTGTTCTGTTTACAAATGTCAAAGGGGATGTCTGATGTGGTGCACAGGTGATAATATGTGGTGCACAGGTGATGTTGAAGGAGATGTCAGAATGACATTCTGACTGTTACAGGTGTTGTGGTTACAAATGTTGTTATTATCAAAGGAGATGTTTGTATTGCACAGATTTAGGGGGAGAAGTAGTACCCTTGTGCATTTATGTGTCTTACTAGTTGCCTCTATAACTAGTAATTCTGTTTGTGTTGCACAAATTTAGGGGGAGAAGAAGTACCCTTGTGCATGTGTGTGTTTTACTAGTTGCTATCTAGTAATTCTGTGTTTGCTTCTGCTGCTGTTTAAACTGTTGTTTAACTGCTGATAGTTTTCTTGTGAATAAAAAGGACAGATATATGTTTTAGCCAAAATTTGCTAAAGGGGGAGTTTGTTGGTTCTAAGTGTTGGCAACAATTTTGGTAAAACAAATAGTGTTCACAAGATGTTGTATGTGATGTCTTAACATAAGATATCTATGTACCTGCTGGAGTTTAAATGGAAAACATAATTATGCAGGATTGTTTCAGGATGTCATACACGATGTCATGACATCTGATATTATGTACCTGCTGGAAATTATAAAAGGAATTATGGAATTATGCAGGATTGTTCCAGGATGTCAGACCCGATGTCATGACATCCTGTACACAGAACATTCATTATGAATGTCTGGTGTTATGTGATTGTGCATTTAATGGCAATCTATGTATGATTGAAGATCTGATTTGCAGGCGCATTCAATCATTGATTACAACCTGATTTACTTATTTTCCAAGGAGATCTAACCAGCTGTTATGAGAAGATTTAATTGGAAAATAGTTTTAGGGTTTTCAAGATGTCCAAGCCCAGCTGAATGCTTCTATAAATAGGACATGGAAAACCTGATTTGATACACAACCAATACTGAGCAAAATACTGAGAGAGAGCTAGGGTTCGTGTCTTGTTTAGTCGTGAGACTTGTAAGCCATTCAAGTCATCCTTAGATGATTGAATTGGTCTGATTTGTGGTTGTAATTTGTCACTCAAAACTTGTAAGCAAGAGTGTGTGTCTACTTGATCAAAGTTGTGAAGCAAGATCAAGTGTGTGTCTACTTGATCAAAGTTGTTAAGCAAGATCAAGTGTGTGTCTACTTGATTGAAACTGTGAAGTAAAATCAAGTGTATGTTATTGAAAAGTGTCTTCTTTTCACAAGGAATTGTTGTTCAAAATCACAGGGGTGATTGAAGGGAAGTGAGTGGGTTCTCATATCTAAGAGTGCTTAGGTAGAAATTGCACGGGTAGAGATTAGGTGAGAGAGACTATAACTTGTTGAAGTGTACGGAGAGTCTTTGAACTGATTCTATTTAGTGAATTTCCTTCCTGGCTTGGTAGCCCCCAGACGTAGGTGAGTTGCACCGAACTGGGTTAACAATTGCTTGTGTCTTTTGCATTACCATTCTATATCTTTCCTCTGTTTATGTTACTCAGATATTAGTGTCGTGACATTACCTTCGATATCTCATATTTGATACCAGAATTTCACTACCAAACACTTTTATCACCAAGCTTCCTTCTTCTTGCATCAAGAACATGCTTGTAACAAATAGAGCCAAACACCTTCAGATGACTCACTGGTGGTCATTTACCACTCCATACTTCTCCAGAAACCTTGTTCTTTAGTTTCTAGATCAGGCACTTGTTCAGAATATAAACAACAGAATTGAGTGCTTCACCCCATAAATATTTTTGCAAGTTATTTTGTTTCAACACACATCTTTCCATATCCAATATGGTCTGATTTCTTCTTTCTGTTATTCCATTATGTTGAGGCGTGTAAGGAGCAGTCACCTCATGATCGATACCATATTCTACATATAACTCTTCAAAAACTTGGATGTGTATTCGCCACCTTCATCTGCCCTCAGAACTTTGATCTTCTTTTCACTCTAGTTTTTTACAAGTGTTTTGAATCTCTTAAAGATTGAAAATACTTCGTCTTTATTCCTGATCACGTAGATCTAAAGCTTTCAACTATAATCATCGAAAATGAGACAAAATACTTGTTTCCACCAATGGTATGATCCTTAAATGGGCCACATATATTTGAATGTACTACTTTTAGTATGCAAGATGATCTCATTGTCATAGTCGAAATGAAATACTTTATAGATTGCTTCCTTACTAGGCAACCTTCATAAATTTTTTCGGGCATTACAAAACTTGGTATACAAGTTACCATATCTTGAGTAATCATTTGATTGAGTGACCTAAAGTTAAAATGGTCAAATCTCAAATGCCACAGCCAACTATGCTTACAGTCAACAACTGTTTTTAGACATTGTACCTCGGTTAAACTAATCATGGTCTGAAATGTCCTATTCTTCGACATAGGACATATTAAGACCAAATTATTTTGGGTGACGAATAATTCTAAGGCTCCATTTTTCATAACCACTAAGAACCTTTTTTGACTAGTTGTCCAACACTTAGCATATTACACTTCATTCCAAGTATATAAAATACATTTTTTATCATAACTTTTTCTCCATTACGCATTTGAATAACTATGTTACCAATACCTTCTGCTTTCAACGAGCTATTATTTACAAGCCTGACCTTGATCTTCTTCGGCTCTTCGAAATCTTCTAACCACACTCTCCAACCATTCATATAATTTGAGTAGCCTGTGTCGAGGAACCATATCTTTGAGTCGACATGCTCATCTGAGATTGCAGCCATAAGCATCATACCTTCATATCATATAAATCTTGACGTGCAAGGTTTGCTCCTTCGTCATCCTTACCTTTTGCCGCTCCCTTGTCTTTCTTGTACCAACAATTCTTGGCCAAGTGACCCCACTTTTCACAGTTATAGCACTGCCCATTTTTATTCTCATGTTTGTCTTTTTTATATGAGGTTCCTTCTCCTATTTTCTACAATTCAGAAGCCCAATCACTAACCTTATGATTTTGAGGATTCACCCAAGACTTCTTGCTCTGAGTCTTGTTTCATTTCCATGGAACTTATTGGAACCTCCATGCTTCTTCCATGTCTGAGCCTGCAGTGCTTGTATAGAATATGGAACTCATTTCCTTTCGATAATCCTTAACTCATATGCCTCCAACGAACCAACTAAATATTCTAATTTCAAGGTTTCAAGATTATTGGGTTCTTAAATGACTTCACCATAACCTTTCATGAGATAAACAAGATTCTATACCTTCGAGACATAGTCTACAATCTTTTCATCTTCTCCCATCTGCAGTAACTCATACTGCCTTCACAATGCCTGTAATCTGACAACTTTAACCTTCTCACCACCTTCATAATTCCTGACAAGAATATCCCATGCCTCCTTTGCCGATTTAGCATGAGAAATCTAATTAAAATTCGTTGTATCTCTTGCAGATTGAATACAAAATGCAACCTTGCAATATTTCTTCTTGACATCCTTGTGAATGATTCTCCGAGCATCATTTGCGTTGTTAGCAAGATCAAGAACGCCATTAGTAACCACTTCTAGGGTTTCATGAAAATCAAACAATGTTTGCATCTGTTTTCTCCATCAGATCCAATTCTTGCCATCAAGATTTTGAAAAGAATTGGGAATATCATTGCTTTCATTCATCTTTGCATCAAACACGATTCAAGATCTCCAAAAAAAACACAACCATTGATGTGCAATTCTTGAATTTTTGATCAAGAAGAACGAACCATAAACTCTAGATACCAATTTATTACTTCTTATGTATTTGGGTGGGAAAAAAATGAAAAAGAAAGAAAATAATTATATTAAAAAATATTATATTGAGAGTTATCTACACGTATCTTTATATATGCAATAAATTATTTATAATCTAAATAACTAGCATTACAAAATAACTTAACCTCTAATCAAATAAATAATTTGGATTGTATCTGAACAGTTATTAATTATTTTTCATTCTGTTTCTGCTTTTGTTGTTTCTGTTTTGCTTGGCTAACTCTTATACTTTCTTTCAACCTATTGTTATGTACACTTAACTTGTGTCTATCGTTTATCTATTATATTCTATTTACTTTTGTTAAAAAAATCAATTTCAATTAATTTAGGTTTCAATGTTTCATGCAAAATACATATATTTGGACTTTGGTGCTGAGAGTTTTTTTTCACCAACCACACTAGCTACCCTTCAAGGACAGCGCGCTATGGTGGATTTTTTATTTATTTATTTGTCTCTTCAGTCTTTATGGAATTGGAGTTTCATGTGTAAGCGTGATCTTATAAAATCAAGGATAAGATAATAATAAAATTTAAAAGAGAAAATTTTATAAACCTATTCCTGATTTTTTTAAAGAATTATGCTATTCCTACAACCTTACACCAAAGTGTTTTTTATTTTTTTAATAAATAAAAAAATAATATTTATAAAAAAAAATTTTATTTTTAAATTTATTTTTATAACACAAATATAAAATATATTATTAACTATTTTATTATTCTATTAATTATAAAAATATAGGTTATTAACTACATATTTTATTTATAATTCATTAATCAAATTCACTATTTCATTAATCAATAAAATATATAGTATTAATCAAATTCTGATATTAAAATATGAAATAACTTATATTTTATGGTTAATACAATAATAAAATTGGTTGATAACCTATATTTTTGTGGTTAACACAATAATAAAATTAGTTAATAACAAATTTTATATTTATATTATAAAAATAATTTTAAAAATAAAAATATATTTTTATAAATATTATTTTTTTATTTAATAAAAAATAAAAAATATTATTCACTATATAAATACGATGAACATACAATAAACAATGTTTGGTGTAGGTATTTGATGTATATTTTGATGTAAGAATAACAAGCCTCTTTTTTAAAATACAAGTTCATTCTAAATTGTTGGTCAATAATGCATAAACCCGTGGTATTAAATGGTCTATATATTATATATATAATTATATGATTTTATTTTGAATATATTGTAAAGATAAGGTGTTTTGAATAATAAGTAATTTTATAGTCATTTGAAAATTTGTTGTCACCTAAAAGCTTACTCCACAACTTCCTACCAACTACAAAATGACCTTTTTTAAATTAAAAATAGCTGTTGGTGCCACTAAGCATAAAAGGTTTTCTACCTTTGAAGCTTAGACGCTTTAGTGGTTTGATATATATATATATATATATATATATATATATATATATATATATATATATATATAATATATATATATATATATATATATATATATATATATATATATATATATATATATATATATATATATATATATATATATATATAATATATATATATATATATATATATATAAAAGAAGAGAAATAGTTAGTTGAATGAGAGAATACTAGATTAAAAGATTAAAAGAGAGAATAACATATAAAAGGAAATATCAAATCAAACAATGTATTAATACATCCCTCAATAACATTTTATTCTTACATTTTTTTTACTCAGGTTGCCATGTGATAATGTGATTTAAGAGTCTATATAAAAATATATTTAATTGAATTTATGGGGAATTTGATAAGGATGACCGAGATGGAGTTGAAACAATTTGATCTCAAATTAATTTAATTAATCAAATATTAGTGGTGAAAACCGCAAGCAAGCCTTAGTTGGATTCTTATGCTTTTAAATTTTTTAATTAAAAAGAATCCAACTCAATTCAACATTTATCATAAAATCGAAACAACTTTTATATAAAAAAAATAAACATTAATTGTATTTAACTATTTAAAAAGAACAAAATGAAATTCAAAGATAAACGTGACAAAACAAAATTCAAAAGTAAAAACATAATTCAAGGAGAAAAATGAAGTAATTAGCTTCATTTGATAAAAAAAAACAATTGGTAGAAGAATGAATCGTGATTGTACCTCCACTTAAGCTGATAAATGCTTGTTGGACAAATAAATTTAAAGCTTTGGAGATTTTCTTAAAAATGTTTTTTTGCATTCATATAACATATTTTAAATCAACACATATTCATTCGAGCCAATTAATTTGTGACTTAAATCAAGAAATTATAGCAGACGTAATTTGAACCATGTAATTCTTTGATTTAAATTATAGTGGTGTTTAGAAGAGCATTGTTGAAACTATATTGTTTCTCTTTGACAATCTGAAAAGCTGAAACTACGTAGAGTATTGGACAAGGAAATATTTTTCTATATCAAAATCCGATGATATTCAAAAGCTACCTTTATCATAAACTCCTTATCAGCTTCTGATGAATAAATAACCTCTGAAGCATGACAACCTCTTATACTATGAATAAGACTAACTACCTTTGATGTGCACACAAGCGAACGCTTCGTGGTAACTACCTCGGGCACCTGTCCTAATATGTGTTATAGATATGAAACGTCTCCTGGCATGTGGAATGAAACTGTTGGGTAAAAACTCCTCATTTTTTGGTTATTTTGTAGTTATTTTATTTACTTTTTGTTTCCTTATGCATTTATGTTGTGTTGTGTTTAAAATTTCTTTTTCACTCAAAAACACTCTATTTATATCAGAAACACACACTTAACTATTTCACTACCTACACTTTTGCGTTCTCTAATTTCTCTGAAAAATTCCTTTTCAAAAAGATAACCCTAGAAACCCTAAAAGCTTCTTTCAATAATGTGTCATCTTCAAATCCTCAACATGCAGACATGATTGTCGAATCTAGAAGAAGTATGACTATCAAGCCCAAAACCATGAACTTGAATCAAAGTGATTTGAAGCTCTTGATAGAACAAATTATCGACTTTGACTCGTTCAATCAGAATGAGTATGATCTTTGGAGCTTCTTCAGAATTCAATAGTGGTCTCAAATCTTTGAAATGTTGAATGGACCAACTTATCCTTATCTTGTGAAAGATTTCTGGGTTAGGGCATAAGTTTTTGATGAGCTTGTTGCATCTGAGGAACTTAGACTTCTGATGGAGAAGGACAATTATTTGAAGGGGAAGAGCAGAAAAGAAGTGGGTTCGAAGAAGTTTGAATATGTTGAAATAAGATCTACTATAATGAGTGTCGATGTGGTCATCACTCAGAAAACTATTGCTAAAGTTTTAAGTGCACCAAACTCTGGAAGGTTTGTTGTGGGCATAAAAAGAACAGTCCTAAAGCAGATGCTATCAAGAGGTGTTTATTGATAATGCTGAAAATCTATGTTCTTCTGACTTTGAAAATGTCAAGAACATGAATAAAGATTCCAGGATTCTGTTCAAGATTTTAATTGGTTGTTTGATCCCCGGAGAAGGAAGTACTGATCAGATTTCATGGGATCACAAACATTTCATTTTCTACCTGAAGAATGAAGATAAGATAAATCTCTCTAAATAGATCTTCAATAATCTATGTGAAACAATCAAGGATAGCATAAAGCTTTGCAAGAAAAATGTGAATATGCTAGATTATTGTCATAATTGTTTTATCAGGGTCGCCTAATCGAATCCTTTAAAACTTTGTCTGACAACGGGGATCTGGAGGAGATCCATGGGAATATATTATTTGCTTCTGTTCTGGATAACATGAAGCTTATGAAGAAAAGTGATGTTATTGCTTCAAAGGTAACTCTTTCGGTTAGATGTACCAATTCTAATTATCTTGAGGATTATCATGTCATCACTAAGATGGATAACCCTGTAGTAATCAAGAATTTCATCGAACAGACGTTCAAGGAAGGAAAGTCATCAGATACAAAGATATTCTTGACAAGCCTGCTAATGTTTTTAAATCTTCTAATAAGAGGAAGAAGATGGCTTCAATTGTTCTGAAGGATGTTCAGAAACTATTTAAGAAAAGAGTAGTTCATCAGAAGGAGATCGAGAAGGAAATTAAAGAAGTTATTGCATCCACCAAGCTAATGCCTTCCAAACTAGAAGTGGACAGTCTCCCAAGAAAGTTTCTTTTGTTTATGTCATTTCAGAAGCACCTTTAAAGAAGAAGAGATTGAGGAAGTTATATAAGATTAAGGAGGAAGAAGAATAAGAAGAAGAAGAGGAAGTTGGTGTGCCCCTTATCAGGTAAAAGAAAGATGCATATGACACTACTTAGAAGAGTGTAATTGAGCCTACCTTCAAGTGTGCTCAACTGTTAGCATTTATTATCTTAGATCAGTCAGAGAAGCATCTAGAAATCTCTATTGTTGGGAATTAAGAGGTTGTTGTTATTGATGAATTAGAATCTGTTGAGGTTCAGGCTGCTAGTCTGTTGTAATTGAAGCTTCTGATGTTCCTAAAGAAGTTGTCTCATAAAATATTTTTGCTTCATAAGCTATGGTGTAATGGGTATTAATCTGATATTAAGCTCTGGATATGATTTTTATTACACCACCCTTAACCACAAATCTCCAACCCCTCACCAATTTCCTCACCCAATCAATCTCCAAAACACACTTCACTCTATGTTGATGTATCCACTGATGTCCATAATCAGTTAATCGTATTCTCTGATTATCAAGAACCATTATCCCTAAACGCAATGCTTGAAGTCGTCATAGATATTTCTAGTGAAAAAGTTGGTTCTTTTAGCTCTGAGTTTGAGTATGATGAAACGGGGTATGAAGCTCATCTTGACCTCAAATATACAAAACCTTCGCATGTGATCATTAAACTTACCCTACCATTCATATTAAAAAAAAATCTCCTCAAGACCAACCTTCTAACCAAACATGTTCTGCTTCTGAAGATGAACATGTAACCCTTGTCCAACTTGAAATTACCTCCCCACCAGAAACTCAACCACTATCTCATCCTTCACCCCAACATCTCCTTATAGAGAACCTAGCCATGTTCAGAATCAACCTTTATATCAAGTTGTATCTGAACTTGAGAGTGAAACTGAACAAGTTATTCAGAACCTATCTCTAGTTCAATTTGCTTTTGAACCTAGAGGTAAGTCTGAACATATCCCTTTTGACCACTTTCACCCTGAAATCTCTCTAAAACTAAATGACTTTGCAAACCAATCTTCTGAAATCGGACCCTCTCATACAAACACTTCATCCCTCTTACAAACTATCTAATCCAACATGGATGTAATAAAAAATATATTTTAGATAAAGTACAGAGTCTGGTCAATGAGAGACGTTTTGCATATGGCCCATTATTTTATCAAAATAAGTTTAAATTAACTTAGATATGACTTATGGGGATCTTACTAAAGCTAGAGGAAATATACCTGAATGTATCGCACTCTCGAACATACAACATAGTCTCCATCGAACTTTATTTTTTCCCAAAGGAAATGGAAAACATCGATAAAACCCATGGGAAAGAGATATGTTGGGTAAGGAAGTCGGTTATGCAAGGGGAAGGCATTATCACCCCTTACATTCATGGTACTCCATGGGAACCGTTTTGATTGATCGTGCTCGAATAGGTGTTATAACTAAATATTACTCGCAAAAGAATGGGGGAAAAGGAAAAGAATAGATAAAGTGTCCGGTGAGGATTAGGGCCCTCATGCCTACGTATCCTCATAATGCAATGAGGAATTCAGAGCTTCGTAGTTCAAAGAAATAGTGGTGGGAGATGAAAAGAATTGTGATCAAGGTATGGTCTGAACCAAAGGATTGTGTTGTTTGAACTCCAACAAGGGTGAAAATATGAACCCAAGAGTAAAACTGGATTTAATCGATAAGTGGACTAGTAAGGCTGCCACTATATGGTATAGAAGATGAATTAAGTGTTTGGGTATGATCCAAAAAAATCTTGGTTCACAAAGTGACGCAAGATGGAGCATAAAAAGATAATGTATTTGGCTCAATGAATAGGGTATATCACATGAAGTGAATGAAGGTAGAGTGTGACTGCATCATGGAGATGAACGGGATGAAGTGACCAAAGTCACATAAGTGAGGGATTTGGTAATAGGTGAATGACAATGTATAGTTTGAAACCAAAGGTGAAAGTATATATTGGAATCCATAGGAGAAATGGAATTTGTACCATAGAGGGAAACAATGTCTTAGCCAAAAAGGAAGAGATTAAATGTATGGGTGTGAGCCAAACAACTCTAGGTACAAATATGGACTGCCGCTATATCGTCTTAAAATGGTATATATGGAATTTCAAAGAAAACTGTGTTTCTGATTTCAAAGAAAATCGTGTTTCTGATTTCAAAGAAACAAAACGTTAATGAGGTGAACGATTTATGATCGAAGGTAGATAATGGATTATGAAAGGTAAGAATGGTGCCCTAAGGAGGAATGAGGAATAATTAGGATTATGTTCACCAAGGACTCACATCCTCGTGCCTACATATCCTCACTATGCAATGAGAAAATCAGAGCAACTGTAGTTCGTGGAACCACGAGAACAAAGAGATATGGAAAGTGATGAAAATTATAACTTGCACCAACATAATGGTATCAAGGGAACCCACAAATGGAAAGTGAACTTGGAACCAAAGAGTAAAACTGACATTAACCAATATGTGGACTAGTCGGGCTGCCACTATATGGTATAGCAAAAAACAAGGTGAATTAAATGTCTGGGCACGATCCAAACAACTCTTGATTCACAAGATGGGTTGTCACTATATCGTCCTAAAAGGGTATATGTGGGGCCCAAAAGGAATTATTGTTGAGTACAACGGACAATATATCACCGGCTGGGGAATAAATAGTTCGAGATCAAAGAAGAATAGTATCTTAGATCCATGAAAGTGATAGACTCTGAATCAAAGAGTAAACATGCGTCTTATCCAAATAAGAATGAATAAAATGTTTGGGGACGATCCAAACAACTCTTGATTCATGAGGTGGATTGCAGTTATATCATCCTAAAAGTATGTACATGAAGTCCAAGGAGAAGTATATTTGATCTCAAAAAGATGATCTTGACTGAATGAATGAAGAATGATGTGATCGATAAATAGGGTAGCTCGCGAAGAATCTGGGCTCTTCTGCCTACGTATCCTTATAATGCAATAAGGAAATCAAAGATTTTGTAGTTCATCCCACTAGGGTTGTAAGCAAAGATGATTGATGAGGCAAAAGAAATGATTGATTGAATGTGGAGTAGACTTGATAGTTATATGGTATGAACCACACTAAAGTCTATGAGTAAAGGTGGATACAGTGAGAAACTGAGTCAAGCGTCCTGCATCCAAAGATATCCAGAATGAGGGTAGGAATTCTCCATTCTCATCCCTTATCTACTACTTAAGGCTCGGGTCATGCTTACGGCTGTAGGGGTACTTAGCAGGTTCGATCTGTTTAGGCACGATATCCCCAACGTTAACCAGTATATGTAGAAAATTTGAATAAGACGTAGGAATCAGATCATAGTGAGGACGTATCTTTTCTTGATCATTGTTTCCTTTGCTGATTTGCTTCTGCTTCAGTTTCTGGTTGCTTTGAGCAGGCCTCTGATGCGATAGTAAATGCTGCTCTTGAGGAGGAAGTAGCAAAATGCTTGCAGACACCTTCTATTTGTTATCTTTCTTCATATTATCTTGAACCTGTTCACCAATCACAACTTGATTTGGGAAGTTCGTTGTCATGATATCCAAGAATAACCCCAAGATCATGTCAGCTCTGTCAATGCTCTTAGTCTCTTCCATGATCCTTGGATGACTGGTGTCGGCGAATCATTTTCTTTCTGACGGAGGAATGGATACGGTGAGTTTTCTGGTTAACATGCATGAAATGTGAATGAATGAACGCATATGTTAGGGATGGAATGAAAATAGTTAAGAAACATCCATAGATTCAAAGCCTTAATGATATAACAACCCAGGTTCAAAGCTCCAACATACATACAACAATGCAATAACATAGGTTAACAACACCAATAGTCCGAATAATTTGTGTATACTTCCTAATGCAGGATCAAAGGTCCAACGTCCATGAGAATAAGGTATGTAGAGTCTATGGTTTCCTGCAAGAAAAAACCATATCCCCCTCACAGGTATGGACTATGCTCCAAGGTGGTCCCTAGAAGGTCTCCCAGAGTCATCGACTCGAAATGAAAATACCCTGCTGTAGTGAATGCTCACAGGATAAAAGTACTTCCAAGTGAATCTAGTATGGGTGTGTCTCTCGTGACAACCCAACGCGCGAAACGCATGTGTACGCGACTATCCACGAATCTATCGTGTGTGTATACTAAGCTTGGGTATAGAGCTTCACTCATATAGTATCAACCCCAACCCAACAACAACATATAAAAATCCAGTGTAATAGAATGTACAGAAATGTAAGACAATAAAATAAATGACGAATAATATAAAGTGAGTAAGGTATAAAGATGAACACCTAAAACTAGCGAGAAAGAACCAAAACTAGGCTCGACTCCTTTCAGCATCTAGGAAGTACTCCAAGCAACGAAGCATCCCTAGCAGAGTCTCTAGCTGAAGTTAGCGGAAATATACCCGAACGTATTGCACGGTCGAACATATAACAAAGTCGCCATCAAACTTTATTTATTCCCGAAGGAAAGGGAAAACATTGATAAAACCCGAGGGAAAGAGATATGATGGGTAAGGAAGTCGGTTATGTAAGGGGAATGTATTAGCACCCCTTACATCCATGGTACTTCATGGGAACTGTTTTGATTGTTCTTGCTCGAATATGTGTTATAACTAAAGATTACTCGCAAAATATGGGAGAAAAGTAAAAGAATAGATAAAGTGTTTGGTGAGGATTTGGGCCCTCATGCCTACATATCTGTTGGTGTAAGCCCTAGAGGCCAATACTTTTGGTACTTGTATCGAATTATTTATTAATAATAAAAGGCTTTTTCTTTATTACGTTTGTTTAATAAAGTCCCTAGAATAGCTAGTCTGTTTAATGTATCAAGTATGACTTAATCATGAGATCACATTAAACATAAGGACACTATTCTTAAAGTATCCGTAGTCGAGCTTTATTGTGAAGTGGGATGACATTAAAGCATTAAGACTATTATGTATATAGACTGATGATCACATCTCATGGATCATGGATAAGGAGTTATCAAGTCTTAAACATAGGTATGAATATTAAGAGTAATATTTATACCGGATTGACCCGCTATGAGAATACTATATAGAAAGTTATGCAAAGTGTCATAAGTTATTCTCATGGTGATAATGGTGTATACCACTCTTCGACCTGAAACCACTATGGACCCTAGATGTAGAGTCGAGTGCTTTATTGCTGATCAAACGTTGTCCGTAACTGGATAACCATAAAGACAATTGATGGGTACTCCACAAAGCATGCTGAGGGACATGAGTGTCCTAGATGGAATTTGCCCATCCTGCGTAACAGGATAAATGTCTATGGGCCCAATATTGAACTGGACAAGGATGACACGGTCTATGCCTTGTGTTCAATATAGACATAAGGGCAAAAGGGTAATTATACACATAAGTATTATCACAGAAGGAATTGTCAGATCACATGACATTTTCGTGTCTTGGGTAGCAGTGATGTGTTGCTAGATACCACTCACTGTTTATTATGTTAAATACATGATTTAATATAATTGTCAATGCCGCGAAAACCTACAGGGTCACACACAAAGGACGGATTGATGAGAGATAGAGTAACTAAGGAACACCGTAAGGTACGGTGCCCTTAAGTGAATTGTAGAACATCGTTAAGGTACGGTATACTTAAGTAGAATACGAAATATGGTAAGGTACCATGAGCTTAAGTGATTTTGGACATATTATAAGATATGGGCCAAAATACACTTAAGTGGGCTTTTTAGCTTGAAGCCCACACAAGTGGTTCTATAAATAGAACCCTTGTGCAGAAGCATTTATAGCGGTTGCATTATTTTCGTTCTCTCTCTCTCTCTCACTCTCTCACTCAAAGCCTTCATTCGTACCAGCTAGCACTGAGATTGAAGGAATCCGTTCGTGTGGACTGAGTAGAGACGTTGTCATCGTTCAACGTTCGTGATCGCTCCGTGGATCTGCATCAAAGGTTTTGATCGTCGCAAGAGATCTGCACCAAAGGTTTCAATCGTCACAAGAGGTAAATATTCTATCACTGATCATGACCATTCGTAAGGATCTCTAAAGGAGAAAATTTTAATTTCCGCTGCGTTTTGGATCACAATTATCCTTCAGTATCCTCATAGTGCAATGAGGAATTCAGAGCTCCGTAGTTCAAAGAACTGGTGGTGGGAGATGAAAAGAATTGTGATCAAGGTATGGTATGAACCAAAGGATTGTGTTGTTTGAACTCCAATAAGGGTGAAAATATGAACCCAAGAGTAAAATTGGCTTTAACCAATATGTGGACTAGCAGGGCTGGCACTATATGGTATAGCCGAAAACAAGATGAATTAAGTGTTTGGGTACGATCCAAACAGCTCTTGGTTCACAAAGTGACGCAAGATGAAGCATAAAAGGATTGTGTATTTGGCTCAAAGAATAGGCTATATCACATGAAGTGGATGAAGGTAAAGTATGAATGCATCTTGTAAATTAACGGAATAAAGTGACCAAAGTCACATAAGAGAGGGATTTGGTAATAGGTGACTGACGATGTATAGTTTGAAACCAAAGGTGAAGGTATATATTGGAATCCATGGGAGAAATAGAATTTTTACCATAGAGGGAAACGTCGTCTTAGCCAAAAAGGAAGGAATTAAATGTCTGGGTATGAGCCAAAAAACTCTAGGTACAAATGCGGACTGTCGCTATATCGTCCTAAAAGGGTATATGGAATTCCAAAGAAAACTGTGTTTCTGATTTCAAAGAAACAAAATGTCACTAAGGTGAACGATTTATGATCTAAGGTAGATAATGGATTATGAAAGGTATGAATGGTTCCCTAAGGCGGAATAAGGAATAATTAGGATTATGCTCGCCAAGGATTTGCATCCCCGTGCCTACGTATCCTCACTGTGCAATGAGAAAATCAGAGCAATCGTAGTTCGTGGAACCATCTGAACAAAGAGAGATGGAAAGTGATGAAAAATAAAACTTGCACCAACATAACGGTATCAAGGGAACCCACAATTAGAAAGTGAACTTGGAACCAAAGAGTAAAACTGGCATTAACCTATATGTGGACTAGTCGGGTTGCCACTATATGGTATAGCCAAGAACAAGGTGGATTAAATGTCTGAGTATGATCCAAACAACTCTTGATTTACAAGATACCGCTATATCATCCTAAAAGGGTATATGCGGGGCCCAAAAGGAGTTATTGTTGAGTACAAGGGACACTATATCACTGGCTGGGGAACAAACAGTTCGAGATCAAAGAAGAACAATATATTGGATCCATGAAAGAGATAAACTCTGAATTAGAGTGTAAACATGTGTCTTAGCCAAAAGAGAATGAATTAAATGTTTGGGGATGATCCAAACAACTCTTGATTCAAGAGGTGGACTGTCGCTATATCGTCCCAAAAGGATGTACATGGAGTCCAAGGAGAAGTATATTTGATCTCAAAAAGATGGTATTGATTTAATTAATGAATAATGATGTGAACGATATATAGGGTAGCTCGCGAAGAATCTGGGTTCTCCTGCCTACGTATCCTTATAGTGCAATAAGGAGATCATATTTTTCGTAGTTCATTGAGAGTCTGACTTGAGGCCTCGAGCTCCACAACTTACAGAAAAAGTCTTATTAAGAGACCAAAGGTCTTTTGGTCACTCCAATTAGACTGTGAAGGATTATACAAGATCAAAGGATTTAGTGGATCAAAATTTCTTTTGATCAACTTGAATCGAGGGTTTGAGTTGATTTTGAGAATTAGGTTAATCCTAATCTAAGGGTTAAAATTATTAAAGGGTTATATCTAAGGGAACACGTAATTGTTAAAACTTGATTAAAATTCTATGTTAAAATTAATTCTAGGAGATCATGCAATCATATGGTCAAAATACCAAAATAACCCTAAAAGGGTAAAAAGGTCATTTTTCAAAATATCAACTAGGAACAAAATTTAAATTATGATTAAAATTCTAACAAGAATCTAAAATGATCAAGTTCTAAAAATGATTTTAACCTAATTATTTAGAAACTAAATTAACTTCTTAAAATCAATTAAAAATGAATTAAACATATTTACTTCTAAATCCAATTAGCTATTAGTTAACTATTCACTAATCAAGAATTTAATTGCTAATTAAATCCTAATCATTAACTAAATTCCCTAATGACTAACTAATCTACCAATTGTTAATTAAATCCAGCACCAACAAAACCCAAGCCCAATCAGCAACTGAAATCGGGCCTAGAGGAAAGGAGGGGGTGCATGTCCGTTAGCACATCGGTGTGAAAACGGATTGGGTGTGGTGCACCGAATGAACCTTAAGCCCATAACCTTTCTTGCAAAAATATTCAATGCCAAGCGATCACGAGGGTGCAGGGAGCGAAATGCATAAACGTTTGGGCCTTAGGCCCAACCTTCCAATCTAGGATCCATTCCCTTCATTCTTTGACCTATGTGATTGAAGCTAAATATTCAATGAATTCAAACCTGTAAAGAGACTCCAAGGGATGGCAAAACGGGCTCGGCCCGCTGGTCATGCCCGTTTTACCCGCACTTTTGTGCGGGGCGGACCAAAGATTTAGGTCCTTACCCTCAAAAGTCTCTGTCCCGTCCCGCCCCGTTTTTTTCGCGGGCTTTTGTGGGAATATATATTTACATAAATTTTTGCATTTTTAGATTTAAATACTGCAGTGCCCGCGAGCTTTCCCCGCTCCGCCCTCACTTTTTGATCCGATTTGATCCGATTTTCCATATCTTCTCTTTTCCCCCTTCCCAATGTAGCTTCTGTTTCGGATTATGAAGCTCTAAGAAAAATGGTGGAAACGATGCCTTCTCTCTTGTGATTGAAGCCTTCGCAAATCGAAGATTCAGTTGAACTCTTGCCGGATGAAGGTTCGGTTGAGGCTCTTGCAGAATTGAGGTTCCGTTGAGGCACTTGCAGAATCGAGGTTCTGTTGAGGCACTTGCTGAATCGAGGTTCCGTTTAGGCACTTGCAGAATATTGGAGTCTAATTCTTGGTGAGAAAATCAGAGTTTGAACTTGGTGAAGACTTCAGAGAGAGAACTTGGTGAAGGTTGAGCTCCTTTTATAACCTTCTGATTCTGATGATTTTATTACTCCCTCCCACTCCATCCATTCTGTTAGATAAGTTTGTTAAGATTAGTTGAAAAGTGGTTAGTTAGTTGAAACAGTTAGGAGGTTGAAATGTTAGTTAGAGGTGAGTGAAGGGAAATCGGTTAGTTGTTCGGAAACTCAGTTAGAAGGCGGTTAATTATGTCAATGCTTGAAATTCTGTTAGAAAATTTGTTGACATTGGTGTTAATATATTACTTAAATTGGTTAACTATTATTATGATGAAATTCAAAACTGACTATGAGATTTAAAAAAGAGGTTAGGCTATTAGTGTCAGAATCATGTTAGTTCTAACTTGGCATAAGGTAGCTTGTTATGTTGCTTGAGTTTGGATGTTAGCATGTGTATGGTTCTGTGCTTACGACGAATTATTTTTTAATGTTTAGATTATGTATGTTGAGATGGTTTATGTAGGTTGGATGTGCTCCTTGTGAATCATAAGCAAATCCAAATACTGCTTAAGTCATGGAAGTTTGGATGGTTATGGGTAATATTGTGCTACTGATATTTGTTATGTGAATGTGAATAATAGCCATGAGTTAGTAAAATTCGGTGACAGTTATTGAATATCCCATTGAAATGTTCATCATGCAAAAAACTGTTAGTTTAACTTATTAATTAATCTGCAGTTTGGAATAGCTAGGTGTTGGAGAAATTGGCCAGTTGTTATATTAATTGGATACTTATAGGAATTATGAAAAGGATGCATGATGTTAGTTAGCTCAAATGTGTTGGAACTTTAATGTAATAGCTAACTGTTTGTGTCTTAATTCAATTAGAAGTGCCATGCTAGCAGTATCAATGCAAATAGGCCAATGGTGTTTTGATTTGGTGATGATGAATGGAAGTTTAGATTGAAGTTAAGATTGTATTGTTGGTAAAAATCAAATAGACTTGCTAATGAACTTGGTAAAGTTTGTGTGAACACATAATAGTTGATGAATCGGTTAGGGTTAAATGCTTGTTAATGATTTAGTAAATGCTAATGATTGGTAATGAATGCTAATGATTGATAATGATGAATATGCCATGCTTTTTTGTATTATTTTGCATTTCTGATCTCATTTCAAATTCTGATCTTGATTCACTAGCTTGTTTTGCTAGGTTTATGTTCATCAATCAAGCATGCTATGAAGTGGACAATGGTTGGACAACATTTCATGGCATCCAAGTTGTAATTTAAAGTATCCATCATGAAATGGTCAACAAAAGATCAAGAGTTAAACATTGAATATCGGATTAGACATAGGATGAGGATTTAGGGTTTTAGGATGAAGAGGGGTTGAGTTGACTTTGGTCAAAGTTGACCAAAAAGTCAATAGTTGACTAAAGTCAACATTTGGTCAACATGTGTTTTTTTGTGTAATTTTTGTAATGTATGAACACTTCTGATGGATTGTAATGATGGAATTGACATTTTGAATGAAATATGACACCCTGAATGGATTTTATGTGAACACGACTTGAATGGGAATGAATTGATGAATTTGAACATGAATCTTATATGAACTATTTAAAATGAATGGAAATGAACAATGATTATGACTTGATCATGATTTGTAAATGATACGACTTTGAATCAACTATGATCGTAACTTGTAATTGACATAAACATGGGTTGAACCAACGTTTTGTGAAGGACTGGAATCAAATCACGGATCCATGAATGGACCATTAAACATGAACCAAATTACATAGCAATGATTGAAAATATCAATGACAAGCATGACCCCAAAACCAAGGCCTATTAATAGGTGAAATAAATAATGACCAAATGCAAATAGGCTAGGCAAAGCAATGGCAATGGCTAGGCATGAGGATGACTAGGTGACATAGTAATAGGCACAAACCAAAGGATACAAATACATGATGCACACGTGGGATCAACAACAAGGAACCAACAAGAATAACCATGAACAAAAGGTTGTAGGATGAAGCTTGACCAAGCAAGAGAATCAAGAACCAATGGTAGCAAGGAGCATCAGATGAAACTGGGGTTATGGACCCATGATCAAGTGGGAGCCCCAAATTAGGGTTTATGAGTCAAGCTAGATACGCAGAAGGTCAAACACAAGATACTATAGAAGAAAAGCCAAGAGTTAGAGTTGGGATGCACAGATGAATTTCAAGGTGTAGGCCTCAGGAGTTAAGGTCCCAAAGAATCGAGCAGTTATGGTTTCAACCCATATGATGAGAAAAACCACTATCTTCAGGCCAAAGCCCTGATTTTTGTTAACCACAAGCTTGAACCTATGATGTTGGTTAGAATGTGTTAATCATGAATGAATGATGCACATGAATAAGTCATGAGTGAGTCTTAAGTCATAAGTCCAATGAAAGGCAAAAAGGGAGGGTAAATTTTGGGGTATAACACTTACAAAACTCAACCTATGGACTATTAGACTCATAGGGAGCTTACAAACCTCAGACTCTGATGTTGTCAAGTTAGTTAAACTGGCCAACCATTGTTCTTAAATACATTTCTTTGTCATCATAAAAAAGGGGGAGATTGTTCGAACAAGATTGTTCATATCTTTTGAATTTTGATGATAACAAAGTACTTAAAGAACAAATGGGTATACTAACATATGTATAATTAATATATAAAAACTTGGAATTTTTTGAACTATTTTGTGGTTTTGTTGTTGAATTCCCGATGTTTTGCACCGAATGTCATATAAATTGCAACTGGCTTTGGTATCCTTGATGTGTGTGCTAAGTGTGTAGGAAATGGTGCAAGAAACTAAAGGAAAAAAAGAAAACAAAGAACAAGGAACAAAGCCAAGATGGGAAGTTTCAGCATGCTCGTCGAGCGAGAGCTGGCGAAGGAAAAGCGAGCTCCCGGGGTGAGCTATGGTAAGCTTGGGGCGAAGCCTTCCAGACTTTGGGAATAACCAAAATTGCGTCTTGGTCGCCCGACGAGGGCTTGTGATTGTGAGTTCCCCGTGAAAGGTCTTGGTCCGGGCGAGTGAAGATATTTTACTGAAGGTGGTTTGCTGATTTTCTGCCAGTTGGAAGGCACGAAAAGTGACTTTCGTCGGGCGAGACAGTAAATTCTCAACTTTGTATAAATAGGTCCAAATCATATTTTTGGGCTCTCTCTTGGTTTTTCTGGTCCTCTCAGCAAATAGATAGTTACGGCTGAAGAGAAAACCCATTTTTAGGGAGAGTGAGGCTTAGAAAACAACAAGTGGGAGGTGCTTCTTGAAGATCTGGAGTTCGCTTCTATCGTTGGGAAATCGCAGTGGGTGCTTGTTCCTCTTCTTCCTTATTTTTGTATCTAGCTACTATGTGTGGCTAAAGCCGTCTCTTGTTGGGATTGGATGTAATTTTACTATTATAGTATGTATTTTTTATAATCATGGTGTTGTATACAATCTATTCATGAATCTCTATTGATGTTATTCTTGCTTAGATATTTATCTTATAATTTGAACTGTTACTGAGAAGTACTCTTCGAATATAGATCTAGGATAAGCATTCTTTTAGATTCTAAACTCTAGACATAGATTTAGGTTTAATATTCACCGTGAGTATCGATTCTTAATGATTTGTATTGTTTAATAGGCTGAGAGATCATCGATTAAACAATAAGGTAGAAATCTCATTGGAAGTTTAGATATGAACTCTTTTGTGAGTGATGCGTGATGATATTGACAAATGTTTATGATTGTGTACAACTGATTGGTAAAATATGTATTTGATCGGTAGATGAAATTCAATCCTGACACGTTTTCACCTCTCTAAAACTTTATTTTTATGTCATTTGTTTTACATAGCGTAACTTTAAAATAAACTCGCAAACATAAGCTTAAAATCTTATTAACGGTTGAACGGAATTGATATGGCATTAATCCCTGTGGAGACGATAAACAAATACTTACCCAAGATTGCAGTCATACTGCATTCGAACAAAATGGCACCGCTGTTGGGGATTGGTGTTTAGATATTAAAGCATTGCAATGGTTATGTATTTTTAAGCTTAGTACTTATTGTCTATATTGTATATATATATTTTGTTTCCCGTCATGTTTTCTGAAGTGATTGGTTAGAGGTAACTGCGGGAGAAGGAACCAACAACTAGCCAAGCACAAAGAAGCAACAAAAGGGAGCATCTACTTGAAAAGCGTCGAGCTAATGACATTAAAGAAGCATTTTTTAGGAGGCAATCCAACTTAATAAGTATTTAATAGCTTTTCATTAAGTAGTTTAATTTGTTTCAAGTAGATAGTATAATTGTTTAGTTTAATTTTAATAGTTTTAGAAATGTTTGTGTTTGTTCTCAAAGTTTATTTTTGAATGGATTCAAAAAGCATTTAGTGATTATTTCAAGTTTGAATGTTTCAACTGGCATTTGTATGGTAATGATATGAGCTAAAAAATTATTACATTGTCAAGGTGCGCGTTTATTGATTTCTAGACCATAGCATGAATATGAAACTTGTAATTTGTACAAATATCATGCCATTCATTCTTTTGCAATACACGTTCATATTTGAATCACTTTAGATCATAACCAAATGTGAGAAAACTTATGCATAGTAGACCAACAATTCTTATTTTAACTCGTTTGGATTATGTTTAATCTTGCATTTGTGCTGAATTGTATGAAAGCATGAAAATGATCAAGACATTTTGTTTGATTTTGAGCACAACCACTTGACTAAAAATTAACCTACCTTGTGAGTGAGTGAGTATTCGTTAACCCCTTTAAGCCTTAGTACCAGGATCTATATAAATTTTGAACTGAGTGATTTTTCTTTTGGATGCAAAGAGTAGTTCATCATTGATTTTAGATTGGATTCTAAGAATTTTTCTTGAACCCTCAACCATAAATTGTGGTTTGAATTTTTACCCTTGCCTTAGAATGTTTGAGAGCATTCACATTACAATGTTGGTTGTATTCAAGTTGGGGAGAAAATGTTGGTTGCTATGAGGTTGAGAAAGATTTTTTTTTTGAAAAAGATAAAAAAAGAAAGAAAAGAAAAGAGAAAAAGAAAAGAAAAAAGAAAAAGCCTTGAAAAAGAAAAAATAGCAAAAAGGTTTTGTGCTAATAAGTTGTGTGAATGGGTGTAACAATTGAGCAATTAGAAAGGTGAATGTAATTTGTGAATACTTGAGATTGTAAGAAATGATCACTCTCATTTGATTAGGAAATTTTTTGTTTCAATTACCTTGAGATAAGACCATTATTTGTTACCCGAGCCACATTACAACCCTTTAAAGTCCTTAGTGATTTGTGCTTTTATACTTTAAATATGAGTTTTTTTAGATGAATGCATAATTTGATCATGATATTAGCAAGATTGTTAGGTGTGAGTTAAGTCCTTCATGTTTATTTTTCATCCCTTGATGAATTTGTGTGTTAAGTGTGATTACTTCTTGAAATATGTATTGCATTAGAATTTTGACATATGTTTTATGCTTAGAATTTGTTTCATAGTCATGGTGCCGTTGTAGTATAGTGGTAAGCATTGCTTTGCTTGTACTTTTGAAGTTTGAACCATGCATTTGTTTTCTTAAAACTTGTTGATCATGATTTTTTGGTAGTTGCTCTTGTTTCTTTAGGTTAGTAAAATTATTGTTTGAGGAAAAATAAAGTTTTAAGTTGGGGAGAGTTTGTTAAGTGCTAAATTGGGATATAATTGATATATAAAAATTTGGTATTTTTTGGACTATTTTGCGGTTTCGTTGTTGAATTCCCCATGTTTGCCACCGAATAAAATATAAATTGCATTTGGCTTTGGTATCCTTGATGTGTATTCTAAGTGTGCACGAAATGGAGCAAGAAACTAAAGGAGAAGACACAAAACAAAGAACAAAGTCAAGATGGGAAGTTTCAGCATGCTCGCCGAGCGAGAACTGGCGAAGGAAAAATGAGTTTGTCAGTGAGCTATGGCGAGCTTGGGGAGAGGCCTTCCAGACTTTAAGCAGAACCAAAATTGTGTCTTGGTCGCCCGACGAGGGCTTGTGATTTTGAGTTTGCCGGGAGAGACCATATTTGTCGGGCAAGATAGTAAATTCTCAACTTTGTATAAATAGGTTTGTTGTACCCCAAAATTTACCCTCCACTTTCTCATATTTCCATCCAACCACTTGACTTGGAGACCAGTTGCATACCTTAGCAATTCATTCATATGCATCATTCATTCCATTAGTGGATCACCATAGATTCAAAACCCTTGGCTTGTGGAGCTAGGGTTTGCATGAGGAATCATTTCAAAGGTATGACTTGGAATTTCATCAAAGTAGGGGATTTAAAACCCTAATCCTTGATGATATGAGGAAGGGATCTCTTGAAGCTTCTTTGAACCTTTGTAAGGGTTCATACATTGGAAGACTGGTTGTTAAAGCACTAAAATTGATTCAAAGGGATCAATTAGGGATGTGGGCCTCACCAAGACCCTAATAAAGAAGGGGATAGCCTTATTGAACTTTGTGGCATGACTCCATCCAGTGACATCCAAAACCCTAATCTTGAGGGACTTTGTGGCTTGACTCCATCCAATGACATCCAAAACCCTAATCTTGAGGGACTTTGTGGATATCTGACATTGACTTCTGAACCCTAATTTGGGAGGTTCATCCATTGAAGACTTGCTTGTGAAGCTTAATGTTTGATTCAAAGACCCTGGTTGGAGGGCATGCTTCATGTAACCCTAATCAAGGAGGATTTAGTCCTAAGACTTGACTTTTCATCTGGATAACCCAAAACCCTAGTTTCATCCACTTATTCACCCTATGTTTGTTTGAAGCCCTTGCTTGATCCTTGTACCCCATAACCTCTTGTTTTTGGTCCATTCATGGTGATTACATGGTTTGATCCCATTCACTTGGGCCTAAAAAACCAAGACTTATCAAGGTTTGATCCCATGGTTTGATCCCATTCATGTTCATCCATGTGCATTAGAATATTGCAAGTTCAGGATACTATTACCTTGCTGCAAATTCAGAACACCTTGGCTTAACATTCAAAATTTGTTGCTCTGCAAACTGTTATAACAAGCTGCAATTGGCATTGAACCAGACATGCATGCTGCAACATTCAGGACAACAACAAACTTACATTATGGAAATACAAGTCATCAAGCCGTCATGCATAGACTATGAAATGTCAGCCAAAATAATGCAAAGCTAAGTCAGAAATGCGATTAACCATGAGCAATGCACAATGGTTCAACAATGCCTACCAAATGAACCATGCTTAAAACCAAGCTCAAAGGTCAGAATTAAAACACAAAACATGCTTACATCAAGTCAGCAAGGTCATAAACTATAACAAGCTTGAAGTCTAGGACATGTCAGAACAAAACCTTGCGTCAAGGCATGAACATAAGATTGTATTACCACAATGCAATCCATTAAGCACAAGCCACCAACCAATGAACCGAACTGCAATGAATAATTCAACAGCATAAAACAAGGCCTTGCACCATGATTTTTCCAGCAAGCCACTCCAAATGGCATCATGTTTCAAAACCTGCAACATTACAACAAAAAAATGTAGTAGAACAGAACAAACAACATTGGCAATGCATCAATCCAGCCACCACCAAGCCTGGCTTCAAACCTGCAAGTCCCAACAAATCTGCAACAGAAGAGGCAAGTGAATCAACTCACAGCATTGCAGCAACAAGATAAGCATTATCTCATCCAACATTGAACCAAAGTCAAAATGACAATAGCCACCCTGTTGCACAAGACATAATAATACCTGCAGAATACACAACCAAGATCACTCCCACAATGAAACATTTTAACCTAACAAAATCCTTAACAATATCAAGGTATTTCAATGCATTGAGTTCAAATGGAAGGGATTTTCCACAAGGAATGTTACAGCATGACACCAAGTGCAAAGTAAATATTAAACCTACAAAATAATAAACATCAACAAGGGCCAGCATCCAGCATTAAGCCCCATCTCTCATACCAAACAGGATGTGCTAAAACCAGAGAAATAGGAAGTCAAACCAATATTGTAGACTTTTTTACATTGCATAGAAGACCAAGGAGAATGCAGTCATAAGCAATAAAAATAACTGGCATGAATGTCATCACCATCCTGCATCCAATCCTGGAATTAGTCACAACTATACCAAGGTTAAGCATGACATACATGGAATTGCAAAAAGGGAATCAATCACTATTAAACCTGTTTGTGAAATTTGAACTACACAACCATAAGAACTCACCAAAACAGGATCTCACCAACCATGACCATTGACCTGCTTCAACCTCACCATGACTTAATGCATCCACACACCTCTGCCTTGAACTTACAGTCATGCCCTACATCCACACAGAATGACCTGTAGCAACATCCATCAAGCCTTGATACTCCATCATCACCATGAACATGGTGCAACTTGTAACATTAACATCTTCAGATTCAAATTGATCGAAAGCAACACCCATCAAGCCTTGATACTCCATGATCACCTTGATACTTCAATTCTCACCTTTAGATTAGGTTAAATCTTAGTTTCCAATTAATTCAAACCTTCGGATTCAAATTGATCGAAAGCAATTTTGATCAATTAAATCCTTTGAACTTGTATGATCCCATAATCTAAATTGAGTGGCCAAAAGACCCTTGGTCACTTAATAGGACTTTTTATGTAAGTTGTGGAGCTCGAGGCCTCAAGTTAAGATTCTAAATCAAGGCATCCTCGATCATATTAAGCAGTGGATAATACAAGCACATCAAAGGTGGTATCTTCAATAGCTTGCTAAATCAAAGTTAGAATTGTGTGACATGAGCCTTAAGTAATAGAGAAGGAATGAGACTGGAGAATTACTACCCTCATTCTGAATATCTTTGGGTATGGTACGAATAACCCAACGCTCATCGTATTCACTTCTATTCATAGACTTTAGCCTAATTCCAATCCTACAATTGGCAAGTCTCTCTCTCTCTCCTCACAAAGCAATGTAATAATGCAAGGACTTTGCCAACAACTTATCAATCATGACGCGAGTTGTACGACACGAGCCTTAAGCAATGGAGAAGGAATGAGACTGAAGAATTCCTACCCCCATTCTAAATATCTTTGGGTACGAGACGCTTGACCCAGTTGCTCATTGTATTCACCTACATTCATAGACTTTAGTGCAATTCAAATCGAACGGTTGATAAGGTCTTCATCAATACGAGAAACAACAAAGATTTTCTTTCATCAATTTGAAAGTTAAAATGAGAATTACATGTCACTAGCCTTAAGTAGTAAAGAAAGAATGAGATTGGAGCTTTCCTACACTCATTTTGGATATCTTTGGATGCAGGATATTTGACCCGTTGCTTATCATATCCACCTTTACTCATAGACTTTAGTGTGATTCTTATCTGATAACTATTAAGTCTATTCCACTATTTCCATCAATCAATCAATCAATCCTCTTTCCTCCTTAATCATCCTTTTTTCAGCCCTAGTGGGTTGAACTACGAAAACTTTGATTTCCTTATTGCACTATAAGGATACGTAGGCAAGAGAATTCAGTTTATTCGTGAGCTACCTTATTTATCAATCTGCCCTATTTATTAATCAATCATTCTTCATTCATTCAATCAATATTATCCTTTTGAGATCAACCATACTTCTCTTTGGACTCCTTATACATCCTTTTAGGACGATATAACGGCAGTCCACCTCATCAATCGAGAGTTGTTTGGGTCATACCCCCCAAAATTTAATTCAATATTTTTGGGTTTAAAAAGCACCTTGCTCTTGGATTCAAAGTTTGTCTCTTCTTGGATCCAAGATACTATTCTTCTTTGGTCTCAAATGTTTGTTCCCCAACCAGTAATATATTGTTTTCTGGTACACAACAATACTTTCTCTTGGGTCCCACATATACCTTTTTAAGACGATATAGTGGCAGTCCATATTGGGAATCAAGAATTGTTTGGTTGGCACCCAGACACTTAATTCAATCTTTGTTTTTGGCTTTACCCTATAACGATAGCCATGCTAGCCCACGTACTTATAAATTCCTATTTACTCTTTGATTCCAAGTTCCATCCATTTGTGGGTTCCCTTGATACCATTTTGTTGGTGCAAGTCATACTTTTCACATCTCTCTCTCTCTCTCTCTCTCTATATATATATATATATATATATATATATATATATATAGATATATATATATATATATATAGATAGATAGATAGATAGATAGATAGAGAGAGAGATGAAAACTATAATATATATATATATATATATATATATATATATATATATATATATATATATATATATATATATATATATATATATATATATATATATATATATTATATATATATATATATATATATATAATATATATATAGATAGATAGATAGAGATAGAGAGAGAGATGAAAACTATAATTATAATATATATATGGTGCAATATATATATATATATATATATATATATATATATATATGGTGCAATATATATATATATATATATATATATATATATATATGGTGCAATATATATATATATTATATATATTATATATATATATATATATATATATATATATTATATTCTCGTGGTTCCACGAACTACGATTGCTCTAATTTTCTCATTGCACAATGAGAATGCGTAGGCACGAGGAGTCGAATCCTTGGAGAGCATACTTCTAGTTCTTCTTCTTTCTATCTTAGGGCACCACTCATATCTTTCATGATCCATTATCTACCTTCGATCATTAAACCGTTCACCCAGTGACGTATTATTCCTTTGACATCGAAATACACTTTCTTTTGGATATTCATATACACCCTTTTAGGACGCCTAACGTAAAGTCTGCATTTCTACCTAGAGTTGTTTGGCTCATACCCAGACATTTAATTCCTTCTTTTTTGGCTAAATATCAGATAGTGGCAACCATGTTGTTCCACGTATCGTTTAACGTTGTTTCCCTTTATGGTACAAATCTTATTTCTTCTATGGATTCCAATACACTTTCACCTTTCGGTTTCAAATTATACTTCTTCAGTCACTATTACCAAATATTCAATTCTGTGACTTTGGTCACTTCACTCTGTCCATCTCCATGATGCACCTATATTCTACCTTCATTCACTTCACGTGATATACCGGTTATCTTTGAGACAAATACACTACCTCTTTATGCTCCTTCTTGCGCCACCTTCTGAACCAAGAGATGTTTGGGTCATACCCCCAAACAGTTATTTCTTCGTATTTTCGGCATTATCCTATCGCGGCAGCCATGCTAGCCCACGTACTAGTAATAGACACCTTACTCTTGGGTTCATGTTTTCACCCCTTGTTTGAGCTCAAAATACTATCCATTGGTTTAGACCGTACATTGATCACTCTTCATTTCACCTCCCACCACTAGTTATTTTAACTACGGAGCTCTGAATTCCTTATTGCACTATGAGGATACGTAGGCATGAGGGCCCAAATCCTCATCGAGCACTTTATCTATCTTCTTTCCTTTTCCCTCATTCTTTGCGAGTAATCTTTAGATATCACACCTATTCGAGCGAGAACAATCAAAATGGTTCCCATGGAGTACCATGGATGTTTGGGGTGAAAATACCTCCCCCTTGCATAACCGACTTCCTTACCCAACATATCTCTTTCCCCCGAGTTTTACCAATGTTTTCCCTTTCCTTCGGAAATAAATAAAGTTCGATAACGACTCTGTTATATGTTCAAGCGTGCGATACATTCAGATATATTTCCGCTAGCTTCAGATGGCGACTCTGTTGGGGATGCTTCATTGCTGGGAGTACTTCCTATTCTCTAAAGGAGTCGAGCCTAGTTTAGGATGTTCCCTCTCTAGTTTTAGGTGTTTATCTTTATACCTTGCTCGCTTTATATTATTCATCATTTACTGTTTTACGCTTCTACATTTCCTGTTACATTGGATACCTATATATGATGTTGTTGGGTTGAGGTTAATACTATATGAGTGAAGCTATATACTCGAGCTTAGTATACACATAGGATAGACTCGTGAATAGTCGTGTACACATGTGTTTCGCGCATTGGGTTGTCACGAGAACCACACCCATACTAGATTCACTTGGAAGTACTTTTGTCCTGTGAGCATTCACTACGGCAGGGTATTTCCATTTCGAGTCGATGACTCTGGGAGACCTTCTAGGGGCCACCTTGGAGCATAGTCCATACCTGTGACAGGGATATGGGTTTTTCTTGTAGGAAACCATAGACTCAACCTACCTTGATACTCATATTGCGTCGAGCTTTTGAACTTACAACAAATGGCATATACATATTATTTAGAATGTATCATAGTTTTGAATATGCGTGATCTATATCATTCCATCATGTATTATCATTCATTATGACAAATCTTTTTGCATATGCATTTCTTTTCCAGGAATCCAAGAGCCCCCTTGTTGACTAAGCATCCGAGATGAAGCTTGACTTCTGAGAGAAAGAGAACTCACAGTTACAAGTTTGTGGAGCCTCAGTTGATTGTTTTGAGAGGATTAGGGGCACTTCTAGTTCTTAGAAATAGAGATGAATTCAATAAGTCTTATGGCAGTCTCCTAGGAATCTTGAACGCTGAAGACAATACCACTGAAGTGCACACTCTGGTGCAATTCTATGACCCTCTATTGAGATGCTTTACATTCCAGGATTACCAGTTAGCACCCATATTGGAAGAGTCTTCACATATTCTAGGTATTAGGATCAAGAACCGAGTCCCTTACGTTTGCACTAAGGAACTCCCCAAGTACCGAGTCCTTGTTGAAGCCCTCCACATAGGGAAGAAGGAAGTGGAGTTGAACCTGAAACCTAAGGGTGGAATTCATGGCTTCACCTCAAAGTTTCTCGTGGATAAAGCTACCACCTTCGTCGAAGCTGAGATTTGGATGACTTTCAACACTATTCTAGCTCTACTAATCTATGGGATCATATTGTTTCCGAACATGGAAGAATTTGTGAATCATGTTGTACCCCTTTGTTGTATAGATGGTTTATTTCGCATCTACCCAGCAAAGGTCCTTTCATTGAAAACAAAGACAATTTGAAGTGATCCCAGCGGATCATGTCCTTGAACGTCGAAGACATTTCCTAGTATTCTCGAATCTACGACAACGTCAAACTCATCCTCAACTATGGTGATTTTCCTAATGTACCTCTTCTTGGTACAAAAGGGGGAATCAATTACAACCCGAGGTTGGCATTGCGACAATTAGGATACCCCATGGTAGATAAGCCTGATCCCAAGAGTGTAGAAGGCTTTGTCTTATATATGATCCAAAATTAATCAAGAAGATTGTCAAGGCTTGGGGAGAAATTTATCCTTAAGGAAGAGCAGAAATGGGTAAGAAGAACTGCATTTCCAGGGACGCTTACACTAGATAGGTGAAAGACAGAGTCAAAGAGATAATGCTACCAGTTCCATCTGAACCATCCATGAGCATCAAGCCTCATGAACTCGTGATCAATCAAACTTTTGAAGTTGATGAGTTGAAAAGAACTATCAAGGCCCTAGAGAAAGAGAACACTGATCTCAAATATAGACTTGGTAATATCTCTTTGGAAAAAGAAACTTTGAAGTTCAACCTGAATTAGAAGAGAGATAGGGCACGTCGAGCAGACCACGAGGTGCAAGCTGAAGTGCACAAAAGAATAAAAGTGGGTGACGCACTCAAAGGAACTTGTGCTAGCTTATGAGCAAAGAAGAAACAACTAGCTGCAACTCAATACCAGGCTTGTAAAGCGGAGCTTAATTACAAAGAACAGATCAAGAAACTCCAAGACCAAATGGAAGCTTGCAAGAAAGGGATGAAGGATTAACAAATCCGCACCAATCACGCAAAGACCTAGAAGATACCAACCTACCCAAACAAAAGAATGATCGTCTGGACTAACACAATGGACATCTTCAGAGGCATTTATGAGAAGTATTCTGGATGGACTTGATCACACCTTACCGCATAACTTCCCCGAAGGGAGCACGGTATTGGAGGGAAAGGAGTGCATGCCTGACCCCACCCGTTGAACAAGCCATAGAAGACTTCCCAGATTTGTTTTTGTCAAAGTGTTTCTGCATAGTTTCCCTTAGGCTTTATTTCCATTTCATTCTTGTTTGTAAGATGATATTCAATAGGTTTGATGTTGAGATTATTGTAGCCTGTCGGGCAGATTATTGATGTGTACTTGTATTCCACTTTCATGATATTTGAATAAAAGAGTTTCTTGGTTATTGACTCTACAAACTGTCTCTCTCCTATGCTTCATACTTGCTTATGTTGATGAACAAACTCAAGGGTTCCTTGGAATTTTTTCTTTACAAAAGTGAATGTAAATAAATATGCATATGTCAATTTTTTTTACATGCATGCATGCATCCACGCATTTATTTGTCATAAATATCCAGAAAACAAAATGCTTACCGTCTCCATCTTTCCACAGCAAAAATGATGACTCGTCATCGCCATTTTACCCGCACAAACAAATCAAGGATAATGGCTGATTACGAATCTGACAATGTTGTTGTTCATGAATCTCTTGCCCATGTTCAGGGTGAAATGAACCTCTTCAGGGGCAACATGGAGACCATTTTGGAAATCCTCCAAACTCAGAGGGCCTCTACCTATGCTAATCATGTTGCTGCCAACGTCACCCATGATGTTGGGGTGACCAATGCTACTGCTATTGTTGATGCTACTGTCGAAACTCCGACGGAGACCGTAGCACCAACTAATGGGAACCGTCAGTTGGTTCCTATTGATTTGAATAGGCCTGCTGCTGCCTATCCCTGGGGGGGGGGGGCTGAACTTTGTTGCCCAATTTACTAACGGGGGTACCTTTTCCCTCATCAGACTCTTGTCGCCCCTACTGCTGTCGGGAATGTTGACTTCCCCTAGGGTGTGCCCACAGTTTAGACTCCTCCATTTGATGCTGCCAACCCTGAGGACAACCAAGGTCAGGTTCCTATTGAAACTCCTGACAACGAAGATGAATATTGAGGCTCGCGCCTACACTTTCATGTTCCTTCCCAAGATGCTCAACCTGCGAACATGAACCAGTTTCAAGCTGCTCCATTTGGTTACCCTGGGGCAACTTTTGTGCCAATGTTGACTTATGCACCTAACAATCCTGCACTCTAGTATGTGCAGACTGGGGCACCTCAGGCTCCTAATGCTCAGGCTGGAGGACAATTTCCTCATATGGTGCATGTCGCTTAAACAGTGCCTCCCGGTTTCTCCTACCCGCCGCAGATCTTGTTTGCTCCTCAAATTGCGCCTGTTCAGGTGATGGCTCCAGACACCTCTCGACCAGCCAGTCAGGTCTCCATCCCCGCTGTTAATCTGGCCCGACCGAAAAATTATCTGTTGTTGGACGATAGAATAAAGGCTATCGAAGGTTTCTCGGCCTTCAGCATTAACGCACGAGATCTTTTTTTTGGTTCCGAACGTGGTGCTTCCACAGTAGTTCAAAGTGCCAGACTTGGCGAAGTACAAAGGGCTAAGCTGTCCTCGAAGTCACATTACGATGTACTGTAGGAAGATGGCATCGTACATTAACAATGACGGTTTGTTAATCCATTGCTTCCAACACAGTCTATTTGGAGCTTCTCTGGAGTGGTATATGGGTTTAGAGCGTACTAAGATTAGATCCTAGAGAGATTTATCTAAAGCGTTTCTAAAACAATACAAGTATTACCTCGATATGGCACTGATAAGGCTGCAATTACAAAATCAAGCATAGAAATCTAGTGAGACCTTTAAGGAATATGCTTAGCATTGTCGTAATATGGCTTCCAGGGTCAGATCATCTTTGTCAGATAATGAACTTGTTGATATCTTCATGGGCACGCTTCAAGGGCTGTATTTTGAGAAGATGATCAGGAGTTCTTCTACAAACTTCGTAGGTATGGTAAGTATTGGTGAACATGTTAAGGATGGGCTGAAATATAGGAAGATCGTAGATACCACTGCTCAGCAAACTACAAATAAGAAGTCACATGGGGGCTTCATGAAAAAGAAAGAAGGGGAGACAAGTGTTGTGACGACAAGTGTTCACCCCTAGTATCAGTTTCCAATGGCTCATATGTCGTACTATCCATATCCTTATGTTGTTGTTGCTCAGTATCAGCAACCTCCGTGTTAATATCAACCACAGAACACCAATAAACAACCAACACCTACTTAGAAAAATCAAAATCAACGTGACAACAGGGCAAAGACTTAAAAAATGTAAAAAAAAAGAGAAGATAATTCCTTGGCATGGAAAGGACTTTGTACAAAGGACTTAGAGACTCATTAGGACCCTTGCAAAAGGCCTTGGACAAACATTCAACTCGAACATGGATGGAGCATTCAAGATTCAAGATAAATTGTAATCTTTTATGTGCTTTCTAGTTTAGGACACAATTGCACACACAAGACTTTCTCTTGAGCTACCTGACAATGAGACCTTTTATTTCCTGCACTCCTTTGTACTTTACATGTACCCCCTCCCCTTTCCGATGTATGCTTTTACTTGGTTTCTTTTATTGCTTCATAGTTACCCCTTAGTCATTAGGAACGTTCACCCATTCGCAACCAATAATCAAACCCTTGATCCAACATCAAGCGGTCTTTTCTTAAATCAAAACTAATAAGCAAACCCTTGATCCAACGTCACACAGTCTTTTTCCAAATCAAATTCAAAAATACAATAAATGGCGATTAGGATCGTACGTCACGAGCCTTAAGTGATAAAGAATGGATAAGATTGAAGTTTTCCTACACTCATTTTGAATGTTTCGAACACAAGATGTTTGGCTTGGTAGTTCGAGGTATTCACCTTTATCCATAGTCTTTAGTGCAATCCGAAATCGATAACGCTTTCTCAAAAACATAAAACAACTTAACACATTCAAACCTTTTGTTTGAGCCTTAGGGCGACACCATCGAAAACCCTTCTTCAAGGTAATAAAATCAACAAAACAAACAAACAATTTTAAACCCATGAACTACGAAGGCTCTGATTTCTCACTTCAACAAGTGGGCATACGTAGGCACGAGGATCCATTCCTTAGCGAGCACACTAATTTAAAATCTACCTCCACTCTGCAAACCTATGGCAAGCAAACATTCGATAAACAATACACACGTAAGTGTAAACATCCTAGATGGTTCCCATTGAGTACCATGGATGTGAGGGGTGCTAATACCTTCCCCTTGCATCACCGACTTCTGAACCTGTTCTTGGTTGCGATGACCATTATTTGGGGTTTTCTCGATATTTTCCCTTTCCTTTGGAATAAATAAAAACCGATGGCGACTCTGTATTCTTCGCGTAACGACAGTGAGCATGCGAGGACATGTAATGAATGCCTTATTATACAAGTATTTGACCCAAATCAGATGTGTTGGATATTGTGTAACATCCCAAGTACAAATCAGATCTGTTGGATGTCGTGTAACATCCCATGTATAAATATGTGCATTTGAATTTATTTCTGTGGTAACCCGTGTTACGGAGCAGGTTATGTGTTTTTATGTGTGTGACACCCTTGTGGTTATGTTTTCTAATTAAAATATCATATTATGGTTTGGGGTATAGAAGGGTATTACACCGCTTCTGGCTTTTGATTTGAATTCACGCTCACATTTGGCTTTGCTAAGCTTTGGGATTCCAGGCCCAAAGTCTTGCTTCTTGCACCTGTGATCACCTTGCACACACTCTTTTACTCTTGCTGAAGTGACATTGGGCTTAGCTTGGGCTTGTGTTCTTCTCTACTATTTTCACCTCCCATTATGAATTACACTTGTTGCATCATGAGGCCCAATTTCTGTCCATCACACCATGGAATCGGGCCTACACCCCCACTGGTTAGGCCCATGTTCTGTTGTTTTTACATTATTTTGTTAGTTAGATTTAGATTATTCATAATTAGAACTTTAGCTTAATTAATTTTAATTAGGATTAATTCTAATTAGTCAACAATCTTAGGATTACTCTAGATTTGTAGAATTTTAATTAGGATTAATTAGATGTTTTAGGATTTAATTAGATGAGTTTTAGAATTCTTGACTAATTAGGATTTTATAATTTTGAGTTGATTAGAGTTTAATTAGTATTAAATCTTGTTTGGCCTAATTAGAATTTAGTGCTTTTCGAACATTAGAGTTAATTAGGATTAATAGAGATAATAAGAATTAATTAGATTCTAGAAATATTATTCCCTTAAGTTTAATTAGGTTCTAAATTTGATTAAGTTCAGTTAGCTCCTTTGGAATTAGATTTAATAAAGTCGTTTAGGATTTAGATTTTAGACTTTTAATTGATTTTGCTTGGTTAGAAATTCATTATCATATTTTGTGAATTGACCATTTTATCTTTTAGGGGTTATTTTGTCATTTTTACCATACAATTGCATGTTCCCTTAGAATTTTTAACATAGGATTTTAATCAAGTTCGAACCACATATTAATATGATTCCTTAGGATAGTTTAATGCAATTCTCACCTTTAGATTAGGTTAAATCTTAGTTTCCAATTAATTCAAACCATCTGATTCAAATTGATTGAAAGCAATTTTGATCAATTAAATCCTTTGAATTTGTGTGATCCCATAGTCTAAATTAAGTGACCAAAAGACCCTTAGTCACTTAATAGGACTTTTTCTGTAAGATGTGGAGCGCGAGGCCTCAAGTCAATATTCTCAATCAAGGCATCCTCAGTCATATTAAGCAGTGGATAATACAAGCACATCAAAGGTGGCATCTTCAAGAGCTTGCTAAATCAAAGTTAGAATTGTGTGGCATGAGCCTTAAGTAATAGAGAAAGAATGAGACTGGAGAATTCCTACCCCCATTCTGAATATCTTTGGGTATGGGATGAATGACCCAACGCTCATCTTATTCATCTCTATTCATAGACTTTAGCACAATTCTAATTCTACAATTGGAAAGTCTCTCTCCTCACAAAGTAATGAAACAATGCAAGGACTTCGCCAACAACTTATGAATCAGAATGTCAGTTGTATGACACGAGCCTTAAGCAATGGAGAAGGAATGAGACTTAAGAGTTCCTACCCCCATTCTGAATGTCTTTGGGTACGGGACGCTTGACCCAGTTGCTCATTGTATTCACCTTCATTCATAGATTTTAGTGCAATTAGAATCGAACGGTTGATAAGGTCTTCATCATCAATACAAGAAACAAGAAAGATTCTCTTTCTTCAACTTGAAAGTTAAAATGAGAATTACATGTCACGAGCCTTATGTAGTAAAGAAGGAATGAGACTGGAGCTTTCCTACACTCATTTTGGATATCTTTGGGTGCGGGATGTTTGGCTCGTTGCTTGTCGTATCCACCTTTACTCATAGATTTTAGTGTGATTCTTATCTGATAACTATCAAGTCTATTCCACTCTTTCCATCAATCAATCAATCCTCTTTCCTCCTTAATCATCCTTGTTTTCAGCCCTAATGGGCTGAACTATGAAAACTCTGATTTCCTTATTGCACTATAAGGATACGTAGGTAGGAGAATTTAGTTTCTTCGCGAGCTACCTTATTTATCAATATGCCCTATTTATTAATCAATCGTTCTTAATTCATTCAATCAATATCATCCTTTTGAGATCAACTGTACTTCTCCTTGGACTCCTTGTACATCCTTTTAGGACAATATAACGGCAGTCCACCTCATCAATCGAGAGTTATTTGGGTCATACCCCCAAACATTTAATTCAGTCTTTTTGGGTTTAAACACCACCTTGCTCTTCGATTCAGGGTCTATCTCTTCTTTGATCCAAGATACTATTCTTCTTTGGTCTCAAACAGTTTGTTTCCCAGCCAGTGATATATTGTTTCCTGGTACACAATAATATTTTCTCTTGAGGCGCATATACCCTTTTAGGACGATATATCAGCAGCCCATCTTGGGAATCAAGAGTTGTTTGGTTGGCACCCAGACACTTAATTCAGTCTTTGTTTTTGGCTTTACCCTATAGTGGCAGCCATGCTAGCCCACATATTGGTAAATTCCTGTTTACTCTTTGATTCCAAGTTCCATCCATTTGTGGGTTCCATTGATACCATTCTGTTGGTGCAAGTTATACTTTTCATCACTTTCTCTCTCTCTCTCTCTCTCTCCTCTCTCTCTCTATTATATATATATATATATATATATATATTATATATATATATATATATATATATATATATATATATATATATATATTATCTCGTGGTTCCACGAACTACAATATCTCTGATTTTCTCATTGCACAATGAGAATATGTAGGCACGAGGATGCGAATCCTTGGTGAGCATACATCTAATTATTCTTATTTCCGCCTTAGGGCACCACTCATATCTTTCATGATCCATTATCTACCTTCGATCATTAAACCGTTCATCCAGTGACGTCTTATTCCTTTAACATCGAAATACACTTTCTTTTGGATATGCATATACACCCTTTTAGAACACCTAGCAAAAGTTCGCATTTCTACCTAGAATTGTTTGGCTCATACCCAGACATTTAATTCCTCCTTTTTTGGCTAAATATCAGATAGTGGTAACCATGTTATTCCACGTATCATTTAACTCTGTTTCCCTCTATGGTACAAATCAAATTTCTCATATGGATTCCAATACACTTTCACCTTTCGGTTTCAAATTATACTTCTTCAGTCACTATTACCAAATATTCAATTTTGTGACTTTGGTCACTTCACTCTGTCCATATCCATGATGCACTCATATTATACCTTCATTCACTTCACGTTATATACCCGTTATCTTTGAGCCAAATACACTACCTCTTTGTGCTCCTTCTTGCATCACCTTGTGAACCAAGAGATGTTTGGTTCATACCCTCAAACACTTATTTCTTCGTATTTTCGGCATTACCCTATAGTGGCAGCCATGCTAGCCCACGTACTGGTAATAGCCACCTTACTCTTGGGGTCATGTTTTCACCCCTTGTTGGGGCTCAACACACTATCATTTGGTTTAGACCATATATTTATCACTCTTCTTTTCACCTCTCACCACTAGTTCTTTGAACTACGGAGGTCTGAATTCCTCATTGCACTATGAGGATACGTAGGCATGAGGGCCTCAATCCTCATTGAGTACTTTATCTATCTTCTTTCCTTTTTTCTCATTCTTTGTGAGTAATCTTTAGATATCACACCTATTCGAGCGAGAACAATCAAAACGGTTCCCATGGAGTACCATGGATGTTTAGGGTGCTAATGCCTTCCCCTTGAGTAACCCATCATATCTCTTTTCCCTCGGGTTTTATCGATGTTTTCCCCTTCCTTCAGGAATAAATAAAGTTTGATGGCGACTCTGTTGTATGTTCGAGCGTGTGATATATTTGGGTATATTTCCGCTAGCTTCAAGGTCCAAATCAGACTTTTGGGCTCTTTCTTGGTTTTTCTAGTTCTCTCAGCAAATAGGTAGTTAGGGCTGAAGATAAAACCTCATTTTGGGGAGAGTGAGGCTTAGAAAACAACAAGTGAAGGGTGCTTCTTGAAGATCCGGAGTTGGATTCGCTTCTATCATTGGGAAATTGTGGTGGGTGCTTGTTCCTCTTTATCCTTCTTTTTGTATCTAGCTACTATGTGTGGCTAAATCCCTCTCTTGTTGAGATTGGATGTAAGTTTACTATTATAGTATGTATTTTTATTAATCATGGTGTTATATACAATCTATTCACGAATCTCTATCGATGTTATTCTTGTTTACATATTTATCTTATGATTTGAACTATTAATGAGAAGTACTATTCGAATATAGATCTAGGATAAACATTTTGTTAGATTCTAAACTTTAGACATATATTTAGGTTTAACATTCATTGTGAGTATCGATTCTTAATGCTCCGTATTGTTTAATAGGCTGAGAGATCATCGATTAAACAATAAGGTAGAAATATCATTGGAAGTTTCGACATGAACTCTTTTGTGAGCGATACATGATGATATTGACAAATGTTTACGACTATGTACAACTGATTGGTAAAATACGTATTTGATCGGTAGATGAAATTCAATCCCGACAAGTTGTCACCTTTCTGAAATTTTATTTTTCTGTCATTTATTTTACACAGCGTAGCTTTAAAATAAACCTTGCAAACATATGCTTAAAATATTAATAATTATTGAACGACATTGATATCACACCAATCCCCGTGGAGACGATAAACAAATACTTACCTAAGATTGCAGTCATACTACATTCAAACACCTAGTACATCTAAAGGTTCTGTGAACAATGCCATTATTCGTTGGACAGTGCTTCTAACCAGATGCATTCTACAATGTCTCTTTTGACATGCTTCTTCACTAAGTTTTCTCTTATGATTAACCAACCCTTCAACGACTCTTTATCTACCTCTATAAAAGGAAGTTGAAGATTTGAAGAAAGGCTTACAACAATAATGCAATACAATATCCTGAGTATAACTATAAGCTTTCATTTGTAGCTGTTATTGCATAAGATCTTAAGATTTCTTATCTTTACTTATCTTAAAATTCTTAAGAGGTTGGTAACCTTTATGGTTATTGCATAACTACTATACTTATGATTATGTATCTAAGTATAGTGGTTATCTTTTCTACTAAATTATTTGTTTAAAGTAGAGGAAGTCTCTTGCCTGTGTGCTTGAGCAGTGAAGTCTCTTGTCTGTGTACTTGAGCAGTAAAGTCTCTTGTATGTGCACTTGAGCAGTGAAGTATTTTTCTAGGTTGATTGAGCAGAAGTCTCTTGCAAGGTTTCTTGAGAAGATGTCTCTTTCTAGGTTGATTGAGCAAGCAAAGTCTCTTGCAAGTGTTCTTGAGCAAAGTGTAATTTGTTGATATAATGAGAAGCTTTTGTTGAGGCAAGGGGACTGGACTACTCTTAGTTGAGGACAGGAACCAGGATAATATTTGTGTGTTAATTGATTTTACTTCTGATCATTATTATTTTCGCTATTGTTACTATTTCTGAAATCATACTCTGAATGTTGTTCAGATTCTGAAGTTTCATTATTAGAATCGAAACGATTTTGGATACATAATTCAACCCCATTTCTTGTGTGTTTTTCTCATATTCAATTGTTAAATCTATTTCATCTTCATTCAAATCCTTTGAAACCATATTTTCCCTTATACAAAAACAACCATTTGAACCTAATAAACCATCTGAAACCATTACCTTTGAACATCCCATTTATGCAACCATTGTACTTTAATCTTCCACTAATAAACCATTTGAATCTATATAACTACAAATTTCTGAACCAATCCCTCACAACCTCAACCAAAACAACCTGAAAATCCCCCCTCTAATACTATTTATTCCATTCATACATCTTTTAAAATTATTATTCCTGAAATTCATACGTTTCTAGATTCAACACCAACACCACCACCTCAAGAAAATGTCATAGATAAACCTATCATTGACACCTTTATGGAACATATCTAAAACAATTCCCCCTCCACTACTTACTCCTCAGATAAGCCTATTACAATCTTATCTGACTCTGAGGATAAAGCTGAAGTTGAACTTGAACCTGATGTTGATGAACTAGTGTTATACTTTGAGTCTGAAACAAATTATCATCTATGCTCTTTGACGCAAGCTTGCACAAATTATGGCAACCCTACTGAGAGTGATGCTATCTGGTTTGAATTCATAAGATGGATATAATCTCGTTCCTGGGAGCTGAGAGAACTTTGTTATAAATATGCTCATAAGAAATTCCATGAAAACATTTCTGGTATCATAGAGCCACTTATGGAGTTTTTCACTCCAAAACCTCCACCTGCAGCAAAATTTGAACAAGAAATTAAAGTTACTTCTCCTCCTGAATCTGAGATTGGAAATATTTATGGGACAAAGCCTTATGAAAGTGTATTTGTTCCTCTAGTGTTAAAGACTTTGGAATAACTAAAATAAGAGAATTAAGTAGTTAGGTCTCGTTTGTACAAACAAGATGATATGTTCAAGGAACAAGCTCAGACCAAAACCAAGATTGAATGATTACTTCAAGTGATTTTGTGAAGACTACCACCCCCAACCTAAATCCAAAACCTTTTTTTTATATTTCTTTTTGTTTCTGATTAATGTTTATGTATCTATATCCTTTATTTCAATGAACTTTCTTTTGTCTATTTTATTTTATTTTATATTTTTTATTGATGACAAAGAGGGAGAAGGGTATAAATAATTTTTATATACTTATTTCCATTCTAATCCCAAACATTTAACTCTAACTCTGACATTTCTTTTTTCGACATCTGACTATGATAACTAAATGATCTAGGGACTTCAAAAAAGCTCACCAATGTTACTAAGAAGAACTTGTAGTTAACCTCATTATCCAGATTTTAGCTTCATAATTAACCAGGATTTCTAGAAAGAAGAAACATATATATGGCTTTGAACCAAGCTCTGATACAAGCTATTTTCTAACCAAGCTCTGATATAAGGAATATGCTTCACCAAGATATGATTAAACCAAGTATAAAAGTTTAACCAGACTATGATATAAGACAGATTCTTGATAACCAGACTTTATGATACAACAGATTATAATACATGGATTCAAGGAATCTTAAATTAAAAGAAATTTCAACCAGTCCTTCTCGTACAACGAAGTTTTCACTTTCATGCTGATTGAGATGTTTTATGTATTAAAATCATTTTAAGTCTTAAACTCAGGGGGAGCTTGCAAACCTAACTCTGAAGATTTAAGTTGAGAAACATTTTTGATAGTATAAAACTCAGGAGGAGCTTACAAAGCCCACTTTAATGTGTTTTTATGTGATTAAACCAAGTGAAAATTGTTTATCAAAATATATGGTTTTGTCATCATCAAAAAGGAAGAGATTGTAAGAACAAGATTTGATTATGCATATGACATTATAATTTGATGATAACGACACATAGATTCATAAAAAACAATTTTGTACCCTAATGGTTTTGTTAAGTGTGCAAATATAAGATATAAGTTTTGACTCTGAAGAAATGACGTGTGACATCATCAGACTCTGAACATAGTGCAATTTGACTATGATATGTTTGCTCTACAAGATAATCAAGCTATAGATTATTCTCCGTAATGCTTATGGACATTGATCATCCAAAGCTTTATGACTCTGATAAGAGAAGCATCTGACGTTGTCAAGCTATGAAGTCTTGCACTCAACAACTCTGATAAACTATGTCACCAGACTCTAAAAACCATATTCTAATGAACTCGATCTAGACTTTGAAGACCAAAGTTTCTGAAAACTCTCTCATACAGACTATGACTCTTCTTCTCTGCATGCTTCATCAACTCTCTATCTGAAGCCCCAGAATAATTAAAGATAAGATCAAAAAGTTTTACATGAGAAAATAATACATAGTACAAGATCAATATTCTTTCGATTACACTTATTTTGTGGAAAAAGGACTGTACTATTTTACATTTGTGTCTCCCATTCTCACAGACTGTTATGCAAGGATACAACTATATTTATGTATTCCATTTCTATCCTCCAAAGTATCTTTCATTACCTATATAAAGGAGTCTTGGAAGAATGGAACAATGCGAACAATAAGAGAATATGATCTACGTGAACATTGCATACTATGAATCATTTGAGAGAAAGAATAGAAAACACATAAGAAACTTTTGTTCATAAAATTTCATAGAAAATAATTTTGTGTGAAATTCTTTGTAATTCATTTGTGTAATCTGCTTTCTTAGAAGCATCTTGTAACACACTTTGTTTCTCAACTTTTGAGTTGTATTTCCTTGAGTGACTAGGGTATAGTCAGAATTACTTAAGAAGACATTGTCAATTAGTATTTGTGATTGTAATCAAATTTGGTTATAATGGATTTAGTCCTTGTAATAAGGAGAAATCACCTTGGCAGGTGGGTTGCAGGTAGCATAGTTAACAGCGAACCATGATAAAAATAATTGTGTCAGTTATTTTTTATCTAAGTTTTCTCCTTGTAATTTGGGTTGCAAAATATTTTCATTCTAGAAACCCATTTCAAATACCCCCTTTCTTGTGTTTCCATTACCTTCAAGGACGACTTCCCTCTACCACACATTGACACGCTAGTAGATAACACTGCCAAGTTTTATGTCTTCTCCTTCATGGATGGTTTCTCAGGCTATAATCAGATCAAGATGGCACCTGAAGATATGGAAAAGACCATGTTCATCACCCCATGGGGAACTTTTTGCTATAAGGTAATTCCATTCGGTCTAAAGAACGTTGGGGAACCTATCAAAGAGCAATGGTTACACTCTCCCACAACATGATGCACAAAGAAATAGAAGTATATGTCGATGATATGATTTCCAAATCATAGATCAAAGAGGACCATATGGACCACTTGTAAAAGTTGTTTGAGCGCTTCAGAAAGTTCGGATTATGGTTGAATTCTTCCAAATGCACATTCAGTGTTCGATCCGAAAAACTACTTGGATTCATCGTCAGTCAGCAAGGATTTGAAGTAGATCTTAGAAAGGTCAGAGCTATTCAAGAAATGTATGCTCCGTGCACAGAACGAGAAGTCATAGGATCCATCAGAAGATTGAACTATATCTCCAGGTTTATCTCTCACACGACAACAACGTGTGAGCCCATGTTCCAATTGAAGGTGAGAAAAACAAGAAAGGGGGGTTTCAATTGTTTTAGAAATTAAAAGCTTTTTCAAAAATAAGAACACACAGAATTTTATACTAGTTCGCTTATAACATAAAGCTACTCCAGTCCACCCGACCAAGGTGATTTCGCCTTCAAAAAGGACTTAATCCACTAATCTTGAAAGATTAATACAACCAAACGTCTAAGAGAATGATCTCTTAGTCCTCTTAAGTATACAGACTGCGTAGTCACTTGAGGAACAAAAGCAATTTAGACAAAATAAATTTGTAATAGAGGGTGCTTCTAAGAGTAAGCAAGTATTACAGCAAAATATTTAAGCAAGGATTTTTCACGTATGAGCAGCAGCTCGTGAAAAAAAACTGAGAGAAAATGTAAAGAGTTTTCTGTGCGTTGTTGTGTATCTCTCAATGAGGTAGGATGTCCTTTATATAGTAATGAGAAGGATCGTTGGAGTGATGACAGAATATTGGCCTTTGATGAGCATTCAATGTCATTACTTTTGTGTTTCTTACCATAACCAATTTGTCTCCTTGAATAACTTCTTTCTAAAAATACTTCATTTCCATAATGAGACTTTCTTTCCGTTACTCTTTCTATATTGGTGAATCTTCATCAGAGTGTTTGTTGTCTCGGAGTTACACGTCAGAAGGAGATCAGAGCTTCTCAGAGTACTGGTCTTCCAGATCATCAGAACTAAGACTCGTGGATGTTTTAGAGCTTCTGGTTCTTTCTACTGTCTTGCTTTGCTCAGATCTGGAACTTCTTCAGCGCACTTCTTCCTCAGATGCTTCTAATCTTCTAGTGTTTTGTATCTGATCATGGTTTGTATCTAATAAAACAATCAGAGTCCTTTGCTTCTGTTCTGAGTCCTGCACACTTAGAAAAATTTCATTAGGGTGCCATTTTTGATTTCATCCTTTGTTATCATCAAAATCCTGGAATTCTATTGTAGAACTAATTTTGTTATTACAATCTCCCCCTTTTTGATGATGACAAAACAATCTTAATTTTAGAGATGAAACATTTTTAGATAAGAGTTTTAGATCAAATAGAAGTGGGCTCCCCCTGAGATAAGTCTGGGAGTTCAGAAGTTCTTACCGAAGCTTTCATGAAATGATGTTTCTAGATTCTCTTATGCAAATTTCTAAGTCAAAAAGGATTAGAAACAATTTTTAAACAATGTTTGCAGAATACTGATAGGATTTAGATATGTTTTCATCAGAGCTGTGTTTAGTTCTCCCCCTTTTTGTCAGAATCAAAAAGACTTAGATAAATGAAGGAAAGACACACACACACACACAACACACACACACATATATATATATAATATTATATATTATATATATATATATATATATATATATATATATATATATATATATATATATATATATATATATATATTCACAGATGTTAGAAACACAGACAACAAACAACAGAAAATGAGAACAAACACAACAGAAAGCAACAAGCAAATCAACAAGCAAAAGAATACAAAAAAATCCTAGGTGCCTAAGGGTTTGGAGGTGGAAGCATCCTCTGGAGCAGCTGGGTCAGCAGATTCTGAATGTTGACATTTACTAAATCCTGTTGATCCAATTTGGCTCGGACTTCTTTCTGCTCTTTCTAAAGATCTTCAAGTGTCTTGAGAACCAGAGGGACAAAGGTGGAAGACTCCCCCTGAGTCAGAGCATCCGGTTCTCCCCTGTTGGCAGACTCTTCAGCAAGACGAGCTTCAGCTTCAGCGGTAACTTTGGCTTCAGCTTCAGCAGCAGCAGCATCCTCAACTAGAGCTTTGGCTTCAGCTTCCTTAATCCTTTGCATTTCTTCTTTCCTGACTTTCTCTTCTGCTTCCTTGCGGGCTCGCTCCTCAGATTCTCTGGCTAGGCGCTCCTGTAGTCTTAACGCAGCGTCTCTGATGAAGTCGTTTCAGACTTGCTCAGAGAGGCCCTTCAGTTTGAAGGCTTCAGTGGTCATCCAGCCAATAACTCTGTTCCAGTGTGTCCTTATAGCTGAAGGATCATCACTGATGCCAGAGTTGATGGTCAGAGACTTGACCTTGTCAACTGAAGCTTCTGGAAACAACATTATTGCTTCCTCAAGGGTTGGCATGGTGTTTTCAGGTTCAGAGGCTAGGGGTGGAAAAGTGGGAGGGCTTAGGTTGAGTGTGGGAGTTAGTGGTTCAGCGGATGTATTTGGTGGGGGTGTGTCAGAGTTGTTTGGTTGAGTTTCAGCGTGAGTTGTTTCAGATGGTTAAGGGTCAGATGTGGTTGGGTTTGGTTGTTTTGTGGGTGATGAAGTGACCTCTGGTTCAGGTGTGGGTTGCGTTGGCTGTTGTGCGGCTAGAGCACAAGTTTGGAGCTGGGCTAGAGTTGGAGAGGGAGGGTCAGAGTGTTCTGTATCTGTGGAAATGTTGTAGTAGGGGGTGATTCTGGAGAAGAAGATGAAGATGGTGAAGTGGTTTCGTTCAGTATTTCTGCTTCAGAAACAGGTAAGGTTGTGGTGGCAAGGTTAAATTTCTGAGATGGTTGGTTAGATGTTCTGGTGGTTGAGGGAGAAGTTTCTGAATTGGTATATATAGGTGTTGGCTAAGGGATGGAGGAAGCAATATGATGAATTTGTACAAAGGGAGCGAGAGAAACAGACTTACCAGAAGGTCCAGGCAGAGGTGTTGGAGGTCTTGATCCGGAGGATTCTCCTAGTCTTGCCTTCTTAGCTTGCTTCGCCTTCTCAGAGGGTCCTCGTGGTCGCTTCGTGAAGTTTGGAGGCTCATCTGGCAGCTGGCTGATTTTGAAGTCTGAGATATCTACTCCTTGTTTTCTCAAATCATCTAAGTAATACAGGATTACCTCTGGAGGATCGATCTTTGAGAACAGATAGAGTCCATTTGGGATCTTCCTCTGATCTTTGAGAGCTTCCCAGGAGGTGTCCAGAGTAGGTTTGGCCCTTACTTGATCCAGAATCCCCATGCTCTTCAGATTTTTGGCGTTTAGAGCTCTTCCAGTGTCGATCATCACGTCTTCCATGAGTCTGAACTTTATCAGGTGGTCCACGAGACCGCTTTCAATCAGAACGTCAGAGATTAGCCTTCCCAGAGGGATGTAGTTTCTGGGCTTCATGTTGTTTCTTGTGTCACGTACAAAGTCTCTGAGGTACTTGAAGAGAAGTGCTGGAAGGAAGAGCTTCAGACCCTTGTGGATGCAGTACAAGATGCACTTCTGGTTTGAGTTGATGTAGTCTGAAGAGTTTGAAGTTGGGCGACGATGGATGGTGCCCAAGATGATCTTCAGCCAGACCCGGAGGTTCTGATGTAGTTCCTTATTCTTTGAGTGGTTGCCTTCAGCGTTCTGTTTGAAGATAGTTGGATTAATCTCATGGGACCTATATTTTGCCCTAGGATTAATGTTGTAGATCCTTCTTCCTCCATCTTTCTCCATGCCCAGAAGAGCAGCAATGGACTTCTCAGTGATCACCATTTTGACTCCCAGAACATAGGAGACGATGTAGTGATCATCAGCATCAGCGAATCTCCAGAGTTCCTTCACTAAATTTATGTAAACTGGACCATACAAACGTTTGAAGTAATTTCCCCAACCTTGATTCCCGAGTTCTTTAGTGAGGTCAATACCATTTCTGCGCATGTTGTCAAAGTCCACCAAGGATTCACATAAGACTTCCAGTTTCTCAAAAGCCGTTGCAAGATTGATGTGAGGCTCACGATCAAGAATGTGAGGCTCTTTGTAGATGGGAGTTGAGACAACACCGGTAACCGCTGGGTTTGGGTTGCTTGAACTTGGAGCTTGTTTGTTGGAATCCATTTGTTGAGAGAAGTTGTAGACTGATTGTTTTTGGGAACCCATGAATGTTGTTGAGAGCTGAGTTGAAGGTTGAAGAACTTGAAAGAATGCTGCAGAAATTCCTTGAGAGAGAGCTGAACTTGCAGAGGGTTATGAGTGCGTGAGAGTGAAAAGTGTGCAATGTGTGAAGAGAGGTGTTTAAATACCCAAATTAGGGCGCATGCAAAACGACACACAAAACAAAGTTTAGCACAAAAACCAAGTATGCACGTTTAGAGGGAAAATGATTACAGCTCATTAATGATGTCTAATCCCAACAGTCAGTACATTGCTCGAGGAGATCTCAAGAGACTGTTCCTTGATTACTGCTAGACAACTGTTTAGAAGTTCCAAGGTCAGACGCAAGGTACTCCACGTGTTTGCTTTATATGATCTTTAGGAATACCAAAGGATTAGTTCCTGGAGATTTCTAACTCAGATGACTTCTAACTTGGTAGGAGTATCAGAGTCAGAGGCAGAAACCCCTTTGTTTACATCAGAATTTTATTTTACAAACTCAGAGGCACATTTTATTCAGGGCAATTTTGAATGTTCAGATTCTTTAAGATAAGAAGGAATCTATCTTCAGCTAGGGGTTTGGTAAAGATGTCAGCCCATTGATGATTTGTATCAATGAATTTTAATATTACTACCCCTTTCTGAACATAGTCTCTGATAAAATGATGTTTTATTTCTATGTGCTTAGCTCTGGAGTGTAAAATAGGATTCTTGCTTAAACAAATGGCAGCAGTATTGTCATAGAAGATAGGAATGTTACTCTCAAAGATTTGCAGATCCTTTAATTGATTCTTCACCCAGAGCATTTGAGTAGTGCATAGTGATGCTGAAATGTATTCCGCTTCTGCAGTAGATAGGGCTATGGTTGATTGTCTTTTGCTGGCCCAGGATATCAGATTCTTTCCCAAGAGCTGACAATTTCCATATGTACTTTTTCGTTCCAATCTGTCTCCTGCGTAATCTGCATCACAAAAACCGGATAGTCTATACTCTAATGTTTTCTCATACATCAGGCCCAGGTTAGGAGTTCCTTTCAGATATCTGAGAATTCTCTTAACTGCTGTTAAGTGAGATTCTCTGGGATCTGATTGGAATCTGGCACAGAGACAAACACTAAATAGAATATCAGGTCGTGTAGCAGTTAGATAGAGAAGAGAGCCTATCATACCACGATAGAGCTTCTGATAAATCTTTTGACTAGCTTCTTCCTTTTCAAGAATGCAAGTTGGATGCATGGGTGTCTTGGCAGGTTTGCATTCAACCATTTCAAATTTCTTCAGAATGTCTTTTATGTATTTACTTTGATGAACGTAGGTGACTTCTGAAGCTTGATGAATCTGAATTCCTAGAAAGAACTTTAGTTCTTGCATTAAGCTCATCTCAAATTCTGCCTGCATTATCTCAGAGAATTCTTAACATACAGAGGCGTTAGCTGAACCAAAAATGATATCACCAATGTATATCTGGCATATCATGAGATCATTATTAATGTTTTTACAGAAGAGTGTAGAGTCAACTTTCCCTCTGGTAAAGTCATGTTCCAAAAGAAAATTACTTAATCTTTCATACCAAGCTCTGGGAGCTTGTTTTAGTCCATATAAAGATTTCTTAAGTTTAAAAACGTGTTCTGGATAATTTGAATTTTCAAAACCTGGGGGTTGGTTGACATACACTTCTTCTGATATATAACCATTAAGGAATGCGCTCTTGACATCCATTTGATACAATTTGATAGAATGATTATAGAGAATGAGACAAGTAAGCGAATAGATTCTAACCTGGCGACTAGGGCAAAGGTTTCATTGTAGTCAATGCCTTCTTGCTAATTGTAACCTTGAGCCACCAGCCGAGCTTTGTTTCTGACGACTTCTCCTTTCTCATTCAGCTTGTTTCTGAATACCCATTTGGTTCCGATAATGTGAGTGCCTTTAGGTTTAGGAACAAGATCCCAGACGTCGTTCTTTGTGAATTGATCTAGCTCTTCTTGCATGGCTAGAACCCAGTCATTATCTTGAAGTTCCTCATCACAGGAAGTGGGCTCGATCAGAGATACTAGTCCCATAGGAGTTTCTTCAGGTGTCTTGAAGGTAGACCTAGTTCGGATAGGTTCATCCTTGTTTCCCAGAATCAACTCTTCAGATATGTTGAGGCGACTTTTAGCATTCTTTGGTATTGCTTGGGATTTGGTTTCTTCTGAGTTTTGAGTGGCCGCTTCAGAAGCTTTGATCTTCTCGTCAGAACCTGCAAGAGTAATCTCCAGATCTGCAAGTTTCTCAACTAGCTTTGACTTTTCAGGGTCAAGCTTATCATCAAATCTGACATGAATTGATTCTTCCACAATTTTGGTTTCTGTATTGTATACTCAGTAGCCTTTAGAGCGTTCTAAGTATCCTAACATAATACCTTTTTGTGCTTTGGAATCAAACTTGTTCAGATGTTCTTTAGTATTTAAAATAAAACAGGAACATCCAAAAGGATGAAAATAAGAAATGTTGGGTTTTCTTCCTTTACACAGTTCATAGGGAGTCTTCTCCAGAATAGGTCTTATGGAGATTCTATTCTGAATGTAACACGCTGTATTTACAGCTTCAGCCCAAAAGTGCTTAGCCACATTTATTTCATTGATCATGGTTCTGGCCATCTCTTGGAGTGTCCTATTCTTCCTTTCTACAACTCCATTTTGTTGTGGAGTTCTAGGGCAGGAGAAATCATGGGATATTCAATTAGAGTCAAATAATTCCTCAAAAAATTTATTTTCAAATTCCCCACCATGATCACTTCTGACTCTAATGATTTTAGAGTCAAATTCGTTTTGCACTTTGGAACAGAAACTAGTGAATACAGAGTGAGACTCACTCTCGTGTTTTAAGAATTTTACCCATGTCCAGCGACTAAAATCATCAACAATGACTAGTCCATATTTCTTTCCATTGACTGATGCTGTTTTCACAGGACCAAATAGATCAATGTGAAGAAGTTTCAGAGGCTTAGAGGTAGAAACAATGCTTTTCTTTTTAAACGATGATGTTGAAAATTTTCCTTTCTGACATGCTTCACAGAGAGCATCTAAAGAAAATTTCAGCTTAGGTAGACCTCTGACTAACTCGAGTTTATTTAGCTGAGATAACTTTCTCATGCTAATGTGGCCCAAGCGTCCATGCCATACCCATTGCTCTTCATGAACAGGCATTAGACATTTTACATTTTGTTCTTTTAAATCTGAAAGATTTATTTTATAAATATTGTTTTTCCTCTTGCCAGTGAATAGGACAGAACCATTGTTTTGATTTATGGATTTACATGTTTTTTGATTGAAGATTACATCATACCCGCTATCACTTAATTGACTGATTGATAACAGATTATGCATTAATCCTTCTACATATAAAACATCAGATATAGAGGGAAGAGTACCATTACCAATAGTTCTGGAGCCTCTGATCCTTCCTTTCTGATCTCCTCCGAAACCTACGAATCCAGCGTCTTTAAGTTCCAGGTTTTGGAACATATACTTTCTTCCCGTCATGTGTCGCGAGCATCCATAGTCCAGGTACCATGACTGGTGTTTTAACTCTGCTGCATAAGATATCTGCAACATAAACAATCTTATCCTTTGGTACCCAAAATCTTTTGGGTCCTTTGTGATTAGTTTTCCCAGAGTTTCTTAACACTTTGGGTTTTCTAGCATTATTAAATTGTTGTACTTGTGTATGTGTATAGTGGTAGGAAAATGGAGATTTAGGTTGGTCATTAGTAGAAGTTTTATCTTCACTAGGATCATACCCAATTCCTCTTCTATTGTTCTGACTGACCCCATAAATCATGGATGCCATTCTGCTCCTCTCTATCCCATTTTCAGAAACTTTTGAAAAGATTTTTCATATTTATAAATTATTGTGTTTGAAGTTTGTGGAGCTTGAGATAACGCTTCTTCAAGTTTTGAGCAATTTTTCTTTGTTGAATCTCTTTCTAATATCAAGGTTCTGTTTTCATCTTTTAGTTCTAAAATTGTTATCTCAAGTTTGCCACATTCTTCTAATGTTTCTTCAAGAACACCTTTTATAGCTTTAAATTTTTATTTGAGTTTCTGATATGAGTTTAGAGTTTCAGACAAACATGATTCTAGGTCAAATCGAGAAAGTTCAGAAAATACCTCTTCAGATTCAGATTCTTCATCTGAAGTATTCTTGGATGTGGTAGCCATCAGTGCCACATTAGCCTGTTCATCAGAGTCGGATTCTGATGAGTCAAATTCACTGTCGTCCCAGGTAGCCATCAGTCCCTTTTTGGTTCTGAAGGAATTTTTCTTGAAGTTCTCTTTTCTGGAACTGTCTTTCTTTAACTTGGGACATTCGTTTCTCTAGTGACCTGTTTCTTTACATTCATAACACGTAACATCTTTGTTAGATTTACCTTTTAAGGTTGATTCTGATCGATCTCCTCTGGGTCTTGGTTTTCTGAAGTTATTATTCCTTTTTCTCCAGAGTTGTTTTACTCTTCTGGTAAAAAGGGATAATTCTTCCTCATCGTCAGAATCTTCCTTTTCAGAGTCATCAACGTCTTCTTCTTCGGCCTGTAAGGCTTTGTTTCTGTCAGACTTGCGCCTTTCAGATCTGGACTTTAGTGCTACAGACTTGATCTTCTTCTGAGGCTCATCTTCCTCCAGTTCTATCTCATGACTTCTGAGTGAACTGACAAGTTCTTCAAGGCTGATGTTGTTCAGATCCTTTGATAGCTTTAAGGCTGTGACCATGGGTCTCGACTTCTTTGGCAAGCTTTTGACTATCTTTTTGACATGGTCCGCAGTTGTGTATCCTTTATCTAGCACTTTGACACCTGCAATTAGAGTTTGAAATCTAGAAAACATTACCTTTACAGCTTCATCATCCTCCATTTTGAAGGCTTCATATTTCTGGATTAGAGCCAGAGCCTTTGTTTCTTTGACCTGAGAGTTTCCTTCATGAGTCATCCTCAGGGAGTCGAGTATTTCTTTAGTTGTTTCCCTGTTGGTGATTTTTTCATACTCATTGTAGGATATGGCATTGAAAAGTATCGTTCTGGCTTTGTAATGGTTCTTGAATTCGCGCTTCTGATCATCTGTCATTTTGCTTATGGGAATAGCAACTCCAGCATCTGTTACAGGAGGTTTGTATCCAACTGTGACAATGTCCCAGAGGTCAGCGTCATAGCCCAGAAAGAAACTTTCAATTCTATCTTTCAAGTAATCAAATTTCTCTCCATCAAAGACTGGAGGCTTAACGTTGTAACTATCTCTTTCATTGGTGTTGGCCATAGTTTTTCTCGTTCTGGATCTCTCTACACTGTTAAGTGTTAGATTAGAAAATCAATAACAGAGCCGTATCTCTGATGCCAACTGAAGGTGAGAAAAACAAGAAAGGGGGGTTTGAATTGTTTTAGAAATTAAAAGCTTTTTCAAAAATAAGAACACACATAATTTTATACTGGTTCGCTTATAACACAAAGCTACTCCAGTCCACCCGGCCAAGGTGATTTCGCCTTCAAAAAGGACTTAATCCACTAATCTTGAAAGATTAATACAACCAAACGTTTAAGAGAATGATTTCTTAGTCCTCTCAAGTATACAGACTGCGCAGAGTCACTTGAGGAACAAAAGCAATTTAGACAAAATAAATTTGTAATAGAGGGTGCTTCTAAGAGTAAGCAAGTATTACAGCAAAATATTTAAGCAAGGATTTTTCACGTATGAGCAGCAGCTCGTGAAAAAAAACTGAGAGAAAATGTAAAGAGTTTTCTGTGCGTTGTTGTGTATCTCTCAATGAGGTAGGTTGTCCTTTATATAGTAGTGAGAAGGACCGTTGGAGTGATGACAGAATATTGGCCTTTGATGAGCATTCAATGTCATTACTTATGTGTTTCTTGCCATAACCAATTTGTCTCCTTGAACAACTTCTTTCTAAAAATACTTCATTTCCATAATGAGACTTTCTTTCCGTTACTCTTTCTGTATTGGTGAATCTTCATCAGAGTCTTTATTGTCTCGGAGTCATACGTTAGAAGGAGATCAGAGTTTCTCAGAGTACTGGTCTTCCAGATCATCAGAACTAAGACTCGTGGATGTTTTAGAGCTTCTGGTTCTTTCTACTGTCTTGCTTTGCTCAGATCCAGAACTTCTTGAGCGCACTTCTTCCTCAGATGCTTCTGATCTTCTAGTGCTTTGTATCTGATCATGGTTTGTATCTGATAAAATGATCAGAGTCCTTTGCTTCTGTTTAGAGTCTTGCACACTTAGAAAAATTTCATTAGGGTGCCATTTTTGGTTTCATCCTTTGTTATCATCAAAATCCTGGAATTCTATTGTAGAACTAATTTTGTTCTTACACCAATTACTGCAAAAAGATCAAGCAATAGAATGGAATGCTAATTGTTAGAAAGATTTCGAGAAGATATGGCACTATCTACGAGAGCCTCCCATCTTGGTTCCACCTGTTCAGAGGAAGCCACCAATTATGTATTTGATTGTTCTTGAAGAGTCAATGGGATGCGCATTGGGGCAACAAGATGAACAAGCCGGAAAGAGCATGCTATTTATTACTTGAGCAAGATTTTTAATGAGTCTGAAACCATATATTCATTCTTAGAGAAAACTTGTTATGCTCTAGCATGATCCGTTCGTTGTCTGAGGCAATACATGATTTGTCTTACTAATTTTTTGATCTCTAAAATGGACCCAATAAATAACATCTTTGCAAAGCTTGTCTTAACCGGAAGACTTTCCCATTGGAAGATGCTATTGTCTGAGTACGACATTGAATACGTCACCCAGAAGGCTATCAAAGGAAGCTTATTGGCGGAATATCTCGCACATCATCTGGTGGAAGATTATAAATCCATAAAGTTTGATTTCCTCAACAAGGATATTATGGCCATAAAAGATTATGAGATCCCAGGTCTTGATGAGGGACCCGAACTAGAATCTCGATGGAGGCTCGCGTTTGATGGTGCTCTAAATTCCCTTGGACATGGCATTAGAGTTGTTATAATCTCCCGGGAAGGTGGTTACACCCCTTTTGCAACAAGATTATGCTTTGATTTCGCGAACAATATAGCGGAGTACGAGGCATGCATCCTCGATATTGAAGTTGCTATTGACCTCTAAATCAAAACTCTCGAAGTATATGGAGACTCGGCCTTGGTAATTTTTCAAGTCAAAGGTGAATGGGAAACCTGTAATGCCAAGCTGATCCCGCGTCGCAATTACATCGTAGAATTGATGAACTACTTTGATCATATTACTTTTCATCATATTTCGAGAGAGGAAATCAAATGGCATATGTTCTGGTGACATTATCCTCAATGTACCAAGTCAGATTCCACAATGAAGCTTCTCTCATCTAAATAGAGTGAAGAGATAAGCCAACACCCTTTCAATTAATTGAAGAAGAAACTGATGGAAAACCATGGTTTCACGACATCAAATGCTCTACAGAAAAACAAGAGTATCCAATAAATGCTTCATCTATGGATAAGAATACTTTGAGAAAGTTATTGTCCAAACTTTTCCTGAGTAATGGCGTACTTTACAAAAGAAACCATGACATGGTCTTGCTCCGAGGCGTGGATAGACACGAAGCAGCCAAGTTAATTAAATAAATCCATGAAGGATCCTTTGGAACCTATTCCAATGGGCATGCCATGGCAAAGAAAATTCTAAGGGTTGACTATTACTGGTTGACAGTGGAGACAAATTATTTTCACTATGCCAAGATGTAACACCCCGATTTAGAATGATAGATTATTTTATCTATTTATTTATTTTTAATTGTTTTATAATTAAATAAATAGTTATTTTATATGAATTATTTAGTTGGTTGGGTAAAATTAATTAAATTAAAATAATAGAAATAGAGGATTAATAAGAATGGGGTGAAAGTGTGAATTAAGAGGTTTAGTCAGTTGGGACAAATGTGTAATTAGAGAGAGATAATTAATTATTTTATAAAAACAAAAAATTAGAGAGAAATGACTCTCATTCTATCAGTACGTGAAATAGAAAAAGGTTTTGGGAGAGAAAAGTTGAAGAGGAGTGTTAGGACTTGTGGGAAGAACATCAATTCACCTTGCTTTTGCTGGAAAATTATGAAATCTAAGGTAAGGGGGAAATTATTCATCTATGGGTACTAAATCATGAAAGAGTGGAGAGGTTTCCTTAACCTCCAATAAGGTATGCTCTTAAATTGATGTTTTGATTAATTTTGATGAACCTTGATGGATGCTGTTGAATATTGATTGATTATTGACGAATTGTATGCTGATAATTACATTTTCACGTGATTGAATTGAATTGCAATGGTGTATTGTTGTTACATTGGTGTGTTCTCGAGTTTTGATGAAAATTTGGTATTTTAGGGTATAATTTTGGGTGATGGAATCATAAGGAAAAACTGTAGTTGTGTCAATTTAATTATGTTTGATCCATTGGTGATGTTAGAATGTAATTTGGAGAGTTTTTTATTGATTAATTTGGGACTAGTATGAGGTTTGAAGGTTTGGAAGTGGTTATGTAATCGTAACAGAGAAAACTATTGTTTTTAGAAAAGCCTTCAGTTGCAATCGATTGCACAAGTGCAATTTTTGGAAAAACCTTCAGAGTCAATCAATTGCACCCTGACTGCAATCAATTGCACAATATAAAATTTTGGAAAATATTTCCGGGACAATCGATTGCATCCAGATTGCAATCGATTGCACAGTATAATTTTGAGAAAAATATGTTTTCAAATTAGTTGACATATCCCAACGATTTTGGTCATAACTTTCATTCTGTAAGTCTGATTCCGTAAGTCTGATTTTGAACTAAATAGTGGTAGTGAGATTTAGGAATTATTGAACTATGGTTATGTGTGTACTATTGTGGTTTTCATGGTGATGTTATGACTCATTTAGAAAAATGATGAGTTTCGTTGATGATGAATTTATGTGATAAACTGCTAATATAATTGTAGGTTGTTTGATTGTTGTGTTTTGCTGACATGTGGGTTGAGATGCATGGTTTCGATGTGAAACTGCCATGTTGATGTTGTACAGGAAATTATGTGGTTCGATGTGATACCATTTGTGTTGTTGAGTTGTTGTGATGATGCATAATTCATGCATCATGAGTTGTTATTATTGTGAAAGAGGCGATTACAGGTTTCGATATTGGTGACCGGTATTTGTCCCAAGCTTGATGTTAAGGCTTGGAGCTTGGTGTGGGGCTCATGGGTTTGGAAAATGGAACCCATTTCATAATGGGAACCATTGTTGAGATCGGTACGGCATGCATATGACTCTATAATGTTGTTGAGAGTCACATTTCATATTTATTGTGTATTGTTGTGAAATAGGTAAAATTTGAATATATGTGTTGTGTTATATAGTGGATTATGTTTGAACTATATTGTATTTAATCTACTCTGATTGTTTATGCGCCGCTTATCATTTGAATGCATTTCTGACCCCTATTGCTTGAATGTTGTCCTCCATGGACATCTTGCAGATACTCGGGAGTAATTGTTGCAGTATGTGAAGTTAGCTTAAGGAGTTACTTCTTTAGTTTCGTTGTTTTACAAGTCTTGCTCTGATCTTTAATAGTTCACTGGCTTATGTTGAAGTGTTTAAGAGTTGAGTTTAATAACTCTTGTTTTTAAGGAAGTCTTATTTAAATGAGTTTTAAAGACTAAATGTTGAATTTATGTTTATTATCCAATTAGGAACGATACCTCTGAAACGATACTCTAAGTGAAGGTGAGCGTGCGATGACAGGTGTTGTATGATGTTAGTATATTCCAATGCATGTTTATTAATCATTGAATGATTTTAAAGGTTTGTCATTGGTGACACCTTAAATTGTCGTATAATTCTTAATATATAAGTTTTGGGGTTTAGCGTGTTACACAAGACATATCACAAATTTCAAATTTATATTATATGCCATCAACTCCTTTAAATGTTTTGACATCCCTTTGGTCATTCTCAATATGGGGCATTCATGTGATCGGTCTCATAGAGCCCAAAGCTTCCAATGGTCATCGCTTCATCTTGGTCGTTATCAACTACTTCACCAAGTTTGTAGAAGCTGCTTCCTACACTAACATGACAAAGCAAGTGGTCGCCCTTTTTATTAAGAAGGAGATAATATGCCTCTATAGAGTTCCTAGAAAGATCATCACTGATAATGGGTCAAACCTGAACAACAAGACCATGAAAGTGTTATGTGGGAGTCTCAAAGTTGAGCACCATAATTATTTTCCATATTGTCCCAAGATGAATGACATTGTTGAATCAGCTAATAAAAACACAAAGGAAATCCTACAGAAGATGGTAAAAACTTATAAGGATTGGCACGAGATGCTACCCTTTGCACTACACAGATACCATACATTTGTTCGCACTTCAACCGTGGAAACCTGTCATACGGTGAACTGACTTTTGTGTGTTTTTGCTTTGGAAAGCAAATGTCGCGGATAGCAAGAGTCGCCACCGACTTTTCTTTTATCCAATAAGGAAAGGCGGAAAAGAACAGGAAAGACCTTGATTAGATTTTGGGTTCGCGAGGTACATTATACAAAGGGAAGGTGTTAGCACCCTTTGTATCCATGGTTATCCATGGGCTCTTAATTGCTTGGTCACTTATGTTTTTCTTGTCTGAAAAAAGTGTTTGAGAACTGTTTAGAAAATGTTTTGAAAAGAGAGTTTAACTTTGTAATGATTCTTGTACGAATGTATACAAAGTATTTATCTCGTTTAATTTTGAAAGCTGTTTAGAAAAATATAACTTGGCAATGATTCTAGTACGAATGTATACCAAGTGGTGATTTTCTAATAGATGTTTTGCAAAGTGTGAGGTGTGAAAAGTATTTTAAGTTGTGAGTCAGCATTTAAGAGTTATACCTACCCAAGGTCTTTATGGGTATTTCCTATCCTTATGAAGGTAAAACTGTCCTTACTATTGAGAAGTAAGTAGTCTTGTCCTTTGGATGTAAGGGACATCGTAGGGTCATCGAAGGCAACATTTGTAAGGATACCTTAGCATTCGAAGGGACGATCATCATTTAACCGTAGGCTACAACGACGGGCCATCGAGGGACAAAATCATATATTCGCAGGCAACCTCCGAGGGACTATGATTTATCTTATAGTGACATGATGATTTAATCGAAGGGTCTTTGCTAAGTGTATCCCCACATTCACGGGACATGACCGTAAGGCAACAAAGAGAGGGCCAAGATCATATATTCAAAGGCAACATTTGTAATCAGTTAGGTAATTAGGATGAATCTCCACAAGGGTATCCCACAAATAAAGTGGAATACCTAACAAGCTACCTTCTTCAGGAATATGTGAGCCCTCACAAAATTCAGCAAACAGGTCAGAATACCAAATGGGGTGCAATCAATAGTTGCACCGAACAAAGGAATCACAGCAGTAATAATGTCAGGCAAATAATACACAGCTATGATAGGACATGTCAGATAAACACAGAACAGAACAGAAAAAATAATAGCGACTGTCATGTTCGCTACTGCCTCGCCTAGCGAAGGCTTGGCGAACACTCGCTACATGTTCGCTTAGCGATGTGCTAGCGAACGGCTGCGGGTTTTGAGTTTAATAACAGTACGATTTCAGCAAGCTCCAAACCCTATGGCATCCATTACATAAATTACATGGTTAAACATTCAAGACATCCATGCATACTTAAATCCACATGCAAAACCTAAGATACATTTATAAATTCAATCATAATGCCATATGTAAATTGGGAGCATAAAGCGGTAGTGGTAGTGCAAACCTGTTTGCAATTGAATTGCAATGTTGAATTGGCAGATCACTCTCAGGGTTGGTGTCAGATTGAGTTAGGCGGAGGTAACCTTTGTGCAGATGAATTTCCTTAAGGGTTTCCTTTAGGGTTGTTCTGAATTCTCTTGGTTAGCCTCCAGGGTTTTTCCGGTTGCCTCTGTTAGGGTTTTCTTGTTCCCTCTCTTTGTCTCCGTCTGTCTTTTCTGAATGAGGTCTTGGTATTTATAATAGTTTTTGTGACCTAATGGGCTCAGAATGAAGCCCAAAATTTTTGGTATTCGCAAGCTTCGCTAGGCGAGTGGTGCAGCGAAGAGTTCGCTAGGCGAAGGGTTTTGCTCGCCTAGCGAGCAAGCCAGTTTAAGTCATTTTCTGGATTTGGCCACCTGTGTGCTGGGCAAATTTTGGGGTATGACAGCTGCCCCTGTTCAATATTCTTAAACTGAGAGAGTTAGAATGGTATGTACGCCATTCGTGATCTGGAGGTGGAAGATTATTGAACACTTAGAATGCCCCAAAAATTTGCACTTGTTAATTAAAAGTTAGTCTTGATGGAGATGGGCTTAAAGATGCCATCCAGGGAGTTTGATGATGAGAGCTTCAGAGTGCGTCGTACATCAGACCAATTTGAAGACATGGGTGCCACACCGGGTCGTACGCTAGACCGTATAGTGAGTCATCCATTAGGCTGTCGACTTCGCTGGGGATAAAGGATCAGCATGGATCATACGCTAGATCATATCTGAGTTGCAGAATGAGCCGTACGTTAGGCTGTATCTAACGAAATAAGAATCAGAATGGATCGTACGCTAGATCGTATCCGGGTTGCAGAATGAGCCGTACGTTAGGCTGTATCTGACGAAGTAAGAATCAGAATGGATCGTACGCTAGATCGTATCTGAGTTGCAGAATGAGCCGTACGCTAGGCTGTATCTGACAAAGAAAGTAGTCGTACGCTAGACTACACCTCGGAATGTACCGTACGCTAGGTAGTATCTGAGGAATGAAGATCAGAATGGATTGTACGTTAGATCGTATCTGAGTTGCAGAATGAGCCGTACGTTAGGCTATATCTGATAATATTTGTGTATGCTGTATTTGCAATAAATGTCTGGGATGGGCTTAAAGATGCCACCATTAGGAGGATATCAGAGTGCTTGTCAGAATGGATGTTCATATGGATTATATCTGAAAGATGTATTTGAATCTTGAATGTAATCGATGAAGATATCCGTCTGAATGGATATTTATTTTGACTGTATCAGGAGGATAATTAACCTGAAAAATAAAGTTAGCTTCATGCCATGTCATGATGCATGAGATGTTTTATGATTTTGAAAATAAATGCGAACATTGTATGCATGCGTATGCTGTGAAATGATGTAATGAATGAATTATGCGCCTGAAAAGTTTTTCCAGGGGAAATTAAATCCCAATATTCTGGTTGGAGACATTTGTATTGATGACCCTTTCTTAGCTGGGGATACTTGATTTCTGTCTGATGATAGAAATATTCAACAGAGCCTGGCTGGGGATGGAAGAGATGACCAGTCTGTCTAGTGATGCCAATTTCTTCTGGGGAATAACTGGTTTTTGCTGGGGAATAGGATTAGCAACCGGATTTATCGAAAAGCATGATTAGACTTTATCCTCGACCCTAAAGTCTTTTAGTAACTGCTATTTCTATTTTATGCATGTATTTTCGGTAAACATCAATCATGTTCAAATGCATATATTAATTCGAATTGAATCAATGGACGTTTATGCAAACAAAACAGAGAAAATGCAACAAAAGCATCTTTTTGGAAATAAAATTGTATTGATTTTGAAAGAGGGCCTGTGAATAGGCAATTTGAGTACAAGGAGACAGAAATCCTAGTAAGAGGAAATTGTCAAGAAAACAAAGAAAAAGCTATGAAGAAAAAGTCCTATTGATTTTAATTTCACTACTGTCATTATGTCTTCAAGCCTCTCATCTCCTGCTGTCGGATAGAAGTGATTGGCTCGTTCAGTCCCTTTGACTTGGGTGAGGCCGACCGAGAACGGGACATAGTCATACGCTTTAATCCCTTATTTTTTCCTGGACCGCCTTTTCAAGTTTTCAGTCCACCAGGATACCCTTTTTTGCCCAAGCCGCCTTTTCAGGTTTTCGACTTGCCGGGTGTACATGCGTAGTATTTTTTAACTATGTCCATGTTCACGGGATGCGGGGACTCTTCGTCATCCATTGTAGCCAGCATCATGGTTCCACACTTCCTTTGATTGCCTTCTGGGTAGTATACTGGATATCATACTCTGTTAGAATCATCTGTCGTCCTGCTATTCTTCCGGAGAGAGCAGGTTTCTCAAATACATATTTGATAGGACCCATCTTAGAAATCAATAAAGTGGTATGATTCAACATATATTGTTTTAGTCGGCGAGCAGCCCAAGCCAAAGCACATCAAGTTTTCTCGAGCAATGAGTATCTTGTTTCACAGTCGGTAAACTCTTTGCTAAGGTGGTATATTTCATGCTCTTTTCGACCAGACTCGTCATGTTGCCCCAACACACACCCCATTGAATTCTCTAACACGGTTAAATACATGATTAGAGATCTTCCTTCAACTGGTGGCATCAGAATTGGAGGTTCTTGGAGATACTTCTTGATTTTATCAAAATCTTCTTGACGTTCATCATTCCATATTATCTCTTGATTTTTTCCAGTAATTTGAAGATGGGTTTGCAAGTAGCAGTCAAATGGGAGATAAATCGGGCAATGCAATTCAAGCGTCCCAAGAAGCCTCTGACTTCTTTCTTGTCCACTCTAGCACCCAGATCTACAGTTTCAATTGATTCCTCATGCGGCTGTATAGTTTTTTCTTCTTGCAGTAACAGTCTGGCAAGCTCTCCAGGTACTTCACAATCTTCCTCACTTCCATCCTCAGCTTGGTAGATCGGATTTTCAAAGTCATAATGAACAGTAGCAGAATTATTATCAACAGGATCCAGAGTGGATATGGATCTGCAATTGATTATGTGAGTGTGTGTAAGAAAACATAGCTTATTTGAAAGATGACAGGAAAGATAAGGAGCGCAATATTTGAATGCAAAAAGTCCATTGATTTATTGAATGTGAATATGCTTATGAAAATGACAAACCCTTGAAAAATTAGCTAAGGTGCCCCGGGCCTAGACACAATGCTTTAAGAAGTTCAATTGTAAAAATTAAAAATTTACAACACTAAAATAGCAATAACAATTACTCCTGACTAAAGGAAATCGGGATAGTGTCTTCAGCCTTCCAATTATTGAGTCCGTCACCAATTGTTGGGAAAATCCAGCTATCCAAGTCGCAATCACTAACAGCATCTTCTACATCACTAACAATCTTGTCATGATTAGGCATAGGAGCAGTGATGACATTAGGAGACTCCGGAGGATCAAAATCAATCTCCCCAGCGTCGATCATATCTTGAATCTTATTCTTCAACAACCAACAATCGTTTGTATCATGCCCGGGGCTATCGGAGTGATATGCACACCTGGCATTGGGATTATAACGAGAAGAAGCAGTGTTGGGTTTTGCAGGAGGATCTCTGAGGGTAATTAAATTTGCTTTTAGCATACCCTGCAGTGCTTGTGCTAAAGTCATATTGATCTTCGTAAACTGTCTTCTTGGCCTGTCTTGTCTGTGCTGGAAGTTTTGAGATGGCGGTGCTGCAATCGTAACTGCTCCAATGGTATGGTCACGATTTTTCTTGTTATGACCCCTTTCACCGTACACAGCATTTGATTCATTCTTTCCCTGATGGGGCTTTTTGGTGCTTGCAGAGGTAGCCGCCTGTATCTTTCCACTTCGAATGCCACTTTCAAATCGTTCACCTGTTAATATAAGTTCAGTGAAACCCGATGAAGAACTTCCCAGTAGATGGCTGTAGAATGGGCCAGTCAGTGTACCCATGAACATGTCCACTAGTTCTCGATCAATCATAGGGGGTTTGACTCTGCCAGCCAAATCTCTCCATTTTTTAGCATATTCTTTGAAGCTTTCTTTAGAGCCCAAAGTCATATTCTGCAACTGTAGCCGAGTAGGCGCTAATTCAGAGTTATACTGGTAGTGCTTGTAGAAAGCTGTCGCTAAATCAGTCCAGGTGCGGATGTTAGAGCTCTCGAGCTGATAATACCACTCTAACTGTGGGCCAGACAGACTCTCTTGGAAGAAATGGATCCATAGCTTCCTATCAGTGGTATACGGCTGAATCTTTCTTACATAAGCTCTCAGATGCATCTGAGGACAAGACGCACCATCATACTTAGTGAAAGCGGGGACCTTGAATTTGCGGGGAATGACCACATCAGAGACCAGATCTAAGCCTTCGAAATCCAGATCGGGCGCCTTCTGACCCTCCATAGCTAGCATGCGTTCTTCCAGCAACTTATACTTATCATCTTTTGGAGAGTACTGTTCATTTTCATAATCTTCATCGTCGTCCTCAGGGTCGAAGGGATCAACATTCTCCTCTTCCGAATCATTTTCTGTCTCATCTTCTTTATCCTTCGGAATTCCAATCTTGACTCCTGCGGCCTGTCCTTTAAGCCTTCTTCCCGGGTTAATGTAACTCACAGCTTTCTTGTCTTTCTTCTTCTCGAGCAAGAGAGCCTTCAGCTCCTTCTGCCCCTTGGATAAGTTCAAGATCATCTCCTGGAATTGAGCATTCTGATCCTGGAGATCTTTGACAGTTTGTTCGAGAGCCATTTTTCTGTTTGCAATAGGAAGACCGTGAGGACATTGATTCTTTAGAATACCTGTTATGCAATGTTATGTTATGCTATGCAATGTATGAAATGTTTTCAAGGACTTTTGGAATTTAACTTTGCGTAAACCACCAAGAAAGGAACTTTTATTAATAATTTTTTAATCAACGTTTATTACAACAAAAATAATAAAATACAATGAAAGCTCAAGTCTCCCAGGGACGGCTTCTTTTTGGGCGAAGATATGCATTGAGTCTTCGTTCCTCATTAAGCTGGCTGGTGAGCTCTAATACTTTCTTCCTTTCTGCACCAAACTGAGCTTCAAAAGTATCCCTTTCCTCTCTCAACTGGATCCAGGATTTCTTCAATTTTTCAACATTGGTAGGCATGTCTGGATAAGGAATGATCTGAGGGGCACCTCCTTCAACTTTTGGTTCGACAATCAGAGGTCCGATTGCAAGATATGGCATGGTAAGCTCACGAGCTCTGGCGCGTACCCATCTGAGATAAGGTTCCATAGGAATAGAGTTTTTCTATCCTAACGTGCTTCTTTTCACCATGCCCCAAGCTCGTACAAATCTTTGACGGAGACCTTGGGGATCGTTGTCATAGTCAAACATAGTGCCTTGAATAATTATTTCATGTGGACCATCTCTTCGAGCATAACCAAACTGACGTAGGGCTAAAGCTGGGTTATAAGTAATACCTCCTCTTATCCCCAGGAGTGGTACGTTAGAGAATTCCCCACAACGGTCAATGATGATAACATTTTCTTTGAGATGAGGACACCAACGGATGTCTAAATGGGAGAGCGACATTATCCTTTGAGACCATTTCAAATTCTACTCGTTCTTCAAGACTGATTGAGGAAGGTGCGAAATAAACCACCTAGATAATAAAGGTATGCAACACATGAGAGTCCCTTGCCTTTTCACAGTACGGGTGTGAAGGGAATGCAAAATGTCTCCAAGCAAGGTAGGCACAGGGTTATGAGTGAGAAATATCTTAACAACATTCATGTCTATGAATTGATCCGGATTAGGAAATAGCACCAAACCATAGATTAGTAGTGCTAGAACATCTTCGAAAGCATGGACATTCATAACTTTTAGGAATTCTCGGGCCTTATTTATCAGAAACTTGGCAAGTAAACCCTTAACTCCACTTCTTGTTACCCAATTAGTTTCAATGTCGGACTTTGTCATGTGTAAAGCTGCGGCAACTTTTTCAGACTTCGGACTCTTTTCTAAACCACTGAAAGGTGTTTGATCAAGGATAGGTATCCCAAGCAGCCTGGAGAATTCTTCTAATGTGGGTACCAACTGATAATCTGGGAAGGTGAAGCAATGATGTTTAGGATCGAAGAACTGGAATAGAACTCTCATCATATCTTCTTTGAAACCGGCGGTAACTAAATTGAGGAGAGAACCATGTTTCTTGATGAACTGAGCCTGATCAGGAAGTTCTGACACTAAATTCTTGAGTTGAGGAGAGATCGCTACAAGATTGATCCGGATGGTCTTCCTGGAAGCCATAGCCTGTTTAACAGAGCAAAGCTACATCCCTAAGTCCTTGAAATGGTTAGTACAATGTCATGATGTTATGATGTTATGATGTTATGATGTTATGATGTTAAGTAAATAACAAGCACAAGCAAGTCACACAACAATCATTCCTAAGTTTTAAGGTTTGCATGAGTTCCATAGGTAAGTACCCTCCCCACTGAAGTTTGGTTGGTTCAACCTGTCCTAGAGTGATAACCGGGTTCTAGAAGGATCTCTAATCATTGACCTTTCCTTAAGTCCACTTCAGTGCAACACCAAGTGGTTGACCAAAGCTTTCCTAAAGTCCAATCTCAAGGAGTGTAGTATCGAGTCTCAACCAACCCCAGTCGGAACCGAAGTCAGTTATCTCACTACTTTCTAATGGCTAGGATGAGTCAATTAGGGTTCTAAAGGTATGGTTAACGCTTAGATGACACCATGCGGACGCCAAATTTTTCCTCAAGTAAACATGAGGAACATCAGGACATCCAAAGTGTCACATTAACCGTAGCCATCATTTTAACCATTCCAGTATACGCCGGATAGTCGCGATGATCTCTTGCTACTTACCTAAGGTACACTAGATCCGGGTGTAGGACCTTTCACTCAAGCATAAAAATACCCAAGCAATCCCTTAAAAGTAAATCAGACAATTCAAATAAGTGATCTTGTTTTTTTTTAAGGCAACCTCTCTTCTCTTCCATCCCCAGCAGAGTCGCCAGTTCTGTCATACGGTGAACTGACTTTTGTGTGTTTTTGCTTTGGAAAGCAAATGTCGCGGATAGCAAGAGTCGCCACCGACTTTTCTTTTATCCAATAAGGAAAGGCGGAAAAGAACAAGAAAGACCTTGATTAGATTTTGGGTTCGGGAGGTACATTATACAAAGGGAAGGTGTTAGCACCCTTTGTATCCATGGTTATCCATGGGCTCTTAATTCCTTGGTCACTTATGTTTTTCTTGTCTGAAAAAAGTGTTTGAGAACTGTTTAGAAAATGTTTTGAAAAGAGAGTTTAACTTTGTAATGATTCTTGTACGAATGTATACAAAGTATTTATCTCGTTTAATTTTGAAAGCTGTTTAGAAAAATATAACTTGGCAATGATTCTAGTACGAATGTATACCAAGTGGTGATTTTCTAATAGATGTTTTGCAAAGTGTGAGGTGTGAAAAGTATTTTAAGTTGTGAGTCAGCATTTAAGAGTTATACCTACCCAAGGTCTTTATGGGTATTTCCTATCCTTATGAAGGTAAAACTGACCTTACTATTGAGAAGTAAGTAGTCTTGTCCTTTGGATGTAAGGGACATCGTAGGGTCATCGAAGGCAACATTTGTAAGGATACCTTAGCATTCGAAGGGACGATCATCATTTAACCGTAGGCTACAACGACGGGCCATCGAGGGACAAAATCATATATTCGCAAGCAACCTCCGAGGGACTATGATTTATCTTATAGTGACATGATGATTTAATCGAAGGATCTTTGCTAAGTGTATCCCCACATTCACGGGACATGACCGTAAGGCAACAAAGAGAGGGCCAAGATCATATATTCAAAGGCAACATTTGTAATCAGTTAGGTAATTAGGATGAATCTCCATAAGGGTATCCCACAAATAAAGTGGAATACCTAGCAAGCTACCTTCTTCGGGAATATGTGAGCCGTCACAAAATTCAGCAAACAGGTCAGAATACCAAATGGGGTGCAATCAATAGTTGCACCGAACAAAGGAATCGCAACAGTAATAATGTCAGGCAAATAATACAAAGCTATGATAGGACATGTCAGATAAACACATAACAGAACAGAAAAAAAAACAGCGACTATCATGTTCGCTACTGCCTCGCCTAGCGAAGGCTTGGCGAACACTCGCTACATGTTCGCTTAGCGATGTGCTAGCGAACGGCTGCGGGTTTTGAGTTTAATAACAGTACGATTTCAGCAAGCTCCAAACCCTATGGCATCCATTACAGAAATTACATGGTTAAACATTCAAGACATCCATGCATACTTAAATCCACATGCAAAACCTAAGATACATTTATAAATTCAATCATAATGCCACATGTAAATTGGGAGCATAAAGCGGTAGTGGTAGTGCAAACCTGTTTGCAATTGAATTGCAATGTTGAATTGGCAGATCACTCTCAGGGTTGGTGTCGGATTGAGTTAGGCGGAGGTAACCTTTGTGCAGATGAATTTCCTTAAGGGTTTCCTTTAGGGTTGTTCTGAATTCTCTTGGTTAGCCTCCAGGGTTTTTCCGGTTGCCTCTGTTAGGGTTTTCTTGTTCCCTCTCTCTGTCTCCGTCTGTCTTTTCTGAATGAGGTCTTGGTATTTATAATAGTTTTTGTGACCTAATGGGCTCAGAATGAAGCCCAAAATTTCTGGTATTCGCAAGCTTCGCTAGGCGAGTGGTGCAGCGAAGAGTTCGCTAGGCGAAGGGATTTGCTCGCCTAGCGAGCAAGCCAGTTTAAGTCATTTTCTGGATTTGGCCACCTGTGTGCTGGGCAAATTTTGGGGTATGACAAAACCCTATTCTCTTTGGTGTATGGGATGGAAGCATTGCTCCCTATCAAAGTAGAGTTCCCCTCAATGTGAATCTTGATGGATACCAAGCTTGAAGATAATGAATGTATTCAAAACAAGTTCGACCAGTTAAATCTTATTGATGAGAAACATATGAGTACTTTATACCATGGACAATTATATTCGAAACGGATCAAGAGGGCACTTGACAAGAAAGATCTTGCATATTGATCGGTCACCATTTCCATTGAATTCCCACCTTTTATCCGACATATTTTCATAACTTTGGTAAGATTTATGGTTGTTTTTAGTTGTTTTAAAGTCATTTAACATGTTTCGTTAGTTTATTATTGCATTGCATTTTGTTACATGTTTGTGTTAAAAAGTCTCTTTTATGCTTCAATTTGGTAGTGTTAGTGTTGCAGGTTGTTGCATAGGGTCAAAAGGACTAATAGCTGAGTGTTGGATGCTCTGGAAGGCCAAAATATGAAGATGCAGAAGGTCAACACGGGCTCCCGTGTACATCAACATGGCCCGTGTTGTTTGCCAGGAAGGAGCACTCAAAGAGGGGAGTCAGGGGGTTAACACGGGCACCCGTGTACATCAACACGGCCCGTGTTGATGCCTCTGTAGCTTGCTTTAAAAAACAAAACTTTTGAAGAGCACCACGGGTACCCGTGTGAATCCACACGGCCCGTGTTGATGGGCGCGGCTGAGAAATTTTACTTTATGTTGTGTGGATCTGCCCTGTTCATTAAGGGTATTTTGGACTTCTTGCTGGGAGAAAAAACCATCTGAGGCTATTAGAAGATTTTGGAGAGAAAGAGAAGGGGACTTTTTGACGTACGAGAGAAAAACATTGCACTGGAGAATATAGCTACTACGGAGGATTTGAAGACGGCGAGATTCAAGGGCATCAACCATTGAAGATCAAAATCTCCTAATTCTTTGTAATGTTTAATTTCCACACTATGATTTCTTTGAATACTATGAGAGGCTAAACCCCCCAATGCTAGGGGGTGGTCCTGATTTATTCTTATGTTATGAATTCGAACCATGGATTTTCTTATTACTATGTTACGTATTTCAATTCAATTGTGTGATGTTATTATGCTTTTGTATCGGAAAAATACAATTAGATCTATGACTATCAATAACATAATTGTGATTGTTAGGGTTTTCACACAATTGGGTTTATAATCGCATCACCTAGGACTAGGAACTTTTGTAAATCACCATAAACCTTGATATTGTTTATGATTAAAACCAATGATTAGTTGAATGGACATTTGAGTAAGAATTGGTAGTTTAATAGTTTCTTCATTATGGACTTAAGGAAGAACATTCTGAGGTTAGGTAATTGAATGTTTCATGTGTATTGAGGAAATCTTGACTTGAATTCATAACTAGTTAAATCAATCACTCACCCTAGCATGTTTCATCTTAATCAATTATTCTTTACTATCTTTTTGTGTTTGTTGTTATAAATTCCCAAAACCAACCAAACCATTGTGTTTTTGTTCAAATAGAATCAGAAGTAAAATAAGTATTTCCTACGCAATCCCTGAGATCGATACTTGGGAATAAAACTCCTTATTACTACATCGATAAAAATAGTACACTTGCTATTTTTCCGATCAAGTTTTTGGCGCCGTTGTCGGGGATTGCCAAAATACCTATTTTAATTTTTATTCTATTGAAATTTTGTTGTTCGTCAACCAAAATTTTATCTGTGACAATCTTGGTATTCAATTCTAATATTTGTCTAACTTGTTTATGCGAGGTAAGGCCTCAGCGGATTTTTCTTTTGACGCAGAACCAGAAAGAACTCTTCACGCTAGATTGAGACAAGCTAAGCGAGAAAAACTGGAAATAGCAGAAAAAACGGAGGAGGAAGTTGTTTCAGTGCACTCAGAGAATTCAGATTCAGACGCATAAACAATTCCTGAGGTCATGGTTGCAGATCCACCACCACCAGAGAGACTTCTCGGTGACTATGGTGGAAACAACACTCCGGGTGGTCGTATGACAATTGTAAACCAACCGGTAAATGTAGAACAATTTCAGCTGCATCCCAGCACAATTAATCAACTCGAAAGGCGGTCCTTTTCTGGAAGAGTGAATGAAGATGCCAACAAGCATCTCCAAAGGTTTTTAACTATGAGCACAACGCTTAAAATTCCTGAACATAACGAAGAAGCAATAAGGCTTCATATGTTCCCATTCACTTTAGCAGATGAAGCCGAAGAGTGGTTCTATTCCTTACCTGCTGGCAGTATCACTACATGGGAGGAGATGGAAACAACATTCTTGCACGAATATTTTCCTGCATCAGTGTTACTGAGAAAAAGATACGAGATCCTAAATTTCAAGCGGAAGGAGGGTGAGTCACTAGGAGATGCCTATAATGGATTCAAGAGAATTCTAGTGGCTTGTCCTACTCACAACATGGATGAAACTGAGCAGATGCAAATATTTATTAATGGTCTTCGAATTCAAACGAGACAAATCCTTGACTCAGCAGCTGGTGGCTCAGCTAACTTTGCAACAGCCACCGGTATGAAGAAGATAATTGAAGCAATTTCCTCAAATGAGCATCTGGAGTTGTATGATAGGGTGTCAAGCAAATTTGCAGTAATTGATTTGAAGCTTGAAACAAACAAACATGTAAAAATTGAAGAAGCAGTTACTGCAGAGGTGGAGAAAAGGTTGAAGGCACTAAACATAGGTGCTCAGAAAGTGGCTCAAGTGCAACAAGCACCAAACGATGTGTGTGACATTTGTAATGGACCACACAATATTGTTCATTGCTTTGCAACACCACAGCAGATAGAAGATATCAAGTTTTTAAAGCAAAACAATCCCTACTCCAACACATACAATCCGGGGTGGAAGAATCATCCTAACTTTGCATGGAGAGATCAGAAAGGGAATGTACAACAGCAAGTACAAGGCTAATATCAAAACCAATATCAGCAACAACAACAACAAGCCCCAAAGAAGGTAGATTGGGAGATTGCAATTGAAAAGATGGCAGCTCACAACATCCAGTTCCAAGAGGGGAGACTCGAAATAATCAGAAGAACACTACAACATCCATAAAAAATCTTGAAATTCAGATGGGTCAAATAGCTCAACAGTTAGCTTCCAGTTCCCAGGTACCTGGCACGCTTCCTAGTGGAACAGTTGTGAATCCACGTGATCAAAGTCACATCAAAGCAGTGGTCACAAGAAAAGGAAAAGCTAATAAAAAACAAGTTGACGAACAGGTCGAAGAAGATGGGTTGTTGGAAGTTGATTTAGAGATTAGAGAAGAGCCAAAACAAGCTGAAGAAGTGGTGGTGAAACCGGCAAGCCAGCAAGAGAAACAAAAACCAAAGATCATTCTTCCTTTCCCTACGAGAACAAAGAAGAAAGATCTCAATGAAATTTTTTTTGACAAGTTCTTAGAGTTATTCAAGAAGCTCGAGATCAACATACCTTTTGCTGAAGCTTTAGAACAAATTCCGATATATGCCAAATTCATGAAAGACATCATATCGAAGAAGAGGTCGATTGAGGGCGAGTCGGTTGTGCTAACTGAAACTTGTAGTGCTATTTTGTAGGGCCTAAAAATTCCGGTGAAGAAAAAAGATAGAGGTGCTATCACTATTCCTTGCACCATTGGAGATAGATCACTCAAGAAGGCACTAATCGATTTGGAAGCAAGTGTTAGTTTAATGCCCTTTTCGATTTACAAAAAACTGGAGTTATGAGAAGTGCAAGACACTCGCATGACACTGCAGTTTGCTGATCATTCAATGAAGAGACCCTATGGTATAGCAACAGATGTTCTGGTGAAGATTGATAAGTTTGTTTTCTCGGTGGATTTTGTGGTACTCAAGATGCCGGAAGACGAGGAAATCCCTCTCATTTTGGGAAGACCTTTTCTTGAAACTGGAAGATGCATGATAGATTGAGGAAGGAACTATGACCCTCAAAGTCTATGATGAAAAGCTAAAAATTGATGTGAGAAATACTATTAAATTCAAGGATGACGAAGGTGCAAGTAAAAATATTAAAGTTCTGGATACAGTGTTTGCTCAATCTATGCAGATCACAACACCCAAGATTCCCTTAGAAAGAGTTTTAAGCTTATCTATCATTGAGGATACTGAAGGAATAGATGAGAAAGAATCTGAAGTGGTGTCTATGTTGAAGGCACAACCTCCTTTGATTCATTCTCGACCACAATAGTGGGAAGAGCTTCGACCTAAAGTATCTCCAGAAGAAAAGCAAGATATAAAAAAGGGGATTGAGTTGAAACAATTACCAGAACATCTCAAATATGTCTTTTTAGACAATGAAGAGAAATATCCAGCAATCATCAATTCAGGTTTGAGAGAGATTCAAGAAGAAGAGATAATCAAAGTACTCAAGAAATACAAGGGTGCTCTTGGTTGGGCGATGGAAGATTTGAAAGGAATGAGCCCAACACTGTGTATGCACAAGATATTGATGGAGGATGATCAGAAACCAGTTGTTCAACCTCAACGGAGACTTAACCCAGCTATGAAAGAAGTCGTTCGCAAGGAGGTTGTTAAACTTTTAGATGCGGGATTGATTTACCCAATATCTGATAGTTCGTGGGTGAGTCCAGTTCATGTGGTAACGAAGAAGGGAGGAACAACTGTGATAAAAATGAGAAAAATGAGTTGATCCCCACTCGGACAGTAACAGGTTGGAGAGTCTGCATTGACTACAGGAGACTGAACACCGCAACCAGGAAGGACCACTTTCCCTTACCTTTTATTGATCAGATGTTGGAAAGATTGGCAGGTCATGATTTCTATTGTTTTCTGGATGGGTATTCAGGGTACAACCAAATTGCGGTGGCATTTGAAGATCAAGAGAAAACGGTATTCACATGTCCGTATGGAATCTTTGCTTATAGAAGAATGCTGTTTGGATTGTGTAATGCACCAGCAGCATTTCAGAGGTGCATGACATCAAAATTTGCCGATATGCTTGAGAAACACATGGAGGTATTTATGGATGATTTTTCTGTATTCGGATCTTCTTTTGAAAATTGTCTGTATAATCTGTCACTTGTGCTGGAAAGATGTCAACAAACCAATCTGATCCTGAATTGGGAGAAGTGTCATTTCATGGTGAGAGAAGGGATAGTTCTAGGCCATAAAATCTCCCATAAACGAATTGAAGTTAACAAGGCAAAAGTAGAGGTGATAGCCAATCTCCCTCCTCCAGTTAATGAGAAAGGTATACGAAGTTTCTTGGGACATGCGGGATTCTACCGTAGGTTCATCAAAGATTTCTCCAAGATTGCCAAACCATTAACTAGTCTTCTTGAGATCATGTGTGTCATACCCCAAAATTTGCCCATTAATATTACAAGGCATTTCTTAGGCACTCCAACTTATTTTTCAAGGCATTGATCCCAAAAGAACAAAGGCCAGCTCACAGATGGCCAAATCCAGAAAACGGCCCAAGCTGGCATGCTCGCTAGGCGAGCAATTCCTTCGCCTAGCGAACCCTTCGCTATACAGCTCGCCTAGTGAAACCTGCGAATAACAGAAAATTCTGGGCTTCATTCTGAGCCCATTAGGTCACAAAAAGAGTATTATAAATACCCCAACTTCAGTCACCAGGGGGGGAGAACGAAAACGGAGAAAGGAGAACCCTAGCAAGCAAACCCTAACACTCACGGGAGGCAAACCCTGAAGGAACTCGGCGGCATCAAGGTTTACCTCTGCCCAATTCAATCCGATTTGCCGATTCAAAGTCGCAATTCAATTGCAAACAGGTTTACATTGCTATTACTGCCTTATATTCTTAATTTGCATATGGCATTATGATTAAATTTATGAAAATATCTTAAGTTTGGCATGTGAATTTTAGTATGTACCTGAATACCTTAAATGATTAACCATATAATGCTGTAATGAAAGCCATAAGGCATAAAATTGGTTGAAATTGTACTGATATCAAAACCAGAATCCGCAGCCGCTCGCTAGCACATCGCTAAGCGAGCATGCAGCGAGTATTCGCTAAGCCTTCGCTAGGCGAGGCAGGAGCGAACGTGACAGTAACTGACTTTTCTGTTCTGATTTTTCACTCATGTTTTACCATAGCCATGCATCATTTACCCGACCCTATTTACTGTTGTGATCTTTTTGTGGTGTAATCCTCGATTGCACCCTGATTTGGTGTTCTGACATGTTTTGTTGAGTTTTGTAAAGGTTCACATATCCCAGGAAAAGATTGCTTGTTAGGTATTCCACTTTATTTGTGGGATACCCTTGTGGAGGTTCACCCTGAATTACTCAATTGATTCTAATGTACTAATTTTATGGCGAAGATCCACCCTAAATTGCTTAATTGATCTTAATGTATTAATTTTAATGTGGGGATTCCTCCTAATTACCTAATTGATTGTAAAATACGGCCTTTGAATATGTGATCTTGGACCTCTCTTTGTTGCTTTACAGTATTACGGTATTATGGTTATGTCCCGCGAATGTGGGGATACACTTAGCAAAGACCCTTCGATTAAATCATCATGTCCCTCTAAAATAAATCATAGTCCCTCGGATGTTGCCTTCGAATATATGATTTTGTCCCTCGATGACCCTTCGGTGTAGCTTACGGTTAAATGATGATCGTCCCTCCGAATGCTAAGGTATCCTTACAAATGTTGCCTTCAATGACCAATCGATGACCCTACGATGACCCTTCTACATCCAAAGGATAAAACTACTTACTTCTCAATAGCAAGGACAGTTTTACCCTCCTAAGGATAGGAAATACCCATAAAGACCTTGGGTAGGTATAACTCTTAATTGCTTACTCACAATTTAAAGATACTTTCCACACTTCATAAATACTAGAAAATCACCACTTGGTATACATTCATACTAGAATCATTGCCAAGTTATATTTTTCTAAACCGCTTTCAAAATTAAACGAGATGAATACTTTGTATACATTCGCACGAGAATCATTACAAAGTTAAACTCTCTTTTCAAAACATTTTTAGGCAATTCACAAACACTTTTTCAAACATAAGTGATCAAGCAATTAAGAGCCCATGGATAACCACGGATACAAAGGGTGCTAACACCTTCCCTTTGTATAATGTACCTCCCGAACCCAAAATCTAATTAAGGTCTTTCCTGTTCTTTTCCACCTTTCCTTATTGGATAAAAGAAAAGTCGGTGGCGACTCTTGCTATCCGCGACATTGCGATTAAAAGCAAAACACACCAAAGTCAGTTCACCGTATGACAGAACTGGCGACTCTGCTGGGGAGCCTTAAAAGGAGAGGTTACCTTAAAAACAAGATCACTTATTCAAATTGTCTGATTTACTTTTAAGGGGTTGCTTGGGTATTTTATGCTTGAGTGAAAGATCCTACACCCGGATCTAGTGTACCTTAGGTAAGTAGCAATAGATCATCGCGACTATCCGGCGTATACTGGAATGGTCAAAAGGATGGCTACGGTTAATGTGACACTTTGGATGTCCTGATGTTCCTCATGTTTACTTGAGGAAAAATTTGGCTTCCGCGTGGTGTCATCAAAGCATTAACCAGACTTTAGCACCCTAATTGACTCATCCTAGCCATTAGAAAGTAGTGAGATAACTGGCTTCGGTTCCGACTGGGATTGGTTGAGACTCGATACTACACTCTTTGAGATTGGACTTTAGGGAAGCATTGGTCAACCACTTGGCGTTGCACTGAAGTGGACTTAAGGAAAGGTCGATGATTTGAGATCCTTCTAGAACCCGGTTACTATTCTAGGACAGGTTGAACCAACCAAACTTCAGTGGGAAGGGTATTTACCTATGGAACTCATGCAAGCCTTAAAACCTAAGAATGATTGTTGTGTGACTTGTTTGTGCTTGTTACTTATTTAACATCATAACATCATAACATCATAACATCATAACATATGGCATTGTACTAACCATTTCAAGGACTTAGGGATTTAACTTTGCTCTGTTTTGTAAGGCTATGGCTCCCAGGAAGACTATCCGGATTAATCTTGTAGCAATCTCTCCTCAACTCAAGAATTTAGTGTCAGAACTTCCCGATCATGCTCAGTTCATCCAGAAACATGGTTCTCTTATCAATTTGGTTACCAGTGGTTTCAAAGAAGATATGATGAGAGTTCTATTCCAGTTCTTCGACCCTAAACATCATTGCTTCACATTCCCAGATTATCAGCTGGTACCCACATTAGAAGAATTCTCCAGGATGCTTGGGATACCTATCCTTGATCAAACACCTTTCAGTGGTTTAGAAAAGATTCCGAAGTCTGAAGAAGTTGTCGCGGCTTTACACATGACAAAGTCCGATATTGAAACCAATTGGGTAACAAGAAGTGGAGTTAAGGGTTTACTTGCCAAGTTTCTGATAAATAAGGCCCGAGAATTCTTAAAGGTTATGAATGTCCATGCTTTCGAAGACGTTCTTGCATTACTAATCTATGATTTTGTGTTATTTCCTAATCCAGACCAATTCGTAGATATGAACGCTATTAAGATATTCCTCACTCATAACCCTGTGCCTACCTTGCTCGGAGACATTTTGCATTCCCTTCACACTCGTACTATGAAAAGGCAAGGGACTCTCATGTGTTGCATACCTTTATTGTCTAGGTGGTTTATTTCACACCTTCCTCAATCAGTCTTGAAGAATGAGCAAAATCTGAAATGGTCTCAAAGGATAATGTCGCTCTCCCATTCAGACATCCGTTGGTGTCCTCATCTCAAAGAAAATGTTATCATCATTGACCATTGTGGAGAATTCTCTAACGTACCACTCCTGGGGATAAGAGGAGATATTACTTATAACCCGGCCTTAGCCCTACGTCAGTTTGGTTATGCTCGAAGAGATGGTCCACATGAAATAATCATCCAAGGCATTGTGTTTGACTATGACAGTGATTCCCAAGGCCTTCGTCAAAGATTTGTACGAGTTTGGGGTATGGTGAAAAGAGGCACTTTAGGACAGAAAAACTCTATTCCTATGGAACCTTATCTCAGATGGGTACGCACAAGAGCTCGTGAACTTGTCATGCTGTATCTTGCAGTCAGACCATCGATTGTTGAACCAGGAGTTGAAGGGGGTACTCCTCAGATCATTCCTTATCCAGATATGCCTACCGATGTTGAAGAATTGAAGAGATCCTGGATCCAGTTGAGAGTTGAAAGGGATACTTTTGAAACCCAGTTCCGTGCTGAAAAAAAGAAGGTGTTAGAGCTTACCAGCCAGCTTAATGAGGAACGAAGACTCAACGCATATCTTCACCCAAAAAGAAGCCGTCCCTGGGAGACTTGAGCTTTCCTTGTATTTTATTTTATTTTCTTGTAATAAACATTAATTAAAGAAATTATTAATAAAAGTTCCTTTCTCGATGGTGTACGCAAAGTTAAATTCCAAAAGTCCTTGAAAACATTTCATACATTGCATAGCGTAACATAACATCGCATAACAGGTATTCTAAAAAAAAAATCAATGTTCTCACGGTCTTCATTGCAAACAGAAAAATGGATCTCGAACAAACTGTCAAAGATCTCCAGACTCAGAAGGCTCAATTCCAGGAGTTGATCTTGAGCTTATCCAAAGGGCAGGAGGAACTGAAGGCTCTTTTGCTCGAAAAGAAGAAAGACAAGAAAGCTGTGAGTTACATTAACACGGGAAGAAGGCTTAAAAGACAGGCCGCGGGAGTCAAGTTTGGAATTCCGAATGGTCCAGAAGAGGAGACGGAGAATGATTCAGAGGAGGAGAATGTTGATTTCTCCAACCCTGAGGATGACAATGAAGATTATGAAAGTGAACAGTACTCTCCAAGAGATGATAAGTACAAGTTACTGGAAGAACGTATGCTAGCCATGGAGGGTCAGAGGGCGCCCGGTCTGGATTTCGAAAGTTTGGGTCTGGTCTCTGATGTGACCATTCCTCGCAAATTCAAGATCCCCACTTTCACTAAGTACGATGGTGCGTCTTGTCCTCAGATGCATCTGAGAGCTTATGTGAGAAAGATTCAGCCGCATACCACTGATAGGAAGCTATGGATCCATTTCTTCCAAGAGAGTCTGTCTGGCACACAGTTGGAATGGTATTATCAGCTCGAGAGCTCTGACATCCGCACCTGGACTGATTTAGCAACAGCTTTCTATAAACAGTACCAGTATAACTCTGAACTAGCGCCTACTCGGCTACAGTTGCAGAATATGACTATGGGATCCAAAGAAAGCTTCAAGGAATATGCTCAGAAATGGAGAGATTTGGCTGGCAGAGTCAAACCCCCTATGACTGACCGAGAATTAGTGGACATGTTCATGGGCACACTGACTGGCCCATTCTACAGCCATCTACTGGGAAGTTCTTCATCAGGTTTCACTGAACTTATATTGGCAGGTGAGCGTGTTGAAAGCGGCATCCGAAGTGGAAAGATACAGGCGGCTACCTCTGCAAGCACCAAAAGGTCCTATCAGGGGAGGAATGAATTAAATGCTGTGTACGGTCAAAAGGGTCGTAACAAGAAAAATCGTGACCATACCATTGGAGCGGTTACGATTGCAGCACCGCCATCTCAAAACTTCCAGCCCAAACAAGACAAGCCAAGAAGGCAGTTTACCAGGATCAATATGACCTTGGCACAGGCACTGCAGGGAATGCTAAAGGCAAATCTGATCACCCTTAGAGATCCTCCTACGAAACCCAACACTACTTCTTCTCGTTATAATCCCAATGCCAGGTGTGCATATCACTCTGATAGCCCCGGGCATGATACAAACGATTGCTGGTCATTGAAGAATAAGGTTCAGGATATGATCGAAGCTGGAGAAATTGAATTTGAGCCTCCGGAGATTCCTAACGTCATCACTGCACCTATGCCTAATCATGACAAAACTGTTAATGTTGTGGATGACTATTCTCACATTTCTAATGTAGCTGACTTAGCATCTCCTCTCCTGATCATCAAGAAGAATTTAGTACAAGCTGGTTTATTTCCAGGCTGTGCTGAAAATTGCGATCTCTGCATACTCCGACCCAATGAGTGCTTGAAGTTGAGGAAGGGTATTCAACGACTGATGGATGATCGTACAATTCTCTTCGAAAAGATTCCCAAGGCGGAGAACCCTATTGAAGAAGTATCTGTGATTGCTAGGTCCAAAGTTCCAGTGAAGATTACCGTTACTAGAGCACCTGTGAAGATTACTGCTGAGCCCAAGGTAGCTCCCCTAATCATTACTGCGCCTGGCCCAGTACCGTATTCCTCAAACAAAGCCATTCCGTGGAATTATGGAGGTGATGTTTACGTCCATGGCGTGAAGCAAGTGGATAATGCTGCTAATCCTAGTGGCATTGTTGGGACTAGTAAAATTACTCGAAGTGGAAGGATCTTCTCTCCAGAAATCTCACCTCCCGTCCTTGAAACTCGAGGAAAAGAACCAGTCAACCCTTCTCAGTCAGAGACACCCGTCGAAGTTGCTACCGAAGATGTTGCCAAACAAGAAATGGAAGAAATGCTGAAAATCATCCGCAAGAGTGATTTTGATGTGGTAGAGCAGCTGGGGCATACTCCGTCTAAAATCTCGATGTTATCCTTGTTATTATCTTCTGAATCTCATGCCAAAGCGTTGATAAAACTCTTGAAGACTTCTCATGTACCTCAGGAGACCTCCGTCGATCAGTTCGAAAACTATGTTGCTAACCTGACCGTTGACAATGGCCTAGGCTTTTCTGATGCTGACCTGACACCAGCAGGAAAGAATCACAATAGAGCTCTGCATATCTCCATTGAGTGTGAGGGGATCACCTTATCTCACGTATTGATCGACAACGGCTCTTCTTTGAATGTACTACCGAAAGCCGTGCTCGATAAGCTTGACTGTAAAAGCATTGAACTGAAGCCTAGTGACATTGTGGTGCGTGCTTACGATGGTGCGAAGAGTGTTGTCCATGGTGAAGTGGTTCTCCCTATCAAGATAGGACCTCAAGTCTTCAACACTATCTTTCACGTAATGAACATTCGTCCTGCCTATTCCTGCTTGCTGGGACGCCCTTGGATTCATGAGGCAAGTGCCGTAGCTTCATCTCTCCATCAAAAGCTGAAGTATCCAATAGAGGGTAAGATTGTCACGGTGTGTGGAGAAGAAGAGTACATTGTCAGTAGTGTGCAGGCCTTCAGATACGTTGAGATGGATGGCGAATTCTTTGAGACTCCTTCTCAGTCATTTGAAGTAGTTCCTCCGACTAATCCTGTCCTTAAGCCGACTTCCTGTGTGCCCAAGGTTATCCGTGCTCCTCCTGCCATGATTTCTCTGAAGGACGCTCAAGCCGTGGTTGAAAATGGTGGTCGTAATGGTTGGGGTCAACTGATCAATGTACCATACAAGTCTGACAAGTCTGGTCTGGGATTTAACTCTGAAAAGATGGTCAAAGATCAAATTAATGCTGTAGAAAATGCTGATAGCGATTGCGATCTGGATAGCTGGATTTTCCCAATAATTGGTGACGGACTCAATAATTGGAAGGCTGAAGACACTATCCCGATTTCCTTTAGTCAGGAGTAATTGTTATTGTCTGTTTTAGTGTTGCAATTTTTTTAAATTTTATAGTTGGACTTCTTAAAGCATTGTGTCTATGCCCGGGGCACAATAGCTAATTTGTTAAGGGTTTTGTCATTTTCATAAGCATATTCATATTCAATAAATCAATGGACTTTTTGCATTCAAATATTGCGCTCTTTATCTTTCCTGTCATCTTCCAAAAAAGTTATGTTTTCTTACACACACTCACGTAACGAATTGCAGATCCATACCCACTCCGGATCCTGTTGATAATAGTTCTACTACTGTTCATTATGACTTTGAAAATCCGATCTACCAAGCCGAGGATGGAAGTGAGGAAGATTGTGAAGTACCTGGAGAACTTGCCAGACTGGTACTGCAAGAAGAGAAGACTATACAGCCGCATGAAGAGTCCATCGAAATTGTAAACCTGGGTACTGAAGTGGACAAGAAAGAAGTCAAAATAGGAACAGGCTTGGGAGACAGTGTCAAGGAAAGATTGATTCAGATGTTACATGACTATGTAGAGATTTTTGCTTGGTCTTATGAAGACATGCCAGGATTGGATACTGATATAGTAGTGCATCGCTTGCCAACGAAGGAAGATTGTCGTCCTGTTAAGCAAAAGGTTCGCCGCATGCGTCCTGAAATGTCTGAGAAAATCAAAGCCGAGGTTATGAAACAATTTGATGCAGGTTTTCTGGCTGTTACTTCGTATCCTTAATGGGTTGCTAATGTGGTACCGGTACCGAAGAAGGATGGTAAGGTGCGAATGTGCGTCGATTACAGAGATCTGAATAAAGCGAGTCCCAAAGATGACTTTCCACTCCCGCACATTGATGTTCTGATAGACAATACCGCTCAGCATAAAGTATTCTCCTTCATGGATGGATTCTCAGGTTATAACCAGATTAAGATGGCACCTGAAGACATGGAGAAAACTACGTTTGTGACGCAATGGGGCACTTTCTGTTACAAAGTAATGCCATTCGGTTTAAAGAACGCTGGGGCAACGTACCAGCGTGCTATGGTGGTTTTGTTCCATGATATGATTCATCATGAAATAGAAGTATATGTGGACGACATGATAGCCAGATCTCATACTGAAGAAGAACATCTCGATCATTTGTACAAATTGTTCGAGAGGTTGAAGAAATACAAGCTGAGATTGAACCCGAACAAATGCACCTTTGGAGTAAGATCCGGTAAACTCTTGGGATTTATCGTCAGTGGTAAAGGAATTGAGGTCGACCCGGCTAAGGTGAGAGCTATCCAAGAAATGCCAGTGCCCCGTACAGATAAGGAAGTCAGAGGTTTCTTGGGACGTTTGAATTACATCGCCCGGTTTATCTCCCATTTGACTGCTACCTGCAAACCCATCTTCAAACTACTAAGGAAGAATTAAGAGATGATATGGAATGACGAATGTCAAGAAGCTTTTGATAAAATCAAGAAGTATCTCCAGGAACCTCCGATCCTGATACCACCAGTTGAAGGAAGACCTCTAATCATGTATTTGACCGTATTAGAAAATTCAATGGGGTGTGTGTTGGGGCAACATGACGAGTCTGGTCGAAAAGAGCATGCCATATACTACCTTAGCAAAAAGTTTACCGACTGTGAAACAAGATACTCACTGCTCGAGAGAACTTGCTGTGCTTTGGCCTGGGCTGCTCGCCGACTAAGACAGTATATGTTGAATAGTACCACTTTGTTGATTTTTAAGATGGATCCCATCAAATACATATTTGAGAAACCTGCCCTCTCCGGAAGAATAGCGAGATGGCAGATGATTTTAACAGAGTATGATATCCAGTATACTACCCAGAAAGCAATCAAAGGAAGCATGCTAGCCGATCATTTGGCTCATCAAGCGGTGGATGATTACCAATCTATGAATTTCGAGTTCCCAGATGAGGATGTCATGCTTGTTACTGATTATGAAGAACCTGGACCAGATGAAGGACCCGAACTGGGATCCCGATGGACTATGGTTTTTGACGGATCTTCTAATGCATTGGGCAATGGTGTTGGTGTTGTAATCATCTCTCCCAAGGGTTGCCATACGCCTTTCACTGCTAGACTATGTTTTGATTGTACCAATAATATGGCTGAGTATGAAGCATGTATTTTGGGGCTCAGAGCTGCTATAGACCTAAGAATCAAGCTTCTGAGTGTATACGGAGACTCAGCATTAGTGACCAGTCAGATCAAAGGAGAATGGGACACTAGACATCCGAATCTCATCCCTTATCGAGAGCGGGTGTTAACATTAATCCCGTACTTTGAAGAGATTACATTCGAACATATTCCACGAGAAGAGAATCAGTTGGCAGATGCATTGGCTACCATGTCCTCTATGTTCAGAGTCAGATGGGACAATGAAGCTCCCATGATCACCATTGAATGATTAGATGAACCAACATATTGTTATGAACTTAATACCGAGGGGGCAGAGGAGAAACCTTGGTTCCACGAAGTAAAAGGATATTTAGAAACTCGGGAATACCCTGAAGGGGCATCCGTCAATGACAGAAAATTTCTGAGGAAGTTCTCCGCTAAATTCTTTTTGAGTAATGGAGTATTATACAAACGTAATCATGATTCAACTTTGCTTCGCTGTGTGGACAAAAAGGAAGCAGAAAAGATTATGGAAGACATGCATGACGGTATTTTTGGGACTCACTCTAATGGACATACAATGGCCAAGAAGATTCTGAGATCAGGGTATTATTGGTCTACCATGGAAGCTGATTGCCACCATCATGCCAGAACTTGTCACAAGTGCCAGATCTATGCGGATAAAGTACATGTGCCTCCTGCTCCATTAAACGTGTTGACAGCCCCTTGGCCTTTTGTAATGTGGGGCATTGATATGATTGGAGAGATTAAACCTACTGCTTCCAATGGACATCGTTTCATCCTTGTTGCTATTGATTACTTTACGAAATGGGTAGAGGCAGCCTCATTCGCTTCTGTCACCAAGAATATGGTGGCACGATTCATCAAGAATAATCTCATCTGTCGATACGGCATTCCGGAAAGAATTATCACTGACAATGGCACTAATTTGAACAACAGGATGATTACTGAACTCTGCACGCAATTCAAGATAAAACACCATAACTCTTCTCCGTACCGGCCAAAGATGAACGGCGCCGTGGAGGCTGCTAATAAGAATATCAAGAAGATCATACAGAAGATGACAGTAACATACAAAGACTGGCATGAGATGTTACCATTTGCTCTTCATGGTTATCGCACTTCAGTACGCACTTCGACAGGGGCAACTCCTTTCTCTTTAGTCTACAGAATGGAAGCCGTCTTACCGGTGGAAGTTCAGATTCCCTCTCTAAGAATTATGAAAGATGCCGGCTTAGATGAAGATGAATGGATTCAGACTCGACTCGACCAAATCAATTTGATTGATGAGAAGAGACTGGCGGTTGTTTGTCATGGGCAGATATATCAGAAGCGCATGACCCAGGCATTTAACAAAAAGGTCAAGAGACAGGTGTATCAAATTGGCGACTTGGTGATCAAGCGTATCATTCTACCACAAGGTGACCCCAGGGGCAAATGGACTCCCACATACGAAGGGTCATTTGTAGTTAAGAAGGCATTCTCTGGTGGAGCCATGATGCTTACTACAATGGATGGCGAAGACTTCCCGCATCCCGTGAACGCAGACATAGTCAAAAAATACTACGCATAAAAGAGACCCGCTAGGTCGACGTACCTAGGCAAAAGTAAGGGCATCCCGGTGAACCAAAAGGGTTCGGGCAAAAATTAGGGATAAACATATAAAAATGTACACCCGGCAAGTCGAAAACCTGAAAAGGCGGCTTGGGCAAAAAAGGGTGTCCTGGTGGACTGAAAACCTGAAAAGGCGGTCCAGGCAAAAATTAGGGATTAAAGCGTGCGACTATGTCCCGTTCTCAGACAGCTTCATCCAAGTTCAAGGGACTGAACAAGCCAATCACTTCTATCCGACAGTAGGAGATGAGATACTTGAAGACATAGTGACAGTGGCAGAATTAAAATCAATAGGACTTTTTCTTCATAGCTTTCCTTTGTTTTCTTGACGATTTCCTCTTACTAGGATTTCTGTCTCCTTGTACACAAATTGCCTGTTTATAGGCCCTCTTTCAAAATCCATACAATGTTATTTCAAAAGATGCTTTTGTTTTACTTTTTTCTGTTTTGTTTGCATAAACGTCCATTGATTTAATTCGAATTAATATGTGCATTTGAATATGATCAATGTTTACCAAAAATATGCGCATAAAATGGAAATAACGATTACTACGAGACTTCAGGATCGAGGAGAAGGTCTAACCATGCGTTCCAATGAATCCGGGTGCTAATTCTATTCCTCAACAAAACCAGTTATTCCCCGGAAGAAATTGGTATCACTAGACAGACTGGTCATCTCTTCCATCCCCAGCCAGGCTCTGTCGAATATTTCTACCATCAGATAAGAATCAAGTATCCCCAGCTAAGAAAGGATCACCGATACCAGTATCTCCAACCAGAAGACTGAGATTTATTTCCCCAGTAGAGTCCTCGGGAAGAACTTTTCAGATGCATAATTCATTCATTACATCATTTCACAGCATACGCATGCATACATTGTTCGCATTTATTATCGAAAGCATAAAACATCTCATGCATCATGACATGGCATGAAGCTAACTTTATTTTTCAGGTTAATTATCCTCCTAAGGATGGTATCTTTAAGCCCTTCCCGGCCATTTATTGCAAATACAGCATCTACAAATACGATCAGATACAGTCTAACGTACGGTTCATTCTGATTCAGCTCAACATATGACTCCTCCCACTCAGATACGATCTAACGGACGATCTATTCTGACCTTCAACTACTCCAATACGGTCTAATTTACGACCCAGTTGGACCTTTCATTTCTCAGAGACTACCTAGCGTACGGTACATTCTGACGTGTAGCCTAGCATACGACTACCCCGCTCAGATACTGCCTAATGGACGGCCCATTCTGCAACTCGGATACAGTCTAGCGTACGATCCAGTCTGGTATTTCATCCCCAGCGGAGTCACCGGCCTGATGGACAACTCATTCTGCTACTCAGACACGATCTAGCATACGATCCATTCTGACCTTTGCCTCTCCAGATGCAGCCTAAGGGACGGTTCACTCTGCTATTCAGATACGATTTAGTGTATGATCCATTCTGATCCCTTATCCCCAGCAGTGTATGACACATTCTGACTCCCCAGCGAAGTCGACAGCCGAATAGATGACTCGCCATACGGTCTAGCGTACGACCCGATATGACACCCATGTCTTCAGATATCGTCTAATGTACGACGCACTCTGAAGCTCTCATCATCAAACTACCTGGATGGCATCTTTAAGCCCATCTCCATTAACAGGTGCAAAATTTTGGGCATTCTAATGTTCAATAATCTTTCACCTCTAGACCACGAATGGCGCACTTACCATTCTAACTCTCTCGGTTCAAGAATCTTGAACAGGGGCAGCTGTCATGCCCCAAAATTTGCCCATTAATATTACAAGGCATTTCTTAGGCACTCCAACTTATTTTTCAAGGCATTTATCCCAAAAGAACAAAGGCCAGCTCACAGATGGCCAAATCCAGAAAATGGCCCAAACTGGCATGCTCGCTAGGCGAGCAATTCCTTCGCCTAGCGAACCCTTCGCTATACAGCTCGCCTAGCGAAACCTGCGAATAACAGAAAATTCTGGGCTTCATTCTGAGCCCATTAGGTCACAAAAAGAGTATTATAAATACCCCAACTTCAGTCACCAGGGGGGGAGAACGAAAACGGAGAAAGGAGAACCCTAGCAAGCAAACCCTAACACTCATGGGAGGCAAACCCTGAAGGAACTCGGCGGCATCAAGGTTTACCTCTGCCCAATTCAATCTGATTTGCCGATTCAAAGTCGCAATTCAATTGCAAACAGGTTTACATTGCTATTACTGCCTTATATTCTTAATTTGCATATGGCATTATGATTAAATTTATGAAAATATCTTAAGTTTGGCATGTGAATTTTAGTATGTACCTGAATACCTTAAATGATTAACCATATAATTGCTGTAATGAAAGCCATAAGGCATAAAATTGGTTGAAATTGTACTGATATCAAAACCAGAATCCGCAGCCGCTCGCTAGCACATCGCTAAGCGAGCATGCAGCGAGTATTCGCTAAGCCTTCGCTAGGCGAGGCAGGAGCGAACGTGACAGTAGCTGACTTTTCTGTTCTGATTTTTCACTCATGTTTTACCATAGCCATGCATCATTTACCCGACCCTATTTACTGTTGTGATCTTTTTGTGGTGTAATCCTCGATTGCACCCTGATTTGGTGTTCTGACATGTTTTGTTGAGTTTTGTAAAGGTTCACATATCCCAGGAAAAGATTGCTTGTTAGGTATTCCACTTTATTTGTGGGATACCCTTGTGGAGGTTCACCCTGAATTACTCAATTGATTTTAATGTATTAATTTTATGGCGAAGATCCACCCTAAATTGCTTAATTGATCTTAATGTATTAATTTTAATGTGGGGATTCCTCCTAATTACCTAATTGATTGTAAAATACGGCCTTTGAATATGTGATCTTGGACCTCTCTTTGTTGCTTTACGGTATTACGGTATTATGGTCATGTCCCGCGAATGTGGGGATACACTTAGCAAAGATCCTTCGATTAAATCATCATGTCCCTCTAAAATAAATCATAGTCCCTCGGATGTTGCCTTCGAATATATGATTTTGTCCCTCGATGACCCTTCGGTGTAGCTTACGGTTAAATGATGATCGTCCCTCCGAATGCTAAGGTATCCTTACAAATGTTGCCTTCAATGACCAATCGATGACCCTACGATGACCCTTCTACATCCAAAGGATAAAACTACTTACTTCTCAATAGCAAGGACAGTTTTACCCTCTTAAGGATAGGAAATACCCATAAAGACCTTGGGTAGGTATAACTCTTAATTGCTTACTCACAATTTAAAGATACTTTCCACACTTCATAAATACTAGAAAATCACCACTTGGTATACATTCATACTAGAATCATTGCCAAGTTATATTTTTCTAAACCGCTTTCAAAATTAAACGAGATGAATACTTTGTATACATTCGCACGAGAATCATTACAAAGTTAAACTCTCTTTTCAAAACATTTTTAGGCAATTCACAAACACTTTTTCAAACATAAGTGATCAAGCAATTAAGAGCCCATGGATAACCACGGATACAAAGGGTGCTAACACCTTCCCTTTGTATAATGTACCTCCCGAACCCAAAATCTAATTAAGGTCTTTCCTGTTCTTTTCCACCTTTCCTTATTGGATAAAAGAAAAGTCGGTGGCGACTCTTGCTATCCGCGACATTGCGATTAAAAGCAAAACACACCAAAGTCAGTTCACCGTATGACAATGTGCGATGCGAGTGATATAGCAGTAGGGGCAGTCTTGGGGCAAAGAAGAGACAAACTTATGCACGTGATCTATTATGCCAGCCATGTGTTGAATCTAACTCAGATGAATTATGCAACCACAGAGAAGGAGCTACTGGCTGTGGTGTATGCCTTTGACAAATTCAGGACATACTTGTTGGGAACAAAGGTAATTGTTTATACTGACCATGCTGCTTTGAAATATCTTTTTGTAAACAGGACTCGAAGCCAAGGCTGCTCAGGTGGATTTTGCTGTTGCAAGAATTTGATCTAGAAATTCGAGACAAAAAGGGGTGTGAAAACACAGTTGCTGACCACCTATCTCGAATGTCCCCGAGAGAAGAGACTGAAGAAGAACACCCAATCAAGGATGAGTTTATTGATGAACGAATCCTCACTGTGGTGGGTGTTCCATGGTTTGCCGATTACGCAAACTATCTGGTAGGTGGCATAATTCCTGAAGACTTTGATTATAACAAAAAGAAAAAGTTTCTTCATGATTGCAGGTTCTATTTGTGGGACGAATCATTCTTGTATAAGAAAGGGGTAGACGGACTGATTCGTCGATGTGTCCCGGAAGAAGAACAAAATGAAGTCTTAAAAGCTTGTCATGATTCAGATTATGGGGGACATTTTAGTGGAGATAGGACAGCCGCAAAAGTCCTCCAGTCGGGGTTGTTGTACTGACCTACTTTGTTTAAAGATGTCCAAGTCATAGTGAAGGAATGTGACAGATGCCAAAGGACAGGGAATATTTCTAGGAGAAATCAGATGCCCCAAAAGGGCATGCTTGAAGTGGAATTATTTGATGTTTGGGGGATTGACTTTATGGAGCCGTTTCCACCCTAATTCGGGAAGAATTATATTTTCTGGTAGTTGTGGACTACGTCTCGAAATGGGTGGAAGATGTTGCCCTCCCTACTAATGATGCGAGAGTAGTGGTAAACTTTCTCAAGCAAAACATCGTCTCAAGGTTTGGTGTGCCAAGGGCACTTATCAAAGATGAAGGGACATATTTCTTAAATAAGCTCATGGAGAACTTATTGAAGAAGTATAATGTGAAGCACAAGATTTCCACTCCGTATCATCCTCAAACGAGTGGGCAAGTTGAAGTATCCAATAGACAAATAAAACAAATTTTGGAAAAGACAGTGAGTGCTTCAGGGAAAGATTGGGCGATCAAATTAGATGACACACTATGGGCGTACATAACCGCCTTCAAAACCCCAATCGGTATGTCTCCTTATCAATTGATTTATGGTAAGGCCTGTCATCTCCCTCTTCAATTAAAGCACAAAGCCTTTTGGGCATCCAAGTTCTTGAATTGTGATCTTGCAAAAGCCGGTGAATCCCGAATTCTTCAACTTCACGAGTTAGAAGAATTTCGTAATCAGGCCTATGAGAATGCAAAGATGTACAAGGAGCAAACAAGGAAGTGGCATGATCAGAGAATCATTAAGAAAGACTTCTGGGAAGGACAACTGGTGTTGTTGTTCAATTCTAGGCTCAAGTTGTTTCCTGGCAAATTGAAATCAAGATGGTCCGGGCCATTTATTGTGCATAAGGTATCTACCCACAGAGCGATAGAAATCAAGAATCAAGCCAATGGGGATATATTCAAGGTGAATAGCCAGAGGTTAAAGCCTTATTACATAGGACAAGAATCTGGATTGATTGACCATGTGCGTCTCACCTAATGAGGTGGACGACCGTCGAGCCATGCGACGTTAAACGAAGCGCTTCGTGGGAGGCAACCCACGCGTTTGATTTCTAATTTATTTCGTTTTTCTCTTTCTTTGTGTGTGCTAAAATTTTGTTGTAGGGGAGGAGGAGAATTAGAAGGGCAAAGTCACAAACACCTCAAAATGGAAGGAAACCACACAAGTTCAGTAAAAAAACAAAACAATTTTCAAATGTTGAGGGAACCAGATCACCAACACGGGCGCCCGTGTTGAACAACACGACCCGTGTTGATTGCCCTGAACTAAAGAAGTGGGCGTGTGCAGAGAGGAGGAAACCAGATCACCAACACGGGCACCCGTGTAGATGCACACGGCCCGTGTTGTTTTATATGGGATGGATTTTTGAATTTTTTGAATTTTTTTTGTTTTAAGTGGTGGGACCCACTTGACTTATAACTCATCTCCACCACTTATCCTTCATTATTCTGGTTTTACAAGACTCTCATTCTCTCTTCCTCCATTGTTAACCTAGCCTCCACCACCAAAAGCTTCACTTTTCACCACTATCAACTCCATAAAACCACATCTCCCTTTCACAAAAACGGTTCTACTCTCCGTCCTCTACGTAGTGACGATGACCGTTTTTACTAATTCGTTATTTGGGTTTTGAGATATTTTGTAGGTACCCATTATGCCCCCGAATAGAGCAAGCAAAGGAAAGGTTGTGGCCACATCTTCCAGGCCAAAGCAACGTGCGAGACGCAACCCGAATGCACATGGCATCCTGTTTGAGGAACCGTATCACCATGAAAGGTATGCGATACTTGCTCAACGAAGACTCATTCCTACAAGATATATGTGTGATGCAACACTAGATGAGCTAGGATTAAAGGAAGAAGTGCATCAAATGTTTCACAATATAGGTATGCTAGAATTTATGCAATTTGAAGCACCGACTTTTGCACGCATCACTCTTGAATTTTTTAGCACTGTTGAGTTTAAGATGAGACGCAGGTGGACTGGTTCCGAAATGGAGTTTTATGGTAAGTTGACTTTCAGATTGTTTGATGAGGACCATGAGTTGTCTATGGAGGAACTTGGGGGGATTCTGAGACTTCCAGTATCTGGACCCGGAGCACCCCCAGATACTTTTTCAGCGGTTGATTTCTGGAGGGCCATTACTGGTAAAAATTGTTACAACTTGAGTTCTGGCAAGGCTTCTGGGATTCATAACCCTTGTTTCAGGTATGCACAGAAGGGGTTAGCTTACACCTTGTTTGGACGGGGTGATAGCACCGGTGTGGCCGCAAAGAGAGAGTTGTTTTTCTTACATTGCATGGCCAACAATGCGAGAGTCAATGCAACCGCTTTTGCTGCTAATCATTTGAAACAAGTTGGCTATGCAAGTACATGTGAAATTTCTGTGGGTGGCATGATCACTCAGATTGTAGACCACTTTGGTTATGGTCGGCTCTTGATGGAAGAACCAGCAGTGGCAGGTAAGACAAAGATTGACATGAACACTCTTGTCAATCAACAAATGATTGTAATCATGCCGAAATATTATTCTCTGGTAATTCATAATGTGGAAGTACTTGATTTACCAGCACCTGATTCTATTAGTATTGCAAATGTTGCGAACTGGCTTTATGCAGCTTCTGCCCCATCTGTAGGGGACAATGTTCAGAATGACCAGGATTTTTCAGGTGATGAGATGGAGGAAGATGACAGACCGGAGGAGCAATTTGTGCCACCCCCACGAGACTCAAACCGACAAGGTGAAAGGTCCTCTTCTATGTCTCAGGACCAATGGGGTTGGATACAAACTGAGATGGGTGTCCTCCGCACCGAGCAAACTAGACAAGGTGTGGAATTGTTCCGACAAGGGACGGTTATGGATGCCATGCAAGCTATGATGCAACGTATGATGTTGCATTTCCCGCATGATTCTCCACCTCCTCCACAACAGTAGTCGTTGTGAGTCCCCTTTGTATCTGGATTTAAACATTGAGGTCAATGTTTAGTTCAGGTGTGGGGGGGTTTTCCTTTCATGTTTTATTTTGTTTTCATTTTGTTCATGTTTTCCCTCATCGTTTTTGGCTTTCGTTTTTGCTTCTGTTGTCGTTGCATTTTATTTTTATTGTTTACCTGTGTACAGAGTGATGAGAAATTGTTGGACGAATCCGGGATCGATTGTAGTGGATGAAAGACACTCCCCATACTTGTTTTGTTAAGTGAAGGAGAAAGGCGATAAAAAACGCAGCGGAATTTAAAATTTTTCTCCTTTAATGATCCTTACGAATGGGCATGATCAGTGATAGAATCGTTACCTCTTGTGGCGATCACGAACGTTGAACGATGACAACGCCTCTACTCAGTCCACACAAACGAATTCCTTCAATCTCAGTGCTAGCTTGTACGAATGAAGGCTTTGAGTGTGAGAGAGAGAGAGAGAGAGAGAGAGAAACGAAAAATGCAAGAGTGACAATGCTTCTACCCAAGGGTTCTACTTATAGAACCACTTGTGTGGGCTTCAAGCTAAAAAGCCCACTTAAGTGTATTTTGGCCCATATCTTATAATATGCCCAAAATCACTTAAGCGTGTGGTACCTTACCATTTAAGTGCATCGTGCCTTACGGTGTTCCTTAGTTACTCTATCTCTCATCAATCCGTCCTTTGTGTGTGACCCTGTAGGTTTTCGCGACGTTGGCAATTATATTAAATCACGCATTTAACATAATAAACAGTGAGCGGTATCTAGCAACACATCACTACTACCCAAGTCACGAAAATGTCATGTGATCTGACAAATCCTTCTGTGATACTAATTATGTGTATAATTACCCTTTTGCCCTTATGTCTATATTGAACACAAGGCATAGACTGTGTCATCCTTGTCCAATTCAATATTGGGCCCATAGACATTTATCCTGTTACGCAGGATGGGCAAATTCCATCTAGGTCACTCATGTCCCTTAGCATGCTTTGTGGAGTACCCATCAACTGTCTTTATGGTTATCCAGTTACGGACAACGTTGGATTAGTAATAAAGCATTCGACTCTACATCTAGGGTCCATAGTGGTTTCAGGTCGAAGAGTGGTATACACCATTATCACCATGAGAATAACTTATGACACTTTGCATAACATTCTATATAGTATTCTCATAGCGGGTCAATCCAGTATAAATATTACTCTTAATATTCATACCTATGTTTAAGACTTGATAACTCCTTATCCATGATCCATGAGATGTGATCATCAGTCTATAAACATAATAGTCTCCATGCTTTAATGTTATCCCACTTCATAATAAAGCTCGACTACGGATACTTTAAGAATAGTGTCCTTATGTTTAATGTGATCTCATGATTCAGTCATACTTGATACATTAAACGGACTAGCTATTCTAGGGACTTTATTAAACAAACATAATAAAGAAAAAGCTTTTTATTATTAATAAATAATTCGATACAAGTACCAAAAGTATTGGCCTCTAGGGCTTACACAAACAATCTCCCACTAGCACTAGAGCCAATCGGGCATACCCCTAATGCCCATAGATCTAGTATGGCCATCATGCTTCTGCTGCGCAAGAGGCTTTGTCAGTGGGTCAGCAATATTGTCAAGTGTAGATACTCTACATATTTTCACATCTCCTATATCTATTATCTCTCGAATGAGGTGATAACGCCTAAGTATGTGTTTGGATCGTTGGTGAGATCTAGGCTCCTTAGCTTGTGCGATAGCACCATTGTTATCACAATAGAGACCAATGGGATCCACAATGCTAGGAACTATGTCAAGTTCACTAATGAACTTTTTGATCTAAACAGCTTCCTTTGTTGCACTTGAGGCAGCAATATACTCGACCTCGGTTGTAGAATCAGCAACTGTATCTTGCTTTGAACTTTTCCAGCTTACAGCGCCCCCGTTTAAGCAAAACACATAACCAGATTGCGATCTAAAGTCATCCTTATCTGCCTGGAAGCTGGCATCGGTGTATCCAATTACAACCAACTCTTCCTGACCTCCATATATCAAGAATGAGTCCTTAGTCCTTCTCAAGTACTTAAGGATATTCTTGACAGCTACCCAATGGGCATCACCAGGATCAGATTGGTACCTACTCGTTGCACTTAAAGCATACGAGACATCTGGTCGAGTACATAACATGGCATACATGATAGATCCTATTGCAGATGCATATGGAATCTTATTCATGCGATCCCTTTCTTCCTTAGTTGAAGGGGATTGTGTTTTTGATAGACACAGGCCATGTTGCATAGGTATGAATCCTTTCTTGGAATAATGCATGTTAAAGCGTCTCAGCACTTTATCTATGTACGTACTCTGACTTAGGCCAAGCAGTTTTTGTGATCTATCTCTATAGATTCTGATTCCTAATATATAGGCTGCTTCACCTAGGTCCTTCATAGAAAAGCATTTCCCCAACCAAGACTTTACTTGTTGCAGGGTAGGGACATCGTTTCCAATGAGTAATATGTCATCTACATATAATACCAGGAAAATGATCATGCTCCCACTAACCTTCTTGTAGACATAAGGCTCATCTTCGTTCTTGATGAATCCATATTGTTTTACTGTTTCATCAAAACGAAGATTCCAGCTTCTAGAAGCTTGCTTCAATCCATAGATTGACCTTTGTAACTTACATATCTTTTGGGCTTCTTCTGGTATGTCAAATCCTTCAGGTTGTGTCATGTACACATCCTCAAGAAGATTCCCATTAAGGAAAGCAGTTTTGACATCCATCTGCCATATTTCATAATCATGATATGCAGCGATAGCAAGTAAAATCCGAACAGATTTAAGCATTGCAACTGGTGAAAAGGTTTCATCATAGTCAACCCCATGAATTTGTTTATATCCTTTTGCAACCAGTCTTGCCTTATAGGTATGTAACTTACCATCCATGTCAGTCTTCTTTTTGAAGACCCACTTGCATCCTATAGGGTTAACTCCTACAGGAGGCTCTACCAAGGTCCAAACTTGGTTTGTGTACATGGAATCCATTTCAGATTTCATGGCTTCTAGCCACTTCTCAGACTCGGGACCAGTTATGGCCTCTTGGTAGGTCACAGGCTCATCTTGATCCATGAGTAATACATCACCTTGATCTGTTATGAGATATCCATATCTCTCAGGTAGGTGACGTATCCTGCTTGACCTACGCTGGTCTTGTTCTACTTGAGCAGGTTGCTCTTCCACAACCACTTGCGTTTCCTGCTCTAATTCCTCCATAGGTGTATCGATGCTTTGTGATTATTGAATTTCTTCAAGCTCTACTTTCCTCCCACTAATTCCTTTGGAAATAAAATCCTTTTCTAGGAAAACTCCAGTTCGAGCGACAAACACTTTGCCCTCAGAAGGATTGTAGAAGTAATACCCTCTTGTTTCTTTAGGATACCCCACAAATAAGCATTTGTCAGATTTGGGCTCAAGCTTAGTTGAAATTTGTCATTTCACATAAACTTCGCAACCCCAAATCTTCATGTAAGACATATGTGGTTTCTTACCACTCCATATCTCATATGGTGTCTTCTCAACCTTTTTGGATGGAACACGATTAAGTGTGTAAGATGATGTCAATAGTATATGTCCCCAAAAGGAGTTTGGAAGATCGGCGTGACTCATCATGGATCGGACCATGTCTAACAGGGTTCGATTTCTTCTCTCAGACACACCATTCCATTGGGGTGTTCCAGGAGGAGTGAGTTGGGATAGGATCCCACACTCTTTCAGATGGTCATCAAACTCTAGGCTTAAATACTCACCACCTCGATCTGATCGAAGAGTTTTAATATTCTTACCTAGTTGGTTTTGTACTTCATTCTTGAATTCCTTGAACTTTTCAAAGGACTCTGATTTGTGTTTCATTAAATACACATAACCATATCTACTGAAATCATCAGTGAATGTGATGAAGTACTGAAAACCTCCTCTGGCTGGTATGTTCAGTGGTCCACATACATCAGTATGTATGAGGGCCAAAAGATCATTAGCTCTTTCACCTTTTCCTGTGAATGGAGACTTTGTCATCTTTCCAATTAAACAAGATCTTCATGTCTCATATGATTCATAATCAAAAGAGTCCAAGAGTCCATCTTTATAGAGTTTGGAAATGCGCTTCTCACTTATGTGGCCTAATCGACAATGCCAAAGGTAAGTTGGATTTAACTCATTAGGTTTCATGCTTTTAGTATTAATGTTATAAATAGGCATTTCAAGATCAAGGACATATAATCCATTGTTCATTTGTGCAGTAGCATAGAATATATCATTCAAATAAATTGAGCAACAATTGTTCTTTATTATAAATGAAAAACCAAACTTGTCCAAACAAGAAACGAAAATAATATTCCTGCTAATTGCAGGTACATAATAACAGTTCTCTAACTGAATTATTAAACCACTAGGTAAAGTCAATACATAAGTTCCTACGGCTAAAGCAGCAACCTTTGCTCCATTGCCAACTCGTAGGTCGACTTCACCTTTTGCCAAATCTCTACTCCTTTTTAGTCCCTGCACATTTGTACAAATGTGAGAACCGCATCCAGTATCTAATACCCATGATGCAGAAGTAGATAAATTAATTTCAATAACAAAAATACCTGAAGTTGAAGTCTCTACTTCATTCTTCTTATCTTCCAAGTACTTTGGGCAGTTTCTCTTCCAGTGTCCGGTCTTACCGCAATGGAAGCAAGTGCCTTCTTTTGATATGCCTCCACTAGGCTTTAAAGCAGCAACGGTGGGTTTGGGTTTGGCAACTTCCTTTCCTTTCCCTCTATCACCCTGCTTGGTGGGCCTTTTGTTCTGTCTCTTTCCATTTCCCATCATCAGAATGGACTTCCCTTTTGACTTCAGATTCTGCTCAGCAGTTCTTAACATGGTGAGCAGTTCAGGAAGAGATTTGTCCATATCATTCATATTGAAATTTAGGACAAATTGACTGAATCTATCTGGCAACGATTGCAAGATCAAATCAGTCGCAAGTTCCTTTCCGAGGGGAAAACCCAATCTCTCAAGGTTCTCCACATACCCAATCATCTTGAGCACATGGGGACCTACAGGGGCTCCCTCAGCTAACTTGCCTTGAAAAAGGGCTTTTGAAACTTCAAACCTATCATGCCTTGCTTGCTCTTAATAGAGCATCTTCAGGTGTTCGATCATATCGAACGCTGCCATGTTCTCATGTTGCTTTTGCAATTCTGAGTTCATGGTAGCTAGCATGAGACAAGCAGTTTCATTTGCATCATCGACATGCTTCTTATAAGCATCTCTTTCTGCCTTAGGTGCAGAACTAGGAGGTTCCTCTTCAGGAACAGGTTTCTCCAAGACATACAACTTTTTATCATATTTGAGGACAATCCTCAGGTTTCGGTGCCAATCCAGAAAATTTGTCCCAGACAATTTTTCTTTGTCAAGGATTGATCGCAAGATGTTGTTAGAGGTGTTTGTTGTCATGGTAATCTACATAAGAATTAATGAAAATATAAGTATCATTGACATATTTAATTAGGCCTTTAATTAAATATGCTCCCACTATTTTACACAAAACAAATGACCCTCATCATTTGATTCGGAAAATCCCGTTGGAAGATTTTCTAGTGGGTCGAGATCCATATTTCACTTCGTTCTAAGTCCGCGTAGGCGGATTACACAAAACTAGGTTATTTAGGTAGGAACTCCTTCCAATTGTATCTAATACAACTCTCGAATATTTTAGTTGGGTGAATAACTCCTTATTCCAATCCATCACATGGATAATTCCCAACTCTTGCTTCTAAACATATATAATCTTATTATAATTTGTTTAGTCAAGTTTGACCCATTGTTTTAACAATTGGATATTACAATTATCCCATCGCACCTTACTAATATAGAACATGCACCTCGCGGAGGCGAAACCTACATTATCCGATACTAGTCTTGATGAGTGTTAAAACTTGGAAAGCATAAACTTAATATTTAATTTGAGGGAATTTGCAATTATTCTGATCTCACCAGCTTATTTATCATATAAATCGTCTCTCACATGCATCAACATACATACACATGCATCAACATACATATATAATGAAACAGTTATGGCCCCTAGCGCAATTGTTCTCCCAAGCCAATGAGAGAACCTAAGCTAACCTAATAACGATCTAAGCTTCTCCAAGCAAGATCTTAAAGGTTTCCCTCCTTTGGCACTGACTTCTTTGCTTTCTTCATAACATTAGATTACATAAATAAACTCGTTTTACATACGAGGGAGTGAGATGAGAAAAGAAGTTACATTGAGAGATTGAAAGAGAGGCACGACACGCAGGTCGTATTTTAAAACCAAAAACAAAATAAAGGAAAACTAAGGCCATAACCGATCACCACAAGACAATAATAAACACATTATTATTATTATCAATTTTAATTATTTTAATCAATTAAAACCAAATTAAATCTCGACGATCGATCATATTACGCAGAGTTAGCCGAACGAGTGAATTTTGCCTTGCGTTAACCGGTTAACCATATGCATTAACCGGTTAACACTGTTTGAAAATCTGTTCATAATTTGTATTCTGTTTTGCGTTAACCGGTTAACCAAATACGTTAACCGGTTAACACTGTTGAAAAACTCTTAGAAGGCTGTATTCCGTTTCGCGTTAACCGGTTAACCATATGCGTTAACCGGTTAACACTGTTTGAAAATCTTTTAGAAAACAGTATTCCGTCTTGCGTTAACCGGTTAACACTGTACGAACATTTGTTAGAAAGCACAACTCTTGTGCAGTCACAACCCCAATCGCATAACTCTCTGACAACACAACCCTTGTGGCGTCACTAACCCTAATGCACCAATTTCAGACCGTCAAACACATCTCGATTGTTGATTCAGTATGATTGATTAACACGTCATTGCTTCACCATACTAATGTGGGATCAAGAAGCAAACGACCATTGATCGCTCAAAGGAAAACAACCATTGAGTGTTTAAATGAACGAAACAAGAACACTATATCATATATAATGTATTTTGCATCAGGATTACTTATATCATATATATAACTTGATCGATCTCAATTTAATCTTTGATTCATTCTGTCTTTAATCGTATTAATACAGAAAATAAACAGTTATCAGATTCATGGTTTCGTAAGTGGCTCTGATACCACTGAAGGAGAATGGCGATCCAAAACGCATCGGAATTTAAAAATTTTCTCCTTTAATGATCCTTACGAATGGGCATGATCAGTGATAGAATCGTTACCTCTTGTGGCGATCACGAACGTTGAACGATGACAACGCCTCTACTCAGTCCACACGAACGAATTCCTTCAATCTCAGTGCTAGCTGCTACGAATGAAGGCTTTGAGTGAGAGAGAGAGAGAGAGAGAGAGAGAGAGAAACGAAAAATGCAAGAGTGACAATGCTTCTACCCCAAGGGTTCTATTTATAGAACCACTTGTGTGGGCTTCAAGCTAAAAAGCCCACTTAAGTGTATTTTGGCCCATATCTTATAATATGCCAAAAATCACTTAAGCGTGTGGTACCTTACCATTTAAGTGCATCGTACCTTACGGTGTTCCTTAGTTACTCTATCTCTCATCAATCCATCCTTTGTGTGTGACCCTGTAGGTTTTCGCGACGTTGGCAATTATATTAAATCACGCATTTAACATAATAAACAGTGAGCGGTATCTAGCAACACATCACTGCTACCCAAGTCACGAAAATGTCATGTGATCTGACAAATCCTTCTGTGATAATAATTATGTGTATAATTACCCTTTTTCCCTTATGTCTATATTGAACACAAGGCATAGACCGTGTCATCCTTGTCCAGTTTAATATTGGGCCCATAGATATTTATCCTGTTACGCAGGATGGGAAAATTCCATCTAGGTCACGCATGTCCCTTAGCATGCTGTGTGGAGTACCCATCAACTGTCTTTATGGTTATCCAGTTACGGACAACGTTGGATCAGCAATAAAGCACTTGACTCTACATCTAGGGTCCATAGTGGTTCCAGGTCAAAGAGTGGTATACACCATTATCACCATGAGAATAACTTATGACACTTTGCATAATATTCTATATAGTATTCTCATAACGGGTCAATCCAGTATAAATATTACTCTTAATATTCATACCTATGTTTGAGACTTGATAACTCCTTATCCATGATCCATGAGATGTGATCATCAGTCTATAAACATAATAGTCTTCATGGTTTAATGTTATCCCACTTCACAATAAAGCTCGACTATGGATACTTTAAGAATAGTGTCCTTATGTTTAATGTGATCTCATGATTAAGTCATACTTGATTCATTAAACGGACTAGCTATTCTAGGGACTTTATTAAACAAACATAATAAAGAAAAAGCCTTTTATTATTAATAAATACTTCGATACAAGTACCAAAAGTATTAGCCTCTAGGGCTTACACCAACATTAAGGTACCCCGGAAGTTGATGCAACCATGAGAAAGTAAAAGTCGGACACAATTTGGTGACACTGGACCGAGAGAGCGGTATGGTAGAACCGAATCGGAAAAGAAACCACATGACACTAGGAGGCTTCAGAGATTGTAAGTTTAACCAACATGGTGAGAATACAAAGGCCAAACACTAAATATCATCATGAGAGTTCAGCCAGGTATGACTCTATCACTCTGACTTTGTGTATGTTCTTTTGACACTTCACAGCATGACAACACACACTGAGGCAAGTTGTTTGTTTAGCCCAGAGCCTTTCTAGCCATCCCTATTTGTATGTTTACCCTTCGTGAACCCCGTTGAGCCTTAGCCTTTTTGTTCGTAATAAACCCCATATTAACCATTAATCATTCATTTCTTCCATTAATCGGCATGATTGTTGTAAGTTACAAAATATGCAAAAAGCTAAGTTTGGGGTGGTAATCTTTAAAGAAAGGGCGAGTGCATAAGAAGAGATCTAAAAGTAATGCAAAAAGAAGAGACATGTGTATGTCCTAAAAAAAAGAGAAATGCACTTGCTGAGACTTAAGACTCTAACACCTGTAAAATGCTCACAGAGAATTGAGTTAAAAAGAGTCAAAAGTGAATAAACCCCCAGAGTTATGAGTTAAGCACGAAAAAAAGAGAAAATCAAACAACATGAATGCCGAGTTCAAAACCATTTGTTATCCATTTCTGTGTCTATCCTACCGTACCCAAGCCTCGTTACAACCGAAAAGACCTTATAAAGTGTGTGGAATCTGTTGTTGTAGTGAAATTAGAATTTATTCAAATTTAAAAGTTTGGTATTGCATGTTGTGCTGTGAGTGTAAACACCCTAACCATGAGAGATGTTGTGAGTATGTGAAAAAGCTTGCAGGTAACGAAGCCTCTGATGTGGAAATGTGGTGAAAAGTTTGAGTCGGGAAAACCGGAAACTTGATTGGAAAGGAAGAACACAAGTTGTGAAGGACAAGGTTGCATTGTGGAAAGTGAGTTCGTGGGTGACCTTTGTTTGGACTCAATACATCACTTGAGGACAAGCAATTAGACAAGTTTGGGGTTGTGATCGGTCACCATTTCCATTGAATTCCCACCTTTTATCCGGCATATTTTCATCACTTTGGTAAGATTTGTGGTTGTTTTTAGTTGTTTTAAAGTCATTTAACATGTTTCGTTAGTTTATTATTGCGTTGCATTTTGTTACATGTTTGTGTCAAAAAGTCTCTTTTATGCTTCGATTTGGTAGTGTTAATGTTGCAGGTTGTTGCATAGGTTCAAAAGGACTAATAGTTGAGTGTTGGATGCTCCGGAAGGCCAAAATATAAAGATGCAGAAGGTCAACACGGGCTCCCGTGTACATCAACACGGCCCGTGTTGTTTTCCAAGAAGGAGCACTCAAAGAGGGGAGTCAGGGGGTTAACACGGGCACCTGTGTACATCAACACGGCCCGTGTTGATGCCTCTATAGCTTGCTTTAAAAAACACAACTTTTGAAGAGCAACACGGGCACCCATGTGAATCCACACGGCCCGTGTTGATGGGCGCGGCTGAGAAATTTTACTTTATGTTGTGTGGATCTGCCCTGTTCATTAAGGGTATTTTGGACTTCTTGCTGGGAGAAAAAACCATCTGAGGCTATTAGAATATTTTGGAGAGAAAGAGAAGGGGACTTTTTGACGTACGAGAGAAAAACATTGCACTGGAGAATATAGCTACTACGGAGGATTTGAAGACGGCGAGATTCAAGGGCATCAACCATTGAAGATCAAAATCTCCTAATTCTTTGTAATGTTTAATTTCCACACTATGATTTCTTTGAATACTATGAGAGGCTAAACCCCCCAATGCTAGGGGGGTGGTCCTGATTTATTCTTATGTTATGAATTCGAACCATGGATTTTCTTATTACTATGTTACGTATTTCAATTCAATTGTATGATGTTATTATGCTTTTGTATCGGAAAAATACAATTAGATCTATGACTATCAATAACAGAATTGTGATTGTTAGGGTTTTCACACAATTGGGTTTATAATCGCATCACCTAGGACTAGGAACTTTTGTAAATCACCATAAACCTTGATATTGTTTATGATTAAAACCAATGATTAGTTGAATGGACATTTGAGTAAGAATTGGTAGTTTAATAGTTTCTTCATTAAGGACTTAAGGAAGAACATTCTGAGGTTAGGTAATTGAATGTTTCATGTGTATTGAGGAAATCTTGACTTGAATTCATAACTAGTTAAATCAACCACTCACCCTAGCATGTTTCATCTTAATCAATTATTCTTTACTATCTTTTTGTGTTTGTTGTTATAAATTCCCAAAACCAACCAAACCATTGTGTTTTTGTTCAAATAGAATCAGAAGTAAAATGAGTATTTCCTACGCAATCCCTGAGATCGATACTTGGGAATAAAACTCCTTATTACTATATCGGTAAAAATAATACACTTGCTATTTTTCCGACCACATATACACCAAGATTCACGTGGAAAGTGGACTCCAAACTATGAATGCCCATATGTTGTTAAGAAAACCTTCTATATGAATGCCCATATGTTATAATGATGGATGGAGAAGAGCTTCCATTCCCGATGAATTATGATGAAGTCAAAAGATATTATGCCTAGAAAAGGACAGTCTGCTAAGTCAAAAATCTGAAAGGACGACTTAGGAAAAAAATGGGCATCCCGGTGGACTGAAAACCCGAACCGGTGGTCCAAGAAAAACCTAGGGATATAAAAAATGTTTGCTCGCTAAGTCGAAAACCTGAAAGGGTGACTTAGGAAAAAAAGAGCATCCCGGTAGATTTAAAACCCGAAAGGGTGATCCTGGAAAAAGTTAGAGATTTCTGAAAGGAAAAGATACTGCATCAGGCAAGACCGATTGATGCAGAAGAACTAGAAGCATGAATGATCAATCCAATTTCTCTCTTCATAAGCAAGGTTCTAAGGACTAATGGTTATATGGAAATTAGTAGTTATTGTGATTCAATGTAAACCCATTCCCATTTTCATTTTCAATTTGCTCCCTTTGTAATATCCCATATGGAGCTACACTTTTATGTGCCACCATTTTATGAATGAAAGTTTTATTTGTCAATTTCTTTCCATTTTTGTGTTCTTTTGTTTCATTCCTTTTGCAAAATGTCATTTAATTTTGATGATATAATTTTGAAAGTAAGGAATAATAAACATATTGAGATATACTAACACTTTGACATTTGAAATGGTTAAAGGAAAATCGATGTTTTATCAAAAGACCATGAAGTCTTAAGACACTCTTGGGTTACCAGCGGAAGAATATCCATGGGGGATCAACCTGTAAGATTCCCAAAGAGATTGTCAACTTGGTACATGACCAATAGGCTTGACAGTAATTCCTAGAAGCATCCATCTACTTCAAGATTTGGCAAGGTTCCATATGTCGAGGAATTAAGAAGATTCAAAAACCACACCAAAGACCCTTTGTGTTTGGCATATTGGCCTAACCTTTTATTTGCATGCATTCATGCATCATAGATCATGAATAACTCATATGCATGTCATACGAATTTTGTGTTGTCAACAACTTACCCTTTAACCAAAGGTTCAACTATTGGTGCCAACTAAAACGGATATTTACCGTAAGGTTCAATCTCTTTTTTGTTTATCCGATGCATTTCCGGACCATCCCTTTGTCTCCCCGGTGTATTTCCAGATGAGTTTTATATTTTTATGCATTTCCTGAATTCATGCTTTTATCTGATGTATTTCCAAATAGCCATTACTATTCTGATGTATTTCCAGAATTTATCCATCAAATGTTATTGTTGGTTCGTTATGTGAGAAGCCAGAACCCGCCATTGTTGTTCTGTAAGAATCCATAACTTTTTTCCTTTCAATATGTGAGAATTTGTAACTTATCATTTTTACTGTTATGTGAGACTCAATAGCATTTCCTTTTGTTCTGTGAGAATCCGTAAATTTTCTTCTTTTTTTTTCGTTATGTGAGAAGCTGTAACTTTTTCATTGTTATGTGATAATCCATAACATTTATTTTTGTTCTATGAGAATCCATAATCTTTTCTTTTCGTTACGTGAGAATCTATACATTTTCATTTTTGTGTTATGTGAGAATGCATAACATGTTTTTTATTGTTGTTTTGTGAGAATCCAAAACCTTTTTCTTTTTGTTACGTGAGAATCTGTATCTTTTAATTTTTGTTGTTATGTGAGAATCCATAACATTTATTTCTATTCTGCGAGAATCCGTAACTTTCATTTTTGTGTTATGTGAGAATCCATAACCTGTCTTTTATTATTGTTATGTGAGAATCCATTACCTTTTTTATTTTCGTTACGTGAGAATCTATAACTTTTCATTTATCTATTACGTGAGAATCCATAACATTTATTTATGTTATGTGATAATTTGTAACTTTTCTTCAATGTTATGTAACCTGTCTTTTGTTGCTATTATGTGAGAATCCAGAACCTTTTCTTTCGTTGCATGAGAATCATTAACTTTTTATCAGTGTTATGTGAGAATCCATAACATGTCTTTTGTTGTTGTTCTGTGAGAATCCAGAACCCTTTTCCTTTCGTTACGTGAGAATTTGTAACTTTTTATTATTGTTATGTGAGAATCCATAACTTTCTTTTTATTCTGTGAGAATCCAGAACATATTCATTTCTTTACAAAGATTGTCAAATACCCTTTTGGTTTTGTTATGTGAGAAGCCAAGACTAACCTTCTCCCTCAAGATATCCCTTAGTGAGTCATTTAAATCTTACATCATATCATCCCCAATAGACCTCTTTGTCGGGCCATCTCATATAATCCTCATAGAGTCTTATTTTCCATTCCATGTCCTTAACAAATTTAGTAATAAATACATCTGTTACACATCATTACAGTCATTTCATTTGCATAAGAGACAAAATCCAGGTTTGTTATATTTAAATATTTTTTACCTGGAAATATGAGGAATTGACATCCCTCATATCAACCAGTTAAGAATATTTAAATAGACATCTGTCATACCCTAAATTTCCCCCACCTTAAAATCATTCATCTGCATATTTGCATCCACATCATTTCTCAAATGACCAATTCATATGGTCATACGGCCTCATTGTCATACATCAATCAAAATCATACACAAGGACTTCAAAAAAGTCAAGGGTCTGACTTTTCATCTAGTCTTAATGCCAATCATTCATAATTCATTTTTGCATCATGTAAAAGTCAAGAGTTGACTTTTTGACCATTTTGCATCATTTTTGCAAGTTTTATAAAATAGGTTTCACCGAATGATTTCATTCCCAATTTATTTTGTTTTTTAGTAAAAAAAAATCATTTTTGTTAGATTCTAATCATGGTGCATTTTAAAAAGAAACAATTATAATCCACATTCAAAATTTAATTTAGTTTTAACTCAAATTCAATAAATATCCAAAATACATTTTGCATTCCAATACTAACCGAATCAATAAATAGATATTAAAACTACAAAAAAAAAATATTCATGTTGCTTATGTTGTATGCTTTCTATTTTCTTCATTGTTTCCTTGTTTAATAGCTTTGTTTCAATTAGTTTGAACAGGGAGATTATTTGTGAAGCTTTGGTTAGGGTTTTATTTTGTTTAGGCTCATGGTGATGTTGCTTAGCTCCGACTCATGGTGATGGTTAGGCTAATTGTTGGTTATGGGCGCCCGACATCTTTGATGAGATGAAAGAGAGAAATGGCAGAGGAGAAGAAAACAAGAGAGATTGAGTTTTTTTGGATCGTTGTATGTTTTATTGAACTTATGTTAGGGAGTGGGTTCAGATGAACCAAACCGGGTCCATGTGAGTGACCCAAGCCCAGAGAGCCTTTGGTTTGTTTTCTTTATTTGGGCCCTACCCCAGCCTCAGATGCGTACACCCCCTGGTTCGGCCCAAGTTGTTTTCTTAGTATTTTCTTGCTTGCATATTTGATTATAAAAACTAATATGAAGTTTTTTATAATAAACATTTCAAAAATATGATACAAGAGAATTTATATTTTTTATGAAATATTTAATTGATTTTTTATGTACTTCCATTTCCTTTATAAAAAAAATAAAAATCTTATTTAAAATTATTTAGATGTTTGATTTAGTTTGTCTTCTTATGATATTTCAAGAGTTCAAGAAAATGGGGTTTTATTTATTTTTCTTAGAAATAACTTTGATTGCATTTATGCTTAAATTATTTGATCTTTAGTGTTTATATGAATAATTGCGTGTGCGTTTATCCATGATTTACTTAATCTTGCATTTGGATCATTAATGAATAAATAAGATTTAAAAAAATGAGTGCGCGATAAAATTAATCTTTCGAAATAAGATTCAAACACTTGATCAATATTAAGTTGGTTTTCAAAAGACCTCGCCATTTCACCATCAACCAATTTTTATCAAATTTCAGAATTAACTTCAAACCATTACATAAATCATTTCCCACTAATGCGACAAACCCTCGATCAACATTGAGCTTTTCTATTATGCTTATCTAAAGCGTGTGAAATCTTTTTCATAATAAAAACCGGTTGAAAAGGGAATGAGTGGTTTACAGTTGCCTACTCCTCGAATGATCGAATGATTGGCCCATGTTATATTTCTTGATATTTTTCTCATCCGAATAAAATATTAAAGTTAAATATTAATTTTCTCAAGTAACTTGGACGAAAAGGGAATGCGTGGTTTACACGTGCCTACTCCTTGAATGATCGGTCCACGTCACATTGCTCGATCTTTTGTTGTCCATTTAAAAACACTTCATCCCATTCAAACTTTCTACATTTTTGGTGTCATCCTTCAAACTCTTTTCATAAACGAAAGATGTTTCGTCTTGAGAAGATACAAAATAATGTTTCACCCATAAATGTGTGAGTTGAGATAAGTGACGTTTTCCCGTGAATGTTGATATGTAGAAATCCATTCAATGTTAGGCAAACGCCCGCTCCTCTAAATCGTTTTGGGTAAGTTATATTTTTCCATCAATTATGATAAAATAGATTTCGCTAAAATCGACCAACAAACAAACATTTTCTACCCAGACCTATGTAGCCTTGAGTTCTCTATCGCACCCAGAGATACGTAGGAGCGAGATTCAAAGTATCGTCAAGCACCGTAATAAAGAATTTACATTTTTGTCCTATTCTTTTTTCCCTTTTAATAACTCGAGAAGCAAACATTTTCAAGCTAACATTAATGCGCATAACTAGCTAAACGGTGCTCATTCAGTATAACGGACATAAGGGGTGTTAATACCTTTCTCTTGTGTAATCAACTCCCAACCCCGATTTGGTTGCAACGACCATATCTTAGTCATTCTTTTATGGGTTTTATCGATATTTTCCTTTCCCTCAGTGGTGGCTCTGTTAGTCCATTTCCGCGAGCGTGCAACGCGCCTTCGTGAGTTCGTATTCTTTTTTTGAGGTACGACACTCCTAAATTAAAATAACACTAGAATTCAGAGTTTTCCTATTTCTCTTTATTTTATTACTCTCCTCCTCTCTCTTTATTTTTTTTTCTTTCACCAAAAGTTGTCTTAGTGCCCCGTGAGTAAAACTACTTGTGAGAAAACTTTTATACTTGTATTGTATCTTATTTCTTTATTTCAAGAGTGAAATTCTCTTGAAGGTTCTTATTTTGGTTCTAGATATTAACCAATTAAAATATCTATTTGATTCTAGAAATTAGCATGGTAAAAGTTCTATTTGGTTATTGAGATTAGCTAGTAAAATCTTTACTCGCTTCATGAACTCATCCCGTAGACAAGCTTTTATTTGGTTGAGGATATAATTCAAAGTAAGATCTCTTGATTCTCTTGTAACAAAGGTTCGTAGGCACAACCTATTGTTGAATACATGACTCCAAGCATACGAGGGGAGTGAATTGTGGTATTTAAAAATCGTGATTAATTTAAAAAAGTTGTTTACTTAAAACAATAATTTGTGTTAATGTTAAAATAGCTTAGAAAAAAGTAGCGGGAAAAAAGTAAATAGCAGAAAATAAAGAGAAAGGTTAGAGAGACGTCACCGAGATTTGTAGAGGTTTAGGTGAATGTTGGCATAATCCTCTCCCCATGAGAACTTATTGAGAGTTTTAATAAAGACCTGAATGTTTACAAATTATGCCCACAAACTTTTAATATAAGCGAATTGAGAGATTTTACACTTCCTTATCCCTCCAAACAAACAAAAGCTTTTCCATGGGCAAAGCTGATGAACCGAGTAGAGATTTTACCGACCAATCTCAATAACCATATATAAATTTTACCAGACTAAGTTCTAGAACCAAACAAAGATTTTCATTGATTTATCTCTAGAACAAAAACAAGAACTTTCAATAGAATCAAACTCTTGAAATACACAAATAAGGAACAACAACAGTAAAAAACTTTCCACACAAGTAGTTTTCACTCACAAGACACAAAAGTAACTTTTGGCAAAAAAATATTAAATAGAAGGGAGAAGAGTAATAAAATAGTAAGTAATAGGAAACCTTGAATTTGTGTGTTATTTCAATTGATAGAATACCTTCTTTATATAGGAGACAATATAGCTAATAAAGGAAACAATCCACGGACCAAATTAAGGAAATAATTGATTATACTAATCAATTATTACACATGAATAATCAATTATTCAAGTCACAAATGAAAGGTTTCGATATTTAATTATTTCCAATAATTAAGAGACTTTTTTCAATTAATTTTGAGTGTTAAAAATAAAAATGATCAATTATAGAAATATGGTTAATATTTTATTGTAAAATAGCTCCAAACTGATCAGTTAGTTCTCAATCAATTAGCTAGGCCTTAAAAACATTTTTAGGAGGTAAAAAATAAAAAGAGACGCTTATCACAAGTTTTAAGTGTGTGTGTGTGTGTGTTTAGATGTACGTGCGAGCGTCGATGAATGTGTGTGTGAGTGTATGCGTGCGTGCATGCGTGTGTGTGTGTGTGTGTGTGTGTGTGTGTACGTATATGTGTGTATGTGTGTGTGTTTTCATGTGTGTGCTGGCATGTTTGTGTGTGTGTGTGTGTGTGTGCGTGTGTGTGTGTGTATGTATATGTGTGTGCACGTGTGTATGTGCGTGCGCGTGTGTGCGTGTTTGTATGTGTGTGTGTGTGTAAGTTACCTTACTTTCACAAGACTCCAGTCATTCTAACAGGAACGACCAGACAAGCTTTCACACTTCCTTTCATTCATAACTCTGAAGCTTCAAAACAACACAAGATAATGAAAAAACGAAAAGAAATTGAGCTAAAAAATATGATGCAAAAATCACTTATCAAACACCCTCAAACTTAAATCGTTTCTTGTCCTTAAGCAACAAGTTTGCTTAGAAAAAATTAGGATCAAGCGGTTTAGTTCTTCAAAAGCTTAAAAGAATGAGCTCATTGGTACTCATATGTGGTTTGTTGTTCCGATCGACTAAGATCTAGATTCCACAGTACTTATCGACACCAAAATCATTACAAGAACACATACAGACAAAAGTTTCCTATTTTGGCTACCTCTCTCACTATGCTTTGAACTTAAGTCTCTTTTTCCGATTTTCCTTCCCTTTTGTTTGGATAATCAAAATAAGGCAATTAGAATTATGGTAATCATCACATGCACAAGATCAATCGATAATTTTTTTTAATATTTACATTGGATAAGCAATTACTTGCTTTTTTTGTAGCTGAAATTACACACTTTTATGTGTTTATTTATTGCCCATTTTGGGTTGATGTTAGGTACAACCACCGTTGTGCTGAATAATCGGGTGAGGACTACCCAACTTAAAGGATGTAGTTGCCTTTTACTGCCATTTTTCATAGTTTTGGTGTTTATATTTTTATCTTTTTTCTCTCAATCAATCATTTAAGTTATGCAAAATATACCCGAGTGCATCACACACTCAAAGATGCAACAAAGTTGTCATCAAACTTTATTTATTCCCGAAGGAAAGGGAAAACATTAATAAAACCAGGGGAAGATAAAAGGGTAAGGAAGTCGGTTATGTAAGGGAAATGTATTATCATCCCTCACATTTGTTGTACTCAACATAACCATTTTGATTGTTCTTTGCAAGAACAAGTGTTATTATCTAAAGATTACTCCTGAAAGGGGAAAAAGGTTAATAATTAGTGTGCTCGCCAAGGATTGAGGCCCTTGTGCCTACATATCCTTATAGTGCAATAAGGAAATCAGAGCTCCGTAGTTCGTGGAACTAATGGTGGGAGATGAAAGAAGTTGTGATAAATGTATGTGTCGCATTACGCGAAAAACCGGCGGGAAAACGAAACAACAGAGCCGCCACCGTGCGTTATTTATCCCAAAGGAGGGAAAGGAAACGCTCGAAGTAAACCTGGAAAGGACATGGTCTCGCGACCAGAGATTGATGGGATCGGGAGTCGGTTATGCGAAGGGAAGGTATTAGCACCCCTACGCATCCGTCGTACTCGACGGGATCCACGCACAAAAGGAAGGATAAGGTTGCTAAAAGCTGCTCACAAACTGCACAAGGCTGGAAGGAAACACAGAAAGACAAAAGAAACTAACTCGGCAGGATATCGCATCCTGGGCCTACGTAGTCTGTCAGGCACAGACATCAGAGTCGACGTAGTTCGGGACAGGGGAAACGTGCTCGCTAGGATGTCGCATCCTATGCATACGTATCTTCTCTGACCGGAGAAGAATCAGAGCACTCGTAGCTCGGCTAACGCACGCCAAACAAAACACAAACAGGAAACTGACTGCCAATCGCTGGACTTACGTCAGACTCCACACAAACAGGCAAACATGGAAACCGAATGCCAAACGCTAGACTTACATCAGACTCCGAACCAACAAACATACACAGGAAACCAACTGCCAATCGCTGGACTTATGTCAGACTCCAACAAAGAAATTGGAAACCGAATGCCAATCGCTGGACTTACATCGGACTCCAACCAGAAAAGGAGAAACAACTCACACAAACAAAACAAAAGGGCGCCCGGAGAGATCAGCTCATCTCCTGCCTATGTACCTCATCTGGTATGAGGATCAGGGCGACGTAGTTCCCCTACGCAGGGAAAAAGGACTAGCCTAACCAGAAACTGGGAAATGACAAACTAGAAGGGAGACTGACTCGAGCCTAATAGTTATCATGTAAATTCACCATGGTCCTAGGTTGAGGTTTCTATCTAACTTGCACAGGGAGCAAGCTATCCTAAACAGCACAAGCAAATACATACAAGCACACAAAGCAAGCACACACACACTATATGCAAACAATTGGGCTCATACAAGGTTAGGCTGTGAAACACAAGCCAACTGGAATCGGGTGTAGTTAGCTCTTAACCCTAACATTGAGAGTTAGGGTGAAGCAGATGAAATGGGAAGTGAGGGTAAGACCTCACAGCTCTTATCTCTGGCCTGGGAGAGCTTCAGACAAATGAAAGTGTGGGAGTTCAGAAAGTAGGAACCCTTCTCCACATATGACTGACACAACAAAGATCTTGGGTTAATATCCACAATGCATCAACACAAGGTGTGTGAGCAAAGTGAATGACACACTGAATAGCAGGAGATGGATTACACATCTCTTTTATCTGCCAATTGCCTCTTAAGAGGACTTTTCCTGCTTGGCACAAAGATAAACAAACACAAGCATTGCCTCTTAAGGAGGGCTTCAGACAGGTGCCTGCCCACATAACAGGACAGGTCTTCCAGACTACATGAAGTCAGAGAGTTATACCTCAAATGGTTAAGCAACCAAGCAAAGCAAAAGCAAGTTCAATAAGAACTCAAAGCAACTTAGGTACCTGAAAAAAATCTAATCCAATCAGTATACAGTTCAAACAATCAAACAGACAACAGTCAATCACACAATCAGACAGACAAGCAATGCAACAGTGTGCAAGGCACAAGCCATTAGGCCACTTGTTCTCAAAGCCTACAAAACAACTCAAGGTTAGCCAACATCTAGAGCAAACATTAATGCTCAAGTGATAAAGCATCATCAACTATAGACTTGGATGTGTAAACCTGAAATCAAAGCTCAACTGTGAGTCACAAACCACTAGGTCAAAGCCTAGGGTCAAAGATGGAGAAAAAATTCAAAACAAAACATGAAATTTAACATGAATCAACTTCAATCAATCAAGAACACAATCCGAAAGGTCCCATATCCATATCATTCACCAAATTCATTTCATGAACCAAACATGGCAAGGTATGCAAGTTGTAACCACATTGTGACACCAGAAGAAACAAATGCACATTAAATAAAAAATGATTCAAATAATCTTGGCAAAATTCATGAGTAAACAGGACATACAACATGATCATCACACAAAAAATTAGAGGCATTGGACATCATTAGGCATGGCAATCACATAGCATAAGTCCAGACAAGCACAACAAGCACATGTGTGACACAAATTGTCACACCAAGTTAGCATAGGCATAAAACAGAGATGGATCATGGTAAAAACCTCAAACCAAAGCCAAAACAACACTCAAAGTGTCTAGAAATAGTGTGCAAAATTTCACATTCAATGGATAATCCACAAGTATTTCACAATCAAATGAAGTTCAAAGCAAATTGGAAGCTCCAATGTGACCATCCAGAAGGAAAAATCTCAATTAAATCAGAAATGATTCCAAAAATTCCAACAAAAATCATGCGCAATCACAACATTAATAGCATGCATCATACAAAAAATCAAGGCAATTGGATATCATTTGGCATGGCAAATTCATCAATCAAGTTGAACATCACAAGGTGTGACACAAATTGTCACATCTACCTTAGCATGATCATAAAACAGCAATGACACATGATAAAAATACCAAATCAACACCATAATTTCAAGCAAAGTGTCTAGTTTCAACATGTAAAATTTCAAATTCATTGGATAAAAGCTCAGCATTTCACAAATGATATGGCAAGGCAATGTCAAGAATGGACACATGTTCAAACTCCTTAGACAGAATAATTTCCAGGCCAGGCACAATTTATGGAAAAATGATGATAAAATAGTAGACAAAAAATGCAACATGATGCAAAAAACCTCATAATTTTTGGATGATTTTTCAATTATATATGAATTTTGTAAGATGAAGAAAAAATAAAAAATGACATATGAAGCATGGTATGAATACATGGAGGGAAATGAGAAAAATAATGAAGCATTTGAAAAATTGCCATCTCCTGGATTCGATCCATGTTCATTTTCAAAATTGGCGCCTCACTCAAAACGGTGCGTTTTGTACTAAACCCTAGCGCGCCAACCAAATTCGTAGCTAAATTCAAAATTCGTAGCAAAATGGAAGCAAGGTCGTGGCTAATCTGGAAACGCATGAACATTGCAAGAACATTCGCAGGTAATGAAGAACACATGAAGAACACGATGAAGATCATGAAGATCTTCATCCAGATTTTCCAGAAAAAAATCAAAGTGTCCAGAAATCTCAATCAAGCATAGCATTTGAATCAGCATGTCATATACATCAAGGATCCATAATTATTTCATGTAAAAACATCAAAACACGCATGGATCGAAGAGATCAAAAGTTCATCATCAAGACTTTAATCAATCGTATCTCACTCAAAACAGCATGGATTTTCATAATTCAAAGCTCAAATTCATCAGCATGCAAAGATCTTCAACAATATCATAATGAATTTCAAAAAAAAGAGAATCGAATTGTGACCTCTTGAAGAGCAGCTTTGGAATTTGATGGATACAAGGCCTTATGATGCTTCCAATCTCTTCTATAATGCTTGTACAAGTAATTGGAGGAAGAATTGAGGCTCAATTGCACACGATCTCACAAAAATCTGAATCCACCATTGTTGCTTCAAGCTTCAAGCATGAGCAAAACTGCACTGTTTTCTTCACTTCCACGTATGAATCTTCTCAATAGAACTTCAGGAGCAAGAATCAATCACCAGAAAATGCTTGAATGTAAAGAAAATGCAAGAAAGTTTGAGAGGAAAATTTGGAGTATTTGAGATCTAGATCTGAAAATGCCAAGCTAATCTCAAAAACAGTTGGAGATTTAGCTTATATATGCTCCACTAATCATGTTTAATTAAGCCCTAACCAAATGCTAATGGAATGGATTAAGTTTCAAGGTGTTTTGGAAAATTTGATTTTTTCACCCTTATGCATGAAAATGCATGTGAATAGTGCACGAAATTTTTACTCAATTTCACTCAAAATGCTGTTTTGGAGCCAATGGTAATGGTACAATATCCAAACAATGCACCAAATTTAAACTTTAAAAATTCCCTCCAAAAATCAAGTGAAATTCAAATGATTATGTGATGACAATTGGTGTAATATGATTCCTGATTTGGAAACTAGAGGTCAAAATAAGAATAATGCAAAAAGAACCACTCAATTTGGACTTTTGGTTTGAAAGTTATGCCCATTTGAAGTTCAAACCACACTTTGTCAAGATTGATCCATATCTTTTCAACCACACATGAGAAATCCATGATCTTGGACTTTTTGGAAATGGGAGAGAAAGATATTCAACTTTCATGTTGGACAAAATTTCATTTGAAGCTTTTTTGATTATGTAATCTTGAGTTGAAAACCTTTCCATTTTTGGCAAATTCAAATTACAGGTCACCTGCTATTTTGGGCAAGTTTTGATCTGACCTCAAATCCTTCAGTGTTGATGTTTGAAATGTCAAGTGAGGCTTGTTCCCACATGAATGAGGCATCTCTAACCATCTCCCACCTCCAAATCCACAGTTGAACTGACAGTTGACTTCTGTTGACGTTTTAGGGTTTCAGATGAATTGCACATTGACTGATGAGCCTTGAGCCTTCAATTCTTGGCCAAATCACTTCAAAATGATCCTTGGGTCATGTAAATTCATTGTACCAACCCTAGGGCTTTGATTCCATAGAAAATGCACTTGTGGCCTTGCACAGTTAAATCTCTTGACCAGTCTTGCCTGAGGACTTGATGGACTATGCAATGAACAATGCAATGTTAATGACCTAAGATGAAAATGTATATACAAAATGGGAGGTGCAAATTTGAGGTGCTACAGTATGGTTTGAACTAAAGGATAATGTTGTTCGAACCCATATGGTAGGTATGTCTGAACCAAGGAGGAAAGGTGGCATCCAACCAAAAAAAATGGGTTTTGCCTATCAAAGGGATTGTAAGGTAAGTAAACAAAGGAATAGTTTGTCAACGAGACAAATAAAAGGCTCTTAGTTCATAGTCAGGTATTGGCTATTGGCCCAAAACTGTGTATGAAATCCAAAGAAATAGTGCATTTGCTTCAAAGAGAAAGTGTATCATTGGGGATGAAGGTATTGAATGTTGAATAATGAATGGTCAAAGGTGAGTGAAAGGATAAGGAATAAATATGCTCGCAAAGTATTCTCATCCTCGTGCCTACATATTCTCGCCGTGCAATAAGAAATTAAGAGCTCCGTAGTTCATGGAACTAAGACAGAAGAAACTGAAAAAGATGTTTGCCTAAGAAACTAGGATTAGCAAGACAAACAAGAAATAATGAATGAGAATGAAGTTTCATAAGACTTGGTAGTCATTTGACTTGAATCACACTAAATTTTATGAGTAAAGGTGAATACTCTGAGCAACTGGGTCATTCGCCTCATACCCAAAGATATTCAGAATAAGGATAGGAATGCTCCCTCTCACCCTTTATTTACTACTTAAGGCTCATGGCATGTGATACTCATCATAACTGAAGAGTGTTGAGGTTGAATCTCCTTGATGCATCTTGTGATGAAGTGTTGCTTCGAAGAAATATACTTGACAATCATTTGATTCAAATTGTACTAAAGTCTATGAATAAAGGTGAATACAATGAGCAACTAGGTCATTTATCTCGTACCCAAAGATATTCAGAATGGGGATATGAATGCTCCCTCTCACTCCTTATTGCTTAAGGCTCATGGCACATAACTTGAATCATGATTGATAAGTATTGATACACCTTTGTTGTGCTTGAATAGTAGTCCACTCTGTCTACAATGTCTAACTTGTACTGACTTGAAGTCTTGAATTCTTGATCTTGAATCTTGAGGTCCTTAGCTCCAATAGAGATTGAATGCAAGGGACTTGCCCTATAAAGTGATCAAGGGTCTTTTGATCACTTGAACAGGCTTGGGTAATTGAGTATAATACAAAGGATTTAGTTTATCAAAGTAAACTTTGATCAACACTATCAGTAGGAATGAAACAGATTAGTTGAATTATGTAGAACCTAATGGGTCAATCGGTCAATTTACACCAGATGATTCTTTACAATCCCTAAACTAGGGGAACATGCATATTAAGATATTTCTAAACCCTAGGGGTTAAATCCTAAATATCTAAGTCTAAGGGAACATGACATGGGTAAGGTGCAATCTAATCAGGAAAGTCAACACCAAAATTCTATCAAGAAAACAAATGATTAAATGTTCAATTAAACCTAAAAGAATTTATGAGCAAGGTTAATTCCACTAATTAAAATATAATTAATAATTAAAATCTAAAATTAAACCAAATCATGCAATCTACAACTTTATCATGTGAATTAACATCTAACCTAATATTAATCACATATTTTTCTAATCATTTTCAATTAATCAAGAATTAATCCATACAATTAATTCTAACCTGATAAATTAATCATGTAAAAACTAATTAAAACTAACAAATTAATTTCTATTAATATGAACCAGTTATCATGGATTGATCACTAAGAAAATGTGTAACAAAAATTAAAAACAATTAGCAAAATACATGCAAAAACAATCCAAAGCAGGGGGGTTAGAATCAACAACGCAATGGTGCAAACAGAAGGTGGCACATGGGCCCAAACAGAGAAGGCTCATTCATCATACACATACAACCAAGGTATGTGTGTAACAAACATAGTGATAGCATGCAACAATTGGTACAGGGCCCAAGCAAAATGATACAAACCCAAACACAATTAGGCCCATACAAAAACACAAGCAAAGCCCCTGGGGTTAGGGATTTGATTCCCCTAACCTTATACTACATACCAGTAAGTTTTACACGGATAAACCATGAAGAAGAAGATGAAGACTTATCAGAGAAGACGCAAAGCACCAGAATCAGGTATGAAATATTCTTCCTCTTATTCGCTCTTCTCTTCTACTTCTTCTCAATTCTTCTGAAAATTATCTAATTTGTGAGATTGAACAACGAATTAGAGAGAGAGAGAGAGAGAGAAAGAGAGAGAGAGAGAGAATCATGAGTCAGGTCAAGCTCTACTCTGTTGAAGCTTCAATGAGTATGTTAAAGGAGCTCTAGGTGAGGTTGAAGAAGAAGGTTCTGAGAGAATGAAACTTGAAAATCTGAGAGCGATGAAAAATGAATCGTGAATGCGTGTGATTGAAGAGTGATCGGTACTTATAGAGTTTTGGTTCTCATATTTATGTTAGAAATGCAAATGCAAATTCAACTGAAATTCACATTGAGTTAGTTAGAAATAAAAAAAATGTAAGAGTGAAATTGGAATGAAATGAAATGTTGTTAATCCTGTTAGTAAATGCAAATTCTAGTTAGTTAGGGAAATCGAAATCCTGTTAGTAAATGTGAAATGTTAAAATGATGTGTTAGTTATAAGGTGTTAGGACCTTGGGATTCTAGAATTCTGTTGTAGAAGTTAGGTGCAACTGAAATCGAAGCAAGTTGGTTATGTGTAACTGTTTTAATTTTGCTGAACTCAAGGCATTACAACTGGCAACATTTAGGTTCAGTTAGTGAGGTGGCAATGTTAGTCAGTGATAGTCGTGAATTGATGTGTTTGCTTTGTTGTGTGTTAATTGGAATTTGTTGCTGTTGAATGTTTCATGAGCTTGGTAATGTTTGGACTGCTACAGGTTCAATGGTCCTCATGTTGCAGGCATCTAGTTTGTACTTAGTTTTGACTGCTGCATGTTCACTTGCCATGGCTGCTATTGCTTTGGTATATTGAAAGATCAATGGTTTGCTGCATGGCCTAATGCAAGCATGTTGTGTGCAATGTCTGATATAAGGTCATGACTGGCAAGTCTGGTTGGCTAATGTGGTTTGCAGCAAGTCTTGGATAATTGCGGTTTTGTGTTCATGACTGCAAGTCTTGGTATGCAGGCAAGATGTTTGTTTCTTGGAATGATGCAAGGCTTAGAAGTTTATGCCATTGCTTGGTCTGATTCATGTTATGTGGCTTGGCATGTTGGCCAATTGGTTTTAATGTAGGTCCACTTGTATTGCATACAAGATGTTTGTTGTAAGTTCAGGCCTTGGGCTCACTTGGTGTAAGTCTTGGTTCTTGGCTTTGATGTTGCAAGCATGAGTGGTATGGAATTTGGTGATGGTTTTTTGGTGCAAGCTTACTCAATGGCAAGGTTTGACATGGTTGTTGCTTCATGTGTGCTGGTCTGCTGCAAAGTCCATTTGGTGGTTTGTGACCTGGTCCATCTGGTGGTCTGACCTGGTCATGGACCAAGGTACTTGGCCATGAAGAAATCAAACGAAAGCATGGATTTTGTTGATGACTCAAGGCAAGATAGATGGAAATAGGTCTTAGGGGGTCTAGGGAGGGTCGGTTGACTTTGGTCAACTAGTTTACAAAAAAGTCAATTGTTGACCAAAAGTCAATTGTAGTCAATGTTGGCCAAATTTAAATTTTTGTACGAATATGGACATTCTTGTAATGAAATGAACAATTCGTGAATGGAAATTATATTTGTAATGAAATTGAATAATATTGTATGGTATTGAATGTATGGATTGAAAATGACTGGACTTGATTGAATATATTGAAATGAACATGACTTGAATTGGATCGGCTTGAAATGATTGGAAATATAATGCTATAAGTATAAGAACTAAGACCTAGCAAACCTGAATGTGCCATGAATGAATGACATGGTTGAATGAGCCAAAGATCAATGGTCAAAACAACCAAGACAATGAGCACAATAAAGTATACTTGAATGACCAAGGACCAAGGACTAATGTGGGATGGAACTTTAATGAGAGATCAATGGACATATGAACAAGAATGAGTGTGCCAAACAAGAATTAGCAATGACCAGATGAAATGATCATGAATGGGCCAAATAAGAGCTTGCGATGCCATGAGAATGGGCTATGGACCAAAAGATGCCATTAAGTAATAGATGAACATGTAATGACTTGAAATGAACTTAATCCAACCAATGAAACCTCAAGAGCAAATGGACTTGAATGGAGCTTGAATAAGAAAGTGAATCATGCATAAATGAATGGTAGTGAACCAAATGAAATTAGGGTTTGATGCACATACCGGGAAGGATAGCCACAATAAGGGTTTTGCTCCACCAAGAAGTCACAAAAATGAATCCTAAAAAAAAATCACACACACAAAGACCAAATATGCGACCAATAGGTTTTGGTTTATTGAGCAACCTCAAGTTTCTAGAAAACCCTAGCTTCCCCTAGGTACAAACAACAAGGCTTTGAAATCCTTGATACATGTCCTCTTGTTTTGAACAATGCCTATGCAAATGAATTGAGTATGAAGATATGCACATGAATTAGGTTATTGACCTAGGTGAACATTATAAAGGATAGGGTAAATTTTGGGGTATGATAATCATACATACACATGAATCAAGAATGTGTCAGACTATCAAAATAAATAACTCAGGAAGTATTTCTTAGAATCACAGTACTATGGTACAAATACATGTTAGACTCGTATCCTACTCGGGAAACTTAGGGTGTTCGGATAATACCGAATTTATTTAAGAGTATCTAAACTTAGCCTTTCATACTTTCAAAACTTATATACTTTCTCAGGTTTTTCTTAAACTTAAAAACTTTTTTGACTTTTTTTTTAACAACTCAAATTTTGGGGAAAATCTACCTAAGAATCTCATTGGTATGGAGGTTTTGGTTTCTAAATCATCACTTTGTCGAGTTTGTGTTTCCATGAAACTCTACATCATGGTCTCTAAGTTCGACTTTCTAGGACTTGCTTCTTGTGAGAACCCAAATGGTCCCATGGCATTTTGAGTCAGATTATTTTTGTAAGAGAAATTAGGGAGGTCTTTCCACCCCGAGTTATATGTATTTGAATAAGGATTTCCTCTCTAACTTTTTACATAGTTAATTGTGTCATGGTTGGTTCCTCCAACTAAAATCATTTGACAATCCCCACCAGAATGTCCATGCACCATGTAGACCTCACAGAAGGGCCATGCAGGGGTGGTGGGAGCTACAACAGCTACCAGTGCAGGTGCCGATAAGGCTACAGTCAAATTTTTAAAATTTTAGTATAATGCGTTTACATTCACATTCATATGATCAAACTAGTTAACCTCATACAACCCACCCCTTTTAGGAGCTTTCACACTTCTCTATTGGGCATTTCCCCATGAATAATGGTTCTTTTCCATATCTTCAATCAAATTATAAGCCACGTCTTGCGGGTTATTTATAAGAGCACCAGCAACGGCCGTATCCATAGTCATCCTCGTGGAATAGAGGAGACCATAATAAAAGGTTTGTATAACTAACCACTAATCTAACCCTGGAACGAGCATAGTCTCAACAGATCTTTGCACCGCTCCCATACGTCAAAGAGAGACTCCCCGTCCTCCTGCCTAAATTTATTGATCTCGCTTCTAAGATGGGTCGTCTTGCTTGGAGGAAAGTAATGTGCAAGGAAAACAACTTTGAATTCGGCCCAAGAGGTTATAGAATTTGCAAGTAGAGATTGGAGCCAAGCTTGGGCTCGATCTTGTAGGGAGAACGGGAGCAACCTGAGGCTGATGGCACTTTGATCAACGCCACTGGCCTTTAAAGTGCCATAATTATTAATAAATAAACAGATGAAGATTCAGGTTTTCTGTGGTAACCTTGAGAACTGATCCCGATGGATCATGCCTATTAGTGAAGGATTAAGTTCAAATTTTTTGGCTGTTATGGGCGGGTGTACAATGCTACTATGAGGTTCCTAATTAGTGGGAACCGCATATTCTTTGAGTGGTTTGATATCTACTACCTTATTCATTTGTTTCATTGCTAAGATTAGGGTCTTTCATGTAGAAAACGCTTAATCTCATTAACTGGTTCAACCAAGTTTTTGGTCGAACGAGTTCTTCACATACAAAATAGAACAAAATAAATACAGAAAAATAAGAATGCTTTAGTCTAGACTTTGTTGGAATAAAATTTCAATATCAAAACTATCTCCCCAACAATGGTGCCAAAAACTTGTTGCTGCCCATCCGCAAGTGCACGACAATACCAAGTAATATAATAAGATCGAACCCACAGAGATATGTATATAAGTACCGAATTTTATCCTAACAGTGTTTAGCTAAAACAATCGCAATAGTGGTTGGTTTAGTGCAAAGTGATTTGAAATTAACAAATAATAAAAAGCAGGACACGGGGTTGTGGGCATATATCAAGACTTACCGTATCGATTATCCGAGCCGAATACGAAAATGTATAAGAAATTTATAGAAAAGTAGATAAATATGCACGACACCCACTTTCTTGGCATGCACATCTAGACGTGTTTCTTGGCATGGCTAAGCGGATTTCTCAATAGAGAGTGAGTCATTTTTTCATGGAGGGCGACTCTCTACTCTAATGTCTAGGAACCCGTGGTCCGATATCGATTCACTACCTTTCGGTACGTAATCATATCTGTGTTTCGTTAGCTTTCGCAACCGACATAAACATTTTTATGAAATTAAATTCTAAAATAAAATTACCTATGTTTCTCGTAATTAATATTTAGATAAATCAATTAGGGGTTGTTATGAGATAGACTCTCACGACCGCTTGTCCTTATGAAACTACTCATTCATGGTGAAGTGAACAATAACTAAATAATTGAAAGACATGGCATGCAAGTAAATAAAACAAAGAAATTTAAATAACCTGAATTGAAGTAAACTTGATTAAAATAAAAGAAATCCAGAGAATTACAACAGTATGTAGAGCAATAAAAATGAGAGCAAGAGACAAAAGCTGGAAATTACAAAGTAGAAGCAAGTAACAAGTAATATGTGGTAAGTGGTAGGTTGCTTGAAGCTCAAGTTCCTATTTATACTAGAACTAGCCATAAATCATCCATAAACACCCATAATTTCGTACACAATCATTAAACCCCATTAACATGAAGTCTTTTGAGGTTATAGACATTTAAAAGCCTAAAAAATGCCAAAAAAAACTTGTCAAATTCGTAACTGCCTAGGAAGCAACACGACCCGTGTCAGGGGACACAACCAGCCCGTGTTACCCCCGACCTTCTTGAATGGGTGTTGTAGCAAATTCCAACACAACCCGCGTTGGCCACATGTATTTTTTATGGTGAAGGCTCCTTTTCGCACGATCTTCGACATTTTTCACTCCAGTTAGGTTGATTACTCTCTTATTACCTGAAAACATCAAAATAACACAAAAACACATAAAATCGAACTAAAACGATGAAAATACACAAGAAACAGAAAGAAAATAAGCTAAACACATGATGCAATAATCAATTATCAACACACCTAGTGCCAGAAATGAGGTTGAGCTTGCCTTCCCTAACCAGGTTAAAGATGCCTCTACTTAGGACATCCTAAACAAGGAAAAAAAAGAAGTGGAGACATGGGTCCCCTTATCTAACACCATTATGACAATCAAAGAAACCATGGTGCTTACCATTGATGTCAATGAAAAGGTGAGTAAGTTTGAGGATCACAAGAATCCAGTTACAAAATTTAATGACAAAGTCAAATGTGTTTAACACTTTAATAAGAAAAGACCATTTAATAGTGTTAAAAGCCTTAGAAATGTCAAATTTGAGGACAACAATACCTCCAAAATACTTTTTGTCTAGAAAATTTATGGCCTCAGAGGTAAGACAATGGCTATCCTTGATTGATCTACCATAGATAAAATCATTTTCCTCCTTCGAGATGATGTCATGAAGGATATATGCAAGTCTTCCAGTCAGGATTTTAGTAATGAGCTTGTGCTTGAAATTGACAATGGCAATATGCCTAAACTGATCAATAGAGATGACACTCTGGCATTTAGGGATGGACACGATAGAGTTTGAATTCCAGTTGGGAAGTAATCAGTCTTCTTTGAAGAATTGAGTGACAACCAAGACCATATTATAGTAGATGATATTCCAATATTTTTGGAAGAAAAGAGCCCCAAACTTATTTGGACATGGAACACTGTCTCCATTAAGATTCATTGCAACATTTTTTATTTCATCATGTGATGGAATGAGAGTGAGGAGTTGATTGTGTTAAGAAAAAAAATCAAATTTGGAATTGTTTCTTCAATAAGACGATTTTCTTGCAATACCCAGAGATTATTAAAAAGATTTTGGAAATAATTAGTGACGTGTTCAACAATTAACTTTTGATCAAATGTGACATCATAATATATCTTCAAAAAGTCAATAATCTTGGTTCAACCTCAACTTCACCAACTAACATCTCTGTATCAATATTTTAAAAATTGGACCAGATCGACCAGTCAAATCGAAAATTAGAGGGATCATCGATATGGTCTTATTGGTGGATTGGATAAGTTATTGAACTAGTAGGTACCGACTAAAGCCGGTCAAAATTGATGAACCGACGATTTTGAAAAACTGATGGGTAAAATACTTATATTTTTTTTCTCCGACATAACGATGTTCAAAACTAAATTAAAATATAAATACACATTGTTGAAAGCTTATTTGAATCAACTTTCACTCGTTTGAATTGAATTTATCAGATAACTTATGTTTTATGCATTTGACGGTTTTTACGTCACAAACTCAAATTTTATTAGCATGGCCGGGTGTGGGCATTTGGTCTTGTCAATCTATATTTGTGAATGAAATGGCCGGGTGTGGGAATGAAATGCAATTACAATCATACATTGACGGTTTTTACGTCCATAATTGTGATAGGATAATTTGCGTTTTTTTTATAAGCATGGCTGGAGTGTGGGCATTTGGTCTTGTCAATACACAAAATTCATCATCTCTTTACCATTTACATTTAACTTAATTTATTTCAGGGACAAATGGGACAAAAACAATTACCAAAATCAATGAGAAAAAATTTCAAATAACTATTTCCAGAGAAGGAACATAAATCAAATTTTTAATAAGAGAAATATAATATTGATTAATTATTAATTTAGATTCACATTTTTTTATTATTAAAATATATTTACAACTATCTGAATTCCAAACAATTTTTTTTTTACATTTTAGTGTTTTTTTAAACAAATTTTTTACTTCAAATTTAAATAAAACCTCATAACCACTAACACCTCACCTCCCTCCTATATCATGTAGGGTGTTAATAGCAATTCAAGTCACAAAACTCACCAACCCATATGTCACATCCAAACCTTCCATTCTTATGTTCATCCAAGGGCCACGTTTCCTTCTCAACTAACCCATCGTCTTACCAAACTACACTAATGTCACCAACCCATCTATATATACTTCCCATTTTCCATTCTTTTTTTCAGGAAATTTTTTCTTTCCTAAAACTCAAAAAACAAAAAAAAAAACTTTTTGCCATCTTCCATTTCTTATGATGAAATAAATATTTATATATGCAAACAAGTATAATACCCACATTAATCCAATATTGTTCCTTTCCGTTTTTGTTACAATTCCTAACTGCCATTCACCTATATCCCCAAATTCCCTCCTCTAAACCATATAACATATATCTACGTAACCCAAACCTCCAAAACTCAGATACAAATTCAAGATCTATTTCTTCAAACACAAAACTATAAATATATCCATAACTTCAACTTCATCATTATCATCACAAAATCATGGAGTTTTCAAATGGAGATCATAGCAATGGCAGTAACAACCACAACAACAATAATCTCTGCAATGGTCAAAATGGCGACCCTCTGAATTGGGGTATGGCTGCCGATTCAATGAGAGGTAGTCATCTTGATGAAGTGAAGCGTATGGTTCTGGAGTACCGGAAACGGTTGTGGCATTAGGTGGAAAGGGGTTAACGATATCTCAAGTGGCTGCGATTGCTACACACAACACCGGCGTGGCGGTTGAACTTGCCGAAGAGACGCGCGCCGCCGTTAAAGCCAGTAGTGACTGGGTGGTTGATAGTATGAATAAAGGGACGGATAGTTATGGAGTCACCACTGGATTTGGTGCAACCTCTCACAGGAGAACAAAACAAGGTGGTGCTCTTCAAAATGAACTCATAAGGTAATTAATTAAACTTTTCTTTTAAATTATATATGTATTTAACTAATTAACCTTTAATAGTTATGCATTTTTTTATTTACAATTAATAGTTATTTTAAAAACTACTACGGTAACTAAGTGATATTATTGAACAATTTCAATGAATGTTTGTTTTAAAAAATATATTTAATTTAATAGAAATGGCATATTTATATTTAAAAAATAAAGACAATTACATTATAAGAATTAAATAAAAACTTATGACAACTTCAACATTTCAATGAAGTTGAATAACTAATAAAAATATTTATTTTACAAACTTGTTTGATCATATCTGCCTGTTATATTAAGTTATTTAAGCAGAATATATTATAATAAGTTGAGGTATTTTTTGTTTAATAATATTTAAATGGTATCATAATCTATGTTGGTGAGATATTATAATAACTTGTGTATGGGTTTTGGTTAGTTCATTAATGGATTGGTTAAACTGAATATTTATATTTTCCCTAAATTGGGGTAGGTGGGTTACCAGTGATCTGCTAGATGTTGTTAGGTAGGGGGTTATATCATGATTTGATATTTTTAATTGAAATTGAAATAAGTGCTTTTGTTTCTTTCTTTGATTTGTTGTTTATAAAACTTAAATAATGACTGTGTGGAACTTGTGATTGCAGGATGTAATAACTACTTTTTCTATGCATAATATGTTACTATTATTATATTTTGTAACTCAAAAGTAATAAATGATGGATTAGTTTTAGCCATAAGTCATCGTTAAGAAAAGAAATATAGGAAAAAATTAATGTAATACAAAAATAAATAGAAAAAATAAAGTGTTGAATGAACATTAGCGGATTAAAATATCTAAATACAAAAACTCTAAAATAGAAATATAGAAATAAATATAATAATGTAAAAGTATTAGCTAAAGAAGGCACTTAAAAACTCTTTTTTCATGAAATTAATATGAAACTTTATTTTCATGAAATTAGTAGATATCACATCCGTTGATAGGATATAAATTTAATATCTTAAAATTTTAATTTTAAAAGCATCATAGAATATTCTTACATATTTATTTTTATATATTTTAAAACAAGAATAAAGAAAGAACAATGTACTAATAAAATGTTATCCAAAGTTAAGGCTCAAAAGCTTAGGTAAACGTATTTATTTATTGACAGAAACAGCACTATATTCCACAAATAAATTATTCATTTAATATTCAGCCTCGTGGCATTGTATAGATCGCCTTTAGGTAAGGAATTGCATGTGCCTTAAATAAATAAATTATTCACTATTTAGTTCACAAAAAAAGCATCAATTTGTGTAGCAGTACAAGTGTCAGATTTCATGTGAAATGAAATAATGTTGAAATTCATACACAATAATTTTTTTTATCTTTTTATTTATTGTTTGAGAAATAAAAACTTTAGTCACAGAAATGTATCTACATTTGGACCCCACCAAGAATTTCTCAATATATATAATGACAAACCATTTACTATTCACCTCTATGAACCCATGTCCATATTTAATGCCAATTCTGAATTGTTTGTGATACTAACAGAATTTGACAATTATTTGGTTGTAACAGATTTCTGAATGCCGGAATTTTCGGCAATGGAACAGAAACAATTCAAGCATTACCTCACACAGCTACAAGAGCAGCCATGTTGGTTAGAATCAACACACTGCTTCAAGGATATTCAGGAATAAGATTTGAAATCATGGAGGCAATAGCAAAATTTCTGAACCATAACATAACACCATGTCTTCCATTAAGAGGCACAATCACTGCATCAGGTGACTTGGTTCCTTTATCCTATGTTGCTGGTCTTTTAATCGGACGTCCGAACTCGAAATCTATTGGACCTGATGGAAAAATGCTCAATGCTAAAGAGGCTTTTCAACTAGCCGGAATCGAAACTGGTTTTTTCGAGTTGCAGCCGAAAGAAGGTTTGGCGTTGGTGAATGGTACTGCGGTTGGATCAGGTTTGGCTTCGTTGGTTCTGTTTGAGACGAATTTACTTGTTGTTTTGTCGGAGATTTTGTCGGCGATTTTCGCCGAGGTTATGCAAGGAAAGCCTGAATTCAGTGACCATTTGACTCATAAGCTGAAACACCATCCTGGTCAAATTGAGGCTGCTGCTATAATGGAGCATATTTTAGATGGAAGTTATTATGTTAAGGCTGCTCAAAAAGTACATGAAATTGATCCACTTCAGAAGCCTAAACAAGATAGGTACGCGCTTCGGACGTCACCACAGTGGCTGGGACCGCAGATTGAAGTGATTCGACACGCGACAAAGATGATTGAGAGGGAGATCAATTCCGTGAATGACAATCCACTTATTGACGTTTCAAGGAATAAGGCACTTCATGGAGGGAATTTCCAAGGTACACCGATCGGCGTTTCCATGGATAACACGCGTTTAGCCATTGCTTCGATCGGGAAACTCATGTTTGCGCAATTCTCTGAGCTTGTGAATGATTTTTATAACAACGGATTGCCTTCGAACCTAACTGCAAGCCGCGATCCGAGTTTGGATTACGGCTTCAAAGGCTCAGAAATTGCAATGGCGTCCTATTGCTCAGAGCTTCAATATCTTGCCAATCCTGTCACTACTCATGTTCAAAGTGCTGAGCAGCATAACCAAGATGTTAACTCCTTAGGCTTGATTTCATCAAGAAAAACCGCAGAAGCGGTTGAAATATTGAAACTCATGTCATCGACTTACTTAGTCGCATTGTGCCAAGCAATTGATCTGAGGCACATTGAAGAAAACTTGAAAACCGTAGTCAAGAACAATGTGAGTCAAGTGGCTAAGAGAATTCTCACAGTTGGCGTAAATGGCGAGTTGCATCCATCAAGGTTCTGCGAGAAAGATTTGCTCAACGTTGTTGAACGTGAGTACGTGTTCGCTTACATCGATGACCCTTGCAGCGCTACATACCCTCTAACACAGAAGCTGAGACATGTACTAGTTGATCATGCACTGCAAAACGGCGATAAGGAGGCAAATTCAGCAACCTCGATTTTCCAAAAGATTGGAGCTTTTGAGGAAGAGCTTAAGACCCTTTTACCTAAAGAGGTTGAAAATGCAAGAGCTGAAGTTGAAAATGGAAACCCTGCAATTCCTAACAGGATTAAGGAATGTAGGTCTTATCCATTGTACAAGTTTCTGAGACAAGATTTGGGGACAAGTTTGCTGACAGGTGAGAAAATTATGTCACCAGGTGAAGAATGTGACAAGGTTTTCTCAGCATTGTGTGATGGAAGTTTTATTGATCCTATGTTGGATTGTCTTAAGGAATGGAATGGTGCTCCTCTACCTATATGCTAGTACTGTGCTACCTTATGTAAGTTTTTTTTCTCTTTCTTTTTCATGTATTGTAATGTTGTTTATTTTATAAAGATGTTGGAAATGTATTTTAAAATAACGACTAAATGTATGTTTTAATTATATGTTATATATACGTTTTTATGTGTCACCTTTGAGTTCTTCACTACCATAATGTATTACAATAATATTTGAATCTATGCGTTTTTACCATTTAATTTTCTGTTCATATTTTAGGAACATATTTGAACGAGTTGTAAAAATCATTTTAAAAAACCAAAATTTATGTGTTACTTGTACTTCATTGCCCTCGAGAATATGAGCAAGATAGCTACACGTTTCTCTTAGTGAGTATACAAATAAATCTTTGTAACCTGAATCTAAACAATTTCAGATGAGATAACATACGTGTTTTGAAGTGGTTTTGTTGAAAAAATTGTCAGTGTTCCTACAAGATAATAGAGTCAAACACTTGAGAATTAGAAGATAAAACCTCTATTTATCTTTATCAAAAGGAAGAATGAAAGATTGTTGATTCATTCAATCAAAACAAATTTGTATACAATTACTAACGTAAGTCATTCACGATTCAAAATAAAGAATCCGAAAAGAAAACATAATAATATCCGTAAACAAATAAACTTCAAAAGTCAAAGGCAAAAAAAAAAAAAGAGAACATACCCTTACAACTCTATCATTATCTAGTCTCTTTTTGATGGTCAAATTAATAGTTTTTTCTTAAAAAGAGTAGGGGAGGAAAAGCCAAACTCCAATATATTCAATTTTATTTCTTAAAGGATGTAAGGGAAGAAAAACTCCAAACTCTAACACATGTTTATTGAACCCTTTAACCTCATTGTCATAAAACTTCTTTCTCAACTTATACTCGGACCGAGATGGATATTGATGATCATTGATATGATAAAGTTGAATCAAGAAAAGTTCCTTGTAATATTTCAATCTAGGTGTTTGTTTTGGAACTAGAGATAGGCGATGAAGTGATGGAATAGAACTCGGATGTGACAAATCAATCTTTTGTATGATGGATTGTGTTTTCGGTGCAGTGGAGAGTGAGAGAATATATAAGATTAACACTCTAACATCCAAGTCACTGAATGAATAAAAAGAAGTTTCAGAATGTGAATGGATTTCGTTCTTGAAATTGCAAGAAGTGATCATTATATAACATGGACGGTTAAAACCATCTTCATGTGATTCAGCGTATTATGCAGGTTGTCGTCCAATTAGATCCAATGGTGAGAGATGTGATAGAGGGCGTGATCGTATGTCCTCGGCAGGTGCAAGGGTCTACTTCTTTTGTGCACCTTCTTTTTCAACACTATTTATTGGACATTCTTTGTGGGCCTTGTGGACGGTCTAGAATAGTTCCCCCCAAACCCTTGTTTCTAAAGGGAAATCACGATTAAAATACGCATAGGAAAAAACAAAATTTTCGCTTGTCAATTATTATGAATGAGCATGACCAGTGATAAAATGGTTATCCCCTGTGGCAATTATTAGTTGATGCAGATTCGGGAACGATCACGAACATTGAACGAACAACAACACCTCTAGTTAGTCCATACAAACGAAGTGCTTTCAATTCTCAATGTTAATAGTTATAAGTGAAGACTTTGAGAGAGAGAGAGAGAGAGAGAAAGAGAGAGAGAGAGAGGAGAGAGAGAGAGAGAGAGAGAGAGAAGAGGAGAGAGAGAGAGAGGAGAGAAGTGTGGCTAGAGTTTCACAAACCGAATTTGGTCAAACAACAAATACTTCAACACATGGGTTCTATTTGTTTGTGTGGGATGTGTAACACCCTAAAATCTCAATTCTTTATTTATAAAATAATTCAATTAAATTTTCTCAAATAGGACATTACACATTTTTCACCAAACATTTTTACTCAACAAAACATTTATTAAAGCAGCAAAATAAAAATATCATTTGACATAAAAAATCTCATCACCAAAAAGATAATGAAATAATTCAAAACATCTCCTAAAAAATATAAAATGTAACAACTAGTCTGTTCCCAGTGTTACATACCAAAGCGACATCAACTATAAGACTCGAAAAACAAATAAAGTAACTAAAGAGACCTTAACGTCATCCTCTAGCTCGAACATCAACTACTCATCTACGTGATTATTTGTACCCTAAAATAGTGCAGAACATCACAAACAAAATAAAAGGGGGGTAAGAATACGTTCAAACATGTTAACAGTGTACAAGTAATAAATGACAATATACACAAAACATCAACACATTCATATCATTAATAACCTTCACCAATCATCAACATATTTGTATAATAACACTTATAATCATCACCAATCATAAGTGTGAATGTATATGCAATGCACTCATCACTTCATCATCATATGCATGTGGTATCAATCTACTCACCAATTTAGATGTCAGAGTTATATTATTGGTCTATCTCATCACCAATATTTTGGCATCGGAGTTATGCTACTGATCTAGTCTCATCACCAATCATCATTAAATCCCTATTTCTGATATACATAATGCAATAATCATCGCCAACGATTCTTATCCAAACCACATACTTCTCCATAATGCATCACATCAATTAATGATAACTCACCATAATTCAACACAATATATAATTATACTTAACATAACATGCATAACTATATCTTTATTCACCTAAAACTCACCAATAGATAACACCTCACATCAAAATTCAACAGAGTCAGCTCATTACTTTTTCAATTTTATTTGGGAATTTTAGAGTTACCAGACGTACTCTAAATCTCAACTCTATTACTTTTCGACTTAGCTCTGAACATGTTAGATAGCTCATCACATCAGTCATTAATTTACTAAACTCACCAAAACTACAACAAATAGTAGTAAACGGTAACTACCATCGGAATCTACTCAAAAAATTGAGTCAACCACTAAAAAGCGGTCAACTCCAAGGGTTGATGGTCAACCTGTCACTAGGTTGACGATCGTCACCCTACCTGTCACCATCCCTCTCTCACAAAACCCATCACTCTACTAATTCCTGGACAGGAAGTCCACCTCGGGGACCATGATGGTCACCCCGTCATCATAATGACGTCTATCAAATTTCCCAAGTGCATGATAGTTAGCCCGTCATCGCTGTGCAGATTGCATAATTCTCGAATCCTCCTTTGGAGCACTTCCAAATCTATGATTTTAATCACCGGCCACCTGAATCGAACAAAAACGCATCACTCATGTTATATTAAATAGAAACCACACCAAATCAACACCAATTTATCATGCAACTTCAACTTTCTATTCATCATCACCAAATCATAAAACATAAACAACACCAAACTAATTTTTCTCATACAATTGCATACAAAATTCAACATGTAATCACATCATAAAACAAAATCAAAGCATGATAATTCAAAGAGGTATGCACAACCATCCCATGGATTCAAAATCCTCAACAATGAAAAAAGAGGGTTAGGATCCCTCCCTATCCTTTAAGAAAAATACACCAATTAAAGAATAATCCCCCACCCCTTTACTTGAATTTTGCAGCATAAAGTTGAACTTTCAACAATGAAGTTCTCCCTCTAGATTTGTTCTTCCCACTCTAAAAGTCCTATTTCCCAAGCTTTTCACGTAAAACACACACAAACCTATTCTTCTCTCCACTTTTTCAATTTAAACTAAATAAAACCTAATATTTCTATTTAATTTATTTATCACCACAACTCCCCTCAATTTTGGTTAATTCTCTCCTTACCCCACCAATTATTTTAAAATACTATTTTTCTCCCAATGTCAAATTTCTCCTATTTTTCTAATTAAATTAAATAAATAAAAAATCTAATAAAACCCAATAATTCCCAACATCGCCAAATAAATGAATCAAGGCATTCTAACATTCAAATAATTTAAAATAAAGCATTTGACTCGATTAAAATAATTAATTTTAAAAACTGGGGTTTTACAGGCAAGCTGAACAAGGTCACTAAGCACATTGTACTTTATTGTGTACTATATTTCACTTAAGTACATTTACCTTACGGTGTTCCTTATTTGACTTAAATATATTCTACCTTACGGTGTTCCACATTATACTTAAGTACGGTGTACCATATTTTTCTAATTAACGCTAGTGCGTTGCAAGACCACACAATCAGATAAACTTCACTTATTTATTTTCTCCCATAAATATGTCCTTATGTGTGTGGCCCGGTAGATTCTAGTGATGTTTAAAATTATATCAAATCACATCTTTGATATAATACAACAATGAGTGATATCTAGATACACATCACTGCTACTCAAGTCACAAAAATGTTATGTGATCTAACAAAATCTTTATGTGATAATGTTTATATATAATTACTTTTTTACCCTCATGTTATATTGAACACAAGGCTTATATCGTGTCACCCTTATCTAGTTCAAATCTTTATTTGTTTTGTGAGCTCGTCGTGTTAAAAGATCCATTTGGCTTGGAGATTAGCTCGTTAAAATCTCTAGTTTGGTTTGGAGATTATTCTACTAAAATCTCTTGTCTGGTTTGTGAGATTAGGCAGTTACTAGCTTGGTTTCTAATATTAGTCATTTCATATATTAGTGTTTCATTGGTATTCTCTAGAAACTCAATGTAGTATTTAAGATCTAAGTACACTTTTAAATGTTATCATATTCCCTAATTAACTTAGCATTTGATTTAAAAATTTGCTTGTATGATAAAATTGTTATCTCACATTCATCTTCTTTGTGAGAAGCTTTCAAGAAAACTTGTTCATCTTCTTCTTTAGATGAAGGATATTTGAAGATTCTACATGAGGTTGATTCTTCAAGATCTCTCATTGATGTTGATTCCCTGAAGATATTGCTTGTTGAGACTACTTCCTCATTTTTTCTTTTGAAGATTCCATTGGATCAAACTTCTCCATCTTCTTCATACTTTCTTCTTGATAAATTTTCTCCATTATCAGACGTTGAATATTAAGAGGATCAATCATTCTTCGAGATTTTTCTTTCGAAGGAGACTATCGGAGTTGCCTTTTCTTCTTACTGTTCCTCCTCCTCTTCTTCTTCTTCTTCTTCTTCTTCAAATGAGTTCTTTTATGAAGTTTCAAGATATTCTTATAGGCTTGAGATCACCCTTCATCTTTTAATAGTTGTATCAACTCATTAAGTTTCTCAATAATTTCTTCCTTCTTATATTTTTCCTGAAAGTTACAAACATTCATATATCTCGATTTAAGGATTGGACTAGATTTATGATTCAAATTCTTAATTCTTAGATATTTGTTAGCGACAACAGTTATAACATAGCTTCCAAGGTTTCTAAATTTTGAACACCATATGTGAAAGTAACATTCATATTCATCTGGTGTTTCGCTTCATGTGTTCATTCCTTCTTGTTCAATAGTTTTTAATTCAACGGTAAATTTTATTATACGGGCATGAGGTGAATAGTTATCGGAGGTTTCATGTTACTAAGTTTGACACCTTAGTGTCGTTTGATCGTGATATATATAATATATATATAATATATATATATATATATATATATATATATTATATATATATATATATTATATATATATATATAATATATTACCAATAATTACGATACTGTACCAATTAATTTTAGACTCAACCTAGCATGATCTACCGAATTAGGCTAATAACATAATTGATTATTCAGTTCGAAAATGACTTTTAATCATTTAGATACTCTCCTAATCATCTGGATATGCCTCAAAAACATTTTTTTTGTGATTTAATTAAAACATGATGCGCTTATCAAAAGATTTTAGTATATGTGTGTGTGTGATTTAGCCATAACATTTCCAAAAGTACCCTTATGTTTTTACAAGACACTGGTCACTCAGACAAACATGATTGGCCGAGCTTTCACACTTCCTGTCTTCAGCAATTATAAAGCGTCAACTCTTGGCGTATTTATATTTGACTATATCATCATAAAAAATCCTTGAATCTTCTTAATGAGTTTGAAAGGGTAAACCATCGATGATCTTTTAAACCCTAAGGCTTCAGTTGAAAGTCGTTAGACTATAGTGTTGACTTTAAACTGATATTTTATCTTCAAGATCATGGCTTGATTAGGAATGATAGCTTAATGAACCAACTTGTGATCTTTGACCTCTTGAGCTAAATTCAGAAGTTGCTTGACTTCAAGTGTTATCATCATCAAAACAACTACTCAGTTGACATACAACTTTGTTATCCATAAGCTTCACCATCTTGGATCACTTTGACTATACCTTTAAGCACATCGATCCACATAAATCTGCTCAAATCATAGTAGGTAGGTGAGCCTTCTATGGTTAGGATATTATAAGTATACCTCCTACATACGGACTTGGTCTCTCTGCCCCTAGTGAATCCTCATGCGATGGTATTAAGAGTATGGAGGACAAATTTTCTGTCATCCTTGCTTGGTTCTTTCCCTTTCTTGGATCCAGGAGTTCCCTGAGGATCTTGTCCCTTAGAATTATATTCGCTTGACCCTCAAACGGAACTGCCATTTACATACTTCTTCAGGTGTCCCTCTTGGATCAGGAACTCTAGAGTCGTAACAAAGGTCATCACTTGAAAGATACATTTATTCACAACTATTTATTCATATTCCTTATTACTTAATTTTTTGGTTTTATTTTCCTTTTTCTCAAACTTCTTGAGTCGTGAAAAAGGTCTTCCTTCAAAATCTTGTGGAATGTGGACAATCTTGATAGCTTTTCTCCCTTTATAAGTACTCGTCAAGGTGATCCCCTATTTCCTTATATTTTTGTTCTTTGTATGGATTATTTGTCACATATTATTAGTGATCATGTTTATGCAGGATATTAGAAGTTTATGCATGTAGGGCGGGACGAATCTTAGGTTTCTCACCTCCTTTTTTCATATGACAATATTCTTTTGCCAGGAATTGGGAAAAAAGATTAACTAAGATAAAACTCGAATTCATTTCTCAATAAATACATATTTCCAACTTTGGCATGAGATTATAAAGCACACGGGTTTCAGAAAAGCCCATATCCTGGGAAAGTATTTGTGGGAAAACATTACCCTTGGTAGAAGTGTAACACCCTAAACCCTGAGTCTTAATATAAAAGATAAATTCACCACTTAGGATGTTACCAAAACACAACACACACACGTCATGAATATTTTTCAAATCTCGCAGCGGAAGTCAAATCATCTCATAACATCAAATAATTATTTAAAGATACTCAAGAAAAATAAACTCCAAACATCAACTCAAAATAAGTAATATGCCTCATTTCCGATGTTATAGGTGGAGCATATAGACCAACTAATATAGAGATAAAAAGATATAAAAATAAACAAAGACAAGTTACAAGGTCATCTTTCAACTCACAAGCAACTACTCCTGCTGAGTATATGTACAACATTGCACAAAGCCAACAAAACAAACAAGAAAATGGTGAGAATACACCTTACAAATGTTAATGGTGAAAATTAACAATAGGATGGTACACGAAACAACAACAAATATAACATTCTCACAAAAACACAATCACAATTCAATTTATAATGAAAATGATAACGCACTAACGCCTTCATCAAAATGCATGGGGTACTAGGTTTTTGAGGTCATAGGTTTGTTACTGATTGCCCATGTATCTGGTTCATCTCTAAACTGTGTCCCTCTCTGGACATAAGATTGTCATGGTTCCTCTATGAACCTGGCCTCATTGTACTGAAGTCCTACCTAACTCCAAAATAAATGCATACATGATCATGTATAAAATACAAGCATGAAACTCAAACAATCATACAAAATCATCATAAAAATCACCTCAAAATCATCATAAAAAATATGGTTCCACTCTTGAACCAAATTTTTTCCAATCATAAGCCTCACTGTAATCCCACTGAATTACTAATCTCAAAAATATAATTAAAAATAATTATTTTACACCTCAATTAGAGTAAAGTTATGTTATTACCCAACAACTTTAAAATCATCAAATTACTCAAAAATTCTCAAAATTTTATTATATTATTTATAATTCAATAGAGTTCTCAAAAAGCTCAAAAATAGCTCAACAACTACTCTCAACTCTCAAAAGGACTCTAGAGTATCCAAAAGTATTCTAAAGTGTTCAAAGGTGCTCTATGGACAACTCTTCACATGTGATAACTATACTAACTCTAAGGAATGACAATATAACTCAAATTACTCCAAATTGACCTTAAGTTACAACAAGGTCATTGATGTCAAAAATTGCTCAACAGCCAGCGAAAAACTCCTAGAACTCGAAAATTGTCGAAAACGCCCCAAACCACTCAGACTCGGCGCTCGAGACTAAACCGGTGTGGCCATTTACAGCCTACACCTTCGTCGATGTTGCCTCCGCCTGCCGACCCACCGTCGACCAATACACACTGCCGCCTCCGACCCACGACATGACACCACCCAGCGTGGCACGCGCCCGCCGTCATCACTACTATCACAGTGTTACCCGCTGCACGACTCTGATCCTCCAACACGCGATATCGATCAGGTCACGACCATCGCGACACCACCCGCCGTGCGCCCCCCCCCCCCCTAAAATCTAATTTTTTTATTCTTTTTGTAAAAATTATCGAGTTTCAAAAAATTGAGTTTCTGACATTTTCGAAAAAATTAGGGAAAATTCATATCGTACAATTTCAAGAAATCGAGAAAACATACCGAAAGGGATCGCTCAAAATTATACAATTCTCTATTCATCTCAAAATATCACAGAATACTGTGATTAATCACAAAACTCCAAAAGGGTATATAACCCACACAAAATTCAACATAGATTCAACCAACCTATATTCATATCAAGCAATTAGCTTTATTCATTAACAAACTTATCCCAAATCCCCTTTGGTCACCACAGTAACACAAAGAAACTAAGCATTTTATCGATCGATGGCAATAAGGTTTTGCTCAAACCCTATTTGGCCAAACATACTACAGAAGGAAAAACATAGTATAAGCTCTGGTGCTGATGGAAGGATAAGGACCCCTTACCACTCCGGATTCCTATGATCACCAATTAGTAAAGAAATCCCCCTTTACCTCAAAATTGAAACTTTTCCTTTTCCTATGTTCGATTCCCAAAGCCTTCTACAATCCTAATTCCCACGGTCAATCACTTTCCAACTTTTCTAATTCATATTAACCTAGTATGCCTTCTTACTTCAGAATATATAATAATCTAATTTTATTCCAAATCATAATTTGGCTTACACCATCACACTTACACTCCCAAAGAAATCTGACGCTCATATCTTATTCCAAAAAGTTTATTTTCTTAAATAAAATATAACACTTTATTTTAATTAAATAAAAAATTTAATTAAATAAATATTTAATAAAAATCCTAAAAAATATGAATTATTCCTAATAACTCTATTTACTTCAATTATTATTAAATAATTAAAATTATCTAAAATCTCTAATAATTTAAATAAATCATATTTTATTTCTCCGCTCTCAAACTCTATAATTCCATTAATTATTAAATTATTAAAATATCTATAAAATCTCCAAAAACACCAATATAATACAAATAATACTCTAATAATTAAATAAAATATTAATTTGAAAAAGAAATTGGGGTGTTACAAGAAGCTTTAGGAACAAATTTTATCATATTACTAAGAAGGTACAATTGCAACTGAGCAGATGGAAGCATCATCGCTTGAGTTTGGAAGGAAGAATTACCCTTTGTAAATCAGTGCTAAGTTTTATTTATACAATGCTAAGTTCCGTTGGAAAATATGTTGGAAAATATGATCAGCAAGCCAAATGATTTCCTTTTATGAAAAACGTTGACTAAGGTGTGAGACAAGTTTTAGAAGAATATTAGGTGTAAGATTAGGATGGCAGAAAGATTCATTTTTTGTTGGATCGATGGACCCCAATAGAGAAATTGATTTTCTTCAATTTGGCACAAGTTGATATGATTATGGATACCACTCTCAAGGTTAAATACATGGTTAATGGGAAAGGGAAGTTAAAATTAGATTTGTTTCGAACTGGTTCATTGACGAACTAGTTAATTGTTTTATGGTTATCCCCCATCCTCTCTCAGAAGATGGCGTTGATAAGCTGTCATGGGAAAATTATAATAATAAAGAGTTTACGGTGGGTAAGTCATATAATTATCTTTCTCCTCATCTTAATTCCATGGAAACATACACGGGACAAAATAGTATCCGGAAGTGGAAAGGCCCTTCACCGGATCCAAACTTTTATTTGACATATGCTTCATGAGAGACTTTTGACTAACTCTTTGTGCCATATGTGAAACCCGACTGGGAACTTCAACTGGTGTATGAATAATGAAGAGAATTTAATTCATGTGCTTTGGAATTGCTTTTGTATAACACACGTATGGATTAGACTTATTCCTTATAACAAAATGACTCATCTTTTTGGTCAATATTTATGATCTCATGTTGGTATTTATGGAAGTGTGAGGATAAAGCGTTGTTTGAAAAAGACTTTTAGAGATCTGACAATCCAAATAAAACAATCATGAATTTGATAAAAGAGATCGGGACTGGTATTCGGATGTAGAACAATGTAAGATTTTCAATGCTAGAGATCAAACATGTCTAATGGTATCACCCAGAGTGTATTTAAATTAAGCTAAATTGAGATGCTGTTTATAAGAAAAGTCTAATTCCTTGTAGGATATGGAGGCTTTTTCATAAACTCCTTTGAAAATTGGGTGATAGAATATGTATAGAAAATTGATTTGTGTCGGCAGAGATGTGGATGATGTTGCGTGAGACTGAGCTAGCTTGGAGGAACAAAATTATAAATCTAGTGATTGAAAGTGATTCTAAGGTTTTAATAGATATGTTTAACCAAGAGATTGGAAACAATCACAACTCTTCAACCTTAGGTCGTAGAATCATAAGAATGATTGACTCAAAAGAATTGACACATCAAGTTGAATCATAAGAATGACTGACTCAAAAGAATTGGCACATCAAGTTGAATCATACTTGACGGGAAAGGAATCGTTGTGCAGATTGGATAGTCAATTATAGTCTTACTTTAAATAAAAGTGAACTCCTCATTTTTTTGAATCTCATGTTGAATGAGTTGAAATTCATTTTAATTGATGATAATTTTGGGACCTCCTTTCTTAAATGTGTTTTAGAATGTGTCATTAGATTTGTTTGTCTTTGGATCTTTAGACCCTCTTTTCTTTTGTACAAAAGAATATTACAAAACTCTTAATGCAACAACATCATTGACCAGAATAGTTTCTTAAAACCTTACCTCAATCAATCCTGTGCAGTGCTCGAGTTGCTTATCTTTCGAATCATGATTAAATAATTTAACTGCAAAGAATCACGGTCTTTCTTGATTTAATAATGGATCTAGTTTTTATAACATTGCACATCCATTTCAAGCTATTTATCATTTGAGAGTCTATAACTTTTTTTTCCAACTTTATGTATATTCATTATTATTTAAAAAAAAAACACAAAGACAGACAGACATCTTACAATGGCTATCGCAATTTGACCATATGATCCAAACTAAAAATTTGCTATATACCATGCTAGACAGCACCACCAATATTATGAAGAATGTTAAGGAAAATGTTCTCATTGCAAGGAATGATAAGTTTAGAACCATTGGTGAATCCAAACACATCCTCTGCATGATCCAACAAAGCCTTGAATGGTGGATATTTGAGTGTGCTCACTTTGATGACAAATCTCTTGCAATCCTCACCCACATAGACAACTATGTGTCCTTTTGGAACATCTTTTGGTATGTGTGAGTGTGACTTATGTTGTGATGTAACCCACATGCCAATTGGAAATTTGAGAAAATTAACTCTTAGGCAACAATTTTTTAAAAACATGACCTTCATCTCATCTATCACATTTATGAAAGTAAGAGTAGATACACAATAGAAGTGGAGAAGTATAATTGAAGAAGTGAAGTTTATGGAAATGTTAGCAAGTAGGAGCAAAGATTATATAATAGCGAAGGGTAGCTACTATTATAACATTAAATTTTAGGCAAAAGGAATCATAATAGGTATGGTTTGTCTTGTAGCTTCACTAGTTTGAGTATTTAATTTAGTACATAAAAATGGAGTTTTACACACATTATTAGTTGTACGAGATAGGATCTTGTCACTTTTTGTAGTGTAGTTTGGTTTATAAAGTGAAGTACCCCCACACGTTGTGAATGATAGGAAAAAGGCACACACTTGAGAGGGATAAAAGGATGCAGGTTGGATCAATAATTAATTAACATTCAAAGTACAAGTTGTGTGTTCCATGTAGGAGAAATATCTCATGTGAGTTTTCCCTATATTTCTCTTCAGTTTTTATCTTTACTATTGAATTTTATTTCTCTCTTCTTTTAGTTTTCTATCTATTCCTTATGATGGTTTCAGATTCCACCGGAGGATAATGTTACCGTAGATAATCCCCTTTTGAAATATGACGAAAGGGAAGGAAAAAAGTGTACGAGTTTCTACCGGAGATACTGCGAACTAATACAAAGTACACCAATTCAATATTACATATTAACAACCCATACCCCAGTGAGATGTACAATTTCTAAATACTCTGGCCCAATATATTTGTATGCATGCGATTTATTCTTTAGGATAATTGTTCTAAGGCCACTTGCTCATCAGGATGAAGCTCAATCATCAGTCATGTCCACTCTATTAAAGTACTAAAGGTACAATGTAATTCTACTCTAGAGTTTCACATTAGATTTACGCTAGAGGTGGTTGCTCACCGTTAGAAGTCATTAGACGGTCTTCTTCATTCCACGATAAAATGGTAGGGAACGTGCATAATCGTCGTTCATATATAAGGGATCTCACGTGAGACTTGGAGTACTCTTTCTCTATAACCCATAACTATCTTTACTCCTCATTCTCTGACTGAATTGGGTGTTAGAGTGCTAACCTTGCAAGTTCACCCCCGTGTTGTTGTATTGGAGACCCACTCTTTTGCATCAAGACTCTACTTCATCATCTCACCTAGCATTTTTTATTTCCTGGCGGAACAGTGGTGTCGTCTATGGGAATCGGCTTCTGATTCCTACGAATTTTCACAATCAAATTTTTTCTAATCCAAAATCAGACATCACAACAACGATTACGCTTGAACAAAGAATATGACTTTTGATCCAGCCGCTGAAAACGTCACAGGTCCTCTAACATACATGTTGTCCTCTACTTTCGTTGTTAATTCAATTGGTATGATATCTTTTAGAAATTCATTCAAATCATCAACAACAGTCCAAAAGCGAAGAAAAAAAATGGATAGACTAATTGTAGGGTTTCAAGTCCACGAGAAGGTGGATGTGACTCCTAATGTGACGCTTACATTAGTCGTAACCACCAGCATAACCAATCACTCAGTATCAAGGATCATCATCGACGACGAAAGTTCATGCGACCTGATGTACCTTAGAGTTTTAATGAGGTTAGGATTGCGCATGAATGATTTTAAGTCATGCGAAAGCAAAAACCTTATAGCGTCCAATGATTCCTCAACCCACCCATGTGGAACCATAGATCTAACGGTCTCATTCAGGGAAGGAAAAAACAAGAGAGTCGTGAAAGTAAGCTTCTTCATCATCCCTTGTGAAAGCGTCTACAACGACATCCTAGAAAGGTAGTTTATGGCAGAATTATATACAGTGGCCTCCAAAGTCCATTTGAAGATGAAATATCACATTAGGTCGGGTAAGGAGGTTGTTACTGTAGTTGATTTGTGAGGAGCTCATGTTATACATGGTATGGTATCTAAGAAACCCCATGCGGTTGCCATCACCTTGAGAGGGGAAAAAAGAATGTTCGTGAAGAAGTTAGCATGGTTGACCTTGACGTGCGAGAAGACGATATCACTCAGAATAATCAAGGTAATTCATCAGCATGAGTCAAGACTAAGACCTTAAGGCTAATCCTGGACTGCGAATTTTAAACCATCCAACTGAATGACAACCCAACACGTTCGGTCTATATATGTGTTGATCTTCCACCCATAATAAAGAAGAGGTTTTTCGAGTATCTCAGGGTCAATGCTGACCTTTTCACAATCTCTCTCAGTGGGATGTCATACATATATTTGAGCGTATGGTGACATCAGTTGAATATCGATCATTTCGTCCAATATGTGGCCCAACAATGAAGGAAGAAATCCCCCAATAAAGTTAAAGCAATCATAAAGACAAATTGATGCTTGCTTGATGCTAAGTTAATCTTTAACACAAGATATACATAATGGCTCACTAAAGTCATATTAGTCAAGAAAGCCTCGAGGAAGTGGAGATATGTGTTTATTTCATCGACCTCAATCGGGAGTAATCCAAAGATTCATATCCACTTCCAAACATAGACAAGTTGGTAGATAGTTCATCCGTTTACAAACTCTTATAGTTCATGGATGTGTACTTCGGTTATAACGAGATACCCATGTATGAGCTGGATTGAGAGAAATCATTTAAGCAAGTGCTCCACCAACCAGATTTGGTTGGGCGGGTAACCAAGTGGTCCATAAAAATGGCCAAATTCAAAATATCTTTCGAGCCCAGGAAAGCCCCAACGAAAAAATCATTCACAAATTTCAGAGCATAAATGACCTCTAGAACATCAGAGCAAGCTCATATATGGATTGTGTTAAAAGATGGTTCATCTAATAACCAAGGAAGTGGGGTCAGCCTAATATTAGAGAATGAAATCAATTTGAATATCAAAGTATCCATACATTTTAAATTATTCATTACCAATAACCAATCAGAATATGAAGTTTTCATTATTGACCTCACACTTGCCACCGAGATGGAGGCGTAAAACATTAATTTGCAAACAGATCCCTAGTTGGTAGTGTCACATGTCAAAAGAGATGCTCAAAACAAATATCCTTTGTTGCAACAATGTGTAACCTTGACAAGAGAAAAGTTGGAAAAAATTGAAATCCTATAAAATATTGCACGTCCCAATGGAGGATAATACCAAGGCATTCTTCTTTTATAAGCTCTCCAACACTAAAGCCTTTAAGGTTAAACATTCTTTCATCCAGGAAACTCTGAGGAGATCGAGAATTGAAGCCCTTAAGGTGATGATGGAAATAATAAAAGGAATGTCACATCCTTCTTGGATCTCACCCAATGTAACATGCATTGAACAAGGAACATTTCCCACCGACCGACATAGGCCGCCCTAGCTAAGAGAAAATGTAGCTCATATTTTGTGATAGAAGGAACTTTGTGAAGGAGAAGAGCGATCCAAAATGCAGCGGAATTTAAAATTTCTCCTTTAGTGATCCTTACGAATGGGCATGATCAGTGATAGAATCGTTACCTCTTGCGGCGATTGTAACCTTTGATGCAGATCTACGGAGCGATCACGAACGTTGAACGATGACAACGCCTCTACTCAGTCCACACGAACAGATTCCTTTTATCTCAGTGCTAGCTGCTACGAATGAAGGCTTTGAGAGAGAGAGAGAGAGAGAGAGAGAGAGAGAGAGAGAGAGAGAGAGAAAAACGAAATTGCAACTACACGAATGCTTCTACACAAGGGTTCTATTTATAGAACCACTTGTGTGGGCTGCAAGCTAAAAATCCCACTCATGTGTATGTGGCCCATATCTTATAATATGCCAAAATCACTTAAGTGTGTGGTACCTTACCATATTTCGTATTCTACTTAAGTACACCGTACCTTACGATGTTCTACAATTCACTTAAGTGCACCGTACATTACGGTATTCCTTAGTTACTTTATCTCTCATCAATCCATCCTTTTGTGTGTGACCCTGTCGGTTTTCGCGGCATTGACAATTATATTAAATCACGTATTTAACATAATAAACAGTGAGCGGTATCTAGCAACACATCACTGCTACCCAAGACACGAAAATGTCATGTGATCTGACAAATCCTTTTGTGATAATACTAATGTGTACAAATACCCTTTTACCCTTATGTCTATATTGAACACAAGGCATAGACCGTGTCATCCTTGTCCAATTCAATATTGGGCCCATAGACATTTATCCTGTTACGCAGGATGGGCAAATTCCATCTAGGTCACTCATGTCCCTTAGCATGCTTCGTGGAGTACCCATCAACTGTCTTTATGGTCATCCAATTATGGACAATGTTTGATCAGCAATAAGGCACTCGACTCTACATCTAGGGTCCATAGCGGTTTCAGGTCGAAGGGTGGTATAAACCATTATCACCATGAGAATAACTTATGACACTTTGCATAACATTCTATATAGTATTCTCATAGCGGGTCAATCCAGTATAAATATTACTCTTAATATTCATACCTATGTTTAAGACTTGATAACTCCTTATCCATGATCCATGAGATGTGATCATCAGTCTATATACATAATAGTCTTAATGCTTTAATATTATCCCACTTCACAATAAAGCTCGACTACGGATACTTTAAGAATAATGTCCTTATGTTTAATGTGATCTCATGATTAAGTCACACTTGATACATTAAACGGACTAGCTATTATAGGGACTTTATTAAACAAACATAATAAAGAAAAAGCCTTTTATTATTAATAAATAATTCGATACAAGTATTTCAAAAGTATTGGCCTCTAGGGCTTACACGAACACTTTGCACATAAGATGTTTGTCATCCTCTCTACTGAAATTCCTCAAAGGAGAAGAATTTCCATACACTATCATCATGGTGTATAAAGGGATAGTTAGGCAACACTTGGGAGTCGGTCTCTGGTTAAGAAAGTCCTTATTCAAGACACTAAAGATTATATGAAGAAATGCGACCAGTGCGAAAGACATGGATATATTCACAATGCTCCTCTATTAGAGTTTCATTCATAGATATCGCCATGGAATTTCTCCCAATGGGGCGTGGATATCCTCATTCTATTTCCTTTAACTTTGAGTGAGTTGAATTTCCTGATTGTAGCAGAAGATTATTTTACAAAATGGGTAAAAGCAGGGGCCTTGGCAATGATCAATGTTGTCAACTTTTTAATGTTATTCAAAATAAACATCTTGATAAGGTATGGAATCCCTTAATCCATCATGATAGACAATAAGACATAATTCACAAATAAGAACTTCAAGAAGTTTCTGGAGGACTTAAAGGCCAAGAAAAACTTCACTTTGATTGAGCACCCTCAGATTATCGAGCAAGCAGAAGCAACAAACTATGTTATGTTTAGAGGATTAAAGAGGAGGATCAAAGTAACTAAGTGGAATTGGGACAAAAAGTTACTGCATGTTTTTTGGGATTTAGGACTACACCATATTCAACAACAAGTGAGGTGCTCTTTTGACTCACTTACGGGACCAATGTTGCCATCCCTATTAAAATAGGGGAGTTGAACTCGAGAACAACAAATGATTTGCTTGAAGGAGATAATTCACAAGCTATCAGAGATGAGGTAAACCTTTTAGAAGAAAGAAGATATTCAACCACCCTCATGAGCGTCATCATAAAGCAGGTAACAACAATTAAGTACAACAAGTGACACCAACCTTGGGAGTTCCATCCAGGATACCTTGTACGACGCGAGCCAATGTTGAAGGGAAGAATGTAGGAGATGGAAAGAATGCTACCAAATGGGAAGGGAAATACATGGTCAAGGCTAGAATATGAAATAGAGCTTAAACTTTAGAGACTCTTCCCAGAGGACCAATCCCAATGATGTAAAATGATCCTAATCTCAAGCAAGTATTTTAATTAAATTTTCTCCAAATTATTTGAACATGAATTAGAAATGATTGATAAATGTAATACTTTTGATATAAATAAATGCAACAATTTTTATTGGAACTGTATGATTGACTATCTTCATAAAAGAACGGTGTAAGAGAAAACTAAAGCGCACAAAGTCACAGTTGGAACAATCCTTTCTTGGTATCTAGCCACTCTATAGTGCATGCGGTGGAACTCTAGATACGTTGGACCTGAACCAGGTTTTCATCTAGGGCCAAGAACGGAACTGACCCTTCGCTGGGCACGGTTCCTAGATATGTCAAAACACATTCTAGTGTACAGCCCGAACGTAAACATGATGAAATAAAATCATAAAAGACCACATGATGAAATAAAATCATGATTGGTTATATGATAAAATACAATCATAGAAGACCACATGATGAAATAAAGTCACGACAAGTTGTATGATAAAATGAAATCATAGAAGATAACATGATGAAATAAAATCATGGAAGACTATACAACAAACAAACTCATGTAAAGTTACATAATGAACAAGTCTTTCAAACCCAGTAACAAATGAGCAGATTTATTAAAAAGCAAAGTCACGATATATTTGATAGACATTATTAAATTTCTAGATTTAGCTGAAAATTACAAACATTGTTAAACAATTCTATAAGGTTCATTCATCACCACTAACCAGTTCCCCGTCCATAACTACCTTCTTCGGGTTTAGTAACTCCCGAGGGATGTCCAAGCCTGGACAAAACAGTTCCACCTGTTGAGCGAGATGATTTTGAAAGGTGATATGGACGGAATTAATGTTATAGTCAATAAAGGAATATACTTATTTGCATTTTCCAAGATATCCTCGTGAGCTTTCACCTCTTTGGAGTGGTCTTCCATATCTTTCTAGAGGGTTTTCTCAACCTTCTTGACTTTGGAAGCCAATGCCTATTTGGACGTCTCAGAGTTAGACAATGAAGTCCAGACCTCTCCAAAGGCTTTATTTTTCTCGACCAAGGCCATATCCTTCTCCACCAAGGATTTCTTCAAGAAAGAGACCATTGAGGCAAGCTTAGAAAGGACACCATGGATATCCATGTCCTTCTAGAGACCATCAAGTTTTTCTTAAGGCTGGCTTCGTTCATGAATAGTGAGATCACATTGGCCTTTCAAAATCTCCCTCACCTTAAAAGGGTTACTAGGTGGAAATACCTCACCACGACCAGCACCCGTCAAGGACAACAAAAAATCACTTCGATACATGTTAAAGGTTGTTTCGGCCTTTAATTTTAACACAACCATATTTGTGAATTTCCAAATGCAGGCATAGTCCCATTTGTCCCTTTAGGGATGCAAAACTACACCTCTTTGGCATAACGAAGTCCTCGAGATAGGAATACGTATATGGGGTTAAAGAAGGGAAGAGTCGATAAATCTCCACCCATAGACACCCTTTCAGAGGCAGACCCTGAAGGCTTGGGTAACTTGGAAGGGTTATCCTCCACACCTTAACCTTTACCATACTTCCTCTTGGAAGCCTCACTAGTAGTAGATGTTTAACAGTCACAAGACTTCTTTCTCTGGATTTCAAATAGTGGACACATTGACTCTGCTATATTTTCTTGCACGGCCTAGATTGTTTGCGTTTGTCCAGTAAGCAAAGTCTTAGTCTTTTTTTAGGCATAATTATTCTCGTTTCAAATGGGTCATGGTGGGAGTTGGAAAGAGAGACGGAGAAACATCATTTTCCAAACGGGTCTTCTTCCTTTTGAAGATGTTCCCAATCACATCCATGTTATTTGAAAAATGATATAAATAAAAAAGTTTGTCATCATAAATGTTTTATAAATAATAAAGGCAAAGATAAAGATGGTTCCCTCTCCTCACCGAAAAGGTCTTTCCTCTCGAGAGAAATGACAACTTCCACAACCAAACATGTGTTAATATATCTTCTTTTTTTTGTTGTGGGGGTTGTATGTCTGAAGGGTTGGATCCATGTTCATGACCTAAAATATCTTAGAAGGAGAATAAGTCGTCTTTCAGTGACTCTTTCTCCAGGGTCAAAGAGTCACAGGCTTAGGCATATGTCCTCAAAGAATGGAAGAAATGGTGTCGGGTCTAGCATTTTCAAATCTTATACTTACATTTCATTAGCTCTGAACAAGGGGGCAATGAGGGAAGGAATGCCTTCTAAGAGGATGAAAAAATAAAAATAAGTCTCTTGATTTTGGGGGTCACCAAAAAGTAACAGTCCCTTAAGTTTTTCTAACTCTTAAGGTAGGTGTCAAACATCTTCAATGGTTGGCAAAGTGAGAGAAGTCCTTGTCCGCAGTATCAGTTGGCCGAATTACATGTCACATTGAAGAGATGGAAGAATAATTTCAAGATCGGCACCTTCCCCAGGTATTGACACCAATATTGGAACACTTTGACAAATGTCCAAGCTAGCAGATGCATTTTAGAGGGACAATTCTCAAGTGGTTCAACACCCCCTCCTCGAAGGTGTTGAAAGGCGACTTGAATCTCAGCCTGAAAAACAAGCATTCATAGAATGGTATAGAGCACCCTTTGAAGGATCTACATATCCTTTTGTCGGTATCGACATGGAAAATAAACCAATTAGAGGACGGTCTCACGTCTTTGTAAGAATTCTATAGTTTCTTTGTTTTGCTGAAGAAGGAAATTCTTCCCAATGACTCTGCCTCCACCCAGTGGTACTTACCAACATTAGTAGGCATGAAGAGACCTTGAAGATCCTTTGGAGCCATGTCTTTCTAATTTTCATGAAAAACATAATGCATGTCACGAATCAGAGAATGGTTCTGAAAGTTAACGTGGTAACCACCTTAATACTAGGTTTCCGACCATTTATAGATCTAAACAAATTAATAAAGAGATGAGTTCCTAGTCCATCCTCTCGGGCCTCAACAAGATCAAGAGCAGAAGGGTTAATATTAGTACCACTAATGACAGAACCAGCATGACCATTTGTATTTCCACTAGGATATGAACTCAAGGATTCGCTGTCATCTTTGATAGAACCCCCACCACAGTCAAAATTGTCACTTAAAACAATGAGGTTGGCAATGTGTCGATTAACTATTAAATGTGCGATGTTTGACATTTTTGGGTTTATTATTTTAGTGTTAGATGAAGCATCACTCACATCACAAGAAATTTATAAAACATTTGTAAGGTTGTCTCCTATATTGACCATAACTTAAATAAGGAAGGTAAAAATAACAAGTAGTACACAAGGAGAGAAATGATATCTAAAAAAGCTAAATCTTGAGGAAACGATTATAGCAAAGAACAGTTCTAAGGGGGTGGTGAGTCAAGAATACGCAGGACTTAGAGCTGAAAATAAAGATAGATAGAACAAGAACCACTCGAGCTCAATGAAAAAAAATCTGGATTCTTAGAAGAAGAAAAAGCTTGCAATTTGCACAATGAGTGGAAATGTGGATAGAAAATTGAAGTAACCTTTATATATTGGTGCGAAACAGGTAAGTTAACGGTCCCAAGTAAAATAAAATGGACAGATGAAAAACAACGGTTGGATGTGCCTTGATATTGTAACGATACTCGAGTACACTTGAGCATCCTTGAGGGAAGTGTCACGCCTTAATTTAAGATACTAGAGCCACGTGTAAGAATGATTGTGAGACGTTTCAATGATAAGACTCTCATTCAATACGTTTCTTCTCAAGGCCACTCAAGTCGGCTCCCAAGTAATTTCCGCTTCTCTAACCGATAAACCCGACACAATAAGTCAAACTCGGTTTTCTTAAAGACTTTCCATGACCGTGTCACGACAAGCCTTTGGGGCAACTATTTTTGACATACCACTTACTCAAAAGGAGAAGCTCAATCATCAGTCCTGACTACTCCACTAAATCGTTGAAGGTTCAGTATAAATCTCTCTCTTTTCCTCTCCCTCCCTTCTTATTCTCTTATTGATTTAAGTGTTAATTTCCTATGGGAACAATAATTATACTTATGATAACATGGTTAGGTATACTGAATGAGTATATGTGATATCATTAAGATTGATAATTAGATTAGCCACAAATGCATGAATGCACAGATCCAGTATTGGTGGACAAAAATCCAAAAAAAGCATCCAACAGATTTGTGTTTCCTTATTATCATGAAACAAGAGATCCCCAATGTGGCACATTATATTCTTTAATAGCTAACAGATTTGCAAAAGATTGATGGGTTTATTTTGTTTCATTCATTTTGGATAGTTACAAATTGAACTCCAAAATAAGTATCAAGCATATGGTTGGAGGTTAGCAGGACTGATTCACATGGTGAATATATGATAAGATAACTGGCAATTTTGGAAGAGCCATGATAATATTCTTTTTTACATCATCTTCATGCCTATTTGAGAATATATTTTGAAGATTCGCTTACAAATTTTTGTTTGCAACTGATGCAAACAAATATAGTTAACGAAAAGAAATTGAGCTTTGCACTTGATCTTAGTTTTTGATATATATTTTAGTTAAAATTGAACTCTGTTTAAGATTTAAATATTAACAAAAGAAATATATTGTAATTAAAATATTAAAATAAATTTATATATTGTACATTATTGAGTATATGTTTTAAAAATTATTTTATAAATCAATTTTAAAAAAATAACTTTGAAAAAAAATAACAAGTTTGATAATTTTACTTAAAAATTTGTTTTACAGACAAAAAAATGAAAAAAAAAATTCATCGATTTATTTTTGAAATATATTTTAATTTTTTTAAAAAATTGTTTTAAAGTATTTATTTTTTTATATTTTCATTTTAATATATTTTAATTAAATTTAGATATAGATTAAAAATACTTAAATATAGTATTTATTATATTAAATTTAATTTTGAAATTCATCATATATTTTAATTATTTTTGAATCAATAGGGGTTAATAATATAATACTCATATTTCCATCTAATATGCTCTATTTTATATTAATTACTTTATATTTACATTAAAATACGAATATTATCGAATCCAACATTGTTATTATTAAAAATATCAAACAAATATGAGTTTGATTCTCATTGTACATCTATTAAGTATATGAACTTTTCACTATTTTAGAAATATTTTGTGGACACAATTTTTTAACATGTGACGTGTATGATTTACAAGTTGAATTTTATAGCTATTGTTTTTTTTTCTCAATTTTATTTATAACTAACTCTTTGTGTATTTTATAAAATGTTGGATATTATATTACTTTTTTTAATTTAAATAACACTCCTCTTACTAGTTTTAGTTTTAAATTATAAATACTTTTTTCTTCTAAAAAATGTTCAATTGAATAACGCATAAATTAGATGCAACTAACAAAAAAGAATAAAAATATATTTTTTAATTTTTCTTTACCAAAATAAATAAATAATCTAAGGGTAATTAAATATATAAAAAATGTATTAAAATACTATTTATAGATTTATTTATGATTTTGACACATTTGTTTTTATAAAAAAAATAATTCATATACTTATTATATATATTTTAAAGTTGTAAATATTACAAATTTATTATTATGAAAAATGTATTATTTTTTCCTTGTTGTTTCTTCAAATTTTTCAAAACCTCTAAAATCTTTTTTAGTTTTTTAGTTTTCAAAACTCATAAATAAAATATAATTTTTAAAAATAATTTTATAAAATTAAATTATTAAACAAGTTTTATTATTTTCATGTTAAATAAATTAAATAATTTTTTTTACAAAAGCAAATCAAACAAGCCCCCCTTCCCCTTAATCTTGTATTGTTATTTTTATTCTTTCTTTTAGTTATTTTATGTTTTGATATTAATTATTTTTTTTAAAAAAAAATAGCTTATTACCTTCTTGCCATTTAAAAAAGGTAGTCTCACTCAATTGTATTATTATGATATTGAATTTTAATATAATTAAAGAAAATTTAGTTTTTATCTTCTAAACCTCTCTATTTTTTGTTTTAAATTTTGTTCCATGTTTTTAAATGAATCATCTCATATTCATTAGTTTTTACATGGTATTAGATGCGAGTATTAATCATTGCCTCCAATTTCTTTTCTCTATCAATCTTTAGGTTAGATTTGAATCGATGGAATAAAGAGTGAAATCTAATGGAATGGAACGGAACGGAAAAGATCAGGATGATGAGATATTGCATTTCATTGTCTTAGTATTTTTGTTAATTTGATGGAATGAAACATAACTAATTAGTTTAGTCTGTTGTATACACTCTAAATTCGACGGAATGAAAATTGAATAATTTTATGGAATATGATGGAATGAATTTCATCATGTTTTATTTTGCTCCATCCATTATTTGAAAATTCAAACAATGGAATTTGATTACTTACCACTACACCGTATTTCATTCTATCACATATCATCAATCCAAACATACTCTTAGGGTTCATATTCCCAAAATATTATCTCATTTTTTAAGGTTCGTGTTGCTTTTTCTATAACCTTTTCTTCTTTTCCTTCTTCTCTATCATGAACGACCACAAAGATACATCCATCACCGAACCACGAGAAATCTCTACTTCGATCGATATCATCAATGTAAGAAACTCCACACACAAAATTACAAATAAGACATGTTTGATCCTTTCTTTGTGCACCCTAGTGATAACCTTGTTCTTGCCCTCACCATTCCCCCTTTATCAAATGATAATTATCATTCTTTATTTCAATCAATGTTAGTTGCTCTCTCATCGAAGAACAAATTATGGTTCATCTATGGAATCTTAATTTTCCTAAATTCTCATGGTCACAAAATCCTCGTATGTATGACTTCTATAGACTTAGATATTTCCCAAATCTTGATGTGGATGGACATGGTATATGATGTTTAGTAGGATCTCAATGATCGTTACCATTTATGTGTTTTTTCTTCATATTTTAGATCTTCAAGAAGAAACTTACAATCTTTGTCAAGGTGATTGTAACATCACTATTATACTCGATTGAAGAAACTTTGTCAAACAAATTAATAATATTTTCAGTTTATTGGTGTGTACTTGTTCTTCTAAGTTCACTTGCGGTCTTCTTCCCACCAAGAAATATCATGAATGAGATTATGTAATTTATTTCTTAAAGGGACAAAATGAAAATATGTACTTGTGAGATCCCAAATAATACTTATAGATTCTCTCTCCATCATAAGAAAAACCTTATATATGCTCATTCAACAAGAGCCCTAACACTGGACCAACTAAAGACTTGAAGCTCTTTGCAAATTTCATCGATCAGGGTAGAGGTACCTCAAAATATAGAGGTTCTTACCCTAATGTTAGTCCATTACTACTGAAAACACCTATCATAACTATCATACCCCAAATTTTTCCCTACCTATTTTTATTTTATCTGGCTTATGGTCTCCAATTCATCTGCATGGTCCTCTTAACATTAATTTTAGAAATCATTCATTTGCATAAGATTTTTTTTTGTCTTTTTTCAGCAATCATTGTTTTCTCAAGTTTCCTGTATCCCCACAAGACAACCTATGAGGGTATTGTTTTTAAACTTGTTTAGCTTTCCTGCCTCACTCTTAACCTGTTTTAAACATAGGAAAAATATTAATGTTCATGGTTGTATCCATAAAATTATCAGAAAATACAAATGGTACTAACCATGAACTCCTCAGAACTACGAGACTTCACAAACTTTTTCCAAACCTTCTTGTCAAGATAAGGATATTTCACTCACGGGCACTCATTATTAGGCTTAGGCTTCGCAATGTAATCACTTGTGAGTCGTGACTTAAAACTTCTCCAAGTCGTACCAGCATAAGTGATCCATTTTTTTTCAACTTCAAATCATCACTAAACTCAAACGTCAACTACACATTTACGTCAATAAGTATGTATTAATGTTTATATAAAGTAATATGGAATCAATGAAATAAAAATTAATACCTAAATGTATGTCCATATGTTATTTTTCTCCTCATTTGTTACATATTTTCAATCATCTAACAATATGCTGACTTTGCCACGCCCAAGCAACGCAACATAACTCTTCAAAAGTGAATAATAAGGACCGTCAAGAATAGTATAAACGAAACTAAACTCAATCGAAAGTATGACACCCGACTAGCAAACTTTTGTTATTGTAGGCCTCATTGTGGCACCGCTTTGCTAATTTTTATGTTCTCCTACTACAGATTGAGAATCATTTCTCATGGTTTCATTTGTATATGTAGCTCTGTCGCTACTAGATGAAGAATATGTCATATATCAAGACATAAAACAATCAACATCAAGACACAAACATCATCATCAACACAATGTCATCATCAACAACAGTGGCATCATCAACACAATGGCATCAACAACAACAGTAGCATCATCAACACAATGGCATCAACAATAATAAATACATAAGCAACAATATGGCATCATCAACAACAATGGTATCAGCAACAATAATAAATAATGGCATCAACAACAACAAATGCATAAGCATAAGAGGAATCATCAACTTAATGACATTGAAAACAACAAATATATAAACAACAATGGAAAATGACGGTACTGTAGATGCATGGGAAAAGCTTTCGTACCGGAAATGTGATGAATAAGTAAAAAAAATGTTGTCAAAATCTTTGAGTTCCTCCTCAACAGCTAAACCAAAGGCTAGTCAAGAACGAAGAACACGGTGTCGGCTCCTTCCTCGACGGTACGAAAGCACAGACGTTGGTTGAAAATGTTGTTGTTTATTTAGGTTTGAAGATGGTGTTGTACTTTTTGTTAGGGCTGAAACTGATTTTGTTTCGTTAAGGTTTAAAATGGTGTTGTTCAATTAGGGTTGAAAATCGCGTTGTTTTGTCAGGGGTTATTTCTTGATGGAAATGAAAATATGTGTCATACCCTAAAATTTGTCCTCCCCTTTTCTTTTTTTATCTAAATTGTGGTCTTTAATTCATCTGCATTCTCATAGTAATTTAGGTTATTTCTTTCATTCCATTTTTTAAAACAAATATCATTGATTCAAAGGTTTTTTCTTATTTAAGATACAAGGCACTGAGTTAAGGTTTGCAAGCTTATGTTCATTATGCTTCATCTTGACATTGTGGATTATGGGCACAACGAGCTTATGGGTGACCTTTGTTCTTGATTTAAGTTTTTGAGAAACCTTAATATTGGTCTAGACAGTTTAGATCATGTTGACTACATCATGACATTGGGATTTAGAGATCACTTTTCAAGTTTGACTTTGATCAACAAAATTCAACCATGGAAGAATGACTTTTTTGTTGACCAATTTCTTGTGAGGTCTTACTTTGTGATTATCATTGGCTTTGGTTCTATTTGATTCAAGTATGGTAATTCATTCAATAAGTCAAATGCAATTCAAATTCAAGTCAAAGATTCAAGTTAAATTTAAGTTCAAAGTTCAAATTTTGAAATTTGGAGGAAAATACACATGGCTTGGAAAACAAGTTACATTACAATCAAAAAACTTCATTACAAACATCCATTTCATTACAAAAGGCCAATTAGAAGATTTCATACACACACAAAAACCTATATTTGATATAGAGTTGACTTTTTGGTCAAACAGTTGACCAAAGTCAAACTGATCCTAAACCCTAATAAACTCTTTGGCCTTCATCATCCTTGATCCTTCATATATGCCTCTAAGTGCTTCAATGACTTCAATATTCTTCATTTCCATAATTTCAACTTTGAACATGCCATGCCTACCTTGATCATGCCATACCAACACACCATGCCTTGCCAACAACCATGCCAAGCCATCCCATATGCACATCAGTCCTACAACAATGACACAAACAGGATGCACAATCAGTACACATACAATGCAACCTAAGCTCAACATTTTAAATCAATAAATTTCCATTTTCCAACTATCATCATCATAAACTAGTTAACTTTTTTTTCTAATATGATAATAACTATAGCAAAATCACAGTACAAACATCAACAGACAGTCAAAACTTTTTTTTTAAGAACTCAACATAATTAACAATTCAAATTAACCAAGTTCAACCCAATCAACACAACTTCTAATTGTGAGTTTCAATCCTGATAGTTAGCCAAGTTATCCACTGCACCTTTAACTCCAACTATAACCATAAACCACTCAAATATTAACTTCAAACTCCACCTGAATTCTATACAAATTTCAATCATCTAACTACCATAATTAACATGACTAACACATTCTCCTAATTGTCTTGACTACTAATCTAACTCTCCTAACATGATTAATTACGTAACAGTTTATTAACATAATCATAATGCTAACAGTTCAACATAACCAATTAACTACCAACATTTTACTAGCATTCCATCACCAACCTACTAACCAATTCACTTCAACTAATATTAGCTAACATTTTTGCTTAAACACTTCTATAATAGTCTAGTTAACCCAAGATAACTTTATGTTGAACCAATTTTCCACTAATACACTAGCATTGCATAGCAATCCATTTATAAAGCATTAGCATCCACTAATAGTTCATTTAAAATCCTAACAAGCTCAACTGTAACTCCTTACACTGTCAAGCTTCCATTAACTAACATAACAATTTACCAACTAATATCAACATTACTAAGTCTAACAGTTAATAGTTCAATAACAACCCAAGCAAATTCACCAATACACCTACTATCACCTAATTGTTTTTTTTTCTAACAGTTCTGTTTAAGTATTTTCCTCTTCAATCAACCTTTCTAACTAACTATCAGATTCTCATTCAAACAATTCAATTAATAAAACCATCCTAACTGATTTCTAACACTTAACTAACTATCTTGGCTCATTCTAACATCAATTTTGTTAACTCAGTGAATTCTAACTTAACTAACAGCTTTCTAACTCTAACTGATCTTTAACTATAACATTTAACTTTTAACTGATTCAGAATAACATAACTAATGTTTTAATCACTAACTAACCCACAAATTCTCCACTAACTGAAATTCAAACCAATAACTAACCCTTAACAACTCTTAACAGAAATTCACAGTGTTGGAAAACCTCCAACTAACTTCTTCATGGCATCTAACTCTGCCCTGATGTCCCTGACATCCCTGACCTAACTACCCTATTCAGTTATGTAACTCAACTTATATATATTCATCATCTCAAGCAACCTCAAAGGGGAGTCGAATCATTTTTTCATCATCTGTAATCAGTTTTCACTCTTCATCTATCTCTCACAAAATTTTCTCCCACTCTCCCAAACTCCCATCACATGCAATCATCACTCTCTCTGCTACTCTTTGGTCACACGCACATCAAGAGCAAGAACATCAAGCAACAACACATTCTACAGATCCTACAGGCTAAAGAAGTGAGGAGGAAGAAGAAAGAATCAAAGGGAAGAATGAGGGAATTTTGAAGCTTACCTGAAGGGTCTTCATCTTCGCATATTTACTCTGAATTCAACACTCACTGAGGAACTCCTCCTCATCATAGGTAGGGTCGTCACTTCTTTTCTCCTTACCTAAGTTACCAATATCTAGTGGTTGGCTTAAGGAATAAAAGCCCTAATATGAGATGATGAGATGAAGAGAACGATGTTCATACTGTGAGGTTTGAGCCTCCGCCGCCGTCGGTGGCGAATTTTGGCGCATCGGAGATGTCATTCTCAGACCATGTAATTTTAGGAGAGAAAATATTTTAAGAATGTGTTGAACCCTATCCTCCTCAATTGGCCTTACTTCAGCGCGTGGGCCTAAGGCTTTTGGCCTATGAAAACACATTATGCACCCTACACCTTCAGCAATGCACCCTATTTGAACCATGTTGTTTTTATTTGGTCCTATGTCCAAGCCCAAGCATATTTCTCTTCGTATACGCCTTCTTATGTGTTGCACCTCCCTGGTTTTCCATATTGTTTTTTTAATCTTTTCCATATTTTTATTATTTTTCTCTAATTGTTTAATCCATTTTAATTCCATTTCAAGATGTTTGTTAATGCATTTTTTATATGAAAAATACTTAGAGATAACATGTGTTTTTAGGTTTTATTTTCTTATTTTCATTTAACTCATGTTTTAATGAAAATAATCAAATTAGTGAGTTGTTAGAGATTAATCAGGATTAACCTTCTAATTGGATTTTGATCATTAGATGCATTGTTAGAATTTTAATCTAATATTTAGGATCAGCTTTGTAGTTAGTTTCTAATCAATGAATATGTCATGCTCCCTTAGATTCTATGCTCTTTTAGAATTAGGATCATGATTTTGAATTTCTTTACACTTTAGGTTTAGAAATCCTTATGCCTGATTTTCAACTAATTTCTCCTTAATTGATTAAGTTGATCAAAGTCTTCTTTGATCAACTAAATCCTTTGACATGTGCATATTTGTCGCTATGCGAAAATTTACCAGTCTGACACAGAGTCGCCACCGTTTTTATTTATTCCAAGAAAAAGAGGAAAGGAAAAATAATCGATAAAACCCTCTAAAGAAATAAGAAAATATTGGTCTCGCAACCAAATAATGATTCGGAAGTCGGTTATGCGAGGGGAAGGTATTAGCACCCCTCACATTCATCGTACTCGATGGGAACCATCTAAGTTGTCTATATGTATGGGTGTTTATTTATCTTAATGCTTACTTACTATCGGAAAAAGGGGAAAATGAATGGTTTTTTATTATTGTGCTCGCCAAGGATTGTGGTCTTTGTGCATATGTATCATCATCGAGGGATGAAAAATCATAGCTCTGTAGTTCGGAGTAGAAAATGATTGTTTGTTGGTTGTTTTTACCTTGAAAAAGGATTTTCAGAGTGATGCCCTAAGGCGTAAAAATAAGGTTTGATGAGTTGATGTTTGTTTTATGTTTTTTTGAAAAGATATCGTTCTTGATTAGAATTGCAATAAAGACTATGGACAGAGGTGAATGTTTCAGACAAACAAGATAAGCGTCTTGTGTCCAAAATATTCAGAGTAAGGGTAGGAAAGCTCATTTCTTACTCATTCTATACCACTTAAGGCTCGTGGCATACAATTCTAATCGTATTTTTATTGTATTTTTGAATTTGATTGAGAAAATGTCGTTGAAGTTAGATCAAGGGTTTATTACTTATGATTTTGAAATGGTGAGAAACATGGATTTTTACAAAAGGACAATGCGAGAAATAAAAGGTCTCATTGTAAGGTAGTTCAAAAGAAATCCTAAAATAAAACTAATAAAAGAGATAAGGGTATGGGGGTTAGTTATGCAAAGGGAGAGTATTATCACCCTAAACATCCATGGCATTCCAAGGGAACCTCTTTGAACATATGTACATTTTGGTTTGAAAAGGGTGTTGTTTGCAAAAGTTGGAGGATGGGAAAAGAAGTATATTTTTCTTATTTTTGTGTTTGCCAAGACTTTTGAAGTCTCATGCCTATGTACCAATAAAGTACAATGGAGGATCAAAACCTCGTAGTTTGTGATAAAAATAACAAAGGTGTTTGTGTCGATTCATTTTTAATGGAAAGACATTTTCTCATTTTAAGGAGAACACTTAACTAGTCACCACAAATATGAGAACTTTGCATCATCATGAGAAGGATTTCAACTTTGATAAGGATCAACAAGTATGCCACTAACTCTCTTAGATGGAAAAGAATTATCATTAATACTATAGAGATAGGAGAATTATATCTCAACTATGGAAATGACTTATGTCTAATGCCTTGAGAAAAGTTTTAAAAGGAAAAATGCACAAAGGGCACAAAATGATTTGACTGAGTTATGCATTTTTTTAAGTCTTTTGAAATTGGTCTCAATATGCTTAAGATGAATTAGCACTTATTAAGAAAAAAAAAGTTTGAAAATCACTTGACATAAGTAAAGGTTTATTGATAAAGTGGTTCAACTTAAAAACAAGAAGGATTTTGAAAAAGAGAGAGAAGATTTTGAAAATTAAAGAAGGGGAGGAGAAGAAAAGATTATCCTAAAGCATAAAGTAAAAGCTAAGGAGGAAAGATCTAACCAAGAAATGGCAAGCTTTGTGACATAAGTCAAGCAAGAATTCCCTCCTTTGGATTAAGCCTCAAGCAAGCCAAAATAAGCAAATAATAATTCATGTATCATATGAAACCAGAGTAACTCAACCAAGTCTCCGAAAGAAAGTCCAAAATCAAAGGTTCCAGTTGAACTCTAGGGTCTCAAAATCACAAGTCCCAAAGCAAATGTCAAGATTATAATTCTAAGTCTATAACTCCACAATGATTTCATGGATAGTAACCACAAGTCCATGAATCGGGATAACCAAGTTTCCTTTTTTTAGGTTTTTTCTTTATAAATGTCTTTTTTACAATGGTGTAAAAGAAAAGTCCAAATGGACAAAGAACAAATGACATAATCACAAATAATATGATATGGTATGCTAACATAAAGTATAAAGTAAAGGGCATAAAGATAAAAGCATAAAGTAAATGACATTTGAAGTAAAAGTTAATACACAAAAATGTTATTAAAGGATGTTAGTAATCAAAGATGAAAGATGGTTTGGTCATTTTTTGGAGAAAAGTTTTAAAAGGAAAAATGCACAAAGGGCACAAAATGATTTGACTGAGTTATGCATTTTTTTAAGTCTTTTGAAATTGGTCTCAATATGCTTAAGATGAATTAGCACTTATTAAGAAAAAAAAAGTTTGAAAATCACTTGACATAAGTAAAGGTTTATTGATAAAGTGGTTCAACTTAAAAACAAGAAGGATTTTGAAAAAGAGAGAGAAGATTTTGAAAATTAAAGAAGGGGAGGAGAAGAAAAGATTATCCTAAAGCATAAAGTAAAAGCTAAGGAGGAAAGATCTAACCAAGAAATGGCAAGCTTTGTGACATAAGTCAAGCAAGAATTTCCTCCTTTGGATTAAGTCTCAAGCAAGCCAAAATAAGCAAATAATAATTCATGTATCATATGAAACCAGAGTAACTCAACCAAGTCTCCGAAAGAAAGTCCAAAATCAAAGGTTCCAGTTGAACTCTAGGGTCTCAAAATCACAAGTCCCAAAGCAAATGTCAAGATTATAATTCTAAGTCTATAACTCCACAATGATTTCATGGATAGTAACCACAAGTCCATGAATCGGGATAACCAAGTTTCCTTTTTTTAGGTTTTTTCTTTATAAATGTCTTTTTTACAATGGTGTAAAAGAAAAGTCCAAATGGACAAAGAACAAATGACATAATCACAAATAATATGATATGGTATGCTAACATAAAGTATAAAGTAAAGGGCATAAAGATAAAAGCATAAAGTAAATGACATTTGAAGTAAAAGTTAATACACAAAAATGTTATTAAAGGATGTTAGTAATCAAAGATGAAAGATGGTTTGGTCATTTTTTGGAGAATATTCAATTATCCACTCACAAGCATGAAAATATGAACATATACGTCATTTATGAGAAGGGTTCCAACTTGGATAAAATCCACAAGTATGCCACTAACTCTCACAAATGGAAAAGAAACAACATTTTCACACAATATCATGAGGAATAAGAGACTTACAATCTCACTTATAAAAAGGCCTTCGCTTTTGGGACAAATTTAGTGTTTGTTAAGCAATCGTAATTGGACTTATGTAGAAGTCACAACTATCTGAGGTCGATCAATAATAATATTTGTGTTAATACATGCTAGAGAAATGATATGTAAACCATTCTCCTAAAGTCATGCCACACAAAAAAAGAAAGAAAGGGGATGATCAAGCACACAGGCTAGGAGGGTGGTCCATTACTTCAATTCATACTTCATGACACTTAGGAAAAACTTATACATCAATCCAAAGTACCTTAAATGATCCATGATCAATTAGGAGGTAGATTTGAAATGATGAAAGTTCATCGAGTACCAATCCATACATCATGAACAAGATGGACACAAGCCATCCAATTGATCAAAAGGAAAAGAATGAGATGAAGAAGAAATAATCAAGAGAGGTCACACCCAAATTGGGCCAAAGTTTGATCAATTCATCATCAAAATCAATCATCCATTTTGGTGGATTAGAGTTTTCCCCCATCAACACCCAAGATCCGTTGAGTTTGATGAGACTTGAAGTCCAAACCATCATGATCCAAGGCCAACAAAAGTTCACAAGGGTTCACAAATAAAAATGCACTTAAATGAAATAAAAATGCACCAAAAGTATTTTTTAAATGAATTTTAAAATAGAAATAAAATGTAAAATCCATAAAGTCCTTCAAAACACCAAATAAATGACTAAGAAGTATATCATAATATTTTCAGAATTTTAAAATACAGAAAAGTATATAAAGAAGAAAAGAGAAAATTCATGAAAAATACTGTGAAATAAAATATGGAAAAATAAAAATCAGATGAAGAAAAATAAAAGAGAATTTTAGAAATTACTTTGGGGTTGTTTGGATAAAAACGGAATTACTATGAATTTTAAAAGAAAAGAGCAATTAAAAATAATAAAAGAAAAAACACGGAGCGTTGGATCACGCCTCATTAATTGACGTGGTAGATTCAACACTCCATATGTTAGAGAACACGATGGAACACGCCGGAAGCCAAACACAGGATCCAGTTTAAATCCAACCAATCAGAATATTCTGTTTCTCCAACGTGTCTGACCAAACTCATACAACCTGAGAAAACTCTGGCCGTCTTCTCCGGTGAGCTCTCATCGGAACTTCATTGTTTGGCAAATTCATAACACGAGACCACCACCATTGTGATCCTCTTTTCATCCTGAATTCAACCCCGTGCTCCAAAATCCTTTATATAAAATGAGCAAAGGGAATTTCTTAGAAGTTTTAGAAACAAGCTAGCCACGAAAAATAAAATTAAATGATGAACACGATCAATCAACACCATATAAGTTAGGGGAAAGCATCATAGAGTGAAGGACTACATTGTGGTAACTTGTTTGAGTTCAAATGATGCTCAAAACTACCGTATCCAAATGGTGATCAGAAGTTGATGAAGCTTGATCTGGTTAGAGCACTTCAGAATGTCTCAGAGCTTGGGAATTATTGCAAACGTTTCAAAGGATGCCGAAGGAGCTAATGGACTCAAGAAATTGGATTGAAACAAGTTGAAACTTAAAACACGATAGTTGAATTTTCTGGAAAAGTTTCAAGTTGCAGTAGGGATTTCTTGGCTCTCCAAAGCTTGGAAATGAATGCAATAGTTCCCTCTATTTATAGGGAATCTGATTGGATCTAAATACGTGTGAAATGATGCAGAATTTGTGCAAAACGAATTTGTTCCGAATGTGAGAAAAGTGTGATTTTAAACTCCTCAAAACTCAGCGAAATGATGTGTTTTAAGGGTCAATTAACTTTTGGAAACTTGGTTAAACATGTTTAGGTCTAAAACACGTGTTAATTTGGCTTGGAATTGAGATTAGTGAAGTTCAAAACTCGGACAATGGCAATTTCTTCAATTACAAGTCACCATGTTTAACCCAATGGGGCACCCTACCTAGGAGGCTTTTTGATCCCATTCTTTTTGCAATGTGTTAACATCATGGAAAAGATTAAAATGTGCCAAGAAGGGTTACATTTGGATTCTTAAGCATAAATTTATGTCATGTTGAAGTTTTCATGAAAAACTAATCATATAACTCAGAAAAATTTGAGTGTTTCATGGCTGGAAATGACCTGTAATGTTTCAATGAATCCCATGGCCTTCCAAGCATATGACCTTGGTCCTTGAAGCAAACTTGTAGAGGGAATCACAAATGACATTGTGTAAAAAGAATCAGATTTATATGTTGAAAATTTAAGAAGTTATTAATCTTGAAAGTTGAGGACAAGTCACTTGAAAAATAGGTCAAATTTCACTAAGTCCACAAATGACCTATAATGTCTCCAAACTTTTGATGATCCTCCAAGCATAATTGGCTCTTGTCATGTAAGTAGAAGTTGTATAGGATGTTGAGAAGAGCCATATGCAAAAAGGAGCATTCAAAAATGTTGATAATTGAAGGAGTTATGATCCTTGGAACTTTGACTTCAAATGGTTGACTTTTGGTCAAACCTCTTGGAACAAATTTGTGTACTTGGACTTTTCTTGCATTTCAAAGCACATGGGTGATTATATTAACTCAACATAATATTTCCTTGATTTCCTCTTGATTAAATTTCTCAAAGCTTGAAGTTGCTTATTGAAGAAGGCATGGAAATAAACACATGAACCTTTGACTTTCCTTGAGAAGTAAGCCACAAAACTTTGAGATGCTCTTGAATGAAGAGAACTACATTGCAAAATAAACTTAAGGAAAATAAAAAATATTTTTTCTATTTTGATTAGTGGTTAGATAACTAATTAATCATGTAAACACAAAGGTAAAATACCAACAAAGAGGTGCTTGGTGATCCCTGTAAAAGCAAAGCCCAGGGATGAGAGGGAGAGGGACCAAGAAGTGACCTTGTTTGTGTGTAAATGATGAAAATGATATGTTGGATCTTAGGTTAAAAACTAGGGTGTGACAGATGCCCATATTTAAGTATTTTCAATTTGGAGAGACTTAAATATTAAAGACCCAATTTTTGGCACTAAGATACCGCAAGATGCTTATGATATGATATGAATGTAAACCAAGATCTATGTGGGGGGGAAATAGTTTCCATAAGGAGATTAGGATGGGGACAAATAAAGTTTCGCATGGGAAAAGAAAAGACTCTAGAATAACCAATGCATAGTTAGAAAATGAACGAACTAAAGATCCAACGGGGAAGACTTATCGAAGCAAGTCCTCGTCGGGGAAAAGAATTTATCAAAAAGGGAAAACCCCGACTCCAACAGGAGAGGAATATTACCTAACTATCAGTCAAGTGATAGCTTAACAAAGATAATAAGTCAAAATGAAATGATTATCAACTACCAAACAAGTGGTAACTTAACAATGGTAATAAGTCGAAATGGAATGATTACCAACTACCAGCCAAGTGGTAACTTAACAAATGTAACTAATCAGAGGTAAAAAGAACTATTACCTACTATTAGTTGAGTGATAGCTTAACAAAGGTAATAAGCCGAAACAAAATGATTACCAACTACCGGTCAGGTGGTAACTTAACAAAGGTAACCAACCAAAGGTAAGAGAAACTATTACTGAAGGAGAATTGCCATCCAAGGCGCAGCGGAATTTAAAAAATTTCTCCATTTAGTGATCCTTACGAATGGGCATGATCAGTGATAGAATCGTTACCTCTTGTGGCGATCACGAATGTTGAACGATGACAACGTCTCTACTCAATCCACACGAACGGGTTCCTTCAATCTCAGTGCTAGCTGGTACGAATGAAGGCTTTGAGTGAGAGAGAGAGAGAGGGAAACGAAATTCCAAGTCTTCACTTGAGTGTTAGTCTGAGTGACAATGCTTCTACCCAAGGGTTCTATTTATAGAACCACTTGTGTGGGCTTCAAGCTAAAAAGCCCACTTAAGTGTATTTTGGCCCATATCTCATAATATGCCAAAATCACTTAAGTATTTGGTACCTTACCATATTTCGTCTTCCACTTAAGTGCACCGTACCTTACGGTGTTCCTTAGTTACACTATTTCTCATCAATCAGTCCTTTGTGTGTGACCCTGTAGGTTTTCGCGACGTTGGCAATTATATTAAATCACGCATTTAATATAATAAACAGTGAGCGGTATCTAGCAACACATCACTGCTACCCAAGACACGAAAATGTCATGTGATCTGACAAAACCTCCTGTGATAATAATTATGTGTATAATTACCTTTTTGCCCTTATGTCTATATTGAACACAAGGTATAGACCGTGTCATCCTTGTCAAGTTCAATATTGGGCCCATAGACATTTATCCTGTTACGCATGATGGGCAAATTCCATCTAGGTCACTCATGTCCCTCAGCATGCTTTGTGGAGTACCCATCAACTGTCTTTATGGTCATCCAGTTACGGACAACGTTGGATCAGCAACAAAGCACTCGACTCTACATCTAGGGTCCATAGTGGTTTCAGGTCGAAGAGTGGTATACACTATTATCACCATGAGAATAACTTATGACACTTTGCATAACTTTCTATATAGTATTCTCATAGGGGGTCAATCCGATATAAATATTACTCTTAATATTCATACCTATGTTTAAGACTTGATAACTCTTTATCCATGATCCATGAGATGTGATCATCAGTCTACAAACATAATAGTCTCAATGCTTTAATGTTATCCCACTTCATAATAAAGCTCGACTACGGATACTTTAAGAATATTGTTCTTATGTTTAATGTGGTCTCATGATCAAGTCACACTTGATGCATTAAACGGACTAACTATTCTAGGGACTTTATTAAACAAACGTAATAAAGAAAAAGTCTTTTATTATTAATAAATAATTCGATACAAGTACCAAAAGTATTGGCCTCTAGGGCTTACACCAACAATTATCTACTATCAGTTGAATGATAGCTTAACAATGGTAATAAGCCAAAATGGAATGATTACCAACTACCAGTCAAGTGGTAACTTAACAAAGGTAACCAATCAGAGGTAAGAGGAACTATTACCTACTATCAGTTGAGTGATAGCTTAGCAAAGGTAATAAGATGAAACATAATGATTACCAACTACCAATCAAGTGGTAACTTAACATAGGCAACCAATCAGAGGTAAGACTAACTATTACTTACTATCAGCTGAGTGATATCTTAACAAAGATAATAAGTCGAAACGGAATGATTACCAGCTACCATCCAAGTGGTAACTTAACAAAGGCAACCAATTAGAAGTAAGAGGGACTATTACCTACTGTCAGCTGAGTGATAGCTTAACAAAGGTAATAAGTCTAAATGGAATGATTACCAACTACCAGCCAAGTGGTAACTTAACAAAGGTAACCAAACAAAGGTAAGAGAAATATTACCTACTATCAGACAAATGATAGCTTAACAAAGGTAATAAGCTCAAAATGAAATGATTACCAACTACCATCCAAGTGGTAACTTAACAAAGATAACCAAACAAAGGGGACCAAAGTTCAACCCAGAAATGAACTAAAGAGAAGCGGTCAAAGATGACTCCACCCAATGAGGAAATAAACTCAATTGGAGATTGATTCCATCCAGATAGTGAACTGGGGGGAGAACTAAAACAAAATCTTCCACGAGGATCGGGCTCAATGGGGAATTAGAAAGGATAAATTCTTTCTGCTTAAGGTTGACACTCAATTGGAGATAGGGCTTACACACTTTGCGGGGAGAAAAATACCAGAAAGCGGGGGGAGCATCGAGAAATGCAAAATGTGCAAATAAAACTCATGATGTTATGCACAAGTGTATGATTATGCTGACAAAGCAAGCACAAAGGTGTGAGATTGATAACACAATACAACCAGATACTCGGCTAATCTTAACAAGATGGGTATGCTGACAGAGATTCGTTAGGGATTCTACCATCCCTACAATCTGATGCTAGGGAGACTGCCATACATATAACAAAAGAAAATTCGGTATGGGGAAGTCACTGAATTCCATTCTTCAGGATCTTACCATCCTTGGGATTGCCATTAACATTTCTCTTTTTTATTCACAAGTCGAGGAAAATACATATATTCTTTTGTAATTTTTCAAAAATATGATTGTTTAAGTATATTTTTTTGTTTCAAAAATGATCATAAAAAATAAATGAAATTTCGTAAACTTAAACAAAACAAGAATAGCAAACAAATGCTAAAAGGTTCAATATTTATTGATAGATAGGTAGTCCGCAAATGGCGTGACTCCATGGATCATTACAAAGTTCGAAAATGGTAAATACATGGAAAGGGATACATTGAGATACAATGACCACTATTCTCCCTAACAAATTTGAATTCCACTATGCTCTGGACTTCAGACGAGGATGACAGAAAAGGAACCTGTGATAAGCATTATTGCTTCGAACGATCAAGTCTGGCCTAATGAAATCACTTGCCATAATCCCTAACTTTTTCCCAGATTTCCTTTTCGAGTTCAATCTATTGGGATGATTATTTCCTGCTTATGTCTCTAATTTTTGCCTGGACCGTCCTTTCGGGTTTCCAATCAATCGAGACGCTCATTTTTGCCTAAGCTGCCCTTTCGGGTTTTCAACTTAGCGAGTTGTTCTTTTATTTTTCTAGGCGAAGTATTTCTTGACTGCATCAAAATTCACAGTACGAGGGAGCTCCTCACCGTCCATAGTTGTAAGAATCAATGCACCACTAGAGAAAGCTCTCTTAACAACATATATGCCTTCATAATTAGGAGACCATTTTCCCCTAGAATCAGTGTTGAAAACAAGATCTTCTTGAGCACAAGGTCACATTCTCTAAATACGCGGGGTCGAACCTTCTTGTCAAATGCTTTATTCATTCTCTTTTGATATAACTGGCCATGACACAAGACTGTCATTCTCTTCTCTTCAATCAAATTCAAATGATCATATATGGTCTGACACCATTCAAACTCAGACAAATTGGCTTCCATCGGGACTCGCATTGATGGGATCTCAACCTCTACAAGGAGTAATTTTTCCATGCCATACACAATAGAGAAATGGGTTTCCCCTGTTGAAGTGCATACGTATATACGATACCCATGCAAAGCAAAAGGGAGCATCTCATGCCAATCCTTGTACGTCACAACCATCTTCTGGATAATCTTCTTAATATTCTTATTTGCAGCTTCAACATCCTCATTCATCTTGGCCATGTAAGGAGAATATTTATGATGCTCAATCTTGAAGTCATCACAAATTTCTTTCATCATCTTGTTATTCAAGTTCGACCCATTATCAGTAATGATCTTACTTGGAACATCATATCGCCAAATAATCTGGTTCTTAATAAATTAGACCATAACCTGCTTGGTCATATTAGCATAAGATGCTGCTTCAACCCATTTGGTGAAGTAATCAATAGCTACCAGGATGAAACGATGTCCATTCGAAGCTTTGGGTTCAATCATACCAATTATATTGATCCCCCATATAGAGAAAGGCCATGGAGATGAGATAACATTGAGAAATTCCGGAGGCACATGAATCTTATCAACATAAATCTGACATTTGTGGCACTTCTTCACATATTTACAATAATCATATTCCATTGTCAGCCAATAGTAACCTGCCCTTAACATCTTTTTAGCTATTGCGTGTCCATTGGCATGAGTACCAAAGGATCCTTCATGAACTTCTTGCATTAACATGTATGCTCCGTGTCTATCCACACATCTGAGCAAGACCATGTCAAAGTTTCTCTTGTAAAGCACATCTTCATTCAGAAAGAAATTGCTAGCCAGTCTTCTCAAAGTCTTCTTATCTTTGCTGGATGCCCCAAGCGGGTATTCCTGACTTTGGAGGCAACACTTAATATCATAATACCAAGGCTTATCATTTGTAACTTCTTTTGCTGCAAACACGTGAGCATGTCTATCAAGGTGCATAATCATGATATTGGGCGCTTCATTCCAGCAATTTACTTTATACATAGAAGATAGAGTAGCCAGAGCGTCCGCCATCTGATTCTGTTCACGAGGTATATGATGAAACTCTATTTTATTGAAGAAAGTTGACAACCTCCTTGCATAATCTTTGTAAGGAATTAAACCAGGATGAAGAGTCTCCCATTCTCCTTTAATCTGATTAACCACCAAGGTTGAATCTCCGTACACATCGAGGATTTTAATTCTCAAATCAATGGCTTCTTCAAGACCTATGATACAAGCTTCATATTCTGCCATATTATTCGTGTAATCAAACATCAATCTTGTATTAAAAGGGATGTGAGAACCCTTAGGAGTAATAATGATTACCCCAATTCCATTACCATAAGCATTGACAGCTCCATCAAACATTAAACCCCACCGAGATCCAGGCCCTGACCCTTCTTTAGGAAATGGCTCATCACAATCTTTAGCCTTTAAGTACATAACATCTTTATCAGGGAAGTCAAACCTGATGGATTGATAATCATTAATTGGCTGGTGAGCCAAATGATCTGCGAGAATGCTTCCTTTAATTGATTTATGAGTACGGTACTCAATATCATATTCAGACAATAGCATCTTCCAATGAGTTATCCTTCTAGTCAAAGCAGTTTTTTCAAAGATATACTCGATTGGATCCGTTTTGGATATCAACAAAATGGTATGATTGATCATATACTAGCGTAAATGTTTGGCATCCCATGCTAAACCACAACAAGTCTTCTCAAGCATGGAATATCGATACTCATAGTCTGTAAACTTCTTACTCATATAGTAGATGGCATGCTCATTTATAGCAGTTTCATCTTGTTGTCCAAGCACACATCCCATGGAATCTTTTAACACATTCAAATACATAATCAAAGGTCTTCCTTCCACTGGAGGAGACAAGATAGGAGGTTCAAGCGGATATTCCTTGATGTTGTCAAAATCTTTCAGGCAGTCTTCTGCCCAAACACAACCTTGATCTTTACGGAGAAACTTGAATATTGGCCCACACGTGGCGGTCATGTGAGATATAAATCTGGATATGTAATTCAGACGCTCGAGGAACCCTCTGACTTGTTTTTTTTCTTTGGTGCAAGCATCTCTTGAATATCTTTGACTTTATCAGGATCTACTTTAATACCTTTCTGGCTGACAATGAAACCCAACAAATTTCCTGAACGGACACCAAAAGTACATTTATTAGGATTCAACCGGAGTTTAAACTTTCTCAATCGCTAAAACTGAAGGAGAATTGTGGTCCAAAACGCAGCGGAAATTAAAATTTTCTCCTTTAGAGATCCTTACGAATGGTCATGATCAGTGATAGAATATTTACCTCTTATGACGATTGAAACCTTTGGTGCAGATCTCTTGTGACGATCAAAACCTTTGATGCAGATCCACGAAGCGATCACGAACGTTGAACAATGACAACGTCTCTACTCAGTCCACACGAACAGATTTCTTCAATCTCAATGCTAGCTAGTACGAATGAAGGCTTTGAGTGAGAGAGAGATAGAGAGAGAGAGAGAGAGAAAACGAAAATAATGCAACCGCAAATAAATGCTTCTGCACAAGGGTTCTATTTATAGAACCACCTGTGTGGGCTTCAAGCTAAAAGCCCACTTAAGTGTATTTTGGCCCATATCTTATAATATGCCCAAAATCACTTAAGCCCATGGTACCTTACCATATTTCGTATTCTACTCAAGTACACCGTACCTTACGATGTTCTATAATTCACTTAAGGGCACCGTACCTTACGGTATTCCTTAGTTACTCTATCTCTCATCAATCCGTCCTTTATGTGTGACCCTGTAGGTTTTCGTGACGTTGGCAATTATATTAAATCACGCATTTAACATAATAAACAGTGAGCGGTATCTAGCAACACATCACTGCTATCCAAGACACGAAAATGTCATGTGATCTGACAAAACCTTCTGTGATAATAATTATGTGTATAATTACCCTTTTGCCCTTATGTCTATATTGAGCACAAGGCATAGACCGTGTCATCCTTGTCTAGTTCAATATTGGGCCCATAGACATTTATCCTGTTATGCAGGATGGGCAAATTCCATCTAGATCACTCATGTCTCTCAGCATGCTTCGTGGAGTACCCATCAACTGTCTTTATGGTTATCTAGTTACGGACAACGTTGGATCAGCAATAAAGCACTTGACTCTACATCTAGGGTCCATAGTGGTTTCAGGCCGAAGAGTGGAATACACTATTATCACCATGAGAATAACTTATGACACTTTGCATAACTTTCTATATAGTATTCTCATAGCGGGTCAATCTGGTATAAATATTACTTCTAATATTCATACCTATGTTTAAGACTTGATAACTCTTTATCCATGATCCATGAGATGTGATCATCAGTCTACAAACATAATAGTCTTAATGCTTTAATGTTATCCCACTTCACACTAAAGCTCGACTACGGATACTTTAAGAATAATGTCCTTATGTTTAATGTGTTCTCATGATTAAGTCACACTTAATACATTAAACGGACTATTTATTCCAGGGACTTTATTAATCAACCATAGTAAAGAAAATGCCTTTTATTATTATTAAATAATTCGATACAAGTACCAAAAAGTATTGGCCTCTAGGGCTTACACCAACAAAAACAACTTCAACAAATAATCAACATGATCTTCTTCAGTCTTTGACTTAGCAATCATATCATCAACATATACTTATATTTCTTTGTGCATCATGTCATGGAAAATAGTAGTCATGGCTCTTTGGTACGTTGCACCAGCATTCTTTAAACCAAAAGGAATCACTCTATAGCAGAATGTTCCCCAGGGTGTAAAAAAGCTTTCTTCATTCTCTACTGATATAACTGACCATGACACATGGCAGCCAATCTCTTCTCTTAAATCAAATTCAGCTGGTCATATCTGGTATGTCACCATTCAACTTCTGTCAACTTGACTTCCACCAAAACACGCAATGATGGGATCTTAACCTCTACCGGGAGCACAACTTCCATGTCATAAACAAATGAGAAAGGGGTTGCCCCTGTTGAAGTGCAGATGGATGTATGATACCCGTGCAAAGCAAATGGGAGCATCTCATGCTAATATTTGTAGGTTACCACCATTTTCTAAATGATCTTCTTGATGTTCTTATTCGCAGCTTCAACAACCCCATTCATCTTAGGTCTGTAGGGAGAAGAATTATGATGTGCAATCTTGAAATCTTTGCAAAGAGCTTCCACCATATTATTATTCAAATTCGATTCATTATCAGTAATGATCTTGCTTGACACACCATAACGACATATAATCTGATTCTTGATAAATCTCACAACAACTTGCTTGGTTACATTCGCATACGACAGTCCGATTCCATTGTCAACCAATAATAACCCGCTCTCAACATCTTCTTAGCCATAGCATGTCCATTGGAATGAGTACCAAAGGAACCTTCATGGACTTCAGTCATCAATATGTCTGCTTCGTGTCTATCCACGCATCTGAGCAAAACCATATTTAAGTTTCTCTTGTAAAGCACGTCACCGTTCAGGTAGAAGTTACCGGTTAATCTCCTCAAAGTCTTCTTATCTTTCAAAGATGTCCCAGGCGGGTAAATTTGACTTTGGAGGAAACATTTGATATCAAAATACCACAGTTATATCCTTTCTATTTTTCCGTTCTGAGAGGTTGAGAGTGAGCTAGAAAATGAAGGAGTTTTGTTCCATGAGGAGTTTTGGTTTCTTCTCCCTTCTACAGGTAGTTGGAGCGGATTCTGTCAGTGACGGTGAAGGAGCTCAATGGAGTTGGAGATTGGGTTTTTGACAGTGAAGATTTGAGGCTTTGCAATGAAGAAGATTTGAGTTTTTGGCCATGAATAATAATGAATTTGTTGAAGAAGAAGATTGAAGTGAAGGAGAAGATTGAAGTGAAGAAGAAGATTGGAGTGGAAAGTGCAAAATTGCAGAAAAATCAAGTCTCTCCAAAAGTTGCAGTGAGGTTATTTTTATAGTAGTTTAGATTCTGTTAGAACATTCATCCAAATTCAAGTGAAATTTACAGTTAGAAATTCACTTCAAATGTCACTGAAATTCAATAGTTAGTTCGGAATAAAAACTGTTTTGAAATGCCAATGAAATTCAGTTGGAATTTAGAATTAGTTACAAATGAGAATGTTAGTTGGATTGAAATGAAATGGAAACCGAAACTCATATTGGAAATGAAACTGAAATTAGCTCAATGAAAATCCCTTTTGTTGTTATGCTTGGTTAGTTATGATAGAATTCTGTTATGAAACTCAATCTAAATTCCAAATGAAATTCACCTCACAAATTGGTTGATTAACATGAGTTGGGTTGAAATTCTGTTTTTTTCAATGAACTGTTATGCTCCCTTTTATAATTCTGCTATTGGATGGAGGTTGTTAACTAATTTTTCCCTTGGTTTCAGTTAGGAATTGGTTCTGTTAGAACTTGGTTATAAGAGTTAAGTAAGTTATTTTTATAAAATAATGATGAACCACTAGTAAGTGTCATGTGCCATGGACGTGTCAGGTTTATGAAAGTGTGAACATGTTATGTGTATGTACTGTTAATGTAGCTGCTAGTTGTTCGGTTTTATTGTCAATTGGGAAGAGGAGTAATTGTTCATTGGACTGTGCTGTCAATTGGATGTTCAAATAAATTAGTTGATGGTTAATCTGTTTTGGATTGTTTTGTTCACCTTTGCTGCCTTGACGATGTAACTATCTACTTGTTTCTTTTTGCTTGGAAATGTGATGTTTGATCATGAAATGTGGGTGATGGAAATGCTTGGAATAATTATTGTTGAGTTATTTGAACTTCACCATGCTAGCCAAAACTCACTATCTATTTATGAATCTGAATTAAGTAATGTGTGTATGATTTTATTTTGTATGTTCATTACGCCATGCCAAGGAATGCACGAGCTTGAAAGAAATTTGACCATGGCTTAGTTGGAATATGGATGCTTCATGAGTTGCTTGGACTTGAAGAAAATATGCCATGAATTAGGAGATTAGAAGTCAAAATATGTTATGTTAAGTTGTAATTGTTTCTTTTGGTTTAATCTTTGTAATATTCAATGTAAGGCCATATATTTATGTTTATGGATATTTGACAAGTGCATGGAACTTGAATTTAGAAATTGGAATGATGAATATTATTTAGAAATGCTTGATTTATGGCTTATGATGGAACTAGGTGAATGGAAATGAAAATTGAACATTGAATGGAAAACATGATGAATTGGAATGGGATTGTACTAAATGTTTGGAATTTAAAATAGATTTAATCATTTGAATTGAATGGTTGAAGATTCAAAAATGACTTTGGTTTGTTTCATTGTAAGAACGGTCATGGTTTAGAAAGGTTTATGCACAAGCTTTAAACATGGAAATAGATCATAACCTTTGAAATGGACATGGACTAAAGATGAATGACTTGAGAATGACTCATGGAATGTGGTTGACTTTGGTCAACTGGTTGATCAAAAAGTCAATAGTTGGCCAAAAGTTAACTTGTGCCATAATATGTAATTTCTAATTAAAGTGAATGTTCTAATGAAACAATGCAAAAATGTGGATTCACATGACCATTTTCCAAAACAACCAATTGAAAACAAGTACCATGAATGAATGAAGAAACCTTAATAATTATAAAATGATTGGGCCAAACAAATAAGGAATCCTTGGACCAACTGATTTTAAATAAACCTTGACACACAAAGGGACCAATGGATGAAACCTGGACCAGATGATGACCAAGATAGCCAATGGATAAAGTGACAACATGTAATGGGATGTAAGCATGCCTTAGACCAATCATAACAAACCAAGGACTAGAGTTTAGCTAGGTCAAAGTTCAACAACCAAGGACCTCAACCACAAGCAAAGCATCATTGCTCTAAGCCAATAATGGTTTTCATACCCCTTAAAGCAAGCCATAAGATTCACCAACCCTAAGATCATTGTACTAGGTTTTAATGTGAAATAGACACTAGAGTGCAACCTCGAAGGCCCTGAGCACCTATCAATTAGGGCTTTGATGAACCTTAGAACCAAAAGTCAACCAGACTAGGCACTCAAGTACTAAATTCCTCTGATTAGGGTTGCAAACCAAGCACAAAGCTCCTCATGCAACATCTCAGACCATGGGGCCATAAATAAGGGTTTAGAAGCCAAGTCCAATGCACAAAGGTTAAGCAACAAGGTCCCACATGAGCATAGTCGAGAACTAGGGTTGGGCTGCCCAGATGAAAGTCAAGATGTAGGGTCAGGGAGTTGAGCTCCCAAAGAATCAAACAAATAGGGTGTCAACCCATATGATGAGGAGAACCACAATCTCTAAGTAAGAGCCTGGTTTTGTCAACCATGAACCTTGAATCCATGATACTTGTTAGTAGGTGTTAATCATGAATGAATGATGCACATGAATGGGTCATGAATGAGTCTCAGGTTATAAGTCAGGTGAGAAGCAAAAAGGGAGGGCAAATTTTGGGGTACAACAACAACTAAGCATAAAAACAAGATTCTCTCGAAAAATGTCTAGTTAAGGCTGGTGTGGTGTATAAGGATAATTTCAAGGATGTGAACGCTTGTTGGAACTCTATCGTCCATTAGAATTAAGCCTTTTTCTTCAATAATTTATATAAGGGGAGAGCATGATGTGCAAACTTTGAGATGAATCTGTTTAGAGTTGTAAGCATCTTGTTCAACTTCATTACAACTTTCTTCGATATAAGTGCGCTCATCTGCATCACTGCGTGACACTTGACTGGATTCACTTTTATTCCCTTTTCTATGAAGTAGAAACCAAGGAACTTCCTGAATCTTACCCCAAAGGTGAATTTCTTAAGATTTAACTTCATATTATATTGTTGGAGTCTCTGAAAGACGCATGAGAGATGTTGGTCGTGCAATTCTTCTTCACTTGACATAACAATCATATAATACATAAATACTTTCAACGTTTCACCTATATCTTCTTTAAAAACTTTATTAATCATTCTCTGATATATGGCCTCTACATTCTTTATACCGAATAGCGTGACATTATATTGGTAGTTGGCTTGTTAGGCTATAAAGACAGTTTTTCCTCTGTCTAGCTCATACATCAGAATCTGGTTATAGCAAAAGTACACATCCATGAAAGACTGAAGTTTGTACCCTGCTGAACAGTTGGCTAACTTGTCTATATATGGGAGTGAATAAGAATCTTTAGGGCATGCATTGTTCAAGTCAGTGTAGTCAACACACATTCTCCATTTCCTAACAACTTTTTTGACTAGTACTACATTAGACATCCATTCGGTATACTTGAGCTCAAAGATGAAATTAGTGCCTAGTAATCCTTAGACTGTCTTCTTAGTTACTTGTGCTTCCTCAAGTGTTTGTCTCCGTCACCTCTATGACACATATCAGCCCTCAAGATACACGCTCAACTGGTGGCACACCATGCTAGGGGTCTATCTTAGGCATCTCATAGGGGAGAGATAGTGAAAAGGTTGACATTGGATTTTAAATAGTTCACCAACCCTTCTCTGACTACGCCAGACATATTAACTCATATCTTCATACTTCTCAAAGGGTTACTACCTTGCTAGATGGTCTCGAAATTTCCATTTGTGGCTGGTCTCAGGTTTCTCACTTTGATTTCGATCATGGGTTCTTATTCACTATGCAAGGAACATTCGTCATCACACGCATCGAGGTTGGCTACCTCTGTCTTCAGACTATTTTATTCGATATCTTTCTTCTGGAAGATGAAGGTTGCAATATAATCTTCATGCTCGTTTCTAGTATCCAATGAGCTTTATGAAGGTTTGCTTTAATTTCAACTAGCCTACCCGATTCGTCATGGTACTTCAACTTCAAAAGCATTGGAAATGCGACTGCGTCTAATGTGATTACGAACAAACATTTGAAGATGTCGTTGTATTCACTTTCATATAGGATCACGAAGAAAGAGATGTCCAATGTCATTCTTCCCTTCCCCCTTCTTCCAATGTGAGAGGCATGTAGATTTGCCCGTAGGAATTAGTGGATGAGTCACTAAAAACATGTGGATTTTGATCTTTGCAAGGTTTTAGATCACGTGGTCCAAGTCCAAGTTTAGTGAAGGTTTCTAAATAGACAAGATTACAAGAGTTTTTGTCATCCACCAAAACTCTAAAGATGAATTGATTAGATATGATGGAGGTGATGCTCAATAGAAGATTTACATTACGAATGCCATCTAGTTTTTCTTCGTTTAGAAACCCTAAGATTGATCTTCCACCTCTTCATCCTCTACTAACAAATATGTCTCCTCTCGAAGTTGATGGGAGAGGTTCAATTCGATATGATGGATATTCCCCGTCGGTATCGATAAGGAGTACTAGGATGCAACTTAGTTCAAAAACCTCTAGAACCGCATCCATTTGGTGCAACTGTCGAATATGTGGAGATTCATAATGGAAAGTTTTGGTAATAAAATTTAGTAAGAATCAAATGTCGGTTCCCACATACGACACCACTCTTCCGTTGAGGAACTAAAATTGAGGGAACATGTCCTGATGTTGGTGACAATGCTCGCAGCTCCGATGCAAATGCGAAAGTGAAACTGCAAGGTTAACACTATAACACCCAAGTTAATTTGTGAAATCACTTAGGGTGGAATAAAATTCTGAAAAATAAATCTCATACATGCTTTATCGCAGAAGGAGAATATTTAGACGATGAATATGATTAGGTCTTCATAATCCTTTTTTAAGTCTTAGATCCGTTCCATAACAAGTATTAGTTTAAAAAATAAATAATAAAATTTATATTAAAAACAATTTTAAAATGAATAATATACCATGTTTCAACATAATATTTCTACATTTAAATACTTCACAAGTAGCCTCTTATTCCCTTAAAAAAAATAAAGCCTCTCTTATTATTAATTTTCATCTGATATAGCAGCCGTCTGATTAATCAAACGTTGAGATATATTTTCAGTAGAAACGGCAACAGAGGATATTGCCGCTGAGGATCCGAGACCACCGCTATATCTTTCTCTCTCAAATACATGTTCGGTGTTTGAACTTTGGAGGCCAAATTATGCACAGTGCTCTGCAATTACAGTCTCCGCAACTCAATTTTCACTGTGCATTTCGCTATTTTGCTTAACCTTTGGTCTCAAAAGTGTTCCCAATTCTTTCAAAGGTAAGCAGAATTTCGCAAAATCCCTTTCCCCAATTTAGGGTTTTTGAGAATTTTAATGGATAATAGTTTCTGCGAATGATTGAATAGAATTAGCCCCCTGGTACAACTTGCATTGTTGTTTTGAGTCTTCAATTTTCCCATCTTAATTCGTTTTCATGTCATGGGCAATGTTGAAATCCCTAATTGGCTTGAGGAGTTGCCACTGGCACCTGAATTTCGACCTACAGATACTGAATTTTCTGACCCTATTGCTTATATTTCAAAGATTGAGAAAGAAGCTAGTAACTTTGGGATATGCAAGATTATCCCACCCTTGCCCAAACCTTCAAAAAAATATGTCTTTTCTAATTTGAACAAGTCCCTCTTGAAGCGTCCCGAATTGGTTCCAGATAACAGTTCATTAGGCGTTGGTAATTCTTGGAAATCAGGTTCTTGGGATAGTAGTACTGATGGGATATCGCGAGCAGTGTTTACTACAAGGCAACAAGAAGTGGGGCAGAATGTGAAAAAAACCAAAGGGACAGATCAGAAGCCACTGTCATGTGTTCATAAGCATGTATGGCAAAGTGGAGAGGTTTATACATTGGAACAGTTCGAGTCTAAATCAAAATCTTTTGCAAGAAGCATTCTAGGTATGGCGAAGGATGTTTCTCCACTGGTTATAGAGGCTATGTTCTGGAAGGCAGCTTCAGAGAAGCCAATATATGTAGAGTATGCCAATGACGTGCCTGGGTCTGCTTTTGGAGAATCACAGGGTCAGTTTTATCGAAGTCATAGAAGGCAACGAAAAAGAACTTATTATAAGAGTAGAGTAGATAGCTCTGTTTGTAAACAAACTGAAATGGGTGATGTAAAAGACACACAGAATGACCAGTCTAATGGCGTTGCTACTTCAAGTCTTGCTGTCTCATTTTTAGAGATGTCTAAATCAGCAATGACAACATCTATAGAAAATGAAGCGTCACAGTCTTCTAAGGAGAGGACTTCAGATGCCAACATTGATATGCAAGGCACTTCTGGTTGGAAGCTTTCAAATAGTCCTTGGAATTTGCAAGTTATTGCCCGCGCTTCAGGCTCACTAACGCGTTTCATGCCGGATGATATTCCCGGTGTTACTTCACCCATGATATACATTGGTATGTTGTTTAGTTGGTTTGCCTGGCATGTAGAGGATCATGAGCTTCACAGCTTGAATTATCTTCACACTGGCTCATCAAAGACTTGGTATTCTGTTCCTGGAAATTATGCTTTTGCTTTTGAGGAAGTCATACGCACAAAGGGTTATGGTGGTGATATTGATCAATTTGGTATGTGAATTCCATGACTATCATTTGTTGACATATTTCTTTTTCCTATAAGGTTGAAGATATATTAAATAATTTTATTTCATCAAATATTTTTGCGTTGCTTCTGGAAGTTCTTTCTTTGCATATGGAATAAATAAATTATAACAAAACTTGGTCTGCATATTTGGCATGTCAAGAAAAGTGTGTTGTGGTTCTAGATTCTCAGTTTTCTCAGTGTTGTTAAATAGCGGCTAGTTATTGCACAACAGAATTTGAACATATCACTATTTTTCCGCGATACACGATTTAGAAAAAAAATTATCTGAAGTAGCGTTTATAGTGGCACTATAGCACTATAGCACTGTTGCATAGAGGAATTGAACAAACTACTATTTTTTGTGATTCACAATTGAGTTGAGAGCAAATGAGTCTTCTGTTTAGATACATGCTGGCATTAATATCCATGACTGATTCACTGAATATTTATGCCTTAGAAGGATGATAAAGTAAGTAGCTAACTTAGGTTGGCAGACTCTCCCGATCTTCCTTGGAGCAGCTAAATTTCCTGTCATATTTATGTTCTCTAAAAATGTGTGAATTCTTTTGGTGGTTTTGGCTCTAAACTTAATGAAAATGCTATGTAATATGCGGTTCTGTAAATGTTTGATTAGATTTTTTTCTTCCAATTTTCAAAAACACTTGGGACAATACAATCTATAATATGATAACTCATTTGATATCATTATCTTGTTCTGATATTTGTTCTATTGCAACTTGAATATTTAGATATATCCACACATAAGTAATTTGTAAGGCATGTCACATCGCAGCGTGCACAAACCAGACACTGATGTGGCACTATGGAAAGTATAAATTAGAAGGTTAATACTAAAACTTATAGTTGTGAGGTAAATCATGTTCATAAAGTTGCTGACAACTGCAATTTTTTATCCCAACGGTAATATATATATATAATATTATATATATATATATATATATTATATATATATTATATTATAATATATATATATATATTATATATATATATATATCGAGACTTGTGTCACGAGTCTAATGTGTCAAACAGGGACATAAGTTTGTTTTAAGGACCGAAGAAAATTTCCAGGGATGTATGGGAATTAAATATGAAGTTTTGTTAAGAGTCCCACATCGGGCAATTTATGGCTCGAACATGTGCTTATAAGTGAAGACAATCCTCACCCTTCAAGCCAGTTTTATAGGGTTGAGTTAGGCTCAACCACACATTCTTAACAAGGTATCAGAGCCAGATTTAAGATCCGACGGGCTACCTGCTATCAGGTTTCCGCTATCAGACTACCCAATATTTATTTTCACGCTCCAGATGTCCTGTCCTGGACGTGAGGGGTGTGTTAAGAGTCTCACATCGGACAATATGTAGCTTGCCCAGATGCTTATAACTGAAGGTGCTTATAAGTGAAGACAATCCTCCACCCTACAAGCCAATTTTTCAGGGTTGAGCCAAAAAAAAAGAATATTATTCTTGAATTCAAATTCTGCTCATACATTTGTTTTTCTTTTTCTTTTTGGAGATCCATTTTATTCTTGAAGTAATTGAGTGCTCCAATTTCTATAGTATTTATAGCTCATGTACATTCTTTTCTTTCTTGTCAGCTGCTTTGAAACTATTGGGCGAGAAAACAACTCTTTTAACACCTGAAGTAGTTGTTGGATCTGGGATTCCTTGTTGCAGGTCTGTTGCGTGATATATTTGATTTATTGTTATGTCATGAATGACTCATGAGGTTAAACATATGCTTAGAAATTATTGATTGAGGTCTATAGTTGGTGATTTTTCTGCTCAAACTTCTACTCTCTATGTTGAATTAGTACTGATATCTATGTTGATATTTCTTTCTAGGTTAGTACAGAACCCTGGTGAATTTGTTGTGACTTTTCCAAGAGCTTATCATGTAGGATTCAGCCATGGTAATTGTTTTGAAGTTAATGTACACTACTTGATATTTTACAGAGTACCGCCGTTTCAGGTTTTTGCTGTGTAAATGATAGAGTGATAATAGAGGCCTTTCAATAATGTGTGCTATGTTTTACATATAGTGCATGACAAAATTGCATACATACTGAAGTCTTCAATTGAAATGTTTGTGGTTCATAGAATGTTTTTGTTGTTATTAAAGTATCTATAATCTCAGTGATTTGCGACATGAAGAATTACGAGGCAATTTTTTTAATGTGTGAGCATATAGTTGAAATTAGAATGTGCTAGTGATTTATATATCCTCTAGCCCGTTAGTGATTATAAATTTAATTAAAACAGGTGCAGACCCAATTTTTCTTTATAACAATGGCAATATATTATCAAGATGGGTGAAATGATAAAATTCTTTAGGCATAACTTGCGATCACAAAGTGCCTATCAAACTCGGACAATTTTCATCTGATAGGTTATAAGACCAATGATTCTCCATGGTAGTAAATTTTGGGCAGTCAAATGCCAACAAGAGTAAAAATAAGTGGAGCATAGATGAAAATGCCTAGTAGATATACAAAAACAGATAAGACTAAGAACAATATATTTGGGAGAAATTTGGGTAGCTAGATAATAGAATTTCAAAAAGTTTTTTGTAATGATTCTCATGACTGTCATGTGAGAATACTGAAAGAAGCTCTAGTGAGGAAAACGAATGATGGCTCAGTTGAAAGGGGTGCAAAATGACAAACGAAACCATTAGAAGAAACCAACAGAAAATAACTTGCTCTAAATGGTTTTACTGAAAACTTGATTTGTCATAGCAAAATGGCGTTGCCTGATTAATTTAGCCAAATCTATTAGTAGGTTAAGGCTTGGCTGTTACTGTTAGTATCTTGGTGATGGAATTGGCATGGAGGCTCAAATTGAAGTCTTACAAAGTACAAACTACTCAAATTCCACTTCACTAGCTCACACTAGTATGATATGATCCTTACTTCTAGTCATCGTGGTAGAAGGCAATATTGAAAAAAGTGCAGTCTTTGTGCTTTAACATTGAATGTTAAGAGAATCAGTGGCTTATTCACTGCATAAGTTAGTTTACATGTTCCGTTTATGCTTATAATTTTCTGGTGGATTTCTTTGTCTGTTCTGCTTCTGATGGACCAAACTATTATTATTATTATTATTGTTATTATTATTATTATTATTATTATTATTATTATTATTATTTTTAGTTTTAATCATGATATATTGATCATAGAAAAGCCGTTATTTCCCCTTTGTATCTTAGAAGCTCACTATTTTTATTTTGATTTAAACTGTCCTGTGACTCTTATCTCTCTTCTATCTTCAATATCTTTCTTATTAGCTTTGTACAATATGGGTAAATTTTTAGGTTTTAACTGTGGCGAAGCTGCTAACTTTGGGACTCCACAATGGCTTGGTGTAGCTAAAGAAGCTGCTGTGCGTAGAGCTACAATGAATCATCTTCCCATGCTCTCCCATCAGCAACTGCTTTACTTGCTTACCATGTCTTTTATTTCAAGGTGAGAAAATTTTCTGACGTCTATATACATAGATACTACTTTATGGATGTTATATTAATCATTCCTATGATATATGAATGGTTGCCTCTATTTCCCTTTCAACTATTTGGTGCTAGTCCATTTTAACTCTTGTGACGCATGGATTATGTTTAATGATATGAACAGGCTAATTGGGTAAGTAGTAATGACGAGTTATGATTTATGAATTAGCTTTTTAAGGCGTCTTTTAAGTTGAATTAGTTATGCAAGTCCTTTGCTATTACCCTTACTGCATTCAAAGTAGAGTTGTTCTGGGCCTTACCGGCTTATGTTAAACATTAAAGCAAGTCAGAGGTCTGAGAAGTTTTAAATCAAAAGTGTGATGTATATTTTGTTCAATATGATGCTGTTAGATCTGTCTACATTTCCCTGATTTTTTTATCACAAAGTTTGTTCAAATATCAACAGTATTATTGTAACATGCATTTTATTTTTATCTAAAGTATCAAGTGGGTAACAAATTGTGTTTTATTCCTGGTTTTGATTTTGTAGTGTGCCAAGAACACTATTACCTGGTGTTCGCAGTTCTCGTCTCAGAGACCGCCAGAAAGAAGAAAGAGAGATTCTAGTAAAGCAGGCTTTTATAGAAGATATGCTTCAGGAAAACAAACTGCTATCCATTCTTCTTGGAAAAGAAGCTACTAAACAAGTTGTTTTATGGAATGCTGATTTACTACCAGATTCTGGCAAATATCGTCAGCTGCCGGATTTAGCTTCTACTTCTGGAACCTATATGACAGACATGTTAAATGATAATATTAGTTCTGCAGATAAGAGTAGCCATTGTCTTCTTGATGATATGAGTTTGTACATGGAGAATCTGACCGATTTATATGATGGTTGTGATGATGGCCTTCCATGTCACTTCCAAACTGACTCAGGAGCATTGGCTTGTGTGGGCTGTGGAATACTTGGTTTTCCATTTATGACATTGATACAGCCAACTGAAAAATCGATAATGGAACTTCTTTCTGATAATCATCATCTAGTTGAAGATTCTTCCCTGAACTCTGTTGCCTCCCTTCACAGTGTAGTCTCAAGTAATGCCTTTATACTTTGTCCTATAATCCATTTTTTAATCATATTTTCACATGTATGTTTTTATTTATGCATATTGCATGGTGTAGTGAAATTGAACTTGTTAGCTACTACAGGTACAGCAGAGTTAGATAAGTAGTGGTTTCTAGTGTTGCTGCAATACTGTTGTCTAAATTCTAAAATTAAGTTCCTGGAATCAACCAATAGAATCTTAATATTATAATGGAAATCAATTATATTGTGCATCTCTTGCAACTTCCTCAGCACCTTATAAGTTAGAACTGCCCTTCCTGCAATGGTTTTTTAGCATATTTGTGTTGTAAAGCAGCTATAGTTGATATATTGCATTGGTTCTTCTATGTAATATTGATCCAAAACGTCAAATTACGTTTAAGAAAATATTACTTGGTCTATGCAGCTACTCTATTCATTGTGAAGTATGAGATCTCTTATCTCATGATTGGGTAAAATTTTTGTTAAGAACTAATTCCATGATATAGTTGATGTGGGACTATTCGATATACAAATATTCTTAACATTATATTTACAAATATCCAACAAATTTAATTTAAAACATGATTGGGTAAAAGTTAATAGAAAATAATTTTGCCAAATATATACAATTTTTGATTTGCATTTTCCCTTATATATTTATGATTCTATGGAAGCTGATATAGTGGTCAAGTTTTTACAAAAAGAAACATTTGATAAAAATGTATATTGGAAATGCTGACATTAGTTGTTGTTTAACCTGTTCTTCAGGGGATCTTTCTGTTTCTGAACTTGCTTTGGCAGAGGATTCACAGAATCAGTCATTGATCAAATGCAATAAATATTGGAACACCTCCAGTAAATTTATGAAGCCACGGATTTTCTGCTTGGAGCATGCTGTTCAGATAGTAGAGATGTTGCAGAGCAAAGGTGGAGCCAATGTGCTTATAACTTGTCATTCAGGTCTGTTTGAAGATTAGAAATTTCTTTGTGTTATCTTTATAAAATCAAATATCAAATTACATAGATGTACAAGTTTCTCTGTTTTGAATATCAATTTCAATTTAGTTTGGAAAACACGCGGCACTTTCTTTTATGATCTTTGTTGAATCTTGCAATAGCTTAAAGTAGCTTAAATGATCTTAGGAGTTGTTCCCACATGTCATAAACCTAGTAGTATTAGTATGAATAAGGTTTAGTGCTTTGTCTTTTGTATCACATCATTTTACCTTGAATCAAAATCATTTCCAGTTTATTCCTTCTAAGTTTTTATCATTTACTTCCCTACCTAAACCCTAAAATTTCAACAAGGTCTAATAGGGAATCCATCTACTTGTCATCTGGTGATCAATGATTGATGTGTTACAATCCAGTTTTTCTTTATGTATCAATCATGGACATGCAAGCTGTATGCTTTAACTCAAGAAAAAATGACAATCAAAGACATATAATTGAAATATTTATTATAAGTTGTGTTTTCTTACTTTTACTAATCTTCTGTTTTGTAGACTATCCGAAAATAAAGGCACATGCCAGGGCAGTTGCAGAAGAGATAAAAAGTGATTTTGATTATACTGAGATTGCAATAGATATTGCATCCCAAGAAAATTTGGCTCTGATAGATCTGGCAATTGATGGTGAAGAACTTGATGAATATGAAGACTGGACATCTAAACTAGGCCTTAACCTGCGGTTTTGTGTCAACAGTATGAACAAATCTCCATGTGAACAAGTTCCTTTGACATTAGCATTAGGGATGCAGCTCTATCATAAACATCCCGGTTTATCTATAAATTGGCATTCACAGAAAACTCGGTCTAAAAGGTCAAATCGTTTAGCTCAGTCTAAACCTGACAATATTCAGATAAAGAAAGACGATCCTTTGCAAATAGATGGCTCCATTGCTAAAAAGAAGCTAATTCAATATTCAAGAAAGAAATTCAAGTCAAAGCCAAGCTGTTTCTCTGCAGCAAGCGCGGTTCGTGAATCCCATGAAAAGTTCAAAAATGCATCAGCTGTTTTGAGTGGGGATCATTATAAATGTGTTTCTGAAGATGAGCTTAACACAGACAATTTCAGGAGTGCTTGTGCTTTGTCACATGGTTCTGCTTCTGCTGCAATATCATCTCCAATGCATCATGAAATCCAGAATGTCGAAGCTCCCACTAGTATGAGCTTGAATACCAATGTGTCAGAAATATGTGGCAAAGAGTGCAAGGACTGTCAGGACAAGAAATATTCTCGCTCTCTTACAAGTGGAATAGACGGAAATATTGATGTGTTAGGAAACAACCAAATTACAGAAGCATTTGTCGTTAATAGCAATTGTAATGGCATAGACTTGAATGGTGAAGGGTATCCAGAATATCAGTCTGCATGCAAAAGCAACAGTGAAGCTGTTTTATCGGCTTCATTTAAAAACCAGTCTGCTCTTGCCACTGTGGATGGAAGTTTTGAAAGTCCAAAGAATACTTATGCTGAAGAAAGAGTAAACAGTTCTATGTCATTAAAAGTGACAACTGAGGGAGAAAGTAAGTCTTTGAATGAAACGGACAAGGAACTTCTAAATGATGATAAAACAATAAGTGAACATGCTCCTATTGCAGACGTTAGTGAAGTTTCAAGAGAGGTTTATGCTTCTGCAGACTTCCATGATACAATAAGCTTGGATGGTGAAATGCAGCATGGACAGGTTGGAGAAAGGGGTAAAATAGAAACAATTCAGTCCACTCCTATTTCAGCAAAACAAATGTGTGAATCTACAAGTGGGGAATATGTTGAGGGGTTGCAAGATGAAGCGGCTTTAGAGCCTGCAGAGCAGTCTTTGATCCAAAATAAGAGTAGAACTAATGAGGAACCTGTTTCCAGTATTGTTGCAAAAGGCAACAATAGAAGTGTATCTATATCAGAAATAGTGTGTTCTGAAGTTTCAGCAGAAACCTATCCCGAAGAAGACTCATGTATTCAATTTGTTCCGAGTACAGAAACAGAAATGGAAATCCAACCCATTAATAGAATTGATGAGGAACTTTCTGTATCAACTCAGGAATGTTCTCAGACCGAGAAAAAGACCTGTGGTGGAGAAAACATAAATGGAAGCGAAGTTGATTTGTCACAAGATGATGGGGAGATGGAAAGCTGTGACTTGACTACAGCAGCTCCCAGATCAAATCCCGCAAAGAAAAAAAAGAGGAAAGTGGAAGAACCTGCAAAGAACCAAATTGATTGCGATGACTTTATAAGAAGTCCATGTGAGAGGTTGAGACCAAGAGCTGGGAAGATTGCCACCACAAGCAAAAATGGAGGGGTCATCAGCCAAAATGACGAGGAAAATCCGGTAGCTAAAAGGACACGGAAACTACCCGAAGCTTCAGTTCCTCGCAAGGATAAAAAAGTCAATGTTAAAAGGCCGCACAAGTGCGACCTTGATAATTGCCGTATGCGTTTCTCGACAAAGGCTGAGTTACAGTTGCACAAACGTAACCTTTGCCCACATGAAGGGTGTGGTAAGAAATTCAGTTCCCACAAATACGCACTAATTCACCAGCGCATTCATGAGGATGATAGGCCTCTGAAATGCCCATGGGAAGGTTGTTCCATGTCATTCAAGTGGGCATGGGCAAGAACAGAGCATCTAAGGGTGCATACCGGGGAGAAGCCTTATCAATGTAAGGTCGAAGGTTGCGGCCTTTCTTTCAGATTTATATCAGATTATAGCAGGCACAGGCGAAAAACAGGACATTATGTGAAATCTCCCGCTTGAATTATTCATTCTGTAACTGTAAGATGTGCATATATGTGATTAGATGTGAGGCAATAGATGTCTGTCTGACCATAAGCATTCTGGTTAGCTAGATGTAAAGTTAGGATATAGAATGGTTGTAGGTGCTCAATATCCAATCTATTTGGAAGTGGTAATAACTTGAAAGGGAGTTTTGATCATTTAGCATCATAGATGTTCATTGTTGCTGTATAATATTTATTTCATTTGTTATAGATGAGAGTAAGAAACAAAGACATGTTTGCTCTCAATGTAGTTTTATGAATTCCTCTCGGGTGTATTCTTTTATTACCAACCAAAAATTGATATTGAATTTTCTTGAATTTAGATGGGGACAGAAATTAGCTTAAACAACAAAGAAACGGACGCCACGTGTGTGACCGACCGTCATTGGCGCAATTATTTATTTATTACCCGACCAAGACGTAACTGAAGAAGCAGAAGAAAAGACCAATATACTTTTACTTGTTCTTTCCTTGATCCCATGAAGATTATTGAAAAATACTAAACTATTGTAAATGAGTCACAAACTCTTACTTCGATGTGCAAATCTAAGAAAAGCACCACCGTGGTGCAACCCACAAACAGAAACCCTAGGCGAACATCAACTTCTCCTTCGTCTTCGAATTTTCCATCTTCCAACAGTGAAGTTCCAATCACAGAATCAAGAAGTTACGTATACGGTGGAAAAGATAAAGAATGGTCAAAAACTTCTTCTTCTTCTGTATCTAGCCACGCTTCTCTTGCAAGCCTCAAACACACTCTTCCAGAAAACCCTCACATATACCCTATCTCTGAGATCTCAACCGCCACCGCCAACTTTTCCGCCAACCGTCTCTCCTCCAACTCTTTCCGCTGTTCCCTACGTGATCGGGATGTCGTCATTTTCCAGCGGAAATTCCGCCTTCAGATAGATCTTCAAGAGGTTCGTGATCGTCTGGCTCTTATCTGCCGGAGCCACCATAGTAGTCTTGTTAAACTCCTCGGAGCTTCGGTTTCTGGTAACTGCATTTACCTTGTTTATGAGTTCGTTCCCGGTGCTAACCTTTCTGACTGCCTTCGCAATCGCCAGAACCCTAGCTTCACCAGTCTCTCCACGTGGACATCACGGATGCGAATCGCCTCCGATCTTGCTCACGGTCTGGATTATGTCCACAATTCATCCGGTTCGGGTTCTGGTTTCGTCCACAACCATATTAAAAGTTCTAGCATCCTCGTTTCTGAAGAGAATTTTAGCGCGAAGATTTGTCATTTCGGTACGTCGGACCTCTGCGGCGAGTCCGTTGGTGAGTCTTCCGTAACGGACACTGGCCGGAAATTGAAGAAATCTGGTAGCCGTGGGGTGAGGCTTGAGGGGACGAGGGGGTACATGGCGCCGGAATTTCTTTTAACCGGCGTGGCAACGCAGATGACGGATGTGTACGCGTTCGGCGTGGTGGTTCTGGAGCTTCTGAGCGGGGAAGAAGCGGTGAGGTTTGAATTGGAAGGTAATGACGGCGGGTACAGGAGGGTAAGTGTGGTGGATACGGCGATGGACGCCTGGAAGGAGCACGGCGGAGTGAGAAAGTGGGTTGATCGGAGGTTGAGGGATTCGTTTCCGATGGACGTGGCAGAGAAAATGATTCGGGTCGGATTAGATTGCGTTACGGATGATCCGAGAGAGAGACCGGATATGGGTCGGGTATCTATGAAAGTATCCAAGTTGTATTTGGAATCGAAGGAGTGGGAGGAAAAATTAGGAACAAACTTTGATTTTTCGGTCTCATTAGCCCCACGGTGACTCATGTGTCTCATGTGTTTTACTTTGTTTATTCTAATCTTCTGTTAGGTATTCTATTCTCCTTTTTGTTTTAATCTCCACTTAAAATATTATGATTTTTAAAAGTGAGATATTTACGGATTGTATTTTTCGTTTTTAGGGTATGTATATATAATCAAAATAGAATAACGAGGGGGGATTCAAAAAAATCAAAATTAGCCCATATTTTACAACCATACACCAATCAAAACCAAGATTTAATATTAAACATAACATCACCTATAAAGACATGGAGGCCATCCTAAACAAATTTGCCTTGCTCGTAGGCCATAAACTCTAGATGGAGGTCATGCTAAACAAATTCGCCTTGTGACTCTTTACCTTCTTTCCCACCAACTCTCAAAAAGTAGTAAGATTGAGAACACAAGACAAGACGTCCAAAACCTCCAATCCTAACAAAAAAGGAAACATTCTCCCAAACCTTCTCGCTACAATAACAATTGAAAAACAAATGAAAATTAGATTCCATCTCTTAAGAGGATAAGCAAGGAGAAAAGAATAAATTTTGTTATTATATTTCTCAAGAATGCATAGTACAGAGGATCCATATATATAAGGAATTGATAAGGCTAGGCACTAACAAATTCTATGCCAGTTGTACAACACTAACAAATTCTATGTCAGTTGTACTTAGTGATAACACACAATATAAGCCCTATAACAAACTCTATACAAAAGCATCTCTAATAGTCCCCCTAAGAACTTGATGGGGCTTCCAGCAACTGTCTTTTGTTGACAACTCTGAGCTTGTTCCTCAGAGGAAGAAACTTCACAGCAGTAAGAGGTTTTGTCAGTGCATCTGCCCACTGATCCTAGGCAGACACATGAGCAACAATTAAGCTTTTATTTAGGACCTTTTCTCTCACAAAAAATATGTCTAATTCCATGTGCTTAGTTCTGTTGTGAAGCACAGGGTTGTGAGCCAAAATGACAGTGCTGAAATTGTCACAGAGAATTCTAGGAACCTGAAATTTGCACTTAAGCTCTTGAAGGAGAGATTGAATCCACAATAATTCTGCAGCCAGGTGAGCCATGCTTCTATACTCTGCCTCAGCACTTGACCTTGCTACCAACTGCTGCTTCTTAGACCACCAGGAAATTAGGTTAGGACCTAAGAAAACACAAGCACCGGATGTGGATCTTCTATCATCTGGGTCTGCTTCCCAGTCAACATCACAAAAAACCTGGCAGAGATAGAGGCTGATGTTTAGAAGCAGGCTAAAGTAACAAGCCATGAGTGAGTGTACCACTGAGATACCCGAGTATTCTCTTAACTGCTTTCTAATTCTCCTCCAAAGGATTTGACTAGAATTGGCACACTTTGTTGATAGAATAGGATAACTCATGCCTAGTTAAAGTAGCATACTACAAGGCACCAACAATAGATCTGTACTGTGTAGGATCAGAGACAATAGCCGACCCAAACTTAGATAATTTGCTACTAGACACCATAGGTATGGGCATACCATTAGCAGTAGCCATGTTAACCTTTGCAAGTAAATCACTGATATACTTGGTTTGTGAGAGTATAAGAGATCCATTTGGCATATGAGTTACCTCAATTCCAAGGAAGTAGTCTAGTTGACCTAGATCCTTGAGAGAAAATTGATTGTTGAGGCTCTTGACTAGGTTGGCAATAAAGGATGGAGAGTTTCCAGTGATGATTATATCATCCACATAAACCAAAATCATAATGGTTAAACTGTCACTATGGAAGAAGAACAAACTGGGATCACATTTACTTGCCTTGAAACCATGTTGCACCAGAGAACCTTTAAGTCTGTCAAACCAGGCCCTGGGGGCCTGTTTTAGCCCATACAATGCTTTATTCAACCTGCAAACCAAAGACCTATCAACAGCTTCAAACTCAGGGGGCTGAATCATGTATACTTCTTCCTCAAGCACATCATTGAGGAATGCATTGTTAACATCAATCTGCTTAATTGACCATTGATTAGTAACAGCAAGTGTAAGGACTGTTCTAACTGTTACAGGTTTAACAACCGGAGAGAAAGTCTCAGTAAAATCTCTGTCAGCCTATTGATGGAATCCTTTGGCAACCAGTCTTGCCTTGTATTTATTAATAGATCCATCAGGGTTCTCCTTAACCCTAAAGACCCATTTGCAGCCAATGTGCCTTTTTGAATCAGATGGAGACACCAATGTCCAGGTCTGATTCTTCAAAAGAGTATGATACTCATCCTGCATAGCTTGAAGCCAGTGTGGGATAGTCAAGGCTTGTTTAATATATGTAGGCTCCATATGAGTGAGAAGAAGAGTAAGATTAAGCATAGGTTTAATACTACTACTCTTAGCTCTAGTTTGCATAGAGTGAACATTTTGAGGATGGAGAATAGGAGAGATGGAAGCAGGACTAGCAGAAGAATTAGAGAGAGGTAATGAAGAGGGAGAGATTGTACTTGCTTCTGCAAGATCAGAAAAGATAGCATTAAGGGAGGGTGAACTAGGCTGGGATGAGCCTACATGAGTGGAAACATTAAAATTAGCAGCAGTAGTGGCTGGAGTATTTACAGAAGCATTCATAGACTGTCCATTAGAGGAAGAGTTTGCAGAATTAAGGGGTGAGGAAGGACTGGTTGAAGGAGGAGCAGTAGGACTGTCATGATTTAAGGGAGGGATATGATGGACAGTAGGGGAGGGAAACCAGGACATGGCTGAGGGAGCACTAGAGGGAGTGCTAGGGGAGGAACTAGAAGGAATATGGGAGGTGGAAAACAGGGTAGAATATGGAAATTTTGACTCATGAAACATCACATCTTTAGAGATATAGATGTGACCATCTGCAGCCAAACACTTATAGCCTTTATGCACAATTGAATAACCTAAAAATACACACTCCTGAGATCTAAAGTCTAGCTTGTGAGAGTTGTATGGACGAAGAAAAGGAAATCAAGCACACCCAAACATACAGAGGCTAGAGTAATCTGGTAACTGATGCATCAATTTGAAATAGGGAGACTTGTTTTGGAGAGAAGGACTAGGCAGCCTATTGATAAGATAAGCTGCAGTGACAAATGCATGATCCCAATACTTGAGAGGCATATTGGAATGAGCAAGCAAGGCTAGACCTGTTTCAACTATATGACGATGTTTTCTTTCACTATACCATTTTGATGGTGAGTGTAGGGACAAGTAAACCTGTGAATGATGCCCAATTCAGTGAGGTGCTCAGTGAGGGGTTTGAATTCACCGCCACCATCACTTTGAACAGTTTTGGTCTTGCAATTAAACTGGAGTTCTACCATAGATTTGAAGTGAAGGAATTGGGTGAGGGTATCGGATTTCAGCCTAAGAGGAAACACCCATACAAATCTAGAGTGTGCATCAACACATGTGAGAAAGTAGGAGTAGCTACCTGAGGAAAGAATGGGTGCAGGACCCTATAGATCACACACAACAAGTTCAAATGGGTTATGATAAACTGTAGTGGACAGAGATGAAGGGAGTCTGTGTGATTTGCCAAGACAACAGGCAAAACATAAATCAAGGGAAGGTTTGTGAGGGATAGGAATATTGCAGGCCTTAAGAATTTCTATAAGAACATAATGATGAGGGTGCCCAAGTCTTGTATGCCATAAAGCATACTTGCTAGTGGCAATAGGGGAATGGCAGGTCATTGAATGATCTATGTTAGAAGGATTAGAGTGAAAGACATTAACAATAGGATTCAATGTACTGAGAGAATTAGGAATACTTTTATTTATATAAGAGGCAGAATTACAAGAGGGAAACCAGTTGCAAGTGGCAGCTGTATTACAGGGGAAATTAGAGTTTAAGCTAAGTCTATTATAAGAGCTAGGGCTAGAGCTAAAAGACTTGAACTGAGACTTGGACTGAGATGGAGTAGAGGAGGAAGGTGAGGAAGGATTGACAAATCTGTAGAGCCCATTAGCTCCAACAGTGCCACTAAGAAGAACTTCAAAAGAATCCTGTGATTTTACAAGACAAAATTGAGGATGAAACTCAAAGAAAACGTGATTGTCTTGTGCAAATTTACTGACACTCATAAGATTTTTGGTGATATGTGGCACAAACAAGAGATTGTTTAGGATTAGGGATGAATTGGAATAATTAGACAAAGGAAAATTCATAGAGCCTACAGAATTGATAGACAAACCTTGACCATTTCCCATAAACACCTGTTCTGCACCAGACAAGGAGGAAACATCAGACACATTTGAAGCACCAGGAGTAACATGATGAGACGCACCTGAATCAGGGTACCACCACTGATTGTTAAAGCTAGGGTCAGATCCTGCTAGAAAAGCTTGTGGTTGCTGCTGCCTGGGTGGTGTTGGCCATGGAGTGGGAGGATATCCAAAGGATGGATGAAATGAGGGACGTGGAGCCAGTGTGTAAGGATTGAAGGGAGCTCGTGGAGTTGAGTAAGAAGGTGCTCCAGAGTAAGTGTAATGGTGATAGCACACGGAGGCATCGTGTCCAGGTTTATGGCAAATCTGACAAGGAACCTTTCCAAAACGACCACCACCGCGACCATAACAACCACCACCGCGACCGTGTCTACCTCCACGAGAACCAATGCCATGAGTGTCGGTATTAGCTGTTACATGGCTGGTACCAGTGGGAAATTCAGAGGTGGAATTAGAACCAGAATGTTCAGTCGAGTGCGACACTGAAGATGGTGGAGCTTGAGCCATATTAACAGATATCAGTTCAGTGATCACAACCTTGCGATTCTTTTCAAGTCGCGATTCATGCGCAAGGAGACTGGACTCAAGTTCATCAAGAGAACACAAGTCGTCTTTACTGTTGATCGCAGTAACAATAGGATCATAGTCCTCAGAAAGAGCATCAAGAACTACCTCAATAAGATTACAAAGAGGACCTGGATCTCCGATGGACACCAACGCTTCGCTGATGTCACGGACATGAACAACGAAGTCAGTGATGGAGCGCGAACCTTTTCTCAGATTGCGAAGACCAGATCCCAGTTGTCGCGCTTTGGTGGTAAGCAGAATATTGAAGTAGCGGTGAATCTCCGACCAAACTTGCCATGAGTAGGTGCAGTCGACGAGTTTGGGAAGAAGAGAGTCGGAAATAGTGGAGAGAAACCAAGTGCAAATAAGCGCATCCTGCTGTTCCCAATCAAGATAGTCAGGATTAGGACCGTCAGTGACTGGATCGGCACCGGGAAGAAGACGCGGTGGAACGCACGGTACCGTAACGAACCGTTGAAGACGATGACCACGAATCACGCCTTTGATCTGCTGTTTCCACTATTTAAAGTTTTTCTCTTCTAATTTGACGGAGATGAGATGTGAAAGTTTCACATGAGATGAAGGGAAAGCACCGTCAGTGCTGAACGGTGACGCCATGGAAGCGTTGAGATCGAGAAAAAAAAAGCTCAAGATACCATGTTAAGAGGATAAGCAAAGAGAAAAGAATAAATTTTGTTATTGTATTTCTCAAGAATGCATAGTACAGAGGATCCATATATATAAGGAATTGATAAGGCTAGGCACTAACAAATTCTATGCCAGCTGTACAACACTAACAAATTCTATGCCAGCCGTACTTAGTGATAACACACAATATAAGCCCTATAACAAACTCTATACAAAAGCATCTCTAATACGATCTCGTCCTTACAAGAAATGCACACGATTTTGGTTAGAATGCAACATTCCTCTCCTTCCTAATTGTTCTCTAGTAGGTATTCTATCCAATAAAACTCTCAAGAAAAAAAAATCGAGGAAACTTTAGAATGTCATAATTGCTTCAAAGCCTTCAAAACTCCGTCTTCGACTGTCTCCTCTCGAGCCTTCATATTCAGCTTAGAATAACAACTTTTAACTGAAAAACCATTGTCCACACTATCTCTCCACCTAAAGGGATCATAAGCACCAGAAAGAGGAGTATGAGAAACTCCTTTTAAAATATTCAACAGCTCATTATTTCCTGAGTAAGCTACTAAAGAACACCACTATCATTTATCATCCACCCAAGAACCAAATTCTGCAATTGTAGCTTCTTGCTTTGCAGACGTTTGAAATAGTCGTTGGAATGAAACCTTTAACGACACACAACCTAACCACCTATAATGCCAAAAAAAAAACCAAATAGCCACCACCAACACTAATAGAAACATTATTCGCGAACCAATTCATACCCGACTGAGAATTCCTTCCCACCACATCAACATCTTTTTACCATAAAATGCTGTAAATTTTTGTACCTTTCCGTCAAAATATCTCTCCAAATAGCTTTGTCGTCTTCTAAAAACCTCCACTTCCACTTGAGTAACAAAGCTTCGTTGAATAACACAACAACATTATGAACGCTTAATCCGCTTTTTTCTTTTGGTTTGCACACTTAGCTCCATTTTAACCAATAGATTTCCTTCTTGTCTTCGTTACCATGCCATAAGAAACGACTCTGAAGAAGAATAATTTACTTTAAAACCTTCTTAGACACTTTGTAAAAGGACATGGAAAAACCGATAGACTAGAAAGCACCAAATTCAAGAGAACAACACGACCACCAATCGAAAGGTTACGACATTTTCAAACAGACAACTTTCTCTTAATAGAGATTATAATAGAATTCCAGGAAACACTTACACGTGATATGATATGATAATATATATATATATATATTATATATATATATATATATATATATATATATATATATATATATTATATATATATATATATATATATATATATATATAAAAGAGGAAAAAAATATTACAAAAAAATTGACAATTATTTTTAAACTTTAATGATTTAAATTTCATAAAAAATTTATTGAACCATACGAGAGCATTTGGATTGGGATGAGATGAGATGACATATATCTCTTTCAATTTAATAAGAGATTTTGGATGAAAGAGATAAAATTTCTTTCAAAACCGATGAGTAAAGTAGAATATGATCTATCTTTGTATGTAAAGATAAATTGCTTAAAGATTTTATTTTAGTCCTTTATCTAACAAATATTTTTGTTTCTTTAAAAACAATTTTGTTGGCCAATTTTGTCATTCTTGTTAAGTTTTGATAAAAAAAATGTTAATTTATGTTTATGTGGTAACTTAGTTGACAAAATTGTACATATTGGGTTAGCAAATCCCTATAAAATCCGTTTTTTAAACCACATCGCTCGTTCTCAATAGAAAATCGCTGGTTCTCAATAGAAAATCTCTAGGGTTTCTTAATCTTTTTATTTTCTTTTCAAAATCATTTATCTTCAACGTTCTTCAATTTATTTTCAAGTTATCTTCTTCCCAAGTTTCATTACAAACTCCGATCTTCTCCAATTTATTCTAAGAGTTGTTCTTACCTAGACTCTCTTTCTTCTTTAATTCTAAAAATATATAAAAAAATTAATTGTGGTTCGAAGTCAAACCGTCACTATTTTAGTTTTGTCGGATATGTATTAAGAAAACACAAGAGGAGAAAATATTATTGTCAAAAGGAACGTCTTCTTTGTATTTTGATGAACATAAACAATTTGAACTTTGGAAAAAAAATTAAGGTTGTAGAAATAACATAAATTACACAGATAAGATTTGTAACTTTTTCAATGGTTAGATTATAAAATTGTTGATGAAAGAGATTTGAAAATTAAAAAGTAAAAGAGAAAATTTTCAAATTGAAGAATGAACTTGTTAACAAAAGATGATGGTTGAAAATGCCAATATTTGAGATTTTTAGTTTAAGACTGAATTTAGTGTTATTAACAATGTATTTTAAATAGGTTTGTTGTCAACAAGTTTGTTGTAAATGTTATTCAAAGTTAATAAAAAATTATTTTGAGAAAATTTGTGTTGGAATATAATAATTATGTTACAATTATTTTACAATGTGTTGGAATAGTTATGTTACTATGATATTTGTTTTTTAAATTATAGTGTTTATCAGTTACTATGATATATGTTTGTTTAGAGTAGTTATCAGTCTTTTTCCATCAAGAAACCATAAGTATGTAGTGATGTAGTTAAATGAAGTCATAGTACGGTGAGACAAACTTCTGGTACGACGAAGATGGAGTGGACCTGCAAGATTAATGGTCCAACACCCAAGTCAGTTACTGAGTGAAGAGTAGTATGCGAGTGAGAATGTTTTGAATACCTGAAATGGTGCGATATGATATTTATATAGTAGATGCAGTATTAATTGTTCGCATGTGTTTCAGCGCCTTGTACGGGTAGCCATTCGTTTATATTAAACAACGAGAGATGTGATGAGGGCATGGTCGTATGTTCTCAGTGTTGGTGTAAGCCCTAGAGGCCAATACTTTTGGTACTTGTAAGACCCCAATTTTGGCCCTAAGATCCCTCATGGCCCATATCATATCATATCATGGCCTCAAGGATCATTGCATGCCCTAGCTTCTCTCCTAGTGGGTAAGTTGCCTTGTGAGTGTGGTTCTTGATCACCAAGCATGCTTTGCATTTGTATATCTTTGCTTTTCATATGATTACTAACCAAAAAGTACAAAAATATTGTCATCTAACCATGTTACTTGCAGCTGAAGCAATCATCAGCCAATTAGGTCAAAATCAGTCAAAGTCAGTCATTGCAGTGGATGGTGGCCATTCTTGCAGAATTTGGGCACCATGATCAATCATCAAGAGTTCATACATATTGTGATATCACTTGGAATCAAAATCTCAAGGAATTAGGATTTGGAATTCATCAGAAGATGCTTCAGTCATGCAAAACCCTAGAAAGTCAACCCTTGGTCAACTGTGGATTTAATCAGTGGTTTGATGGTGGGAATTGGTTTGAGGGATCTCATTCATGTCCATATAGGCCTCATATATCATGTCAAACATCATCATGGAAGAATTTGAAGTCAAACAGAAAATTTCCAAAAATAGAAACTTGACCTGTAATTCAAATTTGCCAAAATGGAAACTTCTTGATCTTAATCTTGCATCATGATACAAGCTTCAAATGAATTTTTGCCCAACATGAAAGTTGAAGATCTTGTTCTCCCATTTCCAAAAAGTCCAAGAACACTCAATTCCCATGTATGGTTGGCAAGATATGATCAATTCAATCTCAAACATTTTTGAACTTCAAAAGGCCATATCTCTCAAACCATTTGGCCAAATTTGGTGGGGTTTTTTCCTACAAGTCATATTTGATCCCCTCTTTCCAAAAATGTCATCATCATTCACCAAAACATCACCATTCAAAATGGCCTTTTTGGACTTGTCTTAATTAATTTCAAGTGTAGTGAAAAATTGAGTTTTTGAATTAACCATTTTTAACACATTTGGCCAATTGGAATAGGTCTGAAATGTCATTTGAAACATGTTTGCAAGCCCAAATTCGTGCAGCATACTCCCCATACCAACTTGAGTTGTGTTTTAGCAATTTTGTCAAAAGATGTCATTTGAGCCAAATCCTAATTACCACTTGAACTAATCCTACTTAGCTTGCTAAACAGCAAATATATAACATATTTTCTGTCATTCAAACCCTAGCAGCAGCCTCATTACACACAGAAAACCATTTCTCTCTAAAACATTCATTTTGCACTTTGGAAATTTTCTGCTCAAACTTTCAAAGAAACACGATTGTTACTTGTTTACTTCATCATTTGTCCTCATTTTGGAGCTGTTGCAAACCTCAAATCTCCACTGTAAGCAAGTTTTCCAGCACTGCTATTCAAGAACACATCAATGGTGATTTTCGATTTGAGCATTTTCAAGCATCACTGAGCCAAACCATCTTCATCGTTCATCATTTGGAAGGTTGTAGGACATCTGTTTCAAGCTTGCAGCACCAAATTCCAACTGTTTCATCTTTTCTTCAAAATCAAGTAAACTCTCGAATCTTATTATTTGCTAAACTATGACATGATTCTTATAGATCTTCGTTTGCTGGTTTCATTAAACTTTGAATCGTGTTAATTGGTTGCTTGAGTTGAGAGAAATCGGGTTTTAAAGTTTGATTGTTCATATTTATTTTCGTTCGATTCTTGATGCTTGGTGTATTTTAATGAAAATGGATGATGGATTATGTATGTATGAAGCTTGCTGATCATTTTGGTATGCTCAATTTCATTTTCTGGAAAAAATTTTGTTGAACTCGAATTGGGGATGAAGATGTTGTTCCCTGTTCATAGTAAACCCTAGGTTGTTCATCCATTTCCCAGATTTTTGAGCCTTCACGTGCATGGCCACTGTAGCTCCATACTGGCCAATGAAAACATTTCATCTGCCGTGCCAAAACGCGGCGTTTTGTTTAGTTGGGCCTAATATTACAAATATGCCACTCCACGTTTTAATGTTTATTTAAATTATATTATTTCTTCAATATTTGTTTCACTTTGATACTCAACTTACAAAAATCATATCTCATCCATTTTAATTCCAAATTCCATGGGAATTTTTGCATTGTGTTATGCCTGATCTCTACTTTTTTATCATGATTTTGGCTGATTTTTTGGATGAGTAGGTTTTTAATGGTATTAGGGTTTTGTTCATGTGACAATATTTTGTACCTTTTACCAATTCAATTGTGAAATGATGATACATTATCCAATGGCCCTGAAATGTTTTGTACACACACTAGACACATTCATGGTGATTTTGGTGTAGAGTTTGTTAATTTATCTTATCTGGTCATTGAGTTATGAATTTTTGAATTAGGGTGTGACAATTTGTGTCACACCAATGATGTGCAACTTCATGATTTTTGATACCATGCTTCTTGACCTCCAATTGATCTGAATTTTTGCATGAACCTACTCTTGGATGTCTAGTTTACATGTGATTTTTTGTGGAATTGTTTGTTGCATTTTCCAATTGATTGAGATTTTTGTCCCCTGTTTGACCAAAATGTTGACTTGTGTGACACATCATGCCATATCATTTGTGAAATTCTCATACTTTATTGGATGAATTTGAAATTTTACATGTGATTACTAGACATCTTAAGCTTTGCCATGGTGTTGATCCCATTCATTTCTTATATGTTATCACTGAGTTATGAATTTTTGAAGTTGATGCATGATTGGTTGACTTCTCTGAGCATGTTTGAAATTGTTTTGATTTTCTGATTTTCATTGACTATCTTCCCATGATCCAATTGAGCTGAAATTTTATATGCATGCCATGTAATGGATTAGGATTGATCATGATTTATTTGATGATTTTTGGAATTGTTTATGGTTGGTTTTTGAGTTAAGTCTTGCTGTTGACTTCTATGAGCTTTTATTTGCCATGCTTTGACTTCTTTTGCTTATGAAATCATGATGATGAATGATATGAATGTGGAACCAATTGAGTTTGCTTCTTAAATGTTTGAACTTGATTTTGATTGGATATCACTTGCTGCTTGGACTTTCTCATCCTCTTTTGACCCTAGGCTTGTCCTAGTGGTCTTGTTGCTTATGTTTGAATTCATGTTTTCAGGTTAAGCAACAATGTTCCAAAGAGATCATACAAACTTGATTGAGCTTGATTGTTTATCATGAGCTAACCTCTTTGTTTTGTAGGTGGCTTGACTCATAAGCCTTGTGCCTTGTGCTTTGCACATTTGGCTATCTGTTTGACTGTTGACTTCTATTTCCTTTTGCTTTGACTTTTGAACTGTGTACTGATTCTGTTTGACTATTTCAGGTACCTTTAGTTGCTTAGTTCTTTGAACTTGCTTTGCTTTGCTAATATAGCAATTTGCATTTGAGGTATAATCCCTTTTCTTCATGTAGTCTGGAAGACCTGGCCTGTTATTTGGCCAGGCAACTGTCTGAAGTCCTCCTTAAGAGGCAATGCTTGTGTGTGTTTATATTTGTCCCAAGCAGGAAAAGTCCTTCAAATAAGGCAATTGGTAGAATCCAAGAGATAAGCAACCTATCTCCCATTATTCTGTGAGTCTTCTCATTGCTCCCATCACATGGTTGTAGCATGTAGATACAAACCCAAGATCTATAGAGTCTTATCTGTGGAGAGAGTTCCTACTTTCTGAACTCCCACATCTTCTGATATTCAATGCTCTCCCTGATCAGGGATAAGAGCAATGAGGCACACCCCTCATATCCTTTCATCTGCTTCACCTTAGCCCCTCAATGGCAAGGTTAAGAGCACCATTGACCCTATTCCAGTTGGCTTTAATGCCTAACCCTCTTGTATGAGCCCCTTGTTTGGTTATAGTGTGTGCTGATTGCTTTCATTGATTGATCACTTGCTTCATATACACATGTTTGCTTGCATGCTTTATGCATTTATCATCATTAATTGCTCATTATTGCATGATCATCTCATTTGTCTTTGTGACATCATTATCATTGTTGTTTACCCATTGAGGACAATTGTAAGACCATCCTTTGGCCATTTGTTCCTATGATATGGAAGTGAGTTGTAAGACCATTTCATTGGCCACTCATCTTATCTTTGCTTGATGCATTTGTTTGATTGTATGTGAGGATGCAATTATAAGTCCCTGCAAGTTGGCATTTGTATTCCTAGGACCATACTGTGGAGGTTAGAGTAAGCCCAGATAGATTGGCATCTGACATCCCTGTTTTGCTTTTCCTTGTTTATGTGAGGATGCAATTGTAAGTCCCTGCAAGTTGGCCTTTGCTTTCCTATGATCATATGTTGGATATTGGTATAAGTCCAGACAGATTGGCATCCGGTATCCATTCTTTTATTTCTTTGTTGAGGAGATTAGTGTAAGTCCATTGAGTGGCCTCTGATATCCATTTCTGTTTTAGGAGATTGGTGTAAATCCATCTATTGGTATCCGGTATCCGCTTTTTGTTTGTGAGATTGGAGTAAGACCATTGAGTGGCATCCGGTATCATTTGTTTGCTTTGTTTGTTATTGCTTATTGCCCATTCCAAAGGACACACTTGAATCATCCTCCATATGATCTCAAGAGGTGAACTTTCTAAGAAGTTTTACAATCCATCTTCATCCATTCATCCTCATTATGTCCTAAACCTTTTCACACTTTGATTTCAAATTTGAGATAGATATTGTGCAAACATCTTCATGTTTTCAAATTAAAAACCTGGACCCAAGTCCTTGACTTTTTTCAAACTTCATTTCATAATACTTCTTTCAAATCAATCTTAATCATACTTTGACTCCATTTTCATAATCACAATCAATTAACTTCACCCATTCACTTGTTTTGGCTTTGTCCATTGTTAATCTTTTCATGCATTAGCCATAGGTTTCAATTATCTTTGTGGTTGATGTAAACCTCACCTTATCCTTAGTGAGTCGACTATAAGACTTCCGTACTGAAAACAGGGTTAACCCCTCTAGTACGTTGAAGCTATCCTCGCATGGTGGATGTTGGTCTTGGTCGAGTTTTCTCCCATTGATAATGAAGAGCCTCAGTGCTATTGTTTAAAATTGAATCCACCAACTTTTGGAAATCTTTTAGCCGAACTACGGCGTTTTGATCCTTACCTTTGATGGAAGGTACGTAGGCAACGGGTTCATCCGTTCGAACACAAAAACAATAAAAATTGTATATTCTTTTCTCATCATCCCAATCATGTTTGCACAATACCCATGTCATAACAAATAACAATTTTATACAACAAGTGTGAAAAGGGCTCCCTAGGAGTACCTAGGACGTAGTGGGTGCCTAACACCTTCCCATTGCGTAATTTACCCCTTACCCAGACTCTCTGATCTTTTTATAGTTTTCTACGTGTAAAACTTCTTAGGCTTTTGTTCGCTTTTTAGCCAGTCCTTTGGATAAATAAAAGTGCGGTGGCGACTCGAAAAATCTTTGTATCTCTTGCTTATGATTTAATCGATAGATCATATAGCGACGAATACACCGCTACAGAAAAGTGGCGACTCTGCTGGGGATCGAACGCAGAATCTCTGGTTGTAGTGCCTACTTTTCACCCTTGTTGTGCTATATTGTTATCTGTTATATGACATATTTTTTGTACAATTTGGGATGACTGTATTGATTGTAATGTTTGAATTGCTTGATATACATTTGCTGTTTGCTTTGGTGATCTGTGAGATGAGTTCTGTACCCGAACTCGAGTGCACTCTAGGATAGGAGAATGGCATAGTCTTGTTGACTGGTGTGGAGTATTCCTTAGCCAGTTGACTTGCGAGCCCATTCACTTGGTGGAGGTCATGTTGGACTAATAATGTCACACAAGTTATTTGTGGTTAGGCATTATTCTTTCAATCATGTTCTGCAGAAGCCAAGGACCGTAGTTTACCAAACCCATCTTGGCCTATTTTTAGGAACGTAGTGCGGAGGTCGTTCAGATGTCAGTTCTGATACGATTGTTACGCGATACTACACTCATAAGAGTTTCTCTTGAGAATATTCTTGGAATACGAGTATTCGTTCCTCCGATAATATTCGAAAGATGGAACGATGATTAGGGGAACCTCTGATAGAACATGTCTGGCAGGTTTAAACCCTAGTACACTCCCTTTGGGTGGTTCTTAACCGAGACTCCATGCTCGTGACTCTCAGCAAACCCGTGATTCATGGTTGAGTCGTTCAGACACCGTTAATATCAATGGATCCCGGATCAGGTGTAAAACCTAAAATCCACCAAAGCGGCTGGTTGATATTAAGGGTGTTCGAGCCGGTTCATGTACCGTTAATATCAATGGAACTTGGGTGTCGATAAGGTGAAAACCTAAATCCACCAAAATGGATGATTGATATTAGGGATACATAGAGCTTTCCCATGACCTTTGTTTGGTGTGCTTTGCTTGATCCTTGAGTGTGTTTGTTGCATTCATACATTCATGCATTCATCTGCACTTCATGTCATCAAAAGAGAAAATTTTCAAGGAACTTAAAGGGTTTATTTGCAAAATTTTCAGACATGGAAAGACCAAAAAGGCATACAAAGAAGTACAGCTTTAGACAGCCCGATGTAAAAGAGTTAAGGAATCTGACATCGTATGTATTAGATCCCTTGGGTTTCAAAGCTCGCTATGGGAAGCTCCTACCTCTGCTGACTACTCAGGTTGATGAAGGGTTGATGAGTACCTTAGCTCAGTTCTACGATCCGTTGCATCACTGCTTCTTATTCCCGGACTTCCAGCTGTTGCCGACCTTGGAGGAATATTCTCACCTTATTGGGATTCCGATTCTGGATCAAGTGCCGTTCAGTGGCCTAGAGAATATTCCATCTGCTCGAGAGATTTCCAGCTTGTTGCACATAGATGAAGAGTTGATTAGGGCTAATCTGACTACCAAAGGCGGAATTCAGGGTTTTCCTTCCGAGTTCCTCATTGCCCAAGCTACCTTTTATGGGAAGGCCATGAGTGAGGATGCCTTTGAGGCTCTATTTGTGCTGCTCATCTATGGATTAGTGCTGTTTCCCAACTTCGACAAGTTCGTGGACATGAATGCTATTAGGATCTTCTCAGTTCTTAATCCAGTTCCGACTTTGTTGGGCGATGCTTATGTTTCCTTGCACTCCAGGAATGTGAAAGGAGGAGGAGTTATTGTCTGCTGTCTACCCCTGCTGTACAAGTGGTTTATTTCGCACTTGCCGCAGACAGTTGCTTTCAAGGAGAACAAGGGATGTCTACGGTGGTCCCAGAGACTCATGTCTCTCACCAATGATGACATCACCTGGTATGATCGCGTGTATGATACCGTTCAGATCATCGATTATTGTGGTGAATTCCCTAATGTGCCTCTTCTTGGCACATGTGGTGGGATCAGCTACAATCCTATTCTCGCACGTCGTCAGCTTGGGTTCCCCCTAAAGGATAAACCCCATAACATTCTGTTAGAAGGTGTATTCTTTCTGGAGGGTAAAGATCCCCAAGGCCTGAAAGCCAGATTTGTCCGTGCTTGGCGCAGTATTCGCAAGAAGGGTAGGAATGAGTTGGGCCCAAAGAATTGCATTGCTTTGGAGCCGTACACTGCTTGGGTCAGACAGAGAGCTGCTACCTACCTGATGCCGTATGATCATCCGAGACCTACACCGTTGGATGTGGCTGGGCCTTCAACCCTCCCTACCCAACGTGTAGAGGAGTTGAGAGAAGAAGACCTTTCGCGTGCTTGGATCCGTGAAAGGGAGGAATTGCTGCAGCAGCTCAAGGAGAAGGACACCATGATTGAGTTCCTCGAGCACCGAGTGATCGACGATCCGAACGACACTTGGACATCTCTGCTTCCTCAGTCTTCCAAATTCTGGAAAAGGAGGTATGATCAGCTTGCAAAGGAGAAAGCGGACATGGAAGCTGCCTATGAGAGAGAGATCAAGAAGTTGTGCACTTCTCGTCTTCCAGCATCCCGAGCTGTTAGGGATCCATAGGATGTCATTTACCTTTTCTCTTTGTAATGATTAAAGAATGCTGTACTTCTTTGTCTTGATATTTTGAATGAAATATTTTCCATGAGTAATTAAAATGCTTTAACAATTCAAAATATTGCAAATAATACCCTCAGGGTTCCTTGAAAATAAGCAAAGCATCTACACAAGCATTTCATGCATCATTCTTGCATAAACAGGTACTCCTTTTCTGGTCTTCTTGTCCTAACCTCTGTTCTTCATTTATTTTGAAGACAAGCTGACTCACCGGTATTATACGCGAGTCAACTCTGCCAGAGTAATGGAGCAATTGGAACAAGAGAACAGAGAACTGAAGGAAGAGGTCGCCAGACTTGGCGCTTTGATGGAGCAACTTCTTGCTGCCCAGAATCAGCCCACTCCGCCTCCAGCAACTCCTCCCCAGAGGACAGTTATTTCAGAGATAGCCACTTCTACAGTGTCGGTCAGTGTTTATCAGCCTAATGCTATGCCAGCCGGGTTCCCTTGGGGGATGCCTCCAGGCTTTATGCCAGATATTCCTGCGCCAACATTTGCTCACATGCCGGCATCTAGCCCGGTCCCTGTTCCCGCTCCTCCTGTCGTGCATACCATGCCCAGGGTAGACGACACCATCTATCACTCCGAGCCATCTGAGGGCTCAGATGTTCATGAGAAAATGGATGCTATGAATGATCAATTCCTTGAGCTGAGAAAGGAATTGAGGACTCTTCGAGGCAAAGATCTCTTCGGCAAGTCTGCAGCCGAACTTTGTTTAGTTCCCGGTGTCAAAATACCGATCAAATTCAAGGTCCCTGACTTTGAAAAATACAAGGGGAACACCTGTCCACTCGCTCACCTGGTCATGTACGCCAGGAAGATGTCAACACAGACTGATAATGATCAACTCCTGATTCATTATTTTCAGGACAGTCTATCCGGTGCCGCGCTCAGATGGTACATGAGCCTGGACAGTGCCAACATCCGATCTTTCAACGACCTTGGCGAAGCTTTCGTCAAGCAATATAAGTACAATGTCGATATGGCGCCTGACCGAGATCAACTCAGGTCCATGTCACAGAAAGATAAGGAATCGTTCAAGGAGTACGCCCAGAGATGGCGAGAGCTGGCAGCTCAAATCACTCCACCGCTGGAAGAGAAAGAAATGACCAAGATCTTTCTGAAGACTCTTGGCTCATTTTATTACGAGCGGATGGTTGCAAGCGCTCCCTCTGATTTCACCGAGATGGTGAACATGGGGATGCGTCTCGAAGAAGGTGTCCGTGAAGGACGGTTGGCTAAAGACGATAGCTCTTCCTCTAAACGATATGGAGCGTTTAAGAGGAAAGAAGGGGAAGCACACGCTGTGCAGTCTCAGCCTAAACATAGAAGACCCTCTGTTCAGAGGAAGCCTGCGCATCGTGCCAGTCATCAGCATCAGGTGGCTCACGTAGCACCTGTTTTCAAGGACAATACTCCTCAGCATCAGCAGTATCAACATCAACAGTATCAGCATCAACAGCAATATCAGCAACCGCAATACCAGCAACAACAGCAACGTCCACAGCAACAGGCTTACCAGCCTCGTAGAAGTACAACCAATCAAGCTAATGTGAATTATGATAGGAAGAAGGTCAGCTTCGATCCAATTCCTATGACATATGCAGAGCTTTATCCCTCTCTAATAGAGCGGAAGTTGGTTTCTCCAAGAGATCCTCCAGCTATACCGGTCAACCCTCAGTGGTGGTATAAGCCTGACCTACACTGTGTCTATCATTCTGGCGCTCCGGGCCATGACATAGAAAATTGCTTCCAGTTGAAGACTAAGGTGCAAGACCTTATGAGAAGCGGAATTCTGAGTTTTGAAGACTCAAACCCGAACGTCACCAGGAACCCATTGCCTTCGCATGGGAAGTCTGTGAACATGATTCAGGAATGCCTTGGGAAGTACAAGGTCAGATATGTCAGCCATATCAGGCAATCGTTGGTTGAATTACACCGTATGCTGTGTCAGTACAGCTACTTGGAGCATAACCACGACAAGTGCCGCGTCTGCTCGGTTAAACGTTTGGGTTGCGACCAGGTCCGCAGAGAACTTCAGAAGATGTTGAATGAAGGTATCATTGAGATTCTCCAGAATCGCAATGTTGATATAGCTGAACCTGAAGTGGATGTCATCTCACCAGTGTTCAAGCTGCATGAACCTGTTGTTATTCGCTACAATAGCAACAAGCCGAAGGCTTCCCCTTCTTTGATCATCAAACCTGCCGGCCCTGTGCCCTATTCATCTGATCGAGATGTGCCATTCAGATACAATCCTGTTGCTGTCCAGGATGGGGTAGAAGTGCCTTTGCCTTCCACTTCTGTGACCACTGTAGCTGATGTCAGTGGGTTGACCCGAAGTGGTCGTGTATTTTCTGCACCTGCCAAAGCTCCTGCTGTTTCTTCTGAATCTGTTGAACGTCCTGTGGGGACTGCTGTTAAAGTTCAGAATCCGGCACTTGATGCCGCCAAACCCTCCTCATCCGTACAGAAGACTCCTGTTTCTTCAGTTGGCCCGAGTGGCATTGTAGATGAAGAATCTGATGAGATGCTGAAGCTCATCAGAAAGAGTGAGTACAACATTGTAGACCAGCTTCTACACACGCCCTCCAAGATTTCTATTCTTTCTTTGCTGCTGAATTCAGAACCCCATAGGGAGTCTCTGCAGAAAGTCTTGGATCTGGCGTATGTTGATCACGACGTCACCCTCGAGCAGTTTGATAGTATTGTTGCAAACATTACCGCTTGCAACACTTTGAGATTTTGTGACGCTGATCTCCCTGAGGAGGGAAGAGACCACAACATGGCCTTACATATATCCATGAATTGCAAATCTGATGCAATGTCCAATATGCTGGTGGACACTGGATCTTCTCTTAATGTATTGCCGAAATCCACACTCTCTCGTTTGTCATATCAAGGTCCTCCTATGAGGCAGAGTGGGGTCGTTGTGAAAGCATTTGATGGGTCACGCAAGACCGTGATTGGGGAAGTTGATCTCCAGATCAAGATAGGACCAAGTGATTTCCAAGTTACTTTTCAAGTAATGGATATCCACCCATCTTATAGCTGTCTCTTGGGCAGACCATGGATTCATGAGGCTGGCACCGTGACATCCACCCTACACCAGAAGCTGAAGTTTGTCAAAAACAAGAAACTGGTCGTAGTAGGGGGAGAAAAGGCTCTCCTGGTTAGCCATCTGTCTTCTTTCTCGTATATTGACGCAGAGGATGAAGTTGGAACTCCATTCCAAGCTTTATCTATTGATGAACCAATCGAGAAGAAGTCTCCTTCATTCACTTCCTACCGTGATGCTAAGCTGGCCATTGAATGTGGTGCAGTTGCTGGATTAGGGAAAGTGCTTGAACTTGAAGATAACCGATCCCGGGCTGGCATTGGCTACTGTTCTGGGGCATGCAATGAGCAAGGTTTATTCACAAGCGGAGGATTCATTCACGCCGATCAACCTGAAGAAGAGGAAGTTGCTGCTATCATTGAAGAAGATGCAGAAGATGTGAACAATTTTGTTATTCCTGGTGGTGTCTGCCACAATTGGGTCGCTGTGGATGTTCCTACAGTTATCCATAGATCAGAGTAAATTGTTCACTTTGTTTAAAACCCTTCTCCCATGCCAAAAGGAGAAGTGATGACATTGTTGGCAAAGCATATATACAATGATGTTTTCATTCAATTTTCGCATTGTTAAACATTTGTTTTTCCTTTGTTTTCACTTTTTGCTTTTCATTATGAAATCAGTGATCACAAAAAACCATAAAAACAAAAATAAAATCAAACATTTTTTCATCTGCATAATGATTTGCTTGTTCAAATTCTGAAGTTTTTCCCTAACCAAAATCATTATGCAGGTTGATCCTAAAACCCATTGAACATAATGATCCAACGCCATCTCCCAATTTTGAATTCCCTGTATTTGAGGCAGAGGAAGATGATGTTGAAGGGATTCCTGATGAGATCACCCGTCTCCTTGAGCACGAAGAGAAGATCATTCAGCCGCATCTCGAAGACTTGGAGATAGTCAACTTGGGGTCTGAGGATTGTGTTCGCCTGGTGAAGATTGGGGCACTTCTTGAAGGGTCTGTCAAAGAAGATTTGATCAGTTTACTACGAGAATATTCAGATATCTTTGCTTGGTCTTATGAAGACATGCCGGGTTTGGATACAGATATTGTGCAACATTTCCTGCCTTTGAAGCCTGAGTGCGTGCCTGTGAAGCAGAAGCTCAGAAGAACTCATCCAGATATGGCAGTGAAGATCAAAGAGGAAGTTCAGAAGCAAATTGATGCGGGGTTTCTGGTGACTTCTACATATCCTCAATGGGTGGCCAATATTGTGCCTGTTCCTAAGAAGGACGGAAAAGTCCGTATGTGCGTTGACTACAGAGATTTGAATAAAGCTAGCCCAAAAGATGATTTTCCTCTACCACACATTGACATGTTGGTAGACAATACAGCTAAATTCAAAGTCTTTTCCTTTATGGACGGATTTTCCGGATATAATCAAATCAAGATGGCACCAGAGGATATGGAGAAGACAACATTCATCACACCTTGGGGAACATTCTGTTATCGAGTGATGCCCTTCGGTTTGAAGAACGCCGGAGCCACGTATCAACGAGCTATGACTACCTTGTTTCATGATATGATGCACAAGGAGATAGAAGTCTATGTTGATGACATGATTGCTAAGTCCCGAACGGAAGTTGAACATGTTGAGCATTTGTTGAAGCTTTTTCAGCGTTTGAGGAAGTTCAAACTTCGCCTGAATCCGAACAAATGTACCTTTGGAGTCCGTTCCGGCAAGCTGTTGGGTTTTGTGGTAAGTGAAAGAGGTATTGAAGTTGATCCTGCAAAGGTCAAAGCAATACAAGAGATGCCCGCACCCAAAACTGAGAAGCAAGTCCGAGGTTTTCTTGGCCGCTTGAATTACATTTCCAGATTTATATCCCACATGACTGCCACATGTGCGCCGATATTCAAGCTCCTCCGGAAAGATCAGTATCATGATTGGACCGAGGATTGCCAGAAAGCTTTCGACAGTATCAAAGATTATCTGTCTGAACCTCCGATTTTGTCTCCGCCTGTGAAAGGAAGACCTCTGATTATGTACTTAACAGTTCTTGAAGACTCGATGGGTTGTGTACTCGGCCAACAAGATGAATCAGGGAAGAAGGAGTTTGCTATATACTACCTCAGTAAGAAGTTTACTGATTGTGAGTCTCGGTACTCTACGCTTGAGAAGACGTGCTGTGCTTTGGCTTGGGCTGCTAAGCGTTTGCGCCAGTACATGATAAATCATACAACTTGGTTGATATCCAGAATGGATCCAATCAAGTATATCTTCGAGAAGCCTGCTTTAACTGGGAGGATTGCCCGGTGGCAGATGTTGTTGTCTGAGTATGATATTGAGTATCGAGCTCAGAAAGCTATCAAAGGTAGTATCTTGGCTGACCATTTAGCGCACCAGCCGATTGAAGATCATCAGTCTGTTCAGTTTGACTTCCCGGATGAAGAAATTCTGTATTTGAAGATGAAAGATTGCGATGAGCCTACACTTGATGAAGGTCCAGAACCTGGTTCCAGATGGACGATGGTGTTTGATGGCGCTGTTAATCAATATGGGAATGGAATTGGGGCAGTGATCATTACTCCTCAAGGTTCACACATTCCGTTTACAGCAAGGTTAACTTTCAAATGCACGAATAATATGGCGGAGTATAAAGCCTGTATTATGGGACTTGAAGAATGCATTGATTTAAGAATCAAATATCTTGATGTCTATGGTGATTCGGCCTTGGTTGTCAATCAAATCAAGGGTGAATGGGAGACGAATCAGCCAGGTCTCATTCCGTACAGAGATCATGCAAGGAGAATTTCAACTTTCTTCACAGAAGTTGAATTTTATCACATTCCTCGAGAGGATAACCGGATGGCAGATGCCCTTGCAACGCTTGCTTCCATGATAGTGTCAGATGGTGGAATGATGTTCCCAATATTACTGTGATGCGCTTGGATAGACCCGCTCACATATTTGCAATTGAAGAAGTGAAAGATGACAAGCCTTGGTATTTTGATATCAAGAATTTCCTCCAGAACCAGGTCTACCCGCCTGGGGCATCTGTGAAAGATAGGAAAACTTTGAGAAGGTTGTCAGGCAGTTTCTACCTCAGTGGTGAAGTGCTGTATAAGAGAAATTTTGATATGGTTTTGCTCAGATGCGTGGATAGACACGAAGCAAACCTATTGATGACTGAGGTCCATGAGGGTTCATTTGGTACTCATTCCAATGGACATGCCATGGCTAAGAAGATGTTGAGAGCAGGCTACTATTGGCTGACAATGGAGTCTGACTGTTGCAAGTATGTGAAGAAATGTCACAAGTGTCAAATTTATGCGGATAAGATTCATATTCCTCCGACACTCCTGAATGTGATTTCATCACCATGGCCTTTCTCTATGTGGGGAATTGACATGATCGGCATGATTGAGCCGAAAGCGTCCAACGGACATCGGTTTATTCTCGTAGCAATTGATTACTTCACCAAATGGGTTGAAGCCGCTTCGTATGCGAATGTAACCAGGCAGGTGGTTGTGAAGTTTATCAAGAACCAGCTGATTTGCCGTTATGGTGTGCCAGAAAGGATCATTACTGATAATGGATCCAATCTGAATAACAAGATGATGGATGAGTTGTGCGCTGAATTCAAGATTGCACACCATAATTCCTCTCCCTACAGACCTAAGATGAATGGGGCTGTTGAAGTTGCTAATAAGAATATCAAGAAGATTATCCAGAAGATGACTGTCACATACAAAGATTGGCATGAGATGCTGCCATTTGCTTTGCATGGATATCGTACGTTTGTACGCACTTCAACAGGGGCAACCCCTTTCTCTCTTGTTTATGGCATGGAAGCCGTTCTCCCAGTAGAGGTGGAGATCCCATCAATGCGAGTCTTGATGGAAGCCAAGTTGACTGATGCTGAATGGATTCAGAGTCGTTATGACCAGTTGAATTTGATCGAAGAGAAGAGATTGACTGCCATGTGTCATGGTCAGTTATATCAACAGAGAATGAAGAAAGCATTCGACAAGAAGGTCAAGCCTCGTGTGTTCCGAGAAGGTGACCTTGTGCTCAAGAAAGTTTTGTCTTTCGCGCCCGATTCCAGGGGCAAGTGGACTCCAAACTACGAGGGTCCATATGTTGTTAAGAGAGCCTTTTCAGGCGGTGCTTTGATGCTTACAACAATGGATGGGGAGGATTTCACTCGTCCTGTGAATTCAGATGCAGTCAAGAGATACTTTGCCTAAAAAAAAAAAAAGTATATGCAAATGAAAAACAGAATAGCTCGCTAAGTTGAAAACCCGAAAGGGCGGCTTAGGCAAAAATGAGCGTCTCGGTGGAGAACCCGCAAGGGTAATCCAGGCAAAAATTAGAGACTTGAAAAAAAAGAATATATTTGCATCCCGCTAGATTGAGTACCTCACTCTGGGGCAATCTAGGCAAAAATTAGGGACTTGGCAAGTAACTGCTTCCTGACAAGACTTTCTGTTCCATCAGTCGTCATTTCGTCAGAAGATTCTCGATTCGTCGTCAACTAAAGCTTCGGATACATCGAGGTTCAAATTGGTAGAGAAAGGATCATTATGTTCAATGTAGCCCTCTTCCAATATATATCACTGATTTCAAATTTGTACAGATCTATGGAGTCTTGCCATTTGCAGGCTACCATTCCATCAAATAAATTTGAGCTTTTATCCAATTATTTGCACTCTTATTTGTTTCAATTCAACAAATGTTTTGCATGTTTTAAATTGATAAAATATCATTGTTTTAAACAAATCAAATTTTTCAAAATTTTTGTTTTAAACAAAAGTGAACATTCACAAGATTGAAAGGATACTTAAGAATATCTCAGTGCTCTCCCGAGGGTGGCATGATTTCCAACAGGTAAGACATTGGTTCATATTCCTGGTTTGGTTGTATCTTCTTTCTTCATATCTTTGTTGAGGTTGTTCCTCAGAAAGAGTTGTTGTTGGGGTTGTTCCCCAGTATAGTCGCAAGCAGAGTGTTGTTGAAGACTTCGTTTTCTCCAGCAGCAGTTTTCCCCAGCATGGGTATTTTCTTGTAGAGGTTTCGGCGGTTGATGGTTTGTCATCCTGGTGCCCCGTCATTTTCTCCAGTGGGTCGCCCGCCCTAGACTTTATTTGTCTCCTCAACACGGTCATGAGTAGAGCTGTTATTGATATCCTCATCGGATTTGCGAGTAGAGTTGTTATCACTCTTCCCAATGCAGGTGCCAGCGGAATTGTCTATTTCCTCAGCACGATCGCTCTCTTTTTTGAAGACTCGGTAAGTCAGTGGTTTGATACCCGGTACTTTACCTTTTCCCCAGCAAAGTCGTCTGCGGAATTGCTGCTATCTCTCCATCAGAGTTTTTCTCTTCAGCAGGGCAGGATTTATTTTCCTATTCAGTGGTTGATTTGGGTTGACATCCCAGTATGTTCACCCACCTTTTCCTCAGCATAGTCTGCAGAGTGTTTGTTGTGGCAGTTTCGCCTGTTGAATACTCCTTTCAATCCCCAGTATGGTTGGATGATGGCTTTGGCCTCCAGTGAACGGATTGATTTCCTGACTGCTTGTGATCCCCAGTAGAGTGGCTTTTATTGCAGAGTCTACTTGTTGTGATCAGTTTGCTATGTGGATTCTCCCCAAGTAGAGTTGGTTTGTTACAGAATCTACTTGTTTGATCTGTCCTCCCTCAGTGTTTTGTTCCCCAAGAGAGTAGCCGACAGTTTTCCCCAGTATAGTTGCTTATGCAGTTAGATTCTATCTGGATGATATCATTCTCCCTCAGTGGGTTGTTCCCCAGTGGAGTTTTGTGGATTCGCTTCTACAGCAGTTCGTGCTTTTGCAATGCACCTTTTTGTTTCTCAGTTGACACTGGGATCCCCTGCGGATACTTTGGGACTTCTCTTGTTCCTCTACAGATTCGTCTTGGTGGCTGTTTTGCCTGTTGTGACTTTCTGTACCCTGATTGGGTTGTTTCCTGATATCTCTGACTTTCTGCTTCTTCAGCAGTACCCGCAGATCTTTGCTTTACAGCATGTAGATCTCCGCAGATTGGCTCTCCAGTTGGTTTTACCTCTGGAAGTATAATACCGGACGTCCGATTCCTGGACCTGTTTGTGTTGGAACTGTCTGTTTTGTCAGCATTCATCAAACATAAATCACGCATATTCATGCATACTCATAAACATTCAGATATTCATGTTGCATTTCTTGCCATATATCCTTTGTTTGTTGTTCCCTGCTTTTGGGTGATACAGATCTCTTTACAGATCTCCCCCCAAGTAGATGTCGGGTGTTTAAAATCTCTCCATATAGAGTCAACCCCATAAGCAGAAATGTTTGCCTTTCTTTCTGCAGTTCCCCACTGAGATATATCCTCGTGGATGACGGTTTCTTCCGTTTCCTCCCAACACATATATTGGGATGGATTTTCCTATTTGAGTTATATCCTCATTAGGACGTGTCTTGATTCAGTCTGCCTTTTCGGATTATTCCCGAATTGGCCTGTCGTCAAATATCTTGTGCTTCCCAGTGGGTTGTTCCCCAGCGGAATTTTCGGGCCTCTACCCTCATACCGGTGGTTATAAGTCCTATTTTTCCTGGCTTTCTTGACAGAATTTGTGGTTATACACCTTTTATTCTCCAGCCAGAGTTGTTGGTTTTCTACCTAACAGTCGGTAGTTGTAAATCCTATTTTCCTGCTCTTCAGCAGTTTGTGGTTTGTTATAAACCCTGTTTTGGTTTCCCGTGCGGATTTGTGATTTATTCTGTCCCCACGCGGAGTTGTTGGTCTTCTACCCCGTATTCGGTAGATGTAAACCCTAATTTTGTGGTCACCTCCACCCTTTTGGCCCTCTGCCTACAAACCAGCAGTCGTAAGTCCTATCTTTGCGGTTTTTCTACCTACAAACCGGTAGTTGTAAACCCCGTTCTCTCCACTTGCAGAGTTAACTTTGTTGTTCATCCCAACCGATGACAATTTCCCCCTTGTGGTCATCTTCATCTAGTTCTTGATGTTGAGTTTCCTTTGCTTGGATAAGTTGCTCAGATCAGCACTTATATCCCCAGCAAGTCTTTTTGTGGATAATTGCCGTATGCTAGCAATTTTATCCCCAGCGGGTCCTTTCACCTTTGTCAGTGATTGTGTTCCCCGGATCATTGATTTTCATCAGTGCGTCCTCAGCAGATTGCCTTTCATTTACCCTCTTGTTGGTAATGTTTGTTGCTCCTCTTGATTGGTCATCATTATATACCTAGTTTGGTATCCCGATGCTTTTCTTTTCGGATTTTATCCTATAAACAACCTACGACCCGGTTAAGGATAATCTTCCATGCGAGGTTATTATTCACGTTCTGACGGCTATGAATAATATATCTCATGCACTCTTCAGTCGAAGCCTTTTGTGTTTCCCTAGTCGAGTAAGATCCGTTATTTCCCTTTGTGGAATCGAATATTTCTTTGTTGTCGGATAATTGCCGGATGCTTGCAATTTATCCTCCTTTGAGTTGTCTTTCGTTTACCCGGATGCTTGGTATCGATTGTCTCTCTTTTTGGTTAGTCACCTATTATATACTTCGGTATCTCTGGTGTCTTTTCCTTTCGAGTATATTATTCACGGTCTGCCGGTAATGGATAATATGTCTCATGCGCTCTTTAGTTGGAATCCTTTGTTGATTTTCCCCAGCTGAGCAAGATTCGTATTCTTTGTAGAATCGAATATCCATCCTATAAACAAGTCTGCTGTTCTAGCTTTCTTCAGGATGATGAGTGTTTTGGAACACAAACCAATTCACGTCTTCGGATTTTATCCTACAAACAACCTACAACCCGGTTCAGGATAATCTTCCTTTGTGAGTATTCTATCCACGTTCTGACGGTAATGGATATTATATCTCGTTCGCTCTTGGGTCAATCTTTTGATTGTTTTCTCCGCAGAGTAAGGTTCGTATTCCTTGTGGAATCGAACATCCATCCTATAAACAAGCCTGCTGTTCTAGCTTTCTTCAGGATGATGAGTGTTTTGGAACACAAACCAATTCACGATTTCGGATCTTATCCTATAAACAACCTACAACCCGGTTCAGGATAACTTTCCATGCGAGTACATTATCTACGTTTTGACGGCTATAGATAATATATCTCATGCACTCTCTTGTCGAACACTTTGTTTGTTTCCCCAACTGAGTAAGATTTGCGTTCTTTACAGAATCAAATATCCATCCTATAAACAAGTTTGCTTTCGCTCTCTTCAGGATGATGAGTGTCTTGGAACACACACCAATTCACGTCTTTGGTCGGTCACCTGTTACGTACCTACAACCCGGTATCCTTGGTGTTCCTTCCTTTTTGCTCCCTATTATGACCTCGGTCCCCCTGTGGAGTCAGATTTTCCTGAGTCTGTTACCCTTATACCGGTAACATCTCATTTCTTTGGTGTTTCCCAAGTGAAGTTCTTGTTGCTTCTCCCCAGGAGTCAGCTTGTGTCTCTCCAATGGATTTATTTTCCTTTGGAATTCTTTTCCCCAGTGAGGTCTCCAGTCTGTTTTCTGTTTCCCCAATCAGAGTCGTGTCTTGTTCACACATTTCCTTTTCTGTTACTATCCCCAACTAGAGTCTTGTTAGAGTCTCTGTTCCTGGTGAGTGTATTACTCCGATGGATTGTCTTTTCTTCTGTGTGAATCATATTCCCCACAGAGTTTGTGTCTTTTTGCATACATACATTTGCATCATGAGGTCTCTTAGGGACCAAAATTTGTCTCATTACTGTTATTTAAGCCCATTCTACCGCGTCGAGATGAAGATTTCTAAACTTCACTTCTCCGGCTAGAATGACCTTAAATAGGGGCATCTGTAAGACCCCAATTTTGGCCCTAAGATCCCTCATGGCCCATATCATATCATATCATGGCCTCAAGGATCATTGCATGCCCTAGCTTCTCTCCTAGTGGGTAAGTTGCCTTGTGAGTGTGGTTCTTGATCACCAAGCATGCTTTGCATTTGTATATCTTTGCTTTTCATATGATTACTAACCAAAAAGTACAAAAATATTGTCATCTAACCATGTTACTTGCAGCTGAAGCAATCATCAGCCAATTAGGTCAAAATCAGTCAAAGTCAGTCATTGCAGTGGATGGTGGCCATTCTTGCAGAATTTGGGCACCATGATCAATCATCAAGAGTTCATACATGTTGTGATATCACTTGGAATCAAAATCTCAAGGAATTAGGGTTTGGAATTCATCAGAAGATGCTTCAGTCATGCAAAACCCTAGAAAGTCAACCCTTGGTCAACTGTGGATTTAATCAGTGGTTTGATGGTGGGAATTGGTTTGAGGGATCTCATTCATGTCCATATAGGCCTCATATATCATGTCAAACATCATCATGGAAGAATTTGAAGTCAAACAGAAAATTTCCAAAAATAGAAACTTGACCTGTAATTCAAATTTGCCAAAAATGGAAACTTCTTGATCTTAATCTTGCATCATGATAAAAGCTTCAAATGAATTTTTGCCCAACATGAAAGTTGAAGATCTTGTTCTCCCATTTCCAAAAAGTCCAAGAACACTCAATTCCCATGTATGGTTGGCAAGATATGATCAATTCAATCTCAAAAATTTTTGAACTTCAAAAGGCCATATCTCTCAAACCATTTGGCCAAATTTGGTGGGGTTTTTTCCTACAAGTCATATTTGATCCCCTCTTTCCAAAAATGTCATCATCATTCACCAAAACATCACCATTCAAAATGGCCTTTTTGGACTTGTCTTAATTAATTTCAAGTGTAGTGAAAAATTGAGTTTTTGAATTAACCATTTTTAACACATTTGGCCAATTGGAATAGGTCTGAAATGTCATTTGAAACATGTTTGCAAGCCCAAATTCGTGCAGCATACTCCCCATACCAACTTGAGTTGTGTTTTAGCAATTTTGTCAAAAGATGTCATTTGAGCCAAATCCTAATTACCACTTGAACTAATCCTACTTAGCTTGCTAAACAGCAAATATATAACATATTTTCTGTCATTCAAACCCTAGCAGCAGCCTCATTACACACAGAAAACCATTTCTCTCTAAAACATTCATTTTGCACTTTGGAAATTTTCTGCTCAAACTTTCAAAGAAACACGATTGTTACTTGTTTACTTCATCATTTGTCCTCATTTTGGAGCTGTTGCAAACCTCAAATCTCCACTGTAAGCAAGTTTTCCAGCACTGCTATTCAAGAACACATCAATGGTGATTTTCGATTTGAGCATTTTCAAGCATCACTGAGCCAAACCATCTTCATCATTCATCATTTGGAAGGTTGTAGGACATGTGTTTCAAGCTTGCAGCACCAAATTCCAACTGTTTCATCTTTTCTTCAAAATCAAGTAAACTCTCGAATCTTATTATTTGCTAAACTATGAAATGATTCTTATAGATCTTCGTTTGCTGGTTTCATTAAACTTTGAATCGTGTTAATTGGTTGCTTGAGTTGAGAGAAATCGGGTTTTAAAGTTTGATTGTTCATATTTATTTTCGTTCGATTCTTGATGCTTGGTGTATTTTAATGAAAATGGATGATGGATTATGTATGTATGAAGCTTGCTGATCATTTTGGTATGCTCAATTTCATTTTCTGGAAAAAAATTTGTTGAACTCGAATTGGGGATGAAGATGTTGTTCCCTGTTCATAGTAAACCCTAGGTTGTTCATCCATTTCCCAGATTTTTGAGCCTTCACGTGCATGGCCACTGTAGCTCCATACTGGCCAATGAAAACATTTCATCTGCCGTGCCAAAACGCGGCGTTTTGTTTAGTTGGGCCTAATATTACAAATATGCCACTCCACGTTTTAATGTTTATTTAAATTATATTATTTCTTCAATATTTGTTTCACTTTGATACTCAACTTACAAAAATCATATCTCATCCATTTTAATTCCAAATTCCATGGGAATTTTTGCATTGTGTTATGCCTGATCTCTACTTTTTTATCATGATTTTGGCTGATTTTTTGGATGAGTAGGTTTTTAATGGTATTAGGGTTTTGTTCATGTGACAATATTTTGTACCTTTTACCAATTCAATTGTGAAATGATGATACATTATCCAATGGCCCTGAAATTTTTTGTACACAAACTAGACACATTCATGGTGATTTTGGTGTAGAGTTTGTTAATTTATCTTATCTGGTCATTGAGTTATGAATTTTTGAATTAGGGTGTGACAATTTGTGTCACACCAATGATGTGCAACTTCATGATTTTTGATACCATGCTTCTTGACCTCCAATTGATCTGAATTTTTGCATGAACCTACTCTTGGATGTCTAGTTTACATGTGATTTTTTGTGGAATTGTTTGTTGCATTTTCCAATTGATTGAGATTTTTGTCCCCTGTTTGACCAAAATGTTGACTTGTGTGACACATCATGCCATATCATTTGTGAAATTCTCATACTTTATTGGATGAATTTGAAATTTTACATGTGATTACTAGACATCTTAAGCTTTGCCATGGTGTTGATCCCATTCATTTCTTATATGTTATCACTGAGTTATGAATTTTTGAAGTTGATGCATGATTGGTTGACTTCTCTGAGCATGTTTGAAATTGTTTTGATTTTCTGATTTTCATTGACTATCTTCCCATGATCCAATTGAGCTGAAATTTTATATGCATGCCATGTAATGGATTAGGATTGATCATGATTTATTTGATGATTTTTGGAATTGTTTATGGTTGTTTTTGAGTTAAGTCTTGCTGTTGACTTCTATGAGCTTTTATTTGCCATGCTTTGACTTCTTTTGCTTATGAAATCATGATGATGAATGATATGAATGTGGAACCAATTGAGTTTGCTTCTTAAATGTTTGAACTTGATTTTGATTGGATATCACTTGCTGCTTGGACTTTCTCATCCTCTTTTGACCCTAGGCTTGTCCTAGTGGTCTTGTTGCTTATGTTTGAATTCATGTTTTCAGGTTAAGCAACAATGTTCCAAAGAGATCATACAAACTTGATTGAGCTTGATTGTTTATCATGAGCTAACCTCTTTGTTTTGTAGGTGGCTTGACTCATAAGCCTTGTGCCTTGTGCTTTGCACATTTGGCTATCTGTTTGACTGTTGACTTCTATTTCCTTTTGCTTTGACTTTTGAACTGTGTACTGATTCTGTTTGACTATTTCAGGTACCTTTAGTTGCTTAGTTCTTTGAACTTGCTTTGCTTTGCTAATATAGCAATTTGCATTTGAGGTATAATCCCTTTTCTTCATGTAGTCTGGAAGACCTGGCCTGTTATTTGGCCAGGCAACTGTCTGAAGTCCTCCTTAAGAGGCAATGCTTGTGTGTGTTTATATTTGTCCCAAGCAGGAAAAGTCCTTCAAATAAGGCAATTGGTAGAATCTAAGAGATAAGCAACCTATCTCCCATTATTCTGTGAGTCTTCTCATTGCTCCCATCACATGGTTGTAGCATGTAGATACAAACCCAAGATCTATAGAGTCTTATCTGTGGAGAGAGTTCCTACTTTCTGAACTCCCACATCTTCTGATATTCAATGCTCTCCCTGATCAGGGATAAGAGCAATGAGGCACACCCCTCATATCCTTTCATCTGCTTCACCTTAGCCCCTCAATGGCAAGGTTAAGAGCACCATTGACCCTATTCCAGTTGGCTTTAATGCCTAACCCTCTTGTATGAGCCCCCTTGTTTGGTTATAGTGTGTGCTGATTGCTTTCATTGATTGATCACTTGCTTCATATACACATGTTTGCTTGCATGCTTTATGCATTTATCATCATTAATTGCTCATTATTGCATGATCATCTCATTTGTCTTTGTGACATCATTATCATTGTTGTTTACCCATTGAGGACAATTGTAAGACCATCCTTTGGCCATTTGTTCCTATGATATGGAAGTGAGTTGTAAGACCATTTCATTGGCCACTCATCTTATCTTTGCTTGATGCATTTGTTTGATTGTATGTGAGGATGCAATTATAAGTCCCTGCAAGTTGGCATTTGTATTCCTAGGACCATACTGTGGAGGTTAGAGTAAGCCCAGATAGATTGGCATCTGACATCCCTGTTTTGCTTTTCCTTGTTTATGTGAGGATGCAATTGTAAGTCCCTGCAAGTTGGCCTTTGCTTTCCTATGATCATATGTTGGATATTGGTATAAGTCCAGACAGATTGGCATCCAGTATCCATTCTTTTATTTCTTTGTTGAGGAGATTAGTGTAAGTCCATTGAGTGGCCTCTGATATCCATTTCTGTTTTAGGAGATTGGTGTAAATCCATCTATTGGTATCCGGTATCCGCTTTTTGTTTGTGAGATTGGAGTAAGACCATTGAGTGGCATCCGGTATCATTTGTTTGCTTTGTTTGTTATTGCTTATTGCCCATTCCAAAGGACACACTTGAATCATCCTCCATATGATCTCAAGAGGTGAACTTTCTAAGAAGTTTTACAATCCATCTTCATCCATTCATCCTCATTATGTCCTAAACCTTTTCACACTTTGATTTCAAATTTGAGATAGATATTGTGCAAACATCTTCATGTTTTCAAATTAAAAACCTGGACCCAAGTCCTTGACTTTTTTCAAACTTCATTTCATAATACTTCTTTCAAATCAATCTTAATCATACTTTGACTCCATTTTCATAATCACAATCAATTAACTTCACCCATTCACTTGTTTTGGCTTTGTCCATTGTTAATCTTTTCATGCATTAGCCATAGGTTTCAATTATCTTTGTGGTTGATGTAAACCTCACCTTATCCTTAGTGAGTCGACTATAAGACTTCCGTACTGAAAACAGGGTTAACCCCTCTAGTACGTTGAAGCTATCCTCGCATGGTGGATGTTGGTCTTGGTCGAGTTTTCTCCCATTGATAATGAAGAGCCTCAGTGCTATTGTTTAAAATTGAATCCACCAACTTTTGGAAATCTTTTAGCCGAACTACGGCGTTTTGATCCTTACCTTTGATGGAAGGTACGTAGGCAACGGGTTCATCCGTTCGAACACAAAAACAATAAAAATTGTATATTCTTTTCTCATCATCCCAATCATGTTTGCACAATACCCATGTCATAACAAATAACAATTTTATACAACAAGTGTGAAAAGGGCTCCCTAGGAGTACCTAGGACGTAGTGGGTGCCTAACACCTTCCCATTGCGTAATTTACCCCTTACCCAGACTCTCTGATCTTTTTATTAGTTTTCTACGTGTAAAACTTCTTAGGCTTTTGTTCGCTTTTTAGCCAGTCCTTTGGATAAATAAAAGTGCGGTGGCGACTCGAAAAATCTTTGTATCTCTTGCTTATGATTTAATCGATAGATCATATAGCGACGAATACACCGCTACAGTACTTGTATTGAATTATTTATTAATAATAAAAGGCTTTTTCTTTATTATGTTTGTTTAATAAAGTCCCTAGAATAGCTAGTCCGTTTAATGTATCAAGTGTGACTTAATCATGATATCCCATTAAACATAAGGACACTATTCTTAAAGTATCTGTAGTCAAGCTTTGTTGTGAAGTGGGATAACATTAAAGCATTAAGACTATTATGTATATAGAGGAATGATCACATCTCATGGATCATGGATAAGGAGTTATCAAGTCTTAAACATAAGTATGAATATTGAGAGTAATATTTATACTGGATTGACCCGCTATGAGAATACTATATAGAATGTTATGCTAAGTGTCATAAGTTATTCTCATGGTGATAATGGTGTATACCACTCTTTGACCTGAAATCACTACGTACCCTAGATGTAGAGTCGAGTGCCTTATTGCTGATCAAACATTGTCCATAACTGGATGACCATAAAGACAGTTGATGGATACTCCACAAAGCATGCTGAGGGACATGAGTGACCTAGATGGAATTTGCCCATCCTGTGTAACAGGATAAATGTTTACGGGCCCAATATTGAACTGGACAAGGATGACACGGTTTATGCCTTGTGTTCAATATAGACATAAGGACAAAAGGGTAATTATACACATAAGTATTATCACAAAAGGATTTGTCAGATCGCATGACATTTTCGTGTCTTGGGTAGCAGTAATGTGTTGTTAGATACCACTCACTATTTATTATGTTAAATACGTGATTTAATATAATTGCCAATGCCGCAAAAACCTATATGGTCACACACAAAAGGACGGATTGATGAGAGAGAGAGTAACTAAGGAACACCGTAAGGTACCGTGCACTTAAGTGAATTGTAGAACATCGTAAGGTACGGTGTACTTAAGTAGAATACGAAATATGGTAAGGTACCACGAGCTTAAGTGATTTTGGCATATTATAAGATATGAGCCACATACACTTAAGTGGGCTTTTTAGATTGAAACCCACACAAGTGGTTCTATAAATAGAACCCTTGTGCAGAAGCATTTGTGCAGTTGTAATTTCGTTTCTCTCTCTCTCTCTCTCTCTCTCTCTCTCTCTCTCTCTCACACACACACACACACACACACACACACACACACACACACACACACACACACACTCAAAGCCTTCATTCGTAGCAACTAGCACTGAGATTGAAGGAATCCGTTCGTGTGGACTGAGTAGAGGCGTTGTCACCATTCAACGTTCGTGATCGCTCTGTAGATCTGCATCAAAGGTTTCAATCGACACAAGAGGTAACAATTCTATCACTGATCATGCCCATCCGTAAGGATCGCTAAAGGATAATTTTTTTAAAATCCCGCTGCGTTTTGGATCGCTCTTCTCCTTCACTCAACATGGACGATGGTTCACCTATTTTGTGGGTCTTTCTCCTCAATGTTTGCTATTAGACCTTCTTTATGGGCCTTGTGGATAGTTCAGAACAATTACCCCCAAAGCCTCTGTTCCTACGTTATATAGAGATGACTTTATCGGATTCGTCTTCACTTCGACCTTTGATAGAAGAAAATAAAAGAGCTACGATGGGACATTGATCCCTTTGGGAAGAGGTGAATTAAATGTCTTTTTATGGTTAGCAATATGTCACATGTACGTCTCGACACATGACCCTACCTCTGACGGTAATGATTACTCTTAGCGCTAGACAACTTGAGTGCTCTTGAAGAGTGTGCAACGGGATCTCGACCATTGGTGGTTCGGTTCACATTTCCCAACATCGAGGATTACATGGTTCATCTTCCCTAGGGGATATATAAGTTCGGGGGTTACCGTGTTATCCTTTTCGACATTTGTGAACCTTTGAAAGCTCTTATATTGTGCATGCAACCTCTTATATATTCACCAATATATTGCCATTAGCTATTGATTCGTGTTTGCTCCACTTATTTTTGAAAAGGCATATGACATGTGGTTGAGTTCATCTTTTCAATATAACTCTCGAGTATGAACTTTTTCTTCTTTTCACACTTGCTTACTTTATTAGAATTTATGGAGAGTTATGGTGATGTAATCAAAATCAAAGCCAGTGATAGCCATTGGGTCTTTAGTCCAAGACAAAGGAAAGAAAGGGGAATCATCCTTCCCATTTGTGACCATGAAGATGACATTCCACCCCATCATTCTCACGAACCTATCCTTCCAATTTTTGTAGTGGATGGAATGAGTCTTGAACAGAGTTCTTTTCGACAGGGCACCAAGGGTCACCCAATCTCCTCTCAATATGGTCTTGGTAGCGTAAAAGGAAAAAAAATCCCTATGATAGGGTTGGCATTCAATCACCAACATATGATCTCAAAAGGCTTAATAAAGTCCCAACCACTTGGTGAAATCTAAGAGGGTGCAACATTTGCAATCGCCAGAACTTCCGATTCAAACAATGTATAAGGAACTAATTCCTTCATCGCCTGTTCCAAAAAGGCTTATAGGAAGAAGGGACTGAGGGAGTCAAGTAGAGTAGTCATGTTGATATATTCCCCTTCATAATAGGGTTATAAAACGACAATGACCTCATTGCCTGTTCCAGAAAGGCTTACGTGCCTTCAAAAAGGGTCACCTGTATATCATAAACCCTAAATCACAGAAAATTCTACACAACTAGTGGTTGCCTCTCATTGTACTATTTTAATAAGTACAAAAATCTATCAAGCCCTCTTCAAAATCAAATACACTTAATTCATCATTATATCTTTGGTCAACCTATATGAGTGTATTGTTGAGAAATCAATATCATCCATATTGATTTGAAACAAAAATATTGCATTTAAACTATATCCACTTTTCAAGTGCCTATCTAGTCCAATCTTTCAAACAAAGCATACACACATCAAAACTCAAACTATACATGTGGATTGGTCCTTGGAGTGTGGTATGTATCATTTAATCACATACATTGTGAGTTTTAATCTTATCTCAAACAAAATCATATGTATTTCTAACTTCCCCAAGTATTTCCTTTAAATTATATTGAGTGAACTTTTGTAAGTCCGACGAGTTTAATAGAATACATGTTATAAACATGAGGCTAAGAGAAGACATTTTTTAAATAATTGTCTCCTCATATATATTCCAAATTTATCTTGATAAAGTTTCAATCAAGTACATTTTCAAATTTAAAAGGATCAAAATTATATGTGTCAAAAAAACCATGCATGATAATGCTTCATCAATTTTGCTATGTGCCCTTATTTTTAGGCCCCAATTGAATAAATATTGTTTCACTAAATACACCTTATATGTTACTCGTGCACACTATGAAAATTTAAAAAAATAACCCTTAATTTTAGAGATCGGAATTCAGACTCACTTAAAACACAAACAAATTATAGAGATTAGAAATAATATTCAAAGCCAGATTTAAAAAAGCTCCATAGACTAGAATTAGGATGCGCCTAAAAGATCACACCCCGAATGGAATTAAGAAAACACAATTTCCAAACTAATCCAGATTCCAAAATTGGGATTTAATCTGGAGATTGGAATCCATACGCTTTTGTTTAAGTAACCTTCAAATTTCTCTTTCCCTTGATATATCCATTTTTGTAATAGAGCAATATATATATATATCGTATTGAGAGAGAGAGAGAGAGAGGGAGAGAGAGAGAGAGAGAGAGAGAGAGAACATTCATAGCAATTTTAGAGTAATTTCTCCTTATTTTCCAGCCTTTTCATAACGTATATCTATTGTAATGAAGCTCTAATATATCGTATTGCACTTATTTGAAGCTCTTCTCCATTGCATATGTAAGTTTCTCATTCTTTTTTTATTTTTGATTTCTCATTTATGCATTACTAAAATAGAACATAAGTATGATAGTTTATGCTTAAGTGCAATATAAGTGTTTGTTGTGCTTGTTCCTTACTGCCTTGCATTGCGATTTTGAGCATTGTAGCTTATAAGGTTCATGCTCTATTTTGGTTCTGGTTTCCATGCAGTCAGAATTATGCAATCCGGACCCTTAATCCGGAGATTGGAATCCATATTTTCCTGCTCTCTGGTTTTTTAATTATGCATGTCATTTTTATTTGCATGCTATGAAATATCTCTTATGTGCTTGTTTGATTGTAGAAAAAGTATGACAACCAGGAAATATTTATACATGGTAAAGTGTTTCAACATGCTTCCATTCGCAGGGAGAAAGCTAGACCCTCGTAACCTTCTGTTGGAGAGACCTCTTTTGCTGATGAGGAATCCTCTTCACTGGTCTCCAACATTCTCTTCTCAGGTTCACATATCCACTGCTGCCCCTAACGCCCATCGTTCCCCATAAGTCGCTGCTTCCTATGATGCCCCATGAGGTTTCCTAGGAGGCCCCTGAGTATAAATCTTTTGATTACTTTTAAACATTTGTGTTATAATATTTTAACTGCCTAAAGATGTCTTTATTTTATAGTATCGTGATATGTTAAAGTGTATTAGCCACAATTGAAATGTTGCGAGGTTGGCGCATCCTGATGAGACATGGTTCTAGGATTTCATGCAACTATCTGAGTTGTAGGACTAATGTCATACTAACTATGGTTATATTAACCATGGCTTATTGTATGCTTTTGTGGAGAGATAGAACACATTAACACCGTCATTTCATCTATTGGTAGGTGAGATGTCCATCATATTTGATGATGTATCATGCCTCCTTTATCTTCCCATCTAGGAAAAATTATTAAACTACTATAGGACCATCAAACCTAAGGCATTGGACATGATGGTTATGTATTTGGGAGCTGACCCTAAGAAATATCAACAAGAGTTAGATGACACTAGAGGGTGTCATCCTAGGTTTTCAATTTTGTTTGATCTGCATGAGCACCATCTGGTTGCCGCTGTGGAGGTTAAAGGTGGTGATTCTAGGGTTGCATACCACATAACGTGCGCATTGAGATCATACCTAGGCATGCCAATGGGGAGGTTCAGGGACGATTTTTACCTCCCCTAAACCCAAACCCGAATCTCCAAACAATCCATGTTCCCCACCCCGATCCCCAACGGGTATGGGGAAATAAAACTCAAATTTGTCCCAAACTAGTCCGGGTTGGGTTCAGGTATTCCCGCCACACCACCATCCATTTAGTGAAATTAATATTTTTAAAAGAAATCTATATTTTTTTCCAAAATAAAATTAAAATACAAATAATAAAATGAAACAATGTCAAAAAATTTCATACATACATTTAAAATATTTTAAATAATATATACTAATCAAAATATCAATTCATTAACACATACTTAATATTCTAAATTTATCAAAATTAAATAATAAAGTTCATAATAAAATAAACGGGGCGGATTCGGGGGTGAGTACTAGTGTCCTCATTACCCATCCCGTCCCATTATTTTATAATCGGGGAAAACCCAAACCTGAACCCAAACCCAGTCAAAGTAGGGTTTCTCCATCAAATTTGAGGTGGTACCCGCGAGTACGGGTTATATTGCCATAACTAATCATATCTTAGTTTTGGTAGACACGTCTATTTTTAGGGCAAAAGTGTGATCTATGTCGATGTTATCTATCTCAGATATTTTATTGACTTAGAGATGATCCATAAGTATGAAGGTGAGAAAAACACAAGAAAAAGGTTGAATTGTGTTAACTTTTTCTTTATTCTTTAAAAGTTTCTTATCAGATTCTGAACTCAAAGTCCAGAATTTGATACAGAGTTAAGTGTTTGCAGCGAATAAAAACAAGTTCAGAGTTAGAGAGTGAAAGAAAGAGAGATATAAGCAAATTTATTTTGGTTCCTCCTACAAAACGAGAGTAGTCCAGACCCATTGCATTTTCAAGGGATTTAACTATAATCACAACTAATTACAAATACTCAAGCATACAAGCAAGAGACTTCAAATGCTCAAGCACACAAGTAAGTGACTTCTAATGCTAAAACACACAAGCAAGAGACTTCTTACAATCTAACTTAAAAGATTGTTTGAATATTGTATTTGATATACAATCAGAGGTGTAAATAAAATACAACTTAAAAAGACTCTTAAGACTTATGAATTTCTAAGATATACAAATGATAATAAGTTCTAAGTTAAACTTGTGATTTTTGTTTTACAGAGTAACAACTCTATTTATTGTCAAGGATTAGTTGTCTTTCTTCAAGTCTTCAGCTCCTTATATAGAGAAAGAAAAAAAAAGAGTTGTTAAAGAGATGAGCTAGCATAAGTGGGCTTTAGAGAAGCTTGATCAAATACATTGGAATGTTACTTGATATGGTTAATTCTATTGAAAAGATATTTGAAATCCATTTGCTTCAAGAGGAATTATCCGTTGCATCCCAGTTGTCCGTGTAGATTTTTGTTTGGATATTCACGTGATCTGAAGAAGATAAATTGCTTTCTGAGTCTGATAGTGACCTATCAGAGTCTTTTTCGATACTTGTGTTGACTGACTTCAGATTTTGAGAACTTCAGAGGAAGTTGTCCTCCTCCAGAGTTTGAGTCTTCAGAGTCTAAGTCTTTAGAGGTTGACTTTCTTCAGAGTCTGGTCTTTAGAAGTTGACCTCCTTCAGAGTCTGAGTCTACAGAGTATGGTTCCCAGGTTCTGATCCTTCAGATTCTGGATCTTTCAACTTCTCTTTAAATGTTCATATTTAGTATCAGTACTAAGTTTATATCATAAATTTTAGTCTATGGTCCTGCACACTTGAACATATATTAGTATACCTAACTATTCTTTAAATACTTTGTTATCATCAAAACCTTAGAGATATGGTACAAACCAATTTTGTTCCAACAAAGTATATAAGTTAGGGTTTTTTTGCTTGGTGTACCTCTACTCTAAACTAGCTGAGGGTAGTATGTGGAAGACTCGATAGTTGACTGGAAACAACTGTCTATTTACGGTAATTTTTTGCATCTTTAATAATATTAACACCATAATAACTATGCTACACTATTCTTTTACTAATATTTTATCTTAATCATTTTCAGGCATGAATCCACTAGTATTTTCCACGTCTTATCGGCCAGGCATATGTGGATGACTACCCTGAGACCCTGCAATGTGCATGCTCGATCATCCCGCTCAAAGGGAACCTGGCGACCGATCATTCCAAGTTTCTCTTTACCGCATCATGGCAAATGATATTAACTGAATGTCGTACGGCGATCACCGTGAGACACGACCCTTGAAGATGGTGACATTGTACTCTAGATGTCTCTCATGTGGGTCTCGACTTATGTACCCCTATCAATCGAAGCAAGTCAGGCACCAATTTGGATATATCTAGGGTATATAGAGACCCCACTATTGTTTCTCATGCCATTGTCTTTCGTATGGATGTTGATGAGATCTCTGCAACGTGCTTTGTTCATATGGTGCTAGAGGATGTACAACATGTGATATGTCCTCATCCATTGAGAGTGGTATACAACTAAATCGAATGATTTTATAGAGTGTCACATCCTTTTGTGACATCATATGTAGAGGGAAATCTCCCAAGGTCAGCTCATTAGAAGATCTTAAAGGAGAATCAGATGAAGGTATACCATGTCGTTGATGTGTTACCTACATGTCACTATATTGTGGCTATTGGGAGATAGACCATAACTAGAGGCAAGTTCGTGGAGGGCACCCCTCAAATGACCATTCTACAACCCATCTTAGCAGAGACACAAAATGCATTACAGTACCGGTGCAACAAAAGAGGAATAAGGGTGTCTGATGTACTCAGTAGTGGAACTTTATTTTTGTATATTTTGATGATTTTGCATTATGGTAGATACTTGGATTTATTGAGATATTGTGACATTTTGTATTTAACATTTTGACATTTATATATCTGTAGTAGTTGTTCTATTTTGATCTATCTTAATTGTATTGATTTGTAAATGACTTGTAATTCAAGTTTATAAAAAAAATGTGAAATTTTATCTATGTTATTGTCAGAGGGTGAAAAATAAAGTTAAATGGGAAATCCGGTCATATGATATAAAGATTGAAATCAAGACCAATTTTGTGATAAAAAATGGGACGACTTGGTCATAAACTGATTTTGTTGAAGAATGAGCACATCCAGAGATTGAAATCCGAAGAATAGAAAAAATATTTTGAGTTTTTCATAGATGTGTGATCATCAGATGAGATATAATGAATAATACCATTAAATATTTGTCTGACCCAATAATGTTATTATTTTATAGGGGCCTAAGTAATAAGTTTTTTTTTATTTTAAATTGTTGATCCATAGTTGTTTAGTTTTTAAAGTTGTTATAAATAAGTTTTAAGTAAGGGGGCTTGAAAGCTTTTTTTTTTCTTTTTGAAAAATTTCTTTAGAGCAAAAGATTTTAATTTTTCTTTAATTTATATTTTTTTGAAAATAAAAAAAAATCAAAATTTTAAAACACCAATCCAATAATACATTTTAATTAATTTTACAAAATTGTCAAATATATTTAAAAAAACAATTTTATAAAAAATAATAAAAAATGTTTTTTTAGAAAAAATTGAAATAACATTTTTTTAAAATTAAAATTAAAAAAATGAATTTTGCATTTAAAACACACGACTTTTATATTTCTTCCTTAAAAAAATTAGAATAAAAAAATGACAAATTCTTAGATACCCTTTATTTTTTGTTGGGTATCAGTCCCTTTAGTGTTAATTGAGTTAAATTTTTAATTTTTTATAAAATAAAATAATTTGCAAAAATATGTAGCATTAAATATTTTTATTTGATTATTGAAAGATACCGATACCTAGGGCTGGAAATGAGTCGAGTCGAGTCGAACCCGTCGTCAGCTCGACTCGACTCGATAAGAATTGGTTTAGCTCGAAACTCGACTCGAGTTCGACACGAACTTTTTTTAAGCTCGAACTTGACTCGTTTTAAGTTCTTGAACAACTTGGTTCAACTCGTTAGGTTCAGTTCGTTAGGTTCAGTTTGTTTACTTCACAGACTAAAAAGTCATTGTCATACGGTGAACTGACTTTATTGTGTTTTGCTTTTTATCGCAATGTCGCGGTTAGCAAGAGTCGCCACCGACTTTTCTTTTATCCCATAAGGAAAGGTGGAAAAGAACAGGAAAGACCTTAATTTAGATTCTTAGGTTCGGGAGGTACGTTATACAAAGGGAAGGTGTTAGCACCCTTTGTATCCATGGTTATCCATGGGCTCTTAATTGCTCAATCATTTATGTTTTTCTAGTTTGACAAAGTGTTTGAGAAACGTGCAGGAAATGTTTGGAAAAGGAGAATTTAACTTTGTAATGATTCTTGCATGAATGTATACAAAGTGGTTATCTCATTTAATTTTGAAAATAGTTTAGAAAAATATAACTCGGCAATGATCCTAGTGCGGATGTATGCTAAGTGGTGATTTTCCAAAAAGGATGTTTGAAAGGTATGAGGTGTGAAAAGTATATTTTTAGGTTATGAAAGAGCAATTAAGGGTTATACCTGTCCGAGGTCTTTCCGGGCATTTCCCATCCTTGTGAGGGTAAAACTGTCCTTACTATTGAGAAGTAAGTAGTTTTATCCTTTGGATGTAGAAGGGTCATCGTAGGGTCATCGGCTGGTCATTGAAGGCAACAATTGTGAGGATACCTTAGCATTCGAAGGGACTATCATCATTTAACCGTAGGCTGCACCGAAGGGTCATCGAGGGACAAAATCGTATTTTTGAAGGCAACATCCGAGGGACCATGATTTATTTTATGATGATTTAACCGAAGGGTCTTTGCTGAGGGTATCCCCATATTCGCGGGACATGACCGTATTACGTAATCGGGGGGTAACAAAGAGAGAGGTCCGATATTATTTATTTAAAGTCCATATTTTAAAGTTAATTGGGTGATTAGGGTGAATCTCCGCATTAAAATCAATACATCAACAATAATACATTAAAAGTACTACATTAAAATTAATTGAGTAATCCAGAATGAATTTCCATAAGGGTATCCCACACATAAGGTGGAACACCTGGCCAGCCGTTTCTTCGAGAATATGTAGCCTTTACACAATTCAACACACGGGTTAGAGTATCGAGGTAAAATACAATTGGAAATTGCACCATAAAATAAACATAACAGTTATGAGTTCAGGCCAAATGATGCAAAATCGTAATTAAATAAACATAAGATAGAACAGCAAAGAGACAAAGCAGTCACTGTCCCGTTCGCCTCTGCTTCGCCTAGCGAAGGCTCAGCGAATGCTCGCTGCAGGCTCGCTTAGCGACGTGCTAGCGAACGGCCACGGATTTGGAGTTTGACAGCAGCATGACTTCCGAAAACCTGCACTTTCATGGCATTGGATTACAGGCATAGCATAGACAATTATACAGGATGTTCATACTTAGATTCACATGCGAAATCAAATTACATATCAAAACTTTAATCGTAATGCATCATGTATGTAAAGAATATCGATTGGAAACATAGAACCGTGGTGATACGCAAACCTGTGCGCAATTGCGATATTGAAAGGGACTGATCGTTTGGATGCCGGATTGAGTTGGGCGGCGGTAGCTTTGGTGCGGATGGGCTGCCTTCAGGGTTTCCTTGCTTTGAATTCTCTGGGTTAGCAGGGTTTCTGCACCAGGGTTTCCGTCCTTCTCTGTCCGTCTTGGTCTCTCCGTTTGTGTGTGTCCATTTTCGTGGCTGAAGAGCTGGTATTTATAGTGGTAGTGGTGACCTAATGGGCTCAGAATGAGGTCCAAAACTTTTGATATTCGCAAGCTTCGCTAGGCGAAGGAATTGCTCGCCTAGCGAGCAAGCTATTCTGGGCTTTTTCTGGATCTGATGCCTCGCTGGGCGAGTGTCATGATGAAGTGTTCGCTAGGCGAAGGAATTGCTCGCCTAGCGAGCAAGCTATTTTGGGCCATTTTTGGATTGGGCCTGTTGTGAGTTGGGCTCTTGTTCCTTTAATGTCAATGCCTTGCAAAATAAGTCGGAGGGTCTTGAAAATAAGTCGGCAAGATTAACGGGAAAATTTTGGGGTATGACAGCTGCCCCTGTTCAATACTCTTGAACCGAGAGAGTAGAATGGTATGTGCCGTTCGTGGTCTGGAGGTGAAAGATTATTGAACACTAGAATGCCCCAAAAATTTGCGCTTGTCAATTAGTCTTGACGGAGATGGGCTTAAAGATGCCATCCAGGTAGTTTGATGATGAGGGCTCCAGATTGTGTCGTACGTTAGACGATATCTGGAGACATGGGTGTCATACCGGGTCATACGCTAGACCGTATAGTGAGTCATCCATTATGCTGTCGACTTCACTGGGGAGTCAAAGTGTGTTATATACTGTTGGGGATAAGGGATCAGAATGGATCGTACGCTAGATCGTATCTGAGTTGCAGAATGAGCCGTTGATTAGGCGGATACCTTTGCTGGGGAGGAAGGATCAGAATGGATCGTACGCTAGATCTTATCTGAGTTGCAGAATGAGCCATACGTTAGGCTATATCTGACGAAGGTGGAATCAGGATGGATCATACGCTAGATCTCATCTGAGTTAAAAGTCCAAATGGGTCGTACGTTAGACCGTATTGGAGTTGTTGAAAGTCAGAATGGATCGTACGTTAGACCGTATCTGAGCTGAAGGTCCCAATGGGTCGTACGTTAGACCGTATTGGAGTTGCAGAATGAGCCGTATGCTAGGCTGTATCTGAAGAAGAAAGTAGTCGTACGCTAGACTACACCCCGGAATGGACCGTACGCTAGGCAGCATCTGAGGATTTGAGTATCCAAATGGGTCGTACGTTAGACCGTATTGGAGTTGCAGAATGAACCGTACGTTAGGTTGTATCTGAAAAGGGGTCAGAATGGATCGTACGTTAGATCGCATCTGAGTTGAAGATCCAAATGGGTCGTGCGTTAGACCGTATTGGAGTTGCAGAATGAGTCGTACGTTAGGCTGTATCTGAAGAAGAAAGTAGTCGTACGCTAGACTACACCCCGGAATATACCGTACGCTAGGCAGCTTCTGAGGATTTGAAGGTCCAAATGGGTCGTACGTTAGACCGTATTGGAGTTGCTGAAAGTCAGAATGGATCGTACGTTAGATCGTATCTGAGTTGAAGGTCCAAATGGGTCGTACGTTAGACCGTATTGGAGTTGCAGAATGAGCCGTACGTTAGGCTGTATCTGACGAAGAAAGTAGTCGTACGCTAGACTACACCCCGGAATGTACCGTACGCTAGGCAGTATCTGAGGATTTGAAGGTCCAAATGGGTCGTACGTTAGACCGTATTGGAGTCGCTGAAAGTCAGAATGGATCGTATGTTAGATCGTATCTGAGCTGAAGGAGTCATATGTTGGGCTGAATCAGAATGAACCGTACGTTAGGCTGTATCTGATAATATTTGTTGTATTTGCAGTGAATATCTGGGGTGGACTTAGAGATGCCACCATTGGGAGGATGTCAGAACGTTCGTCAGATGGATTATATCTGAGAGCTGTATTCGAATCTTGAATGTGATCAGGAGGATAATTAGCCTGAAAAATAAAATTAGTTTCATGCAATGTCATGATGCATGAGATGTAAATGTTATATGCATGCGTATGCTGTGAAATGATGTGATGGGCGAATTATGCGTCTGGAATAAATGTGCATGTATATGTTATGAAATGATGTAAAGTATATGATGCGGAATGAAGTAAAGGTGAGCATTGTATGCAGGTATGTAATATGAAATGATGTAATGAATGCACTATGCATCTGAACATTCTTCCAGGGAACTCTACTGGGGAAATAAATCTCCTCTTCTGGTCGGAGGTATTTGTATTGATGACCCTGTCTCAGCTGGGGGTATTTGACTTCTGTCTGATGGTAGAAACTTTTGACAGAGCCTGGCTGGGGATAGAAGAGATGACCAATTCGTCTAGTGATGCCAACCTCTTCTGGGAAATAGCTGGTTCTTGTTGGGGAATAGAATTAGAGACGGACTCATTGGAAAGCGTGGTTAGACCTTCTCCTTGGTCCTGAAGTCTTTTAGTAACTGCCATTGCTATTTTATGCATGTAGGTAAGTATTGATCATATTCAAATGCATATATCAATTCAAGTTAAATCAATGGACGTTTATGCAAACAAAACAGAAAAAGTGAAAACAAAAGCATCTTTTTTTTGTATTGATTTCGAAAGAGGGCCTACAAACAGGCAATTTGTGTACAAGGAGACAAAAATCCTAGTAAGAGGAAATTGTCAGGAGACAAAGAGAAAGCTATGCAGAAAAAGTCCTATCGATTCTAATTCCACCACTGTCATTATGTCTTCAAGCATCTCGTCTCCTGCTGTCGGATAGAAGTGATTGGCTTGTTCAGTCCCTTGACTTGGTTGAAGCTGACAGAGAACGGGACATAGTCATACGCTTTTATCCTTAATTTTTGCCTGGACCGCCTTTTCAGGTTTTCAGTCCACCAGGATACCCTTTTTTGCCCAAGCCGCCTTTTCAGGTTTTCGACTCGCCGGGTGTACGTCTTTATATATTTATCCCTAATTTTTGCCCGAACCCTTTTGGTTCGCCGGGATGCCCTTACTTTTTCCTAGGTACGTCGACCTAGCGGGTCTCTTTTATGCGTAGTATTTTTTAACTATGTCCGCGTTCACAGGATGCGGGAGGTCTTCGCCATCCATTGTAGCAAGTATCATGGCTCCACCGGAGAATACCTTCTTAACCACAAATGGCCCTTCGTATGTGGGAGTCCACTTGCCTCTGGGATCCCCTTGTGGTAGAATGATACGCTTGATCACCAAGTCGCCAATTTGATACACCTGTCTCTTGACTCTTTTGTTAAATGCCCGGGTCATGCGCTTCTGATATAGCTGCCCGTGACAAACAGCCGCAAGTCTCTTCTCATCAATCAAATTTATCTGATCGAGCCGAGTCTGAATCCATTCATCCTCGCCTAAACCCGCCTCTTTCATGATCCTTAGAGAGGGAATCTGAACTTCCACTGGTAAGACGGCTTCCATTCCGTAGACTAAAGAGAAAGGGGTTGCCCCTGTCGAAGTGCGTACTGAAGTGCGATAACCATGGAGAGCAAACGGTAACATCTCATGCCAGTCTTTGTACGTTACTGTCATCTTTTGTATGATCTTCTTGATGTTCTTATTAGCAGCTTCTACAGCGCCATTCATCTTTGGTCGGTACGGAGAAGAGTTATGGTGTTTAATTTTGAACTGCGTGCAGAGTTCAGTAATCATCTTGTTGTTCAAATTAGTACCATTGTCAGTGATAATTCTTTCAGGGATGCCGTATCGACAAATAAGGCTATTCTTGATGAACCGTGCCACCGCGTTCTTGGTGACAGAAGCGAATGAGGCTGCCTCTACCCACTTCGTAAAGTAATCAATAGCGACGAGAATGAAGCGATGTCCATTAGAAGCCGTAGGTTTAATCTCTCCAATCATATCGATGCCCCACATTGCAAAGGGCCAAGGTGTCGTCAACACGTTCAATGGAGCAGGAGGCACATGTACTTTATCTGCATAGATCTGACACTTGTGACAGGTTCTGGAGTGATGGTGGCAATCAGCTTCCATGGTAGACCAATAATACCCTGATCTCAGAATCTTCTTGGCCATTGTATGTCCATTAGAATGAGTCCCAAAAATACCATCATGCATGTCTTCCATAAAACTTTCTGCTTCCTTTCTATCCACACAGCGAAGCAGAGTCGAATCATGATTACGTTTGTATAACACTCCATTACTCAGAAAGAATTTAGCGGAGAACTTCCTCAGGAATTTTCTGTCATTGATGGATGCCTCTTCAGGGTATTCCTGAGCTTCTAAATATCTTTTTACGTCGTGGAACCAAGGTTTCTCCTGTACCCTCTCAGTGTTAAGTTCATAACAGTATGCCGGTTCATCTAACCGTTCAATGGTGATCATGGGAGCTTCGCTGCCCCATCTGACTCTGAACATAGATGACATGGTAGCTAATGCGTCTGCCAACTGATTCTCCTCTCGTGGAATATGTTCAAATGTAATCTCTTCAAAGTATGGGATTAATGTCATTACCCGCTCTCGATAAGGGATGAGATTCGGATGTTTAATGTCCCATTCTCCTTTGATCTGACTGATTACCAAGGCCGAATCTCCGTACGCCCTCAAAAACTTGATTCGCCGATCTATAGCAGCTTTGAGTCCCAAAATACATGCTTCATACTCAGCCATATTATTGGTACAATGAAAACACAGTCTAGCAGTGAAAGGTGTATGGTAACCTCCGGGAGAAATGATTACAACACCAACACCATGGCCCAATGCATTGGAAGATCCATCAAAAACCATAGTCCATCGGGATCCCAGTTCGAGTCCTTCATCCGGTTTAGGTTTCTCATCATCAGTAACAAGCATGACATCCTCATCTGGGAACTCAAAATTCATAGATTGATAATCGTCCACCGCTTGATGAGCCAAGTGATCAGCGAGCACGCTTCCTTTGATTGCTTTCTGGGTAGTATACTGGATATCGTAATCCGTTAAGATCATCTTCCATCTCGCTATTCTTCCGGAGAGGGCAGGCTTCTCGAACATGTATTTGATGGGATCCATCCTAGAAATCAACAAAGTGGTATGATTCAACATATACTGTCTTAGTCGGCGAGCAGCCCAGGCTAAAGCACAACAAGTTCTCTCGAGCAGTGAGTATCTTGTTTCACAGTCGGTAAACTTTTTGCTCAGGTAGTATATGGCATGCTCTTTTCGACCAGACTCGTCATGTTGCCCCAATACGCACCCCATTGAATTTTCTAACACGGTCAAATACATGATTAGAGGTCTTCCTTCAACTGGTGGTATCAGAATTGGAGGTTCTTGGAGATATTTCTTGATTTTGTCAAAAGCCTCTTGACATTCGTCATTCCACATCATCTCTTGATTCTTCCTCAGTAATTTGAAGATGGGTTTGCAGGTAGCGGTCAAATGGGAGATAAATCGGGCAATGTAGTTCAAGCGTCCCAAGAAACCTCTGACTTCTTTCTCCGTACGGGGAACTGGCATTTCTTGAATAACTCTCACTTTAGCCGGGTCAACCTCAATTCCCTTACCACTGACAATAAAGCCCAAGAGTTTACCGGATCTTACTCCAAAGGTGCATTTGTTCGGATTCAATCTCAACTTGTACTTCTTCAACCTCTCGAACAGTTTGTATAAATGATCGAGATGTTCTTTTTCAGTATGAGATCTGGCTATCATGTCATCCACGTATACTTCTATTTCATGATGAATCATATCATGGAACAAAACCACCATAGCACGCTGGTACGTTGCCCCGGCGTTCTTTAAACCGAATGGCATTACTTTGTAACAGAAAGTGCCCCATTGCGTCACAAACGTAGTTTTTTCCATGTCCTTAGGTGCCATCTTAATCTGGTTATAACCCGAGAATCCATCCATGAAGGAGAACACTTTGTGTTGAGCGGTATTGTCCACCAGAACATTAATGTGCGGGAGTGGAAAGTCATCTTTGGGGCTCGCTTTATTCAAATCTCTGTAATCTACGCACATTCGCACTTTACCATCCTTCTTCGGCACTGGTACCACATTAGCAACCCATTGGGGATAAGAAGTAACGGCTAGAAAACCGGCATTGAATTGTTTCATAACCTCAGCTTTGATTTTCTCAGACATTTCAGGACGCATGCGGCGAACCTTCTGCTTAACAGGACGACAATCTTCCTTCATCGGCAGCCGATGCACCACTATACCAGTATCCAATCCGGGCATGTCTTCATAAGACCAAGCGAAAACCTCTACATAATCATGTAACATCTGAATCAATCTTTCCTTGACACTGTTTTCCAAGCCTGCTCCTATTTTGACTTCTTTTCTGTCCACTTCAGTACCTAGATTTACGATTTCGAGTGACTCTTCATGCGGCTGTATAGTCCTTTCCTCTTGCAGTAACAGTCTGGCAAGCTCTCCAGGTACTTCACAATCTTCCTCACTTCCATCTTCGGCTTGGTAGATTGGATTTTCAAAGTCATAATGAACAGTAGCGGAATTATTATCCATAGGATCCAGAGTGGATACGGATCTGCAATTCGTTACGTGAGTGTGTGTAAGAAAGCATAGCTTGTTTGAAAGACGACAGGAAAGATAAAGAGCGCAATATTTGAATGCAACAAAGTCCATTGATTTATTGAATATGAATATGCTTATGAAATGACAAAACCCTTAACAAATTAGCTATTGTGCTCCGGGCGTAGACACAATGCTTTAAGAAGTTCAATTGAAAAATTAAAAATTTGCAATACTAAATGGACAATAACAATTACTCCTGACTAAAGGAGATCGGGATAGTGTCTTCAGCCTTCCAATTATTGAGTCCGTCACCAATTGTTGGGTAGATCCAGCTATCCAAGTCGCAATCACTGTCAGCATCTTCCACAGCATTGATTTGATCTTTGACCATCTTTTCAGAGCTAAATCCCAGACCAGATTTATCAGACTTGTAGGGTATGTTGATCAGTTGACCCCAGCCAGTACAGCCACCATCTTCAACCACAGCTTGAGCGTCCTTCAGGGAAACCATGGCAGGAGGAGCTCGAATAACCTCGGGCACAAGGGGAGTTGGCTTAAGGACAGGACTGGGCGGAGGAACCACTTCAAATGACTGAGACGGAGTCTCGAAGAATTCACCATCCATCTCAACATATCTGAAGGTATGCACACTACTGACGATATACTCCTCTTCCCCACACACAGTGACAATTTTACCCTCTATTGGATATCTCAGCTTTTGATGGAGAGACGAAGCTACAGCGCCTGCCCCATGAATCCAAGGGCGTCCCAGCAAGCAGGAATAGGCGGGGCGAATGTTCATTACATGAAAGGTAGTGTTGAAGACTTGAGGTCCTATCTTGATAGGGAGAACAACTTCACCGTGGACAACACTCTTTGCACCATCGTAAGCACGCACCACAATGTCACTAGGCTTCAATTCACTGCCTTTACAGTCAAGTTTATCGAGCACGGCTTTCGGTAACACATTCAAAGAAGAGCCATTATCGATCAACACATGAGACAAAGTGATCCCCTTACACTCAATGGAGATATGCAGAGCTTTATTGTGGCTCTTTCCCGCTGGTGTTAGGTCAGCATTGGAGAAACCTAGGCCACCGTCAACAGTCAGATTAGCAACATAGTTTTCGAACTGATCGACGGAGGTTTCCTGAGGCACATGAGAAGTCTTCAGGAATTTTATCAAGGCATGGGCATGAGATTCGGAAGATAACAGCAAGGATAACATCGAGATTTTGGAAGGAGTATGCCCTAACTGTTCTACCACATCGAAATCACTCTTGCGGATGATTTTCAGCACTTCTTCCATTTCTCGTTTGGCAACGTCTTCAGTAGTAGCTTCGACCGGTGTCTCTGACGGAGAAGGGTTGACTGGTTCCTTTCCTCGGTTTTCGGGGACTGGAGGTGAGATCTCTGGAGAGAAGATCCTTCCGCTTCGAGTAACCTTACTAGTCCCAACAATGTCATTAGGATTAGCAGAATCACCAACTTGCTTTACGCCATGGATGTAAACATCACCTCCATAATTCCACGGAATGGCTTTGCTTGAGGAATATGGTACTGGGCCAGGTGCAGTAATGATTAGGGGAGCTACCTTGGGTTGAGCAGTAATCTTCACGGGTATTCTGGGAGCAGTAATCTTCACTGGAACTTTGGACCTTGCAATCACAGATACTTCTTCAACAGGGTCTTCCACCTGGGGAACCTTTTCGAAGAGAATGGTATGATCGTCCATCAGCCGTTGAATACCATTCTTCAATTTCAAACAGTCTTCGGGCCGGAGTATGCAGAGATTGCAATCTTCAGTACAACCTGGAAATAAACCAGCTTGCAATAAATTCCTCTTTATGATCGGGAGAGGAGATGTTAAGTCCGCCATATTGGAAATGTGAGAATCGTCTTCCATAGCATTAACAGTCTTGTCATGGTCAGGCATAGGAGCAGTGATGACATTAGGAGTCTCCGGAGGCTCGAATTCAATTTCCCCAGCGTCGATCATATCCTGAATTTTGTTCTTCAACAACCAACAATCGTTTGTATCATGCCCGGGGCTATCGGAGTGATATGCACACCTGGCATTGGGATTATAACGAGGCGAAGCAGTGTTGACATTTGCAGGAGGACCTCTGAGAGTGATTAAGTTTGCCTTTAGCATACTTTGCAGTGCTTGTGCTAAAGTCATATTGAGCTTGGTAAACCGCCTTCTTAGTCTGTCTTGTCTTTGCTGGAAGTTTTGAGCTGGCGGGGCTGCGATTGTCACTGCTCCAACGGCGTGGTCACCATTTTTCTTATTATGATTCTTTTGACTGTACACAGCATTTAATTCATTCTTCCCATGGTAGGACTTTTTGCTGCTTGTAGAGGTGGCTGCCTGTATCTTTCCACTTCGGATGCCGCTCTCCACCCGTTCACCTGTCAGTATAAGTTCAGTGAAACCAGATGAAGAACTTCCCAGCAGATGGCTGTAGAATGGGCCAGTCAGGGTACCCATGAACAGGTCTACTAATTCTCGGTCAGTCATAGGGGGTTTGACTCTGCCAGCCAAATCTCTCCATTTCTGAGCATACTCTTTGAAGCTTTCTTTAGATCCCATAGCCATATTCTGCAACTGTAGCCGAGTAGGCGCTAGCTCAGAATTATACTGGTACTGTTTATAAAAAGTTGTTGCTAAATCAGTCCAGGTGCGGATGTCAGAGCTCTCGAGCTGGTAATACCATTCCAACTGTGTGCCAGACAGGCTCTCTTGGAAGAAATGGATCCACAGCTTCCTATCGGTGGTATGCGGCTGAATCTTTCTCACATAAGCCCTTAGATGCATCTGAGGACAGGACGCACCATCGTACTTAGTGAAAGTGGGGATTTTGAATTTGCGAGGAATGGTCACATCGGAGACCAGACCCAAACTTTCGAAATCCAGACCAGGCGCCTTCTAACCCTCCATGGCTAGCATGCGTTCTTCCAGCAATTTGTACTTATCATCTCTTGGAGAGTACTGTTCATTTTCATAATTCTCATCGTCATCCTCAGGGTTGGAGAAATCAGCATTCTCTTCCTCTGAATCATCCTCCGCCCCCTCTTCTGGACCATTCGGGATTCCAAACTTGACTCCTGTGGTCTGTCCTTTACGCCTTCTTCCCGGGTTAATGAAACTCACAGCTTTCTTGTCTTTCTTCTTTTCGACCAAAAGAGCCTTCAGTTCCTCCTGCCCCTTGGATAAGCTTAGCATCATCTCCTTGAATTGAGCATTATGAGTCTGGAGATCTTTGATAGTTTGTTCGAGATCCATTTTTCTGTTTAAGAGGCAGACCGTGAGAATATGGTCCTTCAGAATACCTGTTATGCAATGTTATGTTATGCGATGCAATGTATGAAATGTTTCCAAGGACTTTTGGAATTTAACTTTGCGTAAATCACCAACAAGAGAAGAATGTTTATTGCTAATTTTTTTGATCAATGTTCATTACAAAAGGAATAAAAGTACAATGAAAGCTCAAGTCTCCCAGGGGCGACTTCTTTTTGGGCGAAGATATGCATTGAGTCTTCGTTCCTCATTAAGCTGGCTGGTGAGCTCTAGTACTTTCTTCCTTTCTGCATTGAACTGAGTTTCGAAAGTATCTCTCTCCTCTCTCAACTGGGTCCAGGATCTTTTCAATTCCTCAACATCGGTAGGCATATCTGGGTAAGAGATGATCTGGGAAGTACCTCCTTCGACCTCTGATTCAACAATCAATGGTCCGACTGCAAGATATGGCATGACAAGTTCCCGAGCTCTGGCGCGTACCCATCTGAGATAAGGCTCCATAGGAATAGAATTTTTCTGTCCTAAAGTGCTTCTTTTCACCCTGCCCCAAGCTCGTACAAACCTTTGGCGGAGACCTTGAGAGTCATTGTCATAGTCAAACACTACACTTTGAATAATCATTTCATGTGGACTATCTCTTCGAGCATACCCAAACTGACGTAGGGCTAAGGCAGGATTATAAGTAATACCTCCTCTTATCCCCACGAGTGGTACATTAGGGAATTCTCCACAACGGTCGATGATGATAACATTTTCTCTGAGGTTAGAACACCACCGGATGTCTGAATGGGAGAGTGCCATTATCCTTTGAGAACATTTCAGATTTTGATCATCCTTCAAGACCGCTTGAGGAAGGTGTGAAATAAACCACCTAGACAACAAAGGTACGCAGCACATGAGAGTCCCTTGCCTTTTCATAGTACGAGTGTGAAGGGAATGTAAGACATCTCCAAGCAAGGTGGGTACAGGGTTATGAGTGAGGAATATCTTAATAGCATTCATGTCTATGAATTGGTCTGGATTAGGGAATAACACCAAACCATAGATCAGTAATGCTAGGACATCTTCAAAAGCATGGACATTCATAACTTTTAGGAATTCTCGGGCCTTATTCATCAGAAATTTGGCAAGTAAACCCTTAACTCCACTTCTTGTTACCCAATTAGTTTCAATGTCAGACTTTGTCATGTGTAAAGCTGCGACAACTTCTTCAGCCTTCGGAATCTTTTCTAGACCACTGAAAGGTATTTGATCAAGGATAGGCATCCCAAGCAGCTTGGAAAACTCTTCTAATGTGGGTACCAACTGATAATCTGGGAAAGTGAAGCAATGATGTTTAGGATCGAAGAATTGAAATAGAACTCTCATCATATCTTCTTTGAAACCAGTGGTAACTAAATTGAGAAGAGAGCCATGTCTTTTGTTGAACTGAGCATGATCGGGAAGTTCTGACACCAAATCCTTGAGTTGAGGAGAGATCGTTATAAGATTGATCCGGATAGTCTTCCTGGAAGCCATAACCTGTTCAACAGAGCAAAGCTAAATTCCTAAGTCCTTGAAATGGTTAGTACAATGATGTTATGCTGTTATGATGTTATGATGTTATGATGTTATGTAAGTAACAAACACAAGCAAGTCACACAACGATCATTCCTAAGTTTTAAGGCTTGCATGAGTTCCATAGGTAAATACCCTCCCCACTGAAGTTTGGTTGGTTCAACCTGTCCTAGAATAGTAACCGGGTTCTAGAAGGATCTCAGATCATCGACCTTTCTTTAAGTCCACTTCAGTGCAACGCCAAGTGGTTGACCGAAGCTTCCCTAAAGTCCAATCTCAAAGAGTGTAGTATCGAGTATCAACCAACCTCAGTCAGAACCGAAGCCAGTTATCTCACTACTTTCTAATGGCTAGGATGAGTCAATTAGGGTTCTAAAGGTCTGGTTAATGCTTTGATGACACCACGCGAATGCCAAATTTTTCCTCAAGTGAACACGAGGAACATCAGGACATCCAAAGTGTCACATTAACCGTAGCTATCATTTTAACCATTCCGGTATACGCCGGATAGTCGCGATGATCTATTGCTACTTACCTAAGGTACACTAGATCCGGGTGTAGGATCTTTCACTCAAAATACCCTTAAAAGAAGGAACAATGTGAAAACATAAATGATTTTTTTTTTTTTTTTTTTTAAGATGGACCTCTCTTTGTATGTCCCCAGCAGAGTCGCCAGTTCTGTCATACGGTGAACTGACTTTATTGTGTTTTGCTTTTTATCGTAATGTCGCGGTTAGCAAGAGTCGCCACCGACTTTTCTTTTATCCCATAAGGAAAGGTGGAAAAGAACAGGAAAGACCTTAATTTAGATTCTTAGGTTCGGGAGGTACGTTATACAAAGGGAAGGTGTTAGCACCCTTTGTATCCATGGTTATCCATGGGCTCTTAATTGCTCAATCATTTATGTTTTTCTAGTTTGACAAAGTGTTTGAGAAACGTGCAGGAAATGTTTGGAAAAGGAGAATTTAACTTTGTAATGATTCTTGCATGAATGTATACAAAGTGGTTATCTCATTTAATTTTGAAAATAGTTTAGAAAAATATAACTCGGCAATGATCCTAGTGCGGATGTATGCTAAGTGGTGATTTTCCAAAAAGGATGTTTGAAAGGTATGAGGTGTGAAAAGTATATTTTTTAGGTTATGAAAGAGCAATTAAGGGTTATACCTGTCCGAGGTCTTTCCGGGCATTTCCCATCCTTGTGAGGGTAAAACTGTCCTTACTATTGAGAAGTAAGTAGTTTTATCCTTTGGATGTAGAAGGGTCATCGTAGGGTCATCGGCTGGTCATTGAAGGCAACAATTGTGAGGATACCTTAGCATTCGAAGGGACTATCATCATTTAACCGTAGGCTGCACCGAAGGGTCATCGAGGGACAAAATCGTATTTTTGAAGGCAACATCCGAGGGACCATGATTTATTTTATGATGATTTAACCGAAGGGTCTTTACTGAGGGTATCCCCATATTCGCGGGACATGACCGTATTACGTAATCGGGGGGTAACAAAGAGAGAGGTCCGATATTATTTATTTAAAGTCCATATTTTAAAGTTAATTGGGTGATTAGGGTGAATCTCCGTATTAAAATCAATACATCAACAATAATACATTAAAAGTACTACATTAAAATTAATTGAGTAATCCAGAATGAATTTCCATAAGGGTATCCCACACATAAGGTGGAACACCTGGCCAGCCGTTTCTTCGAGAATATGTAGCCTTTACACAATTCAACACACGGGTTAGAGTATCGAGGTAAAATACAATTGGAAATTGCACCATAAAATAAACATAACAGTTATGAGTTCAGGCCAAATGATGCAAAATCGTAATTAAATAAACATAAGATAGAACAGCAAAGAGACAAAGCAGCCACTGTCCCGTTCGCCTCTGCTTCGCCTAGCGAATGCTCGCTGCAGGCTCGCTTAGCGACGTGCTAGCGAGCGGCCACGGATTTGGAGTTTGACAGCAGCATGACTTCCGAAAACCTGCACTTTCATGGCATTGGATTACAGGCATAGCATAGACAATTATACAGGATGTTCATACTTAGATTCACATGCGAAATCAAATTACATATCAAAACTTTAATCGTAATGCATCATGTATGTAAAGAATATCGATTGGAAACATAGAACCGTGGTGATACGCAAACCTGTGCGCAATTGCGATATTGAAAGGGACTGATCGTTTGGATGCCGGATTGAGTTGGGCGGCGGTAGCTTTGGTGCGGATGGGCTGCCTTCAGGGTTTCCTTGCTTTGAATTCTCTGGGTTAGTAGGGTTTCTGCACCAGGGTTTCCGTCCTTCTCTGTCCGTCTTGGTCTCTCCGTTTGTGTGTGTCCATTTTCGTGGCTGAAGAGCTGGTATTTATAGTGGTAGTGGTGACCTAATGGGCTCAGAATGAGGTCCAAAACTTTTGATATTCGCAAGCTTCGCTAGGCGAAGGAATTGCTCGCCTAGCGAGCAAGCTATTCTGGGCTTTTTCTGGATCTGATGCCTCGCTGGGCGAGTGTCATGATGAAGTGTTCGCTAGGCGAAGGAATTGCTCGCCTAGCGAGCAAGCTATTTTGGGCCATTTTTGGATTGGGCCTGTTGTGAGCTGGGCTGTTGTTCCTTTAATGTCAATGCCTTGCAAAATAAGTCGGAGGGTCTTGAAAATAAGTCGGCAAGATTAACGGGCAAATTTTGGGGTATGACAGTCATTTTTTAAAGTTTAAATTTTTTTATTATATTTGACATTTTAAATTATTCTTTTTAAAGGGAAAATATTAAAACAAAATAAATCTTTCAAGAGATAAATTTAAAAGTCTAATTCAAAAACTATTCTTTTTGAGTTTAAGTTTGTCTCAAAAACTATTACAAATATAATAAAATAGTACAACAAAAACTATTAGTTTAAAATGACACTTTAAAATTAAAAGTCACGGTGTATTATGTTTTTTTTTTTTGAGTTAGAAGTATTTTACTTTGTATAAAAAAATGTCACAAGTATTTTTTAAAATATTTAATTTGATAAGTTAAAAGGTTAAAATCTATACATATATTTTTTAAATGATACTATTGAGATATATGATTTAAATATTATAATATATATAATATATATATATATATATATATATATATATATATATATATATATATATATATATATATATATATATATATATAACCGAGTCGACTCATGAACCTAAGAGTCGAACTATACATAGCTCAAGTTCAGCTCATTTATTTTACGAACTTAGTTTTGAGCTCAAGTTCGACTCATTTGGTTCATGAACCAAGTCCAACGAATTAATTATCGAATCGAGTCTCGAACTATTTTCGAGTTGGTTTGGTTCATTTCCAGCCCTACCGATACCCAACTAAATCAAGAATGTGAGAGTGTTCAAACTTTAACATTGTGAACCTTTTTAGTGTAGGAAACTTATTTATTTTGGCCCTACTTTTTTTTTTATTTTAATTTTAGTCTCAAACTTTACTAGGATATTTTAAATTAGATTCTAATATTTAAAAACTCTGATAGCTCTTGTCATAATTTAAAATGTTATTTCTCACTATATTTTCCACTTCAACTCTGTCCTAAGATATGGAATGTGAATGCTTTACAATATCACACATCACTTTGGATTTGTTGATGATGCTATGAATACTCCTTCTTTTGATATCACTAGTGTTTGGAGACCAAACAGACACGAAATCTGTTATGTTTGTTCAGTGTACTATATGGTTGAGATGATGAATAATTTGGAGTTAAAGGTTGAAGGTGATTGGCCAAAGTTGTGGAAACGTGGGAAGTACGTGATTGATTAATTGCATACGTATAAACATTCTATACAACTAGTGTATGAATATTAATCTCATAAAAATATGAAAAATATATATTTTTTCGCCGATTAATTGATATAAAAATTTTAAGGTTAAATATATGTCATCTTTAATTAATGTAATGAGTTTTGATTTCACTCATATTATATTTTTTTTTTTGTGATTTTCCTCTTATCAAATTCAAATTCTTTCAATAAAAACTCTGGGATCACATATTTGCTCAGAATTTGAAAATATGTCATATGTGGCATTCGGCAACTTGCTGATTGTGTAAATTTTCACATGTTGCATCAATTTTTGATTTAGCCCACGTGAAATCTAGGACTCACAAATCCAATTCGCATTTTCATTATCTTCTTCTTCCATTCGCGTATACGTTCTTTTTCTTCTTCTCTCTGGAACGATTTGCTTAGAAGATAACATGGTTGGAAGCAATACAGTTGGAAGCAGCAGCACACCTTCAGTTGGATTTTCATCTTTATCCAGGTGTGGATGTGATCATGCAATGAAGATGTGGGTCGCCAACACTGTTCAAAATCGTAATAGGAAATTATGGAGATGTCATAATGTAGGGGTAAGAAAGTTAATAATGTTGCACATCATAAAATCCAGTATGTGATATTTGTGTGTAATTATTGTTTGTGTTTGTAGAATGAGAATAAATGTGACCTTTTTGTGGGAGATGATGAAATTGGACACTGTATGAATGAGAATACAAATATTCTAGCAAGTTGCAAAAACTATGAGATGAAATATGTGAAGTTAGAAATCACATCAAAGAAGTTAGAAAAAGTAAAAATGAAGATTTATGTTTGCAATATTGACAAGTTTATGTAATTTTCATCTTGTTGTAATTTGTTATAGCTTGATGTATTTTGAAGTTTATGCAGAAAATGCATTATTGTATTTTGAAGATTATGCAAATAGTGTAAAACGTCATTGTATTAATGAAATGTTTCATTTTGTTGTCATTCAATAATTGTGGTAAAAAGTAATGAGATTAATAGTTCATAAGATGATTATAAAATGGCACAAAAAGTGTGCATTAGTCATTACAAGATGACACACTTTGATTTATTCTTTGGAGATTCTTTTGTTATCATCTTTGTATTTTGAGATCCATCGCCTTCTTGTGTCAGGGTACCTCCTTCATCTTCTGTCAAATACATTGGTTGGTTAGGATTTGAACCAGGTCTTATGATTGGTTTTTGAAACCATTTCAGCTTAATTATCTCACTTGATCTCTTTCTCATTGCTTTGCCTTCTTGTTTGACTTTAGCTTTGCCTTTCTTTTTGGCACTGGTTGTCTTGATATCAGTTTCTGTTTGCATAACTGGATTTGTTGTGTTGATGTCGGTTTCAGTTTTTGTTCATGCTTTGCTGCCACTTTGGTTTATATTATCTGCATCAACCTTGACCTTTTTCTACAACAATCCAAATGACAGACAATATCAGATTCCTCTTTTGACAGAGAAACCAAACAACACGACTGAACAAACAAACAACATACCTTATTTTCAAGGCATTTGGATCTTATTTTTTGCTCTTGCATGACTGAACATTGTGTCCAAGCTTATCTTGTACACCTATAAGATACACCAGACAATCTTCTTCTAGCACCATCCTCACCATATTCCCTAATTCTTAGTTTTTTTGGTCTGCCAGGACCTTTTTTGTACAGAGGAGGTAGAAGCTCTTCACTTTGAACTTCATGCCACATTTCATATCCATTTATGGGACTCATAGCAAAACCATAACAAAAGACATATTTTTTCCTAGAATAACATTCATCAACAAACATTTCTGAATTCTGTTGCATATAAGCTAAAGCTACAACAACATGCCTACAAGGAATGCCAACCAAATCCCAGAAATTACATGTACAAGACATTTTGGCAATGTTAACTATGAATTATCGTGTGTTATAAGAATGAGTAACCTGAAAATTTTCATCCATAACCCAAGTTGACATCCAATGACCATTCATAGCCACCTCATTATCTAATATCTTCCTAGGAATTGGCATAACCTCGTGTGACTACTTATCAAGTTTGATGTTAGAAGTAGAGCACCTATTCATTAAGTATTTTCTAATCCACTCACACATGGTTAGTATAGGTTTATCCCTAGATGATAAATTTGTCTCATTAAAAGACTCAACAATATTGTTCATCAATATATCACATTTAGGGTAAAAACTAAATGCATGCTTACACCAACATTTTGGAGGTGCTCCCATTAGCCATGTCCAGAACTTGAGATCTACTTGCTTCAGTTCATTCATTTTTTGCATCCATCCTTGATAGTAAGTTGCCTTGGTAGCTCCCATCATGAGATCTCTTATTAATTATCCACCTCCAAAATTTTTCTTGATATTTGCATACAAGTGTCTTAGACACAACCTATGCTCTATTCTTTCAAACATTTCTACAAATACTGCTACCAAACCCTACATCAAATATGAAAATCATACACCTTTAAATACAACTAACAATAGATAATTTAAAATATAATGAGAAGTATGAAAATCACACACCTTTTATTGATTTGAAATAAAGACATATATATTGTCTTGTCACCCAACATCTTCCATTAACAAGTGTAGAAACCACCTCCAGCTGTCTTTTGTTTCAATTTCCACAACACCAAATACTAATGGAAAGTATTGGTCATTGGGATCCCTACCCACAACATTTAAAAGTTGACCACCATATTTTGTCTTTAAATGACATCCACCAACCTCAACAAATGGTCTGCATCCATTTATGAATCCTTTTTTACAACCATAAAAATAAAAGTAAAAAGATCCAAACCTTGGTTGAATTGATGAGTTTGGCCCGTCAACGTCGATCTTCATAGTATTTCCAACATTTACCCTTTGCAACTCAACATCATATCTCCATAAATTTGCATATTGCTTGTCTGCATCTCCTTCAATTATCTTCTTTGCTATCAGATTTTCCTTCCATGCCCTAGCCACAATAATTCCCACAGAGTAATTCTGTCTCATGTCTTGAATAATATCATAAATCCTAACTGTCTCATATGTTTGCATTTTCTTCACAACTGGCTTGGCCATCCACCTTGAGTTTGCAGATCTATTATCCAAAACCCTAGCACATGTGTGGTTGTCTATTATTGTATTTATAACATAAGCGTGCTTATGGCTCACTTTAGAGCATAGCATTAGAAAACCACATTTAGCCATGCATTCTATCCTTACCATGTAACTCTCATTTTTCACAAAAGTAATTTCCCTACCATTTAATACTGACCACTCACGAATTGCCTCTCTAAAGTCTCTAGAGAATTGAATTGCATACCCCACTTAAACTTAAAATTCTTCTTTAGTTGTTCTTTCCTAAACTTGTCAAACTTAGACCCATTATCATCATCAAAAACATCTGGATCAGATTTGTCTAGCTCATCACTAACATATTCATCATCTCCCTATTTCTTCTTTTTGGAACCAATTAACAATCCAGCAACTATGGTACCCTCATTAATGGGTAGAGAAACATCAATTCCATCAAATCCATCTACAATAGCAGTGGTTCTTTCATCCTCATTATCATTAAACCCTTCAAATCCCTCATCATTACATCCATCTAACTCTACCATCTCATTCACACATCTAAGACTCTTTACTGTGACTTCTATATCAGTGACATCATGCTCCACAAACATTTCCACATCTACTTGGGTCGCACAAGCGTATGCAGCAAAATCGTAAGCATCATCATTATTCATAATCTGGAAAAAGTTTTCATCTATGTCAAGAATTTTGATCCACATTTTGTACGTTCTTTCTATGTAACCTCACCCAGTCACCAACTTATGAACGTTAACCATTAACCACTTATCAATGAGTTGTCTAGACACTATGGTCAAAACATCACCCCTGTATATCGTATCACCATCATTCAACCATACAAATTCCTATCCATGGTGAAATACAACATTAAACACTTGCATGTTCTGAAATTACAGATAATAAAAACTTTCAGGATGGAGACCGTCCTTCGCTTCGCTCCACCGTGACGACACCATAGCTTCGTCTTCTCCGATTTCTATTTTGGGTGAAATAAATAATTGTGAGCCATAGATTTTCACGGGGGTAAATAAGAAACGGGTTAAATTGTAAGTTCTTTTTTCTTTTAAATAAAATACTAAATACATAGTCAGCAAGTTGCTCAATGCCACGTAAGACATATTTTCAGATTCTGAGCGAAAATATGACCCAAATTCTTTATTGAAGGAATCTGAATTTGATAAAGGGGAAATAAAAAAAAATCTTATAGGGATTGAAATCAAAACTCGCTAAATTAACGGGGGTTAACATATATTTAACCCATTTTTTATATGCATCACAACTATTTATAGAAGCTATTTTATAGTTGATTAAACTAAAATTCAAATATTAGTAAAAGTTTAACAACTATAGTGTAAAATGATTTTACACTTAATGTATACAGTATCATTTAAATTCTCATTATACATGATAAAAGAGAAATGGTAAAACTTTGTCTAACATACATTTTCTAAGACATTCTCCATGATTGCTTAAATATCACAGAGATTCCACAAAATTTATATAGACTCAAATGACTTGGTAAGACTAATGTAAATTTTAGACGTGTTAGAAAATATATGTTAGAGAATGTCTTCCTAGCATTTCCCATGATAAAAATAAGTGGAGCTCAAAGTTGAAATTTACAAAAATTGATCGGAGATTTTTATTTGGCACCCTATATTCCTATATTTCATTAAAGCTGTTTTAAGTTTATGGAGGTTCTATATTAGTTTATCACGTCTTAATCATGGTAAAATAAATATAGATTATATTTAATTACAATTTAAATTTTAGATGTGGGGTGCACTGGAATGGAATGCCAAGTGAGAACCATTCTTTAGCCCATGAACAGAAACATAACCGGCGGCACATGAAAGTATGAAAAGCCCAAATTCTTAAAAAAGTTGAGGAGCACAGAATAGCATAGTATGGCGGCGCTGGCGAGGATTTTGCGGTTGCAGACGCGATTCGTTCCAACACAATCATTCCAATATCATCGCCACCCCATCGTCCAAGGTATCAAATTCATTGTAACTAGCTATTCTTTTCTCGTTTTTCTCTTATTTCTCGAATTTGTCGTAATATCCACCGGAAATTGCTGAGCTTATCAAATAGGATGCTTTTTAGGGATTCCTGATTCATATTAGCTTTTCAATTGCGACTCTGATTGTTATGGTTTTCTTTCTCATAACTTCACAATCTTTTGGTGTATTAACCTGCGTTTGCGTCCATTATAGTGTGGGAGTAAATTATGGTTAGAACATAGGTCTTGGGTGAGATCCCTTATATATGAGGGGGCGGTTAGAGATTCCTTCGCCTTCCGGCGTGGTATGCGAGATTCCTATGCTTTCCGCCTTATCCATATAGTGACGATTATAATAACTTGAGCTTATGCGTTACAAATGGAGGACTTTGTACTAGGTCTCTCTTACTTCTCTCCTTACACTTCCAAGTACAAGTCTTTCTTATTAACATTTCACTGTTATGTTTATTGTTAGCTTCCTCTTGGCATTCTTCGATCGATACAATATTAAACAGATATGGATTTCTTAAAAGAGAGGTCTCGACACAGACAAATCCAAATAAACCCGTTTGTGAAGATGTAGGGAATAATGAAGCCGATGCCTTGAAATCTAGTGTGAACTCAGATAATGTCCCTACGTCCATGAGCATTACCGAGAACTCTTCCATAAAGTTTTCGGCTAATTCCAGTTTGAAAACATCCTCAAGGCACGATCTTGCTATGATTTTCACTTGCAAGGTCTGTGAAACGAGGTCCATTAAGACAGTTTGTCGCGAATCATATGAGAAGGGTGTAGTAGTAGCAAGATGCGGTGGATGTAATAATCTTCACTTGCTTGCGGATCACCTTGGATGGTTTGGCGAACCAGGAAGCATTGAGGATTTTCTGGCTACTCAGGGAGAAGAAGTTAGAAGAGGGTCAGTTGATACACTAAATCTTACATTGGAAGATATAGCTGGAAAACAATCTTGAAAGGTACAATTTTTGACCAAATTTATATAGGCTGCATTAGTGTAGCACTGAGATATTGGAAGGGTGATGGAATGTAACAATTGTTGGTGTTCATTAAACTCAGACTTTTATTAAGTTTTGTGATTATTCTGATATTAAGAAAATGTCTCATTCAATGTGATGTTATCTTTATTTATTTATGGTGGTGCATACTGAGATGTTTGTCACATTAAAAAATGTATAGAGGGGAAGGAATGCTATGTTGTGTATCATATCTGCATTGATATTATGGGATTTTTATGAATCATTATATAATATTTCTATTGTGTAGATAGTGTTTTGCACAAGGGAAAATGCAGTTCACTGATCAGATTATACAATCATGAAGGTCTAGTGTATTGAGCTTTCTATATAATATTCCCATCTCATAATCTAACCATAAGGAGTCAATGCAGCAGAGAAAGGTGAGAGAAGCCAGGAAAGACAAGAGGACGGTTGGAAATGAGATGTTGCGAAGTTCAAGGATAGTTTCGCAATTAAAATTTCACTTGTGTAGTGGGCATTCTTCATATTTTTTCTTGTTACAATTTTACATGTTGCATTTTGGGTCTCTTTATTTTATCTTTAGAAAAATAGATTTTTTATTTTAATTTTAAAAATGATTTTTATGAAAATATTTTTCAAAATATTAGAAGTTTTTTCTAATTTGTTTTTTATAAGTTGAAAGATTAATATTGATATCTTATAAGATAAATATACATTCAAAACTTAGTTAAAATTGTGATTTTTGTAAAAATATTTCAAAAATTATTTTTATGAAAAATTATTTAAAATAGCTTCAAAATTATATAGTGATTATATATTGAAAATCAGAAGATTAATGAAAAACTAAGCGAGATTATTGGTTTTAAATTGGTAAGAAATAAACACAAGAATGAGTTAGCCTGAAGAGGTGAATTTAAAAAAGTAATCTCGTATCGAAGCACTTTAGTTTCCACGATTGTCTTGCCTTCCACGTTTCTTTACTTACCAATTTCCATAATAGTTACTTTTGAGATCAACTAAGTAAGTGGAATAGGAGAGAAACACAAAAATAGTTGAAAATTTGAAAATGAATTAGATGTTGTTAGGTAGAATATGAGTGTTGAATGCTCTAGAAGGAGGTTAAATAAATATTTTTTGTCAAACTATTTTCTTCAAAATTAAAGTTTTACAAAAAAATGTGATAAGGAATCTTCATCAAAAATATGTTTGGATTGATTTCACGGTTCACTAAAAATATCAAAAACTACAATTAATTTGAATGATGAAGATGCTAAACAAGCAATGAATTTGAATCAATCAATTAAATTCAATTTACACAAGAGGTTTAAATTGAATATTATTACTTGATCGATCAATATAAATTACAAAGTCTATAGAATTATAATTATAAGAAAGAAGATTTGGATCATTGAATTTATTACAAAATTATATTTACACTAGGGTGATAAAACAGACCGTCTTTCCCGCCCCATCTTAAGCCCGCCAAAAAAGGGGATGGGGCGAACAAGTTAGTCGAGTGAAATTGGACGTAAAAATCTAGTTCGCTCCGTCAAAGTGGCGGGTTTGTCCGTCTACTTATTTATTTATTTTTCATTTTTAATAGATTGATAGACTTATTTTTTCATTTTAATTAGATTAATAGACTTATTTTTACATTTTAATTAGATTTTTCACTTATTTTTTATAATAATTTTTTATAAATTATATTTTAAACAAACTTTACTTTAAAACATATTGCATTTATCAACAAGTATTTTAAAATTATAGTCTAATTATTAACCTTCAATCAAGCAAAATAAATATTTTGAGTACTTGATAACTACCCGTCCTTCTCTTTTTTTGGCGGGCTTAAGACGAGGTCGGCTTGAAGCGGGGCGGGTTGAAGGGGTGGACAGACACAAAATTTCAACTCAATCCGCCATTTTTTAGCGGGTGTGCGGGTCGCGACCTGTTTTGTCACCCCTAGTTTACACATACTATTATAAGCTATTAAAAATCTAGCCACATGTGATTCTAGAAAAGCTATAAAATCTAAAATCATACAAATATACACAAGATTCAAAAGAGAAAAAGAAAGAGTAATTTTGCACCAAATTTATACTGATTCAGTGCATTCATCCTCATTAACTCTTAATATAGTCTCCAACGACGAACCATTGAAAATTCGCTGGGTCTTTCACTATTTTACAAATTAATATAAACATTCTTTTTATACAAACCGACAATCAAGACAACATTGAACACTTCTAGTAAAAACACTAAGCAAACACATGTATGAATCTAGATTTCATTTCTAGTGTAAACATCACATTAAAAATTGTCAAATCTTCAAGATCTTCACTCAATCTTGAGCCCGACACCTTCATAGAACTAAAGTTTACTCCAAAATTTAGTTTGCACTTGTCTTCACTCAATTTTGAGCCTTTGTTCTACTAAAGGAGTTTAGAAACTCCAAAACTTTGTTAGTTTCCACTCGACTCTAGCTAAATTTGCTTGGAGAAAAAATAATATTTTTCTTTGTTGTAAGTCAGTCCCTAAAATTCATAATCACGATCTAATTCTTCAATCTGATGCATAAAAAAAACTTCACAAAAACATTAGATTTCTTAATATACCTTCAACTACCACTCACACTCAATCTTAGAATTAGGTAACCCCAACATGAAAATTTTAGCTAAAGACAGAAGATGATTGGTTATCAAAAGAATTTCACACATTTCTAATCATAACTCACGAAATCAACACTCTATGAAATTCTTTTTTAAACTTGACTTGAGAGAGAGAATGTGTTTGTGAAAAAAAGAACACTCTTATTTTGTAAGGATTGTGAAAATTATGGATTCACACTTATGGAGAGAATGATAAAAATGATTTGTATATGTGTTAGAGATAAAACACAAAAAAGTTGAAAAATTAAGCAATTGATTCAAGTCAGATCCTTAAAATTATGATTTGAATTAGATGAAAGGATAACTTGAATCAAGATGATAAAATATGAAAATAGTTTATTTGACTCATTTGAATTATGTGATTCGAGTCAAACAATTACATGTTTCGAATCACACAATCAAAAGTGATTTTCAAAAGAATTCGTTTAGTCATGATTCAAATTAACCTTATAATTCCGCTTTGTAATGTGGGAATTGTCTCAACTTATAAACATATATTAAAATCATAACAATTTTTAATGTGAGATTCTCAATACTAATAGATTTAGGTATGAATATATGGGTGATAACAAATGCTGAGACTCTTTAATAGAATGTGATATTATCTTAATATTGTGATTGATCTTAATTCAATCTTAGAAAATCGATTTGTATGGTAAAGATTGTTTCATTTATATATATTAAGACTATTCATTTTTATGTGACACTCTTTAACAATTTTGATTGGCACATATGTAAGGTTGCATTTAGCATATATTCAAAGTCAGAGTTTAAAATGAGGATTTGAAAATTTCCATATACCCTCCTAATAGAATCCTGTCACTAAAAGAAAATTATTCTGTTTAATTACATTTTTGATCATTTATTTAAACTTATTCATAGAGCTAGTTCATTTATTTTAAATTCAAATATTTTGTGTATGTCTATTTTCATATTTTTGCATTTAAATTTATTTATATTTATTTATTTGTAGACAAAATGCTCATAACATCTAAGAGATCAAACATACAACTGTGAGAATCAGAGTTTGAATTTTAATTTTTAACATTCAATCTAATAATTTCGAATATTTATCTAGAGATAAAATTTATTGACGGCGTCTTTATTCTTTTTTATAGTCAAATAATTTAGTGATTAAAATTTATTTTTTTAAGATAAAAATGTAAATATTGCAGATGTGTATTTATAAATCCATTTTTTTTTTCATTTTCATAATGTTACACTATTATACTACTTTTTTTACATAATTAGATTGTATTAATTTTAAATACATTTAAGCGAATCTTAAGTTTTGGTCTATTTTGTAACTCTATCTTATATTTGCATTTCTTTTTTCTTTTTTGCCGTGGCCGTATTTGAGTCCAAGAAATCAGTTTAATAACCAAAAACCTGGTTACCGTGTTCGAAAAGAGAGTAAACGAAAACCAAATAGCCATAACAAAAACAAAGAAAGAAGAGATTAAACAAGAACCGAATTGAAGAAGAAAATGGCGTGCCACTCAGCTTCTGCTATTTCATCATCTTCTCTTCGCATAACAAATTCAATGCCCACAAAACCTCTTCTCTCTTTCCCTCCCACCTCATCTCGCCTCCTTCCTTTCCACAAATCCTTCACCTTTCTTTCCTTGCGCTCTTCCACTAAACCACCCACCAAGTCTTTTCAAGGTTCACTCTTTTTTTCTTATCTTTCATTTCTTTATATTGCTCCAATTTTTTACTTCCCGATTTTAATTCTTCTAGTTTAGGAGTGTGGGAATTGAAGTGTTTGATTGTAAAAGTAAAGACTTGTTGGAAATTTGTATAGAATGGGGGGTAATCAGATAAGTAAAGAGGGGTTATGTTATGTTAATGGGTATGCTTATTGTCATTTTATACATTACTAACTAGTTTAATTTCAACCATGATTTTTTTGTTTAATTGAAGTAATTTAATGTAGTTGGTGCCGATGCTGTGTCAATACCAGACACAGACACGCCTTCGATCTGAAGTGTCCGAAAGTGCTTTGCTTTAGTAATTTCGGCTATTTTTGTACCTTTTGAGAATTTGACAACAAATTTTAATGTTTTGCCTTGTTTTGTTGTCAGTGAGATCAGTGGCTACCCCTACGGAATCATTAGCGGGGTTTGATGACATGGTTGCTGGGACTGAGAGGAAGTATTACCTGCTAGGTGGAAAAGGAGGGGTAGGGAAGACAAGTTGTGCTGCTTCACTTGCTGTTAAATTTGCAAATAGTGGACACCCTACTCTCGTAGTTTCCACCGATCCAGCACATTCTTTGAGTGATTCTTTTGCTCAGGTTGGTTACATGCTTTCTAGCTTTGATGTTGCTTCACTGTTACTGCTTCAAGTTCTGATTGTATGCGTGCTCGGTAGGATTTGGCAGGGGGAGCATTGATACAAGTCGATGGACCTGATTATCCACTTTTTGCTCTTGAAGTAAGCTGGAGTTTCTGTAAAATTGATCAATGTTATACTTAAATACTATGATTGTTATTTTTGTAAACTATATGTGAACCATTTAATGTTACACTTGTAGTTGCTTATGTGTTTTCTTACTTTTGTAGTTCCTTGCTTGCTTTACAGATAAACCCTGATAAGGCTAGGGAAGATTTCCGAGATGCATCTAAACAAAATGGTGGAAGTACTGGAGTCAAAGATTTCATGGATGGCATGGGTCTTGGAATGATGGCAGACCAGGTAAAAGCTTATTTACGTATAAAATGCTTTTAGAATACATTAATGTGTTTATAACCTGTAGCACACGTTAAGCTATTTAAATTTTAAGAAATCTCGTGAAACAAGATTAACATTATAACTAGGAAATACTGGAATATAACTCGTTTTGCTTCATTATAAGCTTCCTTCTTTAAGACGTGTTGTTTCATTCTTTGGTTGCAAAAGTTAGGAGAGCTAAAACTGGGAGAATTACTGGATACACCTCCTCCTGGACTGGATGAAGCTATTGCGATTTCCAAGGCATGTATTTTTTTATGCTCTCTGGTGATATGTTTATTCGCTAATCTAATTATTCGTGCAATAAATCCTTTTTCCCTCTACTAATAATTAAAATGTTCTTGCCAGGTTATGCAATTTCTTGAATCACCCGAATATAACATGTTCACCCGCATTGTATTTGATACGGCACCTACAGTGAGCAAAATGCTAATAGTTATATATTTCATATCTGTTTTGTTTTTTGGAAATTATCTCATGGTGTTTACACATTTTCCTGAACAGGGTCATACATTACGTTTATTGTCATTGCCTGATTTCTTGGATGCATCCATCGGGAAAATTCTAAAGGTTTGACTGCTAATTTTGTATTCGTTATATATAAAATTTCTAGCCACTCGGTCAGTCTTGAAATGCTAGTTCACCTACGAGTATGTCTTTATCAAATTGTGTTAATGCCATTATGCTGCTGCAGCTAAAGCAAAAGATATCTTCTGCTACCTCTGCAATTAAATCCGTGTTTGGGCAAGAAAATACTCGCGAAGATGCTGTAAGATTCATATTGTCGGGTTACTGTTCCATTTAATTTCATCATAACATGCTTACCATTTTCCATATCTTGATGATACAGGCTGATAAACTGGAGAAGCTTAGGGAGAGGATGATAAAAGTGCGCGAGCTTTTCCGTGACACTGATTCAACAGAATTTGTTATTGTTACAATCCCCACAGTATGACCTAGAAATGTGTTGCACAACTGAATAATGATTGAATAACTGAATGATAGATAACTTAATTATATAGTTCTTAAACCTCATAGTAATTACTTAAATCTGTCTTTAATCCTAAAGGTGATGGCAGTTAGTGAGTCATCTAGATTGAGTGCCTCCTTGAAGAAGGAAAGTGTTCCTGTGAAGAGACTCATTGTCAATCAGATTCTTCCACCATCCGCATCTGATTGCAAGTTTTGTGCCATGAAAAGAAAGGTACTTTAACTGTTTAATATAATAATATCCTATTTTTCTGCGGGTTTTAAGCTGAATGATAATTCAATTAATAAAACAATGTAACTAAAAATGAAGGGTTAAATCTTACTGCAAACAAACTTTTCAGGATCAAACGCGTGCTCTTGATATGATTCAGAGTGATCCAGAACTCTCGACGTTATCCATGATCCAAGCACCGCTTGTTGATGTTGAGATAAGAGGTGTTCCTGCCCTCAAATTTCTGGGTGACATCATCTGGAAATGAAATCAGACAGTAATTCAAGTAATGATTAGGTAATATGCTGTTTTAACTGTGTTGATAGCACTATTTAAATATACTTTATTAAGTTCACTTAGTACTATTTAAATTTGAAGTCATTTTATGATTATTTACAGCCAAAGTATACATAGAATCATATCCTATCTCATTTAGATGTTGCCAAAATTAGAAAATTTTCTTTTCTTTACCATTTTATTATAGATTAAATTTAGTACTAATTTACTGAAGTTGGCAGTTTTGGGAAGAACCCATAACTTGGGCACATGACATGACATCAAGGCTTTATCATAGTTATACAGTGAAGTAGTAGATGCTGGAGGAACCAGAAACTTTTTTTAATTTTTTTTATATATACAGTTCAAAATGAAAAGAAACTAGTTATTGTATATTGACTGATTCACTAGCATGCATTCAAAACTATTTTTTAACTCTTATTCCTACGTTTGGGTCTTTTCTTGCTTATGTTTTTAGTGTATATCTGTGTTATACTTCTTTGAAGCTGAATTGATACAACACCACCATCCATTTAGTATGCCATGGCAGATCACATGTTAAAAAAATATAATATGATATCAAATGTATCGTTGATTGTGGATGCTTCTCTTTCTACTATTCATAATAGATCTTTTTCTGCTATTCATAATAGAGTAGGAATAAGAGTTTGTATCAGAGTGAACATATTACTTTGTAGGCGATAAAAGCCGAAAGTATCACTCTATTGGCTTACTTTCGGCTCTTAATTAGGTGCATGAGCTCAATATAGGCCCACTTGATTTTGAATTAGATTATAAAAAAGAATTTTTTAAAGCACAGTAGATTTACTGCATCACGTGAATTTTCACAAATGCCTCTTGTTTTTGGAGATGTATTTCTGAATGCACCTCTTGTATACTCAAGTAAGACCATTCTGAGAGATGTCATATATATTGGATAATTTTTATTCCAGTGATGCATCTTCGAAATATTTTAAGAAAGACTTTAATTATTTAACAGTTCAATATATATTTTCAAGATGCATCTTAAAATTTATATCACATTTGCATGTCAGATATTTCTGAAGTAAAAAAATCAGTTGCATGATCACACAACCATTGTTGACATAGTTGGTTTTCAACCAAACCCTTCATCATAAAAACCACTCATGCTCTTATGTTATATTTCACAAAAACTGAAAATGTCTCAAATGTCACAAATAAACATCCATTGGTATGTTGCAAATGTCTCATTCTCCGGCTCTACGTCCGAATGAGCGTTTAAGCTCACCTATTTCACTTTCCTCAAAGATATCAAAGACGAAATCCACTATCTCCTACCTTATGGAGATAAACGGAGGATTGTGAAGCTCGAATACCATTCATCGTTGATTGACAACGGAGAGAAGATTAAGTTTAGCAAATTTGAGCTCAAGACGCAAGCGGATGTCAGGGCTATGTAGAATACATATTCCCGTTTCGAAACAAAAATTTCGTTCGAGTTGGAAGCAACACTACAAAGATCGATCGCAGATATTCTAAAGATGGGCAAGCGTCCACCTGGATATTGAAATATAATATTGTAGTTTATGTTAAAATCATCATTGTAATGCTTATTTTATGTTATGAATGTCAATTTCATTTTAAAAAAATTACTTTTACGTTGATTTTGATACTAGTGTGTCTCACCAAATATGTAACTACATAATCATTCTAGAGATGCATCTCCGGAATAAAGGAAACAAGAAAAAGACATAACTTAAAATGACGTTTGTTGAGTGTGTGCTGGAGTGCATTCGGAGATGCATTTTTGGAATTATGAGACATTTGTGGAAATTCACATCTAGGGTGCCATAAGAAATTCTCTTATAAAATTGTGGTGGATAATTTTTCTTATTTCAAAAAAGATTATTCAGAATTTGATAATATTAGGCATTGCAGAGATTTGTTCTCTACCTATTATAATAACTCTAGTGTTGTTTATTAGGAGACAAACGGATGAGGTTGCTTATGACTTGCTAAGGAGGCCACATTTCTAACTATCTTTCAATTATCGATAGAAATACCATATTATATTAGATACATTTTGATTTTATCATAAGTTTTTTTTTTGACTAAAAAGGATATGAGATGTCAATTTGATGTTGATATTTAAGGAGAAAAGTTCACTTAGAGAGAGCAATCATAAAAAAATTTAAATAATATATATACATAATCTTTAAGGTGAAAAGTTTCTCTCAACAAGAGAAAATAAGTAAAATAATAAATACACATAAGTATTTTTAGTATTTTTAAGAACAACAAAAGCCGAAGAACAAAATAATACTTTCACAAAAAATAAGTATAGTTAAACAATCTTAAAAAAATGTAAAACTTTTAAAATTACACCAAAATAGTCAGTTAAGTGATAAAAACGATATATTGAAAAATCGAACAAGTTTTTTACATGTGCATCTATCAATTGAACTTCATTTTTCTTTTTCTAAGTCATTGTAACCCTTTTTCTCTTACGTGTTTTCTTTCGATGATTTTTTAATGCACCCCATATGCTTCTTACGCACAATGCAAATATACATAAATGCTCCTAGATTTCGGAGATGCATCTCCGAACGCATCCAAAGGCCAGTTAACGTTAAAAAATAAATGCATCTTCGGACACATCCAAAGGTCAGTTAACGTTAAAAAAAATCGGAGATGCATCTCCGGATCATTTTGGAGGTTAAATCGCGTCAAACCCTTCTCCATCATTTCTCATTTTACTCAAAATCATTCTTCAAACTTTCTCAATTTTTTCTCTGCACCAACTCATAACTCAATCATCAAGGCTTAAAGGAACTTCAATCACCATATTTAACATCAGAAACAACATCTGAAACATCAATTTCTTGTAAGTTTTTTGAATATTTGATAAACTTTTTAGTTTTAGTGTAAATGAGTATAAATCAGTGATTAGAGTTAGAAATGAGTAGAAATAACATTTAAGATAGTTTAGACATATTGTATTAGATGTTTGTTGGCTGGAAATGATGATCAAAACAAGTTTTTTTTGATATTGTATGGGGTACACTTACACCATTGACGCAACTTCTGAGTTGCGAGAAATTTCGGAGATGCATCTCCGGAATTTTCTCAATTTTTTTTATTTTTTTATTTTCTTACTTGTGTTGTTTCTTTGCACTAATGGTCTGCCTTACTTTAACTCACATGTATAATGGATGATATACATGATAGATTAAGGCACAAGAGGGTTGCTCAGCACACATCTGTGGGGCGGGAGAAGAATCAGCAGGTTCCGGAGGCTCGTGGTCCCTCTCATTAGGAAGAGTCATCTACTTATGGGGCTCATGCTTCTCCTCATGCCACTGCATATTCTTCTTTCTGTAGGAGACGAGATTCACCATCTAACGCATTAGTCCTTCCATCCTCCCTCATGCGTCAGTTTTCACCAGTGCCACCTCCTACTGTAGATGCTACTAATCCACGTCCACCTCCTACTACTGATGATGCTGATCTAGTGCCACCCCTAGAGGGTGAAACTATTGTGCATGCTAAGCCAGAGGCATTTGGAGGAGACCCAATTGATTTGCAATTACTGCCTCTGTATTCAGACCATAATGCCATACATATATGGGATAGAGAGTTAGCATTGGTTGGATTCATTATTTTTTTAAAGTTAATTTTAATTAACAAATTTCTGACATTGATTATTTTTAACAAATTTTAGGAGCATGATCCGTAGAAGTTTCTTAACCACGAGAGGAAGATTATTGCATTTCTCAATCAAATGAGGAATGATTTTAGTCAATTTTGTTCTTATCTGGCCTGAAGGACTTGTGCATGACCGATTATACTACGGTCAACCATGTGATGCTTAATGCATTCGTGGAGAGATGACACTCGGAGACCTCGTCCTTTCATCTCCCGTAAGGTGAGATGTATATCACACTTGACGATGTCTTATGTTTGCTATATCTTTCAATCAGAGGGAGATTCCTAGATCATGGGAGGATGACCAAAGACGAGGCACTCGAGATGATGGTTGAGTATCTGGGGGATGATCTAGGGGAGACGATGAATGTCTTAGATAAGACCAGGGGTGCTCATGGTAGATTTGTATACCTAAAGGAGGTATATGAGGATGCAATCCTGAGTGCACAACAGGCTGATGGTGATGATGAGCAAGTGGTGCTTCATATATCACATGCATTAAGAACATACATGCTTTATTTGGTTGGCACTGTGATTTTTGTGCACAAAAGTTCCACCTATACAGACATCGTCTACCTACGTTACTTCGTGGATTTCGAGTGAATCCATGAGTACAACTGGGGGCGGCTTATTTGGTTTACTTGTATTTGAAGCTGAAAGAGGGTTGTATGTGGAAGAGGAAGCAGGTCATAGGCAACATCACATTACTGACGATAATAATTATTGGTCTTTGAATGTTTCTTTGTCATTTTCATTTCATCTTTGCAAATCCATTACTGATGATTCGTGTGTTCCAAACTTTTCATTTCAGGGTTGGATCCTCCAACACATCTTGCGCATCTCTTGTTGGGCGAGTGTACCTGATTACACTGAGAATATGCCTCATGCTACTTCTTTTATCCTGCTCAGAGGGAACCAGACGACCGAGCTTTACAAAGTCTATCTTGACCGTTTGGTTGTTGAGGACATGTACTTCAACAACTATGTTGATCACCATGAGACACGACCATTTAAAGAGATAATGATATACTCTGGATGATTGGCCTGCGGATTGTGTCCCATTGCTCCTCATCTGCCCGAACGCGTTATGTGGAAGTTCGGCTACACTTAGACCATTCTCAGGCACCTTGTTGTCTTTGTTCCTTCTGCCTTGGCACGTATATAGATAGAAGACATGTTTGATGGTCATGAGTCATCTCGTACCGGAGGAGGCACATGCTGCCATAGTTGAGAGCGATTGGAGATATGTTGAAGAGTACATAAGATGGTTCTTCAGGGTGTCACATCCGTACATGGTGCAAGCTGCTCCAGGAGACCCGCCGAGACTAGCTCATTAGGAGATACTAGAGGAGGAGCAGGCACAACTAGATCATGCTGAGGGCGTTCTGCCTTCGTTGCATAGTGGAGATTGTGCATGCAGACATTAACAGAGGTATCTTCCTTGATGGGTCTGATGTGAGGCAGGTCCTAGATGTCATCATGACAGAGGCATGAGGTGCATTGATATACCAGAGACAACACCAGAGGAGACAGATGAGAGGTATTCAGACATATACAATAGTGTCTTAGTATATAATAGTAATATTATGGTTTGTATTTTATTTTGACGGTCTTGTTACTTTATTAGTCTCTATTGTATGACATTTTTTACATTTATTGGTATTTTATTTATGTATGACATTTTTGGACCATCGGGAGTTATGTACGTAAATGTTCCGTTTTCGATCGTATGGTGTGATTTAAATCTTCATTTGAATATATATAAATAAAATATAACATGAAAGACTAATTTCGGAGACATTACAGAGATATATCTCCGTAATATTCGTGGAGATGCATTTCCGATCCAATTCATGTGTATAATGGCTTTTGAGTGGGATGTATTGAATGTTTTAAAATGTTACAGAGATGCATCTCCAAAACATTTTAACATTCATTCTGAATTTGGTGCATCCGAAGATGCATCTCCAGAAATTAGGGACATTTAAATAATTTCGCGTGGTGGCTAAGAAATATAAATTGTGCATTAAGAATTCCTCTTTATTTCTCTTTTATATTGTCGTGTAGTTTTTTGATTTAGGGATTTTAAATCACTTTCTTTTGTCACAGATGTCTAGCACATGGGCATGATCCACTTTTTTTTTTAATTCAAAATAGCCTAAGTCCAAAATAAAAGAAAATATACTCTAACAATCCTTCTAAAAGAAATCATTGTAAGGTATACTAAATAAATGTCATACATGTTTTATGGAGACTCCACATAAAAAAATAAATTCTTCTCTATGGTTAATTCTTAATTTTGCAAGCGCGTCTATATACCTGTTTGTTTCACGATAAATTTAAGACACACAATTCTTCTAATCTTGATTTATTATACTTTTAATTCTTCGAAGTAGGCTCAAACTTGCACCCATCGTTTTGCTCTCCTTCATCATTGCATCAAACACCTCCTTACTATTTACTTGAACCTCCACTTTGTTATATCCTTTGTCTAGAACAAGCTTTAATTATTTTAAAACCCCTACAATATCGCTACAATAATATTGCATCTTCCTATACCTTTGAGTACCCTCCTAACCAAGTGTCATTCGTATCCCTGATAACTTTACTACACCTCACATTTCCTTCAAATTGGGCATGATCCACTTTACCAATACACAAATATTAACTCTTTTTTATTTTATTTATTTTTTTGTTTTTGTTTTTTCTTTTAAATAAATGATAGGTCCCAGTTGAGAAGTGAGCACACCTAAATAATACCCCTCTCACAACTCAAGTGGAAAGGGGTTGCTCAACCATGCTAGTCTTTTTCCTATGGTTAACTATCTTCGTCATATACAATGACTTTATCATCATATTTGAATCATTCTCATTAGTATCAATCTTCTTAAGTGAAAATAATTTCATCTCCAATGTTTCTTTTATCCAATGGCACCACACCTTAATGTGCTTTAACCTAGAATGAGATATTGAATTCTCTCAAAGATGGATTGCACTCTGTTTGACACAAAACAAATTAAATTTCTCTTGTTCAACACAAAACTCTGGTAGAATATTCTTCATCAACTAAAGTTCTTTAGATGCTTCAGGTGATGTAATTTACTTAGTCTCGATAGTAGGTAAAACAACAAAATTTTCTAACCTAGATTGCCAAAACATTGTTCTGGTACAAAAGTCCTCGTGCATTTAAAAGTAGTTTTTCTGCGGTCAATATCACTAGCCATGTTTGCATTTGTATATTCATGTAACACAAGTTCACAACTCACAAAGCATAAGCCCATTTTGAAATTATCTCTAAAACATCTGAGAATTCATTTCATTACTTGCAAATGATCTTTACCAGAATTAGAGATAAAGTGACTAACAACACCATTAACATAAGCAATATATGACTTTTTGCATATCATAGCATACATCAAACTACCAATTGTGGATGCATAAGGAATTTTCTTCACACACACAAACAGACACACACACACGCATGCACGCACACGCACCCCCCATATATATATATATATATATATAATATATATATATATATATATATATATATATATATATATATAGCTTGTAGGACATTATTCAGAACTCAATTTGAAATGATTAATAAGGGGAATACTCATAGATTTTGAATTGCTCATGTTTGTAAGGGCAAACTGTCATACAACATACGATCATAGGTTTCGATGATGACAAATTACCACCATGGATGAATTGGCATTGTCGATTCCACCTCTATAAAACAAATGCAACATATCACCTATCATATCCTTTTCTATGCTCATCTAAACTGTTATATTTTGTACAATATTTGTGGATAAAATGTGGTCATGACAAAATGCATGAAAACCACAAAAATCTGAGTTTTTGAAGATTTACAAGGTTTGAGTCGACCGTAGGGTCGGCGCATAACATAGTGCATTTTCTCACGGGTCAGCGCACAAAGGCTTGAGTCGACCGCAGGGTCGGCGCATAAACCACGGGTCAGCGCACGCCGACCTATGGTCGACGCATACTGATGTGATTTTCAGACTGTCCAAAACTGCAGGCTATGCGCCGACGCATAGACCTGTTATGGTCGACCGTTCGGGCGCAAACACAGCCTTTTAAGTAATTCCCACTATGTTTGAAAAGCTGTTAAGTGGGTTGGTTGGTTTGCTACTATAAATAGAAGTTTAGTTACTTGTATCAACTAACATTTGACAAAATTGATTCAAGTGTACAAAGAACAAGAAAAAGTGAAATAGGTGTCCAAGATTCTTCATCTTCATCTTCAACATCTCACAACACATCAATTACACACAACCATTTTTGAAGTGCTTTGTGATTGGTTAAAGGTGATAACGTTCAAAGCCGAGATTGGGGAATCCGGTTCGGGTTAAAGCTTGCGACATGTTTTTTCTTGAATAAAACCTTTAGGGTTTTGTCCTTCAAGACTGGTTTGATTTTGGGGGTTTTTGGACGATTTCTTCATCAATTTTCAGCTGAGCGAAGGTGATTGAGAAGAGGAAGTCTTCATCAATCTAGTAGCGGATTCAGTGATATTGAAGGGAAGATTTCGGGTTCGATTTGTTGTAGTTGAGATCAGCCGGGCCGAGGGTTTGAAGAACTGAGAGTTATTCAACAAAGGGGCTGGAATCGGAGGTCTATCAACAACAATCGAAGGACTTGATTCACCTGGAATCAAGGAACAAGGAGTGGAAGCAACATTCAACGTCTTGAGAATTCTGTTGTAAAATTGTTTTTCAATCCTTGTATAAACAGTTATACTCAACAGGTGATATCTATTAAAGCAATCTCAATTCTAGTTTTAGAATTAAGGGCAAACGTACCCCGAAGCGAGGACGACGGGGGAACTGCCTCATCAAATCTTTGTCTTCTCTATTTTTCAGCATATTTGTTTCGGCTTAAAAATAAGTGATTTTTGTATAAGCACTTTTATCAAACCTTGATATTAATTGAGTAAGAAGTTAAAACTCTGTTTTTGAATCCAAAGTACAATAAGATATTGTACTAGACTAATTGGAATCACTTACTCAACATAAATATCACTTGGAGTGTTTTTGCACACCAAGTGTTTGATAATTTGCCTAAACCAAAATTATCTTAGTTGTGTATCTAGTTTGGTTTGCTCTTTGAATCATTGGAACTAGGAATCCTAGCAAGTGAAATAAATCATTGATAGTGTGACTAGTGTAGTGACTCTTATTCTACATTATCACTAATCCATAGGCTAGACGCATATCTGGTTTTCCAATAACCGTTCGTTTTAGACTATATTTTCCTCGGCCGCTTCCGCACTTAAAACAAATTTTCAAAACCAATTTTTAATTGGTAGCGCCGACTCAATTTTTAATTGGGATCTATTCACCCCCCCCCCCCCCCTTCTAGATCCGTGCCATAGTCTAACAAGTGGTATCAGGAGCACCGGTTCACTCCGTGATTCAAAATATAACTTTGATAGAAAATGGCTAACGAACCTAAAGGGGCTTATAATAGAGCTCCCGTTTTCAATGGTGAAAATTATAGTTATTGGAAAGACTGTATGCGGGTGCACATAAATTCCATAGATAGAAAAATATGGAATGTTATTCTCAATGGTCCAATTGAAATAACCATGACCAATGAGAATAATGAATTAGTGCCAAAGCCCGAAGCACAATGGACTGATGATGATGAAAGAAAATATAATTATGATTGGAAAGCCAAAAATATCCTAATCTCCTCATTAGGTGTAGATGAATACTATCGTGTATCCCATTGTCCTACTGCTAAGGCCATGTGGGATTCACTACAGATCGCCCATGAGGGGACGAACGATGTTAAGTTGGCAAGAACCAACACACTAACACAAGAGTTTGATCTCTTTTTCATGGAGCAAGGGGAAACCATTGCTGACATGCAAACGAGATTTACTCATCTCATCAATCGATTACATTCATTAGGTAGGCCGATGTCCAATGATGTTGCTACTAATAAGATCTTGAGATGTCTTAACAGGGAATGGCAGCCGAAAGTGACCGCCATCAAAGAAGAAAATGATCTCACCGTATTAGACTTGACAACATTATTTGGCAAACTACAAGAGCACGAACAAGTACTCTTGAGCCTAGAACAACATGAAAAGAAAGAAAAGAAGGACAAAACAAAGGTGAGTGAAAAGAAATCTATAGCTCTTAAGACTTCCTCCTCGAAGTCTCAAGCAAAAGAGCAAAGTGATTATTCCTCGAGCGACGAAGAAGAAGAGGACAAGAGCGAAGATATGGGGTTGTTCGTTAAATGTTACAATCGTTACGTGAGAAAGAACAGCATCCAACATTCCGAGAAGAACTTGGTAAACTTCCGGAAACAATCGAGGTACTCTAAAAATGATGACTCAAAAGGTAAAAAGACTAGAGGGTCGTGCTACACTTGTGGGAAGCCCGGTCATTACAAATCGGACTGTCCGATGAACAAGAAGACAAAGGAAAAGGAATCATCCAAATCACACAAGAAATCATCAAAGCCAGGGAGAGCATACATAGCTTGGGAAAGCGATAGCGACTCCTCCGATGATGAAAGTTCTAGTGATGAAGATGAAGCTGTAAACCTATGTCTCTCTGCTAATCAAAAGAACAAAAAGAAACAGGTACAATGCCTCGAGACCACCGAGAGAAGATGGGTTCTCGACAGTGGATGCTCAAGGCACATGTCAGGAGACATATCACTCTTCATTGACTTCGTGGCTAAGAAGAAAGGATATGTAACCTATGGTGACAACAACCGTGGAGCAATACTAGGTAAAGGTAGTGTAGGTAACCCCTCTTCCACTACTATTTCTGATGTATTGCTTGTCGAAGGTCTTAAACACAATCTACTTAGCATCAGTCAATCATGTGACAAAGGATACAATGTATCTTTTTCAAAAGATTGTTGCAAAATTGTACATAATGATGATAAGAAGAGTATGTTTAATGGCCTGCGAGTGAATAATGTCTATATGTTAGACTTGAACGAAGTATCGTTAACAAATGACAAATGCCTTGTAACAATGAGTGAAGATTCATGGTTATGGCATAGGCGTTTAGCACATGTTAACTTTGACTTACTAAATAAAGTAGTCTCAAAAGATCTATTATTAGGTCTCCCCAAAATAAAGTTCACCAAGGATCACCTTTGTGATGCTTGTCAAAAAGGGAAGCAAACGAGGATCTCATTTAAATCCAAAAATATCGTTTCAACAACGAGACCTCTCGAACTTCTTCATATGGACTTATTTGGGCCGTCTAGGATTAAAAGTCTAGGAGGAAATTATTACGGTTTCGTAATAGTGGACGATTTTTCTAGATTTTGTTGGACTATCTTTTTAGTAAGCAAGAGCAATACGTTCGCCGCCTTTGAAAGGTTTGCTAAGCTTTCCCAAAATAAATTAAATACAAATATTGTTTCAATTAGAAGCGACCATGGGGATGAGTTCGAAAACCATTTATTTGAAGAATATTGGGGTAACCATGGTATTGATCATAACTTCTCCGCTCCACGTACTCCTCAACAAAATGGGGTTGTGGAGCATAAAAATCGAATTTTGGAAGAATTGGGAAGAACAATGATTAACGAAAGTGGTTTACCGAAATATTTTTGGGCCGACGCCATTAGTACGGCGTGTTATGTTTTGAATAGGGTGCTCATTCGCCCCATTCTAAATAAAACACCGTATGAGCTTTTAAAAGGGCGAAAGCCAAATGTTTCTCACTTACATGTTTTCGGTTGCAAATGTTTTATATTAAATAATGGAAAGGAAAACTTGGGCAAATTCGATTCCAAGGCCGACGAAGGTATCTTCCTCGGATACTCTCAATCGAGTAAAGCATATAGAATATATAATAAACCATTACTTGCTGTGGAAGAGTCTGTACATGTCACTTTTGACGAATCCTATCCGAGAAACGTCGGAAAGGGTAGTGTTGTTCATGGTGTAGGTACATCTACGGAAGACATACTCAAGGGTGGCGAGCCGGGGATTGATCAACCCGACAAAGTCAAAGTTAAGGAGGATAAAGATGTACACCATGAGGAAACCGAGGTAGCTCATCCGCCTTCAAACGATGATCTCCCTCAAGCTTGGAAGTCTCCCAAAGACCATCCAATTGACAACATTCTCGGAGATATCTCAAAGGGTGTTACAACTCGATCGAAGCTAAGTAATTTCTGTTATCACTTCGCTTTCGTTTCACAAATGGAACCTAAAAACCCCAAAGAAGCCCTACTCGATGCACACTGGTTTTTGTCAATGCAGGAGGAACTAAATCAGTTCACTAGAAATGAGGTTTGGGACCTTGTCCCTCCTCCGCGAGGTCATCGAGTAATCGGCACCCGATGGGTGTTTAGGAACAAGTTGGACAAAAACGGGGTAATAACCCGTAACAGGGCGCGTTTAGTCGTGCAAGGGTATAACCAAGAGGAAGGCATCGACTATGAGGAAACTTATGCGCCGGTTGCCCGACTCGAGGCTATACGCCTTCTCCTTGCCTTCGCTTGTGCGAAAGACTTTAAACTATTCCAAATGGATGTTAAGAGTGCGTTCCTTAACGGTTACATAAATGAAGAGGTCTACGTCGCACAACCTCCGGGTTTTGAATCTCATGAGTATCCCGATCATGTTTACAAACTAAAAAGGGCTTTATATGGTCTCAAACAAGCTCCTAGAGCTTGGTATGAGTGACTAAGTAAATTTTTACTTGATCAAGGTTACTCAAGAGGAAAGGTTGACACAACTCTCGTTATTAAACGTCAAGGAAAGCACTTGATATTAGTACAAATTTATGTTGACGATATTATATTTGGGTCTACTAACATGAATCTCGTGAGAGAGTTTTCGGATCTTATGCAGGGTGAATTCGAGATGAGTATGATGGGGGAGCTCACATACTTTCTCGGTTTGCAAATTAAACAACTCAATGAAGGAACATTCGTGAGTCAAACAAAGTATTGTTTGGACCTTATCAAGAGATTTGACATGGCAAAAGCCAAGGCCATTGACACTCCCATGCCAACATGTGCAAACTTGAATAAAGATGAAAACGGTAAGGACGTAGAGGTAAAAAGGTATAGATGTATGATTGGATCACTTCTCTATCTTACGGCTTCTCGTCCCGACATTATGTTTAGCGTGTGTATGTGCGCAATATACCAATCATGTCCCAAGGAATCCCATCTAAAAGCTGTAAAACGAATACTTTGATACCTATCCGGTACTCCGAAGTATGGACTATGGTATTCCAAAGGTAATGATTGCTCATTGGTAGGTTTCTCCGATTCCGATTTTGCAGGTTGCAAATAGGATAGGAAAAGCACTAGTGGTACTTGTCAGTTATTTTCAAATTCCTTGGTCAGTTGGCATAGCAAGAAACAAGTTTCAGTTGCTTTGTCAACCGCCAAAGCGGAATACGTTGCCGTCGGTAGTTGTTATGCTCAAATCCTATGGGTTAAGCAACAATTATTGGATTTTAATCTCAAACTCGAACGTATTCCCATTTTATGTGACAATACAAGTACCATTAATCTTACCAAAAATCATGTGTTGCATTCTCGCACCAAACACATCGAAATTCGACACCACTTTCTTCGGGATCATGTAGAGAAAGGTGATGTTGTATTTGAACATGTTAACACTAAAAATCAACTAGCGGACATTTTCACAAAGTCGCTAGCTACTGATCCTTTCTTTCATATTCGCCGAGAACTTGGTATTCTCGACATTTCAGAACGGGCGTCATAAATTGCTTGCTTTATCTTATTTCATTCAAAACTATAATCTTGTACTTCTAACAAGTTAATGTTGTTGCAAGCACAAGTATATTGTTCATCAAGTTATTCCGGCATCGAGGTGATATTGCTCCTTACCCTTCTCTCTCTCCCAACCTTCATGGCTAAATAGTTGTATTACATGATAATATTGTATATATATGACTTGTCTCGTATACCATATTTGTTTGGATGTTTAATGTTGTGTGGCATTCTATTTATGCATCAAACATGTGAGCATATGTGCATAAGAGTGAAAATCTGCAAAATTTGCCTGTATGAGTTGACCATAACAGGGCAATGGTCGACTCACACCTTAAAAACTTTCTTTTTTCAAAAAAATTCAAACAATATGCGTCGACGCATGCAGAGGGTATGGTCGACGCATCGCGCGAAAAATCAGTTTTTCTCTGCAGAAAACGTTCAAACTTCCCATGCATTTACATTTCAAATTCTCATTAAGCGTGCATTCAACCCACTACATTGTGAGTTGCATCTACCTAGTGCCTATTGTCTCTTGGCCTCTCCTCTTCCCAAAACCCTAAATCCTCATCTATAAAAAGGGCAAACCTCCTTCTTGCAAATCATTCTCAAAATCTTACACCAAGCTTCACTCTCTACCTTTACAAAAAGCTTCAGAATCATTACCAATGGCTTCCTCATCCCGCAAACCTACCGGTAAGAGATCAAGGGGATCATCCTCTGCCTCCCTACCCATTACCGCTGTCTCATTAGTTCCACCGGCTCGTGTCGACACCTTCAACAAAGACTTTGGTCTAAGAGGAGTTGTGAGGCAACATGCCTTCTACAAACTCACAGCAGAACGCATGCATCTCGTAGACATCATGTCTCTGCTACAGTATCACGGTATTGTTAAATTCATGGAATACAATGCCAAATACAGTGAAGACCTAGTCCGTGTGTTCTACACTTGCCTTCATGACAAATTTCATGGTCAAAAGTTTCACTCCAGGATCGGCACAAGAAAGGTATCGTTTAAGTCTGATGTTTGGAATAAATATTTTGATTTGACATTGGCTGCTGATGAAAATCCTCTTGCTGAGGTAACTGATTCTCACACAATAGAAGGATATGAGTTTAAGAGCGCTTTGAACGCTATGCTGAAACGACCCTACCCAGACCACATTGTGAACAGTGATGCGTTCCCACGAACTGTCACTGCCGGTAAGCTAAAAACAGGTGAGCGCATTCTCCAATGGATTGTGGCGCGCATCCTACGGCCTAAGAAGGGTGGCCTTTCCCGAGTTGAACAGGCTGAGGTTCATCTCATATATATCCTGAAAAATCAGCGGAAAATAAACTGGCCCTACTACATTGCTAGTAGGATGTTCAGTTTACGAGACTCCGGACGAGGCACTGCTCTTGCCTATGGATCTCTTATTCAAGAGGTTCTTACTGCAGCCGACGTTGATTATCCGTCCTTTCCTTATACCTCCATTTCCTCAGATAAAGAATTCAGCCCAAAAACTCTCTCTATGATGGGATACTTTTGGTCTGATGAGCGGAAAGCATATAGATTTGTTCGCAGGGGGTATATTCCTACGACTGTTGAAGAATATGATGAAAGTGATGAAAGTGAAGAAGAAGACCAAGAGGAAAACAAAGAAGAAAGAGCAGGACAAGCATTTGAGCAGCATGATAGTCCTCTACAAGCAGACACACACGACTACACAAACACCGCTTGGGTTCAGAATACCTATTCAACTGAAGAAGATACCCCCAACCATGGTGGTTGGGGTGAATGGCAACATATGGGCTGGTCAACACAATGCCAATTCTATCAGACGTATCAATATGGTGCTGAAGAATCTCCATCGTCTCCTCCGCAGCAAGAAAACTCTTCTGAACTTTTAGATATGATGCGAGATATGCAGCTGGCTCAACAATCATTCATACAAACTCAGGATGAGTGCTATGCTCATATTAGCAGCCAGCTTCAAGCATAAAATGAGAGGCTCGATAACCTCTCTACCAGCATGAATGAACGGTATGCAGCATTTACCGAAACATTTGAACGACAGGAGCGGTCCGTCGATGTGGGCCTCAAGTATCTAAGTAGTGTTGCTGACCAAATGACTTCTTTGGCAGATCCTGACAGAAACCCGGATATTGGTTACGGTCGAGGACGAGGATATTAGGGCATAAAACTGCATGTGCATCTGTACTTTTGTTGTTTGACTGAACTTATTATCTGTTATGCTTGTTTGTTAATTTAGTTTACTGTTATCTCCTTTTCAATTTGTTCAATAATAATATTTGGTGTGGTATTGTTATATGATTTGATATCTCCTGTTGAATATCATGTTATGTTGAATAATAGTTCTCTTTCTTTTTTTGATGTTGTCAAAGGGGGAGAAGAGCATGTACCAAAGCCAAGCCAAGATATTCACAACAGTTAACAGCTTGTTTTGCAGTCAGCCTTAGATTACAAAAGAAAGGGGGAGTGTGTGTAAATATTGCATGTTGTTTTTCTTTGGTTTCACACAGGTTGTCATCTTCAAAAAGGGGGAGTATGTAAGGGCAAACTGTCATACAACATACGATCATAGGTTTCGATGATGACAAATTACCATCATGGATGAATCGACATTGTCGATTCCACCTCTACAAAACAAATGCAACATATCACCTATCATATCCTTTTCTATGCTCATCTAAACTGTTATATTTCATACAACATTTGTGGATAAAATGTGGTCATGACAAAATGCATGAAAACCACAAAAATCTGAGTTTTTGCAGATTTACAAGGTTTGAGTCGACCGTAGGGTCGACACATAACATAGTGCATTTCCTCACGGGTCAGCGCACAAAGGCTTGAGTCGACCGCAGGGTCGGCGCATGAACCACGGGTCAGCGCACGCCGACCTATGGTCGACGCATACTGATGTGATTTTCAGACTGTCCAAAACTGCAGGCTATGCGCCGACGCATAGACCTGCTATGATCGACCGTTCGTGCGCAAACACAGCCTTTTAAGTAATTCCCACTGTGTTTGAAAAGTTGTTAAGTGGGTTGGTTGGTTTGTTACTATAAATAGAGGTTTAGTTACTTGTATCAACTAACATTTGACAAAATTGATTCAAGTGTACAAAGAACAAGAAAAAGTGAAATAGGTGTCCAAGATTCTTCATCTTCATCTTCAACATCTCACAATACATCAATTACACACAACCATTTTTGAAGTGGTTTGTGATTGGTTAAAGGTGATAACGTTCGAAGCCGAGATTGGGGAATCCGGTTCGGGTTGAAGCTTGCGACAGGTTTTTTCTTGAATAAAACCTTTAGGGTTTTGTCCTCCAAGACTGGTTTGATTTTGGGGGTTTTTGGACGATTTCTTCATCAATTTTCAGCTGAGCGAAGGTGATTGAGAAGAGGAAGTCTTCATCAATCTAGTAGCGGATTCAGTGATATTGAAGGGAAGATTTCGGGTTCGATTTGTTGTAGTTGAGATCAGCCGGGCCGAGGGTTTGAAGAACTGAGAGTTATTCAACAAAGGGGCTGGAATCGGAGGTCTATCGACAACAATCGAAGGACTTGATTCACCTTGAATCAAGGAACAAGGAGTGGAAGCAACATTCAACGTCTTGAGAATTCTGTTGTAAAATTGCTTTTCAATCCTTGTATAAACAGTTATACTCAACAAGTGATATCTATTAAAGCAATCTCAATTCTAGTTTTAGAATTGAGGGCAGACGTACCCCGAAGCGAGGACGACGGGGGAACTGCCTCATCAAATCTTTATCTTCTCTATTTTTCAGCATATTTGTTTTGGCTTAAAAATAAGTGATTTTTGTATAAGCATTTTTATCAAACCTTGATATTAATTGAGTAAGAAGTTAAAACTCTGTTTTTGAATCCAAAGTACAATAAGATATTGTACTAGACTAATTGGAATCACTTACTCAACATAAATATCACTTGGAGTGTTTTTGCACACGAAGTGTTTGATAATTTGCCTAAACCAAAATTATCTTAGTTGTGTATCTAGTTTAGTTTGCTCTTTGAATCATTGGAACTAGGAATCCTAGCAAGTGAAATAAATCATTGATAGTGTGACTATTGTAGTGATTCTTATTCTACATTATCACTAATCCATAGGCTAGACGCATATCTGGTTTTCCAATAACCGTTCGTTTTAGACTATATTTTCCTCGGCCGCTTCCGCACTTAAAACAAATTTTCAAAACCAAATTTTAATTGGTAGCGCCGACTCAATTTTTAATTGGGATCTATTCAACCCTTCTAGATCCGTGCCATAGTCTAACAATGTTAAACTTCTATAACATACTTTCAAAATAATTATGTTTGTACAAAATTTTATTTAATATGAAAACAAACTCTTATTTTCCTTTGACTTTGAAGCCCTTAGGTTGTTGGTCCATATAGATATATTTCTCCAAATCACCATGAAGGAACACCGTCTTCACATCATGTTATGCAACCTCTAGGTTCAAGATAATTGTTAATCTAAGCATAACTTAAATACAAGTTATCCTTATCACAAGTGAGAAAAATTCTTCAAAGTCAGCACCCTTCTTCTGATTAAATCCTTTCACAACCAATCTTACCTTGTAACTTGTTTGAAATTTATTATGTTCATACTTTATCTTGTATCCCCATTTGTTTTTGAGTTCTCTTCTTCCCTAAGACAACTTCATAAACCCGAACATGTGATTCTCATGCAATTCATCTCTTCTTTCATGGTCTTCAACCATTTTTTATCAACATTTGTGATGAGCTTTTGGTGATGTTGTGGTACTCCACTATTAATAATCATCATATACTCTTACATGAAGGATACCCAAAAAGTACTACCAAGGTCAACTTGGAGAGAAGAACCTCTTTTTTTACTAGAATTGTCAAAACGAGTCACAATACCACATACGCTTGCAAGCCTATGAAATCTTAAACAAATCTTCAAAGAAACGTTAAAACCAAAACAAATCTCCTCAACTAATCACGAATGTTCAAAGATAAGATTTCGATCCATGCAACAATGAAAAAGAATGAGATAGGAGATGAAAGAAATCATCTCTCAAATCATTAATGTAAGTGTATGTTTTCTAATATTTTGAAAGGTTTGAAAAAGAAAAATAATGTATAGGTGTTAGAGATGAAGCACAAAAATATAGTGAAAATCATGTTTGATTTGAGTCAAGAACACTCAGTGATTTGAGTCAAGTGGCAAAGTAATGTGGAACAAGATTTGTTCTTAAAGAGAAACCCATTTTATTATGATTCAAATCAAGCATAAGACATGATTCGAGTCAAACAAGTTGTGATTCAAGTCATGTTTAAGTCTTGATTCGAATCAATCTTGACAGAGGTTCAGGAAAGCTTCATGATTCAACTCATGTTGAAGTTATGATTTGACTCACACGTTGCATGATTCAAATCATGTATAAGTTGTGATTCGACTCACATGCTTACATAACATCTTGTTCCTCTATGTTCAGTTTGATTCGACTCAAGGGATAATGTGATTCGAATCACACATTTAAAATCTCAATTTTTGAAGTTCTTAAAGATATTTTGAGATTTTACTTGCGACATGACTTGAACCAATCTCAATTATGATCCTTGTTCCAAAAACTAGACTAATTGACTTAAAATATACTGTTCATACTTAAACACACACAATTTGAATTATGCATGCTAAAATACATATCCAAAACTTGATCCTTAAAGACGTGCAATTGAAGAGGAAACTCAAATATAAAACTAAATTCAAAGTAAATCTTAAGAGTCAAGCAACAAAAGCCACATAGAGGTCTCCCCCTTAATGTATCAGAGACATGAAACTTCATCTATGGAAAACTTGACACTCTCTTGTAGACCTTCTAAACTCAATCTCAAACGGTATCTCGAATCAGGCCTTTTCAATCGGAGCATGACGATAAAGTTCACAGTCATTAATTACATTTTCATCATCTACGTGTATATCTATCTCATTAACAAAATTTCCATTAAAAGGTTTTGGCACAACATCATTGTATCTTTTAGCATCATATTTTTCCTTCTCAGCTTTATCAAAATCTTCTATAGATTAGTCTTCAAGAAATATCACATCACAATTTTTGATAAATTTCTTACACTTGGATCCTAAAACCTAGAATCAAAATCTTTATGACCATACCGTCTTGAATAACCATAAAATACATATTTCCTTGCCAATATGTAATCAGAAGCCTTGTAACCAAACACTTTTAAAAAACCATAAAATACATTTCTTTGTCCATATGTTGTTTGGAACATCACCATCAAATAAAATTGAAAGAGAAATATTGATCAAAACATTACTTCACATCGAAAGGCTTTCGTTAACTTTTTTGTGAGAGAGCATGCACATGGTTTTGTCATTAATGATATAACTCATTCTCTCTATAACTCCATTATTATGAGGCATATTTGGACCTCAATTCACAAGCTTGATTTCAAGCTCTTTGCAATACTCTTCAAATGAATATCTGTATTCACCATCATTATTTGATGTGATACATTTCAACTTCTTTCCTTTTATCTTTTAACACTTGCATGAAAGTGCTTGAAGATACCAAGTACCGAACTTTAAATTTTCGAATAAAGTACAACACTTTTTAAAAGTGGTTGTCAATAAACGTAACAAAATATGATGCACCACTAAGAGATTTATCATCCATCATAGAAACATTAGTATGAACTAAGTCTAGAATATTTGACTTCCTATGAGGACTAGAATCCTTTAATGTTCAATGAGTGAGATATATGGCTGGAAATGAGTCGAGTTAGGTCATACTTCATCCAGATTGACTCAACTCCATAAGAATTGGATCATCATGAATCTCGAATTGGATCATCATGAATCTCGACTCTAGTTTGTCAAACTTTTTTCAAATCAAACTCAGCTCGATCAAAGCTCACAAATAACTCAATTCATTTCAATAGTTAGAACCCGACCCGATTCAATAGCTCAGATCAAATGGAACAACAAATAGTTTTAAAAAAATTAAAAGTTAACTTAGATCAATTCTAATGATCAATTTTCTTAGAAAAGAGAACTCCTTAAAAACTCTTGCATGTATCTCATATATTTTTTAGTGTGAAACTTCAATATTAAAATTTAGAGGAGATTGTCAAATATGAGATTTATACGTGTTGAATTTGAATAAATAGTCAATTTTTAATATTAATATGCCAATTAAAACATCATATAAAGTTACGCAAGTCAAAACTCTCGATATTCCACTCATTCAATTAAAAATAAATAAATTATTTACCTTTACCGTATGCATGATAATTATAGATAATGTTTTTACTTTTTATATGACAAAAAGTAGTTAGTTCAGACAACAAGTATAATATCACATCTTAAACTTTCAACATATATTTTACTATGGCAAAAATTGAATTTAAATTTCTTATAATCAATAGAGTTGTAGATATTTTATCGGCTTTCAAATAATATAAAGAATATTTTATTTAGATAAGTATAGTTCAAAATATAATATATTAACTAAAAACTCAATATAATATGGAGTCGGCTTTTACATAAAATTTATCCAGTTAATATCTGGTGTCAATAAATGTAGAATTATGTCTTGATATTTTCATGAGATTGTGTTAATTTTTTAATGATCATGAATTTGTTTTAAAATAACATTTGTAATTTTGACTAAATTTTTTCATTGTGTCCAGTATCATCTCTAACCTTGTTTATCCATGCCAATTTTACTTTATATATAAAAAAAATCATATAAATGTGTAAAAAAACAAATCATATAAATGAAAATTCCAAGTGACTGATCATATACTACTAACATAATATGATGATGTCATCTACAACTTACATATTCTGCTCAACAACCAATATCACCCCCAAAAAAATCAAACATTCTTGAGATCCTGCAAATTTTTACTACAAATCCTATCAAATTCTGATCATACTACCCTCCCCAATTTGTACAACTCATTCTTGAAACATAAAATTTCAGTAGCATAAAGTTTTGCCTTACTTCTTTTTGAAGGTGACCATACAGAAAAACCCTATTGCGCGACCGATTACACCCATAAGAATGAGCATGGATAAGCAGAGACTCCAATCATGAAGATTATACCCGCTTTTTAGAAGCGAACCGCAACGAGTTATGAGCCATACTCCTTGATACCTATAGTGCAGATAATGAAGGGAGAAATGAGCTTAAAAAAATTGATATGCTATTACTTGAAGTAGTGAAAACTGCTTTAATCATACGAGCTTACCTTTCAGCATTTGCAATGACCAATGCTTGTAAAGCCCACTTAGAGTAACATAAGTTAGCTATGGCCTTTAAGATTTTACTATCTTTTGGTTGTGTTGCAATGAGAGTCAAAACAACTGGAAGAAGTACTGACCACTGCAAGATACAGAGTCGTGTTAGACGAGAAGCGAAAACATGACTGAATAAATTTTGTTATGGAGTTGGTCTTTTTTTTGTCGGGTTTTAATACTCACCAGCTGAGCCGCGCCAGGTTCAAAAACTATGGACAATGCGTATGCTATGCCGGTGACACAGTATACAAGACAAAGCAACACAATATAATTAGCTGCAAAAGTAGATCTGGGATTGGTTAAGAAATAGAACATAGATAGGTAGACCACAGGCTTGATCACTGTATTAAAATGATCCATTGTGTCTTTTGAGAGAAAATAAGCCAAACTGCTCATGCCAGAATCACTCTCCCTCCAGTAGTGTAATTTATCCAGAGAAAATGATCTCAATGCCGCTATTTTGCATAGAAGAGCTGAAATTAACAATAAAACATAAGAATAAAAAACTGCTCACATGAATTCTGAATAGAGGAGATTATTTGCAATGATTTATTATTTGTGCAACTTACATACAGCAATCACCGTATAGGTGTAACCGGATGCTCCAAATGTTTGATCGCTCGATTTGGTAATTGATCCTAAGCAGGCTCCAGCAAGTAATAAAATAAGATAATCTACGGCCTGGATCCTAGCTTCTCGCAATCGCTGCTTCCCAACCCTGATATACATTGGTTTGGAGTGAGACTAACAAAAGAAAATGCAGGCACCAAATTAAACAGACATGTGCATCATTATAAAATCATAAGCTACTCCTTTAAAAGGTTATAGCATTACATGGAAAATGAAACTTTCAAGTTAGCAAAAATCTAAGGTCATTAGGTGGCTTACCGTATAAGAAAGTACTTATATTGCTTGAATACACCAGGAGTTTTCCGGTCAGATAAATCCTTGGATTTTGAAAAATTAAGTTTTATCTTTTCCCCTCGCACTTCCACATTATTTCTCACATCATTCCATAATTCTCCAGCAAACGTTTTTCCAACATCACCTGAGCCATTGGAGTCTATGTCATTAAGTGGATTTACACTCTGCGGCATATCAAACTGTGCTGCATGCTGCCTCATATCAAGAGGTATTGGATATCCATTATGAAGCATCCATTTAACTGGTAGATCCTCATAACTGAGTCCTGAACTTTCAGCAGGTGCTGCTATGCCCTCCAAAATGTCAATATAGTAATCTGGAGGGTTTATCCGCTCCGGAACATTAATCCCGAGACCTGAAAAGTATTCTTCAACTCTCTTGGCAGATCCATGATAGACCATGAGACCGCCTTTACCCAGAAGTATCAAGTCATCAAACATCTTGAACAAAGCATAGCTGAAGCAGAAAATCCAATGAATAATAAGTCAACGGGAAAATAATTTATTGTTGACAAATCCATATCAAAGCATCATGTTATATCAATTGTCAAAATGGTTTCCGTTGCGAGGAATGAACAAGGAGCATTTAAGAAGGAATGTGTATTATAATAGCATAAGATGCAATAAACATCCCTATGATGCAAACATGGAATTAAAATTTACCTAGGTTGGTGAACCACCATGCAAATGTTCACTCCCTCAAGAGCTTCACGTCTTAATGCTCTTAGAAGAAGCTGAGATGATGCACTATCCAGGCCAGATGTTGGCTCATCTAACATCAAAAGTGAAGGTTCCATAACCATTTCCAATCCAACATTTACACGCTTCCTTTGTCCTCCAGAGATCCCTCGCTTTTCCACAGTTCCAACTACGGAATTCCGCACAGATTGAAGCCCCAAGAATTCAATAACTCTTTCAACAACCAGAACTTTTTCTGGTTTTGACAAATCAGCTGATAGCCTTTAACAAAATTTCATTTGAATAAACACATACACAAGAATACAAAAACTACCATAGCTGGTAACATATATTATATGCAAGAGTTTTAGAAAATACATCTGCTAAAATGTCAAACAACATAATATACCTGCACTGAGCACTGAACCAGAGATTTTCTTCCACTGTTAAGTTTCCATGAACTACATCATCTTGTGGAACAAAGCCAATAATTTTCTTAAACGAGTGAATTGATTCGTGCCTTCCATTTATAAGAATTGAACCAGTAACCAAGCATCCAAATGCCTTTCCAGCTAGAGCTGAAAGAAATGTTGTCTTGCCAGCTCCTGACGGACCCATGACAGCGGTGATACGGCCAGGTTTGATTTTCCCGGTAACATTTCTCAATATATGTTTGTTTCGAGATTTCAGTGTGAGAGTTAGATCTCTGAAAGAAATCTCAATAAAAGGCCTCTTAATTTTCTCAGTATTTGTAGCCATTTTTAGTACTCCCGAGAAGGTAAGGTTCTTATTTTCTTGTTGCTGAGCCTTCTCTTTTTCAAGTTGAGCATATGCATACTTGAAAATTTGTGTATGAGTATGTGGTTGTTTTTCCTTTGTAGCGCTTTTATATCTAGTTTCTTTTCTTGTATCGGGATTGTGGTCAACATGCGGATCATTTTCAATTTCATGTACTATATGCATTAACCCACTTGGATTTTTCCCCTTTTCAGTTGGCACGGCAGACGAACTTGCAACCATGCTTGAAGGTTGTGAATGTGGAAACAATTCAACATCTATTTCAGAAGTCTCCTGGTTTAAAATTTTAACCTTTTCAAGAGTTTCTTCATCCTTCTTACGAGAGAATTTCCGTGATAATTGAGCTTGCAGCCCAGATGCACCTTTCTTAGCAGCATCCTTTGCAAGTTTCCATCTTTGGTGTGCATTTGCAGTTTTCCTTGCACTTCTAGCTGCTGCTTCTCTTGATTTTGCTACTCTCCTTTCCCTAGTAGTGAGAACTTGGTCAGAACAGTTGTAAATAATGAGTAGCAAAGTACTCAAAGCTGCCTGCATAAGCAGTTGAAGAGTGTTAACTTTCTACCAATTTGGTCTCACTCCTTGCACGCTTGAACATGCACGCGTCGCACACATTTCCAACTCTCAAGTTCAAGTATTTAAGTCTCTAAAATCAGAACTCAGATATTTTTTTTAAATAGGAAAATCAAACTTCATTATAAAGAAAACCTAAGTTACTAAAAGCGTAAATAACTCCGTATTTATTATTGACACTCAAATAATAATGACATTCCAAGTCATGCAAATATATTCCATACCCTAACAATCAAGCTCCGATAAAACAACTTACAATGAGCATAACTCCATACGCATGCATGTTTTGGGTTGCTGTGTTTGAATTGCATGAACTTAGCTTGAAACATCCTACAAGAGATAATCAGTAAATAGTCATATGTACTCTGAATATAAACAGTCAAAGATTGATTAGTAAACCTAACACAGATATACTGCTGCAAGCATACATCATTAATGATATCTTACTTTTCTCAGATGTGGAACCCGTCCTGCAGTAATGCCTGAAATTTTCATAAGAAAATGTTGAAAAAGTTATTTTTGTCGAGAAATGTTAAAGTACCTATTAATTAGTATCATAAATGTAGAATATTTTATTTTATAACTTTCAAAAGAAGGTAAGTATAACAAACATTTTACATTACTTCTTGAATGATTATAAAGATTATAATTACGCTTAATGATTTTGATCATTATTGAATGAAGTATAGAAATTTTCATGTTCCCAAGATATTGAATGCTTCTATTTTGCATTATAAGGATATTTTGGGGAAGAAATAGAAAAACTTTTACGCCTAAGATCCAAGTTTTGTAGTTTAAATGAAAATCAAGTGTTGGAGCAAAATAATACCCACTACTGCAAGGAAATTTTGTGGTGGTTGTTGGACAAAAGGATCCCGCTGAACAAAATGTTTCGCTACTGCTACTAAAATCAGCCCAAATATTTGCTCCTCCACAGCTATGGTTTGGCTGCATTGGAGGTAGCTGATAAAGATATCTGCAGGAATATATCCATAGATCAGTTAAGTACATGATATACAAGCCATAGTGCAATACCTTGCGGAAAAAATCGGTTCAGAATTATTACTCACGGTTCACATATGCCAGTCGTTTTATTGAGTGTAGCAAGGGGGCAATAGGAACCTAGAGGGCATGCTTCAAGAACAATATTTCCAAAACCAAAAGAGATAAAAGCATCAGATACAGATTCCGGCATACATATCTATAGAAGCTGTCTTTAGTCATCAATAAAGAAGAAAGAATTCACAATTTTCACACATTCTCGTTATACTTACGTATCATGCATGTGATACCGTGAGGACAAAAGAAGCCTTCGCAACATGCTCGACAATTTGAAGTTCTAGCGGGCACATCCTTTGAATCTTTAAGGTCAATCTTCTGGCTAGGGGGAACACTACATGCCCATCCGGGCTCGCAACCAGGAACCCACGAGGTTAAATTGCAGTTCTTATTAGGCTTTAAATAATTGGCACTTGTAGATCTATCCATTAAACTATTTAAGTAAAACTTCACTTCTGCGGCTGTACACAAACGATTTGTAATATCTCCTGTCAAATCATCAGAAACCAAAGCATAAGAAGAGTTGTGCAGGTGACATGTTTCCAAGATCAAATGGAAAGTGAAGTGCACGTAAAATTGAATATGAGCTCCTTAACATTTCTAACCAAAAAATGAACGAGTTGAGTCTAATTGACTTGTCAGAAAAAAAATAAAAGAATCTAAAACGTAAGAAATTGTCTCATCTGTTCCTGTATTTTCAAAGAAGTGAATAGCAAAAGGATGTAATGCGTGTTTCTGCATGTCATTGTTCATACCTTTAGTCTTTTTAATGCAAGAAGCCAAAAAGCCCAAATCCGATGAAAAATTAAAGGCTTGATTCCAATCAGAATCCCTGAAACAATAAATTCAATATCTATATCAGTATTATGAAATTGAGTCAGAATCGCTTTTGCAAGAAATAAGTACTGTAGTGTCATATCATGTCCAACTAATAATAATAAGTCACTAAATGACAGTATTAACAGAAAATTAAAAAGCACCAGTCCAAAATCCAGATACCATAATCCAATTTCCTTCATTTCTTTAATTATTTTCATGAAACTAAATTCATGATTAAACCTGGGGTCAACAACTAAGTAAAACACACAATTTTGAAACACTCTAAGCATAAAACTCATAAGAAAAATTCCATACAAGTCACTTCATATTCATTTGCATTGTCCATTAATCACATAAAAATTTAATGAATCTAACTATTTGAGTCATGAGTTTTCCATCCCAAGCATTAACAAAACAGCTTATGACATGTCAACAAAATGTTCCAGAATAGCTTATCAAAAACAGTTTAACTTAATTTTATCTTCAATTATAGAAACTGCTTATACTATCTGAGCTTAGAAATTTACCTAATTAGCAAAACAGATAAAGTAAAATTTGACTTACGGATCTTTGACACAGAAATTGGAGTCTGCACTAATCTGGTGACTGAGAATTGAAGTCAAATTGGAAATTCTGCTATAAACAAGCTGAGTAATAAGGGGAAGAACAGCAGGATTATCGAGTTGGTCATAATCATTCATTTCTTGACAATGCGTCTTCTTCCCAAAGAACAAACTCAATGTGAAAATCAACCATAGAAGCAATCTCCAACTAGGCATTTTCGAAAAATGAATGAAAAAAAAAAGAGCTTTTTGTGTTGTGTTTGAGGCACAAAGAAGAAAAGGGTTTGAAGTTTGAAGTTTGAAGTTTTATTTCATGGAAGTCTGGAAGGGACCATGAGAAGTGATGAAGTACAGTAAGGGTTAGTGGGACCCACCAAGAGGAGTTTCGTGCCACCACGTTTGTAATTATTTTGTTGTTAGAAAAGAATAGAGATTCGTTAGTTTTGCTTCTATAGTTATTGTTATTAGTCAACAACATTTAGTTGGAAAATGAAAGAAATTTAATTTCTTGACAAATGGTTCTCGTGTAGTTTGGTTTGAGTTTAAGTTGCCGTCTTTCAAGGGGTTGTGTATAGGAATTGTGGGACCTTAACATTTTAAAGATATTTAATATAGAAATCATTATATTATTCTTTTGAACTTTTTTTATTGTAAAGTCATTTATAAATTTTATAATTAAAATATTCTAACATTTTATTTTAAATAGATAAAACGGTTAATGGCTGGATCTATCTTAAAACAGTGTTGATTTAGACCACTTCTTACGTCAAATACATTTTAATCATAAAAATAAAAAAATATAAGATGTATAAAAATATTAAGTATATTTGTTTTGAAATTTTTTAATATTTCATATAAAAGGGACATTTTTTAGTTTTATAATTTATAAATTATTTAATTACCCTAATTATACTAACTAAATACCCTAATTACCCCTAGATGACCCTATAATTATCTTATTAATTAATTAATCCAAATTGAATTAAAAACTTCAAATGCTAACTAAAATAAAATATAAATAAATTAGGATTGGGGTGTATTTTGTACACCAAACTAGTAGACATAGTGTGTGAAAAGCGAATGACAAAATGAAATGAGCCCAAGACCCAAAATACCACAATAAACCCTAATTTGTGAATTCATGAATAGTAATGAAAACAAATACTAAAAAGAAAAGGACAAAAATCAGAAGGGGAAAAGAGAAAGGGGCCTCCTGTGTAATGAGCTGGGCCACTTGTGATAGTGGTAAGTTGGGTAAATGGAGGTTATCTTTAGAAAATTTTATCTTGTATCCCTACAGTTAGTCTCATACCCCTACAAAATTTTAAAAATTCTCATTCTACCCTTAATTGGTTTTAACCAATTTACCATTTCATTTTTACCATTTAGTTGAAAATTTCAGAAATTACACTTTCACACCCCTCGCACCGGAACTCCTGCAAAATGACTTCCGATATGTATTTTTCCCAAACCGAAGACTTAAAGAATGACTTCCGGAACACACAAAAAAGCAAATCGGAACACTTCATGAAAGAGTTCCGGTTCAATTAAAAAAAAAATTATAAAACCGGAACACTTCTTGAAAGAGTTCCGGTGAACATATTTTACATACCGGAACTCTTTGGATAAGTGTTCCGGTATGTATTATATGTGTTCCGGAAGTCTTTCAAGAAGTCTTCCGGTTCGCTAGTTTTTTTTTTTTTTTTTTTTTTTGCAGGAATGGAAAATCTTCCTCAAATATGTGTAGATACTACTTATTCGTTTATGACGACGGAAAGATTTGGTACACGAGAAGAGGTTATCAAATGGATTAAAGAGGTTGGAATCAACAATAAAGTAACTGTTATTATCAGTCGTTCAAATACTGAAACGGGGAAGAGAGGGAGAAGTAACAAAATAATATTTGGTTGTGATAGAGGTGAGAAACACAAGATTAGTGAAAGTGGTACCCAAAGTGCGTCGAAGAAATGTGGATGTCCATTTAAAATCAGGTCGACTCCGGCGAAAGATGGATCTGGTTGGAAGATTGATGTAAAATGTGGGTTACATAATCATGGTTTACCGGATAGATTAGAAGGTCATTCGTTTATTGGTAGGTTGACCACAGATGAGAAGCAACATGTCGCTGATTTGGCAAAGAGACATGTAGCACCTAGACACATATTGCTTTCCTTGCAAGACAATTATCCTGAGAATGTCACTCGGATTACGCAAGTATACAAGCATAAGAATATGATACAAAAAGATATTAGAGGTCCTAGGAGTGAGATACAACATCTGTTTAAGCTTATTGAGGATGCAGGATATGTGTATTGGAGTAAAAAAAGGATGACTCGGAAGTGGTGAGAGAGATATTTTGGGCACATCCTGATTCAGTTAAGTTGTTGAATATATTTCCGATTGTGTTAGTTATGGATAGCACCTACAAGACAAACAAATATATACAACCTTTGTTTGAAATTGTTGGCATGACATCGACCGAGTTGACTTTTGCTGTTGGATTTGCGTATATGGAGTCTGAGCAAACAGAGATTTTTTGCTGGGTATTGGAGAAACTAAAAGAGTTGTTTGTGAAGAAAGACATGTGTCCACAAGTGATTTTGACAGATAGAGATCTTGCCTTGATGAAAGCAATTGAAGTTGTGTTTCCCAGCTCGATTAATTTGCTATGTAGATTTCACATTAACAAAAACGTTGGTGCCAAATGCAAACAACATGTGGTGAATGACCTGCAAAAGACGATAGACACATTATGGATGGAAGTTGTCTGGGCTAGTGATGAGGTTGAGTATGGTCAGCGGTTGCATCAACTTGAGCAAGCATGTGTTGATTATAGTGGATTTATTAATTATGTGAAAGACACATGGTTGACTCCACATATGCATAGATTTGTTGGAGCATGGATTAATCGAGTGCTACATTTGGGTAACACAACGACAAATCGGTACGTCTTATAATTTTGTATGTGTTATTTTTATATCTGATATTATTTCTATGTATTTTTTATGTGTTATTTTCAATATTTTTAGGGTTGAATCTGCTCATTGGAAGTTAAAGCAGATGTTAGGAAACAGTATAGGTGACATGGTCAAATGTTGGGAAGCAATGAATAACAACTTGAGGTTACAACTGGGAAACATTAGAGCTTCTTTTCAAAAGAGTTTTTACGAAGTTGAGCACGCGCACGTAAGTCCCTTTTATGGTTATTTGCGTGGTTCCGTATCTCGAGCTGCTTTGAGACGTATTGCTGAAGAGTTATTGAGAGTTGATTATGTTGGAACTAACAGACAAATATGTGGTTGTACTCTTAGAACATCTTATGGGTTACCTTGTGCTTGTGAGTTAGGAAGATACAAACTAGGTGGTATACCGATACCCATTGATGTTGTTCATGTTCATTGGAGGAAACTAACTATGGAAGTGAGTTAGAGGTAGGTGAAGACGATGGATCAAAGGTGGATATGACTTCTGCAATGGATGAGTTGTGGAGACGATTTAGGTCATTAGATGTTATTGGGAAAAGGGCATTAAAGAGTAGGGTATGTGAACTAGCATACCCAACAATGACAACATTGTGTCCACCACCTGAGAAAATAAAAACCAAAGGAGGAGTGAAGAAGAAAGGGAAAAAACCAGCAGATTATGATGTTTATAGGGACCCTTCGTACCATGAGTATGTTGATAAGGCATCTCAATCTTCACAAAGGCAATCTCAATCTTCACAAAGGCAATCTCAATCTTCACAAAGGCAACCTCAACCATCACAGACTTCCAAGAAGATCAAATTATCAAAGAAGCAACCACAATTCATTCTTCAATTTCCTAATCATATTAGGTCATACATTGAAGATGTAGTTAATGTTGAATCAGATGGTAATTGTGGATTTAGAGTCATTGCATCATTGCATGGATATGGTGAGGATGGTTGGCCAATGGTTCGTAGAGAGTTGGGGTTGGAATTAATAGACAAGGATAGATCAACTTTGTATGACAAGTTATTTTCTAATCGGTTGTCAGTAGTGAGAGAATCTTTGATGATAGAATCCTTTGGTTCACAGCCACCTGAAAAATGGATGAGTCTACCAGATATAGGTTACTTGATAGCGAATCGCTATAATGTTGTACTTGTCTGTTTAGGCAATCCGTGCATGACTTTCTTTCCGATGACAAGTTCACATTCACCAAATGTCTCTATTTATTGCATTGGTTTTGTTAACCGCAATCATTGGGTTCAGGTACGTATTTATATGCCTAAATACAAACATTATTTCAGTTAATATTTTATGTTATATGACTTAATCTTTTAATTATTTTACTTTATCAGGTTAACATGAAAGAGGGGTTTCCATTGCCACCGGTCACATTAGATTAGAAGAAATTTCGTTCTCATATAGCAACTACTTGGATGTTAGGATTTGCAGGACGTATGCAACATTGGCAATTACTTACACCTGTATTAGCATGATTATGTACTCAAAAGATTATAATATGTAATCAAAACATGAATTTTATATTAATATGTCTATTATATTCAAAGCTTAATACATAAAATCAATGTGAACGAGAGATATGCAAAGCTTCAAATAAATCAGAAAACTGTGGATCTTCCTCTTCGGCATTAACCTGTCTCAGATAGCGATGAATCAATGTGGATACACGAGCCCAATCAGGATCAGATGGCCCGGCGTCATATACAGGAACTGGTACCTCTCTAGGAGCGTCACGATGGGGAGGGACCAACCGTGGATGGGAAACACAATAATACCACTCCAGATAACCGTCTACTGCATCAGATGGAGTGGTGGCCACGGTAGATGAACCGATCATAGCGATAACACTCTGATGGTAACTGATCCAATCAACATCAATATCTGTCACCATCATACAATCCAGAGGTGGGGATGGAACATACTGCATATACCCGAACTGACGTAAACATCTATCAGGCAAGTATGGGACAACTGTTTCACCCCACTTCAAACAGCCCCTGTAAAGACATATCTCATCAAATACACACCATGCTCTATGATCCTCAAATGGTCGTCATATGACGTCGGCAGGTGTCAGCTCGTCCAAAATAGGTCGTAAATCATCGACCTTCAGGACTCCCTGCCTATACGACCATCTCATCGCTCGGGGAAGACCACAGTTATCAGCAGGTTTCCAATTCTCCCCTCTTTTTCCAACAGTTGGAAAGTACTCGTGAATCCAACACTGTTACAAAATACAAACATAATAAATAAAACAAATTAAGTTAACATATTTTATAAAATGAATCCAACACTTAATTAACATAATTAAATTATATACCTGTAGGAGAGTACGATATCCACCGAGCTGTTTGCAACTGTACATGGACGCGTCTCCAAGATATCGGTAGAGGGTAACTAGTGCAGTTGCTCCCCAACTATATCCTGAACATCCATCCAAGTCCCTAAACAGGAGGAGGTATCGTGTCTCTACAAGTGTAAAGGTCTTATCAGCAAATATGGTGGAACCCACCAACATCAATAGATATGCTCTAGTCGCATATGCCCAGCTGGAAGCAACTCTATAATGTACGAATAAATCATATAACCACTCCAACTTGTAATACGACCCCCTACAACTACGAACATGTGACTGTGCCTGACCCTGTGACACTCCTAGATAGTCAACAGCAAGTTCAACAGCTAGCTCTTCAGTCACATCCTGAGGACTCCAGAAGATACCCCTGATGGGCAAGTGAAGTAGACATGCGACATCATCTAAAGTAATGCTCATTTCACCAAACGGCATGTGAAATGAAGATGTCTCTAGATGCCATCTTTCCACAAATGCTGAGACAAGATTTGTGTCTATCTTGTTCAGACTCATTCTCTGCAGTGAAGATAAACTGGATCTAGATACCCAACTCTCCATCTGTGGTGGAAGAGCCAATGGAACCCTAGAAGTCAACTTCAGTCCATGTCCGGCAACCTTCAACTCTTTCTTTGGACCTCTTTCCTAAAAACAATTAAAACACATATTAGAAAACAAATTATAAAATATTCAACTATTATTCATTTTCAAATATAGCCCGTTTACTTACCTCACCGAACCATATATGTCGAGCAACATGATGCTCGTACTTCACCAAAAGGGACGTATCGTACGGCCCTCCTGGATATCCAGCCGGCTCAGCTGCAACTGCAGATGAAGATGCACCCCGGTCTAACGTGCGGACTGGAATCCGGCCATCTGCACCTCGTCTTCGAACCACTGCAAAAAAAATGTTTAACAAAATAATTAAAATTAAAAAAAAAAAATACGTACCGGAACACTTCAAAGAAGAGTTCCGGTTTAGTAAAAACCAAAAAAGCCTTCCGGAACACTTTCTTAAAGAGTTCCGGTATACATCATCCAAACCGGAAGTCTTTAAGAAAGACTTCCGGTAAACAACTATACAAACCGGAAGACTTTCTAAAAGACTTCCGGTTCAGTGCCCCTTAAAGGCAACAAACCGGAACTCTTTAGAGAAGTGTTCCGGTATACAATTAATGAACCGGAAGACTTACTCTGAGTGTTCCGGTTTACAATGCAAAAAAGCCAAATATTTGTGTTCTCCGGAAGTCTTCAACGAAAATGGTAAAAAAAATTTGAAATGAAAAATATACCCTATTTATATGAGGGTATTTTGGTCAAAACAAATTAAATATAAGGGTCTGGGTACAATCGTAGGGATACAGGGTAAAATTTTCTTATTTTTATGATAGGTTTTTTTATGTTGTATCTTCTATAAGCTACTGCAAATTTGTTGTCTAATGATTCTCGATGTTCAATTTGGCTTCACGTAATACATCCTTGAGTTATGGATTTTGAATGATTCATCCATTATTTATAGGCTTTTATGGATGTGCTAAACATTCCATGCTAGCACTGTAGAGCAGTATGAAACATGGGAGAAACAGAATACTCATATTTTTGTATCAATCCTTTTCAAGAGATGAATAGAAAAAGAACATAATGGGACTGAAATTATTATTATAGAGACATAACTGATATTCTGTGCACTGAGTTTTCCCCTATTCAAGTTAACTTTGTAAAGCTTGTGTATGTGTTGAGTGGTATTTTAACGTGTAGTGATTGTGAGAGGGTATTGTAAGGGAGTGTGATGTATTTAACAATATATGAATAAATTTTTTTAAAGAAAATAAATCAATAATTAATAATAAATAAGTAATATCTTTTTGAAAAAAAGAGTAATGAATTCATTTCGAAAAGAAGATGAATGAATCAGTAATTCATAATGAATAAGTAATAATTAAAAAAAAGTATTGAGTTTATTTTGAAAAGAAAATGAATACTCCATAAATATTTAAGGAAAAAATGAAAAATAAATATTTAAAAAGTTCCTATTTAAATAAAAATGTAAATTATTTAAAAGTAAATAAAAAGTACCGTTTTTGTGAAAGAAAAAAAGGCAAAATGAGAAAAAAAATATAAAAAGAGGGATATGTGAGACTCAAACTCAAGACCTCGCCCTGTAACTCTTTACCCATACTCTTCAATCAATTGTGTCATTTTATTTATTCAAAATAAAATGGCACTAGAAAACATATGAAGGGTGGACAAAATTTAGGGTAAGACACTTGTCATCATCAAAGCTAAGTAATTACTTCTTGAATCTTGCTATCCATGAGCTTTAAAATCTTAAATCACATATTGATTATACCTACAAGCACATAGATCTACATCTTCGTCTTCAATATTGAAGTCAATGTGCCTTAAGATTTTCATTATCAAATTACCATATGGAAACCACATAATTTATTTTCTCTTGCTCCTCATCACGTAACTAACCCAATTTGTCTTAACTTTGTTAACTAGTAACCTGGATACAACAACTTCATCTTTTAACAATTACCCAAGGTTATCTTTTCTTGGGATAAAAATATGTTTTATCACATAGTGATTGAGAAGAATGTTTGGGTGCAAACTGTCCATACTAAAGGGAGTATGAACACCATCATTTGGATCTAATTGGAAGGAATGAGAAGCAATAACAAAAAAAAACCACCTCATTATGATTCACTAGTACGAGGAACTTGGTTTTAGATGATGACAGACATGAATGTATGAATGTATGAATGCATGCAAAGAATAATATTTTTTAGTTTCTAGGGAATCTGGGGATTGTCGTCAATTGCATATGAGCAAACATAAATTGCAGAAAATAAGAAAGAAGACAAAGCCAGTAACTAAAAATACTCGTTTTATTCATTATGGAAGAATAATGAGTACAATTGTTACAACTCAGGGATTTTCTCGATGAGCTACATGAAGATCAACCTTAAACCTCTCAAATACAATCTTACAAACATCGACAAAATTAAAAATAACCCTAGGAGTATTATACGAAAGCATATCATCATGAGCTTCCTTCAACATTCCTGTGAGGTCTTCAATTGCATGGTCGGAAAACTTAGCTAGGTGTGCGTGTCTTTCTCTCTAATATTGCGCATCATTAATAAGATTATGCAATAGAGTAAGACTAGGCCCTTGTAAAAGGTTATGTATAGAAGCTTTTTTCTGGTCAAGGAGAACTTCAAGGTGACGGAAATGTTGTTCCCATTGAGAGGTTTCTTTACTGAGTCTGTGAGCAAGATCCTGGTTTTGATGTGCTTTCCCTTTCAACTCTCTGATTTCTTCAAAAACCTTTTCAAGGTCACATTAGCGTTGGGAAAGAGATGCCTTGAGATTTTTAGTTTGGCCTTGCTCCTTCTTCAGTTGTTCTTTGCAATCTTTTAGCTTATCTTGAAGTTATTTGAGTTGGGCTTCGTAGTTATCCTCCATCTCTTTGCGAGATTTCAGAGTTTGGCTGCAAACAGTTACCATCTTACCAGCACGACACTAGGTTTCTGAAAGTTGCTTCTTCTTTGTAGAAAGGCCAGCATAAGTTCCCTTAATATCTTCACCAATCCTTATTCGCTTATTTTGTTCATCCTGGATAATTTCAACAGCTTTGAGCATACGCATCCTCTTCTAGTTGTGATTGATCTTCAGGTCTTCCTTTTCTCGAGTGTTTCGACCAAGGTCTAACCGTAAATCCGCATTATCTTTTTCCAACATCTTGATAGTAGCCTTAAGCTTATTAACTTTCGAAATTAGAACAGAAGAAGGTCTGAGAGTCTTAATCTTCATGGAAGGTTCCTAAGGGTAGGGAAGCTTGATGACTTTGACTCTTGCCTTGACCCAATTAGTGTAGGGTTCTAAAGCAATACAATTTTGCTTCTCGTTCATTATTTGCTATGAGATTGATTTTTCCCCATGCAACTTATCTGTTTTAGCAATTCAAAATCATCAACCTCTTTGGCTAACACAAACTCCTCCAATAATCTGTTTTCATGTTTGTCTTTAAATGGGTAACCGAGTTGGCGCAATGAAAGAACCATGTTGTAGTTAATTCCTCATTTAGTGCCAATGAGAGGTATGTTAGGAAAGTTACCACAACTGGGTATGGGCTCTATCCCATCATAGCCACGATAGTACCATATTATATCTTCTACATTTAGAGACATCAATATCTGAGACCACTTCAGAGCTCCCACATTATCAACAAATGGTCCTTTCTTGGGAAAGGGGGTCATGAACCACTTATACAATAATGGAATGCAACAATTGATCACTCCTTCTTTCTTCTTGTTTCTCCAATGGAAGGAGTAATAAACATCAATGAGGAATGTAGAAATAAGATTTCTAGATAGAAAGATGTTGACGACAACTGTATAAATAAAGTCTTCAACATTTGGAAACAATACCAATCTATAGATAAGAAGAGAAAAAATGGCATAGAAAGTATCCCAACTTCCAGCATTAGTAAATGTGGTAGCCTTCTCAGTCAAAAACTTTGAAGGAAACCCTCTAGTGTTGCCTTTAGTATGGATGTTGTATTCAATCACTTCCTTCTTAAGATGGAGAGCTTGAGCTATTAGTGAGGACTCTAGAAATGCATTCAAGCTTGTGTACAGAATTTGGTCCTTAATTGGAATACATAAGATATGAGAAAACTCTTCCAAAGTATGGGCTAATAAGAAATCCTGGAATGTAAAATTGTGGAGAGCATAATCATATAATTATGTCAATGTAAGAATCAAACCAATGTCTTCCTTGGTAAACAGAATACCAAGTAAGTTTCTATAAGCCTTCTCGAAGGTGTCTCTATGATCATCAACCAAATAGGCTCCAAGCTTTATTAACTCATCTAGCTTGGGTTCCCTGAGTTTATACTGTAAAGTGTTTCTTCTATCAGATTTTATCATAACTGAATGCTCTACAATGACTGGATGACTGTGGATTCCCTAAAAATAATGCACATGCTAAAATGATTTTCATGTGGGCAAAATGAGAGTATGCATGCAAAGTTTTTGTTACGGATTTAAAGGTTCACCATATTCTGGATAAACTGCATATGATTCTCAAGGTAAGGGTTCGACGTACTCATGATATTCAAGGTAGGTAGAGTTTTAGTTTTCCTGAAAAAACTCGATGCTATAAGTAGGTGTTAATCTTCAAAGAAGGAGGTTCCTAGTAAAAGGTCCCTAGCGTTATGGACCCATTTTGAGATACTATATGAAATTAATGACTTGTAAGATAGTGATGCTCCTTAAAGGATCTACTCTAGGCGTGGCATCTCGTGTTAACCATAATCGAGAAATAACGTCAAGGAGGTCAACACGACTCTACCACTTACTATCATATGTGTGTGTTCTCAAGCTCAGATGTAGATCTTTTCTCTCAAGTAGCATATTGAAACCCATCCCATAATAGAGAATATAGGAAATATCCATAATATAGTGAATATATAAAAGCATAAAGATGCAATAATGTAAAGCAGGTAAAGCAGTAAAGATAAACACCCAAACATGCAAAAATAAACAAAACTAGGCTTGACTTGCTTAGGGAATCCCCAACAGAGTCACCAACTGTCACCCCGCGCAAAATACCCGAGCGAATCGCACACTCGAAATACAACATAGTTGCCACTGAATTTTATTTATTCTAAGAGAAAGGGAAAATCTCAATAAACCCCAAAGGTGAGAGAAAAGGGTAAGGAATTTGGTTATGCAAGGGGAAGGTATTTGCAGCCCTCACATCCATTGTACTCAACGAGAACCATTTTGATTGTTCTTTGCGCATATGGATGTTATTATCTAAAGGTTACTTGCGATTGGTTTTAATCAAGGGAAATAATAAGTTTTTAATTAATGTGCTTGCCAAGATTTCGAAATCTTATACCTACGTATTCTCAAGGTGAGATGAGAAAGTCAGAGCTTCGTAGTTCGTGGGGTAGAAAATATGTATTTGTTGGTTGATTTTAGGGAACGATGTTATAATCATATCCTAGAAGTGTTTGACGTTAGTTGTTTGATCCTGACTCGAATACTATAAGTTGTTAGTCTGACTGCTAAGGAATGGATTATAACATCTCTTTTATGAAAAGAAATTGTTATTTAGTATGGACCAAGGACAAAGAACTACAAATGTGGGATCTGAACCAAGGACAAAGAATAGTAAATGTGGTGTGTGACCAAGGAAAGGAAATAAAAGTGGTGTCATAACCGAAAGGGTGTTTTAACTAAGAGATGGTGATTAACCCAAAGAGATGAGTTAGGTGTTTTAACCAAGAGATGGTCATTAACCTAAAAAGAGGAGTGTTTTAACTAAGAGATGATGATTAACCTAAAGAGATGGGTGTTTTAACCAAGAGATGGTGATTAACTCAAAGAGGGGGAGGTGTTTTAACTAAAAAGATGTGTTTTAACCAATAAATGGTGATTAACCCAAATAGAGGTGTTTTAACCAAGAGATGCTGATTAACCCAAAGAGAGGTGTTGAGAGAGAAAGATTATGAAATGTCTTTGATGTTGGTGGTGATTGATTTAGTTTGAAGATGAATGTTGAAAATTGTATTAATTTGAATTTCACTAAAGTCTATGAATGAAGGTGAATACTTTGAACAACTGGGTCATACGTCACATATCCAAAGGTATCCAGAATAAGGATAGAAATGTTCCCTCTCATTCTTCTCCATTTATTAAGACTCGTAGCGTACAATTCGCATCGTATTTGTTAAGTGTTTTAAGGTTTATACTTGACGTTGGATCAAGTTTATTTACAAAAGAGGTTTTAGTCTTGAATTGAATAAAGGAAAATATATGAGTTAAAGAATGGGATATGGTATCAAAAATGGGGAATGAAACTTGATGTTGTCATGCCTTTATTTGACCTATTTCTAGGGTTTTAAAGGTGAGTAGAAATTGGGATTGACCTAAAGTAATATGTATAGTACAAGTCCTAATATTTATAATTCAAATTAAGTGATCAAGGGACTTTTGATCACCTAATTGAATAAAAGAACCCAATGGAGCATGTAATTGTTGATCAAAGGAGTGACTAAAAAGTCCTAAAGTCATTAATTCAATTAATTGACTAAAATAAGTTCCATCAATTAATTGAATCAAGACACATGGGGATCATGCAAAATAATAGGTCAAGCTACATACATCAAGAGAAAGCAACCATGAATTGTGAATTAAGATAATAAACAAAGTAAAAAATAAGGATTAACGATATGTGACTCTAAGTTTCTAACTAATTATAATTAAGTTTAATTAGGAATTTTAATTTTAATCTAGAAAATAATCCTAGTCTAGAATTACAAACCTAATTTACTAGCCTAAATTCAATTGCCATTTAACATGTTTTTGAATGTAATGAAAAAAATGCTAAAATAAAATAAAGAAATAAATCATCTCTTCCAGGGGTGTGGAAAATGAAAGAATGGGTGTGGCTAGCATATAGGCACAGGCCCATGACTTGAAGGCCCAAGTATCTTTTTGTTGTTGTTTGATTCAGAGTGGGGATGTATGGGAAGAAGGTGTGGTGGTGTGAGTAAATGTGATTGGGCTTGAATTGAGCCCATCAACCAACTTAGAAGGGGGGAGAGAGATGAAGTTCCCTTATTCACAATTGACTACGCCCACACTCTCCTTTCCTCTTTCAAACTCAAAACCACATGAAAACTCTATGTCACACCGAAAATCATCTTTGGCGACGGCGGAGCCCAGAAACACCTCAAACCACCACCACCACTGAACTCATCTCCTCACCCTCTCTCTATCTCTAAACCTTGTTTCTCATAATCACCACTCCACAACCCTTATCTTGACTTAAACACATCAAACCCTAAAAGCTTCCAACATGAATTAAATGGCATAAGTTCATGATTTTAAGGGAAGACCTTAGGGATTTAACTCATACACACGTCCTCTACAACATGGTAGCAGAGATGGAAGAAAAATATGGAGGATCGAGAGGCCACCTACCAACAAGATGGAGGCTTGTCCTAGTCGTTGTTGCGAAGTGCCTGAGGATGAAGATTGAAGACAAAAACCCAGAGGTGTGCGTAATTTCAGGTAAGAGCTTTGGATCCTTGCCTTGTATAAACTTCTTTAAACTTATAAGTCAATGCTTTGGTAGATTATTGTTGTTAGAATATAGTAGAAATAGAGATAGAGTTGGGTCGAATTTGCAGAGAACTAAGTGTTTAACAATTGAATTAGGATGTATAATGCAAGGTTTAAACTCTATTTCACAGAGCTTCAAAGGTTGAAGCTCTGTCAATGGTGGAGAGAGAGCTTTAGTGAGTTGTTGGGAGTTTGGGGAGTGAAACTAGCAGAGTTTCTTTAGGGTGAATGAAGCTTATTGATGAAGTAATGAGTTTAGGATTTATATAGATGGAGGTGATGAGACTTGGAGGGAATGACAGTTAGAAATTGGTTAGGGTTTGGTTCAATGTGAACCATTAGATGGTGATCCTAAGATCATTTTTATCAAGGGTTAAGGATCATTGATGAGAGTTAGTTGGAAATTGGTTTTGATTAGTCAGAAATTCTAGTAGATTGTATTAGTTTTACACTAATATTAGCGTAAAATCTAGATGAAAGTGTTTTTGTTTGGAGGCTAAGAGTTAGTTAGGATTTTAAGTTAGTTAGTATAGGGAAATTTGAACTCAAGGGAAATTTCGGAATTATCCCTACACACGTGGCAATTGGTTTATTAGCTGGTAGTGAGAATTATTATATGATAATTATAAGTTTGTTAGTAGGTTTACTTAATTGGTTATTGGTCATGACAATTAGGGTAATAGTTTGTTAAATGTTAGTTTAGGGTTAAATTAGATAGTTACTAACTTGAAAGATATGGTTTGTAATTGACTTGGTCAGTTAGTTAGGTTAGGGCAGGTAGTTGGAAGTTAGGGCAATGATTTGAGTGGTTGGATATTGAAGTTAGTTTGATGGATCATGATATTCTATTATGTATGTGTGATGTGTGTTATTGGTATGATTGTATGGTAATTGTATGTATGTGTGGAGGTGGTAAGGCATGTTAGTTCTCAATGTATGAATTTGTTTGTATGCTACAAGTTTTAATGATGCATTGCTTTTGAGTTATGGCATGCATACTAAATTTTGTTGTGAGTTATGATTGAATCATGTGGCCATGGCATGATAGATGTTTATAGGTTGGGTACATAAGTTTGGATCAATTAGCATAAGCATGGTTGGTTTTGGATATTTTTTTTGGATATATGGTCTTGATGATTTGGACTTGAAGTAGGCTTGTTATGTAGTATGCCATAGAAATTCTTATTCAAATTTTGGTTGCTATGATATGTTGCTTATGTCATGATGTAGATATTGGTTTGTGAATGTGTATTATCATGACAATTGGGATTTGCTAGTGGTTAGGCTTCAAAAGTTAATCGAAATTAGGGTATAATTACTAAATGATATGGTATTGTATGGTTGTTAGTTGTGGTCACCATGTATTGATGCATGCTTGAATGACATTGTTTGGGTTGTTTGGAACTGTCATGATGATAATATTGCTTGACGTTGCAGGTATGTTGTGTACTTAGGCATAGCCAAGTGATTATGAGGAACATGAGGTCTTGGCATATGTGGACATGACTTTGGTATACATGGAGGCTTGGACATGGAGTTTGGAATTGAGATGATAAAGAATTGGAGGCAAGATGGAGGATCATAAAGATGAAGGGAAATATGTCTAGGGTTAAGTCTGACTTTGGTAAGCTGTTTGACCAAAAGCCAACAGTTGATCAAAAGTCAATTGTAGGTCAAACTTAGGATTTTTCATGTAACCTTCATTCCATGATTTTTGTAATGTATTTTTGGGTATTGAACCTGAACTTTGACCTTGCATGGTTGATGTTTGAACTTGTAACTTATCCTTCAAGTAATAGAATTTTCCCTCCATTTTGAATTTAAAATTTTGGATTCTTTGAATGCAAATGCCTTTAATCCAATTAGACTTGTAATGCATCCAACGATAATAGTAATGAACCACTTAATATGACTTAGTCAACAAAAGTCAACCTTCCATGGCTGACTTTGTTGATCAAAAGTCAACTCTTGTGTGAATGTCCTCCATTCGTTTTTCAAATATGCAATTCAAATGTATTCATACTTCAACTCAAATGATCTAAGTGAAAAGTTAAATCTTCAAAAGTTGACTTTGACCAAAAGTCAAATGCATCACAATAACCTTTTTCCCAAGCAATAACCTATGAGCTTGTTCCACGAGTGCACAAAACAAGAAACCCTAGTTCAAGCAACCTATGGGATATATTGTGCCATAAGTAACCAATACATCGTCTGATCAAATTATCCATATCCAAGTATTGAGACACCCAGTGGAAATAATAAATATCCTTTGAACCATAAAAGTAGGTTATTTTCCCCTTATTAGTGTAATGATACTTGATTTCCCTAACGTTTTTGGGCTCAGTGCATAGATGGTGATTATCTTCTTATTTATTGAGAGAGAAAGAAGGGGAACGGGAATAACTATCTCTATCACCACTGTTATCACTATCAGAGCTAATGAAACTCTCACAACTACCTAACATGCCTAGTTACACAAATTTATAATCAATCATTCCGTCAGGACGTTTTGCATTTCTATAATAGTAGTTACATAAGGTTATGCATTCATCGTGAGTTGAAGGCTCTATCGGGTTACCATTATCGTCTAAATCCCTAATTATCACCATTAAGGAAAATGGGAGAAGGAAAAATATCAAACATGTACCTGTAAAAGGGTGGCTTGAGCTTGAAAAGATGTAAGAGTTGTTGAATAAGATAGAGGATACTTTTGAAGCTTCAATGCAAAGGTGCACGAAAAGGTGAAGGAGTTAGGGTTGAATCCTTTTAATAGAGGTTTGGAAACTAGCGATGATCAAGGGCCTTCAAGTTTTCCATCAGACATTAAAGGCTATGTATATTTCTAACATGTGTGAGAGAATAAAGTTAATTTGGAATCCTAATGCTAAATCATCATTGTTAGCATTAAATACCTCACACGCTTTTTCCCTCAGTTGACGTCTGGGGATTTCTCCCAGTTGGCGTAGTATTCACTTCTTTGAGACATGGAGATATATCTCATACCCATACAAGATGGACTCGCCCCATACAATATGGACTTGCCGTATACAAGATGGACTCACCTCATACAAGAGGGATTCATCCCTACAGAAGGGACTCATCACAAATGTACCATAAGGGCTCATCTAGATAAGGGGAGGAGAAAAAAACTAAATCACATCGTCATTTCCAAGACTCGTGATTGATGGACTCTGTATTGGTATATTTGTGAAGGGCCCATATGAGGAAATGTGGGGAGGCTAATGAGGTAACACCTCGCCCACAATGCCTTCTTGATTTCTCGTCCTTTAGATAGAACATTTGTTTATTATATGTGACACCTCTTCCTCAAATATGTCGTCCACTTTCTGGACACCTTGCCCAAAGTGTGAGAACATGAGAGGTGATGTGTCATTAGTCCACAACAGTGCAGAAGTAGTCAGGGGTGAACTAACCATGATCTCCTGAATAGTAGTTGATTAATTGCCCACTCTCACGTTCCTTCAAAAGTGGTTTCTACTTCCTAGGGATCAAAGATCCAGGCCTAGGAACTGTTATAAATACCCCAACCCTATGGGAAAAATAGTAAGATCTCATTTTAACACAAATACTAGAGATACACGTATTGTACTTTTAACAAGTACACATTTTTTATTCTGAATTGAAACTTGAAAAACGACTTAAAAATCATGTTGGTAAATGAAGAAGAGATAAAAAGGAGACAAAACAAGAAGACGGGAAATATTGGGAAAAGAAAAAAAAGAGATTTTTTTTAAAAGAGAATAAAAAAGATTTGGTTATGAAATTGAAAGTGTTTAGAGAAAAAAAACATCTTACAGCAAGTTGTCAAAATATATTTTTTTTCTAAAAAAAAGAAAAAGAGACAAAAAATAGAGAAGAAAGACAAATTCTAAGATGAAAATGAGAAAGAGGAACAAGAAATAGTTGTTGATTCATTAAGTTTTCTTTATTAATAGGATAATAATTTAATTTTGATCGTTATGGAAAGGTACCACACTCTAGTCCTAGACAGATAAACTTCTTTTTATGAGAGCATGTACGATTACACGAGGTATGTCCAATATCAATTCTCTTCTATTAAACCTTCACCATATTCTATTCAAAACCCATAAATAAAGATATAAAATTCAAATATTTAAATTCAAAAATATATAAATTGAATTAAATCAAATTTATAGGTTAAATTAAACTTAATATTAATTCAACTTATATATTTGATTTAATCAAAACCCAAAAATTAATGTTTCACCATTTCAATTGAGTAGTTGGATAGATTTATGGTTTTTCCTAATCAAATATTTTTATTATTCGTAATCTAGTGACTTAAATTTCACATTTGTTTATTATATGTGACACCTCTTCCTCAAATATGTCGTCTACTTCCTGGACACCTTGCCCAAAGTGTGTGAACATGAGAGGTGATGTGTCATTAGTCCACAACAGTGCAGAAGTAGTTAGGGGTGAACTAACCATGATCTCCTGAATAGTAGTTGATTAATTGTCCACTCTCACGTTCCTTCAAAAGTGGTTTCTACTTCCTAGGGATCAAAGATCCAGGCCTAGGAACTGTTATAAATACCTCAACCCTATGGAAAAAATAGTAAGATCTCATTTTAACACAAATACTAGAGATACACATATTGTACTTTTAACAAGTACACATTTTTTATTCTGAATTGAAACTTGAAAAACGACTTAAAAATCATGTTGGTAAATGAAGAAGAGATAAAAAGGAGACAAAACAAGAAGACGGGAAATATTGGGAAAAGAAAAAAAAGAGATTTTTTTTAAAAGAGAATAAAAAAGATTTGGTTATGAAATTGAAAGTGTTTAGAGAAAAAAAACATCTTACAGCAAGTTGTCAAAATATATTTTTTTTCTAAAAAGAGAAAAAGGTACAGAAAATAGAGAAGAAAGACAAATATGAAAAGTCATTACAGTATTTGGATTTTTTTTTCAAAATAACCATGTTTTTAAAAAAAAAACGAAAATAACCAACTTTTTAATTTTTTTTCCAAAATAACCATGTTTGGGGGAGGATGCGGCGGGGGAGTTGGCGCACCCCAAAAAAATAAGAGGAGGCGCCAGATGCGTGTAAACACGTTACCATTGCACCACAGACCCTTCATGTTAATTTGTTTCATCATATATTTAATGAGTCATTGTTCTTAGATCATAAGAGAAAGACACTAAATTTTTATTTTAAATTTTAATATCTTAAATATATGAATTATATTCTTCAATATTTATATAATTTATTTATAATCAATATAAATTGCTATTTCCATTTTAAATTATATGTTACTCCTATTTTGTAAAATATTTTGTTTTATATTTTAATTTGTTTTGCAATATAAATTAAATATTAATAAGTTTTTCTTATCATACTATCTACTATTTATATTATTCTTTTATTTCATCATCTTTTCATATCATTAATAAATGATATATAATTTATTTATTTATAAAATTAATTATAATCTAAATTTGTGTGAAATATCATAAAGAAATTATTATTTAGGACGAAGAAAGTATCTTATTTAAATTATGCATGATTTTTAAAAAATAATTGATAGTATTTATTTTATTATTAAAATAAATCTGATTTATTATAATGTTTATTTTTAAAAAATATAGTTCTTTTTTCATTTTATTAAAATTTATCTCTATTCTATAATTTTAAAAATATTATATATTAATATATTCAAATTAATATTCAATTATTTTGTGTTTTATTTATAATGTATTATATTTTATTAATTTTTTATATATTAAATATTTAAGTATTATTTTATATAACTTAGACATGTATTAATATATTATATTATTTATAAAAAGTAATATAATATTTAAAAATATATTATATTTAAAATAATATAATTTTTCAATTGTATTTATAATAAATATTATGAAGTTTTATTTGAATTTTTGTGTAAAAATTAATATAAAAAATAATATGTTTAAGGTTGAATAATTCAAAAAATTTAAAGAGGGGTAATAATTTTTAAACGCATAATACAATGTAAACAACCCTATAAAATCCAAGATAGTTTGAATTGGTGTATTTAATATCGAATAATTTATTTTTGATGTATTTAATATCGAATAATCCATTTTTGGTGTATTTAATATCGAATAACCCGTTTTATCAGCTATACATACTCGGTGGAAAGGTGTTGGATAGTTTTATATTGATTATAAATAAATTATATAAATATTGAAGAATATAATTCATATATTTAAGATATTAAAATTTAAAATAAAAATTTAGTGTCTTTCTCTTATGATCTAAGAACAATGGCTCATTAAATATATGATGAAACAAATTAACATGAAGGGTCTGTGGTGCAATGGTACCGTATTTCACTATTGATCCAAAGGTTGTGTTTTTGATTCTTGTTGGCTGCAAAAATAATAATTTCTTTATGATATTTCACATAAATTTAGATTATAATTAATTTTATAAATAAATAAATTATATATCATTTATTAATGATATGAAAAGATGATGAAATAAAAGAATAATATAAATAGTAGATAGTATGATAAGAAAAACTTATTAATATTTAATTTATATTGCAAAACAACTTAAAATATAAAACAAAATATTTTATAAAATAGGAGTAACATATAATTTAAAATGGAAATAGCAATTTATATTGATTATAAATTATATAAATATTGGAGAATATAATTCATATATTTAAGATATTAAAATTTAAAATAAAAATTTAGTGTCATTCTCTTCTGATCTAAAAACAATGACTCATTAAATATATGATGAAACAAATTAACATGAAGGGTCTATGGTGCATATTTTCAAAAGAAACACACATAGGCGTCAGCTGTATTGGCGCCTCCTCTTGGAGTGCCATGCAGGTGCCTCCTCTTATTTTTTTGGGGTGCGCCAACTCCCCCGGCGCATCCTCCCCAAACATGATTATTTTGGAAAAAAAAATGAAAAGTTGGTTATTTTCGTATTTTTTTTGAAAAACATGATTATTTTAAAAAAAAAAATCAGTATTTGATATTGTGAAAAAGCTGTAACAATGTTTTTGAGAAAGTCATAACATAACTATTGAAGTTTTCAGTTCCAAGGGAGAGATTGACACTTAGTCAAATGGCATAAGGTTGGAACTTCAAAATTTTATAGATTCAAATGTTGATTGCACCACATTTGAAGCAAAAGCACTTTATTCACAATCAGACTTGTGCATCTCAAGTAATTTGTTTAATTGCTAAAAAAATAAAATATTGTTGAATTCTGTAAAACCACTCGAGAATGAGAATCATATCTTCATGATCCTAACAATATTGACGTGAAATCGGAAAAACTTGTTATTAATTCAAGTTATATATTTGATTGAATCAAAACCCACAAATTTAATGTTTTAGTTTATATTTGAAGTTTTAATTAAACTTGATATTAATTCAATTTATATATTTGATTCAATTAAAACCCAAAATTTTAATGTTTTAGTTTGATTAAACCTATAAGTTTGATTTAGTTCGGTTCATATTTTTTATGTTCCTAAAAATCTTTGATGCCCAAATAGTGACTTAGGATAACATATAGTAAGTATCGTCGGTCAAACATTCTAAAGATTGAATAATTGTTGTTTGGATTTCCAATGGTATTATAATTTGAATCAAATAAAAAATGAAAACAAATGTATGGCTTTATTTATGAAATAATATTATTCAATATTTGAAAAATTAAATCTCACGTATCGATAATTCAGATCATCTATCATTTATATTCACGCATTAAACTCAATAATATTGGGCGTAAGGTGGTGTATTGGAAAAATCTAAATTTCATATTGGTTAAAGATGAAGTCCACAAATAGGTTATATAAAATGACATTCTTCATCTTATAAGTCGATGTTGTAAGGGTTGAGTTAAACTAAACTCTAGAAAATTTTACCTCATATCCCATCAATTATACACATACCCCTATAATAAAACATTTTGGACCAAAATGCCCTCATATAAGTAGGTTATATTTTTGAAAAAATTGGTTTTTATTTCATTTTCGCTTCAAGACTTCCGGAACGGCGTTTTTGCCATTGTAGACCGGAACTCATAGAGCAAGTCTTCCGGTTCACAAACAACATACTGGAACTCTTTGTACAAGACTTCCGATTCGCTCCTGATTTGAGACTTTGAACCGAAATTCTTTCAAAAAGACTTTTGATTTTCAGATTATTTACCGGAAGTCTTCTTAAAAGACTTTCGATTTTGAAAATTGTTTACCGGAACTCTTTGTAAAAGACTTCTGTTTTTCATTCAATTAACCAGAAGTCTTATGGAAAGTGTTTCGGAAGTCAAACTCAATTTTCATCACACCGGAACTCTTGCTAGAAGTGTTACAGTGCGTTTTTTTAAATAATTTTTTTATAGTGGTTCGAAGACGAGGTGTCAACGGTAGGATTCTAGACCGTAGTTTAGGAAGGGTCGCATCTACATTTGCAGCAGAGTCGTGGCTATCCAGGAGGGTCATACGATACGTTTCTTTTGGTAAAGTATGAGCATCATGTTGCTCGACATTTATGGTTTGGTGAGGTAAATAAACGACGTATATTTGAAATTGAATAATATTTGAATATTTTATATTGTGTTTTATAATATGTGTTTTAATTGTTTTCAGGAGAGAGGTCTGAAGAAAGAGTTGAAGATTGATGGACACAGACTAAGCTGACATCGAGGGTTCCACTAGCTCTTCCACAACAGATGGAGAGTTGGGTTTCTAGGTCTTGGTTATCTTCACTTCAGAGAACTAGTTTGACGAAGATAAACACAAACCTGATATCCATATTTGTGGAGATATGGAATCTAGAGACATCTTCATTTCACATGTCGTTTGGTGAGATGAGCATTACTTTAGATTGTAAGTTAAGTATGCGCCTAAAGGGGGGGGGTGAATTAGGTTCTTTGGAAAACTTTTTCCGGTTTTATGAAAACATGTTCTTTCTTTTCTGGTTTGGTTATGGAATGAACAGTAAAGTTCAGAAAGTAAAGAAGACAGAGAGACATCCTGGTTCCCCTCACATATCGAGAGTACTCTAGTCCCCTTTCAACATGAAAGAGATTTTACTATTGTTAGAACTTTTACAAGACTCTTCCTAGTATTTCTATATAGACACAAACAATCACACCAAGAATAATCCTCTTGGATTTTTCACTAAGTTCAAAAAGAGAACAATCATCCCTTCTAATGAACCTCTTGTTTCCAACAATCCTGGACAACAAGGAAAACACAACAGTATGAGTTTTTACAAGTTTTTGACAAATGGACTAATCTATCAGTCTATTGATTGATCTTTTCCTTTAAAGTAATCAAACTTCTTTATGACAAACAAGTGCCCTAATGATGATATGGATGAAACTATATGAATGTGTATGAAAATTCTGTGTAAAAAGTTTCACCATAAAATTTAATCAAGAACACTTGAATTAATTTGAAAAGATGAATGAAGAAGATTGTTTGAAAATGTTTGTGAAAAGGAGGTGTGTTCAAAATTTACAGAAATGTGTTATATATAAACCTTAGACACCTCTTTAAATGGTTATAATACATAAAAGGATGCCATGCTTCAAGAACACACTTAAAAAAAATCATGAAAGAATGCAATGTTTTCCGCCACTAGTTCAGTGGTAATTGATTACCCAATATGGTGTAATCGGTTACACCTGAGCCAACGTTAATTTTTTTTGAAAAAATGAACTGTGTAATCGATTACCCAAAAGATGTAATCGATTACATGCTGTAAAATTTGTCTCACAGGACAACACACATAGCTGGTAATTGATTACCTTAATACTAGTAACCGATTACCATACAAACAGAGTGGCAGAATGCATTCAAAAGTGGAGTGTAAGGCCTAAAGGGAAATTTTAATAGGCCTAAACAACCATTATTAGTATGGATGAAAAACTAGAGCACTTGACTCACCATAGAGAGATTGAGAACTTAATACCTTAATACTTTGATAAAATCAATAGCAATCTTCAAGACTTTGAAATGCTTTTAAAAGTGAAGCTTGTGCTTGAGTCTTGAGGCATTCTTTTTGCAATGCATATTTTTTGAGCATGTCTTCATCAAAACACTTTGATAAGCTTGTCTTCATATTCTCCCCCTTTTTTATGATGACAACTCTTTATTGAAAGTTTGATCCAATCTTGCTTTCTCTAACAATCGAAAACTCCCACTTGATCAAACCCCCCCTTGATCCAAGATTGAGTGATTTTTTAAAGCGATTTGCTAGCTTCATTTTTATAGATACAAACAATATACAAAATACATCTTCTCCCCCTTTGTCATTAGCAAAAAGGATGGGAAAGACGAAAACAATATAACGCATATATGTTGTATAATGATAAGATAAATAATATGAACACATACACAGATAGCAAAATAACCATAACACACATAATTTAATACAAAACCAAATTGTTCATAATAATTAAAACATAATTCTAAAGACAGAAATTCAGCATAACAAAGGAAAACATGAAACAAGGATGTAATCGATTACACCCAAAGTGGTAATTAATTACCTCATAAACAGAAACAGTAGTGAATCACATAATTAGGGATATAATCGATTACACCCAAAGTGGTAATCGATTACCTCCAGAAAAAAAACAGTGACTTCACCAAGATCACCATGCAATGAATTTTAAAAAGTCAACAATTACACATGATCTAACATATCATTTGGCAACTTTATGCGAGGCAAACAAGTAATACAAACATTGTAAGGACACACAAAATTGACTTTTTCTTCAAACTCGTGTAAGAAAATACATATATACATTTAAAAATAAAATATATTGGGTAAGAAGAGAGTGTACCTTTGTATTTGAATTGATTAGTTTTTGAAGAATCAAATATCACAATCATCTAAAATCCCAAGTTCCCTTCGAATTTTGTAAAACAATTCTCGTGCCAATGGTTTTATGAAGATGTCGGTAAGTTGATTATGAGTATCCACAAATGTGACTTCGACATCTCCTTGAAGCACGTGATCACGAAGAAAATGATGTTGAATGTCAATATGTTTGGTTCTTGCGTGCATGACCGGATTCTTTGTAATGTTTATCGCACTTGTGTTGTCACAACGTAGAAGAATGCATCAAAGATCGAGTTCGTAGTCACGAAGTTGTTGTTTAAGCTAAAGTATTTGAGCACAATAGCTACCTGCTGCTATGTATTCCGCTTCGGCAGTGCTAAGGGCAACACATGCTTGTTTCTTGCAAGCCCATGATACTAATGCATTTCCAAGAATGTGACATGTACCACTGGTGCTCTTTCTATCAGTTTTACTTCCTGCATAATCAGCGTCAGAGTAACCAACTAAATTGCAAATACTACCTTTAGGATACCGTAGGCCGACATTTGTTGTTCCTTTGAGATACTTCATGATCCTTTTAAGAACGGTGAGATGCGATTCCTTTCGATTGGCTTGAAAAAACGCACAAAGACACATACTGAACACTATATCAGGACGGATTGCCATCAAATAAAGTAAGGAACCAATCATACCTTGATACTTTGTGATATCAATCGAAACACCTGATTCATCTTGATCAAGATAAGATCTGGATCCTATTGGAGTAGGTATTGCCTTGAACTATCCATGTCGAATCTTTTTAGCAACTTTTTGCAGTACTTTGATTGGTTGATGAAGATGCCATCCTTTAGTTGCTTAATTTGGAGTCTAAGAAAATATTTCATCTTATCCATCATGGACATCTCGAATTCTCCTAGCATCATTAATGAAAATTCTTCACACATTTCTCTGTTTATTGAGCCGAATATGATGTCGTCAACGTAGACTTGAACCAAAAAGTATTACCTTTTATTTTCTTAATAAACAAGGTCTTGTCAACTTTACCTTTTTCAAATCCCTTTTCACAAATAAAGTTGTTGAGACGATCATACCATGCTCTTGGTTCTTGCTTTAGGCCATAAAGAGCTTTCCCCAACTTGAAAACATGTGAAGGATTCTTGAAATCTTCAAAGCCCAGGGGTTGTTTGACATAGACTTCTTCATTGATGTATCCATTCAAGAATGCGCTCTTGACATCCATTTGGAATAACTGAAAATTTAATGAACATGCATAAGCAAATAATAAACGGATAACTTCTAACCTTGCAACCGAAGCGAACGTTTCTTCAAAATTAATGCCTTCCTCTTGACTGTACTCCTTGGGACCCCAAGCTTGCTTTGTTTCAAACAATTATACCATTATCGTCAAGCTTGTTCTTAAACACCCATCTGGTACCTATGATGTGTTTACCATTTGGTCTAGGGACAAGTTCCCAAACTTGATTCCTTTCGAATTGGTTTAACTCTTCTTGCATAGCAACTATCCATTGGTAATCTTCTAAGGCTTCACCAACTTTGGAAGGTTCAATTTGTGAAATAAACGCCATATTCAAGCGTGCATCTTTGAGATTTAATCTTGTTGCAATGCCTTGACTAATATCACCAATTACTTTATCAATTGGATGATCTTTATGAGTTCTCCATTCTTTAGGTAGATCATTAGCATTTGACTCTTGTTAAAGTGGTTCTTCATGATGTTCCATTTGATTATCATTGATGCCTTTGAAAGTATCTTCTTGAGGAACATCTACATTATCATCATCCCCACACAAAATAACATCCTCCTTAGGAGGGTTAGTTTCATCGAAAGAAACATGCATAGATTACCTTCATCAAACTTTTCATCAAATTACCTTCATCGGACTTTTCATCAAACTTACCAAGGTTATCTTTGTCATTGTTTAAGACAAAGCATTTGCATCAAAATATATGAAAGTAAGAGATGTTTGGTTTCCTTCCTTTTAAGAGTTCATAAGGGGTCTTTTTCAATATAGGTCTAATAATAATTCTATTACTTACATAGCATGTCGTGCTTACCGCATTCGCTCAAAAATCCTTTGGAAGATTTGAGTCGCTAAGCATTGTCCTTGCAAGTTCCACAAGTGACCTATTCTTTCTCTCCACCACTCTATTTTGTTGAGGAGTCCTTGGTGCTGAGAAATTATGAAATATTCCATGTTCTTCGCAAAACTCTTCGAAGGAGGCATTTTTGAATTCTCCACCATGGTCGCTTCTTATGGCGGAAATTGTTAGAGATTTCTAATTTTGAATTTGCTTTGCATATTTCTTGAACGCCTTGAATGCATCACTTTTCTGCACTAATAAGAATGTCCAAGTGTATCTAGATAAATCATCAACAATAACTAAAGCATATATATATTACTTCCGAAGCTTATTGTTCTTGATGGACCAAATAAGTCCATATGCAACAATTATAGTGGCCTTGTAGTGGACACCATATTCTTTGATATGAAAGTTGATTTGTTTTTTTCCCTTTTGACATGCATCACATAATCTATCTTTGACAAACTTTATCTTAGGCAATCCAATGACAAGATCATGCTTTATTAGTTTATGTAAATGTTCCATATGAATAAGAGTGAATCTTTTATGCCAAAGCCATGACTCATTATTGTTCACCATAAGACATTCTACCTTCAAAGACAAATCATCAAGGTAAATCATAAATATATTATTAAATCTCGTAGCTTTGACTTTACCTCATGTGTGACTTCATCTAAAATCAAGCACTCATCCCTGGTGAACTTGATTTTGAAGCCTTTGTCAGAAAGTTGGCTAATACTTAGAAGATTGTGCTTTAGTCCTTCGACATAAAGAACATCTTCAATGTATGTGAAAGGTGGTGCTCCAACTTTTCCTATACCAAGAATTCTCCCTTTGTTGTTATCGCCATAAGTGACATAACCCTTGGCCTTTAGTTCTAGATTTGAAAATTTGTTAATATCTCCCGTCATATGCTTGGAACAACCATTATCAAGATACCAAGGGTTTTGTGTGGTTTTCAAGTATACCTATAAAACAAAATTATGTTTTGTTAGGTACCAAAATTTCTTTGGGTCCTTCATAATTAGTGTCTTTCTTTACCCATATGTAATTCCCACTTGCCATGCTAAAGTTTCTAACATATCATACATTAGGAGTATGGCCAACTACTCCGCAATAAACACAAGTAGGTTTAAAATTGCTTATATATCTAGGAACATAAGATTTCTTTTTAGAAAATCTTTTCCTTTTAGGATAGTGTAACACCTCAAAATTTGCCCTCCTCTTCTTGGGACTAGTTTGACACATTGTATTTCATGTTTTAGGACATTAGGCATTTGCATGTTGCATATCATATGGAAACAAAAATAAGAAGATCATCCTCCAAGGTCTTTTCAGAAGATGGAGAAGTTACATGATTCAAGCATGAGGGTTTCTTTAAATTGATCATCAACCATCTGAGGGTTTGTGCTTCAATTAGGGTTTTCCTGATCTTTCATTGGTCTTGAGCATGATCTTGGTTGCAAGGGTATATCACTATCATCAAGGTTATGTCATCATCCAGTTTTTCCGATGTTCAGATCGAAGAAGTTTCCGACGTTCAGGTTGAAGCACTTGTGGCACTCAGGCCAGTTTTTCCGATGTTTAGATCGAAGAAGTTTCCGACGTTCAGGTTGAAGCACTTGTGGCACTCAGACCAGATTTTCCGATGTTCAGATCGAAGAAGTTTCCGACGTTCAGGTTGAAGGACTTCTGGCGCTCAGGCCAGTTTTTCCGATGTTCAGATCGAAGAAGCTTCCGACGTTCAGGTTGGCGCAGCTTGCGGCATTCAGGCCAGGTTTCCGGTGTTCAGACTGAAGTGGTATTCAGGCCAGATTTTCCGATGTTCAAATCGAAGAAGCTTCCGAAGTTCAGATCGACGTAGCTTGCAGCATTCAGGCCAGGTTTCAGGTATTCATACTGAAGTGGTATTCAGGCCAGATTTTCCGATGTTCAGATCGAAGAAGCTTCCGATGTTCAGATCGACGCAGCTTGCGGCATTTAGGCCAGGTTTTAGGTAATCAGACTGAGGAGCGGCATTCAGGCCAGGTTTCAGGTAATCAGACTGAGGAGCGGCATTCAGGCCATGGGTATCCCTGTGTTACCATTTATTTTGGGTATCCAGGTCAACATTCTTTTTCGGTATTCAGGCCGACTCTCACCGTACCATACGGGTTTTTCTTTCAAGACTACCTCTTAGCCGATTCTGACAGGCATTGTTAATAATCCCCAGCGGAGCGCAAATTGTTCGTCTGTTCTTGGTATTCAACCACTCTTCACCCTGATCATCTGAAAGCCGAGGTTGTTCATATCGACAGGTTCATAGTGGATTGAATAGGGGCAGCTGTAACACCTAAAAATTTGCCCTCCTCTTCTTGGGACTAGTTTGACACATTGCATTTCATGTTTTAGGACATTAGGCATTTGCGTGTTGCATATCATATGGAAACAAAAATAAGAAGATCATCCTCCAAGGTCTTTTCAGAAGATGGAGAAGTTACATGATTCAAGCCTGAGGGTTTCTTTAAATTGATCATCAACCATCTGAGGGTTTGTGCTTCAATTAGGGTTTTCCTGATCTTTCATTGGTCTTGAGCATGATCTTGGTTGCAAGGGTATATCACTATCATCAAGGTTATGTCATCATCCAGTTTTTCCGATGTTCAGATCGAAGAAGTTTCCGACGTTCAGGTTGAAGCACTTGTGGCACTCAGGCTAGTTTTTCCGATGTTTAGATCGAAGAAGTTTCCGACGTTCAGGTTGAAGCACTTGTGGCACTCAGACCAGATTTTCCGATGTTCAGATCGAAGAAGTTTCCGACGTTCAGGTTGAAGCACTTGTGGCGCTCAGGCCAGTTTTTCCGATGTTTAGATCGAAGAAGCTTCCGACGTTCAGGTTGACGCAGCTTGCGGCATTCAGGCCAGGTTTCCGGTGTTCAGACTGAAGTGGTATTCAGGCCAGATTTTTCGATGTTCAGATCGAAGAAGCTTCTGAAGTTCAGATCGACGCAGCTTGCGGCATTCAGACCAGGTTTCAGGTATTCAGACTGAAGTGGTATTTAGGCCAGATTTTCCGATGTTCAGATCGAAGAAGCTTCCGACGTTCAGATCGTTGCAGCTTGCGGCATTCAGGCCAGGTTTCAGGTAATCAGACTGAGGAGCGGCATTCAGGCCAGGTTTCAGGTAATCAGACTGAGGAGCGGCATTCAGGCCATGGGTATCCCTGTGTTACCATTTATTTTGGGTATCCAGGTCAACATTCTTTTTCGGTATTCAGGCCGACTCTCACCGTACCAGACAGGTTTTTCTTTCAAGACTACCTCTTGGCGGATTCTGACAGGCATTGTTAATAATCCCCAGCGGAGCGTAAATTGTTCGTCTGTTCTTGGTATTCAACCACTCTTCACCCTGATCATCTGAAAGCCGAGGCTGTTCATATCGACAGGTTCACAGTGGATTGAATAGGGGCAGCTGTAACACCTCAAAATTTGCCCTCCTCTTCTAGGGACTAGTTTGACACATTGCATTTCATGTTTTAGGACATTAGGCATTTGCATGTTGCATATCATATGGAAACAAAAATAAGAAGATCATCCTCCAAGGTCTTTTCAGAAGATGGTGAAGTTACATGATTCAAGCCTGAGGGTTTCTTTAAATTGATCATCAACCATCTGAGGGTTTATGCTTCAATTAGAGTTTTCCTGATCTTTCATTGGTCTTGAGCATGATCTTAGTTGCAAGGGTATATCACTATCATCGGGGTTATGTCATCATCCAGGGTTTCATTGCTCATGCTCAGGTTCCTTTGTATTAGGGTTTTGACCTTTGGTCAACCCTAATCATTGACTTTTCTTCCAGCCAGGGTTTCTCAAGGAGATGAGGTATTTTTATGAGATGAGGATCATATGATTGTTATAAGGAGCTTACTTGGGCTAGGGTTTCATTTCTGAGCCATTTTCCCAAGCGGTAGAGGCTCAAGCTGATCAGAGCATGTCAAGGTCATCTGAGGACCACAGAAAGTCAACTGTGCAAGAACTGAGGGCTATGAAGTGGGGAAATGAGTTTCAACATCTCCATCATGTTCAAAAGATGTCCATTTGTCATTTCAAACATCTATCTTGAAGAATTTGAAGTTAGGACAAAAGTTTCCAAAAATGGAAAGTGACATGTAATTGGAAGTTTCCAAAAATGGCAAGTTTTTGGTCCACATTCAACTTGACTTTCCAACATCAAAGAAGCTTCAAATGGATTTTTGGTGAACATGAAAGTTGAAGATCTTTCTCTCCTCTTTTCAAAAAGTCCTATTTCATGATCATCTGATGAATGGTTGAGAAGTTATGGCCAAATGATCACAAAGTGTACATGGAAGTTCAACATGGCATAACTTTTGATTCAAAACTCCAAATTGGTCCACTCTTTTTGCAAAATTCTTGCCTTGACCAATAATTTCTTAATCAACCATTGCATTGCATGAAAAAAGTTTATATGATCATGTGTTCATTCATGTACATTTTGGAGGGAAAAGTGATAATTCAAAATTGGATAATCATACAATCAAAATACCACTTCCATTGTGTTTATTAGATGATTTTAAGTGGATTTGGACCATTGCATGGCACTATTCACGTTTGGTTTATGCATGCTACCTCATTATTCATTTTTTGCAAAAACTTCATAATTCATTAATTAAGATTAACCAAGCTTAATATGGATTAGCAAAGTCATTAGCATACCATATAAATAGATAATCATAACAGAATTTGCCATAATCACAATTCTAGATCTAGAATTCATCTTTCCCTCCAAAATTCTCTCTCCTTGGATTTCAATTTTTTTCACACAACCACAAGATTTCTTCATAGATCCTTCATCCTCATGGAATTTTGAGTAGGAATCATCCATAATTCGTGGCAATTGAGCAAGATTTCGTGTAGATTCAAGCACTCACATGTTAATGGAAGTTTGGAATTAAGGCGAATTCAGAAGGTTTCAGCTATTCATTTGTGCATAAAGCTTCACAAGGAGATCATAGGAGAAGAATTGGAGCTTTTGGAGGCTTGAAGATACGAGTTCATAGCACTGCCATCTCAAGTAAGTCAAAATTCGATCATCATCTTTTGCCATTTCATGTACATGATTGTATAGATCTCACTTAGTAGAGAATGCTGATATAAATAGAATTTGATTTGGTGAAAAGATGAGTGAGATATGATGAATTAAAGTTTGGTGCATGAAACTTCTTTGGATCGATCCAGGAAATATATGGAGAGTTAGGCTTAGCTAGTGTGATATTTGAATTCTACGTGGAAAGACCTTTCCAGTGGTATAAGGTTCGCTGGATTCTGCAAAAATCCACGGTGGCGCTCCGCCTGGCTGGCCGGAGAAGGTGGTTAAAGCCACCGTGCGCCACCGCCTGCCGCATTACGCGAAAAACCGGCGGGAAAACAAGAACAACAGAGCCGCCACCGTGCGTTATTTATCCCAAAAGAGGGAAAGGAAACGCTCAGAGTAAACCTGGAAAACACATGGTCTCGCGACCAAAGAGAATGGGATCGGGAGTCGGTTATGCGAAGGGAAGGTATTGGCACCCCTACGCATCCGTCGTACTCGACGGGATCCACGCACAATAGGAAGGAAAATGGTTGCTAAAACACTGCTCAAATAAACATCTATACAGGCTGAAGGAGACACAAGAAAACAAACAAGACTGACTCGGCAGGATATCGCATCCTGGGCCTACTTAGTCTATCAGGCATAGACATCAGAGTCGAAGTAGTTCGGACTGGGGAAACGACACATGCTCGCTAGGATATCGCATCCTATGCATACGTATCTCCTTGGACGAAGGAGAATCAGAGCATTCGTAGCTCGGCTAACACGCACACAAAACCACGCAAACACAGGCAAACATGGAACCCGAATGCCAATCGCTGGACTTACATCAACTTCCGAACCAAACACACGCACACTGGAACCCGAATGCCACTCGATGGGCTTACATCAGCTTCCAAGCACACAACAAGACAAAACGAAGACACAGGCGCCCGGAGAGATCAGCCCATCTCCTGCCTACGTACCTCATCTAGTATGAGGATCAGGGCGACGTAGTTCCCCTACAGAGGGACACAGGACTAGCCTAACCAGATAACAGAGGGAGACACAACTAGGGAGACTACGACTCGAGCCTAGATGTTATCATGCAAATTCATCCCTAAGTTAAGGTTTCTAGCTAACTTGCACAGGAAGCAAGCCTATCCTAAACATGACTTGCACAGGAAGCAAGCCACACCTAACTTGCACAGGAAGCAAGCTAAAGCAAACACACAAACACAAGTAGCATACACTATATGCAAGCAATAGGCTCAATCAAGGTTAGGTTTTAGTCGAGGGGTCATATCAACCTCAACAAACAAACCACTGTAACAGGGTAGTGTTAGCTCTTAACCCTAACATTGAGAGTTAGGGTGAAGCTGATGAAAGGTGAGTGAAGATGAGACTTCACAGCTCTTATCCCTGGCCTGGGAGAGCTTAAGACAAGAATGTGTGGGTTCAGAAAGGGGGAACCCTTCTACACATATGACACTGACTCAACTGTACAACTGTACAAGATCTTGGGTTGGTATCTGCAATGCATCAACACAGTGGTGTGAGCAAAGCAGATGACACACAGAATAGCAGGGGATGGATTGCACATCCCTTGGGTTCTGCCAATTGCCTCTTCACTTAGGAGGTCTTTGAATATGTACAAGGACAAAAGTAAACAGTCACAAACATTGCCTCTTAAGGAGGACTTCAGACAGGTGCCTGGCCAAGTAACAGGCCAGGTCTTCCAGACTACATGAAGTAAGGAAGTTATACCTCAATGCAAATTGCTTATCAAGCAAAGCAAAGCAAAGTTCACAAGGAACTAATAGCAACTAAAGTACCTGAAATCAGTCAAGCACAGTTAGTATACCAGACACAAAGTTAAAATAAACAGCATAAGAATCAAACAGATAACACAGTCAATCAGATGTGCATAGCACAAGCTCAAAGCAAGTGAGCTAAGCAACCTACAAAACACACAAGTTAGTTCATGATAAACAATCCAACTTAATCAACTTGTATTGATCTCTTTGAAGCATTTGTTGCTTAACCTGAAACAACAAGCTTAAACATGAGCAACAAGACCACTAGGACAAGCCTAGGGTCAAAAGGATACAAAAAGTTTAAAACAGCAAGGGACAAGTGTCCAAAGTCAAGACAAATCAATCAAGAAGCAAACCCAAGTGGTCTCACATTCACATCATTCATCATCATCATTTCACAAGCAAATTAGGTCAAAGCATGGCAAATAGAACCTCAAAGAAGTCAACAGAATGACTCAACTCAAATCCAATCATAAACATTTCAAAAATTCCTCAAATAAAACATGATCAAACATCATCCACAACATGATAGGCATACCAAATTTCAGCTCATTTGGATCAAAGGAAGTAGGGAAATTAAATTTAGAAAGGCAAAGCAAGTTCAAGCATACTCATTCAAAGCATCAAAACATGCACCAACTTCAATTAATCATAAAACAGAAACAACATATGATAAATGAATGGGACTAATACCATGATGTACTTTAAGATGTTCACAATGCACATGTCACATTCCAAGTCCATCCAATTAAGCATGAGAATTTCACAAATCATATGGCATCATGTGTCACAAAAGTCAACAATTTGGTCAAACAGGGGAGAAATTATCAATCAAATAGGAAATGCTTCCAAAAATTCCAGAAAAATTCACATGTATTCTTAACATCCGTAAGTATGTTCATGCAAAAAATCAGACCATTTTGAGTTCAATAGGCAAGGTAATTAAAATCATGAAGTTGGACATGCATGGTGTGACACAAATTGTCACACCCCTATTCAAAAAATCATATCTCCACAACCAGCAATGAGAAAATTACAAACTTTATACCAAAATCACCATGAACATGTCTAGTTTAAGCACAAAAAATTTGAGAGGCATTGGATTATGTATCATCATTTCACAAACAATTTGGCAAGACATACACAAAATGGACAACATGAGCAAACCCTAGCACATTTAAAAATTCACACGTGCAAAAAATCTGGAAAAAACATCATAAAAAACTAGAGATCATGAGGAGCATTCCACAAAATATCCCATGAAAAATGGATCAAAAATGAGTGACTTATGATTTTTCTAAGATGCCATGCCAAAATGAAATAAATATTGGAAAAGAAATTGAATTAATGAAATAATTAAACTGGAAGTGGCAAACTTGTAAATAACTTGAACTTTTGACACGCACGCCCTTAACCCTACCCCCATGCAGCCATAATCCGCAGGTAATGCCCAGGATCCGCAGGAAAATGCGCAGCTAACACTATGAATGCTGCAGGAGAATCCGCAGGTAATTCTCCAGAAATGAAGAACAGCATGATGATCATCATCATCTTCAAACGTGATTTTCCAGAAAAAATAAAAAGTTCCAGAAATGAAAATTAAGAAATGCACCGTGTAGATCCACCATCAAGCATCAATAAACAACAATCAATTCATCAAACAACAACATATCAAGCACAAATCGAGCAAATTTCATCATGAACATGAAACTTCAAAACCCTCGTTCTCTCTCATTTTGGCACGAAATCAAGAAATGTTTAGCTCAGAATCATCACAAAAGAAATATCTACAAGTATCTCATGATGGATTTAAGAAAAGGGAGAGTCGAATTTTCACCTCTTGATGAGCAGTTTGTGATTTCGTGTGTTTCAAGTCCAGAAATGATTCCAATCGTGTTCTAGCATCCTTGAATGAGTGAATGGAAAGGTTTTGAATATTTAGTTGAGCTCGAATCAGCAACCTTCAACTTTCACCATTGAAGAACACTTGCTTGGTTCTGCTTGTAGTAGCACGAATTCCAGGGGATTATGGCTCAAATGTTGCTCAGTGATGAGGATTGATGATGAACAGAGCACGAATGAACCAAACACTTGAAGAAATTTGAGAAAAAATTTGGAAGGAAATGAGAGAAAATTTGAGAGCAAAAAATTTGGATCCCTATTTTGTCAAATGTGTCTAGGGTTTTGAGTCTGAAATAATGCCATATATACTTGGATTAACATTGCTAAACATGGTTAGTGAAGTGGTAAGTGGAATTTGGCTTAATGAAGTGTTTTTGACAATTTACTAAAAACCAACCAAAAATGCATGGGGGGCATGTTAATGCACGAAAATGGGCCTTAAACAACCTCCAAATATGATTTCAGAACAATTGTAATTGGTAACAAGCATTGGAAATGAATTATTTGAAAGTCCATTTTTCAACTCACCCCTTTTTTAATTCATGCACTTGGAAAAAGACCATTTTGATTGGAAATTTTTTGGTGAATTGTGATGAAAGATTTGAATAGAGCACATCAAATATGACTTGTAGCAAAAAACCCCACCCAATTTGGCCAAATGGTTTGGAAGTTATGGCCTTTTGAAGTTCAAAAATTCTTGAGAATGATTTGATCATAACTTGCTAACCATAAATGATAAATGAGTGTTCTTGGACTTGTTGGAAAGGTGAGAGCAAGATATTCAACTTTCATGTTGGACAAAGTTTCATTTGAAGCTTTTATGATGATGTAAATTTGAGGAGAAAAACTTTCTATTTTTGGCAGTTTCCAATTACAGGTCACCTGCCATTTTAGGAAACTTTTTGTCTGACTTTATTTTCTCCTATATTGATCTTTGAAATGTCAAATGAGACTTGTATGGACATGAATGAACCCTTTCAAACCATCTCCCACCTTGAAATCCATAAAATCAGGCACAGTTGACCACAGTTGACCATAGTTGACTTTCTAGGGTTTCTGGTGAACTGAGCAATGACTGATGACTTCTGAGCATCCAAACCTTGACCAAAACACTTCAAAAGGACCCCTAGGTCATGTGAACATGTTGGACCATCCCTAGGGCCTTGTCTCAATGAAAATTGCACTTGCTTGCTTGATTGACTGATCTCCTGACCAGTTTGACCTAATTTGTCAGTTGAACTTGTACTTGGGCAAATGGACAATGCAATGTTATGCGGTGGCCTATGATATGTTAATGACCTAATATGAAATGAATGTACAAAAGGTAGGTGCAACTTTGAGGTGCTACAGCTGCCCCTATTCAATCAGCTGGGAACCCGAATGGATGAGAGCGACGGCTGTCAGACTTTCAGGGTAAACAGGGATTGAATACCAAAGAACCGTAGAAATTTGCACACTGCTGGGGATTCACCAATGGAAACGTCCACTGGGATCTGATATTTATTACTGGGTACTTTGGTTTTTTTTTTCATAGGTACAACCACATCCAGACATCGACTCACGACGACTGGGAGCAGAAATCACAACTAGATGCCAACGGACAACTAGGAAAAACTCAACGTTTACCGAGACCAACGGAGAGGTAACCAGACATTAATGAATGACTGGAAGAGATACAACCATACGTCAACGGACGAAATGGGAAAAACTCAACGTTTACCAAGACCAACGGAGAGGTAACCAACTGGGGACGACCAGGAAAAACTCGACGTTTATCGAAACCAACGGAGAGGTAACCAACTGGGGACGACCAGGAAAAACTCGACGTTTATCGAAACCAACGGAGAGGTAACCAGACATTTACTGATGAATGGGAAGACTCGACCAGACATCAATGGATGAATGGGAGAAAATTCGACGTTTACTGACATCGAAAGATGATGTTTACTGACACCAAGAAAGATCGACCAGACATTTACTGATGAATGGGAAAACTCGACGTTTACTGACATCGAAAGATGATGTTTACAGACACCAAAAAAAGATTGACCAGACATTTACTGATGAATGGGAAAACTCGACGTTTACTGACATCGAAAGATGATGTTTACAGACACCAAAAAAAGATCGACCAGACATTTACTGATGAATGGGAAAAAGAGACATACAACCAGACGCCAACGGACGAATGGGAAAAACTCGACGTTTATCGACACCAACGGAGAGGAGGAAACTCTTCTGGGGAGAAAAACTAATCACAACCAAACGTCAACGGACGATTGGGAAAAACTCGACGTTTATCGACACCAACGGAAAGGAGGAAACTCTTCTGGGGAGAACGAACACAACCGAATCATCAACGGATGATCGGGAAAAACTCGACGTTTATCGACACCAACGGAGAGGAGACATCTTCACTAGGGAAGGGAGGACGACGTTACGAACATCGAAAGACGATGTTTACCGACATCAAAGAAAACCAGACACTTACGCATGACTGGGAAATCACCGAAAGATGGTGTTTACCGACACCAAAGAAAACCAGACACTTACGCATGACTGGGAAATCACCGAAAGATGGTGTTTACCGACACCAAAGAAACAACACACGCGGGTGCTGACGGGATACTGACGTCCACAAGATGACAGGGCAAGGCTTGACACCTGCGGGGGGTCTCGCTGGGGAGAAATAAACTTTCCTTTCACCAACGGATGAGGAAATAAACCTCTGTGGGGATTAATCCTGAACGCCATCAGGAGAAACTGTAGCAAACGTGCCATACAGGTTGAACAAAAATCTGCCTCTGCCGGGGATACGGTCTGATGGTTTTGAACACATGAATGCATATGTTTGAATTTTTCTATGACGTAATGCTCCATATAAAATGGAAATGCTACGCATTTTTCTGAAGATGCAATGATTGCTATATGCCAAATGCAAATGAACCCTGGCTGGGGAGCCAAACTGATCAAATATTCCAACTCTGCGGGGAGACTCTGCTTGAAGAATACTCTGCGGGGAGAGCCTCATCCGGGAATGCTTTACGGGGAAAGCAACAACTTCTCACTCATGCTGGAGAAACACGACCGTTGCTGGGGATATCCTACACAGGACCCAATCCACTCGGTGACTCCGCTTGGGAAGCAATCAATACTCCGCTGGGGGAAGATAAATCAGGCAACTCTTTGGGGATAATACTCGCTGAGGAGTAACAAGACAACCTTACTGGGGAATGATAAAGCGACTTCGCCGGGGAAGACTCAACCAAACTTCATGTAGAATAAACTCTGCCTTGGGGAATAACTGCTACTCCACTGGGGACGACCCAATCCTCAGGTAGGATAAACCTAGCTGGGAGTGCACATGTCAATCTGTTACGGAAACCCATCCAATCCACTGGTAGGATAACTCTGCTGGAGAAATATTTCATTAAAATCCGCTCCACTCGGGGAATTTGCTGAGAAAAAAACAACACCAATCTCTACTCAGGAGATCTGCTAGGGAAATCCACCCTGCGGGGGATAACACACCTTTCTGCTGAGGAACGCTGGGGATAATAGTATCACAAACCTGACTGCTGGGGAACAACCTTCCATTGACAAACTCCGCTGGGGAAACCTTCCTGGGGAAAACATCTGCCAGGCACTCAACGGGGAATCTCAACTGGGGAAATCTGCAAGCACAGGCCTGCTGGGGATAGGCAATCCTTAAATCTGCTGAGGAATAGAGGGTACCATCCACAGACACCTCTGCAGGGGAACACAGCTCTGACGGCTCTCCAACTTACTTGGACTGGGGAAGCGTCCTCCACCCTGGGAAACATTCTGCCCCTGACACTCCCACTGGGGGACGTGACAACCTTCAGGCTCGCTGAGGAGGCACCGATCTCGGATCTGTCGGGGAGATCACACTCTCAACCCACTGAGGAGACACGACTTGTTTGACATGGGATGCCGATCGACTCGTCGAACACTGGTATTCATCATCCACCCACAGTGTCGACTTTCCATTTTTAAGAACTCCCAGCCTCATCTGGACTTTTCTGTTCCATCATCTTGTATTCCCAACTCGCCCGTACTTCGCGGAGATCGAACTCCTGGAATTCCTACATTCTTTCCAATCATCAGACTTTGAAGAGTCTTCTTGATTAACTTTCCAGGATCGTCGTCGTAATCCTTCACCGTCTTTTCACCGTTCATCTATCCCTTGCCCCTGATCAGGTCCTGCACAAAAGATCGTCAGATAAAAGCGTGCCCCAGGCGTGCCCCATATTTCAGCACCTAGGTCACTCAAACTTCCGAATAAGATTTCCAAATTTCAATCTCATAAGCATGCCTCGGAAGGGACCTCTATGTTACAAAATGCAAATATTCTTCTCCAAATAAACGGATGTTTTCGTAATCAAAGCGGTAATGACACAAAAACAAAATTTATTTGACTGAATGCACACTTTATTGACTGAAACAAAAGGTGGCTTGAAGTCGAGCAACACACAGGAAGCAAACCCTGAAAAGAGGTGATTGCGTACCACAGGAAAAAAAATCTATGTGAAACCATGATCTCATCGGGTTCCAACTCGGTTACACCCCATATGTCCTCAAGACTTTCCGCACTTTCGGCCTTCTGAACAAGACGCTTCCAGTCGATCTCCGTCGGAGACTAGCCGAGTCATCTAAAGCTCACACGGTCATGCTAGACGCAGTTGTTCGTTTCAATCCCTCTTTTGCCTGGACCGCCCTTTCGGGTTTCAGTCCACCGGGATGCCCTTTTTTGCCCAAGTCGCCCTTGTGGGGTTTTCGACTTGCCGGGTGTACAATTTTTTTCCTTTTTTATTATCCCTAACTTTTGCCAGAACCTTTTCTCTTTTTCTTGATTCGCCGGGATGCCCCTTTTTGCCTGGACTCTATTATTCTTTTTTGTCCAGCGGGTCTCTTTTTTTCCACGAAGTATCTTTTAACTGCGTCCGCATTCCCAGGGGATGGAAAATCTTCATCATTCGCGGTCATCAATCACAAGGTTCTGTCAGAGGAGACCTTTTCGACCACGAATGGACCTTTATAACTGTTTATCCATTTGCCCCACGATCGTTGAGGAGGAAGGATCCTTTTCAAAACCACATCTCTTCCATGCTACCCACGAGGTCGCACTTCTCGGTTAACAACACGCTTCTTTTACTGGGTATAACTGCCCCATGACAAGTAACTGTCAGCCTCTTCTCCTTGGTCAGGCTCAACGTGTCATACTGAGTCCTTATCCACTCACCCTTTTTCCGGTCTACGCCCAACGGGACTCCATGACGAAACCTGGGTCTCAAATGATAGTACAATCTTCATCCCACACTCGAGTGAGAAAGGCGCTGCCCCAGTAGATGCACGTACCGAAGTACGACACTCAGGATACCAAATTCGTACTCAGCCACCATCGTTGGTGCATTCAAATATTATCGGGGAAGCACTAGCTCATTCACTTTAAACTGTCCCCATCAGACATCAGAATCCGTTCGGATTCAGGGTCAGGCCCCTCCTCCGGGATCGGTCACTCTCAATCTTTTGATTTGAGTACCTCGAGATGTCCTCATCAGGGACTTCAGACTTCCTTGGTTGAGAATCATCAAGGGGTTGTTGGGCGAGATAACCATACACTACCCTCCCCTTGATTGCTTTCTGGGAGGTATACTGAATATCGTATTCAGTCAACATCACTTGCCCCCTCGCAACCTGTCCGGCTCATGCTAACTTCTCAAGCACATACTCGATCAGATCCATTTTGGACATCCACAAGGTGGTATGAACCAGCATACTGTCTCAGTCGGCGGGCAGCCTATGCCAAAGTACATCAAGTTTTCTCGAGCAGTGAGTGTATTGTTTCACAGTCGATAAACTTTTTGCTTAGGTAAATTACATGCTCTTTTCGACAAGACCCATCATGCTGACCCATACACACCTCATAAACCCCTCGAGGGCTATCAAGTACCAGATTAACAATTGTTTCTTCCACGGAATGTCTCAGAATCAGAGGTTCCTGCTACTCATTTTTTTTATCTTTCCATGCCCCTTGGCAGCCATCATTCCACCTGACCATTTGATTTCTTTCCCCTTTTTTTTGTTTGTTTTTGGTTCAGGCGTTTCTTGCATATTTTTTTTTTATTTTTTATTTTTGGATCGACCTCGATTCCTCTTATCCGCTCACAATAAGCCTCGGTAGCTTGACGGACAGCACTCCATAAGTGCGCTAATTCGAACTCAACAGTATGAGTTATCTCTACCTGTCAAACAACTGGATCAAGTCCACCGGATGCCCCTCTTCTGCTTGGGACTTTGTCATCATGTCATCAACATGGTATTTGCTCTCACGATGAATCCTATCATGAAACAAAATCACCCTTGACCTGTGATACTTGGCACCGGCCTTCTCGATACTGAACGACATCACCTTATAGCAAGAAGGTGCCCCTTGTGTGATGGACATGGTTTACTCCATATCATCTGGCAGCAATTCAATCTGGTCTTGGCCAAGAATCCATCCATGAAGGTAAACTGAGCATTATAATCAACCAATACTCGTTGTGACGTATCGGGAATTCATTTCTCGAACTAGCTCTGCTCATGTCTCAGCAGTCCATACACATTCTCATCTTTCAGCACCAGTTTCCGCTTCACTGGAGGACAGTCTTCTCTTAAGGGTAGCTTGTGCCCCACAACATTGGTATTCCACCCTGGTGTATCTTGATACAACCAGGCATCCACCTGCTCTTCCAACAGGGCTACCATTCTGTTCTCGACTTGCCTCTGAAGCGGCCTCAACTTTCACTTTCCCTTCTGACCTCGGCGGTACTCGGGATGACAATCTTGACTCGCTCCTCGTGCGGTTGAATCACCTTCTCCTCTTGTTTCGACAACCTGGCTAATCCCAGCAGATCACAATCTTCTTCGCCTTCTTCTTTGGCGTGATAGGTCGGATGGTCGAAGTCATACAGAGGTGTAACCAAATTGTTATCGGTGAGATCAGGAGGGTAATCACTTTTGAGGTTGGACCGAGACAAATTCAAAAGGAAATAGAACGAAAAACATTGCCATTTATTTGTTTTTAAAACTGCAAAATTAAATGAAAAACAGGGAACACCGCTTTTAACTACAAAAACATCCATTCATTACTGGTGCAAAATGTTGCATAATGAAACACATGAGATGGCCCTTACAATGGACCATTACGTTTCGGGCAAAACGTATGGCTTTCATGCAAACAAAAATTGAAAAACAGAAATACTACTCTTCAGGATGAGTGACAGTGATGCTTTTGGAGTCCTTCCAGTTTCCTGGTACGCACGACTTTATCCACAACTCGAGTTCGCGGTGACTGTCGATCTCTCACTCACTGAGCAAGCATGATCAGGATCCAGCATTCCTGCACTGACAAAGGCGTGCGGTGGGCGACATCCTCTATTTGGTCTAGACGACTCTTGATCTGGCTGATAACCGACCCCAAACATGTCTGCTTTTACCACTATGTCAATGATCCTTCCCCAGCCTTGAGCCTCTTTGTTCTTCACTACTTCCAGAGCTTATTTATAAGAAGAAATGGACAGCTTCTTCTCTTTTTCAGCGACAAGGGCATTCTCCACCTGGACGGTTTCAACTGCCAGACTGGGTGCCTTACATCTTACATCGTCCATTTCTACTTTCTTCATCTTCTGGGTCATGTCTTTTATCAATACACACCCCTCTGTGGTGACGGTCGCACAACAATTATCAACAACAGGGAAAGCTCCATCCTGCATCAGAGATCTTGGGACCACAGACATTGGAACCTTTAACCGATTCTCTTCAGTCACTTCCATTCCTCTCTTGTTCTTTTTCACAATCTTTACCTTTGCGGGACCCTGCCTGGGTACGGGGTTGACATCCTCATTCATTATCTGGGCCAAGCTGATAGCCTTGGAGTCCACCATATCTTGGACGATATGCTTGAAAGCTCTACAACCCTCAATGTTGTGTCCGGGTGCCCCAGAGTGAAACTCGCACTTGGCACTCTCATCATAGTTTGCAGGCCTCCGCTGCTGTTCTATGGGAATCAATATCCTCGGTCGAACTAACCCCAAATCCCTCAATCTCTTGAACAAAAGGGTATAGGTCACAAGCGGCTCATCGAACTGACGATCCTCCTTCTTCTTCTTCACCTGGCTCTTAGCTTTCGGTGCCTTCTGTTGAGGTAGCAGTTGTTGCGGTTGAGCAGGTGGATTATTGACAGGAGTGGTTACAGTGGCAGCATAAGGGTGATAACGATCTTTACTACGTTCTTTCTTTGCGGGCACACCAACTGGCTCAACCTCCTTCTTGAATGGACCACTGTCGGAGGGTTTCTTTGCTACAGTACCAGAAGGTTTGTTCACTTTGGAGGACGGAGCCTTCCCCTGAACTTTCTCCAATATCAGCCACTTCTCAATCTTTTCCAATCTCTCAGACATGACTTTCTGTCCCAAGGCAAGCCCTTGCACAACACTGAACAAGTCCCTCATCAACTCTTTCAACTCAAGGATGTCGGCGTTGGGAAGATCCATCAGCTTGGATTTGTTGACCCCCAGCAGGTTATCTGAACAGACGAGCTATGCGCACCGGTTGAATACTGAAACCTACAAAACAGCAAACAGGTTAGTATGACTCACACATGCAATGTCTATCCGTACTAGGAATATTCTGTCCTTTGATTCTGGTTTCATCGAGACAGATAAAATTTTATCAACAACATTCTGACATCTGGATGTCTCTCAACCTGAGTCTCAATTAAAAATAATGGACCCTGAGTACGGACAGACATGAGTTGAATGCAGATGAATGCGAAATGATATGATGCAAACGCATGAATGCAGGCCACTGTGCCACCAAGTCATTTGAAGACCCAATATTTCTCTGAACCAGTCACATCTGTGGGACCAAGTCACCATAAATCCAACTTGGGGAGTTCCGAAATAAACGGAACCGGAGATTACATCACTATCTTCACAGGAACATCCACTGAACGGATGACAATCAGATCCTCTGAACAGGTACTCTCAAATTCAACCCGGGGCTCCGAAATAAACGGAACCCGCTGATAAACCACAGACAAAACTATGGCGTCCCAGAAATAAATGTCCACAATTCATATTCACCATCAGTACCAAGAGTCACCAATAAGTCACCAACAAATCAGCAACTGTACCTGTAAAAATGATCAAACCCTTCCCCACTCACGGGTGTTGTCTAGGCCAGGGTAAAGTCGAGAGAAACGCAGCATAAATAACCTTTTGCAGAACATCATCATGTACACACCCGAAGTATGCAACGATAATATCCCACCAGGGTCTGAACTGCTCGTGATATCAATGTTCCGCTAAGTGGCGCAATACCACCCGCTTCCCATGAATCACTCTATTCCTAGGTTTCCTAGATTTCACTCATAGCCTGGGTATTGGGCCTTTTACCTCGAGTAATCCCACCCCAAACAGAGAGACACAGCAGAACCAGCAGATGAATATGAACGAATGCAAACATTAATGCAAACAATAAATGCAAACGATAAATGCACATATATACAAATGAATGCAATAAATAACAGCACAAAGCAACCAAAACCCTAACCTAGAGAGCGCTAGGAGAGACTCGCTTAGGGAAGATGGACCAACACAGGTCAACTTCTCTCTATTCCCCAGTGGAGTCGTCAGCTGTCGCATTACGCGAAAAACCGGCGGGAAAACAAGAACAACAGAGCCGCCACCGTGCGTTATTTATCCCAAAAGAGGGAAAGGAAATGCTCAGAGTAAACCTGAAAAAAGACATGGTCTCGCGACCAAAGAGAATGGGATCGGGAGTCGGTTATGCGAAGGGAAGGTATTGGCACCCCTACGCATCCGTCGTACTCGACGGGATCCACGCACAATAGGAAGGAAAATGGTTGCTAAAACACTGCTCAAATAAACATCTATACAGGCTGAAGGAGACACAAGAAAACAAACAAGACTGACTCGGCAGGATATCGCATCCTGGGCCTACTTAGTCTATCAGGCATAGACATCAGAGTCGAAGTAGTTCGGACTGGGGAAACGACACATGCTCGCTAGGATATCGCATCCTATGCATACGTATCTCCTTTGACGAAGGAGAATCAGAGCATTCGTAGCTCGGCTAACACGCACACAAAACCACGCAAACACAGGCAAACATGGAACCCGAATGCCAATCGCTGGACTTACATCAGCTTCCGAACCAAACACACGCACACTGGAACCCGAATGCCACTCGATGGGCTTACATCAGCTTCCAAGCACACAACAAGACAAAACGAAGACACAGGCGCCCGGAGAGATCAACCCATCTCCTGCCTACGTACCTCATCTAGTATGAGGATCAGGGCGACGTAGTTCCCCTACAGAGGGACATAGGACTAGCCGAACCAGATAACAGAGGGAGACACAACTAGGGAGACTACGACTCGAGCCTAGATGTTATCATGCAAATTCATCCCTAAGTTAAGGTTTCTAGCTAACTTGCACAGGAAGCAAGCCTATCCTAAACATGACTTGCACAGGAAGCAAGCCACACCTAACTTGCACAGGAAGCAAGCTAAAGCAAACACACAAACACAAGTAGCACACACTATATGCAAGCAATAGGCTCAATCAAGGTTAGGTTTTAGTCGAGGGGTCATATCAACCTCAACAAACAAACCACTGTAACAGGGTAGTGTTAGCTCTTAACCCTAACATTGAGAGTTAGGGTGAAGCTGATGAAAGGTGAGTGAAGATGAGACTTCACAGCTCTTATCCCTGGCCTGGGAGAGCTTAAGACAAGAATGTGTGGGTTCAGAAAGGGGGAACCCTTCTACACATATGACACTGACTCAACTGTACAACTGTACAAGATCTTGGGTTGGTATCTGCAATGCATCAACACAGTGGTGTGAGCAAAGCAGATGACACACAGAATAGCAAGGGATGGATTGCACATCCCTTGGGTTCTGCCAATTGCCTCTTCACTTAGGAGGTCTTTGAATATGTACAAGGACAAAAGTAAACAGTCACAAACATTGCCTCTTAAGGAGGACTTCAGACAGGTGCCTGGCCAAGTAACAGGCCAGGTCTTCCAGACTACATGAAGTAAGGAAGTTATACCTCAATGCAAATTGCTTATCAAGCAAAGCAAAGCAAAGTTCACAAGGAACTAATAGCAACTAAAGTACCTGAAATCAGTCAAGCACAGTTAGTATACCAGACACAAAGTTAAAATAAAGAGCATAAGAATCAAACAGATAACACAGTCAATCAGATGTGCACAGCACAAGCTCAAAGCAAGTGAGATAAGCAACCTACAAAACACACAAGTTAGTTCATGATAAACAATAAAACTTAATCAACTTGTATTGATCTCTTTGAAGCATTTGTTGCTTAACCTGAAACAACAAGCTTAAACATGAGCAACAAGACCACTAGGACAAGCCTAGGGTCAAAAGGATACAAAAAGTTTAAAACAGCAAGGGACAAGTGTCCAAAGTCAAGACAAATTAATCAAGAAGCAAACCCAAGTGGTCTCACATTCACATCATTCATCATCATCATTTCACAAGCAAATTAGGTCAAAGCATGGCAAATAGAACCTCAAAGAAGTCAACAGAATGACTCAACTCAAATCCAATCATAAACATTTCAAAAATTCCTCAAATAAAACATGATCAAACATCATCCACAACATGATAGGCATACCAAATTTCAGCTCATTTGGATCAAAGGAAGTAGGGAAATTAAATTTAGAAAGGCAAAGCAAGTTCAAGCATACTCATTCAAAGCATCAAAACATGCACCAACTTCAACTAATCATAAAACAGAAACAGCATATGATAAATGAATGGAACTAAAGCCATGATGTACTTTAAGATGTTCACAATGCACACGTCAAATTTCAAGTCCATCCAATTAAGAATGAGAATTTCACAAATCATATGGCATCATGTGTCACAAAAGTCAACAATTTGGTCAAACAGGGGAGAAATTATCAATCAAATAGGAAATGCTTCCAAAAATTCCAGAAACATTCACATATATTCTTAACATCCATAAGTATGTTCATGCAAAAAATCAGACCATTTTGAGTTCAATAGGCAAGGTAATTAAAATCATGAAGTTGGACATGCATGGTGTGACACAAATTGTCACACCCCTATTCAAAAAATCATATCTCCACAACCAGCAATGAGAAAATTACAAACTCTATACCAAAATCACCATGAACATGTCTAGTTTAAGCACAAAAAATTTGAGAGGCATTGGATTATGTATCATCATTTCACAAACAATTTGGCAAGACATACACAAAATGGACAACATGAGCAAACCCTAGCACATTTAAAAATTCACACGTGCAAAAAATCTGGAAAAAACATCATAAAAAACTAGAGATCATGAGGAGCATTCCACAAAACATCCCATGAAAAATGGATCAAAAATGAGTGACTTATGATTTTTCTAAGATGCCATGCCAAAATGAAATAAATATTGGAAAAGAAATTGAATTAATGAAATAATTAAACTGGAAGTGGCAAACTTGTAAATAACTTGAACTTTTGACACGCACGCCCTTAACCCTACCCCCATGCAGCCATAATCCGCAGGTAATGCCCAGGATCCGCAGGAAAATGCGCAGCTAACACTATGAATGCTGCAGGAGAATCCGCAGGTAATTCTCCAGAAATGAAGAACAACATGATGATCATCATCATCTTCAAACGTGATTTTCCAGAAAAAATAAAAAGTTCCAGAAATGAAAATTAAGAAATGCACCGTGTAGATCCACCATCAAGCATCAATAAACAACAATCAATTCATCAAACAACAACATATCAAGCACAAATCGAGCAAATTTCATCATGAACATGAAACTTCAAAACCCTCGTTCTCTCTCATTTTGGCACGAAATCAAGAAATGTTTAGCTCAGAATCATCACAAAAGAAATATCTACAAGTATCTCATGATGGATTTAAGAAAAGGGAGAGTCGAATTTTCACCTCTTGATGAGCAGTTTGTGATTTCGTGTGTTTCAAGTCCAGAAATGATTCCAATCGTGTTCTAGCATCCTTGAATGAGTGAATGGAAAGGTTTTGGATATTTAGTTGAGCTCGAATCAGCAACCTTCAACTTTCACCATTGAAGAACACTTGCTTGGTTCTGCTTGTAGTAGCACGAATTCCAGGGGATTATGGCTCAAATGTTGCTCAGTGATGAGGATTGATGATGAACAGAGCACGAATGAACCAAACACTTGAAGAAATTTGAGAAAAAATTTGGAAGGAAATGAGAGAAAATTTGAGAGCAAAAATTTGGATCCCTATTTTGTCAAATGTGTCTAGGGTTTTGAGTCTGAAATAATGCCATATATACTTGGATTAACATTGCTAAACATGGTTAGTGAAGTGGTAAGTGGAATTTGGCTTAATGAAGTGTTTTTGACAATTTACTAAAAACCAACCAAAAATGCATGGGGTGCATGTTAATGCACGAAAATGGGCCTTAAACAACCTCCAAATATGATTTCAGAACAATTGTAATTGGTAACAAGCATTGGAAATGAATTATTTGAAAGTCCATTTTTCAACTCACCCCTTTTTTAATTCATGCACTTGGAAAAAGACCATTTTGATTGGAAATTTTTTGGTGAATTGTGATGAAATATTTGGATAGAGCACATCAAATATGACTTGTAGCAAAAAACCCCACCCAATTTGGCCAAATGGTTTGGAAGTTATGGCCTTTTGAAGTTCAAAAATTCTTGAGAATGATTTGATCATAACTTGCCAACCATAAATGATAAATGAGTGTTCTTGGACTTTTTGGAAAAGTGAGAGCAAGATCTTCAACTTTCATGTTGGACAAAATTTCATTTGAAGCTTGTATGGTGATGTAAATTTGAGGAGAAAAACTTTCTATTTTTGGCAGTTTCCAATTACAGGTCACCTGCCATTTTAGGAAACTTTTTGTCTGACTTTATTTTCTCCAATCTTGATCTTTGAAATGTCAAATGAGACTTGTATGGACATGAATGAACCCTTTCAAACCATCTCCCACCTTGAAATCCATAAAATCAGGCACAGTTGACCACAGTTGACCATAGTTGACTTTCTAGGGTTTCTGGTGAACTGAGCAATGACTGATGACTTCTGAGCATCCAAACCTTGACCAAAACACTTCAAAAGGACCCCTAGGTCATGTGAACATGTTGGACCATCCCTAGGGCCTTGTCTCAATGAAAATTGCACTTGCTTGCTTGATTGACTGATCTCCTGACCAGTTTGACCTAATTTGTCAGTTGAACTTGTACTTGGGCAAATGGACAATGCAATGTTATGCGGTGGCCTATGCTATGTTAATGACCTAATATGAAATGAATGTACAAAAGGTAGGTTCAAATTTGAGGTGCTACACCGCCTGGTTCAGACCTAGGGCTTGTGCTTCAAAACGGTGCGTTTTACCTTTGGACGCGCCCAGAACCTTGCTCACTCGGGTTCGATTCTTGCTAGCGTGTGTTTTGTGAATTATTTCCCTTGAGCGCGCTGGTAACCTTGGCCTCCTGAGTTCGATTCCGTGCGTTTGCATTTTGGAATTTATTTTTTGAGCGCTGCATGTGACCTCCAAGACATAGGTTCGATTCCTGGCATTGTACTTTTGTGAAATTTATTTTTGAAGCGCTTGTTACCTTGTGAGCCTGGGTTCGATTCCTGATGTTGTGTGTTTTGTGGATTTATTTGGGCGCCTTATTTTGACCTGTGTAGCATGAGTTCAACTCCTGGCTGTGACACTTTGACTGATTTCCATTCAAATTTTATTTTCCCTCTTATTTGGCTTTTGTATGAAACTTCTCTGAATACAATACTGATTGTTTGGCTTTTGTACAGGTGCATTAGTCGCTATTAACTTTCTTTGCTTTGCTTTGGAGTGTGGTTAATACACCACTGAGGTTGTTTAGCCTTCTCACTCCATGTAGTCTGGAAGCCCTGTCGCTTTTTTTGCAAGCATTTGGCTGAAGTCCTTCTTAAGAGGCAATGACTGTGATTGTTTATATTTGTGCCAAAGACCTCCTTGTTGAGGCATGTTGTTTGTTAAGTCCTCCTAAGTGAAGAGGCAATTGATAGATAGAAGGGACTAGTAGCCAGTCCCCTGTTAGTCGTTGAGTCGTTCATTATGCTCGCACTACGTGTTGATGCTCTTGAACCTAACCCAAGATCCTTGTATAGAGTCGGTCAAGTGGAATAGGGTCCCTCATTCTGGACCCCCACGCTTTCATTGATTTAAGCTCACCCAGACCAGGGTTAAGAGCCATGAGGTCTAATCCTCATTTCCTTTTATCAGCTTCACCCTAACTCTCAATGTTAGCGGTTAAGAGCTTCAGCATACCCCTACAGTTTGGCTTGTTTGTCGAGGTTGATATGACCCCTTGACTAAAGCCCAACCATTTGTATGAGCCTCTTGTTTGTATATAGAGGGTGATGATTGCTTGTGTGTTTGCTTTTCATACATGTTGATTTTCTGTTTGAATTGACTTGCTTCCTGTGCGAGTTAGGTTCTGTTTAGATACCTCAACCTAGGGCTATTGTGGATTGCATGACAACTATTAGGCTCGAGTCAGTCTCCCTTTTAGTTTGTTATTCCCTGGTCTCTGGTTAGGAGAGAGTTTCTCCCCTGTTAAGGGGAACTACGTCTCCCTGATTCTCATACCAGATGAGATACGTAGGCAGGAGATCGTGCGAGATCTCTCTGGGCAACTGTCATACGGTGAACTGACTTTGGTGTGTTTTTGCTTTGGAAAGCAAATGTCGCGGATAGCAAGAGTCGCCACCGACTTTTCTTTTATCCAATAAGGAAAGGTGGAAAAGAACAGGAAAGACCTTAATTAGATTTTGGGTTCGGGAGGTACATTATACAAAGGGAAGGTGTTAGCACCCTTTGTATCCATGGTTATCCATGGGCTCTTAATTGCTTGATCACTTATGTTATTTTTTCTTGTCTGAAAAAGTGTTTGTGAATTGTTTAGAAAATGTTTTGAAAAGAGAATTTAACTTTGTAATGATTCTTGTATGAATGTATACAAAGTGGTTATCTCGTTTAGTTTTGAAAGTAGTTTAGAAAATATAACTCGGTAATGATTCTAGTATGAATGTATACCAAGTGATGATTTTCTAAAAGATGTTTTGAAAGGTGTGGGGTGTGAAAAATGTTTTAGGTTGTGAGTCAGCAATTAAGGGTTATACCTACCCAAGGCCTTTATGGGCATTCCATATCCTTATGAGGGTAAAACTGTCCTTACTATTGAGAAGTAAGTAGTTTTATCCTTTGGATGTAAAAGGGACATCGTAGGGTCATCGATTGGTCATTGAAGGCAACATTTGTAAGGATACCTTAGCATTCGAAGGGACAATCATCATTTAACCGTAGGCTACAACGAAGGGTCATCGAGGGACAAAATCATATATTCGAAGGCAACATCCGAGGGACTATGATTTATTTTATAGGGACATGATGATTTAATCGAAGGGTCTTTGCTAAGTGTATCCCCACATTCTCAGGACATGACCGTAATACCGTAATATCGTAAGGCAACAAAGAGAGGTCCAAGATCACATATTCAAAGGCAATATTTTGTAATCAATTAGGTAGTTGTAATCAATTATATTATAATCAATTAAGTAATTAGGATGAATCTCCACATTAAAACTAATTAGGTAATTAGGATGAATCTCCATATTAAAATCAATTAGGTAATTAAGATGGATCTCCACAAGGGTATCCCACAAATAAAGTGGAATACCTTAGCCAGCTACCTTTGCCGGGAATATGTGAACCCTTACAAAATTCAGCAAACAGGTCAGAATACCGAATCAGGGTGCAATCGAGAGTTGCACCATAAAAGAAACATAGCAGTAGGCAAAATAACACATGGTTAGGATAAAACAGACCAGAACAGAAAAAAAACAGCCACTGTCACGTTCGCTCCTGCCTCGCCTAGCGAAGGCTTAGCGAATGCTCGCTACATGCTCGCTTAGCGATGTGCTAGCGAGCGGCTGCGGGTTCTGGTTTTAATGGCAGTACAATTCCAGAAAGTTCCACACCCTATGGCATCCATCACAGAAATTTCATGGTTAAATGTTCAAGACATTTACACATACTTAAATCCACATGCGAAACTTAAGATATTTTTATAAATTCAATCATAATGCCACATGCAAATTAAGAACATAAAGCGATAATAGTAATGCAAACCTGTTTGCAATTGAATTGCAACCTTGAATTGGCAAGTCGGATTGAATTGGGCGGAGGTAACCTTGGTGCAGATGGGTTTCCTTCAGGGTTTCCTTTAGGGTTGCTCTGAATTCTCTGGGTTAGCCTCCAGGGTTTGCTGTGCCTTCTCTCTATCTCCGGTTTTGTTCCCTTTTTCGTTCCCCTTTTCCTGATTGAAGTTGTGGTATTTATAATGCTCTTTTTATGACCTAATGGGCTCAAAATGAAGCCCAGAATTTTCTGGTATTCGCAAGCTCCGCTAGGCGAGTGGCGTAGCGAAGGGTTCGCTAGGCGAAGGAATTGCTCGCCTAGCGAGCAAACCAGTTTAGGCCATTTTCTGGATTTTGTCCTCCGTGTGCTGGGTCCTTGTTCTTTTAAGATCAATGCCTTGAAAAATAAGTTGGAGTTCCTTAGAAATGCCTTGTAATATTAACGGGCAAATTTTGGGGTATGACAGCTGCCCCTGTTTAATATTCTTGAACCGAGAGATTTAGAATGGTATGTACACCATTCGTGGTCTGGAGGTGGAAGATTATTGAACACTAGAATGCACCAAAAATTTGCACTTGTTAGTCAGAAGTTATTCCTGATGGAGGTGGGCTTAAAGATGCCATCCAGGAAGTTTGATGATGAAAGATCAGAGTGGATCATACGCTGTTGGGGATAAAGGATCAGAATGGACCATATGCTAGATCGTATCTGAGTAGCAGAATGAGTTATCCATTAGGCGGGTGACTTCGCTGGGGATGCAAGATCAGAATGGACCGTACGCTAGATCGTATCTGAGTTGCAGAATGAGCCGTACGTTAGGCTGTATCTGGAGGTAGAATCAGAATAGATCGTACGCTAGATCGTATCTGAGTTGAAGATCCAAATGGATCGTACGTTAGACCGTATTAGAGTTGCAGAATGAGCCGTACGTTAGGCCGTATCTGAAGAAGAAAGTAGTCGTACGCTAGACTACACCTCGGAATGTACCGTACGCTAGGCAGTATCTGAGGATTTGAAGATCCAAATGGGTCGTACGCTAGACCGTATTGGAGTTGCAGAATGAACCGTACGTTAGGCTGTATCTGAAGAAGAAAGTAGTCGTACGCTAGACTACGCCTCGGAATGTACCGTACGCTAGGCAGTATCTGAGGATTTGAAGGTCCAAATGGGTCGTACGCTAGACCGTATTGGAGTTGCAGAATGAACCGTACGTTAGGCTGTATCTGAAGAAGAAAGTAGTCGTACGCTAGACTACACCCCGGAATGTACCGTACGCTAGGCAGTATTTGAGGGTTTGAAGATCCAAATGGGTCGTACGTTAGACCGTATTGGAGTTGTAGAATGTCAGAATGGATCGTACGTTAGATCGCATCTGAGTTGAAGGAGTCATATGTTGAGCTGAATCAGAATGAACCGTACGTTAGGCTGTATCTGATAATATTTGCTGTATTTGCAATGAATATCTGGGGTGGGCTTAAAGATACCACAATTGGGAGGATATCAGAGTGCTTGTCAGAATGAATGTTCATATGGATTATATCTGAGAGATGTAGTTGAATCTTGAATGTAATTGATAAAGATGCCCGTCTGAATGGACCTTTGTTTTGACTGTACCAGGAGGATAATTAACCTGAAAAATAAGGTTAGCTTCATGCCATGTCATGATGCATGAGATATTTTATGCTTATGAAAATAAATGCGAACAATGTATGCATGCGGATGCTGTGAAATGATGTAATGAATGAATTATGCGTCTGAAAAGTTTTTTTTCTGGCGACCCCCTGGGGAAAATAAATCCCCATCTTCTGGTTGGAGGTACTGGTATTGATGACCCTTTCTCATCTAGGGATACTTGATTTCTGTCTGATGGTAGAAATATTTAACAGAAGCCTGGCTGGGGGTGGAAGAGATGACCAATTTGTCTAGTAATGCCAATTGCTTCTGGGGAATAACTGGCTTTGCTGGGGAATAGAATTAGCCACGGATTCATTGGAAAGCATGGTTAGACCTTCTCCTCGATCCTGAAGTCTTGTAGTAATCGCTATTTCTATTTTATGCATGCATTTTTGGTACACATCGATCATATTCAAATGCATATATTAATTCAAATTAAATCAATGGACGTTTACGCAAACAAAACAGAAAAAGTAAAACAAAAGCATCTTTTTGGAAATAAAATTATATTGATTTTGAAAGAGGGCCTATAAACAGGCAATTTGTGTACAAGGAGACAGAAATCCTAGTCAGAGGAAGTCGTCGAGACAACAAAGAAAAAGCTATGAAGAAAAAAAGAGTCCTATTGATTTTAATTCTGCTACTGTCATTATGTCTTCAAGCATCTCATCTCCTGCTGTCGGATAGAAGTGATTGGCTTGTTCAGTCCCTTGAACTTGGATGAAGCTGTCTGAGAACGGGACATAGTCATACGCTTTTAATCCCTAATTTTTGCCTGGACCGCCTTTTCAGGTTTTCAGTCCACCAGGATACCCCTTTTTGCCCAAGCCGCCTTTTCAGGTTTTCGACTTGCCGGGTGTACATTTTTATATGTTTATCCCTAATTTTTGCCCGAACCCTTTTGGTTTGCCGGGATGCCCTTACTTTTGCGTAGGTACGTCGACCTAGCGGGTCTCTTTTATGCGTAGTATTTTTTGACTATGTCTGCGTTCACGGGATGTGGGAAGTCTTCGCCATCCATCGTAGCAAGTATCATGGCTCCACCAGAGAATACCTTCTTAACTACAAATGGCCCTTCGTATGTGGGAGTCCATTTGCCCCTGGGATCACCTTATGGTAGAATGATACGCTTGATCACCAATTCGCCGATTTGATACACCCGTCTCCTGACCTTTTTGTTGAATGCCTGGGTCATGCGCTTCTGATATATCTGCCCATGACAAACAGCCGCAAGTCTCTTTTCATCAATCAAATTTATCTGATCGAGTCGAGTCTGAATCCATTCATCCTCGTCTAAACCTGCCTCTTTCATGATTCTTAGAGAGGGAATCTGAACCTCCACAGGTAAGACGACTTCCATTTCGTAGACTAAAGAGAAAGGAGTTGCCCCTGTCGAAGTGCGTACTGAAGTGCGATAACCATGAAGAGCAAATGGTAACATTTCATGCCAGTCTTTGTACGTCACTGTCATCTTTTGTATAATCTTCTTAATATTCTTATTAGCAGCCTCCACGGCGCCGTTCATCTTTGGCCGGTACGGAGAAGAGTTATGGTGTTTTATTTTGAACTGCGTGCAGAGTTCAGTAATCATCTTGTTGTTCAAATTGGTGCCATTGTCCGTGATAACTCTTTCAGGGATGCCATATCGACAAATGAGATTATTCTTGATGAATCGTGCCACCACATTCTTGGTGACAGAAGCAAATGAGGCTGCCTCTACCCACTTTGTAAAGTAATCAATAGCAACAAGGATGAAACGATGTCCATTAGAAGCAGTAGGTTTAATCTCTCCGATCATATCAATGCCCCACATTGCAAAGGGCCAAGGGGCTGTCAACACGTTCAATGGAGCAGGAGGCACATGTACTTTATCCGCATAGATCTGGCACTTGTGACAAGTTCTGGAGTGATGGTGGCAATCAGCTTCCATGGTAGACCAATAATACCCTGATCTCATAATCTTCTTGGCCATTGTATGTCCACTAGAATGAGTCCCAAAAATACCGTCATGCATGTCTCCCATAATCTTTTCTGCTTCCTTTTTATCCACACAGTGAAGCAAAGTCGAATCATGATTACGTTTGTATAATACTCCATTACTCAAAAGGAATTTAGCGGAAAACTTCCTCAGAAATTTTCTGTCATTGATGGATGCCCCTTCAGGGTATTCCTGAGTTTCTAAATATCTCTTTACTTCGTGGAACCAAGGTTTCTCTTCTACTTCATTAGCATTAAGTTCATAACAGTATGCTGGTTCATCTAATCGTTTAATGGTGATCATGGGAGCTTCATTGTCCCATCTGACTCTGAACATAGATGACATGGTAGCCAACACGTCTGCCAACTGATTCTCTTCTCGTGGAATATGTTCGAATGTAATCTCTTCAAAATATGGGATTAATGTCAACACCCGTTCTTGATAAGGGATGAGATTCAGATGTTTAGTGTCCCATTCTCCTTTGATTTGACTGATTACTAGTGCTGAGTCTCCGTACACACCCAAAAGCTTGATTCTTAGGTCTATAGCGGCTCTGAGTCCCAAAATACATGCTTCATACTCAGCCATATTATTGGTACAATCAAAACATAGTCTAGCAGTGAAAGGCGTATGACAACCCTTGGGGGAAATGATTACAACACCAACACCATTGCCCAATGCATTAGAAGATCCATCAAAAACCATAGTCCATCGGGATCCCAGTTCGGGTCCTTCATCCGGTCCAGGTTCTTCATAATCAGTAACAAGCATGACATCCTCATCTGGGAACTCAAAATTCATAGATTGGTAATCATCCACTGCTTGATGAGCCAAATGATCGGCTAGCACGCTTCCTTTGATTGCTTTCTGGGTAGTATACTGGATATCATACTCTGTTAAAATCATCTGCCATCTTGCTATTCTTCCGGAGAGGGCAGGTTTCTCAAATATGTATTTGATAGGATCCATCTTAGAAATCAACAAAGTGGTATGATTCAACATATACTGTCTTAGTTGGCGAGCAGCCCAGGCCAAAGCACAACAAGTTCTCTCGAGCAGTGAGTATCTTGTTTCACAGTCGGTAAACTTTTTGCTAAGGTAGTATATGGCATGCTCTTTTCGACCAGACTCGTCATGTTGCCCCAACACACACCCCATTGAATTTTCTAACACGGTCAAATACATAATTAGAGGTCTTCCTTCAACTGGTGGCACCAGAATTGGAGGTTCTTGGAGATACTTCTTGATTTTGTCAAAAGCTTCTTGACATTCATCATTCCATATCATCTCTTGATTTTTCCTTAGTAGTTTGAAGATGGGTTTGCAGGTAGCAGTCAAATGGGAAATAAATCGGGCAATGTAGTTCAAACGTCCTAAGAAACCTCTGACTTCTTTATCCGTACGGGGAACTGGCATCTCTCGAATAGCTCTCACCTTGGCTGGGTCAACCTCAATTCCTTTACCACTGACAATAAAGCCCAAGAGTTTACCGGATCTTACTCCAAAGGTGCATTTGTTCGGGTTCAATCTCAACTTGTATTTCTTCAACCTCTCAAACAGTTTGTATAAATGATCGAGATGTTCTTCTTCGGTATGAGATCTGGCTATCATGTCATCCACATATACTTCTATTTCATGATGGATCATGTCATGGAACAAAACCACCATGGCACGCTGGTACGTTGCCCCAACTTTCTTTAGACCGAATGGCATTACTTTGTAACAGAAAGTGCCCCATTGCGTCACAAACGTGGTTTTCTCCATGTCCTCAGGCGCCATCTTAATCTGGTTATAACCTGAGAATCCATCCATGAAGGAGAATACCTTGTGTTGAGCGGTGTTATCTACCATAACATCAATGTGTGGAAGTGGAAAGTCATCTTTGGGACTCGCTTTATTCAAATCTCTGTAATCTACGCACATTCGCACCTTACCATCCTTCTTCGGCACTGGTACCACATTGGCAACCCATTGGGGATAAGAAGTAACAGCTAGAAAACCGGCATTGAACTGTTTCATAACTTCGGCTTTGATTTTCTCGGACATCTCAGGACGCATGCGACGAACCTTCTGCTTAACAGGATGACAATCTTCCTTCATCGGCAAACGATGCACTACTATATCAGTATCCAGTCCTGGCATGTCTTCGTAAGACCAAGCAAAAATCTCAATATAGTCATGTAACATTTGAATCAATCTTTCCTTGACACTATTTCCCAAGCCTGCTCCTATTTTGACTTCTTTCTTGTCCACTTCAGTACCCAGATTTACAATTTCGATTGACTCTTCATGCGGCTGTATAGTCTTTTCTTCTTGCAATACCAGTCTGGCAAGCTCTTCAGGTACTTCACAATCTTCCTCACTTCCGTCATCGGTCTGGTAGACCGGATTTTCGAAGTCATAATTAACAGTAGCGGAACTATTATCAACAGGATCCAGAGTGGGTGTGGATCTGCAATTCGTTACGTGAGTGTGTGTAAGAAAACATAGCTTGTTTGAAAGATGACGGGAAAGATAAAGAGCGCAATATTTGAATGCAAAACGTCCATTGATTTATTGAATGTGAATATGCTTATGAAGATGACAAAACCCTTAACAAATTAGCTATTGTGCCCCGGGCATAGACACAATGCTTTTAAGAAGTTCAATTGTAAAAAATTAAAATTTGCAACACTAAAATAGACAATAACAATTACTCCTGACTAAAGGAAATCGGGATAGTGTCTTCAGCCTTCCAATTATTGAGTCCGTCACCAATTGTTGGGAAAATCCAGCTATCCAAGTCACAATCGCTATCAGCATCTTCTACAGCATTAATCTGATCTTTGACCATCCTTTCAGAGTTAAATCCCAGGCCAGACTTATCCGACTTGTACGGTACATCGATCAATTGACCCCAGCCAGTACGACCACCATCTTCAACCACGGCTTGAGCGTCCTTCAGAGAAATCATAGCAGGAGGAGCACTGATAACCTTGGGCACACAGGAAGTTGGCTTAAGGACAGGACTGGGGGGAGGAACCACTTCAAATGACTGAGAAGGAGTCTCAAAGAATTCACCATCCATCTCGACGTATCTGAAGGCCTGCACACTACTGACAATATATTCTTCTTCTCCACACACAGTGATAATCTTGCCCTCTATTGGATACCTCAGCTTTTGATGGAGAGACGAGGCTACATCACTTGCCCCATGAATCCAAGGGCGTCCCAGCAAGCAGGAATAGGCAGGACGAATGTTCATTACGTGAAAGATAGTGTTGAAGACTTGAGGTCCTATCTTGATAGGGAGAACCACTTCACCATGGACAACACTCTTCGCACCATCGTAAGCACGCACCACAATGTCACTAGGCTTCAGTTCAATGCTTTTACAGTCAAGTTTATCGAGCACGGCTTTCGGTAGCACATTCAAAGAAGAGCCATTATCGATCAACACATGAGACAAGGTGATCCCCTTACACTCAATGGAGATATGCAGAGCTTTATTGTGATTCTTTCCTGCTGGTGTCAGGTCAGCATCAGAAAAGCCTAGGCGATTGTCAACAGCCAGATGAGCAACATAATTTTCGAACTGATCGACGGAGGTCTCCTGAGGTACATGACCAGTCTTCAAGAATTTTATCAACGCTTTGGCATGAGATTCAGAAGATAATAACAAGGATAACATCGAGATCTTAGACGGAGTATGCCCCAGCTGTTCTACCACATCAAAATCACTCTTACGGATGATTTTCAACATTTCCTCCACTTCCTGCTTGGCAACATCTTCGGTAGTAGCTTCGACCGGTGTCTTCGACTGAGCAGGGTTGATCGCTGGTTCCTTTCCTCGAATTTCAGGGGCGGGAGGTGAGATTTCTGGAGAGAAGATCCTTCCACTTCGAGTAACTTTACTAGTCCCAACAATGTCATTAGGATTAGCAGAATTACCAACTTGCTTCACGCCATGGATGTAAACATCACCTCCATAATTCCACGGAATGGCTTTGCTTGAGGAATACGGTACTGGGCCAGGTGCAATAATGATTAGGGGAGCTACCTTGGGCTCAGCAGTAATCTTCACCGGTACTATAGTGGCGGTAATCTTCACTGGAACTTTGGACCTAGCAATCACAGATATCTCTTCAACAGCGTTTTCCACTTTAGGAATCCTTTCAAAGAGAATTGTATGATCATCCATCAGCCGTTGAATACCCTTCCTCAACTTCAAGAAATCATTGGGTCGAAGTATACAGAGATCGCAATTTTCAGCACAACCTGGAAATAAACCAGCTTGCACTAAATTCTTCTTGATGATCAGGAGAGGAGATGCTAAGTCAGCTACATTAGTAATGTGAGAATTGTCATCCACAGAATTAACAGTCTTGTCATGGTTAGGCATAGGAGCAGTGATGACATTAGGAGTCTCCGGAGGATCAAATTCAATTTCCCCAGCATCGATCATATCCTGAATCTTATTCTTCAACAACCAGCAATCGTTTGTATCATGCCCGGGGCTATCGGAGTGATACGCACACTTGGCATTGGAATTATAACGGGGAGAAGTAGTGTTGGCATTTGCAGGAGGGCCTCTGAGGGTAATTAAATTCGCCTTTAGCATACCCTGCAGTGCTTGCGCTAAAGTCATATTGATCTTGGTAAACTGCCTTCTTGGCCTGTCTTGCCTGTGCTGGAAGTTTTGAGATGGCGGTTCTGCAATCGTAACTGCTCTAACGACATGATCACGATTTTTCTTGTTATGACCCCTTTGACCATACACAGCATTTGATTCATTCTTCCCCTGATAGGACTTTTTGCTGCTTGCAGAGGTAGCCGCCTGTATCTTTCCACTTCGAACACCGCTTTCAACACGTTCACCCGTCAATATAAGGTCAGTGAAACCTGATGAAGAACTTCCCAGTAGATGGCTGTAGAATGGGCCAGTCAGTGTACCCATGAACATGTCCACTAATTCTCGATCAGTCATAGAGGGTTTGACTCGGCCAGCCAAATCTCTCCATTTTTGAGCATATTCTTTGAAGCTTTCTTTAGAGCCCATAGTCATATTCTGCAACTGTAGCCGAGTAGGCGCCAATTCAGAATTGTACTGGTAGTGCTTGTAGAAAGCTATCGCTAAATCAGTCCAGGTGCGGATGTTAGAGCTCTTGAGCTGATAATACCACTCCAACTGTGTGCCAGACAGGCTCTCCTAGAAGAAATGGATCCATAGTTTCCTATCAGTGGTATACGGCTGAATCTTTCTCACATAAGCTCTCAGATGCATCTGAGGACAAGACGCACCATCATACTTAGTGAAAGTGGGGATCTTGAATTTGCGAGGAATGACCACATCAGAGACCAGTCCCAAGCTTTCGAAATCCAGACCGGGCGCCTTCTGGCCCTCCATAGCTAGCATGCGTTCTTCCAACAACTTATACTTATCCTCTTTTGGAGAGTACTGTTCATCTTCATAATCTTCATCGTCTTCCTCCTGGTTGAGAGGATCAGCATTCTCATCTTCCGAATCATTTTCTGTCTCCTCTTCTTGATCCTTCGGAAGTCTAATCTTGACTCCTGTAGCCTGTCCTTTAAGCCTTCTTCCCGGGTTAATGTAACTCACAGGTTTCTTGTCTTTCTTCTTCTCGAGCAAGAGAGCCTTCAGTTCTTCCTGCCCCTTGGATAAGCTCAGCATCATCTCCTGGAATTGATCATTCTGAGCTTGGAGATCTTTAACAGTTTGTTCGAGGGCCATTTTTCTGTTTGCAATAGGAAGACCGTGAGAATATTGATCTTTTAGAATACCTGTTATGCAATGTTATGTCTGTTGGAGAATAGCCATCTAAGGCGCAGCGGAATTTAAAAATTTCTCCATTTAGTGATCCTTACGAATGGGCATGATCAGTGATAGAATCGTTACCTCTTGTGGCGATTCAAACCTTTGGGGCAGATCTCTGATAATGATCAAAACCTTTGATACAGATCCACGGGGCGATCACGAACGTTGAACGATGACAACGTCTCTACTCAGTCCACACGAACGGATTCCTTCAATCGCAGTGCTAGCTGTTATGAATGAAGGCTTTGAGTGAGAGAAAGAGGGAAACAAAATTCCAAGTCTCTACTTGAATTTCTGTCTGAGTGGAGTGACAATGCTTCTACCCAAGGGGTTCTATTTATAGAACCACTTGTGTGGGCTTCAAGCCAAAAAGCCCACTTAAGTGTATTTTGCCCATATCTCATAATATGCCAAAATCACTTAAGTATTTGGTACCTTACCATATTTCGTTTCCACTTAAGTGCACCGTACCTTACGATGTTCCTTAATTATTCTATCTCTCACCAATCCGTCCTTTGTGTGTGACCCTATAAGTTTTCGCGGCGTTGACAATTATATTAAATCACGCATTTAACATAATAAACAGTGAGCGGTATCTAGCAACACATCATTGCTACCCAAGTCACGAAAATGTCACGTGATCTGACAATACCTCCTGTGATAATAATTATGTGTATAATTACCCCTTTGCCCTTATGTCTATATTGAACACAAGGTATAGACCGTGTCACCCTTGTCCAGTTCAATATTGGGCCCATAGACATTTATCCTGTTACGCAGGATTGGCAAATTCCATCTATGACACTCATGTCCCTCAGCATGCTTCGTGGAGTACTCATCAACTGTCTTTATGGTCATCCAGTTACGGATAACGTTGGATCAGTAATAAAGCACTCAACTCTACATCTAGGATCCATAGTGGTTTCAGGTCGAAGAGTGGTATACACTATTATCACCATGAGAATAACTTATGACACTTTGCATAACTTTCTATATAGTATTCTCATAGCGGGTCAATCCGGTATAAATATTACTCCTAATATTCATACCTATGTTTAAGACTTGATAACTCTTTATCCATGATCCATGAGATGTGATCATCAGTCTACAAACATAATAGTCTTAATGCTTTAATGTTATCCCAATTCACATTAAAGCTCGACTACGGATACTTTAAGAATAGTGCCCTTATGTTTAATGTGTTCTCATGATTAAGTCACACTTAATACATTAAACAGACTATCTATTCTAGGGACTTTATTAATCAACCATAATAAATAAAATGCCTTTTATTATTAATAAATAATTCGATACAAGTACCAAAAAATATTGGCCTCTAGGGCTTACACCAACAATCTCCCACTAGCACTAGAGCCAATCATGCATACCCCGTATGCCCATTGATCTAGTATGGCCATCATGCTTCTGCTGCGCAAGAGGCTTTGTCAGTGGGTCAGCGACATTGTCAAATGTAGGTACTTTACATATTTTCGCACAACGCCTAAGTATGTGTTTGGATCGTTGGTGAGATCTAGGCTCCTTAGCTTGTGCGATAACACCATTGTTATCATAATAGAGACCAATGGGATCCACAATGCTAGGGACTATGCCAAGTTTATTGATCCAAACAGCTTCCTTTGCTGCACTTAAGGCAGCAATATACTCGGCCTCAATTGTAGAATCAGCAACTGCATCTTGCGTTGAACTTTTCAAGCTCACAGTGCCACCATTTAAGCAAAACACATAACCAGATTGGAATCATTCATATTAAAGCGTCTCATCACTTTGTCTATATACTCTGACTTAGGCCAAGCATTTCATGATCTATCTCTATAGATTCTGATAGGCTGCTTCACCCAGGTCCTTCATAGAAAAGCATTTCCCCAACCAAGACTTTACTTGTTGCAGGGTAGGGATATCGATTCCAATGAGAAATATGTCATCTACATATAATACCAGGAATTCGATCATGCTCCCACTAACCTTCTTGTAGACACAAGGCTCATCTTCGTTCTTGATGAATCCATACAGTTTTACTGTTTCATCAAGGCGAAGATTCCATGAGTAGGTCACAGGCTCATCTTGATCCATGAGTAATACATCACCTTGATCAGATATCCATATATCTCAGGTAGGTGACGTATCCTGCCTGACCTACGTTGGTCTTGTTCTACTTGAGCAGGTTGCTCTTACACAACTACTTGTGTTTCCTGCTCTAATTCCTCCATAGGTGTATCGATGCTTTGTGATTCTTGAATCTCTTCAAGTTCTACTTTCCTCCCACTTATTCCTTTGGAAATAAAATCCCTTTCTAGGAAAACTCAAGTTCGAGCGACAAACACTTTGCCCTCAGAAGGATTGTAGAAATAATATCCTCTTGTTTCTTTAGGATACCCCACAAATAAGCATTTGTAAGATTTGGGCTCAAGCTTAGTTGAAATTTGTCGTTTCACATAAACTTCGCAACCCCAAATCTTCATGTAAGACATATGTGGTTTCTCACAACTCCATATCTCATATGGTGTCTTATCAACCTTTTTGGATGGAACACGGTTAAGTGTGTAAGCTTATGTTAATGGTGTATGTCCTCAAAAGGAGTTTGGAAGATTGGTGTGACTCATCATGAATCGGACCATGTCCTACAGGGTTCGATTTCTTCTCTCAGATACACCCTTCCATTGGGATGTTCCAGGAGGAGTAAGTTGGGATAGGATCCCACACTCTTTCAGATGGTCATCAAACTCTAGGATTAAATACTCACCACTTCGATCTGATCGAAGAGTTTTAATATTATTACCTAGTTGGTTTTAACTCGTTAGGTTTCACCCTTTTGTATTAATGTTATTAATAGGCATTTCAAGATCAAGGACATACAGTCCATTGTTCATTTGTGCAGTAGCATAGAATATACCATTCAAATAAATTGAGCAACAATTGTTCTTTATTATAAATGAAAAACCAAACTTGTCCAAACAAGCAATGGAAATAATATTCCTGCTAATTGCAGGTACATAATAACAGTTCTCTAACTGAATTATTAAACCACTAGGTAAAGTCAATACAAAAGTTCCTACGGCTAAAGCAGCAACCTTTGCTCCATAGCCAACTCGTAGGCCGACTTCACCTTTTGCCAAATCTCTACTCCTTTTTAGTTCCTGCACATTTGTACAAATGTGAGAACCGCATCCAGTATCTAATACTCATGATGTAGAAGTGGATAAATTAATAACAAGAATACCTGAAGTTGAAGTCTCTACTCCATTCTTCTTATCTTCCAGGTACTTTGGGCAGTTCCTCTTCCAGTGTCCGGTCTTACCGCAATGGAAGCAGGTGCCTTCTTTTGCTATGCCTCCACTAGGCTTCAAAGCAGCAGTGGGTCTGGGATTGGCAACTTCCTTGCCCTTCCCCTTATCACTCTGCTTAGTGGGCCTTTTGTTCTGTCTCTTTCCATTTCCGATCATCGGAATGGACTTCCCTTTTGACTTCAGATTCTACTCGGCAGTTCTTAACATGGCGAGCAGTTCAGGAAGAGATTTGTCCATATCAATCATATTGAAATTTAGGACAAATTGACTGAAACTATCTGGCAACGATTGCAAGATCAAATCAGTTGCAAGTTCCTTTTCGAGGGGAAAACCCAATCTCTCAAGGTTTTCCACATACCCAATCATCTTGAGTACATGGGGACCTACAGGGGCTCCCTCAGCTAACTTGCTTTGAAAAAGGGCTTTTGAAACTTCAAACCTCTCATGCCTTTCTTGCTCTTGATAGAGCAACTTCAGGTGTTCGATCATATCGAATGCTGACATGTTCTCATGTTGCTTTTGCAATTCTGAGTTCATGGTAGCTAGCATGAGACAAGCAGTTTCATTGGCATCATCGACATGCTTCTTATAAGCATCTCTTTCTGCCTTAGGTGCAGAACTAGGAGGTTCCTCTTCAGGAACAGGTGTCTCCAAGACATACAGCTTTTTATCATGTTTGAGGACAATCCTCAGGTTTCGGTGCCAATCCAGAAAATTTGTCCCAGACAATTTTTCCTTATCAAGGATTGATCGCAGGATATTGTTAGAGGTGTTTGTTGTCATGGTAATCTACATAAGGATTAATGAAAATATAAGTATCATTGACATATTCAATTAGGCCTTTAATTAAATATGCTCCCACTATTTTACTCAAAACAAATGACCCTCATCATCTGATTCGGAAAATCCCGTTGGAAGATTTTCTAGTGGGTCGAGATCCATATTTCACTTCGTTCTAAGTCCGCGTAGGCGGATTACACAAAACTAGGTTATTTAGGTAGGAACTCCTTCCAATTGTATCTCATACAACTCTCGAAAATTTCAGTTGGGTGAATAACTCCTTATTCTAATCCATCATATGGATTATTCCCAACTCTTGCTTCTAAACATATATATAATCTTATTATAATTTGTTTAGTTAAGTTTGACCCATTGTTTTAACAGTTGGATATTACAATTATCCCATCGCACCTTACTAATATATAGATCATGCACCTCGCGTAGGCGAAACCTACATTATCCATTACTAGTCTTGATGAGTGTTAAAACTTGGAAAGCATAAACTTAATATTTAATTTTGAGGGAATTGCAATTTTCTGATCTCACCGGCTTGTTTATCATATAAACCGTCTCTCACATGCATCAACATACATTCACATGCATCAACATACATACAAACAAAATGAAACAGTTATGGCCCCTAGCGCAATTGTTCTCCCAAGCCAATGGGGGAACCTAAGCTAACCTACAACGATCTAAGCTTCTCCAAGCAAGATCTTCAAGGTTGTCCTCCTTTGGCACTGACTTCTTTGCTTTCTTCATATCATTACATTACATGAAATAAACTCGTTTTACATACGAGGGAGTGAGATGAGAAAAGAAGTTACATTTGTGAGATTAAGAGAGAGGCACGACACGCAGGTCGTATTTAAAAAACCCAAAATAAAACAAAGGAAAACTAAGGCCATAACCGATCACCACAAGACAATAATAAACACTTTATTATTATTATAATTAATTCCTTTAATTAATTAAAATCAAATTAAATTTCGACGACCGATCATCACATTTTAATGAACAATTCATTTAAAATCGATGTCGCTTTTCGTATCAACACTTGACACTTTTAAAGCACTGAGTTAGCCGAATGGGCAAAAATTTCCTTGCGTTAATCGGTTAACCATATGCGTTAACCGGTTAACACTGTTTTGAAATCTGAAAAAAATTGTTTTCTACCTTGCGTTAACCGGTTAACCAAATGCGTTAACCGGTTAACACTGTTTGAAAATGTCTTGGAAAACTGTTTCCCGCCTTGCGTTAACCGGTTAACCATATGCGTTAACCGGTTAACACTGTTAAAAAATCTCAAAAATTTTATTTCGCATTCCGTTAACCGGTTAACCATACGCGTTAACCGGTTAACACTGTTCCAAAAAGTGTTTAGGAAGCACAACTCTTGTGCGTTCAAACCCCAATCGCATAACTCTCTGACAACACAACCCTTGTGCCGTCACTAACCCTAATGCACCAATTTCAGACCGTCAAACACGTCTCGATTGTTAATTCAGTATGATTGATCAACACGTCATTGCTTCACCATACTAATGTCGGATCAAGAAGCAAACGACCATTGATCGCTCAAAGGAAAACAATCATCGAGGTTTTTGAATGAACGAAACAAGAACATTATATCGTATATAATGTATTTTGCATCAGGGTTACATATATCACATATATGTAACTTGATCGATCTCAATTTAATTTATGATTCATTCTGTTTTAATCATATTATTACATAACAAAAACAGATATCAAATTCATGGTTTCGTAAGTGGCTCTGATACCACTGTTGGAGAATAGCCATCCAAGGCGCAGCGGAATTTAAAAATTTCTCCATTTAGTGATCCTTACGAATGGGCATGATCAGTGATAGAATCGTTACCTCTTGTGGCGATTCAAACCTTTGGGGCAGATCTCTGATAATGATCAAAACCTTTGATACAGATCCACTGGGCGATCACGAACGTTGAACGATGACAACGTCTCTACTCAGTCCACACGAACGGATTCCTTCAATCGCAGTGCTAGCTGTTATGAATGAAGGCTTTGAGTGAGAGAAAGAGGGAACAAAATTCCAAGTCTCTACTTGAATTTCTGTCTGAGTGGAGTGACAATGCTTCTACCCAAGGGGTTCTATTTATAGAACCACTTGTGTGGGCTTCAAGCCAAAAAGCCCACTTAAGTGTATTTTGCCCATATCTCATAATATGCCAAAATCACTTAAGTATTTGGTACCTTACCATATTTCGTTTCCACTTAAGTGCACCGTACCTTACGATGTTCCTTAATTATTCTATCTCTCATCAATCCGTCCTTTGTGTGTGACCCTATAGGTTTTCGCGGCGTTGGCAATTATATTAAATCACGCATTTAACATAATAAACAGTGAGCGGTATCTAGCAACACATCACTGCTACCCAAGTCACGAAAATGTCATGTGATCTGACAAAACCTCCTGTGATAATAATTATGTGTATAATTACCCCTTTGCCCTTATGTCTATATTGAACACAAGGTATAGACCGTGTCACCCTTGTCCAGTTCAATATTGGGCCTATAGACATTTATCCTGTTACGCAGGATTGGCAAATTCCATCTAGGACACTCATGTCCCTCAACATGCTTCGTGGAGTACTCATCAACTGTCTTTATGGTCATCCAGTTACGGATAACGTTGGATCAGTAATAAAGCACTCAACTCTACATCTAGGATCCATAGTGGTTTCAAGTCGAAGAGTGGTATACACTATTATCACCATGAGAATAACTTATGACACTTTGCATAACTTTCTATATAGTATTCTCATAGCGGGTCAATCCGGTATAAATATTACTCCTAATATTCATACCTATGTTTAAGACTTGATAACTCTTTATCCATGATCCATGAGATGTGATCATCAGTCTACAAACATAATAGTCTTAATGCTTTAATGTTATCCCACTTCACATTAAAGCTCGACTACGGATACTTTAAGAATAGTGCCCTTATGTTTAATGTGTTCTCATGATTAAGTCACACTTAATACATTAAACAGACTATCTATTCTAGGGACTTTATTAATCAACCATAATAAAGAAAATGCCTTTTATTATTAATAAATAATTCGATACAAGTACCAAAAAATATTGGCCTCTAGGGCTTACACCAACAATGTCATGCTATGTAATGTATGAAATGTTTTCAAGGACTTTTGGAATTTAACTTTGCGTAAACCACCAAGAAGAGGGAAACTTTTATTAATAATTTCTTTAACCAATGTTCATTACAAAAGGAAATAATAAAATACAATGAAAGCTCAAGTCTCCCAGGGACGGCTTCTTTTTGGGCGAAGATATGCATTGAGTCTTCGTTCCTCATTAAGCTGGCTGGTGAGCTCTAATACTTTCTTCCTTTCTGCAACGAACTGAGTCTCAAAAGTATCCCTTTCCTCTCTTAACTGGATCCAGGATCTCTTCAATTCTTCAACATTGGTAGGCATATCTGGATAAGGAATGATCTGAGAAACACCTCCTTCAACTTCTGGCTCAACAATCAGCGGTCCGACTGCAAGATATGGCATGCCAAGTTCACGAGCTCTTGCGCGTACCCATCTGAGATAAGGTTCCATAGGAATAGAGTTTTTCGGTCCTAAAGTACTTCTTTTCACCATGCCCCAAGCTCGTACAAATCTTTGACTGAGACCTTGGGAATCGTTGTCATAGTCAAACACCGTGCCTTGAATAATTATTTCATGTGGACCGTCTCTTCGAGCATAACCAAACTGGCGTAGGGCTAAAGCTGGGTTATAAGTAATACCTCCTATTATCCCCAGGAGTGGTACGTTAGAGAATTCTCCACAACGGTCAATGATGATAACATTTTCTTTGAGATGAGGACACCAACGGATGTCTGAATGGGAGAGCGACATTATCCTTTGAGACCATTTCAGATTTTGCTCATTCTTCAAGACTGATTGAGGAAGGTGTGAAATAAACCCCCTAGACAATAAAGGTATGCAGCACATGAGAGTCTCTTGCCTTTTCATAGTACGAGTGTGAAGGGAATGCAAAATGTCTCCAAGCAAGGTAGGCACAGGGTTGTGAGTGAGAAATATCTTAATAGCATTCATATCTATGAATTGGTCTGGGTTAGGAAATAACACCAAACCATAGATTAGTAACGCTTAAACATCTTCGAAAGCATGGACATTCATAACTTTTAGGAATTCTCGGGCCTTATTTATCAACAATTTGGCAAGTAAACCCTTAATTCCACTTCTTGTTACCCAATTGGTTTCAATGTCTGACTTTGTCATGTGTAAAGCTGCGGAAACTTCTTCAGACTTCGGAATCTTTTCTAAACCACTGAAAGGTGTTTGATCAAGGATAGGTATCCCAAGCAGCCTGGAGAACTCTTCTAACGTGGGCACCAACTGATAATCCGGGAAGGTGAAGCAATGATGTTTAGGATCGAAGAACTGGAATAGAACTCTCATCATATCTTCCTTGAAACCAGTAGTAACCAAATTGAGGAGGGAACCATGTCTCTTGATGAACTGAGCGTGATCGGGAAGTTCTGACACTAAATCCTTGAGTTGAGGAGAGATCGCTACAAGATTGATCCGGATGGTCTTCCTGGAAGCCATAACCTGTTTAACAGAGCAAAGCTAAATCCCTAAGTCCTTGAAATGGTTAGTACAATGTTATGATGTTATGATGTTATGATGTTATGATATTAAATAAATAACAAGCACAAACAAGTCACACAACAATCATCCTTAGGTTTTAAGGCTTGCATGAGTTCCATAGGTAAATACCCTCCCCACTGAAGTTTGGTTGGTTCAACCTGTCCTAGAATAGTAACCGGGTTCTAGAAGGATCTCCAATCATTGACCTTCCTTTAAGTCCACCTCAGTGCAACACCAAGTGGTTGACCGAAGCTTCCCTAAAGTCCAATCTCAAAGAGTGTAGTATCGAGTCTCCACCAACCCCAGTCGGAACCGAAGTCAGTTATCTCACTACTTTCTAATGGCTAGGATGAGTCAATTAGGGTTCTAAAGGTCTGGTTAATGCTTTGATGACACCACGCGGGAGCCAAATTTTTCCTCAAGTAAACATGAGGAACATCAGGACATCCAAAGTGTCACATTAACCGTAGCCATCATTTTGACCATTCCAGTATACGCCGGATAGTCGCGATGATCTATTGCTACTTACCTAAGGTACACTAGATCCGGGTGTAGGATCTTTCACTCAAGCATAAAATACCCAAGCAATCCCTTAAAAGTACATCAGACAATTTGAATAAGTGATCTTGTTTTTAAGGTAACCTCTCTTTTTAAGCCAGTTATTCCCCAGCAGAGTCGCCAGTTCTGTCATACGGTGAACTGACTTTGGTGTGTTTTTGCTTTGGAAAGCAAATATCGCGGATAGCAAGAGTCGCCACCGACTTTTCTTTTATCCAATAAGGAAAGGTGGAAAAGAACAGGAAAGACCTTGATTAGATTTTGGGTTCGGGAGGTACATTATACAAAGGGAAGGTGTTAGCACCCTTTGTATCCATGGTTATCCATGGGCTCTTAATTGCTTGATCACTTATGTTATTTTTTCTTGTCTGAAAAAGTGTTTGTGAATTGTTTAGAAAATGTTTTGAAAAGAGAATTTAACTTTGTAATGATTCTTGTATGAATGTATACAAAGTGGTTATCTCGTTTAGTTTTGAAAGTAGTTTAGAAAATATAACTCGGTAATGATTCTAGTATGAATGTATACCAAGTGGTGATTTTCTAAAAGATGTTTTGAAAGGTGTGGGGTGTGAAAAATGTTTTAGGTTGTGAGTCAGCAATTAAGGGTTATACCTACCCAAGGCCTTTATGGGCATTCCCTATCCTTATGAGGGTAAAACTGTCCTTACTATTGAGAAGTAAGTAGTTTTATCCTTTGGATGTAAAAGGGACATCGTAGGGTCATCGATTGGTCATTGAAGGCAACATTTGTAAGGATACCTTAGCATTCGAAGGGACAATCATCATTTAACCGTAGGCTACAACGAAGGGTCATCGAGGGACAAAATCATATATTCGAAGGCAACATCCGAGGGACTATGATTTATTTTATAGGGACATGATGATTTAATCGAAGGGTCTTTGCTAAGTGTATCCCCACATTCTCGGGACATGACCGTAATACCGTAATATCGTAAGGCAACAAAGAGAGGTCCAAGATCACATATTCAAAGGCAATATTTTGTAATCAATTAGGTAGTTGTAATCAATTATATTATAATCAATTAAGTAATTAGGATGAATCTCCACATTAAAACTAATTAGGTAATTAGGATGAATCTCCACATTAAAATCAATTAGGTAATTAAGATGGATCTCCACAAGGGTATCCCACAAATAAAGTGGAATACCTTAGCCAGCTACCTTTGCCGGGAATATGTGAACCCTTACAAAATTCAGCAAACAGGTCAGAATACCGAATCAGGGTGCAATCGAGAGTTGCACCATAAAAGAAACATAGCAGTAGGCAAAATAACACATGGTTAGGATAAAACAGACCAGAACAGAAAAAAAACAGCCACTGTCACGTTCGCTCCTGCCTCGCCTAGCGAAGGCTTAGCGAATGCTCGCTACATGCTCGCTTAGCGATGTGCTAGCGAGCGGCTGCGGGTTCTGGTTTTAATGGCAGTACAATTCCAGAAAGTTCCACACCCTATGGCATCCATCATAGAAATTTCATGGTTAAACGTTCAAGACATTCACACATACTTAAATCCACATGCGAAACTTAAGATATTTTTATAAATTCAATCATAATGCCACATGCAAATTAAGAACATAAAGCGATAATAGTAATGCAAACCTGTTTGCAATTGAATTGCAACCTTGAATTGGCAAGTCGGATTGAATTGGGCGGAGGTAACCTTGGTGCAGATGGGTTTCCTTCAGGGTTTCCTTTAGGGTTGCTATGAATTCTCTGGGTTAGCCTCCAGGGTTTGCTGTGCCTTCTCTCTATCTCCGGTTTTGTTCCCTTTTTCGTTCCCCTTTTCCTGACTGAAGTTGTGGTATTTATAATGCTCTTTTTATGAACTAATGGGATCAGAATGAAGCCCAGAATTTTCTGGTATTCGCAAGCTCCGCTAGGCGAGTGGCGTAGCGAAGGGTTCGCTAGGCGAAGGAATTGCTCGCCTAGCGAGCAAACCAGTTTAGGCCATTTTCTGGATTTTGTCCTCCGTGTGCTGGGTCCTTGTTCTTTTAAGATCAATGCCTTGAAAAATAAGTTGGAGTGCCTTAGAAATGCCTTGTAATATTAACGGGCAAATTTTGGGGTATGACAGCAACCTTTTTCTTTTTTTGTGTATGTGTTTTGCTTGGCAACTATTAGGTCCGAGTTCCCGACTCCCTATTAGTCTATTTGTTTCTTTTGACGTCTCATCGTCTCTTCATGCTTTTGTGACAGCTATTAGGCTCGAGTTCCAGACTCCCTATTAGCTTGTTAATCTGATAACCTTTTTCTTTGGTGTTCGCTGGTTAGCGATTGTTTTCTTGTTTGGAGTCGGATGTAAGTCCAGGTTTGGCATTCTGTTTCCTTGTTTGTTACTTATTTGGAGTCGGATGTAAGTCCAAGTTTGGCATTATGTTTCCTTGTGTGTGTGTTTGGAGTCGGATATAAGTACAACTATTGGCATTCTGTTTCCTTGTTGAGTTTTTCTTTTGACGTCTCAGCGTCTCTTTTCAGTGTTTTGTTTCGGCGTGCGTTAGCCGAACTACGAGTGTTCTGATTCTTTCTCTGGATAGAGAAGATACGTAGGCATAAGATGCGATATCCTAGCGAGCATGTTTCTCATTCCCCCGAACTACGTCGACTCTGATGTTTGTTTCTGACAAACTACGTAGGCCCAGGATGCGACATCCTACCGAGTCCACTTTCTCCGTCTACCTTCACCTTGTTTTATTATTCCAGTGTGCGTGCATTCTCTCTGAGCAGTTATTCAGCAACCTTTTTCTATTCTTTTGAGCATGGATCCCGTCGAGTACGACGGACGTGAGGGGTGTTAATACCTTCCCCTTGCATAACCGACTCCCGTACCTTGCAATCTCTGGTCGTAAGACCGTTCCTTTCCCATTTCTTAGGTTAGTCCAGCGCTTCCTTTCCGTCATAGGATGAATAGCATCGGTGGCGGCTCTGTAAACTTGTTTTTTTCCGCCGGTTGTTTTTCGCGTTGCAACAGCTGGAGACTCTGTTGGGGACTTTGAAGTTGACCTCTTGCTGGTCCATCTTCCCTAAGCGAGTCAATCCTAGCGCTCTTTAAGGTAGTTTTGGTTGCTTTTACTGCTGTATTTATTGCATTTATGATTATTATGTTGTGATTGTATATATTTGCATATGTGTTTGCATGCATCATATTATTATTGTGCTGGATTCTGGACAGGTTTGGTTCCTTTGATTTGGGGTGGGTGTTCTGAGTGGGGCTAAAACCCAGGCCCGAGTATACACCTAGGATTAGCGTGGTCTCACGTTCCTCACATGTTGGTTGAGCATGATTGTTGTAACGTGACATACCACAAGCCGGACGAGGTTCTTATGAGAGAGCTCTTCCTTGTGGGGTTTCCACTATGGTTGGGTTTACCTCTTTTGAGTTGTTGACTTCGGTGACCGTTCTTTCCCGGATCTTTGGTTTAGATGATCTTATGAGAGCTGCAACGGCACACCCGAAAGGGCAAACCCGTTGAGTATCTTGTCCGATTGTCGAGACCATTATCCGCCTTAGGATGACCTTGTAGAATTCACCTGTGAGGGGAGGGTTGATTCTTACAGATGCATGTTCTGATGGTGACTTTGGTTCAGTCGGATTTATGGATATTTATTGCTGAGACGCCGGAGTTCTGTCCGTGGTATTTATCAGTGGGGATCCATTTATTTCAGGATTCCCTGGGTTGGTACAAATGATTTTGTTGCTATCAGTTCAGCGATTTTCCTGTGATGATGGTGGTATATCCTCCGTTCTGTTTATTTCGGAACCCCAAGTTGGATTTGTGGTTACTCAGTACCTCAGATGGTTGTGATCAGTTCAGAGACCGGGGCTTCCGTACAGTGGATGTTCAGATGACTTGGAGGATGGCACAGTGACTTGCATTCATGCATCTACATCATCCACATTTTGCATTCATCCGCATCTAACTCATGTCTATCCATACTCAGTGTACATTCTCGATTAAGATTCTAGTTGAGAGACATCCTGATGTCAGAATGTTATTGTCAAATTATTATCCGTCTCGATGAAGCCAGAATCGAAGGACAAAATGTTCCTCATACGGATAGACATTGCATTCATGAGTGAGTCATAATAACCTATCATATGTTTTGCAGGTGTCAGTTTCTAACCTGTTTGATTGACCTAGGAATCATTGCTCGCACACACCGAGTCATTCCTCTGCACATAGCTCGTCCGCACAGATACCCTATCAGACGCAACAAACCCAAACTGATGGATCCACCCAACGCTGACATTCTCGAGCTGAAAGAGAAGATGAGTGAATTGATCAACGTCATGCAAGGGTTCGTCTTGGGGCAGAAAGCGATCGCCGAAAAGGTGGATAAGGCCGAGGCTTTAGCCAGGGCAAAAGGAAAACTGGCAGTGGAAGGAGATAGGTTCGGGGTTGGTTATCAGCCGGGCCGAGGCTCGTCTGGTCAGAATAGAGGCCGTCATCAGCCATTCACGTTCACCAGTGCTGGAATGTTAGATCCAGATCGCATATGTGTGGTGGGTGAAGAGATCGGCAGTGACTGCAAGCTCGACACATGGATAAAACCGTGCGTACCAGGGATGGAGATCCAGAACTGGAAGGCCGAAAAGAGCATCACTGTCACTCTACGTGAAGAGTAATATTTCTGTTTTTCAATTCTGTCTGCATGAAAGCTATACGTTTTGCCCGAAACGTAATGGTTCATTGTAAGGGCCACCTCATGTGTTTCATTTTGCAATGATTGCATCATTAATAAAAGGATGTTTTTTCATTAAAAGCGGTGTTCCCTGTTTTTCATTTATTTTTGCAGTTTAAAAAAATAATAAAAATGGCAATGTTTGTTTTCATTTTCCTTTTAATTTGCTTCGTTTCGGTTCTAAAAGCAATGCATGAATCAACATTCATGCAGATGCGATCATTCTTCGGATCTCATTGATAACAATACTGTTACACCCTCATATGACTTCGACAATCCGATCTATCATGCCGAAGAAGAAGGCGAAGAAGATTGTGAACTGCCGGAGGAATTGGCCAGGTTGTTGAAACAAGAGGAGAAGGTGATTCAACCGCACGAGGAGGAAGTTGAGATTGTGAATCTGGGTACCGAGAATGTCAGGAAGGAAGTGAAAGTCGGGACCGCTTTGGAGGTAAATGTCAAGAGCAGAATGGTAGCCTTGTTGAAAGAGTATGTTGATATCTTCGTCTGGTCTTATCAAGATATGCCAGGGTTGGATACCGATATTGTTATGCACAAGTTACCATTGAGAGCAGATTGTCCTCCAGTGAAGCAGAAGTTGCGCAGAACTCGACCTGAGATGGCCATGAAAATTAAAGAAGAGGTGCAAAAGCAGTTGGATGCTGGTTTCCTAGTTGTCACTAATTATCCGCCTTGGGTCGCGAATATTGTGTCGGTGCTGAAGAAGGACGAAAAGGTGAAAATGTGTGTGGACTACCGGGATCTGAACAGAGCTAGCCCGAAAGATGATTTTCCATTACCTCACATCGATGTGTTGGTAGATAATACAGCTCAATTCTCGGTGTTTTCCTTCATGGATGGCTTTTCTGGCTATAATCAAATCAAAATGTCGCCAGATGATATGGAGAAAACAACGTTCATCACACCATGGGGCACTTTTTGCTATAAGGTGATGCCATTCGGTCTCAAGAATGTCGGTGCCACGTATCAAAGAGCCATGGTGACTTTGTTTCATGATATGATTCATCATGAAATCGAATGCTATGTTGATGACATGATAGCAAAGTCCCAAACAGAAGAGGGGCATCTGGTAGATTTGGCCAAGTTGTTTGACCGGTTGAGACAATTCAGAATGAGGTTGAATCCGAATAAGTGCACTTTCGGAGCGCGGTCCGGTAAGTTGCTGGGGTTTATTGTAAGCGAAAGAGGAATCGAGGTTGATTCTGCTAAAGTAAAAGCAATACAAGAAATGCCTGAACCGAGAAAGAGGTTTGTGGTTTCTTAGGTAGATTGAACTACATTTCACGGTTCATATCTCATCTAACAGCCACGTGTGAACCCATATTCAAGTTGTTGAAAAAAGATCAAACGGTCAGGTGGAATAATAATTGCCAAGCGGCATTTGAAAAGATAAAAGAATATTTGCAGGAGCCTCCGATTCTGATGCCTCCTGTGGAGGGACGACCGTTAATTCTGAACTTGACAGTCCTCGAGGGGTCTATGGGGTGTGTACTGGGGCAGCATGACGAGTCTGGTCGAAAAGAGCATGCAATTTACTACCTTAGCAAAAAGTTTACCGACTGTGAAACAAGATATTCACTGCTCGAGAAAACTTGTTGCGCTTTGGTATGGGTTGCTCGCCGACTGAGACAGTATATGCTGGTTCATACCACTTTGTTGATTTCCAAGATGGATCCGATCAAGTATATATTTGAGAAGCCAGCATTGACCGGACGGGTTGCGAGATGGCAAATGATTTTGACTGAATACGATATCCAGTACACCTCTCAGAAAGCAATCAAGGGGAGTGTATTGTCTGATTACCTCGCCCGACAACCCATTGAGGATTATCAACCGATGAAGTTTGAGTTTCCTGATGAGGACATCATGTTTCTCAAATCGAAAGATTATGAGGAACCAATCCCGGAGGAGGGGCCTGACCCTGAATCCGAACGGATTCTGATGTTTGATGGAGCCGTTGACGTGGATGGTAACAGAGTTGGAGCTGTTTTGGTTATGCCGAAAGGATCCCACATTCCTTTTGTTGCCCGGCTAACAGTTGAATGCACCAACCATGTGGCTGAATACGAAGTTTGCATGGGTATCGAACCTCGGTGCGTACGTCTACTGGGGCAACGCCTTTCTCGCTTGTGTATGGGACGGAAGTCGTGCTATCCGTCGAGGTTCAGATTCCGTCGTTGAGAGTCCTGATGGACGTGAAATTGGAAGAAGCTGAATGGGTAAGGACTCGGTATGAAGAGATTGAGCCTGATTGAGGAGAAGAGGCTGGCGGCCATTTGTCATGGGCAGTTGTACCAGCAGCGAAGGAAGCGGGCTTTTAACCGAAAGGTGCGACCTCGGGTATGTCATGTAGGAGATATGGTGTTGAAAAGGATCCTTCCTCCTCAAAACGATCGTAGGGGCAAGTGGACACCCAATTATGAAGGTCCATTCGTGGTCAAGAAGGTTTTCTCTGACGGAGCCTTGTTGTTGACGACCATGGATGGCGAGGATTTCCCATCCCCTATGAATGCGGACGCAGTTAAAAAATACTTCGTATAAGAGACCCGCTGGACGGAAAGAATAAAATAGTCCAAGCAAAAATGGGCATCCCGGCGAACCAGAAAAAATGAAAAAAGGTTCGGGCAAAAAATAGGGATAAAAAGGAAAAAATTGTACACCCGGCAAGTCGAAAACCCCCACAAGGGCGACTTGGGCAAAAAAGGGTATCCCGGTGGACTGAAAACCCGAAAGGGCGGTCCAGGCAAAAGAGGGAATGAAACGAACAACTGCGTCTAGTATGATCGTTTGTGTTTTGGTTAAGACACCATGGATAATCCCCAAAAGGGATCGATCGGAAGCGTTTTGTTCAGAAGGCAGAAAGCCCAGAGAGTCTTGAGGACATATGGGGTGTAACCGAGTTGGAACTCGATGAGATCACGGTTTCTCATTGCCATTAGGATAGATTTTCCTTTTGTGCGCAATTACCTCTTTTCAGGGATTGCTTCCTGTGTATTGCTCGGTTTTGAGCACCCTTTTTTCAATCAATAAAATGCATGTTCAGTCAAATAACTTTGTTTTTGTTTTCATTACCGCTTTGATTGCAAAAACATCAGGTTATTTTTGATAAAGAATCTTTGTATTTTGAGATATGGAGATCCCTTCCGATGCATGTTTATAAGATTGAAAACTTGAAATCTTATTCGGAAGGTTGAGTGACCCAGGTGTTGAAACTTTGGCACGCCTGGGGCACGTTTTTATCTAACGATCTCTTGTGCAGGTGTTGTTAGATATTTTCACTCACTTGCAGGTTGTGATGTGAAGCTTTTTGACAAAAGATCCCCGTGGAGTCCAATCAGGGACGAGAAATAGAAGAATGGTGAAAAGACGACGAAGGGATGGCGACGATCCTTGAGGATTAATCAAGAAGACTCTTCAAAGTCTGAAATAGAAAGTTGATGCTTTGTTTAGGTGGTGGATACCAGTGTTCGACGAGTCGACAGGTGTTCCATGTCAGATAGTCCGTATCTCCCCGGCGAGTTCGAGATCGGTGTTTCCTCGGCAGCCAGGCCTGAGGTTTTTGTTTCCCCTAGCAGGGTGGAGCTTGTTATTTCCCCAGCAAGCCGGAAGGTCACTGTTTCCCCAGCGGAGGTGTACGTTGGTAGCTGTTATCCCCAGCGAAGTCCCCAAGCGGATCAGGTTCAGTGGAGTTCATCCCTGGTGAGGGTTGTCCTTTCCCCAACAGCAGTGCTATTTCCCAGCAAGGTGGAGATTGGAGCGATATCGAGTTCCTCAGCAGAGTTCCTCGAGCTCCCCAGTAGAGTCCCTTGAGGGGGATGCTTTTTATGCATTCATCATTTAGAAAAGCATAGTATATTGCATAACTCATTGCGTAGCATTTCCATGGTTATGGAGCATTACGCTGAAAAAATCATCATGCATCAGCATTGCAAGCATAAGCTAGTCTCAAGTCGTGGTTACCGTTTGAGAATTGGTTTAGCTGGTTGGTGAAGATGTTACTCAAGCCGTGGTTACCGTTTGAGAATTGGTTCTGCTAGTTAGAAGATGTTACTCTGAGGAGTTTAGCATCGTGACATTTGAGCAACAATGTTCCCCAGTAGTGCAATATTGGAGGAAAATTTTCCGTCGGGCGGAGATGGAAATGAAGATCAGAGAACGTTACGCGATCAGCGCGAAAATCGAGATTCAAATGGAGAAAGGGAAGTGCTGGGCATTTTCTGGAGAACGGTGTTCAATTGGAGATTGGAGATGAAGATTGTATCCGGGATGAGGTCCTCAGGATTGTCTTCTAATCATGTGTCACCTTAGACTTTGGCGAGGCCAGGAGAAGTCGTTATGGGTGTCTTCGGAGGAAGAAGCGCACATGTTACCTTCCGATTGTGAAGGTGTACCCTCTGATATGTCGCCATCAGGGTGGTGTTTGGTGTTATTTCCGGCGTTGCCAGCGGAATTATCACAAGAAAATGGAGAGCGGGGTCCAAATGGAGAAAGGAAGACACGGGGTGTTTTCTGGAGAGCTAGGTCCAAATGGAGAAAGGGAGACACGGGGTGTTTTCTGGAGAGCGGGGTTCACAATACGATCGAGAGTTATCGTCAGGCGACTGAGGTTCAAATGGAGAACGGGGTTCATTGTTTGGCAGTAAGAATGACATGAAGTTATCGGGGTTCAAATGCGGTGATCACGGATCACTCGCGCGGAAAAATTCTGGGGTCCAAGAAAAAGCAAAAAAAAAAATCAAAGAAGTTTCGGGGTTCAAGGAAAAAAAAGAGAAGTCAAAAAATTTCAGGGTTCAAGAAAAGCAAAAATAATAAGAATAATCCCCGGCGGAGCGAGAATTGTTCGTCTGATCTTTGTATTCAATCACTCTTCACCCTGATCATATGAAGGCCAAGGTGGTTCATATCGGCAGGTTCACAGTGGATTGGATAGGGGCAGCCTGTTCATGACTTATTATCCTCAACGTAGGTTGTTGGCCCGCGTGCCGCCTTAATTATCATTTTCCCTATTTTCTGCCGATGCTGACAGGCATGAAAGTTTTTCCGATGTTCAGATCAAAAAAGTTTCCGACGTTCAGGTCGACGCACTTGTGGCACTCAGGCCAGTTTTTCCGATGTTCAGATCGAAGAAGTTTCCGACGTTCACGTTGAAGCACTTGTGGCACTCAGGCCAGTTTTTCCGATGTTCAGATTGAAGAAGTTTCCGACGTTCAGGTTGAAGCACTTGTGGCACTCAAGCTAGTTTTTCCGATGTTCAGATCGAAGAAGTTTCCGACGTTCAGGTTGAAGCACTCTTGGTACTCCGGCCAGTTTTTCCGATGTTCAGATCGAAGAAGTTTCCGACGTTCAGGTTGAAGCACTTGTGGCACTCAGGCCAGTTTTTCCGATGTTCAGATCGAAGAAGTTTCCGACGTTCGGGTTGAAGCACTTGTGGCACTCAGGCCAGTTTTTCCGATGTTCAGATCGAAGAAGTTTCCGACGTTCAGATTGAAGCACTTGTGGCACTCCGACCAGTTTTTTCGATGTTCAGATCGAAGAAGTTTCTGACGTTCAGGTTGAAGCACTTGTGGCACTCAGGCCAGTTTTTTCGATGTTCAGATCGAAGAAGTTTCCAACGTTCAGGTTGAAGCACTTGTGGCACTCAGGCCAGTTTTTCCGATGTTTAGATCGAAGAAGTTTCCGACGTTTAGGTTGAAGCACTTGTGGCACTCAGACCAGATTTTCCGATGTTCAGATCGAAGAAGTTTCCGACGTTCAGGTTGAAGCACTTGTGGCGCTCAGGCCAGTTTTTCCGATGTTTAGATCGAAGAAGCTTCCGACGTTTAGGTTGACGCAGCTTGCGGCATTCAGGCCAGGTTTCCGGTGTTCAGACTGAAGTGGTATTCAGGCCAGATTTTTCGATGTTCAGATCGAAGAAGCTTCCGAAGTTCAGATCGACGCAGCTTGCGGCATTCAGGCCAGGTTTCAGGTATTCAGACTGAAGTGGTATTTAGGCCAGATTTTCCGATGTTCAGATCGAAGAAGCTTCCGACGTTCAGATCGTTGCAGCTTGCGGCATTCAGGCCAGGTTTCAGGTAATCAGATTGAGGAGCGGCATTCAGGCCAGGTTTCACGTAATCAGACTGAGGAGCGGCATTCAGGCCATGGGTATCCCTGTGTTACCATTTATTTTGGGTATCCAGGTCAACATTCTTTTTCGGTATTCAGGCCGACTCTCACCGTACCAGACGGGTTTTTCTTTCAAGACTACCTCTTGGCGGATTCTGACAGGCATTGTTAATAATCCCCAGCGGAGCGCAAATTGTTCGTCTGTTCTTGGTATTCAACCACTCTTCACCCTGATCATCTGAAAGCCGAGGCTGTTCATATCGACAGGTTCACAGTGGATTGAATAGGGGCAACTGTAACACCTCAAAATTTGCCCTCCTCTTCTAGGGACTAGTTTGACACATTGCATTTCATGTTTTAGGACATTAGGCATTTGCATGTTGCATATCATATGGAAACAAAAATAAGAAGATCATCCTTCAAGGTCTTTTCAGAAGATGGTGAAGTTACATGATTCAAGCCTAAGGGTTTCTTTAAATTGATCATCAACCATCTGAGGGTTTATGCTTCAATTAGGGTTTTCCTGATCTTTCATTGGTCTTGAGCATGATCTTGGTTGCAAGGGTATATCACTATCATCGGGGTTATGTCATCATCCAGGGTTTCATTGCTCATGCTCAGGTTCCTTTGTATTAGGGTTTTGACCTTTGGTCAACCCTAATCATTGACTTTTCTTCCAGCCAGGGTTTCTCAAGGAGATGAGGTATTTTTATGAGATGAGGATCATATGATTGTTATAAGGAGCTTACTTGGGCTAGGGTTTCATTTCTGAGCCATTTTCCCAAGCTGTAGAGGCTCAAGCTGATCAGAGCATGTCAAGGTCATCTAAGGACCACAGAAAGTCAACTGTGCAAGAACTGAGGGCTATGAAGTGGGGAAATGAGTTTCAACATCTCCATCATGTTCAAAAGATGTCCATTTGTCATTTCAAACATCTATCTTGAAGAATTTGAAGTCAGGACAAAAGTTTCCAAAAATGGAAAGTGACCTGTAATTGGAAGTTTCCAAAAATGGCAAGTTTTTGGTCCACATTCAACTTGAGTTTCCAACATCAAAGAAGCTTCAAATGGATTTTTGGTGAACATGAAAGTTGAAGATCTTTCTCTCCTCTTTTTAAAAAGTCCTATTTCATGATCATCTGATGAATGGTTGAGAAGTTATGGCCAAATGATCACAAAGTGTACATGGAAGTTCAACATGGCATAACTTTTGATTCAAAACTCCAAATTGGTCCACTCTTTTTGCAAAATGCTTGTCTTGACCAATAATTTCTTAATCAACCATTTCATTGCATGAAAAAAGTTCATATGATCATGTGTTCATTCATGTACATTTTGGAGGGAAAAGTGATAATTCAAAATTGGATAATCATACAATCAAAATACCACTTCCATTGTGTTTATTAGATGATTTTAAGTGGATTTGGACCATTGCATGGCACTATTCACGTTTGGTTTATGCATGCTACCTCATTATTCATTTTTTGCAAAAACTTCATAATTCATTAATTAAGATTAACCAAGCTTAATATGGATTAGCAAAGTCATTAGCATACCATATAAATAGATAATCATAACAGAATTTGCCATAATCACAATTCTAGATCTAGAATTCATCTTTCCCTCCAAAATTCTCTCTCCTTGGATTTCAAATTTTTTTCACACAACCACAAGATTTCTTCATAGATCCTTCATCCTCATGGAATTTTGAGCAGGAATCATCCATAATTCGTGGCAATTGAGCAAGATTTCGTGTAGATTCAAGCACTCACATGTTAATGGAAGTTTGGAATTAAGGCGAATTCAGAAGGTTTCAGCTATTCATTTGTGCACAAAGCTTCACAAGGAGATCATAGGAGAAGAATTGGAGCTTTTGGAGGCTTGAAGATACGAGTTCATAGCACTGCCATCTCAAGTAAGTCAAAATTCGATCATCATCTTTTGCCATTTCATGTACATGATTGTATAGATCTCACTTAGTAGAGAATGCTGATATAAATAGAATTTGATTTGGTGAAAAGATGAGTGAGATATGATGAATTAAATTTTGGTGCATGAAACTTCTTTGGATCGATCCAGGAAATATATGGAGAGTTAGGCTTAGCTAGTGTGATATTTGAATTCTACGTGGAAAGACCTTTCCAGTGGTATAAGGTTCGCTGGATTCTGCAAAAATCCACGGTGGCGCTCCGCCTGGCTGGCCGGAGAAGGTGGTTAAAGCCACCGTGCGCCACCGCCTGGTTCAGACCTAGGGCTTGTGCTTCAAAACGGTGTGTTTTACCCTTGGACGCGCCCAGAACCTTGCTCACTCGGGTTCGATTCTTGCTAGCGTGTGTTTTGTGAATTATTTCCCTTGAGCGCGCTGGTAACCTTGGCCTCCTGAGTTCGATTCCGTGCGTTTGCGTTTTGGAATTTATTTTTTGAGCGCTGCATGTGACCTCCAAGACATAGGTTCGATTCCTGGCATTGTACTTTTGTGAAATTTATTTTTGAAGCGCTTGTTACCTTGTGAGCCTGGGTTCGATTCCTGATGTTGTGTGTTTTATGGATTTATTTGGGCGCCTTATTTTGACCTGTGTAGCATGAGTTCAACTCCTGGCTGTGACACTTTGACTGATTTCCATTCAAATTTTATTTTCCCTCTTATTTTCATATTTAATCCATATTATTTCATCAACTTTGAAAATTCACAAAAAATAGCAAAATGATCCAATTTGATCCTAGTTTTTTTTCATGTTCTTGTTTAAATGTCTAGTATTTTTTGATGATTATTTCAGGATTTTTGCACTTCTGGATTTTTAATGATGATTTTTTTGTTTGCACATGATGTTATATTGACATGTTGGATTCATTGTTTTGTAAAATGCTCATGTTTAATCCAATTGGCTTGAAATTTGACCTGCTTGTTCCTAACATGTGACTGGATTTTTTGAGAATTGGTTTGGCATTTTTATCATGTTCTAACACTGTTTTGGATACATGGACATGTTGTGTGACAATGTGTGTCACGATATTTGATGTTGCATTTGTACATTTTCATTCATATGCCATTTGATCTCTTCTGGAGTTGAATTTTTGTATGATGTTTGATTATAACATGAAGTGCTTGTATAAAAATTTTCATGATCATTGGATTCATTTCCGTTTTAATGTGAATTTTCTATTCTTGATGTCCAATTTTGATCACATTGTTTGCCTTTGCCTTATCTTGATTAATTGATGGCTTTGCCTTTTGATTTGGCTTTGGTCCTTTTGAGGCCTTCTTCTTGTTTGAATGCTTGTGCTTCATGTGAAGTTTTGACTTCTGTTTTGGTCATTTGACTTGCCTTTGACCCTAGTCTTGGTACTAGTGGTTTGTACTCACCAATTGTGTTTGTGTTTCAGGTATTTAGCACTAATGATTGGTGTGGCCTCATCATTTGAGATGTCATTGGCTTTGTTCACTAACCTTTGTTGTGTTGTAGGTCCATTGCTGTGATGAACTCACTTGAGTGCTTACATTTGAGACTTGCATTGTGTAGATATTGGATAGTTCCATTGTGTTGTCTGTTTGGTTTTCAGAATACAATACTGATTATTTGGCTTTTGTACAGGTACATTAGTCGCTATTAGCTTGATTTGCTTTGCTTTGCTTTGGAGTGTGGTTAATACACCACTGAGGTTGTTTAGCCTTCTCACTCCATGTAGTCTGGAAGCCATGTCGCTTTTTTGGCAGGCATTTGGCTGAAGTCCTCCTTAAGAGGCAATGACTGTGATTGTTTATATTTGTGCCAAATACCTCCTTGTTGAGGCATGTTGTTTGTTAAGTCCTCCTAAGTGAAGAAGCAATTGACAGATAGAAGGGACTAGTAGCCAGTCCCATGTTAGTCGTTGAGTCGTTCATTATGCTCGCACTACGTGCTGATGCTCTTGAACCTAACCCAAGATCCTTGTATAGAGTCGGTCAAGTGGAATAGGGTCCCTCATTCTGGACCCCCACGCTTTCATTGATTTAAGCTCACCCAGGCCAGGGTTAAGAGCCATGAGGTCTAATCCTCATTTCCTTTCATCAGTTTCAACCTAGCTCTCAATGTTAGCGGTTAAGAGCTTCAGCATGTGTGTGTTTTGCTTGGCAACTATTAGGTCCTAGTTCCCGACTCCCTATTAGTCTGTTTGTTTCTTTTGACGTCTCAGCGTCTCTTCATGCTTTTGTGACAACTATTAGGCTCGAGTTCCAAACTCCCTATTAGCTTGTTAATCTGATAACCTTTTTCTTTGGTGTTCGCTGGTTAACGATTGTTTGCTTGTTTGGAGTCGGATGTAAGTCTAGGTTTGGCATTCTGTTTCATTGTTTGTTACTTGTTTGGAGTCGGATGTAAGTCCAAGTTTGGCATTCTGTTTCCTTGTGTGTGTGTTTGGAGTCGGATATAAGTCCAACTATTGGTATTCTGTTTCATTGTTGAGTTTTTATTTTGACGTCTCAGCGTCTCTTTTCAGTGTTTTGTTTCGGCGTGCGTTAGCCGAACTACGAGTGTTCTGATTCTTTCTCTGGATAGAGAAGATACGTAGGCATAGGATGTGATATCCTAGCAAGCATGTTTCCCATTCCCCCGAACTACGTCTACTCTGATGTTTGTTTCTGACAAACTACGTAGGCTCAGGATGCGACATCCTGCCGAGTCCACTTTCTCCGTCTTCCTTCACCTTGTTTTATTATTCCAGTGTGCGTGCATTCTCTCTGAGTAGTTATTCAACAACCTTTTTCTATTCTTTTGAGTGTGGATCTCGTCGAGTACGACGGACGTGAGGGGTGCTAATACCTTCCCCTTGCGTAACCGACTCCCGTACCTTGCAATCTCTGGTCGTAAGACCGTTCCTTTCCCATTTCTTAGGTTAGTCCAGCGCTTCCTTTCCGTCATAGGATGAATAGAGTCGGTGGCGGCTCTGTAAACTTGTTTTTTTCCGCCGGTTGTTTTTCGCGTTGCGACAGATAGTGATTAACATCTTTTGGCTTGTTCACTTTCTCTTTGGATGGTTGGTCATTAACTTTAACAAAGATAGTTTTACTAGAACTTGGTTTAGAAATCTTTGAATAACCAAGTCCACTTTTGTCATTGGAATATCTTTGTTGGCTAAGGACACCTTCCAACCCAATTTGTTCTTTTTCATACCTTTCAAGAACCCTTTTTAATTGGATAATTTGGAAAGAAAGTGGTTCACAATTTTTACATTCAAAATTTTGTTTTTCACTAATCATCTTTTGTTTTTCATCATCGACATCTTTTTCCATTGCCACGATTTTTTCTTCTAGAGATGAAATTAGTTTCTTTTGAGATTATATAGGTTTATACAAAATTTTGAATTCTTTAAGAAGTTCATTTATAGCACCTTGTGCATCACTATCATAAAGAGAAAAGTCGTTACTAACCTCATCTTCTTCATTGTCAGAATGGTGTGAAGCCATTAATGCTAAATTTGCATATTCGTCGCTTTCCGATCCGGATGAAGAACTTATATCATTATCTTCCCATGCAACATATGCCTTTTTATTCTTGAATTCCTTCTTTCCTTTAAAGCCACCTTTCTTGGAGAGTTTCTGACAATCCAGCTTTATATGACCTTGCTTTCCATATTTATTGCATGTGACATCTTGCGTAGATGTGGAAGCCTCCCTTTTCCTGAAATGTTTATTTTTTTTTTGCATAAAAGGATTTGTGATTTTTACCAAAAGACTTACCAAGCCTTTTAACAAAGAGCATGAAATTTTCATCTTCCTCCAGTGTGCCATCATCTTTATCTTCATTTGAATCTACCTTGGAAGCAATTCCTTTGGATTTCTTTTCTTGACTTTCATGATTTTCAAGTATTCCAAGTTCAAGTTCATGTTCTTGGAGTTTTCTAAATAATGATGCGGACGTCATAGTAGAAATACTTTTCTTCTCTGATATGACCGTTACTTTTGGTTGTCATTCTCTAGTCAATGATCTTAGCACTTTAAGGTTGAGATCATCATTTCTGAAGGTCTTTTTGAGAGAAATAAAATGATTCGTCAAGTGAACAAATCTTTTCTACAATGCAACAATGGATTCTCCGAGTTGCATTCTGAACATTTCATATTCTTGACTCAATGTGTTTAATCTGGATCTTTTAACTTCAACGGTTCCTTCGTGAGTCTCCACCAAAGTATCCCATATTTCTTTTGCCGATTTACATTGAGATATGAAGAAGAACTTATTCATACTTAATTCACTTTGAAGAATATTGGTGGCTTTCTTTTCACTAAGTATTATTTTCCTATCGTCTGCATCATATGAACTTTTAACCTTTAGAGTGCCAACACCATTGACCATACTAGTTGGATTATGTGGTCTATTTTGAACGATTTCCCATATACCATCTCCTTGTGCTTCTAAATATGCTTTCATGCGGATTTTCCAGAAGTCAAATATTCTCCAGAGAATAGATAGGGTTTGTTGCTACTACCACCATCTTTAAAAACTGGATTTACACTTGCGGAAGCCATTTTCTGGATCTGAGGAGTAAGTTACCAATAACCTGCTCTGATGCCAATTGTAAGTTGAGTATGCGCCTAAGAGGGGGGTGAATTAGGTTCTTTAAAAAACTTTTTTCGGTTTTATGAAAACTTGTTCTTTGTTTTCTGGTTTTGTTATGCATTGAACGGTAAAGTGAAGAAAGTAAAGAACACAGAGAGATATTCTGGTTCCACTCACAAATCGAGAGTACTCCAGTCCCCTTTCAACATGAAAGAGATTATACTATTGTTAGGACTTTTATAAGACTCTTCCTAGTCTTTCTATATAGACACTAACAATCACACCAAGAACAATCCTCTTGAATTTTTCACTAAATTCAAAAAGAGAACAATCCTCCCTTTTAATGAACCTCTTGTTTCCAACAATCCTTGACAACAAGGAAAACACAACAATATGAGTTTTTACAAGCTTTTGACAAATGGACTAATACATCAGTCCATTGGTTGATCTTTTCCTTTAAAGTAATCAAACTTATTTATGACAAACAAGTGCTCTAATGATGATATGGATGAAACTGTATGAAAATTATGTGTAAAACGTTTCACCAGAAAATTTAATCAAGAACACTTGAAATAATTTGAAAAGATAAATGAAAAAGATTGTTTGAAAATGTTTGTGAAAAGGAGGTGTATTCAAAATTTGCAGAAATATGTTATATATAACCCTTAGACACCCCTCTAAATGGTTATGATACATGAAAGGATGTCATGCTTCAAGAACACACTTCAAAAAAACATTTTCATGAAAGAATGCAATGTTTTCTGCCACTGGTTCAGTGGTAATCGATTCCCCAATGTAAGACCCTAGTTTTGGCCCTAAGATCCCTCATGGCATCATATCATTGCACATTGTATTTGCCTCAAGGATCATAACATCTTGGCTCCTTAACCCTTGGGTTGGGACTTGTGTGAGTTGGTTTGAGCCACCAAGCATGCTTGAATTGTATATTATTGCTTTTCTTATTTTGTTTACTAACCAAAAGCACAAAAATATGTCACTAACTTTATTTGTTTTGTAGCTTGAGCAATCATGTGATCCAAGGCTCCTAGAAGACCCCTATGCTCATTGATGTGGCCAGATGAAGTTGAAAGCAAACATGAAAATGGTTCACAAAGCCCTCAATCATCATATGTGCATACCAAGTATTTCAATTTTCCAATTTTCCAATTTTCCAATTTGATCAAGATAAACCAAGGGGCTTGAGGATTGTTTCCCAAGGAAACCCTAATTCAACTATGCATTGACTGTGCCTTGCTCATGAAGCAACCTCAACCCATGATCAAATACAATCAAGGGAAGTTATTTCATTTATCATTTTATGCGTATATGAGCCTATGTGAGTGTCCTCAACCATCAATTCATCAAGATTGGAGGTTTGGACTTGAGAAGTTGATCAGTCAATTCATATAACTATTTTGAAATCCACTGAGACCTAACTTTTAATGTGTTTTTCAAATGAAGATGAACCCAAGAGAAAATATGTTCTTAAGAACCATATGAACAACTTTCATGTACATCAAAATTTCATTTGAAACTTGGAAGGTCATCATCCATTTCAAAACATTATAGGTCATTTTGACTGAAACCCTAATTTTAGGTCAACTTCCCAAGGACCTAACTCTTTCATTTTTCACGATTTTGAGGTGGGACAAAATTCATTGGAAAGTTTAAGATGTATAATTCAATTGTTATGTTGGACAAAATTTCATAATCCTAAAAGAAACACATGTGATAATACTAAACATTATAGGTCACTTTGGACCAAAGTCATTGAAATGTGAAAAAGTCCAACTTCAAGTGCCCATAACTTCCTCATAAAAAATCCAAATGATGCAAAATTTAAGTCCAAATTTATTGTATTGAAAAGGTATACAACTTTTATGTTGAAGGTTTTGTCATTTGAGGCTTTAATCATTAAAACAGAAGGGCTTGAAGTTGGTCCATTTTGGCAAAATTCTCATACACATGTTTTGCACCTTGAACTTCATGGTCTGTTTTCATAAATTTCCCAACTCCAAATGGGTTTTTGTTCAACATAACATATGTTCCTCATGTCAAGACCTTTCCAACCATTACCCATATGGCTATGTTTCAATTTGGCAAAGGGCATTTTCGAAGAGGAGAAGTTTTGGTTCCAATTATGCATAACATGATTAAATTGCTTGCACGCCACATTGCCTTGCCATGTACACGTCCAATTTCATTTGTTTCATCATAAGCATGCAAAACCAATCAAGTTTGGGCCTCACATGCGCCTGTACAGGCCCATGCATGGAGGATCCAGGCTCATGCACACACATATATTTCATTGCGTGCATCATGCTTGGCTATAAATAGAAGCTCCATTCCACTTCAAAATCCAACCTCAAGGCGCCTGAACTGTTGCACAATTGAATCCCTAACCTTCACTCAAAGGAATTTTGATTTTTCTCTCAAACTTTCAAGCTCAGATTTCAACTTCATTGGTTGATCTCTGAACTTCAATTCCTTAGCCTAGCTTCTTTGTTACCTCAAGAACACATTCCATCAAAGAATTGGAGTAGATCAAGTCTTGTAAAGCTGCACTTCAAAGGTTGTTATTCAAACTGTTTTGATTCGAAACTCCTTGGATACTGATTATTTCTTGTGTTTGTTGGTACCTCTGAAGTCCTCATGTGAGAGGCAATTGATCTGTGCATTTAATTTCATGAATTGAACAAGTTCAATATGAACACCATAAATTTCTATCTCAGATTTCTCTCTCTCTCTATAGAGATCTTGAGTGGAAACCAATGGCACAGGGGTGATGTATATCACCCCAGCTTTCTAAAGATATATAGATCGTGCATTTTGCTGAAGTTTTGAAAACCTGCAAGTTTTGGCCGGAACGGTGAGTCTCGCCGGAGAAGACGGTGGTTTCCACCACCGTCCCCATGTGGACGAGTTCATGGCCATTGGATCTGTTGACTCTGATCTAATTTGGACGCTTGGTTGTTATGACTTTCATTTAATCAGCATATTTCTCTTTTGATTCAAGTACACCATGAGCGTGCGCTTATCAGCCTTGTGATGATCCACGTCATTTAATGAATCAGGATCAGATGCTCCCTGTTTTTTTGCAATTTCTGAATTTCATTTTATTTTTCTTTAATTCCATTTTATTTTAAAAATTCATAACTTCTTCATTTTTAATCATAAAAATATGGGACCAATTGCAATATTTCCCTTTTAAATTCTAGTTTCTGAAAATGATTTTTAATATTTTTTATGAGTCCATTTAATATTTTTTGTGAATTTTCCTTTTTCTGGTCATTTTTAATTCATTTAAAGTACTTTCCAATATTCAAAAATACCAAAAATATTTTCTTAACATCTTTGAATGATGATGAATCTATGAAAAATATTCTCATCAATTTATTAATTGATTTGAGATTTATTTGAGATTTTAGTTCAATTATGTTATATTTTCTTCATTTTTAATTGTTTAAAATTAGTTTCTAGTTTCTAAAAATGATGAAATTTTTTGTCAAATCTTATTTGACCTTGTTGAACTTATGATGATCCAATTGGACTTTTCCAAGTTGATTTGAATTGGATTTGAAGTTTGACCTTTATTTGTTTATTTTAATTCAAGTATTATTTTAATTCCAAAAAATACCAAAAATATTTTCATTATTTCTTGACTTCTAAGCTTCATCTCACTTCTGTTTACCATTGATTGATGTTGATTCCATTCATGTTTGATCAATGTGTATTGGTTATGTCATTTAAATTTCAATTATGTACATTCCATTTCTTTTTCTTCTTCTTCTTTTTTCTTTTTGATCAATGAGTTAATGATTGGTGGTTAGCCTTGACATATGAGGGGCTTAACCTTCTTTGATTCAAGTCAAATTCATCTTGATCAAAGATCAAGTGAATTGCTTTGCATTAGAGATAGGTTGCTTCTTGGTCAAGCAAAAAACCTAAATCCATACAAGATCATTCTTCTTTTCTTTTGGCATGGCAAGGTGTAGGAGCTTGGCTTACTAGTCATGGTCTCTAACTTGTGTTTCTTGCCTAGAGTTTTATTGACCGACCTCAGATAGGTGTGACTACTATATTAGTCCACTTACGATTGCTTAACATAACGCTAAATTGCCTTATGGCACACTAACACTAACTACTAATTACTAACTTTTAATTCAAGCATTTAATTCTTGCAATTTACTTTAATGCAATTTAATTTCTTGCTCATTAATTCATTTGTCTTTGCCCTTTGCTCACTTGAGCTCATGTTTATGTTAATGCAATTTGCCTTTTGCTCACTTGAGCACGTTATTGTGTATATACTATTGTCTTGTGCTTTGTTTTATTTTGTTTGTGTGAACCGAATGCAAATGGAGAAAGGACTTAGATTTTAGGACCTTACCTATGCTAAATGGAGTTTGAATAGCAACTAGGCCTCATGTCTTTAGAATGCTAAAAAGAAATTGTCAAAGAGCAACTAGGCCTCATGCCTTTAGAATGCTTAATCTTGAAGAAGACATTGAAAGGACCCCTAATTCTAAACTCACTCTTGTTCATTCTTTCTATTGCATTGTGGAACTTTTTGATTTGTGTGTTCTTGTGTGCTAGGGATCCTAAACTTGAGCCAAGTAGAAGAACCATTGTCATGAGCATCCAAAGTGAGAGATACAAAAGCTAGTTTGAAGATTCCTAGGAGCTTGATTGATTGTTTGCTTAATTGCTTGAGTTATTTGCTTATTGCTTGCTAAGTCCAAAGGAATGGAGCAACTTGGATCATCTTTATGATCTCAAGAAGGGAACTCCATGTGGTTTTATTTCTCTTGCCTCACCTTTGCATGTTTAGGACCTAGCCCTTCTTTTCTTCTCTCCACTCTAACCCAAGTCAAACTTTTGTGCAAACATTAACATTGTTTTCAAAATTAGAAACATAGGCATTATGCCTTTGATTTTTTTCAAACTCTTTTCATAACACTTATTTTGAATTGAATCTTAAGTCAACTTTGACCTTATTTTATGAATACTTTTCATTGGTAAATACAACTCACTCAATTGTTTTTTTTTTGTGGTTTCAATGGCCACTTCTTGCCAAAGCTTTTCATAAACATTAGCTATTAGGTTTGAGTTATCCTAGAGGTTGATATAATACTCACCTGTATCCTTAGTGATGGACTATAAGTCTTCCATGATTATTATAGGGTTAACCCCTCACTAGCATGTTGAAGCTCTCCTCACATGGTGGATTTATGATTTTAGGTTGAGTTTTCTGCCTTTGATAACAAAAGACCTTTAAGGCTTTTGACCAATCAATTCACCAACTTCTTTTGAGATTTTTACCCCGAACTACGAGGTTTTGATCCTACCTTTTTAAGATGGTATGTAGGCAATGTGTTTATCCATTCAAACACAAAATTATAAATAACTTGTACATTCTTTTCTCATCTCCCCAATCATGTTTGCACAAATATTTTCTTCACAAATACCAACCTACCTTACAACATTTGTAAAAAGGGCTCCCTTAGAGTACTAAGGATGTTTTGGGTGCTTAAAACCTTCCCATTGCATAACCAACCCCCTTACCCAGATCTCTGACATTTTTATTAGTTTTTGATTCGATAAAACTTCTCGGTTTTTGTTCGCTTTCTCACCTTTCCTTTGGATAAATAGAAGTGCGGTGGTGACTCGAATTGTATGATTTACTTTTGATTTAGTCAATAAATCTAAAGGTAACGAATACCCTGCTACACCCAATATGGTTTAATCGGTTACACCTGAGCCAACGTTAAAAACATTTGAAAAAATGAATTGTCTAATCGATTAGTGTAAGACCCCAATTTTGACCCTAAGATCCCTCATGCAATTTCATCATAAGCATTAGCATTGGGATCATACCTTGGCATCCTCCTTACCCCTCTTTCATTGGGTTTGTTTTGGGAGACATCTCCAAGCACTTTGTGATTGTATCATACTTGTATATTATCATTTTACTAATCAAAATACCAAAAATATGTCTTTGTATTTGCCTAACTCTTTTGTAGGTAAGGCATGGTCCCATTGATTTATCAAGTTCATATCTAGGGTTTGAGACCCTCATGACAAAGAGAACAACCATGAATTGATCCAAGAATAGTTATGAGCATCATATATGAGTCCCAATGATCCTTACATGTTATATTGATCAAGTTTTATTCAAGAGTTTGAGGGTGATTTGCCTTGGAAACCCTAGTTTGACTGGGTATCTTGAGTAACTTCTCCAATAAGCTATCTTACCAATTGATCAAATTTCTCAAAGGAAACTACAAAATTCATCATCTTATGAATATATGATCTACAATGATCCTAAAAAGTCAAAAGGATTGAAGGTTAGCAAGTTGGTTGATGGTGGTTGGCCAGATGAATTTATCTTATCAAAACTGGGTCTCCCTAGACCCTATCTCCTACAATTTTCACAATATGAAAATGATTCCAAGAAAAAAGTTACTCTAAATGATATTACAAACAACTTTCATGTTGAGACCTAGGTCTAGTTTTTCTTGGAAAATCATTTTCTATGTTGAAACATTATAGGTGATTTTGTCTAAACCCTAATTTGAAAGTCAACTTCCCAAGGCCATAACTTGCTCATTTTTTATGAGATGAAAGATTTACAAGTTTCACAATTAAATTAAAGATATCTACTTCAACTTTTATGTTTTGAGTGAGAGCAAATTCAACTTTTATGAGCATGTGATATGAGGTTACATTATAGGTCACTTTTGACCTATACCATTGAACAAGTGATTTTTCCAAACTTCAAAAATGCATAACTCTATCATTCTAAATACAAATGACATGAAATTGGTGACCACTTTGAAGGTTTTTTAAATATATACAACTTTGATGAAGACACATTTTTCATTTGAAGCTCACATAAAAAGTTAAGCAAGGTGGAATATTGAGATATATGGCTTGACACTTAGAAAAAAATTCAACATGTTGAAATTTCCAAACTTCCACCTCAAAATTCTTCATGTTCCAAGCTCCAAATGAAAATGTATTGAACATTAAAGTTGTTCCTCTTGATCTAACCTTTCCAAAAAGTCCAACTTCATCCATTTTGGATAAGATTTGCTAGGGCTGCGCATGGTTGGAACTTTGCATCATCAATTGGCAAAGATCAAACTTCAAGCTTCCATAATACATTTGCCTTGCATTCCAAGTTGATTTCATACTTACTCACACTCAATTATGGACCAAATGGAATGATCTCATGGGCCTATACACGCCCATGCACACATGCATCACTCATTGCCAATTTTGGAAACTCATCTGGAAGGTGCAAATATAACATGATCCAGCTATAAATAGAGCTCCATATGCTCAGAATTAAGGACCCCTTCGCGCCAGCTTTGATCCCAAACACCAAACCCTTTCATTTGAGAGGATAATCCTGAGAATTTCCTTTGGAAATTGAGTTTGAATCTCACTGTTTTGAGGTTCAAAACTCCAGGGATCCAAGACCTTTTGTGCATTCTAATCTACTTCTGCAAGCATCATGAGCAAGATCAAGCACATGCCAAAGAAAGAATAAGTGAATGACCTGCATTAAAGGTATTTTCCAGAAAATTTCATCTCTTTGATTCTCTCTCAATTCCACTAAATTCTCTTGGATCTTTGGTTGTCTGAAGTCCTACCAATATAGGCAAGAAGATTGAGTTGCTTAGAGGTTAAATCGAAGCAACTCAGTTGACACACCTCAAAGTTCAACTCCTCGTATCTTTTTATATATGTGGAGTTAGTTAAAATTGAGGTCAGATTCGTGCTCTACGCCAATTTTTCTTTCAGATCATGTCCTCCTTTTTCATTTTCTTGATGGTGATGAGTGAACCAGTCCGGCCAGGGTCACCGGAGAAGATGACCGGCCTTTGGACGTCGGCGATGCGCTGGAAGTGTTCAGAGCCATTGATTTGTTTCAAATTGTTTTAATCTCGTGTGTTGCTTTTAAATACCAAGCCTATGCCGCGTTGACTGCAGTACACCATGGAATGTGCGCTTCTCACCACTTGATCTGCCACCTCAATTAATGAGGGAGATCAAGTGGTCCATGTTTTTCCTGATTATTTGAATTTCATTTTAATTGTTTTATTTTCATTAATTCATACTAATTTTAATATTGATCTAAAAAATATGAGAGTTTCACCAAACATTTTCAAATAATTTACTCTTTCATATTCTGAATTAAAATTATTTTTTGGATCATTATTAATATTTTTCATGATTTAATTGATTTTGCATTTGTTTTTAATTGTTTAAAAATACTTTTAAGTCTTTAAAAATTCTGAAATTTTTTCTCCAAGGTCATTTGACCTTATTTGACCTATGATAAATCTCATGGTCATTTATTTGGTGTTTTGATGAGGTTTTAGGAATTTGACAAACCATATTTAATTTAAATGCCTTATTTTAGTTTTTTTAATTTGAATAAATGCCAAATAATTTTGTTGACCAATTGTGATGACTTGTTTGTGTTTGACTCTTGTTGTTGGGCCTTGGTCAAGGTTGATTTGACTTTGTCAAATTAATATAATTGGATTTAGGAGATTGATGGAATGTACATTCCATCTCCCAAAATGAATGGATGATATTAATTTGGTAAAAGCCCTCCTTTGACCAATTTGAGTTTTGATCCATTCCCCTCCCTCTTCATCTTATTCCCCTTCTTTATGCATTCATCTTATTTGGTCTATGATATCTCAAAATCCTAAAGCTAGTTGATTGAAAAATTAACATGAGTATGGATGAGATTAGGCCACTTCTTTTGCATATTTCTTTTTGTGTGTGGTATGTTTCATGAGCATAGTCCATTATATTATGTCTCTAACATGCATTAACACTAAAATTCTATTGCCCGATCTCAAATAGTTGTAACTTCTACGTAAGTCCAATTACGATTGCTTAACATAGCGATAAATTTGTGACATAAAAGGCATAGCATTCTAGTTAGTGAGATTGTAAGTCTCCCCTCTTTCATGGTATTGTGTGGAAACTTGGTCTTTTTTCCTTCCTTTGGAAGATATCTTGGCTCAAGGATCCATGCTTGTGACAAGTGGGTTGAGTGTTATCCAAAGAATGTCTAAAAAATGAAAAGCAAAAGCAAAACAATACTAACTTCTAATCCATGAATAACTAACTTTTAATTTCAAGCCATTTACTTTAATGTCATTTAATTTTAGCCTTTATTCATTTGCCACTGTTCATATCATTCTAATTGTTTATGTTAATGCAATTTTCACTTTGTCCATTTGGACCATATTGTGTGATATTTCTTGTTTGTATATACTTTGCTTGTTTGTGTGGTCTTTGACCATTAATGTACATAATAACAACAAAAAAACCTAAAAAACTTTTGTGTGGACTGTTGGCTTGATCTTGGACAAATGGACTTAGAACTTAGGCAACATTCCTATGCTAAAGGACTTGGCCAATGCCAACTTATTGAGAAACCAAGTGCTTGCAATGTGAAACTTCATCTGATACATCATTCAAGATCCCTCTGAGTTCATCTGCAACATGATCATTGTGTAGCTGTTATTTTGAACCCGTGACTTGTGGAATTCATCTGCTACATGGGATAATTTTGAGGAAGATCATGGAATGGTTAAAGCTTGGATGTGGCTATCTTTATTTGATGCCTTTTCTCTTCAAGATAATATAATTGTGCATTTGTGTGTTGCTTGCTTCTAATGTCCAAGGGAATTCTGGGTTTCTATTGACATTCTTGTCTATTGGATTGCTACCCATTTGGTCAGATCTTTTCAACTCTTAATTTTTAATTTTGTGCATAGGATTAGTCTATTCATCTTCTCTCCATTTCTTTAATTTCAAAATCTCTCCCTCCCTTTTCAAAATCTTCTTCGTTTGAACTTATCTTGTTCTAAACTTTGACCAATTTGCAAAAAGATAGAAACTTTGGCCTTATACCATTGCATTTTCAAACTTCTTTTCTTAAAACAAATTTGTAAATAAACTTAACTATACTTGACTTAAACTTTCAAAAAGCCAAAAATAATTAACTCATTCAAACCATTTTTAGGCCTTTGTTCCTTTCAAATTTAATTTTTGTTAAAAGCAATGCATCCACTTTGAATTTTGTATCACGAACTACGAGGTTTTGATCCCTCATTTTTATGTTGATACGTAGGCACAGGTCCGAAAGGCTTGTCAAACACAAAAATATAATTAATGAATTCTTTTCTCATCCCCCCCATTCTATTTGTTTGTAAACATCATTTTGTACAAAATACATATGCACACAAAAAGGTCTCCCTATGAGTACCTAGGACACTTTGGGTGCTAACACCTTCCCTCTGTGTAACCAACCCCCTTACCTATAATCTCTGACATTTTATTAGTTTTGATTTGAAAACTTCTTACTTTTGGGTTTTGTTCGTACTTTTTCCCTTTTCCCTTGGAAACAATAAAAGCGCGGTGACGACTCTTGTTATTTGATCTCTAGCTTATCCATAACTTGATGGTCATGAATTTACCACTACATAAATTAAATGGCGACTCTGCTGGGGAGTAGTCTCTAGTGGGTTTAGCCTACTTTTTGTGTGTATATATTTGTATATATGTGATGTTTGTATATATGTATGTGTGATATAATCTACTTGTTATGCTTGGTGATCTCTGAGTGGTGAGATAAGTTCTAACCCGAACTTGAGTGCAATTAAGATAGGAGAATGGTATAGTCATGTTTGACTTGTGTGGAGTAGTCCTTAACAAGTTGGCTTGAGATCCATCTGCTCAGTGGAGACTCTTTTAGATTTGAAAATGTCACACAAGTATTTGTGGTTAGGCATTACTATCTCTAATTTGGGTCTGAGAAGCTGAGGATCGTAGACCATTTACCCCTTCTTGGCCTATTTAGGATGTAGTGCGGAAATTGTTCAAGTGTAGACTTGATAACAGTTGTTACGTGATACTACACTCAGACGAGTTTCTCTTGAGAATATTATGGGTCGATGAGTCAGTCATCTTAACATATAACATTCGATAAATGGAATTAAGACTCTGGGAACTTTTTAGAACATGATCTACAGGTTTTTATCCTTAGTTCACTCCTTTGGGATGGTTCTTACCCAGGCTCTATGCTTGTGATCTACAACAAACCCTTGATTCTTGGTTGATCCAATCAAGTCTTGTCAATATCAATGGAACTTAGGTGTTGATAAGGTGTAAACCATAATCCACCAAAATGGAAGATTAATCTTGACAATGATTTGATTCATCCCTTGACCTTTGTTTGCCTTGTGTGTGACCCCTTATTTGTGATTGTTGCATTCATGCATTCATGCGCATCATAACATTCATCACACGAAAATTTCAAGGAACTAAGATGTCATTTGCAGATAAAGGCTCATTGGGTGAAGAAAGGAGGATTGTTTGGGTTGCCATATGATTTCCTCATCAAGGAAGCTACTGCCTTTGCTCAAGCCGATAGTGTGGATGCTTTTGAAGCTATCTTTGTGTTGCTCATTTATGGATTAGCTTTGTTCCCTAACATTGACGGTTTTGTTGATGTTAACGCCATTAGACTTTTCTTGATTGGGAATCTTGTGCCTACTTTATTGGGTGATATGTATTTCTCTTTGCATCTAAGGAATTATAAGGGTGATGGAACGATTGTCTGTTGTATTCCTCTTCTGTACAAATGGTTTATTTCGCACTTGCCTCAGACACCTGCTTTTGTGGAGAACAAACAATGTCTAAGGTGGTCTCAGAGACTTATGTCTCTCACTAATGATGATATGGTTTGGTATGATCCTTCTTTGAGTAGTTTGGACATTATTGATAGTTGTGGTGAATTCTCTAATGTGCCTCTCATTGGTACACAAGGAGGAATTAACTATAACCCTACTTTGACTCGTCTTCAATTTGCGTTCCCCTTGAGAGACAAACCTAATAACACTTTGTTAGAAGGTATTTTCTACCAAGAGGGTAAAGATCCCCAACATTTGAAGCAGAAGATTGTGCATGCTTGGCATAATGTGCATAGGAAAGGAACGTCTGAGCTTGGTCCGTGCAATTGTGTAGCTTTGGAAGCTTACACTCTTTGGGTAAAGAAGAGAGCTTTGGAGTTGAAGATGCCTTACCCTTGTGAAAGACCTATGTCTATGGTTGTGGTTGGGCCATTAACTCTCCCTAACCAAGACATAGAGGAGTTGGAAGATGCGCTCATCAAGATGAAGCAAGAGAAAGATATGTGGGAAGAGCGTTTCCGTGCTTTGAGCAAAAAGCATGAATAGTTGGAGTTGGAGTCTAAGTACAAGGATGCACTTATTGATCTACTTGAAGACCAAGTGACAAAGAGACAGAGAGAGCCAGATGTTTCATCTTCTAGCATGCCTCAGCCTTCCGTTTCTTGGAATAAGATTGTTGACCAGCTTGTCCTCGAGAAGACTTAGATGAAGGCTTCTTTTGAGACCGAGATCCATCGCATTCGAAGGAAGTACGCGCCTTCATCCAGATCTTCTGACGTTGTTAGGGATCCTTAGGATGACTAGTCTCCTTTTCTCTTGTATTTTTCATTTGGTTTCTGAAATTGTACTCAGTGTAATCCTTCCAATTATATAAATGAAAAAAGAGGTTTTTGGTCATATGAAAGTTATTTCAATTGTTGATATATATATATATATATATATATATATATATATATATATATATATATATATATATATATATATATATATATATATATATATATATATATATATATATATATATATATATATATATATAATATATATATAATTATATATATATATATATTTGCAAAAGATATAGTAAGTTCCTTGAACACAAAAATCAATAATCAAGCATTGCATTTCATGCATCATTTGCATAAGCATGTTTTCTCTTTCGCCAGATGTCTCATTGGTGTTTCTTCCGTGCTTTAGCCAAGCTGACTCACCGATACAACACCCATGCCAATCATATGAGAATTATGGAGCATCTAGAGCAAGAGAACAACGAGCTGAAGGACGAGATCACCCGCTTGACTGCCATGATGGAGCCAGTTCTTGCTGCTCAGAGTCAATATTCTCCAACGCCTGCAACTCCTCCTATGAGGACAGTTATTTCAGAGGTGGCTACCTCTACCATGCCTGCTACTACCACTCATTTTGCACCCACCATGTCTTCCGGATTCCCGTGGGGAATGCCGTCCAACTTTATGCCTGAAGGCTTTGCGCCTGCTTTTGCTTCTATGCCGGCATCTAGCCCGGTCATGTCCGTGCCACCTCCCGTTGTGCACACCTTACCCCGTGTAGAGGATACCATTTATCCCTCCGAGCCATTTGAGGGTCCGGATGTCTACGAGAAAATGGATGAAATGAAGGATCAGTTTCTTGAGTTGCGCAAGGAATTGAAGACGCTAAGGGGTAAATACTTGTTTGGAAAAAGTGCTGCTGATTTGTGTTTAGTAAATTGAGAAATGTACATTTGATGTTACACCATTATTTTTTACTTGAAGTAATTTAATCAATTCTTTATTTCCAGAAATGTACTTTTACCCAGAAGTTTATCTTTACTGCCATTTACTTTCGATTTACAACATTCTTTTTGCCCTCTTTCATTCTATATTTTCATTAAATCCTTTAACGAATTACTGTTGGTATGAACACCATCGAAGTGTTAATATTCATTAGAATTAACCTTCAAAAACAATTAGCACATGTCTTAAGATCAATCTGATTGATCCTGTAAGTAACCAAATATAGTAATTTGGAAGATCAATTATTGTTTACCAATTTTCACGGTAAACAGGTAGAAAGAGTTGCATGTGGTAGAACTTATGGTGTTATAACACAATTTGTTGGAGAAATTTAGAGACCTTGAATAAAACTTCATTTTGACTCAATAAGAAGTCTTGTTGAGCAAAATTAACCTTCTATGTAATCTTAGATAAAGGATTGGTCAAGCCCAAATAAGGGATGAAAACCTATAATAGGTTGAACCAACATGGATTCACTCGAGCAACAAACATAGTCTTTTTATTTTTAGAGAAAGGTGTGTGTTCGGAAGGATATTATCTTGAAGAGGGTGATTTTGGAAGAAGACCGTAAGAGTAATTTCAATATACATCCTTGTTCAACCAAAATGTACAATGACTTAAAGAAAGACTTTGGTGGTCAGGCATGAAGAGAGAAATAATAAAACTTGTAGCTTAATGTGCGATATGTCAACAAGTGAATATTGAACTTCAAAGACCTGGGAGAATGTTACAACCTCTAAAAATATTGGAATGGAAATGGGAGAACATTTTCATGGATATTATAGTAGGACCACCTCATACCCTGTGTGTGTATGATTAAATTTGGGTGATGATGGACAAATTGACAAAGTCAACTCACTTTTTGTCGATTAAGACTACCTATAAGGTTCTTCAATTGGCTCGACTTTTCATCTGAGAGATAGTAAGATTGTATGGTATACCAATAAGTATTATATCTTACCGTGACCTAAATATCACATCGGCATTTTGGAAGGATTTTCATCAAGCCATGTGAACGAGATTGAATCTTAGTTAAAGAACCCACTCATAATCATATGGTTAGACAAAAATAATAATCCAAACAGTGAAATATATGTTGAGAGCTTGCATCTTATAAGACATGGTAAATTGGAACAAAAACTTACTGTTAATTGAGTTTGTGTACAATAATAGTAACCTTCTAATATCATAATGGCACCATACAAGGCTTTGTACGGTAGGAAGTGTATGACATTTTTGTGTTAATAAGAAGTAGGAAATAGAGGAATTTTGGGACCTGAAGTAATTCATGAAACTATTGAGAATATAAAGGCAATACAATAAAAGACAATAAAGGCTCAAATCTGACAGAAGAGATATGCATATTATCATATCCTCGAATTTACCCTACCTCCATATCACTCTCCATAACCCTAATACACGAGCATGCATCCCTCATACATCACCTCATATACATCTACACCCACAATAATCCACAAACTCAAGGCATGTGGTTCATCCATGAAGCTTCAAGACCTTTGATCATGTTAAGGTGTGCCCAAGCCACCTTAACCCTAATCTTCATCCTCAAGCATCCTTGAATCTTAAAGGATCATTCAAGTCATCTCACTAAACCCTAATTGAATGGTGAGTCCCCATTGAAGATATGTGAAGATTCATCTGGTCACCAAAGGACCTTATCCCTAGCTCTTGACCCTCATTGGCTTGTGCAAGTCATGGTTCACCATGTTTCATACCCCAATTTTATCCGGTCATTTGTGGTTCACCCATGAGATCTTTTTATTTCAAAGGCCCATTTGCATAAGTGTGTTCATAATCTAAAATGTGGTTTGAATCTTTTTACAATACTAATCCAAAACCTATCTTTTTATTAGTAAGTGTTAAAAGCCATGTTATTATTTCTATGATCACTATTTACTAGTCCATTTACTCATCCCAAATATTTATATCAAGTTCAAAGTTCTTCATGGATTCCCAAATTAAATTTGCATTTTTTAGAAACATGTATGTGTTTTTTTAAAATTAAAAGTCCCATGTTTAGATTTTTGTATTTAAAATAGAATTGTGTTTTTTAAATTAAAAGTCCCATGTTTAGATTTTTGTATTTAAAATAGAATTGTGCTTTTTAAATTAAAAGTCCAATGTTTAGATTTTTGTATTTAAAATAGAATTGTGTTGTTTTTTTTAAAAATTAAAAGTCCCACATTTAGATTCATGTGTTGAAATTAGAATTGTTTTGTTTTTTAAATTAAAGCACCATATTTAGATTCATGTGTTGAAGTTAGAATTGTGTGGTTTTTAAATTAAGTCACCATTATTTGGGTTCTTTGTGCCATAGTTGAAAGTATGTTGTTTTTGGATTAGAGTTGAAATTGCAATAACATGTTTCATTTTTAACTCTTGGTCACAGTTGTATTTTGTTAAAAAACATGCTAAAAGTAACCTCTAAAGTTGAATGACTCATAATGGTCCAAACAGATTCTAATTGAGATAACAAGACAAATTTTAAAACACCTTAATGGAACATGTACAAACAAAATATTAAAATAAAATTTAGTTGTTTTTAAACAAAAAGAAAATTAATTACATAAACATTTTTTTTAAAAAAAACTTCACACGTTACAAACCATTCAAGAACAGTTGCATAATTATCCACAATACAAATCCAAATAAAAGTTGTTGCAACAATGACAGGTTGAGAACAAAGCTTTTGAAGAACCAACGGCCAAAACCTTTCTTCAGGCCAAAACGCTCCTAAATCCAATTGCCTCATAGAGTGGATCCAACCTTCCATTCAATCAAGTCACTACACGTTGTAACCTGCAGAGAGAAAAAACAGCTTAAATAAAAAGCACTTTTTAAAAGCACTTAAAAAACTAAAAAATAACTAAACAAATTACTCAGTTTGAAACTTTACCCAGCAGGTTAACTTGAACATCCAAAAAGGCATCGCAATAATAACTTAAACCAGAACAAATCCACAGAAATTAAATCCCATATAATATGGGATGGGAAAATCGAAAAAGAAAGGAGTTAAAAAAAACTGATAAAAATTCTTCATAAAAGGTTCATGAGGCGTTAAGAACAACAAATCATAGTAAGAGACCTTAAAAAAAACAGAAACCAAAACAACAATAGAAAACACAACAAGAGATACACATCACAGTAAGAGATTCTTTCAAAAGAAACTAAAAAAACACAACAGCAAACATAGCAATAAACACAGCAAAGCTTTTTTTCAAAACCTTAAAAAAAACGAAACAGAAGAAGGAGGCTTATCTGAAGACGGGACGCATCAAACTCAGCTTCATCTTCTTCTCCTTCCAACGAATCCTTCCAAACCTACAAACGCGCACCTCTTCTCCTCCTTCGACCGCGAACCCCACACGCTCCACACCCTCATTTTCTACCTTCAACGAGCACCCTCACAAAACCACAGTTTCTCCGCCGACCACAATCGACCTTCAATCGCTCCTCACCGGCGCAACCTCCATGGCGGCTTCAGTTGGTCTGTGAGGTCTCACAACCACAATCACTCATTCTGGGAAATTTTTGAAGGTACGATCTGAAGTTTCTGTTGTAAAAACCTAATTATGTTGGTGGGAACTTGGGCCTTTGGCCCAAGCAATTTTGGCCTGCGTGTACACTCCCTCAATGCTACTGCACCCCATCCGAATGGGCTCTGATATCCTTTGTTGAGCCCATTCTCAACTTCTTTGGGCTTATTCCTTTGTTTTTGGTTACTAGTTAATTAAATTTAGTTAATATAGGTTACATATCTTATTTAGATGATTAGGTATTAATTAGATTAAATTAGTTATGATTAGGATTAATTAGAAATAGTTTTAGGATTAGAAATAGTATTAGAAATATTAGAAATAATTAGGAATTTAGGTTCATTAGAATTTTTTAGATTTAGGTTATAACTTTTTTTGAAGAGTTGGATTTAGAAATATTGGAAATATTAAATTTAGTTTAGAAATAATTGTAGATTAATTAGAATTCTATTGTGATTTAGATTTATTTTAGAATTTTTAGTTTAATTTAGAATGATTTTAAAATTTAATCTTTGTTAATATTTTAGAATTTAATTAGATAATTTTTTATTTAGAAATAATTGTAGATTAATTAGAATTCTATTGTGATTTAGATTTATTTTAGAATTTTAGTTTAATTTAGAATGATTTTAGAATTTAATCTTTGTTAATATTTTAGAATTTAATTAGATAATTTTTTATTTAGAAATAATTGTAGATTAATTATAATTATAAGGTGATTTGGAATTATTTTAGATTTTTTAATATAATTTAGAATGATTTTAGAATTTAATCTTTGAAAATATTTTAGAATTTAACTAGATAAATTTAGTTTAGAAATAATTGTAGATTAATTAGAATTCTATTGTGATTTAGATATATTTTAGAATTTTTAGTTTAATTTAGAATGATTTTAGAATTTAATCTTTGGTAATATTTTTGAATTTAATTAGATAATTTTTTATTTAGAAATAATTGTAGATTAATTAGAATTCTATTGTGATTTAGATTTATTTTAGAATTTTAGTTTAATTTAGAATGATTTTAGAATTTAATCTTTGTTAATATTTTAGAATTTAATTAGATAATTTTTTATTTAGAAATAATTGTAGATTAATTATAATTATAAGGTGATTTAGAATTATTTTAGATTTTTTAATATAATTTAGAATGATTTTAGAATTTAATCTTTGAAAATATTTTAGAATTTAATTAGATTTCTTTCTTTTAGAAATAATTGTAGATTAATTAGAATTATAAGGTGATTTAGAATTATTTTAGAATTTTAATTTAATTTAGAATGATTTTAGAATTTAATCTTTATTAATATTTTAAAATTAATATTTTGGATAATAGTTTAGAATTGAGATTTTCGATTGTTTAATATTGTTTTGAGTTTTAATTTAATGATACTTTTGTTAATTGTTTTAACTTTAGTTATTTGTTTTAGATTTAACATTTTATTACAATTCTCTTGTCATTTCATGTTGATTTCAACTAACACCTAACATTTAACGATTAACTCTAATTTTTTAATTTCCGCAATTAACATCTAATTTTTAAAATCTCGCTTCTAATATTTATTTATTTTGTGTATTTACTTTACTTCGCTTTATGCTATATCATTGTACATTCTTCATCTCATCTTAAAATGAACCTAAAGATAATAAAGACTTAAAAATACAAAAAGATTATAATTCCCATGCCATCAATTCAAACCAATTTTTAAAACAAATAGAACTTCTCGATTCAAAGTCGAGCCCATTTTAAATGCCTTTGTAAGTCGATCGCTTGAAAAAGCATCGCCATCAACCTCACATGGCTTACTCTTGGGCCTTCTTACAATGAGACCTATTCGATTTTAATTAATTCAATTCATTCATAAGAACACAAATTTTAAAACCTCGATCCGACATCGAAAGTTAAATTAAAATACTTAATCACATTTAAAACAACACTTCATTTGAAAATGAAAAGGGGGATGGTTTTGAGTTTTCAACTCCTCTCCTCGATTATTTGAATACGAGTTTTCTTACTCGGTTAGTCAAATGGTCGTCATTTCTAATTCACTTAAGAACAAATAAATCAAATTCTTTTATAATAAAAAATGAAAAGGGAGATGACTTTGAGCCTTCAACTTCTCTCTTCAATTGTTTGAATATGAGTTCTCTTACTCGGTTAGTCGAACAATTGTCATTCTTCCACAAATTAATAACTTAATCAAATCATTTTCAGAATAAACTGTACGAAAAGGGAGATGGTCTTGAGCCTTCGATTCCTCTCCTCAAATACTTGGATACGAGTTGTCTTACTCAGTCATTCAAGTACTTGACGTTTATCTAAAATACACCAATCATACATAAAATTATGTTCATAATCAGTCAGATGAAAAAGAAAGTGGTCTAGAGTCTTCTATTCCCTTTCCCGATTATTAGGATACGAGTTGTCTTACTCGGCTATCCGAATATTCGTCATCCATTCAAAATACCTTAATCATCATTAAATCCTTTTTATAATTAAGGATGAAAAAGAGGGTGGTCTAGAGTCTTCTATTCCCTTTCCCGACTGTTAGGATATGAGTTGTCTTACTCGAATATCCGAGTAATCGTCATCCAACCAAAAACATATCAACCAAACAAAATATCCAACATATTAATCCAACTTATCACCCTCGTGTGATCAAAACTTTTTTCAAAAGAACACTATTTAATCCTTTTTGATGCGCATAACAAACCAATGCTTAAGCCTCCTCCGAGAGTGGACAAGCCAGTGTTTAGCCTTTAGGATGCGATATAAATAGTTGTCCGTTAAAAAACACCAACCAACCGTAGTTTCCCGAACTACGAATGCTCTGATTTCCTTATTATACCATAAGGATACGTAGGCAGGAGATTGCTCTATCTTCGCGAGCACACTAATAAAAAACCTCCCATTTCTCCTTTCTGAGGTTCTCATCCATTTCTATTTTCAATATTTTATAACCCAAAGATAACAAACAAACATAAATTAACACTCGAAACGCAAATTAGAACTAAAAGGTTCCCGTTGAGTACAACGGACGTAAGGGGTGCTAATACCTTCCCCTTACGTAATCCACTCCCGAACCCGAATATGGTTGCGACGACCAATATTCCATTTTCCTAAAGGTTTTATCGATATTTTCCAATTCCTTCATTAGGATAAATAAAGTTTGGTGGCGACTCTGTTCGAACGTAATTTTTTCCGCGACCATCGCGAGGAATCGTATTTTCGAGATGCGACAGATGGCGACTCTGCTGGGGACTAGCTCCAAGCAAGAGAGAGTGAAGCCTAATTTAGTTCAATTGATGTATTGTGCGTTAATTTTGTTTATCTGTTTTTTTATTTATTCTGTTATTATTATATTGTCATAATTATTGTGATTTATTGATTATCTCTTATTTGGGGTTCTATGGTTGGTGATACTTTGTGAGATAGGCTCTCCACCCGAGTCTGAGAAAAACCATAAGATTAAGTTGGTGGTTGCGTAGTGGGCGCCCACCAGGAGTCTTCCTTGTTGGGAAGAAACGAAGACCCCGCCTAGAGGAGATTCTCTTGAAATATTATAGCCCGACGAGTTTTCGTCACGATGATAGTATTCTCAAGTTGGATCAATGACTCTAGGGACCTTTTAACCCATTATATCCGGTGGTTATGTAGTATTTACCTGAAAAGTCTCAGACTTATTAGGTTAATACGAAAGCCCCAATCAGATGAGATCCCTTGGGCGTATTACTACCTTACAGCGGTATTCCCAACCTCGATCTATGACTCTGAGAACCTTATTAGAACCTTGGACTCGAGAGTTGTGTAGTATGGGCCCACTAGGAGTTTTCCTCTTTGGGACCATACGAAGGCCTCACCCAGATGAAACTTTGTTTGGGGATGTTATTTGCAGATGAGTTTTCATCATGACAATAACTTTCCTAGATATTGATTGATGACTTTGGGAACTTGTTACCTTTAGCATTCTACCAAAAGGGTTTTGTTTAGTAACCAAGAGTACCCACTCGCATGACCTATATATCAACCTACATGTGACACGCATAATACCATTCATAGCATATCATTCATATTATTTTATTTCCAAGGAATCTGAGTATCATGAGTTGCAGGAATTCAAGAAACATAGAATCAAGCAAAAGAAACATTTACTCCTTCAAGTTCAAAGGATCCCGATCTGAAGAATTTACGTAACTTGGTCTCTCAGATGCACCCTGTATACAGAATCAACTTTGGAAAGAATTATGGCAATTTACTCAGCATCCTCAATCAACAAGTGGACCATACAACCTTGATCACTTTAGCCCAATTTTATGACTTACCTTTAAGATGCTTCACATTCCAAGACTTCCAGCTAGCACCAACGTTGGAAGAATTTGAGCGTCTTGTTAGGATTCCTATGAAGGACAAGCCACTATTTTAAGGGACAGATGAATCTTTGCCCCTCGAGGTCATTGCCAGTGCGCTTCACATGGATGAAAAGGAAGCAAAAGACAATTTAGAAACCAAAGGAAATACCAAGGGTTTTCACTAAGTTTTCTTTTGGAAAGAGCTCATACCCTGTTGAAGGCAGAAAGTTGGGATGCTTGTTACTCTGCTATTGCATTGGCTATCTATGGCATCGTCCCGTTCCCTAATATGGATGGTTTCGTAGACATGACTGCCATTTGTGTCTTCCTTACTGGGAACCCAGTACCCACTTTGTTAGCCGATGTCTATTATCACATAAGTTATAGGTATACTAAGAAGAAGGGGTTGATTGCTTGTTGTGCTCCTTTATTGTATCAGTGGTTTCTAGAACATCTTCCGAAGACAGGTGCTTGGGTTGAACAAACAGATATTAGTTGGCCTCAGAGATTGGGATCACTCTGATCTGAAGATCTCTCTTGGTACTCCAAAGAATATATCAACGCAGACATCATATTCAATTGTGGAGATTTCCCAAATCTACCGCTCATTGGAACTCAAGGATGTGTGAATGCTAATCCAGTTCTATCACTCAGACAACTTGGTTACCCAATGGAAGGCCCTCCAGAGGCAAATTCTTTGGAAGCTTTCTTGTTACTTGACTTTGGGCTGAGACACCCTTCCAATCCTTGGAAGTAGTGAACATGATGGCCATTCAACAAACCTGGAGGTCCCGAAATCAGGACCATCCATGGCCTCATGGCAGGGAGCAAAAGCTGTTATGGAAAGTGAAGATGCACAAGACTGGGGCAAAGTGGTGTAAGTGAAAAGAGAAACGAGACAAGTTTGGTCTGGGGTATGACCCATCATCAGACAAAGCTAGTAGCCAATCTGACAAAGAGAAGATTCCTTCTGTGGAGAAAATGTTTACCAGCGCTGGCCACATCTTTGGCAAGCAGGTGGCAATGGTCAGTGAAGAAGACCGCAAAGAGGGGGTGTCCAGCTGGATGCGTCAAGCCACACCTAATGAAGAACTAACAAACTGGAAGGCTGTGGAAGTTCCCCAAATATTTCAAAAGTAATTTTATCGTTTTTAGACAAAACCTTGTGCTCTACCCAAGGCACAGTGGCATGTTGTAGGGCCTCATTTATCTTTTTCAAGAGTTTTTATCATTAATGAAATGACGTTTTGCATTCAAATTTTTGTTCCTTTTCTTTCGTTTTGATCTATTTACGAAAATGGCAATCAATTATTTATGCACGCACTTTCTAAACAAACTGCATAAATCATAACATGTAGAAACACCACCGAGACTATTGATAACGACACTGCTATGGTCCAATATGACTTTGATTGTCCAATCTACCAAGCTGAAGACGAAGTGGGGGAAGACTGCGAACTCCCTGAAGAGTTGGCCAAATTACTCAGACAAGAAGAAAAGGCTATTCAACCACACCAAGAAGACATTGAAGTTATCAATCTGTGAATAGAAGAAGATAAGAGAGAAGTAAAGGTAGGCGCAACGCTTCAAGATACAGTGAAGACAAGAATGATAGAGCTCCTCCACGAATATGACGACATGTTTGCTTGGTCATACCAAGACATGCCCGGATTAGACACTGACATCGTGACCCACAAGCTTCCCCTTAAAGAAGAGTGCCATGTTGTCAAACAAAAGCTAAGAAGAACTCAACCAGATATGGCTCTCAAGATCAGAGAAGAGGTGAGAAAGCAGTTTGACGCTGGTTTCCTGGAAGTCGCTAAATACCCACAATGGGTTGCCAACATTGTACCAGTGCCGAAGAAAGATGGAAAAGTCCGCATGTGCGTGGACTACCGAGACCTAAACAGATCCAGTCCCAAAGACGATTTCCCATTATCTCACATCGATGTACTGGTGGATAACACAACTCAATTCTCTGTGCTTTCCTTCATGGATGGTTTCTCAGGATACAATCAAATTAAAATGGATCCCGAAGACATGGAGAAGACCACGTTAATCACTCCTTGGGGCACCTTTTGTTACAAAGTAATGTCGTTTGGTTTAAAAAATGTTGGGGCAACATATTAACGTGCCATGGTGACCCTCTTTCACGACATGATTCATGAAGAGATCGAGGTGTATGTCGATGACATGATTGCCAAATCCCAGACAGAGGAAGAGCACATCACCAACCTGGAGAAACTATTCACTCGTTTGAGGAAGTTTAGGTTGAGACTTAATCCTAATAAATGCACATTTGGGGTTCGATCTGGGAAGCTTTTAGGCTTTATTGTAATCCAAAAGGGAATTGAAGTAGATCCTGACAAGGTTCGAGCCATTCAGAACATGCATGCACCAAAGACTGAGAAGGAGGTCCGTGGTTTCTTGGGGGAGACTAAATTACATCGCCAGGTTTATCTCTCACCTTACTGCAACATGTAAATCAATATTCAAGCTTCTGAGGAAGAATCAAGGCGTGGAGTGGAATGAGGACTGTCAGATAGCCTTTGACAAAATCAAAGAATACTTGCAAGAGCCACCAATTCTAATGCCCCATGCCGAAGGAAGACCTCTCATCATGTATCTAACCGTGCTCGATGAATCCATGGGTTCTGTATTAGGACAACAAGATAACACTGGTAGAAAAGAGCATGCCATCTATTATTTGAGCAAGAAATTTAATGATTGTGAGACCAGATATTCACTACTCGAGAAGACTTGTTGTGCACTCACATGGGCTGCTAAGCGTCTCAGGCAGTACATGCTAACTCACACAACTTGGCTGGTATCTAAAATGGATCCCATCAAGTACATATTCGAGAAACCAGCTCTCACTGGTAGGATTGCTCGATGGCAGATGTTGTTGTCAGAATATGATATCCAATATGTTACACAGAAAGCGATCAAGGGAAGCATACTACCAGACCATCTTGCTCATCAACCACTGGAGGATTACCAATCTTTGAAATTTGACTTTCCAGATGAGGATATCATGGCTGTTAAGGATGTTGAAGACTCTGAACTAGAGGAAAGCCTCGAGCCAAGAGCAGGCTGGACGCTCATGTTTGATGGCGCCTCAAATGCAATAGGCCATGGAATTGGGGCAGTGCTGATGTCTCCCAAGAATTTCCATCTCCCATTCACCACAAAGCTCTGTTTTACCTGTACAAATAACATGGCCGAGTATAAAGCTTGCATACTAGGTTGGAAGAAGCTATTGAGTTGAAGATCAAGATACTAGAAGTATTCAGGGACTCCGCTCTAGTCATACATCAAATCAAAGGAGACTGGGAAACAAGACATGCTAACCTAATTCCATACCGAGATTATGTGTTGAAGCTACTCCCAAAGTTCGACGAAATCACTTTCTCTCATATTCCTCAAGAAGAGAATCAGATGGCAGATGCCTTAGCAACTTTGGCTTCCATGTATAAATTAATATAGCCCAACCATCAGCCTCATATTGAGATTAGGCGTTTTGACGAACCTGCTCATTGCTTGACAACAGCAGAAGAGCCAGATGGTAAACCCTGGTTCTTCGATATCAAACAGTATCTGGAGAAGAGGGAGTATCCGGCAGAGGCTTCCAGCCTTGACAAAAGGACCCTTTGGAGGTTGGCATCAAAGTTCCTCTTGAATGGAGAGGTATTGTACAAACAAAACTACGACACGGTTTTGTTGAGGTGTGTGGACAAACATGAAGCAGATCAACTTATGAGGGACATACACGAAGGTTCTTTCGGTACGCACGCCAATGGGCATGCCATGGCCAAGAAGATTATAAGGGCAGGTTACTACTGGTTGACGATGGAAACCGACTGTTATCATTACAACAGAACATGCCACAAGTGCCAAATCTATGCTGACAAAATACATGTACCGCCTACCCCGCTGAATGTCATAGCATCACCATGGCCTTTCTCTATGTGGGGGCATCGACATGATTGGAATGATAGAACCCAAAGCGTCAAATGGACACAGATTTATCTTGGTGGCCATAGATTATTTTACCAAATGGGTGGAAGCCGCGTCTTATGCAAACGTCACAAAGCATGTAGTCGCCCGTTTCTTGAAGAATAACATCATATGTCGATATGGTATTCCCAACAAAATCATCACTGATAATGGGTCCAATCTCAACAACAAGACCATGGATGAGTTATGCGTAACCTTCAAGATCGAGCACCACAACTCATCACCCTATCGACCTAAGATGAATGGGGCTGTTGAAGCTGCAAATAAAATATCAAGAAAATCATCCAAAAGATGGTTGTTACATACAAGGATTGGCACGAGATGTTACCTTTTGCGTTGCATGGCTATCGCACATCGATACGAACTTCAACAGGGGAAACTCCTTATTCCTTGGTATACGGTATGGAAGCAGTTCTCCCTATAGAAGTAGAGATCCCCTCGATGAGAGTCCTGATGGAAGCTAAGCTAGACGAGGCAGAATGGGTTCAATCAAGGTACGACGAGCTCAACCTTATTGAGGAGAAACACTTGAAAGCGTTAGGTTATGGTCAACTCTATCAGAGGCGTCTTAAAAAGGCATTCGACAAGAAAGTTCGTCCCAGGGTGTTTCAAGAGGGAGATTTAGTACTGAAGAAAATCTTGCCCATTCACAAAGACTCTAGAGGGAAATGGACACCAAATTATGAAGGCCCATTTGTGGTGGTTAGAGCCTTTTCTGGAGGCGCTCTAATTCTAGCAACTATGGACGGTGATGAGTTGCCACTTCCCACCAACGCTGATGTTGTTAAAAAGTACTTTGCCTAAAAAAATGGAATAATAAAAGCCGCTAAATCGAAAACCTGAAAGGGCGATTTAGGCAAAAAAATGGCTATCCCGGTGGATCGAAAACCCGAAAGGGTGATCCAAGCAAAAATTAGGGATAAAAATAAAAGAATTTGACCCGCTAAGTTGAAAACCCGAAAGGGCGACTCAGGCAAGAATGGGTATCCCGGTGGATCGAAAACCCGAAAGGGCGGTCCAGGCAAAAGTTAGGGATTAATTCCAAGGCAAAGAGTTGTACTTACAGACATCTTACATACCCTCGAAGACAAAGAATTAATCTACCTCACTTTTCAAAAGCAAAGTGCTCGGGCTATCAAAGACATAAGGATCATAGCAGCGTGGAAACTCAATAAGAACTCAATTTTCATTGCCATTTTGTTTTCTATGCACAACAATTACCTCATTAAGGGATTGCGTCTTTATGTACAATCACCCATTTAAGGGTCAAATTAATAAAAGAGAATTTTTCTCAACAAAGTGTGCCCAAATCATTTTTATTTTATCTGTTTGTTTGCAAAGAACCTTTTGTTTTTTATAAACATCACTTTTTAAAATAAAAAAAACTATTGGAGAAAATAAAACGCATGTTTTAATAAAGTGGTAAAATTGCTTTTGAAACAGTAAACGGACGAATCCTTTAGTCCCCAAGATTCACTCTTGTCTTTCATAAAGGTGCAAGACTGATTGCAGACGATTATGTTCCTTTCAACTACTGATTCATACCTCTCATAAATGTACTCATGGTATAGCCAGACCGGGGCAAGGCTCCACCACATTTCCAACAGAAACATTGATAAATCATGGACGGAGTATCGCGTGTTGAAAAGTCTGAACCTTTCAATGATTCGGAACAACCCAAATATATTCCCAAAACCACCGAGCAGGAACATTAAAATTTGATCTCCATTGGTCGCCCCAATGATAAAAAAATCCATACCGTTGGCATCATACCTTAAAGCAAAATGTCTTAACCGGGGCACATCCGATTACCCAGTTGCATTCCCACATGCATCACACGAATCATCCATACATGGTTTTCCTACCAAACAGAAAATTCAAAAAAAACAGTCATATCAATCATCAACATACTCATGTATAACACTCCCACAAAATGGGAACTTCAACAAATAAAAATCATTTGCATTCTCATACACAGCCAAATATCCCCAACAATTGCATACATACATGCATCTCATGCATCATCCCATGCATGGTATTCCCACCTAAAGTGGAACATCATACGAGAATCAAACATAAAATATCAGGATCCAATGTCATTCGTGTATATCTTGGACATTTCTCATTTCCAAATAAAGTTATTTCCCTGCATGTGCTCGTAGAATTATTTCTCAGCAAATCATTGTTCAACTTTATGATTAAAAATGATATTTCTAGCATTTTTCTTTGCAATCATTGCTCCTTAAGCAGAGGTTACCCTAAAAAGTCTCTTATGAGCTTTTCCCCTGCAGAGCATTTCTAGTATGTCTCCCTCAAAAGGAGTCTTTTCTTAAAATTCCCCCAACAGATGAATATTCGAGATACTGCTTCATTTATTTGAAGAATCTCATTTATCTGTTAGAGATGCTGCTCTAGTATCCTCGGAAAGTCTTAGATTCAATTAAGGTATTTTTCCCTTGCTGGAATATCTTAATTCTATCATACAAGATGCTGTTTCGACTGGATACAGAGAATCTCATTTTTACTGTTTGAGATACTGCTTCATCAATATGAAGAGTCTCATTTCAGTTTTTCTTTAGAGATACTGCTCTAATATCCTCGGAGAGTCTTAGATTCAATTAAGGTATCTTTCCCTTGCTGGAACATCTTAATTCTATCATATAAGATGTTGTTTTGACCCGATACAGAGAATCTCACTTTTACTGTTTGAGATACTGCTTCATCAATATGAAGAGTCTCATTTCAGATATTTTTTAGAGATATTGCTCTAAATATCCTCGGAAAGTCTTAGATTCAATTAAAGTATTTTCCCTTGCTGGAATATTTTAATTCTATCATATAAGATGCTGTTTCGACCCGATACAGAGAATCTCACTTTTACTGTTTGAGATACTGCTTCATCAATATGAAGAGTCTCATTTCAGATATTTTTTAGAGATGCTGCTCTAAGTATCCTCGGAGAGTCTTAAATTCGATTAAGGTATTTTTCCTTTGCTGGAATATTTTAATTCTATCATATAAGATATTGTTTCGACTTGATACAGAGAATCTCACTTTTACTATTGAGATGCTGCTTCATCGATATGAAGAGTCTCATGCCAGATTTTCTTTATACTGCTCTAGCATCTTGAAAAATCTTGAGTTTTAGCTAGGGATGTCATTCCATTGCTAACATATCTTGAATGTAACGTCCAAGATACTGTTTTGACGACTCCTAGAAGGTCTTGACTGTAACATTTTACTGTGGGATGATGTCTTTTGCCATCTCTCACCGCATTTTCTTCCTGTAATTTCTTCCTTTCATTGCCTAGGACAAAATTTGGGTCTTGTATTTAATTATCTCCCATCGTGAATGCGTAAAGACTACTGTCATTATCACTTACCGGTTTGAGGTAATTAAATAGGGGCAGCTGTCATACCCCAATTTTGTCCGGCCATTTGTGGTTCACCCATGAGATCTTTTTATTTCAAACGCCCATTTGCATAAGTGTGTTCATAATCTAAAATGTGGTTTGAATCTTTTTACATTACTAATCCAAAACCTATTTTTTTATTAGTAAGTGTTAAAAGCCATGCTATTATTTCTATGATCACTATTTACTAGTCCATTTACTCATCCCAAATATTTATATCAAGTTCAAAGTTCTTCATGGATTCCCAAATTAAATTTACATTTTTTAGAAACATGTATGTGTTTTTTTTAAATTAAAAGTCTCATGTTTAGATTTTTGTATTTAAAATAGAATTGTGTTTTTTAAATTAAAAGTCCCATGTTTAGATTTTTGTATTTAAAATAGAATTGTGTTTTTTAAATTGAAAGTCCCATGTTTAGATTTTTGTATTTAAAATAGAATTGTGTTATTTTAAAAAAAAAATTAAAAGTCCCACATTTAGATTCATGTGTTGAAATTAGAATTGTTTTGTTTTTTAAATTAAAGCACCATATTTAGATTCATGTGTTGAAGTTAGAATTGTGTGGTTTTTAAATTAAGTCACCATTATTTGGGTTCTTTGTGCCATAGTTGAAAGTATGTTGTTTTTGGATTAGAGTTGAAATTGCAATAATATGTTTCATTTTTAACTCTTGGTCACGGTTGTATTTTGTTAAAAAACATGCTAAAAGTAACCTCTAAAGTTGAATGACTCATAATGGTCCAAACAGGTTCTAATTGAGATAACAAGACAAATTTTAAAACACCTTAATGGGACATGTACAAACAAAATATTAAAATAAAATTAGTTGTTTTAAACAAAAAGAAAATTAATTACATAAACATTTTTTTTTAAAAAAATTTCACACGTTACAAACCATTCAAGAACAGTTGCATAATTATCCACAATACAAATCCAAATAAAAGTTGTTGCAACAATGACAGGTTGAGAACAAAGCTTTTGAAGAACCAACGACCAAAACCTTTCTTCAGGAACGCTCCTAAATCCAATTTCCTCATAGAGTGGATCCAACCTTCCATTCCATCAAGTCACTTCACGTTGTAACCTGCAGAGAGAAAAAACAGCTTAAATAAAAAGCACTTTTTAAAAGCACTAAAAAATAACTAAACAAATTACTCAGTTTGAAACTTTACCCAGCAGGTTAACTTGAACATCCAAAAAGGCATTGCAATAATAACTTAAAACAGAACAAATCCACAGAAATTAAATCCCATATAATCTAGGATGGGAAAATCGAAAAAGAAAGGAGTTAAAAAAAACTGATAAAAATTCTTCATAAAAGGTTCATGAGGCGTTAAGAACAACAGATCACAGTAAGAGACATTAAAAAAAACAGAAACCAAAACAACAATAGAAAACACAACAAGAGATACACATCACAGTAAGAGATTCTTTCAAAAGAAACTAAAAAAACACAACAGTAAACATAGCAATTATAAACACAGCAAAGCTTTTTTTCAAAACCCTAAAAAAAACGAAACAGAAGAAGGAGGCTTATCTGGAGACGGGACGCATCAAACTCAGCTTCATCTTCTTCTCCTTCCAACGAATCCTTCCAAACCTCCAAATACGCACATCTTCTCCTCCTTCGACCGCGAACCCACACGCTCCACACCCTCATTTTCTACCTCCAACGAGCACCCTCACAAAACCACAGTTTCTCCGCCGGCCACAATCGACCTTCAATCGCTCCTCACCGGCGCAACCTCCATGGCGGGTTCAGTTGGTCTGTGAGGTCTCACAACCACAATTGCTCATTCTGGGAAATTTTTGAAGGTACGATCTGAAGTTTCTGTTGTAAAAACCTAATTATGTTGGTGGGAATTGGGCCTTTGGCCCAAGCAATTTTGGCCTGCGTGTACACTCCCTCAATGCTACTGCACCCCATCCGAATGGGCTCTGATATCCTTTGTTGAGCCCATTCTCAACTTCTTTAAGCTTATTCCTTTGTTTTTGGTTACTAGTTGATTAAATTTAGTTAATATAGGTTACTTAGCTTAATTAGATGATTAGGTATTAATTAGATTAAATTAGTTATGATTAGGATTAATTAGAAATAATTTTAGGATTAGAAATATTAGAAATAATTAGGAATTTAGGTTCATTAGAATTTTTTAGATTTAGGTTATAATTTTTTGAAGAGTTGGATTTAGAAATATTGGAAATATTAAATTTAGTTTAGAAATAATTGTAGATTAATTAGAATTCTATTGTGATTTAGATTTATTTTAGAATTTTAGTTTAATTTAGAATGAATTTAAAATTTCATCTTTGTTAATATTTTAGAATTTAATTAGATAATTTTTTATTTAGAAATAATTGTAGATTAATTAGAATTCTATATGATTTAGATTTATTTTAGAATTTTAGTTTAATTTAGAATGATTTTAGAATTTAATCTTTGTTAATATTTTAGAATTTAATTAGATAATTTTTTATTAGAAATAATTGTAGATTAATTATAATTATAAGGTGATTTGGAATTATTTTAGATTTTTAATATAATTTAGAATGATTTTAGAATTTAATCTTTGAAAATATTTTAGAATTTAATTAGATAAATTTAGTTTAGAAATAATTGTAGATTAATTAGAATTCTATTGTGATTTAGATTTATTTTAGAATTTTTAGTTTAATTTAGAATGATTTTAGAATTTAATCTTTGTTAATATTTAGAATTTAATTAGATAATTTTTTATTTAGAAATAATTGTAGATTAATTAGAATTCTATTGTGATTTAGATTTATTTTAGAATTTTAGTTTAATTTAGAATGATTTTAGAATTAATCTTTGTTAATATTTTAGAATTTAATTAGATAATTTTTTATTTAGAAATAATTGTAGATTAATTATAATTATAAGGTGATTTAGAATTATTTTAGATTTTTTAATATAATTTAGAATGATTTTAGAATTTAATCTTTGAAAATATTTTAGAATTTAATTAGATTTCTTTCTTTTAGAAATAATTGTAGATTAATTAGAATTGTAAGGTGATTTAGGATTATTTTAGAATTTTAATTTAATTTAGAATGATTTTAGAATTTAATCTTTATTAATATTTTAAAATTAATATTTTGGACAATAGTTTAGAATTGAGATTTTCGATTGTTTAATATTGTTTTGAGTTTTAATTTAATGATACTTTTGTTAATTGTTTTAACTTTAGTTATTTGTTTTAGATTTAACATTTTATTACAATTCTCTTGTCATTTCATGTTGATTTCAACTAACACCTAACATTTAACGATTAACTCTAATTTTTTAATTTCCGCAATTAACATCTAATTTTTTAAAATCTCGCTTCTAATATTTATTTATTTTTGTGTATTTACTTTACTTCGCTTTATGCTATATCATTGTACATTCTTCATCTCATCTTAAAATGAACCTAAAGATAATAAAGACTTAAAAATACAAAAAGATTATAATTCCCATGCCATCAATTCAAACCAATTTTTAAAACAAATAGAACTTCTCGATTCAAAGTCGAGCCCATTTTAAATGCCTTTGTAAGTCGATCGCTTGAAAAAGCATCGCCATCAACCTCACATGGCTTACTCTTGGGCCTTCTTACAATGAGACCTATTCGATTTTAATTAATTCAATTCATTCATAAGAACACAAATTTTAAAACCTCGATCCGACATCGAAAGTTAAATTAAAATACTTAATCACATTTAAAACAACACTTCATTTGAAAATGAAAAGGGGGATGGTTTTGAGTTTTCAACTCCTCTCCTCGATTATTTGAATACGAGTTTTCTTACTCGGTTAGTCAAATGGTCGTCATTTCTAATTCACTTAAGAACAAATAAATCAAATTCTTTTATAATAAAAAATGAAAAGGGAGATGACTTTGAGCCTTCAACTTCTCTCTTCAATTGTTTGAATATGAGTTCTCTTACTCGGTTAGTCGAACAATTGTCATTCTTCCACAAATTAATAACTTAATCAAATCATTTTCAGAATAAACTGTACGAAAAGGGAGATGGTCTTGAGCCTTCGATTCCTCTCCTCAAATACTTGGATACGAGTTGTCTTACTCAGTCATTCAAGTACTTGACGTTTATCTAAAATACACCAATCATACATAAAATTATGTTCATAATCAGTCAGATGAAAAAGAAAGTGGTCTAGAGTCTTCTATTCCCTTTCCCGATTATTAGGATACGAGTTGTCTTACTCGGCTATCCGAATATTCGTCATCCATTCAAAATACCTTAATCATCATTAAATCCTTTTTATAATTAAGGATGAAAAAGAGGGTGGTCTAGAGTCTTCTATTCCCTTTCCCGACTGTTAGGATATGAGTTGTCTTACTCGAATATCCGAGTAATCGTCATCCAACCAAAAACATATCAACCAAACAAAATATCCAACATATTAATCCAACTTATCACCCTCGTGTGATCAAAACTTTTTTCAAAAGAACACTATTTAATCCTTTTTGATGCGCATAACAAACCAATGCTTAAGCCTCCTCCGAGAGTGGACAAGCCAGTGTTTAGCCTTTAGGATGCGATATAAATAGTTGTCCGTTAAAAAACACCAACCAACCGTAGTTTCCCGAACTACGAATGCTCTGATTTCCTTATTATACCATAAGGATACGTAGGCAGGAGATTGCTCTATCTTCGCGAGCACACTAATAAAAAACCTCCCATTTCTCCTTTCTGAGGTTCTCATCCATTTCTATTTTCAATATTTTATAACCCAAAGATAACAAACAAACATAAATTAACACTCGAAACGCAAATTAGAACTAAAAGGTTCCCGTTGAGTACAACGGACGTAAGGGGTGCTAATACCTTCCCCTTACGTAATCCACTCCCGAACCCGAATATGGTTGCGACGACCAATATTCCATTTTCCTAAAGGTTTTATCGATATTTTCCTATTCCTTCATTAGGATAAATAAAGTTTGGTGGCGACTCTGTTCGAACGTAATTTTTTCCGCGACCATCGCGAGGAATCGTATTTTTCGAGATGCGACAGATGGCGACTCTGCTGGGGACTAGCTCCAAGCAAGAGAGAGTGAAGCCTAATTTAGTTCAATTGATGTATTGTGCGTTAATTTTGTTTATCTGTTTTTTTATTTTTTTTGTTTTATTATTATATTGTCATAATTATTGTGATTTATTTATTATCTCTTATTTGGGGTTCTATGGTTGGTGATACTTTGTGAGATAGGCTCTCCACCCGAGTCTGAGAAAAACCATAAGATTAAGTTGGTGGTTGCGTAGTGGGCACCCACCAGGAGTCTTCCTTGTTGGGAAGAAACGAAGACCCCGCCTAGAGGAGATTCTCTTGAAATATTATAGCCCGACGAGTTTTCGTCACGATGATAGTATTCTCAAGTTGGATCAATGACTCTAGGGACCTTTTAACCCATTATATCCGGTGGTTATGTAGTATTTACCTGAAAAGTCTCAGACTTATTAGGTTAATACGAAAGCCCCAATCAGATGAGATCCCTTGGGCGTATTACTACCTTACAGTGGTATTCCCAACCTCGATCTATGACTCTGAGAACCTTATTAGAACCTTGGACTCGAGAGTTGTGTAGTATGGGCCCACTAGGAGTTTTCCTCTTTGGGACCATACGAAGGCCTCACCCAGATGAAACTTTGTTTGGGGATGTTATTTGCAGATGAGTTTTCATCATGACAATAACTTTCCTAGATATTGATTGATGACTTTGGGAACTTGTTACCTTTAGCATTCTACCAAAAGGGTTTTGTTTAGTAACCAAGAGTACCCACTCGCATGACCTATATATCAACCTACATGTGACACGCATAATACCATTCATAGCATATCATTCATATTATTTTATTTCCAAGGAATCTGAGTATCATGAGTTGCAGGAATTCAAGAAACATAGAATCAAGCAAAAGAAACATTTACTCCTTCAAGTTCAAGGATCCCGATCTGAAGAATTTACGTAACTTGGTCTCTCAGATGCACCCTGTATACAGAATCAACTTTGGAAAGAATTATGGCAATTTACTCAGCATCCTCAATCAACAAGTGGACCATACAACCTTGATCACTTTAGCCCAATTTTATGACTTACCTTTAAGATGCTTCACATTCCAAGACTTCCAGCTAGCACCAACGTTGGAAGAATTTGAGCGTCTTGTTAGGATTCCTATGAAGGACAAGCCACTATTTTAAGGGACAGATGAATCTTTGCCCCTCGAGGTCATTGCCAGTGCGCTTCACATGGATGAAAAGGAAGCAAAAGACAATTTAGAAACCAAAGGAAATACCAAAGGGTTTTCACTAAGTTTTCTTTTGGAAAGAGCTCATACCCTGTTGAAGGCAGAAAGTTGGGATGCTTGTTACTCTGCTATTGCATTGGCTATCTATGGCATCGTCCTGTTCCCTAATATGGATGGTTTCGTAGACATGACTGCCATTTGTGTCTTCCTTACTGGGAACCCAGTACCCACTTTGTTAGCCGATGTCTATTATCACATAAGTTATAGGTATACTAAGAAGAAGGGGTTGATTGCTTGTTGTGCTCCTTTATTGTATCAGTGGTTTCTAGAACATCTTCCGAAGACAGGTGCTTGGGTTGAACAAACAGATATTAGTTGGCCTCAGAGATTGGGATCACTCTGATCTGAAGATCTCTCTTGGTACTCCAAAGAATATATCAACGCAGACATCATATTCAATTGTGGAGATTTCCCAAATCTACCGCTCATTGGAACTCAAGGATGTGTGAATGCTAATCCAGTTCTATCACTCAGACAACTTGGTTACCCAATGGAAGGCCCTCCAGAGGCAAATTCTTTGGAAGCTTTCTTGTTACTTGACTTTGGGGCTGAGAATCCTAGCTTATTCCAGTGAATCAAAGAAGCTTGGAAAAATGTCAATCGAAAAGGAAAAGCTGAGTTAGGGAGAGCAAATGGGATTACAAAAGAACCATATTTTCAGTGGGTAAAGGAAAGGGTGCAGATAATTAAAGTGCCATTCGTCATTCGGACACCTATACCTCTTCCTGAACCTAAGCTCACCCATGTCCCTATTGAAGAAATGGAGGAACTCAAGACCACCATGGCAAAGCTAGAAAAAGAGAATGAAGAGCTGCAGACAAAACTCCAACAAACCATCAATGAGAAAAATAATATGAAGTGGGAGCTTGAGAGAAAAGAAGCGCAACTTCAAGCCCACGTGGAAAAGTTCAACAAGGAGGAGCATAAGAGAAAGAAGATCAAAGTGGGATTAGAACAGGCTGATCATTGTTTGGATACTCTTAAGGGTCAACTACGACAAGCTCAGAAAGAATGTCAAGACAATGAGCGTTGGTGGCATCTAGCCACAAAGGAGAACAAGACAATAAGGGATACACTTGGGGCTCAGATAAAGGAACTCACTAATTCTGTTCGTCATGCAAAAGGTGAAGTAGATTAGGAGCGCCGACTCAAGAAAATAGCCACTGAAGCTTCTAGGGTGTCACCCATGGTATGGGAGGAGAAGTGTCGAGAAGCAAGAGATGCCAGGGAGTCTGTAAGCTATTGGAAGAACCAGCTAGAGTCATTACGCCAGGACAACTCCATATGGTTGAAAGAACGAGACTATGTGATTGAAGATTATGAATCCTTTAAGAAGACCATAAGCTTCTTACAAGGAGATAGGGATAAGTTTCGTGCAAAACTCGATGAGTTAGTAGGATTCTGTAATTGGGAAGCTAAAGAATTGCCATGGAGGTTGAGAGACGCAGTCGAAGAGTTGAAAGAAGATAACACTCCACCAGCCATAATCAATTTCGTTCTGCTCTGCAAAGGGTTGTTGAAGAGATTGAATGAGGAACTAGAAGAGCTTCAGGCCAGAAAGCCAGCTGTTTAATTTGCTCATGTCTTGTATTTTTGTTCCTTTAAACAAATGTACTTTTGAACTATGACTTTTTGGACCTCTATGTTATGTATGGGAATGAATGACGTTTAAATATTACTCTGTTATTGCTATTATAAGTATTTTTTTTTGTTTCTTCGAATTACTAACAACTAATGAAACTCGAATGACTCCCTGGAAGTAAAATATGCATAACATTTGCATCTTCATTATGCATCACACTTCATGAAAATCAAAAAAACTTACCCAACCTTTTTACCCTTTATCCAGCCACACTGACTAATCAACACCGGTACGAGACGCGAAGCAAATACAAGATGACATTGGAACAAGTTAAGGCCAACCAGGTTACCATGAGGACAAACATCAATACGATCCAGGAGAAGATGGATCAACTGTTGGAGACAATGCTGGCGATCGCTTAGAGAGAGAGGAGCGAAGAGGAAGAAGCTAGGGCAAAAAGGAATGATGGCACGCCAGGTCCGAATCCCCAAGACGAAAGTTACGTCCCCACCAAGAAGAGATTGGTTCAGATACCGGTAGGAGGAAAAGAAGATGGAGACCGTGCAGAACCTTCTGATACTTCTACTCATCATGGATCCGAAATTGGAGATGACCAGTATGATGCATTCTATATGCCTGATCAACCAAAGCCTAAGATACTTTCAGATCCCGCCGCAGATAGACTCCTTGCCCTGGAAAAGAAAATCAAAGCCATAGAAGGAAATAACATCTTTGGTGCTTCTGCCATGAACATGCGTTTGGTATCGAATTTAGTCATCCCAGCTAAATTTAAAACTCCTGATTTTGAGAAATACAAAGGACAGACTTGTCCAAGAAGCCACCTGGTGATGTACTTCAGGAAAATGGTTGCTCATACCGAAAATGACAAACTACTTATACACTGTTTCCAAGACAGTTTGAGTGGAGCATCTCTGAGATGGTATATGAGTTTAGAACAGGGGCGAATTCAGAGTTGGGAGGATTTGGCTGACGCATTTCTCCGTCAGTACAAATACAACTTAGATATGGCACCCGACCGAATACAGTTGCAAGGGATGGCTATGAAGGAGAGTGAGTCATTCAAAGAATACGCCCAGCGGTGGAGAGAGTTGGCTGCTCAGGTAGAGCCACCATTGTCTGAGAAGGAAATGACCGGGATATTTGTGGACACCTTGAAGGACCCATTCTTTGATCGATTAGTAAGTAGTGCAACATCTGACTTCGCACATCTCGTCACGATTGGAGACCACATAGAGAAGGGGTTGAGGGATGGAAAGATTCCTGGAGCAGTGACAACATCTAGCGCACCAAAGAAATATTCTAGAGGCTTCCCAAAGAAAAGAGAAGGTGAAACAAACGTCATATCCAGGAACTATAAAGGGAAGCAACAAGCTTCATATGGTCAAGTCGCCGTCGTGGTACCTATACCCTATCAACAGCCAATACAACAACAACAAATGTATCAACCACAACATCAACAACATCATCATCAGCAAAATACTGCACCACCAAGACAGTTCAAGCAAAGACCTCCAAGAAGACAACTTGATCCTCTACCAGTACCCTATAGTCAGATATTCCCATATCTGCAGAAGGAGGGCCTTCTAACATTGAGGGAATTAAAACCAGCCGTTTTTCCGTATCCACCTGGATACGACGCTAATGCCCATTGTGAATTTCACATGGGAGCACCTGGTCATACTTTGGAAAACTGTTTCGCATTTCAGAATCGAGTACAAGACTTGATCGAAGCCAAGGCCGTTTCTTTCACTCCAAGACGCCCGAACGTGAATACCAACCCTATGCCGACGCATAAGGATGCTTCTGTCAGTGCCATTGAGGAGAGTGATCAAGGCAAATTGATCCGTAAGGTTGAAGAGATTCAAACCTCTATCACCATGATAGGAGCACAATTGATGAAGAGCGGTCTGATCCTGGAAGAGCTGGTTGAGGAAGAAAACAATGAAGAGTTGAAGAGTTTTATACAACAAATGCTGGATCGAGGCGAATTACAGATAACTTACCGTGTCAAGAGCAAGCGTCAGGAAGAGGCAGCCGTGGTAGATATCCCCTATGATGAGGTCAAAGTAGAAATACCTATAAGCCCGTTGGTGATAGAGTTCCCAGCACCATTCGAATATAAAGATGAGAAGGCAGTCCCATGGATATATCAGCCCAGAGCTTTTAAGCAGGGGCAGGAAGATAAACCTCTAATGATTAACGAACCAAATGTCACTTAAATTGTGGGCCCAGCAGGAATGACGCGCAACGGCCGAGTGTTCGCACCAAGAACTGCTAATACTTTTGAGAGAGCTAAAGGGAGGGAGGCTGCTGTCCAGATCCCCATTCCTAATTAGGGGATGCAAGACATGCACCTATCTCCTAAAGCTGGTGTCACTCGTGAGGAGGCTGAGGAGTTTTTGAAAATAATCAAGAAAAGCGATTACAAGGTGGTGGACCAGCTAAACCAAACACCTTCCAAAATTTCCATGTTATCTCTCCTACTTAACTCCGAAGCACACAGGAATTCACTGTTGAAGGTATTGAGCGCCGCTCATATCACCAAGGACATAACAATAGAACAGTTTGATGACGTGATAGCTTGTGTGACTACTGGAAATTTCTTGGGTTTTAATGATGACGAACTATCGATATGAAGGAAAAAACCATAACAAGGCTCTCCATATCTCCTTGAAATGTATGGATACTATACTGTCAAGGGTGTTGGTAGACACAGGTTCCTCCTTGAACGTCATGCCAAAGACGACTTTGATAAAGCTGCCAGTAGAAGGGATAAGTATGAAGCCCAGCACCCTAATCGTAAAAGCATTTGATGGCTCAAGGCGAGCAATAATAGGAGAGGTTGACTTACCAACCAAGATAGGTCCAACAATTTTTAATATTACATTCCAGATCATGGATATACATCCTGGTTACAGTTGCTTACTCGGGAGACCCTGGATTCACTCCGCAGGTGCTGTCACCTCCACTCTGCATCAAAAACTAAAATTCATCACAAATGACAAAATGATTGTGGTTGGAGGAGAAGAAGATATCTTGGTCAGTCACTTAACATCTTTTTGATATATCGAGGTAGATGGCGAAATCACTGAGACACCCTTCCAATCCTTGGAAGTAGTGAACATGATGGCCATTCAACAAACCTGGAGGTCCCGAAATCAGGACCATCCATGGCCTCATGGCAGGGAGCAAAAGCTGTTATGGAAAGTGAAGATGCACAAGACTGGGGCAAAGTGGTGTAAGTGAAAGAGAAACGAGACAAGTTTGGTCTGGGGTATGACCCATCATCAGACAAAGCTAGTAGCCAATCTGACAAAGAGAAGATTCCTTCTGTGGAGAAAATGTTTACCAGCGCTGGCCACATCTTTGGCAAGCAGGTGGCAATGATCAGTGAAGAAGACCGCAAAGAGGGGGTGTCCAGCTGGATGCGTCAAGCCACACCTAATGAAGAACTAACAAACTGGAAGGCTGTGGAAGTTCCCCAAATATTTCAAAAGTAATTTTATCGTTTTTAGACAAAACCTTGTGCTCTACCCAAGGCACAGTGGCATGTTGTAGGGCCTCATTTATCTTTTTCAAGAGTTTTTATCATTAATGAAATGACGTTTTGCATTCAAATTTTTGTTCCTTTTCTTTCGTTTTGATCTATTTACGAAAATGGCAATCAATTATTTATGCACGCACTTTCTAAACAAACTGCATAAATCATAACATGTAGAAACACCACCGAGACTATTGATAACGACACTGCTATGGTCCAATATGACTTTGATTGTCCAATCTACCAAGCTGAAGACGAAGTGGGGGAAGACTGCGAACTCCCTGAAGAGTTGGCCAGATTACTCAGACAAGAAGAAAAGGCTATTCAACCACACCAAGAAGACATTGAAGTTATCAATCTGTGAATAGAAGAAGATAAGAGAGAAGTAAAGGTAGGCGCAACGCTTCAAGATACAGTGAAGACAAGAATGATAGAGCTCCTCCACGAATATGACGACATGTTTGCTTGGTCATACCAAGACATGCCCGGATTAGACACTGACATCGTGACCCACAAGCTTCCCCTTAAAGAAGAGTGCCATGTTGTCAAACAAAAGCTAAGAAGAACTCAACCAGATATGGCTCTCAAGATCAGAGAAGAGGTGAGAAAGCAGTTTGACGCTGGTTTCCTGGAAGTCGCTAAATACCCACAATGGGTTGCCAACATTGTACCAGTGCCGAAGAAAGATGGAAAAGTCCGCATGTGCGTGGACTACCGAGACCTAAACAGATCCAGTCCCAAAGACGATTTCCCATTATCTCACATCGATGTACTGGTGGATAACACAACTCAATTCTCTGTGCTTTCCTTCATGGATGGTTTCTCAGGATACAATCAAATTAAAATGGATCCCGAAGACATGGAGAAGACCACGTTAATCACTCCTTGGGGCACCTTTTGTTACAAAGTAATGTCGTTTGGTTTAAAAAATGTTGGGGCAACATATTAACGTGCCATGGTGACCCTCTTTCACGACATGATTCATGAAGAGATCGAGGTGTATGTCGATGACATGATTGCCAAATCCCAGACAGAGGAAGAGCACATCACCAACCTGGAGAAACTATTCACTCGTTTGAGGAAGTTTAGGTTGAGACTTAATCCTAATAAATGCACATTTGGGGTTCGATCTGGGAAGCTTTTAGGCTTTATTGTAATCCAAAAGGGAATTGAAGTAGATCCTGACAAGGTTCGAGCCATTCAGAACATGCATGCACCAAAGACTGAGAAGGAGGTCCGTGGTTTCTTGGGGGAGACTAAATTACATCGCCAGGTTTATCTCTCACCTTACTGCAACATGTAAATCAATATTCAAGCTTCTGAGGAAGAATCAAGGCGTGGAGTGGAATGAGGACTGTCAGATAGCCTTTGACAAAATCAAAGAATACTTGCAAGAGCCACCAATTCTAATGCCCCATGCCGAAGGAAGACCTCTCATCATGTATCTAACCGTGCTCGATGAATCCATGGGTTCTGTATTAGGACAACAAGATAACACTGGTAGAAAAGAGCATGCCATCTATTATTTGAGCAAGAAATTTAATGATTGTGAGACCAGATATTCACTACTCGAGAAGACTTGTTGTGCACTCACATGGGCTGCTAAGCGTCTCAGGCAGTACATGCTAACTCACACAACTTGGCTGGTATCTAAAATGGATCCCATCAAGTACATATTCGAGAAACCAGCTCTCACTGGTAGGATTGCTCGATGGCAGATGTTGTTGTCAGAATATGATATCCAATATGTTACACAGAAAGCGATCAAGGGAAGCATACTACCAGACCATCTTGCTCATCAACCACTGGAGGATTACCAATCTTTGAAATTTGACTTTCCAGATGAGGATATCATGGCTGTTAAGGATGTTGAAGACTCTGAACTAGAGGAAAGCCTCGAGCCAAGAGCAGGCTGGACGCTCATGTTTGATGGCGCCTCAAATGCAATAGGCCATGGAATTGGGGCAGTGCTGATGTCTCCCAAGAATTTCCATCTCCCATTCACCACAAAGCTCTGTTTTACCTGTACAAATAACATGGCCGAGTATAAAGCTTGCATACTAGGGTTGGAAGAAGCTATTGAGTTGAAGATCAAGATACTAGAAGTATTCAGGGACTCCGCTCTAGTCATACATCAAATCAAAGGAGACTGGGAAACAAGACATGCTAACCTAATTCCATACCGAGATTATGTGTTGAAGCTACTCCCAAAGTTCGACGAAATCACTTTCTCTCATATTCCTCAAGAAGAGAATCAGATGGCAGATGCCTTAGCAACTTTGGCTTCCATGTATAAATTAATATAGCCCAACCATCAGCCTCATATTGAGATTAGGCGTTTTGACGAACCTGCTCATTGCTTGACAACAGCAGAAGAGCCAGATGGTAAACCCTGGTTCTTCGATATCAAACAGTATCTGGAGAAGAGGGAGTATCCGGCAGAGGCTTCCAGCCTTGACAAAAGGACCCTTTGGAGGTTGGCATCAAAGTTCCTCTTGAATGGAGAGGTATTGTACAAACAAAACTACGACACGGTTTTGTTGAGGTGTGTGGACAAACATGAAGCAGATCAACTTATGAGGGACATACACGAAGGTTCTTTCGGTACGCACGCCAATGGGCATGCCATGGCCAAGAAGATTATAAGGGCAGGTTACTACTGGTTGACGATGGAAACCGACTGTTATCATTACAACAGAACATGCCACAAGTGCCAAATCTATGCTGACAAAATACATGTACCGCCTACCCCGCTGAATGTCATAGCATCACCATGGCCTTTCTCTATGTGGGGGCATCGACATGATTGGAATGATAGAACCCAAAGCGTCAAATGGACACAGATTTATCTTGGTGGCCATAGATTATTTTACCAAATGGGTGGAAGCCGCGTCTTATGCAAACGTCACAAAGCATGTAGTCGCCCGTTTCTTGAAGAATAACATCATATGTCGATATGGTATTCCCAACAAAATCATCACTGATAATGGGTCCAATCTCAACAACAAGACCATGGATGAGTTATGCGTAACCTTCAAGATCGAGCACCACAACTCATCACCCTATCGACCTAAGATGAATGGGGCTGTTGAAGCTGCAAATAAAAATATCAAGAAAATCATCCAAAAGATGGTTGTTACATACAAGGATTGGCACGAGATGTTACCTTTTGCGTTGCATGGCTATCGCACATCGATACGAACTTCAACAGGGGAAACTCCTTATTCCTTGGTATACGGTATGGAAGCAGTTCTCCCTATAGAAGTAGAGATCCCCTCGATGAGAGTCCTGATGGAAGCTAAGCTAGACGAGGCAGAATGGGTTCAATCAAGGTACGACGAGCTCAACCTTATTGAGGAGAAACACTTGAAAGCGTTAGGTTATGGTCAACTCTATCAGAGGCGTCTTAAAAAGGCATTCGACAAGAAAGTTCGTCCCAGGGTGTTTCAAGAGGGAGATTTAGTACTGAAGAAAATCTTGCCCATTCACAAAGACTCTAGAGGGAAATGGACACCAAATTATGAAGGCCCATTTGTGGTGGTTAGAGCCTTTTCTGGAGGCGCTCTAATTCTAGCAACTATGGACGGTGATGAGTTGCCACTTCCCACCAACGCTGATGTTGTTAAAAAGTACTTTGCCTAAAAAAATGGAATAATAAAAGCCGCTAAATCGAAAACCTGAAAGGGCGATTTAGGCAAAAAAATGGCTATCCCGGTGGATCGAAAACCCGAAAGGGTGATCCAAGCAAAAATTAGGGATAAAAATAAAAGAATTTGACCCGCTAAGTTGAAAACCCGAAAGGGCGACTCAGGCAAGAATGGGTATCCCGGTGGATCGAAAACCCGAAAGGGCGGTCCAGGCAAAAGTTAGGGATTAATTCCAAGGCAAAGAGTTGTACTTACAGACATCTTACATACCCTCGAAGACAAAGAATTAATCTACCTCACTTTTCAAAAGCAAAGTGCTCGGGCTATCAAAGACATAAGGATCATAGCAGCGTGGAAACTCAATAAGAACTCAATTTTCATTGCCATTTTGTTTTCTATGCACAACAATTACCTCATTAAGGGATTGCGTCTTTATGTACAATCACCCATTTAAGGGTCAAATTAATAAAAGAGAATTTTTCTCAACAAAGTGTGCCCAAATCATTTTTATTTTATCTGTTTGTTTGCAAAGAACCTTTTGTTTTTTATAAACATCACTTTTTAAAATAAAAAAAACTATTGGAGAAAATAAAACGCATGTTTTAATAAAGTGGTAAAATTGCTTTTGAAACAGTAAACGGACGAATCCTTTAGTCCCCAAGATTCACTCTTGTCTTTCATAAAGGTGCAAGACTGATTGCAGACGATTATGTTCCTTTCAACTACTGATTCATACCTCTCATAAATGTACTCATGGTATAGCCAGACCGGGGCAAGGCTCCACCACATTTCCAACAGAAACATTGATAAATCATGGACGGAGTATCGCGTGTTGAAAAGTCTGAACCTTTCAATGATTCGGAACAACCCAAATATATTCCCAAAACCACCGAGCAGGAACATTAAAATTTGATCTCCATTGGTCGCCCCAATGATAAAAAAATCCATACCGTTGGCATCATACCTTAAAGCAAAATGTCTTAACCGGGGCACATCCGATTACCCAGTTGCATTCCCACATGCATCACACGAATCATCCATACATGGTTTTCCTACCAAACAGAAAATTCAAAAAAACACAGTCATATCAATCATCAACATACTCATGTATAACACTCCCACAAAATGGGAACTTCAACAAATAAAAATCATTTGCATTCTCATACACAGCCAAATATCCCCAACAATTGCATACATACATGCATCTCATGCATCATCCCATGCATGGTATTCCCACCTAAAGTGGAACATCATACGAGAATCAAACATAAAATATCAGGATCCAATGTCATTCGTGTATATCTTGGACATTTCTCATTTCCAAATAAAGTTATTTCCCTGCATGTGCTCGTAGAATTATTTCTCAGCAAATCATTGTTCAACTTTATGATTAAAAATGATATTTCTAGCATTTTTCTTTGCAATCATTGCTCCTTAAGCAGAGGTTACCCTAAAAAGTCTCTTATGAGCTTTTCCCCTGCAGAGCATTTCTAGTATGTCTCCCTCAAAAGGAGTCTTTTCTTAAAATTCCCCCAACAGATGAATATTCGAGATACTGCTTCATTTATTTGAAGAATCTCATTTATCTGTTAGAGATGCTGCTCTAGTATCCTCGGAAAGTCTTAGATTCAATTAAGGTATTTTTCCCTTGCTGGAATATCTTAATTCTATCATACAAGATGCTGTTTCGACTGGATACAGAGAATCTCATTTTTACTGTTTGAGATACTGCTTCATCAATATGAAGAGTCTCATTTCAGTTTTTCTTTAGAGATACTGCTCTAATATCCTCGGAGAGTCTTAGATTCAATTAAGGTATCTTTCCCTTGCTGGAACATCTTAATTCTATCATATAAGATGTTGTTTTGACCCGATACAGAGAATCTCACTTTTACTGTTTGAGATACTGCTTCATCAATATGAAGAGTCTCATTTCAGATATTTTTTAGAGATATTGCTCTAAATATCCTCGGAAAGTCTTAGATTCAATTAAAGTATTTTTCCCTTGCTGGAATATTTTAATTCTATCATATAAGATGCTGTTTCGACCCGATACAGAGAATCTCACTTTTACTGTTTGAGATACTGCTTCATCAATATGAAGAGTCTCATTTCAGATATTTTTTAGAGATGCTGCTCTAAGTATCCTCGGAGAGTCTTAAATTCGATTAAGGTATTTTTCCTTTGCTGGAATATTTTAATTCTATCATATAAGATATTGTTTCGACTTGATACAGAGAATCTCACTTTTACTATTGAGATGCTGCTTCATCGATATGAAGAGTCTCATGCCAGATTTTCTTTATACTGCTCTAGCATCTTGAAAAATCTTGAGTTTTAGCTAGGGATGTCATTCCATTGCTAACATATCTTGAATGTAACGTCCAAGATACTGTTTTGACGACTCCTAGAAGGTCTTGACTGTAACATTTTACTGTGGGATGATGTCTTTTGCCATCTCTCACCGCATTTTCTTCCTGTAATTTCTTCCTTTCATTGCCTAGGACAAAATTTGGGTCTTGTATTTAATTATCTCCCATCGTGAATGCGTAAAGACTACTGTCATTATCACTTACCGGTTTGAGGTAATTAAATAGGGGCAGCTGTCATACCCCAATTTTGTCCGGCCATTTGTGGTTCACCCATGAGATCTTTTTATTTCAAACGCCCATTTGCATAAGTGTGTTCATAATCTAAAATGTGGTTTGAATCTTTTTACATTACTAATCCAAAACCTATTTTTTTATTAGTAAGTGTTAAAAGCCATGCTATTATTTCTATGATCACTATTTACTAGTCCATTTACTCATCCCAAATATTTATATCAAGTTCAAAGTTCTTCATGGATTCCCAAATTAAATTTACATTTTTTAGAAACATGTATGTGTTTTTTTTAAATTAAAAGTCTCATGTTTAGATTTTTGTATTTAAAATAGAATTGTGTTTTTTAAATTAAAAGTCCCATGTTTAGATTTTTGTATTTAAAATAGAATTGTGTTTTTTAAATTGAAAGTCCCATGTTTAGATTTTTGTATTTAAAATAGAATTGTGTTATTTTAAAAAAAAAAATTAAAAGTCCCACATTTAGATTCATGTGTTGAAATTAGAATTGTTTTGTTTTTTAAATTAAAGCACCATATTTAGATTCATGTGTTGAAGTTAGAATTGTGTGGTTTTTAAATTAAGTCACCATTATTTGGGTTCTTTGTGCCATAGTTGAAAGTATGTTGTTTTTGGATTAGAGTTGAAATTGCAATAATATGTTTCATTTTTAACTCTTGGTCACGGTTGTATTTTGTTAAAAAACATGCTAAAAGTAACCTCTAAAGTTGAATGACTCATAATGGTCCAAACAGGTTCTAATTGAGATAACAAGACAAATTTTAAAACACCTTAATGGGACATGTACAAACAAAATATTAAAATAAAATTTAGTTGTTTTTAAACAAAAAGAAAATTAATTACATAAACATTTTTTTTTAAAAAAATTTCACACGTTACAAACCATTCAAGAACAGTTGCATAATTATCCACAATACAAATCCAAATAAAAGTTGTTGCAACAATGACAGGTTGAGAACAAAGCTTTTGAAGAACCAACGACCAAAACCTTTCTTCAGGAACGCTCCTAAATCCAATTTCCTCATAGAGTGGATCCAACCTTCCATTCCATCAAGTCACTTCACGTTGTAACCTGCAGAGAGAAAAAACAGCTTAAATAAAAAGCACTTTTTAAAAGCACTAAAAAATAACTAAACAAATTACTCAGTTTGAAACTTTACCCAGCAGGTTAACTTGAACATCCAAAAAGGCATTGCAATAATAACTTAAAACAGAACAAATCCACAGAAATTAAATCCCATATAATCTAGGATGGGAAAATCGAAAAAGAAAGGAGTTAAAAAAAACTGATAAAAATTCTTCATAAAAGGTTCATGAGGCGTTAAGAACAACAGATCACAGTAAGAGACATTAAAAAAAACAGAAACCAAAACAACAATAGAAAACACAACAAGAGATACACATCACAGTAAGAGATTCTTTCAAAAGAAACTAAAAAAACACAACAGTAAACATAGCAATTATAAACACAGCAAAGCTTTTTTTCAAAACCCTAAAAAAAACGAAACAGAAGAAGGAGGCTTATCTGGAGACGGGACGCATCAAACTCAGCTTCATCTTCTTCTCCTTCCAACGAATCCTTCCAAACCTCCAAATACGCACATCTTCTCCTCCTTCGACCGCGAACCCACACGCTCCACACCCTCATTTTCTACCTCCAACGAGCACCCTCACAAAACCACAGTTTCTCCGCCGGCCACAATCGACCTTCAATCGCTCCTCACCGGCGCAACCTCCATGGCGGGTTCAGTTGGTCTGTGAGGTCTCACAACCACAATTGCTCATTCTGGGAAATTTTTGAAGGTACGATCTGAAGTTTCTGTTGTAAAAACCTAATTATGTTGGTGGGAATTTGGGCCTTTGGCCCAAGCAATTTTGGCCTGCGTGTACACTCCCTCAATGCTACTGCACCCCATCCGAATGGGCTCTGATATCCTTTGTTGAGCCCATTCTCAACTTCTTTAAGCTTATTCCTTTGTTTTTGGTTACTAGTTGATTAAATTTAGTTAATATAGGTTACTTAGCTTAATTAGATGATTAGGTATTAATTAGATTAAATTAGTTATGATTAGGATTAATTAGAAATAATTTTAGGATTAGAAATATTAGAAATAATTAGGAATTTAGGTTCATTAGAATTTTTTAGATTTAGGTTATAATTTTTTTGAAGAGTTGGATTTAGAAATATTGGAAATATTAAATTTAGTTTAGAAATAATTGTAGATTAATTAGAATTCTATTGTGATTTAGATTTATTTTAGAATTTCTAGTTTAATTTAGAATGAATTTAAAATTTCATCTTTGTTAATATTTTAGAATTTAATTAGATAATTTTTTATTTAGAAATAATTGTAGATTAATTAGAATTCTATTATGATTTAGATTTATTTTAGAATTTTAGTTTAATTTAGAATGATTTTAGAATTTAATCTTTGTTAATATTTTAGAATTTAATTAGATAATTTTTTATTTAGAAATAATTGTAGATTAATTATAATTATAAGGTGATTTGGAATTATTTTAGATTTTTTAATATAATTTAGAATGATTTTAGAATTTAATCTTTGAAAATATTTTAGAATTTAATTAGATAAATTTAGTTTAGAAATAATTGTAGATTAATTAGAATTCTATTGTGATTTAGATTTATTTTAGAATTTTTAGTTTAATTTAGAATGATTTTAGAATTTAATCTTTGTTAATATTTTAGAATTTAATTAGATAATTTTTTATTTAGAAATAATTGTAGATTAATTAGAATTCTATTGTGATTTAGATTTATTTTAGAATTTTAGTTTAATTTAGAATGATTTTAGAATTTAATCTTTGTTAATATTTTAGAATTTAATTAGATAATTTTTTATTTAGAAATAATTGTAGATTAATTATAATTATAAGGTGATTTAGAATTATTTTAGATTTTTTAATATAATTTAGAATGATTTTAGAATTTAATCTTTGAAAATATTTTAGAATTTAATTAGATTTCTTTCTTTTAGAAATAATTGTAGATTAATTAGAATTATAAGGTGATTTAGGATTATTTTAGAATTTTAATTTAATTTAGAATGATTTTAGAATTTAATCTTTATTAATATTTTAAAATTAATATTTTGGACAATAGTTTAGAATTGAGATTTTCGATTGTTTAATATTGTTTTGAGTTTTAATTTAATGATACTTTTGTTAATTGTTTTAACTTTAGTTATTTGTTTTAGATTTAACATTTTATTACAATTCTCTTGTCATTTCATGTTGATTTCAACTAACACCTAACATTTAACGATTAACTCTAAATTTTTTAATTTCCGCAATTAACATCTAATTTTTTAAAATCTCGCTTCTAATATTTATTTATTTTTGTGTATTTACTTTACTTCGCTTTATGCTATATCATTGTACATTCTTCATCTCATCTTAAAATGAACCTAAAGATAATAAAGACTTAAAAATACAAAAAGATTATAATTCCCATGCCATCAATTCAAACCAATTTTTAAAAACAAATAGAACTTCTCGATTCAAAGTCGAGCCCATTTTAAATGCCTTTGTAAGTCGATCGCTTGAAAAAGCATCGCCATCAACCTCACATGGCTTACTCTTGGGCCTTCTTACAATGAGACCTATTCGATTTTAATTAATTCAATTCATTCATAAGAACACAAATTTTAAAACCTCGATCCGACATCGAAAGTTAAATTAAAATACTTAATCACATTTAAAACAACACTTCATTTGAAAATGAAAAGGGGGATGGTTTTGAGTTTTCAACTCCTCTCCTCGATTATTTGAATACGAGTTTTCTTACTCGGTTAGTCAAATGGTCGTCATTTCTAATTCACTTAAGAACAAATAAATCAAATTCTTTTATAATAAAAAACGAAAAGGGAGATGACTTTGAGCCTTCAACTTCTCTCCTCAATTGTTTGAATACGAGTTCTCTTACTCGGTTAGTCGAACAATTGTCATTCTTCCACAAATTAATAACTTAATCAAATCATTTTCAGAATAAACTGTACGAAAAGGGAGATGGTCTTGAGCCTTCGATTCCTCTCCTCAAATACTTGGATACGAGTTGTCTTACTTAGTCATTCAAGTACTTGACGTTTATCTAAAATACACCAACCATACATAAAATTATTTTCATAATCAGTCAGATGAAAAAGAAAGTGGTCTAGAGTCTTCTATTCCCTTTCCCGATTATTAGGATACGAGTTGTCTTACTCGGCTATCCGAATATTCTTCATCCATTCAAAACACCTTAATCATCATTAAATTCTTTTTATAATTAAGGATGAAAAAGAGGGTGGTCTAGAGTCATCTATTCCCTTTCCCGACTGTTAGGATATGAGTTGTCTTACTCGAATATCCGAGTAATCGTCATCCAACCAAAAACATATCAACCAAACAAAATATCCAACATATTAATCCAACTTATCACCCTCGTGTGATCAAAACTCTTTTCAAAAGAACACTATTTAATCCTTTCTGATGCGCATAACAAACCAATGCTTAAGCCTCCGCCGAGAGTGGACAAGCCAGTGTTTAGCCTTTAGGATGCGATATAAATAGTTGTCCATTAAAAAACACCAACTAACCGTAGTTTCCCGAACTACGAATGCTCTGATTTCCTTATTATACCATAAGGATACGTAGGCAGGAAATTGCTCTATCTTCGCGAGCACACTAATAAAAAACCTCCCCTTTCTCCTTTCTGAGGTTCTCATCCATTTCTATTTTCAATATTTTATAACCCAAAGATAACAAACAAACATAAATTAACACTCGAAACGCAAATTAGAACTAAAAGGTTCCCGTTGAGTACAATGGGCGTAAGGGGTGCTAATACCTTCCCCTTACGTAATCCACTCCCGAACCCGAATATGGTTGCGACGACCATTATTCCATTTTCCTAAAGGTTTTATCGATATTTTCCTATTCCTTCATTAGGATAAATAAAGTTCGGTGGCGACTCTGTTCGAACGTAATTTTTTCCGCGACCATCGCGAGGAATCGTATTTTTCGAGATGCGACACCATGAATCTTGACCATGTCATTGAAGACCCCTAAAATCCAAAGTTTGTTCATACCCCAATCCTTTGAATCTTCTCAATACATCCCTTACATTTCAAAACCCTATTTTGACTGACCATGGTTCTTGATGAAACTTGTGGTCCAAGAAACCGCAATTTCATCTAATTCTCCTTCATTTATGGTGCTTGATTCATTTAGTAGTTTCTTGTTCATAGCCATTCATTTTGATTCTTTAGTTTTGATTACATTCATTTTGATTCTTTAGTTTTGATTACATTCATTTCATGGTCTCACAGGTGTCACCTTGTGTTTGTTTGTAACCATTGTTTCTAGTATAAATCCATGGCCCTATAACTTTCATTTGCTTTCATTCATCCTTGACTTTTCATGATTAGCCCATTTAACTTGCCCATGACTTGCTTATGTTCTTTTCATTTGGTCATTTCAAGTACATAATCCATCCTTGGTTTATTCATGTCATTGACCATTTTAGTCTTTTCCAAAGCCTAGGGATTCATCTAAGTCTAGTATCATCTATACACATCCATTGGTTTGATTTTGTTTCTTTCATGGTTTATTCATAAATCTTTGGTTTGATTCAATCCAAGTTATGTTCATGTTCAAGTCAATTTAAGTCATGATTCATTCCATACAATTCATTAAAATACCATACAAAAGTCCATTCAAATATCAATCCAATTTCATAAAAAACATCAAATTCCATTTATTACATATTCATTACAAATGTCCATACATGAAAAATTACAAAAAATTGCACTTTGACCAAATGTTGACTTTGGTCAACCGTTGACTTTTTGGTCAACTTTGACCAAAGTTAACTCAACCATTTTTCATCCAAAATCTCTACCTTAATTCTAATCATATCTTCAAATTCCATCTTTGATCTTTGGTTGGCCATGTGTACTTGGATGCTTGAAGTTCCAATTTGGATGTCATGGCATGCATTACCTACAACATACATAAACCATAAAACAAAAATCAAAGCTAGCAATGTAACCCTAAGTCAGCGCATGAATGAGACCATGAAACAAACACAAATCATGATTCCATGCTACATAAGGTTACCAAGTCATAAATGCATAAGTATGAACCAATATCATGACATGAAGCAATAATACATACATGAGCAAACAATACATAATATCATGATGCATAATTTATAGTATGATAGACCAAGTCAGAGTTCAAACACATCAAGGCCAATTACAAGTCATTAGCATTGAGGTTTAAATGGATTAATTTACAACATAACAGTTCAAAAATGATCAGAGCACGACATCATAACCTCAACTAAATGGAACCTAAATAGAGCTAACTAACACATCACACCTGTTGTAAACCACAAAGCACACCAAACTAGAATGAAGTCAATGGAGCAAACATGGGGTACAACATCAGAACCATAACCAAACCTGCAAATGAGAGCATCATCATGCACAAACCATGAGGCTATGCAAACATGAGCAAGAACCTGATGCAAACCACAAACCAAATGTTGTAGAACATAAGAAAAACAACAATAATTCACCTACAAAATCTGATTCAACCTGCAAAGTACAAACAACTTTTCAGCATTTCCTAGCATTTCATTGCAGCCCATGACAACATCAGCAATACAACAATTCATCTCACATATTTCAAACAAGGTAATAACTAGTATCCACTTGCAGCCAATAATGCAACAATCACCTGTAGTTGACTTCACCACATCAGACCATACAATCCTAGGTCATGACAAAATTTCAAGCATAGCATCATTGGCTCAACATCACTAAACCTACAAGTTCAAACAAGCCATCAGTCCATGCCAAGCCTTGCAACCTGTCTCGGAAATTCAAGCAACATCAAATGCAAAAAGCACACAATCACTTAATTGTTTTACTAAGGTAAAAAGTAAAAATATGGGATACAACAATCCAAGACATACAAGCTGCAACAGGACAAACTGAGGTACAGTTGGCAGTGTTGCTTTTCATACAACAAGCATGGAAATAGACAAGCAGAACTTGCACAAGCAAAGTCCACTACTTTCCTTTCTGATAAAATAAACCCAAACCCTTGTTTACTCCCCTATTTAAGCATCATATTTTTAGAGAAAACAATAGAAATACAGTGCGAAAATAGAGAGAGCAAAGAACGAACATGGGTATCATTTTTCCGGTCATTTTCTCTGGTGAAGGTAGACCCTAAAACTTAACTTGCTTGCGTTTTAGTTACTCGCTTGTAGAGTTCAACTAGGGGTGTGTTTCCCCTAAGTTTTCAAAGTCATCCAGTCTAAGTCCACCGTTTAACTTTATTTCTTAGTTCTAGGGTTCTTACCTATTTTCCTTCGATTTGCTCAGAAGGTTGAGAATATGTTGAAAAGAGCTAAGTTTTCATGATCAACAGAGTAAAAGGTTGAGATTAGTGGGTCTGGGGGTGGTAGTTAGAGTTCCATTGCCGTCGACCACGAGCTCCGACCTGACAGAGTGAGAGAGTTTTAAATTTTTGAACGAAGAATGAGGGAACTTATTTTTTCTTTTCCCTGAGTGTTTCGTGGGCTTAATCCCACTGGCCCTTGTTCCCACACTCCTCTTCCTTTTCCTTCACACCTATCACATTTCCTTTATTTCTGTTTCTTTTATTTTTGGATTTATTTCTTTTTATATATATTATTAGGCGCACCTATATACCAGCTGGGCAAGCTTGGCCCAATGGTTAGCCTTTTGGTCTGCAACCACAAGGTTGGGAGTTTGAATCCCAACGCCCCAACTTTTGTTTTTATTCCCTTTCTTCCATTATTTTATTTCCATTTATTATTTATTTACTTTTGTTTATCTTTTCATTTATTTCACCATTTATATTTACTTTTTTGAAAATGTTTTCAACATAGACTCATGTTATTTTTACCTCTACTATTTTATTATGCTTTTTATTATTCCATTTGAGAAATTTTTCATTAAGTTATGAGGTCTTGAAGTTGAGTAGCTAATGATGTCTATTAGGTCATGATATTGGTTTGATTAGGGATGTTTGAACCTTCCATGCTTCAAACCTACGAATGAATGATCAAAGTTTCATTCATGGTACTTTGAAGCATAAGTAGGTTGTCTCTATATCAACCAACTTGGATCATTTGACATATATATGAAGCTTGGATGCATACTAACTTGTTGGTTCCATCTGATTCATGTTATTTCTTTTGCTTATACTAACCCACTAACTATCATTCTAACTTGTTCATATTGTACATTAACCCTTGATCTTTATAACTTACCTAACTTAATCTTTTAATCAACACATTAACTTTTAACCCTTTAGTTGGTAAAGTCTTCCTTTTGTTAAGCTATTGATAGATGAACTTGGGGTTTGCATAAGTGATAAGTTATCCCTTGATGCATCATATTTTGAATCTTTTCATCTAAGATAGATAATCCCTAAGAGTTTAACTTGTATATTCTTACTAACCACTAACTTTGTTTATCACAAACCATTTATTATTGGACTTTACCTCTATTACTTGTTCTTTACTTTTATGTCATTACTTTATAATTTACATTCAAGTACTCATTATCATTATCATCATTGTATAAACTCATCATGCATGTTTATTCATTGTCATTTATCTTTATTGTCATCATACATTAAAAACAACAAAAAACATGATAAAATGATAAGACAAAAAAATATTCCTTCCACTTAATCAAATTGGACTTAGAGGATCTCATCTTAGGACCTTTGCTTGGAGGACCTTACCCTTATCTTGTGATACTCTGTTTTAACTTTGGATTTCATCTGTAACTTACATACCTGTTCTAAGAATGACATCATGGCACCACCCTATGGAGCATGACTGCAAGACCATTATCATTTGTTAGCTTAGGTCACTTTTGCATACACAAAACTTTATCTTGGGCTACCTTACAATGAGACCCTTTATTTTCTTGTTTGGTTACTTTGTATATATTTTATCCATCACCCAATTTCATAATCAAATCAACAAACCCTTGATTCAACATCAAGAGGCATTTTCATAATCAAATTCAAAATACTTAAAACTAAGATTAATATTGTGCGCCACGAGCCTTAAGTGGTGGAGAATGAGTAAGAATGAAATATTCCTACCATTACTCTGATTATTTTGGACGCAATACTCTTGGCTTGTTGTCTAGAATTTTTACCTCCGCCCATAGACTTTAGCGCAATCTAATCACAAACTCTTTTCATAAACCCTTGTTCAAGGTAAAAAAACATAACTCATCGAACTTCACTTTTGTGCCTTAGGGCACCACTCCGAAAATCCTTTTCTCAAAGGAAAAATCAACCACCACACAAACATTTTTTATTCCGAACTACAAAACTTTGATTCCTCATCACCCGGTGAGTGATACGTAGGCATAAGAGTCACAATCCTTGGCGAGTACAATAATAAAACCCAAAATCCCACTCTTTCACACTCTTTTGAAAACAAAATAATAAATGAGATAAATACTCACGTACGTAAACAAGCCAAATGGTTCCCATGGAGTATCATGGATGTGAGGGGTGCTAATACCTTTTCCTTGCGTGATCGACTTCCGAATCCAAATCTCGGTTGTGAGACCGATTATTTATCCTTGCACTATCCGTGTGCACCTTTTCTCTTTGAGGATTTTATTGATTATTTTCCCTCTCCTCTCCCATAGAGGAAACCCCAAATAAAATTCGATGACGACTCTCCTGTTTTCTCTTTAAATACGACGACAATCCCAATTTCGTTATTGTGAAATCCCGGTAGCGACAACTGGCGACTCTGCTGGGAAAATATAAACTCCTAAGCAAGTCTAGCCTAGTTTGGGTTGTTTTTTCTTTTCTACGTATGTAGGGATTTATCCGTTTATTTTTTTTTCAGTGTATATATTGCTTTTTTGTTACTAACCTGAGTATATATTTCTTTATTGGTTCCAAACTTTGGCTTTGTGACGAAGGAAAATGGCTACAATAATGATTGCAAATGAAAACCATGTATGAAAGACTCTTCACCCGAGTCTGAGAGCTTACTTGAGATAAGAGAGGTTGAGTAGTATGGGTCCCCGGGGAGCTTTCCTCGTTTAGGGTCGTACGAGAACCTCACTTAGTGGTAGACTCTCTTAGAGGTATCGATGATCGTTGAGGTTTCGACATAAGCATCTTTATCTTCATTAGAGTCCGTGACCCTAAGACCCCCTTTTTAGAACATTTAACCTTGGTCGGCCTATACCGATGGTCGCGTAGTATAGGTCCCCGAGGAGCTTTTCTCGTGAGGGTCGATACGAAGATATCACTTAGAGTAGATTTTCTTGATGAAGCTGTCACCTGACAAGTAAATTGACATAAGCGACAAACAGTCAAGGGAGTCCATGACTCTAAGGGCAGTGTCTTACACCCAATTTCTCAAAATTCATAGGTCATGCAAAGTGAAAACACCTGTTTTAAAAAACAGTCATTATTAAACCTCACTTCGTCATGTTGGTCCCCAGATTTTGAACCCCATCCCTAAAGTTCTGTGGAAACTAATAAAAAAAATTGTTCATCCATTCATGCATTCATACATCATAAATCAATAAGCAAAACCCTTAAGCATTCCTCAGACAAGACTTTAAGTTGAGTCCCTCATGTGAAACTATAAGTTGATTTACTTGTCTCCATAGCTCGTGGTGTACTATATGATCCGACGTGAGATTAACTTTAAGTAAGATGAAACCTGCAAATTTAATGTTGGACCAATACTTATATTGCGCCTTAGGCGATAAGAAACTTTAAGTGAGAGTCCATCAATAATATTATCTCAAAGAGCGACAATGATCTTATAATGAAAGTCCAATTTCACATGGTGCTCACAACCAAAAGGCCTGCACCCAATCCTAAACCTCAAGGAAACCCACACTATATAAAGTCCAACACACGTCATTTCAAAGTATTAGAAGTTCACTCCACCCACTTAAATTCATTATCTCTCCACATTTTTGGTTCCAATATGGAAGACAACTGAATCTTAGTAAAAAAGTTTTATAATCTAATATTTATTTATATCATAATGAAATTATGAAATGAATTTAAATAACTTTGTTGATGTATTTATGTTTTTTATTTTATTTTTAGATTTCACTGTTTTTTTTATTTGCTACATAATCCAGATTCTGTAACCATCGTTTTCTTCATCATTCGTTCACTCAATTCCTTTACGCTCGCTCTTTTCCTTTCACACCTCCCTCTGTTCTTTTCATTCGCTAGCCTTTCCCATCCATCTTTGCTTTTTCATCGTTTTTCGGCAAGGTTCGTCTTTCTTTTTTCCACCCTTCTTCTTTTTCATATCATTCCTTTTTAACTGTTTGTATTGGATTTTTTTCTCCGGATTTTTAGAAATGCCGGTTTCAGAAAACGGGTTTAGGGTTTCGTTTATGATGATTATTGCTTTGCATGTTGAATGTTGAAAAGTTGATGCTTTGGAAGTGAAAAATCAAGGGTTCTTTTTTGCTTCCGTTCATTTATGCAATTCAATTTCGTAGCTTTTTAAATTTGATGTCTAACTTTAATTAGCATTGTATTGGTTGGTCTATGTAATTTAGGGCATTTCTTGTTTCAATTTTCTTGATCTGATCATCGATGCTTTGTGCTTTTCAAAATTTCCATTTTGAAATAGGTTTTGTTAGTTAGACATAAATAGGAAGTGTGACTATCAAGTTTTGTTCTTTTTTCAGCAAATTGAACTCTTACAAGCATAACACTCAAATCAAATCAAATCGAAGGTTTTTGGAGTAGGTAGATATAGAGTTAGATGTGTTTGGTAGGCTCATGATGACATCACATGACATCGATCCTGATGTTGTTCGCTGGGGCTTACATCTTCTAGATGTTTGTACATTTTCCCATGGTGGTAACCCTGGTGTTGTAACTCGATGTGATCCCGATTTAAGTCAAGTTGAATATGTTAGGGAAGGCTTCTGCGAGCCTTCTTATGTTGAAGATGATGAGGCTGTTGCACGTGCTTATCAAGAAGAATTATCACAACTTGATTCTATGGAGGCTTCTGGGATTTCAAACTTTGAGAATGAGCAAGTGCGGGCATCCGTAAATGCGCAAGATTGGCTATCTTCTTCAAATAGGAGCTATAACTTCGGTACAAGCTTGGTGATAGCTGTTTATTAGTTATTTTCATATGTAATAGTTTTAAAAAAAAAACTTTTTCATGATAGATAATCAACACGTAGGCAATGAATCTTGCCAGAACTCTGTTGGCGAATCATGCCAGAACTCTGTTGGCGAATCATGCCATATGAAAGGAATGGAGGAAAGTTGTCCAAATGAAAGGGAAAACGATGCACATGAAGTTGGATTATTTGGTTCGTCTTCTAGGTCAGGAGAGTTTCCCACCATTACTGATGAAATGTGGCATTCATTGGAAATATCGGATGAGTCTTCTCTTGACGGTGAAGTAGGAAAAAGATTAAACCAGATGGTTTCAGTTCCGGTGAGTGTGGCTTTAGTGCATCAACTTGCTTCTGTCTCTTCTTTGGATGATTTTGTTAAGAATTCAAGTACAAGTTCATAGATGTGCATATGCAAATTATGAGCTTTTAAGCTTTATACTTAAACGATATATCATTAAAAGTATAGTTTAAATGTGTAAGTCTAATTTAAGTAATTATTCATGCTTCTATTTCTCGTCTATGTTTTCAGCATGTTCCTAAAACCAACGAAAAAATGCCATCTGACGATGAAGAAATATCCGACCATCAAAGGCTGCTAGACAGGTCTTGGTTTATTTTATTTTGTCTGTTGGTTTGTTTGACTAGTCTCTTAGAAGAAGTCAATTAAATACTAGAACTATTATTCTATACCACTATAAAAAGAGGAACAACCCCCTCTCAAAAAATACAGCCACTTGGTGTCCTTCAAAAAAAATAAAATAAACACCCAAAATTTTGTTAGCGCTTACCAAAGCCAGGAAGAGAGGACAAATTCTTCATTGGATATTACTGCAAAGGCTTACCTCTCATACTCTCTGCATTAAGAAAATTTTAAATTTTTGCATATCTATTGTAGACTACGTATGGTTCGGTTTGGAAAAAATTGTCTTCTAATGGTTTGGTACAGTTCGGACTTCCGAACTGTTATGCCAAACCAATAATTTTGGTTCAGTTCTGAAAAAATGGAAACGGTTTGGTTCGGTTCGGATGACCATATATAATGGTTCGGTTCGGTTCAATTTTCTCACAGAACTATACCATGAACAGCCCTAACTGTAGTTATTTTAGAATAAGTATCCTCAAAGAGAAGTTCAAATGGCGCGACAAGGATAACACATCCTCAAGATCTGGAAAGGGAAAAAGTAACAAAGAAAAGGAAAACTAGGATTTGAGCAATCATGTTCAATTCCTTTTGCATACTAGTGGTGATTGTTCGCTTAAATCATTGGGTAGAACCACAAATTTGAGGGGCACACCTACTGACCTACCTAGTGCTCGTATTCTATCATACCCTATTTAGTGCAGTTTTCATTTTTTATCTAGAGAAGTGTAGGGGGAAGTGCCCCTCAGTAAAAGGTCTGATGCAGTTCAACTGCTTTACTGAATTAGTTTCTCAATGACTTGATGCCTTAATGAGTTAGTTGCTAAATAACTTGGTGCCTTAGTCCCGTAGCTCCTGAATTACTTAGAGTCTTCTTGACTTAGTTTCCAAAGGCAATTGCCATACTAGTTGCCTAAAGGCAATTACTTGGCATCTTCTTTATTAACATGAATACAGGATTGTTCTATGTAGTTCAACCTCATTTTTTATTTTTTCTACACCGCTTTGCATGTAAGTTAGAACAAATTCTGTCTTATCTTTGTCCTTTATGTCATTGAGCGTATATCTAATTTTAATAATTTGAATTCTGTTAGACTGCAGTTATATGAACTGATTGAGTCTAAGGTTGAAGGAGATGGTAACTGCCAGGTTGGTTCTTAATCTTTCCGTGTGGTGCTTCCTATAGTCATCTAAAATGCAATTCAATTCAATTCATGTATTATAAGATTTATTTCATCCTTGTTAAAATGTTTGTAAATTTATTATGAGAAACATATTATGAGACTTTAATGTTATAACTTGTGAAAAGTAGGCTTAACAATTGAGGGAGTTTTTACCCTTCCAAACACTGCCTCACGCCTATATTAAACCCTACTTGCTCCTACTCATTAAGTATTTAAAGAAAAAAAATCCAAACTGGCTTGTGAAAACTTCAGACATATATTTAATTATTTATACCTGTTAAGAATGTGTGGTTTGACCTAACTCAACCCTATAAAATCGGTTAGTAAGGTGAGGACTGCCCCCACTTATAAACACATGCTCAGGTCATATATTGTCCGATATGGGACTCTTAACACCCCCCCTCATGCCCAGGACTAGACATCTGGAGCGTGAAAATAAATGGTGGGTGGCCCGGAAACCATAGTAGGTGGCCCACCGGATCTTAAACCAGACTCTGATACCATGTTAAGAATGTCTGATTTGGCCTAACTCAACCCTACAAAACCGGTTAGTAAGGTGAGGACTGCCCCCACTTATAAACACATGTTCAGACCATATATTGTCCGATATGAGACTCTTAACAATACCATTTTCCAATTCGCGTAAAAGGAAATAGCATTTCAAATTTCCAATTTTTAAATCGTATCTTTCCACCAACCATCCATCTAAGAGACACAACAATGTCAATTCATTCCTTATCTTAAAATTTTAAATTTGTTGTACTATGAGTAGAAGATCAGAGTTTAACCAATATCTATACAAGTGAATAACATGGTTCATTGATAGCCTAAATACTCCATACTTAAAGTTTATCGAAAGTAAATCCTTTGCGTTGGGGTGGAGGTTTGTCAACATTCCTTTTTTCTACAAATGTTATAAATCTTATTATATTTGTTATTTTCTTTAAACATTATTTTCTATCTATTGCAATTCAATTGTTTTGTTATTATTGAAGTTTGATGAAGTACAAGCTTAATTTTGTATATCATTATTATTGTTTCTAGCAAAATTGAAATATAACTAAAGATTTGGAATATTCTAATTTTTTAGCATTAATAACTTGTTTTGTTGATCACAATGCATAGATTTCATATACAATTTTCTACTAATAAAGATTGCTTTGTTGATTTCATTTTATTTCAGTTTCGTGCTTTGTCAGATCAACTCTATCGCTCTCCAAACCTCCACAAATTTGTACGGGAACAAATTGTTCAACAGGTTTGTTGGTTTTACAATAATGTTTTTACATGTTTGGTGGTGCTTCCAATATTCATATGTATTGATAGTGTTCTTTTGATGTTTTGACAGCTCAAGTCCGACTCAGATCTGTATGCTGGTTATGTTCCAATGTCTTATAGTGAATATTTAAAGAAGATGAGCAAGTATGCGACTATGTGCAGACACTGTTGTGTTATTTATGACGATATGACTTTATTGAAGTATATGTTTGCTGATAGCTTTATGTGTGATGTTGTAGGAGTGGTGAGTGGGGTGATCATGTCACGTTGCAGGCTGCTGCAGATTGGGTATGCGGGAAATACATAATTTTTATTAATTTTTCCTTCTGATTTATACTTTTCTTCTGTACCAAGTGTAAGAGTTTATTTTAACACCAACTCCTATCCATCAACTTTAATTAATCTAATTGTCCACATTTAATCACCAAATTCGCTCAACGGCTCTTGCTCCCGGTTTTGAGACTCTGGTAAATATTTTGAAGTTCTCTATGGTTTTTGCTCTCTGTCGTTTCAATGATACATACTACAAGCCTACTTAGAATTTCTCTCATTTTAACTATGAAAGTTGATCCATGTGTATCCGACTCCATTTAATGGGATAAGACTTGGCTGTTGTTGTTGTTAACTCTGAGACCATGTCCTTCCAAACTCTTTGCGAGCCCTCTCTCTCTTAATGCTCCAAACCCCAGTGCCCCCTCATAACAATTAAAACCCAAAATCCTAAAGAATGAAGAATTGGTGTCATAGAGCTTTGACCTTTCAGACGTGCTTCTGGATTTTTTTTACAGCTTTCGTGTGACCGAGTTAAGTATTTACAGCTTTAGAGACAGTCTTGAATTTACATTAATGGTTTAAGCTCTTTTCTAAAAATAAATCCTTGATTTATGATAGGTTTAAATGATTGGCATCATAATCCTTATTGGATAAAAGAATTATTTGTTTTTAAATAGAAACTGCTGTAAAATGGTGAACACCGGCGATATGATATTTACTTACAAGATGTTGTAATGTAAATTTCTTTAATTATTGTTTTGAAGACATAGTCTAAGTATGTTTTGATGTCGTTAATGATAATCATTGCGTTTTTGTTTATTCCTCAACTACTTTTGTGACTGATATGTGGTAATTTCTCATGTCCTTTCAGTATGGCGTCAAAATATTTGTGATTACATCTTTCAAGGACACATGTTACATTGAGATTCTTCCACAGATACAGAAGTCTGGAAGGGGTAAGATTTTATCAGTATTTGTTAAGACGTAGAGAAAACAATGATGACATATTTTGTTTATGTACTTTGTATTCAAAAAATTCTTCTTGATAAAGTTCATGCAATTGTAGATATGGTTTAAAAAAATGTTCTGATATGTAAAATGTGAAATGATCAATATCCTGAAAATAGTAATTTCTGAGTGTGGTGCATAATCTATGTGATGTGTACTGTTAGTATATTAATTCCTGTTTCAGCAAAATGCTAAGTGTAAGACCTTTCTTTACCTGTGACTTCTGCAGTAATATTTCTGAGCTTTTGGGCAGAGGTGCATTACAATTCAATTTATCCGGAAGGAGGTAACAAATTTATCCTTTATACAAACACTCAATAAACACACAATAAATGAAATTACGAAGCTCTTGAGCTAAGAAGTTAATGATTCAATTATTTGCACATCCAGTTTAATTATCATGATCGTATTTAACTGTATTATGTTAATTCATATTCAGAAATGCCTTCATCTTATATAAAGAAAAAGAAGAGATGGTGGAATTTCAGCAGTTAGGAGTAGCGCACAAATGGATGCAATTATTTCACGCATCTGTTGCAGACGATCTGACCATATTTTTGACTCTTAAACCACCTGTTCTCATCAGTTTGACAGGCTTTGTAATCACCTACACTTTTATTTCCAGATGCTTATATATTTTTTGTTTATTTATTCCTCTGATGCTGCTGGTGTCAATAGCTAGAGTTGGTTCCTCCCTCTTTGCTTCCTTCTATTCTTTTCTGTATATATATAATAATAAAAATAATAACAATAACCTTTGTTTTCCCTTCTTGTACAGTATTCAAATGGTATGCAAAGCAAAAGAATGTTTCTAAGCTCATTTGCTATTGGTTTCTGAACCATTACAATCTTGCTATCTGATCACATGAGTGAAACCTAATTGAAAGCTAGATGCAGATATATGTTTTGTTTCATTCCAACATTTAAGCCTGTTTACATCTAAAAAATGTGTGCCATACATCCTCAATTTATCTCTCACACATGACACAAATTGAAGATGGTTAAATTCCTGAATACAGAGAGGTTAAAACGCCTCTGTAGGTAGTCCCAAACAGAAGATTCAAACCTTTTGCTAGTATAACTATAGGCTCTTGTCTTAGACATCACTGAATCTATAAAGGAGGGAAGGTTTTAAGCAGGGTAACGCTATATGGGGCCGTTTTTTTTTTTAATAAATAATTTTTATAGTGTAAAATAATTTACAAAGTAACTTTTCATAAAAGGCTCAAATAAAAATTGATTTGAATAGTTTTTAAATGTTATTTAGATATTTTATTATTTTATTGAATTTTTTTTGGATATCGTAATTAAAAAAATTATCTAGTTTTGAAGTTATTTTAAATAATTTTTCATAAAAATTCTTTTTGAGACACAATATTTTAAAAAAATTGCGATTTCGATTATGTTTTTGATATTTAATAATGTGTGTTTATGTTATAAAATATTCAAATTAAAAATGTTCAGAAATAGATGGTGATGTCAAACATTTGAGTTTATGTTAAGAAGCATATGGTGATGCCAAACATTTGAGTTTGGATCAGATAGTTGATCAATTGTTGGGGCTTGCAACTCCTCATATGGAGGTTTCTTCCTGTCATCCCATTTTTGACCTGGCATCCCCATATTTTGTAATAATGATAATTTACCTTTAATATTATTTATCTTTTAAGTTTTTACATTCCGTAAAAAAATATTCTTTGTAAAAACCATTCTTTGTAAAAACCAGAAGAGATTAAAAATACGATAGTTATTTTAAAAGATTTGGTACGAAAAGTTTTGTCAGACAGTGTCTTTATGCTTTTTTATCGAACATTTAAAAACCCGATATGAGGTTTAACTGGATTTTTGGCAAAAATTCAGAAATTTTTACCAGCTTTTTGCAAAGATTCAGAATTTGTTGAAGTTTTATTGATTTTTTTAGAAAAAAATTTGGAAATATTTTTGAATTATTTCTAGATTTTTAGTAAAAGTTTGGATACGTTTTGAAGTTTTGCCTATTTTTTTAGATGAAATCAGGAATTTGCAAGATTTTACTGTTATTATTACTAGAACTTTCCAAAAATCCAGTAGATTTGGTTGTATACCGTTTTTTTTTAAATCTGATATACCATAAATCTAAAAATCTGGTAGTTCATAATGCTTTATTTGTGTGGTCCTGATCCTAATGGTTCTCTTGTGGATTTTACTCAGTTTTTCACCACTAATGGAATATATTTTACATAAACGGTTCCTTTTTATTTCAGATATCTCTCATATCGATAAATTATTTTGTATATGTTGTAAATGTCAGATATTTTTCTCCCGGACTGACGTTTTGGCATGAGTGCACTCAGTTGTTAAACAACATGATATTATTAGTGTTACTATTTGTTTCGATGCCGCAAATGGGATGAGAGGAAGGAAATACAAATTGATTATGAATAGTGAGAGAGGAGGAAATTACAAGAAAAAGGATGTGATTGCAGGAAGTTATACTATAAAAGTGAAATGTCCATTTATGCTGAGATCTGTGTCAAGTGGAAGAGGTTGGAAGGTTACAGTTATGTGTGAGTTTCACAATCATATACTTTCTAAGAACTTAGATGGGAATGACGTATTAGATCGTTTAAAAGATCATGAAAGAAATTTTGTGAATGACATGACCAAATGTAATATGACTCCTAGATACACAGTTGTTGCTTTGAAAAATAGAGATCTAGAAAATCTAACGAGTGTTACCAATGTCTACAAGGCAAGATCTACATTCCAGACGAGCAAGAGAGGTTCGTTGACTAAAATACAACATCTGCCGAGTCTTATTCATGAAGATAAATACATGTACTCGACAAGAAACATGGACTCTTTAAATATTGTTGCTGATATCTTTTGGACGAACCTTGATTCAGTGAAGTTGTTGAATATGTTTCATATTGTGTTGATTTTTTATTGCACATACAAAACAAACAAGTACTTCTTATTCCAATTGCTTCTATTTTGATTTATCACATTCTGAAGTTGTTGCGGGCTATTATTGATTTAATGTACATACAAAACAAACAGGTACCGACTACCACTACTTGAGATTTCTGGTGTTACATCCACAAAGTTTATATTTTTGGTCGGATTTGCATATATGGAACATGAAAGGGAGGAAAACTTCACACGGATACTAGGGAAGCTAAAAGAGTTGTTCGCTTCAGAGAAGTTGCTACCTCGTGAACTAACATTAATGAATGTTGTGGAAGTTGTGTTTCCAAACTCAACTCATTTGTTGTGTCAGTTCCATATTTCAAAAAATGTTAGGATGAAGTGTATTGACTATGTCGAATCACATAGGCATGAACATATTATGGATATGTGGAACAATATCATATATTCGAATACAAAGACTAATTTTTTGGTACACCTAAAGTATTTTTAAGTTGTATGTGTTGATATTCCAAAATTTGTTTAATATGTGCATGAAACTTGGTTAACACCCTATAAAGAAAGATTTGTTATTGATTGGGCTAATATAGTCACTCATATATAGAACACAATAACGAACAAGTACATCAATGTGAATATGAATATAGTTACATTACTAATTATTAAATAATGACATCTTGTTTTGTTTATGTTTTTTAGGATTGAGTTTGCTTACTGGAGACTAAAAAATATGTTGACAAGTAGTAAGAGAGATTTATGTAGAAGTTGAGATGTTGTTAACACTATGTTGAAGCTGCAATTAGGTTAAATTAGAGTATCATTTAATAAAAGTGTTGTTAACATTAAGCATTAGTATAACACTCCATTTTAATCCAAATTGCACAACTTTGTTTCAAGACAGTGTATACAACACATTGGAAAGGATACAATCCGTTGGTTATGAAAAATCAACATGTGGTTGCTTTATTAGAATAACACATGAGTTATCTTGTGCGTGTGAATTTGCAGGTTATCAAATACAAGGAGAGCCTATTCCGTTAGAATTGATACATGTGTTTTGGAAGAAATTATTCATTGAAGAGCATAAGGTCACTGAGAAGAAAATGGAACACAATTGGATTTAGAAGAAGAGTGTGAAGAGCTAAAGACGTATTTCGGTACACTGGATATTGTAGGCCAGAGGGAGATGAAGAAGAAAGTGCATGAACTAACACATTCATCCACAACTTTCATGTGTCCACCACCAGTGAAGTACAAGTCAAAGAAGGGAACTAAAAAGAGTAAAAAAAGAGTGAAGAGAGTGATGTGCATCGTGATCCTTCCTAGTGGGAGTATGTTGAGGGCTCGTAGGAAAGTCAGAGTACGAAAAGGTCATGTACAAAACCAACTGAAAATCAACTGTGTAGTGTGTCTTCAAAACTAAAAGGCTTAATTGCAACTTTGGTCCCTCTATTTTACTTTTTTTTTAAATTTTGATTCCCCATTTTAAAAACCACGATTTTGGTCACTTTTTTAAGTTTTTACAAAACTTAAAAAAAGGACCAAAATCGTGGTTTTAAATATGGGGGGACCAAAACCCAAAAAAGAAAAAATAGGGGGACCAAAATTATAATTAAGTTAAACTAAAATATTTGCCTCAATTTCCCATTTTCTTGCATCAGTACATTGATGACATTATTAATGTGGAAGATGATGGAAATTATGGTTTTCGGGCTATTGCAACTTTACTTGGGTGAGGCGAAGAGTCTTGGCCTTTGGTTCAAACGCAATTAGATACCGAAGTTTATCAACACCATCATTTGTATTCTAATTTTTTATATGACACATTGACGAATTTTAGGAGTGCGTTGTGGGTAGCTAACTTGGGTGTGCAAGGTTGTGAGAAGTGGATGACGATTTCTGATATAAGTTACCCTATAGCTTCTAGATAGAGTATTATATTGGTCTTGTTGTCTAGGAACCTTAACATCACATTCTTTCCATTAGTGATAGCTTCATGCATAACTTCAAGTAGACACAAAATGATTGTAGTTGGTTTTATTAATAATAATCATTGGGTTTAGGTGAATTTGAAACTCAATTGTCCTTTGCCTCCCGTCAAAAATTGATGGAGACAAAACTGTAGTGAAGTTGCAAGAGCATGAGAATCATCATATGCTAGACGCATTAGGCATTTGGAAGAAGAAACTAGGAAGTCGACATAAATTGTTTTGTAATGATATTATATCATTTTTGCATTATATGTATGTGTTTTATCTTATATAGTTTCTTAAAAATGTAATAAAAAAAAGTTTTTTCATAATTTCTTTACTGTCTACTAGATTTTTAAAATTCCCGAAAGATTTGGTGCGTATCGAATATTTTAAAAAATTCGATAGATTTTATATGTTATCGGTTCCTTATAAATATCCGGTAATTTTGTTCCGGATATTTTAAATTTATGGTATTTCTGCATCATTTTTCCAAAAATCCTTGAATTTTTACCGACAATTTAAAAAAATTCTGGTATTTTTGCATTATTTTGCGAAATATCCGGTACACTTGAAAAAAATCTAGAAATTCTTCATCCAAACAATAAAAATTGCTAAACAAATCCAGTATCTGAGTCAAATACCCGATATTCATAAAAAACAGATTTTTTTTAATAAGAGTAAAAACGTAATTGCAACCCCCTTGTGTGGGTGCCCGATCAAAAATGGGGATGACAAGAAAAAACCTCATGCATAAGGTGGATAATTGACTACACCTTTATTTTCTGTTCCCATACTGATTTTCCAACATTAACCTAGTGTAAAAAAAGAAATGGTACTTTTTACACCCTCTAAATAATCATTGATTTTATAGATTCTCCAATAGATAGTATCAGAGTTTTGGTTTGATGGAGTATATAAGTTTTTAGTATGCTCTTAGTGTTAGTTGGAAAAGGTTGACTGTAATGTCAAACTTTTCAAGTGCAATGAAACTTGACTTAAAGAAACTTGATGAAATAATTAATTTTGGTTTGTGGAAAATTCATATCAAAGATATGTTGACACAATTAGGATTAAACAAGACGTTAAAAGGAAACATTTCCAATTTGGACAACGAAAAATGAAAGAAACTAGATTTGAGAGTTTCGAGTATAATCTACACGTCTTTGGCTAAGAATTTTCTTGTAAATGTTCTTGGTAGATCGTAAGCCAAAGAGCTTTGAAAGAAACTCAAAGGTCTATATCAGGGAAAAGATATTTTAAATCAATTGTTGTTGAAGAAGTAGTTTCATAAATTACACATGGATGAAAATAGGAAATTATCAAATCAACTAAGTACCTTCAATGACATTGTTTATGAATTAGAAATAATTGGAATCAATATTGATGATGAAGATAAATATTTGAGACTTATTTGGTCTCATCCATCTTCTTATGAGCATATTAAACCCATTTTGACATATGAGACAACAAATCTGAGTTTTAAAAAAGTTGTTAGTAAAATTACTTTTGAAGAAAGAAGATTGAAGAATGAAGATAATACTTCATTAAATATAGTGTTGGTTTTTAGAGGAAGGTCTTATGTGAAAAAACAATGAAATGAATGTGAGCTATTGAAAATGTGAAAAATCAGGGCATGTGAAAAATAAATATCTTGATGGAGTAGTGTCAAAAAAGGGCTCCAAGTCAAATGCTAGCAATTATTAGAAGTAATTCATATTTATTAGTTGTACTATTTTCTTAGCCCTTAAGTTTGTTAGAGGGTATTTTAGTATTTTATCCTATTCTAGTAACCCTAGTTTTAGCTTATAAATAGGGTGACAATCATTGTAACTTTTATCATGTTTTGTAGCCGTCATTCTTAATAGAATATTTCCATTCATTTTACCTTTGCACCAACAATTGGTATCTAGAGCTCCGTTTCGGATTCATTGGGAAACACGGGAAACACGAGTGAACGTGAGGTCTTGTGTGTTTGATTTTGATTCTTAGATTCGTGTTGAATCTTGAACAAAATCTGATCAGAATTTTAATTCTGTGGGTTGGGAAACACTGTGTGAGAAATCTGAGTGTACTGTGCAAGGTAGAAAGATGAACGGAAACGGCAACATGAACACCAAACTTCCAGTATTTGACGGTAAAAACTGGAATCGTTGGATGATCCAAATGCGTGTACTGTTCGGTGCTCAAGATGTTCTAGATCTTGTCACTGATGGTTATGTTCCGGTAGCAGCAGATGCGACGGATGAACAGAAAAACGCGCAGAAGGAAGTAAGGAAGAAGGATCAGAAAGCATTGTTCTTCATTCATCAATGTGTTGATGTAAATGTGTTTGAGAAGATTGCAGATTCAACGACAGCAAAGGCTGCGTGGGACACACTGGTTAGATGTTATGGTGGTGACGCATCAGTGAAGAAGGTGAAGCTTCAGTCCTTGAGAAAGCAATATGAGAATCTCAACATGAAGAATAATGAGAAAGTTTCTGAATACATCTCCAGAGTGATTCTGATCACTAATGAGATGAAAGCGTGTGGAGAAACTCTTTCTGAAGAAACAATCATGGAGAAGGTATTGAGATCCCTTACCTCTCAATTTGATTACATTGTGGTAGCAATAGAACATTTCAAAGATCTGAGCACCATGAGAATTGAAGAGCTGCAGAGCAGTCTAGAAGCGCAAGAGTTGCGTTTGACTGAGAGAACTTCTGAAAGGGAAGTAGAGCAGCAGGCTCTGAAAGCAACTTCTGATAGGAGGTATCAGAAGCAGTCAGAAGCCAGGAGAAGATCTGATGGTGGTCAGAAGTCAGAAAGCTTAACCTCTGATAGACAAAAGAATGCTCAGAAGGGAAAAGAGAAGTATGACAAGAAGAAGATCCAATGTTACTGTTGTAAGAAGTTTGGTCACTTTGCTAGAGACTGTTGGTCAAACAAGGAGAGAAAATCAGAAGAAGCAAATATAGCCAGAAGTTCTGATGACGAATCTGTGCTATTGATGGCCTCTGAATCTGATGATATGGATCTGATAGACTGGTGGTATATGGACACTGGCTGTTCAAATCATCTTACTGGAAACAAGAAATGGCTGGTTGACTTTGACTCTGAAAAGAGGACAAAGATCAGATGTGCTGATGACAAATATCTTAATGCAGAAGGTATGGGAAATGTCAGAGTGATTCTGAACAATGGGAAAACAGCATTGATTTAGAACGTGTGGTATGTACCTGGCATCAGAAGCAATCTGATGAGTGTGGGACAATTAATTGAGAAAGGTTTTTCAGTTGCCATGAAGGACAATCTTCTGAAGCTGTATGACTGCAATCAGAAGTTGATTATGGAGTCAGAACAGGGAAGGAATAGAACATTCAAGGTGAATGTCAGAACTGCAGACTCAGAATGTCTTAGTGCAACAAGTGCTGAGAAGGAGAGTGAGCTGTGGCACAGAAGATTTGGTCATTTGAATTTCAGAAGCTTAAAACATCTGAATTCAAAGAAGTTGGTACATGGAATTCCTGCAATTAAGAAGCCTGAAAAGTCATGCAAAGTTTGCATGGAAGGAAAACAACCACGATTGCCATTTGCATCAGAAACTGCTCCAAGAGCAAAACATGCCTTGGGAGTTGTACATTCTGATGTGTGTGGTCCATTTCCAGTAGCATCGATTGGAGGGAATAAATACTTTGTGTTATTTGTTGATGAATTCACAAGAATGACATGGGTATCCCTTATTAAGTTTAAACACGAGGTGTTTGATGAATTCAAGAAGTTCAGAATGAAGGCTGAGAATCAGAGTGGTCAGAAGTTGAAGATTCTTAGAACTGACGGTGAAGGTGAGTATAACTCCAAAGAGTTCCAGAAGTTCTGTGAGGAGAATGGAATTGAGCATGAGGTTACTGCTCCTTATACCCCTCAACACAATGGTCTTGCTGAAAGAAGAAACCGCACTTTGCTTGATATGGTGAGAAGCATGCTAAAGGAGAAGAAACTTCCTCAGAAGCTCTGGGGAGAAGCTGTTGCCACTGCAACGTATGTACTCAACCGATGTCCTACGAAGAAGTTGAAGGAAATAGTTCCAATACAGAAGTGGACTGGAGATAAGCAAAGTGTTAGTCATCTGAAGGTGTTTGGTTCTGTTTGCTATAAACATGTTCCAGAAGCCAGAAGACAGAAGCTGGATGATAGAAGTAAAGTGATGATTCTGATAGGGTACCACAGTACAGGTGCATACAAGCTCTATTGTCCAGAAACCAACAAAATTGAATTCAGCAGAGATGTGATTGTGAAGGAATCAGAATTTTGGAATTGGGATAAGTCTCAATCTGATTCTGATGTTAGAACTTCTGAAGAAAGGTCAGAGTTAAGAATTTCTGAAGTTGGAGTAAACTCTGACGTTGATTCTGATTCTGATAGTGATTCTGACTCTGGAGAAGACTCAGAAGATGAAGGTGACTCTGATGATCCAGACTCTGATGACCCAGACTCTGATGATAATCCAGATTCTGGTGGCAATTCAGACTCTGGAAATATGCCAGGCCCTGAAGATGGTCAAAGCTCTGGAGGAAGTCAACCATCTGAAGCTAGAAACTCTGAACAAGTTCAGAGACCACAAAGAATCAGAAACATCCCCAGAAGATATGCAGAATTTGACATGCTACAAGACACTGAAGTAGACTCTGAAGGAGAAGTTATTCAGTGTGCCATGTTAGTAGACTCTGAACCCATAAGTACAGAAGAGGCTCTTAAGCAGAAGCTCTGGCTGAAGGCCATGAAAGAAGAACTTGATGCTATAGAGAGAAACAAGACTTGGAAGCTGACAGAACTTCCAAAAGACAAGAAAGCCATCAGCGTCAGATGGGTTTTCAAGCAGAAGTTAAAGCCAGATGGTTCAGTTGGAAAACATAAAGCAAGGTTGGTAGCCAGAGGATTTCTACAGAAACCTGGGCTGGATTACTTTGAAGTGTTTGCACCTGTAGCAAGACATGAAACAATCAGAATGGTGATTGCAATAGCTGCTAACAGGAATTGACCTCTGATGCATTTAGATGTAAAATCTGCATTTCTGAACGGTCCATTAGAAGAAGAAGTTTATGTGTCACAACCTCCTGGATTTGTGAAAAAGAATCAGGAAGGGATGGTGTACAGATTATACAAAGCTCTATATGGATTGAAACAAGCGCCCAGAGCTTGGAATCAGAAGATTGATTCATTTTTCAAGAAGCAAGACTTTCAGAAATGTGAGATGGAGTACGGTGTCTATGTTCAGCATACTTCTGAAGGAAATATGACTCTGGTATGTTTATATGTTGATGATATACTGTTGACTGGAAGTTCTGAACAGGGGATAGCCAAGTTCAAGAAAGTTCTGATGAATGAATTCGAAATGACTGATCTAGGCAAAATGACATACTTTCTAGGGATGGAATTCAGATACTCTGAGAAAGGTATTATTTTGCATCAGCTCAAGTATGAATTAGAACTTCTGAAGAGATTTGATCTGAAGAATTGTAAGATTGCTGTCACACCTTCTGATACAAATCAGAAACTGGATTCTGACTCTGATGGAAAGGATGTGGACGCTACAACCTTCAAACAGTTGGTTGGTTCTCTGAGGTATTTGTGCAATACCAGACCTGATATTTGCTATTCAGTTGGGATGGTTAGTAGGTTCATGAGTAAACCTAAGTGGTCCCATTACCAAGCTGCTGTCAGGATTCTGAGGTATATTAAGGGAACTCTGAAGTATGGAGTATTATTTCCTTCTGGAAGAAAGGATGAGTCAGAACTTCTGAGTTATTCAGATTCTGATTGGTGTGGAGACAGAGTTGACAGAAGAAGTACGTCTGGGTACTTATTCAAATTTCTGGGAGGTCCCATTTCTTGGTGTTCCAAGAAGCAACCTGTTGTGGCGTTGTCAACTTGTGAAGCTGAATATATTGCAGGTGTTGTTACTGCATGCCAAGCTGTGTGGATTCTGAATCTATTGCAGGATCTGAAGATTAAAGTAAACAAACCTCTGAAGCTGATGATTGACAACAAGTCTGCAATCAATCTTGCCAGAAATCCAGTGTTGTATGGGAGAAGCAAGCACATTGAGACCAAGTATCATTTTCTGAGACATCAAGTTCAGAGGGGAGTGTTAGAAGTTGTACACTGCAGCACTCAGAAATAGTTGGCAGATGTTCTGACGAAAGCTATCAAGACTGATCAATTTCTCAGATTAAGGGATGGAATTGGTGTTACAAGTTTTGATGGAATATGAATTAAGGGATGATATTAGAAGTAATTCATATTTATTAGTTGTACTATTTTCTTAGCCCCTAAGTTTGTTAGAGGGTATTTTAGTATTTTATCCTATTCTAGTAACCCTAGTTTTAGCTTATAAATAGGGTGACAATCATTGTAACTTTTATCATGTTTTGTAGCCGTCATTCTTAATAGAATATTTCCATTCATTTTACCTTTGCACCAACAGCAATGTCTCTCTCGATTTGTGAGAAAATGATATTTTTTGAAAAATTGAGAACTTTGTACTCATGATATTTTCGATGTTATGAAAAGGGCCATCTATTTCTAGCAGATTAACACATGGATATTAGTTGGCATTGATATAAAGTATGTTGTAAGATTATGTTGATGGTTGAAGAGTTTTTTTCCAACATCAAATTTGCACCATAACTTTTCATGATTTTCGACATGTGAAGATTCTTAGAGTGGTTTAACTTCAAGTGAATTATACTTTTCTTCGGGTGGAGTATGATAGTTCTTTTTTGATTATGATTGTCGGTGAAGATTGTCAAAATTCTTGGATGGTGTAACTTCAAGTGACTACACTATTTATGGTGAAGTATGATAGTTCTTTTGAATTATGATTGTCTGTGTAGACAATGAGATATTTTTTCTTTATAACTTTTTTGTGAGTAGCCATGTAGGGTTCAACTACACTAAGATTATTAATATATAGAAATATGCTCGAAGTACTACATCCCGATCCATTGACTTAACATTTAAATCCTGAATACCTCTACCTTCAAATATGTCAGCATGACGAGACTTCGAAATTCCAATAGACTCTGTTTCCGACAAATAGTTTGAATAAAACTCAAGAGCTTCTTCTATGATGTACCTTTCAACGGTCGAAGTTTCCGATCGGTGATGATTCTTCGTATATCCTATAAATATCTTCATGTATCGCTCTATAGGATACATCCACCTTAAATGAACTGGACCATAATATCTGATTTCTCTGACTAGATGAACAAGTAAGTGAACCATAATGTCAAAAAATGATGGAGGAAAATACATCTCAAATTGACATAATATTATTGCAGCCTCATCTTCTAATTCATCTAATTTTTTGAAATCAAGAACTTTATTACATATAGCATTGAAGAATAAGCAAAATCTGGTTATAGTTACTCTTACATTTTTTGGAAGGATGTCAAGGATAGCCACTGATAGAAGTTTTTGCATCAAGACATGACAATTATGAGTTTGTAAGCCAACTAACTTGAGATATTTCATTGATACAAGTTTCTTGATGTTTGAAGAGTAACCTTGGGGAACTTTGATATCATGCAAACACTCGCAAAACCTTTCTTTTCCTTTTTAGATAAAGTGTGACATGCCAAAGGCAAATAAGATCTTTGTCCTCTATCTTCTGGAGCCAACTGTTGTCGTATACTCATCTCTACCATATCTAAACGGGAATTCTTATTATCTTTAGTCTTGTCTAGAATGTTTAAAAATGTTCCTATCAAACTATCCATCACATTTTTCTCCACATGCATCAAATTAAGACAATGTCTTATATTGTGTCTAGACCAATATGGAAGATCAAAGAACACCGATCTTTTCTTCCAAATATTTCTCTCAAAGGGGCTGTCTTTTTTATTTCCAAAGCTAACATTAAGATATTCTTATCGTTGCTAAACTTCATCGTCAATTAAAGGCTTAGGAGCGCTTTCAAACTCATGTTCTCCATTAAAATCCTTCCGCAATCTACGATAAGAATGATTGGGTTTTAGAAATTTCTGATGCCCAAGGTAAACGGTCTTTTTTCCAAACTCAAGCTGGTGAAAACAGGTATCAGATTCATATATAGGACACACTTTATGTCCTTTGACACTATATCCAGCCAAATTACCATATGCAGGAAAGTCATTGATTGTGCAAAATAACATTGCATGCAGCTTAAACTTTTCACTAGAATATGCATCATCAAAGTCAATATCTTTATCCCACCGAAGTTTTAAATCCTCAATTAATGGACTTAGATAAACATCTATGTCGTTTCCAGGTTGTCTTGGTCCATAAATCATCATATTTAACATCATATACTTGCACTTCATGCACAACCAAAGAGATAGGTTATAAATCGCGAGAAGAACAAGCCACGAAGAATGGTTAGTGCTCAGATTACCAAAGGGGTTCATTCCATCTGTGACAAGCCCAAGCCTAAGGTTTCTTGGCTCAACGCCAAAATCCAGAAATAATGAATCAATTTTCTTCCATTGCAAATAATTAGCTACATGGTGAATGTTTCCATCATATTTTCTTTCATCTGCATGCCATATAATATTATTTATATTATTCACATTAGCAAAAAGTCTCTTTAACCTCAAAATTATTGGCAAGTACCATAACACTTTAGCAAGAGGACGTTTCTTACTAACATTGTCATTGCCATCACCATTGTTTTTCTTCAACTTGTAGCGCGACTCACCATACTCTGGACATTGATCCAATTTTTCATACTATTTCCTGTATGATATGCAATCATTAGGGCATGCATGTATTTTGACATATTCCAAACCCATTGGACATAATATCTTCTTGGTCTCATAAAAATGATCCGATAAATTGTTATCTTTTGGTAGCATTTGTTTCAACAAATCAAGCAAATATGTGAAACTTTTATCCGACCACCAACCTTTTGCCTTCAGATTAAACAATTTTAACAACACAAACAATCGGTTAAAATTGGTGCACCCCTTATGTAAAGGCACATATTTGTCTATACATAAAGTATCATAAATACAGGCTTTCATATAAGAAGATTCTCCAATATCATATATCATATCTTCTAGTCGATCATCCATATCATCTTCATCTTCATCCATTTGTGATGTCCCATTTTGATTATTATCCACTTCTTCATGCCACGTACATGTTGTATAATTTTGACATATTCCATCACAACAGAGGTGATGTAATATTTATATCTTTGACCGTTTTCTGATATTCTCGCAAACAACACAAGGATAATAAAAGATACCATTATTGTCGGGAACATTTTTTCCCAGAAAATTCAAGGAATTCAAGAACTCATTTCTCATACACCGGACCTAACCTATCAGCTTTCATCCAACTATTATCCATAATAAATTTTATAAAATTTATATCAAAAGAATAATGTGAATGGAAACCTAATGCCACACACACAACATCCTAATATGATTATATGCATATGACAATATCTGAATAAAATATGAACATGGATACACCGAAACATAAACATATTCAGAAGCATCACAACGTCTGAATAAAACATAAACATATACAACACTAAAACCTAAAACATATTCACAAAATCTGAATAAAACATGAACATGGCAACATGAACAATACACATGACAATGTCAATATACACAATATCCTAGCAAAGAACTTAAACATTCAGAAGTGTCAGAGAGAGAGAAAGATAATGGTAAATAACCCTTACAAAGAAAATAAACATTCAAAAGTGTCGAAGAGACATAATGGTAATGTACTGTAATTCGAAAAGGATGATGATTTACTTTCCATAAATGATATTCGTTTCCATAAATGAATGAAGATGGAGAAGGTTTCGCTATCGTTGTCGTCTCATTCACTAGGGCACCCTTGTGTGTTATGAACAAAATGAAGTACCTGTTATGTTTTAATTTTGTGGGAAATAACTTCACAACGGTTGCAAGATTCAACCGTAGTGAAATATGGAACATATAACCACGGTTGGACGAAAAAACCGTAGTTGTTATACTTTTAATTTTTAAATAACAATAAATATGAAGGGACACACACTTATTTTTATTGAAAAAAGGAAAAATGTTTATGCTGGGACTCGAAGCTTGTCATCCAAACTCTATGACCACAGTTGTTTTAAGGACTCATGATGAAATGTTTCTTTATAAAATAAAATAAAAATCCATGCGCGTAAAAAATGTGATATGAAGAAAGTGGAAAAATGGTTGTTGTAATATTGTGTCACCAAATGTATATTTTCTAGTAGTGAATGTTACTTTTGAAATACCATGCTCATATCAACATGGAATGATGTAACCAAAGTACATCTATCAAATATCTTTTCAAGTATATACCCAAAGGCTATGACATAATCACAATAACAATAGTCCCCTCTAAATCAGTTACAACGAATGACAAAGATCTCATAGATGAGATCAAACAATATCTGGATTATAGGTATGTCTCCCCGAGTGAAGTGTGTTGATGAATTTACGCTTACAATGTTCATGGCAGGAACCGGCGGTTCAATGTATGTTCTATCATTTAATAGGTGAGAAAGCGGTTTACTATATTGATTTCGACCAAATGGAGAATATCTTAGAAAAGGCAAGTGTCACTGAATCTATGTTCACTGCCTGGCTGGTTGCTAATGGGAAATATGAAGAAGCTCGACCATTTACTTACAGACAATTTGTATCCAAATTCATTTATGAAAAGAGAAACAAATTGTGGAAGCCGCGAAAAAAAGGAGTTCACTATTGGCCGTTCGATATGGGTTCCACCAACCACTACATAACTATTTTACCTGCGATTGATGTTGACAGTAGTGAAGGGACCTACAACTTATGAGAAAATTCACAAAATTAGCGATATTCAATTCGATACTTTTAGGGATGCCTTCTTTGCAATGGGCTTCCTTGAAGACGATTGAGAGTACCTTGGGGCTATTAAAGAGGGGGGAATTCATATGCATTTATATTTCTTTTAAACAACAACCCTTTTACTTTTTATTGGCTATAATGTCAATGTCGTTCCTCATTTCTTCCTCTTTAACAAACATTCTGATGGAATGCAAGTTTCCAATGAGTTATAAAGTGTTCATGTTTGTTTTTTATTAACAATTCTATTTTGTTTACAAACTCACTGCTGCAAAACATACAAGTATTCTCAATTTGTATCGATATTATATTATCCTATAAATGCCTGCATAATTGGTTTTGTCTGACTCAGAATTACATAATTTAACTTTAATTAAGATTGAAAAACTACTTCAAGCAAATCGATAGAGTCTTACCGATTTTAAACCAATTATATATCCAGATGGGTATGTTCTACAACAATTAGGCAATCGACTTATATATGACGAAAGAAATTATGATGTGCCAACCATGAGATCAGAATTCACAAATCTTTTCAATGTTCTTACAGGTTTGTCTGAATTAATATAGTCTAATTGTCTGAAGTTACCTACATTCCAACTATTATCAAGTTCTTTATTATTTTTTCTTTCAAGGTTTACATTAATCTTTATGTATCTCTTATATGAACAAATAAGTATCTATGAAAGAATTATGGAGTCTGTTCAGGCTCAAAAGGGGGGTTTATTCTTCCTACATGGTTATGGTGGTATAGGTAAGACATACATGTGGAGAACACTTGCAAGTGCTTTGAGGTCTAAACATGATATATGTTTAGTTGTTGCAACAAATAGAATATCTTCTCTTTTATTGCCTGGAGGTATAATCGCATATTCCAAGTTCATGATACATGTCCCTACTCTGGAAAATTTTACTTGCAAGATTAACTCAACGATGACGTTGCAGAGCTTCTAAGGCAGGCAAAACTGAGGCACCCATGACACACAAGCATCGTTTTGAAGCACTTGACAAAATGTTGAGGGATGTAATGCGTATCTACAGTAATTCAGACGGTGTGTTTGGTGGGAAGGTCGTTGTATTCGGTGGTGATTTTAGACAGATTTTTCCCGTTATTCTTAGAGGGAGTCATTCTGATATTGTCCACTATGTGATAAATGCTTCTTATATATGACATTTTGTTCAAGTCTTAACTTTAACTAAGAGCATGCAACTTCATTATGGGCAAAGTGAACAAGATAAAACTGAAATTTCTAACTTTTCATATTGGCTTTTGAAAATTGGTGAAGGAAAAGTTTCAGAAACCTAACGACGGTTTTGCCTACATTGACATTCCCCTCCGAGCTTTTAATAACTAACTTCAGCGACCCTATTGTTGCCATTGTCAATAGTACATACCCTGATTTCATTCATAATTATAATTCCAACGATTACCTCAAAAGTCGAACAATACTCGCTTCAACATTAGAAGTTGTTGATCAAATAAATGATCATGTCCTTGCCCTGATGTTAGGTTTTCTTATACTTCATCTTCTTTAAAACTTTTCACTATCTTATGTTCTTTTCACTAATACTAATCTTTTTTCGTGTCTAGGGGACATACGAGATTACTACAGCTCCAATTTCGTTGATAAATCTTAGATTTATGACATTGACGTATTTGATATCCTCACACCCGAGTTCTTCAGTTCACTAACAACTTCTGGCTTGCCTAACCATCACATTAAATTAAAGGTTGGAACACCTATTATGCTTATGCGAAACATCGATCAATCTGAAGGTTTGTATAATGGGACAAGGCTAATCATAACAAAGCTGACAACTCATGTCCTTGAGGCAGCAATCATGGGAAAAGGTAATGTAAAATTAGTATACATCCCTAGAATGGATATGTCACCCCCATAGTCCCCTTGGCCATTTAAATTGAATAGGCGTCAATTCCCAATAATGGTGTCATATGCAATGATGATTAACAAATCACAAAGACAATCTTGGGATTCGGTAGAAGTTTACTTTCCTAGAGATATTTTCATTCATGGTAAAATCTATGTGGAACTATCAAGGGTGACAACAAAAAAAAGAATAAAAATCTTGATACATGATGAAATTGAGAAGTTCAAATCTACAACAGCAAACGTTGTTTACAAAGAAGTATTCGACAATATTTGAATGGTCCCGAATAACGGTATGATTTTCTTACGTTTCAACCCATGTGAATATCTACAATTTTTTTTATTTTAGTTTTACTTTTTGCATGAACTTATCCCATTTCGTTTCTTTTACTGACTTCTTCAGGGATTTCAAGCCTGCTGCTCAAGTTATTTATCCATACCCACTTCCCAAATCTTACATTTTTATTAAATACCATTTTTTATCCATATACACTTGATGTTTGTTATGTACTCCTTCTGGGTTGAGGGAAATTGTTTATTTCTAGCCCATCATATGTTACAGATTCTGTGTAAATTGTATCACCACTTTAATTTAATATTATCAATCTATAACTTGAGACAAAGTTTTCTTTCAGAATATTTCATTTCAATTATTGGGGACCAATATTAGGGTTTCTCATAACTTTTTGGTCATGTTCTTACTTTAACACTACATGCTGCTATTGGACTCAATTTAACTATTATGTGCTAAAACTGATTCTTATCACATACACTGCTGTTGGATTAACAACTCCAACCTATATCCAATTGCTCTTATTTTGAGCTGTAATCACTACCTTCCCTAATAAATAACCAAATTATCAACTATATCTCTATCATACTATCTCTATATTCTCAAATATATCAGTTCTAGTAAATAAACAAATCGATTACCAAGTCCTTTTTAAAATATTAATTTAAGTTTTAATCAACAACTATTTTGAATTGAATATTTAAACAAGTAAGCATACTTTTATCAAGTGTGCATATTTTAAATGAAACATATAAAAAAGATGAAGTAGCATTTACCTTTTAAAACCGATGCACATTTGATGAGAAAATGATTAAAGTTATATTGAATTTAATAAAATAGTAAGCAATTTAAAATATTTATAATAATTGAAATAGTGAGGTAGTTAAACTAGTTAAATTAAATGAATACCGTGCAGAGTTCAATCATTATTTATAAATTAATTGGTTTTTTGAAAAAAAAAATATTTATATAAATAAATTAACGGAAAACTATAGTAGTAAATATTTATTTATGTTGACAATTAATTAAAGGTTTGAATATACAAACAATAAAAAAAGTTGTTAAAGTTTCTGTAATTTTTTATCTTTGTAAATATATCCCTTTAGTCCTTATTATATTTTATGAAATTTTTTAATATTGAAATTAATACTTACAAGGCATAGAACATTTAATTTTAGTCAACTAACATTTATAATATAAACAATATATTATAATGAATAATTTTAATGTAATTTTTTTTTGCAGAACCACAACAAAACTAAAAATCAAAAACAAAAAATATTATATTTACAAAACCTAAAAACAAAAATTATATTTTTTCATAAAACAAAAAAAAAATTATATACTTACATGATTATTTTAAACTTCATTAAATAAAACTTATTTGAAAAGAGTAGTTAATATTATATTAGTATTTTAAAGTGACAAATAATTAAAGACTAAGTAACATTGCAAATAAGACCTTCATAATAAAATAGAGAAACCAATGATGTCAAAAACACTAAATTCAACTCTTAAATTTTTACTAGTTTATAATTTCAGCTCTTTAAAACAAGTTATTTCACATAAACTTATCAAGTTCTGATACACAGTGTGATGACAAAAAATGTTAGTATTAATCTCTGGAATAGAGAATTAGTAATAAACACAAAATGCAATAGATGTGCACTCAAGAAAGTTGGAGCATATTATTTACATATATGAAATGAGAGTTTAGAGTCTGATCTTGTGACTCTAGTTACTGCAACTACTTATTTGCCATTATTTCCTTTACAGACAATGGACCTCATACATACACAATAAATACACATTGTCGTGACTCTCTAATCTTGACATCCTAAGTTTAACTCTCTCACTACAGAGATTTTCTTGTGGTAGTAATAAAACCAAGCAAAATGAAAAAGTAGTTATTCCAGTCACCCGGCTGACCGACCGTGTTTATCTCCAATGCTTTACATAACTATCGCTTGCAGAGGAAATTTGTGATATTAACATCTACTTTGACTGTACAAAAGTAATGTGATGATTAGAAATTGGACTCTTCTTGTACTCGAGACTTTCGGTTACGATGTTTGATAATGTGAGAAATTAGGCCAACAATCCTATGCGCCTTTCTGCAATGATGAAGGATTTGTAAATAATCTAAACAATTTGAAATGTAATAAATGGAAATTTATATATGAAAAGAGTTTGCATTCATTACCTCCGGTGGTTATCAATTTCTCCACACGAGAAACTATGTGTTTGCCGTAAGTATATCTCTTTAGGGCATTCAAGTGAACCTTGATGCGAGAAAGAATCAGCTCAAGACTTTGATCATCACAAGTCTCCAGAACCTTTTGCACAACATAATTTCCAAACGGGTCTTTCATCATCGCCTGCATATTGTATGTTGAATATCATTCATTTAGCCTCTAACAAGTACATATTGGCATATATGAGTATTTAGAGTATATAGGAGTGCTAAAATTTCCTTGTTTATGTTAATTTAATACACCTATTAATTTCATTTATCAAAAAAATTGGGAAGGGAAACTAAACACGGATGATTGGGTTCTTGAACAATGACTGCACAATAGTTCTAGTTACAAACTAATGTCTTCGGCTGATAATATATTGACATGAAAATATTTGAATAACAGATAATCTCTAGCCACAGAAAAATGAAATATTGAATAAAAAAAGATATGAAAAGGAGGTCATACCTGTAAGGGCTCATTCTCATCAGAGGTGCCGAGCATTTCATTCACCAAAATTTGACGTTCGTCAGGAGAGCCGAAAGCCAAGCACTTCTCGATGACATTAGAAGCAAATTTTTGCTGGCTCATCTTAACAATTTGTCCCGCAAGCTTGCTGATAACAATAGTCCGTTCATGTGGTTTACCATGTTCGAGGATGTGCTACAAAAAAGAAGTATGGTATAGCAGTAGCAACCGGGTTAGCAAAAAAAAAATAGTACAAGTAATAACTAACATGACGAAAAGCAAGCAATATTAATTATCTAAATCCAATATGTTGATGACAGCAGCTACAAAGTCAAGACAACAAGATGAAACCTTAACCAAATTATCACAAAGGTATCAACATGTCAACCACGCGGATGACCATAGTACTACTGATATGTCACTCGATAATGAAACCTCTATATATTAACTTAGACTTAAAATATGAAATCGGAATAATAGCTGCGAGTGGCGGAATGTATAATCGAAAGAAATGTCTAATCATTAGAATCATACCACTTAGGGCCTGTGTTTCATCTCATTTCTTTTTCATTGGTTAATGAATGAATTTTATTCAATTAAATGTATTAAGTTGAAAACGATATATTGTAAAGACAGTGTGACCTTGAGCATCCCCGGTACTAGATTTTAGTTTTAAAAAATTGTTATCTGATTAAAAAAAAGGTAGCTTATTTCAGTGTCTATTCATATAGTTTTGAGAAATACGAACATGGCCAAGGTATGGGACGTTGCAACATAAAATGATCAAAAAGAAAAGCCACGTGAACAGAGTATAGACTATGCGCATTAGATCTAAAATGATATTTACTAGCAAATAAGGGAGGTAGCATATGTCCAAACAGTTCTTTTAGAAGACTACTGCTCCAGACTCCACCAGTCTTTCATTCTTACAAAGGATGATCCTAAAGTGGCTAAGAATCTAAGACTAAGACCTAAGTAGAAAATGACGTTTGTCAAAAGATAAACATGAACTGGATATTTTCTAAAATGGTCCAAGGTCAAGAGAACCAAATTGATGAAACTACACAACACATTATAAGTGCAAAAATATAAGTGAACAATTGTCAAAGCATAAACATGAATTGAGTTGCTAATGTACATACCTTGTAAAATAAACTCATGAAATTGTTACATACCTGAATAACATAATTTCCATATTGATCCTGTGCTAAGGTGCAGACAGATTGCATAATTTCATCCATGATAATTTCTTGAGTATTTAGATCATCACAATGTTCTAGAACCCTCTGTTAGGATCCATGTGAACTGTTAATTGTCAAATACAATGCTAAACAAATTTAAGCTCATACTGTGCCAATAGAAGGTGATTAACATGTCTAGTGGTCTAACCTGAATAACTCTGCACCCATAAGGATGAGTAGAAAGTGCAACAACTTGCCCATAAAAAGATGAGATGATAAACTGAATTCTATCTTGAGGGACACACTCTATGCACTTTTGAATAACATGGTTTCCGTTTTGGTCACGTACGCATTTCATTATTGCGCCACTGAGCTCTGACACCATTTGGCTCTGCTGATCAACATCAACCACCTCCAAGGCCTGTCAATAAATTTATGAAAAGAGTTGAAATATTGCATTCATTCTACCACTTACCAATATTAACACAAATCAAATAGGAACTAAATCCATTAAATCCTAATGTCTACTGATCTAAGGATGATTAAACCTTATAAGTTTGATGGATACCACTATGATATGAAAACAAACTTCAGTACTGCAAAGGCAATACATAGAATATTCCCATATTCCGTTATTTACTTAGTATTTAATCAAGCATGCATCAGTATTAAAATAAATAATAATAATAAATAAATAAAAAGATCTGACCAAAATAATCATGTTTGATATACAAAAGAAGTCACCTTTACCCATAAAAAAAGGCACTGAGATTTGACAAGGACAAACAAACCATCTTATATAAAAATTGAAGATTTTAAGAGTTAGGCATGAGTTGGCGAATAGGGAATTATGTATGAATATAAAGCTTGAAATGCACCTTCTGAATCACTCTGCAACCATACATTTGCAGACTAAGAGGTAAAACATGACCTGTAAGTTGGTTGGCCAATTCCTTTCTTTGACTATTAGTACCGTGCTCAAAAAACTGTAATATAGCAAATGCCAAATGTGAAACTCTAACTAACCAAATAATAGAGCATACTGATAACACTACTCTCAGCATATAGTAAAAAAGGCTAAATATACTTTCTGTATGACATAATTGCCAAAGACATCAGTCATCAAGGCACGAGCATGAGGAATTATCTCAGGAAATATCTTGTTCTTCTCTTCTACTGATGCTGTTTCTAATTTCTGCTGAATAAAGCGGCTACCATACTGATCAGTACTGCATTATAGTACAAATTATCAAATCAGACTTCCAGAGCCATGCCACTAGAAACAACAGGGTGCAAAATCATACCTGAACTGTACAGCATGATCAGTGATATCTGAAAGTTCAAAAGGTTTGGCTTTGTTGTTCTTGAATTCATCCAACAAGGATGAAGCAAACCTAGCCTCCATGTTATTTCCAATATCAGCATGCCATGAGCTGCCAGAACCTCCCATAGGACTTCTCATCATAGAATTCATGTGTGAGATACGTTCATTCTCAAATAGTGGATTTCCAGATCCAAAAGAAGGAAGTGAGGAATTGGCCATCTGCTTTCCTGAATGTGGCATTCCAAGACCATATGGTTGACTCCCAAATAACCCATGATTAAGAAGACCAGATTTGCTCAGAAGTGGGAGTTCACACAGTTGCTTTTGTTGAGTAATAAGTGTTTCAAGATATGCTTTCCGAAGTCCCTCTATATCTCCATGTGAAGCATCAGAGAAATTTCTCATTTGAAAAGGATCACCAGAACTACTCATTCCATGCATGGAGTAATCAGAACTTTGCTGCAGGCATTGGATGATGCGTGGGTCCAGTAGGTCCACAGTTGCAGAATTGAATTCAGAACCCACTTGATTTCCCAATGCATCTAAATTTTGTCCATCTCTCCGACCCCTCAGAGCTAGAATCAAATAAATGAACAGTTAGATCCAATTAATAATGCTAACCTTCACTGACGTTAAATTAATTTCACTCAAAAACACAAAACACATTTAAAACACACACTCGCGCACGCATACACACACAGAGACCTGTATCAAGATGATTATTGTACACATTATTCACTTTTGTGTTTGCAGGATATGCACCAGGAACTTGGCCAGCGAAGTCCATATTTGCCAAACTTGTTATGTTTCCAGTAGAATGCACATTTGAACGGAGACTAGCAAAAGAAGCAGTTTTTTTCAGTAGATTGACTCGCTCATTCAAACTAAATGTATTCAGCTCTGTTGCAAGACCATTATGTTTGGGCAAATTAGCATTGTTGGGTGTGCTCAACAGAACATTAGCATGATTATTAACTTCCATCTGCATCTTAGATTTCAAAAGACTATCTTGTTCTGCACGTCTAGCACCTGATAAGTTTAACGCTGATAAAGAGGACACCATATCAGCAAGATCGTTCATATTGTTAGAGTGACCATTATGGTTACCCAAGCCAATACCACTTTTCTCAGCAGAGAAAACTTCGCTACCCACATGAGGAAGTCCAGATCTAATAGGTCTCCCAATAACGTGTGATTCAGGGGTCGTCGACCTTGACAGAGAAGAACCCACAGCAGATGAAAAACTGTGAGAATTTACACTGTGGTTCTGAAGTCCGATCAAACCAGGGGTAGAGGCTGATGAACGCAACCCCTCCAAGGACTCGCGATCAACAATGCCAGTTGAATCCCTGATATCACCAAATGCATTGTGACTTGCTGGACGTGACATATTGCTAGACATAGCAGGTTGATCAAATCCATCCTGCTAAAGCGTTAACTTCAGAAATAAGTGTAATAAAATGCCAATGATAGAACATGACAAGAAATTAATAGGCAATGCTCTGTCAATTTGTTTGCACTATGAAAATGAAGAATCACTTTTCAACTTATTGGAAATCAAAGTACACAGATGAAAAATCAATACCACAACAGGAGCAATCAGAATAAATGCATTACCTGAAGAATGTCTGAATAACATGTCCTCCTCACACCTAAACCAGTTCCCGGCATTCTTATACCATCCATATGCCTATCAAGCATCTGAGGCGAACTCTGCCTAGAGAGATTCCGTCCACTGGCTTTCCTCAACTCCATCAAATCATTTTCGGCCTGTTTTACTGAAAATTCTGGTTGCATTGAAAAAAGCGACGAGCTATCACCATTCGGGGTTGCATTCTTCCTCCAATCCCCAAATCCCTCAGTTGAAGAAGACCCACCAACTTGAAACCTTTGTGCAACACGCCAATCTTCTTTCGACAACAACGGTGGCGGCAATCTAGGATTGATACTCTCATGTGAGTAATAATACGAAAGATACGCTGGATGTGATCGAATCTCATCTTCAGTCAAAATTCCATTATTATTATTATTATTATTATTATTATTATTATTAGTATTATTACTCCTCCCACCATTATTAGCTCCGTAATCAAAGTTTCTCAAACTACCAAAAGCACTTAACGACCCCTCGACCGTTGGAGGCGCACTTCCACTCCTATAAATATCGAAACCTCGATCCCGATTAATAAACTGTTGACTACGCTGGTCTTGCAGTATCCTTTCCAGCTCACTCTGCAAGGTGTCTTCAATAGTCCTATTCGTCAAATCCAAAGTTTGCACATCTACCTTACTCCCACTGGCCATCTCCAACTCTCAACTAGAAGTCACCTAGGAAATTCCACAAAAAGTACCCCCATTAAATTCCCAAAATAAATAAAAAAATTACATTTTTTTAGAAAAATAAATCAAAAAAACCATGAAATCAAACAAAATATAACAAAACAATGATCATGGTTCATTCATTTTCACTATATCATCAAAAAATCTAAAAATTCACCAAAATTAAGGGCAATAATTACATCAAACACAAAGAGTATAAATCAATACAGAAATTTCAATTACAATTACAAGGTAAAAAACTAAAAATCATACCTTAGAGGCTCCCTCAACAGCTGAAAAGGAACCTTTCCATGAATAAAACAAAATCCGAAATCGGATCCTATCTGAAACAGAAATAGATCAATCTGTTATCGAAATAAGATACGAAAACAACCATTTGCAACAATTAATGCGCAAATCAACACGTAATTTTTGCACATTCCATCATAATTCACGTCATGATTAAAAAAATATATGAATAAATAAATCCAGATTTTAGTTTATTGATTTATATTAGAAATTCTTGCAGGAAAAGATTTCCATTAAAGAAAAAGAGGTAATTAGTTACCGTTTTGAGGAAGCTGAAAATCGTTGGTTTTCTGTTCCGAATCCGAAATAGAACATTTCTGTGAAAGAGGATTTGCAGAGAGAGATGTCGTGGGTCTTGAAATTGGGCCTCTTTTTTACGGGCTTTTCCGCTTTGGATCCATTTGTTGGGATTGACTAATAACACTTCCTTTAGGCTATGATTAGTACGTTGGGAAGTGATGGAATGAAATAAAATTCATATCACTTCATTTTAATCTGATTTTAAATGATATAAATAATGGAATAATATTACATTCCATCTTATTCCTTTGATTTAATTAATCCAAACAAAACTTTAGCAGTGCTCACGCATCCTATTAAAAAATTGAAAATGTCCCTCAAATATGAAGATGTACTTCTGAACGCAGCAAAAGTCCACACCAAAGCACTTTGTAAATGAATCACCCTTATTTTGATATAAATTAGTACGGAGATGCATCTCCATGAAAAATACGGAAGTGTACCTCGGGACGAGTTTTGAGTCATATTAACGCGTCAGACCTTCCTCTTTACTCATTTCAACCGAGCTTATTCCAAACCGAAAAATAGGTGTGTGTGAGAACCCCAAATCCACCATTTTTAATATTTCTCAAACTTTCTACTACATTGCGCCTAATTCAAGAGCTTTAACAATCAATACTCAAGTTTATGCATTCCAAGAGCTTCCACTTCTCACATTTGGACTATCTGAACTGCAACATTTATGAATGAGTGATTATACTATTATTAACCATGGTATGCTATAAGATTTTATAGAGAGATAGAACTCAAATGCGTCATATTTTCATCTTCTTATTGATGAGATGTCTATCACACTAGATGATGTGTCATCCCTGCTACATCTTCCGATTAGAAGGAGATTATTAAATCACTCCATAATCACCAAATCTGATGCATTGAACTTGATGGTGACTTGCTTGGGAGCTGACTGTAACACCTTTAAATTTTTATTTAGATTTTATTCCTTAAATTCGATTTTTTGTGTGTTTAATGAGTTGCTATTATTGTGTTATTATTTTAAAAAATAAAATATAGATGTTGAATTTGTTAGTAAGAAAATTATTAAAAATAATCAGAATATGAAGAGTTAGAATTATCTAAGAAATTAAGGATAATAGGAAAATTAATAGAATAAGGGGAAGTTGGAGGTCATAGGTTAGTGGAATGAAAAAACTGAAAAATTAAGGAAATTAAATAGAATTAAAAATAAATCAGGATTAATTATTATAATAAGGGGAAAGAATGACAAAGGGGAAAATCCTGGAGCAATATGTGCAAGGAGAAGGTTCTCCCATCACCAAGAACTTAAGAAATTTTTGCATAATTGAGATAAGGGGAAGATTATTCTATAATCGGTATTTTTGCAATGGGATAATGGGGTTTCCCTTAACCCTTGTTAGGTTTAAGTTGACTAATGATAAATATGAGATTCTAAGATTTTAAGCAAAATGTTCCATGTTTGGGAGAAGTATGTGTGATGCTTGTATTTTAATCTTATGTCATAATTGATATTGTAAATTTTTGTCATTCTTATATGTTGAGGTTGTGTTAAAGTTATATTGATGATATGATGTTAGTGTTAATTGATGATATCATGATGTTGGTGATTGATCATAATGGTAATTGAAGAAATAGATGTTGAACCAATGGTATATAAGGTGTTTACCTATAATAGTATATGTTAAAAATTGAATTGGGATAGGATTAGGTTGAAGAAATTGGATTTTGGAGTGAAATTCCTATGAAAAACAAGTAAATTTGGACTTTGGATGCAATGGTAAACAGTTACAAGCAGTTGCTAACTAGATACCCGTGACAAAAATGATATGGTTTTTTTCCTGCATGTAACCCGTCACATATTGGTGTTAACCAGTTACCACCGACTATGTAAGAAAATACAGAATTGGAAATCACATAACTTGAGTTTCGTGACTCTGATTGAGGCGCGATTTGAAGCTTTGGAAAGCTAGCAAATAGAGATATCTTATCGTAATGTCTCATGAGGTTTTAAATGTGTGAATGATGTGGAAAAGGTTAATTGTGTAAGTGACATAATATTTGAGACGTAACTCTAGTGTTTCGATGAATACATGTGTAACCAAAGTTGTGAATGTTGTAAGATATGATTTATTTTCTTGATAAAGGGTTATGTGAATCAAGTTGTCAATATTTAGGACTTTAGTCAAATATCTTGATAATATGTATATGAGTTAAGTTGTTCAAGTTATGACACAAATTTGATGTTGATGTGATATAAAGGTGTACTAAGAATGATTATGTTAATACCATGAGGTTCGATAAGAACCAATATTGATTATATTTAGGTTTGAAAGAGTTGGTGTTTTAGCCTAATTGACGATGTTATTAGTGAAGGAAAATTACGATCCAAAACGCAGAAGAAATTATTATTTTTTCCTTTAGTGATCCTTACGAATGAGCATGATCAGTGATAGAAATCGTTACCTCTTGTGAATATTGAAATCTTTGATGCAGATCTAAGGAGTGATCACGAGCGTTGAATGGTGACAACACCTCTACTCAGTCCACACGAAGGGATTTCTTCAGTCTCAGTGCTAGCTGTTACGAATGAAGGCTTTAAGTGTGAGTGTGTGTGTGTGTGTGTGTGTGTGTGTGTGTGTGTGTGTGTGTGTGAGAGAGAGAGAGAGAGAGAGAGAGAGAGAGAGAGAAACGAAATTTCATCAAGTGAAATGCTTCTGCACAAGGGTTCTATTTATAGGCATAGACCGTGTCATCCTTGTCTGGTTTAATATTGAGCCCTTAGACATTTATCTTGTTATGCAGGATGGGAAAATTCCATCTAGGTCTCTCATATCCCTCAGCATGCTTCACGAAGTACCCATCAACTGTCTTTATGGTCATCCATTTACAAACAATGTTTGATCAACAATAAAACACTCGACTCTACATCTAGGGTCCATAGTAGTTTCAGGTCGAAGGATGGTACATACCACTATCACCATGAGAATAACTTATGTCAGTTTGCATAACATTCTATGTAGTATTCTCATAGCAGGTCAATCCAGTATAAATATTACTCATAATATTCATACCTATGTTTAAGACTTGATAACTTCTTATCCATGATCCATGAGCTGTGATCATCAATCTATATACATAATAGTCTTAATGCTTTAATGTTATCCCACTTCACAATAAAGCTTGACTACAAATACTTTAAGAATATCGTCCTTATGTTTAATGGGATCTCATGATTAAGTCACACTTGATACATTGAATGGACTAGCTATTCTTGGGACTTTATTAAACAAACATAATAAAGAAAAATCCTTTTATTATTAATAAATAATTCGATACAAGTACCAAAAGTATTGGCCTCTAGGGCTTACACCAACATTTAGGTTCGTAAGAACATGTATTAGCCTTAATCGACAGTGTTAAATTTTGGATTTTTGGAGGTTCTGATTGAAAACTGCATTTGTTTGAAGCATCATGCATCATATATCTCGGAGTTAGGTTAGGAATTCAGTCTGGTGTTTAGGAATTTTGTTCGGTGTTTTAGGATTTTAGTAAATTAACTCTAAATCTGGTGATGGTACCACATGTATAGGAGTAGAGTTTATTCTTATATATGTCTCTTGATATTGTGTAAATGTGATTTATTGTTAATGATGTACTTGTATGTTAAATGACATCCTTGTTGTTATTATATTGTCACACGGTGAACTGACTTTAGTGTGTTTTTTAATCGCAATGTCGCGGTTAGCAAGAGTCGCCACCGACTTTTCTTTTATCCCATAAGGAAAGGAGGAAAAGAACAGGAAAGACCTTAATTTAGATTCTTAGGTTCGGGAGGTACATTATACAAAGGGAAGGTGTTAGCACCCTTTGCATCCATGGTTATCCATGGGCTCTTAATTGCTCAATCATTTATGTCTTTTTCTCGTTTAAAAAAAAGTGTTTGAAAAATGTGTAGAAAGTGTTTTGAAAAGGAGAATTTAACTTTGTAATGATTCTTGTATGAATGTATACAAAGTGGTTATCTCGTTTAGTTTTGAAAGTTGTTCAGAAAAATATAACTCGGCAATGATCCTAGTGCGGATGTATGTCAGGTGGTGATTTTCTAAAAAGATGTTTGGAAATGTGTGAGGTGTGAAAAGTATTTTAGGTTATGAATGAGCAATTAAGGGTTATACCTATCCGAGGTCTTTCCGGGCATTTCCTATCCTTATGAGGGTAAAACTGTCCTTACTATTGAGAAGTAAGTAGTTTTATCCTTTGGATGTGAAAGGGTCATCGTAGGGTCATCGATTGGTCATTGAAGGCAACAGTTGTGAGGATACCTTAGCATTCGAAGGGACTATCATCATTTAACCGTAGGCTACACCGAAGGGTCATCGAGGGACAAAGGCAACATTCGAGGGACTATGATGATTTAACCGAAAGGCCTTTGCTAAGTGTATCCCCATATTCGCGGGACATGACCATAATACCGTAATCGTGGGGTAACAAAGAGAGGTCCAAGATCACTTATTTAAAGACAAAGTTTTACAATTAATTATATAGTCGTAATTGATTAGGTAGTTAGGTCCACATTAAAGTCGATGAAATCAATACATTAAAATCAGCTAGATAATTTAGGATGTATCTCCACATTAAAATTAAGTAATTCAGAATCCATCTCCATAAGGGTATCCCACAAATAAGGTGGGATACCTAGCCGGCCGTTTCCTCGGGAATATGTAAGCCTTTTCACAATTCAGCACACGGGTTAGAGCATCGAGATAAAGTACAATTGAAAATTGCACCACAAAATAAACACAACAGTCATAAAGTCAGGCCAAATAGAGCAGAATTATAATGAAGCTTGATTAGACAAACATAAGGCAGAACAGAAAAGAAACAAAACAACCACTGTCTCGTTCGCTCCTGCTTCGCCTAGCGAAGGCTTAGCGAGTGCTCGCTACAAGCTCGCTTAGCGATGTGCTAGCGAGCGGCTGCTGGTTTTGAATTTGATAGCAGCATGGTCTCCGGAACCCTGAACTTTGTGGCATTGAATTACAGGAATAGCATGGACAAACATTCAGGATATTCAAGCATATTTAAATTCGCATGTGAAATCAAATTACATATCCGAAAATTTAATCATGATGCTTTATGTATGTGGAGATTATCGATTAAAAGCATAAAACATTAGAGATACGCAAACCTGTTTGCAACCGAGCTGCGATGTTGAAGGGACTGACCACTCTTGGTATCGGATGGAATTGGGCGGCGGTAGCTTCGGAGCGGAGGAGCGGAGGAGCGGCCTTCAGGGTTTCTTTACTCGGAACTCTCTAAGGTAGCTGTCATACCCCAATTTTGACCCTGAATCGCTGATTCAACACATTAATCATAGCTATTGCATGTCTACATAGCACGCCATGCATTCCATACCGCATAATGCCTAAAATATCAGTCGAAATAATTTTTTGGAAATTTACAGACAAAACCGATTGAATTAATCGAAGGATGTGCGTCAAATCAGCGAGCGAAAATTTTTAAAATCAAGCTTCTAGACATCAGTTCTATTAATCTACGTTTCGCGTAGTTTAATTTGGTTTGCTCGATTGATTTTTCAGCTAATTTTTCAGCCATTTTTGATCAGCTCAAGCCTGTTTAATCGGTCAAAATTTATTTCAAAATTAAAAGAAACGTTGTATTTTTCCAATAAGTTTATTTTACACTGATTATTTTGGCACATTCAGTTTAATTTTTCGAGCGATTTTGCACCTGATTTTTATTTAGGTTAAATCCATTTATTTTCATTATTGTGTCAAAAAAAAAAATCAAAAAAATTAAATAGGTATAATCATGCTCTCATTTTAATTTTATCATGTTTATATAAAAATGTGAAATTTATTTTATTTAAGTGATTTAAATTGATTTAAGATTCTAGAAGGATATTCTAGGCATTTTAATTTGGTTAACAATGTTGTGTTTCTTTGGTTCAATCATAGCCTTTAATTCAAGTTAATCAGTGATCCCAATTGAAAGACACATAGATCCCTATCCTCAATTATCCTCCTCAGCCAATAACCCTTTGACACATCACCAGAAAAAAAAACAACAAAAAAAATTAAAGAAACACATAATAAAAAAAGCAATAGATGCTTAGGAGACATAAAGGGGCAGTCTCAACGTCTCTTTGGACTCTCTCAGGAAGAGAGATCTTTTTCTGAAAAAGACAAAAAAAAGAAAATAAGAATAAAAGTGAAACAATCGTTCCTCTTCTCGGGAGACAGAAGACCTAGCCGCCACTCTCCCCAAAACTCTCACTCTCCTAAGCTTCCGCATTTCATCGTCTCCGCTCACAAACCCTCCACAATCTCACCTTCATTTTTTTTCCTCAGCTTCTTCAACCTTAAACCCACTACGCGACCTCCATCATCGCTTCCAAACATCACCTTCACAAAACCCCTAAACCGTAACCCTTACTCCGCCGTCAACCATCTTCGACCCTTAAATCACCCTCCATCCGCCTTCAAAATCGCGATCCACCTTCAACCTCAAAAACCCATCTGAAACCCATTCCGACCTCGCATCACCAACCTCGCCTCCTTACGCCGTCAGCCGCAAAGCCGGTCTCCAAACATCCGCCGAGTCATGGGGAACCGGTCATGCTGTCCCCCGTATTCCTCGTGTCGCTGGTGGTGGTACTCACCGTGCCAGTCAGGCTGCTTTCGGTAACATGTGTCGTGGTGGTCGCATGTTCGCTCCTACCAAGATCTGGCGCAAATGGCATCGAAAGGTCAATGTAAACCAGAAACGTTATGCTGTTGTCTCAGCCATCGTTGCATCCGCAGTGCCTTCCCTTGTTCTTGCTCGTGGCCACCGGATCGAGTCAGTCCCGGAGTTTCCTCTCGTCGTCGGTGATTCTGCTGAGGGAGTCGAAAAGACTAAGGAAGCGATCAAGCTTCTGAAACACATTGGAGATTTCCCTGACGCCGAGAAAGCAAAGAACAGACATGGAATCCGTCCAGGAAAAGTTATGCAAGGTTGTTGCTTGTTGCTGTTAAAGTACAAAGACCAGGCGTTCAAGCTTCTGGTATGTGTCTTGGTGCTTCTGTTGGAATGTTGTTTCTTCCGAGTTTGGTTAAGTTTTGAAGGTCCTCGATCTGTTTTTATGGCGGAAGCGTTTTTTAGGATTTGCTTGGTCTTTGCTTTAGTTTGGATATTGCTTCTGGTCCTAAAGCTTTGACTTCGGGAGTTGGGAAATTGCTTTTGCCGGTTAATAAGAAAATGGATAAGAAGGTTTCGGATGTAAATGTGGAAACATAACTTGAAAAATTATGGATAGGTCCTGAAAGTAAGGCAGCAGAAGAGAAAGATTTTTTTTTGACAGCCACCAAGTATCATAACAGAAGACAATATTCAGCTGCTTTTCGAAATACAGGAAAAGGTCGTTGAAACCTGATGATGTTTTGAAGTTTGGTTTGATCTATGCTGGTGCTCAGAAGAACGTAGGTCCCTCTGGTGTAACAGTTATGATTGCTCAAAATGAGTTGATTGGACATGCTCAAAGTTCTACCCCTGTGACGAATTGTCACAAACGCCATCCTCCGCCGTAATGCAACTTAAACAGCAACTCGGTCACTAACACCAACCAAATTGAAGTCTTCATTGTGAGTGCAACATTTTGACCACCCAAATAACCCCGACTTTTCTCTGGCGATAACTCGGCAATTTGGTAACCGTTTTTTTCAAAAACACCATTTTGTTCCAATTCCCTTTTATGCCATCTGTATATTTTGAATTTATGTGTGTGAACCTTAGGGGTTCTTATTAACACGTTACACTTTCAGTTACGGTAATGTTACAACTTGACTTCTGGTTTGGGAATTTTGTGTTTGCTATATTGAATACCAATTGTGTGTTCAAGTTCCTGATTGTTGTTTGAGTTCTTGAACTTCCGGTAGTGGTCATGGCTTTTAATTTGTGAAAACTTTATGCTGCATGTTTAAATTGTTGATGTTGATTATTTGCTGGTGGTTAGGATGATAGCTTCCAAATATCTAGTGAAAAATCGTGGTTGCTTGAAATGTATGGTCAATTGCTGCATAAGTTATCAAAGAGTCTTGCTAACAATTTGTGTTGTTTTCTTTTAGAAAGGATTAATGTGGTAGTAAGAAGAGCTACGAACAGGACCTCATTTTGATCATAAATCAAATATTTTTTTTTTATTTGTAAATTCAATTCATTTTAAAAATACTTATCAAAAATTTATTTATTTATTTATTTTTTTTTTATTTTTTTTTTCAATTCATTTAAAAAAAATACTTATCAAAAATTAAATTATTTTTTTTAATTCAACTCATTTAAAAAATACTTATCAAAAATTAAATTTATTTTTTTCAATTCAATTCATTTTAAAAAATACTTATCACAAATTAAATTATTTTTTTCAATTTTAATTTATTTTAAAAAATTCAATTCATTTTAAAACCATTTCAATTTCAATTTAAATCACGTCTAAATTCAATTCATTTTAAACCATTCCAATTTCAATTTAAATCTTGTCTCAATTTATTAAACTTTGATCAGGTATCAATTGACCTCTCTTAAACCAAATCCAATATTCAAAATCTTTTCTAAAACACGAAGAAAAAGGTTACCTGGATGGAATGTCCAGTCGTAATCCCGAATATTAGGCTCAAGCTGTAAGAGCTTGTAAGCCATAAATATTCGTCTTCTCTTTAACACTCTAATATTCAAATTATTTTCTAAACAAAGCGTGAAGAAAAAGATTACCTGGATGGAATGTCCAGTCGTAATCCCGAATATTAGGCTCAAGCTGTAAGAGCTTGCAAGCCATAAATATTCGTCTTCACTTCCACACTCTAATATTCAAAAATCATTTTCTAAATAAAAGTTGGAAGAAAAAGGTTACCTGGATGGAATGTCCAGTCGTAATCCCGAATATTAGGCACAAGCTGTAAGAGCTTGCAAGCCGTTAATATTCGTCTTCTCTCTAATATTCAAATCTTTTCCTTAATAAAGTTGGAAGAAAAAGATTACCTGGATGGAATGTCCAGTCGTAATCCCGAATATTAGGCTCAAGCTGTAAGAGCTTGCAAGCCATAAATATTCGTCTTCTCTTTAACAGTCCAATATTTCAAAACCTCTTCTTAATAAAGTTGGAAGAAAAAGATTACCTGGAGGGAATATCCAGTCGTAATCCCGAATATTAGGCTCAAGCTGTAAGAGCTTGCAAGCCATAAATATTCGTCTTCCCTCCAAAACCTTCATAAATATTCGAATCATTTTCTTAGCAATATTGGAAAGAAACAGACTGCCTGGGTGGAATGTCCAGACGTAGTCCCGAGTATTAGACCCAAGCTGTAAGAGCTTGTAGGTCACAAGTACTCGTCTTTCAAACTTCAAAATACCTAATTCCTAACTTAATACTTTTTCAATAAAGATGGAAGTGGAACATGGCGTATGCCGTGCACTCCTAATACTAGGATTCGAGATGTATATCTCGCTCATCCAAGTTCTCGCCATCACTCAAAATACATCCAACCAATCAAACTCTTTCTCGCCGCCGTGCGATTAATCAAAAACCCTTTTTTCATAAATGAAAGATATATTGTCTTAAGTGATATAAAACAATGTTTCGGCCACGATTGTTGAGTAGAGATAAATGACGCTTTTCCGAATGTAGATTTATAAATCCGTTCGATGTGTGGTGTGCGTCCACTCCTCATCTGTTTTGGGTAAAACAATGTTTATGTCGATTAATACAATATAGCTTTCGCTAAAATCGACCAACAAACAAACATTTTTCTACCCAGAACTACGTAAGCCTTGATTTCTCTTTTGAGATACGTAGGAGCAGGATTTGTAAATCTTGTCAGGCCCACTAATAAAAAACTTAGGTTTAGTCCTTCGTCAAAAATCCAAAAACATTCCTCCTATCTTCTATTCTTTCATTCCCACCTAATAACTTGAAAAGCCTATCATTTCAAACTAACATTAATGCACACAACTGACCTAATGGTTCCCGTTGAGTACAACGGACGTGAGGGGTGCTAATACCTTCCCCTTGCGTAATCGACTCCCGAACCCTGATTTGGTTGCGACGACCATAATCATTGTCGTTTTGTTTCTTGGGTTTTATCGATATTTCCCCTTTCCTTTTTAGGAATAAATAAAGTTCGGTGGCGACTCTGTTCAGTCCATCATTGCGAGCGTGCGATCGCGCTTCGCTTTGTAGTCGTATCCCCATTTTTTCGAGGTGCGACAGATGGCGACTCTGCTGGGGAAAACACCCAATCCCTAAGTGAGTCAAGCCTAGTTAGGACGTTTGTGTGCCTTTGTTTGTTTAATTTTATGGCTTTTCCCTTATTTATTGCTTTTAATATCTTTATTGTTATATTGATATATGTTGTATATTGGTTCTATTGTGATTGTTGGTACTTGGGTACTCTGATTGCAAACCATGTGGGAAAGACTTTTTACCCGAGTCTCGAGTAAAAACATAAGATAGGACGAGGTTGAGTAGTGCGGGTCCGCGAGATGTATTTCTCGTTGGGTCGGTACGAGAACCTCACTTAGAGTAGATTCTTGAGAGGATGTTGTCGCTCGGCAAGTAAGTTGCCGTAAGCTTCGATATTTTCTTTAGGATCCATGACTCTGGGAACCATTTGTAGAACCTTAGTTCTTTACCCCATTAGGAAAGATGGTTGCGTAGTGTGGGTCTGCGAGATGTATTTCTCGTTAGATCGATGCGAGAACCTCACTTAGAGTAGATTCTTTAGATGGAGTTGATGCCCGACAAGTAAGTTGCCGCAGGTAGCAAACAGTCTAATGGATCCATGACTCTAGGAACTTTTTCAAGAAAAAACCTTAGACCATACCTGGTGAGAACCTATTCTTGGAAAACAATCGGATTCGTCAGTACCTCAGACTTTTGAACCCATGTATGAAAAAAACAAATATGCATGGCTTGCATTGCATTCATTCGCATTCCATTGCATTTGCATCGCATCGTAATGCATGTCATTTTCCAGACAAAATACCAAAAAAAAACTCATCCATCTTTTGTCCGTGAAGCAAAGTGATTCTCGACACGCGTTTAGAATAAAGAACCATGTCTCAAGATATGATGGACGAGCTAAGGAAGAGTCAAGAAGTATTGAAGGAGGAACTTAATCTTTTGAAGAGCCAAATGAGATGGGTCTTAGAAACCCTGCAAGTCTTGTTGAGAAAAGAGGGTCACCCAATATACACTGCTGCAACAAAGAGAGCTACTACTCCGCATCCATCTGGTGTCACCAAGTCAAGGGAAATTCTATGTGGCAACTCCTCATTTACCAGTATATGGACCTCCCTCAAGACGTCATCAGCAACATCCTCTGGCTATTCCTCCTCAAAGTCACCAAAGCCAGGCTCAGAATAAAAATCAGAATCAGAGCAAGAGGAACAAGGATCACAATGACTCGATTCCGGTGCCATATAGCAAGCTCTACCCGCAACTGATCCAAAATGCTTTGGTGACACCTCGAGCTCTCACGCCTGTGTCACCATACCTACCATGGTACAATCCAAATGCAACGTGTGAATTCCATAAAGGGGCATTGGGACATGACCTAGATTCTTGCTGTGCGTTAAAATATTTGGTACGAGGACTGATTAATAAGAAGAGCTTAGTCTTTGAAGAAGATCACCCGAAGATCAAGTGTGAATACCATACTGGAACAATGGGGCACTCCATCGAGGAATGTATGAGTTTTAAGCTCAAGCTGCAAAGATTGATTGACATAAGGTCACCAACACTCAAGGAGGAAGTCTCAAGTACATATACCCTGATCTCTGGGCCAAGTAATGATAAAGGGAAAGGACCCTTGAAACCCCTCAAGGTTTTGTACCACAAGGAAGATGTCAGGGATGTGGCTAATGAGCTATCATTGTTTCCTGGTAAGAGCATTGAGATACCGTCTTGGATTTCCAATGTCACGACCCATACCAATGAAAGAAAAGGAGAAGTAAGTAGTGGATCCAAGAGGGTTGCGTTCGACGATGAGATTGAAAGAAAAGAATTTGAAGATCATCATGTCAAAAAGCTGGTTGATCCCAATCTTCAAGTTTGAAGAAATCAATTCCCTAAAGTTGGCAATCAGTTGGCTGTTTCAACACTTCTTTTGTAGTTTCTTTGCATGTTGGTTGTTATTGCTTTTAAGCATTGTTGTTTTCTTTGAATTGGAAAGATTAATGAAATGTTTATGCATCTTTTGAATTGATCCATTCGTATTCACTCGTTTTTCATTTATGTTAAAAAACAAAAATACTCCTCTCATTCACTTTTGTTTATCAAACTGTTGTGTTAACAAAGATTGGAGGGAGGATGATGAAAACGAAACACCTGAAATTGTTGTGGTATGCTTTTGAGTAAAACCTTGTCGATGATGTAAGGCATTGTTTCAAATCCCCAAACACTGGAGTGATAAGGAGTTAATCCCTAGACAACCACTTTGAGCCTAGAAGTTGGTGTTTATTTCGGATCTAAAACCCTTAATCTTAACCTGGGGCAGGGTAGTTATGTTCAGATAGTTTGATCGTGCATTCGATCTTTCAAAAATCGTCCATATATACATCCTCCAATTAGGTTCAACCACATGTTATCCTTCGCGCACATGTTGAAATGTCGAAGAAGTTGAGAAAAGCTAAAATTAGTGTTGGTTGATCCTTATCCACCAATAATGTGGCAGTCAATACCTTAAAAAAAAAAGATTGAAAAAGCTCGCTAAGTCAAATGCCACCAAAATGACTTGGGCAAAAGTTAGGGCATCCCGATGGACCAAAAGCTTCAAAGAAACGGTCCAGGCAAAATTAGGATTAAAGAAAATCAATCAAAAGAGGTCACCAAAATCCTCAACAAAAAAATAATAAGGTGACTGCCATTTCAAGAAAATTCGTCTTGAATCCTCATCACACCTTCGAACCCTCTTGGAAGTCGAATGCGTGTATTGAATTAACTGAACGTAGGAACTGGAGATCATCAAGAAGAAGGGGTGGGTAAAAATAAATTTTGAGCCTTATATCCTTTTGTTTCAAGAAACCGCGAACCAGACCACGTTATAACCCTTAAAAGACCTAATTGAGGCAGGGTTTATTTTGAAAGCATACTACAACAAGGTTGTGTTAACCTGACTCCAAACGATTTTTGTTAATCATTTGATGACACCAACTTGCGTACTGTGAATGACTTGATCAACGACTCGTTCACTGTATTTCACCCGTTCATATCAATAAATTTTGATTTCAAATTTTTGCATAAACACTGCATTAAAATTACCATTTTTGAATGCACAATCTTATTTGCGAGTCAACACTCAGCATCAAAGAAATTCAATACACAGTTGAGGAACTTGATGGAGTGAAAGAAGTCTAGTCAAGGGCAAATCACTTTGAGCATCAGTTAATTCGAGCTAATCACTCTAAGTGTCCTTAAGGCAAGAGTAATCTGCTTCAAGAATTAGACCGGGGCAAGCCACCTCAGAGCTCAGTAAGTCCAATCACTCCATGGTTCAGTTAGCCAAGAGTAATTTGCTTCAAGACTTAGTCCGGGGCAAGCCACCTCAGAGCTCAATGAGTCCAACTATCCAAAAGACAGACAATCAAGAGTCTACCATTCCAGCATTTGGTTAGTCAAGTTCGGACCGCTGCAAGTTTCAAACACTTGGGGCAAGCCATCTCGAGGTAGTCTCATGGCAATTTGTTTCCAAACTCACTTTCAAAGTGAACATCTCCAAAGTCCCAACAAACTGGGGCAAGATGAGCCACAGAGGGGTAGAACCTCTTTCTTCGTGCTTTCAAACTGCTCAAACAAATTCTGTCATACGTCAACAACTATTGAGTTTAAGACGAGTGCCCGAAAATTATGCTAGCACGATTCATTAATCCTACAAAAGCATCCGTGGTCTAAGCTGTGGCCATCAAACTGGGAAGAATCCTCCTTTGGCAACATCTATCATAAAATATTTGGTTGAGTTCTCGGTGTTGAGGAATCATGAGCTTCCATAAAAAGCCTTTACAAACACCCAGTCTGCCAAGTGTCAGCATTCTCATAGCATGATCATTCATATATCATGCATAAAAGAATACAAATCATGCATGGCCGAAATGTACTTCGTGCTCATTTTGCATTGACCCAGGTCTTGTTGTTGATCCTATATCCTTTGACCTTTGATTCCAGTTTGTATTTGTTGCCCTTAAACCAACATCCGGTTTTCGCAGTCATTTTCAAGTCCAATTGTTGTTGGCAAAATCCGTTAAAAGCTGGTTGTAGTCCATTGCTTACGGTCAGAGTCCAATTGTTGTTATTCCGGGGTCAGGTCATCCTTGAACCTACTCTGAAGATTCTTTGTTCAATCCTATTCAGGTCTTATATGAACCTGTTATTGAACCTTTTTATTCCGGGGTCCGGTCATGCTTGAACCTACTCTGAAGATTCTTTGTTCAATCCTATTCAGGTCTTATATGAACCTGTTATTGAACCTTTTTATTCCGGGGTCCGGTCATGCTTGAACCTACTCTGAAGATTCTTTGTTCAATCCTATTCAGGTCTTATATGAACCTGTCATTGAACCTTTTTATTCCGGGGTCCGGTCATGCTTGAACCTACTCTGAAGATTCTTTGTTCAATCCTATTCAGGTCTTATATGAACCTGTTATTGAACCTTTTTATTCCGGGGTCCGGTCATGCTTGAACCTACTCTGAAGATTCTTTGTTCAATCCTATTCAGGTCTTATATGAACCTGTTATTGAACCTTTTTATTCCGGGGTCCGGTCATGCTTGAACCTACTCTGAAGATTCTTTGTTCAATCCTATTCAGGTCATGTACGAACCTGTCATTGAACCTTTTTATTCCGGGGTCCGGTCATGCTTGAACCTACTCTGAAGATTCTTTGTTCAATCCTATTCAGGTCTTATATGAACCTGTCATTGAACCTTTTTATTCCGGGGTCCGGTCATGCTTGAACCTACTCTGAAGATTCTTTGTTCAATCCTATTCAGGTCATGTACGAACCTGTCATTGAACCTTTTTATTCCGGGGTCCGGTCATGCTTGAACCTACTCTGAAGATTCTTTGTTCAATCCTATTCAGGTCATGTACGAACCTGTCATTGAACCTTTTTATTCCGGGGTCCGGTCATGCTTGAACCTACTCTGAAGATTCTTTGTTCAATCCTATTCAGGTCTTATATGAACCTGTCATTGAACCTTTTTATTCCGGGGTCCGGTCATGCTTGAACCTACTCTGAAGATTCTTTGTTCAATCCTATTCAGGTCATGTACGAACCTGTCATTGAACCTTTTTATTCCGGGGGTCCGGTCATGCTTGAACCTACTCTGAAGATTCTTTGTTCAATCCTATTCAGGTCATGTACGAACCTGTCATTGAACCTTTTTATTCCGGGGTCCGGTCATGCTTGAACCTACTCTGAAGATTCTTTGTTCAATCCTATTCAGGTCTTATATGAACCTGTTATTGAACCTTTTTATTCCGGGGTCCGGTCATGCTTGAACCTACTCTGAAGATTCTTTGTTCAATCCTATTCAGGTCTTATATGAACCTGTTATTGAACCTTTTTATTCCGGGGTCAGGTCATCCTTGAACCTACTCTGAAGATTCTTTGTTCAATCCTATTCAGGTCTTATATGAACCTGTTATTGAACCTTTTTATTCCGGGGTCCGGTCATGCTTGAACCTACTCTGAAGATTCTTTGTTCAATCCTATTCAGGTCTTATATGAACCTGTTATTGAACCTTTTTATTCCGGGGTCCGGTCATGCTTGAACCTACTCTGAAGATTCTTTGTTCAATCCTATTCAGGTCTTATATGAACCTGTCATTGAACCTTTTTATTCCGGGGTCCGGTCATGCTTGAACCTACTCTGAAGATTCTTTGTTCAATCCTATTCAGGTCTTATATGAACCTGTTATTGAACCTTTTTATTCCGGGGTCCGGTCATGCTTGAACCTACTCTGAAGATTCTTTGTTCAATCCTATTCAGGTCTTATATGAACATGTTATTGAACCTTTTTATTCCGGGGTCCGGTCATGCTTGAACCTACTCTGAAGATTCTTTGTTCAATCCTATTCAGGTCTTATATGAACCTGTTATTGAACCTTTTTATTCCGGGGTCCGGTCATGCTTGAACCTACTCTGAAGATTCTTTGTTCAATCCTATTCAGGTCATGTACGAACCTGTCATTGAACCTTTTTATTCCGGGGTCCGGTCATGCTTGAACCTACTCTGAAGATTCTTTGTTCAATCCTATTCAGGTCATGTACGAACCTGTCATTGAACCTTTTTATTCCGGGGTCCGGTCATGCTTGAACCTACTCTGAAGATTCTTTGTTCAATCCTATTCAGGTCATGTACGAACCTGTCATTGAACCTTTTTATTCCGGGGTCCGGTCATGCTTGAACCTACTCTGAAGATTCTTTGTTCAATCCTATTCAGGTCTTATATGAACCTGTCATTGAACCTTTTTATTCCGGGGTCCGGTCATGCTTGAACCTACTCTGAAGATTCTTTGTTCAATCCTATTCAGGTCATGTACGAACCTGTCATTGAACCTTTTTATTCCGGGGTCCGGTCATGCTTGAACCTACTCTGAAGATTCTTTGTTCAATCCTATTCAGGTCATGTACGAACCTGTCATTGAACCTTTTTATTCCGGGGTCCGGTCATGCTTGAACCTACTCTGAAGATTCTTTGTTCAATCCTATTCAGGTCTTATATGAACCTGTCATTGAACCTTTTTATTCCGGGGTCCGGTCATGCTTGAACCTACTCTGAAGATTCTTTGTTCAATCCTATTCAGGTCTTATATGAACCTGTCATTGAACCTTTTTATTCCGGGGTCCGGTCATGCTTGAACCTACTCTGAAGATTCTTTGTTCAATCCTATTCAGGTCATGTACGAACCTGTCATTGAACCTTTTTATTCCGGGGTCCGGGCATACTTGAACCTATACTGAAGTTTTTTTCTCTGTTTGTTCAATACCATTCAGGTCATGTATGAACCTGTTGTTGAACCCTTATTCCGGTGTCAGGTCATACATGAACCTGTTCTGAAGAGTTTTCTCCTTGATTATTCCCCAGCGTTGTCAGGTCTTATATGAACCTGTCATAGCATCTTTTTCTTTATTTGGTTGTATTCTAAGTGCCGTTTATCAAATCTCACGTTGAATACTCCCCAGTGTGTGCCTGATTCTCCAAGCAGGACTGTTTCCCCAGCAAGTTGTTCCTTACCATTTGTCTGTCTTCCTGTGGACCATCAGCATTCCCCACAGTTTGGTCTGTCTAGTAGCGTCTCCTGTTAAGGGTCCACCATATCCCTAGCAGATAAAAAAGATTACAAAAAAAAGAATCATACATCCATGCATATCATATCATGTCATATCATATCATATCACATCATGTCATAGGGATTCAGGATCAAAATCCGGGTCTTCTTAGTATTTAACCATCTCCCACTATGATCATATGAAGAGTGTCCTGCTTCATACTCTCTAGTTGAAGATACTTAAATAGGGGCAACTGTCATACCCCAATTTTGACCCTGAATCGCTGATTCAACACATTAATCATAGCTATTGCATGTCTACATAGCACGCCATGCATTCCATACCGCATAATGCCTAAAATATCAGTCGAAATAATTTTTTGGAAATTTACAGACAAAACCGATTGAATTAATCGAAGGATGTGCGTCAAATCAGCGAGCGAAAATTTTTAAAATCAAGCTTCTAGACATCAGTTCTATTAATCTACGTTTCGCGTAGTTTAATTTGGTTTGCTCGATTGATTTTTCAGCTAATTTTTCAGCCATTTTTGATCAGCTCAAGCCTGTTTAATCGGTCAAAATTTATTTCAAAATTAAAAGAAACGTTGTATTTTTCCAATAAGTTTATTTTACACTGATTATTTTGGCACATTCAGTTTAATTTTTCGAGCGATTTTGCACCTGATTTTTATTTAGGTTAAATCCATTTATTTTCATTATTGTGTCAAAAAAAAAAATCAAAAAAATTAAATAGGTATAATCATGCTCTCATTTTAATTTTATCATGTTTATATAAAAATGTGAAATTTATTTTATTTAAGTGATTTAAATTGATTTAAGATTCTAGAAGGATATTCTAGGCATTTTAATTTGGTTAACAATGTTGTGTTTCTTTGGTTCAATCATAGCCTTTAATTCAAGTTAATCAGTGATCCCAATTGAAAGACACATAGATCCCTATCCTCAATTATCCTCCTCAGCCAATAACCCTTTGACACATCACCAGAAAAAAAAAACAACAAAAAAAATTAAAGAAACACATAATAAAAAAAGCAATAGATGCTTAGGAGACATAAAGGGGCAGTCTCAACGTCTCTTTGGACTCTCTCAGGAAGAGAGATCTTTTTCTGAAAAAGACAAAAAAAAGAAAATAAGAATAAAAGTGAAACAATCGTTCCTCTTCTCGGGAGACAGAAGACCTAGCCGCCACTCTCCCCAAAACTCTCACTCTCCTAAGCTTCCGCATTTCATCGTCTCCGCTCACAAACCCTCCACAATCTCACCTTCATTTTTTTTCCTCAGCTTCTTCAACCTTAAACCCACTACGCGACCTCCATCATCGCTTCCAAACATCACCTTCACAAAACCCCTAAACCGTAACCCTTACTCCGCCGTCAACCATCTTCGACCCTTAAATCACCCTCCATCCGCCTTCAAAATCGCGATCCACCTTCAACCTCAAAAACCCATCTGAAACCCATTCCGACCTCGCATCACCAACCTCGCCTCCTTACGCCGTCAGCCGCAAAGCCGGTCTCCAAACATCCGCCGAGTCATGGGGAACCGGTCATGCTGTCCCCCGTATTCCTCGTGTCGCTGGTGGTGGTACTCACCGTGCCAGTCAGGCTGCTTTCGGTAACATGTGTCGTGGTGGTCGCATGTTCGCTCCTACCAAGATCTGGCGCAAATGGCATCGAAAGGTCAATGTAAACCAGAAACGTTATGCTGTTGTCTCAGCCATCGTTGCATCCGCAGTGCCTTCCCTTGTTCTTGCTCGTGGCCACCGGATCGAGTCAGTCCCGGAGTTTCCTCTCGTCGTCGGTGATTCTGCTGAGGGAGTCGAAAAGACTAAGGAAGCGATCAAGCTTCTGAAACACATTGGAGATTTCCCTGACGCCGAGAAAGCAAAGAACAGACATGGAATCCGTCCAGGAAAAGTTATGCAAGGTTGTTGCTTGTTGCTGTTAAAGTACAAAGACCAGGCGTTCAAGCTTCTGGTATGTGTCTTGGTGCTTCTGTTGGAATGTTGTTTCTTCTTCCGAGTTTGGTTAAGTTTTGAAGGTCCTCGATCTGTTTTTATGGCGGAAGCGTTTTTTAGGATTTGCTTGGTCTTTGCTTTAGTTTGGATATTGCTTCTGGTCCTAAAGCTTTGACTTCGGGAGTTGGGAAATTGCTTTTGCCGGTTAATAAGAAAATGGATAAGAAGGTTTCGGATGTAAATGTGGAAACATAACTTGAAAAATTATGGATAGGTCCTGAAAGTAAGGCAGCAGAAGAGAAAGATTTTTTTTTGACAGCCACCAAGTATCATAACAGAAGACAATATTCAGCTGCTTTTCGAAATACAGGAAAAGGTCGTTGAAACCTGATGATGTTTTGAAGTTTGGTTTGATCTATGCTGGTGCTCAGAAGAACGTAGGTCCCTCTGGTGTAACAGTTATGATTGCTCAAAATGAGTTGATTGGACATGCTCAAAGTTCTACCCCTGTGACGAATTGTCACAAACGCCATCCTCCGCCGTAATGCAACTTAAACAGCAACTCGGTCACTAACACCAACCAAATTGAAGTCTTCATTGTGAGTGCAACATTTTGACCACCCAAATAACCCCGACTTTTCTCTGGCGATAACTCGGCAATTTGGTAACCGTTTTTTTCAAAAACACCATTTTGTTCCAATTCCCTTTTATGCCATCTGTATATTTTGAATTTATGTGTGTGAACCTTAGGGGTTCTTATTAACACGTTACACTTTCAGTTACGGTAATGTTACAACTTGACTTCTGGTTTGGGAATTTTGTGTTTGCTATATTGAATACCAATTGTGTGTTCAAGTTCCTGATTGTTGTTTGAGTTCTTGAACTTCCGGTAGTGGTCATGGCTTTTAATTTGTGAAAACTTTATGCTGCATGTTTAAATTGTTGATGTTGATTATTTGCTGGTGGTTAGGATGATAGCTTCCAAATATCTAGTGAAAAATCGTGGTTGCTTGAAATGTATGGTCAATTGCTGCATAAGTTATCAAAGAGTCTTGCTAACAATTTGTGTTGTTTTCTTTTAGAAAGGATTAATGTGGTAGTAAGAAGAGCTACGAACAGGACCTCATTTTGATCATAAATCAAATATTTTTTTTTTATTTGTAAATTCAATTCATTTTAAAAATACTTATCAAAAATTTATTTATTTATTTATTTTTTTTTAATTTTTTTTTTCAATTCATTTAAAAAAAATACTTATCAAAAATTAAATTATTTTTTTTAATTCAACTCATTTAAAAAATACTTATCAAAAATTAAATTTATTTTTTTCAATTCAATTCATTTTAAAAAATACTTATCACAAATTAAATTATTTTTTTCAATTTTAATTTATTTTAAAAAATTCAATTCATTTTAAAACCATTTCAATTTCAATTTAAATCACGTCTAAATTCAATTCATTTTAAACCATTCCAATTTCAATTTAAATCTTGTCTCAATTTATTAAACTTTGATCAGGTATCAATTGACCTCTCTTAAACCAAATCCAATATTCAAAATCTTTTCTAAAACACGAAGAAAAAGGTTACCTGGATGGAATGTCCAGTCGTAATCCCGAATATTAGGCTCAAGCTGTAAGAGCTTGTAAGCCATAAATATTCGTCTTCTCTTTAACACTCTAATATTCAAATTATTTTCTAAACAAAGCGTGAAGAAAAAGATTACCTGGATGGAATGTCCAGTCGTAATCCCGAATATTAGGCTCAAGCTGTAAGAGCTTGCAAGCCATAAATATTCGTCTTCACTTCCACACTCTAATATTCAAAAATCATTTTCTAAATAAAAGTTGGAAGAAAAAGGTTACCTGGATGGAATGTCCAGTCGTAATCCCGAATATTAGGCACAAGCTGTAAGAGCTTGCAAGCCGTTAATATTCGTCTTCTCTCTAATATTCAAATCTTTTCCTTAATAAAGTTGGAAGAAAAAGATTACCTGGATGGAATGTCCAGTCGTAATCCCGAATATTAGGCTCAAGCTGTAAGAGCTTGCAAGCCATAAATATTCGTCTTCTCTTTAACAGTCCAATATTTCAAAACCTCTTCTTAATAAAGTTGGAAGAAAAAGATTACCTGGAGGGAATATCCAGTCGTAATCCCGAATATTAGGCTCAAGCTGTAAGAGCTTGCAAGCCATAAATATTCGTCTTCCCTCCAAAACCTTCATAAATATTCGAATCATTTTCTTAGCAATATTGGAAAGAAACAGACTGCCTGGGTGGAATGTCCAGACGTAGTCCCGAGTATTAGACCCAAGCTGTAAGAGCTTGTAGGTCACAAGTACTCGTCTTTCAAACTTCAAAATACCTAATTCCTAACTTAATACTTTTTCAATAAAGATGGAAGTGGAACATGGCGTATGCCGTGCACTCCTAATACTAGGATTCGAGATGTATATCTCGCTCATCCAAGTTCTCGCCATCACTCAAAATACATCCAACCAATCAAACTCTTTCTCGCCGCCGTGCGATTAATCAAAACCCTTTTTTCATAAATGAAAGATATATTGTCTTAAGTGATATAAAACAATGTTTCGGCCACGATTGTTGAGTAGAGATAAATGACGCTTTTCCGAATGTAGATTTATAAATCCGTTCGATGTGTGGTGTGCGTCCACTCCTCATCTGTTTTGGGTAAAACAATGTTTATGTCGATTAATACAATATAGCTTTCGCTAAAATCGACCAACAAACAAACATTTTTCTACCCAGAACTACGTAAGCCTTGATTTCTCTTTTGAGATACGTAGGAGCAGGATTTGTAAATCTTGTCAGGCCCACTAATAAAAAACTTAGGTTTAGTCCTTCGTCAAAAATCCAAAAACATTCCTCCTATCTTCTATTCTTTCATTCCCACCTAATAACTTGAAAAGCCTATCATTTCAAACTAACATTAATGCACACAACTGACCTAATGGTTCCCGTTGAGTACAACGGACGTGAGGGGTGCTAATACCTTCCCCTTGCGTAATCGACTCCCGAACCCTGATTTGGTTGCGACGACCATAATCATTGTCGTTTTGTTTCTTGGGTTTTATCGATATTTCCCCTTTCCTTTTTAGGAATAAATAAAGTTCGGTGGCGACTCTGTTCAGTCCATCATTGCGAGCGTGCGATCGCGCTTCGCTTTGTAGTCGTATCCCCATTTTTTCGAGGTGCGACAGTAGCCTCCAGGGTTTCTGTGCCAGGGTTTCTGTCCGTCTTCGTCTGGTTTTCGTCCTCCCTTTTCTGACTGAAGCTTGGCTATTTATAATGCTCTTGTTGTGACCTAATGGGCTCAGAATGAAGCCCAAAATTTTCTGATATTCGCAAGCTTCGCTAGGCGAAGGAGTTGCTCGCCTAGCGAGCAAGCTAGTTTGGGCTTTTACTGGATCTGGTGCTTCGCTGGGGCGAGTGTCATAACGAGGGGTTCGCTAGGCGAAGGAATTGCTCGCCTAGCGAGCGAGCTAGTTTGGGCCTTTTTCTGGAGTGGGTCCGTTGTGAGCTGGCCTTTTGTTCCTTTAAGGTCAGTGCCTTGCAGAATAAGTCGGAGTGCTTCGAGAAATGTTTTGCAAGATTAATGGGCAAATTTTGGGGTATGACAGCTGCCCCTGTTCAATATTCTTGAACCGAGAGAGTGAGGATGGCAAGTATGCCATTCGTGGTCTGGAGGTGGAAGATTATTGAACACTAGAATGCCCCAAAAATTTGCACTTGTCAACTAGTCTTGATGGAGATGGGCTTAAAGATGCCATCCAGGAAGTTTGATGATGAGAGTTTCAGATTGCGTCGTACGTTAGACGATATCTGAAGACATGGGTGTCATACCGGGTCGTACGCTAGACCGTATAGTGAGTCCTCCATTATGTTGTCGACTTCGTTGGGGAGTCAGAGTGTGTTATACGCTGCTGGGGATAAGGGATCAGAATGGATCATACGCTAGACCGTATCCGAATGGCAGAGTGAGTTGTTCATTAGGCGGATGACTTCACTGGGGATGAAAGATTAGAATGGATCGTACGCTAGATCGTATCTGAGTTGCAAGATGAGCCGTCCATTAGGCTGTATCTGAGGATGAAAGGGTCAGAATGGATCGTACGCTAGATCGTGTCTGAGTAGCAGAATGAGTTGTCCATCAGGCCGGTGACTCCGCTGGGGGATGAAATACCAGACTGGATCGTACGCTAGACTGTATCCGAGCTGCAGAATGGGCCGTCCATTAGGCAGTATCTGAGAGGGGTAGTCGTATGCTAGGCTACACGGCAGAATGTACCGTATACTAGGTAGCATCTGAGGAGCTGAAGGTCTAACTGGGTCGTACATTAGACCGTATTTGAGCAGAATGAAGGTCAGAAGGGATCGTACGTTAGATCGCATCTGAATTGAAGGAGTCATATGTTGAGCTGAATCAGAATGAACCGTACGCTAGGCTATATCTGATAGTATTTGTAGATGCTGTATTTGCAATAAATGGCCGGGATGGGCTTAAAGATACCATCCTTAGGAGGATAATTAACCTGAAAAATAAAGTCAGCTTCATGCCATGTCACGATGCATGAGATGCTTTACGCCTGTGAACATGGTATGCATGTGCATGCTATGAAACGGTGTAATGTATATGATGCGGAATGAAATAAATGTGAACATTGTACGCAGGTATGTGAAATGATGTAATGAATGCACTATGCGTCTGAAATGTTCTTCCAGGGGACTCTACTGGGGAAATAAATCTAGTCTGTCGGTCGGAGATATTTGTATTGATGACCCTGTCTCAGCTGGGGTATTTGATTTCTGTCTGATGGTAGAAACATTCGACAGAGCCTGGCTGGGGATAGAAGAGATGACCAATTCGTCTAGTGATGCCCATTTCTTCTGGGAATAACTGGCTTAGCCGGGGAATAGAATTGGCAACAGATCCATTGGAAAGCCTGGTTAGACCTTCTCCTCGATCCTGAAGTCTTATAGTGATTGCTATTTCTATTTTATGCATGCAATTGTTTGTAAATATTGATCATATTCAGATGCATAAATCAATTCGAATTAAATCAATGGACGTTTACGCAAACAAAACAGAAAAGTAAAACGAAATTATCCTCTTGGAAACAAAATTATATTGATTTGAAAGAGGGCCTATAAACAGGCGATTTGTGTACAAGGAGACAGAAATCCTAGTAAGAGGAAATTGTTAGGCAAACAAAGAGAAAGCTATGCAAAAAAAGTCCTATTGATATTAATTCCACTACTGTCATCATGTCTTCAAGCATCTTATCTCCTGCTGTCGGATAGAAGTGATTGGCTTGTTCAGTCCCTTGAACTTGGTGGAAGCTGACAGAGAACGGGGCATAGTCATACGCTTTAATCCCTAATTTTGCCTGGACCGCCCTTTCAGGTTTTCAGTCCACCAGGATACCCTTTTTTGCCCAAGCCGCCTTTTCAGGTTTTCGACTTGCCGGGTGTACATTTTTATATGTTTATCCCTAACTTTTGCCCGAACCTTTTCGGTTCGCCGGGATGCCCTTACTTTTGCCTAGGTACGTCGACCTAGCGGGTCTCTTTTATGCGTAGTATTTTTTAACTATGTCTGCGTTCACAGGATGCGGGAAGTCTTCGCCATCCATTGTAGCAAGCATCATGGCTCCACCAGAGAATACTTTCTTAACTACAAATGGCCCTTCGTATGTGGGAGTCCATTTGCCCCTGGGATCACCTTGTGGTAGAATGATACGCTTGATCACCAAGTTGCCAATTTGATACACCTGTCTCTTGACCTTTTTGTTAAATGCCTGGGTCATGCGCTTCTGATATATCTGCCCATGACAAACAGCCGCAAGTCTCTTCTCATCAATCAAATTTATCTGATCGAGTCGAGTCTGAATCCATTCATCCTCGTCTAAACCTGCCTCTTTCATGATTCTTAGAGAGGGAATCTGAACTTCCACCGGTAAGACGGCTTCCATTCCGTAGACTAAAGAGAAAGGAGTCGCCCCTGTCGAAGTGCGTACTGAAGTGCGATAACCATGAAGAGCAAATGGTAACATCTCATGCCAGTCTTTGTACGTTACTGTCATCTTTTGTATGATCTTCTTGATATTCTTATTAGCAGCCTCCACGGCGCCGTTCATCTTTGGCCGGTACGGAGAAGAGTTATGGTGTTTTATTTTGAACTGCGTGCAGAGTTCAGTAATCATCTTGTTGTTCAAATTAGTGCCATTATCAGTGATAACTCTTTCGGGGATGCCATATCGACAAATGAGACTATTCTTGATGAACCGTGCCACCACATTCTTGGTGACAGAAGCAAATGAGGCTGCCTCTACCCACTTTGTAAAGTAATCAATAGCAACAAGGATGAAACGATGTCCATTAGAAGCAGTAGGTTTAATCTCTCCGATCATATCAATGCCCCACATTGCAAAGGGCCAAGGGGCTGTCAACACGTTTAAAGGCGCAGGAGGCACATGTACTTTATCCGCATAGATCTGGCACTTGTGACAAGTTCTGGAGTGATGGTGGCAATCAGCTTCCATGGTAGACCAATAATACCCTGATATCAAAATCTTCTTGGCCATTGTATGTCCACTAGAGTGAGTCCCAAAAATACCGTCATGCATGTCTTCCATAATCTTTTCTGCTTCCTTTTTATCCATACAACGAAGCAAAGTCGAATCATGATTACGCTTGTATAATATTCCATTACTCAAAAGGAATTTAGCGGAGAACTTCCTCAGGAATTTTCTGTCATTGATGGACGCCCCTTCAGGGTATTCCTGAGCTTCTAAATATCTTTTTACTTCGTGGAACCAAGGTTTCTCTTCTACTTCAGCAGCGTTAAGTTCGTAACAATATGCTGGTTCATCTAATCGTTCAATGGTGATCCTGGGAGCTTCATTGTCCCATCTGACTCTGAACATAGATGACATGGTGGCCAAGGCGTCGGCCAACTGATTCTCCTCTCGTGGAATATGTTCGAATGTAATCTCTTCAAAGTATGGGATTAATGTCAACACCCGCTCTCGATAAGGGATGAGATTCAGATGTTTAGTGTCCCATTCTCCTTTGATATGACTGATTACTAATGCTGAGTCTCCGTACACACTCAAAAACTTGATTCTCAGGTCTATAGCAGCTCTGAGTCCCAAAATACATGCCTCATACTCGGCCATATTGTTGGTACAATCGAAACATAGTCTAGCAGTGAAAGGCGTATGGCAACCCTTGGGAGAAATAATTACAACCCCAACACCATTACCCAATGCATTAGAAGATCCATCAAAAACCATAGTCCATCGGGATCCCGGTTCGGGTCCTTCATCCGGTCCAGGTTCTTCATAATCAGTAACAAGCATGACATCCTCATCTGGGAACTCAAAATTCATAGGTTGGTAATCATCCACTGCTTGATGAGCCAAATGATCAGCTAGCACGCTTCCTTTGATTGCTTTCTGGGTAGTATACTGGATATCATACTCTGTTAAAATCATCTGCCATCTTGCTATTCTTCCGGAGAGGGCAGGTTTCTCAAATATGTATTTGATGGGATCCATCTTAGAAATCAACAAAGTGGTATGATTCAACATATACTGTCTTAGTCGGCGAGCAGCCCAGGCCAAAGCACAGCAAGTTCTCTCGAGCAGTGAGTATCTTGTTTCACAGTCGGTAAACTTTTTGCTAAGGTAGTATATGGCATGCTCTTTTCGACCAGACTCGTCATGTTGCCCCAACACACACCCCATTGAATTTTCTAACACGGTTAAATACATAATTAGAGGTCTTCCTTCAACTGGTGGTATCAGGATCGGAGGCTCCTGGAGATACTTCTTGATTTTGTCAAAAGCTTCTTGACATTCGTCATTCCATATCATCTTTTGATTCTTCATCAGTAGTTTGAAGATGGGTTTGCAGGTAGCAGTTAAATGGGAGATAAACCAGGCGATGTAATTCAAACGTCCCAAGAAACCTCTGACTTCCTTATCTGTACGGGGCACTGGCATTTCTTGGATAGCTCTCGCCTTAGCTGGGTCAACCTCAATTCCTTTACCACTGACAATAAATCCCAAGAGTTTACCAGATCTTACTCCAAAGGTGCATTTGTTCGGGTTCAGTCTCAGCTTGTATTTCTTCAACCTCTCAAACAATTTGTACAAATGATCGAGATGTTCTTCTTCAGTATGAGATATGGCTATCATGTCATCCACATATACTTCTATTTCGTGATGAATCATATCATGGAACAAAACTACCATAGCACGCTGGTATGTTGCTCCTGCATTCTTCAAACCGAATGGCATTACTTTGTAACAGAAAGTGCCCCATTGCGTCACAAACGTAGTTTTCTCCATGTCTTCAGGTGCCATTTTAATCTGGTTATAACCCGAGAATCCATCCATGAAGGAGAATACTTTGTGTTGAGCGGTGTTATCTACCAGAACGTCGATGTGCGGGAGTGGAAAGTCATCTTTGGGACTTGCTTTATTCAAATCTCTGTAATCTACACACATTCGCACCTTGCCATCCTTCTTTGGCACTGGTACCACATTAGCAACCCATTGAGGATAAGAAGTAACAGCCAGAAAACCTGCGTCAAATTGTTTTATAACCTCGGCTTTGATCTTCTCAGACATTTCAGGACGCATGCGGCGAACCTTTTGCTTAACAGGACGACAATCTTCCTTCGTTGGCAAACGATGCACTACTATATCAGTATCCAATCCTGGCATGTCTTCATAAGACCAAGCGAAAATCTCTACATAGTCATGTAACATCTGAATCAATCTTTCTTTAATACTGTTTTCCAAGCCTGCTCCTATTTTGACTTCTCTCTTGTCCACTTCAGTACCCAGGTTTACAATTTCGATTGACTCTTCATGCGGCTGTATAGTCCTTTCTTCTTGCAGTAACAGTCTGGCAAGTTCTCCAGGTACTTCACAATCTTCCTCACTTCCATCCTCGGCTTGGTAGATCGGATTTTCAAAGTCATAATGGACAGTAGTAGAACTATTATCAACAGGATCCAGAGTGGGTATGGATCTGCAATTCGTTACGTGAGTGTGTGTAAGAAAACATAGCTTTTTCGGAAGATGACAGGAAAGATAAAGAGCGCAATATTTGAATGCAAAAAGTCCATTGATTTATTGAATATGAATATGCTTATGAAAATGACAAAACCCTTAACAAATTAGCTATTGTGCCTCGGGCATAGACACAATGCTTTAAGAAGTTCAATTGTAAAAAACTAAAAAATTTGCAACACTAAAATAGACAGTAACAATTACTCCTGACTAAAGGAAATCGGGATAGTGTCTTCAGCCTTCCAATTATTGAGTTCGTCACCAACTGTTGGGAAAATCCAGCTATCCAGGTCGCCATCGCTATCAGCATCTTCTACAGCATTAACCTGATCTTTGACCATCCTTTCAAAGTTAAATCCCAGACCAGACTTGTCAGACTTGTATGGTACGTTGATCAGTTGACCCCAACCAGTACGACCACCGTTTTCAACCACGGCTTGAGCGTCCTTCAGAGAAATCATGGCAGGAGGAGCATGAATAACCTTAGGCACAAGGGGAGCCGGCTTAAGGATAGGACTGGGCGGAGGGACCACTTCAAATGACTGAGAAGGAGTCTCGACGAACTCGCCATCCATCTCGACGTATCTGAAGGCCTGCACACTACTGACAATATACTCTTCTTCTCCACACACAGTGACGATTTTACCCTCTATTGGATACTTCAGCTTTTGATGGAGAGATGAAGCTACAACACTTGCCCCATGGATCCAAGGTCGTCCCAGCAAGCATGAATAGGCAGGACGGATGTTCATCACGTGAAAGGTAGTGTCGAAGACTTGAGGTCCTATATTGATAGGGAGAACCACTTCACCATGGACAATACTCTTCGCACCGTCGTACGCACGCACCACAGTATCACTAGGTTTCAATTCGATGCTCTTACAGTCAAGCTTATCGAGTACAGCTTTCGGTAGCACATTCAAAGAAGAGCCATTATCGATCAACACATGAGCCAGGGTGATCCCCTTACACTCAATAGAGACGTGCAGAGCTTTATTGTGATTCTTTCTTGCTGGTGTCAGATCAGCATCGGAAAAGCCTAAGCCATTGTCAATAGTCAGGTTGGCAACATAGTTTTCGAACTGATCGACAGATGTCTCCTGAGGTACATGGGCAGTCTTCAAGAGTTTTATCAATGCTTTGGCATGAGATTCAGAAGATAACAGCAAGGATAACATCGAAATTTTAGACGGAGTATGCCCCAACTGTTCTACCACATCAAAATCACTCTTACGGATGATTTTCAGCATTTCCTCCATTTCCTGCTTGGCAACATTTTCAGCAGTAACTTCGACCGGTGTCTTTGACTGAGGAGGGTTGACTGGTTCCTCGCCTCGAGTTTCAGGGGCGGGAGGTGAGATTTCTGGAGAGAAGATCCTTCCACTTTGAGTAACTTTACTAGTCCCAACAATGTCATTAGGATTAGCAGAATTACCAACTTGCTTTATGCCACGAATGTAAACATCACCTCCGTAATTCCACGGAATGGCTTTGCTGGAGGAATACGGTACTGGGCCAGGTGCAGTAATGATTAGAGGAGCTACCTTGGGCTCAGCAGTAATCTTCACAGGTGCTCTGGTAGCGGTAATCTTCACTGGAACTTTGGACCTAGCAATCACAGATACTTCTTCAATAGGGTTCTCCGCCTTGGGAATCTTTTCAAAGAGAATTGTACGATCATCTATCAACCGTTGAATACCAATTCTCAACTTCAAGCAATCCTTGGGTCGGGATAGACAGAGATCGCAATTTGCCGTACAACCTGGAAATAAACCAGCTTGCAACAACTTCTTCTTGATGGCCAGGAGAAGAGATGCTAAGTTAGCCACATTAGAAACGTGAGAGTAGTCATCCACAGCATTAACAACCTTGTCATGATTAGGCATAGGTGCAGTGATGACATTAGGAGTCTCCGGAGGCTCAAATTCAATTTCTCCAACTTCGATCATATCCTGAACCTTATTCTTCAATGACCAGCAATCGTTTGTATCATGCCCGGGGCTATCGGAGTGATATGCACACCTGGCATTGGGATTATAACGAGAAGAAGTAGTGTTGGGTTTCATAGGAGGATCTCTGAGGGTGATCAGATTTGCCTTTAGCATTCCCTGCAGTGCCTGTGCCAAGGTCATATTGATCCTGGTAAACTGCCTTCTTGGCTTGTCTTGTTTGGGCTGGAAGTTTTGAGATGGCGGTGCTGCAATCGTAACCGCTCCAATGGTATGGTCACGATTTTTCTTGTTATGACCCTTTTGACCGTACACAGCATTTGATTCATTCCTCCCCTGCTAGGACCTTTTGGTGCTTGCAGAGGTAGCCGCCTGTATCTTTCCACTTCGGATGCCGCTTTCAACACGCTCACCTGTCAATATAAGTTCAGTAAAACCTGATGAAGAACTTCCCAGTAGATGGCTGTAGAATGGGCCAGTCAGTGTGCCCATGAACATGTCCACTAATTCTCGATCAGTCATAGGGGGTTTGACTCTGCCAGCCAAATCTCTCCATTTCTGAGCATATTCCTTGAAGCTTTCTTTGGATCCCATAGTCATATTCTGCAATTGTAGCCGAGTAGGCGCTAGTTCAGAGTTATACTGGTACTGTTTATAGAAAGCTGTTGCTAAATCAGTCCAGGTGCGGATGTCAGAGCTCTCGAGCTGATAATACCATTCCAACTGTGTGCCAGACAGACTCTCTTGGAAGAAATGGATCCATAGCTTCCTATCAGCGGTATATGGCTGAACCTTTCTCACATAAGCTCTCAGATGCATCTGAGGACAAGACGCACCATCGTACTTAGTGAAAGTGGGGATCTTGAATTTGCGAGGAATGGTCACATCGGAGACCAGACCAAAACTTTCGAAATCCAGACCGGGCGCCTTCTGACCCTCCATGGCTAGCATACGTTCTTCCAGCAACTTGTACTTATCATCTCTTGGAGAGTACTGTTCACTTTCATAATCTTCATCGTCATCCTCAGGGTTGGGGAAATCAACATTCTCCTCCTCTGAATCGTTCTCCGTCTCCTCTTCTGGACCATTCGGAATTCCAAACTTGACTCCCGCGGCCTGTCTTTTAAGCCTTCTTCCCGGGTTAATGTAACTCACAGCTTTCTTGTCTTTCTTCCTTTCGAGCAAAAGAGCCTTCAATTCCTCCTGCCCTTTGGATAAGCTCAGCATCATCTCCTGGAATTGAGCATTCTGAGCCTGGAGATCTTTGACAGTTTGTTCGAGGTCCATTTTTCTGTTCAGAGGGAAGACCGTAAGAACATTGATCTTTTAGAATACCTGTTATGCAATGTTATGTTATGCTATGCCATGTATGAAATGTTTTCAAGGACTTTTGGAATTTAACTTTGCGTAAACCACCAAAAAGAGAGGAACTTTTTATTAATAATTTCTTTAATCAATGTTCATTACAAAAAGGAAAAATAAAAATACAATGAAAGCTCAAGTCTCCCAGGGACGGCTACTTTTTGGGCGAAGATATGTATTGAGTCTTCGTTCCTCATTAAGCTGGCTGGTGAGCTCTAACACTTTCTTCCTTTCTGCAACAAACTGAGTCTCAAAAGTATCCCTTTCCTCTCTCAATTGGATCCAGGATCTCTTTAATTCTTCAACATCGGTAGGCATATCAAGATAAGGAATGATCTGAGGAGTACCTCCTTCAACTTCTGGTTCAACAATCAGCGGTCCGACTGCAAGGTACGGCATGATAAGTTCACGAGCTCTTGCGCGTACCCATCTGAGATAAGGTTCCATAGGAATAGAGTTTTTCTGTCCTAAAGTGCCTCTTTTCACCATACCCCAAGCTCGTACAAATCTTTGACGAAGGCCTTGGGAATCGCTGTCATAGTCAAACACAATGCCTTGGATGATTATTTCATGTGGACCATCTCTTCGAGCATAACCAAACTGACGTAGGGCTAAGGCCGGGTTACAAGTGATACCTCCTCTTATTCCTAGGAGTGGCACATTGGGGAACTCGCCACAACGGTCAATGATGGTAACGTTTTCCTTGAACTGAGGACGCCAACAGATGTCTGAATAGGAGAGCGACATTATCCTTTGAGACCATTTCAAATTCTGCTCGTTCTTCAAGACTGATTGAGGAAGGTGCGAAATAAACCACCTAGACAACAACGGTATGCAGCACATGAGAGTCCCTTGCCTTTTCATAGTATGAGTGTGGAGGGAATGCAAAATGTCTCCAAGCACGGTAGGCACAGGGTTATGAGTGAGAAATATCTTAATAACATTCATGTCTATGAATTGGTCTGGATTAGGAAATAACACCAAACCATAGATAAGCAATGCTAGGACATCTTCGAAAGCATGGACATCCATAACGTTTAAGAATTCTCGGGCCTTATTTATCAGAAATTTGGCAAGTAAACCCTTAACTCCACTTCTTGTTACCCAATTGGTTTCAATGTCGGACTTTGCCATGTGTAAAGCTGCGGCAACTTCTTCAGACTTCGGAATCCTTTCTAAACCACTGAAAGGTGTTTGATCAAGGATAGGTATCCCAAGCAGCCTGGAAAATTCTTCTAATGTGGGTACCAACTGATAATCTGGGAAGGTGAAGCAATGATGTTTAGGATCGAAGAACTGGAATAGAACTCTCATCATATCTTCTTTGAAACCAGTAGTAACCAAATTGAGGAGGGAACCATGCTTCTTAATGAACTGAGCATGATCGGGAAGTTCTGACACTAAATCCTTGAGTTGAGGAGAGATTGCCACAAGATTAATCCGGATAGTCTTCCTGGGAGCCATAGCCTTACAAAACAGAGCCAAGTTAAATCCCTAAGTCCTTGAAATGGTTAGTACAATGCCATATGTTATGATGTTATGATGTTATGATGTTATGATGTTATGATGTTAAATAAATAACAAGCACAAACAAGTCACACAACAATCATTCCTAAGTTTTAAGGCTTGCATGAATTCCATAGGTAAGTACCCTCCCCACTGAAGTTTGGTTGGTTCAACCTGTCCTAGAATAGTAACCGGGTTCTAGAAGGATCTCCAATCATTGACCTTCCTTTAAGTCCACTTCAGTGCAACACCAAGTGGTTGACCGAAGTTTCCCCAAAGTCCAATCTCAAAGAGTGTAGTATCGAGTCTCAACCAACCTCAGTCGGAACCGAAGCCAGTTATCTCACTACTTTCTAATGGCTAGGATGAGTCAATTAGGGTTCTAAAGGTCTGGTCAATGCTTTGATGACACCACGCGAATGCCAAATTTTTCCTCAAGTAAACATGAGGAACATCAGGACATCCAAAGCGTCGCATTAACCGTAGCCATCATTTTAACCATTCCAGTATACGCCGGATAGTCGCGATGATCTATTGCTACTTACCTAAGGTACACTAGATCCGGGTGTAGGATCTTTCACTCAAAAATACCCTTAAAAGAAGGAACAATTTGAAAACATAAATGATTTTTTAAGGTGACCTCTCTTTGTCATCACCAGCAGAGTCGCCAGTTCTGTCACACGGTGAACTGACTTTAGTGTGTTTTTTAATCGCAATGTCGCGGTTAGCAAGAGTCGCCACCGACTTTTTTTTTATCCCATAAGGAAAGGCGGAAAAGAACAGGAAAGACCTTAATTTAGATTCTTAGGTTCGGGAGGTACATTATACAAAGGGAAGGTGTTAACACCCTTTGCATCCATGGTTATCCATGGGCTCTTAATTACTCAATCATTTATGTCTTTTTCTCGTTTAAAAAAAAGTGTTTGAAAAATGTGTAGAAAGTGTTTTGAAAAGGAGAGTTTAACTTTGTAATGATTCTTGTATGAATGTATACAAAGTGGTTATCTCGTTTAGTTTTGAAAGTTGTTCAGAAAAATATAACTCGGCAATGATCCTAGTGCGGATGTATGCCAGGTGGTGATTTTCTAAAAAGATGTTTGGAAATGTGTGAGGTGTGAAAAGTATTTTAGGTTATGAATGAGCAATTAAGGGTTATACCTATCCGAGGTCTTTCCGGGCATTTCCTATCCTTATGAGGGTAAAACTGTCCTTACTATTGAGAAGTAAGTAGTTTTATCCTTTGGATGTGAAAGGATCATCGTAGGGTCATCGATTGGTCATTGAAGGCAACAGTTGTGAGGATACCTTAGCATTCGAAGGGACTATCATCATTTAACCGTAGGCTACACCGAAGGGTCATCGAGGGACAAAGGCAACATTCGAGGGACTATGATGATTTAACCGAAAGGCCTTTGCTAAGTGTATCCCCATATTCGCGGGACATGACCATAATACCGTAATCGTGGGGTAACAAAGAGAGGTCCAAGATCACTTATTTAAAGACAAAGTTTTACAATTAATTATATAGTCGTAATTGATTAGGTAGTTAGGTCCACATTAAAGTCGATGAAATCAATACATTAAAATCAGCTAGATAATTTAGGATGTATCTCCACATTAAAATTAAGTAATTCAGAATCCATCTCCATAAGGGTATCCCACAAATAAGGTGGGATACCTAGCCGGCCGTTTCCTCGGGAATATGTAAGCCTTTTCACAATTCAGCACACGGGTTAGAGCATCGAGATAAAGTACAATTGAAAATTGCACCACAAAATAAACACAACAGTCATAAAGTCAGGCCAAATAGAGCAGAATTATAATGAAGCTTGATTAGACAAACATAAGGCAGAACAGAAAAGAAACAAAACAGCCACTGTCTCGTTCGCTCCTGCTTCGCCTAGCGAAGGCTTAGCGAGTGCTCGCTACAAGCTCGCTTAGCGATGTGCTAGCGAGCGGCTGCTGGTTTTGAATTTGATAGCAGCATGGTCTCCGGAACCCTGAACTTTGTGGCATTGAATTACAGGAATAGCATGGACAAACATTCAGGATATTCAAGCATATTTAAATTCGCATGTGAAATCAAATTACATATCCGAAAATTTAATCATGATGCTTTATGTATGTGGAGATTATCGATTAAAAGCATAAAACATTAGAGATACGCAAACCTGTTTGCAACCGAGCTGCGATGTTGAAGGGACTGACCACTCTCGGTATCGGATGGAATTGGGCGGCGGTAGCTTCGGAGCGGAGGAGCGGAGGAGCGGCCTTCAGGGTTTCTTTACTCGGAACTCTCTAAGGTAGCCTCCAGGGTTTCTGTGCCAGGGTTTCTGTCCGTCTTCGTCTGGTTTTCGTCCTCCCTTTTCTGACTGAAGCTTGGCTATTTATAATGCTCTTGTTGTGACCTAATGGGCTCAGAATGAAGCCCAGAATTTTCTGATATTCGCAAGCTTCGCTAGGCGAAGGAGTTGCTCGCCTAGCGAGCAAGCTAGTTTGGGCTTTTACTGGATCTGGTGCTTCGCTGGGGCGAGTGTCATAACGAGGGGTTCGCTAGGCGAAGGAATTGCTCGCCTAGCGAGCGAGCTAGTTTGGGCCTTTTTCTGGAGTGGGTCCGTTGTGAGCTGGCCTTTTGTTCCTTTAAGGTCAGTGCCTTGCAGAATAAGTCGGAGTGCTTCGAGAAATGTTTTGCAAGATTAATGGGCAAATTTTGGGGTATGACATATATCATTTAATTTTATATAATGTATTCTCACCCTTTTTGTTTCTATATTCCTCTATGTGAATCTTTGTGCATGTGGTTCTAAGGTCGAGACTGAGGAGTGATTGTTGCTGGTTGTTTATGGAAGATGGTGCAAATGGGCACTTTGATTGCTTTCTTTGATTTTAGGTTTCTATGAACCTTAAGTCGGTCGGCTATCAATTTATTTTGGAATAATAGCTTTGATATTGTAACATCGGGGTTGATTTTGTTTTGCTATATTCTCTACTTTGTCTTAACCCAAATAATCGTCCCTTATTGATATGTTTTGAATTTCAATTTCAATTTCTATTTTGAAGTAAAAAGTGGACTATTATGTTGGTGTGACACCATTGTCTTAATTTTCTTATATTTCACAATGTTTTTATAAAGAAAAAAAACTTATCATTGGTTGGGTGTTACATAGTTGGTATCAGAGTAGGTCAATTCATCTGGCCTTAGGTTGTAAGAGTTTACTATACCCTGGTGTGTGATATGTGCGTTAACATTTTCGGTACTTTATTCCCTTAACCCCTATTTTCTTTACTATTTATAACTAGTTAACTTTTTATGGCTGGTTGGGCATGAATAAATGGCTGGTAGAAATTATTGCGCAATTGTTGATGTCGTCGAGGCAATGGCTCAAGCTAATCAAGCCTTGTAAAATAATCAGAATGGAGGGGCTGATGAGTTTCACGGGTTGGGAAAATTCCAAAAGAATGACCTACGTACATTCAAAGGAATATATGATCCTGAAGGTGCCCATATTTGGATTCAAGAAATTGAGAAATTTTTCAGGGTTATGGCATGCACCAATTCTCACAAGATGTTGTTTGGACCTTATATGTTATCTGAGGAAGCTAAGTACTGATGGGAGAATACCCGTCAAAGATTAGAGGTTGCTGGTACTTATATTAATTGAGATAATTTTAAGAAAGAGTTTTTGGACAAGTAGTTTCCAGGAGATGTTCGTAACCTTAAGGAGATTGAATTCTTGGAGCTGAAGTAGGGTAAACTGTTTGTGGCTGACTATGCATCCAAGTTTGAAGAGATGTACCAGGTTTTGTCCTTAATATAATGGTGTGGATGTTGAAGGTTCCAAATGTGTGAAATTTTAAAGCGGGTTGCACCTTGAGATTAAGTCGTTTGTTGGATATCAAGAGATTCTCTATTTCTCGGTGTTGGCCAACAAATAAAGGATTTATCATGAAGATAATAGATAAAGATCTACTCACTATAAGAGTGTGAATAAGAATAAATTTTTTAATCATAATCATGGCAAGCCTTATGTAATAAGAAGTGCCAAAGAAAATAAAAAAGTCGCAACCAGGAATGGGAATAGTGGGGGAGGTGTTTCTACTCTTCTAAGGTGTGGAAAATATGAAAGTTAGGTCATCTTGTATCTGAGTGCAAGGATGCAACTCAAACATGTTTTAATTGTAGAGAGCATGGTCACACAAGCACCTATTATCAAAAACTAAAGAAAGAACTAAGTAGCGGTCAGCGTGCTCAAGCCAATGGGAAAGCTTTTGCTCTTAGTGGCGTTGAAGCCTCTGAATCAGATAAACTTATTCAAGGTACACGTTTTATAATGGTATTCCCTTAAATTTTATCATCGATGGGTGCAACGCATTCGTTCATATCACATGATTGTGTAAACATGTTAAATCTAGAAGTGTCCCCTATTAAATCAAATATGGTTATTGATACACTTGCATGTGGTTTTGTAGCCAAGTTGTTAGTCTATCTAAATTGTTCCATGTCCATTTATGGTAGACATTTTGGAGTTACTTAGTTTGATTATCCCTAATTTAACTAGACGTTATTTTGGGAATGAAGTTGTTATCGTTCAACCTCGTTCACATAAATTGTTTTAATAAGATCGTGTTGTTTCCTGAGTCGGAAAGGAGTAAGGATTCGAGATTTATATCTGCTAACTAAGTAGATATATCCTTGAAATAGGATGTTCAAGTTCTCATAGTTCTAGCTTCCTTGAAAGTAGAGAGCGAATCTTCTATCTCTAATCTTCTAGTTGTGCGTGAATTCCCTAATGTCTCCCCCAATGATATTGATGATTTGTCGTCGGGCATAAAGTCTAATTTGCGATAGATTTATTACCTAGTACTAGACCTATATCAATGGCACCGTATAAAATGTATGCAGCGGAATTGAGCGAGCTTAATAAGCGGCTAAAGAAGATATTAGAAAAGAAATTTGCCAGGCCTAATGTATCACCTTGGGGAGTGCCAATGTTGTTCGTTAAAAAGAAATATGGGAGCATGAGATTATGTGTAGATTATCGGTAGTTAAATAAGTTAACTATTAAGAATTGGCATCCTCTTCCAAGGATTGATGATCTTATGGATCAGTTGGTGGGAGCTAGCGTTTTCATAAAGATCTATCTTAGGTCAGGATACCATCAAATTTGGGTGAAGTCGGAAGATATTTTTAAGACTACGTTCAGAACCCGTTATGAACATTATGAGTGTTCGTTTATATCTTTAGGTGTGTCTAATATACCAAGAGTATTCATGGAGTATATGAATAGGAATTTTCACCCTTATTTGGATCAGTTTGTCGTGGTGTTTATAAATGATATTCTGGTACATTCCAAGTTAAATGAAGAGTATGCAGAGCATCTGAGAGCTGTGTTACAGACCTTAAAGGTCAAGAAGTTGAATGTTAAGTTGTCCAAGTGTGAATTTTGGTTAAAAGAGATAAGTTTCCTTTGATATGAAATCTCTAATGGTGGAATATTAGTGGATTCGTCTAAAGTAGATGCATTGTTGCAGTGTGAGACGCCTAAGTTGGTGACCTAGATCAAGAGTTTTCTAGGTTTGGCTGGTTATTATATGAGGTTCATAGAAGGTCTATCAAATTTAGATTTGGCTTTAACTCAATTGACCTAGAAGGGTCAAGCTTATGTATGGGATGTTCAGGGTAAAGAAAGTTTCCAAGAGCTCAAGAAGAGATTGACATCAGCGCTAGTCTTGATTCTACCAAATCCAAGTGAAATGTTTGCGGTATATTATGATGCATCTAAATTGGGATTAGGTGGTGTGATTATGCAGAACAGTCAAGTTATAGCTTATGCTTATAGATAACTCAAGAATCATGAAAGAGATTATCCTACCCATGATTTGGAGTTAGTGGCAATAATTTTTGTGCTTAAAGTTTGGAGGCATTATCTTTATGGGTCGAGATTTAAGGTTTTTCAGTGATCATAAGAGTATTAAGTATTCGTTTAACCAGAAGGAATTGAATATGAGGCAGAGAAGGTGGCTGAAATTTTTGAAGGATTATGACTTTGAGTTGAATTATTACCCGGGTAAAACTAATGTAGTAGCGAATGTGTTAAGTATAAAGTAATCGCATATATAAGCGTTAATGGTCAAAGAGATGGATATAATTGAGCAATTTAGAGATCTAAGTTTGGTGCGTGAGCTAACGCCAAAAATTGTGAAGTTGGGTATGTTGAAATTAACTAGCAATGTACTAGAAGAAATCAAGGAGGGTCAAAATTTGGATTTGCACTTAATAGACCTATTGGTGCTAATCAATCAAGGAAAAAAAGTGGACTTCAAAGTGGGTGACAATGGGATTATGAAGTTTCAGGACTGGGTTTGCGTGCCAGATATACTTGAACTTAAAAAGAGGATTTTGGAAGAAGGTCATATGAGTGGTTTGAATATTCATCTAGGAGCCACGAAGATGTATCAATACCTTAAGATAATATTTTGGTGGCCATGTATGAAGAAGGATGTGGTAGAATTTGTGTACTCTTGCTTGATTTGTCAAAAATCAAAGCTAAAACACCAGAAACCATTTTGATTGATGCAAACTTTGAGTACTTCTGAGTGGAAGTCGGATAGTATCTCCATGGATTATGTAGTGGGTTTTCCTAGAACCTCTAGAGGAGTTGATTCGATTTGGGTTATAGTGGATAGATAGACTAAGTCAACCCATTTTGTTCCGATAAGATCACTTGCCCATTGCAAAAGCTAGTAGAGATTTATATAAGTGATATAGTGATATTACATGGAATTCCCTCTAGGATAGTTTTGGATAGAGATTTGAGGTTCACATCGAGATTTTGGGAAAGTTTGTAAGAAGACATGGGAACCAAGCTAAGATTTAGTTCTGCTTCATTCACAAATAGACGGTAAAACGGAAAGAACTATCTAGTCCTTGGAAGTTATGTTCAGAGCTTGTTTTCTAAAGCAAGGAGGTAGTTCGAATAGTTACTTTCCACTGATTGAGTCCACCTATAATAATAGTTTCCTTTCTAGTATCAGAATGGCACATTTTAAAGCCTTATATAGTAAAAGGTGTAGAACACTCTTATTTTTGTATGAATTCGGTGAAAACATTGTGCTAGAACCTAAAATAGTGCAACAGACTACCGAAAAGGTTAAGATGATTCAAGAAAAGATGAGGGTGTAGTAAAGCACGTAGAAGAGTTATCATGATAAGCAAAGAAAAGCCCTACAATTTTAGGAAGGAGGTCATGTGTTCTTGAGAGTCACTCCGATGACTAAGGTTGGTTGGGTATTGAAGTCTCGAAAGCTCACTCCTCGTTTTATTGGTCCTTATCAAATTCTTAAAAGAGTCAGCAAAGGTTACTACCATGTTGCATTACCCCCATCTCTCTCAAACCTCCATAGTGTCTTCCATGTCTCTCAACTTCGTAAGTATCTTCCTGACCCATCTCATGTGATTCAATTAGATCATGTGCAAATAAGAGATAACCTAACTTATAAAGCATCACCCTTGCAAATTGAAGATCGAGAGGTAAAAAACTTAAGAGGAAAGGAAATTCATTTGGTTAAGGTTATGTGGAGAAGACTCGTTGAGGGTAGCATGACTTGGGAGCTAGAGATCCATATGAAGGAGCCTTATCCAGATTTGTTCATCTCGGGTAAAAAAATTCCAAAACAAAAATTCAATAAGTGTGGAATAACTGTAACACCCCAAATAATTTATTTAGATTTTATTCCTTAAATTCGATTTTTGGTGCGTTTAATGATTTGATATTATTATGTTCTCATTTAGGAAAATATAATATAAATGTTGAATTTATTAGTAAGGAATTATTAAAAATAATCGAAATATGAATGGTTAGAATTATCTCAGAAATTAAGGGTTAGTGGAAAATTAATAAGAATAAAGAGGGAGTTGGAAAATCATAGGTTTGTGGGAAGTCAAGGGATGAAAAAGCTGGAAAAAATCAAGGGAGTTAAATAGAATTATAAATAAATAAGGACTAATTGTTTGAAAAAGGGGAGAGAATGAGAAACGGGAAAAATCCTGCGTATTTTTTTATATATAGAAAAAGAAAGGAGGCAAATCCTAGAAGAAAGTTGTGCAAGGAGAGGGTTCTCTCATCACCAATAACTCAAGAAATTTTTGCATAATCGAGGTAAGGGGGAGATTATTCTATAATCGGTATTTTGTCAATAAGATAACAGGGTTTCCCTTAACCCATGTTAGGTCTATGTTGACTAATGATGAATATGAGATTCCAAGGTTTTAAGCAAAACTTTCCATGTTTGTGATAACTATGTGTGATACTTGTAGTTTAATCTCATGCCATGATATGTAAGTTTTTGTAATCCTGATATGTTGATATTGTGTCGAGGTTATATTGATGATATGATGTTATTGATAATTGATTCTATCAAAGAAATGGATGTTAAACCAATGGTATAAGGTGTTTAACTATAATAGTATATGTTTAAAATTGAATTGGGTTAGGTTTAGGTTGAAGAAATTGGGCTTACGAATGAAATTCATGTGAAAAACAAGTGAAATTGGACTTTGGATGCAATGGTAATTGGTTACTAGCAGTTTGTAACCGGTTACCCGTGAGAAAAATGAGTTTCTATGCTATTTGTTGTGCTTGTAACCAGTTACACATATGTGGTAACCGGTTACCACTGATTGTGTAAGAAAATACAGAATTGGAAATCACATAACTTGAGTTTCGCGACTCCGATTGAGGCGCAATTTGAAGTGTTGAAAAACTAACAAATTGATCTATCTTATGGTAATGTCTCATGAGGTTTTAAATGTGTGAATTATATTATAAAATATTAATTGTGTAGGTGGCATAATATTGGAGACGTAAGTCTAGTGTTTCAATGAATACGTGTAACCTAAGTTGTGAATGTTGTAAGGTATGAGTTACTGCCTTGATAAAGGGTCATGTGAAACAAGTTTTCAAATTTTATGAATTTAGTTCAATATCGTGATAATAGTTATACAGTTAAGTTAGTAAAGTTAGGATGTAAGTCCAACGTTGATGTGATACAAAGGTGTAATGTGATTGATCATGTTAATACCATGAGATTCGATATGAACCGGTGTTGATTATGTTTAGGTTTGACAGAGCCGGTGTTTTAGCCTAATTGACAATGTTATTAGGTTTGCAAGAACCAGTGTTAGCCTTAACCAGCGGTGTTAAATTTTGGGGTTTTTGAGGTTCAAATGGAAGATTGCATTTGTTTGAAGTATCATGCATCATATATTTAGGAGTTAGGTTGGGACTTTGGTCCGGTGTTAGGACTTCGGTCCGGTGTTTTAGATTTTCCATTACTACGAAAAACACATATGACAACGGTTGGAAAAAACATATAATGACGGTTAAACGTCATTTGTTAGGTAGTGTGTGGTTGTAAGTGTGTTATTTGCAACCACTGTCTATTGCCCATTGTAGTAAACTAGAAAGTGTGTTACCTATAACCACAATTGCATTAAACAACTGTTGTGAAATTATTCATAGGTCATGAGTTCGATACCCATCAATGCCATTTTTGGAATTTATTATTCTGGATAGTGCTCTACCTATAACAACGGTTGTATTAAACAACCGTTGTGAAATTATTTGTTTTTTTAAATATATATTTTCTTATTTTACAGAACTCCCAATTTTTTAACCCGAACTTTTCTTAATCGTATCAGACTAGAAACATCAATACACCCATTTGTGAATCGTATCAGACCAAAATTTGTATTACATCAAGGACAAAATTGCATTAAGAGCCAAAGATTGTATATTACATCAAAATCAAAATGACACAAAACAACTTACAATTTCACATCTTTACATCAAATAATAGTATCTTGGTGTCTCGTCTCTTGATGTCTTGACTTTAAATACCTATAATTTCAAATAATAATACTTGTTAGTAAATAACCTTAGAAATTATAACTTACAATAAATTATGAATAAATATTAAAAAATATTTACTTGTTAATTTTCTCATATGCCTTCTTGATGATCGTTACAAATAGCATGCACATCACCTCTATCAACTTCTTCATATGAAGTAGGCACTTGTGTTGCGTAAGAAGGAGTGAAAGGAGTATCAAAATTTTCATCAGTATGAGGAATGTATTTTCCTTGGAGAATAATTGACCATCTTCTCGATAAGTTTGAAGGGTATGTCACATAAAAAAAACTGTTTTGCTTTAGTAGCCGTGATTAATGGTTCGGTTATATAAGTTGTCTTACCAAGGCCAACCCGTGTGAATCCTAACTCATCAATTTATACACCATTATTATTGAGAATCCACTTGCATTTAAATAAAGGAACTTTGGAAATAACATAATCAATCTCCAAAATTTCCTCAATGACACCATAGAACGCTTTAGATGCCAATATAGAATTTTTATCTTTTGAACTAGATAAATACATGGATTCGACCTCAACCATAAATCTATTGTCTTGCATTGTACTATGATCATCTTTTGCTTTTTTATAAAAGGAAAAAGTATAAATGTCGTATGCAATCCAAGTAATCACATTAAATTTTGGCAGGTATGATAACCATTTAATTATCTTGAATGCACTATCATCATTTGAAATCTTTTCATTAAACCGACTTATGAATTTCTTGTTATGCTCTGTCAACAACCACTTGTCACTCATTCAAGAATATTTTTTCTTCATAACTCTTTTTGTGAGTAGCTATGCAAGGTTGACCTTCATTAAGATTACTCAATATATAGAAATGTGCTTCAAGAACTACATCCTGAGCCATTAACTTAACATTTAAAACTTGAGTACCTCTACCTTTATATCTATTAGCATGATGAGACTATAGAATTCATATAGACTTTTTTTTCCGACAAATAGTTTGAACAAAATTCAACAGCTTCTTCTGTGATGTACCTTTCAACGATCAAAGCTTTCAGTCGGTGATGACTCTTTGTATATCCCTTAAATATGTTCATGTATCGCTCTATTCGATACATCCACCTTAAATAAACTGGAATAAAAAAATTTATTTTCCTTACTAGATGAACAAGTAAGTGAACCATATTGTCAAAAAATGATGGAGGAAAATACATCTCCAATTGACACAAGATTATTGTAGCCTCCTCTTCTAATTCATCTAATTTTTTGAAATCAAGAACTTTATTACATATAGCATTTAATAATAAGCACAATCTAGTTATAGTTACTCTTACAATTTTTGGAAGGATGTCATGGATAAACACTAGTAGAAGTTGTTACATCAAGACATGACAATCATGAAACTTTAAGCCAATTAACTTGAGATCTTTCATGATACAAGTTTCTTGATGTTTGATGAGTAACCTTGGGGAGCTTTAATACCATTCAAAAACTCGAAAAACTTTTCTATTCCTTTTTATATATAGTGTGGTAATCCCAAGTCTAAGGTTTCTTGGGTCAAAGCCAAAATCTAGAAACAACTAATCAATTTTCTTCCATTGCAAAAAATGAGCTACATGTCGAATGTTTCCATCATATTTTCTTCCATTTGCATGCCATGTAATATTCTTTGCATCATTTGCATTAGTAAAAAGTCTCTTGAACCTTGAAATTATTGACAAGTACCATAACACTCTAGTAGGAGGGTGCTTCATGCTAACATTATCATTGTCATCACCATTGTTGTTCTTCAACTTGTAGTGCGGCCCACCACATTGCGAACATTGATCCAAATTTTCATACTTTTTCATGTATAATATGCAACCATTAGGATATGCAAGTATTTTGATATACTCCAAACCCATTGGACATAATATCTTTTTGGCCTCATAACAATGATTCAGCAAATTGTTATCTTCTGATAGCATTTGTTTCAACAAAGCAAGCAAATTAGTGAATAGGAAAACCAAAACCTAAAGTATATTCATAGCCACATTTCTTTCTTCATTTGCAATAGAATTATAAGAAGAAAACAAAAACAAAAACATAGCCTCATAACAACAAAAACATCACAGTGCAAGAACATGACACATGACAACATCACACAACCTTATAACAACAAAAACATCATAAAATATGAATAAAAACAAAACACACAGTAATCCAATTGCAAAAAAAAAAAATTCACACAATATAAAGGAAAACCTCACCACAATGCGAGAGAGATACCAAGAAATGAACAATGAGCAATGAATAATGAACAACAGACACAAAAAGATAATGTACTGTACTTCAAAGATGAGGAAGAGACCAAGAAATGATTTATGTTGAAGATTGGACGTTCCAAGAAATGAAGGAAGATGAATATTTCATTATCGTTGTCGTGTGGTTCACCAGAGCATGTTTTCGCATCTCGAAAAAATACGATCCTTCGCGAAGGTGTTCACGCGCTTATGGAAAAAATGATGATTCGAACAGATTCATCACTGAACTTTATTTATTCTAAAAGAGGAAATGGAAAATATCGATAAACCCTTTAAAAGAGAAGATGATTGTGGCAACCAAATTCGGGTTTAGGAGTCGATTACACAAGGGGAATGTATTATCACCCTCACGTCCGTTGTACATAACGGGAATCTTTTAGTTAAATTTGCGATTGAATATTAGCTTACATTAATTATTTTCTTTGAATGATAAAGAGTGCAAAAGGAAAATAAAATGGGTCGCAAAAATGTTTTTATTAGGGTGCTTGACAAGATTGCGGGTTTTGCTCCTACGCATCCTCAGGTATAATGAGGAATTCAAAGTGATGTAGTTCTGGAAAAGACAAAAGATATTTTTGGTGTTTTTGTTATAGTACTTGACGTACGACATTGAATCTCGCTCCTATGTATCTTTAGGTGCGATGGAAAACTCAAAGCTATATAGTTCTTGGTAGTAAATGAGTATTGGTTGATTGATTTTAATGAATGAATGTTTAGCTCACATTCTAGTGGTTTAAACATTTAGCTTGTATGCTCACGCATGAGAGACTTAAGTGTTTGTTTGTTTCGCGGTAGAATGGACTAAACAATGTTCTTTTAAGAAAAGGTTTATAATCGCACGTGGGTGAGAAAAAGACAGGTTTGATGTGATTTACACTCACTAGAAAAGACTTTGGTTTGATGATGATGATGGTGTGACGAAGGATGATAAATCAAACATATTTATCTTAATCGAGTGAGAAGTGATCCAAGAGAGATTCATGAAAGCTGATGACAACAAGAAATTGCACATCATAGAGTAATTGAGGAAGATTTCCTATCCGAAAACCACAAATTTGAAGCCATATTCGGCACCGGTTAAAACGAATGATGCCCCTAAAAAGGTCAAACCGATCGAGAGTGACAATTCTACGAGATGGTCTACTTCTTACTTTGAACATGTTGAGACACATTTTTCATATTCCCCAACTCCTAAATCTAAAAAAATTATTTTCAAGGGTGCTCGCATTAGCAAACCATTCTCCCACCATGGTTACCAAAAACCATCCACATTGAAGATATGCTGCTTTTTATGCACAAATACATTGAACGTATTGTAGATGTTAAATGTGATGGAAACTGTGGTTTTAGAGCTCTTTTAGGTTTGCTTTGTAAAGGAGAGGAGATCCACCTATTTGTCTGCCATCAGCTTATACAAGAACTGATAACACATAAGGAATCATACACATCGTTATATGAGAGAAAAAATACGATGTACTTTTTAATGCTCTTGTTCCTTGTGTTAGTGGTTTGACACCGTTTGAAAAATAGACGTGCTTCCCTGAAATGGGACATCTTATAGCAAGTGCTTATTATAGGGTGTTTATTGATTTGACACGATATGATTTCTCAGAAATATTTTTTTCACTTCGGAGTAGACCACCTCAAAATCCATCTATATGCATCATGTATATTAGGTGGCTTTCAAAAACACAACATTTTGTTCAAGCTTCTTTGAAACTGGGGTGTCCTATACCAAAGACATCATCGAAGTGGATGACACATTTCACAAAAGAGGCTGAAACTTGGCCAAATCATTTTGTGGAAAGGATAAAAGAGTTTACCAAGTTGAGCGACATTGAAAGAGAATCAAATAAGGAAAGGTCAAAGAAGGAACCACCAATAGATATAGATTTAGATGATGACACATGTTTTGATACATTTAGTTTTTATCTAACAATGTAACTCATTTTGTATGTAATATTGTCAATAATGTAATCTCGATACAATTTAAGACATGTATATTCTATATAAATGTTATAGAATTTAGGGGATAATTTTTAGACACTTTTTCTGTCTCAAAATTTGGCCATGCATATATATTGATTTTGTTTGAACACTGCTATATGGGGTGATTTCAGATATGCAACTCCGGGCACATCTCATTTTAATTGTAAAAATAACTAAACAAGGGATTTTACGGATGTGCATCTCCGTAAAAACCCTTATTTTATGAAAAAATAGAGCGTGTCTGGATATGCATATATGAAATATGCTCTAATGATAGAATATTGTTTTTAAGATCCAAATTGATCTAAAACTTGTATAAATATGAGATGTATCATCCCACGTTCTTAAAAAAAAAACACAACACACCAAAATGAATACATTTTCCCATCTTGCCTTTGTGTATTTCAATGGTGCAAAATCTTCGCTTCAATATAGGGTCTCCGGGAATACACCTCTCGTCGATCTAAAATCTAAAATGGATACTCTCCCGTGATATCCAGAAAATCCAAGAATTATCAAACTCGAGTATCGTTCGCACTTTTTTTTAGTTAAGGTGCTCTTGTGAGCCAACACATTTTTGTATTTTATACACTTTTCATTCCTTTCACAATCCAAGACTATAGATGCATATTATATGGTCAAGAATTGGAGATCTTTATCAAGATATGATGATACACATTTTCAACTAAAACAAAAATCATGAATAATCTATATTTCCAACACTTCAAACCTGAGCAAAACTTTTTATAACATGGTAACAACAAATAACAGTAACAGAATGAAAAAGCCACAAAACAAGCGAAAAACTCAACTCAAAATTGGGATAATCAAAACAGATAGAATATTGAAAAGGGTAGAGATACTAGCAAACAAATTTCATCTTCTACGCAAAACTTCATCCACTCAAACTCTTAACAATCTCCGCGAGCGCTGAGTACGTTCCAACCGACGAACACACAACGCCTATTATAATTATCGAAACGCAAAGTCCTGACTGTAAACATACAAAATGAAAGTTGAGTCAACTATAGTTCATCATAACTATACAAGTAGTTTTTAGAATTAGTTCGAGCTATACATGTAATCGCGTGACTTTGCCTCGCAAGATTCTTAGGTAACAAACACATGGTAGTATCAAACTCTGTCAACAAGGTTGATATTAATCAGTAAAATGATAAGATCAATAACTCTATGAGCAATAACAGAAAAAATTAAGAAATCTTACTACAATCATTGTAAGTAAAGATCCAATCAACGACATTACCAAACCTGCAACAGATCATCAGATGCGTCATATTGATAACATATTACAACTATGTCACATTACAGTTCGAATGATTGATTAAGACTTACCGAAAAAGGGAACTGAGAGACCAATAACAAGGGTGGAAAACACAAGGCCGGTTCTGATGAAAATGGAAAACAGGTAAGACTTGGAATGGTTTGATGGTATCAACTCTTCAAGACTCATCGCCACCGGAGACATAGTCAATGCATACGTATCGATGCTAGTTAAGGAAAATGATATTTCATCATCTGCTATGTAAGAATACTCTATCAAGAGAATGAAAAAGAAACGAAATGTATTCACGCGGTGCAGATAAAGGATATTTGGTAAATGGATTAACCACCTGCAGAATAAAGGTAGCAGAAAATAATGTTAGATATATACGGTTTATAAGACAACTAAATGGTTCAGTTCCTAAAGATGTAATTTCTGAAGTATATTCGACCGAGAAAATATCTGCAATAGAATGTAGAATTGTATATTACCGTAGTCCAGACAGCAATCTTGGTTGCAACCAAATCTTGTGGCAGGTTAAGAGTGAATTGAGAGAGTGTATCTTCTCCGAACATTCTGTATCCCATAACAGCGCCTCCAGCATACAGTAAGCTACAAACTCCGAAACTACGATAAAAAATCATACATTGTATTAGATAGATTCAAAACGAGAATTATAAACCATGGCTAAAGATGATCTTTGGTTTACCATGCTACTAGTACTGCAGGGAATTGGTTTGGATTTGCCATGGATGTGTAAATGTTTGGGAACACAGCATGTCCAGAATAACAGTAGCCGTAAAGACCGATAGCAACAGGTAGAGTTGCAAGATTGAGCGTTGTCCCCGAGCGTTGAAAGCCAACGTCTTCAACACCGACCCATAACAAGCACAGAACTACTAAAACGGATGCGATAACTCCACCGGCTATCACAGATAGGAAAATAAGTGGTTATAATAAGGTTGAATATTAACCAAAAATTAAGTGATTATTTGTGCAAAATAAGTGTTACCTGAAATGTAACTAAGAATGCTAAGGTCGCGGAGCCAAACGGTAGGAAGAACAGCCAAGGTGGCAATCACAGCAAAGAGTGTTCTCGGATTCAACTCGATTAAACCTAAATTTAAGTATGCATTTGGAAACAACGAAGCCAAGTTGTCGCCTTCCAAAATTATATACTCAATGCAACAGCCCTGCGTGACAACATAGTTTTTACGAACAAAACTTATGATCCAAGGTATGAGAAAAATTCGTAGATTCCAAATTTTACAAGCTCGAAATTTAAGACTGAAACATAGAAAAAGGTATCATGGATCACGTCTATCTCGTACTAATTGAGCGAAGGAAGATGTACTTACATATAATTCGATGTACAATACTATCTGCAACCACAAAAAAAGGAGAAATCATAGGAAATTGACATTAGACACCACTGCAACCACCAAAGACGAAAGCATAAAGATGAGTATAAAGATCGACTTACTGAAATGGCAATACGTCCGGCAGTACCAAAAGCAGCTTGGCCAATGTCAGGATATGTCTCAAGACCAGGTTCACTGTCCAAGCAAGAACGCAGGAGCAATCCGGTATAAAAGGAAAGAATTCCGAAAATGAACAAGATGGAAAGTCCTACCCATCCACCTTCTTTAGCAGCATAAGGGGTTGAAAGGATCCCTACTCCACAAAGAACATTTATGCCTGCAATTTAGTCCAAAATCCATAAATGGGCATATTGTGAAATCAACATATCTCAAATTGAACAAAATCTGTACTAAAAGAGCAAGAGCTAGCACGGCTCGATAAATTCGTTACCATTAAGCACAGCCTGTCCGAAAGAGCAATGGCCAGAAGGAACTTCATGAGAAACCTTAGAGTCTTTCTTAAGACTAGACGACCTTCTAGCAGAAGGCGGAAGCAAGGTGTGAGAGCTCCGTCTTTGTTGTGGCTCATCTTCTATCTGCTGTTGTATCAGAGGCTTTGCAGCGGAAGGAAGTGATTCTGGAGTGTGCCTCCTTGTTAGAGATGTAGAAAGGAAGGAACTGCTTAATCTTGAAACTGATGAAGTTCCCAGAAATCCAATATTGGGCGACGGTACACTACTGTATAGATCAATTGATTGCCTGCAATATCAATATCAAGAACACAACATAAGTATTCATTTTAAGCACTTGAAGTCCCCGAAATCGGCCACCATAAAACAGTATCGAAAGGTGCTGATACTGATACCATAATTCTCTGTTTTATGTTAAAGAACAAATTTTGGTTAATTCACAAATTCACACCACTACGACTGCAATCAGTGTCACAACATCTGTATCGACCGAAATCGCGAAAGTCTCTACGAGACCGCGACCATTATTTAAAACCTGCTTGAATTGAAACAACTAGTATTATTAACCTGTAACTCTGTGGCCATGAAGGGTTATAAGAACTTGGTTTCCTCTGTGGCGGATTTTCATTCGAGTAATTAGACGAATCAGAAACATTTCCATCGTTAAAATCCTTATCATCTTCTTCTTCACTTTCAATAATAAAACTGTTGTCTGAAACTACTGAGTTATTCATCATCTTCACCAACTATTCACCTTCACACAAAAAAAATCCAAAATTACAACAAAAAAAACACAAAATCTGGATCTGGATTAATTGGTTTATTCAAAATACAAACTGCATAGTTTGAATTTCAAAAGCTAACTCAGAGGTCAGAATAACCTATGACAGAATCTAATCACTTTCACTACAAAACTTTTAAAGAAAAGAACAAAAAACACAACAAAAAAACAACCAAAAAGAACATTAATCAAGAATCAGGAATTTGACAACATGAACGACAGTTATTGTTTTTTTATTTTTTTTTTAAAAACAAAAGAAAGTGAAAACCTATGAAAAAGGAGTGACAGAAAAAAGAACAAGTAAAGTAGGTACACGTACTTTACTTTCTCTCTCTCACAAGACAAACACACTCTACTAGAGACACTGATGTCTCTTATACAGCTTCAAGCTTTTCTACTCTCTCTCTCTAATTTACTTTCTCTGTGAAGATTCACGAAAAACATAACAGAAGGAACTGTTTTAGCAGTTAAATTATTACAATCATGTTATTCGTTGCAGGTGCCTAACATAATCATGGCCGTACATTTATATTGATATAGATTATGAGATAGCCATTGCTATTGCATGTTGCTGGCATGGACCCCCTATAGTTTTGTTTCTACTCATAGGTGGAGATGAGAATTAAACTTATTTAAATTTATCAAACATCACTAGTTAAGCATTTAGTTGTGTTTGTATCTGTGAGTTTGAGTTTTCTTAATGGGACATTGATATTTTAGTTTGTAAAGATGAGGTGAATGATGAAATAAGAATTCAATATTTTTTTTTGACTTTTTTTTCAATGTTAAAAGAAAACATGAATACATGATTACAATATGAAATAATTACAAATAATTGTAAAGTGATTTACTATAATGAAGAGAATATCTTGTGATCAATTATTTGCTGAAAAGGAGAAGCTGATTGAGTAGATTTATAGTGTAAAAATTGAGTGAGTTTGTACATAAAGTATTCTCTTTACTGTATTTAGTTACATATAGAGGATAATTTAGGATATTCCCTTTTATAAAATGGACATGGACAATTTATTTCTAATCAATGGAGACACACAAAAATTAAATTAGTGAATTATTATTTTATTAAGAGTTGGTTAAAGAAAGTTGATGTAATTAGTATAAAATATGGACTAATACCTAACATATTTTTGCTTTTTTTGTGTACTAAATACCTAATATGGACTAAATACCTAAAATTAAATACCTAAAATGAAATCAGGTTACTATTTATTATAGAGATTAATTGTTATGCATTATTAGTGTAAAAAATTTTACACTATCAATACATCACAATCATCCGTTTGGATTATTTTACATGCGATTATAGAAAAAGTCAAATTTCTCTAAAAAAAAAATCAATGATTATGATTAACTGACAGTGTAAAATATCAATTAAACTGTCAATACATCACAATCATCCGTTTGGATTATTTTACATGCGATTATCTTTAAACTGTCAATACATCACAATCATCCGTTAGGATTATTTTACATGCGATTATCTTTACACTGTCAGTAAATTTCAATTAAATTCATTATTATATTATTATTATTCTTAAATAAAGACTCTTTTTAAAATTTAATTTAAATTACTTTTCATTTGCATTAATCATTTTTTAATTATATTGATTCTTTCTTTTACCATCAATAATAAATATTACTTTTTTAGTCATTGTTTTATATATTAGGTTTATATTTAAGGTCAAATAAATTAATTATTTAATAAATTTAAAAATATAATATTTATGTATAATAGGATTGCAGTTATGTAGTAAAAAAAATGTATGACCTATCTGGAGTGGTTGTCGGTTTTAGGTTGTTGGTAGTTGGTTTTTAAAGTTAATTTTAAAACTAAAATTTAAGTTAAAATTTAATTTATTATGTATATTTATGTTTTTAACCATATTTTTCATAAAACTATTTCAAATATGCAATTTTCAACTTAAAAGCTTTATCAAACATTATTTATACTTCTATTTCTTGAGTTTTACATTTTATAAAATAATATATTTAACTGTGTTAATTTTAGTAATAAAATAAATGTTATTTAGTAAAACACTCTTATTAATAAAATCGTTAAAAAAGATAAAATACAATAAATAATACTACTTTTAATTTTTTTTTATAAAATAAAGTTTTTTAGATTATTAAGTAATAATATATATATATATATATATATATATATATATTAATATATATATATATATATATATAATATATATATTATATATAATATATTATATATATATATATATATATATATATATATGTGATACTTTGGTTGTTTATTGAGTTTAAAAGTAAATTATTTCTTGTCAAAATGATAGGAAACGATAAAATATTCATAAAAATAATAATATATATTAGATTAATATTTTTAAGTGACAAATTATTTAAAACAAAAAATGCTGTAAAATAAACATTTATAATAAAATAAAGGGAATGCTTTTTTTTAAGTTTGTAAAGAATGGTCTACAAATTATTTATATCAAAAATAATTTTAGATAATTAAAACAAATAGATCTACAATTTCATTTGAGAGAGTATAAATTATTAATAATTTTAATATTAATAGTAATATCGGTATAATTCTTTGATCCAGAAGTCAATATTATTATTATTATTATTATTATTATTATTATTATTATTATTATTATTATTTATATTTATTTAAATAAGTTATTAATATTTATAAATTAAAAACTTTAAAAAAATAATATATTAGTCAAATTTCATAAATTTGAAAAATAAAATACCATATTAGCATCTCATATATAAACAAGTAGAAGTATTTTTTTTGTCAGATTCATTAAATAACTATCATATCATATATAAGACATTTTAATAAATTTGAAGAAAATATATTTATTTATATTTAAGAGATCATAGTTGTCTTACACAATTTAGAACTTAGTTCAAATTTTAATAAATGAATTCTTAATAAAACAAAACACAATTTTTGAAAGAAAAAAAATATCTTTTATTTTAATTATAAATAACATTTAAATATGAGTTTAAAATACTTCGATAAAAAATTGTGTATGAGCTATTCTATTTATGAAAAACTCTATATTAGTAAAGATTTTTTTTAATAGTCTCTACAATATTACAATATTAATAATGAGATGTTTTAATTAATAAATAACTAAAAATTAAAATTAAAAAATATAATGATACCACTTGTCAATTATAACAATCTGGTAATTCATAAGAATAGAAATACGTAAACATTTAAATATCTGTATTTCAAAAGTATTCTTATGATTATGAGATGCTCAAAAACATTGAGACAATAGTTTAAGAAATTTATTACACTTGTACTAATATTTGTAATAATATTCTTTAACTATAAAATATATATTAGGCTTATAATATTGGTCCCCTTATTTTATAAGATCGATGGATGTTAGGTATTCTGATACTTTTGAATTTAATTTGGTACTGATATTCTTAATTAGTAGAAGACCAATGCATCTGCACGGGTAAAATCATTTATTTATTAAATTATACATTTGAATTGAAATGCTAAAATTATTTTGTACCATGCAAAATATGTTATAAATAAACAAAATCCTCTGTATAGATGTTGCCCTCTATTTATTATAATCCAGGAATAGAATACTAAACAAAGGATAATGCGAAATCCTCTACATTTTTTAAGAAATGTCAACCCTGTTTCACTTTTTTCATTTGTTTGAGAATCTTGAGATGTCATGGCTTTATCGCTGGCCATAATTAAATTGTTATCAAGTTTCCATCAATCTTCACCGTCTTATCAAATGGTTATGTAAAATGAGAACAAAGGATAATTTCTAATATCAAATTTTCTTAACCATCTAATCGCATACTGAGACATCTCCTACCATCTCACAAAATAAAGAGCCACCAACAACCTTGTCTATCATGTAATAGTGTTAAGAGTCACAAATTACCTTTTTCCATTTCCAGTATCAAAACACAAAAACCATTAGAACTTATATATACTGATGTATAGGGTCCACCCCACATCAAGTCTTTAGATGGTTTCTCCTATTATTTACTTCTTGTTGATCACTTCACCAAATATGTATGGCTCTATCCATTAAGAAATAAATTTGATGTCTCTAATGTATTTCCCACATTCAAAAATCTTGCTGAAAACTACTTCAAAGAAAAAATCATTTCATTGCACTCTGATAATGGAGGAGAATTCATCAAACTAAAATCATTTCTCCACACACATGGCATATCTCATTTCACCACATCACCACATACACCTGAACTCAATGCTCCAGCTGAAAGGAGACACAGACATGTAGTTGAAACTGGAAGAGCCTTACTACATATGTCAAATCTACCTCCCGAATACTGGTCCTTTGCGTTCAAGACAGCAGTGTACCTAATCAATAGGTTACCAACTCCTATCCTCAACATGAAATCACCATATCAAGTCTTACACAAGAAAAGCCCAACAACATCACATCTTCATTCCTTTGGATGCCTTTGTTTTCCTTGGCTGCGACCTTATGTCTCAAATAAACTTCAACCCTGATCTCAACCTTGCATATTCTTAGGATATGCAGAATCCCAATACAGTTATTTATGTCTTGACCCAACAAATCACAAAATATACACCTCTAGGCATGTCAAATTTTTTGACCACATTTTTCCATACAACCAACTTGTCAAATCTACACCACCACCATCTCTAAGCATACCCAACATACCACAATCCCCTCATATCATCATACCTATCCTTCAACAACCACCACTTGAGTCACCCGCTATGCCCCATGAAGAAGCGGATCTCTTGGTTTCAAATACAATGTCAGGTAATGATACTCATCCACCTACTCTTGTTACTACACCTCTTGTCACTCCTAATACCTCTACAGCCCCTACTACTGAAACAAACCAAATAATCACAAGGTCGAAAAATAATATATTCAAGCCAAAAAGGATGTATACTGCATCAAAACACCCTCTACCTGAGAATTTGGAACCTTCAAACATCCGTGAGGCAATGAAACATGCCCATTGGCGTCAGGCAATTGCTGATAAATTTGAAGCCTTAATAAGAAATGGCACATTCTCACTTGTACCACCTAAGGCAGGGCAAAACATTGTTGGATGTAGATGGTTATTTCGTATCAAGAGAAATAGTGATGGTTCCATTGCTCGCTACAAGGCACGTCTTGTTGCCAAGGGTTTCACACAATGTCCTGGCATTGACTTCAAGGAGACATTCGCACCAGTTGTTCGCCCACAAACAATTAAGATTATTCTTACCTTAGCAATCTCTCATCAGTGGTCAATGCACCAACTAGATGTGAACAATGCATTCTTACAAGGAGCTCTTACAGAAGAGGTCTTCATGGACCAACCGCCAGGTATGAAAGATGCAACACATCCCAACTATGTTTGTAAACTTCACAAGGCCATCTATGGCCTACGGCAAGCACCAAGAGCATGGCATGATTCTCTGAAGGAGTTTATTATTGCATATGGATTTCAAACAAGCAAAAGTGATCCATCCTTGTTCATTTATCACTCGGGTGATACCAAGGCTTACTTTTTAGTCTATGTAGATGACTTGCTGCTCACTGGTAACAACTCTACATTCCTTCAAAGCTTCATCAAGGCACTATCTCAACGATTTTCGTTGAAAAATATGGGACAACCTCACTACTTTTTGGGTATTAAAATCATACCAACAAGCTCTGGAATTTTTCTTTCTCAACACCGGTACATTCGTGACCTCTTACAAAAGTTTGACATGGAGGGGGCGAAACCATCTCCCACACCACTTTCCTCCACAGCAGTGCTACAACTTCACGATGGTACATCATCCACCGATGCCACGGAGTTTCGTAGAATTATAGGAGGACTTCAGTATCTTAATCTTACTCGTCCAGACTTATCATAGTGCATCAATAAATTGTCCCAATTTATGCATAAACCAACTTCCCTTCACCTACAACACTTAAAACGCATCCTTCGATACATCAAACTAACCATTAATCATGGTCTCATGCTACACAAAACTGCTGCAAACAACTTGTTAGCATACTCTGATGCAGATTGGGGTGGGAACAATGATGATCGCACATCTACCTCAGCTTATATCATTTTCTTCGGAGGCAACCCAATTTCGTGGCTCTCAAGAAAACAAAGAACTGTAGCACGGTCATCTACTGAGGCTGAATATCGTGCAGTTGCTACCGCTACCACTGAGATCATGTGGCTCCAAAACTTACTGCATGAACTAAGAATACCCATACATGACCCTCCACGACTATTGTGTGACAATGTGGGTGCCACATACCTTTGTTCCAATCCTGTACTTCACTCAAGAATGAAACATATATCATTAGATTATCATTTTGTCAGAGAACAGGTTCAAACCAATAAGCTCATCGTAACACATGTGTCTACCAAGGATCAACTGGCAGATTTACTCACTAAACCACTTCCCACAACCAAGTTCACTGAACTCATGTCCAAGATAAAGGTCGTTGATGGAACCTTCATCTTGAGGGGGCGTAATGGACCAATGAAAGAAATAATTTGAATTGGTCATCAAATAATTAAATGAGAGTTATTGGTTATTATTAGCATTTGATCCTGTCAAGTAGTTAACAAATAGTAGCTATAGTTTAGGCATCACTCTAGCTAATTCTATTTAATTATCATCATGTATTATAGCTTTATATACTGATGCAAATCTCTGTAAAATATCATTCTCATATAAGTGAAAAATATACTCTTATAAAATATATGTTTCAACTTTGAAGCTTCATGTAAGTAAGTTGTACCAAAAATTTATGTAGTCATCAATTGGAGAAATAACTATTGATTTTACAGTTCAAGAATATGTGAATATATCAAACGCTGAAATATATATGAATAGATTTTTAGTAGAATATATTGAAGTAGAATTTGAAGCTAGTGCTAACACAATATAATTGTAACATAATACATTGAAGCAAAATGTATTGAAGCAAAAATTGAAGATAGTGTTAACACAATATAATTGTAGCATCCATACACTATTGAAGCCGAATGTTAGTCTAATATAATATTGAAGAAGAATGTGATGCAAACACAATATAATTGTATCATTCATAAACTATTTAAAGATAAAAAAATGAATAGCAAATTCTAATAACAAAGTGAACGGAATAAACTATAATTGTTAATATATAAGTAAAGTAGAATAAGAAATGGAATTTCCCCTATTGGATTGATAATAAGGTTGTTTAAGATAAAGGAAAATAAACCAAAAGAGTTGTAAAATATATGAATTTCTACACAATATTATGAAAAACCTCTTTGAAGACAACATTTGTTGTTTTAGATAAAGGATTTTTGTATTTGTCATGAATCAATATTTTGAGTCCAGCTTTTCTCTTGACTCTTGACATTGCTACATATAGTTGTCCGTGACTGAATACATCATTTGGAAAATATAAACCAACATAATCTAATGATTGGTCTTGAGACTTGTTAATGGTCATTGAGAAAGAAACAACAATGGGAAATTGTCTTCGAATAAGTTTGAATGGCCAAGGAGATTGAGAAGGAGACAAAAACATTCTTGGTATGTAAATAGTATTTCCAATGTGTGTACCTGATATAATTTTGGCATCAATGACGTGCTTTTGTAGTCTAGTAACCGCCAATCTTGTTCCATTGCATATGCCTTCAAATTGATCCAGATTCCGTATCAACATGATGCATGATCCAATTCTTAATTTCACGGAATGATTTGGCAAGCCTGATGTTTTCAAACAGTTAAAAAATTCAGGAGTTAGATGTTCAAAACCATCACTATCATTTGCTTCTGATTTGTCAATGGAGTCACTACTCAAAACCTCCTTAGTGTCACCTATATAGTTGAGTATTTTGATTAAGATTTAAAGGGAAAAATAAGACAATAGAATGGGACAAAAGTAGATAAATAATTTTACCTGAAAGAAGATTTGTGACGTAATCATTGATTTCATCAAATATTTCAATAGTTTAAGCCAAAATAGCTCGACTCTGTAGGTAGGTAGTATCAGTAAAATTTTGAAGGAGATTTGGATAAGTACTTGAAACAATTTTGTCGATTGGGTCCAAATAATCATTTAGTAGGAACTCTGGTGGAATCGGAATTTGAGCATATCCATTATTTGGTTCAAATGTTTTTCCATCACCAACTTGTAAAATCCATTCAGAAAACTTACGAATGTCTTCAACATCGTTTGAAAGTGACTCAATTCCCAAACACATATTTTTGGTTAGTGTCAAAATTTTGCAATGGTCCCAAATGTATGAAGCATTTATTGTACAATGTACAATGTCAGACCTAGTACCTCTTGGAACCACGGGTAGAATTTGTCGGAATTCACCACCAAATATAACAACTTTGGCTCCAAAAATTCTACCGCAAGGCACATCATCAATACCCATGATATCTTTTAAAGACTTGTCAAGAGATTCAAAGCAAAATTTGTTTGCCATGGGTGCCTCATCCCAAATGATTAGTTTTGTTATTTGCAACAACCCAGCAAGGTCCGATTTTTCTCTCGATGTTACAAATAGAAGATTATAGGCATGGGATAGGTATTTTGAATCTAGAATGTGTTGTTCGTCCTCCTGGTAAAATTAGACTTGCAATTCCACTTGAAGCCACATTCAAAACAATGTCGCGGTTTGAACGTAAAGCTGCTGATAGTGTGTTCCACATGAAAGTCCCAGTACCACCAAAACCATATAAAAAAAACACACCTCATTTTTGTTCAGCAACTGCAACCATGATCTCCTTAAGAATGTTGTGTTATTCATCTAATATCACAGGAAATTCAGAAAAAAGAAAATAATAAGTAAAAATAAAGAATCGATTTAGATGGAATTATAAAAATAGTTAAGGAACAAGTAGAAAAAGAATTAATGCTTTTAGTAACAACAATTTTTATGATGTGCCATGCGAGTAATTCAAGAATCAATAACATAATTTCATATTGTTGTTCATGCGACAAATTCACATTAAAGGCGGATAATCTAATAATGTTTTAGAATTAAAGTAGACATATTCAATTTAGTTTTAAATGTAGGTCTATATGAGAAATTATGAATTCAAATTGAAATAAAAGAATAATTATTTGATTTTCAGAATACCTGTTAGCTTTTGAAACAAATCTTGGTATAATAGTTTCTAAGCGGCAACATCATATTGTCGTTCATCATAAATCAATATGTTGCCAAGGAATTCCAGTACATAACGCTCTGAATATGACATAGGTTTAAAGTCTTTCAAGCTCCTTTTGTTTTTTTGTAGTTGTGTAACGATTTCCATCAAAGTAAGTTGTTGGAGTTCTTCAGGAGACAATGATAAATCTATAGTAAATAAATGATGAGATGAAATATATTTGTAAATAAATTAAGAAACAAATGACAAAGCTATGTGTGTAGATGAATATAAGTTTAGCATTACCTGGGTTGTTAGACAAAATTCTTTGGTAAAATAAAATCCCATCTGATAAGTATATCCAAGTGTTACGTCATACATGATCTGGTTGGTTCATTGAAGCTGATAACAACATGATAACAAACAATTTTCGAAGAAATACACCAGAACCCCAATTGTAAGCTTCTTTTATTGCCTCAATGAACTCTCTGACGTCTTGTAGAAACCCCATATCAAAACATGCTTCTCTGAAAGTTGCATGTTTATACACTTCAACAATTTTGAGATGATCATAACTTGTAGGTCCTTGCTTAACTGTCAACAACATCCGCATATAGTATAACTCCCCAGTTGTTGGAGGTACCCAAACTAGGCGACCAATTGTGTAACCTCTTTTCCTTGGTCTCCAACATATCTTTTTCTTGACATAAACAAACTTGGACACAAATTATCCATATGTCAATAGTTTAGCTTCATCACATACTTGGTTTTCCATAAACCAAGCTTTAAACATGGATTTAGTTACACTCTCCTTTAAAAGGACATTTCCAATTTGTTCAAAGTCTTTGTACTAGACTGAGTTCTCTCCTTCCAAGTGAAAAAATAATCTTTCAACCGCAGGTTTCCTTCTATGGATAGAATATGAAAAAAAATTCTCTAACATGCTTCACTTGGTGAAACATATCTACAATCAAGGTATTGTTTTATTTCATTATTATTCCCTTCACGACCACATGCACTTGGAACAATAACGGATGATATTCTATCTGAACCATTGTTGATGTATTTGAAAAGATATTTAATAGAGGTACTTTGGTTGCACCATTCCATGTTGATGTGTGTTTCATATTTAATTAGAAAATATGGGTTATGGGGCACGACATGACCTGAATGAAGCATGATACCATTCTTCTCAATTGTAAAACCGTTATCCCTTCTTCGGTAAACCTGAATTCGATGGTGTACATGTCTGCATAAAAAAGGAAAGAATATATTTAAACCAATGAAAAAAATGAATACGGGCTAAAAAGAAGTTTATGTAAAGAGATGTAGTTTGAAAGAATAGCAAGAGCAGAGCATACATGCCAAGACTTTTCCTAAAACACCTTTCTTAGTCACATCAGCCAAAAGATTATCAAAATTCATTTTAAAAACTCTAGCAATGATATCAGGTCTATCTGGTGGCTTCAAGTTGAGAGGAAGTAAAGCTCATTGAGTTTCAGGCCGATTTGGATTGCATGTGAAAGTAATGAAAAGGTCCGGGAAGCCGACTTTACTACAAATTGCCATGCCAACATAGTATAATTGATCCATAAATCTCCTACTACCAACATAAGATGAAGGTAATATAAATGTTTTTCCTGTGCTTGACCCAGGTGTATTACTTTGGTCTCCTTCTTCATTAAGACTTCGATACTTTGAGACTCTTAGCTTGGATTGATTGTTACGAAGCCATTTCAATCTTTCACCCTCTAGCATGGTGTACCCGTCAACCAAAAATTGTTGAAACAATCTCCTAGACGACAATAGAGTTTTTCCTTTTTTGCCTCTTATTTGGATTCGAAAAGCCAACCACTCTCGAATAGTAAGTATGTTTCTTGAATTATTTTTGAAGATATAAAGATCACGGTGAACGAAATTTGATCTATAACCATCTTCTCCATATGGAAATATAAAAGGATATTGGTAAGCCAAATAGCTCTCATGAAATTCATCAATAAGTTTTGATGTTCCCCCTTGTCTCTGCACAATAATGTCTCTTTCTTTAGCCGTGTCAACATCACCAACTATTAATGCAGCAACCTCAAAAATAGTTGGTTGGTTGTACACTCTTCCATCTGTAGCTCTGTTTGCAATAAGTATTAGTTTCAAGTTACGCACATTCCCTTGATTAAGTCTCCCTCTCTTACCATGCGGAAACTCTTAGCATGTGTGTTAAGAGTGTACAACATATCTGATAGATTTTTTACAATTATAAGATCAATGTTTTTTTGTTCCTAAGAATCAAAGGAAAATTTTATTATGTATGTAAAAAAACTATATATTAGAATTGAATGCTATGAATTTATATACAAACCATAGTCCATCAATTCGATTAACAACTTCATTTTCTGTATCAAAAATGTAGAGTTGTGCAAATTTTGGTGCTTGGCCTTCAGATGGTAATAAACTACCAATGCGGTGGCAAGTTTGACCTTGGATTTATATTGTAGGTCGACCTCTCCCATTATTGAATTTGTTGTCTAATTTAGCATCGGGTGACATGAACACAAACATCATGTTGTATGTTCATAGATTAGATTGGAAATTCTTACTATCTTTGGAATTATGATCGAATAGTAAATAAGATAATAGGGTTGGAGGATGTTTCAAGAAAGATAGTTCAACTTTGCCATTCCCACAACATAATTGGTACTTAGGATTTGCTGCATGTTTATGTTTTTCCATTCTCTCTTGATACCACATCAATGCCTTACAATGTCTACATTCAATCATGTCATCACCTAAATCATAATAATATGGACCCAAAAAAAAAACTCAGTGATTATATAACAATATATTAAATCATAAGAAATACTGATAATAAAGTTGGAGTACCTATATTGTAACATGGGTTAGCCTCTGATGTCGAATATGGTGGAGAGACGTCATCATTAGCAAAACTTGAGTCATCTTATGAGTTTTGGTCTGATGTAATAGCTAATAATGTTAATACATATCATATTTAGTATTATTGTGCAATAAAACATGTAAGATATAATGAAAACATGTATTCTAAAGGTTGAAAAAAACTTATAGTACTTGAAATTCAATGGGTGAAGATATGGTCTATTTGGAAAAATAACCTACAAAAATCATAGAGGAATATGGTCTCTTTGGATGTCGTTGAATTTCATTTGGTACGTTAGGTTCATAAACACATTTTTGGCAGTTTAAGAACTTTGAGTCGACTCATGCCTTGGAACGGCCGACTCATTCATGCATATCCCATTTTGTGTAACTCTCGGGTCCGAACAGGTCGAGTCATAGGTATACTCAATCCTCTGAAAACAAAATGAGTCAACTCCTCCATCTGTTGCATTGACTCATTACCTGTTTCATTTTGAACCATGTTGTCACTGGTCCGAATCGGTCGAGTCTTAGGTCGACTAAATTCCGAGAAAACAAAATGAGTCGACTCATCCCCTTGTTGCGTCAACTCATTACCTGTTTCATTTTGAACCATGTTGCCACGAGTCTGAACAGGTCGAGTCATAGGTCGACTCAATCCTGGGAAAACAAAATGAGTAGACTCATCCACCTGTTGCATCGACTCATTACCTGTTTCATTTTGAACCATGTTGCCACAGGTCTGAACAGGTCGAGTCATAAGTCGATTTAATCTTGGGAAAATAAAATGAGTCGAATCATCCACCTGTTGCATCGACTTTTTACCTATTTCATTTTAAACCATGTTTCCATGGGTCTGAACAGGTCGAGTCATAAGTCGACTCAATCCTGGGAAAAAAATGAGTCGACCCATCCACCTGTTGTGTCGACTCATTACCCGTTTCATTTTGAACCATGTTGCCACAGGTCTGAATAGGCCGAGTCATAGGTCGACTCAATCCTGGGACAAGGTGGATGAGTCGACTCATCCACCTATTGCGTTGACTCATTACATGTTTCATTTTGAACCATTTTGGTAAAGAGTCTGAATAGGTCGAGTCATAGGCCGACTCAATCCTGGGAAAATAAGATAAGTCGTCTCATCCACCTGTTGCGTCGACTCATTACCTGTTTAATTTTGAATCATGTTGCCACGGGTATGTATAGGTCGAGTTATAGGTCGACTCAATCCTGGGAAAACAAAATGAGTCGACGCATCCACCTTTTGCGTTGACTCATTGCCTGTTTCAATTTGAACCATGTTGTCGGGTCTGAACAGGTCGAGTCAAAGGTCGACACAATCCTGGGAAAACAAAATGAGTAGACTCATCCACCTGTTGCGTCGACTCATTACCTATTTCATTTTGAACCATGTTGTCACGAGTCTGAACAGGTCGAGTCATAGGTCGACTTAACTCTAGAAAAACCTATTTGAGTAGTTTCATCCCCTAATACACTGAATATACGAAATAAGCAATTATTTGACATACCTAAGAACGGATTGTAGTCAGAGCCATCACTGGACTCACTATCGAAATCCAAGTTTACAGTCGGAGTAAATATCAGGCGAGGTGGAGGGATTGTGGTTGTATTAATTGTAGAAATTCCGACACGGAATGGGGATAGAACATTGAAAGAGCTCTGAGATTAAAAAATAAATGGTTAGTATGAAAAAAAAACGTAATCTCAACCAAGGTGTGCGCTAATATGGAAGCCAAGCGTTTGATCATACTATGTAAAAGATGTATCCTGATGTGTAGTTGCTGGTTCGGGAGGAATATATATACATTGGTTGATTCTTGTAAGGTTGTAAGCTTTATCCGACACTCCAAGACCCTTATTAGGGCAGCCCCTTGTATGTTTCAGTTGCATTGGTGCACCCATTTTAGTTTGCACCAAATCATTCATGTATGAAAACATGAAAATAGTAATAAAGAAAACCATTAAGCAAAATAAGTAGAGTAAAATGTAACAACTCTTACGCAAGTGTTAAGGCTGAGTGTGTCTGAATTGGTGGAAGCGTTCTTGGATTCACATTTTCAATCCCTGTATGCGTGGCAACCGTGTCAAATTTTACGACAAGGTTTGAACTCATGTTATGAAGGTTAATACGTCTCGATGGAGTATGGATACGATGTGTTGATACACTGGGTAGGGTTTGTTGCAATACATAATCTATGCATTATCCATCGGAAACAATTATGTCGAGTAGTTGTTGGCTAGAAGTCGCTACTGTAATATCTTCAAGGGGAAATCATGTTGTGGATGGTGTATTGAAGTTTGAAGTCATGTCATGTTTACAGTGCTTAGACTTTTAATGTTTTAGTATGCAAAATCTGCGCAAGCGTGCCGTTTTAGCTGAAAAATTACTCCAACTAATAGGATCATCAATGACGGCATGTGTTGTAGTTTTCCTCCTGGAATTAAGAAAATAAATTGTCAAAGGATTCAGAAGTATAATAAGTCAAAAGCATGATAAAAATATTGGAAGGATGAGTCAAGGGAGCAAGAACATGAATACGCAATTGAAAAACATCAGTCTAGTGTTGAATATCTACATTTACCATTCACAATAACAATGTCGCAACTTTAGGTGATAGAACCAGCAAATTGAACCAGCAAATTGAACCACAATCACAAAATGACATACAAATAAAAATGAAAAATGGATTTTCCATATAAATGAAATTATAATTTGAAGTAATATTGTTTAACCTCCCTACATTGGACAATGACATAGAACCACAAAAACCATAAACACAATAATTGTTCAAAACAACAATCAAAAGTAATCATACAGCAAAACTCGGTGTCTAAGAAGACAACCATCTGTATAGGTAATAAAATGACTAAAAATGGCACGGGAACATAATCGAAGTCAGAACTCGGGTATTCAGAGCAACAGAAAAATGTAATGCATAATGTTTATATTTCTGCCTACCTGACTTGTATGTGATTGTAAGCATTGGGTTCCATATTTTAATCGTAGCTCCAAAACCTTTGAAAACAATGCACAAACAACATGAGACAATTGTCCAACAGGCATGTAAAACCAAGAAGCCCTGAGCATGTTGATATAGTGAGTTCTGATAACACACTCTCTCTCTCTCTCTCTCTCTCTATATATATATATATATATATATATATATATATATATATATATATATATGTGTGTGTGTTTGTGTGTGTGAGATTAATCCTATATTAAATCTTGTGTTTGGTTTGGAGAAAATCCAATTTAAAACTCCAAGTTCGTTTTAAAGAAAATTTATGAGCATTACATGTGAAAAACTGACTCATACTACTCCATATAAATTTATAAGAAAAAAACTAATATTTCACACTTATTAAAAAAAGTTTGAATTTTTGTGTTTTTTGAAATATGTTTATGGAAAGATGTAAACGTAACTTTGTTTGATTGTTGTTTATGAAAAAATGAAATTGAAACCAAATTAAATGTAATTTATATTTAATTTTACCTTAGAAAAGATAAAAAAAATTTAGAATAAAATGGTTAAATAAAATAATGTATACTTTTTGCTTATAATTTGGAATAAGAAAAATGAATATTTTTTTCTTATAAATTGATATGGAGGGCAGGGACGGAGCAAGAGATTTCGAACAACGGAGACAATATATTAATATATAAAATTATTTTTATTTATTTTTAAAGCATAAATATATATTATATTTATGTTTTAATAAAATTTATCTCTAAAAAAATATTTAATAATTTTCTAAATTTTTTATTTTAGTAATTTTCTAAAAAAATTTATCAAAAAAAATATATCTATTATATATATATATATATTAATATATATATATATATTTTATATATATATATATATATATATATAATATATATATATATAAATATAATTTTATATATATATATATATATATATATATAATATATATATATAGGTTTAGAGAAAAATTATTTTAGAATTATAAAAAAAAATACAATTCGACTATATTTTAGTCTGATATATTTTGATTTAATTATTGATATTGAAAATAAAAATTCACATTAATTTCGAACAGTATCCTAAAAAAATATTTATATATTTTATGATTTTCACCTAATTTTTAATAATATATTCATAACAATAATATTATTTCAATTGATTTAAGATTTTAATTAAATATATTGTTTTGATTAATTATATTATATATATATTATATATATATATATATATATATATATATATATATATATATATATATATTATATTATATATATATATAATATATATATATAATAATATATATAGGTTTAGAGAAAAATTATTTTAGAATTATAAAAAAAAATACAATTCGACTATATTTTAGTCTGATATATTTTGATTTAATTATTGATATTGAAAATAAAATTCATATTAATTTCGAACAGTATCCTAAAAAATATTTATATATTTTATGATTTTCACCTAATTTTTAATAATATATTCATAACAATAATATTATTTCAATTGATTTAAGATTTTAATTAAATATATTGTTTTGATTAATTTTATATATATATTATATATATATAATATATATATTATATATATATATATATATATATATATCTATATATATATATATATATAATATATATATTGGTATTAAGATTTTGTTTTTTTCTAAAACATAGTGGGGGCATATGCCCCCATGGTAACACATGTCCCTCCGTCCGTGATGGAGGGTGTATGGTGGAACTTTCAAGAAGTAATTCTTGGGAAGATGATTTAGGTTAAGTGGTTAGGTCAATCTCTATAAATTTTTGAAACATTATTCTTATCTTTTATCTCTATTTATTTTAATTGCTTGTTTATTTCTATTGCGTTCAAATTTATTTTTAAATTTGATTTTATTCTTTTGCTTACTCATTTCAAAATTATTTTAAACAATTACTTTTATAAAATATTTTTTAATTGAACATTTAATTTCAGCGCAACACGGTTTACCCTTCTCTTCTCTTGTGTTTAAAATCATTTATTCATCAGAAAGAACTATCTGAAAGAAGATAAGAACAACCATATGAAAGAACATAAAAGGATAATTAACCACACAACGTACTCCTAAAAATGAAGTCACAAGAGTGAATCTTATTCTCCAAAAAGTTAAAATTGAAGCATGAGCATGAACCATTTATAATTCAAATCAATAATTGAAGATTATTCTTTGTCGATAAAAAATGATTTTACTACATATTTTTTAACTAAAAATAAAATAAAATTTTATGAATAACTTTTTTATTAAAAATATTAAATTATTTTTGAAAGAAAAAAGAATAATAAAATATAAAATATAAAAATAAAAATAAAAATAAAAAATTTAGTATGATGGTAAAATTACTTATAATTTAGACATATAATTTAAGAGAGCGATATTTTTTTTTATAAATAAAGAGAATATGACATTAAAATAGAGAGACAAAGATTGCTCATCCTTTTAATAAAGAAAAAAAAAGAATGACCGACATCACCCAAATAAGAAAAGAGAAAAAAACTAATAATACTATATTTTTGGTTGGTTGAATAATCATTATTAAAATTGAAAAAAAAATCAAGTTGTAGAATCCAAAAGATATTACTAGTAACCTATAATTTAAAAATCAGTCAGACATTTGACGACACGCATTGAATGGTTTGAGATAACGTTGATAAATACAGATAGATAGCATATTTGTCAGATAATCTCATTAATCATTTTCAAGTGTTGAATGAATCACGTTATCGATTCTCCACTTCCTCTGAAACACGTGTATTCCTGGTGTGCACCTGTATGCATGTATAATGTACTTAGATGCGAGGGCCATTATTGCATATACTCACATGCCATTGTCAAATATGGATCCCATGACTTAATGTTTTGTTTTGCTGCAATCACATACTTTTATTTTTCTGGGCAATAATTATATAGTATCATCCCATAATATACTGTTTTGAGATTATTAGTAGAAAACTTTACTTGTTTGTCCTAAGATGTTGGAGTAACTTTTAAATGGTTTGGTAGTTATGCTTTATGTCGAGTCTCAAAGTCGTGCAGTGATGCCTTATTTTCAATAATATGTGTAAACTATAAACCTCCATATTTTAAAATTGATACACTACATATGTCCGACATGAATCCGGAATGTGTCCGATATGTCTCGATAAGACATATCGAGAAAATATCAAACTATTAATTTCTTTTATATATTTGTTAAAATTACAATACATAACAGCACTTATAGATTATTGTAAAATGTTTTAAAATATTCTATAGGAATGAGAAGTAGGTCCATAAGGGTGAGAAGTTATGTATATATGATTTTTTATGTGATAATGAGATCGTACCCATCTATTATTATTATTATTATAATTATTATTATTATTATTATTATTATTAATAATTAATTAATTAAATACATTATTATTATTATTGAATTCCAATAATAAGATGACATCTTGCAAGTGAGTAAGTGAACATTCAATGTGTAGGAAGGGTTGTAATATTTAATAGAAAGAGATACAATATTTGGTGAAAGAGTGTGAATTTGAATATTTGTAATACTTAGTAAAGACCTGCAACATTTAGTGGGAAGAATTTCAATACTTGGTGAAAGAGTATGTTTCATCAAAGATTGCAACCTTGTGAAACAACATCATTTAATCTATAAATAGATTGTTTTGAATTCAAAAAGAAAACATCATTTGAAGTCTCCTCTTCAATGTTAAACTCCAGATTTTTTTCTTCCTTACATTTGAGTTTTCAGCTATCTTGTGCAAACTTGAAATAGGTAGAATTATCCAGAGTATTTCTACGTGTAGAGACTCTAAGATAAATTAAAGAGTGTTTGAAATACTATTAGGAAAGTGTTCTTATGCACGATTCTAGCCTTGATCCATTTAGCTTAGAGTTTATTTTTAAAAATCTAATAGTATGTCAAATAATGACAATTTAGCCTTGATCCTAACCTAAGCTCTGTGAGTAAATTTTTAAGCCATGCAAATTCCTTTGAGATTGCTACCATAACACAATATTCAATTTTAGCATTAGATAGTGCAACAATATTTTGGTTCTTGCTTCTCCATGGGATCATATTACCTTCAATAAGAATACAATATCTAGACGTGGATCTCCTATCTAACGATGATCTGACCTAGTCTGCATCTGAATAACAAATGATTTTAGCATCAACTTTATCTTCATATAATAGTCCTATTCATGGTGCATTCCTTTATATATCTAAGAACTCGAATGACTGCATCCTAATGACTATCATAAGAAGAGTTCAGAAAATGACTCACAATGCTCACCACAAATATAATATCTGGTCTGGTGACTGTAAGATAGTTGAGTCTACCCATAAGTTGTAGATATCTTCCCGGGTCTTTTAATGACTTCCCCTGACCCCGAAGAAGCTTGATGTTGAGATCCATAGAAGTATCAATAGGACAACAATTAAGCATATCAGTTTCGTTGAGGATGTCTTATGTATACTTGTGTTGGTTGATTGCAATGCCTGATGAGGATTAGGCAACTTCAATGCCTAAGAAATACTTGAGTGAACCTAAGTCTTTGGTATGATTTTTTTGTTGAAAAGATGAGTTTTGAGACACTGGATACCATCTGTAATGTCTCTAGTGATAACATTATCATCAACATAGACCATAAGAAAGATGTGTCGGTGGAGGAATAGAAGAATAAAATAGAGCGATATGTTTCACATCTAATCATACCAAATTGTATTAAGGAAGGACTAAAATGACCAAACCAAGCACGTGTTTACTGTGGAAATTGGTAAACAATCGCTGGTCCTCCCTAGGCCTTGAGACTAAGGGTTACTTGCAGGATCGACCAGTTGATCCTAGGACATGTGCTAGTGCAAGTGTGGCTTATTCAATTCGACGGAACAACTTTGTGAGAAACGGCTCCTGACGAAGTATTAAACAAGCGCAGGTTTTTCCACACGAACGGTTTAAACGATGCTATAGCCTATGGGTGACTCGTGATCGACAACGCTACAACATTCAAAAGGTGTACACGACGAACACGCTTTTGGTGAACTCTATTATCGTAATAGAATCAGTATCGACAGCGTAGACGACAACGTAAAATGATAACTCGAAAGTAAATGAAATTAAAATAAAATGTTCAACGGGAACAATTGAAAAGTAAGGAAGTTGCATTGAAATAAATATGGTGATTCACGTAGATAGCACTCTTAAAAACTCTTGCTTCCTCGCGCTGGGAATGAGAAGTTTCTTACAAGTGATTTTTAGTACAAAGTGAACACCTCGAGCCCCTCGTGGGATATCTTATTTATACTAAACAAAAGAAAACTGCCTACAGGCTAAAAGCTCCTAAAAACTAGCAGACGTCGTGCCATACGATCTGCTAACCGCTCTATCCAAGTTTTGCAAATTGCTCCATATCCTGGCGCTTTTATTCTTCTTGTAACTGCTAGTCACTCTCCAATTTCAAATTTCTCCCGCCCAGATATTTAGGGCGACACTGTCTTCTATGTGTTTGGCACGATCCAAAATTCTTTAAGTCCCAAGCTTCATTTTAGTCGACGGAATGGCCTGTCGACCAAACGTGCTTCTTCTGTCGGCTTCATCCCTTGATGACTTACGTTTTTCTCAACTCTTGCTTATCTCAGGCACATCTCCACCCTTTGATGGGGTACAAACCCCAAATTCACAAGACCCTTTCACCAATTACGCCTTCAACATGCCTTAGAGATTTCTCGTGGTAACAAAATGCCCCCCAGAGATGCCATTTTTGAATGTCGATGTTGGTGAGATGATGGCATCTTTGAGATGTCGACTTGCCCCTTACTGCTTCCAATTCTACTTAGTGGGACACCTGTTTGCCCCACGCTGATGACGTCATATAATCATGACGAACATTTCCTTTTTCCCCTCGAGACGCACAAAATCACGTCCCCATCACTTCATGTCTTTATGACTGAAGCGTGTTTACTATCACAACTGCATTCTCTCCTCCACATGTCTGCAGACGTGGGAACATGGGCATACATGTCGAAAATGGAAGATCAAACGTTCACTCTTCTTTTCTCAGGGTTTAACCCCTATAAAACCCTTGTTCTTTCTTCTTCTTCCTTTTTTCGCCCTTTTGCTTTAGCACACAATCATCTCCTGCACTCTGTTCAAAAACTCTTCTTCTCCAAAAAACTTCCATTTCTTCCATGGCTAGCTCTGTAACAACCCAATTTTAGTAATTATTTATTATATTATTATTACTATATTTTATTTTATTTATTTGGAGTGTTAATTAATAAATTGGTTGTTAGGTAGTATAATAATCGATTATATTAACTAATTTGATGTGTTAATTAATTATTTAGTTGATAGGAGATATCATGAATAATTGAATTAATTAACTTGGTGGATATATGGTGTTAGTTTAATTTATTTGAATTAAATAGAGATATTTAAATATCAGGTCTTATTGGACCTATTAATTAAATTAGAAGTATAATGACTTAAGCCCAAATAGAATACTAATATAAATAGTAAGAGGTGAGGAGAGTGAGAATTATGATTCATTTGATCATTGAAGGCAATAGAGAAGGAGGAGAGGAAAAGTAAAGAGAAGAGCTAGGGTTTCCAGAAAATTGAAGAGGTAAGGGGGGAATCCTTATTAAATGGGTTAGTATGATTGGGTCAATGGGTAGATGTATGTTTAGGTTAAAATCCCTAATTTTGTATGGTTGTTTGGAATTGTTAGGTTTTGATGAGTATGCTCGATTGTGGTGATTGATTATGTTAAAACTGCAACTTAACGTTATATATTTAGAGTATTGTATGAGTTATAATTTTCTGAACGTGTGGCCTTTTACGGAATCGAAATCGGAGGTCCGGAAGTCCTCCAACGATGAAAACCGCAGAAAATTCTGCATGCTGTCCGTCACAATCGCGACCCTTTTTTATGTTTTATTGTCGAAATCGTTTTGGTCATAACTTTTGATCCGTAAGTCTAAATTGAGTGTCGTTTGAAGCATTGGATAGCTGAAACAGAAGTCTATAACTTTGTTTCAGGAATAAAATAATTTTGGAGATTATTTCATGGATGTTTTGGGGGTTGAAGAAGATAAAAATTATGTTGGAAAATTTAGAAAACAACAACTTTTTATTAACGCCTTCATGCACGGTTTTATTCATAACTTTCAACTCGTGAATCATTTTGGGTTGGGGTTTAAAGCATTAGAAAGGTGACTCTAATAGATATTATTTGAATGATATATTGTTATGAATGTGTATATGTACCATTGGTGGATTGTGAATGATATATTGTTATGAATGTGTATATGTACCATTGGTGGATTGTGAATGATATATTGTTATGAATGTGTGTATGTACCATTGGTGGATTGTGAATGATACATTGTTATGAATGTGTATATGTACCATTGGTGGATTGTGAATGATATATTGTTATGAATGTGTATATGTACCATTGGTGGATTGTGAATGATGTATTGTTATGAATGTGTGTATGTACCATTGGCGGATTGTGAATGATACATTGTTATGAATGTGTATATGTACCATTGGTGGATTGTGAATGATATATTGTTATGAATGTGTATATGTACCATTGGTGGATTGTGAATGATATATTATTATGAATGTGTTTATGTACCATTGATGGATTGTGAATGATATATTGTTATGAATGTGTGTATGTACCATTGGTGGATTGTGAATGATATATTGTTATGAATGTGTATATGTACCATTGGTGGATAATTCATAGAGTTGAATTATGGTGATATGTGGAATATTAATATGGTAGAGATAATCTTAATTGCATATGTATTGGTATTTGTACATTCATTCATGGAATGCATGGTCGACTTCATAGTGGAAGCGGTGAAACTGTGGGTTCACATGGTAGCACACATTGATCCTTAATTGGAAATAGGCGTGGTAGATAGACGTTGATCCTTAATTGGAAATAGGCGTAGCAGACGTTGATCCTTAATTGGAAATAGACGTGGTGGCTTGGATTCTAGATGTTGAATCGGAAAGCGGTGGAACGTTGGGTCCATATAGACGTTGATCCTTAATTGGAAATAGGCGTAGTAGACGTTGATCCTTAATTGGAAATAGACGTGGTGGCTTGGATTCTGGATGTTGAATCAGAAAGCGGTGGAACGTTGGGTCCATATAGACGTTGATCCTTAATTGGAAATAGGCGTAGCAGACGTTGATCCTTAATTGGAAATAGACGTGGTGGCTTGGATTCTAGATATTGAATCGGAAAGCGGTGAAACGTTGGGTTCACATTATGGTACCACATGCATAGAGTCACATGTCTTGCATTGAGTCACATTAGAGTTATGTGATAATTGAGTGTATGCATTATTGTGACTGTGATGTGTGTATGAGATATGGTAATTGAATTTGATGATGTTTGGATACATAACTTGACAACATATGTGATTATGTGATAATTGTAGTTATGTGTATAATTGAGAATATAATATTGGATTTTAATATTGTACTCTTTGAGTTTGATGGATGTTTGAAACATGTGAAGTAGATGTTGATGAATATTATTTACATGGTTATATGAAGTGTGATGAATTCCTTTAATTGTTGATTTAATCATTGTGCTTGATTATACTTCTTCATAATGATTTGAATTCTCACCCTTTCTGTTTTAATGTTACCTTTACATGGGTATCGCGCAGATACTCAGGAGTAGTAACGCTGAAGTAAGTGGACGGTAACTCGCTCGAGATTAGCTGGAGAGTTCCCGTATTTTAGTCAATGCTCTGGTCATGTAACACTGGGTAGATTAGTAGTATCGAACTCGTATCCTATTTGGATAAGTGTTATGTTATTACTTGTGAACATGCTCATTTGCAATTGCTGTTGAGAGGCCATAGTGCCAAATATTCTGATTATGGTTTCAGTTTATTTTGAAGAGATTATTGAGAGATGATCATGGTATGGGACATGGATCATTTGATGAAATGCATGAGTATTCATTATTTTACGCTGCGAACGCATATTCTTGAATATTTATGATAATGGAAATGTGTTATTTTTAAATGACCAGGTGTATTGTATATTGATGATGAATGATGTTGGTTTTTGAAAGCTTCTAGTTTTTGAAAACATCGATGTGACGCCCTTTTGTTTATATGCGTGCTTATTTACTCTGATTACATGTTAAGTATTTTGGGGTAGAAAAAGGGGTGTTACAAGCTCCAACAAAAGTAAAGCATTTCCCTCTGCTTCTAAACTCACACATCCTCTCACCATTGGTGGTAAGGAATACGTTCCTGAGCCTCCGTTTGCAGAAGAGAAGGCAAAAATATGGCGTTCTCAGGTATTGATTCCTTTCTCCTTGGCTGATGAACCTTTAGCGTTCTTAGGTCCTCTTCCAGAAAATCGCCGCCCTGAGATCACAAGAACAAATTCTTCCCTTTTCCCCACCAGTCATATCTCTGAACCCTTGGTTTCTGCCCAAAAGCCTTTTTCCCTTCGCTATGTCGACAGGAACTTTAGGACTGCTCCTCCCAAAAACTGCCCTAAGTTTTGTGCCTGGATGGATCGATTAGAATCAGAGAAAATCGACCATTGGAAAAGGACAGACATCTACACCCTTTTGCAGATTTCCCGTTGTGGCCCTCCCCAATCTTGTGGCATGTTACTAGTTGCCCTCCAATTTTGGGATAATTCGACGAACTCTTTCCATACCAAGTGTGGCATGATCACGCCGACACTCTTGGATATTGCTGCCATCACTGGCTTAAAACCGACTGGCAAAGTCTTCGACTGTGAAGTCGTAATGCCAATCTCTCTGCGGTTTGACATTGGTGACTCTCGCAAGCCGATGTACAACAACTTCATTGATCACCATGCCACCTCTTCAGGCCCTATGACCGACGAAGAACATGTGGCTTTCCTGACTCTTTGGCTATCTCGCTTTGTTTTCTGCTCCAGATCTATGCAGATAGCCAAGCATTTTGCTCTCCTGGTAACTCAAATGCACCAAGAGTGTGATATCGCCCTGGGCCAATTAATTTTAGCTTCTCTTTATGAATCTCTGTCTGAGGTTGTCTGTCAAATCAAACTCTATGACCCTGAGAATTCAAAGAAGAAAAATGTGTTGGTCCATGGACCTTTTTGGTTCTTACAGCTGTGGCTCAATGCCACTTTCTCTAAAGATATAGCCCCCTATGGGATGAGAAGGGTTGCGTGTCCCCCAGAGGAACGACACCTTATTTGGAAGCGATTGATCCCTCTGACGCCCATCGACAAAACCTTCCCTGACCTCCAGGTGTTTCGCCTCTTGTTCAACATCATGTTGACCCGTGCCAACTTTCTCCCTTCTATGGCCCCTTTCAGCCGTCGAACTGAAGGTCCTGCATGGTTCCTCATGGATTTTCCTCCGACTGAAGATGAGCATAGAGATGAAACCTTTCTCATCTGGAGACGTCTTCTGGTCTCTCGATTCCTGTCGACTGAAACCTCCAGTAGCAACCCTGGCCTAGTGGCTTATCAGCCTAACTTGGTGGCCAGACAATTTGGCCTTTGTCAATTTATTCCCAAGTCCCTGTTTTCTTCTCTTGAATTACTTACAAATATCCTTTGTGGTCATCCCTGGAGTGTGATCCAGGAAGATCTTGAAACCATCTGGGAAAACCGACCACGACTCCACTCCACTCCCTTTTGACCAACCTTCTTCTGCACCAAAGAGTTTGATGATTGGTGGAAGTCGTATCTTGCTGTTTATGTTGGCGCTCCTGAGGCCAAACTATCTGAACTAACTCAAGCTTTTGTTTATTTGCAGGCGAAGTCGACCAAGTGTAAGGCTCTCCATGCCAAACAAATCCGCGCTTTCTAGAACTATTTCCAAGTTGTGTATCGACCAGATAATCTTCGTCGGACCATTTTTGAGGCCGCGATCGAACTAAAGGAGAACGTAACTGACAGACTCCCAAAACTTAAAATCCCTGGTTACGCGAAAGACAAGTATCTTTACGCCCTTCATTTTGGAAACATCAAGTTCCCTCCTTTGCCATCTAGCCCCTTGGCTTTGGCCTTTGGCCATTCGGTCCCAGAGTGGTTTTATTGTCCCATTTCACACGTACAAAATGCCTATAAGAAAAAGGCCAACAGAGTGGTCCCGACGAAGCATTATCTGCCTGACTACTCAGGGCCACTTCATATTGATCCTCAATATGTTAGCGTGTTCGAATCCACACAACTTGGTAACACTTTTCTGGAAAGTTAACACCTCCTTTCAGTTGGATTTCGTCGCTCACTTGTGTTTCTTCTGTTTATTTGCAACGATCCCTCTAGACCCTGTGGATCATGCTCCTGCCAAAGAACCTACCCCTTCGACCCAAGAGGCTCAGGTTCGACTCTGGCTGAATTGCCGTTTTCTTTTGCCTTGGTTTTTATTCTTAGCCGTCATTTCCCCTTTTGTAGGCTGCTCCTAAGAAATCCTCTGATGATGATGAGCGCCCTATTGCTCAAGTCTTGAAAAAACCCAGTTCTTCGGTATGCACCTATATGAAGCAGTCTCGTTTACTCTTGTGAAATTTTAAGGGAAACACTACGTGGTCTCTAATTTCTTACTTATGTGCAGGGTCAACCACGTTCGGCAGACCCCACTGTCTCCTCTCACTCCAAAAAATCCAAAAAACACAAACGCTCCGCCGCCACAGGATCTGAGGTATTTCTTGTCGGCTTGTCTGATCTTCTGGCCAGAATATCTGCTTATAACCTCTCTTCATGTCTTCGGCCAACTTCCCGACCATCTTCTCAGCACTCCCACAAATCCAAAAGCCATTAAGGCCACAAAAGGAAGAAGCACGATTCTCCCTCTAGGAGTGGCGAACCAAGAAAAAGAAACATCATAAGGTGCTCACTCCAGAGGCTCCTGCTTTAGATACCGACACTATTGTGGTCGACACTTCCATTCTCAACAAGGCCCCTAATTTAGTTGTGGGGGTTTCGCAGTCGGCTAGCACCCTCGCTGCTGCTGCCTTGGGGAAAGAAAATCTAGACGTCGTTTCCCCTGCGTCGACACAGGTAATTACTTATTTTATTGTCTATTCCCTTGGATTATTGTACTTCTCTTACAAACTTCTTTTTCCTTATAACAGGCTGATGCTTTTACTGAGCCATCTCAACCTGTCGTCGACTATACTCCTTCGTCGCCGGCTTCTTCTCCAGCTCACCCACTACAATCGATCGACACCGCTGGTGAGTTCATTGGTCCCCTGTCCAGATTAGTGATAGTGACTCTGACTCAGTCACTAGTTCTGCAACATACACGGATTCCAATTCGACTAGTTCTGACTCTAGTCTTTCTTCAGCTTCCTTGCCTTTGCAGGATCCAAGGGGACCAGCGGATGTCGACACCACTAAGAACCCAACTTCTCAAACTACTCCTCTGTCGGCTACTTCTCCTTCATCTTTCCAGGGGCTGGCGATAAAGCCTTCTTCCCTAGAAGCAATTGCTAGGCTCCGTAACCTAGTGAAATCACGTGATGCTTCTTCTGACTCTGAGCAGCTTCACCACTCTGGCAAAATGGGTTCTGAGGCAACGAAGACTAAAGCTTTTATGGACAAAGTTCACTTTCACGCCTTGAATCCTGACCTCCCTTTTGTGCTTATGCATGAACCTGCTGTCGGTCCAGAGATCTTGCGCGTGCTTGCCCAACTTAAAGATCTTCAGCTCTCAGAATATGCCAAGCGTGCAACGGCCGCTTTAGAACAACTTCTGGTTCCCATGTTATGCCATCTCGACAGCGTCAGGGAGACTGAACGCCAGATTGCATCTACTGAGGCCTTTGTGAAGGAAAAGTGGGAGTTGGTGATGAACGCCGACGCAGAGGTCACCAAACTGTTGAGGACTATTGAGGAGAAGAAACAAGAGTTGATCTCCAAACAAACACGGGCCGCTGAGATATGCCAGCAAATTGATGCTCTTCGATGTCAAATTGCTACTTTGGACAGTGAGTTGAGTCAATTACAAAGGAGGAGTCGTGCTTTATCGACGAAGTTCTAAAACCTGCCCAGGTCACTGTGGAGCAAACCACCGGCGATGCCTTAGCGGTAGCTGAAGAGCTTTCGACTGTTGAGAAGAAGCTTGAACAACTTAAAGCCCAGGCCGACACCTTGGAGCCTACTTCTCTCCATTACAACTTTGAGCTTAAATCTTTTCAATCCAAATTCGGCCAACTTTGACCGCTTTTATTTTTTGTGTAATATTTGAACAATGCCTTTTTGCCAATTTAATGTTATCATTCTATTTTAGCACTGTGTATTTATTTTCTGTGCCTTTTGTAGCTGGTTTCCAACATAGTTTTCTCCAACATAGTTTATTCGACATTCATTTGTTCTGTCAAAATCTTGACCTCTTGAAGGAGAGACCTATATTTTTTCAAGTACTTTCCATTTACCCTTAAGATTCGCCTATCTGGTGCCAATTCTTCGACCTCGTAGGTGTTATTAGAGAAGGCCTGCAGAACCTTAAACGGTCCTTCCCAATTAGGGGACCATTTACCCAAAACTCTATCATTTCTATCCATAGGCAAGACCACTCTCCAAACTAGATCGTCGACAACAAACATTTTTCCTTTCATCTTTTTATTGTAGGCTCTGGCGAATTTTTCTTTCTGCCTTTGTAGTGAATCCAAGGCTAACATTCTCTCCTCATCTAAGTCGACCAGTTCGTCTGTCATCATGCTCCAATAATCTTCAGAAGGTATTTCATATTGCCTTTGGGTTCTTACTGCCTGAACTTGAATCTCCACTGACAACACTGTGTCGTGCCCATATACCAGTCGAAATGGAGTTGTTCTAGTTACTTCTTTTGGTGACGTTCGACATGCCCATAAAGCTTGATCTAACGTATTATGTCAATTTCTTGGCTTCTTGCCTATATGTTTCTTTATTAGGCTGATGATCACCTTATTGGCAGCTTCGACTTGGCCATTTTCCTGTACGTAGTAAGGGGTAGAAGTCAGTAATTTGATTCCCATTTCTTTCACAAAATCTTGCACTTTTCGACCAGTAAAAACTGACCCCTGGTAGGTTGTGATTGTTTTTGGGATGCCAAATCTGCAGATGATATGACTTTGGACAAAATCTATCACATCCTTTTAGTCTACATTTTTTAATGCCACAACTTCGACCCATTTTGTGAAATAGTCGATACCGACCAAAACATACCTTTGTTGTTTCGACGAGGCTGGTTTTATTTCTCCGATAACATCCAGTGCCCACCCTCGAAAAGGCCAGGGCTTCACAATTGTATGCAACTCGCTTGCAGGCATATGCTGTTTTCCCCCATGCAATTGGCATTCCTAACAGCTTTTAGCAAATTCAATGCAATCTTTCAACATTGAAGGCCAATAAACTCCTAAGCGCATCAAGAGCCATTTCATCTTCAAACCCGCTTGATGCGCCCCACATGCTCCACTATGCACACTAGACACAACCACATATGCCTCGCTTTCTCCTAGGCGTTTTAGTAACACTCCTTCGATTGTCTTTTTGAATAGTTCATCATTCACCAAGACGTAGCTAAGGGCCCTATATTTTATCTTTCGATCTGTCGACCCTACAGGATTACGTAAATAATCGACTAGCAGTTTACGCCAATCACTTTCCCCCTCGTCGTCGACGGTCAGAATTTCAAAATGATATTTATCTACAGCTCCCAACTTTATAATCGACAAATCTCATGGTGATAACAATGTCGCTCGTACTTTCTCTCTTACTTGGACCCCTTCATCCTGGTCTTTCGATGCTTTGTACCCTGAAGCCTCCTGCGCCAAATCATTTGATCTCTGGTTCTCTTTCCATGGTATATGTTGGAGGTTGACTTGCTCAAACCTCTTGAGTAATCTGATGGTAACCACAAAATACATGATTAAATATTCTTTAACACGCATGTATTCTTTTGATACCTGCTTAATCACTAACTCAAAGTCTCCCATAATTTCGACATTCCTTGCCCCCAATTCTAGCAGTAGTTCAAGTCCTGTAATCAACGACTCATATTCTGCTTCATTATTTGTGCATACCCCTTCAATTCTGTATTTGAACTCTGCTGGAATTCCATCTGGAGAAATTATGACTCCTCCTATCCTAGATCCATGCTTATGCCTTGAACCGTTGAAGTATAATCTCCATGGCACTATGTCTACATAATTTTGCGCCATCTCGACCATTGAATGGTCGACAAGGAAATCTGCCACTACTTGCCCTTTCATTGCTTTCAAGGGTACGTATGTCAGAGAGTACTCCGTTAACGCCAAAGCCCATTTCCCAATTCGACTATGCAAAATTGGTTTAGATAACATGTGCTTAATAATATCAAAGTGAGAAGATACGTACACATCAACATGCTTAATATATTGCTTTAGTTTCATACAAGAGAAATACAGGCATAAACATAGTTTTTCTATATCGCTATACCTAGTTTCAGGGTCATTAAGCATTCGACTAAGGTAATACATAGGTCTTTCGACACATTTTTCATCCTCTTGGACTAACATACTTCCTATAGTCGATTTTGAGGCTGCAATATACAACCTCATTGGCCTATTCCTAACATGAGGGGCTAGTACTGGAGGCCTGATCAAATACTCTTTAATTTTGTCAAAAGCCTCTTGGTGCTCTTTTTGCCACTTAAAATCCTCATTCTTCAGTCGAAGTAGTGGGGAAAAGGCTTTTGTTTTGCCACTTAAATTAGATATAAATCTTCTAAGAAAATTTATTTTGCCCAACAAAGATTGCAGTTCCTTTTTGGTCGACGGAGGCTTGACGTCTGTAATACCCCAAAATTTACCCTTCATTTTTCTGGAAGCATGGGATTATGTTTTACACTTCATTAGCATCATACTAGGTCATACTCATTGCATACTGCATCAGTGACATGAGAATCAGGTTTTGATTGATCACTCCTTAACAGAAGGAGCCCGCACAAAGCAAGATTGAGAATTGGACTTCATTTTCCAAGTATAAAAGTCTCAAGGGTCTTAGGGGGGCTCTAGGTATCCTATTATGTTCCTCAGTTCATCAGTGGAAGATTCAGAGCCATCAGAGTGTTCATCTGGATTTAATCAGAAATTAGGGTTTCATGGCTACCTACAACAGGAAAGGTTTGGTTGGAAGTGAAGGAGCTTATCCATGTCATGATTGGAGAGGCATCTTGGCCTAGGAAGACTCACATTTATCTCAGAAAGATCCATTGGCAATCAGTGCAATCAGTTCTTGATCATTTTGCCCTAAAACTAGGGTTTGGTATAAAATCGGTTTATTTCTGATTCTTCGGGTGAAACTCTTTTTCATGGGTTTACATACAAAAAATCAGCTCTTTATTTGAGCCAGAGGTGCTTCAATTGATCAATGGAATCGGGAATCAGACAGTTTGGGAAAAGTCAACTGTGGGGCCAGAAAAGTCAACTCCTGACATTTTGAGAGTGGAATCTCAAAATCCATGCCTAAGGGAGCCTACATGTGAAATTTGATCAAGGTTGGATCATGGATTCATCATTTAATCAGGAATTGAAAAAATTACTTAATTTGGAAATGGTTGACTTTCCATTTAGGGCAAGTTTTCATGATTGTTGCACCCACTTTAAGCCCATTTTCCATCAAGATTAAAGCTCCATATGAAACTTTCTCCAACATTAAAGTTGTTCCTCTTGTTCCAAGATTTCTAGAGATATAAAGTTTGCTCCATTTGGATCAATATTGAGAAAGTTATGCCTAGTCAAAGTGAGACATTTTTTTAAGACACTTAGAAAATTTTCTGTGTCCAAAATCTTCAAAGTTTGTCAAGACTTCTTGGCCAGTTTTCTTGCATTTCAAGGCATCTTTTGAAAATACTTTCTTCATAACAATTGTACCTTGCCATGTCCTCTTTAAAATCCTTTTGGAATCATCTCATTTGGATCCATGGTTTGAGAGATAGATTCACCTAAAGTGGGCATCATGACTTGGTTTTCTAGGCAGCATTTAGGCCAAACTGGCCCAACCATTTTGCAGATGGTGAAACCAGAACTTTAAGACCATTTTTCACTTTCTTCCATTCATCATTTCCATTTGTGCCCAACATGAAAAATGTTAAGCTCCATGAACTCTTCCTACTGTTTGCATTGCCTTACCATTTGGTCATGTGCTCATCAAGATACAAAGTCACAAAGTCACCATCTTGGACTTATTTCCAAGTCGTGCCATGCTGCAGCCAGACCAAGTAAACCAACACATGTGTTGCTTTTCCTCTTTTGACTATGTACCTTTGTTTCCACTCACTTAAACTTTTCCAAAATTAGAGATTTGCTCATACACCTCACTTTGCACCAAAATGCATTTTGCTCATGAATCAAAACCAAATATTTCAGCCCATTAAGGACACTTTGATCCAACATATATAAGCTTTAAAACCCTAATCTGAAGAGGTGGTTGCTGCTATTTTCGAGCTAAGCAAGGCAAGGAGCAAAAGATCAGATTTCATTCCTTAGCATTTCTCAAGTTGAAGCATTGAAATAACACCTTATTTCCTTCCATTCCTCCACTATCAAGAAGCAGTGGACTGATTTCCACTAGGTAAGCATTTTATCACTCTATTCCATGGCCATATTCATGCTTTCTCATCATGTTTTCCATGCTTACTCCATGCTATTTATGTGCTTGCATCATGCTCATTCTCATGATAACCATATGCCATGCCTGTTTTTGAAGCCCTCAACATGAGGCATTGTCATTAAGCTTGCGTTTGTGCTGTTGGATTTCTGTTGTATCCGTGTGCATGTGGCCATCTTACTGTCCACTTTTCTTCATGTTTGAGCCATTATTTGCACTGAAATAAGACACCATGATGTTCTACTCGTTCCATACTTGAGTTTTGATTTTTACTTTGTGCCATTTGGTGAATCATGGAGGATGCATTTTGTTGTTGAAAGTTGGAGAAATCCACTGTTGTTGCACAAGTTCACGCATGCATGGACTTAGGGTTTATGGCTTGTGAGGAAGACGATACGTGTCACTTCCTGGATCGCTGGATCAAGCGCCTTTCTTTTAATCACATCCGTCCAACCGTTTTTGTCATGTAGTGATTTAAAACCAACTTGACCGATTGATGGCGTAGTCACATGAATTACTTTAAATAAATGTTCATTTCATTAAATGTCACGCGCTAAATAATTCTGGTTGGGTTAGGCCCTTTGCTATGCGCTATCCACACCTCCACGCCTGTCCCATCACCAATTCACTTCCACTTTTTATTTTCTTTTTCTTAATTCATTTTATTTTCTATTTTGTTTTTAATTAATAAAAATATTTTATTTATTCATAAAAACTCCCAAAAAATATTTTCTACATTTCTTAATGTTTTATTTAATTTTATTTAATTTTTATTTTCATATTTATTTAATGTTAATATTTTATTTTAATTATTTATTTCAAGTGGATCATTTTAATACACATTCATTTCTTGATTTTATTTTTATGACTTAGAATTATTTTTAACTTTTGATTTTTGGGATGAACGTTGACCAATGTCTCATGGTCAACCTGACCTTTTATTGGAATTTTATTTCCCATTTTCAATTTATTTTGGATTTATTTTTGACCTAGTTTGTTTGGTTGACTTTTCATTTGACTTCTGTTTTATTTCAATTCATTCATGTACCAATTTTCCTTAATTTTGAAATATTTTTGGGGGATGATTATGTCCTGACCCCACCTTATTTAGTTTAATTTTTCATAATTTTATTGTTTAACTTGCTATTTATTTCATATTTTTTTAAGTTCACTTTACTTTACAGTTGACTTTTCTATGATTGATGTTTGACTTAGGGATTGCTTATGGCAATTGAAGAGATCTTTTGATCCTCCCTTGTTCATCTCATATGCCATGTATTAGAGGCCTTTCATCTTGATTTCATTTGATCCTTTCATCATTTCCCGATTAAATTATTCAGTGATCCTTTGTGTGCATATTTTCATCTGTCTGATCCATCTATCATTTGTTATACTTGTTTCTTTCATCCATGCTTCTATTGTTTGATTGTTTAACATGTTTATACTTCTCATGCATTGTCTAATGCTCCTTCATTTCATTCTTTGATTATTTGACTTGATTATATACTTGTTTATTTATCTGATCTGATTAATGACTGTTGCCTACTTGTATGATGTATGAGGCATATATTCTTATTGTTTGCTTGCCATGAACAATCCCCATTCATAAAAAATGTACCCCTCTCCCATGAAGTGTATAATATTTATTTCTTTTATTCTTTATTCATCTGTTAATACAAGAATTAAAACGAACATCCGATAATCATTTCAAAACAAGATCAAAAGCTCGATCCAACATTGAGTAATCATTTTCAAAACTTAACAGAACCAGCACGTATTCATCCATCCTTTTGTAAGTCGATTGCTTCATGCATCACCATTTCTCTTGTAAGTCGATTGCTTCATGCATCGCCATCTACCTGTAAGTCGATTGCCTCAGACATCTCCATCTACCCTCATCCGTGGCTCCTCTCCTTGCTCCATCCGTCGACTCTTGTTCCGTTTAGGTAGCACCCATTAGGTAGAACCCTTTGTATGATAACATAGGTAGTATTCCCTTATTCTTTGCATGCTAACATTAGGTAGATGTTCTCATTTGTAAATCCTAACACATAGGTTCACATTGCATCACAACTCTAGGGCAGAGCTTCCCCACCTTTTAGACCTTCCGTACGTCTCCGATCTTGTGGCATGTCAATCTGTTCTATTGCAAAGAGGTAACTGCCTAAGACTCGATTCAGCGAGCTACGACACCTACTGCTAGGACGTTGAACACATTGCCCATTCTCCTTTGACACAGCTGGTGTCCTCCTTTGTAATTCCATGTTCAGATGGCAATCCTTAATCCCTAGTTAGTCGAACTACGACAACTCTGATTCTCATGTTCAGATGAGATACGTAGGCACGAGATACGATGTCTTGCCGAGTTTTGACTGACAACTAACAACTAATCCTTGTTTGCTTTCGCCCTTGTTGCGATTCTTTTCTCTCGCCCTCGTTGCGATCGAGACCTTCCCTTTCTCTTGCCCTAGTTACAATCGAGACCCTTGTTCCCGTAGTTAGCTGAACTACATTTTGCTCTGATTCTCATTCCAGATGAGATACGAAGGCATAAGACGCAATGTCTTAGCGAGCACACTTCTCTTTAACCCATAGGTAGCCGAGCTACGAAGACTCTGATTCTCATGTTCAGATGAGATACGTAGGCAGTGGATGCGACATCCTTGCGAGTCATTTTCTTTTAACCCTCTTTTAGCAGATAGTATATTAGATATACACACACCCTTTAGACGAGAACAACAAGAGTGGATCCCGTAGAGTACTACGGATGCGTAGGGGTGCTAATACCTTCCCTTCGCATAATCGACTCCTGAACCCAAGATTTGGTTGCGAGACCTTGTCTTTTCCTTTTCCTTCAGGTTTTCTTCGATCGTTTCTTTTCCCTCCTTTGGGATAAATAATGAACGGTGGCGACTCTTCTATTTCTTCTTTTTTTCGCCGGTTTTTTCGTTTCGCATTTTTAGGTTGCGACGACGTCCATAATGGCTTTTGTTTTGCTTTGGTTTACTTCAATACTCTTTTTATGCACCACAAAGCTAAGGAAATCGCATGCCTGCACACAAAAAGCACACTTTAATGGATTCATTTTCAATCCACATTTCCTCATCCTTAGAAAGGTCTTTCGGAGATGTTCGACGTGAGTATGTCGACCATTTGATTTTATCACAATATCATCAATGTATACTTGCACGAAATCTTCAATAAAATCATGGAACATTGAGTTCATTACCCTTTGATATGTTGCTTCGGCATTTTTCAAGCCGAATGGCATGACAACCCACTCATATATTCCCAAGGCTCCTGGGCATCGAAACGCCGTCTTTGGTACGTCTTCTTCTGCAATAAAAATTTGGTTATATCCAGCATAACCATCTAACATACTTAAATATTCGAAACCAGCGGCCGAATCGACCAACATTTCCGCTACGGGCATAACATACTCATCTTTGGGGGTAGCAGCATTTAGATCTCTAAAATCAATACATACTCTTAAAGACCCATTTTTCTTAATTACTGGCACAATATTGGCCAACCATTCGACATACCTTCCAGTTTGTATAAACTTGCTTTTCAGGAGTCTTTCTACTTCTGCTTTTATCTTTGCCATGATCTCTAGGGCGAAACGCCTAGGCGTCTGCTTTACTGGCTTTCTTCCAGTTTTTATTGGCAGCTTTAGCTCGACCAAATCTCTACTTAAGCCAGGCATTCCGTTATAATCCCAAGCAAAACAATCTCTAAATTCTTTAAGTACGGATATTACCTCAGACTTTAGTTCTTTGTCGAGGTTGGTGCTGATGTATGTTGGTATCTTTTCGTCATTTTCGCCAAGGTCGACTTCCTCCAAGGGGTCTTTTGGTTACATTTTCTCTGGTGCCTTTGGGTCTTTTTCAAACCTTAAAGGTTCATCGTCATAAATACAGTCCAAACGCTGCATGTTGACGTTTCCTTTAGCCAAAACTGGCTTATCTGAAGGCTCTGACCCAATAGCCACATAACCCTCTTTATTTAACACATAGGCTTCGGCAACCATGTTTTCTTATGCCTCTAGAGCCGACTTTATTTTGTTCTCGGCAACGTATGCCGAAATCCTTCTTAGAGCTTCTAGCTCAGTCATCATCAGTGACATCTCCCCAGCCTGTCGGCCGGATACCTGTATAGGATGGATCATTCAAACGTTCCATATCCCAAATGAAGCCATGAGTCTCGTGTAAAGTTAGAGAAACGAAAGCCTCACTCAGATTAGCATATACATCCTCAGCTGGAAAACTAGGAGAAATGTTGGCCAGCTTTCTCTCGAATTCCTTCTTGCCGACATTATTCACGTCAGCCATGAAGTACCCTTGGTCGGCTTCGATATTTTCGACCACTCCATCTTCTCTCCAAATCACCAATCTTTGATGTGCTGAAGATGGTACAACTCCGACACCATGGAGCCATCCTCTGCCAAATAATAAGTTGTAACTTGGCTTGGCGTCTATCACCATAAACAGTGTCGGTCTAGTTATTGAACCCACCGTGATGTTCACCATAATCACACCCATGGTGCTTTTCGTTTTTCCCCCATAGTCCGACAAGACCACGTTATTGGATCTGACGTCAGTATCATACTTGCCAATCTTCCTCAGAATATGGTGCGGCTTGATGTTGACAGTGGCGCCACAATCGACCAAAACTTTATTGATAGTTACGCCTTCCACTTTGGCCCTAATCATCAATGGTTTCAAATGATTTTTCATAGTCATCGTGGGCCTTTCGAAAACTGCTTCTTGGCTTTCAGCAGAACCATCGTTTAACACAAAATAGCATCTTGGCTGGTGCAAAGCCATTTCTTCAGCGTCAGCATCGTCTACCGACTCCTCCACTTCAGTCACATAATTATATTCTTGTGGTAGAATTGACACCATGTTGACCAAGATGTCCAGGCTTGCTTCAGACTCTGAATTGAAGTCATTAGTAACTTCATCAGAACATTTCTCAGTTGGTCGACGAACATACTCTCTGATCCGTTCTTTTGCTGCTGTGTCGACCTTCACAACAACCTTCTTTCCAGCATTCGCCCCACTGGCCATGCCTCTTCCAGCTATTCCTCTAGCAGCCTCTCTTTTGGCCTGCTTACGCCTCTGGAAGTGTCTCCATTGAGTCCTCGACATGGGGTTCTTCCCCAAATAATTTTCAGAGATATGAGTCCTTTTTTCAGACTTGAACTCACGCATGTAATTAATTGCTAGACCTCATCTAGCAGCAACAACAACCCCTTGTGGGGTCTCTTGTTTTTCCTGAGGCTTGACCTAAGTGCCTCTAGGGACACTTGCCGACGGTACAAAGCTCCTAGGCCTCGCCTGAGTATTTTCCACAACCTTTTTTGTTCCTCTTTCATTCTGATGCTCTCTGGTCGGCCCGTTTCTTTTGCTTTTGCCCAGCTGCAGCTTCTGGAAATTTTCCGCGGCTATTTTGTCGGTGACAACACCACATCTAGGGCACAGGCAAACTTATGAACCCTTGTTCTTGCAGTGATACAGGAAATCTACCAAGTCTTGATCAGCCCTTGGGTAAACTTCAGCTATGTCGATGTCTGGGCTTTCACCAGTTTGCTCCAGCATGTCGGCCTCATCGTATTCGGTGATCTAGACCATGTTAATCTCGATTGGCTCCACGAATAGAGCTTCCTCCTGGTGGAGAGGGTCAGCGTCGATCTTCATTCTGCGGCCAGCAAATTTCAGCCTTCCTTCTTGAATCGCTTTCTGAACCAGATCCCTGAAAAGGTAACAATTAGAGGTATTATGACCAAGAGAGTTATGATACTTACAAAAACCTCTTTTTCTGTCTTTGTTCTAATGGTGGTATTTTAGTACCAGGTGGCACCACCATTTGACCATCTTTGACTAACAGATCAAAAATTTCCTCACACTTTGTCACATCAAAAGTATAAGTTTTCGAAAGGAATTTTGGATTCTTTTCGACAGGATTTTTTCCTTGCGCAAGAAGTAATGATCGACACACGTAGGCAGATCCTGGCTTTAACTCAGCCATGTCAATTTCTAATTCGGACAATGAAGCATAATCAACCTCATATATTGGATTTGTCATATCGTAGTCGACAAACGCTACTTTTTCTTTCTTAGCCTTATTGTGTCTAACTTTTTCTAACCTTAGCCGTTCGAGATGTCGAACTCTATCAACCAATTGTGCCATACTTTTCAAAAAAGTTGGGTCTATTTTCTTCCTAATGGAATAATCTAACCCCCATGTAGCCATCTAAACAAGTTCATGTTCTGGCACTTGCGTAAAGCACCTGGCCTTTAATGATCTAAACCGATTCAGATAATCATCGATGCTCTCAGCAAACCTTCTCTTGATACTAGACAACTTTGCCAAACTAATTTTGGAGTGTCCTTCGTAAAACTGTTCATGGAACTTCTTTTCTAATTTGGCCCACGAATCGATTGAACTTGGGGCCAAAGAAGTGAACCATGTGAAGGCAGCCTTAGTCAGAGAGGAGGGAAAGTTCTTTACTCTCAAACACTCATTATGAGCTAAATCTCCTGACTCCGTTAGATATCTGGCAACATGCTCTATTGTCGATTCACTAGATTCTCCCCCAAACTCAGTGTACTTGGGCACTTTCATTCCCCTAGGTGCCTCCGTTTGGAGAATAAATTCAGCCAACGACGAGGCGTATAATGGCCTTTGCAATGTGGCACCCATACCATTTCTAGCCATAATCCTTTCGACAATAGTTGTCAAATTATTTTCTACTGTTACGTCTTCTTGTCGATGTTGATCGACAATTTGATCAGCATGCTGGTGTCGGTTAACCAATACCATCTGGTTACGTCCTGCGACTCCTGATTCAACGCCTTGATTTTGTTGGGGTCTAAGGATTTGTCCCTCATGGACTGTCTCATCTTCTGCTGCCCCTATCACCATCTGAACAGGAACGGTTTGCCTAACCACTTGTGCCATCTGTCGAACTGGTGCCCCCAGAAAATTACACAAGCGCGTCAACTGATTCGCCACCTGCCTATTTGTTTCAGCAGATTCGTGTATCACTGGATTAAAAATTGTACCCATTTGATTGGTTAACATATTAACCAACTCATGGTTACTATCATCCATTTTCTTCTTCAACACCGATATTGAAGTGTTCGACAGCGGTATGGTTCTGTTCTGAGTATTACTCCTAACGTTGCCCCCTTGCGCTGATCCTTGCAAGGATGGATTTGTGTTTTGAGCATTGTCTGAAAACAATGCTGCACTTGATGTCGACTGATATCCTGGCATTAAGGAATACGACATTCCATAAAGAGGATTTGTGGTGCCAAAGCGAGGCACAAAAGGTCTGAACGTCGTTATCGTTGATCCTGAACCCCCCGGTGGAGGTAGAGGAATTTATATTCCAACCGCACCCGTAGTCGACACCGTTGAGGCTGCACTTGTCATCGGTGGCAAAGTGGCAACCTGTGAGATTACTATTTCCGTAGTGGATAAAGTTCATCGTGGTACTTCATCTGTATTGGAATCTGACATTTTCAAAGTTTCTCGTGGCTTACTATTCAATTTGCCACTTCTAAGTTTCATGCAATTTCGTAACTGCGCTAGCACCGTCCCACCAGGTGTGCCATTTTGTTTACTGTGGAAATTGGTAAACAACCGCTGGTCCTTCATAGGCCTTGAGACTAAGGGTTACTTGCAGGATCGACCAGTTGATCCTAGGACATGTGCTAGTGCACGTGTGGCTTATTCAATTCGACAGAACAACTTTGTGAGAAACGGCTCCTGACAAAGTATTGAACAAGCGCAGGTTTTTCCACACGAATGGTTTAAACGACGCTATAGCCTATGGGTGACTCGTGACCGACAGTGCTACAACATTCAAAAGGCGTACACGACGAACGCGCTTTTGGTGAACTCTATTATTGTAATAGAATCAGTGTCAACAGCGTAGAAGACAACGTAAAATGATAACTCAAAAGTAAATGAAATTAAAATAAAATGTTCAACGGGAACAATTGAAAAGTAAGGAAGTTGCATTGAAATAAATGTGGTGATTCACGTAGATAGCACTCTTAAAAACTCTTGCTTCCTCACGCTGGGAATGAGAAGTTTCTTACAAGTGATTTTTAGTACAAGGTGAACACCTCGAGCCCCTCGTGGGATATCCTATTTATACTAAACTAAAGAAAACTGCCTACAGGCTAAAAGCTCCTAAAAACTAGCAGACATCGTGCCACACGATCTGCAAACCGCTCTACCCATGTTTTGCAAACTGCTCCATATCCTGGCGCTTTTATTCTTCTTGTAACTGCTAGTCACTCTCCAATTTCAAATTTCTCCCGCCCAGATATTTAGGGCGACACTGTCTTCTATGTGTTTGGCACGATCCAAAATTCTTTAAGTCCCAAGCTTCATTTTAGTAGACGAAATGGCCTGTCGACCAAACGTGCTTCTTCTGTCGGCTTCATCCCTTGATGACTTACGTTTTTCTCAACTCTTGCTTATCTCAGGCACATCTCCACCCTTTAATTGGATACAAACCCCAAATTCACAAGACCCTTTCACCAATTACGCCTTCAACATGCCTTAGAGATTTCTCGTGTTAACAGCCCGCGAGGATTGTTCCAGCCCATAAAGAGAATGAAGAAACTGACAAACAAGTCTAGAATTGTCAGGAACAATAAAACCTGGAGGCTGGTCCATATAAACTTTCTCCTCCAATTCTCCGTGTAAAAAGTAATTTTCATGTCCAACTGATGAAGCGGATAATGATGAATAAAAACCATTGCTAGAAAGAGGCAAACTTAACATATCTCGACCATCGGAGAAAAAGTTTCACCATAATAAAGACTAAATATCTGTGTGTATCCTTTGGCTACCAAACAGGCTTTGAAATGATTGATGTGACCATTGGATCTAACTTTAATTGTATAAACCCATCGACGTTCCACTGTAGTTTGTCTAGAGGTAAAGTAACAATGTCTCATGTGTTATTTGAATGCATTGCTGCAATTTTTTCCACCACCGTCTAACTCCAATTGGGATTAGTCATAATTTCACCTGTGGACTTTGGAATAGACAGAAGGTCCAAAGCAGAAACAAAAGAGACATTGGAAGTAGATAGACAATCATAATTTAAAACACAGTCATATTTAGGATTAGGATGATGAGGATGAATACCTTTTCGTAATATTATTGGAAGGTTAAGTTCTGATGAGGTAATAGGAGGAGCAGTTGGAGTAGAAGATGATGTTGGTGGATCAATATCATCTCTTACTTCCGATGCACGGAGTGTCCATGTATGGTAGACCCGAAATAGAGGTGTAGGGGATGCAATGGATGTGGGGATGATGGAAGAGATGTCTCGAACATCTGAAGTTCCATTCTCATTAAGTAACACAAAGGTAGAGAAAAATGGTGAGATTTCAAAGAATGTGACATAAGAGGAAACAATGAATCGTTGATGTTGGGGACAAAAAAAGTGATATCCTTTTTGTATACGTTAGTAGCCTAGAAAAATACATTTGAGAGATTTATAGAAATTTTGTCTTTATATGAACTAAGGTTGTGAACAAAGCTTGTGCAACCAAAGACGCTGAAAGGAATGAGGTAGAAATCATATTACGGGTTCAAGATAAATTATGGAATTTGATCTTGAAGGAGTGATGAAGGCATTTGATTCATAAGGTGGCAAGCTGTGAGAAGACCAACACCTAAAAAATGAGAAGGGACATTGTGATGAAGTAAAAGAGTTAATGTAGTTTCAACTAAATCACGATTCTTCTGTTCAACGACACCATTTTATTATGGTGTGTGAGCACGTGATGATTGATGAAGAATCTTCTGTGATGTTATCAGTGTGTAAAATTTTAATTAAAATGTCAAACTAGCTTTTAATTTCGGAATAAAGTTCTTGGAATATATGGAAGACATCTAAACAGTTTTTCATAAAAAAAAACCAAATACATCATGGAAAATCATCGATGAAGGTTAAAAAGTAATAATGTCCTAAAGTTGGTTTGACACGACTAGGACCCCAAATATCAGAATGAATTAAAGCAAAAGGTGATACAACACTTTTATTAACTCTTTGACAATAAGTGTCATGAGAATGTTTGCCTAATTGACATGACTGACACTTAAATGACAAATGCTTATAAAAACTAGGAACTAAAAGATGCATTTTATTAAGGCTAGAGTGACCCAAATGTTGGCGTGTAAGGATTTGAGAAGCAATAGAAGCACATGCCATCGAGGGTGATAGATGATATATCCTTCACACTCACTCCCTGTTCTAATCGTCTGTGTTGTACACCGATCCAGTACATAAACAGAGTTATTAATAAACAGAGTTGAACAATCAATAGTACGAGTGATGTTTTTAACATATACTAGATTGAGAGGAGAACCAGAAACATAAAGCACAAAAAGGCAAGTTTGTAAGTCGGTGTGCCTGACCGAGGCCTTATACTTTGATTTTAGAGTCATTTGCCACAGTGACATAATGCAAAGAATCAAAATAAGACAAGTGAGATAAAATAAATTTATTACCAATCGTATGATCAGAGGATCCAGAGTCAAAGACCCAAGGACCAAGGGAGGAAGATGCAGATACAAAGGCTACATGATTACCAGACTGAGCAATGGTGGCAGAAGATGATGGTTGATGGGTTGCTTAGAACTGAAGGAACACAATGTAATTAGAGGTTAAAATAGTAATTTCTTTGGTGATAATTGGTTGATTACCAACAACAACTCTAGGTTGTCATTCTTGTTCTCTTGCCTTTATACAACATTTTACTATCTTGGTTAGTTTCTCGCACGGGATGATCAGAACTTTGGTAAAAACGAAGAACTCGATGGTATAGTGATCTTCCATAAGAGTTGGTGGCTAAAAAGTGCGTAAATAAGGTCACTCAGTGGTGGGGAGAACAACGACAATCGTTGTCACATCCCAATTTTGCACATCATTCAATAAATTGATACATTCATCATGACATTCATGTCATCTTCACATCATAACATGCATTTCTTTCAGCATAATTCTTAAAATATCGACCAAAATAAAATTTTGGTTCTATAGACTAATCGGTTGAATCATTTCCCAAATGCGCATAAAATTAGCGGTCAGAAATTTTCGAGATCGGGACTACAACTGTCAGTTTTATTGACCTACATTTCATGTAGTTTAACTTGGCGTGCTTGTTTAATTTGTTTGATTCTATTTTCTTTCGCATTTTGATAAGCTTGAGCCTTTTCAAGGGACATTTTTTATTGCAATGTTTCATTTAAACCTGTCTGTTTTTCGAAACTATTGTTTACGTAGATCATTTTAATGCAGTCATTTTATTTTTTGCGCATTTTCACGCCCGATTTTTATTCCTTTTGATTTTGATTTTTTTTATCAAAAGGTTGAAAAATAAAGAAGTAGAGAAAAATGAATAGTCATTTGATTTTTATTTGTCACTATTAAAAAAGAATGAATTTTTATCCATTTATTTTCTTTAACTCATTTCTTATCCCCTAAGTCATCTAAGGGGGTATTATTGGTATTTTTAATTAATGTAAAACCCTAGCTCTCATTGTATAAATAATGACTTTGCATTACATTAAAAGAGGGAGACACACAAACCACTCAGACCAAAAGAAACGACGCCTCAATCACAAATCATATCATTGGTCACTATCTCAAGAATTTGGAAAAGAAAAAAAAGTTTTAAAAAAAAGTATAGAGGAAAGGTGGATATTGGCTGAAACGTGATGTTGTAGGAAAAAGAGAATGAGAACAATCCACCTTCTAATTTTTTCTTCCTATGCATAAATCCCTCAATCTCACATTTTATAAATAAAACGCAAAAATCTCTTGATTCCAACTCTCTTCACACAAGAACCTTCACCTTTTTTATCCATCATCATCCTAACTCTCACTTTGACAGGAAACACACATCATCATCTTCATTTATTTTTGTTGTTCAACACATAACAACCACCTCATTTTCACTACAAAACAACACACAAGAACTTACTACAACTTCCATAACTATCACATGTCTCTCAATCTCATAAAACCTCTAACCATATTTCATACACAAATCTATCATTCCAACAAAACCATGTAACAACATAACTCTCACTTTATAAACCTCTTCCAAATCACCACCTTATAATACATCTCTTAACAACATTACAAATCATCACCATCATTTTTCTATACATCTCAACAACACCAAATAACATAAACTTCAAGCAACCAAACACAACTACAACAATACCATCCTCCAACAATATCCTGCACCAACCGAAACTACACCTCATAAACCATCCATTATCTCAACCTTGTACACCTTCCATCACTCTTCATTTTTCCGATAAAACCAATACCACTTCCACCTAACATTGGAAAACTGCACCACTAACATTCACTCATCATACTTCCGACCAAAAAAACTCGCCACAGACCAGCTCATATGAACATCACCACCAACCTTGTTTTCCTCTTCTCCATTTTATACTCCGACCTCCTTACTCTATTATTTATCGGCACCATACCCCATAACCACCACGTCATAATATCTACCCCAACCTCCATGAAGTGAACTCACCCACTACTAACTCCACCGATCTACACCATTTGTCCATCGAAAAATCTCACCACCTTTCAACAACTATCAACACCTCATTGTTCACCACCAAAATTATTTTTTCTGGCCACCACTATAGTCAATTTTTACAACGACTCAACAACATGATGCGGCATAAACAACTCAGCTCAAACGTTTCAGCAACAACACATTTCAGCAACTTAGCAAAGCACAACAAGACAACTCTGGGGAAGGTTGTTATTTTCCTCGATTTGGTAACATTTCGGTTCAATTGCGTTGAATTTTTACTTTCTATTTTGAGTTTTTTGATATTGTGATATCTTTGCATTTATTTGTGCTGATTATTTTGGTATCGATTGCGATGATTCGTTGTAAAAACTTTGTAACATTGCTGAAAAAATGAAAATATACATTGTTTGATTGTTGTTTCTTTTTATTGAGTTAAATTGAATAAAATTTGCGGTTTCGACAAAATACATATATCGTTACTCAGCCGAAATTTAGTTTGATATTTCGATAACATTTCAATGCGTATGCGGGTTGATTTTGCTTGTGTTTTAGCATTACATTTTGCATGTTTGATTGCATTATGTTGTAATTCGCGTGCGTTAAAATTTATTTTGCTTTGTGTTTTCGTTTCCTTTGTGTTGGCTTTCGCATGGTTTCGATCCAGTTTGAAATGATTATGTTGAGCGTAGCAAGTCAATGGCTATTTTTATTGGTTTACATGCGACTTTTTGGTGGTGGTTGTTGTAAGACCCCAATTTTGACCATAAGATCCCTAATGCAATTTCATCATAAGCATTAGCATTGAGATCGTATCTTGGCATCCTCCTTACCCCTCTTCCATTGGGTTTGTTTTAAGAGAGATCACCAAGTACTTCGTGATTATATCATACTTGTATATTATCATTTTACTAACTAAAATACCAAAAATATGTCTTTGCATCTATCTTACTCTTTTGTAGGTAGGGCATGATCTCATTGATTCATCAAGTTCACATTTAGGGTTTGAGACCCTCATGAACAAAGAGCACAACCAAGAATTGATTCAAGAATGGTTATAAGCATCATATATGAGTCCCAATGATCTCTACATGTTATATTGATTAAGTTTTCTTCAAGAGTTTGAAGGTGATTTGCCTTGGAAACCCTAGTTTGACTGGGCATCTTGAGTAACTTCTCCAATAAGCTATCTCACCAATTGATCAAATTTATCAAGGGTACAATTCAAATTTCATCATCTTATGCATATATTATCTACCATGAGCCAAGAAAGTCAAGAGATATGGAAATTAGCAAGAGGGTTGATGGTGGTTGGCCAGATGAATTCATCTGATCAAAACTGGGTCTCCCTAGACGCTATGTCCTACAATTTTCACCATATGAAAATGATTCCAAGAGAAAACTTACTCTAAATTACATTATAAACAAATTTAATGTTGAGACCTAGATCTAGTTTTGTTTGGAAAATCATTTCCTATGTTGAAATATTATAGGTCATTTTGTCTAAACCCTAATTTTGAAAGTCAACTGCCCAAGGCCCTAACTTGCTCAATTTTTATGATATGAAATATTTACAAGTTTCATAATCAAATTCAATGTGTCTACTTCAACTTTTATGTTTGGAGTGGGAGCTAATTCAACTTTTTTTAGCATGTGATATGAGGCTACATTATAGGTCACTTTTGACCTATACCATTGATCAAGTGATTTTTCCAAAATTCAAAAATGCATAACTCTATCATTTAAAATCCAAATGACATGAAATTGGTGACCATTTTGAATTTATTTGAGAGAGCTACAACTTTTATGAAGACACTTTCGTCATTTGAAGCTCTTATTAAAAGTTAAGCAAGGTGGAATATTGAGACATATGGCTTGACACTTAGAAAATTTTTGATATGTCAAATATTTCCAAACTTCCACATAAAATTTCTCCAAGTTCCAAGTTACAAATGAAAAAGTGTTGAACATCAAAGTTGTTTCTCTTGATCTCACCTTTCCAAAGAGCTCAAGTTCATTCATTTTGGATGATAAATGCATAGGTTGCACATGGCTTAAACAGGCTGATATCATTTGGCATGGATCAATCTTCAAGCATCAATGTACATGTGCCTTGAAATCCAAGCCTACTTCAACACATCTGATCATCAACTATGGACTTCAAGCCATCATTTCATGGGCCTATACGCGCCCATGCAGCATTACATCACATTTACCAAATTTGGAAAGTGAAAGTGAGTGTGCAAATATCACATGATTCATCTATAAATAGAGCTTCAATTGCTCAAAAATGAAGACACCCTTGCGCCAGCTTTGATCCCCCATTGCTAACCCTCAATTCTCAAAGGATAGGCTTGATAAATTCGTTTGAATTTGAGCTTGAATCTCCACTGTTTTGGAATTCAATTCTCCAGGAATCCATTGCTTCTAAACCATTAATCCTTCTCCTGCAAGCAAGTAGAGTGAGTCCAAGCATAAGCAAGCTTAAGATCCATCAAATTCAGACCTACATTGAAGGTGATTTTCAGAAATTTTAACCTCTTCGATTCTCTCAATTTCTTGCTCAATTCCATTTATTCTTTGGTTGTCTGAAGTCCTACCAATGTAGGCAAGAAGATTGAGTTGCTTTGAGGTCAAATCGAAGCAACTCAGTTAATGTACCTCAAATTTTAATTCCACATATCTCTCAATATATTTGGAATTGGAATGAATGGAGGTCAGATTTGAGCTCAGTGCCATTTTTTTTCAAGATCATATCCTTGTTTTTATTTTTGGTGATGGTTCATCTTGACTAGTCCGGTGAGGTCCACCGGAGAAGATGACCGGAGCTCTGGCTCCGGCGATGACTTGGCAAGGTTGTGAACCATAGGATCCATGTATCACGTTCTAATCCTGAGCGTTGCTTTTAATTACCATTGGTACAACGCAGTTGACTAAGGTGCATGTAGAACGCGCGTTTTGGATCATCAGATCTGCCACCTTAATTAATGAGGGAGATTTGATGGTCCACGTAATTTAGAATTTTCTAAATTTTTGCTTTATTTGCATTTTCTTCAATAATTCATATTAAATTCAATATTGATCCAAAAAATGTGGGACTTTCACCAAAAATTTTCAAATATTTTTATCTTCTATATTATGAATTAAAATTATTTTTTGGATCATTATTAATATTTTTCATGAATTAATTGATTTTACATTTTTATTAATTTCTTAAAAATATTTTTAAATGTCCAAAAATTATAAATTTTTTTCTCCAAGGTCCTTTGACCTTGTTTGACCTATGATAAATCTCATGGCCATTTCTTTGGTGTTTTGATGAGATTTTAGGAATTGGACAAAACATATTTGATTTAAATGCACTATTTTATTATTTTAATTGAATAAATGCCATTAAATTTTGTTGACCATTTGTATTGACTTTATTGAGTTTGCTTGTTTGTTGTTGGGCATTGGTCAAGGTTGATTTGACTTTGTCAAGTTGATATCATTGGATTTAGGGGATTAATGGAATGTACATTCCATCTCCCAAAATGAATGAATGATATTAATTTAATAAAAGTCCTCCTTTGACCAATTTGTGATCTCGTTCATCCCCTTCCCACTTCATCTCATTTCTTTTCTTAATTCATTCATTCCATTTGGCCTATGACATCTCAAAGTCCTAATGCTAGTTAATTGAAAAATTAATATGAGTATGGATGAGATTAGGCCACACCTTTTGCATATTCTTTTTTGTGTGTGGTATATCTCATGAGCATAGTTCATTATACCATGTCTCTAACATGTATTAACACCAAAATTCTTTTTCTCAGTCTCAAATAGTTGTGACTTCTACATAAGTCCAATTACGATTGCTTAACATAGCGCTAAATTTTTGACATAAAAGGCATAAACATTCTAGTTAGTGAGATTGTAAGTCTCCTCTCTTTCATGGTATTGTGTGGAAACTTGACCTTCTTTCCTTCCTTTGGAAAATGTTTTGGTTCAAGGATCCATGCTTGTGATAAGTGGGTTGAGTGTTCTCCAAAGAATATCTTGAAAAGAAAAACAAAACTAACCTCTAACTTACTAACTATTGACTTTTAATTTCAAGTTTTTATCTTAATGCAATTTACTTTTTGCACTTTATTTCATTTGCCATTGTTCATATCATTCTAATTGTTTATGTTAATGCAATTTTCACTTTGTCCATTTGGACCATATTGTGTGATATATTTTGTTTGTATATACTTTGTTTGTTTGTGTGGTCTTTGACCATTAATGCACATAATAACCATAAAAACCATAAAAAAAACTTTTGAGTGGACTGTTGGCTTGATCTTGGAAAAATGCACTTAGAATCTAGGCAACATCCCTGAGCTAAAGGACTTGGCCAATGCCAATTTGAGAAGAACCAAGTGCTTGCAATTTGAAATTCATCTTATACATCATTGAAGACCTCTCTAGGATTCATCTGCAACATGATCATTGTGAAGTTGTTATTTTGAACCTGTGACTTGTGGAATTCATCTGTTACATGAGCTATTTCTGAAGAAGATTATGGAATGGATAAGCTTGGATGAAGCCATCTTTATTTGATGCCTTTTCTCTTCAAGATAATATAATTGTGCATTTATGTGTTGCTTGATTCTAAAAGTACAAGGGAATTCTGGGTTTCTTTTGACATTTTTGTCTATTGGATTGCTACCCACTTGGTCAGATCTTTTCGACTTTAAACTTTTGAATTTTGCACATAGGGTAGTCTCTTCATCTTCTCCCCATTTCTTTAATTTCAAAATCTCTCCCTCAATTTTCAAAACCTTCTTTGTGTGAACTATTTTTGTTCTAAACTTTGACCACTTTTGCAAAAAGATAGAAACTTTGGCCTTATGCCATTGCATTTTCAAACTTATCTTCTTAAATCAAACCTGTAAATAAACTTAACTATACTTGACTTAAAATTCCAAAAAAATCCAAAAAGAACTAACTCATCCAAATCATTTTAGGCCTTTGTGCCTTTCAAACTTAAATTTTGTTAAAAGCAATGCACCCATTTTGAAATTCGTAGCACGAACTACGAGGTTTTGATCCCTCATTTTTATGTTGGTACGTAGGCATAAGTCCGAAGGTCTTGTCAAACACAAAAATATAATTAATGAATTCTTTTCTCATCCCCCCATTCTATTTGTTTGTAAACATCACTTTGTACAAAAATACATATGCACACAAAAAGGGCTCCCTATGAGTACCTAGGACACTTTGGGTGCTAACACCTTCCCTCTGTGTAACCAACCCCCTTACCTGTGATCTCTGATTTTTATTAGTTTTTATTTGAAAACTTCTTACTTATTGGGTTTTGTTCGTACTTTTCCCTTTTCCCTTGGAAACAATAAAAGCGCAGTGGCGACTCTTGTTAATTGATCTCTAGCTTGTCAATAGCTTGATGATCATGAATTTCCCGCTATAGAAATTAAGTGGCGACTCTGCTGGAGAGTAGTCTCCAGTGGGTTTAGCCTACTTTTTGTGTGAATATATTTGTATATATGTGATGTTTGTATATATGTATGTGTGATATAATCTGCTTGTTGTGCTTGGTGATCTCTGAGTGGTGAGATAAGTTCTAACCCGAACTTGAGTGCAATTAAGATAGGAGATGGTATAGTCATGTGAGACTTGTGTGGAGTAGTCCTTAACAAGTTGGTTTGAGATCCATCTGCTCAGTGGAGACTCCTTTGGATTTGGAAATGTCACACAAGTATTTGTGGTTGGGCATTACTATTTCTAATTGGGTCTGAGAAGCTGGGGACCTTAGAACATTTAACCCATCTTGGCATATTTAGGATGTAGTGCGGAAACTGTTCAAGTGTAGACTTGATAACAATTTTTACGTGGTACTACACTCAGACGAGTTTCTCTTGAGAGTATTATGGGTCGATGAGTCAGTCATCTTAACCTGTAATATCTGATAGATGGAATTAAGACTCTGGGAAATTTTTAGAACATGATCTACAAGTTTTTATCCTTAGTTCACTCCTTTAGGATGGTTCTTACCCAGATTCCATGCTCGTGATTTGCAACAAACCCTTGATTCTTGGTTGATCCAATCAAGTCTTGTCAATATCAATGGAACTTGGGTGTTGATAAGGTGAAAGCCATAATCCACCAAAATGGATGATTGATCTTGACAATGACTTGATTCATCCCTTGACCTTTGTTTGCCTTGTGTGTGATCCCTTATTTGTGATTGTTGCATTCATGCGCATCATAACATTCATCACATGAAAATTTCAAGGAACTAAGATATCATTTGCAAATATTTTCAGACCTTTGATTATGGATGAAGGAACACTAAGAAGTACAGTTTCAGATTTCCCGACTTGAAAGAGTTAAGGAAGATAGCATCTTTTGTACTAGATCCCTTGGACTTCAAACAACGTCATGGGAAGCTTCTGTCTATCTTGTCTATTGATGTAGTTGAAGGACTTTTGAGTGTATTGGTGTAGTTCTATGATCCTCTCTACCATTGTTTCACTTTCCCAGATTTTCAGCTAGTGCCTACCTTGGAGGAGTATTTTCATCTTTTGGGGATACCCGTTTCTAGTAGAGTGCCTTTTAGTGGATTGGAGGAGATTCCCCGGTCTAGTATTATTGCTGAAGCTCTTCACTTGAAGAAGTCTGAGATAGAGGCTCGTTGGATGAAGAAAGGAGGGTTATTTGGATTGTCATCTGATTTCCTCATCAAGGAAGCTACTACTTTTGCTCAAGCTGGTAGTGTGGACGCTTTTGAAGCTATATTTGTGTTGCTCATCTATGGATTAGTTTTGTTCCCTAACATTGACGGTTTTTTTTGATGTTAACGCCATTAGACTTTTCTTGATTGGGAATCATGTGCCTACTTTGTTGGGTGATATGTATTTCTCTTTGCATCTAAGGAATTCTAAGTGTGGTGGAACGATTGTCTGTTGCATTCCTCTTCTGTGCAAGTGGTTTATTTCGCACTTGCCTCAGACGTCTGCTTTTGTGGAGAACAAACAATGTCTAAGGTGGTCTTAGAGACTTATGTCTGTCATTAATGATGATATAGTTTGGTATGATCCATCCTTAAGCAGTTTGGAGATTATTGATAGTTGTGGTGAATTCTCTAATGTGCCCCTCATTGGTACACAAGGAGGAATTAACTACAACCCTGATTTGGCTCGTCGTCAACTTGGGTTCCCCTTGAGAGACAAATCTAATAACATGTTGTTAGAAGGTATTTTCTATCAAGAGGGTAAAGATCCCCAACATTTGAAGCAGAAGACTGTGCATGCTTGGCATAATGTGCATAGGAAAGAAATATCCGAGCTTGGTCCGTACAATTGTGTAGCTTTGGAAGCTTACACTCTTTGGGTGAAGAAGAGAGATATGGAGTTGAAGATTCCTTATCCTTGTGAAAGACCTATGTCTATGTTTGTGGTTGAGTCATTAACTCTCCCTAACCAAGATGTAGAGGAGTTGGAAGACACGTTCGCCAAGATGAAGCAAGAGAATGATATGTGGGAAGAGCGTTTCCGTGCTTTGAGCAAGAAGCATGAAGAGTTATAGTTGGAGTCTAAGGACAAAGATGCACTTATCGAGCTACTTGAAGACCGAGTGACGAAAAGACAGAGAGAGCCATAGGTTTCATCTTCTAGCATGCCTCAGCCTTCCGTTGCTTGGAAGAAGATTGTTGATTAACTTGTCCTCGAGAAGGCTCAGATGAAGGCTTCTTTTGAGACCGAGATCCGTCGCATTCGAAGGAAGTACGTGCCTTCAGCAAGATCTTCTGACATCGTTATTAGGGATCCTTAGGATGACTAGTCTCCTTTTCTCTTGTATCTTTTTATTTTTGTTTCTGAAATTGTACTCCGTGTAATCCTTCCAATTCATATAAATAAAAAGAGATTCTTGGTCATATCAAATTATTGCAATTGCCATTTAAATATATATATATATATAATATATTATATATATAATTATATATATATAATATATATAATAATATATATATATATATATATATATATATATATATATATATATATATATATATATATATTAATATATATATATATATATATTATATATATATATATATATTATATATATATATATATATATTTGCAAATGATATAGTAAGTTCCTTGGAAATAAAAATAATCAAGCATTGCATTTCATGCATCATTTGCATAAGCTGGTTTTTGCCAGGTGTCTGATTGGTGTTTCTTCTGTGCTTTAGCCAAGCTAACTCACTGGTACAATACCAGAGCTAATCATCCAAGAATCATGGAGCATCTAGAGCAAGAGAGCAGAGAGCTGAAGGACGAAATCGCCCGACTGACTGCCATGATGGAGTCAGTTCTTGCTGCTCAGAGCCAAGCTTCTCCAATGCCTGCAACTCCTCCCGCAAGGACAGTTACTTCAGAAGTGGTTACCTCTATCATGCCTGCTGTTACCGCCCATTTCGCGCCAAACATGCCCGCCGGATTCCCGTGGGTAATGCCGCCAAACTTTGTTCCAGAAGGCTTTGCGCCTACCTTTGCTTCTATGCCGACATCTAGCCCGATCATGTCCATGCCACCCCTAGTTGTGCACACTTTGCCTTGCATAGGGGATACCATCTATCATTCTGAGTCGTCTGAGGGTCCGGATGTCTATGAAAAGATGAAAGAAATGAAGGATCAATTTCTTGAGCTGCGCAAGAAATTGAAAATGCTGAGAGGTAAAGATCTGTTTGGGAAGAATGCTGCTGAATTATGCTTGGTACCCAATGTGAAAATCCCAGTGAAATTCAAAGTGCCTGACTTTGAAAAATACAAGGGAAACTCGTGTCCGCTCAATCATCTTGTGATGTATGCTCGCAAGATGTCAACCCAAAGAGATAATGACCAATTGCTGATTCACTACTTCCAGGATAGCCTGACTGGTGCTGCACTCCGTTGGTATATGGGGTTGGACAGTGCAAGCATCCGCACTTTCAATGACCTAGGTGAGGCTTTTGTGAAGCAATATAAATACAATGTGGATATGGCACCGAATAGAGACCAGCTGAGGTCTATGTCTCAAAAAGATAAGGAGACATTCAAAGAGTACGCACAAAGATGGAGGGAGTTGGCTGCCCAGATCACTCCTCCTTTGGAGGAGAAAGAGATGACAAAGATCTTCTTAAAAACCCTGAGTTCATTTTATTATGAACGCATGATCGCCAGTGCCCCCCGTGATTTTACCGAAATGGTAAATATGGGGATGAGACTTGAATAAGGGGTCCGTGAAGGACGTTTGTCAAGAGATGAGGCGTCAGCGAGTAAGAAGTATGGCAGTAGTTTCAGCAAGAGGAAGGATAGTGAAACCAATGAAATTTCCAGTGGGAGGCAGAGGAGGCCTCAGATCAGAAGAAATCCACCACCTCGTCAACATCATCATCATCAAGTGTCATCAGTGATTCCGGTATTTCTAATCAGCAAACAACACCAATTCGACAACAACAACAACATCAACATCAATAATAACAACCGCAACAAAGAACGAACACCTACAACAACAACAATATCAACAACCAACATCAGCAGAATTTTGAGAGGAAGAAGGTCTCTTTCGACCTGATTCCTATGTCGTATGCAGAGCTGTATCCATCCTTGGTCCTCAAAAACTTAATTCAACTGAGGAACCCACCGCAGATCCCAGAACCACTTCCCTGGTGGTATAAACCTGAGCTTTGTTGTGCTTTTCACCAAGGTGCACCTGGGCATGACATTAAAAATTGCTATTCATTGAAATATGAGGTTCAAAAGCTCATGAAGAGTGGTATGGTGTCCTTTGAGGACCGCACACCGAATGTGAAAGCAAATCCTTTGCCCACTCATGGGAACTCTTCAGTGAATATGGTGAACAGTTTTCCTGGTGAGTACAAAGTTTTTGATGTGCGTTTTATCCGTGGAGCCTTGGTGCAGATACACAAGGACATCTGTATGGTGAGTGACTGTGAACATGACCATGATGGTTGTGTTGTTTGTGGCGTGAACCCAAGAGGGTGTGTTGTGGTGAAAAGGGACATCCAACATCTGATGGATGAAGGCATGATCCAGATTTGTCAATCCCGTCATGAAGATGACGATGTCAATGTCATAGTGCCCGTTTTCAAGCAACCAAAGCGGTTGGTAATCTAGTATGATAGCAGTAATAGCAAGAGTGGTAGCTAGAGATCAGTATCGCCGTTGGTAATACGGTTAGCAGGCCCAGTCCCGTATGCATCTGATAAGGCTGTACCGTATCAGTATAATGCTACAATGTTGAAGAATGGTCAAGAGGTCCCGTTACCTACGACTAGTTCAGTGGTGAGCATCGCTGATGTTACGAAGGTGACCCGCAGTGGTCGAGTGTTTGGGTCGGTGGTCCTAGAAGATGCAATTGTTGGTAAGAAGGTGGAGATACCTAATGTAGATCCAGTTGGTTGTTCAAAAGATAAGTCTGGTGAATCCAGCAACTTGAAAGTCAATGATGATGATGAGGTACTCCGACTGATCAAAAGGAGTGAGTCCAATGTGGTTGAGCAGTTGCTCCAAACCCCCTCGAAGATTTTAGTGTTGTCTCTGTTTTTGAATTCTTAAGCGCACAGATAAGCACTACAGAGAGTTCTTGAGCAAGTGTATATGGAGAAAGATGTTACTGTGGATCAATTTGATCACATTGTGGCTAACATCACTTCATGCAATAATTTGAGCTTCTGTGATGAAGAACTCCCTGAGGAGGGAAGAAGTCATAACCTGGCTTTGCATATTTCAAGGAACTGTAAGGAAGATGCTTTGTCAAATGTGCTAGTTGACACCGGTTCATCACTCAATGTGCTTCCGAAGTCAACATTGTCAAAGTTATCTTACCAAGGAGCTCCCATGAGGTATAGCAGTGTAATCGTCAAAGATTTTGATGGTTCACGCAAAACGGTTATTGGAGAAGTGGACCTTCCAGTCAATATAGGTCAGAGTGATTTTCAGATTACTTTCTAAGTAATGGATATCCATCCGGCCTACAGTTGCTTATTGGGAAGGCCGTGGATTCACGAGGCAGGGGCTGTTAGCTCCACTCTGCACCAGAAGCTCAAATTTGTCAAGAATGGCAAGCTAGTGATTGTGGGAGGAGAGAAAGCGTTATTGGTTAGCCATCTATCATCTTTCTCGTATGTGGAAGCTAAGGATGAGGTTGGAACTCTGTTCCAAGCCTTATCTATTGCTGCTGAGAAGAGTGTTGGGGAACCTATGTCCTCTCTGAAAGATGCTCAGAAGATTGTAGAAGAAGGTCCCATTGATCATTGGGGGTGCATGGTAGAGGTCTCCGACAAAAAAGGCAGAACTGGTTTGGGGTTCCAGAGAGGCTCATCAACTGTTATATCTGAAAATATGCAATTTAGCTTCCGTAGCGGAGGGTTCATTCATGGCAATGAACAACACTTAGTTGCTGTGCTAGAGGATAACGAAGAGGAAGACTGCACCAACTTTGTAACGCATGGAAAGACATGCAACAATTGGATTGTCGTTGATATTCCTGTTATTTTGCATCGATCTAAGTAATTTATTTATATTTTTAAAAAATACTTCTCCTATGCCTAAGGGAGAAGTGAACATTGTTTGGGCATTTTAAATTGATCATTAATAAAATTAATTCTATTCATCCACATCTTTGATGTTTATTTTTACTTTTTGCTTTATTCTAGAAATGGTAATCACCAAAAAACATAAATAAATAATATAATTGTCTATCTGCATAATATTTGGTCACAAAATCACTTCTCTAAAATCAAAATATCAAATCATTATGCAGGTTGGTTCCTAACCCCATTGGATACATTGATCCTTCTCCTTCTCCAAATTTTGAGTTCCCTGTGTTTGAGGCCGAGGAGGAAAGTGATGTAGAAGTGAGTGAGGAGTTGTCCCATCTTCTTGAGCAAGATGAAAAAATTATTCAGCCGTTTGAAGAGCAGATTGAGTTAGTCAACTTGGGTTCCAAGATGATGTGAAGGAAGTCAAAATTGGGTCTCGACTGTGTCTAGATACTAAGAAGGGGTTGATTGATCTTCTTCGAGAATATTCAAATGTGTTTGATTGGTCCTATCAAGACATGCCTGGGTTGGATTCTGAGATTGTGGAGCATAGATTGCCGTTAAAGCCAGAATGCCCGCCAGTAAAGCAGAAGTTGAGAAGAACGCATCATGATATGGCTGTGAAGATCAAAGAGGAAGTTCAGAAGCAGATTGATGTCGGTTTCCTTGTGACTGCTGAGTATATGTAATGGGTGGCCAATATTGTGCCTGTGCCGAAGAAAGATGGAAAAGTCCGCATGTGTGTTGACTATAGAGATTTGAATAAAGCCAGTCCGAAAGATGATGTCCCTCTTCCACACATTGATATGTTGGTAGACAATACTGCTAAATTCAAAGTCTTTTCGTTTATGGATGGATTTTCCGGATGTAATCAGATCAAGATGGCACCCGAAGATATGGAGAAGACCACATTCATTACACCCTGGGGAACATTCTGTTATAGAGTGATGCCCTTCAGTTTAAAGAATGATGGTGCAACTTACTAGAGAGCAATGACTACTCTTTTTCATGATATGATGCATAAAGATATTGAAGTATATGTCGATGACATGATTGCTAAATTAATTGATGAAGAGGAACATGTTGAGCATTTGTTGAAGCTATTCCAGCGTTTGAGGAAGTATAAACTCCGTTTGAATCCCAATAAGTGTACTTTTGGTGTTTGTTCTGGTAAGTTGTTGGGCTTTATTGTCAGCAAGAAGGGTATTGAAGTTGATCCTGCCAAGGTCAAAGCAATACGAGAGATGCCTGCGCCCAAAACTGAGAAGCAAGTCAGAGGTTTTCTTGGCTGCTTGAATTATATTTCCAGATTTATTTCCCACATGACTGCCACATGTGCGCCTATATTTAAGCTTCTTCGGAAAGATCAGTCTTGTGATTGGATCGAAGATTGCCAAGAAGCATTTGATAGTATCAAGGAATATCTGCTTGAACCTCCGATTTTGTCTTCACCTGTTGAAGGAAGACCGTTGATCCTATATTTGACTGTGCTAGAAGATAGTATGGGTTGTGTTCTTGGTAAGTAAGATGAGATTGAGAAGAAAGAGTTTGCAATTTACTACCTCAGTAAGAAGTTCACCGACTGTGAGACTCGGTATTCAATGCTTGAGAAGACTTGTTGCACATTAGCTTGGGCTGCTAAACGCCTGCATCAGTATATGTTGAATCATACCACTTAGTTGATATCCGAAATGGATCCAATCAAGTATATATTTGAGTAGCCTGCTTTAACTGGGAGGATTGCCCGTTGGCAGATGTTGTTATCAGAGTATGATATCGAATACCGATCTCAGAAAGCAATCAAAGGTAGTATCTTGGCTGACCATTTGGCTCACCAACCAATTGAAGATTATCAGTCAGTGTAGTATGACTTTAAACTTTTGAGTTTTGCACATAGGGTAGTCTCTTCATCTTCTCCCCATTTCTTTAATTTCAAAATCTCTCTCTCCATTTTCAAAACCTTCTTTGTGTGGACTATTTTTGTTCTAAACTTTGACCACATTTGCAAAAAGATAGAAACTTGGGCCTTATGCCATTACATTTTCAAACTTATCTTCTTAAATCAAACTTGTAAATAAACTTAACTATACTTGACTTAAAATTTCAAAAAAATCCAAAAAGAACTAACTTATCCAAATCATTTTAGGCCTCTGTGCCTTTCAAACTTAAATTTTGTTAAAAGCAATGCATCCATTTTGAAATTTGTAGCACGAACTACGAGGTTTTGATCCCTCATTTTTATGTTGGTACGTAGGCACAAGTCCGAAGGTCTTGTCAAACACAAAAATATAATTAATGAATTCTTTTCTCATCCCCCCATTCTATTTGTTTGTAAACATCACTTTTTACAAAAATACATATGCACACAAAAAGGGCTCCCTAGGAGTACCTAGGACACTTTGGGTGCTAACACCTTCCCTCTGTGTAACCAACCCCCTTACCTGTGATCTCTGATTTTTACTTGTTTTTATTTGAAAACTTCTTGCTTATTGGGTTTTGTTCGTACTTTTCCCTTTTCCGTTGGAAACAATAAAAGCGCGGTGGCGACTCTTGTTAATTGATCTCTAGCTTGTCAATAACTTGATGATCATGAATTTCCTGCTACAGTTGTTGTGTTTCGATTTGATTTCGTATGCGCGTCTGATGGTTTAGCATAGTGATAATCCATACTTTTTCTTCTTACCAATTCGCGTTTCTACACGCTACTTTTGCTTTCACGATGCTATATCTTGTTACTTCTCAACTTTATTTGTGATGACTGAGTATGCTTTAGCGATCTACAATTCAATTTTTGTTAGATACAACGATCCAACATCATTACATATAAGTCGAATTTGATTTCTTGTTGTAGCTTTGCATGTCTTCGTGTACGCGACATTCATTTGCATCTTTGAGTCATGATTTTAATTCATGCATGTGTGATTTTGTGTTAGTTTTTCAATTCATTTATGATGGATGTGTGTTGTAAATATTTTGCATGTGCTTGTATCTTTCTATCTCGTTGAATACATTGTATATATCCGTTTCGATTAACTTATGGAGTTTGATTTATGCCTTGTGCTTAAATTCGCGTCACTACATTTGAATTCACACCCCTCGTGATCTAATTTTCCCCCTTGCATTACGAATCTTACCTCCCATTCATCTTTCCACCATTTTTGCAATCGATTCACCATCAACCATTTTAAAACCATTTCATATTTCCATCATAAATAAAAACGCTTGATCCAACATCAAGCTCTTTTCTCAAGCAAATACAAAAATGACTAACATAAACAACTTTGACCTTTTTTTTATAAAATGGAAGGAAAAACAACCTGGGTGTAAAGTCCAGTCATAGTCCTGAGTATTAGACCCAAGTTCTAAAATATTACAAGTCATAAATACTCTACTTCTAACCCAAAAAACAATCCAACACATCCAAACCATTTTTTCTCTTGGCACACCCATAAAAACTCTTTTCCAAACAAGAGATGTTCATCTCGAGACAATTTAAAACAACGCCCGTCCATATATGTGAGTTGAGATAAGTTATGTTTTCCCATGAATATTGATATACAAAAATCCATTAAATGTGATGCAAACACCCGTTCCTTACCTATTTTGGGTAAGCAATGCTTTCCGTCGATTGCGACAAAATAGCTTTTGCTAAAATCGACCAACAAACAAAAAATTTCTACCCGGAATACGTAGCCTTGAGTTCTACATCACACTCGGAGATATGCAGGAGTGAGACCCACTATCTTGTCATTCACCATTTTAAAGAACTTTTTGTGACCCATTTCTTTCTCTTTAAACCTTTTAATAATTTGAGAAATCCAAACATTTTAAGATAACATTATAAGCATAAACTAACTAAATGGTTCCATTGAGTACAACAGACGTGAGGGGTGCTAATACCTTCCTGTAAGACCCCAATTTTGGCCCTAAGATCCCTCATGGCATCATAGCATTTCATTTGCAAAGCCTCAAGGATCATAAGCATCTGGGTTCCCTTGCCTTTGGGTGGGACCTATTGTGATTAGGTTTGAGATCACCAAGCATGCTTGAATTATATATCATTGCTTTCTCATTTTATTTACTAACCAAAAGCACAAAAATATGTCACTAACATTTCTTGTTTGTAGCTTGAGCAATCACAAGGTCCAAAGCTTCTAGGTGATCCTTTGTGCAAAGATATGGCCAGGAGAAGAGGAAGGCAAGCATGGCAATGGTTCCCAAAGCTCTCAAATATGCCTCCCTAGCATCTCAATTCATCATTTTGATCAAAGCAAGTCAAAGGGTTTGAGGTTTGTTCCTCAAGAAAACCCTAATTTATCTAATCATCTACAATGCCTTGCTAATGAAGCAACTTCAGCCCATGGTCAAATACAATCAAGGGAAGTTCTCTAATTCATTATTTCATGCATATTTGAGTGTCCTCAATCATCAATTCATCAGGTTATGAGTTGTGGACTTGAGAAGTTGATCAGTCAATTCATTTGACTATTTTGAAATGCACTGAGACCTAATTTTTTATATGTTGGTCAAATGGAGATGATCCCAAAAGCAAAAATGTTCTTAAGGACAATATGAACAACTCTCATGTTCATCAAAAATTTATTTGAAGCTTGGAAGATCATCATCCATTCCAAGACATTATAGGTCATTTTGACTGAAACCCTAATTTTGGGTCAACTTCCCAAGAACATAACTCATTCATTTTTTATGGTTTTGGGTGGGATCAAATGCATTGGAAAGCTTATTGTGTCTAATTCAAATGTTATATTGAACAAAATTTCAAAATCTCAAAATAAATACATGTGATAATGCAAAACATTACAAGTCACTTTGGACCAAATGCATTGAAAGGCAAAAAAGTCCAACTTCAAGTGCCCATAACTTCTTCATCAAAAATCCAAATGATGCAAAATGTAAGTCCATCTTGATTTTCTTGAAAAGATATACAACTTTGATGTTGGATGTTTTTCCATTTGTGTCTTGTATCATCAAAACAGAAGGGCTTGAAGTTGGTTCATTTTGACTAAATTCTCAAAGGCATGTTTTGCACTATGAACTTCATGGCCTGTTTTCATAAATTTCCACACTTCAAATGAGTTTTTGCCCAACATAACATTTATTCCTTATGTCAAGGCCTTTCCAACCATTACCCACATGCATATGTTTGGATTTTCTAATTGACATTTTCGAAGAGATGAAGTTTTAGGCACAATTATGTAATTCATGATGAAGCTTCATGCACAAGCCATTGCCTTGCAAATCACACGCCCAAACCTCTTCCAAACAAGCCCATCATCCATTTGCACCAGGTTTTGGGCCTCACATGCGCATGTACAGACCCATGCATGGAGGACCCAATTCTCATGCACACGATTTCTTCATGACTTTGCATCAGCTCCATCTATAAATAGAAGGCATTGCTCACTTCAAAACTGAACCTAAAGGCGCCTAAAGCTATGCAGAAATTAATTCCCAACCATACCAAAGGAACTAAGTTCACATTTCTTCAAAATTTCAGATCTGAAATTCAATTGAATTTGGTTGAATCTTCATATCTAAAGTTCCTAAACCTTCATCATCTAGTCCATTGAAGTTCTGTTTGGCAAAAGGAAGCAAGGAAAGAGGCTCAAAGCTTCACAGTTCAAAGGTGTGCATCAACTGGTTTTTTCTTTGAAACTCCTTATTCCTTGATCTATTGGCCTTGATATTGTGTTGTCTGAAGTCCTCTCTATAGAGGCATCATTGCTGTATGCTCAATTTTCAAAATCAAGCAAGTTCATGATGAACACTATCAAGCTTCCATATCTGATTTCTCTCTCAATAGGAATCTAGAGTGGAAGTGAGTGGTATAGGAGTGATGTACATCACTTCCTCTTTCGATTGATGCCCAAATCGTCCATTTTGGTAAGCGTTTGAACCTCTGTGTTTTTTTGCCCTCGCCGGAGCTCACCGGAGAAGATGGTGGCGCTGGCCACCGTCTCTTTGCCAGATTGAATCTGGACCATTGGATGCATTTCCCAGATCTAATCATAGCCTTTCATTCTTATGACTTTCAATAATGCATTGTGCTTCGCCTTTGACTCTGGATCACCATGAGCGCGCGCATGTGGAGCATTTGATCAACCACATCAATTAATGAGGCTTGATCAGATGCCTCTCCTTTTTTCTGTTTTCTTAATTTCCATTTCTATTTTCTTTAATTCCATTTTATTTCAAAAATTCATAACTCTTTCATTTTTAATCCAAAAAATATGGGACCAATTGCATTATTTCTCTTTTTAATTCTAGTTTTTAAAAATGATTTTTAATATTTTTTTATCTCATCATTTGATATTTTTTGTGAATTTTCTCTTTTCTGGTCATTTTTAATTCATTTTAAATAGTTTTTGATATTCAAAAAATACAAAAATATTTTCTCAACCTATTTGAATGATGATGGATCTATGAAAAATATTTTGATCAATTTTTTAATTGATTTGAGATTTATTTGAGACTTTAGTTCAATTAGGTTATTTTATTCATTTTTAATTGATTAAAAATAGTTTCTGACTTTTAAAAATGCTGAAATTTTTTGTCAAACTTTGTTTGACCTTGTTGAACTTGGGATAAATCAGTTGGACTTTCCAAAGTTGATTTGAAGTGATTTTGAAGTTTGACCTTTCTTTATTATTTTAATTCAAGTTTATTTTGAATATTAAAAGTGCCTAAAAATATTTTGTTCATGTCTTGACCTCCAATCTTCATCTCTCTTCTGTTTTTGATTGTTTGACCATGATCCTCAATGTCATTGGTCAACACTTGTTGATTGGTACATTCTATTTCATCTAATGCCCTTTATTCTTTTCATTTCCATTTCCATTATCCATCTTCATCTTCATCTCCTTCTTCTTTCTTTTTGATCAATGAGTTAAAGGTTGATAAGTTAGCATTGATTAGGGAGGCTTAATCTTCCTTGATTCAAATCTAATTCATCTTGATCAATTGATCAAATGAATGACTTTGCATTAAGGATAGGTTGCTTCCTAAATCATGCAAAGGACTTAAACCAATACAAGATCAATTCTCTTTTTCTTTTTGGCATGGCAAGTTGTTGGAACTTGGTTCACTAATCAAGACTTCTAACTTGTGTTGTTGCCTACATTATTATTGACCGACCTCAGATAGTTGTGACTTCTACATAAGTCCAATTACGATTGCTTAACATAACGCTAAATTTGCCTTATGGCACACTAACTACTAACACTAACCATTAACAATTAACATTTACTTTTTGCTCTTTACTTTTATGCAATTTACTATTCTTGCACATATTATTCATTTGCTTTTCCCTTTTGCTCATTTGAGCACATGTTTATGTTAATGCAATTTGCCTTTTGCTCACTTGAGCACATAATTGTGTATATATCATTGTACCTTGTGTTTTGTTTTGATTGTTGTGGACCAAATACAAAGAAATGGATAAATGGACTTAGACTTTACGACTTTCCCTATGCAAAATTGGAGTCAAAGAGCAACTAGGCATTGGGCCTTTAGAATGCTTAATGATGAAAGATGACCTTGAAAGGACCAACTTCTAAACTCTTCTTGTCCATTCTCTGTTTGTTTTGCTAGACTCTTTTGATGTGTGTGTTCTTATGCTAGGGATTCCAACTTGATCCAAATTGATGAACCATTACCATGAGCTTCTAAGAGAGAGGGATCCAAAGATATATTGAGGAGCTTTCCAAGAGTTCATTTGATTGTTGATTGCTTGAGTTTATGCTTATGTGATTGCTTATTCCAAAAGGGTGGGAGCTACTTGGATTATCAATATGATCTCAAGAGAGGAACTCCATTTATGGTTTTACTTCTTTTTCCCTATCTCTTGCATGTTTAGGACTTTAGCCATTCTTCTTTTTCTCTCCACTCTAACCCAAGCCAAAACCTTTGTGCAAACATTTAACACTTGTTTTCAACATTAGAAACCTAAGCCTTATGCTTTTGATTTTTTAAACTTTCCTTTTCATAATACTTATTTTGAATTGAACTTCTAAGTCAACTTTGACTATATTTTGTACATACTTTTCATTGGTAAATATAACCCATTCAAATGTCCTTTTTGTGGTTTCAAGGGCCACTTTCTTAATCAAATTTTTTCATAACCTTTAGCTATTAGGTTTGAATTATCCTTGAGGTAGATGTAATGCTCACCTATATCCTTAGTGATGGACAATGAGTCTTCCATGCTTATTATAGGGTTAACCCCTCACTAGCATGTTGAAGCTATCCTCACATGGTGGATTTGTGGTTTTTAGGTTGAGTTTTCTCCCTTGGATAACAAAAGACCTTAGGGCTTTTGGACCAATCAATTCACCAACTCATTTTTTTTGAGATTTTTACCCCGAACTACGAGGTTTTGATCCTAATCTTTTTTAAGATGGTACGTAGGCAATGGGTTTATCCATCCAAACACAAATGTAAATAAACTTGCATATTCTCTTCTCATCTCTTCAATCATGTTTGCACAAATAAATTTTCACAAAATACCAACCTTACAACAAGTATGAAAAGGGCTCCCTAGGAGTACCTAGGATGTTTTGGGTGCTTAAAACCTTCCCATTGCATAACCAACCCCCTTACCCCGATCTCTGACATTTTTACTAGTTTTTGATTCGATAAAACTTTTAGGTTTTTGTTCGCTTTCTAACCATTCCTTTGGATAAATAGAAGTGCGGTGGAGACTCGACTTGTATGGTTTACCTTGGATTTAGTCAATATCTCTAATGGTAACGAATACCTCGCTACATTTCCCCTTGCGTAATCGACTTTCGAACCCGATTTGGTTACGATGACCATATCTTAGTAATTCTTTTAGGGTTTTTATCGATATTTTCCCTTTCTATTTTGGGGAATAAATAAAGTTCGATGGCGACTTTGTTCGTCCATTCCACAAGCATGTGACGTGCCTTGCGAAGGTCGTATTCATTTTTCGAGATGCAACAGTTGGAAACTCTGTTGGGGACCCTAGTTCCCTCAAGTGAGTCAAGCCTAGTTTGGTTTATTATGTGCTTTTTGTTTGTTTACCTGTTTTCCTTTTCTTTATCTTATCCTTTTATTATCTCTATTATGCTGTATATTGTATATTTGATGTTGGCTTCCTTGGGTTGTTGATACTTGGATACTCTAATTGCAAACACATTATAGGAAAGACTCTATGCCCGAGTCTAGAGAGAAAATATAAGTTAGGATGATGGTTTCATACTGCGGGTTTGTGAGATGTATATCTTGTTAGGGTCGACACGAGAACCTCACTTAGAATAGATCCTTATACGAGTGTTATCGTCCAACATGTTAATTGTCGTAAGCTTTAATGTTTTCATTAGGATCTGTGACTCTAAGGACCTTTTTAGAATCTTTACCCCTTTTGCCTACTAGGAATGATGGTTGCATAGTATGGGTCTGCCATATGTATTTCTCTTGGGGTCTATACGAGAACCTCACCCAAAAGAGACTCACTAGAAGGAGTTGACGCCCAACAAGTAAATTGTTGTACGCGGTCAATATTCTTGTGGATCCATGACTCTGGAAACCTTTATAAACCCTGATTATTCTTGGTGATAACCCTGTGTTAAAAATCAATTAGATTTGTCCGTCGTACATACCTGGACTTTTAAAACCATGTTGCAAAAAAAACTCACATGGCATTGCATATTCTTTTTGCATATCAAAAATACAAAAAAATATGCATAACATGGCATTGCATTTTTGCATAAAAACAACAAAAAGTTTAGGCATATGTGTTCATTATCATGCAGATCATTTTTAAAACAAACTCATTCAGCCTGTGTCCATAGTCGTCAGTTGATTTTCCCGATACACATATCAGACTTGAAGCATTTTTAGAAAGATCATGGTCCTAATGGAGCAAAACCAGGCATTATGAAGAGAAGATGTGGACTTTCCAATTTCCATTTCCTCCTTGGTACAACCCGGATGTCCAATGTGAGTTTCATGATGGTGTAGTAGGGCCACTCAATCGAAGAGTGTAAAGTCTTCAAATAAGAGGTGCAAGAGATGATCAATAAAGGGCTACTGACTTTCCAAGATGACCCTAATGAGGTGAATGGTCCCTTGCCCTGACGAACTCAAAGACTTTAGAAATCCTATCTTCAAGCTAGTGGATCAAACAAGAAAGTGCATCCTCAACATTGTTGATCATTTAATGTTTTGCATTTGTATTTCCTTTACATGTTAAGCACGTTGTTTGCTTTTAAGTTGTGTATTGTGAATGGTAAGATTAATGAAATGTTTATGCATCTTTTGAATTAATCCATTCGTATTCACTCATTTTTCTTTTTATTAGAAACAAAAAATACCATATTTTTTCCATTCACTTATCTTTATAAAACTTTTGTTTAAGCAAAGATTGGAGGGAGGATGATGAAAACGAAATACCCATAATTGCTACAATATGCTTTCGAAGAAACTTTGCTGATGATGTAAGGAATTGTTTCAAATCCCCAAACACCAAAGAGATAAGGAGTTAATCCCTAGTCAATCACTTTGAGCCTAGAAGTTGGTGTTTCTTTCAGAATTGAAAACCCTTAATCTTAACCAAAGGCATGGTAGTTTGTTTAGTTGATCTGACTTTGCATTCAAATTGCAAGAGAAAACACCACATCAGAGGTTCAACCTTATGTTCTTCTTTTCACACATCTTGAAGTGTCGAATATGTTATGAAAAGCCAAAAAGTTATGATGGTTGATCCTCACCAACCATTAATATGGCAGTCACAACTGTTTCACCAAAAGAATAAAATTATGTGGAAATGGTTCAAAGAAAGAAAAGTCCATTAAGTCAAACACCACAAAATTGACTTATGCAAAAATCAGGGCATCCCGGTGGACCAAAAGTTGCAACGCAACTGTCCAGGAAAAATTAGGGATAAAAAAGAGAGGTCATCAAACCCTTAACAAAGAAAATCAAGACTAGGTGACCACCATAGCAAAACTCAAAGGGTCACTAACGTTTTTAACACAAAAAAAAAGGTAACTATCATTTCAAGAGAATATCATCTTGAATCCTCATCATTAACCTTACATTGTCAAACTCTCTTGAGATTTAAATGTGTATGCTGAATTAATTGAACGTAGGACTGTAGATTATCAAGAACAAATGGGTGTGTTAAAATTAAATTTTGAGCCTTATATCCTTTGTTTCAAAAATCGTGAACCATACCACATTACAACCCTTAAAAGACCTAATTGAGGAAGGGGTTTATTCTGAAAGCATACTACAACAAGGTTGAGTTAACCTGACTCCAAATAATCTTTGTTGATCATTTGTATTGGTTCCACCATCTTCCACATTGTGAATGGCTAGATCAAAAGTGTGTTCTAATCATTGACTTGTTCAGTGTAGTTCACCAAATTTGATATCAATAATATTTGATTTCAAAATTTGCATAAACACTGCATTAAAATTACCATTTTTGAGTGAACTATTTTACTTCAAGTCATCGCTTAGCATCAAGGGAATTCCCATAATATGCGGTTTGTTGAGGAACTTGATTATGTGAAAGAAGTCCAATCATGGGAAAATCACTTCGATTATCGGTCAATCCGATCCAATCACCCCAAGAGTCGGCTAGTCAAGAGCGAATTGCTTCAAGACTCAGGCTAGGGAGAGCTACCATAAAGAGCTCAATGAGTCCAACTCGCCAAAGGTTGGTAAATCAGAAGTCTACCACTCTAAGAGTCGGTTAGTCAAGGACCCCTTTAAGGTTTAAAACATTGGGGCAAGCCACCCCATGGTCCTAGCAAGCTGCTTCCAAAATCTTTCTAAGGAGAAATTATTCGAAGACCCAACAGACTGGGGAAAGTTGAGCCATAGAGGGGCAAGCCCTCTCCATGCCTTCAATCTGCTCAAGCAAACTCGACTATACATCAACAATCATTAAGTTCAAGACGAGTGTCATGGAATCATGCTAGTACCCCATCAAATAACCTTTTTCCTATTACCAAGGAGCTTTGCTGCAAAAGAACCCTTCCATCCATTACCCACTATAGGGGCATCCTTTGGAAACCTTCAAGTTATTGCATAAATCATTCGAATGCATTTGTCATGTCGCTTTTCTCTAACGTCAAGCCATGCATATCATCTCATTCATCGAGCATATTCCCATAGCATGAAAGAACAAATATAAAAAAACTAGTTCTCATCTGGTAGACTATTTGAAAGTTAGTTTCCGTCTGAGAGTCAGTCATTAAAACCAGTTCCCATCTGGTAGCCTTTTCTTAAAACCAGTACCCGTCTGATGGCCAATTGTAAAACCAGTTCCCGTCTAGTAGCCTATTTTTAACTCCAATTCCCGTATGGTAGTTAGTTTTTTTCAAAACCAGTTTCCGTTTGGTAGCCCATTTTAAATTCAATTCCTATCTGATAATAAATCAGAAACAAAACCAAGTTCTCTTCTGGTAGGCTATCTGAAAGTCAATTCCTGTATGACAGAGAAAAACAAAAAAGAAAAAAAAACACCAGTTCCTGTCTGGTAATCTATCCTTCAAGTCTAGTTTTTGTCTGACAATTTATTTTTAAAGTCAACATCGTTTGACAGTTCATTTTTAAAATCTACCATCGTTTGGAAGTTCATTTTTAAAGTCCAGTTCCGTCTGGCAGTTTACTTTCAAACTCCAGCATTGTCTAGCATCTTCTGCTTGAAGTCGATTTATATTACCGATGCCTACGTCCAATGTTGTCTGGCACATTCAGAGATTGTGCTATGTTTTTCCTAATGTTTCTTAGGAGTTTATCTATTTGACTCTTTCGTTGAAAGGGACCCCCCTTATCTGTTCTGATGAATTTCCAGAACCCCTATTTTGTATTTGAGGTATTTCCAGGTATTCCTTTGTAATTCAGATGCATTTTTAGAGTTTGTTTCTTTCACTATCTGAAGTATTTCCTAACATATCTTATTTGTTCTTATGTATTTCCATAACTCCTTTTTTTTATATGATGCATTTCCAGATATTTCTTTGTAATTCTGATGCAATATCCAGAGTTTGTTTCTTTTACTCTCCGATGAATTTTCGAACATGTCTTACCTGTTATGAGGTATATCCATAACCTATCTGATGTACTTCCAGATTATTCCTTTATCTCTCTCTAATGTATTTCCAGATTGAGTGTTGTGTTCTAAGGTATTTCCAGAAGCTATCTGACGTATTTCTGGTTTATTCCTTTATCTTTCTGATGTATTGCCAGATGAGTATTATGTTATGAGGTATTTCTAGAACCTATCCGACGTATTTCTATATTATTTCCTTTATCTCTCTGATGTATTTCTAGATTTAGTGTTTAGTTCTAAGGTATTTCCAGAACCTATCTGATGTATTTCCGGATTATTCTTTTATCTCTCTAATGTGTTTCTAGATTGAGTGTTGTGTTCTAAGGTATTTCCAGAACCTATTCGACGTATTTTCAAATTATTCATTTATCTCTCTGATGTATTTCCAAATTGAGTGTTGTCTTTTGAGGTATTTCAAGAACATACTTTGAATATTTCCCAGTATTTTTTCTCCAACAAATTGTTATCCCCAGTGAGTCTTCACCCTCATTGTCCTTTTCATTCCTTGTGGGCCACCATAACCATATTTCGAAATTGGGACTGCAACTATCACTTTTATTGACCTACGGTTCGTGTAGTTTAACTCGGCATGCTCATTTAATTTTTTGATTCTATTTTCGTTCACATTTTGATCATCTAGAGCCTTTTTAATCGGACATTTTTAATTCCAAAGTTTGATTTAAACCTATCTGTTTTTTGGAACTATATTTTGCGTAGATCATTTTAGTGCAGTCATTTTATTTTTAATGCGCATTTTCGCGCTTGATTTTTATTCATTTTTATTCCTTTTGTTTTTGATTTTTTTATCAAAATGTGGAAAAAATAAATAAATAGATACGAATGAATAGTCATTTGATATTTTTTGTTACTATTAAAAAATAATTAATTTTTATCTATTTATTTTTTAAAACTCATTTCTTATCCCATAAGTCATCTAAGGGGGTATTATTGATTTTTAAATTAATGTAAAACCCTAGCTCTCATTGTATAAATAATAACTTTGCATTACATTAAAAGAGGGAGACACACAAATCACTTGGACAAAAAAAAACGACACCCCGATCGCAAATCATATCATTGGTCTCTCTCACACAAATTTGGAAAAGAAAAAAAAAATAGAGAGGAAAGGTGGATTGGCTGAAACATGATGTTGTAGGAAAAAGATAATGAGAACAATCCACCTTCCAATTTTTTCTTTCTTTGCAAAAATCCCTCAATCTCATTTTATTAAAAACAAAACCATAAAAAACTCTTGATTCAAACTCTCTTAACACAAGAACCTTCACCTTTTTTATACATCATCCTCTTCACTCTCACTTTGACAGTAAACACACATCATCATCTTCATTTATTTTTGTTGTTCAACACATAACAACCACCTCATTTTCACTACAACACAACATATAAGAACTTACTGCAACTTCCATAACTATCACATGTCTCTCACTCTCATAAAACCTCTTACCATATTTCATACACAAATCTATCATTCCAACAAAACCATGTAACAACATAACTCTCACTTTATAAACCTCTTCCAAATCACCACCTTATAATACATCTCTTAACAACATTACAAATCATCACCATCATTTTTCTATACATCTCAACAACACCAAATAACATAAACTTCAAGCAACCAAACACAACTACAACAATACCATCCTCCAACAATATCCTGCACCAACCGAAACTACACCTCATAAACCATCCATTATCTCAACCTTGTACACCTTCCACCACTCTTCATTTGTCCAGAAAACCAACACCACTTAAACCCCATATCAGAAAACCGCACCACCAACATTCGCTCATCATACTTCCGACCAAAAAAACTCGTTGCCGGCCAGCTCATATGAACATCACCAGCAACCTTTTTTTCCTCTTCTCCATTTTATACTCCGGACGCCTTGCTCTCTTCTCTGCCGACATTATACCCCATAACCATAACGTCATAATATCTACCACAACCTCCATGAAGTGAACTCACCAACCACTAACGGATATACAAAGCAACCAAACAGGAAACTAAAGAGTCTCGTTCTAAGGTAGCCCAAGAGAAGCCTTGTGTGTGCAAAAGTGACATAAGCTAACAAAAGATAATAGTCTTACAAACATGTCCCCCTAGGGTGGTGCCATGATGCCATTCTTACAACCGGTATGTAAGTTACAAATGAAATACAAAGTCAAAGGAAAAGTATCACAAGGTATGGAAAGGTCCTCCAAGCAAAGGTTCTAATATGAGATCCTCTAAGTCCAAGTTGATTACAAGTGGAATGAAATTTTTTGGTCATATCATTTTATCATGTTTTTGTTGTTTTTAATGTATGATGATAATAAAGATAAATGACAAAAATAAATATGCATGATGAGTTTGTACGATGATGATGATGAGTACTTGAATGTAAATTACAATGTAACAACATAAAAAGTAAATAACAAAGTAACAATGATAATAACAAGGGTTAGTGGTAATCAAAGTTAGTAAAGTTATGTATGATTAGTAGTATGTACAAGTACAACACTTGAGGATTATCCATCCTTAGGTCATAAGATTCAAAATATGGCGCATCTAGGGATTATCTATCCTTAAGTCATAAGATTTAAAATATTGCGCATCAGGGGATAACTTATCACTGATGCAAAATGTTGAAGATGATCAGATGATCAACTTACAACAGATTCGTAACAATGAAATTTATGCAAACCCTAAGTCCATATATCAATAGATTGACAAAAGGAATATTATATCAACTCAAGGGTTAAAGATTAATGATTTGATTGATGATCAAGTTAGACAAATTATACAAGGGTTAATGTACAATATGAACAAGTTAGCAATAATAGTTAGAGGGTTAGTATAACAATAGAAACATCGTGAATCAAATGAAACCACAAGTTAAGATATGCACAATCAAAGCTTCATCTATATGTCAAATGGTACAAATTTGGTTGATGTAGAGGCAACCTTTCTATGCCTCAAAGTATCATGAATGATCCATTGATCATTCATTGATAGGTTTCAAGCATAGAAGGTTCAAACATCCCTAATCAAACCATAACCATGAATTTATAGACTTCATTAGCTACCCAAGTTCAAAGCCTCATAAGTCCATAAAAAATTACTCAAATGAAATAAAATAAAGCATAATAAAATAGTAGAGATAAAAATAATATGAGTTTGTGTTGGGAATATTTTCAGCAAAATAAAAATAAGTGGTAAAAAAAAATAATTTGAGATGGAAAACCAATGGAGTAAAAATAAATAAATAAATAAAAAAAGAAATAAAAATAGAACAAATGCGTTAGCTGGGGGTTGAACCCTTGACCTTGGGGTCATGGGGGGTTCAACCCCCTCAGTCACTGGGTCAAGAACCCTTTGGTGATTCAGAGGTGCATCCATAAAATAAAATAATAAAATGAAATAAGAAATGGAAAGCGCGCGCTAGCTGACCAATCAGAGAGAGCCAACAGATACATTCAAATTCAAAAACGCACGCAAAGGTATTAACTTCAACCTTGAGACCTCATATCAAAACTCAAAAACACGAGTTTTTCAATATATTTAAACATGGAATCATCACCTATGTATAACAACGAAACAACCTCCACACTCATGAGCCATTGATTGGCTCTGAGTATGGAGTATTTTGCAAAAAATCTGAAGAACAAGTTAACCTAAAATAAAAATTAACTGAAGGATAAAGATCAATCGAAACTCAAAATATGGGGTTAATGATCAGTGGATGATTTTGAGTTGATTAGTAACTTATTTGAGTGAAGGGTGTGAGTGTAGCTACCTGATCGGAATCAGTTTTAGGTATGAACTCTGATGGGTTGGTGCAACTCAGGTGAGGTGTTGGGAAGGTGAGTTAACGTTTAGAAAAGTTTAATTGATGCTTAGTGAAGGATTCTGGATGGTTGGTTTGAACAAAAAAGCTTTGAAACTCAAAAATTGTATCTCTTTTTTTCAAGGAAGAACTCGGTTTTGAAGCAAGGTATTCCTGGTATTCAAGCTTGGTTATAAAGTGGAACACCTTCCCATATTTATAGTGAAGGTGATGGAGTGGTTTGGAGGGAGAAAAGAAGTCGTTTGGTCAGAAAGCACATGTGGTCCGAAGCATGTTTGTGGATAGATTTTTGGGGATTCGAATTGGCATGTTCTGAGCTAGTTTGCTTCACCAACCAACTGGTTTTAATTCTTAACACCAAACAATAGCAAACAAAAGCAATGAAATGGACTTCTACGGATTTGGAGTTTAGCTATTTTGGTAAAAACTGAACTTTTCACATGGCATCGGGTTTAAGGATTTGCAAGCTTTCCACACCAAAGTTGACTTCCATATGGGCCTTAGTATGTTGTATAATATGTTATAAGTCAATAGGGATCATATTGGGATGAATTGGAACCTTGGTGATTCAATTTGCAAATTTCGGCTGAGATGGTTTGACTTATGCATCATGACAATTTCCAATTTTTGAACCAAGTCCAAATGAAATTGGCTTGTGCATTTTGCATGAAATTTGTGCCAAATGTTCCTTGCCGAGTCCTTGATTAAAGGCAAAAGGAACTAGGTCAAAAGGAGTTATGGTTTGGAAATGGAAATATGGTAAAGTGGTGGTATTTTTCATGTTTCTAGGGCATGCTAGGCACATTGGACCAGCTTGGCCAATGCAAACATTAAGGTCCTTGCTCAATGAATTAGGTCTTGAACCTTGAAACAAAGTTGAAGAGGGACTCAATTAGGACATTTGGCTCAAATAATATCTTGAAAAGCTTACAATATGAAAAAGTTATTAACTTTGGACTAAATCATAGGCCAATCTTGCCAAAATGTGATCAACTAACTTGACCTAGAAATGTGACTTTGAGATTTCTTGATTTTTATGGTGCAATGGTAGACGTTTGAAGCTAATATGATCATATAATGATGTAAAATTAGGCTTGTAGCTTTGTGAAGTGGTTTTAGGTCATGCCCATAGGTGAATTCAATGCCTTGAGAGTTCAAAAACCATGGCCAAACCAATGAGTTGTAACATGAGTGAAATGGATGTTTGATTGGTTAATTATGGTTTAAAATGACTTGAATTGATGGTTAATGAAATGTGGTATGATATGGTGATCAAATGAGCCAAAGCCAAGGATCAAAGGATGCCCAAACTAGGGTTTCTTGAATCATAAGTTTCACCAAGAACCATGGTCAGAAAAATGAGGGTTTGGTGATGCAAGGGATGTATTGAGATGATTCAAAGGATTGGGGTATGAAAAAACTTTGGGTTTTCAGGGTCCTCAATGACATGGTCAAGATTCAAGGTGAACCTTGACTTGTACAAGCCAATGAGGGTCAAGAGCTAGGGCTGAGGTCCTTGGGTGACCTGATGAATCTTCATGTGTCTTCAAAGGGGACTCGCAATCCAATTTGGGTTTGGAGAGTGAGTGAGATGACTTGAATGATCCTCCAATCTTGTGGGGATGCTTGAGGGTAGAGATTAGGATCAAGGTGGCATGGACACACCTCAACATGAATAGTGGGTTTTGAGGCTTCATAAATGAACCCCATGCCTTTGGTTTATGGAATATTGTGAATTATTAGATACAAATGCTTATTAGATGATATACGTGAGATGCATGCTCATGAATTATGGTTATAAAGGGTGATGTGAAGGTAGGGTAAATTTGAGGGTATGACACATACTATCTTTCCTTGTCTTTTTTAGTTGGAGCATGAGGGTATGGTAAATTTTTTACTGGAGATTGACCATCTTACCCTTTTCTTCTCTCGTTTTGTGATTTTTTTGCACACCACTTGTTTCTTTCTCATTTCCTTCTTCCTTTTCATGCTTCTTTTCAACTAATTCATCCTTTTTTTATTTTTTTCTTCTTCCTTCTCCTCTTCTTCTCTTTTTCTTTCTTGTTTTTCTCTTACTTCTACTACTCTCCTTTCTTTTTTCTCATTCTCATCAACTTCCAATTCAAGCACTCCACCGCTCCTTGTTGTGATTGACTTGCAATGCTCTTTTGAATTTCTTTGAGTGGTGGTTGTCAAAGTTCCTTCTTGTTGATCTTCCAACTGTGTCACAATTTGTCCAACTTGCGTTTCAAGGTTCTTAATTGAAGCATCTATGTTTTTCTGATTCGACATGGACATCTGCATGAATTGGTTCAATGTTTCTTTGAGCTTTGATGTTCTTTCCGGTTGAGGAGGGTTCCGAGGTTATTTATGGAAATTATGATATTGATTTGGCCTGTTTGACGGTCCAGCCTCTTATCTCTACCCTTGGCCATAGTTATCGTTGTCTTCATGTTGATAACTTTGATTTCTTTGGTATGGTGTTGGTCTTTGTTGTTGATTGCCCATATAATTCACTTCTTCATTAATCGGAGGGCAAAACCTAGTTGGATTGCCTCCTATGCAAATATCATAATATGCTATTTGTTGCAGTTTACTTGTTGTTCCATGCATTTCTTTAAGTTGTTGTGGTAACTTGGTCAATTGTTTAGTTAATTCTTCCACTGTTTGGGTGAGGAGCTTATTTTGTCCCAAGATAGCATCATTTGAGCTTAACTATAGAATTCCAGGTTTTCTTTGTGACGTACCTCTGTTGTATTGCACCTGATGATCGTTGAGAGTCATACGATTGATGATAGAAACTACCTCTTCTACACTTTTAGATAATAGCGAACCACCGACAGTTGCATTAAGTAGAAACTTTGGCTATGGACACAGTCCATTACGGAAAGTATGGATTTGTGTGAGTTCATCAAAACCATGATTTAGACACTTTCATGGCATAGATTTATAGCGCTCGCATGCTTCATAGAGGGTTTCAGTTGCACTTTGAGCGAATGCGGCAATTGCAGTCTTGACATCGATGAATATATTGTGTGGGAAGAATCTGTTCAGAAAGTTTTCTTCTAAGGCGTTCCAGTTGGTCATGATTTGAGTAGGTTGGTCAAGGTACCAATCCTTTGCCTTACTGATCAAGGAGTGTGGAAACAATCTAATAAAGAATGCCTCTTCTTCAACTTCAGGTGCTCCTATTGTACCAGTTAGTTCGTAGAATTTAGTGAGATGAGTGTAGTGATCTTCATGATCCAGCCCTGCAAAAGGGTTTGCATAGATGATATGCAACAATACCATTTTCATCTCAGCTTGTCGATTGTTTGGAGTTTTGGTGAGACGAGTTAACCGTCTTGGACTATTCCGACAAGGTCCACTGTTGACAACTTCGGGTCCACCGTCTAGTTCAGACATTGTTTCTTTTGTTGGAAGTGTTGAAGACGTTGATATGGAAGCTCCTTTTGTTTTGATAATTTTGTTTGGCTAGTTGATTTAGCTTCTTTGTTTGTCTTTTGTTTCTTCGAGCTGTCCATTCCATTTCGGGATCTGAAAGTAATGGTTCTACCAAAGTTGTACCCCGCATACACAAAGAATACAATTCTAACCAAACACAATATTAGGAGAAGGTAAGGTAAATAATAGGTAAGTGAGTATATAAAATATTTAATAAATGTACAAACTTAAAATGGTACAAACAGTCACCATGTTTGCAATATCTAAATGCCAGTCCCCAACAACAACGCCATTTTGATGTTCAGTATAATCAAAAGTAAGAACTGTTTGTATCATATCCACAGAGACTGGTGCGATATTACCAATGGTTCAACACTTGATATTGTTTCTAGTTAAAGTTCACATAATGGTTTGATTAAAGTAAAACATAATGTAAAATAAAACAAAATTGAATAAATTAAAGTTCACTAATATGAAAGCTTGTCGGGATTGGATTTACTCTACCATACACATATGTATATTACTGATTACTTCTTCATAACTTGATACTCATTCTTATCTTCACATACCACTCACAACAACGCGTATGTCTACACGATTATTGAGATTGCAACCAGTTTGGTTAATCAAAGATTTCTCAATCTATTAAACAATCTGATCGCATTAAGAACTAATATTTGTCTATGAATATTTAACCCTAATTCTATGTCTAGCAATTAGTGTTTAACTGATTCTTATCTTAAATCAAGATCCAAACGTATTTCTCAATCACAATTCGCATCCAAAGGTTTAATGAATATAACAAAGATAGAATCCATAATGATGAATAACAAGATTATATTAAAAGCATAATCTATAACTATGCATACGATAGATTCTTTCCAATCCCAACAAGAGAAGGAGTTTAGCTAGGCATTTTCATGGTAGCTTGATACAAAAAGAAGGAATGGAGATGAATGTGTATAAAGAAAGATTTCCCGATTCTTGATGCGTATCCAACTCGATCTTTGCTATCCTTATCTAACTTAAACTATTACAATGATATTCAACTTAAATCACTAAAAATGGAATGTTTAAATGAATGGTCCAAGTCTGATATTTATAGATTTTTCCAATAGCTACTACCCTCGCCTTGCGCAATTTTCCACGCTGCAGCACCCCTTGGGAGCTTAGCCCTTAAGAAATCTTTAAACCACCTTTTGGAGTTTTCCGCCTTAGTGCGCTTTATGCAGAAAAGCGCATTGCAGCGCACATGTGCCCTGCCTAGCATGGGACACCTTTCCTCATTTTTACGCCCTAAGCGTGCTGGCAGTGAGCCTCCACTGGAAAATGACCTTTTGAATTATCTTGTGGCATGTTGCAACGAGCTTGTGGCATGTTGCAATGAGCTTGTGGCATGCTGCTCGTGTTTTTCTTCTTTTGTTTGCTGCTTTACGCTACAGCGAGCTTGTAGCGATCCAGTTTTCTTGTTTTTCTTTTTGGACTTGCATTGGGTATTTTTGTCTGCATTAATTCAAATCAAAGATTAATAAGTAACCATTATATTACCTTGTTTCAGTTTCTAATTAAAACAATGGTTTGTGTCAAGGAATTTGTATTAATGGACCCTATAAGTGTTAAGATATGGTGATATAGTACTCATTCTTTGCCACTTATTAGACGCGCCTCACGAAGGTCGTATTCTTTTTTCGAGATGCGACAGTCACAACAAATGGAGAAACATGGATTGTTTGAACTAGAACATGTACTTATGTAGATGATAAAAACAATTGAGCACATATCTGGAACTGGAACAAAAAACTGAGCACGACGGAGAAAACAACAACGAGATCAGAGGCCAGACATATCATCATGTGTTTTAGGAAGGGCGGTGCGTGAGGCCTACACGTGGAAGAGATGACAGTGTGTATTTGCTAATGCAGAGGGGTTGACAATGATTTTTTGGGAATAGGTTATATATGAAGATTCATTTCTGCTACTGGTGGTATTTTTTCATAAGGTATCCAAAAATATTGGCAGCGACTACAATGGTAGTTATCGGGGAATCGATGTTGGCAGTGAAATGAAGGCAATTTAGAGTTGGGACACATATTGCCGATTTTTTTATCATCAGGAGATAGTGGGTCAACCGGGTAAAGCAAGGTGAAAGATTCCCTCTCAAAAGGCTCTTGATACCATGTTTAAAATAGAGAGAGTGAGATACATTTGAATAAAACTTTGTATTTGAATAACACTACGGAGATTGTATTATAGTTTATTCTATTAATTACATAAGGAATACACTACAATATATTCAATTTTATTCTAGATAGGTTAAGGAATATTCTACGAAATATTCTATATACAAATAATAACATAACTAATTCTTATCAATGACATTTCTCTTGAATGCCTTGAAGATCTATTATATCTTGGATTCTGCATTAACATCGATTCTATAACCGCGAGACAATGATTCAGACAAACTCAAGGGAGAATGAAAAAAATGAAAAGAGGATGAATTGTTCTGCCATGGACACAATCTGAACATACTATCCGACTGTCTCTATGACCTCTACATAAACAACTAATCGACAATGGAAACTTGAAAGACACTAGAGTTTAAAATTTGTGCAGAGGAAGAAGGTTCTAAAAAGTTTTGGATTTCAAAGTATATCAATTCAAAATGTTGGATTCAAAGCATGTACTTGCAAAACTGTATGAGTTACAAGTTCTTGTAAATAAATCGAGGGGTGTGAATATCGATATTCCTAAAGCTTTCCATTTGCAAAATTCCCATCTTCTTGATAAAGTTATAGGAAGAATTTACTTTACAATTCTGAGTGGTGCTTCTTCTTTGAATTTATCTGGGTTATGCTGTTCAACATCAATATGCTCCACCTCAATATTAAACTCTTCCTATTCCAACTTGTTTTTCAGAGATCTCTGCATTTCGACCACCATCATTAGTTTTCTTGAAGGCTATTTCTGCTTCTTTGAAAACCACGTCACGACTTGTGATACAACTTCTGTGACTTGGTTCTAGGAACCACAACCTATAGGCTTTAACTCCCTCAGGATAACCAAGGAACATGTATCTCATAGATCTACGTTCGACTTTGTCTTTCCTAATGTGAGCATAGACTATACAACGAAATACTCTCAATTTGTTGAGATTTGGTGGATTACTCGACCAAACTTCTTCTGGTTTCTTCATCCCTAAAGTAGTCGAGGGACACATGTTTATCAGGTGTGATGTAGTCACAATAGTCATAGCCTAAAACACATTCTTCAATCCAACACTAACTAACATGTATCTACCCTTTCCAAGATAGTTTGATTGAATCTTCCAGCCATACCATGTTGTTAAGGAGTACCAACTAAAATCCTGTGCCTAGCAATACCAGACTTAGCACGATAACCGTCAAAAGCTTCATTGCAGAACTCAAGGCCATTATTGGTCGTCAACCTCTTGACCTTCATGCCAGACTGATTTTGACCAGAGTCTTCCAGTTTTTAAAATTCTCAAAAGCTGCATCCGTAGTCTTTTGAGTGAATATCCATAAATTTCTAGAATAATCATCAACTATGGATAGAAAAGACCTTGCACCTGAGTGTGAGGGATTTCTTATAGGTCCCCAAAGATCAATATGAATGTAATCAAGGGATCCATGTGTTATTTGTTTTCCTTTATTGGACTTCATTCTGCAGGCTTTACCAAACATACAAGGTTCACAAAACTCTAGCTTTTTGAACTTGTCACCACCTAGTAGATTTTTTTCCCTGATTCGACCATGGCCGAATCTCATGTGCCATAACTTTGTCTTTGACACATGTTTTGTGGATGAAATGTCTGTTGAACCACTAACAAACTCAACCTCAAGGGTATACAATCCTTGCTTATTTCTACCTCTCAAGACTTCCTTCGACCCCTTCTTGACACTCATGATACCTTTCTTTCCCTTGAACACGTATCCTTTATTTTCTAAATCACCAAGAGAAATCAAATTTCTATTAAGATACCTGACACTAATCAATAACTTCATTGGATCATCATGGAGCCTGAATCTCACATATCCAATTCCTGCAATTTTGCAAACTTTGTTGTTTCCTAGCAGCATTGTTCCACCATCTTGATCACATAATTCCTCAATCACATCTTTTTTGAGAGTCATATGCCAAGTGCAACTAGAATCCATGATCCATTCCTTGCTAGACTTATTGCTCGAAACTAATAGAACATCATATGATTCATAATCATCTTGAACAATGGTTGCATTGCCGTTGTCCTTTCCATCACCATAACTCTTCAACCTATCAGGACACACTTATCTTGAATGGCCTTCCTTCTTACAGTGATAACACCTAATAGTAGGAGAATTACCACCAAAATACTTGTGATAATCATTACCACTCAAACTTACCATCATCCCTCGAGATTTTTCCTATTATGGACAACCATTCACCAATAGGTGATGGTTTATGCTCATTTCTTTTGTTCAAGTCCTTCAAGTAGAAGGCCGAATGAACTTATTCAAAGGTTAGGGACTCTCTTCCATACAAGATAGTTTATTTGAAATGATCATGAGATCTTAGAAAAGCACACAACAACAACAACAACAACGCTTAATCTTCATCATCGATCTTGACATCAATATTCTCCACATCAAGAATCAACTTGTTAAACACATCCAATTACTCAGCCAAGGCTTTGTCTTCACTCATCTTAAATGAATATAAATCTTGCTTCAGGTAGAGGCGATTAATCAACAACTTGGTCATGTACAAACCTTCAAGTTTATTCCACACACCTACGGCCGTTTTCTCCTTCGAGACCTTCCGGAGAACCTTATCACGAAGGCTCAATATGATGGCACTGTGGGCTTTTTCGATCATCATCGTCTTCTCCTTCTCCGTTTGGGCATCATCTATTCTTTCCAATCTCTTCAACGTTTCTAACAACCATGATGAACACGAAGAGCTTGTATCTTTAAGTGCCATAATCCAAAATCATTTACACCAGTGAATTTCTCAATCTCATACTTCATTGACGACATCTTGATCCACGCTTAGCGCACCTATTTGTTGTGACAAATGATGCCAAACACATCAAATATGTGAGAAAGATAGAGTCCTTGAACAATCAATAAAACAATTCAATTCACAAAGAGAGATAAGAGAGATATGATTATAACAATTTTTCTATTCACTTTTTCAATTAGGGTTAACAGATTACAAGTGAATAACAACCCACACCCTCTTCTACTCTAACAAACTAGAGTAGAGCCTATATATAGACAACTAGTATATGTATGTCATGTATGATGATAACACCCATACATGACACACATAACTATTACATAACAAAGTACATAACTAACCTAAGTCACTGCATACTATATCAGACTTCGACTATAATATTCACCTCTTCGACTACTGCATGCAAGATCAGACTTAGACTACAACATGCACATCCCAGTCGAACCCTGAAGTTACCCATGCCAAGACTAGAGTTTGATTCAAAAATACAAGAAATCTCCACCTTGGAACAAACTCTAGAACCTCAAGGGAACATGCTAGCTATCATCCTGCAACTTTATCAACTAGATACAGTGAAAGAACTTGCTACTAGGCAATGATTTGTTGATCATATCGACAACATTATGTTCAGTCAAAACCTTCAACACTTTCACTTTTCCTTTCTAGATTTTCTCTATGAAGAAATGCAACCTAATATTAATGTGCTTGGTTTTCTCATGATAGGCTAAATTCTTTGAAAGATGTATGACACTTTGACTATCACATTTAACAATGATAACTTGGCCTTAAAGTTTCACTTCCTTAGCAAACCCTTCAAGCCACATCAAATTAAAAAGGTTTTGTTTGGTTTGTGAGATTTTCCATTAAAATCCCTGTTTGGTTCGTGAGCTTAGCCCGATGTTAAAAACTCTCATTTGGTTTATGAGACTGTCCGTCCAAATCTCCATTTAGCTTGTGAGTTACGCTTGGTATAAAATCTCTCATCTAGTTTGAGATTAACCTGATACAAAATCTTTTATTTGGTTTGGAGGAAACCAAGTGTAAAACTCCAATTCGTTTGTAAGAAGGTTCGTGAGCATAACATGTGAAAATCTCACACATATAGTGGAACTTTCAAGAAGTAATTCTTGGGGAGATGACTTGGATTAAGTGGTTAGTCAATCCTCCATAAACCTCTAGAGCGTTCTTCTTATCCCTTATCTCTCTTTATTTCTATTGTTTGTTTATTTCTGTTGTGTTCAAATCTATTTTTAACTATGATTTAATTCCTTTTATTCATTTTGTTGTTTAGTCTTTTCAAAATCATTTTAAACAATTGCTTTTATAAATGACTTTTTAATTATACATTGTTTTCAACACAACACAATTCACCTATCTCTTGTGTTTGGAGTCATTTATCAAATAAGAAGACTGATTGAATGGAGATAAGGGACAATAGTGGGTCATATTCTCAATCAAGTAAAGAAAATGCTGAAATTGGAATATGAGCATGAATTCACTTTCAAGTCAAACTAATTGAATCATCCATTGATTAATCGTCATTCTTTCGCGATAAAAAATAACATTATTATGTATTAGGGTTTGACCTAACTCATCCTTATAAAATTGGATTTTAAGATAAGGTGTGTCACTCTATCTAAACTATTTCAAGGCTCTATATCCAATCAATGTGAGACTTGAGATCTTCTCAATACACCCCTCACATCCATCACTTTTTTTAGGTTTGATGCATGAATATAAACGGTGAGCGGCGCAATGTTAATCGATAGGTTCTGATACCATATTAGAGTTTGTTTTAACTCATTTTTACAAAACAAATTTTGTTACAATAAGGAATGTTACTCTATCGAAACTCTTTCAAAGCTATATTTTCAACTAATGTCATACTTGAGATCTTTGCAATATTATGTATCTTCCTATTACAAATATATCCTTTATTAAAAATATTTAAAAAATAAAAAATTGATAGAAAATAGAATAATAAATTATAAACAATATAATAATAAAAATAAATATTAATAATTCATTAAAATGGTAAGACTACATATAATTTAAGAGAGCAATAGTAGTTAAATTCCAAACTATTAACATAAAAAGTTTACCTCAACACTTTTATATGCTTTGCAATATATATATATAATATATATATATATATAATATATATATAATATATATATATATATATATATATATATATAATTGAAAAAAAAAAGTTAGAACCCAAAAGATACTACTAGTAACCACTCATTTAAAATTCGGACTGACATTTGACGACACGCATGGAATGGTTTGAGATAACATTGATTAAATATTGATAGCATATCTGTCGGTTAATCTCAATGTCATTTTTAAGTTTTGAATGAAATACGTTATCGATTCTCCACTTCCTCTAAAACACGTATATTTCTGGTGTTGTACGTGTAATGTACGTGTCATTATTGCATATATCTAGTTAATTATCACATGCCATTGTCAAAGATCCCATAACTTAATGTTTTGTTTTGGTGCAATCCTATATTTTTATTTGTCTTAAATTATTAATAATTAATAATTTTAAATGTGTTTTAAAATGATAAGAAAAATATATAAATTAAGGTATATTTTTGAATTCAAAAATAAAAAATATTTGTGAAACGTTTTAGTAGACATTTTGTATTTTGAATTCGAAATAGACAATATTTCGTTAAGAGTTGTAAAATAAAAGTATGAAACTCTTAAAGAGTTTTTGTATGGAAGAAAGATTATAACTTTTGATAAAAATATGTAATTTTTGATAAAAAGTATGTAACTTTTGATAAAAAAAAGTATATAATTTTTAATAAAAACATGCAAGTTTTGGTATAAGGAAGTTGTTTAACCAATGGTCACAGCCTTGTGAAACTACATTAATATGACATATAAATACTTCAATATGAATTTAGAAAATCATAACAAAATACATATCCTTTAGAACAAACTCCAACGTTCTTCGTTGTTGTGTATTAATTCAAGCTTAGTTAATTAGTTACTTACTACATGTGTATCTATAATAACTACTTTTATAGTTTTGTAATAAGTTTTTCCTAACATAACTTTCTCTCATTCAATATTCAATACTCTCTTTTCTTCCATTCCACTCTAATACTCTCTCTATCTTTCTCTCAATTAACTTCCGCATTAGAAATGTGTAATAACACCAACATATGATATCACGAGACCGATTGAAATCCAAAATCAATAGTGATTGAAACTATGGTTGGAATAGGCGGCAACAACTTCCCTGAAAATCTTTCAGTTCTTGATGGCAAGAATTGGGAAAAATGGGGCATTCATATGAGAGTCATCTTCAATGTTCAAGATATGTTTAAGTATGTAGCAGAGGGGCATCATACAAGAAATCCAAGAAGACAGATCAAAAAATCCTATTTTACATTCAACAATGCGTTGAAGCGAAGGTGTTTGATAAAATAGCTCTTGCTGGAACTTCGAAAGGAGCATGGGATATGTTGGGAAAATACTATGGTGGAGATGCGGATGTCAAGAAGGTGCACCTCTAGTCTTTGAGAAAGCAGTATAAAGTGCTACATATAAAAGAGGGTGAATCAATATCATATTTCTTTACAAGGGTTCTAGAACTAACCAACCAGATGAAGAATTCTGGAGAGATGTTGACAGAAGTAATTAAGATAAAAAAGTTACTTCAAAACCTCACTCCTCAATATGAAATGATAGTAATAAAAATTGAGGAAACCAAAGATTTGGAAATAGTGAAGATGGATGATCTGCAAGGATCTCTTAAAGCCAGGGAACTGAGACTAAATTAAAAAGAGACAGAGAAAGGTTACGAACAAGCCCTGATTGCTCATTCAAGAAAGAGAGGTTCTGATGAAATGAAGAGAAAGTGGAATAGGGAAAAGGAAAGCACCAGAGAGAAGTCACACCATATAGCAAAGAGAATAAGACGTTTGAAGAAAGATATGAATCCTCTAAAGGAGAAGGAGGATCTAGCAAATTTTAAAACAAGAAAAAGTTTCAAGGCAAGAGAAATATTCAATGCTTAATTTGTGAGAAGTATGGTCACTTCGCTTCAAATTGTAGGTTTGCAAAGGGAAAGAAAAATACTAGTGCAGAGGAAGCTAACATGGTGCAAGATGATTTAGATTCAGATCCTGTCATGTTGATGATAACAACCTCTGAATGGGCTCCAACTTCTGATATGCGGTACTTAGATTTTGGTTGTTCTAACCACATGATTGGACACAAGAAGTGGTTGAATGAATTTAACTTAAACAAGAAGACAATTGTGAAGCTAGCAGATAGTAGAAGCTTAATGACAAAACGCATGGCCAAGATTGTCATACAAAGAAAGAAAGACAAAATAACATTGATAGAAGATGTGTTATTTGTACCTAATATGGAATTTAATCTACTGAGTATTGGTCATCTGGTAGATAAAGGATTCTCAGTAATCATGGAAGTAGGCTCACTGAAGCTATATCACAAGAAGAAAAGATTGGTTTTGAAATCAACTCTGACAAGAAAAAAATATGGATGGCTAGCTTGAAGGCCTCAGAATCACACTGTCTTTACTCATCAATTCCTGATGAAGAAAGTTGGCTTTGGCACAAAAGGTATGGGCATCTAAATTTTAGAAGTCTAGGAAAGTTGAATACTATGAAGTTAGTAGAAGGATTACCTAAGATAGTGACATCTGATAAAGCAGGTGACATGTGCATGCTTGGGAAGAAAAGTAGGTTACCTTTTATGAAGAAACTGTAAATGTGAGCCAAACATGTACTGAATGTAGTTTCATCTGACATTTGTGGTCTTTTTAAAACCCTTTCTTGTGGAGAAAGCAAGTACGTCATCTCATTTGTAAATGAATTCAATAGAATGTTGTGGGTGTACCTGATAAAGACCATATGAGAGGCTTTAAACATGTTCAAAAGGTTTAAGGCTATGGAGGAAAAGTAGAGTGGAATACTGATTAAGATACCCAGAACAGATGGAAGAGAGGAATACGATTCCCATGAATTCAAGAATTTATGTCATGAAAGTGGCATCTTGCATGAAGTAACTCCCCCTACACACCTCATCACAATGGTATAGCTAAAAGAAGGAATAAAAACTTGGTTGAAATGGCTAGGAGCATGCTGAGACAAAAGTCATTGACTCATAAATTCTGGGGTGAAGCAGTGTCTACTGCTGCTTAAGTTTTAAATAGATGTCCTACAAAGATTTAAAGAATCAGGTGTCGGAAGAATGTTGGTCAGGAAGCAAGCCTTGCATCACTCATCTCAAGGTATTTTGATCATTATGCTATAGACATTTTCCAAATAAAAGAAGAACCAAACTTGAGTATAAAAGTGAACTTATGATCTTAGGTGGTTACCATCCAACTAGAGCATATAAGTTATATAATCCAATTATTGAGATGTAGTCATCAGAGAAGTAGAATCCTGGGATTGGAACCAAGGTGGAGAAAGAACAAGAGTGGTTCCAATACAAGCTCCATTGCAGTTTGATTCTGATGAAGTGAATCCAATCTTAATTGAGACTCTAGTTGAAGTAGTGAATTCTACTAAAAGGGAAAGACCAATCAGAAACAAATAGATACCTGCAAGGCTGAATGATTATGAAATTGTGTCGAACAATATAGTGGATGAGGAATGATAAATAATATACTTGGAAATGTTAGCAGGTGCAGAACCACTGAATTATCAGGATGCAATGTAAGACAAATTATGGAAAGATGCAATGAAGGAGGAACTCGGTTTAATTGAAAAATGTGGCACATGGAAACTGACTTAACTACCAGAAAGAAAGAAGTCAATTGATATGAAGTGGATTTTTAAATTAAAGTTGAGTCTAGAAGGAACAATAGTGAAACACAAAGCAAGACTTGTGGCAAGAGGTTTCCTTCAAAGACAAGGTTTGAATTACTCTGAGGTATTTGCACCGGTGGCAAGGCATGAGACTATAAGACTTGTAGTGGCATTAGCTTGCAGTATAAGGTGGACTTTTGTCACACATGGATGTAAAATCTACCTAAATAGTTCTTTTGATGAAGAGGTATATGTGTCTCAACCTCCAGGATTTGAAGTAAAGGGAAAATAGCATATTCTGTATAGACCATACAAGGCTTTGTATGGTTTGAAGCAGACACCAAGAGCCTGGAACAGAGGAATTAATGTTTTCTTCATCAGTCATGGCTTCAAAAGATGTCCAGTTGAGTATGGCGTGTATGTAAAATACAAGCAAGCTGAAATACTAATGCTGATATGTTTGTATGTGGATGACCTCTTACTCCATCCGTCCCATAAAAAATGTCTCATTTTCACTTTTCCTCTGTCTCAAAATAATTGTCCTTTTACAGTTCCAATGTAACATTTATTATTAATTTTCCACTACCATACCCCTATTTATTAAATTTCATTTTATTTAATCACTCTTTTAATTGCAATTAATAGGGGTATTCTAGTAAATGATATTCGTTTTATCATCAAAACCAACACATTTAATAGTTTTCTTAAGAACTACGCATTGCTCAAATAAGACATTTTCATGAGATAAATGTAGTAATAACTGGAGAATATCAACTGGAAATTAAGACCTCAAGAGTACAATGAACTCAGAATTGAGATTTCAGATATGGGTAACTTGTCCTACTTCATTTGTATGGAGTTTCTATACTAAGAAGGCAAAATAATCTTGCATCAAGAAAAGTATGCTATTGACTTGTTGAAAATATTCAACATGCTAAACTGCAATGCTGCTGTGACTCCTGTTGAATCAGGTCAGAAGCTGAAAGAAGATAATAATGGAGAAAGGGTAGATGCCACCATGTACAAGAAGATGATTGGATCATTGAGGTACCTATGCAATAGCCGACCAAATATCTGTTGGTATAAGCCCTAGAGGCCAATACTTTTGGTACTTTTATCGAATTATTTATTAATAATAAAAGGCATTTTCTTTATTATGGTTGATTAATAAAGTCCCTGGAATAGATAGTCTGTTTAATGTATTAAGTGTGACTTAATCATGAGAACACATTAAACATAAGGACACTATTCTTAAAGTATCAGTAGTCGAGCTTTAGTGTGAAGTGGGATAACATTAAAGCATTAAGACTATTATGTTTGTAGACTGATGATCACATCTCATGGATCATGGATAAAGAGTTATCAAGTCTTAAACATAGGTATGAATATTAGGAGTAATATTTATACCGGATTGACCCGCTATGAGAATACTATATAGAAAGTTATGCAAAGTGTCATAAGTTATTCTCATGGTGATAATAGTGTATACCACTCTTCGACCTGAAACCACTATGGATCCTAGATGTAGAGTCGAGTGCTTTATTGCTGATCCAACGTTGTCCGTAACTAGATAACCATAAAGACAGTTGATGGGTACTCCACGAAGCATGCTGAGGGACATGAGTGTCCTAGATGGAATTTGCCAATCCTGCGTAACAGGATAAATGTCTATGGGCCCAATATTGAACTGGACAAGGGTGACATAGTCTATACCTTGTGTTAAATATAGACATAAGGGAAAAGGGGTAATTATACACATAATTATTATCACAAGAGGTTTTGTCAGATCACATGACATTTTCGTGACTTGGGTAGCAGTGATGTGTTGCTAGATACCGCTCACTGTTTATTATGTTAAATGCGTGATTTAATATAATTGCCAACGCCGCGAAAACCTATAGGGTCACACACAAAGGACGGATTGATGAGAGATAGAGTAACTAAGGAACACCGTAAGGTACGGTGCACTTAAGTGGGAGACGAAATATGGTAAGGTACCAAATACTTAAGTGATTTTGGGCATATTATAAGATATGGGCCAAAATACACTTAAGTGGGCTTTTTAGCTTGAAGCCCACACAAGTGGTTCTATAAATAGAACCCCTTGGGTAGAAGCATTGTGACTCCAATCCACTCAGACAGAAATTCAAGTAGAGACTTGGAATTTTGTTTCCCTCTTTCTCTCACTCAAAGCCTTCATTCATAACAGCTAGCACTGCGATTGAAGGAATCCGTTCGTGTGGACTGAGTAGAGACGTTGTCATCATTCAACGTTTGTGATAGCCCCGTGGATCAGTATCAAAGGTTTTGATCATTATCAGAGATCTGCACCAAAGGTTTGAATCGCCACAAGAGGTAACGATTCTATCACTGATCATGCCCATTCGTAAGGATCACTAAATGGAGAAGTTTTTAAATTCTGCTGCGCCTTGGATGGCAATTCTCCAACAATATCAACTTTATTGTAGGAGTATTGAGTAGATTCATGAATGATCCAAGGAAGTGTTATCTATTGGATGTAAAATGAGTACTAAGATACATCAAGGGAACCTTGAGGCATGGTGTATTCTCATCATATGGAAGAAAGAGAAGAAAAGAAGAGGTGATAGGATTTTACGATTCAGACTGGTGTGGTGATAGATTGGACATGAGAAGTACTATAAGTTATGCCTTCAAGTTTTAAGGAGTTGCAATATCTTGGATCTCCAAGAATCAACCTGTTATGGCTCTATCTAACTGTGAGCCCGAATATATTTCTAGTTGTTCAGCTGCTTATCAAGCCGCTTGGGTTGAAGCTATATTTACTAAACTTGGAGTAAACATTCAAGTAACAATCAAGCTCCTTGTTGAGAAAAAGTCTACAATAAACTTAGCAAAGAACCTTATCACTCATGGAAGATCAAAGCATATTGAAACAAGGTTTCATTACATAAGGTAGCAAGTGAACAAAGGAAGGTTGGCAATGAGATATTGTCATACCAAGGACCGGATTGTTGATATCTTGACTAAGGCTATAAAAGGATAACAATTTTCTAAGCAGAAGATATACATGGGAATGATGGCATTTGATTCAGAGGTTGGAACGACTTATGGATCATTATACTCTGAAGCTTTGATAACTTCTGAACCATCAACCTTTGAAGGATTTAGAGGTGGGAACCACTTCTGAACCTCTAGCCTCTGAAGTAGCTTCTAAAGCATGTCTAGAGTCTGAAGCGGCTTCTGAAGAATGGCTGGAGTCTGAAGTCGTAGAGTCTGAAGTATCAGCTTCTGATGTGTTTCATTTGTTGAAAGTTTGAATTAATGGAGTGTGTTGTCTATTAATTTAAGCTTAGTTAGTTAGTTAGTTACTACATGTGTATATATAATAACTACTTGTGTAGTTTTGTAATAAGTTTTTCCTAACATAACTTTCTCACATTATTCAATACTCTTTTTTCTTCCCTTCCACTCTAATACTGTCTTTTATCTTTCTCTCAATAAACTTTTGCGTTAGAAAGGTGTGATAACACCAACATTTGTTACATTTGAGTTTTCATCCATCTTGTGAAAACTCAAGAAGGCAGAGTTATCCCGATGGTAATAGATGATATATCATTCAAACTCACTCCCTATTCAATTGTCCATCATGCACGTCGATCTTGGACATAAAAAGAATTATCAATAAACAGAACTGAATAGTCAAGAGTACAAGTGAGTTTTTTAACATATATTAGATTGAATGACAACCAGGTACATATAGCATAAAATCTAAGCCAATTTTTGAAGTGGGTGTGCCATACCAAATCCTTATACTTTGATTTTAGGGTCATCTGCCATAGTGGCAGAAGGAAAATAATCAGAATAAGTCAAGTAAGATAAAATAAATTTATTACTAGTCATATGATCAGAGGCACCAGAGTCAAGGACCCAACGACCAAGGGAGGAAGATGTAGAGACAAAGGCTACAGAGTTACCAGAATGAGCAATGGTGGCAGAAGACAATGGTTGATGAGTTGCTTAGAACTGAAGGAATTCATTTTAATCAGCGGATGAAATATTAACTTCTTTCGTGATAGTTAGTTGAGCAACAACATCAAATCTAAGTTGTCGTTTTTGTTATCTTGCCTTTCTATGATATTTTATTGTCTTGGTTAATTTCTCGCATGGGATGAGGAAAAATTTAGTAAAAGTAACACTATCGATTGCAAAGTGATCTTTCATGAGATTTGGTGGCTAAAAGGTGTGCAAACAAGGTCGCTCAGTGGGGGGAGAATAGTGATGGTCGTGACTAATGGTGAAACATGGGTTGTTTTAACGGAATATGTACCTCTATAGATGGTAAACAAAAATTGAGTGTAGATCTAGAATCGGGACAAAAAACTAAGCACGACGGCAAAAACTATCGCGAGATCAGAGGTTGGACGCGTTGTCACGTGTGTAGGAAGGGTCGTGTAAGAGGCCTACACACGAAAGATATGGCGGCGTGTATGGGTGCATGCAAAGGCGATTGGTGGTGATTTTCCCGGGATATGTTAGATTTGATAACTCGCTTCTACCATTGGCAATACTTTTTTCGTAAGGTCGTCAAAAATAGTGGCGACATCGGAAATGTGGTGGTGATAAGGGAATCGACGCCGATAATGATATGAAGGAAATTCAGGATTGGGACACGGTTGTCGAAAATTTTATCACAGGGAGACAATGGGTCAACCGGGTAAAGCACGATTAAAGGTTGCCTTTTAACAAGTTTTTGATACCATGTTTAAATGAGAGAGAGAGAGAGAGAGAGAGAGAGAGAGATTTGAATAAAACGGTGTGTTTGAATAGAACTATGGAGGTTATATTATATAGTGAATTTTACAGTTTATTGTATTAATTACATAAGGAATATACTATAGTATATTCTACTATAAATAGGCTAAACAATATTCTATGAAATATTCTATATAAAATATTAACATAATTGATTCTTAACAATGATATTACTCATGACTGCCTTGAAGATCTATTATGTCTTGGATCATGCATTGGCACTGATTCCAGAACCGTAAGACAATGATTCTTAAAAAATCAAGGGAGAATGCAAAAAACGAAAAGAGGGTGAATTATTCTTCTGTGGACACATTCTGAACACACTATCCCCGACTGTTTCTACGAACTTTACACAAACAACCAATCTATAGGGAAAACTTGAAAGGCACTAGTGTTCAAATTTTGTATAGAGGAAAAAGGTACACAAGTTTCTGATTTCAATGTATTTCAATTTTAAAATGTTGGATTCAAAGCGTATACTTACACAAGTGCGTGATTTATAAATTCCTGTAAATAAGCCGAGGGAAGGGAAGATCGATATTCCTGAAGCTTCCCAAGTTGGTGCAATAATTGAAAAAAATCCCATCTTCCTAATAATGTTATAGGAATAATTTACTACATACTTCCGAGGATTTATCACTAGAGCAAATCCATAAATATCTTTAAATGAAGGAGGAATTGAAAATAGATAGAAATCTAAGGCTAATGGGTATTCTAAGGCTAATGCGATGAATTCAAAAGGCAAGAAGAAACAAGATGGTAAGAAGAACTATCTTGGTCCTAAGAAGGATCAAAATAAGTTCAAGAATTTTGGCAGATCAAAGGGCCTTAAAGGTTGTTGTTATGTGTGTGGAAAACAGGATCATCATGCTCAAAATTACAAGAACAAGAATTCCTAAAATGAGGCAAATGTCGTTCAAGCCAGTGGTAACATAATTGCTACCATGAGAAAAATTATGGCGATCAAAGGCAAGGTACAATGACGGTGGTATGATACTTGTGCTACTGTCCATGTTTTCTATGACAAAACAACATTCAAAATCTATTCTAAATTCACTGACGGACAAGAGGTTGAAATAGGAAATGTAGTACGTTTGAGGGTCGTTGGAATGGTAAATGTGGAACTCAACTTCAATTATGGGAAGAAAGTTACTCTTATTAATTTACTTCATATTCCCAACATGAATAGGAAGCTTGTAAGTAGAGACATTTAGGGAAAAGCAACTATTAAATCTGTGTATGAATCAGGCAAGTTAATCTTGGCTCATAATGGTGTATTTATGGGAAAGGGTTATTCTGCTAAGGGAATGGTTAAACTTTGTCCTATTGACAACATTATTAATAAAGTTTTTGCTTTTTCTTAGGAGTTTGATTTTGTTTATTTATGGCATAGTAGATTAGCTTATATTGGTATTAAAATTATGAAAATATTAATTAAACCTGGTTTAATTTTACATGATGTTAATAATTTTGAAAAATGTAAAATATGTGTTAAATCAAAATAATTAAGAAACATTTCCATAGTGTAGACAAAAACACCAACTTGCTTGATCTTGTGCATTTAGATTTATGTGAATTTAATGGCATGTTAACACATGGGGGAAATAAGTATTTCACTATTTTTAGCGATGGTTCATCTAGATTCACACAAGTATATCTTTTAAATCATAAAAATGACGCCTTTAATGCATTTTAAAATTTTAATACGAAAGTAGAAAATCAATTAAGTAGAAGTATTAAAGTTCTTAGGAGTGATAGGAACAATGACTATTTTCTACTGAATTTAATGCATATTATGAAGAATATGGTATTATACATGAATGTTTTACACCTCATTCACCGCAACAAATGGTCTAACTGAAAGAAAGAATAGGACATATCAAGAAATGATAAATGGCATCTTAATGCATTAGGAATTGACATTCAAGTTACGGGGTGAAGCTTTCAGATATGCTTCTCATATAATAAATAGAATTTCTTTGAAGAAAATCTATATTTCTCCATATGAGGTATGGAAAGATAGAGTACCAAATATCAATTATTTTAGAGTGTGTGGGTGTGTAGCTTATTATAAGAACATGTATCCTAAAAGTACTAAGTTGGGTCCTCGAGAGATCAAATTTTATTTTATAAGTTATGTCTCTAATAGTAAAGCATATAAGCTTTTGAATTTAGAGTCTAATATAATTATTGAATCCCGAGATGTGGAATTATTTGAGAACCTTATCATAAAGGATAAGGAATTTGAGATTTCGACAAATGAAGAACCTCATGAGGAAGGTTTTCCAAATATTATTGAAACACAACCCAAAAGTTCTTCACGATTGTTGGAACACAACCCGAAAGTTCTTCACTGATTGTTGAAACATACCCCAAACTTAGGATAAGAAAAAAAGTCCTAAAGGATAAGGATTTATGACCTAAAGGAATCAATTATCAACTCATTTCTTTTTATCTAGTAGAAGGAAATAGTGATATTTTGTTCATAAGATTCCTATTATTCTTCAAGTGTAAGATAATCCTAAGACTTATAAGGAAACAATACCTTCAAGGGACTCATTATTTTGGAAAGATGTTATCCAAGAGTAATAGATTCAATAATGTCAAATGACACTTTGGAGCTTGTTGATCTACCTAAAGGATCAAGACCCATTGGATGCAAGTGGGTGTTTAGAAGAAAGTATCCTAGTGATGGTACACAAAACATATACCAGGCGAGATTAATACCCAGGGGTTTTAGACAAAAGGAAGGTGTTGATTATTTTAACACATGCACTGATAGCAAGGACGATGGAAATTAGAGTATTGTTTGCATTATATTATTTAAATAACCTTATAGTTCATTAATGGATGTCAAAATTACATTCCTAAATTTATATTTTGATGAGGAGATTTAAATGGAGCAACCAGAAGTTTATGTGCTTCCTATTAATGAATAAAATATGTGCAATCTTATCAAATCCTTGTATGGATTAAAACAAGCACCGAGGAAATGACATCAAAAGTTTGACTCTGTCATACTTTCAAATGGATTTTTTCATAATTCTTATGACAAGTGTTTGTACATAAAGGTGCATGAGAACATTTTGATATTCCTTTTTCTCAAATTTGGAGATCAAAATAAAGAAAAACAATGGGGGTTACGAACTTAGTTAATGACTTCTCGGCAAGTGTACTGATAATTTCGTAGTAGTAAAATAAGATTGAATCCACAGGGACTGCTATTTAACAAGACAAGTTTGTGCAATGTATAAAAAACAATAAATTAGGGGGGGGGGGTGTTCAGGTTCGAATGCAGAAATAAAGTTAAGTTGTTTAACAAAATTATGAAATTGGTTAGGTTGTGTATAGAATCCCATATTTCTCTATTGTTGATGTTTGATGCATTACATGAATGATATTGACACTATAATCCCACGTCGAATTAATAAAACCGCTATAACCACTCCCTTGCGATATAGCTTACTAATCACTACTTGGAGTTTTCTATCCCTAGTCCACCATCGTAAACAGGATTAGGCAATGCAACAAAGCGTTAATTCACTAGCCATTACTCAGGGTCTCCTATCCCTATTCAAATAGCGTAAGCATAACAATTTCCCTATGTCCAACACATAGACTGATGGTCAGTATTCCCTATGTACCTAAAATCATATTAAAAGAGTATCTCACATAAAAATAATTATGAACGATAAGCAATTGAATAGAATTATAGGTCAAAATACTCATGCAATATCAAATCAAACATATTTCCCAACAATATCGAAACAGGTTCGTCAAACATAACCTAACCTGGAGATATTTAGCTACTCATAATTCAAAATACAATAACAAAAACAATCAAGAAGAATTGCATATGAGATCCCTTGAAGGATTGGCCTCCAATGGCTTCAAATGCTCAAAAATCACTTTTGGTGCTGTAAAACTCGTACTTGTTGTTCCAAAATTTGTAACCCTTGAAAAAGTGTCAAAATCCCCTTTAAAAAGCTCCATAATGGATCATAATGCATCATAAAAGCCCGGAAAAAGGGACCATAACGCGCGTGATAACCTATATCACGCGCGTGATGCAACTGACACATCCCTATTTCGCGCGCGATACTGCACTTGATTATTCCTGTAGTTGCACGCTTTTGCTCCCCTTTTCACCTGATTTTCACTAAGTTCCTATTTCTTCACACTTATATATTTTTTCCTCATTCTTTGGTCTTTCTTCTTCATTTTTTTCCTCTTTAACTTGTTTTGATTTGTTTCTTTGACTGAATTCATGCAATGACGAGTTCTCATCACAACACCAAACTTGAATCGTTGCTTGTCCTTAAGTAAATTGTCTGCAACTGCAAATTCTAAACAGAAAACAAGTCGCACAACAACAATTAAACATCACCATATAATTTTTATTTTACTCGACCATCATTCTAACTTCCAACTTCCATCGAAAAATTCAGAAAACGTCCTCAAACTTTAACGAGTACTCAACTTGACTCTCATCTCCCCTTGACTCACTCAATGGATACAATAATCTCTCAATCGACATGCAAAATAGTTTATATTTATCTTGATGATGTTCTAATATAATTCATCGAAGAAATCAAAACAGACACAATTGAGGGCTTTTTTCAGCTGTATCTTGGCTTATGTTCGGGAAGGATATTTTTGGGAAAGTAGGTTTAAAATTTTGGAGTTAGATGGCTAGTTCTCCTTCTATTATCATACCCCTTTGTTCCTTATTGATGGTACTAGAGCTTTTAAACTTTTTTTTTGAAGAATTGTCTTTTTCCACTTCTTATTTTCTCACAATTTTTGAATATTTTGGGCCAATTCCCTAGCACCCTAACCCCAAACATATAACTTTTCCTACTTCTAAGAGCAACCCCAAACTTTATCTTTTCCATACCACTTAAGAACTAAAATTCTACCTAACTCCAAAGAGAGGGTGGAAAGATAAGATCTTTCAGGTCATACGGCTAAAAATTAAGGCTAGGTAACCGAAAGAAAGGCTAAGCTCAAAGTGGTTAGCAACATATATACCTATTACTACATGGTGGCTAAAAAGGCTCAAAGTTATAACAAACAATTTCCTTAGTGTGTGTCAATCAAACCAAACAAGTTTAATTGTAAATAGTTCAAACCAAATAAAACAATAATGCATGGATACACACAATAAGAAAGAATAGTGAATAATGGAATTTATTTGCCTCATACCTTACTAGTTGGGGTATCTGAAGGTTGAGTACAAGTTCTTTGATTTTTTTTCTCATCCTTTTCCTTCAAGTTGTAATTTGCTTTCCTGATGATCATGTTCCTTTTGGTTCAGTTGTTCAATGCTATAATTGCAAACTTATAAATCTGAAAAAAAACAACAACTATAAATGTGTTCATTAAAGACACTCGTAGATAATGACTTAAAATGAATGCATGAATGGCTAATTCCTACAGCTGAATCTCATTACTAACATAAAATAAATCCTGCAAAAACAAAGAAAATGGTTATAACACATGGGTTGCCTCCCATGAAGCGCTCTTTTTGTGTCATTAGCTTGACGTTTGGAATCAGGGGTCCGACAATATTAGGGAGACTTTTTCACTTGGGATCTCCCTCCATAATAATGCTTTAGCCGTTGTCCATTTACTTTAAATCTCCTCATATCACTGAGATCTTGAATTTTAATGGCACCGCTCTGACAAACTTCGGTGACAACAAATGTTCCTTACCACTTGGATTTAAAATTTCCTGGAAACAATCTCAATCTTTAATTGAACAGTAATACTTGTTAGCCGACTTGAAAGTTTCTCCTTACGATCTTTACACCAAACTTGGCAAAAATATTATATTTCAAAAAATTAGTAATAGTTCGGGAGTCATTAGAACTGGAAGCAACTTCTTCCACCCATTTAGTAACATAATTAACACATATAAGAATATAAAGGGAAGTATTTTATTGGGGAAATGGACCCATGAAATCAATTCCCCAACAATCAAATGGTTTTACTTCCAGTATAATATTTAAAGGCATCTCATCTTATTTTGATATGTTACTAGTTCTGTTGCATTCAGGGCATGTAGACACATCAGGACTTCTCTTAAACAAGTATGTAGACAAATTGTTTTCTTTGTTGCCAAGTGTATTCTTTTGGTACTTCATTCGTCGCCTTATAATTTTCCATGTCCGTAAACCAAGATCTTTCATTAATTGCCATCAGCTGCTTGTCCGGGAATTTTTCTATAATACTTTGCTTATTATTGTCCACTTCAACATTTTATAAATTGGAGAGGTGATCTTCCACCACATTTTCTACTCATTTCTTGTCTTTAATTTCCTGGTCAAATTCTTGCAACAAAAGCACCCATTGTAGCAATCTTGGTTTGAAGTCATTTTTATTGAATAAATACTTCAAAATTGCATGATCTGTAAAAATAATAACCTTTGAACCAATTAAATAAGGAAACATATTTTCCAAAGCAAATATGACTGCTAGAAATTCTTTGTTGGCTTAGTAAATCGCATGGAAAAAATTTACGTGCCTTTGGCCAAGTATTGCGCCAATAACATAATAACTGGCATCACACATAATTTCAAAAGGAAGCTCCCAATTTGGTGATACAATGACCTGAGCGGTTGTCAATTTATGTTTTATGACAAAAAAGAGTGAAGGCAATCTTTATCAAAGTTGAATTCATTTTATTTGATCAACATGTTACATAAGGGTTTTGAGATTTTTGAAAAGTCTTTAATAAATCTCCTCAAAAAACCCGCATGACCTATAAAACTCCTTACTCCTTTAACATTTACTAAAGGTGGAAGTTTTTCTATCACTTCAATTTTTGCTTGATCGACCCCTATGTCTTTAGAAGAGATTTTGTGGCCAAGAAGAATGCCTTAAGTTACCATAAAATGACAGTTTTTCCAATTTAACGCCGAGTTTGTCTCAACACATCTCTTAAGGACATTATTCAACCGATCAAGACAACAGTAAAATGATTAACCGAATACATAAAAATCATCCATAAATACTTCTATTGAGTTTTCAATCATGTCAGAAAAAATATTTGGAACATTTCTGGCGCATTACATAATCTAAAAGGCATCCTTCGATACACAAAAACACCAAATAGGCATGTGAATGAGATTTTCTCTTGATTAGTTGGATCTACGACAATTTAATTGTATCCCGAGTATTCATCCAAAAAATAGTAGTAGGCTTGTCTAACTAATCTTTCAAGCATTTGATCCATAAATGGAAATGGAAAATGATACTTTAGTGTGGGTAGATTTAACCTGCGATAATCAATACATATTCTCTATCCTGTAAAAGTACGGGTTACGATTAATTCATTTTTTTTTCATTATGAATAACAATGGTGCCCCCTTTTTTGGAACTACATGCACTGGGCTTACCCACGAACTATCAGAAATAGGATAAATCATAACTGTTTCAAGTAATTTAAGGACCTCCTTTCTTACCGCTTCTTTCATTGTTGGATTTAAGCGTCGTTGAGGTTGAACAACCGATTTGAATTCTTCCTCCAACTTGATTTTATGCATACAGTATGCTGGACTAGTCCCATTCAAGTTTGATACTTTCCATCCCAATGCTTTTTATTTTCTCTTAGTACTCATAACAATTTCCATTCTTCGACTTTTGATAAAGTGATACTAATAATTGTGGGGTGCCTATTTCCTTGACTTAGAAAAACATATTTCAAACTCTCAGGGATTCTTTTAGTTCGGGATCCATCGGTTTCTCCTCACTACTTCCTCCTAATTATTCAATTTTTTTTATAAGCACGATCCAACTATGCTGCTTACAATTGTAGTACCAACTCATTTACCTCAACATTATCGTCATCTTTAGTTGTTTCCTCGATGGATTGCACTAAAACATTTTCTATTAGAGATGATGTATTTCCTTCTTTCAAAACATTTTCTATCAATTTGTCAATCAAATCAATTTGGTAGCATTGTAAATCCCCGTGAGCATATTTCATGGCTTAAAACACATTAAATATTACATGCTCTTTATTAAACCTAAGAATCAATTCTCCTCTTTCCACATCAATCAAAGCTCGGCCCGTTGCAAGGAAATGTCTTCCTAACAATGACGGTGTTTCGGCATCTTCTGACATATCCAAAATGCTAAAATCAGCGGGAAACAATAAGTCATTAACCTTTACCAATACATCATCTAATACTCCATAAGGATAAGTGACAGATCGGTAGGCCAGAGTCAAAGTCATTTTTGTAGGTTTTGGCTCCCCACAATTTAATTTCTTCATCATAGAAAACGACATAAAATTGATGCTCACCCCTAAATCACATAATGCCTGGCCAATTTTTAACGTACCTATAGAGAAAGGAATAGTAAATCTAGTTGGATCTCTTAGTTTATATGGTACTTTGTGTTGAATGATGTCACTACATTATTTCTCTAAAGCTACATTTTCATCATCCTTTAATTTGCGTTTTCTGTTCAAAATCTCTTTCATGAATTTGGCATAGACAGGCATTTGTTCATGGGAATCACAAAACAAATATTTACTTGTAACATTGTGAGTATCTCCATGAAAGTTTTAAACGACCCCACTTCCATCTCTCCTTTGGCTTCTTCTTATTCAAACGATAAGGTGGTTTAATGCAATCTGGTAAATGAGGGATTGGTTCATTGAGGATTTGGTTGTTTATTCTCCTAAAAGGTGAGTCTTTATCAATGAATTTATCAAGTGTCTCCCCCTTCTCAAAAGTCTCGCGTGAAACCTCATCTTTTGTTGGTGTGGAATTTGGTTCCACATATTTCTCATTTCTCTGTTCCAATATTTTTTTCCTGTTTTTTTTTCCACTGGGAGCTGAGGGAATTATGTGATTTATCAATTCTATTATGTAACAGTTTCTTGTTTCCTGTGCTAATGAGGTGATTTGCTGGGATAGGTTAGACATTTTCCCTTTTAGTCTTCTCATTGACTCCTCATGTTTTTTCGTTTAATGAATTCTGTAATCTATTAACCTTCAAGAAATCATTTTTTGTTACCGGCATAAATTGAGTCAATTTTTATTCCAACGATGATATCTTGACTTCTGTATCTGTTTGTGGTGCTCTTTGATTGGAATTCATGGTTGCATCTTATACTTCTCCCATACGTTATTCTTTAGCATAATTATCTACAAAATGTTCTTCCCCACAATTAGCACATAATACAAATACTACCTCATTTGAAAATCTATTCAACTTGTTCTTCCAACAATGTTCTTCCCCACAATTAGCTTGTACTTGCTACATTCAACTTTTGATTTAGCATTTCCAACTTTGTGAGAAGCTCTTAGTATCCTTCTAAAGCAAACTCACTGGGAGATCTATTCTTTGTTTCCACCATTTTAAACCCTCTGGTATTTGAAAAGTTGTACTAATTTAGAGTCATCTTCTCTATCAGCTCTTTTACCTGCGGTTTAGTCAGTGTTTTGATTGTGCCTCCCGCGGATGCATCTAAAACCATGTGTGCTTGCGTTTGGAGACCCTTTACAAAATCCTACATTTTTTCCATACTTCTCATATTGTGATTAGGGCATCTGTGTAACAATAATTTAAACCTCTCCCAAGAATCATAGAGAGGTTTGGTCTCTTGTTGTTGGATTTATGTAATTTCAACTTTCCTTTCTGTGAACTATGCTGTAGTGAAGAATCTTTAATTTGTCTTCCAATTCTCTCAAAGTTCTTATTACTCCATTTGGAAGACATAATAACTATTCCTTCTCTCTCCCCACCAAAGAGAAGCTGAATAATTCCAGTTTAACCTGATCCTCTATAATACCCTCTGGTTGACACATCAACATTGTCTCGTAGAACCTTGCTAGATGTTCCCATGGGTCACTGGTTCAGTTCTTGTTAAATTGCTTATCTCTAAGATCTGGAAGCACAGAGTATTTGATGTTGAAATTTATGGGAGTTTCTATGATGAAACCTAAAGAAACTTGTGATGCATCAGTAGGCCTTTAGTAGTCCCCCATAGTTTATGCTATTGGTTCTGTCATGATACGCTTTTCAAAACCTGAGACTCGAACTTCACCAATAAGAACAAATACCCACAATAGTATCTTTCAAAAATAAAATTCAATAAAATAAAAATAATTTAATTAAATGTTGTAAAAGTAAAAAGTAAAGTGTTTCATAAGCGTCACCTTATTGACATATCAACAATCCCCGACAACATCGTCAAAAACTTGATGAATTCTCTAGAAGTGTACTGATAATATCGCAATAATAAAATAAGATCTAATCCACAAGGACTTCTATTTAACAAGAAAATTTTGTGCAATGCGTAGAAAACCGTAATTTAAGGGGTTTTTAGGTTTGAATGCGAAAATAAAATAAGGTTATTTTATAAAATTACGAAAATGGTTATAATGTGTATAAAATCCCATATTTCTCTATTAATGATGTTCGATGTATTACATGAATGATATTAACACTATAATATCACGGTAAATTAACAATACCTCTATAAACAAACCCTTGCGATATAGCTCACTAATCACTACTCAAAGTTTTCTACCCCTAGTACATAAGCGTAAGTAGGATTAGGAAATACAACAAAGCATTAATTCACTGGCACTTCTCGGGGTCTCATATTCCTATTCAACCAGCGTAAGCACAACAATCTCCCTAGGTCCAACACATAGACTAATGATCATTTTTCCCTATGTTTCCAAAATCAGATAAAAGAGTATCTCACATAAAAAGCATTACGAGCAAGAAGCGATTGAATATAATTATAGGTTAGAATACTTGTGCAATATCAAATCAAACATATGTACCAACAATATTGAAACAGGTTCATCAAACACAACCTAACCTAGAGAGATTTAGCTACTCATAATTCAAAATACAATCCCAAAAACAATTAAGAAGAATTGAATATGAGATCCCTTAAAAGATTGGCCTCCAATGTCTTCAAATGCTCTCAAAATCACTTTTGGTTATGTAGAACTCGTACTTATTGTGCCAACTTTTGTAACCCTTGAATAAGTGTCAAAATCCCCTTTAAAAGGACTTCATAATGGATCAGAACACGTCAGAAAAGCCCAAAAAATGGGCCATCGTACGCGTGATGACTTGCATCGTGCGTGCAATGCAATTGACACATTCCAATCGCGCGCGTAATGCAGCTGACACATCCCTATAGCATGCGCGACGCTGCACATGATTATTCCAATAGCTGCATGCTTTTGCTCCCTTTTTCACATGATTTTCACCAAGTCCCTATTTCTTCACACTTAGATATTTTTTCCTCATTCTGTGGCCTCTCTTCTTCATTTTTGCTCCTCTTTACTTATTTTGATATGTTTCTTCGAACGAATTCATGCAACGACAAACTGTGATCATTAGTCAAACACACTCTATTGAGAAAGTGCTTGATAAATTCAAACATTTACGTTTCAAGGGAGTGAAACCTCCATTTGATCCTAGTGTAAGGCTTCACAAAAATGATGGAAGAGTTATGGCTCAATTGGAATATGTAAGTGCAATTGGTTGTCTAATGTATTTGATGTATTATACTAGACCTGACATAGCATTTCCAGTTAGTAAAATGAGTAAATTTACTAGCAATCCAAATTTTGTGCATCGGAAGGCCATCACAAGGAGTTTCGTTTTTCTTTTAAAAACCAAAAATCTTGAACTCTATTATGGTAGGTTTCCTGCCATATTAGAAGGATATACTGATGCGAGTTGGATATCAAGCGTTGGAGATCACAAATATACAAATGGATGGATATTTACACTAGCTGGAGTGCAATTTATTGGGAAGAAGAAAAAATAAACTTGTACCACTCTATCAACCATGGAATCAGAGTTCGTGGCTCTTACTTCGGCTTGTCAAGAAGCTGAATGGTTTAGGGAATTTCAGTTGGAGGTTCAATTGGATAAAGATAATGTTTCAAAGGTTTTGATACATTACAATAGTCAAGACAATTTAGCTAGAGCATACAATGAAGTGTATAATGGAAAGTCTAGGAACATATGTCTTAGACACTCCCTCGCAAAAAAAAAGATTAAGGATGGAATCATTTCACTCATATATATATATATATATTATATATATATATATATATATTATATATATATATATTATATATATATATATATATATATATATATATATATATATATATATATATATCAAGCTATAATTAGCTGATTCATTTACTAAACCACTGGTCAGAGATTTATTAAAGACTACCTCTAGAGGTATGGGAGTGAAACTCCTTGAGTAAGAGTTCCATCAAGGGTAGAAACTCAATATAACATTGAGAAAACATTAACCTTATATTCACTGGGTAACTAAAAATCGTTGATTTGGATGTTTGTGTAACATTATGTAATGATATTGACTATTGCATTTGGAGGGTTGAGTTTTTAAAAACTATTAATGAAGTTCAATGTTGATAATATGTATCTCAAGTAAATTAGATGCAATATGAACTTCACCTATGTGAATTTCAAGATGGTGTCATCTTAAAGTGAGAGTTAAAGATTCTCTCATGATAAATTTACAAGACAGGAAAAATAAATGGCCATAAATAGTGCTAGGCGAGAGATATAGACAAAGAACCATTAAAGAGTGTGCGTAAGTTAACACCGACCTAATCATAAGGAATAACAAGTTCAAAGTTTTGCTACCTAAAATTCCTATTATATTTTCTGTTGTCTTTAATAAGGTTAATTGTATTTGCATTCTTTATTTCCTTTTATGGAATTGGTGTTATCATTATTAGAACAAGTGAGGGAATGCTGTAATTATTAATTAATGAAGAGATTAATTAAATACATAACCATTGTTTGGTTCCAATAATAATATGGCACTATGCAAGTGAGTAAGTGAGCATTCAATGTGTAGGATGAGTTGTAATACTTAGTAGGAAGATTTGAAATACTTGGTGAAATGGTGTGAATTCTAATAGTTGTAATACTTAGTAAGAGTTGCGAAATTTAGTGAGAAAAGTTGCAATACTTGGTGAAAGGATGTGTTTTATAAAGAGTCGCAACCATGTGAAACAACACTATTTAGTATATTATTAGATTGTTTCAAATTCAGAAAATAAAACATAGTTTGAACTCTCCTTTTCATTTCTAAATTCCATATTTTTTTCTTTCCTACATTCGAGTTTTCATCTATCATGTGAAAAATCGAAATAGGTTGAATTATCCAGAGTATTCATGTGTGTATACTCTAATACAAATTAAAGAATGCTTGAAATACTATTAGGAAAGTGTTCATATGCACGATTCTATCCATGATCCATTTAACTTATAGTCAATTTCTAACATCCTAAACTATATCGTTGAGGTATTTATAGTAGTTTTAGGCCTGGACCCTAACCCCTTTGGGAATAGCAACTAGTATTAAGAAGATGCAGTAGTCAACGGTTAACCTACCATTATTTCTGAGAACATGGTTAAATGACCCCTTATTTATTGTTAAGGAATTGGGACATGTCATTTCCCCATTTCACCATATTGGTCGACCATTCCAAATGGAGGCGACGGGATTAATGGAAAATGTAACATATTTAATAAATGGGCGCTTGAACTAGAAAGTAGGCGACTGAAGAGGCTCTACAGACTTAACTACGGTCCCTAGTCTTCGCCTTGACCGTTATTGGCCATCTTTTAGGATATACGAATACACAATCTCTCAAGCCCAATGGTGTCATACCCCAAAAGTTTCCATACCTCCTTATTCAATTCGAGTATCTTATGGTTTTGTTCATTTGCATACATTTGTCTATTTGATCATGCATTTAGGTCATTCATCGACATTTGCATATTGTAATAAATGTAGGCCAAAGGTTCGAAAATAATATATTTAATCAATTTAAGTGGATTTATGAGATAGATATTATTTGGTAATTATTCTAGTTTATTTCCCATAATACATGTGGTGCGAATTATCTCTTTATTTGAGATTCATGGTTAGCAGGGGGAATTGGACTGGTTGTTACTTAATTCGGAAGATTGTTTGAATTCAAAGAAAAGGGAAAAGTTGGAATAAAAAGAAGATTTCATTCATTTATTGAAAATTCATGGTATAATGCATAATGCTTGAGATACAAATCACAAGAATGGATTACAAGGAAAGAGGGTAAAAAATTACATATTTTGGGTATAATTAAATTTTTGGCCAAACAATTGACTTTTTGGTCAACTGTTGACTTTTGGTCAACTGCTGACCATTAACTCGACCTTGATTTATGAATTTTCTCAAACCTATTCTATAAGAATTTGACCAAAGGGTTCATCACCATTCATAAAAAAATGTCTTTTGTCATGATTATGTTAAGTGCTAATTTCCAACAAATTCTATCTTCCATCAAGTTTCATTTCCATGGTTTGTTCTTCACTTTCCAATGTTGCTTCAAGTTATTTCTTCCACTACAATGATCATTTTTATAAAAGTAATAATGTACACAAAGTTAGACATTCATATCATGAAGTTAAATCATCAAAATGCTATGGAAAAGTCATGAAAAAAAAATATGCACTACACTAAAATTCTGCACTATGTGGTGATTTTAATACTTGTTTTTTCAACAGTTTCCAACATTGATTCATGCCCAAAATATGAATTTTATCCATGAGTTAACCCCATTCAAAAGTTATTATTTTAAACATAAAGTGACTTCTCAAAAGCACTTAAAGTCATGGGTTAATTCACCCAAAATTCAAAGCAAAAGTTATGAAAAACCAAAGGCAAAAACATCTAAATTCAAGTTAATTACTAGTGACCTTTTGTCTTACACCCTAACTTGATAATTCTTAAAAATTCTAACACTTCTACCTCTAACTACATTAATTAATAAACTTATTTTCCCTTAATTAAAAGCAATCGTAAGTAACCTTTACATGATAACACTCATTCGCGCAAAGAACAATCAAAATGATTCTCGTTGATACAATGGATGTGAGGGATGCTAATACCATTCCCTTACATAACCGACTTCCTTACTCTGTTTCTCCACCCTTTGGTTTTTATTGATAATTTCCCTTTCTATTAGAATAATTAAAACTTAGAGGCAACTTTGTTGTATTTTGAGCGTACAATGCGCTCAGATATTTTTCGAAGCGCGACAACTGACCATTCTGCTGGGGATAACCTAAGCAAGTCAAGCCTAGTTTTGTTTATTTTTTTTGTATGTTTGGGTGTTTATCTTTATTTCTTTACTTACTTTATTTTATTTCACCTTTATTTCTTTTACTTTCCTTATCTTATTGTGTCTTTACTACTTTATACAATCATTATATTCTAGATATCTGTCATATTCTCAATTGTGGGTTAGGGTTCATGATGTTACATGAGAGAGAAACTCTATACCCGAGTTTGAGCATACACACAGGATAGTAAGTGGTCAAGTCATGTTGACCTCCTTGAGGTTATGTCTCAATTACGGTCAACACGAGACACCACATCTAGAGTAGATCCTTCCATCAACATTAATGTATTACGAGTCATTTGTTTCAGACAGTGGTATCTCAAGATGGGTCAATGACTTTAGGGACCTTTTTTAGGAGCCTCCTTATTTAAAAATAATACCTACCCATGAGGGGATATGGGGTTTACAAGAAACTCAAGACTCTACCCACCTTGAAAATCATGAATACGTCGAACCTTTGAAGATATATTATCGCCTATTATTATTGCATCATCATATATATACCAAACTTTTGAACCTAAATTATTGCATCATCAAACATTTGAACCATTTAAATAAAAAATACTGCATATCTATTTTTTCATTCCATCCCCATGAAAATGCCATATGCATCATTTCCATGGAATCCCAAATTTCTAGTCATTGTTGAACATTCAAAAACGATAAAACCATACAGGAGAGATACATACCAGTTTTCATAAATACATAATTTCTTTTCTCTTTTCCTATATTGGTTTCCTCTTCCGTCTTTACTTTCATACTCTACAATTGACGATATTTCCCAGATTCCTTGAAAACTAAAAATATATTCATACATTCATGCATTTTCATATTGTGAATATAAACCAGAAAAACCTCATCCTTTCCCAACCTCCACTCCAGAAGACTACGATTACCTGACGACGATATTTGACTAAAATCCAGTCTCCAAAGAATCATGGAAAAGGTTGAGCATGAGAATGCAATGTGAAAGGAAATCTTGGATCACACTCAAGGTAAGGTCAACATGATCTTAGAACTATTCATAGAAAATATGACAAAAGACTTCTCAGATTAAAATGAGATTGGTAAACAAACTGATAACAGACTAAAGGCGGGTAAAATCCAGAATGCAATTGCAAGAAGTCTTTAATCTTGGTGTTTTTACCAAAATAAGAAGTTTGTGTTTTTTTCTGTACGAAAAAACTCTTTAATCTTAACTAGGGACGGGGTAGTCATTAGTTAATCCGGTTGTGCATATAAATTCCAAAAAGAACATCTCATCAAGGGATCAATCACATCTTATACATCATCAGATGACAAAGAGGTTGAAAATCCAAAAGTTCACAATGGTTGTCTCCCAACAATCAATGTCACGGTTGTCATGATATTTCAAAAGCAAAAGAAAAAAAAAGAAAAAGAATAAAATTCCGCTAAGCCAAAAACAAAAAAATAATGATGAAATGACTTAGGCAAAAATTAGGGCATCCCGGTGGACTACAAACTTGAAAAGTCAGTCCAGGAAAAAATTTGGGATAACAAAAGAATAAAAAAAACTTCAACAAAAAAAAGCAAGAGCAAAATGTTATTACCAATAAAAATGGTGACTGCCACTCAAGCGAACGAAAGAAAAACCTCATTGATTCCAAAAATCATCAATTTTTTTCCAAAAACTGAATGCACCTGTTGAGTTAGCTGAACGTAGGATTGGTGAACATCAGGTAGAATGGGGTGGGCTAAAATCAAATTTTGAGCCTTATATCATTTATTTCTTAAACCATGAACCAAGCCATATTACAACCTTCAAAAGACCTAATTGAAGCAAAGGTATTTTGAAGGAATACTACAGCGAGGTTGCTTAAACCTGACTCCTAGAGATTTGATAAAAATTTGTATTGATATCAAATTCCCACATTGTATTTCACACTTTAGATAATGATTTTGATCTCAAAACTTGCATGAGAGTCACATTAAAATTACCATTTTTTAGTAAATATTTTTAATCCACAAATCAGCATCTAGCATCAAGGAGGTTGCAATGATGAGCTATAGCATATGGTCCTACCAGGGGAATTCCTCCAAGATCAGTTATCTAGGAGTATTTCCTCAAAGATCAGTCAGCCAGGGGAAATTACTTCAAGACTCGTACTGGGGAAGGCCACCTCAAGAGCACAAGAAGTCAACCGCTCCAAGAGACGGTTAATCAGGGGCATACAGTTTCAAGACACTGGGGAAAATCATATCGAGATCGTCCTATGACAATACTGATTTATAACTTGTGATTGGGGAAATCCATGCAAATACCCAACTGACTGGGGAAGAGATGGGCTACGAAGGTGTAAGTTCTCTCCATGTTTTAAGTTTCTCAAGCAAGAGAAAAAGTGCATCAACAATCGTTGAGCCTAAAGCAGTCGTCGAGGAATCATGTATTTATAACCCCTATCCTATCCTAAAATCTTTCATCTTCCGCCACATGATCATTTGGTGAATTGTACATAAATCATGTCGCTTCGCTCTAACAGCAAAGCATGCATATCATCATCTCATAGATCATTGTCATGCATTAATCAAGTCGCTTCACTCAGGTACCATAACATTCATCCGACATCATCATAAAGCCTTGTAACCCAAGCAATCTTTTCAAAAACTAATCACCATAAACATCTACCTTATAACTAGTATACTTCCGACATATTAATTCTCAGTTAAACCTGTGGTATTTCTCCGAAATGAATATTATCCCTGCATAACTTCTAGTTGATATCCCCATATGGTTTTCGTTTGAAGTTTTTCCTAGGCAGGTTTCTCTCTACTAAACCCTCTTGAAATGTATACGTTCATGTTACTTCCCAACCGATGTTTTGACAATTATCCTCTTTGTTATCTCACCACCATAACATTGTCATTCATTTTCAACTTTATTTTGTTGGTCTTTTTCCAACCTTCATGTTGTTGATTTTTTTATGACCTCTGTGTTGATGATATTTTTCCAACCTCTATGTTGATGATCTTTTTCCAAACTCCATGGTTGATGATCTTTTCCCAACATCCATGTTGATGATATTTTTCCAACCTCTGTATTGATGATCTTTTCCAACCTTCGCGTTGATGATCTGTTTCCAACCTTCGCGTTGATGAATTGTTTCCAACTTTCATGGTTGACGATATTTTTCCAACCTCCGCGTTGTTGATCTTTTTCCAACCTCTGTGTTGATGATTTTTTTTCTACCTTTGCGTTGATGATTTATTTCCAACACATTTCATTTCCAACCAACGAGTTGATAAAAATATTCCTTTTGTTAGACATCCCTCCCAGAAAGGATCAAATTTGAACCTACAACAGCAGTGTCATCCTGAAAATCTCTTAATCAACTAGCGAGTTCCTCGATTCAATTATCGAATGTCGGAGAATCAAAGTTCACCAGGTGAGTACAACTTTCTATTAGATGTATTTTGTATGATGTCAAAACTATGATACTTTAGCGTTTATGTACATTGTATGGCATCATCTAAGTCTAGTTGGGAATTTCAGCATTAGGAAGCATGACAACATGTTGGAAAATGTCTAGAAAAGATTCATGCGTCAATAAAACTTTTTATGCATCAAAAACTCCTTTTTATGTAAAAAACAACCTACAAGTCAACACATACGAATTATAGGTCGACATATAGAAGGAAATTTCTTCTACAGGTCGGCACATACATTCTATAGGTCGGCTCGTATACTTCATTTTTAAAGCCTGTAGGCTCTGTTAGATGTGTTGCCTCTATAGGTCAACAAATAACTTGTACATGTTGACACATGACTTCTACAGGTTGGCACATTCATTGTATGTGTCGACACATGACTTGCATAGGTCAACACATACATTAAGAATCTTGAAATTTTGCATTATTTTATATTCCTTTTGCATTCCATTTGCTTCATACTTGCTTACATGTATATAGTTGATACAAGCATCTTTTTCTAAAAAGGTTTTATAGAGAGGAAAACCTATACGAAACCGGGATTTCAAATCATTTTCATGATCTTCAACCTCATTCTATACATACACAAAAACAAACTACACATACGTATTCTTTGTTTGGGTGCCATCTACATTTATGGTTGATAATGTCCAATTTTGGTTGATTGTACTATAAACTGGGTTGAGATCATTGAGAGTTTCAAATAAGAAAATTTAGTTGGGGTTTTCCTTCAAGATCTCTTAGGGATTTGAAGGTTTTGGATAAGATTACGCAATCTGAATTTGATAGAGTGAAAGCTTTGAAGAATGAGAGGTTCTTCCAAAGGAGTGGTGTGGGACGCTGGATCGTATTGGTAAATCTTAGATTACAACAATTATGAATTTTGGATTCAATTGAGTGAAAGCTATGAAGAACAAGGGGTTTCTTGCAAAGAAGTAGTGTGAGACAGTGAATCAAATCGGCATTGTTGGGTTACTTGATCAAGATTTTATTAAGGGAAGAGAAGGTGTCATAATAAATATCAAACTTAATGTTTGTAGAGTTGGATTACTACATCTCTCTTGTATACACACATTTGCAAAGTAAGGTGAATTTCATTATCTTAATTCGGGTTTGAATTAAGGGCAGACGTATCCATAGAAAGATCGATTGGGGAACTGCCTAAACTAATCTCTGTGTACTCTCTCTCTCTCTCTCTCAATATATATATATATATATATATTTTTCCATTTGAAAATTATTGATTTCATTGATCGTGCAATCAATTTATTTGGGTAATATTTTTTATTACATTTTGAAAGTGGTGTTGTTGAGTTGATCACAATCCTTTAGATTGTGATTGGATTTTAAGATCAACAAAACTGTATAAAATTCCCAACAACATCGATTGCACACTAGGTGTTTGATAATTTATCTCAATGGATATTTTTGTGTGAATTATAATTGGAAGTAGAATATTGTTGTTGCTTTGCATTCAACTGGTTGTGATTAATTGTGTTTTGTCAATTTGTGATTCATTATCATACCATGATTACAATTACGCATATCCGAGCTTTTTGACAACAAGTTCGATTAGACGATTTGATCTGGGATACTTTCGCTTACTTCTGTGCGCCATAAATTTTCAAAACTATTTTTTGTCAAAGTTTTTAACTAGTGATTTATTCACCCCATCTAGATCTAAGCATATCATCTAACAAGTGGTATCATGAGCTCCGGTTAATTTCATGCTTCAATATTTGCTTATTAGAAAATGGCTACCGAACCTAAAGGGGCGTACAATAGAGCACCAATTTCCCCGATGAAAATAATGACTATTGGAAAGCTTGTATTCGTATCCATATCAACTCGGTTGATAAGGGTGCATGGGAATTCATCATCAATGGTCCAAATCAAATTACAATGACCAATGGTGAAGCCGTCTTCGTATAAAACCCAGAAAATCAATGGAATGATAATGATAACAAATTGTGGTCACATGATTAGAAGGCACAAAATATTCTCATTAGGTGTTGATGAGTATTATCGTGTTTTCATTGTGAAACCTCCAAGGCTACATGAGACACATTAGAAGTTGGCCATGAGGGAACTAATGAGGTCAAACAAGCTAGGATCAATACATTAAATAAAGAGTTTGAACTCTTTCATGTGAAGCATGGTGAAACCATTGCTGACATGCAAAAGAGGTTCACACATCTTATAAACCGGTTGAATGCTCTAGCTAAGTCTATTCACAATTATATTAGTACTAATAAAGTTTTAAGGTGTCTTAATAGGGAATGACAACCCAAGATCACCGCAATCAAAGAGGCGAATGATCTTAAAACACTTGATCTCATAACTTTGTTTGGAAAATTGGAAGAACATGAGCAAGAACTCACTTTCTTGGAAAAACATGAAAAAGAGCAAGATAAGAAGGTGAAGACGGAGAAAGGTAAAGACAAGAAGGTAGAGAAGAAGTCTATGGCGCTAAAGGCTTCAAGCTCAAAGTCCCCACACAACGAACAAAGTGGTTTTGAAACAAGAAATGACAAGAATTATGATGAAGAAGATATGGGGTTGTTCATCAAAAAGTTTAATAGATACATGTGGAAACATGGAGATAAGTACTCCGACAAGAACCAAAGAAAATATAGAAGTCTATCTAACTCCTCAAAGGAAGATGAGAATAAGAAGTATAAACCTTGAAGTTCATGCTACAATTATGGAAAAGCAGGTCATTATAGGCTGGAGTGTCTTATGATCAAGAAAGACAAAGAGAAAGGCCATCACAAGAAACCTAGAAAGTCTAGAAGATCCTATGTTGCTTGGGAGAGCGAAAGTGATTCTTCAAGTGATGAAAGCTCAAGTTCAAGTGTTGTAACAGACAAGATTTTCTACATAGAAAACAAAAATAAGAAGAAGGTTGTAAGTTATTCTAAGATTGAATCTACTCATGAATTAGCTTATTCTCAATTACAAAAAGCTTTTGAAAATTTACATAGACAAGCCGTAGACGCTTTCAAAAAGTTAGCTTCAAATAAAAGAATATTTTCACACTTGGAAGATAAAATTTTGGAAAACAAAAAGAATATGGAAGCTCTTAAGCAATCTATATATATTTTCATGGTTTGGTTGTGAAACTTGTCACATTTGGTAAAAAGAGGCAGTTACTGTTAAAGCTAAGTTGGATAAATCATTACAACCAAAGGTTAGTTTTTCTATTGATACTTCTAAATATGAGATGTCTTCTGATAATCCTTATAGAAGGTATAGTTTTGTTGAAAATGTTTCTAATAGCAAAATCACATCTTCTCATAACTTATATTGTCATTATTGTTGTAAGAAGGGTCACACTATTACGAAGCGCAGGTTTAGGAGACTCTCTATTCCTAAAGGTGCTTTTAAATGGTTGCCTAAATGCAACCAAAGTTTCATTAATCCTCAAGGACCCAATGAAGATTGGGTACCTAGCACTTTTCGTTGATCTTGTAGGATAAATATCTTGGCTCTATGAAGAGAGTATGTGATCTCTTTTATGGAGGATCAAGACATGATACATGTGACATCTCTTTATTTCTTTGACTTTGTGGAAAGGAATAAGGATTGTGTTGCCAAGGAGGTCAACATTTAGTGTTCTGTTAATTGGTAAAAGTGTGTTGATTATTATTAATGTTTTCTATTGGAGAAGTGTCAGAAAAGGTATTGTGTTTCATGACATAGGTTTATCTTCAACAAGACATACTCAATGCATCAAATTAGGGATTAATCAACCTAAGACGATGAAACCTGAAGAGGAGCAAGATAACTATCACGATTGGACAAGAGTTAAATTCCAAAAACAATGGATGATCATTAAGTCAACAAACCTTCTTGGATACATTATTAATCACACTTTCAAGTACTTTTGCAAAGAGAAAAGTGGTAAAACGTTTGATTTCAAAAACGTTTCTGGCACGTTTTGCATTTAGTATAACTTTTATTCGAGCGTTCCTTGTGGAATGCAAGTGCACCCTCTATCATTGGTACGATGAGTAATATTGTTTCAATCCTTTTTTTCTTTGTAAGTAACTTATTTCTTTTACCTGTTTATTTCTTAAAGGTATGTGATATATTGTGTGTATGATACATGTTATGAGTGTTTATTTCCAAAACTTTCAAGTGTAACCATTATGTGTTTCATTTAACATGTTTATAGTGGCCTCATTCAAAATATCTTCACATGTGATCTATATCTTTTACTATTTCATGCTTACATTTGTGTGTTTGCATGTTATTGGCTAGAAAATCATGAAAAACAATCATATGCACGTGTCTCTCATCAATTAGTTATGCGTAAGTCAAATTGAGTCTTCCAAAGTCATCCCAAATTCATATGTGTCAAAATTTTCAAGTTTTGGACCTCATAGGTCGAATCATATGTCATATAGGTTGGCACATGAAAATAATGTTTTTGAAATTTTCAAAATTGGTTTAGTATGTGTCGACTCATGCTTGCGTAGGTCGACATACATAATTAATTTTTGACAACTTTTCAAACTCGCTTCAGTATGTGTTAACTCATAACCATTTTAGGTCGACAGATGCTTCTAAGAGGTCGAGTAATAAGTCATTTTTGGCCAATGTTCACTTCATTTCTTATTCATTCTCACAGATGCACTAAAATCCCCAAATCTCTTTATTTCATCTCGAGTCTTGTAATAAATCAATTGGCATTAACTCTTGATAGATTCACTCACTACATATCATCAACATTCAAATTTATAACAAATCATTAGCATTCTCATCAATTTTCTTCATTTCATCTCCAAAAACCTTCATTCACCCAAATTCTCCAAAACTCCAAATTTGCTCTCATTTTTTGTTTTTCTTCACATATTTGTATGTTTTTGAGATTGTTTGTCTGATTTGAGTTTGTGGGTAATCATTTATCTCTCAAACTCCTTCACTTCTCGTTCACATATTTCATCAAAAAATTGGTGTGCGAATTCTATTAGAACAATTCTCAATGGCACCCATACTTTCAAAAAACAAGGGTGATTCTAAAGGTAAAGGTAAGACAAGCACATCTTCCACTACTTTAGAAACTCCATTTTCATTGGTTTCAATTAAGTATGTTAAGGAATTTAAATAAAAACATCAACATCGGCTTGTTGTGAAGCAATACGTTTGAAAGCCTATTATGGTTGGTTGTTTTGATATTCTAGAAGTTGTTAATCTTGTTGCATATCAATAAATTGATTACTTTCTAAGCCTGCTCATAACTATAATTAAGACCTCATTCGTGTATTCTACTCTGGGTTTCATGATAGGTGAGGTTCATGCTTCAAGTTTACCATAAGTAACACTGTTTATAAGTTCATTGATGACCTTTGGAAGTCGTTATTTGGTATTACTATTATTGATGTTGCTGATGATGATGAAGCTGACTCGTTGGTGACGGATACCAACACTCATATACACTTTAAGTGGAACATTCATGTGAATGAAATACTTAAAGCTCCTTGTTCTGATGATTGTCATGTCTTGCACCCAAAGAATGACGAGTTCTCAAGAATAGGCTTTGTTGAAATTCATCTGGTCTATATTCTCTTGAACAATATCAAAATTACTTGGGAATATTACTTTGTATCTCAAGTGTTCTCCACTAAAGAATGCAACAAAGGGATGTCATTCTGCTATATCTCCATGATTGCTAAGATTTTGAACTACTTCAACATTGGTATGCCCAATCTTACTTATAGATCTTCTGGACAAGCTTAAGAGTTCTCTCAACGTACCCTAACCAACATGGGTTACTTTTGGGATATAAATCATCGGGCATACTACTTATGTATGGGTAAGAATGGTAGGAAGATTTGTAATTTTGATGATTCTGCAGAGTTCGATGATGATGTTGCTGAGGCACATATGGATGATGAGAAATCAATTGGTACCTCTCATGATATTCCTAAGGGTGATGCTGTAATACAATATGCTACTCATGGGATGCTCATGGTAATACTTTTGGTGTTGGATTTGGTGATACATCTTCCATCATGACTATGCTCTAGAACATGTAGCTGAGGCAAAACAGGTGGTATGAGGAAGATTGCAGAAGGAGATATGCCTTTGAGGATGCTCAAGTAGAGAGATTATGTTTAATGCAAGAGCACATGACTTCACAGGATGCAAATTTTGAAGATATATGCTCAATTTTACCGAGAAATATGTGAGTTCTTGGATTATAACTATGGTAATTATGTGTGAGTGCATCTTCCATTAAGTTTCGTTAGTAGCGTTTTGTATAATGTCAAAACTAGGATACTTTAGCGCTTATGTATATTGAGCGGTATCGTCCTATTCTCTATGTACATCTTAGCATTAGGAAGCATAAAAGTATTTGGAAACAATTAATAAAAGGTTTCATGGTCATGCATTAAAAATGAGTTAGAAAGGGTTTCATACATCAAAAACTGGTTTTTATGGGAAGAACAACCTATGTGTTGACTGCATAGGTCGACCCATGTACTGCATTTTTAAAGCTTATTTTATGTGCTGACTCTATAGGCTGGAACATACGATTTTCGGTCGGAACATGTATTGCGTTTTTTTAAGCTTGTTTTATGTGCTGACTGCATAGGATGACACATACGATTTTCAGGTCGACACATGTACCTCATTTTTAAAGCTTGTTTTATGTGCTGACTGCATAGGCTGGCACATGACCTTAACAGGTCGGCACATACGTTTTTCAGGTCGACACATGTGTTGCATTATTAAAGCCTGTAACATTTGTTTTATGTGCTGACTCCACAAGTCGACACATAGGAGGCGCATAACCTTGAAAGGTTGACACATGACTTCAACAGGTCGACTTATACGAGTGATTTTTGCATATTTTCATATTTTTTTCAAAGTTTCTTGTGTTCTTTATGTTTTCCACTTACCCATGCATATATATACTTCATACATGCATCATTCTCTAGTAAGGTTTATAGAATGAGTAAAACCTACATGAATCAAGGATCTCAAAGCATCTCATCATCTTCAATTCAATCTATGCATACACAAAATCAAACTACACATGATCATTTTTGATTGGGTGCCATCTATATTTGGATTTACAATGTCCAATTAGGTTTGTTGTACCGAGAATATTGGGTTGTGATCTTTGAGGGATTCAAATAAAAAAAGAGAGGTACGGTTTTCCTTCAAGATCTTTATGCTTTGAAGGTTTTGGATAAGATTGTGTAATTCAGATCCGATCGAGTGAAAGCATTGAGACTAGGTGTGTCGGCGAGGGAGTAGCATGAAACGGTGGATCGTGTTGACAAGTCTTGGGTTTAACAAATGTGCACTTGGGATTAATTCAGTCAGGTTAAATCCTTGAGATAAAGAGGTCGTGTAAGTAAGTAGCAATAATAGGTGAAATGAAGCAGCATTGTTGGTTACATGATCATGCGCTTGGGATTAATTTAGCCGGGTTAAAGCCTTGGGACAAGGGTACCTTGCAAGGAAGCAGTACCAACATGTGAATTTAAGAAGCATGGTTAGTTACTTGATCAAGATTGATCAAGGTTTTTGCAAGTGCTTGAGTCAAGAACAATCTTAGGGTTTGTGGGATTTGATTTATCATCTCTTGTATACATACATTTGCAAAGTAAGATTTATTATGTTAATATCTAAATTCGAATTGAGGGCATACGTACCCATAGCAATTTCAATTGGGAAACTACCTAAGCAAATACTTGGATACTGTGTGTGTGTGTGTGTGTGTCTCTCTCTCTCTCTATATATATATATCATATCTCTCTCTCTTCTCTCTCTCTCTCTCTCTATATATATATATATATATAATATATATATATATATATATATATATATATATATATATATAATATATATATATTATATATATATATATTATATATATATATATATATATAATATATATATATATATAATATATATTAATATATATATATTATAATATATATATATTATCTTAATTTTTCAATTCGCAGATTATTGATTACTTTGATCTCTTGATCAACATTGTTTGGATAATAACTTTTGAATTCTTCGTTAAACTTGTGTTGTTGTAGTAATCACATACCATTTGGTAGTGATTGGATTTCTAAGAATTACAAACACTATAATAATATCCAACCTTTGTTGATTGCACGCAAAGTGTTGCTATCATTGGATATCGAGCGTTACTATAGTAGAGTATTAAATTTAGTGTTTGAAGTATTGATTAATAAACTTGTGGATTATTATCATACCATTGGTATTCTTTCGCATATCCAGGCTTTTCAATAGTAAGTTCTGTTAGACAATTTTTGATCTGGGAAATATTTGAAACTTGCTTCTATGCCATAAATATTTCTAAATCAAATTTTCGAATAAAGTTTTAAGTTGGGATCTATTCACCCCCTCTAGATCTAGGCCTATCATCTAACAACTCGTATCAGAGCTCCGGTTGTTTCCAGACCTAAGATTTTCTTATTAGATAATGGCTACCGAACCTAAAGGGGCTTATAATATAGCACCTATTTTAACCGGCAAAAATTATGGTTGTTGGAAAGCTTGTAAGTGTATCCATACCAAATCCGTTGATAAGGGTGTATGGGACGTCATTGCCAATGGTCCTAATGAAATTACAGTGACCAATCATGAAGGCATCATCGTACCAAAATCGAAAAATCAATGGAATGATAATGATAAGAAGTTGTGGTCTCATGATTGAAAAGCAAAAAATATCCTCATATCCGCATTAGGTGTTGATGAATATTATCGTGTTTCTCATTGTCAAATCGCCAAAGCTATGTGGGCCGCATTAGAAGTTTCCCATGAGGGAGCTAATGAGGTCAAACAAGCTAGGATCAACACATTGAACCAAGAGTTTGAACTCTTTCGTATGAAGCATGGTGAAACAATTGTCGATATGCAAAAGAGATTCAAACATCTTATTAGTAGATCGAATGCTCTAGGTAATCCTATCTCCAATGTTATTTCTACTAATAAGGTCTTAAGATTTCTTAACAGGGAATGACAACGCAAGGTCACCGCGATCAAAGAAGCGAATGATCTTAAAGCACTTGATCTTACTACTTTGTTTGGTAAATTGGAAGAACATGAGTAAGAACTCACTTTCTTGGAAAAACATGAAAAATAGTATGAAAAGAAGATGAAGAAAGAGAAAGTTAAAGACAAGGTGGAAAATAAGAAGTCCATTGATATAAAGACTTCTAGTTTGAAGTCCTCAAAGAATGAGCCTAGTGAGTGTGAAGAAAGGGATGAGAAGAACTTTGATGATAATGATGTTAGGCTATTTGTCAAGAGATACCGAAAGTATATTTGTAAGAACAAAGTCAAGCATTCCGAAGGAAACCTAGCCAAATTTAGAAGGGAGTCGAAGTCTTTAAAAGATGGTGAGAATAGGAAAGGAAAATTTAGAAGCCCTTGTTAAAATTATGGTGAAGTTGGCCACTATAGATCGGAATGTCCCATTATTAATAAAGACAAAGAAAAAGGGAATAACATGAAGAATATTAAATATAGAAGAACTTATGTAGCTTGTGAAAGTGAAAGTGACTCCTCAAGCGATGAAGGCTCCATTGCAAGTGTAGAATCGACCCGAATTTGTCTCATGGAAAATGGAAGGAAGAAGAAATAAGTAATTCCTTCTAACCTTGAGCTTACTAGTGATTTATATTATTCTAAATTACAAAATTCCTTTGAAAATCTTCATAGAGAGGCCTTAAATGCTTTTAACAAATTATCTTCACATAAAAAAGTATTTTTACACTTAGAAGCTAAAGTGTTAGAATCCGAAAGGAAGTTGGAAGCTATTAAAAGATCTATAATAGATATTCAAAGTTACAAGAATGAGGATGAAAAACCTTCTAGGTCTGGTTGTGAATCTTGTCATAATTGGAAAAAAGAGATAAATGCTCTTCCAGTCAAATTAGACAAAGCCTTACAGCCAAAGATTGCTTATGTTATTGATTCGTCTAAGTATGAAAGGTATTTAAACCATTCATATAACAAAAATAAATTTGTTAAAAAGGATTCTAATAGAAAAGAAACATCTCATCTTAACTTGTCTTGTCTCTTTTGTTGCAATAAATGTCATACTATTGAAAAATGAAAATTTAGGAAACTTTTAGTTCCTAAAGGAGCCTTTCAATGGTTGCCCAAATGCAAAAAAAATTCACTCACCCCAAGGACCCAATGAAGATTGGGTACCTAGCACTTGTTGTTGATTTTACAGGATAAATGTATTCAATCTATAAAGAGAATATGTGATATTGTTTGTGGATACTCAAGACATGTGACGTGTTACATCTACCAATTTTGGTTACTTTATGGTAAAGAAGAAGGGTTATATGACCAAAAGGAATCAACTTCTAGTGTTCTTTAATTGGTAATAGTGTATTGATTATTACTAATATTTTCTATCCGAGAAGTTTCGGAAAAGGTATTATTCTTAATGATGTAGGTTATCTTCGATAAGACATACTCAATTTCATCAAATTAGGGATTGATCAACCTAAGATGAGAAAACGTTAGGAGGAGCATATGATTATCATAATTAAAATATTGAAAGTCCAAGTATTAAGATGATTATCAAATCAATAATATTATTGGATACATTATTAATCATACTTTTAAGTACTTTGTCAAAGAGAAAGGTGGTAAGATCATTGTTGTCTAAAGGTTTTATGGCATGTGTTACATTCATTCCAACTTTCGTTCGAGAGTTTCTTGTGGGATGCATGTGCATCCTCCGTCATTTGTATGGTGAGGTAATATTTTTTCAACTTTTGCTTTGTAAGGAAGTTCTTTCTTTTTCCTATTTATTTTTCAAAGGTATATGATCTACTTTGTATATGAGATATGTTATGAGTGTTCACTTCTGAAAATTTCAAGTGATAACCAATGTGTGTTTCATTTAAAATGATTGTAGTGACCTTATCTAAATATATCCACATGTATGATATACCGTCTCTAGCTTATGCTTACTTGGAAGATTTCAAGTTTATGGCGACGATATTACTTTTGGATCCATTGACATGTGACTTGTAGAGGAGTTTTCTAAGCTTATGCAGGGTGAGTTTGAGATGAGCCTTATACGGGAGTTGAATTACTTCCTTTATATTCAAATCAAACAACTCAATAAAGGGTCATGTGTGTGTTAAACCAAATATTGCAATGGAAGATGCAAATTTTATTAACACCTCTATGGCCACAAATTGAAACTTGGAAAAGAATGAAAATGGTAAGGATGTAGATGTCAAGAAATATAGAGTGCATCCTTAATAATTTCATAAGAGAGGTAATATCATTCCTTTTTCATTTTCCCTTTTTGTAAGTAAGCCTTTATCTTTACATGTTGCTTGTGTTACAAATGGTATATATACTTGATGTTTGAGTTAGTTCATAAATGTTCACTTCCAAAAATGCCTATTGATGTATGTCAATTATATACTTATAATGACTTTGTGATTTTCTCTCTATATACTTGAAATATGCTCTTGGTGCATCGATCTGTTATCTATTTTCTCATGAATTGTGATTGAACATGTTACATTGTTAGCAATGTTCTTGATTGCATGTCATTGTTATGTTTTCATCCATGCTTTTTAGTTTGTTTGGTGGTACACCGCTTATCGCCTTGCTAGAGCACATACGTGTGCAGCATTCGGGAGCACCAAAGGCATATGTCACGTAATTGTGTCGCTTTGGTAGTTTTGTATTCACTATGTATCTTTCATTATTCATGTTTGTGTTTTGTTTATTGTTTGGCATTTGATGTAGCAATTATGTTCTATTGTTGCTTTCTATGCTTGTACTTATGTTTAGGCATTCTTATTCTATATGAAAAACATTATACGTGAGTGCTATCGTATTGATTCTCTTATCTTTGCAATCCATATTTGTGTGTTTTATATGTGTTTATGCATGATTTAAGACACTTCTCATGAATTTATTAATTTCTTTTTTACGCTGTCAAAGGGGGAGAAGAAAGCAAGATGCAGTTTGGGGATGCATATCTTCAGGGGGAGGAGCTATTCATTACTAACACATCGTCTCAAGTTTTGTCATAATCAAAAAGGGGGAGTAGGTGAATGCATCTTCCATTAAGTTTTGTTAGTAGTGTTTTGTATGATGTCAAACTAGGATATTTTGGTGTTTATGTATATTGGACGGTATACTCATATTCTCTATGTACATCTTATCATTAGGAAGCATAAAAGTATTTGGAAACAATTAATAAAATGTTTCATGTTCATGCATTAAAAATTAGTTAGAAACGGTTACATACATCAAAAACTGGTTTTTATGGACAAAACAACCTATATGCTGACTGCTTAGGTCAATACATGTACTGCGATTTTAAAGCTTGTTTTATGTGCTAACTGCATAGGCATATACGATTTTCAAGTCGGCACATGTACTGCATTTTTAAAGCTTGTTTTATGTGATGACTGCATAGGCTGGAATATACGATTTTCAGGTTGACACATGTACTGCGTTTTTAAAGCTTGTTTTATGTGCTGACTACATAGGCTGGCACATGACTTTTACACATTTGTTGCAGTATTAAAGCTTGTAGCTTCTCAAAGTTTCTTGTGTTCCTTATGTTTTCCACTTACCCATGCATATATATACTTCATACATGCATCATTCTCTAGTAAGGTTTCTAGAATGAGTAAAACCTACATGAATCTAAGATTTCAAAGCATCCCATTCAATTCAATCTATGCATACACACAATCAAACTACACATAATCATTTTTTGATTGGGTGCCATCTAGATTAGGATTGATAACGTCCAATTAGGTTTGTTGCACCGAGAATATTAGGTTGTGATCTTTGAGGGATTCAAATAAGAAAACCGAGGTAGAGGTTTCCTTCAAGATCTTTAGGGTTTGAAGGTTTTGGACAAGATTCTGCAATTCGGATCCGATCGAGTGAAAGCCTTAAGACTAGGTGTGTTGGTAAGGGAGTTGCATGAAACGGTGTATCATTTTGAAAAATCTTGGGTTCAACAAGTGTGCGCTTGGGAGTCATTCAGCCGGGTGAAAGCCTTGAGACAGGGAGATCGGGAAAGGAAGTAGCAACAATAGGTGAATTGAAGCAACATTTTTGGTTACATGATCACGCTCTTGGGATTAATTCAGTCGTGTGAAAGCCTTGGGACAAGGGGTGCCTTGCAAGGAAGTAGCAACAACAGGTGAATTGAAGCGGTATGGTTAGTTACTTGAGCAATGATCAAGGTTTTTGGAGGTGCTAGAGTCAAGAATAAACTTAGGGTTTATAGGATTTGATTTCTCATCTCTTGTATACATACATTTGCAAAGTAAGATTTATTATATTAATATCTCATATCGAATTCAAATTGAGGGCATACGTACCCATATCGAGGTTGATTTGGGGAACTGCCTAAACAAATCCTTGCATACTCTCTCTCTCTCTCTCTCTCTCTCTCTCTCTCTCTCTATATATATATATATATATATATATATATATATATATATATATTATATATATATATATTTGTATTGTTTTTTGTTTTTGTTTGATCTCTTGACCAACATTGTTTGGATAATAACTTTTGTATTCTTTTTTAAATTTTTGTTAGTGTAGTAACCACATACCACTTGGTAGTGATTGGATTTCTAAGAACTACAAACACTATACTAATATCCAAACTTCTTTGATTGCATGCAAAGTGTTCGACAAATTGTTTCAACTTGTTTTTTGTGTTGTTATCATTGGAGATAGATCATTATTATAGTACAATATCTAATTTAGTGTTTAAAGTATTGATTAATAAACTTATGGATTATTATCATACCATTGGTATTCTTACACATATCCGGAAAATATTTGAAACTTGCTTTTGCGCCATAAATTTTTCTAAATCAAATTTTTGAATAAAGTTTTAACTTATGATCTATTCACACCCCCCCTCTAGATTTAGGTCTATCATATAACATTATGGAAAGGATGGAATAGGGGAGTGAGACCAATGCCTAGGGGGCGTGGAAGACGATGCAATGTTGTGTTGTTGTGTCTTTGAGTCTCATGTCTTATGGTGTATTTCTTTGAGTCATACTTTGAGTCATTATGCATTGTGCTTTTGTTGGTATGTTTTGATGCTTGTTATGTATTCACAATGTTACTAATTTGTTTGAATATGAGACAATGGTTTTACTATGGGTATTTCCTTGGATGATAATTATGTAATGTTGTTGTATTCTTATTTATGTTGTGTTAATTTCTATTGTGTATCTTCATATATGTTGCGTATATGTGAGTGCACATTCTTATCTTTACAAGTGCCTCTGAATGGTATGTTATATATGTGATTTATTGTATCTATGTGATACTTCTAATAGCTTACTTTGTCTCTTTTTGATGTTTTCAAAGTGGGAGAAACTAGCTATAAAGCTATGATGCATACATTCAGGGGGAGCCTTCATGGACACAAAAAGCATTGTTTCATGTTTTTCCATCATCAAAAAGAGGGAGTATATGAGTGTAACTTTCAATTAGATGTATTTTGTATGATGTCAAAACTAGGATACTTTAGCGTTTATGTACATTCGACAGTATCATTTGAGTCTAGTTGTGAATTTTAGCATTAGAAAGCATGGCAACATGTTGGAAAAGGTTTAGAAAAGATTCATGCATCAAGAAAAGGCTTTATGCATTAAAAACTCATTTTTATGCGAAAAACAACCTACAGGTCAACACATACGTATTATAGGTCGACACATAGAAGGAAATTTCTTCTACAGGTTGACACATACGTTTTATAGGTTGGCTCATGTACTGCGTTTTTAAAGCTTGTAAGCTCTTTTAGATGTGTTGCCTCTACAGGTCGACATATTACCTGTAAAGATCTGTCATACCCTAATTTTACCCTGTAAGACCCCAATTTTGACCCTAAAATCCCTCATGCAATTTCATCATAAGCATTAGCATTGGGATCATACCTTGGGATCCTCCTTACCCCTCTTTCATTGGGTTTGTTTTGGGAGAGATCACCAAGAACCATGTGATTGTATCATACTTGTATATTATCACTTTACTAACCAAAATACCAAAAAATATGTCTTTGCATTTGCCTAACTCTTTTGTAGGTAAGGCATGATCCCATTGATTTATCAAGTTCATATCTAGGGTTTGAGACCCTCATGACAAAGAGCACAACCATAAATTGATCCAAGAATGGTTATGAGCATCATATATGAGTTCCATTGATTCCTACATGATATATTGATCAAGTATTCTTCAAGAGTTTGAGGGTGATTTGCCTTGGAAACGCTAGTTTGACTAGGTATCCTGAGTAACTTCTCCATCAAGATATCTCACCAATTGATCAAATTTTTCAAGGGACACTTCAAAATTCATCATCTTATGCATATATGATCTACCATGAGCCAAGAAAGTTAAGAGATTTGAAGGTTAGCAAGTTGGTTGATGGTGGTTGGCCAGATGAATTCATCTGATCAAAACTGGGTCTCTCTAGACCCTATCTCCTACAATTTTCACCATATGAAAATGATTCCAATAGAAAAGTTACTCTAAATGACATTGCAAACAACTTTCATGTTGAGATCTAGAGCTAGGTTTTCTTGGAAAATCATTTTCTATGTTGAAACATTATAGGTCATTTTGTCTAAACCCTAATTTGAAAGTCAACTTCCCAAGGCTATAACTTGCTCAATTTTTATGAGATGAAAGATTTACAAGTTTCATAATCAAATTCAAGATGCCTACTTCAACTTTGATGTTTGGAGTGAAAGCAAACTCAACTTTTATGAGCATGTGATATGAGGATACATTATAGGTCATTCTTGACCTATACCATTCAACAAGTGATTTTTCCAAACTTCAAAAATGCATAACTCTATCATTATAAATCCAAATGACATGAAATTGGTGACAATTTTGAAGGTCTTTGAAATAGATACAACTTTTATGAAGACACTTTTCTCATTTGAAGTTCACATAAAAATTTAAGCAAGGTGGAATATTGAAGTATATAGCTTGACACTTAGAAAAAATTTCAACATGTTGAAATTTCCAAACTTCCACCTCAAACTTCTCTATGTTCCAAGCTCCAAATGAAAAGGTGTTGAACATCAAACTTGTTTCCCTTGATTCAAGCTTTCCAAAGAACCCAAGTTCATGCATTTTGGATGAAAATTGCTAGGTCTGTGCATGGCTTTAACAGGGATGCATCATTGGAAAGAATCAAATGTACAAACTTCAGTTCACATTGCCTAGCCATTCAAGCTTCATTCAGACTTCAACATGAATCATTTTGGACCTTAATGCATTGCATCATGGGCCTGTACATGCCCATGCACTCGTGCCATTCACATTGCCAATTTTGGACACATTTTGAAGTGTGCAAATATCATTCCCTTTGGCTATAAATAGAAGGCATATGAGCTCATTTGAATGACACCTTGCGCGCCAACTTTTCCCCCCGATTCAAACCCTCTCATTCTAAAGGAAAACCTGAGAAATTTCAATTTGAAATTTGAGTTTGAATCTCAACTGTTGGAGATTCAAGAACTCTAGGATCCACAACCTTGCAACCTCTCCAATCACTTCCTGCTAGCTTCTCAAGTGTGATCAGATTGTGTTTAAAGCAAGCAACATCAAGTTCTGCATAGCATTGAAGGTAATTTTCAGAAAACTTCATCTCTTCGATTCTCACTTAATTCTACTCAATTCTCTTGGATCTTTGATTGTCTGAAGTCCTACCAATGTAGGCAAGAAGATTGAGTTGCTTAGAGGTTAAATCGAAGCAACTCAGTTGACACACCTCAAAATTCAACTCCTCATATCTTTTTATATATTTGGAGTTAGTTGAAATTGAGGTCAGATTCGTGCTCTATGCCATGTTTTCTTTCAGATCATGTCCTCCTTTTTTATTTTGGTGATGGTTGAGGGTGAACCAGTCCGATGAGGTCCACCGAAGAAGAAGACTGGAGTTATAGCTCCGGAGGTGCGTTGGCACGTCTCCCAGCCATAGGATCCGTCTAATTTGTTTTAATCCTGAGCGCTCATTGTGATTACCATCCCTGTAGCGCGCTGACTCGTCTGTTTGGTGGAACGCGTGTTTCAGGCCACTTGATCTGCCTCCTCAATTAATGAGGGAGATCAAGTGGCTCACGTTTTTTTGATATTTTCTGATTTTCTTTTATTCCTTTTATTTTCATTAATTCATATTAATTTTAATATTGATCCAAAAAATATGAGACTTTCACCAAACAAATTCAAATAATTTTCTCTTTCATATTTTGAATTAAAATTACTTTTTGGATCATTATTAATATTTTTCATGATTTAATTGATTTTGTGTTTGTTTTTCATTATTTAAAAATGCTTTTAAGTCTTTAAAAATTCTGAATTTTTTTATCCAAGGTCCTTTGACCTTGTTTGACCTATGATAAATCTCATGGCCATTTCTTTGGTGTTTTGATGAGGTTTTAGGAATTTGAAAAACCATATTTAATTTAAATGTATTATTTTAGTCTTTTTAATTTGAATAAATGCCAATTAACTGTGTTGACCAATTGTGATGACTTATTTGAGTTTGACTCTTGTTGTTGGACCTTGGTCAAGGTTGATTTGACTTTGTCAAGTTAATATCATTGGATTTAGGGGATTGATGGAATGTACATTCCATCTCCCAAAATGAATGTATGATATTAATTTGGTAAAAGTCCTCCTTTGACCAATTTGAGTTTTTATCCATTCCCCTCTCTCTTCATCTCATTCCCATTCTTTATGCATTCATCTCATTTGGCCTATGATATCTCAAAGTCCTAAGGCTAGTTGATTGAAAAATCAACATAAGTATGGATGAGATTAAGCCACCTCTTTTGCATATTCTTTTTGTGTGTGGTATGTTTCACGAGCATAGTTCATTATACTATGTCTCTGTAAGACCCCAATTTTGTCCCTAAGATCCCTCATGGCATCATATCATATCATTTCATTGCCTCAAGGATCATTGGACACCTTGTTTCCTTCCCTGTGGGTAGGTTATCTTTTTGAGAGTGATTCTTGATCACCAAGCATTCCTTGCATTTGTATATCATTGTTTTTCACTAACCAAAAGTACAAAAAATATGTCATCTAACCCTTGTCTTGCAGATGAAGCAATAACAGGTCAAGGCAATCAAAGGCATTCATTGAGCAATAGATGGTGGTCATTCTTGGGAATTTGGACCCCACAATCATTCACAAGAGTTCATATGAGCTATGATGTCATTTTGAAGCAAAATCCCAAGTGGTAGAGGCTTGAATCTCATCAGAACAATTCCTAGTCAACTGAAGGCCTAGAAAGTCAACTGCAAAGTCAACTGTGGATTTGGAGATGGGAAGTGATTAGAAATACTTCATTCATGTTCAAACAAGTCTCATTTGATATTTCAAACACTCACATTGAAGAATTTGAGGTCCAGTCAAAACTTTCCAAAAATAGAAAGTGACCTATAATTTGAATTTGCCAAAAATGGAAAGGTTTTAGCCCAACTTCAACTTCAAATTAAATCATCAAGAAAGTTTCAAATGAAATTTTGTTGAACATGAAAGTTGTAGATATTTCTCTCCCATTTCCAAAAAGTCCAAGATCATCAATTTCTCATGTGTGGTTAAGGAGATATGATCAAAACATGGCAAACTATGCATGGAACTTCAAATGGACATAACTTTTCAACCAAAGCTCCAAAATGGGTGGCTCTTTTTGCATTATTCTTCTCTTGACCTCTAATTTTCAAATCATGCATCACATTACATAAATTGTCATCACATGATCATTTGGTAATTCATTGGTTTTTTGGAGGGAAATTGTAAAATTCAAATTTGGTGCATTATTTGAACATTTTGCTATTGCCATTGGCTCCAAAATTGGATTTTAAGTGAAATTAAAAGGATTTCGTGTACTGTTCATACATGCACTTCATGCATAAGGGTGAAAAGCAAATTTGCACATACACCTCATTTTTGGTTAATTACACTTAGCTTTGGCTTAAGCATGATTAGAACAGGATTAACATGGCATATATAAACTAAAACCTAACTGTTTTCAGCAGGAACATGAAAATTCAGATCTAGATCCAAAAATTCTTGAAACTTTTCTCTCAATTTTTTTTGCAATTTTTTCATACAAAACCATATTCCATTGCTTGATTCTGGATGCTGAGGTGTTGTTAAGCAAGATTGAACGTGGAATCAAGAGAATTGGAGCCACATTGAAGCATGCTCGAAGCTTTGGATATCCATGGTGATTTCAGATTCTGTTGAAAGCAACCACAATTGAGCTTCAATCTTTCTTCCAATCATCTGTACAAGCATCATAGAGAAGTTTCTGATCATTTCAAGCCTCGAACCAAGCCAATTCCAATTGCTGCTCTTCAAGAGATGTTGCTACTGTTCGTATGCATGCGCGTTGAAGAAGATGAACTTCAATCTTTGGCCACGCTTTTGATCTGTTTGAGAATGTTTTTCTGGTCTGCATGTGTTAGAATAGGGCACGCTCATGTATTGGTCCACGTTTTGCACACACAGCATTTCCATTGGTCCTCATTACTCTGACCAAGCCACGCAGGCTTTGACCGTGCCAACTGTATTAATGAAACGCCGCGTTTCATATTGGCGCTTCTTCTCATTTGAATTGTAACCTAGTTCGATCCTCCGTGCCAACCATTATTCAAATGCTTCATTCTATTTTTTCATTTCCCTCCTTATTCCATATGCTATGCTTCTCATGTTTTTTTTAATTTTTCTCATCTTTAAAAAATCATAACAATTTGAAAATTAATCCAAAAATTACCAGGTTTTTTGCATTATGATCCTTATTCTCTCTAGTTTTTTATCATCATGATTTCACAAGTTGTGCTTGGCTGGATAATTTTTTGTGCTAGAATGTTTGAACATGTATGCTTATACCTTTGTGAAATGCTGGTCTTTGATCTAATGATTCTGAAATTTTGCATGATGAAACTAGACACATTTCTTGACATTTTGGTGTTGATTTGGTATTTTTATCAATTGTCATTTCTGTTTTATGATTGTGCTAAGTTGGTGTGACAATTTGTGTCACACCTTTTGATGTTCAACTTGTATGATGAGTTTGCCATGCCAAATGATCTCCAATTGTCCTGATTTTTTGTGTGATGCATGTTATGAATGTTGTGATTGCTCATGAATTTTGTTGAAATTATTTGGATCCTTTATGATTTAATTGAGATTTTTCATTCTGGTTGATCACATGTGAGCTTTAAAATTGCCTTGAACTTCATTTGATAATGAAATGCTTTTGGTTAATGATATTGATGTGAGACCTTTTGGAATGTTTCAAGATGTGATTGAAGTTGATTCATGTTGAATTTAAGCTCCTGTTTCAAATTTTTCTCCATCTTTGACCCTAGGCTTGGACCTAGTGGTTTGTGACTTACCTTTGAGCTTTGATTTCAGGTTTAACATCCAAATTCCATAGTTATTGATGCTTCATCACTTGAGCATTGATGTTTGCCTTTGATTACTAATCTTTGTGTGTTTTGTAGGTTGATGTTGACTCATTTGAGTTTGACTTTTGGCTTGCACATTTTTGTACATTGGGATTGTTGGTTGCTTATTGACTGTTGTTTGATTGTCTGAGTATTGTACTGATTTGTTTGATGTTTCCACAGGTACATAAGTTGCTTTAAGTTCATTTTGAACTTTGCTTTGCTTGGTTGCTTAACCACTTAGGTATAATCTCTAATCTTCATGTAGTCTGGAAGACCTACTGTTATTGGTAGGCACCTGTCTGAAGTCCTCCTTAAGAGGCAATGCTTGTGATTGTTTATCTTTTGTGCCAAGCAGGAAAAGTCCTCTTATGAGGCAATTGGCAGATAAAAGAGATGTGTAGTCCATCTCCTGCTATTCAGTGTGTCATTCACTTTGCTCACACCATGTGTTGATGCATTGTGAATACTAACCCAAGATCTTATAGAGTCTATCATATGTGGAGAAGAGTTCCAACTTTCTGAACTCCCACACCTTCTATTGTTTAAAGCTCTCCCAGGCCAGGGATAAGAGCTATGAGGCACACCCCTCATCTCCATTTCATCTGCTTCACCCTAACTCTCAATGTTAGGGTTAAGAGCACAAACTACCCCATTCCAGTTGGCTGTAAAGTCTAACCTTGCTTGAGCCTAATTGATTGTATATAGTGTGTGCTAATTGACTTGTGTGTTTGCTTACTTGATTCATCTGTGCATATTTGTTTGAGTGTGCCTTTGTGCATTTATCATCATTAATTGTACATCATTTCATGATCATTGTTCATATCTTTGTGACACTTTGTTTGTCCATTGAGGGGGTAATTGTAAGTCCATTTATTGGCAGTTGTTTCCTATGATCTGGAGGAGTTGGAACTAAGACCATTAATTGGCATTCCTTTCCTTGGAGTCGAGTGTAAGACCATTTATTGGCAACTTGTTTCCTCTTGCTTATTGCATTCGTTGTTTCTTGTGAGGAGTCAATTGTAAGTCCATTTATTGGCAGTTGTTTCCTATGATCATCCCTGTGAGACTAGTGTAAGTCCATTGATTGGCATCTGGTATCACTGTTTCTTTTTGTTTTAGGAGATTGGTGTAAGTCCATTGATTGGCATCCGGTATCCATGTTTGTTTTAGGAGATTGGTGTAAGTCCATAGATTGGCATCCGATATCCATTTTGTTTTGGGAGATTGGAATAAGTCCATTGATTGGCCTCCGGTATCCGTTTACTTTTGTTCATCTGTTATTTGCTTTATTGCCTATTCCAAAGGAATCACTTGAATCATCTACATATGATTTCAAGAGGTGAACATCTAAGAAGTTTTACTTCCTCACCCTCCCACCTTTTGTTTCTTTAAACCTCCATTTGCATGTTAATCCAAAACCAAAAAACTATTGTGCAAATATTTTCATTTGTTTTCAAATTATAAACCTAGGCCTTAAGCCTTTGATTTTCAAACTTCATTTTCATAATACTTCTTTTGAATTGAATTCTAATCATATCTTGACCATTTTTGTGAATAATCCTAATTGGTTAATTTCACTCACTCAATTGTTTTGTGGCTTTGTCCATTCTTGATAAGTTTTCATACATTAGCCATAGGTTTGATTTATCCTAGTTGGTTGATGTTAATCTCACCTTTTGTCCTTAGTGATTGAATTGTAAGACTTCCTTGCTTATTATAGGGTTAACCCCTCACTAGCAAGTTGAAGCTTTTCTCACATGGTGGACTTGTTGTTTGTATAAGGTTGAGTTTTCTCCCGTGGATAACGAAAGACCTTAGGGCTTTTGTTTTAAAATGAATCCACACATATTTTGGAAATCTTTTAGCCGAACTACCGCGTTTTGATCCTTACCTTCTATGGAAAGGTACGTAGGCAACGGGTTCATCCGTTCAAACACAAAAATAATAACTTGTATATTCTTTCTCTCATCCCTTGCATCCATGTTTGCACAATAAATATTTTCATAAACAAATAACATTTCGTACAACAAGTGTGAAAAGGGATCCCTAGGAGTACTTAGGACGTTTTGGGTGCCTAACACCTTCCCATTGCGTAATTAACCCCTTACCCAGATCTCTGATCTTTTCATTGGTTTTCTATGTGTAAAACTTCTTAGGCTTTTGTTCGCTTTTTAGCCATTCCTTTGGATAAATAAAAGTGCGGTGGCGACTCGATTCTTTGTATGCTTTGCTTTTGGTTTAATCAATAAATCATAAAGTGACGAATACACCGCTACAGTCTCTAACATGCATTAACACCAAAATTCTATTGTCCGCCTCAAATAGTTGTGACTTCTACATAAGTCCAATTACTATTGCTTAACATAGCGCTAAATTTATGACACAAAAAAGCACATCATTCTAGTTAGTGAGATTGTAAGTCTCCACTCTTTCATGGTATTGTGTGGAAACTTGGCCTTTTTTCCTTCCTTTTGGAAGATGTCTTGGTTCAAGGATCCATGCTTGTGATAAGTGGGCTGAGTGTTCTCCAAAGAATGACTAAAAAACAAAAAGCAAAAGCAAAACAATACTAACTTCTAACTCATTAACAACTAACTTTTAATTTCAAGCCATTTACTTTAATGTCATTTAATTTTAGTCTTTATTCATTTGCCATTATTCATACCATTCTAATTGTTTATGTTAATGCAATTTTCACTTTGTCCACTTGGACCATATTGTGTGATATATTCCATTTTGTGTATACTTTGTTTGTTTGTGTGGTCTTTGACCATTAGTGTGAAGGACAATTGCCATCCAAGGCGCAGCGAAATTTAAAAATTTCTCCATTTAGTGATCCTTACGAATGGGCATGATCAGTGATAGAATCGTTACCTCTTATGGCGATTCAAACCTTTGGTGCAGATGCCTTGTAACGATCAAAACCTTGGATACAAATCCACTGAGCGATCACGAACGTTGAACGATGACAACATCTCTACTCAGTCCACACGAACGGGTTCCTTCAATCGCAGTGCTAGCTGTTATGAATGAAGGCTTTGAGTGAGAGAAAGAGAGATACGAAATTTCAACTCTTCAGTTGTGTTGTATTCCCATGTGGAGTCACGATGCTTCTACCCAAGGGGTTCTATTTATAGAACCACTTGTGTGGGCTTCAAGCTAAAAAGCCCACTTAAGTGTATTTTGACCCATATCCCATAATATACCAAAATCACTTAAGTATTTGGTACCTTACCATATTTCGTATTCCACTTAAGTGCGCCGTACCTTATGGTGTTCCTTAATTACTCTATTTCTCATCAATCTGTCCTTTGTGTGTGACCCTGTAGGTTTCCGCGACGTTGGCAATTATATTAAATCATGCATTTAACATAATAAACAGTGAGCGGTATCTAGCAACACATCACTGCTACCCAAGTCACGAAAATGTCATGTGATCTGACAAAACCTCCTGTGATAATAATTATGTGTATAATTACCCCTTTGCCCTTATGTCTATATTGAACACAAGGTATAGACCGTGTCACCCTTATCCAGTTCAATATTGGGCCCATAGACATTTATCCTGTTACGCAGGATGGGCAAATTCCATCTAGGACACTCATGCCCCTCAGCATGCTTTGTGGAGTACCCATCAACTGTCTTTATGATTATCCAGTTACGGACAACGTTGGATCAACAATAAAGCACTCGACTCTACATCTAGGATCCATAGTGGTTTCAGGTCGAAGAGTGGTATACACTATTATCACCATGAGAATAACTTATGACACTTTGCATAACTTTCTATATAGTATTCTCATAGCGGGTCAATCCGGTATAAATATTACTCATAATATTCATACCTATGTTTAAGACTTGATAACTCTTTATCCATGATCCATGAGATGTGATCATCAGTCTACAAACATAATAGTCTTAATGCTTTAATGTTATCCCACTTCACACTAAAGCTCGACTACAGATACTTTAAGAATAATGTCCTTATGTTTAATGTGCTCTCATGATTAAGTCACACTTAATACATTAAACAAACTATCTATTCCAGGGACTTTATTAATCAACCACAAATAAAGAAAATGAATTTTATTATTAATAAATAATTCGATACAAGTACCAAAAGTATTGGCCTCTAGGGCTTACACCAACAATTTCCCACTAGCACTAGAGCCAATCAGGCATACCCCTTATGCCCATTGATCTAGTATGGTCATCATGCTTCTGTTACGCAAGAGGCTTTGTCAGTGGGTCAGCAATATTGTCAAGTGTAGGTACTTTACATAATTTCACATCTCCTCTATCTATTATCTCTTGAATGAGATGATAACGCCTAAGTATGTGTTTGGATCGTTGGTGAGATCTAGGCTCCTTAGCTTGTGCGATAGCACCATTGTTATCACAATAGAGACCAATGGGATCCACAACGCTAGGGACTATGCCAAGTTCACTAATTTAACTTCCTGATCCAAACAACTTCCTTTGCTACACTTGAGGCAGCAATATACTTTGCCTCGGTTGTAGAATCAGCGATTGTATCTTGCTTTGAACTTTTCCAGCTCACAGTGCCACCGTTCAAGCAAAACACATAACCAGATTTCGATCTAAAGTCATCCTTATCTGTCTGGAAGCTAGCATCGGTGTAACCAATTACAGCCAATTCTTCCTGACCTCCATATATCAAGAATGAGTCCTTAGTCCTTCTCAAGTACTTAAGGATATTCTTGACAGCTACCCAATGGGCATCACCATGATCAGATTGGTACCTACTCGTTGCACTTAAAGCATACGAGACATCTGGTCGAGTACATAACATGGCATACATGATAGATCTTATTGCAGATGCATATGGAATCTTATTCATGCGTTCCCTTTCTACCTTAGTTGAAGGGGATTGTGTTTTTGATAGACACAGGCCATGTTGCATAGGTATGGATCCTTTCTTGGAATCATGCATATTAAAGCGTCTTAGCACTTTGTCTATGTATGTACTCTGACTTAGGCCAAGCAGTTTTCGTGATCTATCTCTATAGATTCTGATTCCTAATATATAGGCTGCTTCACCTAGGTCCTTCATAGAAAAGCATTTCCCCAACCAAGTCTTTACTTGTTGTAGGGTAGGGATATCGTTTCCAATGAGTAATATGTCATCTACATATAATACCAGGAAAACGGTCATGCTCCCACTAACCTTCTTGTAGACACAAGGCTCATCTTCGTTCTTGATGAATCCATATTGTTTTACCGTTTCATCAAAACGAAGATTCCAGCTTTTGGAAGCTTGCTTCAATCCATAGATTGATCTTTGTAGCTTACATATCTTTTGGGCTTCTTCTGGTATGTCAAATCCTTCAGGCTGTGTCATGTACACATCCTCAAGAAGATTTCCATTTAGGAAAGCAGTTTTGACATCCATCTGCCATATTTCATAATCATGATATGCAGCGATAGCAAGTAAAATCCGAACATATTTAAGCATTGCAACTGGTGAAAAGGTTTCATCATATTCAACACCATGAATTTGTTTATATCCTTTTGCAACCAGTCTTGCCTTATAGGTATGTACCTTACCATCCATGTCATTCTTCCTTTTGAAGACCCACTTGCATCCTATAGGATTAACTCCTACAGGAGGCTCTACCAAGGTCCAAACTTGGTTTGTGTACATGGAATCCATTTTAGATTTCATGGGTTCTAGCCATTTCTCAAACTCGGAACCAGTTATGGCCTCTTGGTAGGTCACAGGCTCATCTTGGTTCATGAGTAATACATCACCTTGATCTGTTATGAGATATCTATATCTCTCAGGTAGGTGACGTATCCTGCTTGACCTACGCTGGTCTTGTTCTACTTGAGCAGGTTGCTTTTCCACAACCACTTGTATTTCCTGCTCTAATTCCTCCATAGGTGTATCGATGCTTTGTGATTCTTGAATTTCTTCAAGCTCTACTTTCCTCCCACTGGTTCCTTTGGAAATAAAATCCTTTTCTAGGAAAACTCCAGTTCGAGCGACAAACACTTTGCCCTCAGAAGGATTGTAGAAGTAATACCCTCTTGTTTCTTTAGGATACCCCACAAATAAGCACCTGTCAGATTTGGGCTCAAGCTTAGTTGAAATTTGTCGTTTCACATAAACTTCGCAACCCCAAATCTTCATGTAAGACATATGTGGTTTCTTACCACTCCATATCTCATATGGTGTCTTCTCAACCTTTTGGGATGGAACACGGTTAAGTGTGTAAGTTGTTGTCAACAGCGCATGTCCCCAAAAGGAGTTTGGAAGATCGGCGTGACTCATCATGGATCGGACCATGTCCAACAGGGTTCGATTTCTTCTCTCAGATACACCATTCCATTGGGGTGTTCCATGAGGAGTGAGTTGGGATAGGATCCCACACTCTTTCAGATGGTCATCAAACTCTAGGCTTAAATACTCACCACCTCGATCTGATCGAAGAGTTTTAATATTCTTACCTAGTTGGTTTTGTACTTCATTCTTGAATTCCTTGAACTTTTCAAAGGACTCTGATTTGTGTTTCATTAAATACACATAACCATATCTACTGAAATCATCAGTGAATGTGATGAAGTACTGAAAACCTCCTCTGGCTGGTATGTTCAGTGGTCCACATACATCAGTATGTATGAGGGCCAAAAGATCATTAGCTCTTTCACCTTTTCTTGTGAATGGAGACTTTGTCATCTTTCCAATTAAACAAGATCTGCATGTCTCATATGATTCATAATCAAAAGAGTCCAACAGTCCATCTTTATAGAGTTTGGAAATGTGTTTCTCATTTATGTGGCCTAATCGACAATGCGAAAGGTAAGTTGGATTTAACTCATTAGGTTTCATCCTTTTAGTATTAATGTTATAAACTGGCATTTCAAGATCAAGGACATATAATCCATTGTTCATTTGAGCAGTAGCATAGAATATATCATTCAAATAAATTGAACAACAATTGTTCTTTATTATGAATGAAAAACCGAACTTGTCCAAACAAGAAACGGAAATAATATTCCTGCTAATTGTTGGTACATAATAACAGTTCTCTAACTGAATTATTAAACCACTAGGTAAAGTCAATTCATAAGTTCCTACGGCTAAGGCAGCAACCTTTGCTCCATTGCCAACTCGTAGGTCGACTTCACCTTTTGCCAAATCTCTACTCCTTTTTAGTCCATGCACATTTGTACAAATGTGAGAACCGCATCCAGTATCTAATACCCATGATGCAGAAGTAGATAAATTAATTTCAATAACAAAAATACCTGAAGTTGGAGTCTCTACTCCATTCTTCCTATCTTCCAGGTACTTTGGGCAGTTCCTCTTCCAGTGTGTGGTCTTACCGCAATGGAAGCAAGTGCCTTCTTTTTCTATGCTTCCACTAGGCTGCAAAGCAGCAATAGTGGGTTTGGGTTTGGCAACTTCCTTGCCTTTCCCTTTATCATGTTTGAGGACAATCTTCATGTTTCAGTGCCAATCCAAAAAATTTGTCCCAGACAATTTTTCCTTCTCAAGGTTTGATCGCAATATCTTGTTAGAGGTGTTTGTTGTCATGGTTATCTACATAAGGATTAATGAAAATATAAGTATCATTGACATATTTAATTAGGCCTTTAATTAAACATGCTCCCACTATTTTATTCAAATCAAATGACCCTCATCATTTGATTCGGAAAATCCCGTTGGAAGATTTTCTAGTGGGTCGAGATCCATATTTCACTTCGTTCTAAGTCCGCGTAGGCGGATTACACAAAACTAGGTTATTTAGGTAGGAACTCCTTCCAATTGTATCTCATACAACTCTCGAAAATTTCAGTTGGGTGAATAACTCCTTATTCCAATCCATCATATGGATCATTCCCAACTCTTGCTTCTAAACATATATATAATCTTATTATAATTTGTTTAGTTAAGTTTGACCCATTGTTTTAACAGTTGGATATTACAATTATCCCATCGCACCTTACTAATATAGAACATGCACCTCGCGTAGGCGAAACCTACATTTTTCGATACTAGTCTTGATGAGTGTTAAAACTTGGAAAGCATAAACTTAATATTTATTTTGAGGGAATTGCAGTTTTTCTGATCTCACCGGCTTTTTTATCATATAAACCGTCTCTCACATGCATCAACATACATTCACATGCATCAACATACATACAAACATAATGAAATAGTTATGGCCCCTAGCGCAATTGTTCTCCCAAGCCAATGAGAGAACCTAAGCTAACCTAACAACGATCTAAGCTTCTCCAAGCAAGATCTTCAAGGTTGTCCTCCTTTGGCACTGACTTCTTTGCTTTCTTCATATCATTACATTACATAAAGAAACTCATTTTACATATGAGGGAGTGAGATGAGAAAAGAAGTTACATTTGGGAGATTAAGAGAGAGGCACGACACGCAGGTCGTATTTTAAAACCCAAAACAAAATAAAGGAAGACTAAGGCCATAACCGATCACCACAAGACAATAATAAACACTTTATTATTATTAATTCCTTTAATTAATTAAAATCAAATTAAATCTCGACGACCGATCACCACATTTTAATGAACAATCCATTTAAAATCAATGTCGCTTTTCGCATCAACACTTGATACTTTTAAAGCACTGAGTTAGCCGAACGGGTGAATTTTGCCTTGCGTTAACCGGTTAACCATATGCGTTAACCAGTTGACACTGTTTGAAATCTGTTCAAAAAATTGTTTTCTGTCTCGCGTTAACCGATTAACCAAATGCGTTAACCGATTAACACTGTTTGAAAATGTCTTGGAAAACTATTTTCCGTCTTGCGTTAACCAGTTAACCAAATGCGTTAACCGGTTAACACTGTTTGAAAACCTTAAAAAATTTTATTTCGCATTGCGTTAACCGGTTAACCATATGCGTTAACCGGTTATCACTGTTCCAAAAAGTGTTTAGAACGCACAACTCTTGTGCAGTCAAACCCCAATCACATAACTCTCTAACAACATAACCCTTGTGCCGTCACTAACCCTGATGCACCAATTTCAGACTGTCAAACACATCTCGATTGTTAATTCAATATAATTGATCAACACATCATTGCTTCACCATACTAATGTCGGATCAAGAAGCAAATGACCATTGATCGCTCAAAGGAAAATAATCATTGAGTGTTTGAATGAACGAAACGAGAACACTATATCATATATAATGTATTTTGCATCAGGATTATATATATCATATATATATAACTTGATCGATCTTAATTTAATCTTTGATTCATTCTGTCTTTAATCATATTAATACAGAACAAAAATAGTTATCAGATTCATGGTTTCATAAGTGGCTCTGATACCACTGAAGGAGAATTGCCATCCAAGGCGCAACGGAATTTAAAAATTTCTCCATTTAGTGATCCTTACGGATGGGCATGATCAGTGATAGAATCGTTACCTCTTGTGGCGATTCAAACCTTTGGTGGAGATCCCTTGTAACGATCAAAACCTTAGATACAAATCCACGGAGCGATCACGAACGTTGAACGATGACAATGTCTCTACTCAGTCCACACGAACGGGTTCCTTCAATCGCAGTACTAGCTGTTATGAATGAAGGCTTTGAGTGAGAGAAAGAGAGATACGAAATTCCAACTCTTCAGTTGTGTTGCATTCCCATGTGAAGTCACGATGCTTCTACCCAAGGGGTTCTATTTATAGAACCACTTGTGTGGGCTTCAAGCTAAAAAGCCCACTTAAGTGTATTTTGGCCCATATCTCATAATATACAAAAATCACTTAAGTATTTGGTACCTTACCATATTTCGTATTCCATTTAAGTGCACCGTACCTTACGGTGTTCCTTAATTACTCTATTTCTCCTCAATCCGTCCTTTGTGTGTGACCCTGTAGGTTTTCGCGACGTTGGCAATTATATTAAATCACGCATTTAACATAATAAACAGTGAGCGGTATCTAGCAACACATCACTGCTACCCAAGTCACGAAAATGTCATGTGATCTGACAAAACCTCCTGTGATAATAATTATGTGTATAATTAATTACCCCTTTTCCCTTATGTCTATATTGAACACAAGGTATAGACCGTGTCACCCTTGTCCAGTTCAATATTGGGCCTATAGACATTTATCCTGTTACGCAGGATGGGCAAATTCCATCTAGGACACTCATGTCCCTCAGCATGCTTTGTGGAGTACCCATCAACTGTCTTTATGATTATCCAGTTACGGACAACGTTGGATCAGCAATAAAGCACTCGATTCTACATCTAGGATCCATAGTGGTTTCAGGTCGAAGAGTGGTATACACTATTATCACCATGAGAATAACTTATGACACTTTGCATAACTTTCTATATAGTATTCTCATAGCGGGTCAATCCGGTATAAATATTACTCCTAATATTCATATCTATGTTTAAGACTTGATAACTCTTTATCCATGATCCATGAGATGTGATCATCAGTCTACAAACATAATAGTCTTAATGCTTTAATGTTATCCCACTTCACACTAAAGCTCGATTACGGATACTTTAAGAATAGTGTCCTTATGTTTAATGTGCTCTCATGATTAAGTCACACTTAATACATTTAATCAACCATAAATAAAGAAAATGAATTTTATTATTAATAAATAATTCGATACAAGTACCAAAAGTATTGGCCTCTAGGGCTTACACCAATATAGTGTACATAATAACAACAAAAATCCTGAAAAACTTTTGTGTGGACTGTTGACTTGATCTTGGACAAATGGACTTAGAATTTAGGCAACATTCTTATGCTAAAGGACTTGGCCAATGCCAACTTTCATGCAACCAAGTGCTTGTGATTTGAAACTTCATCTGATACATCACTGAAGATCCATTTGAGTTCATCTGCAACATGATCATTGTGAAGAAGTTATTTTGAACCTGTGACTTGTGAATTCATCTACTACATGGGCTATCTTGAAGAAGATCATGAAGTGACTAAGCTTGGATGTGGCTATCTTTATTTGATTCCTTTCTCTTCAATATTTATATAATTGTGCATTTGAGTGTTGCTTGATTCTAAATGTCCAAGGGAATTTGGGTTTCTATTAACATTCTTGTCTATTGGATTGCTACCCATTGGTCACATCTTTTCAACCCTTAACTTTTAATTTTGTTCATAGGATTGGTCTCTTCATCTCCTCCCAATTTAATTAGTTTCAAAAATCTCTCCCTCATTTTAAAAATTTTCTTTGCTTGAACTAGTTTTATTCTAAACTTTGACCACTTTGCAAAAAGATAGAAACTTTGGCCTTATGCCATTGAATTTTCAAACTTCCTTTTCTTAATCAAACTTGTAAATAAACTTAATTATACTTGACTTAAGCCTTCAAAAAGCCAAAAACAACTAACTCATTCAAACCATTTTTGGGCCTTTAGGCCTTTCAAACTTAATTTTTGTTAAAAGCAATACATCCATTTTGAAATTTGTATCACGAACTACGAGGTTTTGATCCCTCATTTTTATGTTGGTACGTAGGCACAAGTCCGAAGGTCTTGTCAAACACAAAAATATAATTAATGAATTATTTTCTCATCCCCCCATTCTATTTGTTTGTAAACATCATTTTATACCAAATACATATGCACACAAAAAGGGCTCCCTAGGAGTACCTAGGACACTTTAGGTGCTAACACCTTCCCTCTGTGTAACTAACCCCCTTACTTGTAATCTCTGACATTTTATTAGTTTTGATTTAAAAACTTCTTACTTTTGGGTTTTGTTCGTACATTTTCCCTTTTCCCTTGGAAACAATAAAAGCGCGATGGCGACTCTTGTTATTTGATGTATAGTGTGTCCATAGCTTGATAATCATGAATTTACCGCTACAAAAATTAAGTGGTGACTCTGCTGCGGAGTAGTCTCCAGTGGGTTTAGCCTACTTTGTGTGTGTATATATTTGTATATATGTGATGTTTGTATATATGTATGTGTGATATAATCTGCTTGTTGTGTTTGGTGATCTCTGAGTGGTGAGATAAGTTCTAACCCGAACTTGAGTGTAATTAAGATAGGAGGTGGTATAGTCATGTTCGACTTGTGTGGAGTAGTCCTTAACAAGTTGGCTTGAGATCTGTCTGCTCAGTGGAGACCCTTTTGGTTTTGGAAATGTTACACAAGTATTTGTAGTTAAGAATTACTATCTCTAATTTGGGTCTGAGAAGCTGAGGACCGTAGAACATTTACCCCCTATTGGCCTATTTAGGACGTAGTGCAAAGACTGTTCAAGTGTAGACTTGATAACAATTGTTACACGATACTACACTCAGACGAGTTTCTCTTGAGAATATTATGGGTCGATGAGTCAGTCATCTTAACCTGTAATATTCGATAGATGGAATTAAGACTCTGGGAACTTTTTAGAACATGATCTACAGGTTTTTATCCTTAGTTCACTCCTTTGGGATGGTTCTTACCCAGACTCCATGCTCGTGACTTACAATAAACCCTTGATTCTTGGTTGATCCAATCAAGTCTTGTCAATATCAATGGAACTTGGGTGTTGATAAGGTGTAAACCATAATCCACCAAAATGGATGATTGATCTTGACAATGACTTGATTCATCCCTTGACCTTTGTTTGTTTGTCGTGTGTGTGATCCCTTATTTGTGATTGTTGCATTCATGCATTCATGCGCATCATACGCATCATAACATTCATCACACGAAAATTTCAAGGAACTGAGGTATTATTTGCAAATATTTTTAGACCATGGATTATGGGCGAAGGAACACTAAGAAGTACAGTTTCAGATGTCCCGACTTGAAAGAGTTAAGGAATCTAGCATCTTTTGTATTAGATCCATTGGAATTCAAACAACGCCATGGGAAGCTTCTGTCCGTCTTGTCTGCCGATGTGGTTGAAGGACTTTTGAGTGTATTGGTGCAGTTCTACGATCCTTTCTCCGCTGTTTCACTTTCCTAGATTTTCAGCTTGTGCCTACCTTGGAGGAGTATTCTCATCTTTTGGGGATACCTGTTTCTAGTAGAGTACCTTTTAGTGGGTTGGAGGAGATTCCCCGATCTAATCTTATTACTGAAGCTCTTCACTTGAAGAAGTCTGAGATAGAGGCTCATTGGGTGAAGAAAGGAGGGTTATTTGGGTTGCCATCTGATTTCCTCATCAAGGAAGCTACTACTTTTGCTCAAGCCGGTAGTGTGGACGGTTTTGAAGCTATCTTTGTGTTGCTCATTTATGGATTAGCTTTGTTCCCTAACATTGACGGTTTTGTCGATGTTAACGCCATTAGACTTTTCTTCAATGGGATTCTTGTGCCTACTTTGTTGGGTGATATGTATTTCTCTTTGCATCTAAGGAATTCTAAGGGTGGTGGAACTATCATCTGTTGCATTCCTCTTCTGTACAAGTGGTTTATTTTGCACTTGCCTCAGACACTTGCTATTGTGGAGAACAAACAATGTCTACGGTGGTCTCAGAGACTTATGTCTCTCACTAATGATGATATAGTTTGGTATGATCCTTCTTTGAGCAGTTTGGATATTATTGATATTATTGATAGTTGTGATGAATTCTCTAATGTGCCTCTCATTGCAAATGATATAGTAAGTTCCTTGAAAACAAAAATAAATAAGCAAGCATTGCATTTCATGCATCATTTGCATAAGCAGGTTTCTGTTTCGCCAGATATCTCATTGGTGTTTCTTCTGTGCTTTAGCCAAGCTGACTCATCGATACAAAACCCACACCAATCATCTCAAAATTATGGAGCATCTAGAGCAAGAGAACAGAGAACTGAAGGACGAGATCGCCTGACTGACTGCCATGATGGAGTCAATATTGGATGCTCAGAGCCAAGCTTCTCCAACGCCTGCAACTCCTCCTCCTCAGAGGATAGTTATTTCAGAGGTGGCTACCTCTACCATGCCCGCTGCTGCCGCCCATTTCGCACCTACTATGCCTGTCAGATTCCCGTGGGGAATGCCACCGAACTTCATGCCCGAAGGCTTTGTGCCTACTTTGTCTTCCATGCCGGCATCTAGCCCGGTCATGTCTGTGCCACATCCCGTTGTGCACACCTTACCTCATGTAGAGGACACCATTTATCACTCCGAGCCGTCTGAGGATCCGGATGTTTATGAGAAAATGGATGAAATGAAGGATCAGTTTCTTGAGCTGCGCAAGGAATTGAAGACGCTAAGGGGTAAGGACTTGTTTGGAAAGAGTGTTGCTGAGTTGTGTTTAGTGCCCAACGTCAAGATCCCGGTGAAGTTCAAAGTGCCTGACTTCGAAAAGTATAAAGGGAACACAAATCCACTCAGTCATCTAGTGATGTATGCTCGCAAGATGTCTACTTAGACTGACAATGATCAACTGTTGATTCACTACTTCCAAGAAAGTTTGACCGGTGTTGCGCTCAGATGGTATATGGGGTTGGACAATGCAAGCATTCACACCTTCAACGACTTGGGAGAGGCTTTTGTCAAGCAGTATAAGTACAACGTGGATATGGAGCCTGATAGAGACCAGTTGAGGCCTATATCTTAGAGAGATAAGGAGACATTTAAAGAGTATGCACAGAGATGGAGGGAATTGGCTGCTCAGATCACTCCTCCCTTGGAGGAAAAAGAGATGACAAAGATCTTTCTGAAAACTCTGAGTTCATTTTATTATGAACGAATGATTGCTAGTGCCCCCAGTGACTTTACTGAAATGGTAAACATGGGGATGAGGCTTAAGGAAGAAGTCTGAGAAGGACTTTATTGAAAGAAGAAACATCATCGGGTAAGAGGTATGGCAGCAATTTTGGGAAGAAAAAGGACAATGAAGCGAATGCAATAAGCAATGTGAGGCAGATGAGGCCTCAGATCAGAAGGAATCAACCATCCCGTCAACACCATCATCAAGTATCTTCAGTCATTCTAGTTTTCTCTAATAATCAATCAACACCAATTCAACAACAGCCGCAACAACGAACAAACACCTACAACAACAACAATACCAACAACAATCATCATCAACAAAACTTTGAGAGGAAGAAGGTCTCTTTCGACCCGACTCTCATGTCTTATGCAGAATTGTATCCATCTTTGGTTCTCAAGAACCCAATCCAACCAAGAAATCCGCCACAAATTCCAGAACCACTTCCATGGTGGTACAAGCCTAAGCTCCAATGTGATTTTCATCAAGGAGCATCCGGACATGATATTGGGAACTGCTATCGCTCAAGTATGAGGTTCAAAAGCTGATGAAGAGTGGAATGGTGTTCTTTGAGGACCGCGTGTCGAACGTGAAAGAAAATCCACTACCCACCCATGGAAACTCTTCTGTGAATATGGTGGATGGTTGTCCTGGCAAGTTTAAGGTTTTTGATGTGCATTTTATCCGGAGATCCTTGGTGCAGATGCATAAGGACATTTGTATGGTGAGTAATTGTGAGCATGACTACGATGGTTGTGCTGTTTGTAGTATTAATTCAAGAGGTTGTGAAGTTGTGAAAAAGGACATCCAGCGACTGATGGATGAAGGCATGATTCAAATTGTTCAATCCCGTCATGTAGATGATGATGTGAATGTCATAGTTGTAACACCTCAAAATTTGCCCTCCTCTCTTGGGACTAGCTTTGCATTTTTGCATATCATTCTTAGGTCATTAGGCATTGCATATTTGCATATCATGTGGCTACATTGAGCAAGTCATCCTCCTAAGTCTTGGTCAGAAGATAAAAGGTTGATGTATGCAAGCCTGAGGGTTTCTTTGGACTGGATCACTAGTCATCTGAGGATGTGTGGTATAAATTAGGGTTTCTTGATTCTCAAGGGGTTGGGCTTCATCTTGGTTGCAATGATACATCATCAATATCATGGTCTTGATATCATCCAAGAGATTGATCAGATACCTGGGGATTAGGGTTTTGACCACTGGTCAACCCTAATCAGTTGAATCATCTGCATTGGGCCAATCAGGGCTTGGCAAGGAGATGGGGTTTTCAGTGGATATGGGGATCATCATATGGTTATATTGAGCTTATGGAAGCCAGGGTTTCATCATTGAGCCATTTCATCAAGAGTTTGAGGCTCAATTTGATCAGTCAAGCTGAAATTCATCTATCAGTCAGAAAAAGTCAACTGTGGTCAACTGTGCCTGAAATGATGGATTTGGAGGTTGGAGAGGGCAAGAGACACTTCATTCATGTCTAAACAAGTTTCATTTGACATTTCAAACATCAAGAATGAAGAAAATAAAGTCAGATGAAAAGTTTCCAAAAATAGAAAGTGACTTGTAATTGGAAATTGCCAAAAATGGAAAGTTTTTCTCCTCAAAATTACCTGTCCAAAAATTCTTCAAATGAAAATTTGTTCAACATGAAAGTTGTAGATCTTGCTCTCACCTTTCCAAAAAGTCCAAGAACATGCATTTCTCATGTGTGGTTGGCAAGTTATGATCAAATCATTTTCCAAAAATGTTGATATTCAAAGTGGCATAACTTTCACATGGAATGGCCAAATTGGGTGATCTTTCTTTGAGCAAACCACATTTGAAATGAACTTTCATGATGCATTATTACATTTCATCAAAAATCATCATAGCAAAAAGTCATTTTTCAAGTGATTCAATTTGAAAATTGGTGGGAAAAAAGGTGATTTTGTGAAATACATGGATTTTGCATACCAAACCAATTTCAACACATTCCAAATGACATTTAGAACTTGCTTGCACTGGTTTTTACTGTTGCATTGGCTGATTTTGCAAAAGGACATATTGGCCATTTCACATGAAAACTACATTTCACTAATTTCATTTGATTTTGTTAATTGTGATTAGCAAGTTGATTAGGGCATGGTATAAAATGATAATCATAACAGAAAAGCAGAATCACAAATCACAATTTCAGATCTAACAAACTTTTTCATCAAAAACCTCTCAATTTTCTTCAAGCTTTTTCAAACTTTTTTTTTCACATTTTTCATTGAATTCATCAACTATTGTGCTCATTCTTGTTGGATCCATCATCTACAAGCGCTTGTGAAGGACTGTTTCACGAAATCAAGGCCAAAGCATTGGAGAATTGGAACTGTCATCATCTTGCTCATCCATGGAGTTTTGAATTTCCTTCGAGCTGGAGCTGCTTTGAGCTACAAGAACTCTTCCATTCACCTTCCTAAGCTTCAATCAACTTCTGTTTTCAACTTGTGGACCTTGCAACGCACGAATCATCACCTACATCATCCAAAAGGTCTGAATTCGATCTCGATCATTGCTTGAATTGTGATATGGTTTATGTAGGTCTTTGATCATAGAGTGCACTGCAACTTGTAGTTTTGAAAATCGTTAGGTTTTGAATGAGATATCGCGATTTAAACATTTGGATGAGAAACTTCTTTTGATCGATCTGTGAAGCATGAGTAGATTTAGGTTAAGTGCTTGTTAGATTCATGATCTAGGTTGAATGACGGTCATTTTGGTATATGGCACGATGAATTTGGTTGAAGTTTGTTCTTGATGATTTCTGGAATGACGAATGCACATAAACATGATGAAGAACGCGTTCCAGGAGCGTTTTGATCCATTTGCCTGGCTTTGGATTTTGAAATGGTGTTTCCCGCGGCCACGAGCCAAACACATGCGGCCAGGCAATTTAGTGAAACGCTGAGTTTCACTTAGTGGACTCGGTATTTACAGTTTTGCCATTATCACATATTAATTCATTTTATTTCATTTCTTTTTTCATGTTTATTTCACTTTGATCATTCATCTTAGAAAATTCACATCTAATTCATTTTTGATCCAAATTTGATGAGACTTTTTTCACCATTCTCCTTGTGATGTGTAGTTTTTTATGGTGATTTTTAATATTTTTGTGCACGTGTGGAAAAGTAAAATGCCTAGGGATTGTTTGAATGTGTCATTTATGTGTATGTTTTTCCATATTGATCATGAAATCTTGATGCCTTATCCAAAATTGGTGAAATTTTACATGCATGTTCTTGACTCTTTTCTGGTGATTTTGGTATGTGGTTTGCAATTTTTGAGTTCCTGGTTGATGGGATATGAATTTTTGAATAGAGGTGTGACAATTTGTGTCACACCATGCTTAGTGCAATTTCATGATTTTATTTTCCAGGCTTATGGATGTTGGATTGATTTGAATTTTTGCATGATTGAGCATATGGATGCTGAGAATACGTGGGAATTTGTCTGGAATTTTTGGTGACATTTCCTATTTGATAGGAATTTTTCCCTCTGTTTGGTCATTTGTTGATTTTTTGTGATACATGTTTGTATTTGCTTTGTGAAATTCTGGTCATTAATTGGATGAGTGTGAAATTTGGTATGAGCATTGTAGACATCTTATAGAACATTTTGGCTTTGATCCCATTCATTTATCAGGTTTTGTCACTGTTTTATGATTGGTGGAAGTGGATGCTTGTTTTGATGCCTTGTGTTGGCTTGCTTGAACTTGGCTGGACTTTTTGAATTTCATTGCCATACTTCCTCTGGTCCAAATAGCATGAAACTTGATATGCTACTCATTGGAGGTGTTCTGTTTAGGATGGAATTTTTGTGGAATTTATTGAGCTGTTTTGATGTTGATTTGATAGTGATCATTCTGTTTGCTCTAATGTGATTCCAAAGTGCATACTTTGGCATGTTTTGTATATGAAATGAATTTGGTACATAGTTTTGGTGTGAGACAAATTGGATTCTCTTCTTGCTTGGTAAATCTTAGTTTGGATCAATTTTTACTTGCTGTTTTGAATTTTTCATCTCCTTTTGACCCTAGGCTTGTCCTAGGGGTCTTGTTTCTCATGTTTGAATGTGCTTTTCAGGTTAAGAAGCAAATGCTTTAAGGAGATTAATGCAAGTTGATAGAGTTTGGTTGCTTGTTGTGAACTAACTTGTGTGTTTTGTAGGATGCTTGGCTCACTTGCTTTGAGCTTGTGCTTGGATCACTTGAGTTGATTGTGCTTTGCACATTGCATTGTCTGATTATACATTGTCTGTTGGTTCTTATGCTGTTTGTTTTGACTGTGTGATTGGTATACTGACTGAATTAGATTGATTTCAGGTACTTTAGTCGCTAATAGTTCTTTAAGAACTTGCTGTGCTGCTGCTTGGTTGTATAAACCAATTGAGGTAGACTCTCTTGTCTCCATGTAGTCTGGAAGACCTGGCTTGTTATTTAGCCAGGCAACTGTCTGAAGTCCTCCTTAAGAGGCGATGATTGTGATTGTTTAACTTTGTCCCCAAGCAGGAAAAAAGACCTTGATTAAGGCAATTGGCAGACACAAGAGGTGTGTAGTCCACCTCCTGCTATTCTTGTTGAGTCGTCCCTCTGCTCACACCACTGTGTTGATGCATTGGGACATTAACCCAAGATCTTGTACCGTTGTACAGTTGAGTCAGAGTCATGAGTGTAGAAGGGTTCCCACTTTCTGAACCCACACTCCTTTGTCTGAAGCTCTCCCTGGCCAGGGATAAGAGCTGTGAAGTCTCATCTTCACTCACCTTTCCTCTGCTTCACCCTGACTCTCAATGTCAGGGTTAAGAGCTAATTTCACCTGACACAGTTGTGTTGCTTTTGCAACTTAACCCTTGATTGAGCCCACCTTGTCTGGATATAACGTGTGCTAATTGTGAATGTTTGATTTGTTTTGTTGATGCTTGCATGCTTTGCTTTTTTCCTGGTTAGGATTAGCTTGCTGTTGTGCAAGTAGATAGAAACCATAACATAGGGCAATGATGCATGATAACATCTAGGCTCGAGTCCAGCTCCCTAGTAGTGTGTCTCCCTTTGTATCTGGTTAGAATTTCTTCCCCGTTCAGGGGAACTACGTCGCCCTGATCCTCATACCAGATGAGGTACGTAGGCAGGAGACCGTGCGAGGTCTCTCCGGGCACCCTTTTTCTTTTTATGTGTGTTTGCTCGGCAGTTGCTAGGCTCGAGTTCCCGACTCCTTAGTAACTTGTTGCTTGTTTCTTCTTGTGTGTCTGGATATGGATGTAAGACCAGCGATTGGCTGTCTGTATCCTGATTGTGTTTGTTTGGTTCGGAAGCCGATGTAAGTCCAGCGATTGGCGTTCGGGTTCCGTGTTTGCCTTTTTGTGTTTTATTTTGTTTGGCGTGCGTGAGCCGAACTACGACAGCTCTGATTCTCGTTCCAGACGAGATACGTAGGCATAGGATGCGATGTCCTAGCGAGCCCTCTTCTCCCTTTTCCCACCTATGTTGTTTTCAGTGTGTGTGTGTGATGTTTGTTTTAGCAACCTTTTCTTTCTTTTAGAGCGTGGATCCCGTCGAGTACGACGGATGTGTAGGGGTGCTAATACCTTCCCTTCGCATAACCGACTCCCGATCCCATCTCTTTGGTCGCGAGACCATTTCCTTTCCAGGTTTACTTCGAGCGTTTCCTTTCCCTCTTTTGGGATAAATAACGCACGGTGGTTGCTCTGTGTTGTTTATGTTTCAGCCCGCCGGTTGTTTTTCGCGGATGCGACAACTGGCGACTCTGCTGGGGACACAAGAAGTTGACCTATTGCTGGTCCATCTTCCCTAAGCGAGTCTCTCCTAGCGTTTTAGGATAGTTTAGGTTGCTTGTGCCGCTTTATTTATTGCATTTATTATTCTGACTGTGTATATATTTGCATAAATATCTGCATGCATCATACTATCATTCTGCTGTCCTCTGTACAGGTGGTTCCACTGTTTTGGGGTGGGTGTTCTGAGTGGGGCTAAAACCCAGGCCCGAGTATACACCTAGGATTAGTGTGGTCTCATGTTGCCTCTTTCATGTTAGGTCAACATGTGCTTGGCAATGTGATGTACCACAAGCCGGACGAGGTTCATTTGATAGTGCTCTTCCTTTGTGGGGTACTCCACTCTGGTTGAGTCACTTCATCTGAACTATTGACTCTGGTGACCGATCATTTCCCGAATCTTTGGTTTAGACGATCTCAGGAGAGCTACAATGGCACACCCGAAAGGGCAAACCCATTGAGTATCTCTGCCCGATTGTCGAGACTGTTATCCGCCTTAGGATGACCTGATTAGAATTTACCTATGAGGGGAGGGTGATTCTTACAGATGCATGTTCTGTTGGTGACTTTGATGGTGACTAATGGTTCCGTTGATCAGAGTCCTATTTATAAGTCGGATTTATGGATTTATTTCCGAGACGCTGGAACGCTGTCCGTGTTATTTATCAGTGGGGATCCGTTTATTTCAGGATTCCCCGGGCCGATTCAGAGGATTATGGAGATCTGCTCAGAGATTGTTTGGTGATGATGATGATGTATCTGTCTTCCGTTTATTTCGGAACCTTGAGTTGGATTTGTGGTTACATATTCCTTCAGATGGTTGTGATCGGTTCAGAGATCAGGGCTGTGATTCAGAGCAACAGATGTTCGGATGACTCGGAGGATGGCACTATGCATTGCATTCATTCATCAGCATCATCACATTTTGCATTTACCTGCATCTAACACATGTTTATTCATATGCAGGGACATTTTGATTGAGATCCTGGTTGAGAGATTTCTTTGCTCAGACATGAGGACCGGTTTGAAGCATGATGTTGCCTACAGTTTCTTCAACCCAGAGATTGACGAGCTGAGAGATATGATAGCATTGATTACACCCGACCATGTGGGGATGTTCCGTGAGGCATACGGTGGTATTCTGAAGATGGTTTTCAGACTCACAGACAGTGACAGAAGCGCCATTCATACTCTTCTCCAGTTCTATGACCCGGGTTTGAGATGTTTCGTGTTCCCGGACTACTTGTTGGGACCTCTGATGGAGGACTATGTTAGCATCCTGGGTATCCAGATCCGAGATCAGATTCCTTTCTTTGCCACTAAGGTGGAGCCTGTTGTTATGGAGATCTCTCGTGCTCTTTATTTGAGCCCGGAGATGATCAAGGAGGGTTTGAAGGAGAAGGGCAAGTTACCTGGTTTTCACTTGAGTTTCTTGGAGGCTAAGGCCAAGGAATATGCTGCTGCGGGTAGTTGGAAGACGGTTTGTGCTGTGATTGCTGTGGGCATTTATGGGATCATCCTGTTTCCTAATCAGAAGAACTTTGTGGACATTAATGCTATTAGGCTGTTTATGCAGAGGAATCCTATTCCTACTCTGATCGGAGATGTTTATTACTCGGTCCATAATCGGAATGAGAAGCGGCGTGGGGGACTGATTCGATGTTGTGCTCAGATGCTATTCAGGTGGTTTATGGGGTATTTGCCTTCCCGAGGTGCTTTTGCTCATCTCGATCCGACTGTCAAGTGGTCATTCAGATTGATGGGTTTGCGGGCTGCTGATATAGCATGGACTCATAACGGTATGGCAGGACGGGATTTCATATGCAGTTGTGGGAGTCTTCCCAATGTGCCTCTTGTAGGAGTTCAGGGTTGCATCAATTATAACCCGGTGCTTCTCAGGAGACAGATGGGGTTTGCTGTGGAGGGTCCTCCTCTTGGACGAGAGATTCAGGAGTCCTTTTACTTTCCGATTGAGGGCAATCAGGCCAAGTTGAGGCAAGTATTGGATGAGTGGCGTGACATTCAGCGAAAGGGTAAGGTTCCTTATGGCAAGGTCAATAGCCGGTATTTTCCTCTATTTGATGATTGGCTTCGGAAGAGGATAGAGCTCACACATCTACCATTTCCGGGAGGTGATCCTGGGTGTCCTTTGATTGAGGGTCCGCGTTCTTCTGTCAGTATGGAAGAATTCCTCGAGATGAAGAAAGCCAGAGATCAGTTGCTTGCAGAGAAAGCTGAATTGGAGATGAGTGTCGCTCGGATTCAGATGGCTAATCAAGAGATCAAAGTAAGAATGGAAGATCAAGACAAGCGACATGCCCTGGAAGCAAAGCGCTTTGAGATGGATACTGCCTACTATGGGAAGATCAGTCAAGCCCTAGCATCGTCGACAAAGGAGCACAACATCACGAAAGAGAAGCTAGCCAGAGCTGCAAAGGTCATTGAAGATGAGAAGAGGAGGCAAATCCTCGTGAGAGATCAGAGAGACGCCAGAGCCAGCCTCGCTGCAGAATGGGAAGTGGAGAAAGCAAAGATCATCGCCGAGAGAGATCATTATATTGCTGAGAGAGATCATTACTTCAGGCAGATAAAGATTCACCAGAAGGAGGTGGGGAGATTACAACAGGAGAACACCGAGCTCAGGTTCGCCGCAGAGTTCGCGAAGATGGTTGATGAGATAGGGCCTTCTGTGGGACCTTCATCAGGCTAGATTTGTCTCATTTGTGTGGATTACCGTCAGGCTTGTTGACGGAATTCATTTGCTTGTATTTCCTTCTTGATTCTGGAGATTTGTATCAGTTGTGATGTATGACTATGGCACTCTTGTGAAATTTTGCTATGTGATGGTTATTTTCATTCAGTGATCAATCTTCAAGCTTTATTTGCTTTACCGTATGCACTCACACAGCACACACACATGGTTGGGGGTATTTTGCTAAATCATATATCTCCGATCTGTATGATGAATCAAATGATGAATGTCAGAATGTTGCTGCCGGGTTATTATCTATCTCGATGAAACCAGGATCGAGAGACAAAGTGTTCCTCATGAGGATAAACACTGCATTCATGCATGATCATAATAACTTGTGTTTTATTTTACAGGTATCAGTTCTAACGTGCTTGATTGTTTCAAGAATCATTGCTCGCGCTCATAGAGTTGTACCTTTGCACTCAACACGCCCGCACAGATATTTCACGCGCCGCAATACTCTCAGACTGATGGATCTCCCGAACACATATATCCTCGAGTTGAAGGACAAGATGAATGAGCTGATCAACATCATGCAAGGTTTTGCAGTTGGTCAGAAAGCTCTAGCTGACAAAGTCGAGAAGCTCGAGCGGGCTTCAGCGGCTAATAGTGGTGTGAACCTGGATGGTGTCTCCAACCAGGGGCTCGGTGGTTCTCGAGATGGTGGCAAGAGAACAACCGTGGGTATAGTGAATAACGCTGCTGGTTTTGGTGCTGCGGGTGGTCAACCTGGTCAGAATCTGAAGGACAGTCTATTCCCGCCTTTCTTCGGGGTTGATGACGACAGAGAGGAAGACAGAGAGGCTGATCAGTTCTCGATGCACAACGAACCGTTCGTACAGTACGGTGCCCCACCACAGAACAAAGAGATTCAGCTGCTGGCTGAGAAGATCAGAGCAGTGGAAAGCTATGCCACTCCTGGGGTGGTCAACATGTCAAACATGGGGCTGGTAGAGGGGATTGTGATCCCGCAGAAATTCAAAGCGCCCACATTTGATAGATATAATGGGAGTTCCTGCCCCGAGACTCATCTTCCGGCATTTGTCCGTAAGATCTCTGCATATACTATGGACCAAAAGCTGTGGATGTACTTTTTCCAAGACAGCCTGTCCGGAGGCTCCCTGGAGTGGTACACCAAGCTCAAGTCCTCAGATATCAAGAACTGGCAGGATCTGGGGGATGCATTCTTTAAATAGTATCAGTTCAATGCTGATATGGCTCCGAGTCGTACCCAGCTGCAAGGTATGTCTCAGAAGAATAATGAAGGGTTTAAAGAATACGCTCAGAGATGGAGGGAATTGGCTGCCAGAGTGCAACCTCCACTTGTGGACAGAGAGATGTCTGATCTCTTTATGGGTACTTTGCAAGGGGCGTTTGCTGAAAGAATGGTTGGTTGTCCGGTCACCAATTTCTCGGATATAGTTGTGGCTGGTGAAAGGATAGAGAGCTGGCTGAAGCTCGGGAAGATACAGGGTAATGCTTCATCGTCTGGGTCGAAGAAGCCCTTCAGTAATGGCCAGAGGAAGAAGGAGGGTGATACCAGCGCGGTCTATGCTCAGAGAGGACCCAGTAGGGATCGTTACTTCCAGCACACTGCTGCGGTAACTATTCCTGCTGATAATCAGCAACAACAGCAGCAACCTCAATAGCAAAGACAACCATTTCAGCAGAGGCCTCAGAGGGCTGGTTATCAGGTGCGGGGAAGAATGAATGACCGTCAGTTCGACAGGCCGCCTGTGACCTACTCCTTTTTGTTGAAGAAGCTGCAAGACTTGGGGCTGGTACAGTTGAGAACTCTGGCACCTTTGAGACCTGATCAAAGGCCAGCCAATTATGATGAGAATGCAAAATGAGAATTTCACTCAGGTGCGCCCGGGCACAACGTAGAGAACTGCAAAGCTTTTAAGCACGTAGTTCAAGACCTGGTGGATTCAAAGGCGATCAACTTCGCACCATCTCCCAACGTGAATGCTAATCCCATGCCTGCGCATGGTCAAATGGGGGGTGAATGCTATCTCTGAGGAGAGTAGGGTTGGGCTGTCTACTGTTGATCAACTGAGGACTCCTCTGGCTGAGGTTAAACGACAGTTGTTGTTAAATGGGGTTCATCCGGGCTGTGGTGATGATTGTGCTGTGTGCCCTATTTCTGTCAATGGGTGTGATTTGTTGAGAGAGACTGTCCAGGGTTTGATGGACAATGGAAGTATTCTGATTGAGAAGGTTGATGTGGGAAGAGATGAGGTCTCCACCATAACAATTTACTTCGACCCGGTGGATTTGTCTACTCTGGCGGAGGCGGCTCCAGTTACCATCACAGTACCTGGACCGATTCCGTATGACAAAGATGATGCCGTGCCGTGGCATTATGGGGGAGAAGTATACTGTAACCGAGAGAGAGTGGAAGAGCAGACTGCGGATGAAACCACTGTTTCAAAGGTGGATAATGCCGGTCCCAGCGGTTTCACTCGTAGTGGAAGACTGTTTGCTCCTGATGCCTTGAGGGGAGGAGAAGTAGAAAAAGAGAAAAAAGAAAAGGCCGAGGCTTTAGCCAGGGCGAAAGGGAAAGCAGTGGTGAGCGATGGTACTCCAGTGGTGACACCGGCGCCCGTGGGGTCGGACGAGAAACTTGATGATGATGCAGAGGAATTCTTAAGGATCATCAAGAAGTCTGAGTACAAGTTGGTGGACCATCTGCAACAGACTCCCTCTAAAATATCGATTCTGTCGTTGCTGTTAAGCTCTGAGGGGCATAGAGAGGCTCTGTTGAAAATCTTGAAGAAAGCCTATGTTCCTCAAGAGATAACCATTAACCAGTTGGAGACGGTCGTGTCTAATGTGCATGCCAACCATGGGTTGGGCTTTACTGACATGGACCTGACTGTAGATGGGAGAAATCATAACCGGGCATTACACATCGCGATGGAGTGTAAAGGGGCCGTGCTTTCGCATGTGCTGGTTGATACCGGCTCCTCATTAAATGTGTTGCCGAAGAAAGCTCTGGCTAAGCTGAATTGTGACGGGCTGATTCTGATACCCACTAATCTGATAGTGCGGGCATTTGACGGGTCGAAGCGGGCCGTATTCGGAGAGGTTGAGCTGCCAGTGAAGATAGGCCCGGAGGTGTTTAAGTCGACTTTCTATGTCATGGATATTCAGCCGGCATACAGTTGCTTGTTGGGTAGACCATGGATCCATGCTGCTGGGGCAGTGACCTCGACCTTGCATCAAAAGCTGAAATATATCTGGGAAGGACAGGTTGTTATCGTCTGCGGAGAGGAGGATATCTTTGTCAGCCACCTGTCCTCATTCAAGTACGTTGAGATGGACGGTGAAATCTGGGAGACGCCCAGTCAAGCATTTGAAACCGTTAAGGTGGAGAATGCTCTGTTTGCGAAGGAAGAAAAGAAACCGTCCATTGCTTCGTACAAGCAGGTCGCCGAGGTGGTGAAGAATGGAGAGGCTCCTGGTTGGGGCAGGATGATGGATATCTCTGCAAAGAAGGACCGCTTCGGAGTGGGGTATCAGCCGGGCCGAGGCTCAGGACAAGGAAGAGGACGTCGTACGTCGGTAACCTTCACTAGTGCCGGAATGCTGGATCCGGATCACATCTGCATGATGGGTGATGAAACTGATAGCGTCTGTGAAATAGACCGATGGATAAAGCCGTGCGCACCAGGGATGGGAATCCAGAACTGGAAGGCTGAAAAGATCATCCGGGTCACTCTGCTGAAAGAGTAATATTTTTCTATTTTTGATTTTATATGCATGAAATCCATACGTGTTGCCCGACACGTAATGGTTCATTGTAAGGGCCACCTCATGTTTAAAAATTTGCAAGTTTGCATCATTAATAAAAGGATGTTTTTCAGTTAAAAGCGGTGTTCCCTGTTTTTCATTTATTTTTACAGTTTAAAAATAACAAAAACAAAATAAAAATGGCAATGTTTTCATTTTTCTTTTTTCAATTTGTCTCGTTCCGGTTCTAAGCAATGCATGAATCCACATTCATGCAGATGCCATCATTCTCCGGATCTCATTGATAACAATCCTGTTACACCCTCATATGATTTCGACAATCCAATCTATCATGCTGAAGAAGAAGACGAAGAAGATTGTGAACTGCCAGGGGAGTTAGCCAGGTTGTTGAAACAAGAGGAGAAGGTGATTCAGCCGCATGAAGAACCGATTGAGGTTGTGAATCTGGGTACCGACGAGGTCAAGAAAGAAGTGAAAATCGGGGCTGCTTTGGAGGGAAGTGTCAAGAGCAGAATGGTAGCATTGTTAAAAGAGTATGTCGACATCTTTGCCTGGTCTTATCAAGATATGCCAGGGTTGGATACCGATATTGTTATGCACAAGCTACCGTTGAGAGCAGATTGTCCCCCAGTGAAGCAGAAGTTGCGCAGAACTCGACCTGATATGGCGATGAAGATTAAAGAGGAAGTGCAGAAGCAGTGGGATGCTGGTTTCCTTGCTGTCACTAACTATCCGCCATGGGTTGCGAACATTGTGCCAGTCCCGAAGAAAGATGGGAAGGTGAGAATGTGTGTGGACTACCGAGATCTGAATAGAGCTAGTCCGGAAGATGATTTTCCGCTACCTCACATCGATGTGTTGGTAGACAATACAGCTCAATTCTCGGTGTTTTCCTTCATGGATGGCTTTTCTGGCTATAATCAAATCAAAATGTCGCCAGAGGATATGGAGAAAACAACGTTCATTACACCATGGGGCACCTTTTGTTACAAGGTGATGCCATTCGGTCTCAAGAACGCCGGTGCTACTTATCAGAGGGCCATGGTGACTTTGTTTCATGATATGATTCATCATGAAATTGAATGCTATGTTGATGACATGATAGCAAAGTCCCAAACAGAAGAGGGGCATTTGGTAGATCTGGCCAAGTTGTTTGACCGGCTGAGACAGTTCAGACTGAGGTTGAATCCGAATAAGTGCACGTTCGGAGTGCGGTCCGGTAAATTGCTGGGGTTCATTGTAAGCGAGAAAGGAATCGAGGTTGATCCTGCTAAAGTAAAAGCAATAAGAGAAATGCCTGAACCGAGAACAGAGAAAGAGGTTCGTGGTTTCTTAGGTAGATTGAATTACATTTCACGGGTCATATCTCACCTAACAGCCACGTGTGAACCTGTATTCAAGTTGTTGAGAAAAGATCAAACGGTCAGGTGGAATAATGATTGCCAAGCGGCATTTGAAAAGATAAAAGAATATTTGCAGGAGCCTCCGATTCTGATGCCTCCTGTGGAGGGAAGACCGTTAATTCTGTACTTGACGGTCCTCGAGGGATCTATGGGGTGTGTATTGGGGCAGCATGACGAGTCTGGTCGAAAAGAGCATGCCATATACTACCTTAGCAAAAAGTTTACCGACTGTGAAACAAGATATTCACTGCTCGAGAAAACTTGCTGTGCTTTGGTCTGGGCTGCTCGCCGACTAAGGCAGTACATGCTGGTTCATACCACTTTGTTGATTTCCAAGATGGATCCAATCAAGTACATTTTTGAGAAGCCAGCATTGACCGGACGGGTTGCGAGGTGGCAAATGATTTTGACAGAATATGATATACAATATACCTCTCAGAAGGTGATCAAGGGGAGTGTATTGTCTGATTACCTCGCTCAGCAACCCATTGATGATTATCAACCGATGAAGTTTGAATTCCCTGATGAGGACATCATGTTTCTCAAATCGAAAGATCGCGAGGAACCAATCCCGGAGGAGGGGCCTGACCCTGAATCCGAATGGATTCTGATGTTTGATGGGGCCGCTAACGTGAATGGTAGCGGTGTTGGTGCTGTTTTGGTTACGCCGAAAGGATCCCACATTCCTTTTGCTGCCCGGCTAACATTTGAGTGCACCAACAACATGGATGAATACGAAGCTTGTATATTGGGGATTGAAGAGGCGATTGATTTGAGGATCAAGAACCTTGTCATATATGGAGATTCAGCTCTGGTTGTAAATCAAGTTAACGGAAAATGGTATACGCACCAGTCTCACCTAGTGCCGTATCGGGATTATACGAGGAGATTGTTGACGTTTTTCACCAAGGTGAAGTTGCATCATGTGCCCAGAGAAGAGAATCCTTTGGCAGATGCTTTGGCTACTCTGGCTGCCTTGATTAAAGTGCAGTGGTGGAATCAGTTCCCCAGTGTGGAGCTAGGTCGTCTGGATAGACTGGCTTATGTGTTTGTTGTTGATACAGCGCCTGATGATGAGAAGCCGTGGTATTACGATATCAAGCGCTATCTAGAGCCTCAAGAATATCCTGAGGGAGCATCCAAGAAGGACCGAAAGACTCTGCGGAGGTTGGCCATGGTGTTCTACTTGAATAAGGATGGGGTTCTGCACAAGAGGAATTTTGATTGGGTCTTGCTCAGATGTGTTGATGATAGAGAAGCAAGCCAATTGATGAAAGAAGTTCATGAAGGATCGTTCGGTACCCATGCCAGTGGAAATGCGATGGTAAAGAAGCTGCCGAGGGCAGGATATTATTGGATGACCATGGAGGCCCAATGTTTCAATTTCGTGCGGAAGTGTCATAAATGCCAGATTTATGCTGACAAGGTGCACGTGCCTCCTAACCCGTTGAGTTTGATGTCGTCTCCATGGCCGTTTGCTATGTGGGGCATTGATATGATCGGAAAGATTGAGCCTACGGCTTTGAATGGGCATCGGTTCATATTAGTGGCTATTGATTACTTCACCAAGTGGGTAGAAGCAGCCTCTTATACGAACGTGACGAAGCAGGTCGTTGCCAGGTTTCTCAAGAGAGACATCATTTGCAGATACGGGGTTCCCGAGAGAATCATTACTGATAATGGTTCTAATTTGAACAATAAGATGATGGCAGAACTGTGCCGGGAATTCAAGATTGAGCATCACAATTCTTCTCCCTATCGTCCGAAGATGAATGGGGCAGTTTAGGCAGCCAATAAGAACATAAAGAAGATTGTGCAGAAAATGGTGGTAACCTATAAAGACTGGCATGAGATGTTGCCGTTTGCGTTGCATGGGTATCGAACGTCGGTGCGTACATCTACTAGGGCAACGCCTTTCTCACTGGTATATGGGATGGAAGCCGTGTTACCGGTTGAGGTTCAGATTCCCTCTTTGAGAGTCCTGATGGACGTGAAATTGCAAGAGGCTGAATGGGTAAGGACCCAGTATGAGGAGTTAAGCCTGATTGAGGAAAAGAGGCTGGCAGCCATCTGTCATGGGCAGTTATACCAGCAACGGATGAAGCGGGCTTTTGACAGAAAGGTACGACCTCAGGTATATCACGTAGGTGATATGGTGCTGAAAAGGATCCTTCCTCCTCAAAACGATCGAAGGGGCAAATAGACACCCAATTATGAAGGTCCATTCGTGGTCAAGAAGGTTTTCTCTGGCGGAGCCTTGTTGTTAACGACCATGGATGGCGAGGATTTTCCATCCCCTGTGAATGCGGACGCAGTTAAAAAATACTTCGTATAAAAAGACCCGCTAGACGAAAAGAACAAAATAGTCCAGGCAAAAAGGGGCATCCCAGCGAACCAAAAAAACAGAAAGAAAAGGTTCGGGCAAAAATTAGGGATAAAAAGGAAAAATTGTACACCCGGCAAGTCGAAAACCTGAAAAGGCGACTTGGGCAAAAAAGGGTATCCCGGTGGACTGAAGACCCGAAAGGGCGGTCCAGGCAAAAGAGGGATTGAAACGAACAACTGCGTCTAGCATGATCGTTTGCGCTTTGGTTAAAGCATCTTGGATAATACCCGGAAGGGATCAATCAGAAACGTCTTGTTCAGAAGGCAGAAAGCATGGAGAGTCTGAGGACATATGGGGTGTAACTGAGTTGGAACTCGATGAGATTACGGGTTTCACATTGCCATTAGGATAGATTTTTCCTTTTGTGCGCAATTACCTCTTTTCAGGAATTGCTTCCTTTGTATTGCTCAATTTGAGCCACACTTTTCAATCAATAAAATGCATATTCAATCAAATAATTTTGTTTTGTTTTTCATTACCGCTTTGATTGCAAAGACATCCGATTATTTTGATAAAGAATCTTTACATTTTAAGACATACAGGTCCCTTCCAATGCATGTTTATAAGATTGAAAGCTTGAAATCTTATTCGGAAGGTTGGGTGACCCAAGTGTTGAAATCTTGACACACCTGGGGCACGGTTTTATCTAACGATCTCTTTTGCAGGTGCTATTAGATATTTTTCACTCACTTGCAGGTTGTGGTGTGGAAGCTCTTGACGAAATAGTCCCCACGGAGTCCAATCAGGGACGAATGAATGGAAGAACGGTGTAAAGACGGCGAGATGTACGACGATCCTTGGGAATTAATCAAGAAGACTCTTCAAAGTCTGAAGATTGGAAAGTCTGTATAAATCCCAGGGGTTCGCTTTCCGTCGAGAACGGAGCGGTTTGGAATATAAGATGATGGAGCAGAAAAGTCCAGACGAGTCTGGGAGCTCTCAAAAGTGGAAAGCTGACACTGGAGTTGGATATTAAGTGCCCTAGTTCGACGAGTCGGTGGGTGTGTTCAGTACCAGGTTTTCCTCAACTCCCTAAGCAGAGTCGTGAGGACTAATTCCACAGCAGATCCAAGGTCTGTGGCTTCCCTAGCAGGGTCAGGATGGTTATCCCCAGCAGGTTTCCGATTAATGCTTCCCCAGTCGCCAGACCTGGAGGTTGCAGTTTTCCCAGCGGAGGTATCTGTGAGGGTTTCCCAAACAGAGTTGGGATTGATATCCCCAGCAAGTCAAAGACTGTTGTATCCCCACAGAGTGCATTGGTGGATCTTTCCCCAGCAATTCCCCAAGCGGATCGGGGGCAAAGGAGGTTTTCCCCAGCAAGGGTTGCCTTTTTCCAGCAGCAGTGCTATTCCCCAGCAGGGTGGAGATTGGAGTGGTGGCGAGTTCCTCAGCAGAGTGTCTCGAGCTCCCCAGAAGAGTCCCTTGAGGGGGATACTTTTTATACATGCATCATGTAAATAGCATAGCATATTGCATAATAAATCGCGTAGCATTTCCATAATTATGGAGCATTACGCAGAAAAATCAATCATGCATCATAAGCTAGTCTCAGACCGTGGTTACCGTTTGAGAAGTGGTTGCCTGAGGGCGAAGGTGTTGCTCCGAGGAGTTTGGCACCGTTTTTTATCAACAATACTTCCCCAGTAGTGCGATACTGGAGGGAACTTTTCGGTCGGACAGAGATGGGAATGTTACGCGATCAGCGCGACTCAAGCCGTGGTTACCGTTTGGGATTTAGTTTCGCCGGACGGTGAAGGTGTTACTCTGAGGAGTTTAGCATCATGATGTCAGATCAGCAATGTTCCCCAGTAGTGCGATACTGGAGGGAACTTTTCCGTCGGACGGAGATGGAAATAAAATCAAAGGACGCTACGCGATCAGCGCGACAAACAGGGTTCAAACGGAGAAAGGGAAATGTTGAGGCATTTTCTGGAGATCGGGGTTCAAACGGAGAAAGGGAAATGTTGAGGCATTTTCTGGAGATCGGGGTTCAATTGGAGAAAAGGAAGTGTTGAGGCATTTTCTGGAGAATGGGGTCCAAACGGAGATTGGAGTTGAAGATTATATCTGGGATGAGGTCCGCAGGATTATCTTCTGTTCATGTGTCACCTTAGACTTTGGCTGAGGTCAATGGAAGTCGTTATGGGTGTCTTCTGAGGAAGAGATGCACATGTTACCTTCCCTTTGTGAAGGTGTACCCTCTGATATGTCGCCCTCAGAGTGGTGTTTGGTGTTATTTCCGGCGTTGCCATCGGAATTATCACAAGAGAGCGGAGAACGGGGTTCAAATGGAGAAAGGGAAATGTTGAGGCATTCTCTGGAGAACGGGGTTCAAACGGAGAAAGGGAAATGTTGAGGCATTTTCTGGAGAATGGGGTTCACAATGGCGATCACAAGTTATCGTTAGGCGACTGGGGTTCAAATGGAGAATGGGGTTCATTATGTTGGCAAACAAGGTGTTGGGGTCCAAATGCAGTGATCCGGGATCATTTGCGCGAAAGAAAATTTTCGGGGTTCAAGAAAAGAAAAAAAGAGAGAAATAATAATCCCCAGTGGATGTGTGGTGTTCAGGCCATGGTTATCCCTGTGTTACCATTTATTTTGGTATCCAGGTCGACGTTTCTGTTTCGGTGATCAGGCCGACTTTCTCCGTACCAGACGGATTTTTTTTTCAAGATTGCTTCTTTGCCGATTCTGACAGGCATTGTTAATTATTTCCCATCGGAGTGCAAATTGTTCGTCTGTTCTTGGTATTCAATCACTCTTCATCCTGATCATCTAAAGGCCGAGGCTATTCATATCGACAGGTTCACAGTGTATTGAATAGGGGCAGCTGTAACACCTCAAAATTTTCCCTCCTCTCTTGGGACTAGCTTTGCATTTTTGCATATCATTCTTAGGTCATTAGGCATTGCATATTTGCATATCATGTGGCTACATTGAGCAAGTCATCCTCCTAAGTCTTGGTCAGAAGATAAAAGGTTGATGTATGCAAGCCTGAGGGTTTCTTTGGACTGGATCACTAGTCATCTGAGGATGTGTGGTATAAATTAGGGTTTCTTGATTCTCAAGGGGGTTGGGCTTCATCTTGGTTGCAATGATACATCATCATCATCATGGTCTTGATATCATCCAAGAGATTGATCAGATACCTGGGGATTAGGGTTTTGACCACTGGTCAACCCTAATCAGTTGAATCATCTGCATTGGGCCAATCAGGGCTTGGCAAGGAGATGGGGTTTTCAGTGGATATGGGGATCATCATATGGTTATATTGAGCTTATGGAAGCTAGGGTTTCATCATTGAGCCATTTCATCAGGAGTTTGAGGCTCAATTTGATCAGTCAAGTTGAAATTCATCTATCAGTCAGAAAAAGTCAACTGTGGTCAACTGTGCCTGAAATGATGGATTTGGAGGTTGGAGAGGGCAAGAGACACTTCATTCATGTCTAAACAAGTTTCATTTGACATTTCAAACATCAAGAATGAAGAAAATAAAGTCAGATGAAAAGTTTCCAAAAATAGAAAGTGACTTGTAATTGGAAATTGCCAAAAATGGAAAGTTTTTCTCCTCAAAATTACGTGTCCAAAAATGCTTCAAATGAAAATTTGTTCAACATGAAAGTTTTAGATCTTGCTCTCACCTTTCCAAAAAGTCCAAGAACATGCATTTCTCATGTGTGGTTGGCAAGTTATGATCAAATCATTTTCCAAAAATGTTGATATTCAAAGTGGCATAACTTTCACATGGAATGGCCAAATTGGGTGATCTTTCTTTGAGCAAACCACATTTGACATGAACTTTCATGATGCATTATTACATTTCATCAAAAATCATCATAGCAAAATGTCATTTTTCAAGTGATTCAATTTGAAAATTGGTGGGAAAAAAGGTGATTTTGTGAAATACATGGATTTTGCATACCAAACCAATTTCAACACATTCCAAATGACATTTAGAACTTGCTTGCACTGGTTTTTACTGTTGCATTGGCTGATTTTGCAAAAGGACATATTGGCCATTTTACATGAAAACTACATTTCACTAATTTCATTTGATTTTGTTAATTGTGATTAACAAGTGGATTAGGGCATGGTATAAAATGATAATCATAACAGAAAAGCAGAATCACAAATCACAATTTCAGATCTAACAAACTTTTTCATCAAAAACCTCTCAATTTTCTTCAAGCTTTTTCAAACTTTTTTTTCACATTTTTCATTGAATTCATCAACTATTGTGCTCATTCTTGTTGGATCCATCATCTACAAGCGGTTGTGAAGGACTGTTTCACGAAATCAAGGCCAAAGCATTGGAGAATTGGAACTGTCATCATCTTGCTCATCCATGGAGTTTTGAATTTCCTTTGAGCTGGAGCTGCTTTGAGCTACAAGAATTCTTCCATTCACCTTCCTAAGCTTCAATCAACTTCTGTTTTCAACTTGTGGACCTTGCAACGCACGAATCATCACCTACATCATCCAAAAGGTCAGAATTCGATCTCGATCATTGCTTGAATTGTGATATGGTTTATGTAGGTCTTTGATCATAGAGTGCACTGCAACTTGTAGTTTTGAAAATCGTTAGGTTTTGAATGAGATATCGCGATTTAAACATTTGGATGAGAAACTTCTTTTGATCGATCTGTGAAGCATGAGTAGATTTAGGTTAAGTGCTTGTTAGATTCATGATCTAGGTTGAATGACGGTCATTTTGGTATATGGCACGATGAATTTGGTTGAAGTTTGTTCTTGATGATTTCTGGAATGACGAATGCACATGAACATGATGAAGAACGCGTTCCAGGAGCGTTTTGATCCATTTGCCTGGCTTTGGATTTTGAAATGGTGTTTCCCGCGGCCACGAGCCAATCACATGCGGCCAGGCAATTTAGTGAAACGCTGAGTTTCACTTAGTGGACTCGGTATTTACAGTTTTGCCATTATCACATATTAATTCATTTTATTTCATTTCTTTTTTCATGTTTATTTCACTTTGATCATTCATCTTAGAAAATTCACATCTAATTCATTTTTGATCCAAATTTGATGAGACTTTTTTCACCATTTTCCTTGTGATGTGTAGTTTTTTATGGTGATTTTTAATATTTTTGTGCACGTGTGGAAAAATAAAATGCCTAGGGATTGTTTGAATGTGTCATTTATGTGTATGTTTTTCCATATTGATCATGAAATCTTGATGCCTTATCCAAAATTGGTGAAATTTTACATGCATGTTCTTGAGTCTTTTCTGGTGATTTTGGTATGTGGTTTGCAATTTTTGAGTTCCTGGTTGATGAGATATGAATTTTTGAATAGAGGTGTGACAATTTGTGTCACACCATGCTTAGTGCAATTTCATGATTTTATTTGCCAGGCTTGTGGATGTTGGATTGAGTTGAATTTTTGCATGATTGAGCATATGGATGTTGAGAATACATGGGAATTTGTCTGGAATTTTTGGTGACATTTCCTATTTGATTGGAATTTTTCCCTCTGTTTGGTCATTTGTTGATTTTTTGTGATACATGTTTGTATTTGCTTTGTGAAATTCTGGTCATTAATTAGATGAGTGTGAAATTTGGTATGAGCATTGTAGACATCTTATAGAACATTTTGGCTTTGATCCCATTCATTTATCATGTTTTGTCACTGTTTTATGATTGGTGGAAGTGGATGCTTGTTTTGATGCCTTGTGTTGGCTTGCTTGAACTTGGCTGGAATTTTTGAATTTCATTGCCATACTTCCTCTGGTCCAAATAGCATGAAAATTGTAATGCTACTCATTGAATGTGTTCTGTTTAGGCTGGAATTTTTGTTGAATTTATTGAGCTGTTTTGATGTTGATTTGATGGTGATCATTCTGTTTGCTCTAATGTGATTCCAAAGTGCATACTTTGGCATGTTTTGTATATGAAATGAATTTGGTACATAGTTTTGGTGTGAGACCAATTGGATTCTCTTCTTGCTTGGTAAATCTTGGTTTTGATCAATTTTTACTTGCTGTTTTGAATTTTTCATCTCCTTTTGACCCTAGGCTTGTCCTAGGGGTCTTGTTTCTCATGTTTGAATGTGCTTTTCAGGTTAAGAAGCAAATGCTTTAAGGAGTTTAATGCAAGTTGATTGAGTTTGGTTGCTTGTTGTGAACTAACTTGTGTGTTTTGTAGGATGCTTGGCTCACTTGCTTTGAGCTTGTGCTTGGATCACTTGAGTTGATTGTGCTTTGCACATTGCATTGTCTGATTATACATTGTCTGTTGGTTCTTATGCTGTTTGTTTTGACTGTGTGATTGGTATACTGACTGAATTAGATTGATTTCAGGTACTTTAGTCGCTAATAGTTCTTTAAGAACTTGCTGTGCTGCTGCTTGGTTGTATAAACCAATTGAGGTAGACTCTCTTGTCTCCATGTAGTCTGGAAGACCTGGCTTGTTATTTAGCCAGGCAACTGTCTGAAGTCCTCCTTAAGAGGCGATGATTGTGATTGTTTAACTTTGTCCCCAAGCAGGAAAAGACCTTGATTAAGGCAATTGGCAGACACAAGAGGTGTGTAGTCCACCTCCTGCTATTCTTGTTGAGTCGTCCCTGTTAGACGGTGTGGCTAGTGATCGAGAGGGGGGGTGAATAGATCACCTCTTTAAAAAATTAACGGATTTAACGTTTAATCAGAGTTTTCAAAAACAGCGGAAAAAGCAGTCCCGAATCGACTTCCGTCTATTCTGAACTGCTACTAGAAAGCCGGACACGCAAGTGCAGTTGCTGGATTTTAATGAGAATGACAGAAATAATACACACAGAATTTTACCAGATTGAATGCGCTTATCCTCAAATACTATTTCCAATGAACACAATCGAGTTAACCGTTTTGTCAAACAGTTGGTGTGTGAGTGTTTAATGCTAAACAGCAATGATGTATGACTAAAGGTTTTGTTATCACTGCTGTCCAGAAATATAATCAATCACCACACACTAACAGAATTTGCAAAACAGTATTGAAACGTAAAGAAGATTAAGGTAAAAGTAAGATACGCAGAGATTTGTTAAGGAAGTTCCCCACGTCGTCCTCGCGTGTGGGTACGTCTCCCTCTCAATTTCAAATGAAATTGAGAACTTTGATTATCAATTATTGCCGAATCCGTTGATACAAGGTTTTGATACAAAGACAGAATTTCTAAACTCCAAGAACCTCTTCTTGTATAAACCTTCACTTGATCTGAGCTCGATCAAGATTTTCCTGCACAAAGTTGCAAACAATTCACCGGTTCCACGACCTGCTTGCGAAATCCCCCGATCTCCAAACGCAACGCTGCGGCTGAATCTGTTCTGCAAATGTGACTCCCAAACCCTCAAGAATACACCAGTTCTTGAAGGACAAACCAATAGGTTTTTCCTAGAAACCCCCTTCAATCTTCGACTCAGCTAGATCCTCGATCGTTCCACTACAACCCACAGCTAGATCCTTGATCACACCACTGAACGTTATCTCAATGCTTCTTTGATCCAAAGAACAAGAATTGTTATGTGTAAATGTTCTTGAAAGAAGAGTGATTGAGAAGATGAAGAAGATGAAGTCTCTTTCAGGTTTCTATGTGCTCACTGACAATTGCTCCAACACTTCTTTGATCTTGTGTTCAATTGTCTTTTTGCTCAATGAATTCGTGTCTTTAACCTTCTGTTGAAACCTGTATTTATATCCTAAGAAAACAGTTGCTGTTATCACTTAAAACAACTCTGTGTATTGATACATAGAAGTGTGTATCGATGCATACTGTAAGTTGTATAGATTTTTGGTGAAATTAATCAGTCATGTATCGATGCAGGAATCGTGTGTATCGATGCATGTGAATTTTGCACTAATGTGTATCGATGCCCAATGCGTATGTATCGATGCACAGGCTGACTCAAGTAGTCATGTATCGATGCAGGTGTCGTGTGTATCGATGCACAGAGTTTTTGGCCTTCCATGTATTGATGCATGGTTCGTATGTATCGATGCATACTGAACAAGAATTGTTTGTGATTAATCATATGCTACATGTATCGATGCAAAGGGTCATGTATGGATACATACTGACATAAAATGCATTTTAATTGTTATTTTAAAGGAATTTTTCAATGTAGGCTTATATGTGTGGTTATGCAACAATAGAATGGGATGAATTACAAAGTAAGAACACAAATATATCATGTAATGCAATGCACAACCAATTTGGATGATGATCACACAATTTGCTATCATTAAAAGTTAATTCAAGTTAAAGAATTCTTTCACAAACTCCCCCTTTTTGATGATGGCAAATTCTTGGCAAGATGTGTGATACTCCCCCTGAGTTTGTGCATATCTGCGTTTTCTCCCCCTTTGTCAACATCAAAAAGAGGAAGACACATAGTTATCAAGCAGAAAGTGTAGCAGGGCATGGCAAAAATGGATAATAAGCTATCAATCACAAAGAAAGAAGCTGCAAGTTAAAGAATCATTCACAAAGAATCATTCAAACAGTAAGGGCAATAACAAGTAGAGGTAAACAGAAATTGAAAAGCATTTTAAGTGTGCGAACAAGTTTAAGAGTTACATAAGCGAAACCATATAATGTGCAACAAAATAAAACATGAGCAATATGAAATGAAATGTAGTGAGATGAAAAGGTGGTTGGTTAATTTGGATTGTTGCCACCACAGGACTCCTCATCATGTCTGTCACGATCTCGGTAGCTTGTCGGAGGCGGAGGAGGAGGCATTGTGTCTGGATTTTGGCCCATGAAGGAGTATCGCCGAAATCGATTCTGAACTTCAGTGCTTCTAAAGCTGTCCATAATCCCAGGGTTTTCACGGCAATCATCCATAAAGCCGGACATTTCGTTGTAGAAAACCTGATGCCATTTAACCAAGTCTTGGTGCCAAGCGTGTTGATTGTGATACATCCGTGTATGCTCATCATGCCAGTCCCGATGCTCGTTGTGCCATTCAGTTTGTTGGACATGCCAGTATCGTGCTTCTTCATGGCGTTCTTTGTTGACGATTTCCATCTATTGAAGCATGTGAGTGATGTCAGCATTTTGTGTTGAGGCTGAAGTACCACCGGCGAATGGAGGGGCTGTAGATTCAGGTACGTAGTTGGAGGGAGACCACCTTCGTGGCACCCACTCACCCCAACCAGTATTGGCCTCAGCTTGAGGCACATCTGTTTCAGGCGCATCCTGCATTTCTTCATCAGGCTGTTCTTCAGCAACATGGATGCGTTCAGAAGGCACGTCAAAGTTATAAATTCTGGTTTTGGATTTTCTTTCAAAAAAGTAGAAACACTTGCGGTCTTTGTCCCATCGATATCCCATATGCGATAGAGTGGCAGAATCAAATTCTTGAGCTGCAGATGGAGATAGGAGAGGCACAATAGGTATTGTAACTTTCCAAAACTTTAGAATTTTCATGACTTGAGAGGCATACCCTAGCGCTACAGTTTTGCTGTCTCGCACATAAAATAGACGTTTTACAAAGTAGTTCGCCCAATTTAAGTGAATCTTATTTTGCAGAATGTAGAGAAGATGTATGCTAGGCCTATCCAACCGAGAGTGGCCACTGTTGGTTGGACGCAGAATGTGTGTAATGATCCAGTGTAGAATACGCGAAGTTTGTTTGATCATACCTGACGTGACGTGTTCGTCCTCACTCAACGGTCTATCAATCTTTAGGATAGAAGTTGTAAAGTCCTTCAGGTCAAATTCAGGATCAAAGTGCAGGTCATGCCAGGACTTGAAAGCCATCGACGGAAGCGGCATTTGAAAGACCGTTTCCCAATCAGAGGCTTCAAAGGTATATGTTCTGACTCCGATAGAACACCGGAACATATAGCCTGGACCAGTGTGTAAACCAGCATAAAAGGCCCGGATGAAATCCTCATGATAGTCATCTTTTGTAGATAGAAAGGACCCAAGTTTTTGTGCATGTAACAGTTCAACTACTTCATTTAGGTGCAGGTGAACAGCATCTGTTTTATCAAAGATATGAGGTTTCATTACCAACCTGGCCTTGAAGGATTCCTCAAATTCAGCAGCAATGGCAGGATGAAGAATGTCTAAGGCATTTGAAGGAACATCTGGTGGTTGCTGAGACGTACCGGCTGCTTCCTTTCCCTTTCCTTTTCCTTTGGCTCTGGCTGGAATGGTGCGTGGAGGCATGGTGATATGGGATTTAGGGTTTTACCAAGTTTGTGAGAGAGTGAAGATGAGAAGGATTAGGGTTAGCCACTGGTTTTGGGGTTTTTGAGGGCAGATGAGATGAAGTAATGAGATAAGAGATGATATGATTGGTTGATGTGTCGATGCATGAGAGAGAAAAAAATGCATTTAATTCAGATGACAGCAGTAAGTATCGATGCAGAGAGTTATGCGTCGATGCCAAGTATTTCAGAATTGTCATGTGTATCGATACATGTGATGGATGCGTCGATGCCTAGTGTTTTCAATTTCTTTGTGTATCGATACATGCGATAGATGCATCGATGCATACTGAATCAGTTTCTCAAAAAATTTAATTTCAGAGCATATGTATCGATGCAGGCTTCGTATGTGTCGATACATACTGATGCTGAACTGGTTTTTAATGAGTTTTTATGCAGTATGTGTAAGACCCCAATTTTGGCCCTAAGATCCCTCATGGCCCATATCATCTCATATCATAGCCTCAAGGATCATTGCATGCCTTTGCTTCCCTCCTAGTGGGTAGGTTGCCTTGTGTGTGTGGTTCTTGATCACCAAGCATGTTTTGCATTTGTATATTATTGCTTTTCATATGTTTATCATCCAAAAAGTACAAAAATATTGTCAGTCTAACCTTGTTGCTTGCAGTTGAAGCAATTATCAGCAATTAGGTCAAAGACAGTCAACAGTCAGTCAAAGCAATGGATGATGGCCATTCTTGCAGAATTTGGGCACCATGACCAATAATCAAGAGTTCACACAACTTGGGACATCATTGGAAATCAAGGTCTCAAGGAATTAGGGTTTGGAATTCATCAGAAGTGGTTCAATCATGCAAAACCCTAGAAAAGTCAACAGAAAGTCAAACTTGGTCAACTGGCCATTTAATCAGTGATTTGATGGATGGAATTGATTTGAAGGAGTTCATTCATGTCTATACAAGCCTCATATGTCATGTCCAACCTCATCATGGAAGAATTTGAAGTCAAACAGAAAATTTCCAGAAATGGAAACTGGACCTGTAACTGAAACCTGCCATAAATGGAAAGTCTTGATCCTCAAACTTACATCATGATACAAGCTTCAAATGAATTTTTGCCCAACATGAAAGTTGAAGATCTTGTTCTCCCATTTCCAAAAAGTCCTAGAACTCTCAATTCCCATGTGTGGTTGGCAAGTTATGATCGAATCGATTTCAGAAAATCTTGAACTTCAAAAGGCCATATCTCCCAAACCGTTTGGCCAATTTTGGTGGGTTTTTTTCCTACAAGTCACATTTGATCCCCTCTTTCCAAAAATATAAATTTCATGTGCCAAAACTTCACCAATCAAAATGGCATATTTTGACATTTTTCATTTAAATGCAAGTTTGACCAAGAGTTGACTTTTTGATATAAACATTTTTTCAACATTTGGCCAATTGGGACAGCTCAGAAATATCATTTTAAGTGTGTTTGCAAGCTCATTTTCTGCAGTACATGTGGCCATTGCTTGGTTGCTTGAATTGTAAGGAAAGTACAATTACACCATGCCATCCATACTTGCATTTTAACCATGCCTTGTACTCATCAAAACAGAGTTTTTAGAGGCCATTCTCTGTCATTTAGAGCCTCATCTTGCAGCCTAAACCAACAACAATAGAAGGCCATGCTTAGTTGCTAAAAATTGGGCAAAAGTACATGTTTGCACCATACTTCCACAACCATGCTTGTACTTACACATAACAGTTTGGTGCATCAGATTTTCTGTCATGGACAAACACTACTGACTGGACACATGATTCATTTTCTCTAGAATCACAGCCTACCAACCAAAAAACACACTTCCTCTCATTCTTGAAACTTTGCTCAAGCACGATTTCTGCTCAAAATCATCAAAGACCACAGGAACCCTTGGTATTTTCCTCAATTGCTAACATCTTTGAAGCATTCTCAACATTCTTTGGGTGACTGTGAACAAAGGAAAGGCAGCTGCTACATCAACCCCTTCCAATGGCAAAATTCGAACCAGTTTGTTTCAAGCTAGTTTGAGCAAAAGACCTTCAAGAATCCTTCAGCATCGACCATAATCTACCTCTGTTTGAGCTGGAATCATCCAAAACATCACTGTTGCACGAATTTCTTCAAATCAAGTAAGGTTTTCGACCAACCCTTTTCTCATAACTTTACTATGCCATGTGTAGTTTCAATGTTGCTGAGCATTATGAAATTCGAATCATGTCAAATGGTTAATTATACTGTGAGATATATGGATTTCCATTTTGGTGCTCAAGTATGTTTTCAGTCGATTAGCTTTATTGATGATGATTACATGAAAACTATGTGTGGAATATACATGCTGGATGAATGCTGATGAGATTGCAATGCTTACTTTTTATTTCTGGACATTTTGGATTTTCGAGTTCATGAATGATGAAGCTAAATGTTGTTCTGTTTTGAAAACCCTAAGACTCATTTCCAGAAATTCCTGATTGTGTTGATTTGTTGTTTATGATGTGGTTACAAGAAGAATGTTATCATTGCCATGCTGTGTGTTTGATTCAATTCAAAAGTTGTTGTTTGATAATGAATGAGGATGAATGAATGTTGCTGCTATGATGAATCCTGTTATTTTCCCAGAAAAATCCAGCTTCATAGATGCATGTGTATTGGCTGCTGCTATTGTTCATGTTGCATGATATCATCATTTCTAATGCCATGTTGCTGATGCATCTTGTTTGATTTTCGTTTGGTAATGTTGATTGCATGAAATGCCATTGCCTTGCTGTTAAACCCTAGGGTTTTTCTTAAACCCAGAAAATTTGCTCATTGGCCCGTGTACTATTGCATTGGGCAACAGCCAATCACAACATTTCGTTGTGTGTATCAAAACGCAGTGTTTTGAGTAAGTGAGCCCAATATTACCAGTTTGCCACGCTGACCATATGTTGACCTTGTTATCCATGCTATCTTGTTCATGCTTCATCCTTTTATTCATCAAACTTCAACAATTCATTTCTCTCTTAAATTTCATCCAAAAATTATGAAATTTTTTGCATGATGATCACAAAGATGTCTATTATTTAATCATGATTTTTAATTAATTTTTGGTTGACTGGATTTTAATTGGCATGAATTTTCTTGACATGTATGTACATTTGACACCCTTTGCCATTTCAATTGTGAAATTGTCATGATGTATCCAATGAGCTTGAAATTTTTTGTGGTGAAACTAGACACATTGACCTTTGTTTCCATGTAGAGTTTATACATTTCTCATTTGTGGTTTGTGAGTTACAAATTTTTGAAGTTATGTGTTGCATTTGGTGTTACATGAATGATATGCATTTTTATGATTTTTGTTCACACACTTCCTGGCCTCCAAATGACCCCAAATTTTGCATGAATGATCTCTCACATGTCTAGTTTGTGTATGAATTTTCTTGGAATTAATCATGCTGTTTTCCATTTTATTGTGAATTTTCTTCCCTGCCTAGTCAATTGTTGACTTTATGTGATACATGTTGCCAAATCTTTTGTGAAATTCTCAAATCTTATTGTATGACCATGAAATTTCATATGTGATAACTAGACATCTTGAGCTTTGCATTGGTGTTAATCTCATTCATTTCTCATCTGTTTTCAATTTGATATGATTTTTTGAAGTTGACCCATGCTTGTTGACCTTTATTGTGCTTACTTGAAATTATGTTGACTTCATGATTTTAATTGACTGCCTTCCTCTCATCCAAATGCCATGAAATTTGACATGCTTGCCATGCTAGATGTTAGGATTGAATGTGATTTATTTGATAATTTTTGAGATTGTTTGGGTTGACTTTTGAATGAAGTCTTGCTGTTGACCTATTTGTATGCTTCCCTTGCCATGCATTGCCTTCCTATGTTCATGAAATGATAATAATGCATGATTTGAATGTGAATCCAATTGAGATAGCTTCTTAAATGTTTGAACATGAATTGGGTTGACCTTTCTTTGCTGTTTGACTTTTTTCTTTCATCTTTGACCCTAGGCTAGTCCTAGTGGTCTTTTGAGCTTACCATTGAGCTATTGTTTCAGGTTAAGCACCAATGCCTCAAAGATCATTCAAATTTGATTGAGTTGGATTATATATATTGTGCTAACCCTTGTTTTGTAGGTGTGACTCATATGAGTTTGGCTTTGTGCCTTGGCACCTCTGTTTATGGTTGACTGTTGTTTATCCATTTCTTTTGGTTTGAACTGTTGACTTGTTTACTAATAAGTTTGACTTTTTCAGGTACTTTAGTTGCTTAAGTTCTTTGAACTTGCTTGCTTTGCTATTTAGCATTTGCTTTGAGGTATAATTACTTCTTCTTCATGTAGTCTGGAGACCCGGTCTGTTATTTGACCGGGCAAACTGTCTGAAGTCCTCCTTAAGAGGCAATGCCTGTGTGTGTTTAAAATTGTCCCAAGCAGGAAAAGTCCTCATTTGAGGCAATTGGTGGAAGGTAGGGATAAGCAATCTATCCCCCACTATTCAGTGTGTCCTCTCTTTGCTCCCATTACATGGTTGAAGCATTGAGATAAGAACCCAAGATCTAATCGAGTCAATAATGGGGAAAGAGTTCCATCTTTCTGAACTCCCCCACTTTCTATTATTTGATGCTCTCTCAGACCTGAGATAGAAGCAATGAGGCACACCCCTCATCTCCTTTTCATCTGCTTCACCTTAGCCTCTCAATGGCAAGGTTAAGAGCGACCTTCACCTATTACAGTGGACTTTCATAGTCAAACCCTCTTGTGTGAGCCCCCCCTTGTTTGGCTATAGAGTGTGCTGTTTGATATTGATTGATTGATTGATTGTTGTTTTATATACACATGTTTGCTTGTATGCTCTATGCATTTACCATCATTTATTGCTCATTGATGCATAATCATCTCATTTGTCTTTGTGACATTATCGTTGTTGTTTACCCATTGAGGACAATTGTAAGACCATCCATTGGCCATTGCTCCTATGATATGGAAGTGAGTATAAGACCACCACCTTGGCCACTCATCTTATCTTGGCCTGATGCATTTACTTGATTGTATGTGAGGAAGCAACTGTAAGTCCCTGCAAGTTGGCATTTGCTCTCCTATGATCACATGTTGTTTTGTTTGTTTGTATGTGAGGATACGACTGTAAGTCCCTGCAAGTTGGCATTTGTATTCCTAGGACCATACTGTGTATGTTAGAGTAAGTCCAGACAGATTGGCATCCGACATCCATGTTTTGCTTTCTCTGTTTATGTGAGGTTGCAACTGTAAGTCCCGGCAAGTTGGCATTTGCATTCCTATGACCATATTTGTTGCTTTTGTTCTTGTATGTGAGGATCCATTGTAAGTCCCTGCAATGTGGCATTGGTTTTCCTATGAGCATCTGTGGAATTAACCTAAGTCCAGACAGATTGGCAGTTAACTTCCATTTCTCATCTTTGTTTTTTCTTTTGAGGAGATTAGTGTAAGACCATAGAGTGGCCTCTGATATCCCGTTTTGTTTTAGGAGATTGGTATAAGACCATCGATCGGCATCCGGTATCCGCTTTTCTTTGCTTTGTTTGTTTATTATTATCCATTGCTATTCCAAAGGATACACTTGAATCATCTCCCATATGATTTCAAGAAGTGAACCTTCTAAGAAGTTTTACAATCCATCCTCATCCATTTATCACTCATTATGTCCTAAACCTTTTCATACTTTGATTTCAAACTTAGCATAGATATTGTGCAAACATCTTCATGTTTTCCAAACTAAAAACCTGGACCCAAGTCCTTGACCTTTTTCAAACTTCATTTCATAATACTCATTTGAATTAATCTTAATCATACTTTGACTCCATTTTCATAATCACAATCAATTAACTTCACCCATTCACTTGTTTTGGCTTTGTCCATTGTTAATCTTTTCACACATTAGCCATAGGTTTCAATTATCATTGTGGTTGATGTAAACCTCACCTTATCTTTAGTGAGTCGACTATAAGACTTCCGTACTGAAAACAGGGTTAACCCCTCTAGTGCGTCGAAGCTATCCTCACATGGTGGATGTTGGTCTTGGTCGAGTTTTCTCCCATTGATAATGAAAAGCCTCAGTGCTATTGTTTAAAATTGAATCCACCAACCTTTTGGAAATCTTTTAGCCGAACTACGGCGTTTTGATCCTTACCTTTGATGGAAGGTACGTAGGCAGCGGGTTCATCCGTTCAAACCCAATAATAAAATTGTATATTCTTTTCTCACCATCCCAATCATGTTTGCACAATGCTTATGTCATAACAAATAACAATTTAGTACAACAAGTGTGAAAAGGGCTCCCTAGGAGTACCTAGGACGTAGTGGGTGCCTAACACCTTCCCATTGCGTAATTTACCCCTTACCCAGACTCTCTGATCTTTTATTAGTTTTCTACGTGTAAAACTTCTTAGGCTTTTGTTCGCTTTTTAGCCAGTCCTTTGGATAAATAAAAGTGCGGTGGCGACTCGAAAATCATTGTATGCTTTGCTTATGGTTTAATCGATAAATCATATAGCGACGAATACACCGCTACAGTATGATTATGCAGTTGCACTATGTCATGATAATTTTGCTCAGAAATCAGATTTTTAATGAGCACACATTATAGACAGGAAGTATATTCAAGCAAACTTTACATCAACTAGAGTAAGCATATTTGTTCTAACAAACACAATCACTAATCAATAAGAAAATTGTAGAAAGGTTTGATATTACCTCTGTTGGAGAGATCTTGTGAAGGATAATTGACATCTAAAACAGTGCTTGTCACACACGGTGAGGCATAATATAATTAAGATGTAACATGCTTATGACATCAAGTGAGATAGATCTAAGATTCCTAATTCACGACGTATGTTGAAGAAAGGTTCCGTTGCCAATGGTTTAGTGAAAATATCAGCAAGCTGATTTTTGGAGTCAACGTGCTCAAAGACAACGTCTTCTTTTTCAACATGATCGCGAAGGAAATGATGTCTAATCTCTATGTGTTTAGTGCGTGAGTGTAAAACAGGGTTTTTAGTGAGGTTTATGGCACTAGTGTTGTCACATTTGATAGGAATACGTTTGAGTTGAATGTTGAAGTCTTGTAGTTGCTGCTTAAGCCATAAAATCTGAGCGCAACAACCACCGGCTGCAACGTATTCAGCCTCTGCAGTTGACAAAGCCACAGAAACTTGCTTTTTGCTGTGCCAACTGACCAAGGAGTTTGAAAATAGGTGACACGTACCACTTGTACTTTTCCTATCTGATTTGCAGCCAGCAAAATCAGAATCGGAGTACCCTACTAGGCTACAATCACTTCCTTTAGAATACCAAAGCCCATATTTAGATGTTCCATGAAGGTATCTGAATATGCGCTTCACCGCTTTTAGGTGCGATTCTTGAGGATTTGATTGATAGCGTGCACACATGCAAACACTAAACATGATGTCAGGTCTAGAAGCAGAAAGATACAAGAGAGATCCGATCATACCTCTGAATCTTTTGACATCTACACACTTACCGTGCTCATCCTTTTCTAGATTTCCGTTGGTAGGCATTGGAGTGTCGATTGATTTTGAGTCATTCATTCCAAAGCGCTTGAGTAGTTCTCTGCAGTATTTTGTTTGACATACTGCAGTACCTTCATCAAGTTGCTTTATTTGCAGTCCTAGGAAGTAGTTTAGCTCCCCCATTAGACTCATCTCAAATTCACCCTGCATAACCTTAGAAAATTCTTCGACCAAGTGTATGTTAGTTGAACCAAATATGATGTCGTCGACATAAACTTGAACTAAAAGAATGTGCTTCCCTTTGTGTTTAATAAAGAGAGTATTGTCCACTTTACCTCTTGAATATCCATGATCAATTAGGAATTTGCTAAGCCTTTCATACCAAACCCGAGGGGCTTGTTTAAGACCATACAAAGCTCTTTTTAATTTGTAAACATGATCTGGATTTTCAGCATTTTCAAAACCGGGAGGTTGTGAAACATACACTTCTTCATTTATGACACCATTAAGAAAGACACTCTTTACGTCCATTTGGTAAAGCTTAAAATCCTTAGAACACGCATAGGCGAGCAAAAGACGTATAGCTTCGAGGCGAGCAACTGGAGCATAAGTTTCCTCATAGTCTATGCCCTCCTCTTGGTTATATCCTTGTGCTACTAAGCGTGCCTTGTTCCTAGTAATCACTCCGTTTTCATCAAGTTTGTTTCTAAAAACCCACTTAGTGCCTATGATATGATGATCTCGCGGGCGAGGGACAAGTTCCCAAACGTCATTTCTTTTAAATTGATTAAGCTCTTCTTGCATGGCCATTAGCCAAAACTCATCAATCAAGGCCTCTTTGGCATTTTTAGGCTCAACTTGTGAAACAAACGCGAAGTGAGAACAAAAGTTACTTATCTTAGACCTGGTCATTACTCCCTTTGAAATGTCTCCCAAAATGTTGTCGATGGGATGGTCTTTTGAGGATCTCCAAGCTGTTGGAAGATCATTCACTTCAGCTGTCTTTTCTTCCTCAATTTCTTCATGACTTGTATCTTCCTCCTTCTCATGGGCAGCTGTTTTGGACTGATCAATTTCCTCAACAGCTTCCTTGAGTATGTCTTCTGTAGATACACCTGCGTCATCAAAAGAAATACCTTTTCCGACATTTTTCGGATAAGACTCATCAAAAGAAACATGAACCGACTCTTCAACAGTAAGTAAACGCTTATTATACACTCTATATGCTTTACTTGACATTGAGTAACCAAGAAAAATACCTTCATCCGCTTTTGCATCAAACTTCCCAATGTTTTCCTTACCGTTATTCAAAATAAAACATTTACAACCGAATACGTGAAGATGTGACAAGTTTGGTTTTCTTCCTTTCAAAAGTTCATAAGGAGTTTTGTTCAAAATAGGGCGAATTAAAATTCTGTTTAGGACATAACAGGCTGTGCTAACAGCATCAACCCAAAAGTATTTTGGTAATCCACCCTCATTAAGCATTGTTCTTGCCAACTCCTCTAAAACACGATTTTTACGCTCCACAACGCCATTTTGTTGTGGAGTGCGAGGGGCTGAAAAGTTATGCTCAATGCCATACTTGTCACAAAACTTCTCAAAGTGATAATTTTGAAACTCACCACCATGATCGCTACGAATTGTAACTATTTTGGAATTCATTTTGTTTTGGGACAGATTTGCAAAATTTTTAAAAGCAGAAAAAGTTTCATCTTTGCTATGAAGGAATATAGTCCAAGTGAATCTAGAGTAGTCATCAACTATTACAAAGCCATAGTAGTTTCCACCTAGGCTCTTTGTCCTAGAAGGTCCAAAGAGGTCCATATGGAGAAGCTCAAGGGGTCGTGAGGTTGAAATTACATTTTTAGATTTAAAAGACACCCTTGTTTGCTTTCCCATTTGGCACGCGTCACATAGGTGGTCTTTTGAAAATTTTATTTTTGGTAGACCAACTACTAGATCCTTAGATACAACCTTGTTTAGCAAATCGAAGTTAACATGAGCTAAACGTCTATGCCAAAGCCAAGAATCATCATTCAAGGTGACTAGACATTTAGTGTTTGTTAACGGTACATCAAACAAGTCAAGCATATAGATGTTGTTTACTCTTACACCCTTAAACACAATGTTTTGTTCAGCATGTTCAATTATGCAGCAAGTTTTTGTAAACGAAACTTTATAGCCCATGTCGCATAGTTGACTTATGCTTAACAAGTTGTGTTTAAGTCCCTCAACTAAATGGACATTTGAAATAGTAGTGGTGGAGGGATTACCTACACTACCTTTTCCGAGTATAGCTCCTTTGTTGTTGTCTCCATAAGTAACATATCCCTTTTTCTTCGCCTTGAAGTCTGTAAAAAGCGATATGTCACCGGTCATGTGCCTTGAGCAGCCGCTGTCAAGAAACCACCTTCTATCTACGGAGGCAAGGCACTCATCCTACAACATCAAAAGAGAGAAGTTGGTCCCCAATTTTCATTGGGTCCAAGAGGGTAAGTGTTAACATGGTTGCCTTTTGGCTTCCATTGATAAATACCTTTAGGGACTAGAAATCTCCTAAATTTGCATTTTTCAATGGTATGGCCAGCATGACAACAATAATGACATAAACCATGATGATGTGTTTGTTGTTTCTTGTTCATTGAATCCTTTAGAATAAAAGAGTATTTTGCATATGGAGGATTCAATGACTTCTTAAACAACTTGGGGTCAACGGCATAAGTAATTTTAGGTTGTAGCGCTTTCTCTAATTTGGCCTTAAGAGTGTTTACCTCTTTTTGCCAAACATAACAAGCGTCACAATACCTAACTCTACTACATCCGTCAGTGTCAATAGTTTTTGAATTTTCTGCAATACTAGTTTTCAATGCTTCTAAATCAATTTCAGCTTTGTTCACTTTTCCTTCCAAAAAGGAGAAGATATGTTTGTCGGAAGCAAGTCGTTTAAAAGCATCTACAGCTTCGTTATGCAGTTTTTCAAAAGCTATTTTTAATTCCGAAAAAGACATAGAGGAGAAGTTATTGAAGTAAGCTTGTTTTACCTTTTTGTCATTGCTTTTCTTCTTGTGGTAGGACTGAATTTTTGAGTGAGCCATAAGGCACAGATTTGCAGCTTCATCATCATCACTTGAGCTTTGTGTGTTTGATGACTCACTATCACTTTCCCATGCAATATACGCTCTCCTTTGCTTGCTGTGACCTTTTGGTGAGTCTTTTCTTTGGTCCTTATACTTCATAGGGCATTCCGTTTTAAAGTGTCCGGATTTACCACAATTAAAGCATGATCCTCTTCCTCTACTCTTCTTGTTTTCTTCTTGTTTCGAATTTATGGATTGTCTTCGAAACTTCATGAGATTTTTGTCGGAATGCTTGACTCCATTCTTTCGAATGAATCTATTGTATCTCCTTACAAACAATCCCATTTCCTCATCATCCGAGTCTTTGTCACTACTTGAATCATTGTCGCTTTGCTCTTTTCGTCAGAACTTAGAGCTAGAAGCCACAAGAGCTATTGGCTTCTTCTCTCCCTCTTTGTCTCTTTTCTTTTCCTTCTCCTTCTTACTTTTATTCTCATATTTTTCAAGACTTTCCAAAGCTTGCTGATGTTCTTCCAGCTTTCCAAACAGTGTTGTAATTGTAAGTCTTGTAAGATCGTTGGCTTCCTTGATTGCTGTAACTTTAGGTTGCCACTCCCTGCTAAGACACCTGAGAATTTTATTAGTAGCAATTTCATTGGAAATAGGTTTTCCAAGAGCATTCAATCGGTTAGTTAGATGGGTGAATCTCTTTTGCATGTCGGAGATGGATTCTCCTTGTTTCATGCGAAAGAGCTCAAATTCTTGATTGAGTGTGTTAATGCGGGACTGTTTTACTTCAGTAGTACCCTCATGGGCAACTTCTAAAGCGTCCCACATTTCTTTAGCTGTCGTGCAATGTGATACTCGATAATACTCATCAACACCAAGTGCTGAAATTAACATGTTTCGAGCTCTCCAATCACACGACCACTTTTTCTCATCTTTCTCATTCCAATCATCTTCTGGTTTAGGTACTATGGCGCCAGCCGCATTAGTCATTGTAATTTGAAACGGACCGTTTTCAATGGCAGCCCATACTAACCTATCCACATAATTTATATGAACTCGCATGCAGTCTTTCCAGTAGCCGTAATTTTCACCGTTGAAAATAGGCGCTCTATTATACGCCCCCTTTGGTTCAGAATCCATACTGTTACAGGCAGCCACAGAGCACCAGCGAACCGGCGCTCTGATACCACTTGTTAGACGGTGTGGCTAGTGATCGAGAGGGGGGGTGAATAGATCACCTCTTTAAAAAATTAACGGATTTAACGTTTAATCAGAGTTTTCAAAAACAGCGGAAAAAGCAGTCCCGAATCGACTTCCGTCTATTCTGAACTGCTACTAGAAAGCCGGACACGCAAGTGCAGTTGCTGGATTTTAATGAGAATGACAGAAATAATACACACAGAATTTTACCAGATTGAATGCGCTTATCCTCAAATACTATTTCCAATGAACACAATCGAGTTAACCGTTTTGTCAAACAGTTGGTGTGTGAGTGTTTAATGCTAAACAACAATGATGTATGACTAAAGGTTTTGTTATCACTGCTGTCCAGAAATATAATCAATCACCACACACTAACAGAATTTGCAAAACAGTATTGAAACGTAAAGAAGATTAAGGTAAAAGTAAGATACGCAGAGATTTGTTAAGGAAGTTCCCCACGTCGTCCTCGCGTGTGGGTACGTCTCCCTCTCAATTTCAAATGAAATTGAGAACTTTGATTATCAATTATTGCCGAATCCGTTGATACAAGGTTTTGATACAAAGACAGAATTTCTAAACTCCAAGAACCTCTTCTTGTATAAACCTTCACTTGATCTGAGCTCGATCAAGATTTTCCTGCACAAAGTTGCAAACAATTCACCGGTTCCACGACCTGCTTGCGAAATCCCCCGATCTCCAAACACAACGCTGCGGCTGAATCTGTTCTGCAAATGTGACTCCCAAACCCTCAAGAACACACCAGTTCTTGAAGGACAAACCAGTAGGTTTTTCCTAGAAACCCCCTTCAATCTTCGACTCAGCTAGATCCTCGATCGTTCCACTGCAACCCACAGCTAGATCCTTGATCACACCACTGAACGTTATCTCAATGCTTCTTTGATCCAAAGAACAAGAATTGTTATGTGTAAATGTTCTTGAAAGAAGAGTGATTGAGAAGATGAAGAAGATGAAGTATCTTTCAGGTTTCTATGTGCTCACTGACAATTGCTCCAACACTTCTTTGATCTTGTGTTCAATTGTCTTTTTGCTCAATGAATTCGTGTCTTTAACCTTCTGTTGAAACCTGTATTTATATCCTAAGAAAACAGTTGCTGTTATCACTTAAAACAACTCTGTGTATTGATACATAGAAGTGTGTATCGATGCATACTGTAAGTTGTATAGATTTTTGGTGAAATTAATCAGTCATGTATCGATGCAGGAATCGTGTGTATCGATGCATGTGAATTTTGCACTAATGTGTATCGATGCCCAATGCGTATGTATCGATGCACAGGCTGACTCAAGTAGTCATGTATCGATGCAGGTGTCGTGTGTATCGATGCACAGAGTTTTTGGCCTTCCATGTATTGATGCATGGTTCGTATGTATCGATGCATACTGAACAAGAATTGTTTGTGATTAATCATATGCTACATGTATCGATGCAAAGGGTCATGTATTGATACATACTGACATAAAATGCATTTTAATTGTTATTTTAAAGGAATTTTTCAATGTAGGCTTATATGTGTGGTTATGCAACAATAGAATGGGATGAATTACAAAGTAAGAACACAAATATATCATGTAATGCAATGCACAACCAATTTGGATGATGATCACACAATTTGCTATCATTAAAAGTTAATTCAAGTTAAAGAATTCTTTCACAGTCCCTCTGCTCACACCACTGTGTTGATGCATTGGGACATTAACCCATGATCTTGTACCGTTGTACAGTTGAGTCAGAGTCATGAGTGTAGAAGGGTTCCCACTTTCTGAACCCACACTCCTTTGTCTGAAGCTCTCCCTGGCCAGGGATAAGAGCTGTGAAGTCTCATCTTCACTCACCTTTCCTCTGCTTCACCCTGACTCTCAATGTCAGGGTTAAGAGCTAATTTCATCTGACACAGTTGTGTTGCTTTTGCAACTTAACCCTTGATTGAGCCCACCTTGTCTGGATATAGCGTGTGCTAACTGTGAATGTTTGATTTGTTTTGTTGATGCTTGCATGCTTTGCTTTTTCCTGGTTAGGATTAGCTTGTTGTTGTGCAAGTAGATAGAAACCATAACATAGGGCAATGATGCATGATAACATCTAGGCTCGAGTCCAGCTCCCTAGTAGTGTGTCTCCCTTTGTATCTGGTTAGAATTTCTTTCCCGTTTAGGGGAACTACGCCGCCCTGATCCTCATACCCGATGAGGTACGTAGGCAGGAGACCGTGCGAGGTCTCTCCGGGCACCCTTTTTCTTTTTGTGTGTGTTTGCTCGGCAGTTGCTAGGCTCGAGTTCCCGACTCCTTAGTAACTTGTTGCTTGTTTCTTCTTGTGTGTCTGGATATGGATGTAAGACCAGCGATTGGCTGTCTGTATCCTGATTGTGTTTGTTTGGTTCGGAAGCCGATGTAAGTCCAGCGATTGGCGTTCGGGTTCCGTGTTTTCCTTTTTGTGTTTTGTTTTGTTTGGCGTGCGTGAGCCGAACTACGACAGCTCTGATTCTCGTTCCAGACGAGATACGTAGGCATAGGATGCGATGTCCTAGCGAGCCCTCTTCCCCCTTTTCCCACCTGTGTTGTTTTCAGTGTGTGTGTGTGTGATGTTTGTTTTAGCAACCTTTTCTTATTTTTAGAGCGTGGATCCCGTCGAGTACGACGGATGCGTAGGGGTGCTAATACCTTCCCTTCGCATAACCGACTCCCGATCCCATCTCTTTGGTCGCGAGACCATTTCCTTTCCAGGTTTACTTCGAGCGTTTCCTTTCCCTCTTTTGGGATAAATAACGCACGGTGGCGGCTCTGTGTTGTTTTTGTTTCAGCCCGCCGGTTGTTTTTCGCGGATGCGACAATAGTCCCCATTTTCAAGCAGCCAGAGAGATTGGTAATTCAATACGACAGCAACAACAGTAACAATGTCAGCAATAGATCAGTATCACCGTTGGTTATACGGTTAGCGGGCCCAGTCCCGTATTCATCTGATAAAGCTGTGCCATATCAGTATAATGCTACAATGATAGAAGGTGGTCAAGAGGTCCCGTTGCCTACGACTAGATCTGTAGTGAGCATTGCTGATGTTACTAAGGTGACCCGCAATGGTCGAGTGTTTGGGCCGGTGTTCCCAAAGGATAAAGTAGAATTAGTTGTTGGAAAGAAGGTGGAAGTGCCTGTTGTAGATCCAGTTGGTACTTCAAAGGGTAAGTCTGGTGAATCCAACGATTTGAAGGCTAACGATGACGATGAGGTAATTCGTTTGATCAAGAGAAGTGAGTTCAATATGGTGGAGCAGTTATTCCAAACCCCCTCAAAAATCTCAGTGTTGTCTCTGCTCATGAATTCTGAAGCGCACAGAGAAGCACTGTAGAGAGTTTTGGAACAAGTGTTTGTAGAACATGATGTTACAGTGGATCAATTTGATCATATCATGGCTAACATCACTTCTTGCAACAATCTTAGCTTCTGTGATGAGGAACTCCCTGAGGAGGGTAGAAATCATAATCTGGATTTGCATATTTCTACGAATTGAAAAGAGGATGCTTTGTCAAATGTGCTTGTTAACACTGGGTCGTCACTGAATATGTTGCCGAAGTCAACTATGTCCAAGTTATCGTACCAAGGAGCGCCTATGAGGTATAGCGGTGTAATTGTCAAAGCTTTTGATGGCTCGCGCAAAATAGTTATTGGCGAAGTGGACCTTCCAGTGAAGATAGGTCCGAGTGATTTTCAAATTACTTTTCAAGTAATGGATATCCACCCGGCCTACAGTTGATTGTTGGGAAGGCCATGGATCCATGAGGCAAGAGCTGTTACCTCCACTTTGCATCAGAAACTCAAACTTGTGAAGAATGGAAAGCTTGTGATCGTTGGAGGGGAGAAGGCGTTGTTGGTTAGCTACCTGTCATCTTTCTCTTATGTTGAAGCTGAAGATGAGGTTGGAACTCCGTTCCAAGCCTTGTCTATTGCTGCTGAAAAGAGAGTTGGGGCACCTATGTCCTCATTGAAAGATGCAAGGAAGATTGTAGAAGAAGGCAACGTTGATCAGTGGGGGCGCATGGTAGAGGTATCCGACAACAAAGGAAGAATCAGTTTGGGGTTCCAACGAGGTTCATCAACCGCAAGGTCAGAACATATGCAACTTAGCTTCCGTAGCAGAGGGTTCATTCATGGCAATGAACAACACTTAGTTGTTGTGCTAGAGGATGACGATGACGAAGAATGCACCAATTTTGTAACGTATGGAAAGGCTTGAAACAATTGGACTGTTGTTGATGTTCCTTTTATTTTGCATCAATCTAAGTAATTGCTTTTATAAGTTTTTAAAATCCTTCTCCTATGCCTAAGGGAGAAGCGAACATTGTTTGGCATCTACAAATTGATCATTAATAAAATTAATTCTATTCATCCACATCTATGATGTTTTGTTTTTACCTTTTTTCTTTATTCTGAAAATGGTAATCACAAAAAACATAAATAAACAATATAATTATCCATCTGCATAATATTTGGTCAGAAATCCACTTCTCTATAATCAAAATATCAAATCATTATACAGGTTGGTTTCTAACCCCATTGAATACAATAATCCTTCTCCTTCTCCAAATTTTGAATTCCCTATGTTTGAGGCCGAGGAGGAAAGTGATGAAGAAGTGAGTGATGAATTGTCTCGTCTTCTTGAACAAGATGAAAAGACCATGCAGCCGTTCGAAGAGTAGATTGAGTTAGTCAACTTGGGTTCCGAGGATGATGTGAAGGAAGTCAAGATTGGGTCTCGCCTGTGTCCAGATGTCAAGAAGGGGTTAATTGATCTTCTTAGAGAGTATTCAGTTGTGTTTGCTTGGTCCTATCAAGACATGCCTGGTTTGGATTCTGAGATTGTGGAGCATAGATTGCCGTTGAAGCCCGAATGCCCGCCAGTCAAGCAGAAGTTGAGAAGAATGCATCCTGATATGGCTTGAAGATCAAAGAGGAGGTGCAAAAGCAGATTGATGTCGGTTTCCTTGTAACCGCTGAGTATCCGCAATGGGTGGCCAATATTGTGCCCTTTCCGAAGAAAGATGGAAAAGTCCGCATGTGCGTCGACTATAGAGATTTGAATAAATCCAGTCCGAAAGATGATTTCCCTTTGCCACACATTGATATGTTGGTAGACAGTACTGCTAAATTCAAAGTCTTTTCATTTATGGATGGATTTTCCGGATATAATCAGACCAAGATGGCACTCGAAGATATGGAGAAGACCATATTCATTACACCTTGGGGAACATTCTGTTATAGAGTGATGCCTTTCGATCTAAAGAATGTTGGTGCAACTTACCAAAGAGCAATGACTACTCCTTTTCATGATATGATGCATAAAGAGATTGAAGTATATGTCGATGACATGATTGCTAAATCAATTGACGAAGAGGAACATGTTGAGCATTTTCTGGAGTTATTCCAGCGTTTGAGGAAATATAAACTCCGCTTGAATCCCAATAAGTGTACCTTTGGTGTGCGTTCTGGTAAGTTGTTGGGCTTTATTGTCGGCAAGAAAGGTATTGAAGTTGATCATGCCAAGGTCAAAGCAATACGAGAGATGCCTGCGCCCAAAACCGAGAAGCAAGTCAGAGGTTTTCCCGGGCGCTTGAATTATATCTCCAGATTCATTTCCCACATGAATGCCACATGCGCACCTATATTAAAGCTTCTTCAGAAAGATCAGTCTTGTGATTGGACCGAAGACTGCCAGGTAGATTTTGACAGTATCAAGGAATATCTGCTTGAACCTCTGATTTTGTCTTCGTCTGTTGAAGGAAGACCGTTGATCATGTATTTGACTGTGCTTGATGAGAGTATGGGTTGTGTTCTTGGTCAGCAAGATGAGACTGGAAAGAAAGAATTTGCAATTTACTACCTCAGTAAGAAGTTCACCGACTGTGAGACTCGGTATTCTATGCTTGAGAAGACTTGTTGCGCATTGGCTTGGGCTGCCAAGCGTCTGCGCCAGTATATGTTGAATCATACCACTTGGTTGATATCCAAGATGGATCCAATCAAGTATATATTTGAGAAGCCTGCTTTAACTAGGAGAATTGCCCGTTAGTAGATGTTGTTATCAGAGTATGATATCGAATACTGATCTCAGAGAGCGATCAAAGGTAGTATCTTGGCTGATCATTTGGCACAACAACCGATTGAAGATTATCACTCAGTGCGGTATGACTTTCCTGATTAAGGGATTTTGTACTTGAAAATGAAAGATTGTGATGAACCATTGCTTGAAGAAGGGCCAGAACCTGGTTCCCATTGGGGCATGGTATTTGATGGAGTTGTTAATCAATATGGAAATGGAGTTAGGGCAGTGATCGTTACTCTTCAAGGAACACATCTACCATTTATAGCTAGATTGACTTTCAAGTGTACAAACAATATGGCAAAATATGAAGCGTGCATTATGGGGCTTGAAGAGGCCATGAATCTCAAAATCAAGTATTAGATGTCTTCGGAGATTCTGCTTTGGTTGTGAATCAGATCAAAGGTGATTGGGAGACAATCAACCTGGCTTGGTACCATATAGAGATTATGCGAGGAGGATTTCGACTTTCTTTACAAAGGTTGAGTTCCATCATACGTGAACTGGATGGAAGATGCTCCTGCATCGTTGGCGTCAATGATTGTAGTGAAGTTTTGGAATGAGGTTCCCAATTTATCGGTGATGCGTCTTGATAGACCAACTCATGTGTTCGCTATTGAAGAAGTCAGAGACGAGAAGCCATGGTATTATGACATCAAATGTTTCCTCCAAAGTCAAATTTACCCGTCTGGGGCATCTTTGAAAGATAAGAAGACTTTGAGAAGATTAGCCGATAATTTCTACTTGAATGGTGATATATTGTACAAGAGAAACTTCGACATGGTTTTTCTCAGATGCGTGGATAGACACGGAGCAGACCTGTTGATGACTGAAGTGCATGAAGGTTCCTTTGGTACTCATTCCAATGGACATGCAATGGCAAAGAAGATGTTGCGAGCAGGTTACTATTGGCTGACAATGGAATCTGACTGTTGCAAGTTTGTGAAGAAATGCCACAAGTGTCAAATATATGTTGATAAGATTCATGTTCCTCCGACACTATTGAATGTTATTTCTTCCTCATGGCCCTTTTCCATGTGGGGAATTGACATTATTGGGATGATTGAGCCCAAAGCTTCGAATGGACATCGTTTCATTTTAGTGGTAATTGACTACTTCACAAAATGGGTTGAAGCGACATCGTATGTAAATGTAACCAAGCAAGTTGTTGTAAGGTTTATCAAGAATCAGATCATATGTCGTTATGATGTGCCAAGAAATATCATTACTGATAATGGATCGAACTTGAATAATAATATGGTGGAAGCTCTTTGCAAAGACTTCAAGATTACACACCATAATTCTTCTCCCTACAGACCCAAGATGAATAGGGTTGTTGAACCTGCAAATAAGAACATCAAGAAGATTATTCAGAGATGGTTGTCACATATAAGGATTGGCATGAGATACTCCCGTTTGCTTTGCATGGGTATCGAACATCCATCCGCACTTCAACAAGGGCAACCCCTTTCTCTCTTGTATATGGTATGGAAGTAGTGTTCCTCGTAGAGGTTGAGATTCCTTCATTGCGTGTGCTCATGGAAGCCAAGTTGACTGAGGCTAAATGGTGTAACACCAGGTTTGATCAGTTGAATTTGATTGAAGAGAAGAGATTGACTGCCATGTGTCATGGTCAGTTATATCAGTAGAGAATGAAGAAAGCTTTTGATAAGAAGGTCAGACCTCAGGTATTTAGAGAAGGTGACCTTGTGCTCAAGAAGATTCTATCGTTCAAACCATATTCTAAGGGAAAATAGACTCCTAATTATGAAGCCCCGTATGTTGTTAAGAGAGCCTTTTCAGGCGGCGCTTTGATTCTTACAACTATGGATGGTGAAGAGTTCACTCGTCCTGTGAACGCAGATGCAGTCAAGAAATACTTCGCCTAAAAAAAGAAAAGAAAAACTCGCTAAGTTGAAAACCCGAAAGGGCGGCTTAGGCAAAAAAGAGCGTCTCAGTGGATTGAAAACCCGAAAGGGCGATCCAGGAAAAAATTAGAGACATAAGAACATAAAGAATTTACCGATAAGTTGAGTACCCCACCTTGGGGAAACTTATGCAAAAATTAGGGATCATGGCAAGTAACTGCAGTCTGCTGATCGACCAATAGCGATCAAGAGCACAATGGATATCAAGAGTTGGTAGAAGGATTAAGGATCACTTGTATTCAATGTAACCCTTTTCCATGTAAATTACCATTTTCAACTTTGTAAAAATTCTATGGAGTCTTGTCATTTACAGACTACCATCCCATTAAATAAAGTTGAGCTTGTGTCCAATTGTTTTTACTCTTATTTACTTCAGCTGATAGTTTAAATTTTATTATGATCATTTTGGAAATTTTAAATTTTTTAATAAAAATCATTTTTCTTAAAACATATAAAAACAAGAAATTTTTCAAAGCAATTAAAAGGATGTATCAACAACACTTCAAAGAGCAGCAAGTCCTTAAGTTCTAAACATCATAGGTTCCCCAAGCAGTTAACCCTTCGGGTATCCCTAGTTGTTTGTGTTGATCCGGTTCCCTTACAGAGTGTTTGTTCCTTAGCGGAGTTCCGATTCTTTTCCCCAGCTGAGTTGGTTGATTCAGTACCTTGCGACGTGTTATTTCCCTGGCACAGATTCTGTGTTCCCCAACGGAGTTCGTGTTTCTTCAGTAGGGTTGATCTTCAGCAGAGTAAGATGTTCTTCCCCAGTAGATCGCGTTGGTTTATCCACCAGTGATCACCTGACTCGCTCCCAATCAGAGTTTCCTCCTAGCTTCTGAGCAGCTATTGTGTGTTTATCCTCTACATGGTTGTCTCCCATTTGATATGGTGATTGACCTAAAATTCCCTGCAGACTCGATATTGATTCCTCTCCTCAGCAGATCTCCTCCCTCGACTAGATTTGAGCCTTTGGGATGTTGATTTCTTTGTTCTCCAGCAATTGTCTCCCTCTTTTTGTGGATTTACCGAGGATTGTATCGATGATTCAAATTCTTTGCGACACCTTGGTATCCTTTGTGATTGTTTTGCCAGCATAATCATCCTATATATACATATAGATATACATTCATATAATTTCATAATTGCATATTTGCATCATCATATCTGATTAACTTGTTGGTTTGAGATTCTCATTCTCTGTTATGGAGGTACTTTATCCCCATACGAACCTCAGTGTTTGTCCTCCCTCAATTGTAAAGTGTTAGTCCCTTAGGCAGAAAGACTTTAACCTTTCTCCTCTTCCCCACTGAGTTGTTTCCTCGTGGATGATTATTACTTCAGTTTCCTCCCCAGTTGTTTATCTGGATGGAACCATTCCTCTTGAGTTATATCCTCATTGGGGTGAGTCTTGATTGACCGTTTCTTTCTAGATCATGCCTAGATAGATGCTTTGAGTCTTCTAAGAGTTTGTTACCCATTAACTGGTAATATTCTTCTTAGTTGGCAGTTTGTTACTTCTTGCCCAATACCCGGAAAAAGTATCCTAGTTTTCCCAGCAGTGGAATCCCTAGTAGATTCATTTGTTTCTGATTCCCCAAGAAGTATATCCTTGATATGTTCATCCTAATCGGTGACGGATATCTTTCTTTCAACCTGCCTGAGTCTATCCTTGATATGTTCATCCTAACCGATGACGGATATTCTCATCCTTGGTATTCTACCCAGTAAAAAGGTAGTTGTAATCCCTATTTTGTTCCCCAGAGAGTTAATCCTTGATATGTTCATCCTAATCGATAACGGGTTTCCTCCTCTTTGTGGTATTCTACCCAGTAATCGGTAGTTGTAAACCCTACTTTCTCCCGCAGTGTCTATCCTTGATATGTTCACTTTAACCAGTGACGGATACTCTCTCATGGTATTCTATCCAGTAACTGATAGATGTAATTCCTATTTTCTCCCCTCATAGATTCTATCCTTGATATGTTCATCATAACCGGTGGCAGATTTTCTCTTTGATGGTCTTCTATCCAGCATTTGATAGATGTAATTCCTACTTGTGGTTCAGTTGGTATATCCTTGATATGTTCATCCTGACCGATGACGGATATTCTCCTTGACAGTCCCAGGCAAGTCTATCCTTGATATGTTCATCTTAACTGATGACGGATTTTCTTCCCTGTTGAGTCTATCCTTGATATGTTCATCCTAACCGATGATGGATATTCTCACCTTTGGTCTTTTGCCCAATAACTGGTAGTTGTAAATCCTATTTTTTGTACTTTTCCCCAACAAGGCTATTCTTAACCAGTAGTCGGTAATGAATACTCTGTCCTGGAGATTCTCAGCGAGTTATCCTTGATATGTTCATCCTAACCGATGACGAATGTCCTCTCTGTTAGATCTTTATTATCTCCTCACCCAGTAACATGTAGTAGATAATAGATTTCTGCTCCTCCTGTGCTGAAGTTTATTTCTTCCCCAGTCGAGTTGAGTGCGTGTTTCCTTAGTGAAATCGCTTTTCCTGCATGATTCAAGTACTTCAGTTTTATCCTGACTTACTCGTATCCCCTACAGATGTTGATGTTCCCTAGTTGAGTCTTTTCCATTTTTTATGGAATTCCTCGAGTCCCCTAGCAGTTTTAAGTCATAGCCTGGCCTACGTATAACTCCTTTATCCCCTACAGTCTCTGTCTCCCAAGTGAGTTTTCCTTACGGAATACATTATACTCCTGCTAACTTTCGGTCTCTCTGATTTCTTTTCCTTTGTGGCAATATTTCCCCACAGGACATCAACTTTTGCATTCATATCATTTGCATTATGAGGTCTCTTAGGGACCAAAATTTGTTTCTATGTTGTTATTTAAGCCCATTCCACTGAGTCGACATGAAAATTTTAACCTTCGCCTCCTCAGTTAGAATATCCTTAAATAGGGGCAGTTGTAAGACCCCAATTTTGACCCTAATATCCCTCATGCAATTTCATCATAAGCATTAGCATCGAGATCATACCTTGGCATCCTCCTTACCCATCTTTCATTGGGTTTGTTTTGGGAGAGATCACCAAGCACCATGTGATTGTATCATACTTGTATATTATCATTTTACTAACCAAAATACCAAAAAATATGTCTTTGCATTTGCCTAACTCTTTTGTAGGTAAGGCATGATCCCATTGATTTATCAAGTTCATATCTAGGGTTTGAGACCCTCATGACAAAGAGCACAACCATGAATTGATCCAAGAATGGTTATGAGCATCATATATTAGTTCCATTGATTCCTATGTGATATATTAATCAAGTATTCTTTAAGAGTTTGAGGGTGATTTGCCTTGGAAACCCTAGTTTGACTAGGTATCTTGAGTAACTTCTCCAACAAGCTATCTCACCAATTGATCAAAAATTTCAAGGGACACTTCAAAATTCATCATCTTATGCATATATGATCTACCATGAGCCAAGAAAGTCAAGAGAATTGAAGGTTAGCAAGTTGGTTGATGGTGGTTGGCCAAATGAATTCATCTGATCAAAACTGGTCTCCCTAGACCCTATCTCCTACAATTTTCACCATATGAAAATGATTCCAAGAGCAAAGTTACTCTAAATGATATTCCAAATAACTTTCATGTTGATACCTAGTTCTAGGTTTGCTTGGAAAATCATTTTCTATGTTGAAACATTATAAGTCATTTTGTCTAAACCCTAATTTGAAAGTCAACTTCCCAAGGCCATAACTTGCTCAATTTTTATGAGATGAAAGATTTCCAAGTTGCAAAATCAAATTAAGGATGTCTACTTGAACTTTGATATTTGGAGTGAAAGCAAACTCAACTTTTATGAGCATGTGATATGAGGATACATTATAGGTCATTCTTGACCTATACCATTGAACAAGTGATTTTTCCAAACTACAAAAATGCATAACTCTATCATTATAAATCCATATGACATGAAATTGGTGACCATTTTAAAAGTCTTTGAAAGAGATACAACTTATTGAAGACACTTTTCTCATTTGAAGTTCACATAAAAAGTTAAGCAAGGTGGAATATTGAAGTATTTAGCTTGACACTTAGAAAATTTTTCAACATGTTGAAATTTCCAAACTTCCACCTCAAAATTCTCCATGGTCTAAGCTCCAAGTGAAAAAGTGTTGAACATCAAACTTGTTCCCCTTGATCCAAGCTTTCCAAAGAACCCAAGTTCATGCATTTTGGATGAATATTGCTAGGTCTGCGCATGGCTTTAACAAGGCTGCATCATTGGAAAGAATCAAATGTACAAACTTCAGTTCACATTGCCTTGCCATTCAAGCTTCATTCAAACTTCAACATGAATCATTTTGGACCTTAATGCATTGCATCATGGGCCTGTACATGCCCATGCACTCGTGCCATTCACATTGCCAATTTTGGGCAGATGTTGAAGTGTGCAAATATCATTCCCTTTGGCTATAAATAGAAGGCTTATGAGCTCATTTGAATGACATCTTGAGATTCTTCTATGGCTGTCACTTTTATGGCAAATCTCTTGGGAAGTGATCTGAGAATTTTCCTCACAAGCTTTTCATCTGACATCTTACCCAAGGCTCCTGAGGCATTAGTAATTTCAAGGATATTCATATGGAAGTCATGAATACTTTCATCTTCTTTCATCCTCAAATTCTCAAACTTAGTAGTAAGCAGATGTAATCTAGACATCTTCACTCTAGAGGTACCTTCATGAGTGGTTTTGAGAATATTCCAAGCATCTTTAGCCACCTCACAATTGTTCACCAGTCTAAAGATGTTCTTATCAACCACATTGAATATAGCATTCAATGCTTTAGAGTTTCCAAGAGCCAGTTCATCCTCCTCCTTGGTCCATTCTTCCTCAGGCTTCTTATCAGTTGTAACTTCTCCATCCTTTATAGTGAAGGGATGTTCCCAGCTTGTTAGAACAACCTTCCAAACCTTATTATCCAACGATTTCAGGAAGGCTACCATCCGAGGTTTCCAGTAGTCATAGTTAGATCCATCCAGAATTGGTGGTCTCTGCACAAATCCTCCATCTCTATCCATAGTACCAGAAAGTAACATCCCAAGATCTCACCCAGAACTAGAGCAGGATGCCTGCTCTAATACCAATTGAAATTCTGGTATCAAATATGAGATGTCGAAGGTAATGTCACGACACTAATATCTGAACAACAAGTGAAATATAAACAGGATAAAAACAGAGAAACAATTGAAACAACGACACAAGCAATTATTAACCCAGTTCGGTGCAAAGAAGGAAATCCACTAAACATAATTAGTTTAAAGACTCTCAGTAAACAACTTCAATCTTTTCACCTAATCTCTACCCGTGTGACTTCTATCTAAGAACTCTTAGATATGAGACCCTACTCACTCCCCCTCAATCACAACAGTGATACAAAAACAAATACTACACAGAAAGAAGACACACTTCAAGGACACATACTTGATCTTGCTTAAAAGCTTCAATCAAGTAAACAAATACACTCGTACTTCAAAGCTTAGAGTGGACAAAGTACAACTCAAAATTCAGTCCAATTCACACATCAACAAGATGAATGAATGGCTCACAAATCACAAACGTACATCGGGCTAAAACCCTAATACTCACTCACTTCAACGTTTGTATATTCTTCGTGCAATTACACAGGGTTACATGGTCTTTAAATAGAAGCTTTATGAATGGGCCTGGGCAGCATGTAACCCTAATCCTATCTAACGCGTATTCCCTAGGAATTAGTAACAAATCATTCCTCTTTGGGAAAGCATAATGTTTTGGCTTTAATTACTCCTTTAATAACGCATGCAATCTCCACATAAGCACACAAAGACTTGCATGAAAAGCGCAATAGCAAAACACATAACATTCAGACTGAATGTTCTGTATGCACATGTCTTAATATCGGGTCTGACATATTGAATAAATCCTACACAACCATATTAAACACCCTGCAGGAAGCTGATATCACATATCAAGACAACATGGGTGACATCTTGTGATAACACTAAGTTTTACCAAAATTGATGCCAACAAATAGAACCAACAAACTCACCCTTTTGTAAATTTTGGCTAAAACAAACAACAGATCATACGATCACAAGAAATCAAGCAAAACATCAGTTCAGCAGCAGAAGTAAACATACACACATTACTAGCAACAATAACAACTAGCAAACACACAAGCGCTTGTACTCAGAACACACCATCTCCTCCTTCAGCTAGACGACAACAAGCAGCAACCTGCTTCACACAGACAGAACACTCAGACAGAGAATCCTCCCCCTATGCCAAAACCAAAACACACCAGAAAAGTTCTCCAAACATCATCTATAGCTATAGCTACTCCTCCCCCTTTTTAGTTAAAAGAGACCAAATAAATGTCTATTTAGTCATTAACCGAAATATCAAAAGTTAAAGGGTTACAAAACCAAGTACATAACCAGTTGTAAGCAAGCTGAGATACAAACTAACAAAACAGCAAAACAGAATTGCCAAAAACAAGAAAATCCACCACAGCAAAAAAAAAACCATCACATCAATAGGGACCAAAGTCAAAGGAGCTACTTAGTTGAGCTTGAGCTTGCAGCTTCATCAGCACCAGAATCAGAATTTCCACTTGTATCATCATGGTTAGCAGACCTCTCACTAGAGGTGTGGGCTTCAACTTCTTCTTCATGGCTGACATTAGCATTTTCAATATTTTAACCTTCAGCCTGCTCCAAGCTTACAATCAAGGCTTCCAACGATTGTTTTCTAGCGGTTGCTACCCTTATCCCTTCACCCAGCTCTTTGCAAGTCTCCTTAAGCTCAGCAATTGTTCCAACTTTTGAGGCTGTATTTTTTATGGCAGATGTCATAACAATATCCTCGACATGACTGCCTTCAAACAATTTATAATGCACAGACAGAGCAGGTTTTTTTCTACTAGGTAACTCATTAGAGCACAGGATACCAGGGTGTTGATTCAAGATAATTCCACAGATCATAGAGGGAAAGGCAATTGGAAGCTTAATTGCATTAGTAGATGCATGCTTGATAATTTGTTCAAACATAAATCTACCATAGTCAAATTTCACTTTGGTTCCAACAACAAACATAAACCTCCAAAGGGTATTAGCAATAGTGGAGATATGGTTGGTGATCAAACTGAATCACACTGTGTTTTTGACTCGGATTTCACATGTTTATTAGGACTTTATTATCATTTTATTTGTATTATGCTCTCTTTTATGTTGTTTTCAAATATTTACCTCTTTCGGGACCCTTTGAGAAGAAACGAAGCAAAAAAGACCTAAAATTAGGGTTTTTCGGCGAATATTGTACACATGGCGTTGCACGTGGCGGCCGCTATAGAGGAAGCCATAACTCATCAGCCCTCAACCAGGAGGTAAGCGCTACATTCCCATGATCTTTCCCATTTACACACATGGCGGGCACCATGAAGGGATGGCGGGCGCCACCTTTGGAAATCACGTTCCCACTAAGGAGAAGTTAGAGGGCACCATTGTCTTTGCAAGCTGCTGAAATCCTCTATAAATAGTTCGTTCCATTTCATTTTCAAATCATCCAACTTAGTTTACAACACTAAGCCTATATTTATCATTTGTAAAGCGGTAATCCGTCACATCGGGGGGTTATCGCACCTTAGTGAGATTGAGTTGGGTCACTTCGAGTTGCTGTCGTGTTTAGCTTCAGAGTCGGAGGTTTATTTTCCTTGTACCAGATTTAAAGCCCTCCGTTTGGAGCAGGTTCTTATTTATCGCTTTTATTTTATTTATTTACTTCTCTCGCTTTATTTTATTTACTTTCTGTCTACACATTACTTTATTTACTTTCTGTCTACGCTTTACTTTATTTACTTTCTGTCTACGCTTTACTTTATTTACTTTCTGTCTGCGCTTTATTTTATTTACTTTCTGTCTACGCTTTATTTTTACACGCTTTACTCGTCCCTTACGCCTCACATTCTAAAATAACTTTTCATCATGATCAATATCGTTGTGTTTGTTGGAATTACCATGTCTGGCTAAATCTTTTAAAGTTTAGAATGTAAGGATCGCGGTTAAAGAGATGTTTCACATATTGAATTTGTAGAAATAATTTAAAGGCTGTTTTGATTTTTAACTTGAGTTTTCTGAAACAAACTTAGTTAGTTTTAACTATTCAAGGAGTGCGAAAGCACTCTGGCTTAGTTAACTAGGAATTTTTATCGCTTTAAGAAAAAACTACTTTTGAAACTGTTTTCGAACGCGTTGATAGATTTAAAATCAGGAAACCCCTTGGGTAAAACTTTCCAAATCAAAATCATTTTTCAACTAAGTTTATGAGTCTTATTTCTTAAAAATAAGTTTACTACTTTAGCGTTCTGCGCACCTTTTATAAGTGACAATAAAAGGCCTTAATTTAAGGGTAAACTCGGTTCTGAATACCCGAAAGCGACAATTCCTGTTAAATGGATTCTTTTCAAGAGTAGAAAATATTGCCTCATAATAGTTCTATTTGGACAATCGAAACATCACTTAACCGACGTGATATACATTGAAACTTGTCTTTATCTGCACTGCATTTATTATTTACCGTTATTTTGCAAATCCAATATCTCTTTTATACCGCCTTAGATAAATACCTTAACGATAGTAATCGATAGATTGACGATTTGGTCTCTGTGGGATCGATATTCTTTTATATTACTTTGACGCGATTCGTGCACTTGCGAATTCAACCGATCAAGTTTTTGGCGCCGTTGTCGGGGACCAACTTCGTCAAATTTCGTACCCTGTTGTTGCACCGTCTAGGCTAAGGCATTATTAGCCGGTAAATGGGAAGAACCCGTAGTACCCGAAATTTAGTAGATCCTTTAGCGGAACCCGAATGTTACACTCGTACACGCCTCTTACTCATCCGAATTAAGAAAGCTATGGCCGAGAATCGCGATCGAAGACCTCTTAAGGAATTTTCCCAACCCTCTGATGAGGAACCTAGTTCGAGTATAGTAAACCCCCTTATTCCTGCTAAAAATTTCGAACTAAAACCGTCTTTGTTGCAATTAGTGCAACAGAACCGATTCGCGGGTCTCACTACTGAGAACCCAAATCAACATTTAAAAGTTTTTATCCAATTGGCCGACACTTTTAAATCCAACGGTGCTTCACCTGATGGGATCCGTTTGAGATTATTTCCTTTCTCCCTCAAGGATAGAGCACGTTCATGGTTAGATTCACTTCCAGCTACTTCAATAACTACCTGGGAAGACCTTAGGAGAGTATTCCTTGCTAGATATTTTCCCCCTAGTAAGACTGTTGTTCTTCGAATTCAAATAACTAGATTTACTCAAAACCAAGGAGAATCGCTTTTTGAAGCTTGGGAGAGATATAAAGAGCTATTAAGAGTCGACCCACACCATGGCCTAGAACAATGGCTGATCGTTCATACCTTCTACAATGGACTCCATTATAACACCAAGATGAGCATCAACGCTGCCGCAGGTGGCGCGCTGATGAACAAACCTTACCCTGAAGCTTGTGACCTAATTGAGGATATGGCCCAAAACCATTACCAATGGGGAACTGAACGAGCATCAATAGAGAAAAAGGAGACCTAAGGTGGAATACATGAGATAAGCTCTCTAGACATGATGCAGGCGAAAATGGACGCTTTAGCCCCTAGGATCGAACATATGTCTACAAACACTAACACCGCAACGGTAGTCCACGCAGAGTGTGAACTCGCTGGATCTAAAGGACATGAATCGGCGGAGTGTAACCTTTTGAACGACCTGAACACCGACCAAGTGAATTATTCCCAAGGTAATCCATTTTCAAACACTTACAACCATGGATGGAAGAATCATCCAAATTTTTCCTATAAAAACCAGAACCCTATCCAAAATCATGCACCTCAGAGACCGCAAGGTTATCATGCCCAAAAACCAAACCAACTTATGCAAGTTGTGCCCCAGAAGTCTAACCTTGAGAAGATCATGGAGAGCTTTATATCGGGCAAGACTCAGCAAAATAAAGAATTCCTAAACCAGAACATTCACGTAAACAAACTTATAACGCAAGTAGGAACCAAGGTTGATCAAATAATCACTCACAACAAGATGCTTGAAACCCAGATCTCACAGGTAGCACAAAACCAAGCCCCACAAACTACACTTGGAGGCCAATTCCCTGGACAACCCCAACCAAACCCTCGAGGGCAAGCTAACGCTATCTCGTTACGAAGTGGGACCACTTACGAAGGGCCTCATAACCCAACAATGAGCGAGTCCAAAACTTCTAAAGAAAATTTACCTACCAACCAAGAAGAGGAACTGGTAGAGCCCGAGAAACAAACCAACCAAGAAGGAGAAGCCAAGGATAAAACTTACAAACCACCACCCTCGTACAAACCACCAATCCCATATCCGCAAAGAATTAAAAAAACCAAAGTCAACAACCAATACCAAAAATTTATAAAATTAATAGAGAAGCTTCATGTAGAGATTCCTTTCGCCGAGGCTATCACCCAAATTTCGTCTTACGCCAAATTTCTCAAAGACATCTTGACCAACAAGCGTAGGCTTGACGATCCCAAACCCTTGGAATGAAATTTTATTTCCGAGGATAAACTCGCTAAGAAGGAGAAAGACCCTGGTAGTTTTTCTATACCTTGCAATTTAGGGAGTCATGTGATCGACAAAGCTTTCCTAGACTTAGGCGCTAGTGTGAGTTTAATGCCCTTAGCTATATGTAAAAGGTTAAACTTAGGAGAATTACAACCAACTAAGATGTCCCTTCAATTAGCCGATAGGTTTGTTAAGTACCCTGTAGGCATTTTAGAAGACATCCCAGTTAGGATCGGTCAACTTTATATCCCAACAGACTTCGTGGTCATGGATATCAAAGAAGACGAAGATATCCCTATCCTTTTAGGTAGACCATTCTTATCAACAGCCGGAGCTATAATAGATGTTAAAAGAGGAAAATTAACCTTCGAAGTAGGGGATGAAAAGATCAAGTTCATTCTTCCGAAATTCATGATGGCACCAATCCTAGGAGACGCATGTTATGCGATCGATATCATAGATGAGTGCATAAGAGAATTTGATCAAGAAGAACCCGTCATCGAACCATTTTCATACCCGGATGAAAATGATGACGAGCTAGAGGAAACGGAACCTCACGAATGTTTGGACCTTACTCCAGACCTTTCACCAAATTCTCAAAAACCAGCTCAAGAACTTAAGGAACTACCCAAGAACCTAAGATATGAGTTTTTGGATGAAGAAATGAACCGCCCAGTAATAGTTAGTGCCACCTTAAACCAAGACGAGACGAATCGACTCTTGAATTTTTTAAGAAGATACCCCTCTTCCTTAAGGTATAACATATCTGATTTAAAAGGTATAAGCCCATCCATGTGTATGCACAGGATCTCGCTAGAGGAGGATTCAAAACCTTCTAGAGAACATCAGAGACGAATCAACCCTGTAATGATAGAGGTGGTGATGAAGGAAGTCCTTAAATTACTAGAGGTTGGTATAATCTATCAAATCTCGGATAGTAAATGGTTAATTCTTGTACATGTGGTACCTAAAAAGGGAGGCATCACAGTCGTGCAGAACGAGAAGGGCGGGCATGTAGCTAAACGCATAGAAGGCGGATAGGCGTATGTGCATAGATTATAGGAAGCTTAATAAGGCAACTAGGAAGGACCATTTCCCCCTTCCATTCATAAATCAAATGCTTAAGCGTCTTGCCAGACACTCTTACTTTTGTTATCTTGATGGATATTCTGGATTTTTCCAAATACCCATACACCCCGAGGATCAAGAGAAAATAACCTTTACCTGTCCTTATGAAACGTTTGCTTACAGACGAATGCCGTTTAGACTCTGTAATGCGCCAGCTACTTCCTAACGTTGTACGATGTCAATCTTCGCAGATTATCTCAATGGAATTATGGAAGTATTCATTGACGACTTCTCTGTGTGTGGGTTAGACTTTGAAGACTGCCTTATTAACCTTGAGAAAATCCTAGAGAGATGCGTAGAAGTTAACCTTGTGTTAAACTGGGAGAAGTGACACTTTATGGTTAAAGAAGGCATAGTGTTAGGTCATATAATATCTCAAAGAGGCATTGAGGTCGACAAAGCAAAGATAGAAGTTATAGAAAACCTTAACCCTCCTAAGACAATTAGAGAAGTTCGTAGTTTCCTTGGACACACCGGTTTCTACCAACGCTTCATCAAAGATTTCTCTAAAATAACAAAACCCCTGACCGGCCTTCTGATGAAAGACATTGAATTCATTTTCGATGAAAAATGTATCGAGGCCTTTAACCGTTTAAAACAAGCATTAATTTCAGCACCCATTTTACCACCTCCGGATTGGACTAAACCCTTCGAAATAATGTGTGATGCTAGCGATTTCGCTATAGGAGCTGTTTTAGGGAAAAGAAGAGATAAGAAACTACATGTAATATATTACGCTAGTAGAACCCTAGATGCTGCTCAATTAAATTACACAACAACAGAGAAGGAACTCCTAGTTGTAGTTTTCGCAATCGATAAATTTAAGTCTTATCTTGTAGGATCTAAGATTATAGTCTATACAGACCATGCAGCTATCTGTTACCTTCTAAGCAAAAAGGATGCATAACCTAGATTACTCAGGTGGATCCTTTTGCTACAAGAACTCGACTTAGATATTAGAGACAAAAAAGGAACAGAAAACATAGTTGTCGACCATCTTTCCAGATTAGAGCATTTGAAGCCAGACCATTTACCTATAAATGATGACTTCACTTATGAAAGATTGATAGCTAAGTTAGATACCGTTCCCCTTAAACCTGATAGAGACAACCTTGGGACAGTTTCAAAAATTAGCAGAGTACCATGGCACGCTTATTTTGTGAACTATCTAGCCGCTGATATCATACCACCTGACCTCAACTATCAACAGAAGAAGAAGTTCTTTAAAGATATAAGACATTTCTATTGGGACGAACCACTCCTTTTCAAAAGAGGAACAGATAACATATTTCCAAGTTGCGTCCCAGAAGAAGAAGTCAGAAACATCATAGAGCATTGTCACTCTTCGCCCTATGGTGGACATTCAAGCACATCCAAGACATACGCTAAGATCCTTCAAGCTGGTCCTTATTGGCCAACACTATGGCGCGATGTCCATGCTTATATTGTCCAATGTGACCGGTGCCAACACGATGGAAACATCTCAAGACGTGACGAAATGCCTTTGAAGAACATCCAAGTAGTAGAACTATTTGACGTTTAGGGTATTGATTTCATGGGACCTTTTCCATCTTCGATGGGAAACAAGTACATTTTGGTAGTCGTTGACTATGTGTCCAAATGGATAAAAGCTATAGCCGCAGCCCCCAATGACACAAGAGCAGTCATCAAGATGTTCAAGAATAATAATTTTCCCAGATTTGGAGTACCACGACTTGTCATAAGTGATGGTGGATCACATTTTATATCCAGGATATTTAATAAACTCTTAAGAAAATATGGAGTAAAACACAAAGTAGCAACACCATATCACCCCCAAACTAATGGTCAAGTGGAAGTATCTAACAGAGAGATTAAGCAGATCTTGGAGAAAACTGTATCAATATCTAGAAAAGATTGGTATGAAAAGCTAACAGAAGCACTATGGGCTTACAAAACTGCTTACTAAACCCCTATTGGAACTACACCATACCAGTTGGTCTACGGGAAGTCATGCCACTTACCTTTTGAACTCAAGCACAAGGCATATTGGGCCATCAAGACCCTGAATTTGGATTACCTAGCATCTGGCAAGAAGCGAATCCTTGATATCCACAAATTGGAGGAACTCCGCCATAACGCTTACGAGAATGCCATTATATACAAAGAGAGAACCAAAGCTTGGCACGACAAAAGGATTGTGAAAAAGGAATTTAATATAGGCGACTTTGTTCTCCTCTTCAGTTCGAGATTATGACTTTTTCAGGTAAGCTGCGTTCGAGATGGACAGACCCCTTTGAGGTTTCCAAAATCCTAAAATCAGGGGCAATTGAAATCCAGAACAATTCCTGTAATCCATTTGTGGTAAATGGACAAAGACTGAAGCAATACCAAGGAGGTGGCATCCCCACAGAATGCCATGACCAAACTTTGATCGACCCTCCAATTCCTACCTCTAATATATAAAGTTCGAATCGTCAAGCTAACGACGTTAAACAAGCGCTGCATGGGAGGCAACCCATGATTTCTTTTCCTTTACTTTACTTTTACTATTTCAATTTATATTTTTATTTGTTTTATGTATATGTATATCTATGTGGAGACTAACAATTATAATATTTGCGATTTCAGGTGTCCTCTGTTTCTAATCTAACTTTTCAGGATGGAAAATTGCGACATTATGCCATAATCTTTTGTGACCCAGTTCAAGAGCAACGCTACGCCATGCGTTCCCAGCGACCAATGCTGCCCACCAGATATCCCGACTCGAGCTGCATGGAGGCATTAGAAATTGAGCCTAGTGTCAGGCATTTGTGTAATCAGTTGCAATGGGATGAATATACTGATGATATGCATGTGACTTACAGGAACCTGACTTTGGAGTTCTTGAGCTCGCTAACCTACGAGCCCTATGTTGGTCACGCTAGTGATGGTGGATATATTAATTTCAGGTTGTTTGGGGCAGAATACACCTTTAACCACAAGCGTTTTAGTGACTTACTTGGATTTTAGGCTGCTTATGATGCTTCATCCGAGGTCCCCATGAGCTATTTTCTGAGCCGAGACGTTCAGAAGTTTTAGAGTGACATTACGTGTGGAGGTAGCTCTGACCCTTCCACCAAAATCTCCAACAAGATTCACAACCCTGCTTTCATATACTTTCAGATGATCATTGCCCACACCTTCCTGGGGAAGAGTGACCCTGATACGCATGTGAGTGTTGAAGAGATCTTTTTCATGTATTGTACCACTGAGTCACGCCCAATAGACTGCGGAGCTTTCCTGATCGAGAGTCTAGATCTTAATGCTCGCTCCGCTGTAAGCCCTATACACGTTAGAAGCACGGTGACTCATATAGCCTCAGTCCTGGGACTTGATAGAAGACTATCTCATTTAACGTCTTACTGCAGATACACCTTGATGGATATTGATTTCTCTCTGAACCGTGGCCTCATGAGGAGATCTTCTTTCCAACCGGATCAATACAGGCTATTAATCGAGGGTGAGACTATTCACTACTTCACTTTACCGGCCCTCAGGTAACTTGTGTTATTGATCAGGCCAACTGGGCCTACGCCATAGAAGGGCAGGGAGAGATAGTAGACGAGCCGAAAATCGCACCTATCAGAATCAAAGTTTGAACCAACAATCCGAATCTCCAGAATCCGAGCATGCAGTCTGAACTAGTTAAGCTTCGCATGCAGATAGCCCAGCTTCGCCAGGAGCTTGCTGACGTTGCTTTGCAGGTCGAAGTATCAGTCGCCTCACATGACACCGAAACTGATATACTAAATAATCAGATCGCCGACCTCCGACGCCAGATCGCAGAGCTTCGAGGATACGAAGTCGAGGAGACTCCACTATACCCTGAGCGTTGATGCCATCACCAACCAAGAAATACCGTTTGATTTTCCTATTTCCCGTTATTTATTATTTATGCTTATTTTTATTGTTTCCTTTTATATTATGCTTGCTTTATCTTTCCTAAGATCTCTGGACCCGTGACTTATTATTAACTCTTCACACACACACACACCACACACACACACACACACACACACACACCACACACACACACATATATATATATATATAATATATATATATATGTATATATATATATATATATATATATATATATATATATATATAAATATATATATATGCATTATTATTATTATGTTTTTATGTCCATTTTATTTTATTTTATTTTATTTCACTTTACTATTTTATTTAGTTTTATTTTATTTTGTTTTGTTTTATTTTATTTCATTTTACTTTATTTTGTTTTTTCAAGCTTAAATAAAAAAAAATAGCATTCATAGAAACCTATGTGCACCCCCTTTACAAAAATGAAGACAAAAAGATTGAGACCCAAGTAGCAATGACCAAATCCGGCCCAACTAAATCCGAAGACATGGCGGGAGCCATGATGTCTGGAACTTTAACAGACAGAATCCCTATTTTCACCATTTTTCACCTTCTTCAACCTCTCCAAACCCATTTTCTCCTCCTCCTCCAAACTCCACCAAAGTTCAGATAAAAATCCCAACTTTCTCATTGTAGCTCCAAGTCATTACCATTTCCAAACTTCACTCAACCATCTCTCCACCAAAAACCCACTTAAACTCCATTTTTCATTTCCTTTCTATAAATATCCATTTTTCTCTATAATCACCACTAATGGTCGGAATGGAGTTCAACAACATCATTCTTTGTGGAGGAAAACCCGGAGAGCGACAAAACAAGATTTTGTAAAAATTGCAATCTAGGGAGATCCTCGCTACCAGGTATGTCGACGAAGACTGTTTGTACACACCTATGATAGGCTCACTAGGGAATTTTTAAGTTCCCTAATTTACACTGTTTACCTTGGCACTGCTAGCACGGTAGGTACCGTTTGTGTTAGAATGTTTAATGTGGAATATGAGTACAGTACTGATGCCTTAACGGGTTTGCTAGGAATGTCTTACGGTGAGGGTGCCATCGGTGAGACGCCCTTGGATGCTGAATGGGAACTCGAGGCATTTACTTTTTGGAATAGATTATCAAATGTGACTGTCACTTCCTTTGAAGGAACTTTGGCTTCCAATATCCATAACCCGACCATACGTATTTTTAGATACCTTTTGGTATGTACTATATTTGGCCGGGAGAATTCTAACAAAGTAAATGCTCGTGAGTTGCTGTTTTTACAGGGTTGCCTCACTAATCGCAGGATCAATCCTCTGCCATTCTTAAAAAGGGAGGAACCATCTCTTTAGGTGGTTTGATTACTTCCATTGCTAAAGCGTTAAATCTCAACGTTGAGTTAGCCACCTTGTAACCACTCCCTCACCGCACCATTAACTTAAAGTTTTTGAAAGATATGAAATTATGCAAGGTGCGGCGAGCAGGTGGTTTTCACCTCATGATACATGGTGTAGCTATACCCAATGTTGTTTTACCTTGCTCTCAGTGTACAGATGTGCGACATGCAAGGAATTGGACGTATGATCTTGCTGCTCCACCCTTTACCGGTCCTTTGCCACCTAACGTTCCTATGGACGATGGGCAAGGGACCGATGATGAGTATGACCTGCGCGACCAGTCACCCGCTCATGATATTCCTACTGCATCACCTGCACACACTGCACCTTCTTCCTCTGACCATTTTGCAGGTACCACTCCCAGTTTTTACATCACCGAGGAGATATGACGCGAGCACCTGGCTCGTGAGGAAAGGAATGACACCCTTTTGACTACCATAAACCAATAACTGACAGATAATATGAGTTTTATGGTAGCTTCCCAGCAGCATAGTGAGCAAGCACATCAGACTATCATTGAGTATTTACTTGCGATCACTAATGAGCAGCATCGCCAGCGACAGGCTAAGGAGCGTCACTTCGCTCTTATCAAGGCCACCCAAGGATCTCTCTTAGGTTGCTTTCAGCAGCTATGGAAGGACTTAGTACTCGTAGCAGACGCCGTCGACCCAGGCATCCTGACCAGGGCGGTGACGGTGACGATACCGGTGATCACCCATAGTTCTCTCTCTCTCTCTCTTCCAGGTTACTCTACCCTATCTTATATCGAAACATTGAGGACAATGTTCGGTTTAAGTGTGGGAGGAGATTTTTATCGCTTTTTATCGCTTTCCTTTATTTTTATCGCTTTTTATCATTTTCCTTTATTTTTAGTATGTTTTATGTGTTTTAGTTGTTTTCTTTTCCTTTCAATAAAATAACATGTGTCTAACGAGTCATCTGTGTAGTGTATCCGTATTTCTCCCATTTCTTTAACCTTACCAAAAAAAATTGTGAGCAAAGAAAAGAATACATCTTGAATATTCAAGCTATAAGACAGGTTTATGACGGGATGTAAAAGACTTGGGAAATTTTTTCTAAAAATCGGTATTGTCTTAACACCTTAGGCTTCATGATTATAAGAGTCAATCTCGATACCCCATATGCTATGGCCCCAATTTTTGTTCCAAATAAGTCCTTAAGTAGTTTATCCTTACAGTCAGCTCCGGCTTAAGCATGCTCTACGTAGGGGACCGATTAAAATAAGTGAATGATCACAAAAATTCCTGCTTTGTTCTCAAATCGTATGAAAATCCGGGCTAGGTGACTCTCACACGGTCAATTAACCAGCAAAATAAAGACATATGTGGAACATGCAGAAGAAAAATAAAAAAATAATAAGCCTATTTGTTGGTTGGTTCAGAGGTATCTGGTGCTGCACTTGGTAGGGTGGATTACGATCCAATACCCCACAACTGCAAATTGGGTTAAATAAAGGGGTTACACCAACTTATGTACCAGAGCCCCATGCTTAGAAGAATGAATAAATAATAAGCCTATTTGTTGGTTGGTTCAGAGGTACCTGGTGTTGAACTTGGTAGGGTGGATTACGATCCAATCCCCCACAATTGCAAATTGGGTTAAATAAAGGGGTTACACAACCTTATGTACCAGAGCCCCATGCTTAAGATCATAATCATTAACCGGTCACTTTACTATGAGTATGTACGGATAATAGGCTTAATGTGATTGCACCTGAATGAAAAGGACTTTAAGAAAATGAAAAGAAGGCCTAGGTATGGTGGGGTAATGTGGATTGATTTGTATAGGAACTAAGCCTACGACCGCAGTTGTGGGAAGTGTCACAACAATATCCTTAGTTCAATTCGTTAGTACCTATCGATACATTCCTTGAATGAACTTATAAGTCTTTTTACCTTGAATTAACTCTACTTGATATTGTTTCTCTTGCATAAACTATAAAGAGTTTTGCTTGAGGACAAGCAAAGGTTTAACTGTGGGAGAATTTGATCACACTGAATCACACTGTGTTTTTGACTCGAATTTCACATGTTTATTAGGACTTTATTATCATTTTGTTTGTATTATGCTCTCTTTTATGTTGTTTTCAGATATTTACCTCTTTCAGGACCCTTTGAGAAGAAACGAAGCAAAAATACCTAAAATTAGGGTTTTTCGGCGAATATTGTACACATGGCGTTGCACATGGCGGCCGCTATAGAGGAAGCCATGACTCATCAGCCCTCAACCAGGAGATAAGCGCCACGTTCCCATGATCTTTCCCATTTACACACATGGCGGGCGCCATGAAGGGATGGCGGGCGCCACCTTTGGAAATCACGTTCCCTTTAAGGAGAAGTTGGAGGGCACCATGGTCTTTGCGACCTGCTGAAATCCTCTATAAATAGTTCGTTCCATTTCATTTTCAAATCATCCAACTTAGTTTACAACACTAAGCCTATATTTATCATTTGTAAAAGCGGTAATCCGTCACATCGGGGGGTTATCGCACCTTAGTGAGATTGAGTTGTATCACTTCGAGTTGCTGTCATGTTTAGCTTCAGAGTCGGAGGTTTATTTTCCTTGTACCAGATTTAAAGCCCTCCGTTTGGAGCAGGTTCTTATTTATCGCTTTTATTTTATTTATTTACTTGTCTTGCTTTATGTTATTTACTTTCTGTCTAAGCTTTACTTTATTTACTTTCTGTTCACGCTTTATTTTATTTACTTTCTGTCTACGCTTTACTTTATTTACTTTCTGTCTACGCTTTATTTTATTTACTTTCTGTCTACGCTTTATTTTTACACGTTTTACTCGTCCCTTACGCCTCACATTCTAAAATAACTTTTCATCATGATCAATATAGTTGTGTTTGTTGGAATTACCATGCCTGGCTAAATCTTTTAAAGGTTAGAATGTAACGATCACGGTTAAAGAGATGTTTCACATATTGAATCTGTAGAAATACTTTAAAGGTTGTTTTGACTTTTAACTTGAGTTTTCTGAAACAAACTTAGTTAGTTTTAACTATTCAAGGAGTGCGAAAACACCATGGCTTACTTAACAAGGAATTTTTATCACTTTAAGGAAAAACTATTTTTGAAATTGTTTTCGGACGCGTTGATAGATTTAAAATCAGGAAACCCCTTGGGTAAAACTTTCCAAATCAAAATCACTTTTCAACTAAGTTTATGAGTCTTATTTCTTAAAAATAAGTTTACTACTTTACCGTTCTGCGCACCTTTTATAAGTGACAATAAAAGGCCTTAATTTAAGGGTAAACTCGGTTCTGAATATGCGAAAGTGACAGTTCCTGTTAAATGGATTTTTTTCAAGAGTAGAAAATATTGCCTCATAAGTAGTTCTATTTAGACAATCGAAACATCACTTAACCGACATGATATACATTCAAACCTGTCTTTATCTGCACTGCATTTATTATTTACCTTTATTTTGCAAACCCAATATCTCTTTTATACCGCGTTAGATAAACACCGTAACGATAGTAATCGATAGATCGATGATTTGGCTTCTGTGGGATCGATATTCTTTTATATTAGTTTGATGTGATTCGTGCACTTGCGAATTCAACCGATCAGTTGGTAGGGACCCAATTAGCAGCTCCTATTTTGTGTAAGATAACATACTTGACAGTCAACTTCCCAGCAGAAAGATGCTTTTTAACAAGCCAAACGTTCACCTGTCTAGCTGTGATCTCCCTACAAACCTGATTGTCTGTAACTTCTAGTTCTCCAGCAGCCTTATTATCTTTGCCTAGAAAATCATTAATAACAGTAGGAGAAAATGTTATACACTTACCCCTCATAAACACCTTACAGAACTCCTTCCTGTTCTTATCAGCAATATCCTCGGGAATATTGACAATGAATTCCTTAACTAAACCCTCATAGCATTGAGAGAACCCAGCCACAGTCTTCAATAACCCAACAGCCTTTATCAGGTCCATGACCTCCTTCACATCAGCAGCATCTTTTCCCATCTCCCTTTCCACAGCCACCCTTCTTTGAATCACAAATTTCCACTTGGAAGCTCCATCCTCAAGATGGAAGGAGATGTTATCCAAATGAATAACATGAACTTTAACAGGAGACTTCCTAGCAGTGGTTTTCTTCACAGGCGAGATGTCAGGGACATCTTCCTCAACATCCTCTTCAGACTCAGAATCATCTCTGACCTTCCTCTTCTTTACTTCAACCTTACTCCAAGATTTGGAGGGACCAATACCAGTAGTCTTCTTAGATTTTATAGTTGACATAAGTTCAGCCATAGATCTTCCTTTGCGAGTCTTCATGCGTTTAGCCACACTAGGCTTTAGGTGATGAAGTAAGCTTTCCTCTTGATTATCAGAGCTACCATCCTCTAGATCAATCACCACATTTGCATCATCATGCTTCTCGGAGTGGGAAGCATTGGCAGTTTTAGGTGCCACAAATTTTCCTTTATCAGACACAGTTTTCCCTAGAGAGCACAACCCTTCAGCAGCCAAGTCCTTTTCAGAACTGGAGGAATCGTCATCCTTCTCCCTATGTTGTTCAACCTCAGGAGAGGGGTACGTTTGAGACAGGGGAGTAGAAACTCCCTTCACAGAATGTCCTTCATTAAGGATTCTAGTGATTAGGTCTCTTATAACACGATCAGTGTGGTGTATATCTTCCTTAGAATTAGTGGTAGGAGTTGAACTAGAAGGAATACAAGAGGAGTTACCTTGATTGGAGCATGCAGAAGCTGAGGCATCAATGGGTTGGTTCAAATCAATTGTTTCGCAGGGAATAATAGAGAGAGGAACAACATTTAGAATCTCATCATCGGGAATGCCCATTGAAGGAGCACTAACCTTTTGAGTAGACTTAGTATTTTTGGAAGCAAATGTGTCTTGATGTTGTCACATTTTGGAGTTTTTCTGGAAAAAATACAGTTGCCCTAACAGAGGTTTGTGAAGAAGGAGCGGGAAGATGGAAGAGTTGGAGTAGGTAGTGAGGTTTAGGGGGTAGCGTGTGAAGACGGAATAAATGGTATTTCCAAAACAAGGTGATGATTTACCATAATGGGGGCGCTTTTTTTTAGCCACGTAGACACTAATTTGCTTACTTTTTCCTCTCCATATTAATTTCTACAAGTCTTCATAAATGCAAATCCCTAATTTTCCTCTCAGGAATTCAAACTGATTTTCATCCAAAGCCTTTGTAAAAATATCAGCTAACTGCATCTTAGTAGCAATATGCTCTAAGACTACAATCTTATCCTCCACAAGTTCTCTAATAAATATGTGACGAATATCAATATGTTTGGTCCTAATGTGCCGAATAGGATTCTTTGAGATGTTTATGGCACTCAGGTTGTCATAGTACAATGTCATGACATCTTGTGAGACATTGTATTCAGCCATCATTTGTTTCATCCACACCAGTTGAGAACAACTGCTTCCAGCTACTATGTATTCAGCTTCAGCAGTAGACAGAGAAACACAATTTTGCTTCTTATTGAACCATGATATTAAATTGTTCCCCAAGAAGAAGCATCCTCCTGATGTGTTTTTCCTATCATCAGCACTTCCAGCCCAATCAGCATCACAATATCCATACATCACAGATTCAGATCAATGAGTGTATAACATTCCATAGTCACAAGTTCCATTGACATATTTCAGGATCCTTTTCACTTAGTTTATATAGCTCACTTTTGGTTCAGCTTGATATCTAGCACAAACACCCACCGCAAAAGCAATGTCAGGTATGCTTGCTATAAGATATAGCAGACTCCCTATCATGCTTTTGTAGAGACTTTGATCCACACTGACACCATTTTCATCTTTAGACACTTTCAGATGAGTAGGAGCAGGTGTCCTCTTGTTGCTTGCATTCTCCATGCCAAACTTCTTAACAATATTATTGGCATATTTACTTTGAGATAGAAAGATAGAATCTTCCATCTACTTGACTTGCAGGCCAAGAAAATAGGTTAGTTCCCCATCAAGGCTCATTTCAAATTCAGACTGCATTTGCTCAACAAAATGTTGAACCATTTTACTTGACATCCCACCAAACACAATATCATCCACATAGATCTGAGCAACCATGAGATTTCCTCCTTCATCTTTGACAAATAAAGTCTTATCAATGCCTCCCTTTCTGTATCCATTGTCAATGAGAAACATTGTGAGACTCTCATACCAAGCTCTAGGAGCTTCTTTCAACCCATAAAGAGCTTTCCTCAACTTATACACATGCTTTGGAAGATTTGGGTCTGTGAATCCCTTTGGTTGTTCAACATATACTTCCTCATTCAAGTAGCCATTTAAGAAGGCACTTTTCACATCCATTTGGAACAGTTTAAACTTCAGAATACATGCCACTCCTAGCAATAATCTAATGGACTCCAGGCGAGCTACAAGAGCAAATGTTTCATCAAAGTCAACTCCTTCAACTTGAGTGTGTTGGTTCTATGTGTTGGCATCAATTTTGGTAAAACCTAGAGTTTTCACAAGTTGTCACATGTGTTATCTTGACATGAGATAACAAGTTCCTGTAGGGTGTTTAGAATATGATTGTGCAGGAATTTGTTGAGATGTCAGACCCGATGTCAAGACATCTGTTTACAAAACATTCAGTCTGAATGTTATGTATTTTGTGATTGCGTTTTTTATGCTAATCTATGTGTGATTGATGTGAAGATTGAACGCGCCATTCAATCAGTAATTAAAACCAGAGTGATTTATTTTCCAACAAGATATGATCAGCTGTCATAAGAAGATACGAATGGAAAATAGTTTAAGGGTTTTATGATGTCCAAGCCCAGCCAAACGCTTCTATACAAAGGGCATGGAGAACCTGGTTTTTACACACAAGAAATAACGAACGAAATAGTGAGAGAGAATACGGGTTTTAGTCTTGTGTGAGAGTGTGTATTGTGAGCCATTCATTCATCCATTGATGATTGAATTGAATTGACTTTTGAGTTGTAATTTGTCCACTCTAAGCTTTGAAGCATGAGTGTATGCTTACTTGGTTGAAGCTTTTAAGCAAGATCAAGTATGTGTTCTTGATGAGTGTCTTCTTTCATTGTAATATTTGTTTTTACATCATTGCTGTGATTGAGGGGGAGTGAGTAGGATCTCTTATCTAAGAATTCTTAGATAGAAGTCACATGGGTAGAGATTAGGTGAAATAACTGTAACTTGAAGTTGTTTACTGAGAGTCTTTGAACTAATTCAGTTTAGTGGATTTCCTTCCTGGCTTGGTAACCCCCAGACATAGGTGAGTTTGCACCAAACTGGGTTAACAATTGCTTGTGTCACTTGTACTATTGTTCTTTATCTTTTATCCTGTGTGTGTTCAGATATTAGTGTCGTGACATTACCTTCGACATCTCATATCTGATACCAGAATTTCCTTTGGTATCAGAGCAGGCACCCTGCTCTGGTTCTGGGTGAGATCTAGGGACGTTACTTTCTGGTACTATGGATAGAGACAGAGGACCTGTTCACAAACACCAATTCTGGATGGATCTAACTATGACTAATGGAAACCTCGAATGGTAGCCTTCCTAAAATCTTTGGATAATAAGGCTTGGAAGGTTGTTCTAACAGGTCGGGAACATCCAGTTATTACTAAGGAAGGAGAAGTTACAACTGATAAGAAGGCTGAAGAACAATGGACAAAAGAGGAGGATGAACTAGCCCTTGGAAACTCTAAAGCATTGAATGCTATATTCAATGGGGTTGATAAGAACATCTTCAGACCGGTGAACAACTGTGAGGTGGCTAAAGATGCTTGGAATATTCTTAAAACCATTCATGAAGGTACCTCTAAAGTGAAGTTGTCTAGATTGCAGTTGCTTACTACCAAGTTTGAAAATTTGAGGATGAAAGAAGATAAAAATATTCATGACTTTCATATGAATATCATTGAAATTGCTAATGCCTTAGGAGCCTTGGGTGAGAAGATGTCAGATGAAAAACTAGTGAGGAAAATACTCAGGTCACTTCCCAAGAGATTTGCCATGAAAGTGACAGCCATAGAAGAATCTCAAGACATTTGCAATATGAGAGTGGATGAGATAATTTGATCCCTCCAAACATTTGAGTTGGGAATGTGTGATGTATCTGAAAAAAAGTCAAAAGCATAGCCTTCATGTCAAACACTGAAGAGAAAGAGGAAGAAAGCAGTCAAGATACTGATGAAGATCTTGCAAATGATGTAGCATTACTGGGGAGACAGTTCAACAAACACCTGAAAAAGATGGATGTAAGGTCTAAGACTAATGTCAAGAACATCTCATCTGACATCAGTAGGTCCATTGATGCTAGAAGAAGAACAAGATCTGATGAAAAATCCAAACAAGGAAAAGGAGTTCAGTGCCATGAATGTGATGGGTATGGACACATTTGAGCTGAATGTGGGACCTACCTCAAGAAACAGAAGAAGAGTCTTGTTGCTACTTGGTCCGATGAAAGTGAAACAGAAGGAGAGTCTGCCAATCTTGTGACTGCCTTGACTAAAAGATGGGGTTCTTATGAAGACTCAAGTGATGATGAAGTAACCTTTAATGAGTTAGCCACTACCTACCGAAAGTTGTGTTACAGAAGTGAAGAAGTGTGTCAACAAGTGGAAAGTTAGAAGAAATTGATAACACAACTGGAGGATGAGAAGACAGAACACTTGGAAACCATCTCTAAGTTGAAGATTGAATCAGTGTTCTTGAACTCCAAACTGGGTGAGATGACAAAGTATGTCAGAATGCTAAACAATGGATCTGACACCTTAGACAAGATTCTCCAGACTAGAAAAATGGAAGGAGACAAGTCTGACTTTGGGTTCAATGAATCCAAACCTCAGTGTAGTCACACTGGTAGCAAACCAAAGATGTCACATCATATGTCACAACTCATAAGGAAAGACAACATAAAGGAAAACACCAAAGATGGAGATGTCATTACTGTGGAAAATTTGGCCACATAAAACCATTCTGCTTTATGTTGTATGGCTATCCTAGTCCTTCTCATCATCAACCTAGACCCAAACACCACATCCCTGTCAACAGAAAACAGTGGGTTCCTAGGACTGGTGCTACTAACCTGATAGCTCACACTTCCTTCAGAGTTTCAGCCAAAGAAGACTGGTATTTTGATAGTGGATGCTCTAAACACATGATTGGGAGCAAAAACCTGTTAATTGACCTTCATCCTCATGCCACCAGCTATGTAACCTTTGGTGATGGAGCAAAGGGTGAAATCAAGGGGATTGGAAAGCTAAACTTCCCTGGAGTCCCTAACCTTGACAATGTGCTACTTGTTAAAGGATTGACTGCAAACCTAATCAGCATCAGTCAACTGTGCGACCAAGGTCTAAATGTAACCTTCACAAAAACTGAATGTCTGATTACTAATAAAGAAAATGAAGTGATCATGAAAGGAGTCAGGTCTAAGGACAACTGCTATATGTGGAGTTATCAAGAAACTAGTTATTCATCAATGTGTACTCTAGCCAAAGAAGAAGAAGTGAAGCTATGGCATCAAAAATTGGGCCACCTGCATCTTAAAGGAATGAAGAGAATTATATCTGTTGAAGCTGTCAGAGGAATTCCAAACTTAAAGATTGATGAAGGAAAAGTTTGTAGGGAGTGTCAGATTGGAAAACAGACAAAGATGTCACATCAGAAGATCAAACATGACACCACTTCCAGAGTGCTGGGACTTCTCCACATGGAGTTGATGGGACCTATGCAGGTGGAAAGTCTTGGTGGGAAAAAGTATGCTTATGTGGTAGTGGATGACTTCTCCAAATACACCTGGGTCAATTTTATAAGGGAAAATCTAATGTATTTGAGGTATTCAAAGAGAAAAAGAAAGTCAGGTTATCAGAATCAGAAGTGATCATGGGAAAGAATTTGAGAACAGTAAATCTGTTGGATTCTGTTCATCTGAAAGAATTAGTCATGAGTTCTCATCTCCCATTACCCCTCAGCAAAATGGTGTGGTAGAAAGGAAAAATAGAACTCTCCAAGAATCTGCCAGAGCTATGATTCATGCTAAGAAATTGCCCTACCACATTTGGGCTGAAGCTATGAACACAACCTGCTATGTTCACAATACAGTAACCTTGAAGAAAGGAACTCCAACTACTTTATATGAAGTCTGGAAAGGAAGAAGACCTACTGTCAAATACTTCCATGTGTTTGGTAGTAAATGTTATATCCTGACTGACTGTGAACAAAGAAGGAAGATGGATGCAAGAGTGATGAAGGACTATTTATGGGTTACTCAACAAACAGCAGAGCATTTAGGGTCTTTAATTCCAGAACAAAATTAATGATGGAATCTATCAATGTGGTGGTTGATGATCAACAGACTGGTGTCACATACGATGTTGAGACATCTCTAAATGATGCCCCAGCTGAGTTCCCAGACAAAAGTAATGAGAGTGAACCTACTCAAGCTGAACCTGAAGCTGACACAATTAATAAGGGACCCTTTATTAGAATTCAGAAGGATCATCCTACAGATCTCATTATAGGAGACCCAAATACAAGGGTCGCAACTAGATTAAGGGAAGTGATCTCACATGGTTGTTTTGTCTCCAAGATGGAGCCTAGGAATGTCAAGGAAGCCTTAACTGATGAATTCTGGATCAATGCCATGCAGGAAGAGTTAGGCCAATTCAAGATAAATGAAGTATGGGAACTGGTTCCAAGACCTGAAGGAATAAATGTTATTGGAACAAAGTGGGTTTACAAGAATAAATCTGATGAACAAGGGGTGGTTACTAAAAATAAAGCAAGATTGGTAGCACAAGGATACACTCAAGTTGAAGGAGTTGACTTTGATGAAACATTTGCCCCTGTAGCTCGCCTTGAGTCCATTAGACTATTGCTTGGAGTGGCATGTATTCTGAAGTTTAAATTGTTCCAAATGGATGTAAAAAGTGCCTTCTTGAATGGTTACTTAAATGAGGAAGTGTATGTTGAATAACCTAAAGGGTTTAAAGATCCAAATCTTCCAAAGCATGTGTATAAGTTGAGGAAATCCCTTTATGGTTTGAAACAAGCTCATAGGGCTTGGTATGATAGACTCACATTGTTTCTCATTGACAATGGATATAGGAAGGGAGGCATTGATAAGACCTTTTTTGTTAAAAATAAAGGAGGAAAACTCATGGTGGCTCAGATATATGTGGATGATATTATGTTTGGAGGGATGATATTATGTTAAACAAATGCAGTCTGAATTTGAAATGAGCCTTGTTGGATAGCTGACCTATTTTCTTGGGCTACAAGTCAAGCACATGGAAGATTCTATCTTTCTATCTCAAAGAAAATATGCCAAAAACATTGTTAAGAAGTTTGGCATGGAGAATGCAAGTCATAAAAGGACACCTGCCCCTACTCATCTGAAAGTCTCTAAAGATGAAAATGGTGTTAGTGTAGATCAAAGCCTCTACAGAAGCATGATAGGGAGTCTGCTATATCTCACAGCAAGCACACCTGACATTGCTTTTGCTGTAAGTGTTTGTGCTAGATATCAAGCTGAACCAAAAGACAATCACATAAACCAAGTGAAAAGGATACTAAAATATATCAATGGTACCAGTGACTATGGGATGTTGTACACTCATGGATCTGGATCTGTGCTGACTAGATACTGTGATGCTGATTGGGTTGGAAGTGCTGATGATAGGAAAAGCACATCAGGAGGATGCTTATTCTTGGGGAACAACTTAATATCATGGTTTAGTAAGAAACAAAATTGTGTGTCTCTTCCCACTACTGAAGCTGAATATGTAGCAACTGGAAGTAGTTGTTCTCAACTGGTTTGGATGAAATAGATGGTGACTGAATACAATGTCACGCAAGATATCATGACATTGTAATATGACAACCTGAGTGCTATAAATATTTCTAAGAATCCTATTCATCACAGCAGGACAAAACATATTGATATTCGTCATCATTTTATCAGAGAACTAGTGGAGGATAAAATCATAGTCCTATAGCATGTTGCTACTGAAATGCAGATAGCTGATATCTTTATAAAGGCCTTGGATGCAAATAAATTTGAATCTCTAAGAGGGAAATTAGGGATTTGTATTTATGAGAATTTGTAGCAATTAATTTGGAGTGGAAAAGGTAAAATTATTGTCTGCCTACTTAAAATAAAGTGCCCTATTTATGGTAAATCATCACCTAGTATTGGAAATTCCATCTATTACCTTTTCACACGCAACCTCTACTCAAACATTTCCAACTTCCTACATCTTCCTCAAACTTCTCTGCTAGGGCAACTGAAACCTTTCCACAAAAACAACAAGATATCACAACATCCAACTTCATCTGGTTCTAAAACTACCAAACCTACTCACAAGGATAGAAGGCCTTCTATGGACTTTCTTGATGAAGATATTTTATACGTGATTCCCCTGTCTGTCATTCCAGGCGAAGCTCCTGACTCCAACCATCCCATGGATGCATTTTCCACTGCATGCCCTACTCAAGGTAACGGTTCTAATATCCCTTCCAGCTCTACACATACTCCTAGTTCTAAGGACGACATGCATCACACTGATTGTGTCATAAGAAACCTAGACACTAGGATTCTCAATGAAGGACATTCTGTAAAGGGAGTTTCTACTCCTCTATCAAGAAGGGACCCCTCTCCTGAGGTTGATCCTCATAATGAGAAGGATGATGATTCCTCTAGGTCTGAAAAAGATATGGATGTTGAAGGTTTGTGCTCTTTAGGCAAACTTTGTCTGGTAAGAAATTTCTGGCATCACCTACTGCCAATGCTTCACAATCTAAGAAGTATGATTCTGCAAAGAAGGTGATTAACCTAGAAGTTGATAGTTCAGATGATCAAGATGACAGCTTTCTTCATCACTTGAAGCCTAGTGTGGCTAAGAGGATGAAGACTAGAAAGGGTAGGTCTGTGGCTGAAATGATGTCAGCCAAAACTGCTAAGAAGACTACTGGTGTAGGCCCCTCAAAATCTTGGAGCAAAGTTGAGGTGAAGAAGAGGAAAGTGAGAGAAATTTCTAAGTCAGATGAAGATGTTAAAGAAGATGTCCCTGACATCTTCCCTGTCAAGAGAACAACTATTAGGAAGTCCCCTATAAAAGTTATTGATCTACACCTGAACAATATTTCTTTCCATCATGAAGATGGAGCAGCAAAATGGAAGTTTGTAATCCAAAGAAGGGTGGCGATGGAGAGAGAACTAGGCAAGGATGTTGTGGAGGTCAAAGAGGTCATGGACCTGATTAAAACCGTTGGATTAATGAAAACTGTTGCTGGGTTATCTCAGTGTTATGAAGGACTGGTTAAAGAATTTTTGGTCAACATTCCTGAAGTCATTGTTGATAAAAACAACAAGGAGTTTTGTAAAGTGTTTGTAAGAGGGAAGTGCATCACATTCTCTCCAATTGTGATCAATAAGTTTATAGGAAGAGGTACAGAAGGTGCATGTGAACTGGAAGCCACAGACAATGAGGTCTGTAGGGAAGTTACTGTAAAACAGGTAAAGGAGTGGCCTAGCAAGAAGCATCTCCCAGCTGGGGAGCTGACTGTGAAATATGCTATATTGCACAAGATAGGGTCAGCAAATTGGGTGCCTACCAACCACATCTCTACAATCTCAAATGCCCTTAGAAGGTTCATCTTTGCTGTTGGAACCAAGCTGAAATTTGATTATGGTAGATTTATGTTTGAACAAATTGTCAAACATGCTTCTACAAATGCAGTAAAGCTGCCCATAGCTTTTCCCTCAATGATTTGTGGGATTATCCTGAGCCAGCACCCTGGAATTCTAAGCACAAATGATCTTCCTAGTAGAAGAAAACCTCCTCTATCAGTTCAAATCAAATTGTTTGAAGGCAGCCATGTCGAAGACATTGTCATGACATCTGTTGTGAAAAAGCCAACGTCAAAAGGTGAGCTTATTGCTGAGCTGAAAGAAACTTGTAAAGAATTGGATACAGGAATAAGGGTAGCAACAGCCAGGAAGGAAGCTTTGGAGGCTCTGATTGAAAGCTTGGAGCAAGCTGATAGAGAGAATGTTGGTCAGGCCAAGGAAACAGAAACCCAAACCTCTAGTGAGAGGTCTCAATCTAAAGATGAAACAAGTGGCAGTTCTGGTTCTGATGCTGATGAAGATGCAAGCTCCTCTGACTAGTTTTGTTGAAGTTGTCCCCCACTCTTCTGATGGTGTGCTGTGATGGTTGTTCTGTTTTTTTTTGCAGTTATGTTCGGCTGTTTTAATATGTATTTTTCTGGTTTGATGGATTTTACCTCAGCTTATATAGTTGTGTGTGTTCTGGGATCTGTAACACTTAACAATCCGCTTTGACATTCTGTGTGACATTCTGTTTGTTTGGCTAAATAGACATTTATTTTGTCTCTTTGGTCTCTTTTGGCTAAAAAGGGGGGAGAAGTAGCTAAAGTATATATAGATGATGTTACAGATGATGTTGGAGATAATCTGTTTACTACAGGTGATGTTGAAGGTGATGTTAGATGGGGAGGTGTATGTTACAAATGATGTTGGAGATAATATGTTTACTACATGTGATGTTGAAGGTGATGTTAGATGGGGAGGTGTATGTTACAAGTGATATTAAGAGGAGAAGTGTTATGTCTGTGTTGAGAAGACTAGTGCTAACTGGAGGGGGGAGGTGGAGCACAAGCGCATGTGTGTTTAATTGTGTTTACTAGTTGCTATCTTAGCTAGTAATGTGTGTTTTATTACTTATGCTGCTAAACTGATACTGTGATTATTCTCTTGTGAAACAAATGATCTGATGTATGTTTTAGCCAAAATTTGTCAAAGGGGGAGTTTGTTGGTTCTATGTGTTGGCATCAATTTTGGTAAAACCTAGAGTTTTCAAAAGTTGGCACAAGTGTTGCCTTGACATGAGATAACAGGTTCCTGCAGGGTGTTTAAAATATGGTTGTGCAGGAATTTGCTGAGATGTCAGACCCGATGTTAAGACATCTGTTTATAGAACATTCAGTCTGAATGTTATGTATTTTGTGATTGTGCTTTTTATGCTAATCTATGAGTGATTGATGTGAAGATTGAACGTGCCATTCAATAAGTAATTAAAACTAGAGTGATTTATTTTCCAACAAGATATGATCAGCTGTCAAAAGAAGATACGAATGGAAAATAGTTTTAGGGTTTTATGATGTCCAAGCCCAACCAAACGCTTCTATATAAAGGGCATGGAGAACCTGGTTTTTGCACACAAGAAATATCGAACGAAATAGTGAGAGAGAATAAGGGTTTTAGTCTTGTGTGAGAGTGTGTCTTGTGAGCCATTCATTCATCCATTGATGATTGAATTGGACTGACTTTTGAGTTGTAATTTGTCCACTCTAAGCTTTGAAGCATGAATGTGTGTTTACTTGGTTGAAGCTTTTAAGCAAGATCAAGTATGTGATCTTGAAGAGTGTCTTCTTTCATTGTAATATTTGTTTTTACATCACTGTTGTGATTAGGGGGGAGTGAGTAGGATCTCTTATCTAAGAATTCTTAGATAGAAGTCACATGGGCAGAGATTAGGTGAAAAGACTGTAACTTGAAGTTGTTTACTGAGAGTCTTTGAACTAATTCTGTTTAGTGGATTTCCTTCCTGGCTTGGTAGCCCCCAGACGTAGGTGAGTTTGCATCGAACTGGGTTAACAATTGCTTATGTCACTTGTACTATTGTTCTTTATCTTTTATCCTGTGTGTATTATTCAGATATTAGTGTCGTGACATTACCTTCGACATCTCATATGTGATACCAGAATTTCAAAGTGTATCCTTGTGCTACCAATCTTGCTTTATTTCTAGTAACCACACCTTTTTCATTAGATTTATTCTTGTAAACCCACTTTGTTCCAATAACATTTATTCCTTCAGGTCTTGGAACCAATTCCCATACTCCATTTCTCTTAAATTGGCTTAACTCTTCCTGCATGGCATTGATCTAGAATTCATCAGTTAAGGCTTCTTTAACATTCTTAGGCTCAATTTTGGACACAAAACAGGTGTGTGAGATCACTTCCCTTGATCTAGTGGTGACCCCTTTATTTGGGTCTCCTATAATGAGATCTTTAGAATGATCCTTCTGAATTCTGATAGAGGGTCCCTTATTAACTTTATTAGCTTCAGGTTCAGCTTGAGGTGACTCACTCTCACTACTTTTGTCTAGGAGATCAGTTGGGGCATCATTCAGAAATGTTACAACATCATCTGTGACATCAGTATCTTGATCATCAACAACAACATTGATAGATTCCAACATAACTTTTGTTCTGGAATTAAAAACTCTAAAGGCTCTGTTGTTTGTTGAGTAGCATAGAAATATTCCTTCATCACTCTTGGGGTCCATTTTCCTTCTTTGTTCACGATCAACTAGGATATAGCATTTACTACCAAACACATGGAAGTAGTTGACAGTAGGTCTTCTTCCCTTCCCGACTTCATATAACGTGGTTGCGGTCCCTTTTCTCAAGGTTACTCTGTTGTGAATATAACAGGCCGTGTTCATAGCTTCGGCCCAGAAGCGGTAAGGCAACTTCTTAGCATGAATCATAGCTCTAGTAGATTCTTGGAGAGTTCCATTTTTCCTTTCCACCTCACCATTTTGCTGAGGGGTAATGGGAGAAGAGAACTCATGACCAATCCCTTCGGATGAACAGAATTGAGCAAATTTACTGTTCTCAAATTTTTTCCCATGATCACTTCTGATTCTGATGACATGACTCTCTCTTTCTCTTTGAAGTCTTTGGCAAAGATCTTTGAACACATCAAACACATCAGATTTTTCCCTTATAAAATTCACCCAGGTATATCTGGAGAAGTCGTCCACCACAACATAAGCATACCTTTTCCCACCAAGACTTTCCACCTGCATAAGTCCCATCAAGTCCATGTGGAGAAGTTCCAGCACTTTAGATGTGGTGTCATGTTTGATCTTCTGATGTGACATCTTTGTCTGCTTTCCAATCTAACATTCACCACATACTCTTCCTTCTTCAATCTTTAATTTTGGGATTCCTCTGACAGCTTCAACAAATATGATCCTCTTCATTCCTTTAAGATGCAGATGACCAAGTTTTTGATGCCATAGTTTCACTTCTTCTTCTTTAGCTAGAGCATACATTGATGAATAGCTAGTTTCCTGAGGAATCCACATATAGAAGTTGTCCTTAGATTCTGCTTCTCTCATGATCACCTCATTTTTTGCATTAGTAATCAAGCATTCAGTTTTTGTGAAGTTCACATTTAGACCTTGATCACATAGTTGACTGATGCTGATCAGGTTTGTAGTCAATCCTTTAACAAACAACACATTATCAAGGTTAGGAACTCCAGGGCTATTCAACTTTCCAATCCCCTTGAATTCACCCTTTTCTCCATCACCAAAAGTTACATAGCTGGTTTAGCGGGAAATTCATGATCATCAAGATATTGACAAGCTAGAGATCAAATAACAAGAGTCACCATCGTGCTTTTATTGTTTCCAAGGGAAAAGGGAAAAAGTACGAACAAAACCCAAAAAGTAAGAAGTTTTCAAATCAAAACTATTAAAAAGTCAGAGATCACAGGTAAGGGGCTTGGTTACACAGAGGGAAGGTGTTAGCACCCAAAGTGTCCTAGGTACTCCTAGGGAGTCCTTTTTGTGTGCATATGTACTTGGTATAAAGTGATATGCACACAAAAAGGGCCCTTTTTATGGGGGAATGAGAAAAGAATTCATTAATTATATTTTTGTGTTTGACAAGACCTTCGGTCTTGTGCCTACGTACCAACATAAAAATGAGGGATCAAAACCTCGTAGTTCGTGATACAAACTTCAAAGTGGATGCATTGCTTTTAACAAAAATTAAGTTTGAAAGGCACAAAGGCATAAAAATGGTTTGAATGTGTTAGTTCTTTTTTTCCTTTTTTGAAAGTTTAAGTCAAGTATAGTTAAGTTTATTTACAAGTTTTATTTAAGAAAAGAGGTTCGAAAATGCAATGGCATAAGGCCAAAGTTTCTATCTTTTGCAAAAGTGGTCAAAGTTTAGAACAAGAGTAGTTCACACAAAGACGGTTTTGAAAAATGGAGGGAGAGATTTTGAAATTAAAGAAATGGGAAGAAGATGAAGAGACTATCCTATTGAAATTCTGATATCAGATATGAGATGTCGAAGGTAATGTCACGACACTAATATCTGAACAACAACTAAAATATAAACAGGATAGAAAACAAAGAAACAATTGAGCAAGTGACACAAGCAATTGTTAACCCAGTTCGGTGCAAACTCACCTACGTCTGGGGGCTACCAAGCCAGGAAGGAAATCCACTAAACAAAATTAGTTCAAAGACTCTCAGTAAAAAACTTCAAGTTACAGTCTTTTCACCTAATCTCTACCCGTGTGACTTCTATATAAGAACTCTTAGATATGAGACCCTACTCACTCCCCCTCAATCACAGCAGTGATATAAAAACAAATATTACAAAGAAAGAAGACACTCTTCAAGAACACATACTTGATCTTGCTTAAAGGCTTCAACCAAGTAAACACACACTCGTGCTTCAAAGCTTAGAGTGAACAAATTACAACACAAAAGCCAGTCTAATTCAAACATCAATAAGATGAATGAATGGCTCATAATACACAAGCTCACACAAGACTAAAACCCTAAAACTCTCTCACTATTTCGTTCGTTTCCTGTGTGTAAAAACTAGGTTTTACATGGCCTTTAAATAGAAGCTTTTGAATGGGCCTGGGCATCATAAAACCCTAAATCTATTTTCCTTGCATATCTTCTTATTAACGATAGCTAATCATCCCTTATTGGAAAATAGATCATTCTGGTTTTAAATCAAATTACTCCTTGAATAGCGCATTCAATATCCACATAATCACACACAGATTTGCATGAAAAACGTAATCTTAAGATACATAACATTCAAACTGAATGTTCTATATACACATGTCTTAACATCGGATCTGACATCTTAGCTAAATCCTGCACAACCATATTTAAACATCCTGCAAAAAATTGATATCACATGTCAAGACAACACGCGTGACAACTTGTGATAACTCTAGGTTTTACCAAAATTGATGCCAACACATAGAAGCAATAAACTCCCCCTTTGGCAAATTTTGGCTAAAACATACATCAGATCATACGTTTCACAAGAAATCAATCACAGTATCAGTTTAGCAGCAGAAGTAAACATACATACATTACTAGAAAAAATAGCAACTTGTAAACACACATGCGTTTGTGCTCAGAAACACACCACCTCCCCCTTCAGCTAGCACCAATCTGCTTTACACAGACAGAACACTTCCCCCTTTTCTCCCTCTTTGTATCAACCATCCAACATGATCTATAACATCATCTATATCATCATATATAGCTATAGCTACTTCTCCCCCTTTTTAGCCAAAAGATACCAAAGAGATAAAATAAATGTCTATTCAGTCAAAAAACCAGAATGTCAAAAGTTAAGGATTACAGAACCAAGTACATAAACAACTTTAAACAAGTTGAGATACAAACCAACAAAGTAAACATCAAAACAGCAGAACATAACTGCCAAAATCCAAAAAATCCATCAACACAGCAACAAAAATCATCACATCAATGGGGGCCAAATTCAAAGAAGCTAATCAGAGGAGCTTGAGCTTGCAGCTTCATCAGTATCAGAAACAGAATTGCCACTTGTCTCATCATTAGTTGCAGACCTCTCACTAGAGGTGTGGGTTTCAGCTTCCTTAGCATGTTCAATATTCTCACCTTCAGCTTGCTCCAAGCTTGCAATCAGGGGTTCCAATGATTTCTTCCTAACTGTTGCTACTCTTATCCCTTCACCCAGCTCTTTACACGTCTCCTTCAGCTCAGCAATAAGTCCAACTTTTGAGGCTGGCTTTTCCATAGCAGATGTCATGACAATGTCTTCGACATGACTGCCTTCAAATAGTTTATAGTGCACTGACAAAGTAGGTTTTCTTCTACTTGGTAATTCATTGGAACTCAGAATCCCAGGGTGTTGACTCAGGATAATCCCACAAATCATAGAGGGAAAGGCTATAGGAAGCTTTTCTGCATTAGTAGATGCATGCTTGACAATTTGTTCAAACATAAATCTACCATAATCAAATTTTAGTTTGGTTCCAACAGCAAAGATAAATCATCCAAGGGTATTAGAAATTGTGGAAATGTGGTTGGTAGACACCCAATTTGCAGATCCTATTTTATGCAATATAGCACACTTGACAGTTAGCTTCCCAGCAGGAAGATTCTCTTTAATAGGCCACCCTCTTACCTGCCTTGTTGTAATCTCTCTACAGACCTCATTGTCTGTAGCTTCCAATTCACCTGCCCCCTCAACTCGTCTTCCTAGAAAATTGTTAATGACAGTGGGAGAGAATGTCATACACTTACCTCTCATAAATACTTTTCAAAATTCCTTGTTGTTCTTGTCAGCAATATCCTCAAGAATGTTGATAATGAATTCCTTAACCAAACCCTCATAGCACTGAGATAAGCCAGCCACAGTCTTCATCAACCCAACAATCTTTATTAGATCCATGACCTCTTTGACTTCAACAACATCCTTTCCTAACTCCCTTTCTACAACCACCCTTCTCTGAATCACAAATTTCCATTTGGTAGCTCCATCTTCAAGATGGAAAGAGATATTATCCAAATGCACAGCAACAACTTTCACAGGGGACTTCCTCACAGTGGTCCTCTTAACAGGGGAGATGTCAGGGTCATCTTCTTCAGACTCAGAAACTTCTCTAACCTTCCTCTTCTTCACATCAACCTTTCTCCAAGATTTGGAAGGACCAACACCAACAGTCTTCTTAGCAGTTTTAGCTGACATCATTTCAGCCACAGATCTTCCTTTTCTAGTCTGCATACGCTTAGCCACACTAGGCTTTAAGTGTTGAAGTAAGTTATCCTCTTGGTCATCAGACCTATCATCCTCTAGGTCAATCACATTGTTTGCAGTATCATGCTTCTCAGAGTGGGAAACATTGGTAGTTGTAGATGCCACAAATTTTCCTTTACCAGACACACTGTTTTCCCTAGAGAGCATAAACCTTCAGCAACCATGTCCTTCTTAGATCTAGAGGAATCGTCATCCTTCTCATTATGATGTTCAACCTTAGGAGAGGGGTATATTTTAGACAGGGGAGTAGAGACTCCCTTCACAGAAAGTCCTTCATTAAGGATTCTAGTGACTAGGTTTCTTATGACACGATCAATGTGGTGCATATCTTCCTTAGAATTAGTGGCGTGAGTTGAGCTAGAAGGGATACTAGAGTGGTTACCTTGATTGGGGCATGCATAAGTTGATGCATCCATGGGATGGTTTAAATCAAGGGCTTCGCCGGGAATAACAGACAGTGGGACCACATCCAAAATCTCATCATCGTGAAAGTCCATGGAAAGAGTGCTATCCTTGTGAGTAGGCTTAGTAGTTTCTGAACCAGGTGGAATTTGATGTTGTGACATCTTGACGTTTCTGTCGAAAAATATCAGTTGCCCCAGAAGAGGAGTTTCAGGAAGAAGTAGGGAGTTGGAAAAGTTGGAGTAGGTAGTGAGGTTGCGTGTGAAAAGGTAATAGATGGTATTTCCAAGACTAGGTGATGATTTACCATAAAAGGGGCGCTTTATTTTAAGAAAGTAGACAATAATTTGATTACCTTTTCCACTCCATATTAATTGCTACAAATTTTCATAAATGCAAATCCCTAATTTCCCTCTTAGGAATTCAAATTGATTTGCATCCAAGGCCTTTGTAAAAATATCAGCTAACTGCATCTCAGTAGCAACATGCTTTAGGGCTACAATTTTATCTTCCACGAGTTCTCTAATAAAATGGTGACGGATATCAATATGTTTTATCCTGGTGTGATGAATAGGATTCTTTGAAATGTTTATAGCACTTAGGTTGTCACAGTACAATGTCATGACATCTTGCGTGAAATTGTATTAAGTCAACATTTGTTTCATCCACACCAGTTGAGAACAACTACTTCCAGCTGCTATGTATTCAACTTCAGCAGTAGACAGAGACACGCAATTTTGTTTCTTACTAAACCATGATATTAAATTGTTCCCCAAGAAGAAGCATCCTCCTGATGTGCTTTTCTTATCATCATCACTTCCAGCCCAATCAACATCACAATATCCAGACAACACGATTCAGATCCATGAGTGTATAGCATCCCATAGTCACTAATGCCATTGACATATTTCAGGATCCTCTTCACTTGGTTTATGTGACTCACCTTTGGTTCAGCTTGATATCTAGCACATACACCTACATCAAAAGCAAAGTCAGGTCAGCTTGCTGTGAGATATAGCAGATTCCCTATCATGCTTCTGTAGAGACTTTGGTCCATATTGACACCATTTTCATCTTTAGACACTTTCAGATGAGTAGGGGCAGGTGTCCTTTTGTGGCTTGCATTCTCCATGCCAAACTTCTTGAGAATATTTTTTCCATATTTACTTTGAGATAGAAAGATAGAATCTTCCATCTGCTTGACTTGTAGCCCAAGAAAATAGGTTAGTTCTCCAACAAGGCTCATTTTAAATTTAGACTGCATTTGTTCAACAAAATATTGAACCATCTTACTTGACATCCCACCAAACACAATATCATCCACATATATCTGAGCCACCATGAGCTTTCCTCCTCCATTTTTGACAAATAAAGTCTTATCAATGCCTCCCTTCCTGTATCCATTGTCAATGAGAAACACTGTGAGTCTCTCATACCAAGCTCTAGGAGCTTGTTTCAACCCATAAAGGGCTTTCCTCAACTTATACACATGCTTTGAAAGATTTGGGTATGTGAACCTTTTAGGTTTTTCAACATACACTTTCTCATTTAAGTAGCAATTTAAGAAGGCACTTTTCACATCCATTTGGAACAGTTTAAACTTCAGATTACATGTCACTCCGAGCAGTAATCTAATGGACTCCAGGCGAGCTACAAGAGTAAATGTTTCATCAAAGTTAACTCCTTCAATTTGAGTGTATCCTTGTGCTACCAATCTTGCTTTAGTTTTAGTTACCACACCTTTTTCATCAGATTTATTCTTGTAAACCCACTTTATTCCAATAACATTTATTCCTTCAGGTCTTGGAACCAATTCCCACACTTCATTTCTCTTGAATTGGCCTAACTCTTCCTGCATGGCATTGATTCAGAATTCATAATTTAAGGCTTCTTTGACATTCTTGGGCTCAACCTTGGACACAAAACAGCCATGTGAGATCACTTCCCTTGATCTAGTGGTGACCCCTTTATTTCGGTCTCCTATAATGAGATCTTTCAGATGATCCTTCTGAATTCAGATAGAGGGTCCCTTATTAATTTTATCAACTTCAGGTTCAGCTTGAGTGGATGCACTCTCATTACTTTTGTCCAGGAGATCTGCTGGGGCATCATTCAGAGATGTTCCAACATCGTCTGTGACATCAGTCTCTTGATCATCAACCACAACATTGATAGATTCCATCATAACTTTTATTCTGGAATTAAAAACTCTAAACGCTCTGCTGTTTGTTAGGTAGCCCATAAATATTCCTTCATCACTCTTGGGGTCCATTTTCCTTCTTTGTTCACGATCAACCAGGATATAACATTTACTACCAAACCCATGGAAGTATTTGACAGTAGGTCTTCTTCCCTTCCAGACTTCATATAAAGTTGTCGGGGTTCCTTTCTTCAAGGTTACTCTGTTGTGAACATAACAGTCCGTGTTCATAGCTTCAGCCCAAAAGTGGTAAGGCAACTTCTTAGCATGAATCATAGCTCTAGCAGATTCTTGGAGAGTTCTATTTTTCCTTTCTACCACACCATTTTGTTGAGGGCTAATGGGAGAGGAGAATTCATGACCAATTCCTTCAGATGAACAGAATTCAGCAAATTTACTATTCTCAAGTTCTTTCCCATGACCACTTCTGATTCTGATAACATGACTCTCTCTTTCTCTTTGAAGTCTTAGACAAAGATCTTTGAACACATCAAACACATCAGATTTTTCCCTTATAAAATTTACCCAAGTATATCTGGAGAATTCGTCCACCATAACATAAGCATACCTTTTCCCACAAAGACTTTCAACCTGTATAGGTCCCATCAAGTCCATGTGGAGAAGTTCTAGCACTCTAGATGTGGTGTCATGTTTGATCTTCTAATGTGACATCTTTGTCTGCTTTCCAATCTGACACTCACCACAAACTCTTCCTTCATCAATCTTTAATTTTGGGATTCCTCTGACAGCTTCAACATATATAATCCTCTTCATTCCTTTAAGATGCAGATGATCCAGTTTTTGATCCCCTAGTTTCACTTCTTCTTCTTATTTAGCTAGAGTGCGCATTGATGAATAACTAGTTTCTTGAGAATTCCACATATAGCAGTTGTCCTTAGACCTGACTCCTTTCATGATCACCTTATTTCTTTCATTAGTAATCAAGCATTCAATTTTTGTGAAGTTCACATTTAGACCTTGGTTGCATAGTTGATTGATGCTAATCAGGTTTGCAGTCGATCCTTTAACAAGCAGCACATTATCAAGGTTAGGGACTCCATGAAAATTTAGCTTTCCAATCCCCTTGATTTCACCCTTTTCTCCATCACCAAAAGTTACATAGCTGGTGGCATGAGGTTGGAGATCAGTTAGCAGGCTTTTGCTTCCAGTCATGTGTCTGGAGCATCCACTGTCAAAGTACCAGTCTTCTTTGGTTGAAACTCTGAAGAAAGTGTGAGCTATTAAGTTAGTAGCACCAGCCCTAGGAACCCACTGTTTTCTGTTAACAGGGATGTGATGTTTAGGTCTAGGTTGATGATGAGAAGGACTATGATAACTATACAACTTAAAGCAGAATGGTTTTATGTGGCCAAATTTCCCACAGTAATGACATCTCCATCTTTGGTGTTTTCCTTTATGTTGTCTTTCCTTGTGATGTTGAGACACCTAATGTGACATCTTTGGTTTGCTGCCAGTGGGACTACACTCAGGAGAGGATGCATTGAACCTAAGGCCAGTCATGTCTCCTGCCATCTCTCCAGTCTAGAGGATTTTGTCTAAGGTGTCAGATCCACTATTTAGCATTCTGACTTACTTGGTCATCTCATCCAGTTTGGAGTTCAAGAACACGACTTTGATCTTCAACTTAGAAATGGTTTCTAAGTGTTCTGTCTTCTCATCCTCTAGTTGGGTTATCAATTTCTTCTGATTCTCCACTTGTTGACACACTTCTTCACTTCTGAAACACAACTTTTTGTAGGTAGTAGCTAATTCATCAAAAGTTACTTCATCATCATTGGAGTCTTCATCAGAATCCCATCTTCCAGTCAAGGCAGTCACAAGATTGGCATACTCTCCTTCTGTTTCACTTTCATCAGACCAAGTAGCAGCAAGACTCTTCTTCTATTTCTTGAGATAGGTCCCACATTCAGCTCTAATGTGTCCATATCCTTCACATTCATGGCACTGAATTCCTTTGCCCTGTTTGGATTTTTCCTCGGATTTTGTTCTTCTTCCAGCATCATTGGACCTACTGATGTCAAATGAGTTGTTCTTGACATTAGACTTTGACCTTACATCCATCCTCTTCAGGATTTTTTGTTGAATTGTCTCCCAAGTAATGCTACATCATTTGCCAGATCTTCATCAGTATCCTGACTACTGTTTTCCTCTTTCTCTTCAGTCTTTAACATAAAGGCTATGCTTTTGACTTTCTTTTCAGATCCATCACTCATTCCCAACTCGAATTTTTGGAGGGATCCAATTAGCTCATCCACTCTCATCTTGCAGATATCTTGAGATTCTTCTATGGCTGTCACTTTCATGGCAAATCTCTTGGGAAGTGACCTGGGAATTTTCCTTACAAGCTTTTCATCTGACATCTTCTTACCTAGGGCCCCTGAGGGATTAGCAATTTCAAGGATATTCATACGGAATTCATGAATACTTTCATCTTCTTTCATCCTTAAATTCTCAAACTTAGTAGTAAGCAACTGCAATCTAGATATCTTCACTCTAGAGGTACCTTCATGAGTGGTTTTGAAAATATTCCAGGCATCTTTAGCTACCTCACAGTTGTTTACCAGTCTAAAGATGTTTATGTCAACCCCATTTAATATAGTATTCAATGCTTTAGAGTTTCCAAGAGCTAGTTCATTCTCCTCCTTGGTCCATTCTTCCTCAGCCTTCTTATCAGTTGTAACTTCTCCTTCCTTAGTAATGAAGGGATGTTCCCAGCCTGTTAGAACAACCTTCCAAGCCTTATTATCCAAAGATTTCAAGAAGGCTACCATTCGAGGTTTCAAGTAGTCATAGTTAGATCCATCCAGAATTGGTGGTCTGTGTATAGAGCCTCCGTCTCTATCCATAGTACCAGAAAGTAACGTCCCAAGATCTCACCAAGAACCAGAGCAGGATGCCTGCTCTGATACCAATTGAAATTCTGGTATCAGATATGAGATGTCGAAGGTAATGTCACGACACTAATATCTGAACAACAACTAAAATATAAACAGGATAGAAAACAAAGAAACAATTGAACAAGTGACACAAGAAATTGTTAACCCAGTTCGGTGCAAACTCACATACGCCTGGGGGCTACCAAGCCAAGAAGGAAATCCACTAAACAAAATTAGTTCAAAGACTCTCAGTAAACAACTTCAAGTTACAGTCTTTTCACCTAATCTCTACCCGTGTGACTTCTATCTAAGAACTCTTAGATGTGAGACCCTACTCACTCCCCCTCAATCATAGTAGTGATATAAAAACAAATATTACAAAGAAAGAAGAAACTCTTCAAGAACACATACTTGATCTTACTTAAAAGCTTCAACCAAGTAAACACAAACTCGTGCTTCAAAGCTTAGAGTGAAAAAATTACAACACAAAAGTCAGTCCAATTCAAACATCAATAAGATGACTGAATGGCTCACAATACACAAGCTCACCCAAGACTAAAACCCTAAAACTCTCTCACTATTTCGTTCGTTTCTTTTGTGTAAAAACATGGTCTTACATGGCCTTTAAATAGATGCTTTTGAATGCGCCTGGACATCATAAAACCCTAAATCTATTTTCCTTGCGTATCTTCTTATTAACAACAACTAATCATCCCTTATTGGAAAATAGATCATTCTGGTTTTAAATTAAATTACTCCTTGAATAGCGCATTCAATCCCCACATAATCACACACAGATTTGCATGAAAAGCGCAATCTTAAGATACATAACATTCAGACTGAATGTTCTGTATACACATGTCTTAACATTGGGTCTGACATCTTAGCTAAATCCCGCACAACCATATTTAAACATGCTGCAGGAAACTGATATCACATGTCAAGACAACACGTGTGACAACTTGTGATAACTCTAGGTTTTACCAAAATTGATGCCAACACATAGAACCAACACCTATGTACAAAATTAAAAGTTTAGAGTTGAAAAGATCTGACTAAGTGGGTAGCAATCCAATAGACAAGAATGTCAATAGAAGACCAGAATTCCCTTGGACTCTTTGAGTCAAGCAACACACAAATGCACAATTATCTTATCTTGAAGAGCAAGGCATCAAATAAAGATGGCTACATCCAAGCTTATCCATTCCATGATCTTCTTCAAAATAGCCCATGTAACAGATGAATTCCACAAGTCACAGGTTCAAAATAACAGCTTCACAATGATAATGTTGAAGATGAACTTAGAGATATCTTCAAAGATGTATTAGATGAATTTCAAATTGCAAGTACTTGGTTCTTCAACAAGTTGGCATTCGCCAAGTCCTTTAGCTTAGGAAGGTTGCCTAGATTCTAAGTCCATTTGTCCAAGATCAAGCCAACAGTCCACTTAAAAGTTTTTTTTAGGGTTTTTGTTATTATTATGTATATTACACAATATGGTCCAAATTGACAAAGTGAAAATTGCATTAACATAAACAATTAGAGTCATATGAACAATGGAAAATGAAATAGAGTGCTAAAATTAAATTGCATTAAAGTAAAGCTTGAAATTAAAAGTTAGTAGTTAATTGGTTAGAAGTTAGTATTGTTTTGCTTTTGCTTTTCATTTCAAGACATTCTTTGGAGAACACTCAACCCACTTATCATAAGCGTGAATCCTTTAACCAAAACATCTTCCAAAGGAAGGAAAGAAGGCCAAATTTCCACACAATACCATGAAAGAGGGGAGACTTACAATCTCACTAACTAGAATGTTTATGCCTTTTATGTCACAAATTTAGTGTTATGTTAAGCAATCGTAATTGGACTTATGTAGAAGTCACAACTATTTGAGGTCGGGCAATAGAATTTTGGTGTTAATGCATGTTAGAGACATAGTATAATGGACTATGCTCATGAAACATACCACACACAAAAAGAATATGCAAAAGGTGTGGCCTAATCTCATCCATACTCATGTTAATTTTCAATCAACCAGCATTAGGACTTTGAGGTGTCATAGGCAAAATGGAATGAATGAGTGAAGAAAGGGAATAAGATAAAGTGGGAGGGGAATGGATCAAAACTCAAATTGGTCAAAGAAGGACTTTTACCAAATTAATATCATCCATTCATTTTGGGAGATGGAATGTATATTCCATCAATCCCCTAAATCCAATGATATTAATTTGACAAAGTCAAATCAACCTTGGCCAAGGCCCAACAACAAGAGTCAAACATAAACAAGTCATCACAATTGGTCAACAAATTTATTTGGCATTTATTCAAATTAAAAATACTAAAAGAGTGCATTTAAATTAAATATGGTTTGTCCAATTCCTAAAATCTCATCAAAACACCAAAGAAATGGCCATGAGATTTATCATAGGTCAAACAAGGTCAAAGGACCTTGGAGAAAAAAAATCATAATTTTTGGACATTTTAAAATATTTTTAAACAATTAAAAACAAATACAAAATCAATTAATTCATGAAAAATATTAATAATGATCCAAAAAATAATTTTAATTCAGAATATGAAAGAGAAAAATATTTGAATTTTTTTGGTGAAAGTCTCATATTTTTTGGATCAATATTGAATTTAATATGAATTATTGAAAATAATGCAATTAAAATGAAAATTAAAATATCAGAAAAAACGTGGACCACTTGATCTCCCTCATTAATTGAGGTGGCAGATCAAGTGGCCAGAAACGCACTATCCACGATGGACATGAGTAAGCGCGCCACAACATTGGTATTTAAAAGGGACGATCGTGATTAAAATAAAACAAGAGGATCATGTGGCTATGAGACACGCCAGCGCATGGTCAGAGCTGTAGCTCCGGTCTTCTTCTCCGGTGGACCTCACCAGACTGGTCCACCATCAACCATCAACAAAATTAACAACAAGGACATGATTTCAAAGTAAAAATGACACTGAGCTCGAATCTGGCCTCAATTCACTCTAACTCCAAGTATATTGAGAGATACATGGAGTTGAAATTTGAGGTACATGAACTGAGTTGCTTCGATTTGGCCTCAAAGCATCTCAATATTCTTGCCTACATTGGTAGGACTTCATACAACCAAAGAATCAATGGAATTTAGCAAGAACTTGAGAGAATCGAAGAGCTCAAAATTTCTGGAAAATACCTTCAATGGAGGTCTGGATTCAACTGATCTTGATCTTGCTTGTGCTGATCTCAATCCACTTGCTTGCAGAAGAAGGATTGGATGCTTAAAAAGTTGTGGATTCCTGGAGATTTGAATTTCAAAACAATGGAAATTCAACCTCAAATTCAAATGAATTTCTCAAGTTTATCCTTTGCAAAGTGAGGGCTTGAGATGGGAGATCAAAGCTGGCGCGAATGTGTGTTGATTGCTGAGCATATGAGGCTCTATTTATAGGTGAAACCATTGATATTTTCACACTTGAAATCACTTTCCAAATTTGGTCATTGATGATGCATGGGTGCATGGGCGCACATAGGCCCATAAAATCATTGCCATAAGTCCACAAATGAATGTTAGATAGTCTGAATTCAACTTGGATTGCAAGGCAAGTGTGCATTTGGATTTGAAGTTTGATCCTTGCCAAGTGATGGCACCATGTTCATGACATGCGCAACCTATGTATTCCTTGTCCAAAATGAATGAATTTGATATCTTTGGAAAGGTGATATCAAGAGGAACAACTTCCATGTTCAACACTTTTGAATTTGGAGCTCGGAGCTTGGAGAAATTTGAGGTGGAAGTTTGGAAATTTTCGACATATCAAATTTTTTCTAAGTGTCAAGCCATATGTCTCAACATTCCGCCTTGCTTAACTTTTTATATGAGCTTCAAATGAGAAACGTGTCTTCATTAAAATTGTAGCTCTCTCAAAGACCTTCAAAATGGTCACTAATTTCATGTCATTTGGATTTGAAATGATAGAGTTATGCATTTTTGAAGTTTGGAAAAATCACTTGGTCAATGGTATAGGTCAAAAGTGACCTATAATGTAACCTCATATCACATGCCCAAAAAAGTTTAATTAGCTCTCACTCCGAACATAAAAGTTGAATTAAACATCTTGAATTTGATTGTGAAACTTGGAAATATTTAATCTCATGAAAAATGAGCAAGTTATGGCCTTGGGAAGTTGACTTTTAAATTAGGGTTTAGACAAAATGACCTATAATGCTTCAACATAGAAAATGATTTTCCAAGAAAACCTAGCTCTAGGTCACAACATGAAAGTTGTTTAGAATGTTATTTAGAGTAAGTTTTCTCTTGGAATCATTTTCACATGGTAAAAATTATAGTAGATAGGGTCTAGGGAGACCCAGTTTTGATCAGATGAATCCATCTGACCAACCACCATCAACTAACTTGCTAACTTCCAATTCTCTTGACTTTCTTGGCTCATGGTAGATCACATATGCATAATATTATGAATTTTGAAGTGTCCCTTGAGAAATTTGATCAATTGGTGAGATAGCTTGTTGAAGAAGTTACTCAAGATACCTAGTCAAACTAGGATTTCCAAGGTAAATCACCCTCAAACTCTTGAAGAAAACTTGATCAATATAACATGTAGAGAATATTGGGACTCATATATGATGCTCATAACCATTCTTGAATCAATTCTTGGTTGTGCTCTTTATTCATGAGGGTCTCAAACCCTAGATGTGAACTTGATGAATCAATGGAATCATGCCTTTCCTACAAAAGAGTTAGACAAATGCAAAGATATATTTTTGGTATTTTGGTTAGTGAAATGATAAAATACAAGTATGATATAATCATAAAGTGCTTGGTGATCTCTCCCAAAATAAACCCAATGAAAGAGGGGTAAGGAGGATGCCAAGGTATGATCCCAATACTAATGCTTATGATGAAATTGCATGAGGGATCTTAGGGACAAAATTGGGGTCTTAAAGCTGGTGACATGCGATTGAAGGTCAACCAACAGGTTTTTGCATCCAGTCATGTGTCTGGAGCATCCACTCTCAAAGTACCAATCTTCTTTGGCTGAGACTCTAAAGGAAGTGTGAGCTATCAAGTTAGTAGCACCAACCCTAGGAACCCATTATTTTCTGTTAGCAGGGATGTGTTGTTTGGGTCAAGGTTGATGAGTAGGACTAGGATAACCATACAACCTAAAGCAGAATGGTTTTATGTGACCAAATTTCCCACAGTAATGACATCTCCATCTTTGGTGTTTTCCTTTATGTTGTCTTTCCTTGTGATGTTGAGACACCTGATGTGACATCTTTGGTTTGCTACCAGTGGGACTACATTCAGGAGAGGATTCATTGAACCCAAGGCCAGTCATGTCTCCTGCCATATTTCCAGCCTGGAGGATTTTGCCTAAGGTGTCAGATCTACTTTTTAGCATTCTGACATACTTTGTCATCTCATCCAGTTTGGAATTCAAGAACATGACTTCAATCTTCAACTTAGAGATGGTTTCTAAGTGTTCTGTCCTCTCAGCCTCTAGCAGAGTTATCAGTTTCTTATGATTCTCCACTTGTTGACACACTTCTTCACTTCTGAAACACAACTTCCTGTAAGAAGTAGCTAATTCATCAAAGGTTAATTCATCATCACGGGAGTCTTCATCAGGATCCCATCTCCCAGTCAAGGAGGTCACAAGATTGGCAGATTCTCCTTCTGTTTCACTTTCAAAATTATCATCTGACCAAGTAGCAATAAGACTCTTCTTCTGTTTCTTGAGATAGGTCCTACATTCAGCTCTAATGTCATATTCATGGCACTGAATTCCTTTGCCCTGTTTGGATTTTTCTTCAGATTTTGTTCTTCTTCCAGCATCATTGGACCTACTGATGTCAAATGAGTTGTTCTTGACATTAGACTTTGACCTTACATCCATCCTCTTCAGGAGTTTGTTGAATTGTCTCCCAAGTAATGCTACATCATTTTCCAGATCTTCATCAGTATCCTGACTACTGTCTTCCTCTTTCTCTTCAGTGTTTAACATAAAGGCTATGCTTTTGACTTTCTTTTCAGATCCATCACTCATTCCCAACTCGAATTTTTGGAGGGATCCAATTAGCTCATCCACTCTCATCTTGCTGATATCTTGAGATTCTTCTATGGCTGTCACTTTCATGGCAAATATCTTGGGAAGTGACTTGTGAATTTTCCTTACAAGCTTTTCATCTGACATCTTCTTACATAGGGCTCCTGAGGGATTAGCAATTTCAAGGATATTCATATGGAAGTCATGAATACTTTCATCTTCTTTCATCCTCAAATTCTCAAACTTAGTAGTAAGCAGCTGCAATCTAGATATCTTCACTCTAGAGGTACCTTCATGAGTGGTTTTGAGAATATTCCAGACATCTTTAGCTACCTCACAGTTGTTCACCAGTCTGAAGATGTTTATGTCAACCCCATTTAATATAGTATTCAATGCTTTAGAGTTTCCAAGAGCTAGTTCATCCTCCTCCTTGGTCCATTCTTCCTCAGCCTTCTTATCAGTTGTAACTTCTCATTCCTTAGTAATGAAGGGATGTTCCCAGCCTGTTAGAACAACCTTCCAAGCCTTATTATCCAAAGATTTCAAGGAGGCTACCATTCGAGGTTTCAAGTAGTCATAGTTAGATCCATCCAGAATTGGTGGTCTGTGTACAAAGCCTCTGTCTCTATCCATAGTACTAGAAAGTAACGTCCCAAGATCTCACCCAAAACCAGAGCAGGATGCCTGCTCTGATACCAATTGAAATTATGGTATCATATATGAGATGTCGAAGGTAATGTCACGACACTAATATCTGAACACCAAGTGAAATATAAAAAGGATTAAAACAGAGAAACAATTGAAACAACGACACAAGCAATTGTTAACCCAATTCGGTGCAAAGACACATACGTCTGGGGGCTACCAAGCCATGAAGGAAATCCACTAAACAGAATTAGTTCAAAGACTCTCAGTAAATAACTTCAAGTCACAGTCTTTTCACCTAATCTCTATCCGTGTGACTTCTATCTAAGAACTCTTAGATATGAGACCCTACTCATTCCCCCTCAATCACAGCAGTGATACTAAAATAAATACTACACAGAAATAAGACACACCTTAAGGACACATACTTGATCTTGCTTAAAAGCTTCAATCAAGTAAACAAATACACTCGTACTTCAAAGCTTAGAGTGGACAAATTACAACTCAAAATTCAGTCCAATTCACACATCAACAAGATGAATGAATGGCTCACAAATCACGAACGTACTTCAGGCTAAAACCCTAATACTCACTCACGCCAATGTTTGTATATTCTTCGTGCAGTTACACGGGGTTACATGGTCTTTAAATTGAAGCTTTCTGAATGGACCTGGGCAGCATGTAACCCAACAGGTTGAGTGTTCTCCAAAGAATGACTAAAAAACAAAAAGCAAAAGCAAAACAATAATAACTTCTAACTCATTAACAACTAACTTTTAATTTCAAGTCCTTTACTTTAATGTCATTTAATTTTAGTCTTTATTCATTTGCCATTATTCATCCCATACTAATTATTTATGTTAATGAAATTTTCACTTTGTCCACTTGGACCATATTGTGTGATATATTCCATTATGTGTATACTTTGTTTGTTTGTGTGGTCTTTGACCATTAATGTACATAATAAAAACAAAAATCCTAAAAAACTTTTGTGTGGACTGTTGACTTGATCTTGGACAAATGGACTTAGAATTTAGGCAACATTCCTAAGCTAAAGGACTTGGCCAATGCCAACTTTCAAGCTAAATTCCTAAGCTAAATAGAAAAACTAACCAACCTACAATTTAGCATATGCTGTCAGGAATGAATGTCACAACATTCAGTTTGACGTCCAAAGCATAGACCATATGCTAAGTCTGTTATTTTCCTGAAAACAGACTGTACAAAATTGTTGTACTGTAAAGGACCAATCCGCCCATACTTCAGTATCAGCTTACATTAATAAATGTCAAAACATCCAATTTGACATTTACACATAGAGCCTTATGCCATGGTTTGTTATCCTCCTGAAGAACAGACTAAGATACATACTGAACTGTAGCAGAAAACCAACCTGCCTATTATTCAGTATATGCTGTCAATGATGAATGTCATGACATCCAGTTTGACATTCAGACAGTAGGCCTTATGCCAGGTCTTTTATTCCCTTGATAAACAGACTGAAATTAAATACTGAGTTATAACAGACAACCAATTGTTCTATACCTCAGTATCTACTGTCAGGAATGAATGTCATAACATCTAGTTTGACATTCTGTAAATCCTGTATTAGCTAAACCTGCAGCATACAACTCAAGTATGTCATGACATTAGTCAAGACATCAGAGTACAGTTAGATGTTCTAACACAAAATGCAGTCAATCAAACATCTCCAAAGCATGTCATGACATCAGTCAAGACATTAGAGTCCAGTTAGTGTTTTAACATAAAATGCAGCCAATCAAACATCTACAATTACATACAATACAGTAATCCCAAATTGCACAAAAATATGTCACAAGACAAATACAATACAACAAGCATGAAAAGTTGGCAAACCCACTAGGAAAATATCCCCAGCAGAGTCGCCACTTTTCTGTAGCGGGGTATTCGTTACCATTAGAGATATTGACTAAATCCAAGGTAAATCATACAAAGTCGAGTCGCCACCGCACTTCTATTTATCCAACGGAATGGTTAGAAAGCGAACAAAAACCTAATAGTTTTAACAAAAACTAGTAAAAGAAACAGAGATCTGGGTAAGGGGGTTGGTTATGCAATGGGAAGGTGTTAGGCACCCAAAACGTCCTAGGTACTCCTAGGGAGCCCTTTTCACACTTGCTGCAAAGGTTGTTGTTTTGTGAAAATTTTGTTTGTGCAAACATGATTGAAGAGATGAGAGGAGAATATACAAGTTTATTTACATTTTGTGTTTGGATGGATAAACCCATTGCCTACGTACCATCTTAAACGATTAGGATCAAAACCTCGTAGTTCGGGGTAAAAATCTCAAAATGAGTTGGTGAATTGGTTGGTCCAAAAGCCTTAAGGTCTTTTGTTATCAAAGGGAGACAACTCAACCAAACCACAAATCCACCATGTAAGGATAGCTTCAACATGCTAGTGAGGGGTTAACCCTATAATAAGCATGGAAGACTTATTGTCCATCACTAAGGATATAGGTGAGTATTACATCTTCCACAAGGATAACTCAAACCTAATAGCTAAAGGTTATGGAAAATTTTATTAAGAAAGTGGCCATTGGAACCACAAAAGACATTTGAATGGGTTATATTTATCAATTAGAAGTATATACAAAAATGGTCAAAGTTTACTTAAAGATTCAATTCAAAATAAGTATTGTGAAAAGAAAGTTTGAAAATCAAAAGCATAAGGCTAAGGTTTCTAATGTTTGAAAACAAGAGTTAAATGTTTGCACAAAAGGTTTTGGCTTGGGTTAGAGTGGAGAGAAGAAGAAGAAGGGCTAAGTCCTAAGTAAAACAAAAAGAGAAGGGATGAAGAATCAAAACCACAATGGAGTCCCTCTCTTGAGATCATATTGATGATCCAAGTAGCTCCCATCCTTTGGAATAAGCAATCACACAAAGCATAAGCAATCAAACAAGTCTCTCAAAAGATCCTCAATGTATCTTGTATCTTCCACTTGGATGAACATGGCAATGGTCCTCCAATTAAGCTCAAATGGAAACTCCTAGTACAAAAGCACAAACATCAAAAGTTCCATGAAGTAAAACAAGAATGGACAAGAGCGAGTTTAGAGATTTGGTCCTTCTAATCCATCTTCATCATTAAGATCCTTTTACTCCAATTTTGCATAAGGAAGGTCCTACAATCTAAGTCCAATTCTCCATTTCTTTGCATAGGGAAAGTCCTAGAAACTAAGTCCATTTCTTTGTATTTGGTCCACAACAATCAAAACAAAAAAAACACAAGCGCAATAATATATACACAATTATATGCTCAAGTGAGCAAAAAGGCAAATGGCATTAACATAAACATGTGCTCAAGTGAGCAAAGAGAAAAGCAAATGGATAATATGTGCAAGAATAGTAAATTGCATAAAAGTAAATTGCATAAAGTAAATCTTAATTGTCAATAGTTAGTGTTAGTGGTTAGTGTGCCATAAGGCAAATTTAGCGCTATGTTAAGCAATCGTAATTGTACTTATGTAGAAGTCACAACTATCTGAGGTCGGTCAATAATAATGTAGGCAACAACACAAGTTAGGAGTCTTGATTAGTGAACCAAGTCCCAACAACTTGACATGCCAAAAAGAAAATGAGAATTGATCTTGTATTGGTTTAAGCCTTTTGCATGGTTTAGAAGACAACCTATCCTTAATGCAAAGCCATTCACTTGATCAATTGATCAAGATGAATTAGATTTGAATCAAGGAAGATTAAATCTCCCTAACCAATGCTAACTTATCAACCTTCAACTCATTGATCAAAAAGAAAATAAGAAGGAGAAGAAGAAGGAGATGGATAAGAGAAATGGAAATGGCAAAATTAAAGTGCATTAAATGAAATACAATGTGCCAATCCTCATATGTTGACCAATAACATTGAAAGTCAAGGTCAAACAATCAAAAACAAAAGTGAGATGAAGATTGGAAGTCAAGAAATGAACAAAATATTTTTGGCATTTTTTAATATTTAAAATTAAACTTGAATTAAAAATAAAGGAAAGGTCAAACTTCAAAATCACTTCAAATCAACCTTGAAAGGTCCAAGTGATTTATCCCAAGTTCAACAAGGTCAAACAAAGTTTGACAAAAAATTTCAGCATTTTTAAAAGTCAGAAACTATTTTTAGTCAATTAAAAATGAATAAAAATAACCTAATTGAACTAAAATCTCAAATAAATCTCAAATCAATTCAAAAATTGATGAGAATATTTTTCATAGATCCATCATCCTTCAAATAGGTTAGGAAAATATTTTTGTATTTTTTGAATATCAGAAACTATTTAAAATGAATTAAAAATAACCAGAAAAGAGAAAATTCACAAAAAATATCAAATGGCAAAATAAAAATAAAATAAAAATCAGAAATAGAAACTAGAAATTATTTGGGAAATAATGCAATTGGTCCCATAATTTTTGGATTAAAAATGAAAGAGATATTGATTTTTGAAATAAAATGGAATTTAAGAAAATAAAAACAGAAATTAGAAATTGGAAAAAACGAGAGCCCTTGGATCTGAGCTCATTAATTGAGCTGGCAGATCCAAGGATCCAGAGGCGCACACACATGGTAATCCACGGTCAATGCAATCACATGGAAACCAAAGAAAAGTCATAATAAGCAAGGGTCATGATTCGATCTGGGAAACACATCCAATGGCCAGAATTCAAACTGGCAACAGGCGGCCACCGGAGCCACCTTCTTCTCCGGTGAGCCTCCAGATTCCGGTCAATTTTGCAGGTTTTCAAACCTTAATGAAAATGTACGATCCTTATACCAAAATGAAGTCGGGGTGATGTACATCACCCCTGTAACCTTGAATCACACTCAAGATTCCTATAAATGGAGAAATCTGAGGTGGAAGATTCAGGTATGCAAAATGCAGATCAAGGAAAAGCAAAATTGAAGCTACCACTAGCTTGCCTCTCAAGTGAGGACTTCAGAAAACATTTTGGCCAAGAAAATAGATCACAAAAATGAGAGATTCGAAGAAAATACCAGTTGAAGAGTAAGCTTGATTTCTGGAGAATTGGACTTGATTCTTTGCTTGCTTTACCAAAACAGAAGTTCAATGAGATGAATGATGAAGGTTTAGAAGCATTAGATCTAAGAATTCAACCAGATGAAGTTGAATTTTAGATCTGAAAAATTTGAGGGAAATGAAATTGCTTCTTTAGTGATGGCTATGGAGAGAATTCTGCAGCATTTCAGGTTGAATCAGGTGTGTGAGATGAATGGAATGAGGTCTCTATTTATAGAGGAAGTGGCAAGGAGAATGTGATCAATTCGTGTGCATGGCATGTGGAACTTCATTGCATGGGCTTGCATGATCATGTACAAGGCCCAAAAATAATGCCAAATGAATTCTGAGCATCAGCCAAATGAAATTGGACGTGTGACTTGAAAGGCAATTGCTTATGTACCAAGATTTCAAGTGAATTCCTCATTTGTATCTAAACATTCATCTCTTCGAAAGTCCCAATGAAAAAATCCAAACATGATCATGTGAGTAATGGTTGGAAAGGTCTTGATGTAAGGAGCAATTGTTATGTTGGGCAAAAATCCATTTGGAGTGTAGAAATTTATGAAATTTGAGTTTAAAGTGTGATGTGCAAAACATGTCAATGCAAGGTATCTAAAATTGGCCAATTTTCAAGCCCTTCTGCTTTGATGATGCAAGCCTCAAATGAAACAACCGCCAACACCAAAGTTGTATATCGTTTCAAGACAATCAAAATGGACTTAAATTTTGAATCATTTGGATTTTTGATGAGGAAGTTATGGGCACTTGAAGTTGAACTTTTTTGACTTTTAATGCATTTGACCCAAAAGGACCTATAATGTCTTTCATTATCACATGTATTTTATTTGGGAGTTTGAAATTTTGTTCAATATAACATTTTAAGTAGACATCTTAAGCTTTCCAATGCATTTGATCCCACCTCAAAATCATAAAAAATGAATGAGTTGTGTCCTTGGGAAGTTGACCCACAATTAGGGTTTCAGTGAAAATGACCAATAATGTATTGGAATGGCAGATGGCCTTCCAAGCTTCAAATCAATTTTTGAGGAACATGAAAGTTGTTCATATTGTCCTTAAGAACATGTTTTCGTTTGGAACCATATCCATTTGACCAACACATAAAAAGTTAGGTCTCAGTGCATTTCAAAATAGTCAGATGAATTGACTGATCAACTTCTCAAATCCATGTCTCATATCTTGATGAATTGATGATTGAGGACACTCAAATAAGTTCAAATATGCATGAAATGATGAATTAAAGAACTTCCCTTGATTGTACTTGACAATGGGCTAAGGTTGCTTCATGAGCAAGGCATTGTGGTGCACAGATGAATTAGGATTTCCTTGAAGAACAAGACCTCAAGCCCTTTGATTTGCTTTGATCAAAATGATGAATTGAGGTACTAGGGAGGCACTTTTAATGAATGAGAGCTTTGGTAACCATTACCATGCTTGCTTTCATCTCCTCTTGACCATGTCTTTGTACCAATGATCTCCTTGAAGCCTTTGACCTTGTGATTGCTCAAGCTACAAACAAAAGATGTTAGTGACATATTTTTGTGCTTTTAAAATGATAAAAGCAATGATATACAACTCAAGCATGCTTGGTGATCTCAAACCACTCACAAGGAGTCTCACCCAAAGGCAAGGGGAACCAAGATGCTAAAGATCCTTGAGGAAATGCAAGTGCAATGTTATGATGCCATGCCATGAGGGATCTTAGGGACAAAATTGGGGTCTTACAGATGCCCCTATTTAAGATCATTCTAACCGGAGAAGTGAAGGTTAAAATCTTCGTCTCGACGGGGTAGAATGGGCTTAAATAATAATAAAGAGACGAATTTTGGTCCCTAAGAGACCTCATGATGCAGATGTATGCATGCAAATATTACAAACTTTATGGGGATATGTGTCCACAAAGAAGAAAAGAAACCCGGAGAAATCGACAATCCATAGGAGTAATACCCTCACTAGGGAGATAGAGACTCCGGGGGAGTAAAGGGTGAAAACGCGTGAGCAGGTCATGACTCAAACTTGGGGAACAGAATTCCAAAGGGAGTAAATCCAATGGAAAGACTCGAGCTGACTCGAAGGTGCATATGTTGGGGAATATGCCAACACAGCAACATTATCCACAATGGATACTTCGGATAAAAATCCGGACTCAGGTGAGGATAGTCCACTGAGGGACCTCACTGGGGATATCCAAAAGGACTCTCCTGGGGAAGCAACATGATGAGGTATTACCGGTTACTGAGTAATAAGCTCAAAGAGACGTGTGATCTGAACACCGGTATAAGGGTGAGAGAACAACATGCTCGGGAAGAATGAATATCTAAGACCGGTATGAGGGTGAGAGATATCAGTCAACCAAATCATCTGAGGAAGACCTAAAAGGTATATCTCAACTCAGGAAAATCTGACTCCATAGGGGACAAAAGTCATAATAGGGAGCAGAAGGAAGGAACACCAGGGATGCTGGTTACTGGGCATATAATAGATGACCAACCAAAGCGTGAATTGGGAAATATTCCCAAAACACTCATCATCCAAAAAGAGGGAAAAAATCAAACTCGATTAAGGGATGGACATTCGATTCCAAAACAGGGATACGAATCTTACTCAACTAGGGAAGAACAAAAAGCTTCGACCCAAAGAGTGCATGAGATATATTATCTATTACCGTCAGAACATAGATAATGTACTCGCATGGAAGATTATCCACAACCGGTTACTGGGTTAATACAGGATAAATCGACCGACAAAGAGAAAGGCATCGGGATACCAAAACTAGGTATATAATGATGGCCAATCAGGCGGAGCAACAAACATTACCGGTAACCGGTATGAAAGATGACTTGCTGGGGATAAATTGTCTAATCAGAACAATTATCCAAGAGAAAAGAATATCATCACCGCATATTGGATAATGATAACCATCAAGAAGGGGATTACATCTACTGGATACTGGGTAGAAAACCACGGAAAAGTAACCGTCATCCACTTAGGATGATCACAAAGGTTAACTCTGCAAAGGGGAGAAAATAGGGTTTACAACTACCGGTATAAGGGTAGTAAACCAGAGACTCCACCGGGGATAAGATGAATGATTACTGGTTACTGAGCATTTATTCATTTATACCACGGGGAAGCACAGGAAACAGTCTCAAAAGGCCAATTTAGGACCAAACCAAAGAGGCAAACTGAATCAAGACTCGTCCTAGTGAGGATATAACTCAATAGGGGAACCCATCCCAATATATGTGTTGGGAGGAAGCGAAACAACCGTCGTCCACGAGGATATAACTCAGTGGGGAATGCGGAAGGAAAGATAAACACTTTTTGCTTAATGGGCTGACTCTACATTGAGGGATCAGACACCGACATCTGCTTGGGAAATTGTATTACCAACTAGCAGAGGAATAACAAACAAAGATATATGGCAAAAATGTAATATGAATATTTGAATGTTTGAAAAATATATGCACACATGCGTGGTTTATGTTTGATGAATGCTGACAAACAGACATTTCTAACACAAACAGGCTTCACAGGAATACAACCATCCAGTACTACATCTCAAGAGAGAAAGCCAGATCACCAGAGAGTATCTAATCTGCTGGGAATCGTAGATACCAGGAAGCAAAGACCTCCGCAGGGGATGAATCATCAGTCACAGCTGAGGAAAGAGTTTATTGCACAGGTAGAATCTGCCACATAAGCAATTCTACTGGGGAATCTACCCGAGGGATAAAGGGATTCTGGGGATCAACCACCAAGCACCGTATCTACCAAAGAGATCTCATCTGCTGAGGAGGAAAGGTTGCTACCCCGCTGAAGGGGAGAGTGGTGAACATCTCAACAAGCATACCACTCAGTAGGATAAACCTCAAAAAGGGCTCTGGAGGAAGAAAATACAGTCGTGCCAGGAATATGAACAAATGTCTTACCCTGTTGGAGATCATACCATCCTTGGGAGAGCACTGAGGATCTCCTAAGTATCCTTTCGTCATTGTGAATGTTCACCTTGTTTAAAAACAAGTTATGAGAAATTCGTTTATTCAAAACAATGATATTTTCTCAATTAAAAGCATGTGAAACGTTTGTTGAATAGAAACAAATAAGAGTGCAAATAATTGGATAAAAAACTCAAATTTATTTGATGGAATGGTAGTCTGCAAATGGCAAGACTCCATAGATCTTTACAAATTTGAAATTGGTGATATATATTGGAAAATGGCTACATTGAACAAAATGACCATTTCTCCACCAATTCTGAATTCGACGTATTTGAAGCTTCGGTTGATGACGAATGAACCAGAATCTCCGACGGATGATAATTATAGAACAAAGTCTTGTCAGGATGCAGTTACTTGCCAAATCCCTGATTTTTGCCTAGATTTCCCAAGGGTGAGGTACTCAATCTAGCGGGATACAAATATTCATTCATTTTTTTTATGTCTCTAACTTTTGCCTGGACCGCCCTTTCGGATTTTCAATCCACCGAGACGCCCATTTTTGCCTAAGCCGCCCTTTCGGGTTTTCAACTTAGCGAGCTATTTTGTTCTTATTTTTAGGCGAAGTATTTCTTGACTGCATCTGAGTTCACAGGACGAGTGAAATCCTCCCCATCCATAGTTGTAAGTATCAACGCACCGCCTGAAAAGGCTCTCCTAACAACATATGGACCTTCATAGTTTGGAGTCCACTTGCCCCTGGAATCGGGCGCGAAAGACAAGACTTTCTTGAGCACAAGGTCACCTTCTCGGAACACACGAGGCTTGACCTTCTTATCAAAAGCTTTCTTCATTCTTTGCTTGCTGATATAACTGACCATGGCACATGGCAGTCAATCTCTTCTCTTCTATCAAATTCAGTTGGTCATAACGACTCAGAACCCATTCAGCATCAGTCAACTTGGCTTCCATCAAGACTTTCATTGATGGGATCTCCACATCTACTAGGAGTACGGCCTCCATGCCATAAACAAGAGAGAAAGGGGTTGCCCCTGTTGAAGTGCAGACAGACGTACGATATCCATGTAAAGCAAACGGCAACATCTCATGCCAATCCTTATACGTGACAACCATCTTCTGGATAATCTTCTTGATATTCTTATTAGCAGCTTCAACAACCCCATTCATCTTGGGTCTGTAAGGAGAAGAATTATGGTGTGCAATCTTGAACTCACTACACAGCTCTTTCAGCATTTTGTTGTTCAAGTTAGATCCATTATCAGTTATGATCTTATCTGGCACACCATAGCGGCATATGAGTTGATTCTTGATAAACTTCACGACCACCTGCCTGGTCACATTTGCATATGATGCCGCCTCAACCCACTTGGTGAAGTAATCAATTGCTACGAGAATAAATCTGTGCCCGTTGGACGCTTTCGGCTCTATCATACCAATCATGTCAATTCCCCACATGGAGAAAGGCCAAGGTGATGAAATCACATTCAGAAGTGTCAGAGGAATATGAATCTTATCCGCGTAAATCTGACACTTATGGCATTTCTTCACGTATTTGCAGCAGTCAGACTCCATTGTCAGCCAATAGTAGCCTGCTCTCAACATCTTTCTAGCCATGGCATGTTTGTTGGAATGAGTACCAAACGAACCTTCATGGACCTCAGTCATTAGCAGGTCTGCTTCGTGTCTATCCACGCATCTGAGCAGAACCACGTCAAAATTTCTCTTATAAAGCACTTCACCATTGAGGTAGAAACTGCCTGACAATCTCCTCAAAGTCTTCCTATCTTTCACAAATGCCCCAGGCGGGTAAACCTGGTTCTGAAGGAAACACTTGATGTCATAATACCATGGCTTATCATCTTTCGCTTCTTCTACTACAAATACATGAGCTGGTCTGTCCAAGCGCATCATAGTGATATTGGGGACTTCATTCCAAAGTTTGACCATAATCATCGAAGCAAGTGTAGCAAGAGCATCTGCCATCCTATTCTCATCTCGAGGAATATGATGGAAGTCAACCTCAGTAAAGAACGTTGAAATCCTCCTCGCATAATCCCTATATGGAATGAGACCAGGCTGATTCGTTTCCCATTCACCCTTAATCTGATTAAGAACGAGGGCCGAATCACCATAAACATCAAGATGTTTGATCCTAATATCAATACATTCCTCCAATCCCATAATGCAGGCCTCATACTCAGCCATATTATTCGTGCATTTGAAAGTTAGCCTTGCTGTAAAAGGAATATGTGTGCCTTGAGGAGTAATAATCACTGCCCCAATACCATTTCCATACTGATTTACAGCGCCATCAAACACCATACTCCATCTGGAACCAGGCTCTGGCCCTTCATCGAGTGTAGGCTCATCACAGTCTTTCATTTTCAAATACAAAATCTCCTCATCCGGGAAGTCAAACTGAACTGACTGATAATCCTCAATCGGCTGATGTGCCAAGTGGTCAGCCAAGATACTACCTTTAATAGCCTTCTGAGCTCGATACTCAATATCATACTCAGATAACAACATCTGCCAACGGGCAATCCTCCTAGTTAAAGCAGGCTTTTCGAAGATGTACTTGATTGGATCCATTCTGGATATCAACCAAGTCGTATGATTCAACATATACTGGCGTAAGCGCTTAGTAGCCCAAGCCAAAGCACAGCATGTCTTCTCAAGCATTGAGTATCGAGACTCACAATCAGTGAACTTCTTGCTCAGGTAGTAAATAACATACTCCTTCTTCGCTGATTCGTCTTGCTGACCAAGGACACAACCCATTGAGTCCTCAAGAACAGTTAGATACATGATCAAAGGCCTTCCTTCCACGGGCGGAGACAGGATCGGCGGTTTAGATAGATACTCTTTAATACTATCGAAAGCTTTCTGGCAATCCTCGGTCCAATCATGGGACTGATCTTTCCGGAGGAGCTTGAATATTGGCGCACATGTGGCAGTCATGTGGGATATGAATATGGAAATATAATTCAAGTGACCAAGAAAACCTCGGACTTGCTTCTCAGTTTTGGGTGCAGGCATCTCTTGTATTGCTTTGACCTTTGCAGGATCAACCTCAATACCTCTTTCACTAACAATAAAGCCCAATAACTTGCCAGAACGGACTTCAAATGTACACTTGTTGGGATTCAGACGAAGCTTGTACTTCCTCAAACGCTGAAAAAGCTTCAACAAGTGCTCTACATGTTCAACTTCCGTCCTTGACTTAGCAATCATATCGTCAACATATACCTCAATCTCCTTGTGCATCATATCATGAAACAAGGTGGTCATAGCTCGTTGATACGTGGCTCCGACGTTCTTCAAACCGAAGGGCATCACTCGATAACAGAATGTTCCCCAAGGTGTGACGAATGTTGTCTTCTCCATATCCTCGGGTGTCATCTTGATCTGGTTATATCCGGAAAATCCATCCATAAATGAGAAGACATTGAATTTAGCTGTATTGTCTACCAACATATCAATATGTGGTAGAGGGAAATCATCTTTCAGACTAGCTTTATTCAAGTCTCTATAGTCCACACACATCCGGACTTTCCCATCTTTCTTAGGCACGGGCACAATATTGGCCACCCATTGAGGATATGTAGAAGTCACCAGAAACCCTGCATCAATTTGCTTCTGAACTTCCTCTTTGATCTTCATTACCATATTAGGATGAGTTCTTCTGAGCTTCTGCTTCACAGGCACGCACTCAGGCTTCAAGGGTAAGAAATGTTGCACAATATCTGTATCCAGACCTGGCATGTCTTGATATGACCATGCAAAGACGTCAACATACTCTCGTAGCAATTCAATCAACCTCTTCTTAACAGACTCTTCTAGGAGTGCCCCAATCTTTACTTCACGAACACAATCCTCAGACCCCAAGTTGACTGTTTCCAGATTCTCGAGATGCGGCTGAATGATCTTCTTTTCATGCTCAAGTAGACGGGTAATCTCGTCAGGAATCTCTTCAACATCATCTTCTTCCGCCTCAAATACAGGGAACTCAAAATTAGGAGATGGTGTTGGATCATTATATTCAATGGGTTTGATCAACCTGCATAATGATTTTGGATATGAAAAGCTTTAGAATTCAAACAAGGCAATCATTATGCAGATGAGAAGATTGATTTTATTATGTTTATTTTTTTTAAAATTTTTTTTTAGGGTTTTATGTGATCACCAATTTCATGCAAAAAAGCGAAAAGGGAAAATAATTGGAAAAACAAACATTTAACATGAATTTATTGAATGAAAACATCATTGTATTTATGCGCCAACAATGCCATCACTCCTACTTTTGGCATGCGAGAAGGGTTTTTAAACAAAGTGATCATTACGTTGACTTATGGATAGCTGTAGGAATATCCACAGCGACCCAATTATTGCAGACCCCTCAAGGGATGATGAAATTGCCAGAATCCTCTGTATCTTCTTCGAAGACAGCAGCAGCTTCTTCATCCTGACCAGTGTGGATGAAACCTCCACTCTTGAACAGCCCTCGCTCGTTGAAAACCCCAGAGGAAAATCCTATGCCAGCCCGAGACTTGTTATCTTCTAGCTCAATCATTTTTCCTAAACCAGCAGTTGCACCACACTCAATGGCCAACTTTGCATCTTTGTAGGAAGCAAATGAAGGAGTTCTCTTCTCAATAGGCTCAGCTATAGATAAAGCTTGGAAAGGAGTTCCAACTTCATCCTCAGCATCTATATATGAGAAGGAAGACAAGTGGCTGACCAGGAGAGCCTTTTCTCCCCCTACCACTACCAGCTTCTTATTTTTCACAAATTTCAGCTTCTGGTGTAGGATGGATGTCACGGCGTCTGCCTCGTGAATCCATGGTCTGCCTAAGAGACAGCTATACGATGGGTGAATATCCATAACCTGGAAGGTAATTTGGAAATCACTTGGTCCAATTTTGACTGGGAGATCAACTTCCCCAATCACAGTTTTACGCGACCCATCGAAAGCTTTCACAACAATTCCACTCTGCCTCATGGGAGGCCCTTGATATGACAGTTTCGAGAGAGTGGATTTCGGCAATACATTCAGTGATGACCCAGTGTCCACCAGCACATTGTACATGTTGCCTTTGCAGTTCATAGATATGTGTAAAGCCAAGTTGTGGTCTCTTCACTCCTCAAGGAGATCAGAGTCACAAAAACTCAAATTGTTACAAGCAGTAATGTTTGCAACAATGCTATCGAATTGTTCTATCGTGACATCATGATCTACATATGCCACATCCAAAACTTTTTGCAGAGCCTCTCGGTGTGGTTCTGAATTCAAAAGCAATGATAACACTGATATTTTGGATGGCGTTTGTAGAAGCTGGTCTACAACATTGTACTCACTTCTCTTGATGAGCCTCAACATCTCATCACAGTCTTCTTTCACATTGCCGCTTGGGCCAACAGAAGTAGGAGTTATCAATGTAGAGGAGGGCTTAACAACAGGTGCCGGATTCGGGGTGCTCACAACATTCCCAATCGGGCGTTCAACAAAAGTCAGCATTAGCCTGAGGCTTGGGAGGTGCTGAAAACATACGACCGTTGCGGGTCAAACCACTTACATCTGCGATATTGACAACAGAGGAGGATGGTAAGGACACTTCTTTCCCATCTTCTACAGCAACAGCGTTGTAGCGAAAGGGAATTGCTTTCTCGGAAGAGTACGGTACTGGACCGGCAGGCTTAATGATAAGAACAGGAGAAGCCTTCTGCTTGCTACCATCATACTGGATGATAACAGGCTCGGGCATCCGGAATACTGAGGAAATTACGTTGACCTCAGGCTCATCTTCGTCAACATTCCTATTCTGAAGAATCTCAATGACTCCTTCATCCAGCATTTCCTGAATATCCTTGCGCACCTGGCGACAACCCAATCAGTTAACAGAGCATACTCGGCATCTATCATGGTCGTGCTCATAATGATTGTAATCACATAGCAAATGATGCATTTCGACAAGAGATTGTCGAGTATGACTGACATATTTGACTTTGTACTTGCCAGGGCAGCCCTGGACCATGTTGACAAATTTCCCATGCTCGGGCAATGGGTTCTTCTTCACGTTAGGACCTACGTCCTCGAAACACATAATGCCACACCTTACAAGGTCTTGAACCTTGGTCTTCAAAGGGTAACAATTCTCCACGTCGTGGCCGGGAGCACCAGAGTGATAGACGCAATGTAATTCAGGCTTATACCACCACTGGGGGTTAGCAGGTATAACTGGTGGGTCTCTCAGAGTAATCAACTTCCTCTCTATCAAAGAGGGATATAATTCTGCGTACGTCATCGGAATAGGATCGAAAGTGACCCTTTTCCTCTCGTAACTCGTGCTGGTTTGATTACTATTTCGAGGCTGGTAGGCTTGCTGTTGCGGACGGTGTTGTTGTTGCTGATGCTGATACTGTTGATTGTCTCTGAAAACAAGTGCTATATGAGCCACCTGGTGCTGGTTACCGGCGGGACGCACGGTATTCCTCCTCACAGAGGGTCTTATTGGTTTCATATGGGAGGTCACAACATGTACCTCTCCATCTTTCTTCTTTCCAAACGCCCCATAACGTTTGGCAGAAGAGCCTTCTTCTCTGGTTAAACGTCCTTCTCTAACCCCTTCTTCTAAACGCATCCCCATATTCACCATCTCGGTGAAGTCAGAAGGAGCGCTAGCAATCATCCGCTCATAATAGAATGAACTCAAGGTCTTCAGAAAGATCTTGGTCATTTCCTTCTCTTCTAGCGGAGGCACGATCTGTGCTGCCAACTCTCGCCACCTCTGGGCGTACTCTTTAAATGTTTCCTTGTCCTTCTGGGACATGGCCCTCAATTGATCCCTATCGGGAGCCATATCCACATTATACTTGTACTGCTTGACGAAGGCCTCGCCAAGGTCGTTGAAGGATCGGATCTTCGCACCGTCTAAACCCATATACCAACGCAGAGCGGCGCCGGACAAACTGTCCTGAAAGTAGTGGATGAGTAACTGATCGTTGTCGGTCTGAGTTGACATCTTCCTGGCATACATGACCAGGTGGCTGAGAGGACAAGTATTTCCCTTATATTTTTCAAAGTCAGGGACCTTGAATTTCACAAGGATCTTCACGTTGGGGACCAAACACAGTTCGGCAGCAGACTTGCCAAAAAGATCCTTTCCTCTGAGAGTTTTTAATTCCTTGCGGAGCTCAAGAAATTGATTGTTCATAGCGTCCATCTTCTCATAGACATCTGGGCCCTCAGACGGCTCAGAATGATAGATTGTGTCGTCTACCCTGGGCAAAGTATGCACGACAGGAGGAGGAATAGCCAGGACCGGGCTAGATGCCGGCATAGAAGCAAAAGTTGGAGCAGGACCCTCAGGCATAAAATTGGGAGGCATCCCCCACGGGAATCCGGCTGGCATGGACGTTGGAGCAAAATGTGCACTGGCTGCAGGCACAGTAGAGGAGACAATCTCAGAGATGACTGTCCTCTGGGGAGGAGTTGAAGGCGTCGGAGAAGACTGGCTCTGGGCAGCCAAGAATGATTCCATCAAAGCGCTTAATCTGGCCACTTCCTCTTTGAGTTCACGGTTCTCTTGTTCTAGGTGATCCATCAGTCTCGAAATGTTGGCTCTGGTGTAGTACCCGTGAGTCAGCTTGTCTTCAAAATAAATGAAGAACACAGAGTTAGACCACAGGACAAGAAGCCGGGAACAAAACCTGCTTATGCACATGATGCATGCAATGATGTGCATATGATTTGTTTTTATATTTCAAAGGAACTTTTAGGGTTTTATTTGCAAATTTTGGAAACATCAATCATTTATCACATATGGAAATATCTCATCAAATAATATTAGGGAAAAAAGTACAGCATTGTCAATCATATACAAGAGAAAAGGAAAATAATCATCCTATGGATCCCTAGAAATTATCGTCTAAAGCTCGGGACACAGGAAGATAGGATGCACGAAGCCTCTTCACCTCCCTCTCGTAGGCTGCCTCCATATCTGCTTTCTCCTTGGGGAGTCGATCATACTTCCTCTTCTAAAACTTGGAAGACTAAGGAAGTAGAGAAGTCCATGCATCATCAGGATCGTCAATAACCTGATGTTCGAGGAACTCTATCAAAGCATCCTTCTCTCTGATCTGCTGAAACAACTCTTCGCGTTCATGGATCAAAGCACGTGATCAGTCTTCGTCTCTCAACTCCTCTACTCCTTGGTTAGGGATGGTTGAAGGCCCAACCATAACCAAAGGTGTAGGGCTCGAATACTCGTAAGGCATGAGATACTCAGAAGCTCTCTTCCTAACCCAAGCAGTGTAAGGCTCCATAGCAACACAAGTCTTAGGACCCAACTCCTTCCTTCCTTTCCTATGAATCTTGCGCCAAGCGCGGACCATTCTGCCCTTCAAGCCTTGGGGATCTTTACCCTCCTGAAAGAACACACCCTCTAACAGAATGTTATTAGGTTTATCCTTTAGGGGGAACCCAAGCTGACGACGTGCTAAAACAGGGTTGTAGTTAATCCCACCACATGTACCAAGAAGAGGCACATTGGAGAATTCACCACAAGAGTCGATGATCTGCACACCATCATACACACGGTTGTACCAAGAGATATCATCATTAGTGAGAGACATAAGTCTCGTGGACCACCGTAGACATCCCTTGTTCTCCTTGAAGGCGACCGTCTGCGGTAAGTGAGAAATAAACCACTTATACAACAGAGGCAAACAACACACAATGGCACCACCACCCTTTGCATTCCTCATATGCAAAGAGAAATAGGTATCACCCAACAGAGTCAGAACGGGATTAAGAGTAGAAAAGATCCTAATAGCGTTCACATCCACAAACTTGTCGATGTTGGGGAACAATACCAATCCATATATGAGAAGTACAAATATGGCTTCAAAGGCATCCTCACTCATGGCCTTCCCATAGATAGTAGCTTGAGCAATGAGGAACTCAGAAGGGAGACCTTGAATTCCACCTTTGGTAGTAATATGAGCACCAATCAGAGATTCATCTATATGCAACATGTCTGCTATCTCTTGAGAAGTAGGAATACTCTCCAAGCCACTGAACGACAACTGATCTAGAATAGGTATACCCACAAGGTAGGCATACTCCTCAAGCGTAGGCAAAAGCTAGAAATCCGGAAACGTGAAGCAACGGTACAAGGGATCATAAAACTGCACCAATACACTCATCAACCCTTCATCCACCTGAGTAGTCAGAAGAGGAAGAAGCTTCCCAAAACGAGCTTTGAAACCCAAAGGATCTAGTACATAGGATGTCAGATTCCTTAACTCTTTCAAATCTGGTTGTCTGAAGTTGTACTTCTTTGTATTCCTTCTTTGTCTTTCCATGTCTGAAAATTTTGCAAATAAACCCCTTAAGTTCCTTGAAAATTTTCTTCATTATTGATGATATGGATGCAAATGAGTGCATGAATGCATGAATGCAACAATCACACTCAAGGATCAAGCAAAGCACACCAAACAAAGGTCATGGGATGGATCATGTTATCCTTAATATCAATCATCCATTTTGGTGGATTATGGTTTACACCTTATCTACACCCAGGTTCCATTGATATTAAGGATACATGAACGGATCAACCATGAATCAAGGGTTTGTTGCAAGTCACGAGCATGGGGTTTAGGTTAAGAACCACCCAAAGGGCGTGTACTAGGGTTTAAACCTGCCAAACATGTTCTACAAGAGGTTCCCATAGTCATCATCTCAGCTTTCGGATATTATCGGAGAAACGACTACTCGTATTCCAAAAAATATTCTCAAGAGAGACTCTTATGAGTGTAGTATCGCGTAACAATCGTATCAAATATTACACTTGAACGACTTTCGCACTACATCCTAAAAATAGGCCAAGATGGGCTTGGTAAACTAAGGTCCTTGGCTTCTAAGGTCTATATTGGAAAGAGTAATGTCTAACCACAACTTACTTGTGTGACATTATTGATCCCAACATGACCTCCACCAAGTGAATGGACTTGCAAGTCAACTTGCTAAGGAATAACTCCACACAAGTCAACAAGACTACGCCATTCTCCTATCCTAAGTGCACTCGAGTCCGGGTATAGAACTCATCTCACAAAGATCACCAAGCATTCAAGGAATTAATATCAAGAAAATCAATCATTACTGAAATTCTAGTTAACAGACTTTCGATGTCACACGGGATGTTATGACATCCAATTCTGCGCAGACAAGAATTATGCAGAACTTAAAAAGTAAGTGCAGTAAATAACACAAGGGATTGTTTACCCAGTTCGGTGTCACACACACCTACGTCTGGGGGCTACCAAGCCAGGGAGGAAATCCATTATTAGTAGTATTAATTCAGACCTTAAACCAACTGTTTAACCCTATCACTTAATACCTACCCAATGCAATTTCAATCTTACTCTAAGATCAGAGTTCCTACTCACTCCCCCTCAATCACCTCAGTGATTACAACCTTTAATTATATTAAAGTTTATAGTGAAGTCACACTTCAAACAACTCTTGATTGTGCTTAACAGCTTTAATCAAGATACACATCACTCACGCTTAAAAGCTTAGAGTGACACAAAACTTACAACTCAATGAACACCCTAGTCCAATACAATCATCTAGGTGATAATTGCTTGGCTCACAAGATACACCTAACACAAAAATACAGCAGTGAAGTATGATGAAACAATAAAATCTTCACGCCTAAAATCCCCAAGTTCTGAATGAAGGATTGCCATCCTTTTATATTGCAGCACTTGGGCCTTGTACTTGTATTTACTGAAATTAAGGTCAAGCAAGTTAACCTAATTTCTACATATTAGGGTACTAACAAATAGGCTATTTGTTAGGTTCATTAATTGTAGCTCAGTTGTTAGTTTCCTGGATTTTAGCTCAGCTGTTGGATTCCTGAAGAATAGCCTGAGAAAAATGCTGAAACAGAAAAACTAACCAACCTACAATTTAGCATATGCTGTCAGGAATGAATGTCACAACATTCAGTTTGACGTCCAAAGCATAAACCATATGCTAAGTCTGTTATTTTCCTGAAAACAGACTGTACAAAATTGTTGTACTGTAAAGGACCAATCCGTCCATACTTCAGTATCAGCTTACATTAATAAATGTCAAAACATCCAATTTGACATTTACACATAGAGCCTTATGCCATGGTCTGTTATCCTCCTGAAGAACAGACTAAGAGACATACTGAACTGTAGCAGAAAACCAACCTTCCTATTATTCAGTATATGATGTCAATGATGAATGTCATGACATCCAGTTTGACATTCAGACAGTAGGCCTTATGCCAGGTCTGTTATTCCCTTGATAAACAGACTGAAATTAAATACTGAGTTATAACAGACAACCAACTGTTCTATACCTCAGTATTTGCTGTCAGGAATGAATGTCATAACATCTAGTTTGACATTCTGTAAATCCTGTATTAGCTAAACCTGCAGCATACAACTCAAGTATGTCATGACATTAGTCAAGACATCATAGTACAATTAGATGTTCTAACATAAAATGCAGCCAATCAAACATCTCCAAGGCATGTCATGACATCAGTCAAGACATTGGAGTCCAGTTAGTGTTTTAACATAAAATGCAGCCAATCAAACATCTACAATTACATATAATACAGTAATCCTAAATTGCACAAAAATATGTCACAAGACAAATACAATACAACAAGAATGAAAAGTTGGCAAACCCACTAGGCAAATATCCCCAGCAGAGTCGCCACTTTTCTGTAGCGGGGTATTCGTTACCATTAGAGATATTGACTAAATCCAAGGTAAATCATACAAAGTCGAGTCGCCACCGCACTTCTATTTATCCAACAGAATGGTTAGAAAGCGAACAAAAACCTAATAGTTTTAACAAAAACTAGTAAAAGAAACAGAGATCTGGGTAAGGGGGTTGGTTATGCAATGGGAAGGTTTTAGGCACCCAAAACATCCTAGGTACTCCTAGGGAGCCCTTTTCACACTTGTTGCAAAGGTTGTTGTTTTGTGAAAATTTTGTTTGTGCAAACATGATTGAAGAGATGAGAGGAGAATATACAAGTTTATTTACATTTTGTGTTTAGATGGATAAACCCATTGCCTACGTACCATCTTAAAAAGATTAGGATCAAAACCTCGTAGTTCGGGGTAAAAATCTCAAAATGAGTTGGTGAATTGGTTGGTCCAAAAGCCTTAAGGTCTTTTGTTATCAAAGGGAGAAAACTCAACCAAACCACAAATCCACCATGTGAGAATAGCTTCAACATGCTAGTGAGGGGTTAACCCTATAATAAGCATGGAAGACTTATTGTCCATCACTAAGGATATAGGTGAGTATTACATCTTCCACAAGGATAACTCAAACCTAATAGCTAAAGGTTATGGAAAATTTGATTAAGAAAATGGCCATTGGAACCACAAAAGACATTTGAATGGGTTATATTTACCAATTAGAAGTATATACAAAAATGGTCAAAGTTGACTTAAAGATTCAATTCAAAATAAGTATTGTGAAAAGAAAGTTTGAAAATCAAAAGCATAAGGCTAAGGTTTCTAATGTTTGAAAACAAGAGTTAAATGTTTGCACAAAAGGTTTTGGCTTGGGTTAGAGTGGAGAGAAGAAGAAGAAGGGCTAAGTCCTAAGTAAAACAAAAAGAGAAGGGATGAAGAATCAAAACCACAATGGAGTCCCTCTCTTGAGATCATATTGATGATCCAAGTAGCTCCCATCCTTTGGAATAAGCAATCACACAAAGCATAAGCAATCTAACAAGTCTCTCAAAAGATCCTCAATGTATCTTGTATCTTCCACTTGGATGAACATGGCAATGGTCCTCCAATTAAGCTCAAATGGAAACTCCTAGTACAAAAGCACAAACATCAAAAGTTCCATGAAGTAAAACAAGAATGGACAAGAGCGAGTTTAGAGATTTGGTCTTTCTAATCCATCTTCATCATTAAGATCCTTTTACTCCAATTTTGCATAAGGAAGGTCCTACAATCTAAGTCCAATTCTCCATTTCTTTGCATAGGGAAAGTCCTAGAAACTAAGTCCATTTCTTTGTATTTGGTCCACAACAATCAAAACAAAAAAAACACAAGCACAATAATATATACACAATTATGTGCTCAAGTGAGCAAAAAGGCAAATGGCATTAACATAAACATGTGCTCAAGTGAGCAAAGAGAAAAGCAAATGGATAATTTGTGCAAGAATAGTAAATTGCATAAAAGTAAATTGCATAAAGTAAATGTTAATTGTCAATAGTTAGTGTTAGTGGTTAGTGTGCCATAAGGCAAATTTAGCGTTATGTTAAGCAATCATAATTGGACTTATGTAGAAGTCACAACTATCTGAGGCCGGTCAATAATAATGTAGGCAACAACACAAGTTAGGAGTCTTGATTAGTGAACCAAGTCCCAACAACTTGCCATGCCAAAAAGAAAATGAGAATTGATCTTGTATTGGTTTAAGCCTTTTGCATGATTTAGAAGACAACCTATCCTTAATGCAAAGCCATTCACTTGATCAATTGTTCAAGATGAATTAGATTTGAATCAAGGAAGATTAAATCTCCCTAACCAATGTTAACTTATCAACCTTCAACTCATTGATCAAAAAGAAAATAAGAAGGAGAAGAAGAAGGAGATGGATAAGAGAAATGGAAATGGCAAAATTAAAGTGCATTAAATGAAATACAATGTGCCAATCCTCATATGTTGACCAATAACATTGAAAGTCAAGGTCAAACAATCAAAAACAGAAGTGAGATGAAGATTGGAAGTCAAGAAATGAACAAAATATTTTTGGCATTTCTTAATATTTAAAATTAAACTTGAATTAAAACTAAAGGAAAGGTCAAACTTCAAAATCACTTCAAATCAACCTTGAAAGGTCCAAGTGATTTATCCCAAGTTCAACAAGGTCAAACAAAGTTTGACAAAAAATTTCAGCATTTTTAAAAGTCAGAAACTATTTTTAGTTAATTAAAAATGAATAAAAATAACCTAATTGAACTAAAATCTCAAATAAATTCAAAAATTGATGAGAATATTTTTCATAGATCCATCATCCTTTAAATAGGTTAGGAAAATATTTTTGTATTTTTTGAATATTAGAAACTATATAAAATAAACTACAAATAACCAGAAAAGATAAAATTCACAAAAAATATCAAATGGCAAAATAAAAAAAATTCAGAATCAGAAATAGAAACTAGAAATTATTTGGGAAATAATGCAATTGGTCCCATAATTTTTGGATTAAAAATGAAAGAGATGTTGATTTTTGAAATAAAATGGAATTTAAGAAAATAAAAACAGAAATTAGAAATTGGAAAAAACGAGAGCCCTTGGATCTGAGCTTATTAATTGAGCTGGAAGATCCAAGGATCCAGAGGCGCGCGCACATGGTAATCCACGGTCAATGCAATCACATGGAAACCAAAGAAAAGTCATAATAAGCAAGGGTCAGGATTCGATCTGGGAAACACATCCAACAGCCAGAATTCAAACTGGCAACAGGCGGCCACCAGAGCCACCTTCTTCTCCGGTGAGCCTCCAGATTCCGGTCAATTTTGCAGGTTTTCAAACCTTAATGAAAATGCACGATCCTTATACCAAAATGAAGCTGGGGTGATTTACATCACCCCTGTAACCTTGAATCACACTTAAGATTCCTATAAATGGAGAAATCTGAGGTGGAAGATTCAGGTATGCAAAATGCAGATCAAGGAAAAGCAAAATTGAAGCTACCACTAGCTTGCCTCTCAAGTGAGGACTTCAGAAAACATTTTGGCCAAGCAAATAGATCACAGAAATGAGAGATTCGAAGAAAATACCAGTTGAAGAGTAAGCTTGATTTCTGGAGAATTGGACTTGATTCTTTGCTTGCTTTACCAAAACAGAAGTTCAATGAGATGAATGATGAAGGTTTAGAAGCATTAGATCTAAGAATTCAACTAGATGAAGTTAAATTTTAGATCTGAAAAATTTGAGAGAAACGAAATTGCTTCTTTAGTGATGGCTATGGAGAAAATTCTGCAGCATTTCAGGTTGAATCAGGTGTGTGAGATGAATGGAATGAGGTCTCTATTTATATAGGAAGTGGAAAGGAGAATGTGATCAATCCGTGTGCATGGCATGTGGAGCTTCATTGCATGGGCTTGCATGATCATGTACAAGGCCCAAAAACAATTCCAAATGAATTCTGAGCATCAGCCAAATGAAATTGGACGTGTGACTTGCAAGGCAATTGCTTATGTACCAAGATTTTAAGTGAATTCCTCATTTGTACCTAAACATTCATCTCTTCGAAGGTCCCAATGAAAAAATCCAAACATGACCATGTGAGTAATGGTTGGAAAGGTCTTGATGTAAGGAACAATTGTTATGTTGGGAAAAAATCCATTTGGAGTGTGGAAATTTATGAAATTTGAGTTTAAAGTGTGATGTGCAAAACGTGTCAATGCAAGGTTTCTAAAATTGGCCAATTTTCAAGCCCTTATGTTTTGATGATGCATGCCTCAAATGAAAAAACCTCCAACATCAAAGTTGTATATCTTTTCAAGACAATGAAAATGGAATTATGTTTTGTATCATTTGGACTTTTGATGAAGAAGTTATGGGCACTTGAAGTTGAACTTTTTTGACTTTTAATGCATTTGACCCAAAAGAATCTATAATGTCTTGCATTATTACATGTAATTTCTTTGGGATTCTGAAATTTTGTTCAACATAACATTTGAAGTAGACATCTTAAGCTTTCCAATGCATTTGATCCCACCTAAAAATGATAAAAAATGAATGAGTTGTGTCCTTGGGAAGTTGACCCAAAACTAGGGTTTCAGTCAAAAAAACCTATAATGTCTTGGAATGGGAGATGACCTTCCAAGATTCAAATCAATTTTTGATGAACATGAAAGTTGTTCATACTGTCCTTAAGAACATGTTTTCTTTTGGTATCATCTCCATTTGACCAACACATAAAAAGTTAGGCCTCAGTGAATTTCAAAATAGTCAGATGAATTGACTGATCAACTTCTCAAGTCCATGACTCATATCTTGATGAATTGAAGATTGAGGATACTCAAATAAGTTCAAATATGCATGAAATGATGAATTAAAGGACTTCCCTTGATTGCATTTGACCATAGGCTGAGGTTGCTTCAAGAGCAAGGCATTGTGGTGCACAGATGAATTAGGGTTTCCTTGGGGCACAAACCTCAAACCCTTTGACTTGTTTTTATCAAAATGATGAATTGAGATGCTAGGAAAGCATATTTTATGGATGAGAGCTTTTGGAACCATTACCATGCTTGCTTTCATCTCCTCTTGGCCATATCATTGCACAGATGATCCCCGAGAAGCTTTGACCTTGTGATTGCTTAAGCTACAAACAAAAGATGTTAGTGACATATTTTTGTGCTTTTGGTTAGTAAACAAAATAAGAAAAGCAATGATATACAATTCAAGCATGCTTGGTGATCTCAACCACTCACAAGAGATCCCACCCAAGGACAAAGGGAACCAAGATGCCAATGATCCTTGAGGCAATGCAAATGCAATGTTATGATGCCATGAGGGATATTAGGGACAAAATTGGGGTCTTACAGTGACCAAAACTTATCAAGTCATGTTCATTGTGAAAATGCTCTTGATGTCAAGGCTCATTCACAAGTAAAACTATTTATGCTAATGTTATGTTTATGTCAGTTTTAGAAATCCAAGTTTGTCCACTGAAAAGATGACATATAATGAATGGATCACTAGTTACAAAAGTTATACTGATACTTAGCAAAACAAATAGGACTCAGTTTTGACACAAGCTCTAATGCAATATGCTTCTAAAATAGACCTTGCTTCAATTAGGTCTTTTGAGGGTTGTAATATGGTATGGTTCATGGTTTGAGAAACAAAGGATTTATGGCTCAAAAATTTATTTAGCTCGCCCATTCTCCTTGATACCATTTAGTCCTACGTTCAACTAATTTGACACAGACGTTCGTCTCTTAGAATGATGGAGTGGTAGTAAAAGAACCTACAAGGTTTTGGGAGTGACAGTCACTTGCCTTCCTGTTTTTGTGTTTGCAGTCACACGACTTTGTTTTTGCTTCAAAATGACCTATAATGTATTGGAATGGAAGATGGCCTTCCAAGCTTCAAAAAAAATTTTGAGGAACATGAAAGTTGTTCATATTGTCCTTAAGAACATTTTTTCTTTTGGAAGCATCTCCATTTGACCAACATATAAAAGTTAGGTCTTAGTGCATTTCAAAATAGTCAGATGAATTGACTGATCAACTTCTCAAATCCATGTCTCATATCTTGATGAATTGATGATTGAGGACACTCAAATAAGTTTAAATATGCATGAAATGATGAATTAAAGAACTTCCCTTGATTGTACTTGATCATGGGTTGAGGTTGCTTCATGAGCAAGGCATTGTGGTGCACAGATGAATTAGGATTTCCTTGAAGAACAAGACCTCAAGCCCTTTGATTTGATTTGATCAAAATGATGAATTGAGGTACTAGGGAGGCACATTTGATGAATGAGAGCTTTGGGAACCATTACCATGCTTGCTTTCACTTCCTCTTGACCATGTCTTTGTACCAATGATCTCCTTGAAGCCTTTGACCTTGTGATTGCTCAAGCTACAAACAAAAGATGTTAGTGACATATTTTTGTGCTTTTAAAATGATAAAAGCAATGATATACAACTCAAGCATGCTTGGTGATCTCAAACCACTCACAAGGAGTCTCACCCAAAAGCAAGGGGAACCAAGATGCTAAAGATCCTTGAGGCAATGCAAGTGAAATGTTATGATGCCATGCCATGAGGGATCTTAGGGACAAAATTGGGGTCTTACAGTACCTAGGACACTTTGGGTGCTAACACCTTCCCTCTGTGTAACCAACCCCCTTACCTGTAATCTCTGACATTTTATTAGTTTTGATTTGAAAACTTCTTACTTTTGGGTTTTGTTCGTACTTTTTCCCTTTTCCTTTGGAAACAATAAAAGCGCGGTGGCGACTCTTGTTATTTGATGTCTAGCTTATCCATAGCTTGATGATCATGAATTTACCATAACAGACTTATCCATAGCTTATCCATGATAGAGAATGAGAATCTCAAACCAACAAGTTAATCAAATATGATGATGCAAATATGCAATTATGAAATCATATGAATGTATATGTATATGTATATATATATATATATATATGATGGTTATGCTGACAAAACGATCACAAAGGATACAAAGGTGTCGCAAAGAATTTGAATCATCGATACAATCCTTAGCCAATCCATAAAAAGAGGGATACAACTGCTGGAGAACAGACAAACCAACATCCCAAAGGCTCAAATCTAGCCGAGGGAGGAGATCTGCTGAGGAGAGGAATAATTATCGAGTCTGTAGGGAATTTTAGGTGAATCACCATATCAAATGAGAGACAACCATGCAGAGGATAAACACACAATAGCTGCTTAGAAACTAGGAGGACACTCTGACCGGGAGTGAGTCGGGTGATCATTGGTGGAGAAACCAACGCGATCTACTGGGGAGGAACATCTTACTCTGTTGAAGGTCAACCCTGCTGAAGAAACCGAACTCTGTTGGGGAACACAGAAACTCTGTCGGGGAAATAACACACCACAAGGTACTGAATTAACCAACTCATCTGGTGAAAAGAATCGGAACTCCGCTAAGGAACAAACACTCCGTAGGGGAACCGGATCAACATAAACAACTAGGGATACCCAAAGGGTTAACTACTTGGGGAACCTCTGATGCTTAGCATTTAAGGACTTGCTGCTCTTTGAAGCACTGTTGATACTTCTTTTTAATTACTTTGAAAATTTTCTTATTTTTATATGTTTTTAAGAAAAAATGATTTTGAAAAAATTTTAAATTTTTAAAATGATCATAATAAAATTTAAACTATCGGCTGAAGTAAATAAGAGTAGAAACAATTGGACAAAATCTCAACTTTATTTAATGGGATGGTAGTCTGTAAATGTCAAGACTCCATAGATTTTTAAAAAGTTGAAAATGGTAATTTACATGGTGTAAGACCCTAATTTTGGCCCTAAGATCCCTCATGGCATCATAACATTTCATTTACATTGCCTCAAGGATCATAAGCATCTTGGCTCCTTCCCTTTGGGTGGGATCCCCCTTGTTAGTATTTTGAGGTCACCAAGCATGCTTGAATTGTATATAATTTCTTTTCTCATTTTTATTTACTAACCAAATGCACAAAAATATGTCACTAACATTTCTTGTTTGTAGCTTGAGCAGTCACAAGGTCAAAAGCTTCTAGGAGATCCTTTGTGCAATGATATGATCAAGAGAAGATGAAAGCAAGCATGGTAATGGTTCCCACAACTCTCATCCATCAAATATGCCTCCCAAGTATCTCAATTCATCATTTTGATCAAAGCAAGTCAGGAGGTTTGAAGGTTATTTCCCAAGGAAACCCTAATTCATCTGATCATCAACAATGCCTTGCTCATGAAGCAACCTCAACCCATGGTCATATACAATCAAGGTAAGTTCCTTAATTCATCATTTCATGCATATTTGAACTTATTTGAGTGTCCTCAATCATCAATTCATCAAGATATGAGTTGTGGACTTGAGAAATTGATCAGTCAATTCATCTGACTATTATGAAATACACTGAGACCTAACTTTTTATGTGTTGGTCAAATGGATATTACCCCTAGAGTAAACATGTTCTTAAGGACAATATGAACAACTTTCATGTTCATCAAAATTTGATTTGAAGCTTGGAAGGTCATCCTCCATTCCAAGACATTATAGGTCATTTTGACTGAAACCCTAATTTTGGGTCAACTTCCCAAGAACATAAATCATTCATATTTCATGATTTATAGGTGATACTTAATGCATTTGAAAGCTTATTGTGTCTACTTCAAATTTTATGTTGAGTAAAATTTCAAACTCTCAAAAGAAATACATGTGATAATGCAAAACATTATAGGTCACTTTGGGCCAAATGCATTGAAATGTGAAAAAGTCTAACTTCAAGTACCTATAAATTCTTCATTAAAAATCCAAATGATTCCAAATTTAAGTCCAAATTGATTGTCTTGAAAAGATATACAACTTTCATGTTAAAGAGTTTATCATTTGGAGTTGGTATCATTGAGACAGAGGGGCTTGAACATTGGCCAAATTTGGTAACTTCACATATGCATGTTTTGCACCCTACACTTCAAGCTCAAATTTCATTAATTTCCAAGGCCCAAATGGAGTTTTGATCAACATAGCATTTGTTCCTTATGCAACAAGCTTTCTAACCATTACTCATAAGGTTGCATTTGGAGTTTGGAAGCATCATTTTCGAAGACATGAAGAATTAAATGCATTTTGTGAAAGCTATTCCAATTGCCATGCATGAGCTGATTACATCAAATGTACACATCCATTTGCCTTTCACATGAACTCAGCAAGTTGTTTCAGCCTTCATTGGGCCTTCCACATGCTCACACAGGCCCATGCAATTCAAAATCCATTTGCCATGCACACGAGTTAGCTCATGCATTCAGCTCTCTCCATCTATAAATACCATGCCTTGCCTTCACAATTCTTCAACCTAATGGCGCCTAAATCCCTGTTGAATTGAATCCCCACCCATACCAAAGGAACAAACTTCATTTTTCTCCAAAATTTTCAGATCTGAAATTCAATTGCATTGGTTGAATTTTAAGATCTAAAGTTCCTAAGCCTCTTCACTTTGATCCATTGAAGCTTCTGTTTGCAAAAAGAACCAAAGAGAGTGACTCAATTCTTCACAATCCAAAGGTTTTGCTCCACTGAAATTTGCTTCGAATCTCATCATACTTTGCTCCATTTGCCTTGATCTTGTGTTGTTTGAAGTCCTCTCTATAGAGGCATCATTACTGTGTGCTTAATTGTTGAAATCGAGCAAGTTCAGTTGAACACCACCAAACTTCCATCTCTGATTTCTCTCTTAATAGGAATCTAGAGTGGAATTGAGTGGCATAGGAGTGATGTACATCACTTCACCTTTCGAATGGTGCCTGGATCGTGCATTTTAGTTAACATTTGAATCTCTGCATTTTTGAAATCTCACCGGAGCTCGCCGGAAAAGACGGTGGCGCTGGCCACCGTCTGGTCTCCAGATCAGATCTGGACCGTCCCTTTCCATTTCCAGATCTAATCTCAGCAGTCCATTGTTATGACTTTTGATTAAACCGCGTGTGGATGCATTGTCTTGGATGTATTGTGGAAACGCGGTGAGGGCCATGTGATGTGCCAACTCAATTAATGAGCCACCATCTGTCGCATTACGCGAAAAACCGGCGGGAAAAGAAGAAACAACAGAGCCGCCACCGTGCGTTATTTATCCCAAAAGAGGGAAAGGAAACGCTCGAAGTAAACCTAGGAAAGAACATGGTCTCGCGACCAAAGAGGATGGGTTCGGGAGTCGGTTATGCGAAGGGAAGGTATTAGCACCCCTACGCATCCGTCGTACTCGACGGGATCCACGCACAATAGGAAGGAAAAATGGTTGCTAAAACGCTGCTCACACACACACACACTGGCTGAAAGAGACAAAAGAAACTGACTGAAACTGACTCGGCAGAACATCGTATCCTGGGCCTACTTAGTCTATCAGACATAGACATCAGAGTCGAAGTAGTTCGGAATGGGGAAACGACACCTGCTCGCTAGGATATCGCATCCTATGCATACGTATCTCCTTGGACGAAGGAGAATCAGAGCATTCGTAGCTCGGCTGACACGCACACAAACAAACACAGGCAAAGGCAAACGTGGAGCCTGAATGCCAATCACTGGACTTACATCAGCATCCGAACCAAAACACACACACACTGGAACCCGAATGCCACTCAATGGTCTTACATCAGCTTCCAAGCACACAACAACACAACAAGTTCATAGGGAGTCGGGGACTCGAGCCTATAACTGTCAAGCACACACTCAAACAAACAGACAACAAATTGCTAAGGAGTCAGGCACTCGAGCCTAGCAACTGTCAAACAACACACACAAAAAAGAAAAAGGGCGCCCGGAGAGATCAGCTCATCTCCTGCCTACGTACCTCATCTGGTATGAGGATCAGGGCGACGTAGTTCCCCTACGCAGGGAAAAAGGACTAGCCTAACCAGATAACAGAGGGAGACACAACACTAGGGAGACTACGACTCGAGCCTAGATGTTGTCATGCAAAATCGTCCCTAAGTTAAGGTTTCTAGCTAACTTGCGCAGGAAGCAAGCCTATCCTAAACATGACTTGCACAGGAAGCAAGCCACACCTAACCTAACTTGCACAGGAAGCAAGGGTCTCGATTGCAACTAGTGCAAGAGAAAGGGGAGGTCTCAATCGCAACGAGGGCGAGAGAAGAGAATTAGTGTTAGTTGTTAGTCAAACTCGACAAGACATCGCATCTCGTGCCTACGTATCTCATCTGGACATGAGAATCAGAGTTGCCGTAGTTCGGCTAAACTATTACTGTTGGTTTGTGTTTTTTAAGTGGACGACGTCACTACGCAATCTACCAGATGCTCGACCTTTGGAGACTTACTCACCTGTAGTAGAAGGAGTTGACGTATCCTTAAGAGGGGATAATGTTTGTTTGTGTTTCTGGAAAGCTCAAGCAAGAAAGGAAGTCCTATACGAAGGAACCGTGCTACCTTAATTGACATGCAAACGAGACTACGCGGAGTCTAGCAAACCTAGGGGATACAATCACACCACACTAGCACATACAGCATGAAATAAACACACCAACAAGGGGCTCAAACATCAAGGCTAGGTTTTAGTCGAGGGGTCATATCAACCTCGACAAACAAACCTCTGGAACTGGGTAGTGAGTGCTCTTAACCTTGCCATTGAGGGGCTAAGGTGAAGCAGATGAAAGGAGATGAGGGGTGTGCCTCATTGCTCTTATCCCTGGCCAGGGAGAGCATTTCAATATCAGAAGGTGTGGGAGTTCAGAATGGGGGAACTCTCTCCACAAGTGACTCTATGGATCTTGGTCTTTTACCCACTATGCATCAACACAGGTAGTGTGAGCAATGTGAGTGACACACAGACTAGCAGGGGATAGGTTGCTTATCCCTTGGGTTCTGCCAATTGCCTCTTCACTTAGGAGGACTTTGCATATGTACAGGGACAAGATTTAAACATACACAAACATTGCCTCTTAAGGAGGACTTCAGACAGTTGCCTGGCCAAGTAACAGGCCAGGTCTTCCAGACTACATGAAGATGAGAAATATACCTCAATGCAAATTGCTTATACAAGCAAAGCAAAGCAAAAGTTCACAAGGAACTGAGCAACTAAAAGCACCTGAAATAGTCAAACAGACATTAGTATACAACTTCAGACAAAGCAAAAAGAAACAGACATCAACAGTTAATCAGAAGCAAATGAATGTGCAAGGCACAAGGCTTAAGGCATGTGAGCCAAGCCACCTACAAAACAAAACATGTTAAACAATGATATTCAAGCAAGCTCAATCAAAAAGAATTGGTCTCATTGGTCATTTGTTGGTCAACCTGAAAACATGAACTCAAAGGTGAGTAACAGGACCACTAGGGCAAGCCTAGGGTCAAAAATGAATGAGAAAGCCAAAACAGCAAGCAATGTCCAATCAAAATCAAATTCAAACATTTAGGAAGCAAACCCAATTGGTTTCATGTTCATATCATGCATCATCATCATTTCATAAGCAAAAGAAGTCAAAGCATGGCAAATGAGAGCTCATAGAAGTCAACAGAAAGACTTGCATCAAAAGTCAACTCAAACATTTCCAAAAATCACCAAATAAATCATGATCAAACCTAGCACATAGCATGGTAAGCATGTCAAATTTCATCTCATTTGGGCAAGTGGAAGGCAGTCAATGAAAATCAGAAAGTCAAAGCAATTTTGAACATGCTCAAAGAAGTCAACCAAACATGCATCAACTTAGAAAAATCATAAGTCAGAGATGGTGTATGATAAATAAATGGGACTAAAAGCATGGCAAAGCTGAGGATGTCTAGTTATCTCATGTAAAATTTCATGTCCATCTAATAAAGTATGAGCATTTCACAAAACAAATGGGCACATGCATCACATAAGGTCAACATTTTGGTCAAACAGGGGAGAAAATCTCAAACAAATGGGAAATGGCACAAATAATTCCAAGAAAAATCACAAGTAAACTAGACATATAAGAGTAGGTTCATGCAAAAATTCAGCTCAATTGGAGGTCAGGAAGCATTGCATCAAAAATCAGAAATTTGCACATCCATGGTGTGACACAAGTTGTCACACCCTACTTCAAAAATTCACAACTCTCAAACCACATAAGATAAATTCATGATCTTTACATCAAAATAAACATGAGTGAATCTAGTTTATGCTCAAAAAAATTCAGGTCCATTGGATAAGTCATGACCATTTCACAATTGAATTGGCAAAAGGTACAAAATTTGGTCACATTCTACAAACCCTAATGCCATTTAAAATTCAATGATCAAAAAATTCTGGAAAAAATATGATAAAAAAGTAGAGCTCATGATGAAGATGATGCAAAAACTCCCACTAAAATTGGATTTGAAATGGATGATTTATGAATTTTGCAAGTGAGCCATGCCAAATGAAATAAAATAAGAAATTAAATGAATTAAAATGGATTAATTAAATCGAGAATGGCAAAGCTGTAAATAAGGCATTCACTTATCAAAACGGCTGCGTTTAGGACGCTGGAACGAAATAACGCTATTGGCCAGCATGGGCCAACAGTACCATGCACACGACTGTATCATTTCTGGGCAATGCATGAAGATATTCTAGGGTTTCTGGGCACAGTAACAAGGTTCATCATCCCCAAATCGAGCTTTTCTCAAAAATTTCCAGAAATGGCAATTAAATACACAGAAATGATCATCAAACAACCACTAACATGAATCCAGCAATGATTTTCATTAAAACACAACCATATTCATGAATCGAGCAAGAATCAAAAACATCATCAAACTTCATTTCTAAATATCTTCATGAATATCCAACCATTTTCAAAAACAAAACCATCAGGAAGCTCAGCATGGAGAGATCTTTCTAAAACATATACCTATTTGATGAAATAATGGGATCGAATTCTTACCAGTTCTGAAGAGCAGATGAGATTCAATTGCTGTTTGCTTGCAAATGCTCGAAACAAGTGAAGATTTAAGCTCCACAAGGTGGATGGTGAAGTTACTTTGGCTCAATGAAGCTTGGAACAGTTCAAACCCAACTCTGCCATGGATGATGCTTTGAAGAATGATCGAGCAAACAGGTGGTTACAGTTGAAGAATGATGGTCGCAATGAGCCTAAAATGATGCTTGGATGATGCAGCAACAATATCCAGGTCGAGTTCTTTGGAGCTTTTGGAAGGATTTTGGAAAATGCAAGAAAATGAAGTTTGAGAGAATGAATGGATTTCTGAGTTGGTGTGGCCGCTAGGGTTCACAAATTGACAGAAAAAATATTATATGTGGTCTGTTTTAACTCTAATCCATGTATGCTAAGCATGTTTAACTCAAATGAACCAAATTGCTAATTTGCCAAATTTGACCAAATGGTGGTGTGTGGTAGCATGAGCACGAAAATGGGCCTTTGGCAAGTCACAATTAACATTTTGAATCAATTCCAATTGGTCATTTGGATGGAAATTACTTAATTCAAAAAGTCAAAATTGCACCTCACTTGAAAATAAACATGATAGTTCAAAAAGGGCCATTTTGATTGGCAATGTTTTGGTACATGAAATTTATATTTTTGGAAAGAGGAGGTTAAATGTGGTTTGTTGGAAAAAACCTCACCAATTTTGGCCAAATGGTTTGAGAGATATGGCCTTTTGAAGTTCAAGAAATTTTGAAAATGAATTGATCATATCTTGCCAACCATACATGGGAATTGAGAGTTCTTGGACTTTTTGGAAATGGGAGAACAAGATCTTCAACTTTCATGTTGGGCAAAAATTCATTTGAAGCTTGTATCATGATGTAAGTTTGGGCTCAAGAAGTTTCCATTTTTGGCAGTTAAAATTACAGGTCCAGTTTCTATTTTTGGAAATTTTCTGTTTGGCTTCAAATTCTTCAATGATGTTGTTTGCCATGATATATGAGGCCTATTGGGACATGAATAAGCTCTCTCAAACCAAATCCATCCATCAAAACCATAAAATCAACCACAGTTGACCAAGTTTGACTTTTTAGGGTTTCTGACTGATTGTGCATGGACTGATGACCTCTGAGCCTCCAATCTTTGACCTAATCACTTCAAATGGATCCCCAAGTCATGTGAACATGTTGGACCAAACCTAGGGCCTTGGCTCAATGAAAAACACACTTGCTTGCTTGGTTGACTGATCTCCTGATCAGTTTGACCTAATTCTTCTGATGATCTTGCACTTGGGCAAAAGGGACAATGCAATGCTATGCAGTGGACCATGTTATGCTATGACCTAATATGAGAATGTATGTACAATAATAGGTGCAAATTTGAGGTGCTACACCATCCAACGCCTCTCCTTTTTTCTAATTTTCATTTTTTGATTTCTATTTTCTTTTATTTCTTTTAATTCCATTTTATTTCTAAAATTCATATCTCTTTTATTATTGGTCCAAAACTTATGGGACCAATTGCATTATTTCTCTTTTAATTTCTAGTTTCTAAAAATGATTTTTAATATTTTTTATTTTATCATTTGCTATTTTTTAGTAATTTTCTCTTTTCTTGTTATTTTTAATTCATTTTAAATAGTTTTTAATATTCAAAAAATACAAAAATATTTTCTCAACCTTTTTGAATGATGATAGACCTATGAAAAATATTCTCATCAATTTATTAATTGATTTGAGATTTATTTGAGATTTTAGTTCAATTAGGTTATTTTTATTCATTTTTTAATTGATTTAAAATAGTTTCTGACTTTTAAAAATGCTGAAATTTTTTGTCAAACTTTGTTTGACCTTGTTGAACTGGGGATAATTCACATGGACTTTTCAAATTTGATATGAAGTGAGTTTGAAGTTTGACCTTCCTTTAATATTTTAATTCAAGTTTTATTTTAAATATTAAAAATGCCAAAAATATTTTGTTTATTTCTTGAATTCCAATCTTCATTTTGCTTCTGTTTTCTATTGTTTGACCTTGATCTTCCCTATCTTTGGTCAACATTTGTTGATTGGTACATTCCATTTCATTTAATGTACTTTATGTCTTCATTTCTATTTCTTCTTCTTCTTCTTCTTCTTCTTCTTCTTCTTTTCTTCTTTTTGATCAATGAGTTAAAGTTGATGGTTAGCATTGATTAGGGAGGTTTAATCTTCCTTGATTCAAATCTAATTCATCTTGATCAAATGATCAAGTGAATGGCTTTGCATTAAGGATAGATTGCTTTCTAAATCATGCAAAGGACCTAAATCAATACAAGATCATTTCTCATCTTCTTTTTGGCATGGCAAGTTGTTGGAGTTTGATTCACTAATCAAGACCTCTAACTTGTGTTGTTGCCTACATTATTATTGACCGACCTCAGATAGTTGTGACTTCTACATAAGTCCAATTACGATTGCTTAACATAGCGCTAAATTTTCCTTATGGCACACTAACTACTAACACTAACCATCTACATAAGTCCTACATTTATGCAATTTACTATTCTTGTACATATTATTCATTTGCTTTTCCCCCTTTGCTGATTTGAGCACATGTTTATGTTTATGCAATTTGCCTTTTACTCACTTGAGCGCATAATTGTGTATATACAATTGTGCTTGTGTTTTGTTTTGATTATTATGGACCAAATGCAAAGAAATGGACAAATGGACTTAGTTTCTAGGACTTTCCCTATGCAAATTGGAGTAAAAGGACCCTAATATTGAAGATGGATTAGAAGGACCAAACCTCTAAACTCACTCTTGTCCATTCTTGATTTGCTTCATAAACTTTTGACATGTGTGCTCTTGTGCTAGGGAATTCTATGAGAGCTCAAATTGAAGAACCATTGCCATGTTCACCCAAAGTGAAAGATACAAGATGCATTGAGGATCTCTTAAGAGGCTTGTTTGATTGTTGCTTGAGCTTACTATTATTTTGCTTGCATATTCCAAGGGATGGGAGCTACTTGGATCATCAATATGATTTCAAGAGAGGAACTCCATTTGTGGTCTTATTTCTTATCCCTTACCTCTTGTATGATTAGGACTTTAGCCCTTTTTCTTTTTCCCTCCACCCTACCCAAGCCAAAACTTTTGTGCAAACATTTAACACTTCTTTTCAAACATTAGAAACCTAAGCCTTATGCTTTTGATTTTCAAACTTTCTTTTCATAACACTTATTTAGAATTGAAATTCTAAATCAACTTTGACCATATTTTGTACATACTTTTCATTGGTAAATATAACTCATTCAAATGCTTTTTGTGGTTTCAATGGCCACTTCCTTAATCAAATTTTTCATAACCTTTAGCTATTAGGTTTGATTTATCCTTGAAGTAGATGTAATACTCACCTATATCCTTAGTGATGGACAATGAGTCTTCCGTGCTTATTATAGGGTTAACCCCTCACTAGCATGTTGAAGTTATCCTCACATGGTGGATTTGTGGTTTTAGGTTGAGTTTTCTCCCTTGGATAACAAAAGACCTTAAGGCTTTTGGACCAATCAATTCGCTAACTCATTTTTGAAATTTTTACCCCGAACTACGAGGTTTTGATCCTAATTTTTTTTAAGATGGTACGTAGGCAATGGGTTTATCCATCCAAACACAAAATGTAAATAACTTGTATATTCTCCTCCCATCTCTTGAATCATGTTTGCACAAATAAATTTTTACAAAATACCAACCTTACAACAAATATGAAAAGGGCTCCCTAGGAGTACCTAGGATGTTTTGGGTGCTTAAAACCTTCCCATTGCATAACCAACCCCCTTACCTGGATCTCTGACATTTTTACTAGTTTTTGATTCGATAAAACTTTTAGGTTTTTGTTCGCTTTCTAACCATTCCTTTGGATAAATAGAAGTGCGGTGGCGACTCGACTTGTATGGTTTACCTTAGATTTAGTCAATATCTCTAATGGTAACAAATACCCCGCTACAGAAAAGTGGCGACTCTGCTGGGGAAATTTGCCTAGTGGGTTTTGCCTACTTTTCATATTGTGTTGTATTGTATTGTATATTATTTTGTGACATATTTTTTGTGCAATTTGGGATTACTATATTGTATGTAATGATTGAATTGCTTGAATATTAATTCCTTGTATGCTTGGTGATCTTTGTGAGATGAGTTCTATACCCGAACTCGAGTTCACTTAGGATAGGAGAATGGCATAGTCTTGTTGACTTGTATGGAGTTATTCCTTAGCAAGTTGACTTGCAAGTCCATTCACTTGGTGGAGGTCATGTTGGGATCAATAATGTCACACAAGTAGTTGTGGTTAGACATTACTCTTTCCAATATAGACCTTAGAAGCCAAGGACCTTAGTTTACCAAGCCCATCTTGGCCTATTTTTAGGATGTAGTGAGAAAGTCGTTTAAGTGTAAGATTTGATACGATTGTTACGCGATACTACACTCATAAGAGTCTCTCTTGAGAATATTTTATGGGAACCTCTTATAGAACATGTTTGGCAGGTTTAAACCCTAGTACACTCCCTTTGGGTGGTGCTTAACCGAGACTCCATGCTCGTGACTTGCAACAAACCCTTGATTCATGGTTGATCCGTTCATGTGTCCTTAATATCAATGGAACTTGGGTGTTGATAAGGTGTAAACCATAATCCACCAAAATTGATGATTGATATTAAGGATGACATGATCTATCCCATGACCTTTGTTTGGTGTGCTTTGTTTGATCCTTAAGTGTGATTGTTGCACTCATGCATTCATGCACCCATTTGCATCCATATCATCAATAATAAGAAAATTTTTCAAGGAACTTAAGAGGTCTATTTGCAAATTTTCAGACATGGAAAGACAAAGAAGGAATACAAAGAAGTATAGTTTCAGACAACCCGACTTGAAAGAGCTAAGGAATTTGACACCCTATGTACTAGATCCCTTGGGTTTCAAGGCTCGTTATGGAAAGCATCTGCCTATTCTGACTACTCAAGTCGACGAAGGTTTGATGAGTGTATTGGTGCAGTTTTATGATCCCTTGTACCGTTGCTTCATATTTCCGGATTTCCAGCTTTTGCCCACGCTTGAGGAATATGCCTACCTTGTGGGCATACCTATTCTAGACCAGTTGCCGTCCAGTGGCTTAGAGAGTATTCCTACTTCTCAAGAGATAGCTGACATGTTGCATATAGAGGAATCTTTGGTTGGTGCTCATATGACTACCAAAGGTGGAATTCAAGGTCTCCCTTCCGAGTTCCTCATTGCTCAAGCTACTATGTATGGGAAGGCCATGAGTGAGGAAGCCTTTAAGGCCATATTTGTACTTCTCATCTATGGGCTAGTGTTATTCCCCAACATCGACAAGTTTGTGGATGTGAACGCTATTAGGATTTTCTCTACTCTTAATCCCGTTCCGACTCTGTTGGGTGACACTTACTTTTCGTTGCATATGAGGAATGCAAAGGGTGGTGGTACCATTATGCGTTGTTTGCCTCTGCTGTACAAGTGGTTTATTTCGCACTTGTCGCAGACGGTCGCCTTCATGGAGAATAAAGGATGTCTACGGTGGTCCACGAGGCTTGTGTCTCTCACTAATGATGATATCTTTTGGTACAACCGTGTGTATGATGGTGTGCAGATTATCGACTCTTGTGGTGAATTCTCCATTGTGCCTCTTCTTGGTACATGTGGTGGGATTAACTACAACCCTATTTTGGCACGTTGTCATCTTGGGTTCCCCCTAAAGGATAAAGCCAATAACATTCTGTTAGAGGGTGTGTTCTTTCAGGAGGGTAAAGATCCCCAGGGCTTGAAGGGAAGGATGATCCACGCTTGGCGCAAGATCCATAAGAAAGGAAGGAAGGAGCTAGGTCCGAAGAACTGTATCGCTTTGGAGCCTTATACTTCTTAGGTGAGGAGGAGAGCTTCTGAATACCTCATGCCTTACGAGTATCCAAGACCTACACATTTGGTTGTGGCTGGGCCTTCAACCCTCCCTGACCAAGGAATAGAGGAGTTAAGAGACGGAGACCGTTCACGTGCTTGGATTCGTGAACGAGAGGAGTTGCTTTAGCAGATCACGGAGAAGGATGCTTTGATATAGTTCCTTGAGCATCAGGTTATTGATGATCCTGATGATGCATGGACTTCTCTACTTCCTCAGTCTTCCAAGTTTTGGAAGAGGAAGTACGATCGACTCGCCAAAGAGAAGGTAGATATGGAGGCAACCTACGAGAGGGAGGTGAAGAGACTTCATGCATCTTATCTTCCTATGTCCAGAGCTTTGGATGATTGCTTTTAGGGATCCATAGGATGTTCATTTTCCTTCTCTCTTGTATTGTATTTGGTTACCAAGACTGTACTTCTTTGGTGTAAAAATGTTTCCAGATATTATTTGATGAGATATTTCCATATGTGATAAATGTTTAATACTTCCAATATTTGCAAATAGAACTCTAAAATTTCCTCTGATAAATAAAAACAAATCATATGCATTGCATGCATCATATACATTGCATGCATCATATGCATCAGCAGGTTTTGCTCCAGGTTTCTTGGTCTATGGTCTAACTCTGTGTTCTTCATTTATTTTAAAGACAAACTGACTCACCGGTACTACACCAGAGCCAACATTTCAAGACTGATGGATCATCTGGAATAAGAGAATCGCGAGTTGAAGGAAGAAGTAGCCAGATTGACTGCCCGGATAGAGTCATTCATGGCTGCCCAAAGCCAGTCTTCTCCGACACCCTTAACTCCTCCCCAGAGGATAGTCATCTCTGAGATCGTCTCCTCAACTGTGCCTGCGGCCAGCGCACACTTTGCTCCAACGGCCATGCCAGCCGGATTTCCGTGGGGGATGCCTCCCAATTTCATGCCTGAGGGTTTTGCACCTACTTTTGCTTCTCTATCGGCATCTAGCCCGGTCCTCGTTGTTCCTCCTCCTGTCATGCATACTATGCCCAGGGTAGAAGACACCATCTATCATTCTGAGCTGTCTGAGGGCCCAGATGTCTATGAGAAGATGGACGCTATGAACGATCAGTTTCTCGAGCTTCGCAAGGAATTGAAAACTCTTCAAGGAAAGGATCTTTTTGGCAAGTCTGCTTCCGAACTTTGCTTAGTCCCCAATGTGAAGATCCCTGTTAAGTTCAAGATCCCTGACTTTGAAAAATACAAGGGAAATACTTCCCCTCTCAGCCACCTGGTCATGTATGCCAGGAAAATGTCGACTCAGACCGACAACGACCAACTGCTCATCCACTACTTTCAGGATAGTCTGTCCGGTGCTGCCCTACTTTGGTCTATGGGCTTGGACAGTGCGAACATCCGATCCTTCAACGAACTTGGTGAGGCCTTCGTCAAGCAGTATAAATATAACATGGATATGGCTCCCGATAGGGATCAATTGAGGGCCATGTCCCAGAAGGATAAGGAAACATTCAAAGAGTACGCCCAGAGGTGGCGAGAGGTGGCAACACAGATGGTGCCACCGCTAGAAGAGAAAGAGATGACCAAGATCTTTTTGAAGACCTTGAGTTCTTTTTATTATGAGAGGATGATTGTTAGCGCTCCTTCTTGAAGGAGAATTGCCATCCAAGGCACAACGGAATTTAAAAATTTCTCCATTTAGTGATCCTTACGAATGGGCATGATCAGTGATAGAATCGTTACCTCTTGTGACGATTCAAACCTTTGGTGCAGATCTCTGATAATGATCAAAACCTTTGATACAGATCCACGGGTTGATCACGAACGTTGAACGATGACAACATCTCTATTCAGTCCACACGAACGGATTCCTTCAATCGCAGTGCTAGCTGTTATGAATGAAGGCTTTGAGTGAGAGAAAGAGGGAAACAAAATTCCAAGTCTCTACTTGAATTTCTGTCTGAGTGGATTGGAGTGACAATGCTTCTACCCAAAGGGTTCTATTTATAGAACCACTTGTGTGGGCTTCAAGCTAAAAAGCCCACTTAAGTGTATTTTGGCCCATATCTTATAATATGCCCAATATCACTTAAGTATTTGGTACCTTATCATATTTCGTCTCCCACTTAAGTGCATCGTACCTTACGGTGTTCCTTAGTTACTCTATCTCTCATCAATCCGTCCTTTGTGTGTGACCCTATAGGTTTTCGCGGCGTTGACAATTATATTAAATCACGCATTTAACATAATAAATAGTGAGCGGTATCTAGCAACACATCACTGCTACCCAAGTCACGAAAATGTCATGTGATCTGACAAAACCTCCTGTGATAATAATTATGTGTATAATTACCCCTTTTCCCTTATGTCTATATTGAACACAAGGTATAGACCGTGTCACCCTTGTCCAGTTCAATATTGGGCCCATAGACATTTATCCTGTTACGCAGGATTGGAAAATTCCACCTAGGACATTCATGTCCCTCAGCATGCTTCGTGGAGTACCCATCAACTGTCTTTATGGTTATCCAGTTACGGACAATGTTGGATCAACAATAAAGCACTCGACTCTACATCTAGGATCCATAGTGGTTTCAGGTCGAAGAGTGGTATACACTATTATCACCAAGAGAATAACTTATGACACTTTGCATAACTTTCTATATAGTATTCTCATAGCGGGTCAATCCGGTATAAATATTACTCCTAATATTCATACCTATGTTTAAGACTTGATAACTCTTTATCCATGATCCATGAGATGTGATCATCAGTCTACAAACATAATAGGCTTAATGCTTTAATGTTATCCCACTTCACATTAAAGCTCGACTACGGATACTTTAAGAACAACGCCCTTATGTTTAATGTGTTTTCATGATTAAGTCACACTTAATACATTAAACGGACTATCTGTTCTAGGGACTTTATTAATCAACCATAATAAAGAAAATGCCTTTAAATAATTCGTTACAAGTACCAAAAGTATTGGCCTCTAGGGCTTACACCAACAATCTCCCACTAGCACTAGAGCCAATCAGGCATACCCCGTATGCCCATTGATCTAGTATAGCCATCATGCTTCTGCTGCGCAATAGGCTTTGTCAGTGGGTCAGCAACATTGTCAAGTGTAGGTACTTTACATATTTTCACATAACGTCTAAGTATGTGTTTGGATCGTTGGTGAGATCTAGGCTCCTTAGCTTGTGCGATAACACCATTGTTATTATAATAGAGACCAATGGGATCCACAATGCTAGGGACTATGCCAAGTTTATTGATCCAAACAGCTTCCTTTGCTGCACTTAAGGCAGCAATATACTCGGCCTCAGTTGTAGAATCAGCAAATGCATCTTACGTTGAACTTTTCAAGCTCACAGTGCCACCATTTAAGCAAAACACATAACCAAATTGGAATCATTCATATTAAAGCGTCTCAGCACTTTGTCTATGTATGTACTCTGACTTAGGCCAAGCAGTTTTGTGATCTATCTCTATAGATTCTGATTCCTAATATATAGGCTGCTTCACCTAGGTCCTTCATAGAAAAGCATTTCCCCAACCAAGACTTTACTTGTTGCAGGGTAGGGATATCGATTCCAATGAGTAATATGTCATCTACATATAATACCAGAAATACGATCATGCTCCCACTAACCTTCTTGTAGACACAAGTCTCATCTTCGTTCTTGATGAATCCATACAGTTTTACTGTTTCATCGAAACGAAGATTCCATGAGTAGGTCACAGGCTCATCTTGATCCATGAGTAATACATCACCTTGATCAGATATCCATATATCTCAGGTAGGTGACGTATCCTGCCTGATCTACGCTGGTCTTGTTCTATTTGAGCAGGTTGCTCTTACACAACTACTTGTGTTTCCTGCTCTAATTCCTCCATAGGTGTATCGATACTTTGTGATTCTTGAATTTCTTCAAGTTCTACTTTCCTCCCACTGATTCCTTTGGAAATAAAAATCCCTTTCTAGGAAAACTCATGTTCGAGCGACAAACATTTTGCCCTCAGAAGGATTGTAGAAGTAATATCCTCTTGTTTCTTTAGGATACCCCCACAAATAAGCATTGGTCAGATTTGGGCTTAAGCTTAGTTGAAATTTGTCGTTTCACATAAACTTCGCAACCCCAAATCTTCATGTAAGACATATGTGGTCTCTTACCACTCGATATCTCATATGGTGTCTTTTCAACCTTTTGGATGGAACACGGTTAAGTGTGTAAGCTGATGTCAATGGTGTATGTCCTCAAAAGGAGTTTGGAAGATTGGTGTGACTCATCACGGATCGGACCATGTCCAACAGGGTTCGATTTCTTCTCTCAGATACACCCTTCCATTGGGATGTTCCAGGAGGAGTAAGTTGGGATAGGATCCCACACTCTTTCAGATGGTCATCAAACTATAGGATTAAATACTCATCACTTCGATCTGATCGAAGAGTTTTAATATTCTTACCTAGTTGGTTTTAACTCGTTAGGTTTCACCCTTTTGTATTAATGTTATTAATAGGCATTTCAAGATCAAGGACATATAGTCCATTGTTCATTTGTGCAGTAGCATAGAATATATCATTCAAATAAATTGAGCAACAATTGTTCTTTATTATAAATGAAAAACCAAACTTGTCCAAACAAGCAATGGAAATAATATTCCTACTAATTGCAGGTACATAATAACAGTTCTCTAACTGAATTATTAAACCACTAGGTAAAGTCAATACAAAAGTTCCTACGGCTAAAGCAGCAACCTTTGCTCCATAGCCAACTCGTAGGTCGACTTCACCTTTTGCCAAATCTCTACTCCTTTTTAGTTCCTGCACATTTGTACAAATGTGAGAAATGCATCCAGTATCTAATACCCATGATGCAGAAGTAGATAAATTAATAACTAAATACCTGAAGTTGAAGTCTCTACTCCATTCTTCTTATCTTCCAGGTACTTTGGGCAGTTCCTCTTCCAGTGTCCGGTCTTACCGCAATGGAAGCAGGTGCCTTCTTTTGCTATGCCTCCACTAGGCTTCAAAGCAGCAGTGGATCTGGGATTGGCAACTTCCTTGCCCTTCCCCTTATCACTCTGCTTAGTGGGCCTTTTGTTCTGTCTCTTTCCATTTCCGATCATCAGAATGGACTTCCCTTTTGACTTCAGATTTTGCTAGGCAGTTCTTAACATGGCGAGCAGTTCAGGAAGAGATTTGTCCATATCAATCATATTGAAATTTAGGACAAATTGACTGAAACTATCTGGCAACGATTGCAAGATCAAATCAGTTGCAAGTTCCTTTTCGAGGGGAAAACCCAATCTCTCAAGGTTTTCCACATACCCAATCATCTTGAGTAGTTGGGGACCTACAGGGGCTCTCTCAGCTAACTTGCTTTGAAAAAGGGCTTTTGAAATTTCAAACCTCTCATGCCTTGCTTGCTCTTGATAGAGCAACTTCAGGTGTTCGATCATATCGAACGCTGACAAGTTCTCATGTTGCTTTTGCAATTCTGAGTTCATGGTAGCCAGCATGAGACAAGCAGTTTCATTGGCATCATCGACATGCTTCTTATAAGCATCTCTTTCTGCCTTAGGTGCAGAACTAGGAGGTTCCTCTTCAGGAACAGGTGTCTCCAAGACATACAACTTTTTATCATGTTTGAGGACAATCCTCAGGTTTCGGTGCCAATCCAGAAAATTTGTCCCAGACCATTTTTCCTTATCAAGGATTGATCGCAGGATGTTGTTAGAGGTGTTTGCTGTCATGGTAATCTACATAAGGATTAATGAAAATATAAGTATCATTGACATATTTAATTAGGCCTTTAATTAAACATGCCCCCACTATTTTATTCAAAACAAATTACCCTCATCATTTGATTCGGAAAATCCCGTTGGAAGATTTTCTAGTGGGTCGAGATCCATATTTCACTTCGTTCTAAGTCCGCGTAGGCGGATTACACAAAACTAGGTTATTTAGGTAGGAACTCCTTCCAATTGTATCTCATACAACTCTCGAAAATTTCAGTTGGGTGAATAACTCCTTATTCCAATCCATCATATGGATCATTCCCAACTCTTGCTTCTAAACATATATATTATTATTATAATTAAGTTTGAACCATTGTCTTAGCAGTTGGATATTACATTTATCCCATCGCACCCTACTAATATAGAACATGCACCTCGCGTAGGCGAAACCTACATATCCTATACCAATCTTGATGAGTGCTAAAACTTGGAAAGCAAACACATATAATATTATTATAATTTGTTTAGTTAAGTTTGACCCATTGTTTTAACAGTTGGATATTACAATTATCCCATCGCACCTTACTAATATATAGATCATGCACCTCGCGTAGGCGAAACCTACATTATCCATTACTAGTCTTGATGAGTGTTAAAACTTGGAAAGCATAAACGTAATATTTAATTTGAGGGAATTGCAATTTTCTGATCTCACCGGCTTGTTTATCATATAAACCGTCTCTCACATGCATCAACATACATTCACACGCATCAACATACATACAAACATAATGAAACAGTTATGGCCCCTAGCGCAATTGTTCTCCCAAGCCAATGAGAGAACCTAAGCTAACCTAACAACGACCTAAGCTTCTCCAAGCAAGATCTTCAAGGTTGTCCTCCTTTGGCACTGACTTCTTTGCTTTCTTCATATCATTACATTACATTACATGAAAGAAACTCGTTTTACATACGAGGGAGTGAGATGAGAAAAGAAGTTACATTTGGGAGATTAAGAGAGAGGCACGACACGCAGGTCGTATTTTAAAAACCCAAAACAAAACAAAGGAAAACTAAGGCCATAACCGATCACCACAAGACAATAATAAACACTTTATTATTATTATTAATTCCTTTAATTAATTAAAATCAAATTAAATTTCGACGACCGATCACACAACGCAGAGTTAGCCGGGGGTCCGCTGCCCGGTCAGCGGACGGTGGTTTTGCTAACCGTTCAGCGGACAGGGGTCAAGGGGGCAGCGCCCCTTGCGGGGTCGAAGGGGCAGCGCCTCTGCTCGAAAATTTTAATGAATAATTCATTTAAAATTGACGTCGTTTTTCGTATCAACACTTGATACTTCAAAGCACTTTTTCTAGCCGAACGGGTGAATTTTTTCTTGCGTTAACCGGTTAACCATATGCGTTAACCGGTTAACACTGTTTGAAAACTTTTAGAAAATTCTTTTCTGTCTTGCGTTAACCGGTTAACCATATGCGTTAACCGGTTAACACTGTTGAAAAATTTCTTGGAAAACTGTTTTCCGCCTTGCGTTAATCGGTTAACCAAATGCGTTAACCGGTTAACACTGTTTGAAAATTAAAAAAAAATTATTTCGTATTGCGTTAACCAGTTAACCATAATCGTTAACCGGTTAACACTGTTCGAAAAAGTGTTTAGAACGCACAACTCTTGTGCAGTCAAACCCCAATCGCATAACTCTCTGACAACACAACCCTTGTGCCGTCACTAACCCTGATGCACCAATTTCAGACTGTCAAACACATCTCGATTGTTAATTCAATATGATTGATCAACACGTCATTGCTTCACCATACTAATGTCGGATCAAGAAGCAAACGACCATTGATCGCTCAAAGGAAAACAATCATTGAGGGTTTGAATGAACGAAACGAGAACACTATATCATATATAATGTATTTTGCATCAGGATTACATATATCACATATATGTAGCTTGATCGATCTCAAATTAACCTTTGATTCATTCTGTCTTTAATCATATTATTACAGAACAAAAACAGTTATCAGATTCATGGTTTCGTAAGTGGCTCTGATACCACTGAAGGAGAATTGCCATCCAAGGCGCAGCGGAATTTAAAAATTTCTCCATTTAGTGATCCTTACGAATGGGCATGATCAATGATAGAACCGTTACCTCTTGTGGCGATTCAAACCTTTGGTGTAGATCTCTGATAATGATCAAAACCTTTGATACAGATCCACGGGTCGATCACGAACGTTGAACGATGACAACGTCTCTACTCAGTCCACACGAACGGATTCCTTCAATCGCAGTGCTAGCTATTATGAATGAAGGCTTTGAGTGAGAGAAAGAGGGAAACAAAATTCCAAGTCTCTACTTGAATTTCTGTCTGAGTGGATTGGAGTGACAATGCTTCTATCAAGGGGTTCTATTTATAGAACCACTTGTGTGGGCTTCAAGCTAAAAAGCCCACTTAAGTGTATTTTGGCCCATATCTTATAATATGCCCAATATCACTTAAGTATTTGATACCTTATCATATTTCGTCTCCCACTTAAGTGCACCGTACCTTACGGTGTTCCTTAGTTACTCTATCTCTCATAAATCCGTCCTTTGTGTGTGACCCTATAGGTTTTCGCGGCGTTGGCAATTATATTAAAACACGCATTTAACATAATAAACAGTGAGCGGTATCTAGCAACACATCACTGCTACCCAAGTCATAAAAATGTCATGTGATCTGACAAAACCTCCTGTGATAATAATTATGTGTATAATTACCCCTTTGCCCTTATGTCTATATTGAACACAAGGTATAGACCGTGTCACCCTTGTCCAGTTCAATATTGGGCCCATAGACATTTATCCTGTTACGCAGGATTGGCAAATTCCATCTAGGACACTCATATCCCTCAGCATGCTTCGTGGAGTACCCATCAACTGTCTTTATAGTTATCCAGTTACGGACAACGTTGGATCAGCAATAAAGCACTCGACTCTACATCTAGGATCCATAGTGGTTTCAGGTCGAAGAGTGGTATACACTATTATCACCATGAGAATAACTTATGACACTTTGCGTAACTTTCTATATAGTATTCTCATAGCGGGTCAATCCGGTATAAATATTACTCCTAATATTCATACCTATGTTTAAGACTTGATAACTCTTTATCCATGATCCATGAGATGTGATCATCAGTCTACAAACATAATAGTCTTAATGCTTTAATGTTATCCCACTTCACATTAAAGCTCGACTACGGATACTTTAAGAACAACGCCTTTATGTTTAATGTGTTCTCATGATTAAGTCACACTTAATACATTAAACGGACTATCTATTCTAGGGACGTTATTAATCAACCATAATAAAGAAAATGCCTTTAAATAATTCGATACAAGTACCAAAAGTATTGGCCTCTAGGGCTTACACCAACACTTCTGACTTCACCGAGATGGTGAACATGGGGATGCGACTGGAAGAAGGGGTCAGGGAAGGGCGCCTGACCAGAGAAGAAAGTCTCTTCTGCCAAACATTATGGGGCGTTTGCGAAGAATAAAGATGGTGAGGCACATGCTGTGACCTCCCATATGGAACCTAGAAGACCCTCTATGAGGAGGACGACCGTGTGTCCCGCCGATAACCAGCACCAGATGGCTCATATAACACCTGTTTTCAGAGACAATCAGCAACACAACAATAATCAGCAACAACCGCATCCGCAATATCAACAACAACATCACCGCCCGCAACAGCAGGCCTACCAGCCTCGTAACAGTAATCAAGCTAGCACAAGTTACGAGAGAAAAAGGGCCACCTTTGATCCTATTCCGATGACGTATGCAGAATTATATCCCTCTTTGATAGAGAGGAAGTTGATTACACCACGAGACCCACCAGCTATACCTACTAACCCCTAGTGGTGGTATAAGCCAGAATTGCATTGTGTTTATCATTCTGGAGCTCCTGGCCACGACGTGGAGAATTTCTACCCTCTGAAGACCAAGGTTCAATACCTTGTGAGATGTGGCATTCCGTGTTTCGAGGACGTAGGTCCTAACGTGAAGAAGAACCCATTGCCCGAGCATGGGAAATCTGTCAACATGGTCCAGGGCAGCCCTGGCAAGTACAAAGTCAAATACGTCAGTCATATTCGACAATCGCAGGTCGAGATGCATCGTTTGCTGTGTGATTATAGTCATTATGAGAACGGCCGCGATAGATGTCGAGTCTATTCTGTTAATCAAAGAGGTTGTCGCCAGGTGCGTAAAGATGTTCAAGAAATGCTGGATGAGGGAGTCATTGAGATCTTTCAAAACAGAAATGTTGACGAAGATGCTGATGAGGTCAACGTTATTTCTCCAGTATTCGGGATCCCCGAGTCTGTTATCATCAAGTATGACGGTAGCAAGCAGAAGATTTCTCCTGCTCTGACCATTAAGCCAGCTGGCCCAGTACCGTACTCTTCTGAGAAGGCGGTCCCCTATCGCTATAATGTTGTAGCATTGGAGAATGGGAAAGAGGTGCCCCTGCCCTCTTCATCTGTTGTTAATATTGCCGACGTCAGCGGCCTGACCCGCAACGACCATGTCTTCTCAGCTCCGCCAAAGCCGCAAGCTGATGCTCGAAGGAATGATAAGGCCTGACCCGCAATTTTCACTTTGCCCATTTGGACCATATTGTGTGATATATCTTGTTTGTGTATACTTTACTTGTTTGTATGGTCTTTGACCATTAATGTACATAATAATAACAAAAACCCTAAAAAACTTTTGTGTGGACTGTTGGCTTGATCTTAGACAAATGGAGTTAGAACTTAGGCAACATTCCTATGGTAAAGGACTTGGCCAATGCCAACTTTTTGTGAAACCAAGTGCTTGCAATCTAGAACTTCATCTGATACATCATTCAAGATCCTTTTGAGTTCATCTGCAACATGATCATTGTGAAGCTTTTATTTTGAACGTGTGACTTGTGGAATTCATTTGTTGCATGGGCTAATCTGAAGAAGATTATGGAGTGGCTAAACTTGGATGTGGCTATCTTTATTTGAGGCCTTTCTCTTCAAGATAATATAATTGTGCGTTTGCGTGTTGCTTGATTCTAAATGTCCAAGGGAATTCTGGGTTTCTATTGACATTCTTGTCTATTGGATTGCTACCCATTGGTCAGGTCTTTTCAACTGTTAATTTTTAATTTTGTGCATAGGATTAGTCTCTTCATCTTCTCCCCATTTCTTTAATTTTAAAATCTCTCCCCCCCTTTTTCAAAATCTTCTTTGATTGAACTTATTTTGTTCTAAACTTTGACCATTTTGTAGAAAGATAGAAACTTTGGCCTTATGCCATTGCATTTTCAAACTTCTTTTCTTAAATCAAATTTGTAAATAAACTTAACTATACTTGACTTAAACTTTCATAAAAGCCAAAAAGAACTAACTCATTCAAGCCATTTTAGGCTTTTATGCCTTTCAAAACTTAATTTTTGTTAAAAGCAATGCATCCACTTTGAAATTTGTATCACGGACTATGAGGTTTTTATCCCTCATTTTTATTTTGGTACGTAGGCACAGGTCCGAAGGTCTTGTCAAACACAAAAATATAATTAATGAATTCTTTTCTCATCCCCCCATTCTATTTGTTTGTAAACATCATTTTGTACCAAATACATATGCACACAAAAAGGGATCCCTAGGAGTACCTAGGACACTTTGGGTGCTAACACCTTCCCTTTGTGTAACCAACCCCCTTACCTGTAATCTCTGACATTTTATTAGTTTTGATTTGAAAACTTCTTACTTTTGGGTTTTGTTCGTACTTTTTCCCTTTTCTCTTGGAAACAATTAAAGCGCGGTGGCGACTCTTGTTATTTGATGTCTAGCTTATCCATAGCTTGATGATCCTGAATTTACCGCTACAGAAATTAAGTGGCGACTCTGGTGGGGAGTAGTCTCTAGTGGGTTTAGCCTACTTTTTGTGTGTATATATTTGTATATATGTGATGTTTGTATATATGTATGTGTGATATAATCTGCTTGTTGTGCTTGGTGATCTCTGAGTGGTGAGATAAGTTCTAACCCGAACATGAGTGAAATTAAGATAGGAGGATGGTATAGTCATGTTCGACTTGTATGGAGTAGTCCTTAACAAGTTGGCTTGATATCCATCTGCTCAGTCGAGACTCTTTTGGATTTGGAAATGTCACACAAGTATTTATGGTTAGGCATTACTATCTCTAATTTGGGTCCGAGAAGTTGAGGACCGTAGAATATTTACCCCTTATTGGCCTATTTAGGATGTAGTGCAGAAAATGTTCAAGTGTAGACTTGATAACAATTGTTACACGATACTACACTCAGACGAGTTTCTCTTGAGAATATTATGGGTCGATGAGACAGTCATCTTAACCTGTAATATCCGATAGATGGAATTAAGACTCTGGGAACTTTTTAGAACATGATCTACAGGTTTTTATCCTTAGTTCACTCCTTTGGGATGGTTCTTACCCGGACTTCATGCTCATGACTCACAACAAACTCTTGATTCTTGGTTGATCCAATCAAGTCTTGTCAATATCAATGGAACTTTGGTGTTGATAAGGTGTCAACCATAATCCACCAAAATGGATGATTGATCTTGACAATGACTTGATTCATCCCTTGACCTTTGTTTTCCTTGTGTGTGATCCCTTATTTTTTATTGTTGCATTCATGCATTCATGCGCATCATAACATTCATCACACGAAAAATTTCAAGGAACTAAGGCATTATTTGCAAATATTTTCAGACCATGGATTGTGGACGAAGGAACACTAAGAAGTACAATTTCAGATGTCCCGACTTGAAAGAGTTAAGGAAGCCATCATCTTTTGTATTAGATCCCTTGGACTTCAAACAACGCCATGGGAAGCTCCTGTCTATCTTGTTTGCTGATGTGGTTGAAGGACTTTTGAGTGTATTAGTGCAGTTTTATGATCCTCTTCACCGTTATTTCACTTTCCCAGATTTTTAGCTTGTGCCTACCTTGGAGGAGTATTCTTATCTTTTGGGGATACCTGTTTCTAGTAGAGTGCCTTTTAGTGGATTGGAGGATATTCCCCGATCTAGTATTATTGCTGAACCTCTTCACTTGAAGAAGTCTGAGATAGAGGCTCATTGGGTGAAGAAAGGAGGGTTGTTTGAGTTTCCATCTGATTTCCTCATCAAGGAAGCTACTGCTTTTGCTCAAGCCGGTAGTGTGGATGCTTTTGAAGCTATCTTTGTGTTGCTCATTTATGGATTAGCTTTGTTCCCTAACATTGACGGTTTTGTTGATGTTAGCGCCATTAGAATTATCTTGATTGGGAATCCTGTGCCTACTTTGTGTGGTGATATGTATTTCTCTTTGCATCTAAGGAATTCTAAGGGTGGTGGAATGATTGTCTGTTGTATTTCTCTTCTGTACAAGTGGTTTATTTCGCACTTGCCTCAGACATCTGCTTTTATGGAGAACAAACAATGTTTAAGGTGGTCTCAGAGGCTTATGTCTCAAACTAATGATGATATAGTTTGGTATGATCCTTCTTTGAGCAGTTTGGAGATTATTGATAGTTGTGGTGAATTCTCTAATGTGCCTCTCATTGGTACACAAGGAGGAATTAACTACAACCCTGCTTTGGTTCGTCGTCAACTTGGGTTCCCCTTGAGTGAAAAACCTAATAACACTTTGTTAGAAGTTCTTTTCTATCAAGAGGGAAAAGATCCCCAACATTTGAAGTAGAAGATTGTGCATGCTTGGCATAATGTGCATAGGAAAGGAAGATCCGAGTTTGTTCCGTGCAATTATGTAGCTTTGGAAGCTTGCACTCTTTGGGTGAAAAAGAGAGCTTTGGAGTTGAAGATGCCTTATCCTTGTGAAAGACCTGATCTATGTCTATGGTTGTGGTTGATCCATTAACTCTCCCTAACCAAGATGTAGAGGAGTTGGAAGACGTGCTCATCAAGATGAAGCAAGAGAATGATATGTGGGAAGAGCGTTTTCGTGCTTTGAGCAAGAAGCATGAAGAGTTGTAGTTGGAGTCTAAGGACAAAGATGCACTTATTGAGCTACTTGAAGACCGAGTGACGAAGAGACAGAGAGAGCTAGAGGTTTCATCTTCTAGCATGCCTCAACCTTCCGTTGCTTGGAAGAAGATTGTTGATCAGCTTGTCCTCGAGAAGACTCAGATGAAGGCTTCTTTTGAGACCGAGATTCGACGCATTTGAAGGAAGTACGCACCTTCGGCCAGATCTTCTGACGTTGTTAGGGATCCTTAGGATGACTAGTCTCCTTTTCTCTTGTATTTTTAATTTGGTTTCTGAAATTATACTCAGTGTAATCCTTCCAATTATATAAATGAAAAAATATTTTCGGTCATATAAATATTATTGCAATTGTTGATATATATGTTTGCAAATGATATAGTAAGTTCCTTGAAAATAAAAATAAATAATCAAGCATTGCATTTCATGCATCATTTGCATAAGCAGGTTTCTCTTTCGCCAGATGTCTCATTGGTGTTTCTTTTATGCTTTAGCCAAGCTGACTCATCAGCACAACACCCGCGCCAATCATCTAAAAATTATGGAGCATCTAGAGCAAGAGAACAGAGAGCTGAAGGATGAGATCGCCCGTCTTACAGCCATGATGGAGTCAGTTCTTGTGGCTCATAGTCAATCTTCTCCAACGCCTGCAACTCCTCCTCCTCAGAGGACGGTTATTTCAAAGGTGGCTACCTCTACCATGTCTGCTGCTACCTCTCATTTTGCACCCATTATGCCTTCCAGATTCCCGTGGGGAATGCCGCCGAACTTCATGCCTGAAGGCTTTGCGCCTACTTTTGCTTCCATGCCAGCATCTAGCCCGGTCATGTCTGTGCCACCTCCCATTGTGCATAGCTTACCTCGTGTGGAGGACACCATTTATCACTCCGAGCCGTTTGAGGATCCGGATGTCTATGAGAAAATGGATGAAATGAAAGATCAGTTTCTTGAGCTGCGCAAGGAATTGAAGACGCTAAAGGGTAAGGACTTGTTTGGAAAAAGTGTTGTTGAGTTGTGTTTAGTATCCAACGTCAAGACACCAATGAAGTTCAAAGTGCTTGACTTTGAAAAGTATAAAGGGAACACTTGTCCGCTCAGTCATCTAGTGATGTATGCTCGCAAGATGTCTACTCAGACGGACAATGATCAACCGTTTATTCATTATTTCCAGGACAATTTGACCGGTGTTGCGCTTCGTTGGTATATGGGGTTGGATAGTGCAAGCATTCGCACTTTCAATGACTTGGGGAGGCTTTTGTCAAGCAATATAAGTACAACATGGATATGGTGCCTAATAGAGACCAGCTGAGGTCTATGTCTCAGAAGGACAAGGAGACGTTTAAAGAGTATGCACAAAGATGGAGGGAATTGGCTTCCCAGATCACTCCACCTTTGAATGAAAAAGAGATGACAAAGATCTTTCTGAAAACTCTGAGTTCATTCTATTATGAACGTATGATTGCTAGTGCCCCCAGTGACTTTACCGAAATGGTAAGCATGGGGATGAGGCTTGAGGAAGGAGTCTGAGAAGGACGTTTGTCGAAAGATGAAGCATCATCGAGTAAGAGGTATGGTAGAAATTTTGGGAAGAAAAGGGATAATGAAGAGAATGCAATAAGCAGTGGGAGGCAGGGGAGGCCTCAGATCAGAAGGAATCAACCATCCCGTCAACATCAACATCGAGTATCTTCAGTTATCCCTATGTTTTCTAATCAACAATCAATACCAATTCAACAACCACAACATCACCAACAACAACCGTAACAACGAACAAACACCTACAACAACATTAATACCAACAATCATCATCAACAAAACATTGGGAGGAAGAAGGTCTCTTTCGACCCGATTCCTATGTCTTATACAGAATTATATCCGTCTTTGGTTTTCAAGAACCTAATCCAACCAAGAAACCCGCCGCAGATTCCAAAACCACTACCATGGTGGTACAAGCCTGAGCTCTGTTGTGCTTTTTGTAAGACCCCAATTTTGGCCTTAAGATCCCTCATGGCACCACAACATTGCATTTGCAAAGCCTCAAGGATCATAAGCATCTTGGTTCCCCTTGCCTTTGGGTGGGACCTCTTGTGAGTGGTTTGAGGTCACCAAACATGCTTGAATTGTATATTATTGTTTTTATCATTTTATCCACTAACCAAAAGCACAAAAATATGTCACTAACATTTCTGGTTTGTAGCTTGAGCAATCACAGGGTCAAAAGCTTCTAGGAGATCCTTTGTGCAATAAGAAGATGAAAGCAAGCATGGCAATGGTTCCCAAAGCTCTCATCCATCAAATATGCCTCCCTAGTATCTCAATTCATCATTTTTATCAAAGCAAATCAAAGGGTTTGAGGTTTGTGTCCCAAGGAAACCCTAATTCATATATGTACCAAGTGTGCCTTGCTCATGAAGCAACCTCAGCCCATGGTCAAATACAATCAAGGGAAGTTCTTTAATTCATCATTTCATGCATATTTTAAATTATTTGAGTGTCCTCAAACATCAATTCATCAAGATATGAGTTGTGGACTTGAGAAGTTGATCAGTCAATTCATCTGACTATTTTGAAATGCACTAAGACCTAACTTTTTGTGTGTTGGTCAAATGGAGATGATCCCAAGAGAAAACATGTTCTTAAGGACAATATGAACAACTTTCATGTTCATTAAAATTGGATTTAAAGCATGGAAGGTCATCATTCATTCCAGGACATTATAGGTCATTTTGATTGAAACCCTAATTTTGGGTCAACTTCCCAAGAACATAAATCATTCATTTTTTATGCTTTTGAGGTGGAACCAAATGCATTGAAAAGCTTATTGTGTCTATTTCAAAAGTTATGTTGAACAAAATTTCAAAATCGCAAAATAAATACATTTGATAATGCAAAACATTATAGGTCACTTTGGGCCAAATGCATTGAAATGGAAAAGAGTCCAACTTCAAGTGCCCATAAATTCTTCATTAAAAATCCAAATGATGCAAAATTTAAGTCCAAATTGATTTTCTTGAAAATATCTACAACTTTCATGTTGAAGGTGTTATCATTTGGAGCTTACATTATTGATACAGAAGGGCTTGAACATTGGCCAAATTTGGAAACTTCACTTTTGCATGTTTTGCAACCTATACTTTAAACTCAAAATTCACTGATTTCCAAGGCCCAATTGAAATTTTGATCAACATATCATTTATTCCTTATGCAATAAGCTTTCTAACCATTACTCATGAGGTAGCATTTGGAGTTTGGAAGCACCATTTTCAAAGACATGAAGATTGAATGCATTTTGTGAAATTCCATTCAAATTGCCATGCATGAGCTGTTTATACTTAATGTACACGTCCATTTTCAATTCACATGACCTCAACAGCTTGTTTCAGTCTTCATTCGGCCTTCCACATGATCACACAAGCCCATGCAATGAGAAATCCATTTGACATGCACACGAGTAAACTCATGCACTCAGCCATCACCAGCTATAAATACATGTGACATGCTTCATAATTCTCCAACCTAAAGGCGCCTGAAATGCTGCAAGAGTGAATCCCTAACCATACCAAAGGAACTAAGTTCATCTTTCTTCAAAAATTCAGATCTGAAATTCAATTGCATATGGTTGAATTTTCAGATCTAAAGTTCCTAAACCTTCATCATTTGATCCATTGAAGTTCTGTTTTGCAAAAGGAACCAAGGAAAAGGACCCAAAGCTTCACAATCCAAAGGTTTTGATCAACTGTTTTTTGCTTCGAATCTCTTTATGATTTGATCCATTGGCCTTGATATTGTGTTGTCTGAAGTCCTCTCTATAGAGGCATCATTATTGTATGCTTAATTGTTGAAATCGAGCAAGTTCATGATGAACACCATCAAACTTCCATCTCTGGTTTCTCTCTTAATAGGAATCTAGAGTGGAAGTGAGTGGTATAACAGTGATGTACATCACTTCACCTTTCGAACGGTGACTGGATCGTCCATTTTAGTTAGTATTTGAATCTCTGCATTTTTTGGCCTTCGTCGGAGCTCACCGGAGAAGACGGTGGCGCTGGCCACCGTCTCATTGCCAGATTGTATCTGGACCATTTGATCACTTTCCCAGATTGAATCATGGCCTTTGTTTATTATGACTTTTTTAAATGCATTGTGTGACGCGTTTGACTAAGACATTTGGTAGGCGCGCGCTTGAGATCCATTTGATCTTCCAAGTCAATTAATGAACTGGATCCAACGCCTCTCCTTTTTCTGATTTTTTCTAATTTCCATTTTATTTCTTTTATTTTATTTTATTTTAAAAATTCATAACTCTCTCATTTTAATTCCAAAAAATATGGGACCAATTGCATTATTTCTCTTTTTAATTTTAGTTTCTAAAAATGATTTTTAATATTTTTATTTTGTCATTTGCTATTTTTTAAAAAATTTCTCTTTTCTGGTTTATTTTAATTCATTTTAAATAGTTTTTGATATTCAAAAAATACAAAAATAATTTCTCAACCTATTTGAATGATGATGGATCTATGAAAATCATTCTCATCAATTTTTTAATTGATTTGAGATTTATTTGAGATTTTAGTTCAATTAGGTTATTTTTATTCATTTTTAATTGATTAAAAATAGTTTCTGACTTTTAAAAATGCTGAAATTTTTTGTCAAACTTTGTTTGACCTTGTCGAACTTGGGATAATTCACTTGGACTTTCCAAAGTTAATTTGAAGTGATTTTGAAGTTTGACCTTTCTTTAATATTTTAATTCAAGTTTATTTTCAAATATTAAAAATGCCAAAAATACTTTGTTTATTTCTTGACTTCCAATCTTCATCCCACTTCTGTTTTTGATTGTTTCACCATGACCCTCAATGTCTTTGGTCAACTCTTAATAGATTGGTACATTCGATTTCATTTCATGCACTTTAATTCTTCATCTCCATTATTCATCTTCATCTTCTTCTTCTTCTTTTCTTTTGGATCAATGAGTTAAAGGTTGATAAGTTAGCATTGATTAGGGAGGTTTAATCTTCCTTGATTCAACTCTAATTCATATTGATCAATTGATCAAGTGAATGGCTTTGCATTAAGGATAGATTGCTTCTTAAATCATGCAAAGGACTTAAACCAATACAAGATCATTTCTCTTCTTCTTTTTGGCATGGCAAGTTGTTGGAACTTGGTTCACTAATCAAGACTTCTAACTTGTGTTGTTGCCTACATTATTATTGACCGGCCTCAGATAGTTGTAACTTCTACATAAGTCCAATTACGATTGCTTAACATAGCGCTAAATTTGCCTTATGGCACACTAACTACTAACATTAACCATTAACCATTAACATTTACTTCTTGCACTTTACTTTTATGCAATTTACTATTCTTCTTGCACTTTGCTTCTTCCTTTTGCTCACTTGAGCACATGTTTATGTTAATGGAATTTGCCTCTTGCTCACTTGAGCACATAATTGTATATATACCATTGTGTTTGTGTTTTGATTGTTGTTGACCAAATGCAAAGAAATGGACAAATGGACTTAGACTTCAGGACTTTCCCTATGCAAATTTGGAGTCAAAGAGCAACTAGGCATTGGGCCTTTAGAATGCTATACAATTCAAAGAGCAACTAGGCATTGGGCCTTTAGAATGCTACAAATGTTGAAGAGGACATTGAAAGGACCAATCTCTTAAACTCCTTCTTGTTCATTCTTGATTACTTGATGGAACTTTTTAATGTGTGTGTTCTTGTGCTAGGGATCCCAACATTGAGCCTAAGTGAGGAACCATTGCCATGAGCTTTTAAGAGAGAGAGATCCAAGAGCCATTGATTGTTGATTGCTTGAGCTTACTATTATTTTGCTTGCATATTCCAAAGGATGGGAGCTACTTGGATCATCACTATGATCTCAAGAGAAGAACTCCAATTGTGGTTTTGTTCTCCTATCCCTCACCTCTTGTATGTTTAGGATTTAGCCATTCTTCTTCTTCCCTCCACTCTAACCCAAGCCAAAACTTTTTGTGCAAACATTTAACACTTCTTTTTTTAAACATTAGAAACCCAAGCCTTATGCTTTTGATTTCAAACTTTCTTTTTATAACACCTATTTGGAATTGAATCTTAAGATCAACTTTGACCATGTTTTTGTAAATACTTTTCATTGGTAAATATAACCCATTCAAGTGTCTTTTTATGGTTTCAATGGCCACTTCTTATCAAAAACTTTTTCATAACCTTTAGCTATTAGGTTTGAGTTGTCCTTGAGGTAGATGTAATACTCACCTATATCCTTAGTGATGGACAATGAGTCTTCCATGCTTATTATACGGTTAACCCCTCACTAGCATGTTGAAGTTATCCTCACATGGTAGATTTGTGGTTTTAGGTTGAGTTTTCTCCCTTGGATAACAAAAGACCTTAAGGCTTTTGAACCAATCAATTCACCAACTCATTTTGAGATTTTTACCCCGAACTATGAGGTTTTGATCCTAATCTTTTTTAAGATGGTACGTAGGCAATGGGTTTATCCATCCAAACACAAAATGTAAATAAACTTGTATATTCTCTTCTCATCTATTCAATCATGTTTGCACAAATAAATTTTCACAAAATACCAATCTTACAACAAATGTGAAAAGGGCTCCCTAGGAGTACCTAGGATGTTTTGGGTGCTTAAAACCTTCCCATTGCATAACCAACCCCCTTACCCAGATCTCTAACATTTTTACTAGTTTTTGATTCGATAAAACTTTTAGGTTTTTGTTCGCTTTCTAACCATTCCTTTGGATAAATAGAAGTGCGGTGGCGACTTGACTTGTATGGTTTACCTTGGATTTAGTCAATATCTCTAATGGTAACGAATACCCCGCTACAGAAAAGTGGCGACTCTACTGGGGACATAATTTGCCTAGTGGGTTTTGCCTACTTTTCATATTTGTTGTATTGTATTGTATATTATTTTGTGACATATTTTTGTGCAATTTGGGATTACTGTATTGTATGTAATGATTGAATTGCTTGAATATTAATTCCTTGTATGCTTGGTGATGTTTGTGAGATGAGTTCTATACCCGAACTCGAGTGCACTTAGGATAGGAGAATGGCATAGTCTGGTTGACTTGTGTGGAGTTTTTCCTTAGCAAGTTGACTTGCAAGTCCATTCACTTGGTGGAGGTCATGTTGGGATCAATAATGTCACACAAGTAGTTGTGGTTAGACATTACTCTTTCCAATATAGACCTTAGAAGCCAAGGACCTTAGTTTACCAAGCCCCTCTTGGCCTATTCTTAGGATGTAGTGCGAAAGTCGTTCAAGTGTAAGATTTGATACGATTGTTACGTGATACTACACTCATAAGAGTCTCTCTTAAGAATATTTTTGGGATACGAGTAGTCGTTTCTCCGATAATATCCGAAAGATGGGATGATGACTATGGGAACCTCTTGTAGAACATGTTTGGCAGGTTAAACCCTAGTACACTCCTTTTGGGTGGTTCTTAAACCGAGACTCCATGCTCGTGACTTGCAACAAACCCTTGATTCGTGGTTGATTCGTTCATGTATCCTTAATATCAATGGAACTTGGGTGTTGATAAGGTGTAAACCATAATCCACCAAAATGGATGATTGATATTAAGGATAATATGATCCATCCCATGACCTTTATTTGGTGTGCTCTGCTTGATCGTTGAGTGTGATTGTTGCATTCATGCACCCAATTGCATCCATATCATCAAAATAATAAGAAAATCTTCAAGGAACTTAAGAAGTCTATTTGGAAATTTTCAGACATGGAAAGACAAAGAAGGAATACCAAGAAGTACAGTTTCAGACAACCAGACTTGAAAGAGCTAAGGAAATTGACATCCTATGTATTAGATCCTTTGGGTTTCAAGGCTCGTTTTGGGAAGCCTCTTCCTCTTCTGACTACTCAGTTGGACGAAGGGTTGATGAGTGTATGTGTGCAGTTTTATGATCCTTTGTACCATTGCTTCACATTTCCGGATTTTCAGCTTTTGCCCACGCTTGAGGAGTATGCCTATCTTGTGGGCATACCTATTCTAGACCAGTTGCCGTTCAGTGGCTTGGAGAGTATTCCTACTTCTCAGGAGATAGCTGATATGTTGCATATAGATGAATCTCTGGTTGGTGCTCATATGACTACCAAAGGTGGAATTCAAGGTTTCCCTTCCGAGTTCCTTATTGCTCAAGCTACTGTGTATGGGAAGGCCATGAGTGAGGACGCCTTTGAGGATATATTTGTACTTCTCATCTATGGGTTAGTGTTATTCCCCAACATCGACAAGTTTGTGGATGTGAACGCTATTAGGATTTTCTCTACTCTTAATCCCGTTCCGACTCTGTTGGGTGACACTTATTTCTCTTTGTATATGAGGAATGCAAAGGGTGGTGGTGCCATTGTGTGTTGTTTGCCTTTGTTGTATAAGTGGTTTATTTCTCACTTACCGCAGATGATTGCCTTCAAGGAGAACAAAGGATGTCTACGGTGGTCCACGAGACTTATGTCTCTCATTAATGATGATATCTCTTGGTACAACCACGTGTATGATGGTGTGCACATTATCGACTCTTGTGGTGAATTCTCCAATGTACCTCTTCTTGGTACATGTGGTGGGATTAGCTACAACCCCGTTTTGGCACGTCGTCAGCTTGGGTTCCCCCTGAAAGATAAACTCAATAACATTCTGTTAGAGGGTGTGTTCTTTCAGGAGGGTAAAGATCCCCAAGGCTTGAAGGACAGGATGATCCGCGCTTGGCGCAAGATTCATAGGAAAGGAAGGAAGGAGCTAGGTTCGAAGAATTGTGTCGCTTTGGAGCCTTCACTGCTTGGGTTAGGAGGAGAGCTTCTGAGTACCTCATGCCTTACGAGTATCCGAGACCTACACCTTTGGTTGTGGTTGGGCCTTCAACCCTCCCTGACCAAGGAGTAGAGGAGTTGGGACACGAAGACCGTTCACGTGCTTGGATCTGTGAACGAGAAGAGTTGCTTCAGCAGATCAAGGAGAAGGATGCTTTGATTGAGTTTCTCGAGCATCAGGTTATTGATGATCCTAATGATGCATGGACTTCTCTACTTCCTCAGTCTTCCAAGTTTTAGAAGAGGAAATACGATCGACTCGCCAACGAGAAGGCAGGTATGGAGGCAGCCTATGAGGAGGAGGTGAAGAGGCTTCGTGCATCTTATCTTCCTGTGTCCCGAGCTTTAGATGATTGTTTCTAGGGATCCATAGGATGATCATTTTCCTTTTCTCTTGTATTGTATTTGGTTACCAATGTTGTACTTCTTTGGTGTAAAAAATATTTTCCAGATATCATTGATGAGATGTTTCCATATATGATAAAAGTGTAATATTGCCCAAAATTTGCAAATAGAACTCTAAAGTTCCTCTGATACAAAAAAAAACAAATCATATGCACAAGCATTGCATGCATCATATGCATAAGCAGGTTTTGTTCTCGACTTCTTGTCCTATGGTCTAACTCTGTGTTCTTCATTTATTTTGAAGACAAGCTGACTCACCGGTACTACACCAGAGCCAACTCTTCGAGACTGATGGATCATTTGGAACAAGAGAACCGCGAGCTGAAGGAGGAAGTGGCCAGATTGACTGCCCTGATGGAGTCATTCTTGGCTGCCCAGAGCCAGTCTACTCCAACACCCTCAAATCCTCCCCAGAGGACGGTCATTTCTGAGATTGCGACTTCTATTGTGCCTGTTGCAACAACCCACTTTTCCCCATCTATGCCAGCCGGGTCCCCTTGGGGAATGCCCGCCAATTTTGTGCCAGAGGGTTTTGCTCTTACTCTTGCTTCTTTGCCGGCATCTAGCCCGGTCCTTTCAGTGCCACCTCCCATTGTGCACACATTACCAAGAGTTTAAGATACCATCTACCGTTCTCAGCCATCTGAGGGCCCAGACGTTTATGAGAAGATGGATGACATGAAAGATCAATTCCTTGAGCTTCGCAAGGAGCTGAAGACTTTGAGGGGGAAGGACCTCTTTGGTAAAAGTGCTGCTGAGTTGTGCCTTGTGCCCAACGTAAGATCCCTATTAAATTCAAAGTACCTGACTTTGAGAAGTATAAGGGAAACACATGCCCTCTCAGCCATCTTGTGATGTATGCTCGCAAGATGTCGACGCAAACTGATAATGACCAACTGCTCATCCATTATTTCCAGGACAGTCTGTCCGGTGCCGCTCTCCGGTGGTACATGGGTCTGGAAAGTTTGAACATCCGCTCTTTCAACGATCTTGGCGAGGCCTTCGTCAAGCAATATAAATACAATGTGGATATGGCTCCTGATAGAGACTAGCTGAGGGAAATGTCCCAGAAAGAGAAAGAGACCTTCAAAGAATACGCCTAGAGGTGGCGCGAGTTGGCAGCTCAAATAGTGCCACCCCTTGAGGAGAAAGAGATGACCAAGATCTTTTTGAAGACCTTGAGTTCATTTTACTATGAGAGAATGATAGCTAGTGCTCCCTCAGACTTCACCGAGATGGTGAATATGGGAATGAGACTAGAAGAGGGGGTCCGTGAAGGACGTTTGACTCGAGAGGAAGGCTCTTCAGCAAAGAGATATGGAAGCTTTGCAAAGAAGAAGGAGGGAGAGGCACATGCTGTGTCTTCCCATGTCAAGAGAAGACCCTCTGTGAAGAGGAAGATTGCTTGCCCAGTCAACAACCAGCATCAGGTGGCTCATATAGCACCTGTTTTCAGGGAAGCTTAGCATTATCAGCAACCACAAGCTCAGCAATATCAGCAACAACAGGCCTACCAGCCTCGAAACAATAACAGCAATGCCAGCACTAGCTACGAGAGGAAGAGGGTCACCTTCGATCCAATCCCGATGACTTATGCTGAACTTTATCCATCTTTGATTGATAGAAAGTTAATCACTCCACGAGACCCTCCCGCTGTACCTGTTAACCCCCAGTGGTGGTACAAGCCTGAGCTTCACTGCGTATATCATTCTGGTGCTCCCGGACGTGACATGGAGAATAGCTATCCCTTAAAGACTAAGGTGCAAGACCTTGTGAGAAGTGGGATTTTGTTTTACTAGGACGTAGGTCCGAACGTGAAGAAGAACCCATTGCCCGAGCATGGGAAATCTGTCAATATGGTCAAGGGTTATCCTGGCAAGTATAAAGTCAAATATGTCAGTCATATTCGACAATCGCTGGTTGAGATGCATCATTTGCTGTGTGACTATAGCCATTATGAGCATGACCACGATAGATGTCGAGTCTGTTCTGTTAATCAGAGAGGGTGTCTCCAGGTGCGCAAAGATGTTCAAGAAATGCTGGATGAGGGAGTCATTGAGATCCTTCAAAACAGAAATGTTGACGAAGATGTTGTTGAAGTCAACGTAATTTCTCCGGTATTCCGGATACCTGAACCTGTTGTCACCAAGTATGATGGTAGCAAGCAGAAGGTTTCTCCTGCTCTGATTATCAAGCCAGCCGGCCCTGTACCGTACTCTTCTAAGAAGGCGGTCCCCTATCGCTACAATGCTGTAGCAGTGGAAAATGGGAAAGAGGTGTCCCTGCCCTCTTCATCTGTCGTTAATATTGCCGACGTCAGCGGTTTGACCCGTAGCGGGCGTATTTTTTCGGCTCCGTTGAAACCTCAAGCTGATGCTCGAGGAAAGGTTGACGCTGATTTTGTTGAACGCCCGATTGGGAATGTTGTGAGTGCTCCGAATCCGACACTTGTTGCTAAGCCCTTCTCTAAGTTGAGAACTCCTGCTTCTGCTGGCCCGAGTGGCAATACGAAAGAAGATTGTGATGAGATGCTGAGGCTCATCAAAAGAATCGACTACAACGTTGTAGATCAGCTTCTACAAACGCCATCCAAAATATATGTGTTATCATTGCTATTGAATTCAGAACCACACCGAGAAGCTCTGCAGAAGGTGTTGGATGTGGCATATGTGGATCACGACGTCACGGTAGAACAATTTGACAACATTGTTGCAAACATTACCGCTTGTAACAACTTGAGTTTTTGTGACGCTGATCTCCCCGATGAGGGAAGAGACCACAACTTGGCACTACACATATCGATGAGCTGCAAAGATGACGCCATGTCCAATGTGTTGGTGGCCACTGGGTCATCATTGAATGTATTTTCGAAGACCACTCTTGCGAAATTATCATATCAGGGTCCTCCCATGAGGCAGAGTGGAGTAGTTGTGAAGGCTTTCCATGGGTCTCGCAAAACTGTGATTGGTGAGGTTGATCTCCAGGTCAAAATCGGACCAAGTGATTTCCAGATTACCTTCCAGGTTATGGACATTCACCCATCGTATAGCCGTCTCCTAGGCAGACCATGGATTCACGAGGCTGGCACCGTGACATCCACCCTACACCAGAAATTGAAATTTGTAAAGAATAAGAAGCTGGTGGTGGTAGGGGGAGAAAAGGCTCTCCTGGTAAGCCATTTGTCTTCCTTCTCTTATATAGATGCTGAGGATGAAGTTGGAACTCCGTTCCAAGCTTTACCTATTGTTGAACCTATTAAGAAGGGAACTCCTTCATTTGCTTCCTATAAAGATGCAAAGTTGGCCGTTGAGCATGGTGCAACTGCCGGTTTGGGGCAAATGATTGAGTTGGAAGAGGACAAATCCCGGGCTGGCATATGCTATTTTTCTGGGGTCTTCAACAAGCAAGGATTGTTCAAGAGTGGTGGATTTATCCACACCGGTCAAGACGAAGAGGTTGCTGCCATTTTGGAAGAGACCGAAGAGGATTCTGGCAATTTCATCATCCCTGGAGGGATCTGCAATAATTGGGTCGCTGTTGATCTTCCGACAGTTATCCATAAGTCAAAGTAATGTTCATTGTGTTTAAAAACCCTTCTCCCATGCCAAAAGGAGAAGTGATGACATTGTTGGCGCATAAATACAATGATGTTTTCATTCAATAAGTCCATGTTAAATGTTTGTTTTTCCAACTATTTTCTCTTTTTGCTTTTGCATGAAAATGGTGATCACATAAAACCCTAAAAATAAAAATAAAATCAACCTTTTCATCTGCATAATGATTTGCTTTGTTTGAATTCTAAAGTTTCTTTTATATCCAAAATCATTATGCAGGTTAATCAAACCCATTGAACATAATGATCCGACACCATCTCCCAACTTTGAATTCCCTGTATTTGAGGCGGAAGAAGATGATGTTGAAGATATTCCTGACGATATTACCCGTCTACTTGAGCATGAAGAAAAGATCATTCAGCCGCATCTTGAGAATCTGGAAATAGTCAACTTGGGGTCTGAAGATTGTGTGCGAGAAGTGAAGATTGGGGCACTCCTAGAAGAATCTGTTAAGAAGGAGTTGATTGAGTTGCTACGAGAATATGTTGACATCTTTGCCTGGTCATATGAAGACATGACTGGTCTAGATACAGATATTGTGCAACATTTCCTACCTTTGAAGCCTGAGTGTGTGCCTGTGAAGCAGAAGCTCAGAAGAACTCATCTCGATATGGCAGTAAAGATCAAGGAAGAAGTTCAGAAGCAAATTGATGCGGGGTTTCTGGTGACTTCTACATATCCTCAATGGGTGGCCAATATTGTGCCCGTGCCTAAGAAAGATCGAAAAGTTCGGATGTGTGTGGACTATAAAGACTTGAATAAAGCTAGTCCGAAAGATGATTTCCCTTTACACATATCGATATGTTGGTAGATAATACAACTAAATTCAAGGTCTTATCATTTATGGACGGATTTTCCGGATATAATCAAATCAAAATGGCACCCGAGGATATGGAGAAGACAACATTCATCACACCTTGGGGAACATTCTGTTATCGAGTGATGCCCTTCGGATTGAAGAACGCCGGAGCCACATATCAACGAGCTATGACTACCTTGTTTCATGATATGATGCATAAGGAGATTGAGGTATATGTTGATGATATGATCGCTAAGTCAAGAACAGAACTTGAACATGTAGAGCACCTGTTGAAGCTTTTTCAGCGTTTAAGGAAGTACAAGCTTCGTCTGAATCCCAACAAGTGTACATTTGGAGTCCGTTCCGGCAAGCTTTTGGGCTTTATCGTTAGTGAAAGAGGTATTGAGGTTGATCGTGCCAAGGTCAAAGCAATACAAGAGATGCCTGCGCCCAAAACTGAGAAGCAAGTCTGAGGCTTTCTTGGCCGCTTGAATTATATTTCCAGGTTTATATCCCACATGACTGCCATATGTGCACCAATATTCAAGCTCCTCCGGAAAGATCAGTCTCATGATTGGACCGAGGATTGCCAAAAAGCTTTTGACAACATTAAAGAGTATTTGTCTGAACCTCCGATTCTGTCTCCGCCTGTTGAAGGGAGACCATTGATTATGTATCTGACAGTTCTTGAAGAATCAATGGGTTGTGTCCTTGGTCAGCAAGATGAATCAGGAAAGAAAGAATATGCTATCTACTACCCGAGTAAGAAGTTTACCGATTGTGAGTCTCGATACTCAATGCTTGAGAAGACATGCTGTGCTTTGGCTTGGGCTGCTAAGCGCTTACGCCAGTATATGTTGAATCATACGACTTGGTTGATATCCAAAATGGATCCAATCAAGTACATATTTGAGAAGCCTGCTCTAACAGGGAGGATTTCCCGTTGGAAGATGTTGTTATCTGAGTATGATATTGAGTATCGAGCTCAGAAGGCGATTAAAGGTAGTATTTTGGCAGACCACTTGGCACATCAACCGATCGAAGATTATCAGTCAGTTCAGTATGACTTCCCAGATGAGGAGATTCTGTATTTGAAAATGAAAGATTGCGATGAGCCTACACTCGATGAAGGGCCAGAGCCTGGTTCCAGATGGAGTATGGTATTTGATGGCGCTGTAAATCAATACGAAAATGGCATTGGGGCAGTGATTATTACCCCTCAGGGCACACATTTTCCTTTTACAGCAAGGCTAACTTTCAAATGCACGAACAATATGGCTGAATACGAGGCCTGTATCATGGGATTGGAAGAATGTATTGATCTTAGGATTAAGCATCTTGATGTTTATGGTGATTCAGCCCTCGTTGTTAATCAGATTAAGGGTGAATGGGAAACGAATCAGCCCGGCCTCATTCCATATAAGGATATGCAAGGAGGATTTCAACGTTCTTTACTGAGGTTGACTTCCATCATATTCCTCGAGATGAGAATCGGATGGCAGACGCTCTCGCTACACTTGCTTCAATGATTATGGTCAGACTTTGGAATGAAGTCCCCGATATCACTGTGATGTGCTTGGATAGACCAGCTCATGTATTTGCAGTAGAGGAGGTGCAAGATGATAAGCCGTGGTATTATGATATCAAGTGTTTCCTTCAGAGCCAGATTTACCCGCCTGGGGCATCTGTGAAAGACAAGAAGACTTTGAGGAGATTGTCAGACAGTTTCTACCTCAATGGCGATGTGCTTTATAAGAGAAACTTTGACATGGTGCTGCTCAGATGCATGGATAGACACGAAGCAGCCCTGTTAATGACTGAGGTCCATGAGGGTTCATTTGGTACACATTCCAATGGACATGCCATGGTTAGAAAGATGTTGAGAGCAGGCTACTATTGGCTGACAATGGAGTCTGACTGCTGCAAATATGTGAAGAAATGCCATTAGTGTCTGATTTACGCGGATAAGATTCATATTCCCCCGACACTTCTGAATGTGATTTCATCACCATGGCCCTTCTCCATGTGGGGAATCGACATGATTGGCATGATAGAGCCGAAAGCGTCCAACGGTCACAGATTTATTCTCGTAGCAATTGATTACTTCACCAAATGGGTGGAAGCAGCGTCATATGCAAACGTGACCAGGCAGGTGGTCGTGAAATATATCAAGAATCAACTCATATGCCGGTATGGTATGCCAGATAAGATCATTACTGATAATGGATCAAACTTGAACAACAGAATGATGAAAGAGCTGTGTAGCGAGTTCAAGATCGCATATCACAGTTCTTCTCCTTACAGACCCAAGATGAATGGGGCCGTTGAAGCTGCTAATAAGAATATCAAGAAAATTATCCAGAAGATGGTTGTTACGTACAAAGATTGGCATGAAATGCTGTCATTTGCTTTACATGGATATCGTACGTCTGTCCGCACTTCGACCGGGGCGACCCCTTTCTCTCTTGTTTACGGCATGGAGGTTGTACTCCTAGTAGAGGTGGAGATCCCATCAATGAGAGTTTTGATGGAAGCCAGGTTGACTGATGTTGAATGGGTTCAGAGTCGTTATGACCAGTTGAATCTGATAGAAGAAAAGAGATTGACTGCCATGTGTCATGGTCAGTTATATCAACAAAGAATGAAGAAAGCCTTTGATAAGAAGGTCAAGTCTCGTGTGTTTCGAGAGGGTGACCTTGTGCTCAAGAAAGTCTTACCTTTTGCGCCCGATTCCAGGGGCAAGTGGATTCCAAACTATGAAGGTCCATATGTTGTCAAGAGAGCCTTTTTAGGCGGGGCATTGATACTTACAACTATGGATGGGGAGGATTTCACTCGTCCTGTGAATTCAGATACAGTCAAGAAATACTTCGCCTAAAAATAAAAACATAATAGCTCGCTAAGTTGAAAACCCAAAAGGGTGGCTTAGGCAAAAATGAGCATCTTGGTGGATTGAAAACCCGAAAGGGCGATCCAGGCAAAAGTTAGAGACATATAAAAAATGAAAATGATGATGAATATATGTGTCCCGCTAGATTGAGTACCTCACCCTGGGGCAATCTAGGAAAAAAAATAGGGATTTGGCAAGTAACTGCATCATGACAAGACTTTGTTCTACAAACTGTCATCCATCAGAGGTTCCCGCTCAGTCATCATCCACCAAAGCTTCAAATACATCGGATTCAGAATTGGTGGAGAAATGGTCATTATGTTCAATGTAGCCCCTTTTCCAATATATATCACCAATTTCAAAATTGTAAAGATCCATGGAGTCTTGCCATTTGCAGACTACCATTCCATCAAATAAATTTTGAGCCTTTATCCAATTATTTACACTCTTATTTGTTTCTATTCAACAAATGTTTTGCATGTTTTAATTGATAAATATCATTGTTTAAAAATTTTCATAGTTTGTTTTTAAACAAAGTGAACATTCACAATGATAAAGGGGATACTGGGGATGTCTTCAGTGCTCTCCCAAGGATGGTGGGATTCTCGACAGGGTAAGACATTTGTTCATATTCCTGGCATGTTTGTATCCTCTTACTCCGAAACCTTTTGTGGTTTCCTCTCCCGAGCAGAGTGTGTGTTAAAGATATGCAGCTCCCTTTCCTCCTCAGCAGACGAGATCCTAGGTAGGGATAATATTTGGTTAACCTTTGGAAGTTTCTAGTTGGTGTTTTTATCCCCACAAGGATCCATCATCCCCTTTGTTAGTTTCTCCAGTGAAGTCGCCATGATCATGTTCTCAACTGGAATGACTAATGCTCATTCCCCTGCAGAGATCTTTGTTGTCCTGGCTTTCTCTCTTGAGATGTAGTATCGGATGTTATGTATTGTTCGTTGGACCTGTTTGTGTTAGAAATGTCTGTTTGTCAGCATTTATCATACATAAACCATGCATATATACATAGTGATAACATTCAAATATTCATGTCGCATTATTTTCCATATATCTTTGGTTGTTATCTCTTGTTTGAGGGTATTATGTTTCCCCAAGCAAATGTTGGTGATTGATCTCTCCATATTGAGTCAGCCCCATAAGCAGAAAGTGTTTATCCTTTCCTCCATAGTCCCCACAAAGTTATGTCCTCGTGGATGATAGTTGTTTCTGTTTCCTCCCAACACATATATTGGGATGGAATTCCCCATTGAGTTATATCCTCATAGGGACAAGTCTTGTTTCATCGTGCCTATCTAGTTTGATCCTAGATTGGCCTCTTGTGTCTGCTTCCTGCACTTCCCCGTGGTCTATATGAATAGTTGCTCATTAACCAGTAATTATCCATCTTTTCCCCGGCGGAGTCTATGGTTTTCTACCCAGTATCCGATAGATGTAATCCCCTCCTTGACGGTTATCTTTATCCAATATTCGGTATTCATATTCCTTCACCCCTTTCTTTTTGAGCATATCTCCCAGTAACTGGTGATCGTCTCCTGGATCGTTGCCTTTGTCAATGTATCCCCAATGAGTCATCTCTCATTTACCCTTTATTGGTAATGATTGTTTCTCCCCTGGATTGGTCATCATTATATACCTAGTATTCGGTATCCCGATGCCCTTGCTTTTCGGTCGATTTATCCTTTATTAACCCAGTAACCGATTGTGGATAATCTTCCATGCGAGTATGTTATCTACGTTCTGACGGTAATAGATAATATATCTCATGCACTCTTTGGTCGAAGCCTTTTGTTCTTCCCCAGTCGAGTAAGATTCGTATCCCTTTTTATGGAATCGAATGTCCATCCTCTAATCGAGTTTGCTTTTAGCCCTCTTTTGGATGATAAGTGTCTTGGTAATATTTCCCAATTCACGCTTTGGTTGGTCACCTATTATATGCCCAGTAACCGGTATCCCTGGTGTTCCTTCCTCCCTGCTCCCTATTATTGATTTCTTGTCCCTTGCGGAGTCGGATTTTCCTGAGCTGAAGTATACCTTTCTAGGTCTTCCTCAGATGATTTCGGATGTTTGATATCTCTCACCTTTATACCGGTCTTAGATATTCATTCTTCTCGGGCATGTTGTTCTCTCACCCTTATACTGGTGTTCAGATCACATGTCTCTTTGAGCTTATTACCCAATAACCAGTAATACCTCATCCCGTTGCTTCCCCAGAGGAGCCTTGTTTGGGTGTTTCCCTAGCAAAGTCCCTCGGTGGATTCTCCAGCCTGAGTCCGGATTTTTATCCGAAGTATCTGTCACGGATAATTTTCGTTGTATTGGCATATTCCCTAATACATGCATCTTTGAGTCAGCTCGAGTCTTTCCATTGATTTATTTCATGGATTTCCTTTGTGTCTCTCAGCAAGTTTCAATTTGTGACCTGCTCATGCATTTTTATCCCTTTACTCCCCAGTAAAGTCCCTAGAGTCTCTGTCACATTTATGAGTGTGTTACTCCAGTGGATTTTCAATTATCCCTGATTTCTTTCTTTCTTTGTGGACACATATCCCCACAGAGTGTTACCGTTTGCATACATACATTTGCATCATGAGGTCTCTTAGGGACCAAAATTTGTCTCTTTGTTATTATTTAAGCCCATTCTACCTCGTTGAGACGAAGATTTTAACCTTCACTTCTCCGGCTAGAATGACCTTAAATAGGGGCACTTGCAAGACCCCAATTTTGGCCCTAAGATCCCTCATGGCACCACAACATTGCATTTGCAAAGCCTCAAGGATCATAAGCATCTTGGTTCCCCTTGCCTTTGGGTGGGACCTCTTGTGAGTGGTTTGAGATCACCAAACATGCTTGAATTGTATATTATTGTTTTTCTCATTTTATTCACTAACCAAAAGCACAAAAATATGTCACTAACATTTCTTGTTTGTAGCTTGAGCAATCACAGGGTCAAAAGCTTCTAGGAGATCCTTTGTGCAATAAGAAGATGAAAGCAAGCATGGCAATGGTTCCCAAAGCTCTCATCCATCAAATATGCCTCCCTAGTATCTCAATTCATCATTTTGATCAAAGAAAATCAAAGGGTTTGAGGTTTGTGTCCCAAGGAAACCCTAATTCATCTGTGTACCAAGTGTGCCTTGCTCATGAAGCAACCTCAGCCCATGGTCAAATACAATGAAGGGAAGTTCTTTAATTCATAATTTCATGCATATTTTAAATTATTTGAGTGTCCTCAATCATCAATTCATCAAGATATGAGTTGTGGACTTGAGAAGTTGGTCAGTCAATTCATCTGACTATTTTGAAATGCACTGAGACCTAACTTTTGTGTGTTCTTCAAATGGAGATGATCCCAAGAGAAAACATGTTCTTAAGGACAATATGAACAACTTTCATGTTCATTAAAATTGGATTTAAAGCATGGAAGGTCATCATCTTTTCCAAGACATTATAGGTCATTTTGACTGAAACCCTAATTTTGGGTCAACTTCCCAAGAACATAACTCATTCATTTTTTATGATTTTGAGGTGGAACCAAATGAATTGGAAAGCATAACTTTATACAAGCCCATGCTTTCATTTGATAATGCAGCTATAATGCAAAAGTGACCTATAATGTATTTCATTTTGAGCTGTTTATACTTAATGTACACGTCCATTTGTAATTCACATGAACTCAGCAGCTTGTTTCAGTCTTCATTGGGCTTTCCACATGATCACACAAGCCCATGCAATGAGAAATCCATTTACCATGCACACGAGTAAACTCATGCACTCAGCCATCTCCAGCTATAAATACATGTGTTATGCTTCATAATTCTCCAACCTAAAGGCACCTAAAATGCTGCAAGAGTGAATCCCTAACCATACCAAAGGAACTAAGTTCATCTTTCTTCAAAAATTCAGATCTGAAATTCAATTGCATTTGGTTGAATTTTCAGATCTAAAGTTCCTAAACCTTCATCATTTGATCCATTGAAGTTCTGTTTTGCAAAAGGAACCAAGGAAAAGGACCCAAAGCTTCACAATCCAAAGGTTTTGATCAACTGTTTTTTGCTTCGAATCTCTTTATGCTTTGATCCATTGGCCTTGATATTGTGTTGTCTGAAGTCCTCTCTATAGAGGCATCATTATTGTATGCTTAATTGTTGAAATCGAGCAAGTTCATGATGAACACCATCAAACTTCCATCTCTGATTTCTCTCTTAATAGGAATCTAGAGTGGAAGTGAGTGGTATAGGAGTGATGTACATCACTTTACCTTTCGAACGGTGCCTGGATCGTCCATTTTAGTGAGCATTTGAATCTCGGCATTTTTTGGCCTTCGCCGGAGCTCACCGGAGAAGACGGTGGCACTGGCCACCGTCTCATTACCAGATTGTATCTGGACCGTTTGATCACTTTCCCAGATTGAATCATGGCCTTTGTTTGTTATGACTTTTTTAAATGCATTGTGTGACGCGTTTGACTAAGACATTTGGTAGGCGCGTGCTTGAGATCCATCTGATCTGCCAGGTCAATTAATGAACTGGATCCAACGCCTCTCCTTTTTCTGATTTTTTCAAATTTCCATTTTATTTCTTTTATTTTATTTTATTTCAAAAATTCACAACTCTCTCATTTTAATTCCAAAAAATATGGCACCAATTACATTATTTCTCTTTTTAATTCTAGTTTCTAAAAACGATTTTTAATATTTTTATTTTGTCATTTTCTATTTTTTAATAATTTTCTCTTTTCTGGTTATTTTTAATTCATTTTAAATAGTTTTTTATATTCAAAAAATACAAAAATATTTTCTCAACCTATTTGAATGATGATGGATCTATGAAAAATATTCTCATCAATTTTTTAATTCATTTGAGATTTATTTGAGATTTTAGTTCAATTAGGTTATTTTTATTCATTTTTAATTGATTAAAAATAGTTTCTGACTTTTAAAAATGCTGAAATTTTTTGTCAAACTTTGTTTGACCTTGTCGAACTTGGGATAATTCACTTGGACTTTCCAAAGTTGATTTGAAGTGATTTTGAGGTTTGACCTTTCTTTAATATTTTAATTCAAGTTTATTTTCAAATATTAAAAATGCCAAAAATACTTTGTTTATTTCTTGACTTCCAATCTTCATCCCACTTCTGTTTTTGATTGTTTGACCATGACCCTCAATGTCTTTGGTCAACTCTTAATAGATTGGTACATTCCATTTCATTCTATGCACTTTAATTCTTCATCTCCATTATTCATCTTCATCTTCTTCTTCTTCTTTTCTTTTGGATCAATGAGTTAAAGGTTGATAAGTTAGCATTGATTAGGGAGGTTTAATCTTCCTTGATTCAAATCTAATTCATCTTGATCAATTGATCAAGTGAATGGCTTTGCATTAAGGATAGATTGCTTCTTAAATCATGCAAAGGACTTAAACCAATACAAGATCATTTCTCTTATTCCTTTTGGCATGGCAAGTTGTTGGAACTTGGTTCACTAATCAAGACTTCTAACTTGTGTTGTTGCCTACATTATTATTGACCGGCCTCAGATAGTTGTGACTTCTACATAAGTCCAATTACGATTGCTTAACATAGCGCTAAATTTGCCTTATGGCACACTAACTACTAACATTAACCATTAACCATTAACATTTACTTCTTGCACTTTACTTTTATGCAATTTACTATTCTTATACATATTATTCATTTGCTTCTTCCTTTTGCTCACATGAGCACATGTTTATGTTAATGCAATTTGCCTCTTGCTCACTTGAGCACATAATTGTATATATACCATTATGTTTGTGTTTTGATTGTTGTTGACCAAATGCAAAGAAATGGACAAATGGACTTAGACTTTAGGACTTTCCCTATGCAAATTTGGAGTCAAAGAGCAACTAGGCATTGAGCCTTTAGAATGCTATAAAAGTCTAATAGCAACTAGGCATTGGGCCTTTAGAATGCTACAAATGTATAAGAGGACTTTGAAAGGACCAATCTCTTAAACTCCTTCTTGTTCATTCTTGATTGTTTGATGGAAATTTTTAATGTGTGTGTTCTTGTGCTAGGGATCCCAACATTGAGCCTAAGTGAGGAACCATTGCCATGAGCTTTTAAGAGAGAGAGATCCAAGAGCCATTGAGGAACTTTCCAAGAGCTAACTTGATTGTTGATTGCTTGAGCTTACTATTATTTTGCTTGCATATTCTAAAGGATGGGAGCTACTTGGATCATCACTATGATCTCAAGAGAAGAACTCCAATTGTGGTCTTGTTCTCCTATCCCTCACCTCTTATATGTTTAGGATTTAGCCATTCTTCTTCTTCCCTCCACTCTAACCCAAGCCAAAACTTTTTGTGCAAACATTTAACACTTATTTTTTTAAACATTAGAAACCCAAGCCTTATGCTTTTGATTTTCAAACTTTCTTTTAATAACACCTATTTGGAATTGAATCTTAAGATCAACTTTGACCATGTTTTTGTAAATACTTTTCATTGGTAAATATAACCCATTCAAGTGTCTTTTTATGGTTTCAATGGCCACTTCTTATCAGAAACTTTTTCATAACCTTTAGCTATTAGGTTTGAGTTATCCTTGAGGTAGATGTGATACTCACCTATATCCTTAGTGATGGACAATGAGTCTTCCAGGCTTATTATAGGGTTAACCCCTCATTAGTATGTTGAAGCTATCCTTACATGGTGGATTTGTGGTTTTAGGTTGAGTTTTCTCCCTTGGATAACAAAAGACCTTAAGGCTTTTGGACCAATCAATTCACCAACTCATTTTGAGATTTTTACCCCGAACTACGAGGTTTTGATCCTAATCTTTTTTAAGATGGTACGTAGGCAATGGGTTTATCCATCCAAACACAAAATGTAAATAAACTTGTATATTCTCTTCTCATCTCTTCAATCATGTTTGCACAAATAAATTTTCAAAAATACCAATCTTACAACAAATGTGAAAAGGGCTCCCTAGGAGTACCTAGGATGTTTTGGGTGCTTAAAACCTTCCCATTGCATAACCAACCCCCTTACCCAGATCTCTGACATTTTTACTAGTTTTTGATTCGATAAAACTTTTAGGTTTTTGTTTGCTTTCTAACCATTCCTTTGGATAAATAGAAGTGCGGTGGCGACTCGACTTGTATGGTTTACCTTGGATTTAGTCAATATCTCTAATGGTAACAAATACCTCGCTACACTTTTCATCAGGGAGCACCCGGACATGATATCGAGAACTGTTACCCACTCAAGTATGAGGTTTAAAAGCTGATGAAGAGTGGAATGGTGTCCTTCGAGGACCGTGCACCAAATGTGAAAGCAAATTCATTGCCCTCCCCTGGGAACTCTTATGTGAATATGGTGGATGGTTGTCCTGGCGAGTTTAAGGTTTTTGATGTGTGCTTTATCCAGAGATCCTTGGTGCAGATGCATAAGAATATTTGTTTGGTAAGTGATTGCGAGCATGACCATGATGGTTGTGTTGTTTGCAGTATTAATTAAAGGGGTTTCGAAGTTGTGAAAAGGGACATCCAGCGACCGATGGATTAAGGCATGATTCAAATTTTTCATTCCCTTCATGTAGATGACGATGTAAATGTCATTGTGCCCATTTTCAAGCAACCAGAGAGATTGGTAATTCAGTATGACATCAGCAACAGTAACAATGTCAACAATAGGTCAGTATCTCCGTTGGTTATACGGTTAGCGGGCCCAGTCCTGTATTCATCTGATGAAGTTGTGCCGTATCACTATAAGGCTATAATGATAGAAGGTGGTCAAGAGGTCCCGTTACCTACGACTTGCTCTGTGGTAAGCATTTCCGATGTTACCAAGGTGACCCGCAGTGGTCGTGTGTTTAGGTCGGTGTTCCCAAGGGATAAGGAAGAATTAGTTATGAGTAAGAAGGTGGAAGTGCCTGTTGTAGATCTAGTTGGTGTTTCAAAAGGTAAGTCTAATGAATCCAGCGATTTAAAATCTAACAATGATGATGAGGTACTTCGGTTAATCAAGAGGAGTGAGTTCAATATGATGGAGCAACTGCTCCAAACCCCCTCAAAAATCTCAGTGTTGTCTCTGCTCATGAATTCTGAAACACACAGAGAAGCACTACAGAGAGTTTTGGAACAAGCTTTTGTAGAACATGATGTTATAGTGGATCAATTCGATCATATCATGGCTAACATCACTTCTTACAATAATCTTAGCTTCTGTGATGAAGAACTCCCTGAGGAGGGAAGAAACCATAATCTGGCTTTGCACATTTCTATGAATTGGAAAGAGGATGCTTTATCAAATGTGCTTGTTGACACCGGGTCGTTGCTGAATGTGTTGCCGAAGTCGACTCTGTCAAAGTTGTTGTACCAAGGAGCGCCTATGAGGTATAGTGGAGTAATCGTCAAAGCTTTTGACGGTTCACGCAAAATGGTTATTGGTGAAGTGGACCTTCTAGTTAAGATAGGTCTAAGTGATTTTCAAATTACTTTTCAAGTAATGGATATCCACCCGGCCTACAGTTGCTTCTTGGGAAGGCCATGGATCCATGAGGCAGGAGCTGTTACCTCCACATTGCACCAGAAACTCAAGTTTGTGAAGAATGGAAAGCTTGTGATTGTTGGTGGAGAGAAGGCGTTGTTAGTTAGCCACCTGTCATCTTTCTCTTATGTTGAAGTTGAGGATGAGGTTGGAACTCCGTTCTAGGCCTTATCTATTGCTACTGAAAAGAGAGTTGGGGCACATATGTCCTCATTAAAAGATGCTAAGAAGATTGTGGAAAAAGGAAATGTTGATCAGTGGGGGCGCATGGTAGAGGTCCCCGACAACAAATGCAGAACCGGTTTGGGGTTCCAGAAAGGTTCATCAACTACATGGTCTGAAGATATGCAACTTAGCTTCCGTAGAGGAGGGTTCATTCGTGGCAATGAACAACACTTAGCTGTTGTGCTAGAGGATGACGAAGAGGAAGACTACACCAATTTTGTGACGCATGGAAAGGCTTGCAACAATTGGACTGCTGTTGATATTCCTGTTATTTTGCATCGATCTAAGTAATTGCTTTTATATGTTTTTAAAATCCTTCTCCTATGCCTACACTACGCCAAAAGAGGGAAAATAGGACGCTTTTTTTGGCCTATAACAGCGCTTTAAAGCGCCCTCTAATCTGGCACTGGCATAGGTAAAGACAGTGCTTTTTTTCCTAGTGAAAGCGCTCTCTAAAGTGGCTCTCTAAGCCCTTTAAGGGCCACTTTAGAGGGCGCTTTTTAAAGAAAGCGCCCTCTAAAGTGGAAACTTTTAAGGGTTTAGAGGGCGCTTTTACTGGAAAGCGCCCTCTAAAGTGGAAATTTAAAGGGTTTAGAGGGCGCTTTTATTGGAAAGCGCCCTCTAAAGTGGAAATTTAAAGGGTTTAGAGGGCGCTTATTTTGGAAAGCGCCCTCTAAAGTGGGTGGTTATTTAAATTTTTTTTTTTAAAAAGCGCTATATTTTTTTATTTATTTTAGACAACCTGTATATTGAAGCAGTACACCCAAAACTGTATAATTTGAAGCCCTTTTTCACACATTGCATTCAACAAGCCTTATATACAACAATCCATACATATACCACAATCCACTGATATATAATTGTTTAACTTCTAAAGATTCTAAATATACAACCAATTCATAACTTAAAAAGAAATAAAACTAAGTAGCAAAAGCATCTCTGAGATGTATGTTTTTTTTGCTAGCAGCAGTCTTCTTAGCAACAACCTCTTTTTGTTCAATATCAATAGCATGAACCTAAAATATCATAAAATTAGTTAGGTGATGTATAAGATCAAGAATTAACATTTTCTATGCATAAATATCATATAATTGTGTTTATACCTATTTTTTTTGATGCAACTGACTCGATTTGCTGCGTAATCCCCTTATATTTTTGGTCTCTTATCTTTTGAAGATAGAATTGATATTTGTTTAGATGGACATGTTCCATTGTCGTAGAGGGATACTTTCAAATATCCAGCATCATCATCTACGCGAATGAGGCTTGACGACAATGGAGCATCTCCATCTAAACAAATATCAATTGATACTTTCGAGTATCCCTTGCCCCTTGCACGAATGATTGACTTCATAATAGCCATTTTACCTGTAATAAAGAAAACAATTAAAATCAGATGACAAATGTAAAAACAATTAAAATCATAAAAGTCATTTTACCTGTAATAAAGAAAACAATTAAAATCATTTGACCTGTACCTTTTTCACTAAGTTCTCTTTCTTTTTTTGGTTGGAATATGTTCTACATGTGTCTTAACAACACGGACGGTTGGATTGATCCAAATACCCTCATTATGATCATTTCTAATATATGAATCATTTGATATAATATTCTCATCTTGATCATTTTTGGTAAACGATTCAATCTCAACATCAATATCACCTTGATCTCCAGTGTTTTCATCAATTACTTTGTTGGAAAAAAGACTAGGCATAAGGAATGGCAACATAGAATCAAAACAGATGAAACAATAACCACCTTAGCACTACGAACGCCACTGGAAGAAACCATTCCAATGAAAGAAAAATAAAACTAAAAGGCCATCAACCCAAAGAGAAGCAGAAAGCACAACCAACCTGCTCTGCTTTATTAAAATTGGAAACACGACAAGAGGAAACAGCCGTATTTATTAAAATTGGGTTTCTATAGTCCATTAGATTCTCACGCCTGCTCTGCTTTAACAGGTCCAGAGTCTTTACTGCTACTCTGCAAATCATAGGGCTAACTGTCCCATGCCTACTCTGCCGAACGCAAATAGTTTTACCATACTACTCGTACAAGTTAATACTGATCACAAAGTAGCAGTAGGCATGGGACAGCTAGCCCTATGATTTGCAGAGTAGCAGTAAAGACTCTGGACCTGTTAAAGCAGAGCAGGCGTGAGAATCTAATGGACTATAGAAACCCAATTTTAATAAATACGGCTGTTTCCTCTTGTCGTGTTTCCAATTTTAATAAAGCAGAGCAGATTGGTTGTGCTTTCTACTTCTCTTTGGGTTGATGGCCTTTTAGTTTTATTTTTCTTTCATTGGAATGGTTTCTTCCAGTGGCATTCGTAGTGCTAAGGTGGTTATTGTTTCATCTGTTTTGATTCTATCCCCCGGTTCAACATTCTCGTTACTTTTCTCACCATGCAAATTCCAACATGTATAACTTCGATCAATTCCATGCCTCATTAGTTGCGATGTCAACTGAACTGCGTCAACCCGTTTCCCATAACAACAACCCAAGCAAGGACATATCATTCTACTGGGGTCTTCGGCGTGCGCAACGGCAAACTTAACGAATTCTGATACCCCATTCTCGTACTCTCTCGACAATCGATTGGAAGACATCCATGTATTATCCATTACTAATTAGAATAAACAAAAAACAATTTCAGAAGAGAAACCAAAATGGGATGAGACAAAACAATTTCGCTTTATTGAGTTAGTCTCTGTGTAGGGCATTCATGTCTCCATTTACTCTATCAAATAACATCCATACCTAAACTTCTTAAGTTACTAGCTACGCTATGTACGCTAAGTTACTAGAATCAAAGGTTTCTAATGTCTCTATAATGCAACCATAACCGAACCCTAACAACAGTCTTTGAATGTGATTCATAGCGATATCAAATTCAGCAATTTAAAAACCAACCGTCAATTGCCTAATAAACCCAAACTATTTAAATGACTATGAATATTGAAACTTTGCAGGTCGAAACAAACGTAGCATAGACAACAATAACATAAAACTGAAATGGGGCAAAGCTAAAACAAAGCAATAGTGCAAGTAATAATGTATGCATCGTGTACCTTTGATTGGTAGAAGGAGGAAACGTCGTAGATCTAACAGAGGTGGAAGGAGAACGCCTTAGAACCCTAACGTGAAAAAGAACGAAAAATAACAGAGAGTGAAATAACAAAACGCGCAGTATGTTATAATTTTAATGTTTACTAAAGGGGACCTTAGAGGGCGCTTGTGGAAAAAAAGCGCCCTCTAAAGGGGGCCTAAGAGGGCGCTTATGAAAGCGCTCTCTAAGGCTTTCCAAAAGCGCTTTATAAACTGGAAATGCACATGGACTTATAGAGCGCTTTTTTAAAAGCGCCCTCTAAGGGTAACCTTAGAGGGCGCTTTCTAAAAAGCGCCCTGTATTGTTGTCCCTCTATCTCCTCCTTATTTTTTCGCTTCACCTTAGAGGGCGCTTTATTACAAAAGCGCCCTCTAAAGTGCGCTGTCTATTACTCCTTATTTTTTCGCTTCACTTTAGAGAGCGCTTTTGTAATAAAGCGCCCTCTAAGGTGCGCTGTCTATTCCAGTTTTTGGCGTAGTGCTAAGGGAGAAGTGAACATTGTTTAGGCATTTCCAAATTGATCATAAATAAAATTAATTTTATTCATCCACATCTATGATGTCTTGTTTTTGCTTTTTGCTTTATTTTGAAAATGGTAATCACAAAAAACATAAATAAGCAATATAATTGTCCATCTGCATAATATTTGGTCACAAATCCACTTCTCTAAAATCAAAATATCAAATCATTATGCAGGTTGGTTCCTAACCCCATTGAGTACAATGATCCTTCTCTTTCTCCAAATTTGGAATTCTCTGTGTTTGAAACCGAGGAGAAAAGTGATGTAGAACTAAGTGATGAATTATCTCGTCTTCTTGAGCAAGATAAAAAGACCATTCATCCGTTCGAAGAACATATTGAGTTAGTCAACTTGGGATTCGAGGATGATGTGAAGGAAGTCAATATTGGGTCTCGACTGTGTCCAGATGTCAAGAAGGGGTTGATTGATCTTCTCCGAGATTATTCAGATGTGTTTGCTTGGTCCTTTCTGTAGCGGTGTATTCGTCGCTATATGATTTATCGATTAAACCATAAGCAAAGCATACAATGAAAATTTCGAGTCGCCACCGCACTTTTATTTATCCAAAGGACTGGCTAAAAAGCGAACAAAAGCCTAAAAAGTTTTACACGTAGAAAACTAATAAAAAGATCAGAGAGTCTGGGTAAGGGGTAAATTACGCAATGGGAAGGTGTTAGGCACCCATCACGTCCTAGGTACTCCTAGGGAGCCCTTTTCACACTTGTTGTAAAAGATTGTTATTTGTTATGACATAAATATTGTGCAAACATGATTGGGATGATGAGAAAAGAATATACAATTTTTATTGGGTTTGAACGGATGAACCCGCTGCCTACGTACCTTCCATCAAAGGTAAGGATCAAAACGCCGTAGTTCGGCTAAAAGATTTCCAAAAGTTGGTGGATTCAATTTTAAACAATAGCACCGAGGCTTTTCATTATCAATGGGAGAACACTCGACCAAAACCAACATCCACCATGTGAGGATAGCTTCGACGCACTAGAGGGGTTAACCCTGTTTTCAGTACGGAAGTCTTAGAGTCGACTCACTAAGGATAGGCAAGATTTACATCAACCACAATGATAATTGAAACCTATGGCTAATGCATGAAAAGATTAACAATGGACAGAGCCAAAACAAGTGAATGAGTGAAGTTAATTGATTGTGATTATGAAAATGGAGTCAAAGTATGATTAAGATTGATTCAAAGAAGTATTATGAAATGAAGTTTGAAAAAGTCAAGGACTTGGGGTCCAGGTTTTTAGTTTGAAAAACATGAAGAAGTTTGCACAACATTTATGTCAAGTTTGAAATCAAAGTGTGAAAAGGTTTAGGACATAATGGGGATGAATGGATGAGAATGGATTATAAAACTTCTTAGAAGGTTCACTTCTTGAAATCATATAGAAGATGATTCAAGTGTGTCCTTTGGAATAGCAATGGATAATAACAAACAAACAAGAAAGTCAACAAAAGCGGATATCGGATGCCAATCACTGGGCTTATACCAATCTCCTAAAATAAAACTGGATATCAGATGCCACTCAATGGTCTTACACTAATCTCCTCAAACAAAGAAATAAAAGGGTGGATACCGGATACCAATAGATGGATTTACACCAGTCTCCTAAAACAGAACAGGATATCAGAAGCCACTCAATGGTCTTACACTAATCTCCTCAAAAGAAAACAAAGATGAGAAATGGAAGTTAACTGCCAATCTGTCTGGACTTAGGTTAACTCCACATATGATCACAGGAAAACCAATGCCACATTACAGGGACTTACAATGGATCCTCACATACAAGAACAAAAGCAACAAATGATCATAGGAAAGCAAATGCCAACTTGCAGGGACTTACAGTTGCATCCTCACATAAAAATAAACAAACCAACTTATGATCACAGGAGAGCAAATGCCAACTTACAGGGACTTATAATTGCAACCTCACATACACAAACAGAAGCAAAACATGGATGTCAGATGCCAATTTATCTGGGCTTACTCTAACTTCCACAGTATGGTCCTAGGAATACAAATGCCAACTCGCAGGGACTTACAATTGCTTCCTCACATACAATCAAATGCATCAAGTAAAGATAAGATGAGTGGCCAAGGTGATGGTCTTATACTCACTTCCATATCATAGGATCAATGGCCAAGGGGTGGTCTTACAATTGTCCTCAATGGGTAAACAGCAATGATAAGTCACAAAGACAAATGGGATGATTATGCATTGATGAGAAATAAATGATGATAAATGCATAGAGCATACAAGCAAGCATGTGCATATGAAACAACAATCAATCAATGAAAGCAACCAGCACACACTATAACCAAACAAGGAGGCTCATACAAAAGGGTTAGGCATTGAAGCCAACTGGAATAGGGTTACAGGTGCTCTTAACCTTGCCATTGAGGGGCTAAGGTGAAGCAGATGAAAGGAGATGAGGGGTGTGCCTCATTGCTCTTATCCCTGGTCAGGGAGAGCATTTGAATATCAGAAGGTGTGGGAGTTCAGAAAGTAGGAACTCTCTCCACATATTATTGACTCGATTGATCTTGGGCTTGGATCTCAATGCTACAACCATGTAATGGGAGCAAGGAGAAGACTCACAGAATAGTAGGAGATAGGTTGCTTATCTCTTTGATCTACCAATTGCCTTACTTGAAGGACTTTTCCTGCTTGGGACAAATATAAACATACACAAGCATTGCCTCTTAAGGAGGACTTCAGACAGTTGCCTGGCCAAATAACAAGCCAGGTCTTCCAGACTACATGAAGAATAAGGAATTATACCTCAATGCAAATTGCTAAATAGCAAAGCAAAGCAAGTTCAAAGAACTTAAGCAACTAATGGTACCTGAAATAGTCAAACAAATCAGTACACAGTTCAACAGTTAAAGCAAAAGGAAACAGGAGTCAACAGTCAAACAGATAGACAAATGTGCAAAGCACAAAGCACAAGGATTATGAGCCATACCACCTACAAAACAAAGGTTAGCACATGATATATAATCAAGCTCAATCAAATTTGTATGATCTTTGAGGCATTGATGCTTAACCTGAAACAATGAACTCAACATAAGTCTAAAAGGACCACTAGGACAAGCCTAGGGTCAAAAATAAATGAGAAAGTTAAAACAGCAAATGAAAGTCAACCAAAATCAAGTTTAAACATTCAAGAAGTAAACCCAATTGGTCCCACATGCATATCATTCATCATCATGATTTCATAAGCAAAAGAAGTCAAAGCATGGCAAAAGAGGGCTTATAGAAGTCAACAGCAAGACCAAGCTCAAACCCAAACATAATCAATTCCAAAAATTACCAAATAATTCATGGTCAATCACAATCCATAACATAACATTCATATGAAATTTCAGCTCAATTGGATCATGGGAAGATGGTCAATTAAAATCAGAAAGTCAAAACAATTTCAATCATGCCCAAAGAAGTCAAACATTCATGGGTCAACTTCAAAAAATCATAACTAAATGAAAACAGATGAGAAATGAATGGAATCAACACCAATGCAAAGCTCAAGATGTCTAGTATGCGCATGTAAAATTTCATGATCATCCAATAAGATATGAGAATTTCACAAAGGATTTGGCAAGATGTGTCACACAAAGTCAACATTTGACTAGGCAGGGAAGAAAAATCTAAAACAAATAGGAAAACGCATAATTAATTCCAGGAAAATTCACACATAAACTAGACATATGAGAGAAGGCTCATGCAAAATTTCATATTATTTTAAGGTCAGAAGGCATGTCAACAAAAATCATCAAATTGCATATCAATGGTGTGACACAAATTGTCACACCCTACTTCCAAAATTCATAAGTCAACAACCAGAGATGATAAATGCACAAACTTTACATCAAAACAAAGGTGAAGGAGTGTAGAATAACCACCAAAAATTTCAGGGTCATTGGATGCATCATCATTATTTCACAAGGGTTTTGGCAAAAGGTATCACATAGGCATACATGTTAAGAACCCTAAAGCCAATTAAAATCCAGCCAACCAAAAAATAATTAAAAATCATGACAAAATAGTAGACATTCTCATGAACTTGATGGAAAACATTTCGTGATTTTTGGAGTTAAATTGAGTGAGAAATGAATTTGGAAAGATGATGAACAAATTGTAGCAAACATGAACAAAGAACATGGCATGGAGAGTCAACCAAGGTTGACCAGTGGCAAATCAGTAATTAAGCGTATCACTTATCAAAACGCACAGTTTTAGCCAAAGAAACCAAATAATTTGATTGGTTGTTATGGAAAGGAACAGTAGCCGAACCACATGCACACGCGAAACAGGGTTTTCTGGGAAATTTTTTAGGGTTTAACGTACAGTGTTAGGGTTCTTGAAAACTACAGTAAGCTTCACCATCAACATTCAAACGGAAAAATCAACACACCCAGAAATTGGAAACAAGCACACTATTCTCATCAGCAAACCAAGCACAAGCATAATATGACATTCAATTTCTACAAATCAAACTATTAAAAGAGCATCGAGTCAAAACAAGTATGAACACGAAACTTACAAAGCAGATTTCTCACTCAATGCATAACCATTTCACACGAAACAAGTTGCAGTGGATTCAGCAGTTAAAGACCTATCTAAAGCATGGCACAATTTGGTAAATAGAGAAGGTCGAGCACTTACTTGAATTTGAAGCAAATGGAGAATCAGGTGTTCTTTGAAGGATGCAAGCTCAAACAGAAGTTCACCAAGCTTTGGAATGATGGATACTTGAAGGAAATGAGCTCAGCAAGGCTTGAAAACTTCCAAAACTCGATTCACCATTGTTGGTCCTTTGAAAAACAGAGCTCAATAATGGACTTCCAGCTGGGATTTTATGGTTGCAAAGGGCTCACAAAGATGGCTAGAGCATGGAACAATGAAAGAGTCCTCGAGTTCTTTGAAGCCTTGGCCAGAAATTCCAAATCGTGCCAATTCCAAAATGAGAGAATGAAAGTGTTTTCTGTGCTTGGAGGCTGTGGCTTTCTCTCTAGGGTTGGAAATGAACAGAAAATAAACTTATATATCACTGTTTTAACTTGGTTAATGATGTCTTAAACAAGGTTAACTTAAATGAAGCTATTTGCAAATTACTAAATTTTTGACATATGGAAGTGGAGGTGCAAGTCCTGCACGAAATGGGCCTTGAAACATGTCTCAAATATCAATTAAAACAAGTTCCCAATAGCCAAATATGCTGAAAATGTTTAATTCCAAAAGTCAACCTTTGGTCATACTTGAAATGAATAAAGTCAAGCTTAAAAATGCCATTTTGATTGGCAAGGTTTTAGCACATGATGAATGCATTTTTGGAAAGAGGGGATTAAATGGAGTTTGTAGGAAAAAACCCCACCAAATTTGGCCAAAGGAATCATGAGATATGGCCATTTGAAGTTCAAAAATTTGTGAAAATGAAATGATCATATCTTGCAAACCATTCATGGGATTTGAGAGTTCTTGGACTTTTTGAAAATGGGAGAACAAGATCTTCAACTTTCATGTTGGGCAAAAAATCATTTGAAGCTTGTATCATGATGTAAGTTTAAGATCAAGAAGTTTCCATTTTTGGCAGTTGAAATTACAGGTCCACTTTCTATTTTGGGAAATTTCTAATTTTACTTCAAATTCTTCCATGATGAGGTTTGACATGATATATGAGGCTTATTGGGACATGAATGAACTCCTTCAAATCAATTCCATCCATCAAATCATTGATTAAATCCACAGTTGACCAAGTTTGACTTTCTGTTGACTTTTCTAGGGTTTTGGATGACTGGAGCATTTCTGATGAATTCCAAACCCTAATTCCTTGAGAACTTGACTTCAAATGATGTCCCAAGTTATATGAACTCTTGATTATTGGTCATGGTGCCCAAAATCTGCAAGAATGGCCACCATCCACTGCAATGACTGACTGATGACTGATTTTGACCTAATTGCTGATGATTGCTTCAACTGCAAGCAACAAGGTTAGACTGACAATATTTTTGTACTTTTTGGTTAGTAAACATATGAAAAGCAAAGATATACAAATGCAAAACATGCTTGGTGATCAGGAACCACACTCACAAAGCAAACTACCCACTAGGAGGGAAACTAGGCATGCAATGATCCTTGAGGCCATGATATGATATGATATGGGCCATGAGGGATCTTAGGGCCAAAATTGGGGTCTTACACTATCAAGACATGCCTAGTTTGGATTCTGAGATTGTGGAGCATAGATTGCCGTTTAAGCCAGAATGCCCGCCAGTCAAGCAGAAGTTGAGAAGAACACATCCTAATATGGTTGTGAAGGTCAAAGAGGAAGTGCAGAAGCAGGTTGACGTCGGTTTCCTTGTAACCGCTGAGTCTCCGCAATGGGTGGCCAATATTGTGCCTGTGCCGAAGAAAGATGGAAAAGTCCGCATGTGTGTTGATTATAGAGATTTGAATAAAGCCAGACCAAAACATGATTTCCCTCTACCACACATTGATATGTTGGTAGACAATACTGCTAAATTCAAAGTCTTTTCGTTTATGGATGGATTTTCCGAATATAATCAGATCAAGATGGCACCCGAAGATATGGATAAGACCACATTCATTACACCTTGGGGAACATTCTGTTATAGAGTGATGCCTTTCGGTTTAAAGAATGTTGGTGCAACTTACCAAAGAGCAATGACTACTATTTTTCATGATATGATGCATAAAGAGATTGAAGTATATGTCGATGACATGATTGCTAAATCGATTGATGAAGAGGAACATGTTGAGCATTTGTTGAAGTTATTCCAGCGTTTGAGGAAATATAAACTCCGCTTAAATCCCAATAAGTGTACTTTTGGTGTTCGTTCTGGTAAGTTGTTGGGCTTTATTGTCAGCGGCAAGGGTATTGAAGTTGATCCTACCAAGGTCAAAGCAATACAAGAGATGCATACGCCCAGAACTGAGAAGCAAGTCAGAGGTTTTCTCGACCACTTGAATTATATTTCAAGATTAATTTCCCACATGACTGCCACATGTGCGCCTATATTCAAGCTTCTTCGGAAAGATCAGTCTTGCGATTGGACCGAAGACTGCCAGAAAGCTTTTGACAATATCAAGGAATATTTGCTTGAGCATCCAATTTTGTCTCCACCTATTGAAGGAAGACTGTTGATCATGTATTTAACTGTGCTTGATGAGAGTATGGGTTGTGTTCTTGGTCAACAAGATGAGACTGGAAATAAAGAATTTGCAATTTACTAACTCAGTAAGAAGTTCACCAACTGTGAGACTCGGTATTCTATGCTAGAGAAAATTTGTTGCTCATTGGCTTGGGCTGCTAAGCGTTTGCGTCAGTATATGTTGAATCATACCACTTGGTTGATATCCAAAATGGATCCAATCAAGTATATATTTGAGAAGCCTGCTTTAACTGGGAGGATTGCCCATTGGTAGACGTTGTTATTAGAGTATGATATCGAATATCGATCTTAGAAAGCGACCAAAGGTAGTATCTTGGCTGACCATTTGGCTCACCAACCATTGAAGACTATCAGTCAGTGCAATATGATTTTCCTGACGAAGAGATTTTGTACTTAAAAATGAAATATTGTGATGAACCATTGCTTGAAAAAGGGCTAGAACCTGGTTCCCGTTGGGGAATGGTATTTGATGGAGCTGTTAATCAATATGGAAATGGCATTGGGGCAATGATCATTACTCCTCAAGGCGCGCATCTACCATTTATAGCTAGATTGACTTTCAAATGTACGAACAATATGGCAAAATATGAAGCTTGCATTATGGGGCTTGAAGAGGCCATGAATCTCAGAATCAAGTATTTGGATGTCTTTGGAGATTCAACTTTGGTTGTGAATCAAATCAAAGGTGAATGGGAGACAAATCAACCCGGTTTAATACCATATAGAGATTATGCGAGGAGGATTTCAACTTTCTTTACAAAGGTTGAGTTCCATCATATCCCTCGAGATGAGAACCAGATGGAAGATGCTCTTGCAACGTTGGCATCAATGATTGTAGTGAATTATTGGAATGAGGTTCCCAATTTGTCTGTGATGCGTCTTGATAGGCCAACTCACGTGTTTGTTGTTGAAGAGATCAAAGACGAGAAGCCGTGGTATTACGACATCAAATGTTTCCTCCAAAGTCAGATTTACCCGCCTGGGGAATCTTTGAAAGATAAGAAGACTTTGAGAAGATTAGCTGGTAATTTCTACTTGAATGGTGATATACTGTACAAGAGAAACTTCGATATGGTTTTTCTCAGATGCGTGGATAGACACGAAGCAGACATGTTGATGACTGAAGTGCGTGAAGGTTCCTTTGGTACTCATTCTAGTGGACATGCAATGGCAAAGAAGATGTTGAGAGTAGGTTACTATTGGCTAACAATGGAATCTGACTGTTGCAAGTTTGTGAAGAAGTTCCACAAGTGTCAAATATATGTTGATAAGATTCATGTTCCTTTGACGCTATTGAATGTTTTTTCTTCCCTATGGCCCTTCTCCATGTGGGGAATTGATATGATTGGGATGATTGAGCCCAAAGCTTTGAATGGACATCGTTTCATTCTGGTGGCAATTGACTACTTCACAAAATGGGTTGAAGCGACATCGTATGCAAATGTGACCAAGCAAGTTGTTGTAAGGTTTATCAAGAATCATATCATATGCTGATATGGTATTTCAAGTAAGATCATTACTGATAATGGATCAAACTTGAATAACAATATTGTGGAAGCTCTTTACAAAGACTTTAAGATTGGACATCATAATTCTTCTCCCTACAAACCTAAGATGAATGCGGCTGTTGAAGTTGTGAATAAGAATATTAAGAAGATTATTTAGAAGATAGTTGTCATGTATAAAGATTTGCATGAGATGCTCCCGTTTTCTTTGCATGGGTATCATACATCCATCCGCCCTTCAACAGGGGCAACCCCTTTCTCACTTGTTTATGGCATGGAAGCAGTGCTCCCTGTAAAGGTTGAGATTCCTTCATTGCACGTGCTCATGAAAGCCAAGTTGACTGAGGCTGAATGGTGTCAGACAAGGTTTGACGAGTTGAATTTGATTGAAGAGAAGAGATTGACTGCCATGTGTCATGGTTAGTTATATCAGCAGAGAATGAAGAAAGCTTTTGATAAGAAGGTCAGACCTCGTGTGTTCAGAGAATGTGACCTTGTGCTCAAGAAGATCATGTCGTTCAAACCAGATTCTAGGGGATAATGGACTCCTAATTATGAAGGTCCATATGTTGTTAAGAGAGCCTTTTCAGGCGGCGCTTTGATTCTTACAACTATGGATGGTGAAGAGTTCACTCGTCCCGTGAACGCAGATGCAGTCAAGAAATACTTCGCCTAAAAAAAAGAACAGCTCGCTAAGTTGAAAACCCGAAAGGGCGACTTAGGCCAAAATGAGCGTCTCGGTGGATTGAAAACCCGAAAGGACGATCCAGGCAAGAATTAGAGACATAAAAACAGAAAAAGAATTTCCCGATAAGTTGAGTCCCCAACTTGGGGTAACTTATGCAAAAATTAGGGATTATGGCAAGTAAATGCAGTCTGTTAATCGACCAATTTTGGAAAGACCTTAGTTGAGCACAAGGGTGACGTCGATTCATCATCCCAGTAGCGGTCAAGAGCACAGTGGATATCAAGATTTGGTATAAGGATTAAGGATCATTTGTATTCAATGTAACCTTTTTCCATGTAAATTACCATTTTCATCTTTGTAAAAATCTATGGAGTCTTGTCATTTACAGACTACCATCCCATTAAATAAAGTTGAACTTTTGTGCAATTGTTTCTACTCTTATTTACTTCAGCCAATAGTTTAAATTTTATTATGATCATTTTGAAAATTTAAATTTTTTTAATCAAAATCATTTTCTTAAAACATATAAAAACAAAAAAAATTCAAAGCAATTAAAAAAGAGTATCAACAACACTTCAAAGAGCAGCAAATCCTTAGTGCGAAACATCAGAGGTTCCCTAGGCATTTAATCCTTCGGGTATCCCTAGTTGTATGTGTTGATCCGATTCCCCTGCGAAGTGTTTGTTCCCTAGCGGAGTTCCGATTCTTTTCCCCAGCTAAGTTGGTTGATTCAGTACCTTGCGGCGTGTTATTTCCCTGGCAGTGTTTTGGTATTCCCCGACAGAGTTCACGTTTCTTAAACAGGATTAATCTTCAGTAGAGTAAGATGTTTTTCCCAGTAGATCGCGTTGGTGTCCCCACCAGTCACTACCCGACTCGCTCCCAATCAGAGTTTCCTCTTGGTGTCTGAGCAACTATTTGTGTTTATCTTCTGCATGGTTGTATCCCATTTGATATGGTGTTGACCTAAAATTCCCTACAGACTCGATAACTTTGCCTCTCCTTAGCATATCTCCTCCCTCGGCTAGATTTGAGCCTTTGGTTTGTTGGTTTCTCTGTTCTCCAGCAGTTGTCTCCCTCTTTTTGTGGATTGATCGAGGATTGTACCGATGATTCAAATTCTTTGCGACACCTTTGTATCCTTTGTGATCGTTTTGTCAGCATAATCATCATATATACATATACATATACATTCATATAATTTCATAATTTGCATATTGGCACCATCATATTTGATTGATTTGTCGATTTGAGATTCTCATTCTTTGTATGGAGGTACTTTATCCCCATACAAGTTCGGTGTCTGTCCTCCCTTAATTGTAGAATGTCATCCCCTTAGGCAGAAAGACTTTAACCTTTCTCCTCTTCCCCAATCACTACGCCAAAAACTGGAATAGACAGCGCACCTTAGAGGGCGCTTTATTAAAAAAGCGCACTCTAAAGTGAAGAGAAAAAATAAGGAGCGAACAACTGGAATAGACAGCGCACTTTAGAGGGCACTTTTGTAACAAATCGCCCTCTAAAGTGAAGTGAAAAAATAATGAGGAAATGGAGGGACACCAATAGAGGGCGCGTTTATGAAAGCGCCCTCTAAGGGTACCCTTAGAGGGCGCTTTTAAAAAAGCGCTCTCTAAGTCCATGTACATTTCCAGTTTATAAGGTGCTTTTGGAAAGCCTTATAGAGCGCTTTTAGAAGCGCCCTCTTAGGCCCCCTTTAGAGGGCGCTCTTTTTACACAAGCGCCCTCTAATGTCCCCTTTAGTAAACATTAAAATTATAACATATACTGCATGTCTCTTTATTTTCCCTCCATATATGCTATTTCGTTTACGTAACTGGGTTTTCTCTCTACTACGATTACTCTCTACTGCGATTACTCTCGTCCTCCGTTCGTTCTCCCTCCCTCACCGTCGTCGTCGCCGTCGCCTTTTTCTGCTGCTGCGTTCACGTTCACTGAGTTATCTGCGTCCACCGTCGCTGTTCACTTTCTTTTCCATCGTTACCGTCACCTTGAAGGTATTTCTCTCAATAGTTTGTATTTTCAGGTGTTTGATTAGGGCATTTTCTAAACTGAGTTTTACATTTTGTGCATTATGTTGATTAATGTTGTTTAGGGCAAACGAGCACTATATGGTGTTCATGAGCACCTTGTTGAAAATCATTTTTTGTTTTTTTTTGTGTATGGTTTTGATCACTGAATGTTGTATGTTGTATGGTTATGTAAGGTTTTTTTCTGATTGAAAACTGATGTCATTTGGAGTGTGTTTGAGCTTGTGCTTGGAAGTTTGATGATTATGGATGCAAGTTTGTTCATGTTCCAAACACCATAAGTATGCATTGGTCTTTTGTATGCAGTAGGTGTGTGTGAGTTTGTATTCAATAATGATGAAAAAAAGAGAGAGTTTAGATTGTTGTAACATGAGAGAAATGGAAGGTATATGAATGTGTTTTTTGTGTAGCTTCACGAATATGGTCATTGTCTTACTTGGGTCTTATTGAATCATTTCTATATTACAGATAAAATGGCTAGTAACCAAGACGATACCCATGACGCGAGTGGATCACGTAACAATGTTGAAAATGAAATCAAACGAGGATTGACTGTTATGAAGTCAATCATTCGTGCAAGAGACAAGGGTGAAAAATTCGAAGTACATTGGAGTGCTGAAGACCAACTAATTGAGCCTAACGGTTCAATGTTGGCAAGTTACATTGGTTTCCTTGTTCGACAACATATTCCGATTACATGTGATAATTGGAGAAGTCCGGAATTGAAGGTTGGCAAAGAAAAAATATGGTCCGAGATACAGGTACTTACCATATATTGTTATATGTTTTTTTTGTTGACTATTTGTTGACCATATATTGTTATAATATTACTTATAATAACACACTCCATGTGTATGTTTTTTAGAGATCCTTTCACATCGATGAAAGTCGGCAAAAATATTGTATTCAATTGGCCGGAAAAAGACTCCGAGGATTTCGATCCTTTTTGTCCAACAAATTTCTCAAGGATGAGGAAGGAAAATTTGTTGAAGCAGAACGGCCAATGAAGTATGCGGAGATTATTTCAGCCGAAGAATGGGATAACTTTGTCGCCAAACGAAGAAACGAAAAATTCCATGTAATGTCTATTAATTATGGTATTATACAATTGTTAAGTTACTTGGTTCTGATATGCCTTAAACTTTTTTATCCAGGAAGTAAGCGACAAAAATCGGAAAAGGGCATAAAAACCCGCGTATCCGTACAAAAAAGGGCGTACGGGATATGCACGGTTACAACAAAGAATTGTGAGTATATTCAAATGCTATGAGCTTATACATTGTCACAATATGTTATAATTGATGATCTTATAATCTGATTCAATGTGTAGCTAGCCGAGGAGAAAAGTGACGCAACATCTCTTCCGGAGCACGTATTGTGGAAGACTGCTCGGGTTGGGAAGGATGGGGCTATCGTTGAAGCGGTTCAAAATGTTTATGACGAATGTGTAAGTATATATAACATTATTTCTTTAATTATATCGAAAATTTTGTTAGACATATAATTCATTTTTAATCTCCTCTAATAATATTTCAGGAGACTTTATCCCAAACCTTACCTTCAACCGAGGTCCAGGATTGCGGGAGCCTACTTAGTCGAGTACTAAATATTCCTGAGTATTCCGGTCGTGTGAGGGGTAAGGGTTTTGGTGTGACTCCGTCGTCATTTTATAAAAAACCAAAAACAAAAAATCCTACCAACAAAGAGGTGATAGAGACCTTGGCGGAGTTAAGGGAACAAGTACTCGAACTGCAAAAGGAGAATGCAAGGTATAGAGAGGAAAGACGCGGTTCCGAGGCAAAAGATACTAGTGACCGAGCTAGTATCAATTGTCAACCGAAATTTCCCCAGGTAATTAAATATGTTATTATGAAATTAAAATAGCACTTTTTTACTTGACACATATACACGTTAACAATAACATATTTATTATTGGTTTAGGGCATTACACCTTGTTAGCTGTATCTATCGTCACCAACTTATCGCATAGTTGGCAAGGGAAAAGTGCACAACACTTCGGGTGAATTACTTCACCTTAATCCCCTCCCGGTGGGATATATGAAAGTTTCGGTTGACCTTGTATTAGATACGGACGCGCTTCTACCATTATCTGACGTTGTTTCAGAGACAACGTTGATGCGAGATGCAGTCGGATCCTTTGTTGGATGGCCGTCAGATCTAATTTTCCCAGATGCCGAGGTATATATGTTCTAAATGATTATGAATATTTAGTATTCACATTTCAATTCAGCTACAATTATGATATTTAATTAATCCTTATTACATGGTAATGTTAGACTCCTACAAGACCCACACATAAAGCTGGTAAAGGGATTTCAAGACGCATCGAGTCGGTTGCATCTCAAAAAGAGGTACAAATATATATACCCATTGAATTATATACGCAACGATTCTGTTGCATCACAAAAAGTCATGATTTAATTTATATGAATTTTTAGGTTCCCAATCGAATGTTGAAAAAAGCTGGTAAGGATATTCCAACGAAGTCCGGGACAAAAACAAATCCTAAATCTCAAAAAGAGGTACAAATATATATACCCATTGAATTATATACACAACGATTCTGTTGCATCACAAAAAGTCATGATTTAATTTATATTTTTAGGTTCCCGGTCAAATGTTGGACAAAGCTAGTAAGGAAATTCCAACGACGTCCGGGACAAAATCTCAAATTATGATGCGTCTTGAGAAAATGGTGGAAGAGTCAGATATTATGCACGGCGCCATCCGTAGTGTAGATATGGATGAAGGTGTTTTCGGAATTGCTCATTCCGAATTAATTGCAAAGGAGGACATGTAACAACTTTTTGAACACGAAGAATTGGGCATCGCTGTCATTCATACATACATATGGTACTCCGATCAATCTATTATTTACTTAGTTGAACAATTTATTTACACATTTCAATGAGTAGTCTAATGTTTATTATGTTTCTATTTAAGGTATATGTATGACACATTGGTGCGGGGAACTGAATTGTGTAACCGATTCAATTTTATTGCTGCTTCCCGTATCAACACAACGTTTATAACGAAAAATCCAACATCCGTAATGAATGAACTAGTCGATAGATTCATGGTGGCCGGCGATAATACTACACCCAGTTTGTATTTTTTACCGTTTAATTCTGGCAACGGGTTAGATTTTCTTTCTAAGAATTTCATTCTAATCTATGTATATCTTTTACGTAGAAAATTTTCATGCATCTAAATTTTTGTTTTATTTTACAATGGTCACTGGGTGTTGGTTGCTATAGATCTTTCGAGACTAATGGTGTATTATCTCGATTCGTTACCGGGTAATTGGAGTAAATATCCGAGTATGAAGAAGACGGTTGACGCGTAAGTGAAATTCCCCTAAATATTCGTGTGTATTTGTATATTTAATTATGTCTGTCAGATTGATCTCAATATAAGTTTTTATTTTGTTAGGGCAATACTAAAATTTAGATCGAAAAAGAATTATCGTAATAGGAAGGACATTACCTGGGTCAGAGTTCAGGTATATATTAAGTTTCTTATTTTTGTTTATAATAGTGTTTGTTTTTTGCTTATAATAGTGTTTGTAAGAAATTAACTATATATATATATATATATATATATATATTATATATATATATATGTTGTTTTTTCTGTGTAGTGTCCTCAGCAAAACAATTCGATCGATTGCGGATTTTTTGTATTGAGATTTATGAGAGATATCATTGCGTTGAATCGTATAGACATCCCAAAAATGGTATGGAATAATAACTTAGGGTTTATTTTAATATTATCGGATATTTCATCTAATTTGTTACTAAATCATGAATATGTTTTATTCTCTTAATTGTAGTACTTTGACGAATACAAATCTTACTCAAGAGCTCATTTGGATGAAATGAAGGATGAATTGTGTCAATTCATTATTGATCATAGAATCATATAGGTTGTAGTTGTTGTACATATATATGGAATGTTGTTGTACATGCATGAATATCAATATATTAATGTTGTATATATGGAGGATTAATGTTGTATATAAATGGATTCATGTTGTATATATCAATGGATTAATGGTGTATAACATTGGATTAAAGGATGAAATCAATATGAATTTTACACTTTTGCAGCATGCGAACAGGTTCCCAATTAAATACCCACTGTTTTTCAAACAATTTTTTTTAAATAACTAACACTTTAGAGGGCGCTTTCTGTAGGAAGCGCCCTCTAAACACTTTACATTGACAACTTTAGAGGGCGCTTTGTCCAGAAAGCGCCCTCTAAGGTGGCCCTTTATGGACCACTCCAAAGGGCGCTTTTTTCTGAAAGCGCACTATAATGTGGCTCTTAAAGGGCCACTTTAGAGAGCGCTTTCTCCAGGAAAACAAAGCGTTGTCTTTACCTATGCCAGCGCCACTTTAGAGGGCGCTTAAAAGCACTGTTATAGGCCAAAATAAGCGCCCTCTTTTCCCTTATTTGGCGTAGTGAATGAGTTGTTTCCTCGTGGATGATTATTACTTCAGTTTCCTCCCAAGTTGTTTATCTGGATGGAATCACTCCCCTTGAGTTATATCCTCATTGGGTTGAGTCTTGATTGGCTGTTTCTTTTTAGCTCTTACCTAGATAGATGCTTTGAGTCTCCTAAGAGCTTATTACCTAGTAATTGGTAATATTCTTCTTATTTGCAGTTTGTTACTTATCCCCCAATACCCGACAAAAGTACCCCTGTTTTCTCAGCAGTGTATTCCCTAGTAGATTCATTTGTTTCTGATTCTCCATAAAGTATATCCTTGATATGTTCATCCTAACCGGTGTTGGATATCTTTCTCTCCCCTACCTGAGTTTATCCTTGATATGTTCATCCTAACCGATGATGGATATTCTCACCTTTGGTGTTCTACCCAGTAAAAAGGTAGTTGTAATCCCTATTTTGTTCCCCAGAGAGTTAATCCTTGTTATGTTCATCCTAATCGATGACGGGTTTCCTTCTCTTTGTGGTATTCTACCCAGTAACCGGTAGTTGTAAACCCTACTTTTTCCCGCAGAGTCTATCCTTGATATGTTCATCCTAACCTGTGACGGATTTTCTCTTTGTTGGTATTCTATCCAGTAACTGATAGATGTAATTCCTATGTCCCCCCCCTCTCAGAGCCTATCCTTGATATGTTCATCTTAACCGGTGACGGATTTTCCCTTTGATAGTCTTCTATCCAGCATTCGATAGATGTAATTCCTACTTTTTTTGTTCAGTTGGTTTATCCTTGATATGTTCATCTTAACTGATGACGGTATCCTCCTTGACAATCCCAGGCAAGTCTATCATTGATATGTTCATCTTAATCGATGATGGATCTTCTTTCCTGTTGAGTTTATCCTTGATATGTTCATCCTAACCGATGACAGATACTCTCATCTTTGGTCTTCTGCCCAGTAGCTGGTAGTTGTAAATCCTATTTTCTGCAGTTTTCCCCAGCAAGGCTATTCTTACCCAGTAATCGGTAATGAATACTCTCTCCTGGAGATTCTTAGTGAGTCATCCTTAATATGTTCATCCTAATTGATGACGAATGTCCTCTCTGTCAGATCTTTATTATCTCCTCACCCAGTAACGGGTAGTAGATGATACATTTCTGCTCCTTCTGTGTTGAAGTTTATTTCTTCCCCAATTGAGTTGAGTGCATTTTTCCTTAGTGAAGTCGCTTTCCCTGCATGATTCAAGTATTTCAGTTTTATCCTGACTTACTCGTATCCCTTGCAGATGTTGTTGTTCCCCGACTGAGTTTTTTTCCATGTTTGTATTGAATTCCTCAAGTCCCCTAGTAGTTTTAAGTCGTAGTCTGGCCTACGTATAACCTCATTTATTCCCCCCAGAGTCTCTGTCTCCCCAGTGAATTTTCCTTACGAAATGCATTATACTCCTGCGAACTTTTGGTCTCTCTATTTTCTTTTCCTTTGTGGCAATATTTCCCCACGAAGAATTTACTTTTGCATTTATATCATTTTTATCATGAGGTCTCTTAGGGACCAAAATTTGTTTCCATGTTGTTATTTAAGCCCATTCTACTAAGTCGACATGAAGATTTTAACCTTCGCCTCCTCAGTTAGAATGTCCTTAAATAGGGGCAGTTGTAAGACCCTAATTTTGACCCTAAGATCCCTCATGCAATTTCATCATATGAATTAGCATTGGGATCATACCTTGGCATCCTCCTTACCCCTCTTGTATTGGGTTTGTTTTGGGAGAGATCACCAAGCACTATGTGATTGTATCGTACTTGTATATCATCATTTTACTAACCAAAATACAAAAATATGTCTTTGCATTTGCCTAACTCTTTTATAGGTAGGGCATGATCTCCATTGATCTAGCAAGTTCATATCTAGGGTTTGAAACCCTCATGACAAAGAGCACAACCATTGAATTGATCTAAGAATGGTTATGAGCATCATATATAAGTTCCGTTGATTCCTACATGTTATATTGATCAAGTTTTCTTCAAGAGTTTTAGGGTGATTTTCCTTTGAAACCCTAGTTTGACTGGGTATCTTGAGTAACTTCTCCAACAAGCTATCTTACCAATTGATCAAATCTCTTAAGGGACACTTCAAAATCCATCATCTTATGTATATATGTTCTACGATGATCCAAGAAAGTCCAAATAATTGAAGGTTAGCAAGTTGGTTGATGGTGGTTGGCTAGATGAATTCATCTTATCAAAACTGGGTCTCCCTAGACCATATCTCTACACTCTTCACCATATGAAAATTATTCCAACATAAAAGTTACTCTAAGTGATATTCCAAACAACTTTCATGTTGAGACCTAGATCTAGTTTTGCTTGGAAAATCATTTTCTATGTTGAAACATTATAGGTCATTTTGTCTAAACCCTAATTTGAAAGTCAACTTACCAAGGCCATAACTTGCTCATTTTTTATGGCATGAAAGATTTCCAAGTTGCACAATCAAATTCAAGATGTCTACTTCAACTTTTATGTTTGGAGTGAGAGATAATTCAACTTTTATGGGCATGTGATATGAGGTTACATTATAGGTCATTTTTGACCTATACCATTGAACAAGTGATATTTCCAAACTTCAAAAATGCATAACTCTACCATTCCAAATCCAAATGACATAAAATTTGTAATCATTTTGAAGGTCTTTGAAATAGCTACAACCTTGATGAAGACACTTTTCTCATTTGAAGCTCACATAAAAAGTTAAGTGAGGTGGAATATTGAGGTATATGGCTTGGAAAAGTGTTGAACATCAAACTTGTTCCCCTTGATCCAAGCTTTCTAAAGAACCCAAGTTCATGCATTTTGGATGAGGTTTGCTAAGTGTGCGCATGGCTTTAACTGGGATGTATCATTGGAAAGAATCAATTGCATAAACTTCAGTTCACAATGCCTTTCCATTCAAGCTTCATTCAGACCTCAATTGGAATCATTTTGGACCTTTTTGCATTGCACCATGGGCCTATACATGCCCATGCACTCGTGCCATCAACATTGCTAATTTTGGACAAATTTTTAAAGTGTGTAAATATCATTCATTCATGCTATAAATACATGACCTTTGTGCTCATATAAATAACACCTTGTGCGCCAGCTTTGCCCCCCCCTATTGAAACCCTCTCATTCTAAAGGAAAACCTGAGAAATTTCAATTTAAAATTTGAGTTTGGATCTCAATTGTTGGAGATTCAAGAACTCCAGGATCCAAAGCCTTGCAACCTCTCTAACCACTACCTGCTAGCTTCTCAAGTGTGATCAGATCGTGTTTGGAGCAAGCCACGTCAAGAAATGCATAGCATTGAAGGTAATTTTCAGAAAACTTCATCTCTTCGATTCTCACTCAATTCTACTCAATTCTCTTGGATCTTTGGTTGTCTAAAGTCCTACCAATGTAGGCAAGAAGATTAAGTTACTTAGAGGTCAAATCGAAGCAACTCAGTTGACACACCTCAAAATTCAATTCCTCATATCTTTCTATATATGTGGAGTTAGTTAAAATTGAGATCAGATTCGTGCTCTACGCCATTTTTTCTTTCAGATCATGTCCTCCTTTTTCATTTTCTTGATGGTGATGAGTGAACCAGTCCGGCCAGGGTCATCGGAGAAGATGAACGGCCTTTGGACTCCGGCGATGCGCTGGAAGTGTTCAGAGCCATTGATTTGTTTTAAAATGTTTTAATCTCATGCGTCCATTGTGATTATCAGCCGTGCAGCGCGCTGACTCGTGTATTTGGTGGAACACACGTTGTAGGCCACTTGATCTGCCACCTCAATTAATGAGGGAGATCAAGTGGCTCACATTTTTTCACATTTTCTGATTTTTGTTTTATTTCTTTTATTTTCATTATTTCATATTAATTTTAATATTGATCCAAAAAATATGAGAGTTTCACCAAAAAATTTCAAAAAATTTCCTATTTCATATTCTGAATTTAAATTATTTTTCGGATCATTATTAATATTTTTCATGATTTAATTGATTTTGTGTTTATTTTTAATTGTTTAAAAATACTTTTAAGTCTTTAAAAATTATGAAATTTTTTCCCTAAGGTCCTTTGACCTTGTTTGACCTATGATAAATCTCATGGTCATTTCTTTGGTGTTTCGATGAGGTTTTAGGAATTTGACAAACCATATTTAATTTAAATGCCTTATTTTAGTATTTTTAATTTGAATAAATGCCAATTAATTTTGTTGACCAATTGTGATGATTTGTTTGAGTTTGACTTGTGTTGTTGGGCCTTGGTCAAGGTTGATTTGACTTTGTCAAGTTAATATCATTGGATTTAGGGGATTGATGGAATGTACATTCCATCTCCCAGAATGAATGAATGATATTAACTTGGTAAAAGTCCTCCTTTTACCAATTTGAGTTTTGATTCATTCCCCTCCCTCTTCATCTCATTCCCCTTCTTTATGCATCCATCTCATTTGGCCTATGATATCTCAAAGTCCTAAGGCTAGTTGATTGAAAAATCAACATAAGTATGGATGAGATTAGGCCACCTCTTTTGCATATTCTTTTTGTGTGTGGTATGTTTCATAGAATAGTCCATTATACCATGTCTCTAACATGCATTAACACCAAAATTCTATTGCCCAACCTCAAATAGTTGTGACTTCTACATAAGTCCAATTACGATTGCTTAACATAGCACTAAATTTGTGACATAAAAAGGCATAGCATTCTAGTTAGTGAGATTGTAAGTCTCCCCTCTTTCATGGTATTGTGTGGAAACTTGGCCCTTTTTCCTTCCTTTGGAAGATGTCTTGGCTCAAGGATCCATGCTTGTGATAAGTGGGTTAAGTGTTCTCCAAAGAATGACTAAAAAATGAAAAGAAAAAGCAAAACAATACTAACTTCTAACCCATTAACAACTAACTTTTAATTTCAAGCCATTTACTTTAATGTCATTTAATTTTAGCCTTTATTCATTTTCCATTATTCATACCATTCTAATTGTTATTGTTAATGCAATTTTCACTTTGTCCATTTGGACCATATTGTGTGATATCTTGTTTGTGTATACTTTGCTTGTTTGTATGGTCTTTTACCATTAATGTACATAATAACAACAAAAACCCAAAAAAAAACTTTTGTGTGGACCGTTGGCTTGATCTTGGACAAATGGACTTAGAACTTAGGCAACATTCCTATGCTAACGGACTTGGCCAATGCCAACTTTTTCTGAAACCAAGTCCTTGCAATCTGGAACTTTATCTGATACATCATTCAAGATCCTTTTGAGTTCATCTGCAACATGATCATTGTGAAGCTGTTATTTTGAACCTGTGACTTGTGGAATTCATCTGTTGCATGGGCTAATCTGAAGAAGATCATGGAGTGGCTAAGCATGGATGTGGCTATCTTTATTTGAGGCCTTGCTCTTTAAGATAATATAATTATGCATTTGCGTGTTGCTTGATTCTAAGTGTCCAAGGGAATTCTGGGTTTCTATTGACATTCTTGTCTATTGGATTGCTACCCATTGGCCAGGTCTTTTCAACTCTTTACTTTTAATTTTATGCATAGGATTAGTCTCTTCATCTTCTCTCCATTTCTTTAATTTCAAAATCTCCCCCCCCCCCCCCCGCGCCCTTTTCAAAATCTTATTTTATTGAACTTATTTTGTTCTAAACTTTGACCATTTTGTAAAAAGATAGAAACTTTGGCCTTATGCCATTGCATTTTCAAACTTCTTTTCTTAAATCAAATTTGTAAATAAACTTAACTATACTTGACTTAAACTTTCAGAAAAGCCAAAAAGAACTAACTCATGCAAGCCATTTTAGGCCTTTGTGCCTTTCAAAACTTATTTTTTGTTAAAAGCAATGCATCCACATTTTTATGTTGGTATGTTGGCACAAGTCCGAAGGTCTTGTCAAACACAAAAATATAATTAATGAATTCTTTTCTCATCCCCCTATTATATTTATTTGTAAACATCATTTTGTATCAAATATATATGCACACAAAAAGGGCTCCCTAGGAGTACCTAGGACACTTTGGGTGTTAACACCTTCCCTCTGTGTAACCAACCCCCTTACCTGTAATCTTTGACATTTTATTAGTTTTGATTTGAAAACTTCTTACTTTTGGGTTTTGTTTGTACTTTTTCCCTTTTCCCTTGGAAATAATAAAAGCGCGGTGGCGACTCTTGTTATTTGATGTCTAGCTTATCCCACTCTTTGCCTATTTAGGACGTAGTGCGGAGACTGTTCAAGTGTAGACTTGATAACAGTTGTCACGCGATACTACACTCAGAAGAGTTTCTCTTGAGAATATTATGGGTCGATGAGTCAGTCATCTTAACCTGTAATATCTGATAGATGGAATTAAGACTCTGGGAACTTTTTAGAACATGATCTACAGGTTTTTATCCTTAGTTCACTCCTTTGGGATGGTTCTTACCCCGACTTCATGCTCGTGACTCACAACAAACTCTTGATTCTTGGTTGGTCCAATCAAGTCTTGTCAATATCAATGGAACTTGGGTGTTGATAAGGTGTAAACCATAATCCACCAAAATGGATGATTGATCTTGACAATGACATGGTTCGTCCCTTGACCTTTTTTGTTTGCCTTGTGTGTGATCCCTTATTTACGATTGTTGCATTCATGCATTCATGCGCATCATAACATTCATCACACTAAAATTTCAAGAAACTGAGGTATTGTTTGCACTACGTCCTAAATAGGCAAAGAGGGGGATAAGCTAGACATCAAATAACAAGAGTCGCCACCGCGCTTTTATTATTTCCAAGGGAAAAGGGAAAAAGTACAAACAAAACCCAAAAGTAAGAAGTTTTCAAATCAAAACTAATAAAATGTCAAAGATTACAGGTAAGGGGGTTGGTTACATAGAGGGAAGGTGTTAGCACCCAAAGTGTCATAGGTACTCCTAGGGAGCCCTTTTTGTATGCATGTGTATTTGGTACAAAATGATGTTTACAAACAAATAGAATGGGGGGATGAGAAAAGAATTCATTAATTATATTTTTGTGTTTGACAAGACCTTCGGACTTGTGCCTACGTACCAACATAAAAATGAGGGATCAAAACCTCGTAGTTCGTGATAAAAATTTCAAAATGGATTTTGCTTTTAACAAAAATTAAGTTAAAAAGGGACAGAGGCCCAAAAATGGTTTGAATGAGTTAGTTCTTTTTGGCTTTTTGAAGATTTGAGTCAAGTATAATTAAGTATATTTACACGTTTGATTAAGAAAAGGAAGTTTGAAAATTCAATGGCATAAGGCCAAAGTTTCTATCTTTTTGCAAAATGGTCAAAGTTTAGAACAAAACTAGTTGAAACAAAGAAAATGTTAAAAATGAGGGAGAGATTTTGAAATTAAAGAAATGGGGGGAGATGAAGAGACTAATCCTATGCACAAAACTAAAAATTAAGGGTTGAAAAGACATGACCAATGGGTAGTGTAGCACCTCAATTTTGCCCTCCTCATTCATGCATTCATTTTAGGTCATTTAATATTTCATATTGCATTTTATCATATCAATCAGAATCAGCTCCAAGAGTTTGTCGTCCAAGAAGCTTGGATATCATTCAAGTCACTTTGTGGATTCTATCTGAAGGATCAATCAACATAAGGTAAATTGTGCATCGACTGGGGTCTTTCTCAACACTCAAGGAAGTTTGTATTCAACTGTGAAGTCAAAAGTCAACTGTTGGTCAACTGAAGGTCAAATGGCTAGGGAATGACTTGAGTTACTTCCAACATGTTCAAATGAGGCTTATTCATCATTCGACATATTACTCTTGAAGGAACAAAGGTCCAGCGCACAGGTTACAAATTTGGAAAGATGACTTGAACTGTCATGCTCGCTAGGCGAGCAAAATGGTTCGCCCAGCGAGCCACCAGAGTCTGAACTGTCATGCTCGCTAGGCGAGCAAATTCTTCGCTAGGCGAAGTCCACGCGTTTTAAAAATAAAAAAATATAACAGAAAGTCACGGGCTTGAATTGCCCTCATTCTGAGCTCACCAAGCCACGAAAATCAGAGTATAAATTCTAAATTTCATTGAAACAAAACCCTAGAGAGATTCTAACTAATTCAGAGCAGCGTCCATAGACACTAAAGAAAAAAACTCCTTTTCACAGGATCACCTCTACCAATTCCATCTCACATAAACCCTAACATTGCTTTGCAAATCCAACCGTGCAATTCAATTTCAATCGATCTCTCCAATCAGGTTTGCCCTATTTCCATTACTTTATGCTTTCAATTTGAAATTTCGGAATGTATGAGGCCTCATGGGTGAATTTGGAAGAGTGAGTATCGTTAGGTTTCACATATGGGTTTAGATATGCATGAATGTGTAGAACAAGGCCTTGAATGTTTGAACACTTAATTTCTGAAATGGGTACCACGGGGTTTGGGGTTACTGAAATCGTACTGTTATCAAAGAAGAACCCAGAACCCGCAAGCATTCGCTGGCACCTCGCTAGGCGAACATGTAGCGAATCTTCGCTAAGCGAAGCAGTAGCGATCGTGACAGTAGTTTTTTTTGTTTGCTCTCTAACCTCTTTTGCGTTTTGTTTTGACATGTTTTCTATTGCATCCGTGCGCTGTTTACCTGATACTGTTATTGTTATGATTCTCTTGTTTGGTGTAACTCTTGATTGCACCCCGTCTTGTTATTCTAACTTGTTTGTTGAGTTTTTGTGAGGGCTCACATGACTCTTGAAGAGATAGCTTGCTTGGTATTCCACTTTATTTGTGGGATACCATTTGGAGATTTATTCTGATTGCTTTGCTGACTTGTTTTCTTTGATGGTGCTAGCCTGAGAGATCTCCGGGTTTCTTATTTCTTTAGTTGCTGTTACTTCGGATCTTTATCCGTGTGGTAGATCTCTTGATCCCTTTTACATCCTTCCCGTATTTTACCGCTTTCTTAGCTGGAAGACCTCGATAGGAGGCAATGTTTTTGTGTGTTTACTTTTGTGCCCAAAGACCTCCAAGAAGAGGCACCAGTGCTAAAGACCACCATGAAGAGGAAATTGACGGATAAAAGGGATTAGTAGTCAATCCCCCGTTATTCAGTGTCTCGTTCTTTTTGCTCGCACTACGTGTCGATGCTTCAGAACAAAAGCCCAAGATCTTTTGTCCGGTCAGTCAGTGGAGAGGGTTCCACCTTTCTGAATCCCCACTTTTTGTCATGAGCTCACCCTATCCAGGGTTAAGAGCTATGAGGTCTTATCCTCGTTACCCGTTTGATCTGCTCACCCTGACGTTCAATGTCAGTGGTTAAGAGCCCATTTGATTACCTTTCCATGGCTTGTTTGTCGAGGTTGATATGACCCCTCTTGACTAAAGCCCTACCCACGTATGTTTGAGACCCCTTGTTGGCGTGTTTACTTTATGCATGTTTGTTTTGTATGGTGTGATCGTCTCCCCATAAGATCGCTAGGCTTCGTATAGTCTCTCGTTTGCATGTCAATTAAGGTAGCACGGTTCCTTCGTCTAGGACTTCCTTTTTTGCATGAGCATTCCTAAAACACAAACAAACTCATTGATTTTTCTTCTCCTAAGAACACGTTAACTCCTTCTACTACAGGCGAGTAAGTCTCCAAAGGTCGAGCATCCGGTAGATTGCGTAGTAACGTCGTTCATCTAAAAACACAAACAAATAGGTCAGCCGAGCTACAAAGACTCTGATTCTCATATTTAGATGAGATAGGTATGCAGTGGATGCGACATCCGCGCGAGTCATTTTCTTTTGACCCCTCTTTTAGTAAATAATACATTAGATAAACCCACACCCTTTAGACAAGAACATCAAGAGTGGATCCCGTAGAGTACTACGGATGCGTATGGGTGCTAATACCTTCCCTTTGCATAATCGACTCCCGAACCCAAGATTTGGTTGCGAGACCTTGTCTTTTCCTTTCCTTTTTCCAGGTTTACTTCGAGCATTTCCTTTCCCTCCTTTGGGATAAATAACGCTAGGTGGCGACTCTTCTGTCATTTCCTTTTTTTCGCCGGTTGTTCTTTTCGCATTCCTTTTTTTTAGGTTGCGACAGCTGGCGACTCTGCTGGGGACCCAGTTTCCCTAAGCGAGTCCCTCCTAGCTTTTGTAGGTTTCTTGTTTGTTGGGTGTTTATTCTTTTGTACAGTTATTTATTTACCTGCTTTACCCTATTGCATTCATCTACATATGTTTGTTGTATCTGTTGGCTCTGTGTTAGGTTGTTTGTTTGTTGGGGTGGGATGTTCTATGAGATAAGCCCACTACCCAGGCTTGAGCGTACACACAGGTTTTAGAGTGGATAGTCATGAGGCTTGTGTGGCATGTTGCTACGTTAAGTCGTTCATGAGACCCACATTCCGTAACGACAGATATTCCTTTAGAAATCGTCGACTCTGGTGACCATTGTAACACCTCAAAATTTGCCCTCCTCTCTTGGGACTAGCTTAGCATATTGCATTTCATATTTAGGGCATTAGTCATTGCATATTTCATATCATGTGGAAAAGACAAGTCACCCTCCTAAGTCTTCCTCAGGAGATAGAGAGGTGAAGAGATTCAAGCTTGAGGGTCTCATGGATTGATCACTAGCCATCTGAGTGTTTTTGCTTCAATTAGGGTTTTCTTGATCTCTCAAGGAGGTTGAGCATTATCTTGGTTGTAAGGATACATCATCATCATCATGGTTATGTCCTTATCAAGGGGTTCATTGTTCATGCTCAGATTCCTTTGGATTAGGGTTTTGACCTCTGGTCAACCCTAATCAGCTGCATTTTTCCAATCAGTGATTCTCAAGGAGATGAGGTATTCTATGCAGAGGGGGATCACAGGATCATTATTTTGGGCTTGTTTAAGCTAGGGTTTCATTTTGGAGCCAATTCCTCAAGTAGTTGAGGCTCAGGCTGATCAGAGCACTTCTAAGTCATCTGTCAACCAAAAAGTCAACAGGAAGTCAACTGAAGGCTATAAGGTGGAGAAATGAGTTTCAACATCTCATTCATGTTCAAAGGGGGTTCATTTTTCATTACAAATACATATCTTGAAGAATTTGAGGTCAGATCAAAAGTTTCCAAAAATGGAAAGTGACCTGTAATTAAAAGTTTCCAAAAATGGAAAGGTTTTGGTTCAAATTCAAATTGATCTTACATCATCAAAGAAGCTTCAAATGAAATTTTGTCCAACATGAAAGTTGAATATCTCTCTCTCTCATTCCCAAAAAGTCCAAGATCATGAATTTATGATGAATGGTTGAGGAGATATGATCCAATCATTGTCAAGTGTGCATGGGACTTCAAAAGGCCATATCTTTTGACTCATAACTCCAAATTGAGTGCTCCGTTTTGCCAAATTCTTCTCATGACATGAACTTTCCAAATTATTCATCACATTACATGAAAATTCATCATATGATCATATGCATATTCATGCCTATTTTGGAGGGAAAATGCTAAATTTGAAATTGGTGCATCATGGGAACAAATCACCATTGCCATTGTGTTAATTGGAAGTTTTTAAGTGAAATTGCATGGCCATTGTTACTGTTCACGTGCATGTTGCATGCATGGGGTGAAAAAACCAAATTTTGCACTACACCTCATTTTTGAATTAAAATTTCATTAGCCAAGTTAAGTGTGATTAGGAAATGGATTAAGCCAGCATATAAATAGATAATTGTAACAGAATTTTCACAATTACACAATTCTAGATCTAGATCCAAAATTTCCCTCCAAAATTTCTCTTCTCCCAAATTCAAAAATTCTTCAAAGAACACTTGATTTTTATTGCATATTCTGTTTTCTTGATCCTCAATTGGTAGAATTCAAGCCATTGATTGCAAAGTTTGGTGAAGAATTGAGCACATGAAGATCATGAACATGATAATGGAGATTCAAATTTAATCAAGATCTAGTTCATCTCAAGCTTCAATTTCAACTTCAGGCTTCATAACAAGGTTGCTAGAGCTGATCTACACACTTGCCAGGCCTTGAATACACCACTGCCATTGTCGGAGCTTCAAGAGGTCACAATTTCGCATCTCATAATTCTTGCTTTTATTGTTATAATGTTGTAGTTCATTGCTTGCTGATTAATCTGAGCTAAAATTCATGTGATTTGGTTGAGTATTCATGGAGATATATGGAATTGAAAGTTTGTAGATCTAGAATGTTTTTGATCGATTCTTGAAATATATGTGGAATTAGGATGAAATAATAGTGGATTTGAGTTCCTTAGGTCAAGACGAATCGTTTGGTGTACCTACTTGCCAATTCTGCAAAAAAAAAATCATGTGTTACTGTTCACCACCGTCTCAAGATAGGAGACGGTGGTTTCCACCATGGTTGGCCGTGTATGAATAAGGCGCGCCTCCTTTTGCAAAACCCTAGGGGCGGCAACCAAAACGACACCGTTTTGTTCCTGTGCAGGACCCCCCTTCGATTCCCTGCTCCAGCACGCGCTTCATTTTTTTTCCATTTTGTCTCCCTTACTTGAAACGACGTCGTTTCGTACTGGAGCGCTCCCTCACTTTGAATCTGGCCTGTGACAATTCCACATTTCCAATTCATTTCAACATAATATTTCCATGCTTTTCAATTTTTATTTCATTTTGATGCACGATATTCAAAAAATCACCAAAAATAGCTAGATGATCCAATTAATTCCCAACATTTTTCTACTTGTTCATTTGAATGTCTAGAATTTTATGGTTTTAATTTTATGATTTTACCATTTCTAGAATTTGAATTGTGTTAGATTGAGTGAACATGTGTGCTTTTATGACATTGCCTCATTCATGCTAGTGTGAAATGCTCAATATTTATCCAATTGACATGAAATTTTGCATGATGATTCTTAACATGTTGATGGATTTGTGTGATTTTATTTGGCATTTTTTGCTATTGTTTTCGCTATTTGGGACACATGTACTTTAGGTGTGACAATGTGTGTCACACAATTGGATGTCTTACTTGTGCAATTTCATTTCCATATCAAATGACCTCTTCTGATTCTAATTTTTGGTATGTTGATTGTATTGGACATGTGGTATGCTCATAAATATTTTCAGAATTGTTTGATTCATTTATGTTTTGATATAGAATTTTGATTCTTAATGTCCATTTGAATGCTTTGATATTGTCTTCGCCATAAGCTTGCTCATGAATCGACTTTACTTAATGATTTTGATTTGGTCCTTTTTAGGACATGTTCATGATTGATTAAAGATGATTCATGTTGAGTTTTAGCTTCTGATTTGGCTTTTTACTTCACGTTTGACCCTAGGCTTTGCCCTAGGGGTTTGTACTCACATTTGAGTTGTGAATTTCAGGTTCAAGCATGCATCTCCATGATTGATGTTGCTTCTTCATTTGAGCTTGGCCATTTGTTATTGTTTGCTAACATTTGTTTGTTTTGTAGGCTTTGATGATAATTCACTTGAGTGTTTGCGTTATGGCTTACTCATTATGCATATTGGATTTGTCTGTCTATTGAGATCTATTGACTGTTGTCTGTTTGTCTGAATGTAAATATTGACTGTTTTAGCTTTTCTTACAGATACTTAGCCGCTTTAACTCATTATTTGAGTTGCTTTGCTTGGCTTGTGGTTGGCATACCACTTAGGTAAACTTCCTCAACTCCATGTAGTCTGGAAGACCTGTCATGTTATTTTGGCAGGCACCTGACTGAAGCCCTCCTTAAGAGGCCATGTTTTTGGTTGTTTATCTTTGTGCCATGTACATTCAAAGACCTCCTAAGTGAAGAGGCATTGGCAGATAAAAGGGATGTGTAATCCATCCCCTGCTATTCAGTGGTGTCTTTCATCTTGCTCACACCATGTGTTGATGCACTTTGAACAAAAACCCAAAATCTTGTTGTGTCAGTCATGTGGAATAGAGTCCCACATTCTGGACTCCCACACATTCTTTGATTCAAGCTCTCCCAGGCCCGGGTTAAGAGCTATGAGGCATAACCCTCATCTCCATTTCATTTGCTCACCCTAACTCTCAATGTTAGAGGTTAAGAGCCTGACCACCCATTCCAATATTTGGCTTGTTTATCAAGGTCGATATGACCCCTTGGTTGTGTATAGTGTGTGCTATTTGCTTTTGATGTTTATCTGTTTTGCTTCTCGTCTCCTTTCTGTAGGAGTCGTATGATCAACTTTCGAGGAAGTTGAAGGTACGTAGAGATAGACTTGAGTTGACTCGCTGCCTGTGTGAGTCAAACTCTTGTTAGAAACCTCAACCTAGGACTATTGTGGATTACATGATAACTATTAGGCTCGAGTCAGTCTCCCTTTTAGTTTGTCATTTCCCAGTCTCTGGTTAGGATAGAAATTTCTCCCCTGTTCAGGGGAACTACGTCGCCCTGATCCTCATACCAGATGAGGTACGTGGGCAGGAGATCGTGCGAGATCTCTCCGGGCGCCCTTTTCTTTTTTTGAGTGTGTTTTGCTTGACAGCTATTAGGTCCGAGTTCCCGACTCCCTTCTAGTCTGTGTGTTTAATTCTTTGTCTTTTTCAACCCTTTTGCTTTATGTATGTGTTTGGAGTCTGATGTAAGCCCAGCTATTGGCATTCGGTTTCTTGTTTCCTGTTTCTTCTGTGGAGTTGGATGTAAGACCAGCGATTGGCATTCCGTTTCCAGTTGTGTGTTTGCTCTGATGTCTCGGCGTCCTTGTGTGTGTTTTGTTTCGGCGTGCGTTGGTTGAACTACGGTAGCTCTGATTCTCATTCCAGATGAGATACGTAGGCATAGGATGTGATATCCTAGCGAGCCCGTTCCCCTCTTCTTCCATCTGTGTTTTATTCCAGTGTGTGTGCATTCTTTGAGCAGTTATTCAGCAACCTTATTCTATTCGTTTTGAGCGTGGATCCCGTCGAGTACGACGGACGTGAGGGGGTGCTAATACCTTCCCCTTGCGTAACCGACTCCCGATCCTTGCAATCTCCGGTCGTAAGACCATTTCCTTTCCAGGTTTACTTCGAGCGTTTCCTTTCCCTCCTTTGGGATAAATAACGCACGGTGGCGGCTCTGTTTGTTCGCTTTTTCCCGCCGGTTGTTTTTCGCGGATGCGACAGTTGGCGACTCTGCTGGGGATATAGAAGTTGACCTCTTGCTGGTCCATCTTCCCTAAGCGAGTCAATCCTAGCGCTCTCTAGGATAGTTTTAGTTGCTTGTGCTGCTTTATTTATTGCATTTATGATTATTGTACTGGGTATATATTTGCATATATGTTTGCATGCATCATATTATCATTGTGCTGACTCTGTACAGGTTTGGTTCCTCTGATTTGGGGTGGGTGTTCTGAGTGGGGCTAAAACCCAGGCCCGAGTATACACCTAGGATAAGCGTGGTCTCATGTTGCCTCTCATGTTAGGTCAACATGTTTTTGGCGATGTGACATACCACAAGCCGGACGAGGTTCTTTTGAGGGAACTCTTCCTTTGTGGAGTATCCACTTTGGTTGAGTCACTTCATCTGAGTTGTTGACTTCGGTGACCGTTCTTTCCTAGATCTTTGGTTTAGATGATCTTAAGAGAGCTGCAACGGCACACCCGAAAGGGAAAACCCTATGAGTATCTTGCCCGATTGTCGAGACCATTATCCGCCTTAGGATGACCTGATTAGAATTCACCTGTGAGGGGAGGGTTTGATCTTACAGATGCATGTTCTGATGGTGACTTTGATGGTGACTAATGATTCAGTTATTGATCAGAGTTCTATTTATAAGTTGGATTTATGGATTTATTTCTGAGACGCCAGAGTTCTGTCCCTGGTATTTATCAGTGGGGATCCGTTTATTTCAGGATTCCCTGGGTTGGTGAAGATGATTGTGCTGTTATCAGATCAGTGATTCCCTAGTGATGATGATGATATATCCTTCAGTTCCGTTTATTTCGGAACCTCCCAAGTTGGATTTAGGGTTACTCAGTACCCCAGATGGTTGTGATCAGTTCAGAGACCGTAGCTCAGTGCAGTGGGTGTTCAGATGACTTGGAGGATGGCACAGTGCATTGCATTCATACATCAGCATCATTCACATTTTGCATTTATCTTCATCTAACTCATGTTTATCCATATGTAGGGGACATTCTTGATCGAGATCCTGGTTGAGAGACTTCTTTGTTCCAGACATGAGGACCGGCTTGAAGGACGATGTTGTCTACAGTTTCTTCGATCCAGAGATTGGTGTGCTGAGAGATATGATAGCATTGATTACACCTGACCGTGTGGGGTTGTTCCGTGAGGCTTATGGGGGTATTCTGAAGTTGGTTTTCAGGCTCACAGACAGTGATAGGAGCGCCATCCATACTCTTCTCTAGTTTTATGACCCTGGTTTGAGATGTTTCGTCTTCCCGGATTACTTGTTGGGACCTTTGATGGAGGACTATGCCAGTATCCTGGGTATTCAAGTCAGAGACCAAATTCCTTTCTATGTCACTAAGGGAGAACCCGATATTGCTGAAATTTCTCGTGCTCTTTATTTGAGCCCAGAGATGACTAAAGGGGGTTTGAAGGAGAAGGGAAAATTGCCCGGTTTTCATCTGAGTTTCTTGGAGGCTAAAGCAAAGGAGCATGCTGTTGTGGGTAATTGGAGGGCCGTTTGTGCTTTGATTGCTGTGAGCATCTATGGAATCATCATGTTCCCTAATCAGAAAAACTTTGTGGATATTAATGCTATCCGGTTGTTTATGCAGAGGAATCCCATTCCTACCCTGGTTTGGGATGTTTATTACTCGGTCCATAATCGGAACGAGAAGCGGCGTGGGGGATTAATCAGGTGTTGTGCTCAGCTGTTATACAAATGGTTCATGGGGTATTTGCCTTCCAGAGGTGCATTTGTCTTTCTTGATCCTACTGTCAAATGGTCAATCAGGTTGATGGGTTTGTGAGCCAAGGACATAGCTTGGACTCACAATGGTATGGCTGGACGAGATTTCATTTACAGTTGTGGGAGTCTTCCCAATGTGCCTCTTATAGGAGTTCAAGGTTGCATTAATTATAACTCGGTGCTTCTTAGGAGACAAATGGGATTCGCTGTGGAGGGTCCACCTCTCGGGCGAGAGATTCAGGACTCTTTCTACTTCCCAATTGAGGGTAATCAGCCAAAGTTGAGGCAAGTGTCTGATGAGTGGCGTGATATTCAGAGGAAGGGCAAGGTTCCTTTTGGCAAGGTTAATAGCAGGTCTTTTCCTCCATTTGATGATTGGCTTAGGAAGAGGATTGAGCTCACACATCTACCATTTCCTGGGGGTGATCCTTGGTGTCCTTTAATTGAGGGGCCAAGTTCTTCTGTCAGCATGGAAGAGTTCCTTGAGATGAAGAAAGCCAGAGATCAGCTGCAAGCAGAGAAGACTGAGTTGGAGATGAGTGTTGCTAGGATTCAGATGGCTAATCAGGAAATCAAAGGGAGAATAGAAGATCAGGATAAAAGACACACCATGGAGGTGAAGCGCTTTGAGATAGACATCGCTTATTATCGCAAGATCAGCCAAACGTTGGAGTCGTCTACAAAGGAGCATGACCTTACCAAGGAGAAGCTAGCTAGAGTTTTGAGGGACATTGAAGATGAGAAGAGGAGACAGGTCCTTGTGAAGAATCAGAGAGATGCCAGAGTCAGAGTCCTTATCGCCGAGTGGGAAGCAAAGCTGAAGATTAAGGAAGAATAGAACACGAAGATTATTGCTGAGAGAGATCACTATCTTGCTGAGAGGGATCATTATTTCCGACAGATGAAGATTCGCCAGAAGGAGATGGGGAGATTGCAGCAGGAGAACACTGAGCTCAGGTTCGCCGTGAAGTTTACCAAGATGGTTGATGATGCAGAGCCTTCTGTAGGACCTTCTTCGGTGTAGACTTTTGTTGTATTGTGTTGGATTACCGTCAGGCCTGTTGACGGAATTCACTTGCTTGTATTTTCTTTCTGATTCTAGAGAATTGTATCTGATTTGTATCAGCCTGATGTATGACTTTTGCACGTATAGTGCACTTTTTGATATACAGTGGTTATTTTCAGTCAATGATTGATCTTCAAGCTTTATTTGTTTTGCCATGCTTCACTCACACAGCACACACATGGTCGGGTGATATCTTTGCTAAATCATAATTCTCTACTCTGTATGTCAAAATCAATTGATGAATGTCAGAATATTGCTGCCGAATTATTATTTGTCTCGATGAAACCAGGATCGAAAGATAGAGTGTTCCTCATATGGATAGACATTGCATTCATGCATAATCATAATAACTTGTCTTCTATTTTGCGGGTGTCAGTTTCTAACGTGCTTGATTGTTTCAGGAATCATTGCTTACGCACGTAGAATCATTCCCTTGCACGTAGCACGTCCGCACCGACATCCTACCAGACGCAACACATCCAGGCTGATGGATCTACCCAACACAGATATTCTCGAGCTGAAGGAGAAAATGAGTGAACTGATCAATGTCATGCAAGGGTTCGCCGTGGGACAAAAAGCACTTATTGATAAAGTGGAGAAGCTCGAGCGGGCTTCAGCTGCCAACAGTGGTAACAATCAGGAAGGGGTGTCCAACAATGGCCTTGGGGGTTCTAGGGATGGAGGAGATCTCAGAAAGAAAACTACTGCTGGTGTAGTGATAAATAATGGGGGTGGTTTCGGTGTTGCCACAGGCGGTGGACCAGGTCCGATGGCTAACAATTTGAAGGATAGCCTGTTTCCTCCTTTCTTCGGGGCTGAGGAGGATAGAGAGGAAGACAAAGAAGCGGATCAGTTCTCCATGTTGAATGAGCAGTTCGGGCAATATGGTGTCCAACCACCAAACAGAGAGATTCAGGTGCTGGTGGAGAAAATCAGGGATCTTGAAAGCTATGCTACTCCGGGGGTTGTTAACATGTCGAACATGGGGCTGGTTGAGGGGATTGTGTTCCCACAAAAGTTTAAAGCGCTCGTGTTTGACAAATACAAGGGGAGTTCTTGCCCGGAAACTCACCTCCAGGCATTCGTTCGAAAGATTTCTGCTTATACAATGGACCAGAAGCTTTGGATGTACTTCTTCCAAGACAGTTTGTCTGGAGGATCCCTGGAATGGTACACCAAGTTGAAATCTTCTGACATCAAGAGCTGGCAGGATCTTGGTGATGCGTTCTTTAAACAATACCAGTTTAATGCTGATATGGCTCCTAGTCGTACCCAGCTGCAGGGTATGTCTCAGAAGCCTAATGAAGGGTTTAAAGAGTATGCACAGAGGTGGAGGGAGCTGGCTGCCCGAGTCCAACCTCCGTTGGTGGATAGAGAAATGTCTGATCTGTTTATGGGTACCCTTCAGGGGACATTTGCAGAAAGAATGGTTGGATGCCCGGTTACCAACTTTGCTGATATAGTGGTGACCGGAGAAAGAATTGAGAGCTGGTTGAAGCTGGGAAAGATCCAGGGTAATGCTTCGTCGTCTGGGTCGAAGAAGCCCTTTGGTAATGGCCAGAGAAAGAAGGAGGGTGATACAAGTGCTGTGTATACCCAGAGGGGACCAGGTAGGGATCGTTACTACCAGCACACTGCTGCGGTAACCATTCCTGCTGACAATCAGCCTCACAACAACATCAACAACAACCGCAACAACAACAACAACCGTTTCAAGAGAGACCGCAGAGGGCCGGGTATCAGGTGAGAGGGCGAATAATTGATCGTCAATTTGATAGGCCGCCTGTGACATATTCTTTCTTGTTGAAGAAGTTGAAAGACTTGGGGTTGGTTCAATTGAGGACTTTGGCTCCTTTGAGACCGGATCAGAGGCCTCCCAACTATGATGAGAACGCCAAGTGCGAATTCCACTCTGGTGCTCCTGGACACAATGTAGAAAATTGTAAAGCTTTTAAGCATGTGGTCCAGGACTTAGTGGATTCTAAGGCCATCAATTTTGCACCATCTCCAAATGTGAATGCTAATCCCAAGCCTGCGCATGGTCAAATGGGGGTGAATGCAATTTATGAGGATAAGGGCAGAATCGGGCTGATAAATGTGGACCAATTGAAGACTCCATTGGTTGAGGTCAAGAGACAATTGTTGAAGAATGGGGTCTTCCCGGGTTGTGATGACTGTTGTGCTGCGTGCACCGTTGTTCCCGATGGGTGTGTATTGTTGAGGGAGGCTGTCCAGAAGATGATAGATGAGGGAAGCCTCCGATTTGAGAAGGTCGATTTGAGGAAGGAAGATGTCTCCACCATAACTATCTACTTTGATCCGGTCGATTTGTCAAAGCTGGCCGATGCGACGCCGGTTACCATCACGGTACCTGGGCCTATTCCTTATGACAATGATGACGCCGTGCCGTGGCATTATGGTGGAGAGGTCTACTGTAATGGGGAGAAGCTGGATGATCAAGCTGCAGGTGAAACCACCGTTTCAAAGGTGGATAATGCCGGACCCAGTGGTTTCACTCGTAGTGGAAGGCTGTTTGCACCTGACGCTTTAAGGAGTGGAGAGGGAGAAAAAGAAAAGAAAGATAAGGCTGAGGCTTTAGCCAGGGTGAGAGGGAAGCAGGTGGTAAGCGAGGGTACTCCTGTGATGACACCGGCGCCTGGTGGGTCGGAAATAGAACTTGATGATGAAGCTGAAGAATTTTTGAGAATCATCAAGAAGTCTGAGTATAAGCTTGTTGACCACTTGCAACAGACTCCATCCAAGATCTCAATTTTGTCCTTATTGCTGAGCTCCGAGGGGCATAGGGAGGCTTTGTTGAAAATACTGAAGAAAGCCTATGTTCCCCAGGAAATAACAATTAATCAGTTAGAGACGGTGGTGTCAAACGTCAATGCCAGCCATGGGCTGGGTTTCATTGATTTGGATCTGACTGTGGATGGGCAGAATCATAATAGGGCATTACACATTGCGATGGAGTGTAAAGGAGCCGTGCTCTCGCATGTGTTGGTTGATACCGGCTCATCGCTCAATGTGTTGCCGAAGAAAGCCCTGGCGAAGTTGGACTGTGAAGGGTTAATCTTGAGGCCTACAGATTTGGTGGTGAGAGCCTTTGATGGTTCTAAAAGGGCTGTGTTTGGGGAAGTGGAGCTCCCTGTGAAGATCGGGCCCGAGGTGCTTAAGTCCGTATTTTATGTCATGGATATTCAGCCGACATACAGTTGCCTGTTGGGTCGCCCATGGATACATGCTGCTGGAGCAGTGACTTCGACTTTGCACCAGAAACTAAAGTACATCTGGGACGGGCAGGTCGTCACGGTTTGTGGGGAAGAAGACATCTTCGTCAGCCACCTATCATCGTTCATGTTGAAATGGACGGTGAAATTGTTGAAACGCCGAGTCAGGCATTCGAAACCGTCAAGGTGGAGAATGCTATTTTTGCTAAAGAGGAGAAGCCGTCCATTTCTTCGTACAAGCAGGCTGCTGAGGTGGTGAAGAATGGAGAAGCTCCTGGTTGGGGAAAGATGATGGATATCGCTGCTAAGAAAGACTAATTTGGGGTTGGTTATCAGTCGGGCCGAGGCTCGTCTGGGCAGAGCAGAGGACGTCGTCCGCCATTCACGTTCACCAGTGCTGGAATGCTGGATCCAGATCACATCTGTATGGTGGGTGAAGAAGTTGATAGTGACTGTGAGCTTGATCAATGGATAAAACTGTGCGTACCAGGGATGGAAGTCCAGAACTGGAAGACCGAAAAGATCATCACTTTCACTCTACGTGAAGAGTAATATTTCCTGTTTTTTCAATTTTGTCTGCATGAAAGCCATACGTTTTACCCGAAACATAATGGTTCATTGTAAGGGTCACCTCATGTTTCATTTTGCAATATTTGCATCAGTAATAAATGGATGTTTTTCATTAAAAGCGGTGTTCCCTATTTTTCATTTATTTTTGCAGTTTAAAAACAAAAATAAAAATGGCAATGTTTGTTTTCATTTTCCTTTTAAATTGCTTCGCTCCGGTTCTAAAGCAATGCATGAATCAACATTCATGCATATGCGATCTTTCTCCGGATCTCATTGATAATAATCCTGTTACACCCTCATATGACTTCGACAATCCGATCTATCATGCCGAAGAAGAAGGCGAAGAAGATTGTGAACTGCCGGAGGAATTAGCCAGGTTGTTAAAACAAGAGGAGAAGGTGATTCAACCGCACGAGGAGCAAGTCGAGATTGTGAATCTGGGCATCGAGGAGGTCAGAAAGGAAGTAAAGGTTGGGGCTGCTTTGGAGGTGAATGTCAAGAGCAGAATGGTAGCCTTGTTGAAAGAGTATGTTGATAACTTCGCTTGGTCTTATCAGGATATGCCAGGGTTGGATACCGATATCGTTGTGCACAGGCTACCGTTGAGAGCAGATTGTCCTCCAGTGAAGCAGAAGTTGCGCAGAACTCGACCTGAGATGTCCATGAAAATTAAAGAGGAAGTTCAGAAGCAGTTGGATGATGGGTTCCTAGCTGTTACTAATTATCCGCCTTGGGTCACAAATATTGTGCCAGTGCCGAAGAAGGATGGAAAGGTGAGAATGTGTGTGGACTACCGGGATTTGAATAGAGCTAGCCCGAAAGATGATTTCCCACTACCTCACATCGATGTGTTGGTAGATAATACATCTCAATTCTCGGTGTTTTCCTTCATGGATGGCTTTTCTGGCTATAATCAGATTAAAATGTCGCCAGATGATATGGAGAAAACAACGTTCATCACACCGTGGGGCACTTTTTGTTATAAGGTGATGCCATTTGGTCTCAAGAACGCCGGTGCTACTTATCAGAGAGCTATGGTGACTTTGTTTCATGATATGATTCATCATGAAATTGAATGCTATGTTGATGACATGATAGCAAAGTCCCAAACAGAAGAGGGGCATCTGGTAGATCTGGCCAAGCTGTTTGACAGGCTGAGACAATTCAGACTGAGGTTGAATCCGAATAAGTGCACTTTCGGGGTGCGGTCCGGTAAGTTGTTGGGGTTTATTGTAAGTGAAAGAGGAATCGAGGTTGATCCTGCTAAAGTAAAAGCAATACGAGAAATGCCTGAACCGAGAACAAAAAAAGAAGTTAGTGGTTTCTTAGGTAGATTGAACTACATTTCACGGTTCATATCTCACCTAACAGCCACGTGTGAACCTATATTTAAGTTATTGAGAAAAGATCAAACGGTCAGGTGGAATAATGATTGCCAAGCGGCATTTGAAAAGATAAAAGAGTATTTGCAGGAGCCTCCGATTCTGATGCCTCCTGTGGAGGGACGACCGTTAATTCTGTACTTGACAGTCCTCGAGGGGTCTATGGGGTGTGTACTGGGGCAGCATGACGAGTCTGGTCGAAAAGAGCATGAGATTTACTACCTTAGCAAAAAGTTTACCGACTGTGAAACAAGATATTCACTGCTCGAGAAAACTTGTTGTGCTTTGGTATGGGCTGCTCGCCGACTGAGGTAGTATATGCTGGTTCATACCACTTTGTTGATTTCCAAGATGGATCCGATGAAGTATATATTTGAGAAGCCAACATTGACCGGACGGGTTGCGAGGTGGCAAATGATTTTGACTGAGTATGATATTCAATATACCTCTCAAAAAGCAATCAAGGGGAGTGTATTGTCTGATTACCTCGCCCAGCAACCCATTGAGGATTATCAAACGATGAAGTTTGAATTCCCTGATGAGGACATCATGTTTCTCAAATCGAAAGATTGTGAGGAACCAATCCCGGAGGAGGGGCCTGACCCTGAATCCGAATGGATTCTGATGTTTGATGGGGCCGTTAACGTGAATGGTAGCGATGTTGGTGCTGTTTTGGTTACGCCGAAAGGATCCCACATTCCTTTTGCTGCCCGGCTAACATTTGAGTGCACCAACAACGTGGCTGAATACGAAGCTTGCATCTTGGGGATTGAAGAGGCGATTGATTTGCGGATCAAGAACCTTGTTATATATGGAGATTCAGCTTTGGTTGTGAACCAGGTTAACGGAAAATGGTATACGCATCAATCTCATTTAATTCCATACCGGGATTATACGAGGAGATTGTTGACGTTCTTCACCAAGGTGGAATTACATCATGTGCATAGAGAAGCGAATCCTTTGGCAGATGCTTTGGCTACTCTGGCCGCCTTAATTAAGGTGCAGTGGTTGAATCAGTTCCCTAGTGTTGAGGTGGGACGTCTGGATAGACCGGCTTATGTGTTTGCTGTTGAGGCAGCGCCTGATGATGAGAGGCCGTAGTACTACGATATCAAACGCTATCTGGAAACCCAAGAGTATCCTGAGGGGGCATCTAAGAAAGACCGAAAGACTCTGAGGAGGTTGGCCATGGTGTTCTATCTGAATAAGGATGGGGTTTTGTACAAGCGGAATTTTGATTGCGTTTTGCTCAGATGTGTTGATGACAGAGAATCAAGCCAGTTGATGAAAGAGGTACATAAGGGGTCGTTCGGTACCCATGCCAGTGGAAATGCAATGGTGAAAAAGCTGTTAAGAGCTGGTTATTATTGGATGACGATGGAGGCCCAATGTTTCAATTTCGTGCGGAAGTGTCATAAATGCCAGATTTATGCTGACAAGGTGCACGTGCCTCCAAATCCGTTGAGTTTGATGTCATCTCCGTGGCCGTTTGCTATGTGGGGAATTGATATGATCGGAAAGATTGAGCCTACAACTTCGAATGGGCACCGGTTCATATTAATGGCTATCGATTATTTCACCAAGTGGGTGGAAGCCGCCTCTTATGCAAATGTGATGAAGCAGGTCGTTGCCAGATTCCTCAAGAGAGACATCATTTGCAGATATGGGGTTCCCGAGAGAATCATTACTGATATTGGTTCTAATTTGAACAATAAGATGATGGCAGAACTGTGCCGGGAATTCAAGATCGAGCATCACAATTCTTCTCCTTATCGTCCGAAGATGAATGGGGCGGTTAAGGCAGCCAATAAGAATATTAAGAAGATTGTGCAGAAGATGGTCGTGACCTATAAGGATTGGCATGAGATGTTGTCGTTTGCATTGCATGGGTACCGAACCTCGATGTGTACGTCTACTGGGGCAACGCCTTTCTCACTTGTGTATGGGATGGAAGCCGTGCTACCGGTTGAAGTTCAGATTCCTTCGTTGAGAGTCCTGATGGACGTAAAATTGCAAGAGGCTGAATGGCTAAGGACTCGGTATGAAGAGTTGAGCCTGATTGAGGAGAAGAGGTTGGCGGTCATTTGTCATGGGCAGTTGTACCAACAGCGGATGAAGTGTGCTTTTGACCGAAAGGTGCGACCTCGTGTATATCACGTAGGTGATATGGTGCTGAAAAGGATCCTTCCTCCTCAGAACGATCGTAGGGACAAGTGGACACCCAATTATGAAGGTCCATTCGTGGTCAAGAAGGTTTTCTCTGGCGGAGCCTTGTTACTGACGACCATGGATGGCGAGGATTTTCCATCCCCTGTGAATGCGGACGCAGTTAAAAAATACTTCGTATAAGAGACCCGCTGGACGAAAAGAATAAAATAGTCCAGGCAAAAATGGGCATCCCGGCGAACCAAAAAAAAAATGAAAAAGGTTCGGGAAAAAATTAGGGATAAAAAGAAAAAACTGTACACCCGGCAAGTCGAAAACCCCACAAGGGTGACTTGGGCAAAAAAGGGTATCCCGGTCGACTGAAAACCTGAAAGGGCGGTCCAGGCAAAAGAGGGATTGAAACGAACAACTGCGTCTAGCATGATCATTTATGCTTTGGTTAAGGCACCTGGATAATCCCCAGCAGGGATCGATCGGAAGCGTCTTGTTCAGAAGGCAGAAAGCACGGAGAGTCTTGAGGACATATGGGGTGTAACCGAGTTGGAACTCGATGAGATCACGGTTTCACATTTCCATTAGGATAGATTTTTCCTTTTGTGCGCAATTACCTCTTTTCAGGAATTGCTTCCTTTGTATTGCTCGGTTATGAGCCACACCTTTTTCAATCAATAAGATGCATATTCAGTCAAATAATTTTGTTTTTTGTTTTTCATTACCGCTTTGATTGCAAAAACATCCAATTATTTTAATAAAGAATCTTTGCATTTTGAGACATACAGATCCCCTCCAATGCGTGCTTATAAGATTGAAAGCCTGAAATCTTATTCGGAAGGTTGAGTGACTCAAGTGTTGAAATTTTGGCACGCCTGGGGCACGTTTTTATCTAACGATCTCTTTTGCAGGTGCTGTTAGATATTTTCACTCACTTGCAGGTTGTGATGTGAAGCCTTTTTGACAATAGATCCCCGTGGAGTCCAGTCAGGGACAAGAGAAATAGAAGAATGGTGAAAAGACGGAAAGATGTGCGACGATCCTGGAGGGTTAATCAAGAAGACTCTTCAAAGTCTGAGGACTGGAAAGTTTGTATGAATCCAGGGAGTTCGATCTCCGTGGAGTACGGAGAAGTCGAGAATACAAGGTGATGAATCAGAAAAGTCCAGACGAGTCTGGGAGCTCTCAAAAGTGGAAAGCTGACACTGGGTTTAGATGGTGAATACCATGGTTCGACGAGTTGACGGGTGTTCTGTGCCAGACTTTCCTTGTTTCCCCAAGCAGAGTTGGGATTGTTACCTCCCCAGCAGATTCAAGGTCTGTGTCTTCCATAGCAGGGTCGGGATGGTTATCTCCCCAGCAAGTTTGAGATCGGTGTTTCCTCAGCAGCCAGGCCTGAAGGTTGCCGTTTCCTAGTGGAGGTGTTTATTGGTAGTTGTTTCCCCTAGTATGGTGGAGCTTGTTAGTTCCCCAGCAAGTCGAAGATTATTGTTTTCCCCGCAGAGTGCGTTGGTGGTTTCCTCCCTAGCGAAATCCCCGAGCGGATCGGGTTCAGCGGAGCTTAGCCCTGGTGCGGGTGGCCCTATCCCCAGCAGCAGGGCTATTCCCCAGCAGGGTGGAGATTGGAGTGTTGTCGAGTTCCTCAGCAGAGTGCCTCGAACTCCCCAGAAGAGTCCCTTGAGGGGGATACTTTTTATGCATTCATCATTTAGATAAGCATAGCATATTGCGTAGCATTTCCATGATTATGGAGCATTACGCTAAAAAAATCGTCATGCATCAGCATTGCAAGCATAAGCTAGTCCCAAGTCGTGGTTACCGTTTGAGAGGTGGTTAGCCGGTTGACGAGGATGTTACTCTGAGGAGTCTAGCATCATGATGTCAGATTAACAATATTCCCCAGTAGTGCGATATTGGAGGAAGGACTTCTGTCGGGCGGAGATGGAAATGATAATCAAAAGAAGTTTTGAGGTTCAAGAAAAGCAAAAAAAAAGAGCAAGGAAAAAAGAAAGAGAATAATCCCCAGCTGAGCGCGAATTGTTCGTTTGCTAGGGTTGAATAGAGGATAGCATGCTCACGGCTTGTTATCCCCAACATGGGTCGTTGGCACGCGTGCCGCCTTATTTATCACTATCCCTTATTTCTGCCGATGCTGACAGGCATGACAAGTTTTCGGGTATTCAGACCGATGTGGCGTTCAGGCCAGTATTCGGGTATTCAGACCGATGTGGCGTTCAGGCCAGTTTTTGGGTACTCAGACCGTTGTGGCACTCAGGCCAGTTTCCGATTTTCAGATCGAAGAGGTTTCCGACGATCAGGTCGAAGTACTTGTGGCACTCAGGCCAGTTTTCCGATTTTTAGATCGAAGAAGTTTCCAACGATCAGGTCGAAGTACTTGTGGCACTCAGGCCAGTTTTCCGATTTTTAGATCGAAGAAGTTTCCGACGATCAGGTCGAAGTACTTGTGGCACTCAGGCCAGTTTCCGATTTCCAGATCGAAGAAGTTTCCGACGTTCAGGTCGAAGTACTTGTGGCACTCAGGCCAGTTTTTCCGGTATTCAGACTGAAGTAGTATTCAGACCGAAGCGGCATTCAGGCCAGTTTTTCGGGCATTCAGGCCCATCTCTCGATGTTCAGACCGATAACAATACTCTCATATTCCGATGCTCAGTATTCAGACTGACGAGCGGCGTTCAGGCCATGGTTATTCCTGTGTTACCATTTATTTTGGTATCCAGGGTCAACATTCTTCTCGGTATTCAGGCCAGCTCTCACCGTACCAGACGGATTTTTCTTTTGAGATCACTTCTTTGCCGATTCTGACAGGCACTGTTAATTATTTTCCCAGTGGAGCGTAAATTGTTCGTCTGTTCTTGGTATTCAATCACTCTTCATCCTGATCATCTGAAAGCCGAGGCTATTCATATCGACAGGTTCACAGTGGATTGAATAGGGGCAGCTGTAACACCTCAAAATTTGCCCTCCTCTCTTGGGACTAGCTTAGCATATTGCATTTCATATTTAGGGCATTAGTCATTGCATATTGCATATCATGTGGAAAAGACAAGTCACCCTCCTAAGTCTTCCTCAGGAGATAGAGAGGTGAAAAGATTCAAGCTTGAGGGTCTCATGGATTGATCACTAGCCATCTGAGTGTTTGTGCTTCAATTAGGGTTTTCTTGATCTCTTAAGGAGGTTGAGCATTATCTTGGTTGTAAGGATACATCATCATCATCATGGTTATGTCCTTATCAAGGGGTTCATTGTTCATGCTCAGATTCCTTTGGATTAGGGTTTTGACCTCTAGTCAACCCTAATCAGCTGCATTTTTCCAATCAGTGATTCTCAAGGAGATGAGGTATTCTATGGAGAGGGGGATCACAGGATCATTAATTTGGGCTTGTTTAAGCTAGGGTTTCATTTTGGAGCCAATTCCTTAAGTGGTTGAGGCTCAGGCTGATCCGAGCACTTCTAAGTCATCTATCAACCAAAAAGTCAACAGGAAGTCAACTGAAGGCTATGAGGTGGAGAAATGAGTTTCAACATCTCATTCATGTTCAAAGGGGGTTCATTTGTCATTACAAACACATATCTTGAAGAATTTGAGGTCAGATCAAAAGTTTCCAAAAATGGAAAGTGACCTGTAATTAAAAGTTTCCAAAAATGGAAAGGTTTTGGTTCAAATTCAACTTCATCTTACATCATCAAAGAAGCTTCAAATGAAATTTTGTCCAACATGAAAGTTGAAGATCTCTCTCTCCCATTCCCAAAAAGTCCAAGATCATGAATTTATGATGAACGGTTGAGGAGATATCATCCAATCATTATCAAGTGTGCATGGGATTTCAAAAGGCCATATCTTTTGACTCATAACTCCAAATTGAGTGCTCCTTTTTGCCAAATTCTTCTCATGACATGAACTTTCCAAATTATTCATCACATTACATGAAAATTCATCATATTATCATATGCATATTCATGCCGATTTTGGAGGGAAAATGCTAAATTTGAAATTGGTGCATCATGGGAACAAATCACCATTGTCATTGTGTTAATTGGAAGTTTTTAAGTGAAATTGCATGGCCATTGTTACTGTTCATGTGCATGTTGCATGCATGGGGTGAAAAAACCAAATTTTGCACTACACCTCATTTTTGAATTAAAATTTCATTAGCCAAGTTAAGTGTGATTAGGAAATGGATTAAGCCAGCATATAAATAGATAATTGTAACATAATTTTCACAATTACACAATTCTAGATCTAGATCCAAAATTTCCCTCCAAAATTTCTCTTCTCCCAAAATCAAAAATTCTTCAAAGAACACTTGATTTTTATTGCATATTCTGTTTTCTTGATCCTCAATTGGTAGAATTCAAGCCATTGTTTGCAAAGTTTGGTGAAGAATTGAGCACATGAAGATCATGAACATGATAATGGAGATTCAAATTTAATCAAGATCTAGTTCATCTCAAGCTTCAATTTCAACTTCAGGCTTCATAACAAGGTTGCTAGAGCTGATCTACACACTTGCCAGGCCTTGAATACACCACTGCCATTGTTGGAGCTTCAAGAGGTCACAATTTCGCATCTCATAATTCTTGCTTTTATTGTTATAATGTTGTAGTTCATTGCTTGCTGATTAATCTGAGCTAAAATTCATCTGATTTGGTTGAGTATTCATGGAGATATATGGAATTGAAAGTTTGTAGATCTAGAATTTTTTGACCGATTCTTGAAATATATGTGGAATTAGGATGAAATAATAGTGGATTTGAGTTCCTTAGGTCAAGACGAATCGTTTGGTGTACCTACTTGCCAATTCCGCAGAAAAAAATCATGTGTTACTGTTCACCACCGTCTCAAGGTAGGAGACGGTGGTTTCCACCATGGTTGGCCGTGTATGAATAGGGCGTGCCCCCTTCTGCAAAACCCTAGGGGCGGCATCCAAAACGACACCGTTTTGTTCCTGTGCAGGACCCCCCTTCGATTCCCTGCTCCAGCGCGCGCTTCATTTTTTTTCCATTTTATCTCCCTTACTTGAAACGACGCCGTTTCGTACTGGAGCGCTCCCTCACTTCGAATCTGGCCTGTGACAATTCCATATTTCCAATTCATTTCAACATAATATTTCCATGCTTTTCAATTTTTATTTCATTTTGATGCATGATCTTCAAAAAATCACCAAAAATAGCTAGATGATCCAATTAATTCCCAACTTTTTTCTACTTGTTCATTTGAATGTCTAGAATTTTATGGTTTTGACTTTATGATTTTACCATTTCTGGAATTTGAATTGTGTTAGATTGAGTGAACATGTGTGCTTTTGTGACATTGCCTCATTCATGCTAGTGTGAAATGCTCAATATTGATCCAATTGACATGAAATTTTGCATGATGATTCTTAAAATGTTGATGGATTTGTGTGATTTTATTTGGCATTTTTTGCCATTGTCTTTGCTGTTTGGGACACATGTACTTTAGGTGTGACAATGTGTGTCACACAATTGGATGTCTTACTTGTGCAATTTCATTTCCATATCAAATGACCTCTTCTGATTCTAATTTTTGGTATGTTGATTGTATTGGAAATATGGTCTGCTCATAAAAAATTTCAGAATTGTTTGATTCATTTCTATTTTGATATAGAATTTTGATTCTTAATGTCCATTTGAATGCTTTGATATTGTCTTTTCCGTAAGCTTGCTCATGAATGGACTTTACTTAATGATTTTGATTTGGTCCTTGTCATACCCATAAATTTTCCCGTTAATCTTGCAAGACATTTTTCAAGACATTGATCTTAAGGGAACAAAGACCCAGCACACAGGTGGCCAAATCCAGAAAATGACTTAAAATGGCTTGCTCGCTAGGCGAGCAAAGTCATTCGCCTAGCGAATCCTTCACTGCACCACTCGCCTAGCGAAGCTTGCGAATACCAGAAATTTTGGGCTTCATTCTGAGCCTATCAGGTCACAAAAATTATTATAAATAGCAGAGCTTCATTCACAAAGAAGGGGACAGAAGGAGACGGACAGAAACCCTAGCAAGGAGACAGACAGCAAACCCTGGGGGCTAACCAAGAGAATTCAGAGCAACCCTAAAGGAAACCCTGAAGGAAACTCATCTTCACAAAGGTTACCTCCGCCCAACTCAATCCGGCACCAACCCTAAGAGTGATCTGCCAATTCAACGTTGCAATTCAATTGCCAACAGGTTTGCACTACCACTACCGCTTTATGCTTCCAATTTACATGTGGTATTATGATTGAATTTATAATATATCTTAGGTTTTGCATGTGGATTTAAATATGTATGGATATCTGGAATGTTTAACCATAAAATTTTTGTAATGGATGCCATAGGGTGTGGAGCTTGCTGAAATCGTACTGTTCTTAAATTCAAAACCCGCAGCCGTTCGCTAGCACATCGCTAAGCGAACATGTAGCGAGGGTTCGCCAGGCCCTCGCTAGGCGAGGCAGCAGCGAACATGACAGTCGCTGATTTTTCTGTTCTGATTTTTGCTAATCTGACATGTTTTATTGTAACCATGCATGGTTTACTTGACATTATTACTGGTGTGATTCCTTTTGGTTTGGTGCAACTCTCGATTGCGCCCTGATTTGGTATTTTGACCTGTTTGCTGAATATTGTAAGGGCTCACATACTCCTGGAAAAGGTAGCTTGCTAGGTATTCCACTTTATTTGTGGGATACCCCTGTGGAGAGTCATCCTAATTACCTAATTGATTATAATGTGGAGATTCATCCTAATTACCTAATTGATTATAATGTGGAGATTCATCCTAATTACCTAATGGATTATAAAATATTGCCTTTGAATATGTGATCTTGGCCCTCTTTTTGTTGCCTTACGGTATTACGGTATTACGGTATTACAGTCATGTCCCGCGAATGTGGGGATGCATTTAGCAAAGACCCTTCGGTTAAATCATCATGTCCCTATAAGATAAATCATAGTCCCTCGGATGTTGCCTGCGAATATATGATTTTTGTCCCTCGATGACCCGTCGTTGTAGCCTACGGTTAAATGATGATCGTCCCTTCGAATGCTAAGGTATCCTTACAAATGTTGCCTTCAATGACCAATCGATGACCCTACGATGCCCCTTTTACATCCAAAGGATAAAACTACTTACTTCTCAATAGTAAGGACAGTTTTACCCTCATAAGGATAGGAAATGCCCATAAAGACCTTGGGTAGGTATAACTCTTAAATGCTGACTCACAACCTAAAACATTTTTCATACATCACACTTTACAAAACATCTACTAGAAAATCACCATTTGGTATACATTTGTAGCGGTGTATTCGTCGCTATATGATTTATTGATTAAACCATAAGCAAAGCATACAATGAATCGAGTCGCCACCGCACTTTTATTTATCCAAAGGACTGGCTAAAAAGCGAACAAAAGCCTAAGAAGTTTTACACATAGAAAACTAATGAAAAGATCAGAGAGTCTGGGTAAGGGGTAAATTACGCAATGGGAAGGTGTTAGGCACCCATCACGTCCTAGGTACTCCTAGGGAGCCCTTTTCACACTTGTTGTACGAAATTGTTATTTGTTATGAAATATTTATTGTGCAAACATGAATGGGATGATGAGAAAAGAATATACAATTTTTATTGTTTTTGTGTTCGAACGGATGAACCCGTTGCCTACGTACCTTCCATCAAAGGTAAGGATCAAAACGCCGTAGTTCGGCTAAAAGATTTCCAAAAGTTAGTGGATTCAATTTTAAACACAAGCCTTAAGGTCTTACGTTATCCACGGGAGAAAACTCAACCTTATACAAACAACAAGTCCACCATGTGAGAAAAGCTTCAACTTGCTAGTGAGGGGTTAACCCTATAATAAGCAAGGAAGACTTACAATTCAATCAACTAAGGACAAATAGGTGAGATTAACATCAACCAACTAGGATAAATCAAACCTATGGCTAGTGTATGAAAACTTAACAAGAATGGACAAAGCCACAAAACAATTGAATGGGTGAAGTTAATTGATTATGATTATTCACAAAAGGAGGGTCAAAGTATGATTAAGATTGATTCAAAAGAAGTACTATGAAATGGAGTTTGAAAAAAGTCAAGAACTTGGGGTCCAGGTTTTTAATTTGAAAGCATGAAGATGTTTGCACAATATTTATCTCAAGTTTTGAAAGCAATGTGTGAAAAGGTTTAGGACAAAATGGATGAATGGATGAAGATGGAGTGTAAAACTTCCTAGAAGGTTCACCTCTTGAAATCATATAGAAGATGACTCAAGTGTGTCCTTTGGAATAGGCAATGAGTAATAACAAACAAGCAAAAACAAAAGATGAAAGTCAACAAAAGCGGATACCGGATGCCAATCACTGGACTTATACCAATCTCCTAAAACAGAATTGGGTATCAGAGGCCACTCTATGGACTTATACCAATCTCCTCAACAAAGAAATAAAAAGGGGATACCGGATGCCAATCTATCTGGACTTATACCAATCTCCAACAAAGCAAACACTTGGATGTCAGATGCCAATCTATCTGGGCTTACTCTAACCTCCAACATACGATCATGGGAAAACAAATGCCAAATTACATGGACTTACAATTGTATCCTCACATAAATCAACAAATGCATCAAGCAAAGAGAAGATGAGTGGCCAATGAAATGGTCTTATACTCACTTCCATATCATAGGAACAATGGCCAATGAATGGTCTTACAATTGTCCTCAATGGGCAAACAACAAAGATATGTCACAAAGACAAACGAAATGATCATGCACTAATGAGCAATTAATGATGATAAATGCATAAATCATACAAGCAAACATGTGCATATGAAATAAGCAATCAATCAAATGAAGTCATTCAGCACACACTATAACCAAGCAATAAGGCTCATACAAAAGGGTTAGGCATTGAAGCCAACTAGAATAGGGTTACTGGTGCTCTTAACCTTGACATTGAGAGCCAAGGTGAAGCAGATGAAAGGATATGAGGGGTGTGCCTCATGCTCTTATCCCTGGTCAGGGAGAGCTTTGAATATCAGAAGGTGTGGGAGTTCAGAAAGTAGGAACTCTCTCCACAAGTTAGACTCGATAGATCTTGGGTTTTTACTCACTATGCATCAACACATGTGGTGTGAGCAAGGTGAGTGACACACAGAATAGTAGGAGATAGGTTACATATCTCTTTTGTCTACCAATTGCCTTATTCAAAGGACTTTTCCTGCTTGGGACAAAAGTAAACAAGCAAAAACATCGCCTCTTAAGGAGGACTTCAGACAGTTGCTTGGCCAAGTAACAGGCCAGGTCTTCCAGACTACATGAAGAAAAAGGATTCTACCTCAATGCAAATGCTATCAAGCAAAGCAATGCAATTTCTCAAAGAACTAAGCAACTAATGGTACCTGAAATCAGTCAAACAAAATCAGTATACAACTCAAATTCAAAACCAATATAAGATAAGGATCAACACAATCAGTCAAATGTGCAATGCACAAAGCTCAAAGCATATGAGCTAAGCATCATACAAAACAAACAAGTTAGTTCATGATAATCAATCAAACTCAAGCAACTTGCATTAATCTCCTTGAAGCATTTGCTTCTTAACCTGAAAAACCAAACTCAAACATGAGCAACAAGACCACTAGGACAAGCCTAGGGTCAAAAGGAGATAAAAAATCCAAAACAGCAAGTGAAAGCTATCCAAAATCAAGTTCAAGCAATTAAGAAACAAACCCAAGTGGTTTCATGTTCATATCATTCATCATTATCATTTCAAAAACAAATTAGGTCAAGGCATGTTATATAGAACCTCAAAGAAGTCAACAGAATGATTCAAGTCAAATCCAATCACAAACATTTCAATAAATCCTCAAATAAATCATGATCAAACATCATCCATAACATGATAAGCATACCAAATTTCAGCTCATTTGGATAAAGGAAAGTAGGTCAATGAAAATCAGAAAGTCAAAGCAAGTTCAAGCAAACTCATACAAAGCATCAAAACATGCACCAACTTCAATAAATCATAAAACAGTGACAACATATGATAAATGAATGGGACCAAAACCATGACAAACTATAAGATGTCTACAATTCACATGTCAAATTTCAAGTCCATCCAATAACGCATGAGGATTTCACAAATCATATAACATCATGTGTTACAAAAAGTCAACAAATGACCAAACAGGGGAGAAAATTCCAATCAAATAGGAAATGCCATCAATAATTCCAGAAAAAATCACATGTATTCTCAACATCCACAAGTATGTTCATGCAAAAAACCAGACCAATTTGAGTTCAATAAGCATGGTAAATAAAATCATGAAGTTGGACATGAATGGTGTGACACAAATTGTCACACCTCTATTCAAAAAATCATATCTCATCAACCAGCAATGATAAATTCACAAACTCTACACCAAAATCACCATGAACATGTCTAGTTTAAGCACAAAAAATTTCAGAGGCATTGGATTAAGTATCATCATTTCACAAGAAAATTGGCATAGCATACACAAAATGGACAACATGAACAAACCCTAGCACATTTAAAAATATACACGTGCAAAAAATCTGGAAAAATCACCATAATAAACTAGAGATCATGAGGAGCATTTCACAAAAAATCCCATCAAATTTGGATTAAAAATGAGTGACTTATGAATTTTTGAAGATCAGCATACAAAATGAAATAAATATTGAAAAGAAAATGATTTAATTAAAATATGAAACCGGCAGTGGCAAAACGGTAAATAGCCGGTCCCTTAAGTGAAACTCTGCGTTTCACTTAAGGATGTGTCACGCAGCCAATGGTCACATGGCCCAGAAACTTGGAATTTCATGCAAAACAAAATGCAAGCGATCAAACACGATCTGGGCGCAGAAAAAGTTAGGGTTCCAGCTACAGTTCAACGTGTTCTTCACTCAAAATCCCAGCAAGAACAATGTTTCACCAAAATCAAAAATCGACATACCAATATGTTCATCTCATCATGTACATCAACAAACTAACAATCATTAACACTAAATCATGCTGAAATGGAAGCATCAAGCAAAATAAAGTTTAAACATCAAATTTCATTTCAACACAACTCTCTTAATACTCAACCATTTTCCACGATTCAAGTTTCATTGCAATCAGCATGGAGAGATCTTTCTAAAGCATAGCATGATTTTGAAAATAAAGAGGTTCGAAAATTTACTTGATTTGAAGAGCAGTGATGAAATGATGGTTTTCTGGCCGTGGAAAGTATAAACAGAAGTTCAATGATGTTTGTATTGATGAATGGAAGCAAGACTTGAAGCTCAGCTGGCACGATTTAGCTCAACCACAAAGCTGCCATGGATGAAGCTTCAATGCAACAGTGCTATTCCTTGCTTTGATGCTTTACAGTTATGAAATGGTGCTTGCAATGGCTTCCAAAAGGTTGGTAGATGATGAAACAAAGCTCAGGAACACGAGTTCTTTGAAGGTTTTCAGAAAAAGGTTCAGATGAAGAATTGAGTGTTTTGAGAGAAAATGAAGTTTTGATCTGGTTTGTGAATAGTGGCTACGGTTTTCTATCAGAAAATGTCCAATATATACTCTGTTTAACATCCTTAAGTTTGGTTAGTGGAATGGTAATCACAATTTGGTTAAATGAAGTGTTTTGGTATTTTGCTAAAAACCACTCAAGTTGCATGGGGTGCATGTTAATGCACGAAAATGGGCTTTAACACATTCCAAATTTGATTTCTGAACATTGGCAAATGGTAAAAAGTGTAGGAAATGGTTAATTTGAAAGTCCACTTTTTCACCTCCCTCATTTTAAATTCAAGCCACTTGAAAAAGGCCATTTTGATTGGTTTATTTTTGGTGAATTGTGATGAAGGATTTGGATAGAGCACATCAAATATGACTTGTAGCAAAAAACCTCACTCAATTTGGCCAAATGGTTTGGAAGTTATCTCACTTTGAAGTTCAAATATTTTTGAGAATGATTTGATCATAACTTGCCAACCACACATGAGAAATGAGTGTTCTTGGACTTTTTGGATATGGGAGAACAAGATCTTCAACTTTCATGTTGCACAAAAATACATTTGAAGCTTGTATGATGGTGTAATTTTGAGGAGAAGAACTTTCCATTTTTGGCAAATTCCAATTACAGGTCAACTTTCTATTTTTTGGAAATTTTCTGTCTGACCTCAAATTCTTCACTGTGGATGTTTGACATGTTATATGAGGCTTATATGGACATGAATGAGACCTCTCAAACCAATTCCCACCATCAAATCACTGATTAAATGCACAGTTGACCACAGTTGACTTTGCTAGGGTTTTGGTTGACTGAACCATGTTCTGATGAATTCCAAGCCCCTACCACTTGAGATCTTGATTCAAAATGATGTCACAACTCATATGAACTCTTGATGAATGATCATGGTGCCCAAATTCTTCAAGAATGGCCACCATCCACTGTTCAATGGCTGATTTGACTGTTTTAACCTAGCTTGCTTCAACTGCATGTAACATGATTAGATGACAATATTTTTGTACCTTTGGTTAATAGACAGATGAAAAGCAATGATATACAAATGCAATACATGCTTGGTGATCAAGAACCAAACTCACAAGATAACCCACCCACTAGGAGGGAAGCAAAGGTGCACAAAGATCCTTGAGGCAATGATATGGTATGATATGATGCCATGAGGGATCTTAGGGACAAAATTGGGGTCTTACAGATGCCCCTATTTAAGGTCATTCTAGCCGGAGAAGTGAAGTTTAGAAATCTTCATCTCGACGCGGTAGAATGGGCTTAAATAACAGTAATGAGACAAATTTTGGTCCCTAAGAGACCTCATGATGCAAATGTATGCATGCAAAAGACACAAACTCTGTGGGGAATATGATTCACACAGAAGAAAAGACGATCCATCGGAGTAATATACTCACCAGGAACAGAGAGTCTACCAAGATTCTCATTGGGGATAGTAAAAGAAAAAGAATGCGTGAGCAGGACACGACTTCAAGTTGGGGAAAAACACACTGACACAAAGTGAACAAGACACGACTCTGATTAGGGTAACAGAAAATCAGACTGGAGACCTCACTGGGGAGTGAAGGACTCACACTGGGGAAAAGAAAATCCCAAAGGAACAAACATCCATTGGAGAGACACAAGCTGACTCCTAGGGAGAAGCAACAGGAAACTCCACTGAGGAAGCACCAAAGAATGAGGTGTTACCGGCATAAGGGCAACGAACTCAGGAAGAATGAAAATCTAAGACCGGTATAAGGGTGAGAGATATCAATCAACCACACATCTGAGAAAGACCCTGAAAAGGTACATAAACTCAGGAAAATCTGACTCCACAAGGGACCAAAGTCATAATAGGGAGTAGAAGGGGAAGGAACACCAGGGATACCGAGGTATATAATAGGTGACCGACCAAAGCGTGAATTGGTATATATGCCAAAACACTCATCATCCGAAAGGAGGGCTTGAAAAAGCAAATCGACTTACAGGATGGACATTCGAATCCACAACGGGAAAACGAACCTTACTCAACTGGGGACACAAACCCAAAGAGTGCATGAGATATAATATCCATTACCGGCAGACCGTGGATAAGAATACTCGCATGAGATATATTATCTATTACCGTCAGAACGTAGATAATAAACTCGCATGGTAAGAAACACCAGAGATACCGAAGCATATAATAGGTGATCTACCGAAAACGTGAATTGGTATATATGCCAAAACACTCATCATCCAAAACACAAACTGGTTAAAGGATGGATATTCGATTCTACAAGGAATACGAATCTTGCTCAGCTGGGGAAAATCAACAAAGGATTCCAACTAAAGAGCGCATGAGACATATTATTCATTACCGGCAGACCGTGAATAATATACTCGAAAGGAAAAGACACCAGAGATACCGAAGTATATAATAGGTGACTAACCAAAAAGAGAGACAATCGATACCAAGCATCCGGGTAAACGAAAGACAACTCAAAGGGATAAATTGCAAGCATCCGACAATTATCCAACAACAAAGAATATTCGATTCCACAAAGGGAAATAACGAAACTTACTCGACCAGGGAAACACAAAAGGCTTCGACTGAAGAGTGCATGAGATATATTATTCATTACTAGTAGACCGTGAATAACATACTCGCATGGAAGATTATCCACAACCGGTTACTGGGTTAATGAAGGATAAATCAACCGAAAAGAAAGGTATCGGGATACCAAACTAGGTATATAATGATGACCAATCAAAGCGAACAACAACATTACCGACACAAGGGTAAATGAAAGGAGACCCGCTGGGGATAAATTGCAAGCATCCGGCAATTATCCAACTGTACCACAAGGCACAAACTCCGCTGGGGAGAAACATCAACACTTGGGATTTACAACTACCGAATACGGGGTAGAAGACCACAAACTCAACTGGGGATAGAAATCACCACAGGGAGACACCAACTCTGTTAGGGATAAAACCACTATAACAGGAATCCACTTACAATCAGGACGAACCACAAAGGTTACCTTTTGTTAGGGAAAAAGAGATAGGACTTACAACTACCGAATACGGGGTAATAGCCATACTCTGGTGGGGATAATTATGAATTAGGGTTTACATCTACCGAATACTGGGTAGAAGACCAACAACTCTGCGTGGGGATAGAACAAATCACAAATCCGCACGGGAAACCAAAATAGGGCTCATAATAAACCACAAACTGCTGGAGAGCAGGAAAAATAAGATTTACAACTACCGATTGCTAGGTAGAAAATCAAAACTCTTGCCGCGGAATAAAGGTATATAACCACCAATTCCATCAAAAGGGCAAGGAAAAATAGGACTTACAACTACCGGTATAAGGGTAGAGGCCCGAAAAAACTCCGCTGGGGAACAACCCACTGGGAAGCACAAGACAGTTTGACAAATAGCCAATTCGGGAATAATCCGAAAAGACAGACTGAATCAAGACATGTCCTAATGAGGATGTAACTCAAATAGGAAAATCCATCCCAATATATATGTTGGGAGGAAACGGAAGAAACCGTCATCCACGAGGATATATCTCAGTGGGGAACTGCAGAAGGACGGACAACAAACATTTTCTGCTTATGGGGTTGACTCTATATGGAGAGATTTAACACCCGACATCTGCTAGGGGAGATCTATTAGGGATCTGCACCACCATAGCAAGGAACAATCAACAAGAGATATATGGCGAGAAATGCAGCATGAATATCTGAATATTTATGAATATGCATTAATATGCGTGAATTATGTTTGATGAATGCTGACAAAACAGACATATCTAACACAAACAGGTCTAGGAATCAAACGCCCGGTATTATACTTCCAGGGAAAAATCAACTGGAAAGCCAATCTGCGGAGATCTACAGGCTGTAAAGCATAGATCTGCGGGTACTGCTGGGGGGCAGAGGATCAAAGATATCAGGAAACACCAAATCTCTGAGTGATGGATCAGTAAACAACCCAACCAGGGTACAGAAAGTCACAACGGGCAAAGCAGCCACCAAGACGAATCTGTTGGGGAACAAGAGAAAATCTCAAAGATCCGCAGGGGATCTCAGCATCAACTGAGAAACAAAGAGCTTTGTAACTCCAAACAACTCCGGGGAACAACCCACTGAAGGAGAATAACATCATCCAAGTAGAATCCAAATGCATAAGCAACTCTACTGGGGAAAACTGCTGCTGGAGAAAACTGAGTCTTCAACAACACTCTGCTTGCAACTATGCTGGGGAACAACCCCATCACAAGATCGGGAGAAATAAGATACAACCAAACCAGGAATATAACCAAATGTCTTACCTGTCGGAGATCATGCCACCCTTGGGAGAGCACTGAGATATTCTTGAGTATCCTTTCAACCTTGTGAATATTCACTTTGTTTAAAACAGCAAATTTTGAAAAATTTATTTGGTTAAAAACAATGATATTTTATCAATTAAAACATGCAAAACATTTGTTGAATTGAAACAAATAAGAGTGCAAATAATTGGATAAAAAGCTCAAATTGATTTGATGGAATGGTAGCCTGCAAATGGCAAGACTCCATAGATCTGTACAAATTTGAAATCAGTGATATATATTGGAAGAGGGCTACATTGAACATAATGATCCTTTCTCTACCAATTTGAATCTCAATGTATTCGAAGCTTCAGTTTGACGACGAATCGAGAATCCTCTGACGAAATGACAGCTGTGGAATAGAAAGTCTTGTCAGGATACAGTTACTTGCCAAATCCCTAATTTTTGCCTAGATTGCCCCAGAGTGAGGTACTCAATCTAGCGGGATGCAAATATTCTTTTTTTTCAAGTCTCTAATTTTTGCCTGGATTACCCTTCCGGGTTCTCCAGCGAGACGCTCATTTTTGCCTAAGCCGCCCTTTCGGGTTTTCAACTTAGCGAGTTATTCTGCTTTTATTTTTAGGCGAAGTATTTCTTGACTGCATCTGAATTCACAGGACGAGTGAAATCCTCCCCATCCATTGTTGTAAGCATCAAAGCTCCGCCTGAAAAGGCTCTCTTAACAACATATGGACCCTCGTAGTTTGGAGTCCACTTGCCCCTGGAATCGGGCGCGAAAGACAAGACTTTCTTGAGCACGAGGTCACCTTCTCGGAACACACGAGGCTTGACCTTCTTATCGAATGCTTTCTTCATTCTCTGCTGATATAACTGACCATGACACATGGCAGTTAACCGCTTCTCTTCAATCAAATTCAATTGGTCATAACGACTCTGAATCCATTCAGCATCAGTCAACTTGGCTTCCATCAAGACTCTCATTGATGGGATCTCCACCTCTACTGGGAGAACAGCTTCCATGCCGTAAACAAGAGAGAAAGGGGTTGCCCCTGTTGAAGTGCGTACAGACGTACGATATCCATGCAAAGCAAATGGCAGCATCTCATGCCAATCTTTGTACGTGACAGTCATCTTCTGGATAATCTTCTTGATATTCTTATTAGCAGCTTCAACAGCCCCATTCATCTTAGGTCTGTAGGGAGAGGAATTATGGTGTGCAATCTTGAATTCAGCGCACAACTCATCCATCATCTTGTTATTCAGATTAGATCCATTATCAGTAATGATCCTCTCTGGCACACCATAACGGCAAATCAGCTGGTTCTTGATAAACTTCACAACCACCTGCCTGGTTACATTCGCGTACGAAGCGGCTTCAACCCATTTGGTGAAGTAATCAATTGCTACGAGAATAAACCGGTGTCCGTTGGACGCTTTCGGCTCAATCATGCCGATCATGTCGATTCCCCACATAGAGAAAGGCCATGGTGACGAAATCACATTCAGAAGTGTCGGAGGAATATGAATCTTATCCGCATAAATTTGACACTTGTGACATTTCTTCACATACTTGCAACAGTCAGACTCCATTGTCAGCCAATAGTAGCCTGCTCTCAACATCTTCTTAGCCATGGCATGTCCATTGGAATGAGTACCAAATGAACCCTCATGGACCTCAGTCATCAATAGGTTTGCTTCGTGTCTATCCACGCATCTGAGCAAAACCATATCAAAATTTCTCTTATACAGCACTTCACCACTGAGGTAGAAACTGCCTGACAACCTTCTCAAAGTTTTCCTATCTTTCACAGATGCCCCAGGCGGGTAGACCTGGTTCTGGAGGAAATTCTTGATATCAAAATACCAAGGCTTGTCATCTTTCACTTCTTCGATTGCAAATATGTGAGCTGGTCTGTCCAAGCGCATCACAGTAATATTGGGGACATCATTCCACCGTCTGACCACAATCATGGAAGCAAGCGTAGCAAGAGCATCTGCCATCCGATTATCCTCTCGAGGAATGTGATAAAATTCAACTTCTGTGAAGAATGTTGAAATTCTCCTTGCATAATCTCTGTATGGGATGAGACCAGGTTGATTCGTCTCCCATTCTCCCTTGATCTGATTAACAACCAGGGCCGAATCACCATACACATCAAGATACTTGATTCTCAAATCAATGCATTCTTCAAGTCCCATAATACAGGCTTCATACTCCGCCATATTATTCGTGCATTTGAAAGTTAGCCTTGCTGTAAACGGAATGTGTGAACCTTGAGGAGTAATGATCACTGCCCCAATTCCATTTCCATATTGATTAACAGCGCCATCAAACACCATCGTCCATCTGGAACCAGGTTCCGGACCTTCATCAAGTGTAGGCTCATCGCAATCTTTCATCTTCAAATACAGAATTTCCTCATCCGGGAAGTCATACTGAACAGACTGATGATCTTCGATCGGCTGGTGCGCTAAATGGTCAGCCAAGATACTACCTTTGATAGCTTTTTGAGCTCGATACTCAATATCATACTCAGACAACAACATCTGCCAACGGGCAATCCTCCCAGTTAAAGCAGGCTTCTCGAAGATATACTTAATCGGATCCATTCTGGATATCAACCAAGTTGTATGATTTATCATGTACTGGCGCAAACGCTTAGCAGCCCAAGCCAAAGCACAGCACGTCTTCTCAAGCATAGAGTACCGAGACTCACAATCAGTAAACTTCTTACTGAGGTAGTATATAGCAAATTCCTTCTTCCCTGATTCATCGTTGACCGAGTACACAACCCATCGAGTCTTCAAGAACTGTCAAATACATAATCAGAGGTCTTCCTTCCACAGGCGGAGACAATATCGGAGGTTCAGACAGATATTCTTTGATACTGTCGAAAGCTTTCTGGCAATCCTCGGTCCAATCATGAGACTGATCTTTCCGGAGGAGCTTGAATATCGGCGCACATGTGGCAGTCATGTGGGATATAAATCTGGAAATGTAATTCAAGCGGCCAAGAAAACCTCGGACTTGCTTCTCAGTTTTGGGTGCAGGCATCTCTTGTATTGCTTTGACCTTTGCAGGATCAACCTCAATACCTCTTTCACTTACCACAAAACCCAACAATTTGCCAGAACGGACTCCAAATGTACATTTGTTCGGATTCAGGCGAAGTTTAAACTTCCTCAAACGCTGAAAAAGCTTCAACAAATGCTCAATATGCTCAACTTCCGTTCGGGACTTAGCAATCATATCATCAACATAGACCTCTATCTCCTTGTGCATCATATCATGAAACAAGGTAGTCATAGCTCGTTGATACGTGGCTCCGGCGTTCTTCAAACCGAAGGGCATCACTCGATAACAGAATGTTCCCAAAGGTGTGATGAATGTTGTCTTCTCCATATCCTCTGGTGCCATCTTGATTTGATTATATCCGGAAAATCCGTCCATAAAGGAAAAGACTTTGAATTTAGCTGTATTGTCTACCAACATGTCAATGTGTGGTAGAGGGAAATCATCTTTCGGGCTAGCCTTATTCAAATCTCTATAATCAACGCACATACGGACTTTTCCATCCTTCTTAGGAACAGGCACAATATTGGCCACCCATTGAGGATATGTAGAAGTCACCAGAAACCCCGCATCAATTTGCTTCTGAACTTCCTCTTTGATCTTCACTGCCATATCTGGATGAGTTCTTCTGAGCTTCTGCTTCACAGGCACGCACTCAGGCTTTAAAGGCAGGAAATGTTGCACAATATCTGTATCTAAACCCGACATATCTTCATAGGACCAAGCAAAGATATCTGAATATTCTCGTAGCAAACTGATCAAATCTTCCTTGACAGACCCTTCAAGAAGTGCCCCAATCTTCACCAGGCGAACACAATCCTCAGACCCCAAGTTGACTGTTTCCAAGTCTTCGAGATGCGGCTGAATGATCTTCTCTTCGTGCTCAAGGAGACGGGTAATCTCATCAGGAATCCCCTCAACGTCATCTTCCTCTGCCTCAAATACAGGGAATTCAAAATTGGGAGATGGCGTTGGATCATTATGTTCAATGGGTTTTAGGATCAACCTGCATAATGATTTTGGTTAATGAAAAACTTTAGCATTTAAACAAGCAAACCATTATGCAGATGAAAATGATTGTTTTTATTCTTGTTTTTATGGGTTTTTTGTGATCACTGATTTCATGCAAAAGCAAAAAGTGAAAATAAAGGAAAAACAAATGTTTAACAATGCATTAATTGAATGAAAACATCATTGTATATATGCTTTGCCAAAAATGTCATCACTTCTCCTTTTGGCATGGGAGAAAGGTTTCAAACAAAGTGAACAATTACTCTGATCTATGGATGACCGTAGGAACATCTACAACGACCCAATTGTGGCAGACACCACCAGGAATAACGAAGTTGTTCACGTCTTCTGCATCCTCTTCCAAGATAGCAGCAACTTCCTCCTCAGGTTGATCAGCATGGATGAATCCTCCACTTGTGAACAAACCTTGCTCATTATATGCCCCAGAACAGTAGCCAATGCCAGCCCGGGATCTATTGTCTTCAAGCTCGATCACCTTCCCTAATCCAGCAACTGCACCACATTCAATGGCCAGCTTCGCATCACGGTAGGAAGTGAATGAAGGAGACTTCTTCTCGATTGGTTCATCAATAGATAAAGCTTGGAATGGCGTTCCAACTTCATCCTCAGCGTCAATGTACGAGAAAGAAGACAAATGGTTAACCAGGAGAGCTTTTTCTCCCCCTACTACAACCAGTTTCTTGTTTTTCACAAATTTCAGCTTCTGGTGTAGGGTGGATGTCACGGCGCCAGCCTCGTGAATCCATGGTCTGCCTAAGAGACAGCTATAAGATGGGTGGATATCCATTACCTGGAAGGTAACCTGGAAATCACTTGGTCCAATTTTGATAGGTAGATCAACTTCCCCAATCACGGTCTTACGCGACCCATCAAATGCTTTCACAACAACCCCACTCTGCCTCATGGGAGGCCCTTGATATGACAATCTGGAGAGTGTGGTCTTTGGCAATACATTTAGAGAAGATCCAGTGTCCACCAGCACATTGGAAATTGCATCAGATTTGCAATTCATGGAGATATGTAAAGCCATGTTGTGGTCTCTTCCCTCCTCAGGGAGATCAGCGTCACAAAAGCTCAAAGTGTTGCAAGCGGTGATGTTTGCAACAATACTATCAAATTGCTCAATGGTGACGTCGTGATCAACATACGCCAGATCCAAGACTTTCTGCAGAGCCTCCCTATGGGGTTCTGAATTCAGCAGCAGAGAAAGAATGGAAATCTTGGATGGCGTTTGTAGAAGCTGGTCTACAACGTAGTACTCACTCTTTCTGATGAGCCTCAGCATCTCATCAGATTCTTCATCTACAATGCCACTCGGGCCAACTGAAGAAACATGAGTTTTTTGTACAGAGGAGGATGGTTTGGCAACATCACGTGCCTGATTCTGAATATTTACAGCTGTCCCAACCGGACGCTCAACCGTATCAGAAGCAACAGCCTTAGGAGGCGCAGAAAACACACGATCACTTCGGGTCAACCCACTTACATCAGCGACGTTGGTCACGGAAGTTGAAGGCAAAGGCACCTCTACTCCATCTTGCACAGCAACAGGGTTGTATCTGAATGGTACAGCTCTGTCTGAAGAGTAAGGCACAGGGCCTGCAGGTTTAATGACCAATGAAGGAGAAACCTTCGGCTTGCTGCTATCAAAGCGGATAACAACAGGCTCAGGCAACTTGAATACTGGAGATATAACATTCACTTCAGGCTCGTCTTTGTCAACATTGCGATTCTGCAGAATCTCAATGGTTCCTTCATCCAACAACCTTTGGAGTTCTCTTCGTACTTGATCGCAACCCAAGCGGTTAACCGAGCAGACGCGGCACTTGTCGTGGTTATGCTCCAAGTAGCTGTACTGACACAGCAAACGATGTAATTCAACCAACGACTGCCTAATGTGGCTTATATATCTGACCTTGTACTTCCCAAGGCATTCCTGAACCATATTAACCGACTTCCCATGCGCAGGCAATGGGTTCTTGGTAACATTCGGGCCTGGATCTTCAAAACTCAAGATTCCACACCTCATAAGGTCTTGAACCTTAGTCTTGAGTGGGAAGCAATTCTCGATGTTGTGGCCCGGAGCACCGGAATGGTAAACACAATGTTGATCTGGTTTGTACCACCATTGTGGATTTGCAGGAATGGCAGGAGGATCCCTGGGAGAAACCAATTTCCTTTCCAACAAGGAAGGATAAAGTTCTGCATATGTCATAGGAATTGGATCGAAGCTGATCTTCTTCCAATCATAACCCAAGTTAGCTTGATTGGTTGTACTGCCACGAGGCTGGTAAGCCTGTTGCTGTGGACGGTGTTGTTGCTGGTACTGAGGTTGTTGATATTGTTGCTGATGCTGATATTGCTGATGCTGCTGAGCATTGTCTTTAAAGACAGGTGCTATATGAGCCACCTGGTGCTGATGACCGGCACGACGTGCAGGCTTCCTCTGAGCAGAGGGTCTTCTATGCTTGGGATGGGATTGCACAGCATGTGCTTCCCCATCCTTCCTCTTAAACGCTCCATATCGTTTAGAGGAAGAGCTCTCATCCTTCGCCAATCGTCCTTCACGGACACCTTCTTCAAGACGCATCCCCATGTTCACCATCTCGGTGAAATCAGAGGGAGCGCTTGCTACCATCCGCTCATAATAGAATGAACCAAGAGTCTTCAAAAAGATCTTGGTCATTTCCTTCTCCTCAAGCGGTGGAGTGATTTGAGCTGCCAGCTCTCGCCATCTCTGGGCGTACTCCTTGAACGTTTCCTTGTCCTTCTGCGACATGGACCTGAGTTGATCTCGGTCAGGCGCCATATCGACGTTATACTTATATTGCTTGACGAAAGCTTCGCCAAGGTCGTTGAAGGATCTGATATTGGCACTGTCCAAGCTCATGTACCATCGGAGCGCAGCACCGGACAAACTGTCTTGGAAATAATGAATCAACAGCTGATCATTATCAGTCTGGGTCGGCATCTTCCTGGCGTACATGACCAGGTGAGCGAGTGGACAGGTGTTCCCTTTGTACTTTTCAAAGTCGGGTACTTTGAATTTAATCGGAATCTTCACACCGGGAACAAGGCTAAACTCGGCAGCAGACTTGCCGAATAAATCTTTGCCTCGAAGAGTCTTCAATTCCTTTCTCAGCTCGAGGAATTGGTCGTTTATGGCGTCCATCTTTTCATAAACGTCCGGGCCCTCAGACGGCTCGGAGTGATAGATGGTGTCGTCTACCCTTGGCATGGTATGCACGACAGGAGGAGCGGGAACAGGGACCGGGCTAGATGCCGGCATGTGAGCAAAAGTTGGAGCAGGCCGATCAGGCATAAAACCTGGAGGCATTCCCCAAGAGAACCCGGCTGGCATAGCATTGGGCACCTGATGAGCACTGGCTGGCACAGTCGAAGCGACGACCTCTGAGATGACCGTCCTCTGGGCAGGCGTTGCAGGCGGTTGAGCAGGTTGATTTTGAGCAACGAGGAGTTGCTCCATCAAAGCGCCAAGTCTGGCGACCTCTTCTTTCAGTTCTCTGTTCTCTTGTTCTAGCTGCTCCATAACTCTTGCAGAATTGACTCGAGTATAATACCGGTGAGTCAGCTTGTCTTCAAAATAAATGAAGAACACAGAGTTAGGACAAGAAGACCAGAAACAAAGGGTACCTGCTTATGCAAAAAATGATGCATGAAATGCTTGTGCAGATGCTTTGTTTATTTTCAAGGAACCCTTAGGGTATTATTTGCAATATTTTGAATAGTTAAAGCATTTTAATTTCTCATGGAAAATATTTCATTCAATATATCGAGACAAAGAAGTACAGCATTTTTAATCATTACAAAGAGAAAAGGGAAATAAACATCCTATGGATCCCTAGAAGCTCGGGATGCTGGAAGACGAGAAGTACACAGCTTCTTGATCTCTCTCTCATAGGCCGCTTCCATGTCTGCTTTCTCCTTTGCAAGTCGATCATACCTCCTCTTCCAGAATTTGGAAGACTGAGGAAGCAGAGAGGTCCAAGTGTCGTTCGGATCGTCGATCACTCGATGCTCGAGGAACTCAATCATAGCGTCCTTTCCTTAAGCTGCTGAAGCAATTCTTCTCTTTCACGGATCCAAGCACGTGAAAGGTCTTCTTCTCTCAACTCCTCTACACGTTGGGTAGGGAGGGTTGAAGGCCCAGCCACATCCAACGGTGTAGGTCTCGGATGATCATATGGCATCAAGTACACGGCAGCTCTCTGTCTGACCCAAGAGGTGTATGGCTCCAAAGCAATGCAGTTCTTTGGACCCAACTCGTTCCTACTCTTCTTGTGAATACTGCGCCAAGCACGGACAAATCTGGCTTTCAGGCCTTGGGGATCTTTACCCTCCTGGAAGAACACACCTTCTAACAGAATGTTATGAGGTTTATCCTTCAGGGGGAACCCAAGCTGACGTCGTGCGAGAATGGGATTGTAGCTGATCCCACCACATGTGCCAAGAAGAGGCACATTAGGGAATTCACCACAATAGTCAATGATCTGGACGGTATCATACACGCGATCATACCAAGTGATATCATCATTGGTGAGAGACATGAGTCTCTGAGACCACCGTAGACATCCCTTGTTCTCCTTGAAAGCAACTGTCTGCGGCAAGTGCGAAATAAACCACTTGTACAGCAGAGGTAGACAGCAGACAATAACTCCTCCACCCTTTGCGTTCCTCAGATGCAAAGAGACATAGGCATCGCCCAACAAAGTCGGAACGGGATTAAGAACTGAGAAGATCCTAATGGCGTTCATGTCCACGAACTTGTCGAAGTTGGGAAACAACACCAATCCATAGATGAGCAGCACAAACAAAGCCTCAAAGGCATCCTCACTCATGGCCTTCCCATAAAAGGTAGCTTGAGCAACGAGGAACTCGGAAGGAAAACCCTGAATTCCGCCTTTGGTAGTCAGATTAGCTTTAATCAGATCTTCATCTATGTGCAACAAACTGGCAATCTCTCGAGCAGTCGGAATACTCTCTAGGCCACTGAACGGCACTTGATCCAGAATCGGAATCCCAATGAGATGAGAATACTCCTCCAAGGTAGACAGCAACTGGAAGTCCGGAAATGAGAAGCAATGATATAGCGGATCATAAAACTGGGCTAGAGTACTCATCAACCCTTCATCCACCTGGGTAGTCAGCAGAGGTAGAAGCTTCCCATAGCGAGCTTTGAAACCCAAGGGATCTAATACATAAGATGTCAGATTCCTTAACTCTTTTACATCGGGCTGTCTAAAGCTGTACTTCTTCGTATGCCTTTTTGGTCTTTCCATGTCTGAAAATTTTGCAAATAAACCCTTTTAAGTTCCTTGAAAATTTTCTTTTTCTGATGACATGAAGTGCAGATGAATGCATGAATGCATGAATGCAACAATCACACTCAAGGATCAAACAAGTCACACCAAACAAAGGTCATGGGAAAGCTCATTGTATCCCTAATATCAATCATCCATTTTGGTGGATTTAGGTTTTCACCTTATCGACACCCAAGTTCCATTGATATTAACGGTACATGAATCGGCTCAAACATCCTTAATATCAACCATCCGTTTTGGGGGTTTTAGGTTTTATACCTGATCAACGCCCAGGTTCCATTGATATTAAGGTTGTCTGAACGACTCAACCACGAATCACGGGTTTGTTGAGAGTCACGAGCATGGAGTTTCGGTTAAGAACCATCCAAAGGGAGTGTACTAGGGTTTAAACCTGCCAGACATGTTCTACCAGAGGTTCCCATAATCATCGTTCCATCTTTCGAATATTATCGCATAACAATCACATCAGAACTTACATCTGAACGACCTCCGCACTACGTTCCTAAAAATAGGCCAAGATGGGTTTGGTAAACTACGGTCCTTGGCTTCTGCGGCACATGATTGAAAGAATAATGCCTAACCACAAATAACTTGTGTGACATTATTAATCCAACATGACCTCCACCAAGTGAATGGACTCGCAAGTCAACTGGCTAAGGAATACTCCATACCAGTCAACAAGACTATGCCATTCTCCTATCCTAGAGTGCACTCGAGTTCGGGTATAGAACTCATCTCACAGATCACCAAAGCAAACAGCAATTGTATATCAAGCAATTCAAACATTACAATCAATACAGTCATCCCAAATGGTACAAAAATATGTCATATAACGAATAACAATATAGCACACAACAAGGGTGAAAAGTAGGCAATACCACCAAGGATCAATCCCCAGCAGAGTCGCCACTTTTCTGTAGCGGTGTATTCGTCGCTATATGATTTATTGATTAAACCATAAGCAAAGCATACAATGAATCGAGTCGCCACCGCACTTTTATTTATCCAAAGGACTGGCTAAAAAGCGAACAAAAGCCTAAGAAGTTTTACACATAGAAAACTAATGAAAAGATCAGAGAGTCTGGGTAAGGGGTAAATTACGCAATGGGAAGGTGTTAGGCACCCATCACGTCCTAGGTACTCCTAGGGAGCCCTTTTCACACTTGTTGTACGAAATTGTTATTTGTTATGAAATATTTATTGTGCAAACATGAATGGGATGATGAGAAAAGAATATACAATTTTTATTGTTTTTGTGTTCGAACGGATGAACCCGTTGCCTACGTACCTTCCATCAAAGGTAAGGATCAAAACGCCGTAGTTCGGCTAAAAGATTTCCAAAAGTTAGTGGATTCAATTTTAAACACAAGCCTTAAGGTCTTACGTTATCCACGGGAGAAAACTCAACCTTATACAAACAACAAGTCCACCATGTGAGAAAAGCTTCATTTTGCTAGTGAGGGGTTAACCCTATAATAAGCAAGGAAGACTTACAATTCAATCAACTAAGGACAAATAGGTGAGATTAACATCAACCAACTAGGATAAATCAAACCTATGGCTAGTGTATGAAAACTTAACAAGAATGGACAAAGCCACAAAACAATTGAATGGGTGAAGTTAATTGATTATGATTATTCACAAAAGGAGGGTCAAAGTATGATTAAGATTGATTCAAAAGAAGTACTATGAAATGGAAGGACTTGGGGTCCAGGTTTTTAATTTGAAAGCATGAAGATGTTTGCACAATATTTATCTCAAGTTTTGAAAGCAATGTGTGAAAAGGTTTAGGACAAAATGGATGAATGGATGAAGATGGAGTGTAAAACTTCCTAGAAGGTTCACCTCTTGAAATCATATAGAAGATGACTCAAGTGTGTCCTTTGGAATAGGCAATGAGTAATAACAAACAAGCAAAAACAAAAGATGAAAGTCAACAAAAGCGGATACCGGATGCCAATCACTGGACTTATACCAATCTCCTAAAACATAACTGGATATCAGAGGCCACTCTATGGACTTATACCAATCTCCTCAACAAAGAAGTAAAAAGGGGATACCAGATGCCAATCTATCTGGACTTATACCAATCTCCAACAAAGCAAACACTTGGATGTCAGATGCCAATCTATCTGGGCTTACTCTAACCTCCAACATATGATCATGGGAAAACAAATGCCAAATTACATGGACTTACAATTGTATCCTCACATAAATCAACAAATGCATCAAGCAAAGAGAAGATGAGTGGCCAATGAAATGGTCTTATACTCACTTCCATATCATAGGAACAATGGCCAATGAATGGTCTTACAATTGTCCTCAATGGGCAAACAACAAAGATATGTCACAAAGACAAACGAAATGATCATGCACTAATGAGCAATTAATGATGATAAATGCATAAATCATACAAGCAAACATGTGCATATGAAATAAGCAATCAATCAAATGAAGTCATTCAGCACACACTATAACCAAGCAATAAGGCTCATACAAAAGGGTTAGGCATTGAAGCCAACTGGAATAGGGTTACTGGTGCTCTTAACCTTGACATTGAGAGCCAAGGTGAAGCAGATGAAAGGATATGAGGGGTGTGCCTCATGCTCTTATCCTTGGTCAGGGAGAGCTTTGAATATCAGAAGGTGTGGGAGTTCAGAAAGTAGGAACTCTCTCCACAAGTTAGACTCGATAGATCTTGGGTTTTTACTCACTATGCATCAACACATGTGGTGTGAGCAAGGTGAGTGACACACAGAATAGTAGGAGGTAGGTTACATATCTCTTTTGTCTACCAATTGCCTTATTCAAAGGACTTTTCCTGCTTGGGACAAAAGTAAACAAGCAAAAACATCGCCTCTTAAGGAGGACTTCAGACAGTTGCCTGGCCAAGTAACAGGCCAGGTCTTCCAGACTACATGAAGAAAAAGGATTCTACCTCAATGCAAATGCTATCAAGCAAAGCAATGCAAGTTCTCAAAGAACTAAGCAACTAATGGTACCTGAAATCAGTCAAACAAAATCAGTATACAACTCAAATTCAAAACCAATATAAGATAAGGATCAACACAATCAGTCAAATGTGCAATGCACAAAGCTCAAAGCATATGAGCTAAGCATCCTACAAAACAAACAAGTTAGTTCATGATAATCAATCAAACTCAAGCAACTTGCATTAATCTCCTTGAAGCATTTGCTTCTTAACCTGAAAAACCAAACTCAAACATGAGCAACAAGACCACTAGGACAAGCCTAGGGTCAAAAGGAGATACAAAATCCAAAACAGCAAGTGAAAGCTATCCAAAATCAAGTTCAAGCAATTAAGAAACAAACCCAAGTGGTTTCATGTTCATATCATTCATCATTATCATTTCACAAACAAATTAGGTCAAGGCATGTTATATAGAACCTCAAAGAAGTCAACAGAATGATTCAAGTCAAATCCAATCACAAACATTTCAATAAATCCTCAAATAAATCATGATCAAACATCATCCATAACATGATAAGCATACCAAATTTCAGCTCATTTGGATAAAGGGAAGTAGGTCAATGAAAATCAGAAAGTCAAAGCAAGTTCAAGCAAACTCATACAAAGCATCAAAACATGCACCAACTTCAATAAATCATAAAACAGTGACAACATATGATAAATGAATGGGACCAAAACCATGACAAACTTTAAGATGTCTACAATTCACATGTCAAATTTCAAGTCCATCCAATAATGCATGAGGATTTCACAAATCATATAACATCATGTGTCACAAAAAGTCAACAAATGACCAAACAGGGGAGAAAATTCCAATCAAATAGGAAATGCCATCAATAATTCCAGAAAAAATCACATGTATTCTCAACATCCACAAGTATGTTCATGCAAAAAACCAGACCAATTTGAGTTCAATAAGCATGGTAAATAAAATCATGAAGTTGGACATGAATGGTGTGACACAAATTGTCACACCTCTATTCAAAAAATCATATCTCATCAACCAGCAATGATAAATTCACAAACTCTACACCAAAATCACCATGAACATGTCTAGTTTAAGCACAAAAAATTTCAGAGGCATTGGATTAAGTATCATCATTTCACAAGAAAATTGGCATAGCATACACAAAATGGACAACATGAACAAACCCTAGCACATTTAAAAATCTACACGTGCAAAAAATCTGGAAAAATCACCATAATAAACTAGAGATCATGAGGAGCATTTCACAAAAAATCCCATCAAATTTGGATTAAAAATGAGTGACTTATGAATTTTTGAAGATCAGCATACAAAATGAAATAAATATTGAAAAGAAAATGATTTAATTAAAATATGAAACCGGCAGTGGCAAAACGGTAAATAGCCGGTCCCTTAAGTGAAACTCTGCGTTTCACTTAAGGATGTGTCACGCAGCCAATGGTCACATGGCCCAGAAACTTGGAATTTCATGCAAAACAAAATGCAAGCGATCAAACACGATCTGGGCGCAGAAAAAGTTAGGGTTCCAGCTACAGTTCAACGTGTTCTTCACTCAAAATCCCAGCAAGAACAATGTTTCACCAAAATCAAAAATCGACATACCAATATGTTCATCTCATCATGTACATCAACAAACTAACAATCATTAACACTAAATCATGCTGAAATGGAAGCATCAAGCAAAATAAAGTTTAAACATCAAATTTCATTTCAACACAACTCTCTTAATACTCAACCATTTTCCACGATTCAAGTTTCATTGCAATCAGCATGGAGAGATCTTTCTAAAGCATAGCATGATTTTGAAAATAAAGAGGTTCGAAAATTTACTTGATTTGAAGAGCAGTGATGAAATGATGGTTTTCTGGCCGTGGAAAGTATAAACAGAAGTTCAATGATGTTTGTATTGATGAATGGAAGCAAGACTTGAAGCTCAGCTGGCACGATTTAGCTCAACCACAAAGCTGCCATGGATGAAGCTTCAATGCAACAGTGTTATTCCTTGCTTTGATGCTTTACAGTTATGAAATGGTGCTTGCAATGGCTTCCAAAAGGTTGGTAGATGATGAAACAAAGCTCAGGAACACGAGTTCTTTGAAGGTTTTCAGAAAAAGGTTAAGATGAAGAATTGAGTGTTTTGAGAGAAAATGAAGTTTTGATCTGGTTTGTGAATAGTGGCTACGGTTTTCTATCAGAAAATGTCCAATATATACTCTGTTTAACATCCTTAAGTTTGGTTAGTGGAATGGTAATCACAATTTGATTAATGAAGTGTTTTGGTATTTTGCTAAAAACCACTCAAGTTGCATGGGGTGCATGTTAATGCACGAAAATGGGCTTTAACACATTCCAAATTTGATTTCTGAACATTGGCAAATGGTAAAAAGTGTAGGAAATGGTTAATTTGAAAGTCCACTTTTTCACCTCCCTCATTTTAAATTCAAGCCACTTGAAAAAGGCCATTTTGATTGGTTGACTTTTGGTGAATTGTGATGAAGGATTTGGATAGAGCACATCAAATATGACTTGTAGCAAAAAACCTCACTCAATTTGGCCAAATGGTTTGGAAGTTATCTCACTTTGAAGTTCAAATATTTTTGAGAATGATTTGATCATAACTTGCCAACCACACATGAGAAATGAGTGTTCTTGGACTTTTTGGAAATGGGAGAACAAGATCTTCAACTTTCATGTTGGACAAAAATTCATTTGAAGCTTGTACGATGATGTAATTTTGAGGAGAAGAACTTTCCATTTTTGGCAAATTCCAATTACAGGTCAACTTTCTATTTTTTGGAAATTTTCTGTCTGACCTCAAATTCTTCACTGTGGATGTTTGACATGTTATATGAGGCTTATATGGACATGAATGAGACCTCTCAAACCAATTCCCACCATCAAATCACTGATTAAATGCACAGTTGACCACAGTTGACTTTGCTAGGGTTTTGGTTGACTGAACCATGTTCTGATGAATTCCAAGCCCCTACCACTTGAGATCTTGATTCAAAATGATGTCACAACTCATATGAACTCTTGATGAATGATCATGGTGCCCAAATTCTTCAAGAATGGCCACCATCCACTGTTCAATGGCTGATTTGACTGTTTTAACCTAGCTTGCTTCAGCTGCAAGTAACATGGTTAGATGACAATATTTTTGTACCTTTGGTTAATAGACAGATGAAAAGCAATGATATACAAATGCAATACATGCTTGGTGATCAAGAACCAAACTCACAAGATAACCCACCCACTAGGAGGGAAGCAAAGGTGCACAAAGATCCTTGAGGCAATGATATGGTATGATATGATGCCATGAGGGATCTTATGGACAAAATTGGGGTCTTACAACATTCATACTAGAACCATTGCCAAGTTATATTTTTCTAAACAGCTTTCAAAATTAAACGAGATAAATACTTTGTATACATTCATATAAGAATCATTACAAAGCTAAACTCTCTTTTCAAAACATTTTCTAAGCAGTTCACAAACACTTTTTCAGACAAGAAAAATATAAGTGATCCAGTAATTAAGAGCCCATGGATAACCATGGATACAAAGGGTGCTAAAACCTTCCCTTTGTATAATGTACCTCCCGAACCCAAAATCTAATTAAGGTCTTTCCTGTTCTTTTCCACCTTTCCTTATTGGATAAAAGAAAAGTCGGTGGCGGCTCTTGCTATCCGCGACATTTGCCTTCCAAAGCAAAAACACACAAAGTCAGTTCAACGTATGACAGAACTGGCGACTCTGCTGGGGACTTAAAAAGAGAGGTTGCCTTAAAAAAACAAGATCACTTATTTGAATTGTCTGATTTACTTTTAAGGGATTGCTTGGGTATTTTATGCTTGAGTGAAAGATCCTACACCCGGATCTAGTTTACCTTAGGTAAGTAGCAAGAGATCATCGCGACTATCCAGCGTATACTGGAATGGTTAAAATGATGGCTACGGTTAATGTGACACTTTGGATGTCCTGATGTTCCTCATGTTTACTTGAGGAAAAATTTGGCGTCTGCGTGGTGTCATCAAAGCATTAACCAGACCTTTAGAACCCTAATTGACTCATCCTAGCCATTAGAAAGTAGTGAGATAACTGACTTCGGTTCCGACTGGGGTTGGTTGATACTCGATACTACACTCTTTGAGATTGGACTTTAGGGAAATTTTGGTCAACCGCTTGGTGTTGCACTGAAGTGGACTTAAGGAAAGGTCGATGATTTGAGACCCTTCTAGAACCCGGTTACTATTCTAGGACAGGTGGAACCAACCAAACTTCAGTGGGGAGGGTACTTACCTATGGAACTCATGCAAGCCTTAAAACCTAGGAATGATTGTAGTGTGACTTGTTTGTGTCTGTTACTTACTTGACATCATAACATCATAACATCATAACATCATAACATCATAACATCATGACATCATGACATTGTACTAACCATTTCAAGGACTTAGGGATTTAGCTTTGCTCTGTTAAACAGGCTATGGCTTCCAAGAAGACTATCCGGATCAATCTTGTAGCGATCTCTCCTCAACTCAAGGATTTAGTGTCAGAACTGCCCAATCATGCTCAGTTCATCAAGAAACACGGTTCTCTCTTCAATTTAGTTACCACCGGTTTCAAAGAAGATATGATGAGAGTTCTATTCCAGTTCTTCGATCCTAAACATCATTGCTTCACCTTCCCAGATTATCAGTTGGTACCCACATTAGAAGAATTCTCCAGGCTTCTTGGGATACCTATCCTTGATCAAACACCTTTCAGTGGTTTAGAAAAGATTCCGAAGTCTGAAGAAGTTGCCGCGGCTTTACACATGACAAAGTCCGACATTGAAGCTAATTTGGTAACAAGAAGTGGAGTTAAGGGTTTACTTGCCAAATTTCTGATAAATAAGGCCCGAGAATTCCTAAAAGTTATGAATATTCATGCTTTCGAAGATGTCCTAGCACTACTAATCTATGGTTTGGTGCTATTTCCTAATCCGGATCAATTCATAGACATGAATGCTGTTAGGATATTTCTCACTCATAACCCTGTGCCTACCTTGCTTGGAGACATTTTGCATTCCCTTCACACTCGTACTATGAAAAGGCAAGGGACTCTCATGTGCTGCGTATCTTTATTATCTAGGTGGTTTATTTCGCACCTTCCTCAATCAGTCTTGAAGAATGAGCAAAATTTGAAATGGTCTCAACGGATAATGTCGCTTTCCCATTCAGACATCCATTGGTGTCCTCAACCCAAATAAAATGTTATCATCATTGACTGTTGTGGAGAATTCTCTAATGTACCACTCCTAGGGATAAGAGGAGGTATTACTTATAATCCAGCTTTAGCCCTACGTCAGTTCGGTTATGCTAGAAGAGACGGTCCACATGAAATAATTATTCAAGGCACTGTGTTCGACTATGACAACGACTCTCAAGGTCTCCGTCAAAGGTTTGTACGAGCTTGGGGCAAGGTGAAAAGAAGTACTTTAGGACAGAAAAACTCTATTCCTATGGAGCCTTATCTCAGATGGGTACGCGCCAGAGCTCGTGAGCTTACCATGCCATATCTTGCAATTGGACCTCTGACTGTCGAGCCAAAGGTTGAAGGAGGCGCCCCTCAGATCATTCCTTATCCAGATATGCCTACCAATATTGAAGAATTGAAGAAATCCTGGATCCAGTTGAGAGAGGAGAGGGATACTTTTGAAACTCAGTTCGGTGCAGAAAGGAAGAAAGTATTAGAGCTCACCAGCCAGCTTAATGAGGAACGGAGACTCAATGCATATCTCCGCCCAAAAGGAAGCCGTCCCTGGGAGACTTGAACTTTCATTGTATTTTTATTACTTTTTGTAATGAACATTGATTAAAGAAATTATTAATAAAAGTTTCCCTTTTTTTTGGTGGTTTACGCAAAGTTAAATTCCAAAAGTCCTTGAAAACATTTCATACATTGCACATCATAACATAACATCGCATAAGCAGGTACTCTAAAAGATCAATGTTCTCACGATCTTCCTTCTAAACAGAAATATGGCTCTCGAACAAACTGTCAAAGATCTCCAGGCTCAGAATGCTCAATTCCAGGAGATGATCTTGAACTTATCCAAGGGGCAGGAGGAGCTGAAGGCTCTCTTGCTCGAGAAGAAGAAAGACAAGAAAGCTGTGAGTTACATTAACCCGGGAAGAAGACTTAAAGGACAGGCCGCAGGAGTCAAGATTGGAATTCCGAAGGATAAAGAAGATGAGACAGAAAATGATTCGAAAGATGAGAATGTTGATCCCTTCAACCCTGAGGACGACGATGAAGATTATGAAAACGAACAGTACTCTCCAAAAGATGACAAGTATAAGTTGCTGGAAGAACGTATGCTAGCTATGGAGGGTCAGAAGGCGCCCGGTCTGGATTTCGAAAGCTTAGGTCTGGTCTCTGATGTGGTCATTCCCCACAAATTCAAGGTCCCCACTTTCACTAAGTATGATGGTGCGTCTTGTCCTCAGATGCATCTGAGAGCTTATGTGAGAAAGATTCAGCCGTATACCACTGATAGGAAGCTATGGATCCATTTCTTCCAAGAGAGTCTGTCTGGCACACAGTTAGAGTGGTATTATCAGCTCGAGAGCTCTAACATCCGCACCTGGACTGATTTAGCGACAACTATCTACAAGCACTACCAGTATAATTCTGAATTGGCGCCTACTCGGCTACAACTGCAGAATATGACTATGGGCTCTAAAGAAAGCTTCAAAGAATATGCTCAAATATGGAGAGACTTGGCTGGCAGAGTCAAACCCCCTATGACTGATCGAGAATTAGTGGACATGTTCATGGGTACACTGACTGGCCCATTCTACAGCCATCTATTGGGAAGTTCCTCATCGGGTTTCACTGAACTTATACTAACAGGTGAACGTGTTGAAAGTGGCATTCGAAGTGGAAAGATACAGGTGGTTACCTCTGCAAGCTCCAAAAAGTCCTATCAGGGGAAGAATGAATCAAATGCTGTGTACGGTCAAAGGGGTCACAACAAGAAAAATCGTGACCATGCTGTTGGAGCAGTTACGATTACAGCACCGCCATCTCAAAACTTCCAACACAGACAAGACAGGCCAAGAAGACAGTTTACGAAGATCAATATGACTTTAGCACAAGCACTGTAGGGTATGCTAAAAGCAAATTTAATTACCCTCAGAGATCCTCTTGCAAATCCCAACACTACTTCTCCTCGTTATAATCCCAATGCCAGGTGTGCATATCACTCCGATAGCCCCGGGCATGATACAAACGATTGTTGGTTGTTGAAGAATAAGATTCAGGATATGATCGACGCTGGAGAAATTGAATTTGATCCTCCGGAGACTCCTAATGTCATCACTGCTCCCATGCCTAATCATGACAAGACTGTTAATGCTGCGGATGACAATTCACACATTTCTAATATAGCTGACTTAGCATCTCCTCTCATGATCATCAAGAAGATTTTATTGCATGCTGGTTTATTTCCAGGTTGTGCTGAAAATTGCGATCTCTGTATACTCCGACCCAATGATTGCTTGAAGTTGAGGAATGGTATTCAACGGCTGATGGATGATCGTGCAATTCTCTTTGGAAAGATTCCTAAGGTGGAAAAACCCTGTTGAAGAAATATATGTGATTGCTGGATCCAAAATTCCAGTGAAGATTACCGCTACTAGAGCGCCTGTGAAGATTACTGCTGAGCCCAAGATAGCTCCCCTAATTATTACTGCACCTGGCCCAGTACTGTATTCCTCAAGCAAAGCCATTCCGTGGAATTATGGAGGTGATGTTTACATCCACGACATAAAGCAAGATGGTAATTCTGCTAATCTTAATGACGTTGACATTGTTGGGACTAGTAAAATTACTCGAAGCGGAAGGATCTTTTCTCCAGAAATCTCACCTCCCGTCCCTGAAACTCGAGAAAAGGAACCAGTAGTCAATCCTTCTCAATCAAGGACACCAGTCGAAGTTACTACCGAAGATGTTGCCGAACAGGAATTGGAAGAAATGCTGAAAATCATCCGCAAGAGTGATTTTGATGTGGTAGAACAGTTGGGGCATACTCCGTCTAAAATTTCGATGTTATCCTTGTTGTTATCTTCTGAATCTCATGCCAATTCATTGATAAAATTCCTGAAGTCCGCTCATGTACCTCAGGAGACATCTGTCGATCAGTTCGAAAATTATGTTGCTAACTTGGCTGTTGACAATGGCCTAGGTTTTTCCGATGCTGACCTGACACCAGCAGGAAAGAATCATAACAAAGCTCTGCATATCTCCATTGAGTGTAAGGGGATCACCTTATCTCATGTGTTGATCGATAATGGCTCTTCTTTGAATGTGCTACCGAAAGTTGTGCTTGATAAGCTTGACTGTAAAAGCATGGAACTGAAGCCTAGTGACGTTGTGGTGCGTGCTTACGATGGTGCGAAGAGTGTTGTCCATGGTGAAGTGGTTCTCCCTATCAAGATAGGACCTCAAGTCTTCAACACGACCTTTCACGTAATGAACATTCGTCCTGCCTACTCCTGCTTGCTGGGACGCCCTTGGATTCATGGGGCAGATGCTGTAGCTTCGTCTCTCCATTAAAAGCCGAGGTATCCAATAGAGGGTAAGATTGTCACTGTGTGTGGAGAAGAAGAGTATATTGTCAACAGTGTGCATACCTTCAGATACGTCGAGATGGATGGTGAATTCTTTGAGACTCCTTCTCAGTCATTTGAAGTGGTTTCTCCGACCAGTCCCGTCCTTAAGCCAACTTCCCGTGTGCCCAAGGTTATTCGTGCTCCTCCTGCTATGACTTCTTTGAAAGACGCTCAAGCCGTGGTCGAAGATGGTGGTCGTACTGGCTGGGGTTAACTGATCGATGTACCGTACAAGTCTGATAGATTTGGCCTGGGATTTCGCTCTGAAAAGAGGGTCAACGATCAGATTAATGCTGTAGAAGATGCTTCTAGCGATTGCGACTTGGGTAACTGGATCTTCCCAACAATTGGTGACAGACTCAATAATTTGAAGGCTGAAGAAACTATCCCGATTTCCTTTAGTCAGGAGTAATTGTTATTGTCTATTTTTGTGTTGCAAATTTTTACAATTGAACTTCTTAAAGCATTGTGTCTATGCCCGGGGCACAAATAGCTAATTTGTTAAGGGTTTTGTCATTTTCATAAGCATATCCACATTCAATAAATCAATGGACTTTTTGCATTCAAATATTGCGCTCTTTATCTTTCCTGTCATCTTTTAAACAAGCTATGCTTTCTTACACACACTCACGTAACAAATTGCAGACCCATATCCACTCTGGATCCTGTTGATAATAATTTTGCTACTGTTCATTATGACTTTGAAAATCCGATCTACCAAGCCGAGGATGGAAGTGAGGAAGATTATGAAGTACCTGGAGAGCTTTCCAGACTGTTACTGCAAGAAGAAAAGACTATACAGCCGCATGAGGAATCAATTGAAATTGTAAATCTGGGTACTAAAGTAGACAAGAAAGAAGTCAAAATAGGAGCAGGCTTGGAAAACAGTATCAAAGAAAGATTGATTCTTATGTTACATGATTATGTAGAGATTTTTGCTTGGTCATATGAAGACATGCCAGGACTGGATACTGATATAGTAGTGCATCGTTTGCCAATGAAGGAAGATTGTCATCCTGTTAAGCAAAAGGTTCGGCGCATGCGTCCTGAAATGTCTGAGAAAATCAAAGCCGAGGTTATGAAACAATTTGATGCAGGTTTTCTGGCTGTTACTTCTTATCCTCAATGGGTTGCTAATGTGGTCCCGGTGCCAAAGAAGGATGGTAAGGTGCGAATGTGTGTAGATTACAGAGATTTGAATAAAGCGAGTCCCAAAGATGACTTTCCACTTCCGCACATTGATGTTCTGGTAGATAACACCGCTCAACACAAGGTATTCTCATTCATGGATGGATTCTCAGGTTATAACCAGATTAAGATGGCACCCGAAGACATGGAGAAAACTACGTTTGTGACGCAATGGAGCACTTTCTGTTACAAAGTAATGCCATTCAGTCTAAAGAATGCAGGGGCAACATACCAGCGTGCTATGGTGGCTTTGTTCCATGATATGATCCATCATGAAATAGAGGTATATGTGGATGACATGATAGCCAGATCTCATACTGAAGAAGAACATCTCGATCATTTATACAAACTGTTTGAGAGGTTGAAGAGGTACAAGTTGAGATTGAACCCGAACAAATGCACCTTTGGAGTAAGATCCGGTAAACTCTTGGGCTTTATTGTCAGTGGTAAAGGAATTGAGGTTGACCTGGCTAAGGTGAGAGCTATTCAAGAAATTCCATTTCCCCGTACAGATAAAGAAGTCAGAGGTTTCTTGGGACGCTTGAATTACATTGCCCGATTTATCTCCCATTTGACTGCTACCTGCAAACCCATCTTCAAATTACTGAGGAAAAATCAAGAGATGATATGGAATGATGAATGTCAAGAAGCTTTTGACAAAATCAAGAAGTACCTCCAAGAACCTCCAATTCTGATACCACCAGTTGAAGGAAGACCTCTAATCATGTATTTGACCGTGTTAGAAAATTCAATGGGGTGTGTGTTGGGGCAACATGACGAGTCTGGTCGAAAAGAACATGCCATATACTACCTTAGCAAAAAGTTTACCGACTGTGAAACAAGATACTCATTGCTCGAGAAAACTTGTTGTGCTTTGGCTTGGGCTGCTCGCCGACTAAGACAGTATATGTTGAATCATACCACTTTATTGATTTCTAAGATGGATCCTATCAAATATATATTTGAGAAACCTGCCCTCTCCGGAAGAATAGCAACATGGCAGATGATTTTAACAGAATATGATATCCAATATACTACTCAGAAAGCCATCAAAGAAAGCGTGTTAGCTGATCATTTGGCTCATCAAGCAGTTGATGATTACCAATCTATGAATTTTGAGTTCCCAGACGAGGATGTCATGCTTGTCATTGATTATGAAGAACCTGGACCAGATGAAGGATCCGAACTGGGATCCCGATGGACTATGGTTTTTGACGGATCTTCTAATGCATTGGGCAATGGTGTTGGTGTTGTAATTATTTCTCCCAGGGGTTGCCATACGCCTTTCACTGCTAGACTATGCTTTGACTGTACCAACAATATGGCTGAGTATGAAGCATGTATTTTGGGACTCAAAGCTGCTATAGACCTGAGAATCAAGTTTTTGAGTGTGTACGGAGACTCAGCCTTAGTAATCAGTCAGATCAAAGGAGAATGGGACACTAAACATCTGAATCTCATCCCTTATCGAGAGCGGGTGTTGACATTAATCCCATACTTTGAAGAGATTACATTCGAACATATCCCACGAGAAGATAATCAGTTGGCAGACGCATTGGCTACCATGTCATCTATGTTCAGAGTCAGATGGGACAATGAAGCTCCTATGGTTACCATTGATCGATTAGATGAACCATCATATTGTTATGAACTGAATACTGATGAAGTAGAAGAGAAACCTTGGTTCCACGAAGTGAAAAGATATTTAGAAACTCAGGAATACCCTGAAGGGGCATCCATCAATGACAAAAAGTTTCTGAGGAAGTTCTCCGCTAAATTCTTTTTGAGTAATGGAGTATTATACAAACGTAATCATGATTCAACTTTGCTTCGCTGTGTGGATAAAAGGGAAGCAGAAAAGATTATGGAAGACATACACGACGGTACTTTTGGGACTCATTCTAGTGGACATACGATGGCCAAGAAGATTCTGAGATCAGGGTATTATTGGTCTACCATGGAAGCTGATTGCCACCATCACTCCAGAACTTGCCACATGTGCCAGATCTATGCGGACAAAGTACATGTACCTCCTACTCCATTGAACGTGTTGACAGCACCTTGGCCCTTTGCAATGTGGGGCATGGATATGATTGGAGAGATTAAACCTACTGCTTCTAATGGACATCGTTTCATTCTTGTTGCTATTGATTATTTTACGAAGTGGGTAGAGGCAGCATCAGTTGCTTCTGTCACCAAGAATGTGGTGGCACGGTTCATCAAGAATAATCTTATTTGTCGGTATGGCATCCCTGAAAGAATTATCACTGACAATGGTACTAACTTGAACAACAAGATGATTACTGAACTCCGCACGCAGTTCAAAATAAAACACCATAACTCTTCTCCGTACCGGCCAAAGATGAATGGCGCCGTAGAAGCTGCCAATAAGAATATTAAGAAGATTATACAAAAAATGACAGTAACATACAAAGACTGGCATGAGATGTTACCCTTTGCTCTTCATGGTTATCGCACTTCAGTGCGCACTTCGACAGGGGCAACTCCTTTCTCTTTGGTCTACGGAATGGAAGCTATTTTACCAGTGGAAGTTCAGATTCCCTCTCTAAGAATTATGAAAGATGCAGGCTTAGATGAAGATGAATGGATTCAGACTCGACTCGATCAGATAAATTTGATTGATGAGAAGAGACTTGCGGCTGTTTGTCATGGGCAGGTATATCAGAAGCGCATGACCCAGACGTTTAATAAAAAAGTCAAGAGACAGGTATATCAAATTGGCGACTTGGTAATAAAGCGTATCATTCTACCACAAGGCGATCCCAGAGGCAAATGGACTCCCATATACGAAGGGCCATTTGTAGTTAAGAAGGTATTCTCTGGTGGAGCCATGATACTTGCTACAATGGATGGCGAAGACTTCCCACATCCCGTGAACGCAGACATAGTTAAAAGATACTACGCATAAAAGATACCCGCTAGGTCGACGTATCTAGGCAAAAGTTAGGGCATCCCGGCGAACCAAAAGGGTTCGAGCAAAAATTAGGGATAAACATATAAAAATGTACACCCGGCAAGTCGAAAACCTGAAAAGGCGGCATGGGCAAAAAAGGGTATCCTGGTGGACTGAAAACCTGAAAAGGCGGTCCAGGCAAAAATTAGGGATAAAAGCGTATGACTATGTCCCGTTCTCAGTCAGCTTCACCCAAGTCAAAGGGACTGAACAAGCCAATCACTTCTATCCGACAGCAGGAGATGAGAGGCTTGAAGACATAATGACAGTAGTGGAACTAAAATCAATAGGACTTTTTCTGCATAGCTTTCTCTTTGTTTTCTGGACAATTTCCTCTTACTAGGATTTCTGTCTCCTTGTACTCAAATTTCCTGTTTATAGGCCCTCTTTCAAAATCGATACAATTTTATTTCCAAAAAGATGCTTTTGTTTTACTTTCTCTGTTTTGTTTGCATAAACGTCCATTGATTTAATTCGAATTAATATATGCATTTGAACATGATTGATGTTTATCGAAAATACATGCATAAAATAGAAATAGCAGCTACGAAAAGACTCTAGGGTCGAGGATAAAGTCTAACCATGCTTTCCGATGAATCCAGTTGCTAATCCTATTCCCCAGCAAAACCAGTTATTCCCCAGAAGAAATTGGCATTACTAGACAGCCTGGTCATCTCTTCCATCCCCAGCCAGGCTCTGTTGAATGTTTCTACCATCAGACAGAAATCAAGTATCCCTAGCTAAGAAAGGGTCATCAATACAAGTATCTCCAACCAGAATATGGGGATTTATTTTCCCCTGGCAAAAATTCTCAGACGCATAATTCATTCATGCATCATCTCACATCGTATACATGCATGCAATGTTCGCATTTATTTTCAAAAGCATAAAACATCTCATGCATCATGACATGGCATGAGGCTAACTTTTTTCAAGTTAATTATCCTCCCGATACAGTCAAAATAAAGGTTCATTAAGACAGACACCCTCAGCGGTTACATTCGAGATTCAGATGCATCTTTCAGATATAATCCATGTGAATATTCATTCTGACAAGCATTCTGATATCCTCCTAATGAGGGCATCTTTAAGCCAATCCCAGACATTTATTACAAATACAGCATATACCAATATTATCAGATATAGCCTAACGTACGGTTCATTCTAATTCAGCCCAACATATGATTCCTTCAACTATTTCAATACGGTCTAGCGTACGACCCATTTGGATGTTCATTTCCTCAGATACTACCTAGCGTACGGTACATTCCGAGGTGTAGTCTAGCGTACGACTACCTTTTGTCAGATACAGCCTAACGTACGGCTCATTCTACAACTCAGATACGATCTAACGTATGATCCATTCTGATCTTCATTCCTCAGATACTGCCTAGCGTATGGTACATTACGAGGTGTAGTCTAGCGTACGACTACTGTTTGTCAGATACAGCCTAACGTACGGCTTATTCTGCAACTCAGATACGATCTAGCGTGTGATCCATTCTGATTCTTACTTCGTCAGATACAACCTAAAGTACGGCTCATCCTGCAACTCAGATACGATCTAGCGTACGATCCATTATGACCTTTATTTCTCCAGATACAGCCTAACGGACAGCTCATTCTGCAACTCAGATACGATCTAGCATACGATCCATTCTGATTCTTATTGCGTCAGATACAGCCTAACGTACGGCTCATTCTGCAATTCAGATACGATCTAGCGCATGATCCATTCTGATCTTTCATCCCCAGCGAAGTCACCCGCCTAATGGATAACTCATTCTGCTACTCAGATATGATCTAGCGTATGATCCATTCTGATCTTTACCTCTCCAGAGGCAGCCTAATAGACGGTTCATTCTGCAATTCAGATACGATCTAGCGTATGGTCCATTCTGACCCTTTATCCCCAGCAGCGTATGATCCATTCCGATCTTTCATCATCAAACTTCTCGGATGGCATCTCTAAGCCCATCTCCATCAGGACTAACTTTTAATTAGCAAGCGCAAATTTTTGGGCATTCTAAGTGTTCAATAATCTTCCACCTCCAGACCACGAATGACGTACATACCATTCTAACTCTCTCGGTTCAAGAATATTGAACAGGGGCAACTGTCATACCCAAAAATTTGCCCGTTAATCACGCAAGACATTTTTCAAGACATTGATCTTAAGGGAACAAAGACCCAGCACACAGGTGGCCAAATCCAGAAAATGACTTAAAATGGCTTGCTCGCTAGGCGAGCAAAATCATTCGCCTAGCGAATCCTTCGCTGCACCACTCGCCTAGCGAAGCTTGCGAATACCAAAAATTTTGGGCGTCATTCTGAGCCCATCAGGTCACAAAAATTATTATAAATAGCAGAGCTTCATTCACAAAGAAGGGGAAAGAAGGAGACAGACAGAAACCCTAGCAAGGAGACAGACAGCAAACCCTGGGGGCTAACCAAGAGAATTCAGAGCAACCCTAAAGGAAACCCTGAAGGAAACTCATCTACACAAAGGTTACCTCCGCCCAACTCAATCCGACACCAACCCTAAGAGTGATCTGCCAATTCAACATTGCAATTCAATTGCCAACAGGTTTGCACTACCACTACCGTTTTATGCTTCCAATTTACATGTGGTATTATGATTGAATTTATAAATATATCTTAGGTTTTGCATGTGGATTTAAATATGTATGGATATCTTGAATGTTTAACCATAAAATTTCTGTAATGGATGCCATAGGGTGTGGAGCTTGCTGAAATCGTACTGTTCTTAAATTCAAAACCCGCAGCCGTTCGCTAGCACATCGCTAAACGAACATGTAGCAAGGGTTCGCCAGGCCCTCGCTAGGCGAGGCAGCAGCGAACATGACAGTCGCTGATTTTTCTGTTCTGATTTTTGCTAATCTGACATGTTTTATTGTAACCATGCATGGTTTACCTGACATTATTACTGTTGTGATTCCTTTTGGTTTGGTGCAACTCTCGATTGCGCCCTGATTTGGTATTCTGACCTGTTTGCTGAATATTGTAAGGGCTCACATACTCCTGGAAAAGGTAGCTTGCTAGGTATTCCACTTTATTTGTGGGATACCCCTGTGGAGAGTCATCCTAATTACCTAATTGATTATAATGTGGAGATTCATCCTAATTACCTAATTGATTATAATGTGGAGATTCATCCTAATTACCTAATGGATTATAAAATATTGCCTTTGAATATGTGATCTTGGACCTCTTTTTGTTGCCTTACGGTATTACGGTATTACGGTCATGTCCCGCGAATGTGGGGATGCATTTAGCAAAGACCCTTCGGTTAAATCATCATGTCCCTATAAGATAAATCATAGTCCCTCGGATGTTGCCTGCGAATATATGATTTTTGTCCCTCGATGACCCGTCGTTGTAGCCTACGGTTAAATGATGATCGTCCCTTCGAATGCTAAGGTATCCTTACAAAACATCTACTAGAAAATCACCACTTGGTATACATTCATACTAGAATCATTGCCAAGTTATATTTTTCTAAACAACTTTCAAAATTAAACGAGATAAATACTTTGTATACATTCATACAAGAATCATTACAAAGCTAAACTCTCTTTTCAAAACATTTTCTAAGCAGCTCACAAACACTTTTTCAGACAAGAAAAACATAAGTGATCCAGCAATTAAGAGCCCATGGATAACCATGGATACAAAGGGTGCTAACACCTTCCCTTTGTATAATGTACCTCCCGAACCCAAAATCTAATTAAGGTCTTTCCTGTTCTTTTCCACCTTTCCTTATTGGATAAAAGAAAAGTCGATGGCGACTCTTGCTATCCGCGACATTTGCCTTCCAAAGCAAAAACACACAAAGTCAGTTCACCGTATGACAGTCCTTTTTAGGACATGTTCATGATTGATTAAAGATGATTCATGTTGAGTTTTAGCTTCTGATTTGGCTTTTTACTTCACCTTTGACCCTAGGCTTTGCCCTAGGAGTTTGTACTCACATTTGAGTTGTGAATTTCAGGTTCAAGCATGCATCTCCATGATTGATGTTGCTTCTTCATTTGAGCTTGGCAATTTGTTATTGTTTGCTAACATTTGTTTGTTTTGTAGGCTTTGCTGATAATTCACTTGAGTGTTTGCCTTATGGCTTACTCATTGTGCATATTGGATTTGTTTGTCTGTTGAGATCTATTGACTGTTGTCTGTTTGTCTGAATGTAAATATTGACTGTTTTAGTTTTTCTTACAGGTACTTAGCCGCTTTAACTCATTATTTGAGTTGCTTTGCTTGGCTTGTGGTTGGCATACCACTTAGGTAAACTTCCTCAACTCCATGTAGTCTGGAAGACCTGTCATGTTATTTTGGCAGGCACCTGTCTGAAGCCCTCCTTAAGAGGCCATGTTTTTGGATGTTTATCTTTGTGCCATGTACATTCAAAGACCTCCTAAGTGAAAAGGCATTGGCAGATAAAAGGGATGTGTAATCCATCCCCTGCTATTCAGTGGTGTCTTTCATCTTGCTCACACCATGTGTTGATGCACTTTGAACAAAAACCCAAAATCTTGTTGTGTCAGTCATGTGGAATAGAGTCCCACATTCTGGACTCCCACACATTCTTTGATTCAAGCTCTCCTAGGCCCAGGTTAAGAGGTATGAGGCATAACCCTCATCTCCATTTCATCTGCTCACCCTAACTCTCAATGTTAGAGGTTAAAAGCCTGACCACCCATTCCAGTATTTGGCTTGTTTGTCAAGGTCGATATGACCCCTTGACTAAAGCCAAACCTTGCTTGAGCCCCTTGGTTGTGTATAGTGTGTGCTGTTTGCTTTTGATGTTTATCTGTTTTGCTTCTCGTCTCCTTTCTGTAGGAGTCGTATGATCAACTTTCGAGGAAGTTGAACGTACGTAGAGATAGACTTGAGTTGACTCGCTGCCTGTGTGAGTCAAACTCTTGTTAGAAACCTCAACCTAGGACTATTGTGGATTACATGATAACTATTAGGCTCGAGTCAGTCTCCCTTTTAGTTTGTCATTTCCCAGTCTCTGGTTAGGATAGAAATTTCTCCCTTGTTCAGGGGAACTACGTCGCCCTGATCCTCATACCAGATGAGGTACGTAGGCAGGAGATCATGCAAGATCTCTCCGGGCGCCCTTTTCTTTTTTTGAGTGTGTTTTGCTTGACAGCTATTAGGTCCGAGTTCCCGACTCCCTTCTAGTCTGTGTGTTTAATTCTTTGTCTTTTTCAACCCTTCTACTTTATGTGTGTGTTTGGAGTCTGATGTAAGCCCAGCTATTGGCATTCGGTTTCCTGTTTCCTGTTTCTTCTGTGGAGTTGGATGTAAGACCAGCGATTGGCATTCCGTTTCCAGTTGTGTGTTTGCTCTGATGTCTCAGCGTCCTTGTGTGTGTTTTGTTTCGGCGTGCGTTGGCCGAACTACGGTAGCTCTGATTCTCATTCCAGATGAGATACGTAGGCATAGGATGCGATATCCTAGCGAGCCCGTTCCCCTCTTCTTCCATCTGTGTTTTATTCAAGTGTGTGTGCATTCTTTGAGCAGTTATTTAGCAACCTTATTCTATTCGTTTTGAGCGTGGATCTCGTCGAGTACGACGTACATGAGGGGGTGCTAATATCTTCCCCTTGCGTAACCGACTCCCGATCCTTGCAATGTTCGGTCGTAAGACCATTTCCTTTCCAGGTTTACTTCGAGCGTTTCCTTTCCCTCCTTTGGGATAAATAATGCACGGTGGCGGCTCTATTTGTTTTCTTTTTCCCGCCGGTTGTTTTTCGCGGATGCGATAACCATTTCCCGAGAACTCAGTCGAGGCCTCTCCTCCGAGACGCGTTTATGTTAGCTCTGGTGGGCGCGTTCTCGCTGCTCAATCCGAGGACCCCGAGGCTGGGAACTTGCTATTAGGATGTCCTGTTGAGGGGAGTCAGTGGAGGTCTTTTGTCTCGTAATAATGCCAAACCTTCAGTGGTAAACGTATTATTCGACTGAAGGGCAAGAAACTGACAAACTTCTGTTCTTAGAACCTACAAGTGAGGGGCAGGCTAAATTCAGGAAACCTTAACCTTCAACCAACCCGGTTTTATGGAGCAGAGCTTTGATCTCGTATTATATTACTCAGTGGGTTTCTCTTCAGACAGTGCAACCCGACAGATGTTCAAGCGGATACAGCAACCCTGATTTCCATGTCACTGTATCGCATCACATCATTTCGCATTCATATCATTTAATACATGTTTATCTATTTCTAGGGGTTTACATCTTCTTCTTGATTCCGGTCGGGGTTTTGTGGTTCTCTTAAGATGGATATTGGCAGAAAGAGACATGTCGCCTACAAGTTTCCTGTGGTCTGTTTGGAGCCTATTCAATAACTGATGAAGTTAATGGATCAGGATTATCTAGAAAGATTTCGGAAGGATTATGGTCTGATTCTAAGTTTCATTACGGTTCTCTCCAAAGATCAACATGATGCTCTCTTTACATTGTTGCAGTTCTATGACCCTCCATTGAGGTGTTTCACGTTCCCATATTATATTTTGGTCCCTACTTTGGAGGAGGTTGCTAGTTTTCTCAGAGTTCCTATCAAGCCGCAGTTGCTATTCTATAGTTCCGAGTTTCTGCCCGATCTCAACATGGTTGCTTCAACCACATATTTGGGGAAATCAGTCTTGAAGGCTAATATGTGTCAGAAGGGAGGAGTTAATGGTTTTCATCTGAGTTTCTTCCTGGGAGAAGCAAAGAAGAGGCTTGAAGATGGTGACCAGAGGGGTTTCAATGCTGCGTTGGCTCTTTGTGTGTATGGGATTGTCCTGTTCCCTAATGTGGCGAAATTTGTGGACGTAAACGCCATACGCCTCTTCGTGTTGGGAAGTCCGGTGCCGACCTTGTTGGGAGATTTCTTTCATTCAGTGCATCAAAGGAATGAGAATAGAAGGGGGGGATTGGTGAATTGTTGCGCGCCTTTGTTTTATCAGTGGTTCAGTTCCCACCTACCCAAGTCAAGAGTGTTCGTTGATGTCAAAAACTCGTTGAGTTGGTCAAAGAGACTGATGGGGATAAGAGCTAAAGATATTTCTTGGTGGTCAGACCGGAGCTTGCTACGGGCAGATATTATTCATAGTTATGGGGACTTCCCGAATGTACCATTGGTAGGAAGAAGAGGAAGTATCAACTACAATCCTTCTCTGGCAGTCAGACAGTTTGGATATGCTTTAAGAACTCCGCCTTTGGAAAAAGATTTGGAAGAATCTCTGTTTTTCCATTCTTCATCTGATTTGACTGTATCCCGTAAGGCAACTGAGGCTTGGCTCAAGGTGATCAAGAGAGGAAGAACTGTGCTTGGAAAAGGAGATTGTAGAACTTACCCTCAGTATGAAGAGTGGATTCAAGGAAGAGTCGAAGAGTTTGGTCTGTCGTTTCCTATTGAAGAACCTTTCTATCCACCTACTCCTGAGCATTCAACCATGGTGAGCCGAGAGGGGTATGACAAATTGAAGAATGCCATGGAGGAGCTTCAAACTGAAAACTCGGAGTTAAGTGTGAAGTTGCAAAACTGTATGCATCAATTCCATGAGGCAGAATATCAGAAGGGGGAAGCCGTCAGATTGCAAGGGGAAGCAGAGAGGAAATTAGTTGTGGAGGTGGACTTCTTCAGGAAGACAGACAAAGCCCTGGGATCATCCAGTTCTGAGTTGAGGCGAGTCAAATAGCAGCTAACAGATGCTCTTGGTAAGCTAGCTGGTTGGCAAGAGCAATGGGATACATTTTCAGCTTCTAGGAAGGTAAAGGAGGAGGAGATGGTGGCCGAATTGACTGGTCAGATGGAGAAGTTGAAGATTTTGCTGAAGGAGAAGAATAATGAGCTTCTGTGCGCCCGTTCAACCAATGATTATATCACAGATCAACTCAACAAAGCTCAAGGACAAATTGAGGAACTCAAAGTGCTGGCAGGTTTGAAGAAATCCAGACTTGAAGAGGTATTCGGAGAAGATGATGGGAATTAGTACAGAGAGCACATCAACGAGTTGGATGAAGTTATTCACAAGAGGAATCTTCTTATCCGGCGTTTGACAGAATCTTCGGATCATCCTGACACAGTGGTACTACTGGCTGAAGTGAGGAGCAGTCCTTATGGGTTGTATACAAGAGGCTGATTCCCGATTTTTGTTCCTCTCTACTTATTGTATTGTAGTGATGATCCACAGGCTTGTTGTGGAGATCCTTTTTTGATGAACTATTGGATAAGGCCTTTCCCTTCTTGAACCCATTTATATGATGGTTTTCCTTATTGCATTTTGGTATCATAAGTTTATCCACAACTCGGTCTTCTTGCGCTTTCTGTCGGATGTGAGACTGGAATCAAGGGGGTAGAATACCCGTTGGAATTGATAAACATGTCATTGAATTTACATATTCATTTGCATATCTTGCATAACAGGTACCGCTGCGGTGTTCTTATGTTATTTGGTGTTCCACTAGCAGGATAGCTGATTCAGGAATTCACCGGTACGGTACCCACAGAAACCAACAGAGAGTAATGGAAAGCTTTCAAGCAGATCTAGCAGAGATGAGGACCAACATGGCCCAGTTCATGAGTATGATGCAAGGGGTAGTGCAAGGGCAAGAGGAACTTCGAGCCTTGGTCCAGAGACAAGAAACTGTGATTCCCTTTATCCGTCAGAACCCGCCAGAAGGGACCCCTTTCGATGACGCTGCTGTTACCAACCCTGTCAACAAGCATGCTAATGGTGACGAATTGCGTGGTATTAGAATCAATGGATAACCCATCATTACAGAGGCTGCTAATGCTCGAGCGACACGTGCTTCAGTTCACCATCCTTCTCATTTGGTCGACAAGCAAGAAGATATGTTCACTATTCCTAGTGATGATGATGAATTTGGAAAGGCGGAAGAGAGAGATAGAAAGGTCGACGCCCTTGCTGAAAAGATTCGCGCCATGGAGTGCCAGAATTCTTTGGGTTTTGATGTTTCTAATATGGGTTTAATTGATGGGTTGAGGATCCCGTACAAGTTCAAAGCGCCATCTTTCTACAAGTACAATGGCACTTCTTGTCCCCGAACTCATGTGCAAGCTTACTACCGGAAGATATCCGCTTATACTGATGATGAAAAGATATGGATGTACTTTTTCCAAGACAGCTGGAGAGAGTTAGGTGAAGCTTTTCTGAGGCAGTACAAGCATAACATGGACATGGCTCCGAGCAGAACCCAGTTGCAGAGTTTGTTTCAAAAAACCGGTGAGAGTTTCAAGGAATACGCCCAGAGGTGGCGCGAGCTAGCTGCGAGAGTACAACCTCCGATGTTAGAGAGAGAATTGACAGATATGTTCATTGGAACCCTGCAAGGTGTTTTCATGGATCGTATGGGAAGTTACCCGTTTGGTAGTTTTTCAGATGTTGTGATTTGCGGAGAAAGAACTGAAAGTCTTATCAAAGCGGGAAAAATCCAAGACCCTGGTTCTTCAAGTTCTTCAAGTTCTTCAAGTGCTAAGAAACCATTTTCAGGGGCACCCAGAAGGAGAGAGGGTGAGACAAATGTTATATGTAATCAGAGAAATGGAAACAGAGGACAACAATATCGTCAAGCTGCTGCTGTGACTATTCTAGCAACCCAACCTCAACAACCACAAAAGGGACAACCACAACAACAACAACAACGCCAATTCCAACCAAGACAAAGAATGCCAGATCGTTATTTTGATCCGTTGCAATGACTTATGCTGAATTACTCCCTGAACTGCTCAGGTTAAAGTTTGTTGAACTTCGCACTATGGCTTCATTAACAAGGATTCCCGCTGGTTATGATGCTAATGTCCGTTGTGATTTTCATTCTGGTGCGCCAGGGCACCACATCGAGAATTGTCGGGCTTTTCACCATAAAGTCCAAGACTTGATCGATGCCAAGACGATTAACTTCGCTCCTACTCCGAATGTGATGAATATTCCTATGCCTCAGCATGGAGGGCCCAGAGTAAATGGTGTGGAAGATGGGGAAATTTTGAACCTGGTAGTCGATGTTAATGTAGTTCAGACTTCGTTGTTTATGGTGAAGGAACGTTTGCTTAGAGGGGGAGTACTCCCGGGATGTGACAAGAATTGTTCAGATTGTGGTAATCATGAAAACGGCTGTGTGAAGTTGAAAGAAGGTATCCAGGAATTGATGAATGAAGGTTGTTTACAGTTTGATCGAGTAGTGAAAGACCGTGGAGAGGTATCAACTGTTACCATTTACTTTACACCGTCAGAAGGTTCTGTACGTGCTCCAAGAACTATTAGTGCGCCCGTGACTATTGGTACTGCGGTGACTGTTGGTGTTCCCGTGATTAATGCTCCAGTAACTATCAGTACCCCTACCACCATTGCTGCTTCTAGTGGAAGACTTTATGAGAATAATAGAGCAATTCCGTGGCAATATGACAATGCTTCTTGCAGAAATAGAAGACCTGAGAATCAGACCAGATCAGTAAATCATACTCCAGTGACGATTGGTTCGTCAAATGAGACTCCAGTAACAGTTGGTTCGGCTGTGGGTAATGTGGGAGGACCCGGAGGATTTACGAGAAGTGGTCATTTGTTTGCACCACAAGTTCCGAAGGACAACAATGCTGAGGGTCTTGCTAGAACAAAAGGAAAACAAGTTGTAGTTGAAGAAGAACCAGTGCGAAAGGAGGTGCCCGAGAATTCTTTTGAGAAGGACGTGGAGGAATTCATGAGAATTATCAAGAAGAGTGATTACAAGATCGTGGATCAGTTGAACCAGACACCGTCAAAAGTCTCTATTCTCTGTCTGCTGATGTGTTCGGAGGCACATCGTAACGCCCTGTTGAAAATGTTGAATATGGCTTATGTGCCTCAAGAGATTTCTGTTAACCAGCTTGAAGGTGTTATTGCAAATGTTAACACGAGACATGGTTTGGGATTCACGGATCTAGACTTGACACCTGAGGGTCGCAATCACAATAGAGCTCTGCATATCACGATGGAATGCAAAGGCGCGGTTTTGTCGCATGTTTTGGTTGATACCGGTTCTTCTTTGAATGTGCTGCCCAAAAAGGCTCTGAGTAAGCTTGAGGTCGAAGGGGTTGTTCTCACACCAAGTGATCTTGTTGTTCGTGCTTTTGATGGATCCAAGCGATCAGTTTTTGGTGAAGTCACGTTGCCTGTGAAGATCGGCCCGGAAGTGTTTAATATTGTCTTCTATGTGATGGATATTCAACCAGCATATAGTTGTCTGTTGGGGCGTCCCTGGATACATGGAGCCGAAGCAGTTTCTTCGACTCTCCACCAAAAGCTAAAATATGTGTGGGATGGTCAAGTTGTGACCGTGTGTGGCGAAGAGGACATCTTTGTGAGCCATTTATCCTCCTTCAAATATGTGGAGATGGATGGCGAAATTCATGAAGCTCTATGTCAAGCTTTTGAGACTGTCAGTATTGAGAAGGTGGCTTTCGTTGACCAGAAGAAACCAGGTACCTCAATTGCGTGCTATAAACAAGCTCTGGAGGTCATTCATTCAGGTAACGCGGAAGGCTGGGGCATGGTTATTGATGTGCCCGTAAAAGAAGACATGTTTGGCATTGGTTATCAGCCTTTTCAATCATCAGAGCGGGGTGTCCAGAATCAGAAAGGGCCGTGTACTTTCACTAGTGCTGGATTGATGAATCACGAGGATGTCTTTGCAACAGACAATGAAGATGGTGACAGTGATTGTGATATGGATAATTGGGTGCGCCCGTGTGCTCCAGGGGAGAAGATCAACAACTGGACTGCTGAAGAAATAGTCCAAGTTACTCTTCAGACAAAGTAATTTTCTTTTGTTTTTTTCATTTTTCATAAAAGCCCTACGCTCTGCCCAAGACGTAGTGGTTCATTGTAGGGCCACATCATGTTTTGAATTTTCAATGGTTATCATCAATAAAGGACGTTTTGCAATCAAATTTGTGCTCATTGTCTTTCTGTTTTTATTACTTTCATTTTCAAAACCATAAAAATGGCAATGTTTTTTTGTGACTTCCTTGAACTCTTTTCTAAAATAAAGCATGAAACATCATTCGTGCAGAATTGATCTTGCGGATTCCATTAAAAACAGTTTCGTTATGGCTCAGTATGACTTTGATAATCCCATTTACCAAGCCGAAGAGGAGAGTGAAGAAGATTGTGAACTCCCCAAAGAATTGGCCAGACTATTGAAACAGGAGGAAAGGGTCATTCAACCTCATCAGGAAGAGTTGGAAGTCATTAACCTTGGTACTGAGGACGCAAAGAAAGAGATCAAGATAAGGGTTGCTTTAGAGGAAAAGGTCAAGAGAGGGCTGATTGAAATGCTGCAAGAATATGTGGATGTATTCGCATGGTCGTATCAAGATATGCCTGGTTTAGATATAGATATTGTGGTGCACAGGGTACCTCTCAGAGAAGATTGTCCTTCGGTAAAGCAGAAGCTTCACAGAACTAGTCCTGATATGGCTGTCAAGATCAAATAGGAGGTCCAGAAACAGTTGGATGCAGGTTTTCTAGCAGTTACCATTTATCCCCCTTGGGTGGCCAACATCCTACCCGTGCCGAAGAAGGATGGTAAAGTCAGGATGTGTGTTGATTACCGAGATTTAAACAGAGCCAGTCCGAAAGATGACTTCCCATTACCTCACATTGATGTATTGGTCGATAACACTGCTCAGTCCTCTGTTTTCTCTTTCATGGATGGATTTTCTGGATATAATCAAATTAAAATGGCACCCGAGGATATGGAGAAGACAACATTCATCACACCTTGGGGAACATTCTGTTATCGAGTGATGCCCTTCGGTTTGAAGAACGCCGGTGCTACCTACCAAAGAGCTATGACGACTCTCTTTCATGACATGATGCACAAAGAAATTGAAGTGTACGTGGATGATATGATTGCGAAGTCTCAGACAGAAGAGGAGCACTTGGTAAACTTGCAAAAGTTGTTTGAAAGATTGAGAAAGTTCAAACTGAGGCTGAATCCAAACAAGTGTACATTTGGAGTGAGATCTGGAAAGCTGTTAGGTTTCATTGTCAGTGAGAAAGGGATTGAGGTTGATCCAGCAAAAGTAAAAGCTATTCAAGAAATGCCTGAACCAAGAACGGAAAAGCAGGTTCGTGGGTTTTTAGGGAGGCTGAACTACATTGCACGGTTCATATCTCACCTAACAGCTACATGCGAACCGATATTTAAATTGCTAAAAAAAGATCAAGCAGTCAGATGGAGCAATTATTGTCAAAAAGCTTTTGATAAGATAAAAGAATACTTGCAGAAACCTCCAATTCTTATACTTCCAGTTCCTGGGAGGCCTCTGATAATGTACCTTTCAGTAATAGAGAATTCAATGGGGTGTGTATTGGGACAGCATGACGAGTCTGGTCGAAAAGAGCATGCAATATACTACCTCAGCAAAAAGTTTACCGACTGTGAAACAAGATATTCGCTGCTCGAGAAAACTTGTTGCGCTTTGGCATGGGTTGCTCGCGGACTAAGACAGTATATGTTGAACCATACTACCTTGTTGATTTCTAAGATGGACCCAGTAAAGTATATCTTCGAAAAGCCAGCTCTTACCGGACGAGTGGCTCGTTGGCAGATGATTTTGACAGAGTATGATATCCAGTACACGTTGCAAAAGGCCATCAAGAGTAGTATTCTGTCTGATTACCTTGCCGAGCAACCAATTGATTACTATCAGCCGATGATGTTTGAATTCCCCAATGAAGATATCATGTACTTAAAGATGAAAGATTGTGAAGAGCCTCTTATCGAGGAAGGATCGGATCCTGATGACAAGTGGACACTGATGTTTGATGGGGCGGTAAATGTGAATGGAAATGGTGTTGGGGTAGTACTCATTAATCCTAAAGGTGCACACATACCTTTTTCTGCCAGATTGACTTTTGAAGTAACCAACAATGAAGCTGAGTACGAGGCCTGTATCATGGGGATTGAGGAAGCCATCGATCTAAGGATCAAAACTATAGACATTTATGGAGATTCTGCTCTAGTGATTAACCAGGTCAATGGAGACTGGAATACTCATCAGCCGCATTTGATTCCTTATAGAGATTACACCAAAAGGATCCTGACTTTCTTCAAGACAGTAAAGTTGTATCATGTACCCCGAGATGAAAATCAAATGGCTGATGCCTTAGCCACATTGTCTTCCATGATCAAAGTTCATTGGCAAAATCATGTGCCACACGTTGCTATGAATCGACTCGAGAGGCCTGCGTATGTGTTTGCTGCCGAGTCTGTTATTGATGAGAAGCCATGGTTTTATGATATTAAGAATTTCCTCCAAAGCCAAGAGTATCCTGAAGGAGCGTCAAAGAATGACAAGAAGACACTGAGAAGGCTAGCTGGAAACTTTTACTTGAACAAGGATGATGTGTTGTACAAGAGGAACTTTGACATGGTTCTGCTCAGATGCGTGGTTGGACGCGAAGCAGACGTGTTAATGTAGGAAGTGCACGAGGGATCTTTCGGTACCCGTGCTGGTGGTCATGCAATGGCCAAGAAGTTGTTAAGAGCCAGTTATTACTGGATAACCATGGAATCTGATTGTTTCAAACACGCTCGGAAGTGCCACAAATGTCAGATCTATGCAGATAAAGTGCATGTACCACTAAACCCTCTGAATATTATGAATTCTCCTTGGCCATTCGCGATGTGGGGCATCGATATGATTAGAAAGATTGAACCTACTGCTTCTAATGGACATCGCTTCATCCTAGTCGCGATTGATTAATTTACCAAGTGGGTGGAAGCAGTTTCCTATGCCAATGTTACCAGACAAGTGGTTGCTCAATTCATTAAGAAAGAAATTATTTGTCGTTATGGGGTTCCTGAGAGAATCATCACTGATAATGGTTCGAATCTCAATAACAAGATGATGAAAGAGCTTTGGAAAGACTTTAAGATCGAACACCACAATTCTTCTCCTTACAGACCAAAGATGAATGGTGTTGTAGAGGCGGCAAACAAGAACATTAAGAAGATTGTGAAAAAGATGGTTGTGACGTACAAGGATTGGCATGAAATGTTGCATTTCGCTTTGCATGGGTATCGTACCACAGTGCGTACGTCAACCGGGGCAACTCCGTTTTCACTTGTGTATGGCATGGAGGCAGTCTTGCCAGTAGAAGTTGAAATCCCTTATTTGAGGGTAATGATGGATATAAAACTTGACGAGGCTGAGTGGGTTCAAGCCAGGTTTGATGAGTTAAATTTAATTGAGGAAAAGTGATTAGCAGCTGTGTGCCATGGACAATTATATCAGAGAAGGATGAAGAAGGCCTTTGATCAGAAAGTGCGTCCTCGAAGCTATTAGATAGGTGACTTTGTTTTGAAGAGGATCCTTCCTCCCGGTACAAATAACAGGGGCAAGTGGGCTCCGAATTATGAAGGTCTGTATATTGTTAAAAAGGTCTTTTCTGGTGGAGCCTTGATGCTTACAACTATGGATGGTGAAGATTTTCCGTCTCCTGTGAATTCAGATGTAGTCAAAAAATACTTCGCATAAACTGACCTGCTGGACAAAAAAAAAGGAAAGTCCAGGCAAAAGAGGGCATCCCGACGAACCAAGAGAAAAAGAAAAGAAAAAGGTTCGGGCAAAAGTTAGGGATAAAGTGTAACACCCCGATAATAATATGATGATTATTTAAATTAAGTTAATAATATATTTATTAATCTAATTAGATAATTGGATTATTATTATTATTATTTTGGAATTATTGAATTATTATTTTATTGGGATAATAAAATAAATTGGAAAATATATAAGTGTGAAATAAAGAAAAAGAGCCCAATTGGTAAGGAAAAGGTTTTCACGTGAAACAGAGAAGCGATTGAGAAAGAGGAGAAAGGGCAAAGAGGCAGAGCAAGAGGAAGAAGATTGGAGAAGAGAAGAGCTTGGAGCTTAGAGATTGCCGGATTAACTCAGGTAAGGGGGGTTATCGTCGTTTAATGGGTATTATGGGTTAGCATGTAATGGGTAGTGATAAACCGTTGAATTGACCCTAATTGGGATTGTCGAATGCTGAAAATTGTGATGGATATGTTGTGTAAAAAACTGAAATTGAACCTGTAATTGAGTGTGTTGTAATTTCCCTAACGTATAGCTTTTTACGGAATTGGAATCGGAGGTCCGGAAGTCCTCTAACGGCGGAAAATGCGGAGAATTCTGCATTCTGCTTTGTGTTAGCGCAGGAACTACTGTTTTGTCTGCGTTAACCGGTTAACCCAGGGTGTTAACCGGTTAACACTGTTACGAGTTGAGAATTAGTGCTGTTTTGCCTGCGTTAACCGGTTAACCCAGGGCGTTAACCGGTTAACACTGTTAAGTTTTGGGCAGTAAGCGTGTTTTGCCTGCGTTAACCGGTTAACCCAGGGCGTTAACCGGTTAACACTGTTGCAGAGTGGAAAAATTGTTAATTTAAATGTTGCGTGCCTAATTGGTGGTTGCCTATATCAGTGTGTGATATGGTAGGGATTATTTCCCGCTGTTTTGAGCAGTATAGGTATTAGTAGAGTGTGCTAATACTGTGTTCAATTATTTGAGATGATACGATGTTTTGACAAATGTGTTGATGATGTATGATGATATGCATAATGTTGTGAATGTGTGTATTATGCATGTATTTGTAAATGGGCTGTTATATGGCTTAGAGTGTGAGCATGTGTCCATTGTGGATTGTTGTTGATGTTGCATTGCTAGATGATTAGCGTGCATAGCATAGCCCTTGGGGTTGTAGCTAATTCCCATGGTGAGGAATTAGTGAGTGAATTATTGTAGATTTGTTGTTGATGTCTGCATGCTAGATGATTAGTGTGCATAGCATAGCCTTTGGGGCTGTAGCTAATTCCCATGGTGAGGAATTAGTGAGTGAGTCACTAGGTCTCAAATGAGTGGGACCAGTGAGCTTAGTAGCCGTATCTGGATTTGATCGGTGAGCTTGAACTATATGTTCAAGAATAGTCGGTACCGCATGTGTGGAGTCTCATTGCATAATGTATGTATGGCGTATAATATGAATGGATGTATTCCAATATTATACGTGTGGTTGTGTTGACATTGAGTATGAGTATGATTGAGTTGATATTGCCGTTGCTGAATGTGTAATCTGATTTGGGTGATGAAATGTGTTATTTACTTAACATGACATGATAATTTATAATGCTTATTATATCGATTGAGGAACTCACCCTTACAACTATTTTTCAGGTAACGAGCAATGAGTTGAGTAGAAGTTAATGCTTGGAGTCTAGTGTAGTCTCCTTAGTGGGTCGTGCTCTGATAGATGTAACATCGGGATGGGATGTTTCTTTCTTGTTTCCATTGATGATTGTTGAATAAGCTTACATGTATTGTGTTACATGTTTTGTATTGATGTTGGATTTTATTCCGCTGCGAATTATGCAAATGTTTTATTTGATTAAATAAATGAGCATGACGGTTATTTTGTTTCATGGTATGAATGATTGTGTGACACCCTTAACTGCATAATTACTCTGATATATGTTTAGTATTTTAATTAAATAATTGGGGTATTTTAGAAGGGTGTTACATTAGTGGTATCAGAGCATAGTCGGTCGAGTCGAGTCGTAATTATTCTGTTTCCCCTGTACGGGATAGGTGTTGTGTAACCCTATCAGTACTTATCGTTTTAGCTTGTTGGATTTTCAGAATAGAGATGGCTGGAAGAGGTAGAGATGACGCTGCGATTGTTGAGGCTCTGGGTATGCTAGCTGGAGTACTTGGAGGAAATCCGAATGTTGTGGGAATGGGAGCTGCTCGTCAATTGAGTGAGTTCCAGAAGAACAATCCTCCAATGTTCAAGGGAGCATACGATCCAGATGGCGCTCAGAAGTGGTTGAAGGAGATCGAGAGGATCTTCCGAGTAACTGAGTGTGCCGATAACCAGAAGGTCAGGTTCGGTACGCATATGCTATCAAAAGAAGCTGATGATTGGTGGGTTGCTACCCGCACTGAGTTGGAAACTGCTGGGAATGCTGAAATCACTTGGGCTATGTTCAGAGAGAGATTCCTGAGGAAGTACTTTCCAGAAGATGTCAGAGGAAAGAAAGAGATAGAGTTCTTAGAGTTGAAGCAGGGTAACAAGTCTGTTACGGAGTATGCTGCTAAGTTCACAGAGCTGTCGAAGTATTACACTCCCTATAATGAGGCTGCTGGAGAATTTTCGAAATGTGTGAAGTTTGAGAACGGGTTGCGTCCCGAGATCAAACAGGCTATTGGATATCAGCGGATCAGAGTGTTTTCTGACTTGGTTGACTGTTGCAGGATTTTTGAACAGGATTCCAAAGCCAGAGCAGAGAGCTATCAGCAAAGGGTTGATAGAAGAGGCAAGAATCAGAATGAGCGTGGAAAACCGTATGCAGCTGGCAAAGGTTTCCAGAGGCAAAGTGGGATGAAGAGGCCTAGTGGGGGAGACTCTAGCGCCCCTGCTAAGTGTTATAGATGTGGTCGGGCTGGACATCGTGTCCATGAGTGTACCAGTGCTGAGATGAAGTGTTTCAAGTGTGGCAAAGGTGGTCATTTGGCTGCAGAGTGCCGGTTGAAGACTGTAACTTGTTTCAACTGTGGAGAGGTGGGTCATATCAGTCCACAGTGTCCTAAGCCGAAGAAGGAGAATCAGTCAGGAGGCAAGGTCTTTGCCTTATCGGGTTCTGAGACTTCTGCAGATGATCGCTTGATCAGAGGTACGTGTTATATTAATGGCTTTCCTCTTGTAGCTATTATTGACACCGGTGCTACTCATTCCTTTATATCTTTGGATTGTGCTGTGAAACTTAAGTTAGAGATATCTGAGATGCATGGTAGTATGGTGATTGATACTCCTGCAAAGGGTTCAGTGACTACTACTTCAGTTTGTTTGAGTTGTCCTTTGAGTATTTTTGGTAGAGACTTTGGAATGGACCTTGTGTGTCTTCCACTAGTACAGGTTGAGGTTATCCTGGGTATGAACTGGTTGGTGTTTAACCGAGTTTCTATCAATTGTTTTGATAAGACTGTGATATTTCCTGAGGTTGAGGAAGGAAAGGATTTGTTTCTATCAGCGAGACAAGTGGATGAGGCAGTAGCAGATGGGGCAGAGTTGTTTATGCTGTTAGCGACTTTGGAGGCTAAAGATAAACTGGTGATTTGTGATCTAGCCGTGGTGTGTGATTTTCCTGATGTGTTTCCTGAAGAAGTGAATGAATTGCCGCCAGAGCGTGAAGTTGAGTTCTCGATTGATTTGGTACCTGGTACTAGACCGATATCGATGGCTCCGTACCGCATGTCTGCTGTTGAGTTAACTGAATTGAAGAGTCAGTTGGAAGATCTGTTGGATAAGAAGTTTATTCGTCCGAGTGTGTCACCGTGGGGTGCACCAGTGTTATTGGTTAAGAAGAAAGAAGGTACTATGAGGTTGTGTGTGGACTACAGGCAACTAAATAAAGTGACGATCAAGAATCGGTATCCTTTACCGAGGATTGATGATTTGATGGACCAGTTGGTTGGTGCGAGTGTGTTCAGCAAAATAGATTTGAGATCGGGATATCATCAGATACGTGTGAAAGCTGAGGATATTCAGAAGACTGCTTTCAGAATAAGGTATGGACATTATGAGTATTCTGTAATGCCTTTTGGTGTGACTAATGCGCCTGGAGTATTTATGGAGTATATGAATAGGATTTTCCATCCGTACCTAGATAAGTTTGTTGTGGTGTTTATTGATGACATTTTGGTGTATTCGAAATCTGAAGAAGAGCATGTTGAGCATTTGAGAATGGTTTTAAGAGTTCTACGAGAAAAGCAGTTATTTGCTAAACTGTCAAAGTGTGAATTTTGGTTAGAAGAGGTTAGTTTTCTTGGTCATGTGATTTCAAGAGGTGGTGTTGCTGTTGATCCTTCTAAGATAGAAGTGGTGTCTAAGTGGGAAGCTCCGAAGTCTGTTGCTGAGATTCGCAGTTTCCTGGGTTTGGCTGGTTACTATAGGAAATTTATTGAGGGATTTTCTAAGTTGGCGTTACCGTTGACGATGTTGACTAGAAAGGGGCAAGCATTTGTTTGGGACTCAAAATGTGAAGAAGGTTTCCAAGAGTTAAAGAGAAGGTTGACTACTGCTCCTATTCTGATATTACCGAGTTCGTCGGAATCATTTGAGGTTTTCTGTGATGCTTCATTGTTGGGTTTGGGTGGTGTGTTGATGCAGAATAAGCAGGTTATAGCTTATGCTTCGAGACAACTGAGGGTTCATGAAAGGAACTATCCGACACATGATTTAGAGTTGGCAGCTGTGGTATTTGTTCTGAAATTATGGAGGCATTACTTGTATGGGTCAAGATTTGAGGTTTTCAGCGACCATAAAAGTTTAAAGTATTTGTTTGATCAGAAAGAGCTGAATATGAGACAGAGGAGATGGTTAGAATTTCTGAAGGATATGACTTTGGTTTGAATTACCATCCGGGTAAAGCAAACGTAGTAGCTGATGCATTGAGTCGGAAATCATTGCATATGTCTATGTTAATGGTTAAAGAATTGGATTTAATTGAGCAGTTTAGAGATTTGAGTTTGGTGTGTGAGAGTACTCACAATAGTGTTAAACTGGGAATGTTGAAGTTAACGAGTAATATTTTGGATGAGATTAGAGAGGGTCTGAAATCCGATATGCTTTTGGTTGATAAGTTGACTTTAGTGAATCAAGGTCAAGGTGGTGAATTCAGAGTTGATGAGAATGGCATTTTGAAATTTGGTAATCGGGTGTGTATTCCGGATGTTACCGAACTTAAGAAGAGTATTCTTGAGGAAGGACATCGTAGTGGCTTGAGTATTCATCCGGGAGCTACGAAGATGTATCATGATTTGAAAAAGTTATTTTGGTGGCCGGGAATGAAAAGAGAAGTTGCGAGTTTTGTTTATTCCTGTTTGACTTGTCAGAAGTCAAAGATTGAGCATCAGAAGCCGTCTGGGCTAATGCAACCATTGGCTATTCCAGAGTGGAAGTGGGATAGTATCAGTATGGATTTTGTTTCTGGTTTACCGAGGACAAGTAAGAATTGTGAAGCTATTTGGGTGATTGTGGATAGATTGACGAAGTCGGCTCATTTCATTCCGATCAGAATGGATTATCTGTTAGAGAGATTAGCCGAGTTGTATATTGAGAAGATTGTAAGTTTGCATGGTATTCCGTCTAGTATTGTTTCGGACAGAGATCCTAGATTTACATCGAAGTTCTGGGAAGGTTTGCAGAGGGCTTTGGGAACTAAGCTGAGATTGAGTTCTGCATATCATCCGCAGACTGATGGTCAGACTGAGAGGACGATTCAGTCATTAGAGGATCTTTTGAGAGCTTGTGTTTTGGAAAAGGGAGGTGCTTGGGATTGTTATTTACCTTTGATTGAGTTTACCTACAACAATAGTTTTCATTCGAGCATTGGTATGGCACCGTTTGAAGCTTTGTATGGTAGGAGATGTCGGACACCTTTATGTTGGTATGAGTCCGGTGAGCGTGCTGTGGTTGGACCGGAGATTGTTCAACAGACTACGGAAAAGATTAAGATGATTCAGGAGAAGATGAGAATTGCTCAGAGTCGTCAGAAGAGTTATCATGATAAGAGGAGGAAGTCACTTGAGTTTCAAGAGGGAGATCATGTGTTTCTTCGTGTTACTCCGATAACTGGTGTTGGTCGAGCTTTGAAGTCAAAGAAGTTGACACCTCGATTTATTGGTCCTTATCAGATTTTGGAGAGGATAGGAGAGGTAGCCTATCGTATCGCTTTACCGCCGTCGCTTGCGAATTTGCATGAGGTTTTTCATGTGTCTCAGCTGAGGAGGTACATTCATGATCCGTCGCATGTAGTCCAAATAGATGATGTACAGGTGAGAGACAACCTGACTGTTGAAACATCACCTATGAGGATTGAGGATCGAGAGTTGAAGCAGTTGCGGGGTAAAGAGATTGCCTTGGTGAAGGTAGCTTGGGGAGGACCAGCAGGTGGCAATGTGACTTGGGAACTGGAGAGTAAGATGAAGGAGTCTTACCCAGAGTTGTTCGCTTGAGGTATGTTTTCGAGGACGAAAACTCTTTTAGTGGGGGAGAGTTGTAACACCCCGATAATAATATGATGATTATTTAAATTAAGTTAATAATATATTTATTAATCTAATTAGATAATTGGATTATTATTATTATTATTTTGGAATTATTGAATTATTATTTTATTGGGATAATAAAATAAATTGGAAAATATATAAGTGTGAAATAAAGAAAAAGAGCCCAATTGGTAAGGAAAAGGTTTTCACGTGAAACAGAGAAGCGATTGAGAAAGAGGAGAAAGGGCAAAGAGGCAGAGCAAGAGGAAGAAGATTGGAGAAGAGAAGAGCTTGGAGCTTAGAGATTGCCGGATTAACTCAGGTAAGGGGGGTTATCGTCGTTTAATGGGTATTATGGGTTAGCATGTAATGGGTAGTGATAAACCGTTGAATTGACCCTAATTGGGATTGTCGAATGCTGAAAATTGTGATGGATATGTTGTGTAAAAAACTGAAATTGAACCTGTAATTGAGTGTGTTGTAATTTCCCTAACGTATAGCTTTTTACGGAATTGGAATCGGAGGTCCGGAAGTCCTCTAACGGCGGAAAATGCGGAGAATTCTGCATTCTGCTTTGTGTTAGCGCAGGAACTACTGTTTTGTCTGCGTTAACCGGTTAACCCAGGGTGTTAACCGGTTAACACTGTTACGAGTTGAGAATTAGTGCTGTTTTGCCTGCGTTAACCGGTTAACCCAGGGCGTTAACCGGTTAACACTGTTAAGTTTTGGGCAGTAAGCGTGTTTTGCCTGCGTTAACCGGTTAACCCCGGGCGTTAACCGGTTAACACTGTTGCAGAGTGGAAAAATTGTTAATTTAAATGTTGCGTGCCTAATTGGTGGTTGCCTATATCAGTGTGTGATATGGTAGGGATTATTTCCCGCTGTTTTGAGCAGTATAGGTATTAGTAGAGTGTGCTAATACTGTGTTCAATTATTTGAGATGATACGATGTTTTGACAAATGTGTTGATGATGTATGATGATATGCATAATGTTGTGAATGTATGTATTATGCATGTATTTGTAAATGGGCTGTTATATGGCTTAGAGTGTGAGCATGTGTCCATTGTGGATTGTTGTTGATGTTGCATTGCTAGATGATTAGCGTGCATAGCATAGCCCTTGGGGTTGTAGCTAATTCCCATGGTGAGGAATTAGTGAGTGAATTATTGTAGATTTGTTGTTGATGTCTGCATGCTAGATGATTAGTGTGCATAGCATAGCCTTTGGGGCTGTAGCTAATTCCCATGGTGAGGAATTAGTGAGTGAGTCACTAGGTCTCAAATGAGTGGGACCAGTGAGCTTAGTAGCCGTATCTGGATTTGATCGTTGAGCTTGAACTATATGTTCAAGAATAGTCGGTACCGCATGTGTGGAGTCTCATTGCATAATGTATGTATGGCGTATAATATGAATGGATGTATTCCAATATTATACGTGTGGTTGTGTTGACATTGAGTATGAGTATGATTGAGTTGATATTGCCGTTGCTGAATGTGTAATCTGATTTGGGTGATGAAATGTGTTATTTACTTAACATGACATGATAATTTATAATGCTTATTATATCGATTGAGGAACTCACCCTTACAACTATTTTTCAGGTAACGAGCAATGAGTTGAGTAGAAGTTAATGCTTGGAGTCTAGTGTAGTCTCCTTAGTGGGTCGTGCTCTGATAGATGTAACATCGGGATGGGATGTTTCTTTCTTGTTTCCATTGATGATTGTTGAATAAGCTTACATGTATTGTGTTACATGTTTTGTATTGATGTTGGATTTTATTCCGCTGCGAATTATGCAAATGTTTTATTTGATTAAATAAATGAGCATGACGGTTATTTTGTTTCATGGTATGAATGATTGTGTGACACCCTTAACTGCATAATTACTCTGATATATGTTTAGTATTTTAATTAAATAATTGGGGTATTTTAGAAGGGTGTTACATAAAGAATAAAAAAAAATATGTACACCCGGTGAGTCGAAAACCTGCAAAGGCGGCTTAGGCAAAAATGTGTATCCCGGTGGATCGAAAACCTGAAAAGGCGGTCCAGGCAAAAGAGGGATTAAAACGAAGACTACAGTCTGAGTTATCTGTACTTCATCGCGTTTCAGTGTCTACCATCTTGAAGGATATGATCGGTCCAATCACTCTTCTCAGAAAGCAAAGAATTTGGGGGAAATTGAAGATCTATGAGGCATAACAGAATTGGAAAATAGTGGAATGCCGTGTTCACATTGCCAATAGGATAGTTTATTTTCTCTTTTGGCGCAATTACCTCTTCCTAGGAATTGCTTCCTGATGTATTTGCCTTTATAGGCCATTTTCAATCAATAAAAGTCGTTATTCAATCAAATTGCTCTCTTGTTTTTTTTATTTTACTGTTTTGTTTGCAAAAAAAAACGTCCAAATTTTTGATAAACATTGCATCTAAAAAACATGAAGGCTAGACAATGACGTGCGGAAAGATAAAACATCTGAAAATCATTTTGAATGTTGAGTACACTTGAGTATATTTTGTCCATACGATCCCCTAGGGCATGTAGGTCTGGCCGTTTTGCAGGCTACTATCTTTGATTGATGGCTAAAGCAGATGAGCCAAAGTATGTTCGAAGGAAGACCCTGTTGTTTCAACACTGCCCAGTCGTGTAAGAAGTTGGGTCGTCTAAGTCGAGTTCAGAATTTGTTTCCCCGGCATGGTCGAGAGGTTGGTGTTTTCCCAACAAGTGACTTCCCAGATGAGTTGGTTTCTCTACCGTTCCGAGAATAGTATCCTCAGCAGAATTGTTGTATCTCCCCACAGAGTTGGAAGATCGAATCAAAAATTGTATGCTCAGTAAAGTGATCATTTGCTTTCCCAGCAGGAGTTTTCCTCCCTTTGCATCTTGCATATAGTAATCATCATTTGCATTCGCATTCTCAAATCGCGTAGCATTTCCATTCAGTTTGGAGCATTACGCCATAGAAAACTCAAACATATGCATACATGTATTAAACCAGATTAGATCATATCTCCGGAAGAGACGGATCATTTTTCAACATCAGTGTAGCACATTTGCAGCAGTTGCTCTTGGCAACATTCAGAATCGATAATCCCAATGAGATTTATTTTCTCACCAGTCCGTGAAAGGAAAGCTTGATTCTCTTCCGATTTAGTCACCAGTAAATGTCTGCCTTATTTCGACATATGTAAATATCATCCTTGCGATACCAGTAAGTGTCGTATGGATCCCCGTAAGTGTCTGTGCTTTTCTTTGATGTCGGCGAACATCATCTTTCGATGTCGGTAAACTTCGAATTGCAATCGTTGGCCATCAGTAAATGGCATATCTCTCATGGTGTTTACAAAAAAAAATCGTTCTGTCAACACCCGTGTGTGTCCTTTCCCTTTTTTGGTGTCGGTAAACATCATTGTTCGATGTCGGTAAACATCAGCCGCTTGTTAACCATCGGTAAATGGTTTTGTCGTTTAAGATTCCCCGGCAGATTCGCTATCCGTAAATATCGAGTATTTCATTTTCTCCATCGGTAAATGGTTTCGTTTCATAAATGTATCCTTTCTTTGGTGTCGGTAAACATCATTGTTCGATGTCGGTAAACATCGAGTTCCTTCCCAGTCATCGGTAAATGTTTGGTCTCGTTTCACTTATAAACATCTTTGTTCGATGTCGGTAAACATCGAGTTTCTTCCCAGTCATCGGTAAATGTATGGTCTTGTTTCAATTGTAAACATCTTTTTCCTCCCCAGTGAAGCCGCCATCAGTAAATGGCCTCGCTTTCTTTGATATCGATAAATATCAAATCGGTTTTGAAGCCGCCATCGGTAAATGGCCTCACTTTCCTTGAAATCGGTAAATATCAAATCGGTTTTGAAGCCGCCATCGCTAAATGGCCTCGCTTTCCTTGATATCGGTATATATCAAATCTGTTTTGAAGCCGCCATCGGTAAATGGCCCCGCTTTCCTTGATTAGTCACCTACAGAGTGCAAATTCTCCGGTTCTTTTGGTATTCAATCCCTATTTACCTTGAAAGTCTGATAGCCGCTGCTCTCATCCGTTCAGGTTCACAGTTGATTGAATAGGGGCAGCTGTAGCACCTCAAATTTGCCCTCCTCATTCATGCATTCACTTTAGGTCATTTAACATTTCATATTGCATTTTATCATGTCAATCAGAATCAACTCCAAGAGTTTGTCGTCAAAGAAGCTTGGATATCATCCAAGTCACTTTGTGGGTTCTATCTGAAGGATCAATCAACACAAGGGAAATTGTGCATCGACTGGGGTCTTTCTCAACACTCAAGGAACTTTGTATTCAACTGTGAAGTCAAAAGTCAACTGTTGGTCAACTGAAGGTCAAATGGCTAGGGAATGACTTGAGTTACTTCCAACATGTTCAAATGAGGCCTATTCATCATTCGACATATTACTCTTGAAGAACAAAGGTCCAGCGCACAGGTTACAAATTTGGAAAGATGACTTGAACTGTCATGCTCGCTAGGCGAGCAGAATGGTTCGCCCAGCGAGCCACCAGAGTCTGAACTGTCATGCTCTCTAGGCGAGCAAATTCTTCGCTAGGCGAATCCCACGCGTTTTAAAAATAAAAAAATATAACAGAAAGTCACGGGCTTGAATTGCCCTCATTCTGAGCCCACCAAGCCACGAAAATCAGAGTATAAATTCAAAATTTCATTGAAACAAAACCCTAGAGAGATTCTAACTAATTCAGAGCAGCCTCCATAGACACTGAAGAAAAAAACTCCTTTGCACAGGATCACCTCTACCAATTCCATCTCACATAAATCATAACATAGCTTTGCAAATCCAATCGTGCAATTCAATTTCAATTGATCTCTCCAATCAGGTTTGCCCTATTTCCATTACTTTATGCTTTCAATTTGAAATTTCGGAATGTATGAGGCCTCATGGGTGAATTTGGAAGAGTGGGTATCGTTAGGTTTCACATGTGGGTTTAGATATGCATGAATGTGTAGAACAAGGCCTTGAATGTTTGATCACTTAATTTCTGAAATGGGTACCACGGGGTTTGGGGTTACTGAAATCGTACTGTTATCAAAGAAGAACCCAGAACCCGCAAGCATTCGCTGGCACCTCGCTAGGCGAACATGTAGCGAAGCTTCGCTAAGCCTTCGCTAAGCGAAGCAGTAGCGATCGTGACAGTAGTTTTTTTTTGTTTGCTCTCTAACCTTTTTTGCGTTTTGTTGTGACATGTTTTCTATTGCATCCGTGCGCTGTTTACCTGATACTGTTATTGCTATGATTCTCTTGTTTGGTGTAACTCTTGATTGCACCCCGTCTTGTTATTCTAACTTGTTTGTTGAGTTTTTGTGAGGGCTCACATGACTCTTGAAGAGATAGCTTGCTTGGAATTCCACTTTATTTGTGGGATGCCATTTGGAGATTTATTCTGATTGCTTTGCTGACTTCTTTTCTTTGATGGTGCTAGCCTGAGAGATCTCCGGGTTTCTTATTTCTTTAGTTGTTGTTACTTCGGATCTTTATCCGTGTGGTAGACCTCTTGATCCCTTTTACATCCTTCCCGTATTTTATCGCTTTCTTAGCTGGAAGACCTCGATAAGAGGCAATGTTTTTGTGTGTTTACTTTTGTGCCCAAAGACCTCCAAGAAGAGGCACCAGTGCTAAAGACCGCCATGAAGAGGCAATTGACGGATAAAAGGGATTAGTAGTCAATCCCCCGTTATTCAGTGTGTCGTTCTTTATGCTCGCACTACGTGTCGATGCTTCAGAACAAAAGCCCAAGATCTTTTGTCCGGTCAGTCAGTGGAGAGGGTTCCACCTTTCTGAATCCCCACGTTTTGTCATGAGGTCACCCTGTCCAGGGTTAAGAGCTATGAGGTCTTATCCTCATTACTCGTTTGATCTGCTCACCCTGACGTTCAATGTCAGTGGTTAAGAGCCCATTTGATTACCTTTCCATGGCTTGTTTGTGGAGGTTGATATGACCCCTCTTGACTAAAGCCTTACCCACGTATGTTTGAGCCCCCTTGTTGGCGTGTTTACTTTATGCATGTTTGTTTTGTATGGTGCGATCGTCTCCCCATAAGATCGCTAGGCTTCGTATAGTCTCTCGTTTGCATGTCAATTAAGGTAGCACGGTTCCTTCGTCTAGGACTTCCTTTTTTGCATGAGCATTCCTAAAACACAAAGAAACTCATTGATTTTTCTTCTCCTAAGAACACGTTAACTCCTTCTACTACAGGCGAGTAAGTCTCCAAAGGTCGAGCATCCGGTAGATTGCATAGTAACGTCGTTCATCTAAAAACACAAACAAATAGGTCAGCCGAGCTATGAAGATTCTGATTCTCATATTCAGATGAGATACGTATGCAGTGGATGCGACATCCGCGCGAGTCATTTTCTTTTGACCCCTCTTTTAGTAAATAGTACATTAGATAAACCCACACCCTTTAGACAAGAACAACAAGAGTGGATCCCGTAGAGTACTACGGATGCGTAGGGGTGCTAATACCTTCCCTTCGCATAATCGACTCCCGAACCCAAGATTTGGTTGCGAGACCTTGTCTTTTCCTTTCCTTTTTCCAGGTTTACTTCGAGTATTTCCTTTCCCTCCTTTGGGATAAATAACGCACGGTGGCGACTCTTCTGTCATTTCCTTTTTTCACCGGTTGTTTTTTTTCGCATTCCTTTTTTTTTAGGTTGCGACAGGTAGCACTCCAATAGACAAGAATGTCAATAGAAACCCAAATTCCCTTGGACATTTAGAATCATGCAACACACAATTGCACAATTATATCAATCTTGAAGAGCAAGGCATCAAATAAAGATAACCACATCTAAGCTTAGCCACTCCATGATCTTCTTCAAGATAGCCAATGTAACAGATGAATTCACAAGTCACGGGTTCAAAATAACAGCTTCACAATGATCATGTTGCAGATGAACTCAAATGGATCTTCAATGATGTATCAGATGAAGTTTCAAATCACAAGCATGTGGTTAACTGAAAGTTGACATTGGCCAAGTCCTTTAGCATAGGAATGTTGCCTAAATTCTAAGTCCATTTGTCCAAGATCAAGTTAACAGTGCACACAAAAGTTTTTTAGGATTTTTGTTGTTATTATGTACATTAATGGTCAAAGACCACACAAACAAACAAAGTATCCACAAAATGGAAAATATCACAAAATATGGTCCAAGTGGACAAAGTGAAAATTGCATTAACATAAACAATTAGAATGGTATGAATAATGGCAAATGAATAAAGACTAAAATTAAATGACATTAAAGTAAATGACTTGAAATTAAAAGTTAGTTGTTAATGAGTTAGAAGTTAGTATTGTTTTGCTTTTGCTTTTTATTTTTTAGTCATTCTTTGGAGAACACTCAACCCACTTATCACAAGCATGGATCCTTGAACCAAGAAATGTTCCAAAAGGAAGGGAAAAAGGCCAAGTTTCCACGCAATAACATGAAAGAGAGGAGACTTACAATCTCACTAACTAGAATGCTATGCCTTTTTGTGTCACAAATTTAGCGCTATGTTAAGCAATCGTAATTGGACTTATGTAGAAGTCACAATTATTTGAGATCGGGCAATAGAATTTTGGTGTTAATGCATGTTAGAGACATAGTATAATGGACTATGCTCATGAAATATACCACACACAAAAAGAATATGCAAAATAGGTGGCCTAATCTCATTCATACTTATGTTGATTTTTCAATCAACTAGCCTTAGGAATTTGAGATATCATAGGCCACATGAGACGAATGCATAAAGAATGGGAATGAGATGAAGAGGGAGGGGAATGGATCAAAATTCAAATTGGTCAAAGGAGGACATTTACCAAATTAATATCATTCATTCATTTTGGGAGATTGAATGTACATTCCATCAATCCCCTAAATCCAATGATATTAACTTGACAAAGTCAAATCAACCTTGACCAAGGCCCAACAACAAGAGTCAAACTCAAATAGGTCATCACAATTGGTCAACACAATTATTTGACATTTATTCAAATTAAAAAGACTAAAATAAGGCATTTAAATTAAATATGGTTTTTCAAATTCCTAAAACCTCATAAAAACATTAAAGAAATGGCCATGAGATTTATCATAGGCCGAACAAGGTCAAAGGACCTTGGAGAAAAAATTTCAGAAATTTTAAAGACTTAAAAGTATTTTTAAACAATTAAACACAAACAAAAATCACTTAACTCATGTAAAGTATTAATAATGATCCAAAAAATAATTTAAATTCAAAATATGAAAGAGGAAATTATTTGAAATTTTTTAGTGAAACTCTCATATTTTTTGGATCATGTAACGGGGTTTTTGTTACCTTTAGGTTTATTGACTAAACCAAAAGTCAACATACAATTCGAGTCGCCACCGCACTTTTATTTATTCAAAGGAAAGGCTAAAAAGCGAACAAAACCAAGTATGAAGTTTTTCAAATAAAAAACTAATAAAAATGCCAGAGATCTAGGTAAGGGGGTTGGTTATGAAATGAGATGGTTTTACGCACCCAAAACATCCTTAGTACTCTAAGGGAACCTTTTTTTTCAAATATGTGTTGTAGGTTGATATTTGTGAAAAGATTTGTGGAAAAAGATTGGAGGGATGAGAAGAGAATAGATTATATTTACAAATTTTATTGTTTGAATGGATGAACCCATTGCCTACGTACCATCACAAAGGAGGATCAAAACCTCGTAGTTCGTGGTAAAAATTTCATAGATTGGTAAATTGATTTTAATCAAAATCCTTAAGGTCTTTTGTTATCAAAGGGATAAAACTCAACCTAAACCAACAATCCACCATGCGAGGAAGGCTTCAACATGCTAGTGAGGGGTTAACCCTATAATAAGCATGGAAGGCTTATAATCCAACACTAAGGATGAGATGAGATTTACATTAACCACTATGATAACTCAAATATATGACTAATGTTTTTGAAAAGAGTTTAACAAGTGGCCATTGAAACCACAAAACAACTTGAAATGAGTTATATTTACAAGTTGAATTTATTTACAAAATGAGGTCAAAGTTGGATTAAAGTTTATTTACAATGAGTATTTATGAAAATGGTTTTGAAAAGTCAAAGGCCTAAGACCTATGTTTCTAATTTGAAATAAAGTCAAAGTTTTGAAAGTGATTTTTGGCTTGGTTAGAGGGGGGAGAGGAGAGAAGGGATATTCCTAAAGCATACAAAGGTAAGAGGGGAGAGATAACCCTTGGAGTTCCTTTTCTAGGAGTCATAGAGATGACTCAAGATGCTCATTTCCTTTGGATTTAGCACACAAAGTAAGCAATCAATAATTTTAATTCAAGCTCCTAGGATTTCCATTTGGCTTGGCTCTTAACTTGGCTACTCATGGCAATAATCTTCTTTTCCCAATCTTAAGATGAGATTCCTATCACACAAAAGCATACATTAAAAAGCTCACAACATAATAAAGGTAATGGAAAAAGAATAAGTTTGAGGAGAAGTCCTTTGAGGTCAACTTTGAATTTTAGCATTATAAAGGAATGAGGCCTAGTTGCTCTTGAACTCCTTTAAGCATGGGTGAATCCTAATTCTAAGTCCTTTCTCCTTTTGTATTTTGGTTTACATCAAAACAAACACAAAACAACAAAAAATAGCAATATATTTATATACAATAATGGGCTCAAATGAGCAAAAAGAAAAAAAAATGACATAAACATAAAATATGTGCTCAAGTGAGCAAAATGAAAATCAAGATGAATAATGAGCAAGAAATAAATGACACTAAAAGTAAATGACAAGAATTTAAAAGCTCAAATTAAACTTAGTAGTTAGTATAGTTATGTAGCCACGCCTATCTGAGGTCGATCAATAAGAATATAGGCAAAGAACACAAGTTAGAGGTCATGACTAGTAAGCCAAGCTCCATAAACTTGCCATGTCAAATAAGACGGGAAGGGCCTTGTATTGACTTTTGGTTATTTGCTTGACCAAGAAGTACCCTATCTTTGACACAAAATAACTCACTTGATCATGGATCAAGTGAGTTTGGTTTGGATCAAAGAAGATTAAACTTCTATTTGTCAAGACCAACCTCAAGACTTTAACTCATTGGCCATTGAGGGAAAGAAAAGGATGAAGATGAAAGGGAGGGGGTAAGAAGACAGTAACCAATCCCAATTGATCAAGGGATAACCCATCCTTGATCAAATTCATTAATCTCTCTAGGTGATGATCCTTAAGGATTCTCAAACCACAAGATCCAATGAATTTGATCAAAGTTGAATCAATTCAACCTTGATCAACACCAAATAGAAGAGGAATGAATATAACAAGTCAAGAAGTCAATAATATTTTTTTGATAATTTTTGAATTAAAAGAAAATACAAATAAAAAACAAACAAACAAAGTTGAAACTCAAATTCAATTCAAAACAACTTCAATAAGTCCAATTAAATTTTCATAGGTTCAACATAGTCAAACAAACTTTGACTAATTTTCTCACAAATTTTTAAAGCCAAAAAGCAATTAAAATCAATTAAAAACAACCAAAAAAATAGCATAATAAGAATTAAAATCTCAAATAATCTCAAAACAAACAAGAAATTGTTGAGACTATTTTTCATTGACTTATCATGATCCATAGATGCTATGAAAATATTTTTGTATTTTTATAAAGTCAGGAAGCATTTTAAAATGAATTAAAAACCAAATAATTCATGAAAAATATTAAATGAGGTCACAAAAATAATTAAAAATCATAAGATGAAACTATATTTTTCAAGAAAATTTTTAAAGTTGGTCTCATGTTTTTCTGACCTCATATGATTTTTTTATGAATTATTGAAAATAGAATGAATTAAAAGAAAATAGAGAGAAAATGAAATAAAGCAAAAAAAATTGAGCCACCGGATCCGTCTCATTAAATGACGTGGGGTATTACACGGCCTGGATTTGAGGGTGCATGATGTACTCAAGTCAGCAGCGAAACACAATGAATTAAAAAAGTAATTAGAATGGATGCATGAGATTAGATCGTGAGGCAGAGATCCAATGACTTTGATCATTACACGTGGTGGTGGTGGTGGTGGAAACCACCATCTTCTCCGATCAACCAAACAGAATCCGACCAAAAATTGCAGGAAAATGAATCTCATCAAAAATGAAAAACAAGGGCATGGAAATGAAGCTTATGTGATGTAGATCATCACTGTACCATTAGATTCCTCTCATTCTTCCTATATTGAGAGAAAAATGAAGGATAAAATCATGGTGTCCACCCGGATTAATCTTGAAATGGAAAATTAAATGCACCAAAAGTTTGCCTCAAGTATGAGGACTTCAGAGAACTACAAAAACACAAGAATACTACATTGAATCGTGAGTTTCAAATCCAAACAGTTTGAGCTTATACCTTCAAAAATGGTGAGTTTCTGGCCACGAATCCTTCAAGCTTTATGCTCCTTTTTGATCTCTGAATATAGGGAAGATGATTGGCTAAGGAATCTAGCTTTGAAACTCAACTAACGTTGCTGAATTTCAAGCTCGAAAGAATTGAAAATGGTGAGGGATTCCTTTGGTGAGGGTTGTGGTTTCAATTCAGCAGCATGTGGGATCTCCAAAAGGTTTTGAAATGAAGGAGAGGAAACCCTTATTTATAGGTAAATGCATTTGATCATCACACTTTGCTCATGTGCATGGGAATTGCAATTTTTAATGCATGGGGCTTTGTGGACGTGTGAGAGGCCCATGAATGGTTGAAGGGACTTGCTGAGCTCATATGGAAAGCATGTGGTCGTGCACATGGAATGGAAAAGGCTTGCATCTCAAGTTTTAACATAAAATGTCAAAAATACACATAAATAAAGAAAAATTCGAATCTTTCAAATGGTAGATCCAAATGACTATTGTGAGTAATGGTTGGAGTGCTCTTGAAATAAGGAATAAAAGTCATGTTGGGTGAAAACCCATTTGACATGTGAAACTTGATCAAAACTGGCTTGGAAAGTTCAAGTGTAAAACATGTTCAAATCACTTTGAAAAAGTCAACCAAAAGTAAACTTGGTTAAACCCCTTTTTCCTCATGATACAAGCTTCAAATGAAAACATCTCCAACATCAAAGTTGTATATATTTTCATGACAGTCAATTTAGACTCAAAGTTTGCATCATTTGGATTTTCTATGACAATGTTATGGGCATTTGAAGTTGGGTACTTTTTATAATTCAATGAATTAGGTCAAAGATGACCTATAACATTTTGCAATGGCACATGTATTTCCTTTAGTATTATGAAATTTTGTCCAAACTACCATTTTAAGTAGACATATTAGGCTTTCCAATGCCTTTGGTACCATCTCAAAATCATAAAAATTGAGAAAGTTATGCCCTTGGCAAGTTGACCAAAAATTAGGGTTTCAGTCAAAATGACCTATAATGTTTTGAAGTTAATGATGACCTTCAAAGATTCAAAGTTATAGCTCATTGAACCTCAGCTTAGTCAGGTGACTTGACTTGTCAACTTTTCAAAGTCAAACTTCCAATCTTGATGAATAAATGATTGAGGGGCCTCAAATAGGCTCATATATGCATAAAATGATAAATGAGAGAACTTCCCTTGATTAAATTTGATTAGAGGTTGAGATTGCTTCATGGGCAAGGCACGGTCAAAGCATAGTGAAATTAGGGTTTCCTTGGGAAACAATCTTAAAGCCCTTTGGGTTATCTTGATCAAATTGGAAAATTGAGATACTTGAGAGACATATATGATGATTAGGGACTTTTTGGACCATTGTCATGCTTTTTCTCATCTTCATCTAGCCATTGCATTGGGCTTAGGAGCCTCCTAAGAGCATTGTGGAGCACATGATCACTTGAGCTTCAAAACAAAAAGAGTTAGTGACATATTTTTATGCTTTTGGTTAGTAATCAAATAAGAAAATCAATAAAATATAATACAAGAATGCTTGGTGATCTCAAATCACTCAAACAAGTCCCAACCCTAGGGTTAAGAAGCCAAACATGCTATGATCCTTGAGGCAATGCACTTGTGCAATAACATGATGCCATGAGGGATCTTAGGGTCAAAATTAGGGTCTTACAGATCAATATTAAAATTAATATGAATTAATGAAAATAAAATGAATATAAGAAAATATCAAAAAAACGTGAGCCACTTGATCTCCCTCATTAATTGAGGGTGCAAATCAAGTGGCCTAAAACGCGCGTTCCACCAAACACACGAGTCAGCACGCTGCAGGGATGGTAATCACAATGAGCGCTGAGGATTAAAACAAATTGGATGTATCTTATGGCTGGGAGACATGCCAACGCATCGCCGGAACTGTAACTCTGGTCTTCTTCTCCGGTGGACCTCACCGGACTGGTCCACCCTCAACCATCACCAAAATAAAAAAGGAGGACATGATCTGAAAGAAAAAATGGCATAGAGCACGAATCTGACCTCAATTTCAACTAACTTCAAATATATAAAAAGATATGAGCAGTTGAATTTTGAGGTGTGTCAACTGAGTTGTTTGGATTTGACCTCTAAGCAACTCAATCTTCTTGCCTACATTGGTAGGACTTCAGACAACCAAAGATCCAAGATAATTGAGTAGAATTGAGTGAGAATCGAAGAGATGAAGTTTTCTGAAAATTACCTTCAATGCTATGTAGAACTTGAGATTGCTTGCTTCAAACACGATCTGATCATACTTGAGAAGCTAGCAGGAAGTGATTGGAGAGGTTGCAAGGTTGTGGATCCTGGAGTTCTTGAATCTCCAACAGTTGAGATTCAAACTCAAATTTCAAATTGAAATTTCTCAGGTTTTCCTTTAGAATGAGAGGGTTTGAATTAGGGGGAAAAGCTAGCGCGCAAGGTGAGGTTCAAATGAGCTCATAAGCCTTCTATTTATAGCCAAAGGGAATGATATTTGCACACTTCAAAATCTGTCCAAAATTGGCAATGTGAATGGAACGAGTGCATGGGCATGTACAAGCCCATGATGCAATGCATTAAGCTCCAAAATGATTCATGTTGAAGCCTGAATGAAGCTTGAATGGAAAGGCAGTGTGAACTGAAATTTTTACATTTGATTCTTTCCAATGATGCAGCCCTATTAAAGCCACGTGTAGACCTAACAATCTTCATCCAAAATGCATGAACTTGGGTTCTTTGAAATGCTTGGATCAAGGGGAACAAGTTTGATGTTCAACACTTTTTCATTTAGAGCTTGGAACATGGAGAATTTTGAGGTGGAATTTTGGAAATTTCAACATGTTGAAAAATTTACTAAGTGTCAAGCTATATACTTCAATATTCCACCTTGCTTAACTTTTTATGTGAGCTTCAAATGAGAAAATTGTCTTCATCAAAGTTGCAACTCTTTCAAAGACCTTCATAATGGTCACCAATTTTATGTCATTTGTATTTAGAATGATAGAGTTATGCATTTTTGAAGTTTGGAAAAATCACTCGTTCAATGGTATAGGTCAAAAATGACCTATAATGTTTCCTCATATCACATGTTCATAAAAGTTGAATTTGCTTCCACTCCAAACATAAAAGATGAAGTAGACAACTTGAATTTGATTTTGAAACTTGGAAATATTTCATATCATAAAAATTGAGCAAGTTATGGCCTTGGGAAGTTGACTTTCAAATTAGGGTTTAGACAAAATGATCTATAATGTTTCAACATAGAAAATGATTTTTCAAGCAAAACTAGCTCTAGGTCTCAACATGAAAGTTGTTTGGAATGTCATTTAGAGTATGTTTTGTCTTGGAATAATTTTAATATGGTGCAAATTGTAGGAGATATGGTCTAGGGATACCCAGTTTTGATTAGATGAATTTATCTGCCCAACCACCATCAACCAACTTGCTAACCTTCAATTATCTTGACTTTATTGGATCATGGTAGATCATATATGAATAAGATGATGAGTTTTGAAGTGTCCCTTGATAATTTTGATCAATTGGTGAGATAGCTTGTTGGAGAAGTTACTTAAGATACCCAGTCAAACTAGGGTTTCCAAGGAAAATCACTTCCAAACTCTTGAAGAACACTTGATCAATATATCATATAGGAATCAATGGAACTCATATATGATGCTCATAACTATTCTTGGATCAATTCATGGTTGTGCTCTTTGTCATGAGGGTCTCAAACCCTATATATGAACTTGATAAATCAATGGGATAATGCCTTACCTACAAAAGAGTTAGGCAAATGTAAAGACATATTTTTTGGTATTTTGGTTAGTAAAATGATAATATACAAGTATGATACAATCACATAGTGCTTGGTGATCTCTCCCAAAACAAACTCAATGAAAGAGGGGTAAGGAGGATGCCAAGGTATGATCCCAATGCTAATGATTGTGATGAAATTGTATGAGGGATCTTAGGGACAAAATTAGGGTCTTACACTTTGTTAACCTTATTCAAAATACAAAAATATGCGTTGTTTCCTTTTTGTTATTGTATAGGGTAGAGACTTGCAATAAAGGATCAAGCTTGGTTTCTAAATTAGGGTTTTGATTCCCAAGGTCAAAGTTTGATCAACAAGTGGTCCACAATTACTTTTTCTTCAAGGAATGACCTATAATCTTAGGTTGCATTCATGTCAACTTTCATTCAACATCTTTTGATCAAGACAAGTTCAAGTTGGGTTCCTAATTTCAAAGTTGGTTCAAGTATGGTTCATGTGTTTATTTTCATGCCATCTTCATCCAATTTTCAAGAAATTATCAAGATTATTCAAGGGATAGTCAAGTTTCCTTCATTTGGTATTCAAGTGTTCATCATTGGGCCTTTGGATGCAAGAAATGGCAAGAAATCACAAGTTGGTACATGTTTAGTTTACCTAAAATCAAGTATGGCATGCCACTTGGTCCAAGCACCATAACTATCACATTTGTCAACATTTTTGGAATATACTTTGATCAAAATGTCACACTTGAACTCCTCTACAACTTTGCTTCAAGGGCCAAACATCAATTTTGCCTCTAAGTCCATCAATTTTGGAGTTTTCTAAGATGCCTATATGTGCATAAAAGTAGGCCCAAGACCTGGTCGACCTAATGCCTGGCCTAGAATTTTAGGTCACGACCCCAACTTTCCATCCATGCCATTTCAACTCAAGCATCCTTTTGAAGTGATTCTTTTTGCATATGATTGTTCACCATGAGGAGATCATTTGGTACAAAGAATATCTCAAAACGTACGAGTGAATTTCATTTGGCCTAAGCACTAACATGGTACCATGGACTCTACTTCTTGTGCAACTTTCAGGTCACGAATTTTATGCCATTTTCAATCTAGGACTACCTTCACATGTGAAACTCATTTGAGAACCTAGAACGCATCTGAACAAACACAAAACTACTGGTTTTAAGTGTTAATTCACGCATTTCAGCCTCACCCTCACACGCTTGGAAAATCATCAATATTCTAACCTAATTCACACGAATTTTCCTTCATTTCACACCTATCTATCACATCTCAAAAAATATGATCCCTCGCGATGGTCGCGGAAAAATAATTCAAACAGAGTCGCCACCGAACTTTATTTATCCCAATGAAGAAATAGGAAAATATCGATAAAACCTTTGAAAAAATAGAATAATGGTCGTTGCAACCATATTCGAGTTCGGGAGTCGATTACGCAAGGGGGGGTATTAGCACCCCTCACGTCCTTGTACTCAACGGGAACCTTTTAGTTCTAGTTTGCGATTTGAATGTTATTTGAAGGTTATTTGTTTTCTTCAAGTGAATAAAGGGTAAATAGAGATGGATGGAAACCTCAGAAAGGGGGGAAAAGGGAGGTTTTTTATTATTGTGCTCGCCAAGATCTCGCAATCTCGTGCCTACGTATCATTATAGTGCAATAAGGAAATCAGAGCATTCGTAGTTCGGGGAACTACAATTGGTTGGTGTCTTTTAGTGAACAACTGTTTAAATCGCGTTCTCAAGGCTAAACGTGGCTTGTCTACTCTCGGTGGAGGCTTAAGCACTAGTTTGTTATGCGCATTAGAGGGGATTAAATAGTGTTCTTTCTGAAAAGAGTCTTGGTCACACGGGAGTGACAAGTTGAATTAATATGTTAGATTTTTTGTTTGATTGTTTTTTATCGCACGTGGGAGAGAAGAGATAGATTTGATGTGTTGAGATATTTTTGTTGAATGACGATTGCTCGGATAATCAAGTAAGACAACTCGTATCCTAATAATCGAGGAGAGGAATCGAAGGCTCTAGACCATATCCCTTTTCATCCTTAATTGTAAAAGGATTTGATGATAGTTAAGGTGTTTTGAATGGATGATGAATACTCGGATAGTCGAGTAAGGAAACTCGTATCTTAATAGTCAAGGAGAGGAATCGAAGGCTCTAGACCATCTGCCTTTTCATCCTTAATTGTAAATGAATATAAGTTTGTGTATGGTTGATGTTTTTAGACAAACGACAAGTACTTGAATTACTGAGTAAGACAACTCAAATCCAAGTATTTGAAGAGAGGAATTGAAGGCTCAAGACCATCTCCCTTTTCGTATAGTTTATTGTGAAAATGATTTGATTGAGTTATATGATTGTGGAAAAATGACAATTGTTTGAATAACCAAGTAAGAGAACTTGTATTGAATCAATTGAGGATAGAAGTTGAAGGCTCAAAATCATCTCCCTATTCATTTAGTTCATTATAATAATGTTTTGATTTAATCCGGTTTAGAAGTTTTTAGAGAAACGACAATAGTCTAACTGGCCGAGTAAGAAAACTCGTATTCAAACAATCAAGGAGAGAAGTTAAAGGCTTAAAACCATCCCCCTTTTTCATTTTCAAATTAAATGGTGTTTTAATCGTACTTAGGTGTTTTTAAATTAATTTTGAATAAAATACTCGACATTGTATCGAGGTTTTAAATTGTTGTGAATAAATTGGATTTTATTTAGTGAATCAATCATCTACTCGATTAATTGAAATCGAATAGGTCGCATTGTAAAAAATCCCAAGAGTAAGCTATGTGGGATTGATGGAGATGCTAAGAGCGGTCGACTTGCAAGGGCATGGAAATTGGCTTGATATTAAATCGAAAGTTGTGTGATTTGAATGGTTTATAATGGTTTTGAATTGATGATGAATTTGAATGAGTTTTGTTCATGATTGTAACACAACACACACATGGAATAAAACATTTATACAAAGAACTAAATAAGTACCAACACAAATAGATCACAACAAAGAACGAATAATTATCTAATTGAAATGATTACTGATGATGATAATAATAATAATTAATCAAATGATAGTGAATTATATAATTAAATTTAAACCTTAATAATAATGATAGTAAAATTTAATTGATGAATAAAACCTAACTTAACTCAAATAAGCAAAAAAAAACATGGGCTAAACAAGAATAAAGGAACAATAACCAAAACAGATGGGCCTTAGGATAAAGATTGAGCTCAAGTGGGCACTACCAGACCCAGAACAAAGGGGGTGTCAATAGGAAAAATGAACGTGGGTCTTGAATGAGGCGGCCCGTTCCAAATTCTGAAAAGAGGTTGATCGGAAAAATAGCAAGTGTACTATTTTGCATTTTATAGTAATAATGAGGAAAATCCCCGAATGTCGATCTCAAGGACTGCACGTTAGTATTGAGTTTAAATTATCATTCAATTAAACAAAAAGTATTAATTTGGTTTTTAAGGGTAAAAAGAAAATAATAAAGAAATATGAAAATAAGGGTTTATAGAGAAAAAGGAACAATGCCAGGGAAGGTGTATGATTTATCCTTGTAATTACCCTGAGTTACTATTGCATCAACAAATATCAATTACTACCAGTTCTCAAGGGTATTTTCTCCCAAGTCCTTGGTGAGAAAACCTTTAATCAATCTCCCTTAATTCCTATGTCCATAGCCAATTAGGGTGAAGTTAAGTTGTATAATATCAAGAATGCTCTGGTTCATACAGGGTATCCCTAGTCCAAGGTGATATCTCCAGCCTAAGTGATAACCATAGATCAATCTCGATTGGTCCGAAAGAGAAAGCAATAAACACATCAAAAGGTTACCGAAAATAAAATATTATAAATGCAAATGTAAACTCAAATTCATTATAACTCTAAATCAGGGACACCCCCCTAGCATTGGGGGGTTTAGCTACTCATATTATTTAAAACCAATTCAAGATAAAAATTACACATTACAAGTAATTGGATGACTTTAATCTTCAATCGCTCCCGCTCATGAATCTCTTCAGCTCTCCAAATGCCTTGATCTCTGTAATACTTGATTGCTTCACAATACTGTGGTTTGCTGTATTCCAAGATGATTTTTCCTTTGGTAGAAGACCTCTTTTTATAGTGAAAGTTCCCAGCAGCAGTTGGACAGGTCCAAAGATTTCTCCACAAAGCCCGAAGAATGAAAAGCCCGGAAAAATTGGAAATATTGGGCTTGGGCTGACACGGGTGGCCGTGTCAGCCTACTGGTTATCCTGACACACCCCTGGCATGCCCAACACGGGGTGAAGCTCTGCCTGACACGGCCCGTGTCAGCTGACACGGGTGGCCGTGTCAGGCTACCGTTTTCTTCTTTTGTTTCCCTTTCCTTGACACGGCCCGTGTCAGGTGACACGGGTGGCCGTGTCAGGTCTCCTGTACTGGGATTTTCTGCTCCTTTGCGTATCGGACTCTCGCACTGTCGTGTTCTGAGTTCTCTGGTTCTTCTACCTGGATCTGTCTGACAAAAACACGGCTATCCCACGCATAAAATCAAGATAAACAAAATAAAATATAATAAAGATTAAAAATGCGTAAATGACATAACGGAAGTAAAACTACTCGAATTATACCTTAAATGCATGCACAATGTATCAAATGTCTCTGTTTTGCGTCGGATCAGTAATGAAAACTTAGTATAAATGGTGACTGATCACAACCCCAAACTTAGCTCATTGTTTGTCCCAAATAATGTTTCGGTATCACTCCCCAGAATTCTTTATGCTTTCCACCACTACTGAGATCATTCGCAAATGTCTTCCCTTTCCTTCCACAAGTCCTACCCCTCCTTGTAAGTCATCATTCACACTTCCACTTTAAAACACTGTTTCACCTGTCAGCTTGTTTCACATTCTCACCAATTCTCTCGGGGTTAACTGTTTACACTCATAATTCGAAGTATGCAATATCACACACAAGTTTGAATAGTCTCTTTTTTCTCATCACCTACACATAACACACACACTTTTGAGGTCTTTAGGGTTGTAGCTTGGCTTGGGTTAGGGTATGGATTCACAAAAAAAGGAAAACAAGGGGCTTTTGGCTCAGAGTCGCTGTTATATCCTGTGTTGGTTTCTTTTATTTCCTCGGTTTTCTTTTCTTATTTCTTGAATTTTTATCGACTACCCTTTTCCGTGCTTCTTTCTTTTGAATCATCGAGTATTTGCTTTTTATTTTCTTTTCTTTTTCTTGATTCATCACTTTTTCTTTTTCTCTTGTTTTTGCACTGATCAGTGCATTTTGGATGCACATTCTTCCATGTTTGTACTTAAGCATTTTTTCGGTTTGCTTTGATTATTTTTATGTTTTAATGTGTTTTCATAATTTATGTTATTTTTGCACTTATTTAATTTTCGTATTTAATTTTCAGCATTAACAGCTTTCGTGAGAAAAATCGTATCTTGAGCTAGGAGTATCAGATTAAGACGTTCTACCAGTCGATGGAAAGCTAAGAAAAAGATGTACAACTTTTGTTCAGAAGTTGAGATCTGAATCAGACTGTAGCAGGGCCAGAAATTTCGTTGAAGCTGCTACATTATTTTTATATTTTGTTTGGGTTAGTTGTATTGGGCCCGGATCGTACATTTGACCCGGTTGAGTTGTGAAACGGGTTTGGGTGTTTTACCTAGGTTAGGCAGCCAAAAACAGGGTTACGTTTTTCGGTTCATGTACGATTTTTTGAGAGCTAGCAAGATGACTATGGAGAACTAATCCCTTTTGAATCAACCTGCTGTAATTCAGAATCTGCTTTGAGGTTTTTATTAATTCCAATTTGTTTCCTTTGAATTCTTCTTATAATTCCAATTATTTGCTTAATCTAATTGTTGCTATAGGATAAAATCCTTAAATTCGATTGATGAATGATGATCCCGAATCAATTTCGTGTTAACATAGCTTTTATTTTATCACGAACGATCAAGTTGCGTCTGCTTAATTCGCAATAGTTTTTAATCTGTTTGCTTAATTTGGAATTTGGGAATATTACTCGCATAATTTCCTTTACGCTTGTTAATGGTAATTGTAATCGAATAGGAGCAGACCCGTTAGAGATTTGGAATTTTATAAGAATCAATGATAAGTCGGAAGATGATGCACTAGGTTGGTTCGTGTCAGCTTATTTTATAATCAATTTTAAAAATCACTTTTTCGAATCTAAACTAACCAACCCCCCCCCCCTTTTTGTTCTATCGGTAGATTAATTAAACAAGAATCATTGAGAACGATATTTGAGTCAATTTGTCGCTAAACTACATTTTTAAAAAACTACTCGTTTTGATCCGCGTGCGACATCGAATCAAATTGGCGCCGTTGTCGGGGACTCTTGTAGATCTTAACCAATATTATAAATTTAGGTATTGTGTTTTAGCATTTTTTTTCTCTAAACTTCTTATGTCTTGGTCTCTTTGCGGTTTAGGATAAAAAAAATCTGTTTTTAAACAAATTGTCTCAGATTATTCCGAATTTTTTGTCGATTCATTAGGAAAAAATCAGTAATCAAAAGCCTCAATTTATGGAATAAATAGTGGATGCCTCCCTAAAAAACCGAAATTCCTCATTTTTCTATTTTTTATGATTTTATTTCTGTTTTGGTAGTTTTAGAAAATTCCACAAAAATTTTCAAAATTCTTAATTGACGTTATTAGATTAATTTTCATGTTTTTGTATTTTTTTCCTTTTATTTTAATAGGCTTTTTCGTATTTCAATTGCTTTTTTAATAGGGACATTGTCGGTATTTTTCTATTTGTTGTTGCATTGTTGAATTAGTTGTGTTTTCTCATTGTTTGTTGATTTTTTTTCTTTTCTATTGAGTTTAACATGACTGACCAGAGAACTCTGAGAGAACTTGTTGTCCCTGATGTTGATTATAATGATTTGTGTATTGATAAGACTCCAGCTGCTGCCAAATCCTTGATTGAGAAGATGTCACTTAACTTCCAACAGTTCACAACAAGAGATAATTTTTTGGTCCAAGCAAACGGTGTGAATGAGATTCAGGTTTCTTCTTCCAACAAAACTCTAGAAACCAGAATTGATGAACTTACCTCTTTAGTGAAAAAATTGATGCTACCCATTCCACCACCACCACCATATAACCCTCCACAGGTAACCACCTCTTTACCTTCTGAACCTTCACTAGAGGAACTTGTCAAGCAAATGGTTGTAAACAATCTCCAATTTCAGAAGCGAACAGATTCTAGTATTCAGACTTTACAAACACAAATGGGACAACTTGCTACTCAAATAAATAACATGCAAGCCCAAGGGTCGAACCAGCTTCCAGCCCAAACAGTTGTCAATCCAAAGGATTCTAATGCTAATGTAAGTGAAATTTCCTTGAGATCCGAAAAAGTTGCAGAACCAGCCCCAGAAAAAAATAAAAACATTGTTAGTGTAACACTTGAAAATAAACCTGAACCTTCTATTGTTGTTGAGGTTGAAAAAAAGTATGTATCACCAATCCCTTTCCCACAAGGAGTACTAAAAAATAAGAAGATTGACGAGGAAGAGCATTCTGTTTTTCAAATAGAGTTGGTTTCTGAAGTTGTTAATGACGCTAGTTCTGAACTATTTGTGCTTGATTTTCCATCTCTCTCTGGTTTTGATGATATTTATTCATGTTCTGATTGTACTGACACTAACGTTTGTGTTGTCTGTACTGAGATTGATGCTGCCTTGCAGGCTGATACATTTCCTACAGGTGAAGTTGTTACCAATAAACCTGTTTTTGCAGTTGATGCTCTTGACATCCCGGCTGCCCCAAACATACCATCCATTGAACAACCACATTCTGTAAAGCCTAAACCACTTCCCAAAGATTCATATTATTCATCAAAGCTTCAACTTAAGCAGAAACATAAGAAGGGAATTAGATGGACCATGGCTGACACTCGTGATCTTAGCCCATCCATATATATGCATAGGATCTTACTTAAAGATGAAATAAAAGTAGTGAGGCAGCCCCGTAATCCTTTGATTCTTGATGTTGTGAAAAGGAGATCACTTTCACGCGCCCATTCAACACTTTTACTTATCGAAGATACTTCTTTGATCCTGGAATACAAGACAAATGCATTAATCAAAATTTCAAGGTCAATGGACACTCCCCAAAGCTACTCCATGAGAACCCGACTTTGGAAGAAGAGACTGTAGAAGAGATCTCTTTGGGAAAGGCTGCTTATGCAATCACTTATCCGCCTTGACTCCTCGGGTGTGTTCTTTCCTTTCTCTCACTCTTATTTTATATTTATGCTCTTTCATTGAGGACAATGTATGTTTTAAGTGTGGGGGAGGGAACCATTTATTTGTTTGTTTTCTTTGTTTTATTTTTCTTTGTTTTTGGTTCAAATTTAAAATAAAAAATGCATCTTCTTGAAAGTTTTAGGCTATAGACTGACTAATTTGAGATTAGTTTGCGGAGACTTGGGAAAAATTCACAAGATCGGTATTGTTTTAACACCGTAAGTCTCCTGCATATGGAAATTGAGTTGAATTTTTATTATGTTTTAGCCTTACATTCTCATCCTCTGACAGCTCTTGAGTAGTTTATTTCAGCAGTCAGCACCATCTCACACACACCCTACGCAGGGAAGCCGATGAATATAAGTGAGTGTTCCGAAAAAAAAAAGAGAAAAAAATAAAGGAATGCACCTTCTAAGTTTGGTGACCCTCACCCGGTCACTTAACCCAAAGGATATAAAACCTTCAAAAAAAATTGAAAATAAGACTCTTTTGTAGTTGGTTCAGCGGTTTCTGGTGCTGAACTTGGTAGGGCGGATTACGGTCCGATCCCCCGCAACTACAATTGAGTAAGCAAAGGGTTATGCCACTTAAGTACCAGAACCCCGTGCAAAAAGGATCAGAGTCACTAACCTGTCGCCTTGCTATGAGTGTGTGGAGATAACGGGCTTAATGTGATTGCGCCTGAATGAAAAAGAGCCAAAGAAGGATGAGTAAGTTAGGTTTTAATATAATAACATGATTCGAGTTGATTTGTGTATTCAGGAGGTTTATGTCTGCATAACTGTGGATTAGTGTTCTTACAATGTCCTTAGTGTGCAAGATTAGTACCTATCGAAGCAAACTTAACCGAAGATGACTTGTAGTCTAGAATGAGTAATCGTTGATGTGTCTGTGTTTTGTTTTGTTTTTCATTTTGCTCGGAGTGCAAAAGTTCAAATGTGGGGGAATTTGATTAGTGCATTTTGGATGCACGTTCTTCCATGTTTGTACTTAAGTATTTTTTCGGTTTGCTTTGATTATTTTTATGTTTTAATATGTTTTCATAATTTATGTTATTTTTGCACTTATTTAATTTTCTTATTTAATTTTCAGCATTAGCAACTTTCGTGAGAAAAATCATATCTTGACCTAGGAGTATCGGATTGAGACGTGCTACCAGTCGATGGAAAGCTAAGAAAAAGATCTACAACTTTGGTTCAGAAGTCAAGAGCTAAAACAGACTGTAGAAGGGCCAGAAAGTTTGTTGAAGCTACTGCATTATTTTTATATTTTGTTTGGGTTAGTTGTATTGGGCCCGGATCGTAAATTTGACCCGGTTGAGTTGTGAAACGGGTTTGGGTGTTTTTACCTAGGTTAGGCAGCCAAAAACAGGGTTACGTTTTTCGGTTCATGTACGATTTTTTGAGAGCTAGCAAGATGACTCTGGAGAACTAATCCCTTTTGAATCAACCTGCTGTAATTCAGAATCCGCTTTGAGGTTTTTATTAATTCCAATTTGTTTCCTTTGAATTCTTCTTATAATTCCAATTTTTTCCTTAATCTAATTGTTGCTATAGGATAGAATCCTTAAATTCGATTGATGAATGATGATCCCGAATCAATTTCGTGTTAACATAGCTTTTATTTTATCACGAACGATCAAGTTGTGTCTGCTTAATTCCCAATAGTTTTTAATCCGTTTGCTTAATTCGGAATTTGGGAATATTACTCGCATAATTTCCTTTACGCTTGTTAATGGTAATTGTAATCGAATAGGAGCAGACCCGTTAGAGATTTGGAATTTTATAAGAATCAATGATAAGTCGGAAGATGATGCAGTAGGTTGGTTCGTGTCAGCTTATTTTGTAATCACTTTTAAAAATCACTTTTTCGAATCTAACCCAACCAACCCCCCCCCCCCATTTTTGTTCTATCGGTAGATTAATTAAACAAGAATCCTTGAGAATGATATTTGAGTCAATTTGTCGCTAAACTACATTTTTGAAAAACTACTCATTTTGATCCGCGTGCGACAGCGGATCAAATTGGTTAGTGAATCTGATCCTTTTGACATTCTTACCAATTCTCTTGGCGTTAACTGTTTACACTCATAATTCGAAGTATGCAATATCACTCACAAGTTTGAATAGTCTCTTTTTTCTCATCACCTACACATAACACACACACTTTTGAGGTCTTTAGGGTTGTAGCTTGGCTTGGGTTAGGGTATGGATTCACAACAAAAGGAAAACAAGGGGCTTTTGGCTCAGAGTCGTTGTTATATCCTGTGTTGGTTTCTTTTATTTCCTCGATTTTCTTTTCTTATTTCTTGAATTTTTACCGACTACCCTTTTCCGTGCTTCTTTCTTTTGAATCATCGAGTATTTGATTTTTATTTTCTTTTCTTTTTCTCGATTCATCACTTTTTCTTTTTCTCTTGTTTTTGCACTTTCTAGGGTTTTGAGAGCTTTTGGGGTTTTTACCCCAAACTTAGCTTTTTAACACAGTTGGAATATATTCTCATGACTCTGAGCAGGGTGAGGAAGTGTTTTTGGCCAATGGTTACATTCATGGTAGTTTAAACCAAAAAAATGGATATAGGCTCAAAGGGGGTTAACGAAGGCTATAATAGTGCAGGATGGCTAGAAAGGCTCGGGGTTAATTACACACAACGTGCCTCATTGTGTGTATCATGCAGTGACAGTCCGAGAGAGTCTACGCAAATTAAGTGTGATAAAGACAAACCTGAATGATGCTTATGATGATTAATGTGTTTGGCCTTTTCTGACTCACTTGGTTTGGTTCAGCTTTGACAGGATCCACAATGTTTCTTAATTTGGTGCAATTGCTTTCTTACTTCGGAGTGTGCAGGATACTTGTGTCGGTTAAGCTGTGTACGTTGCGTCCGATCTTTACTTTCAGCAGTGTCACTTTCTGGGGAGATCCTTCACAACAAGCCATGGTGAGTGGTGTGATCTTTCATCCACTCTCACTTGTGATCATTACTTTTCCAACCTGTCAACACAGACTTGACACACACACTTGCAGCATAATGTACATTCAACAGACAAATTCAATAAAAAATTAAAAAGTAAAAATAAATTGCAAATAAAAGACATAAAATCTCCCCCACACTTGAACTCAACATTGTCCACAATGTTTGCGAACAAGCGCGGAGGAGGGAACTTACAGAGTCATACTGAGGAGGCGGTTGCGGGAAATGCAACATCAACTGTCGCATGATGTTGCTCATGTCATCCAACATCGTTCCCTGATGGGCTTGCTCGATGCATTGTCTTTGCTGTTCAGCCCTCAAGTCACCTATTTCGGTCTATATCCAGCCCCATTGGTCAGTTGACCAAGATGAGGAACCTGTCGCCTGTTGGGTGGGTTCCTGAGGTTGTGGAACAAACTGCTCAGGCAGTGCTTGAGGATATTCTTCTTCTCGTCCTTCTTCCTGGTCATCTACAAATTGGTCACCTGCATAAAAATGGTCAGTGTCGTGGCCCTCATCCGCATCGGGATCGGCGCTCAAATACAACCAATTCGCATAATCAGGGATAACCACTATGTCCGGATACAGTAGAGCGATGATAAACCGTTTATGAATGAGGATAGAATAATGGGTAGGGGCAACCGCAATCATACCTTGGGCAATCAGAGCAGACATGTCAATTTTAGTATTACCTGCGATTGGCGTATCCTCGAGTAAAGCATCCTGATACCCGAAATGCAATGCAATCTGGGTGATCATACCTCTCACGGAAATGCCTCCGGAGTTTGCTGGGCCGACTCTCCCCAGGTAGTCTGCTGCAAAGGCAGCGACATTGATGGTCTTGTTCTGAGCCATCGAGTACATGAAGAATAGCTCTCTCTAAGTAGCTACTCCAGTGTTGTCGCCTCTACCAAACAATGTGTAGGCTAAACCTTTTTGGGCATACCTGAAACAGGGATTTTGGATTCCCGATGCTTTTGCACCTTTGGAGGAGTAATCCATCCTCCCAGTTATGGCGATCCAGAAATCCTTAGGAGAAAACCCGTCTGGGACCGATCCGGGTCCGTTCAACGGGAGTCGGAGTATTGCAGCTAACTCCTCAACAGACAATTCATGGTAATTGTTAAACAACCAGAAGCGTAAGGTGCCGAAATAATACCTGGTGGTGTTAACCCACCGCTTTTCTAGCTGAAACTCCAAGGTGCTGAGAAACTCGAGGGTGATGCGTTCTTAGGTCGACGCCTCCAAACTCATAAACTCGAGCATGCCCAAGACGTGGAACATTCGGTCTACCTTAATTTTCAGCCCGAGATCGGTCAGAGTTTTCTCACACATATACCGAATTGGCGTAAGCTTGCGTTTCCGGTGGATTTGGTAACGTCGCTCTTGCTCCGGGTTGTCAAACACAATATTATGCGGATTAGGATTCCGGCTCGGGCGCTTTCGGGACTTTGCCATCTCTGCACGTTGTTGCTTTTCGGTAAGGATTCTGTTCGAGGACATTTTGGACCTGCAAAAATAGTATAATTCCGAACTTTCGAGTTAGAAAAATCTAAAGCCGTGGTTGCGACCGGGATGGCGAGGTGAGAAATATTTGTGAAGGGTGTTTGGGCTACAGGTGAGTGGAACTTGTTTGCATGTGGGGTTTTATGTGGTGAGGTGAGTGAATTTTAATGGAGTTTGTGAGAGAGTGGGAGAAGATGAAAAGTATGAGAGAGAGTATTGAAAAGTGGTGTAAAAATCTGATAATGAAGAGTGGTTAAGGAAAAAAGAGTGGTTAAGAATGGTTTACGTGGGTGGGCCCCACAAAAATTTCAAATTTTCAAAAAAATTCAAAATATTCGCACGCCTGACATGGCCATGTCAGGCTACTGTTTTAACCATTTCCAACCTTCTGTTACAGTGGTCCTAACACGGGCCGTGTCAGGCCACTGTTTTTCATCCTCAAAATCATTTTTCTTACAGTGGTCCTGACACGGGCCGTGTCAGGCCACTGTTTTTCCAAATATCCTTTCCAAATTTTCCTCTTTTGACACGGCCCGTGTCAACTGACACGGGTGGCCGTGTCAGGCTGTCCTTTTGGTTGTTTTTAGGTTTTCTTGTCAGGTTAACTGCTGGTTCCGCTGGCTCCTCCCTGTGGGACTATTGTATACCTATAGACACACAAAAAATGCTTAGAAATAAAAAGCGTGGGTTGCCTCCCACGAAGCGCTTCGTTTAACGTCGCATGACTCAACGATTCTTCGTCTGCTTAGGTGAGACGGACTTTTTCTATAGGACCACTCTCCTGGACTTGTATGTAAGGTTTCACTCTCTGCCCATTTACCTTGAACGTGTCTCCGTTTGCTGGATTTTTTAGTTCAATGGCTCCATGTGAAAATACCTTTTGTATCTCATAGGGTCCCGACCATCGGGACCTCAGTTTTCCTGGGAAGAGGTTCAACCTTAAGTTGAATAATAACACCAATTGTCCTTCCTGAAGCTCTTTCTTCTGAATGCGTCTGTCATGCCAGGTTTTGATTTGTTCTTTGTATATCCTGGCATTCTCGTACGCTCGATTCCTGAACTCTTCCAGCTCTTGTAATTGAAGGATCCGAGATTTTCCTGCTTTGGCTAGATCATAGTTGAGGAATTTGGTGGCCCAGAATGCCCTATGCTCAAGTTCAAGTGGCAGGTGACAAGCTTTACCATAGACTAACTGATAAGGGGACATACCTATCGGTGTTTTAAACGTTGTTCGGTATGCCCAGAGTGCGTCATCGAGTTTGATTGACCAATCCTTTCTAGAGGCACTGGCAGTTTTTTCTAGGATTTTCTTGATCTGTCGATTGGATACCTCAACCTGTCCACTGGTCTGGGGGTGGTATGGAGTGGCGATTCTGTGCTTGACATTATATTTCCGCAGTAGGTTTTCCATCAATTTATTTAGGAAGTGGGTACCTTCGTCACTAATAAGTGCTCTTAGTACCCCAAACCGTGCAAAGATACAATTCTTGAGGAAGTTGATCACCACTTTCGCATCATTCGTGGGCAGTGCAACTGCTTCCACCCATTTGGACACATAGTCCACCGCAACTAGAATGTACTGCTTTCCGAAGGAAGGTGGGAAGGGTCCCATAAAATCTATCCCCCATACATCGAACAGTTCGACCTCTAACATGGCATTCTGAGGCATCTGATTTCTTTTAGATATGTTTCCTGTTCTTTGACATCGGTCGCACTCTTTTACCACTGCTTGGGCATCTTTGAATAGTGTGGGCCAGTACAATCTAGATTGGAGGACTTTGGCCGCAGTTCTGTCTCCGCTGAAGTGTCCTTCATATTCGGAGTTATGACAGGCTTTTAAGATATCCCTCTGCTCCTCCTCTGGAACACATCTCCTGACTAGACCATCTAATTCCTTTTTGTAAAGGAATGGATCATCCCATACATAGAACCTGCAATCATGCAAAAACATTTTTCGTCTGTTAGAGTCAAAGTCATCAGGTATCAATCCACCTACCACAAAGTTCGCGTAATCGACAAACCATGGGGTATGCGTAATGGCTAGAATGCATTCGTTCGTGAACTCATCTCTGATGTGGTGTGTTTCTTCAATTTCTTGAATCGGAGTCATCCGAGACAAGTGATCAACAATAGTGTTTTCACTACCCTTTTTGTCTCTGATTTCCAGATCAAATTCCTGTAGTAGGAGGATCCATCGCAGCAGCCTCGACTTGGATTCCTATTTTGCAAAAAGATATTTCAAAGCAGCATGGTCAGTATATATGATTACCTTTGATCCTAGCAGATAGGATCATAATTTGTCAAAAGCGTATACCACCGCCATGAGTTCTTTTTCTGTGGTGGCATAGTTCATTTGAGCAGGATTGAGTACATGGCTTGCATAATAGATCACATGCAAGAGCTTCTCCTTGCGTTGCCCTAGTACCGCCCCTACTGCGTTATCACTTGCATCACACATTATCTCAAAAGGAAGAGACCAATCTGGGGCAATAACTATGGGAGCCGACACCAGCTCCTTCTTCAAGGTATCAAAGGCTTTCATGAATTCTTTGTCAAATAAGAATGGGGTATCTTTTACCAGCAGACTAGTCAATGGTTTGGCAATCTTGGAGAAATCTTTTATGAACCTGCGGTAGAACCCTGCATGTCCTAAGAAGCTTCAGATGCCTTTTTCATTTACTGGTGGTGGTAAGTTTGCTATTACCTCCACTTTTGCTATATCCACTTCGATACCCTTGTTGGAGATCTTGTGTCCCAATACTATTCCTTCCCGAACCATGAAGTGACATTTTTCCCAATTCAGGATCAAATTTGTTTGCTGGCATCTTTCTAAAACAAGTGACAGGTTAGTCAAACAGTTATCAAATGAAGAACCGAAAACCGAGAAGTCATCCATAAATACTTCCATATGCTTTTCGAGCATGTCAGCAAAAATAGAAGTCATACACCTTTGAAATGAGGCCGGTGCGTTGCACAAGCCAAATGGCATTCTTTTATAAGCGAAAATACCATAGGGGCATGTGAACGCAGTCTTCTCTTGGTCTTCAGGGGCAACCGCTATCTGGTTGTATCCTGAATAACCGTCTAGGAAACAATAGTAATCGTGCCCTGCTAACCTTTCCAGCATTTGATGAATGAATGGTAACGGGAAGTGATCCTTCTGTGTTGCCACGTTTAGCCTTTTGTAATCGATGCACACTCTCCAACCAGTGACAGTGCGGGTTGGAATCAACTCATTCTTTTCATTCTTTATTACTGTTGTGCCCCCCTTTTTGGGTACCACGTGGACTGGACTTACCCAAGAGCTATCGGAGATAGGGTAGATTAGGCCCGCATCCAAGAGTTTTACAACCTCTTTGCGTACCACTTCTTTCATGGTTGGGTTAAGTCTTCGTTGCGGTTGCACTACCGATTTGTGGTCATCCTCCATTAAGATCTTGTGCATGCAAACAGTAGGGCTTATACCTTTTAAGTCCTCAATTGCCCATCCGATTGCACCCTTGTATTTTTTTAGAACTTGAATGAGTTCTTCCTCTTGGACGCTCTGTAGACTAGCATTAATGATGGCTGGACATTTTTCTTCAGTATCTAGAAATACATATTTCAGATTTGTTGGCAACTGCTTCAGATTCACCATTTTTGGGTTCTTCTGTGACATTGGATGGTGGTGGTCTTAGATCTTCCCACCGGTGTGGTCTAGATCTAATCCATTCAGGTTGTTTTTCCATCAGAGCAAGCACTTCAGGTTCTTCTTCATCTTCCTTACTTTCAAAAATGGACAAGCTTAAGACCCAGTTTAGAGGTGACCGGGGTCTATGCTGGTCATTTTCTTGAGCAATCACTTGATCAATTATCTCTATAGTGTTGCTTGTGCCGACATCATCTTTGTATTGCATGGTATTCCTCACATCTATCTTTAACTCTTCATCATAGACCTTGAGGGTCATAGTTCCATCCTCAATATCTATCATACACCGTCCTGTTTCCAGAAAAGGTCTTCCCAATATGAGAGGGATCTCCTTATCCTCCGGCATTTCCAAAATGACAAAGTCGATCGGAAAGACAAACTTGTCAATTTTTACAAGAACATCTTCCACAATACCATAGGGTCGTCAAACCGAGCGATCCGCAAACTGAAGGGTCATTCGAGTATCTTGAACAGAACCGATGCCTAATTTCTTATAGATGGATAGTGACATCAAACTTACACTCGCTCCTAAGTCAATCAAAGCCTTCTTGAATTTTCGATCACCAATAGTGCATGGAATAGTAACCGATCCCCTGTCTTTCTTTTTCATTGGTATTTTCATGCCTTGGAGAACGGCACTGCATGTTTCAGTCAGGATGATCGGCTCAGTATCAGTTGAACGCTTCTTGGAAATTATGTCTTTCATGAACTTGGCATATATTGGCATTTGTTCCAATGCTTCAGAAAAAGGGATATTGATTTCGAGTTTTTTGAACATCTCCAGAAATTTCTCGAAATTCTTCTCATGTTGATTCTTCTTCTTCTTCTGTCGTGGAGGGTAAGGAAGTTTGATGATGGGTTTAGGAATCTTTTCCTTATCCTGGACCGGAGGTGGTATTTCTTCTTCATCTTGGACTTTTGTTTCCTTGATTTCTAAATCCACCTCTATTAATCCATCTTTTTCTATATCATTTACCTCGGTTGACTTTCCACTTCGGGTTGTGACAGCGTTAACAGTGTTATGTTCCCGCGGATTTGTTACTGTACCACTAGGTAGGGTTCCAAGGGCTTGAGAGTTTGATGCTAACTATTGTGCTATCTGTCCCATCTGAACTTCAAGATTTTTGATGGAGGCTGTGGTGTTTTTCTGATTAGTCCTTGTTTCTTCTTGAAACTGTATATTGTGGGCTGCCAACTTTTCAATGGCAATCTCCCAATCAGCCTTTTTAGGTGCCTGTTGTTGTTGTTGTTGTTGCTGATACTGAGTCTGATATTGCCATGTACCTTGTTGCGGAACATTCCCCCTCTGATCTTTCTAGGAGAAGTTTGGATGATTCTTCCAACCTGGGTTGTAGGTATTAGAGTAGGGATTATTCTGCTTCAAGAATTTGATCTCTTCAATTTGTTGGGGGGTCGCAAAGCAATAGGCTGTGTGATGAGGTCCATTACAGATTTAACAAGTACTCGCCTGAGCTGGCTGAACCTGTGCTATCTGTTGAGTACCTATATTCATAGCTTTCAACTTTTTGTCTACTTCGGCAGCAACAGTGTCTTCCAGACGGATTTTATTTGTCTCTAATTTAAGATCAATTACCCCGTCTGGCTGACTGGTACACCTGTCATATAGCTCCAGATGCTCATTAGCAGCTATTGCTTCAATAATCCTTTTTATACCAGTGGTTGTTGAGAAATTTGTTAAGCCACCGGCTGCTGTATCAATCAACTGTTTAGTCTTTATTTTCAGCCCATTAACGAACATCTGCATTTGCTCTGTCTGATCCATATTATGAGTGGGACACGCAACTAAGATCCTTTTGAATCTTTTGTAAGTGTCTCCCAATGATTCACCATCCTTTTGTTTGAAATTCAGAGTTTCATACCTTTTTCTCAGGAATACTGATGCTGGAAAATACTCATTTAAGAATGCAGTTTCCATCTCCTCCCAGGAAGTGATACTACCGGCAGGGAGAGAATAGGACCATTCTTCCGCGTCTTCAGCTAAAGTGAACGGGAACATTCTTAATTTTTTTGCTTCATCAGTGTGACCATCAATTTTTAAGATGGTGCTCATGGTCAGAAATCTCTGCAGGTGTTTGTTAGCATCTTCACTAACCTTTTAGGTGAAAGGTTTTCTTTCCAATTGATTGATCATGCTAGGATGCAGTTGAAAATTTGTCACATTCACCGGTTGGTTAACTATGGTCAGTCGACCACCCGGTGCGTTTGCACCTCCATAGTCACCTAGGAGTCTCTCCGAAGGTGGAGGAGGTGGAATTGGAGGAACTTCAGCCATTGGTTCCTTGACTTCGGGTTGATCTGAGGTACTTTCTTTTGTAGAATCCACTCTTTGTTCTCTACGTCTTCTGTGAAGGGTTCTCTCGATCTTTGCGTCAAAAAGAATTTCAGCTGAGGGTTTTCCTCGCATACACTGGTTAGTAAAATATAAATGACAGAAAAATAATTTTATTATAGAGCAACAAAATTTTAAATGAAATAAAATTAAACTCTATATTTTTGGCAGTCCCCGACAACGGCACCAAAAACTTGATCGGAAAAATAACAAGTGTACTATTTTGCCTTTTATAGTAATAATGAGAAAAATCCCCGAATGTCGATCTCAAGGACTACACGTTAGTGTTGAGTTTAAATTATCATTCAATTAAACAAAAAGAATTAATTTTGTTTTTCAGGGTAAAAGAAAATAAATAAAAAAATATGAAAATAAGGGTTTATAGAGAAAAAGGAACAATGCCAAGGAAGGTGTATGATTTATCCTTGTAATTACTCTGAGTTACTATTGCATCAACAAATATCAATTACTACCAGTTCTCAAGGGTATTTTCTCCCAAGTCCTTGGTGAGAAAACCTTTAATCAATATACCTTAATTCCTATGTCCATAGCCAATTAGGGTGAAGTTAAGCTGTATAATATCAAGAATGCTCTGGTTCATATAGGGTATCCCTAGTCCTAGGTAATATCTACTGCAGAGTAACCTGATGAAAACCTTATCACTGGCGGTCCAGCCTAAGTGATAACCATAGATCAATCTCGATTGGTCCGAAAGAGAAAGCAATAAACACATCAAAAGGTTACCGTAAACAAAATATTATAAATGCAAATGTAAACTCAAATGCATTATAATTCTAAATCAGGGACACCCCCCTAGCATTGGGGGGTTTAGCTACTCATATTGTTTAAAACCAATTCAAGATAAAAATTACACATTACAAGTAATTGGATGACTTTAATCTTCAATCGCTCTCCCGCTCATGAATCTCTTCAGCTCTCCAAATGCCTTGATCTCTCTGATACTTGATTGCTTCATAATACTGTGGTTTGCTGTATTCCAAGATGATTTTTCCTTGGGTAGAAGACCTCTTTCTATAGTGAAAGTTCTCAGCAGCAGTTGGACAGGTCCAAAGATTTCTCCACAAAGCCCGAAGAATGAAAAGCCCAAAAAAATTGGAAATATTGGGCTTGGGCTGACACGACCCGTGTCAGCCTACTGGTTATCCTGACACGCCCCTGGCATGCCCAAAACAGAGTGAAGCTCTGCCTGACACGGCCCGTGTCAGCTGACACGGGTGGCCGTGTCAAGCTACTGTTTTCTTCTTCTGTTTCCCTTTCCCTGACACGGCCCGTGTCAGGTGACACGGGTGGCCGTGTCAAGCCTCCAGTACTGGGATTTTCTGCTCCTTTGCGTATTAGACTCTCGCACTGTCATGTTCTGAGTTCTTCGGTTCTTCTACCTAGATCTATCTGACAAAAACACAGTTATCCCACGCATAAAATCAAGATAAACAAAATAAAATGGAATTAAGATTAAAAGTGCGTAAATGACATAACGAAAGTAAAAATACTCGAATTGTACCTTAAATGCGTGCATAGTGTATCAAATGTCTTTGTTTTGCGTCGGATCAGTAAAGAAAACTTACTATAAATGGTGACTGATCAGAGGTCCAAGGAAAACCTAGTCAACCGTGTTGGCTGATGGGTGCACTTCGGACCGTCAGATCTAGAGATCTGACTTGGTCTCTAAATCTGATAATAGACATGGAGGGTCGCATGCTAAGACCATATATCCTAGCGTGCAGGAACAAACGGACACCCACCAACTTGCTGGTGACAAGTGTCCAAGATTGGTGACACTTGTCACCACCGCCCATGAAACTCAGACCTAGCTATTATAGGAAGAATCTGGAACCATGCACCCACTTTTTCAAATGTTTCTCTCTCTATATAAACCTAGAGCACCATACACTCTACAACTCTGTTCGTCCCTGCAGCCGCGACCTACCAGAGAAGACGGTGGTTGCCGGCCGGCGGCGGCGCCACCTTCTTCTTCGGCGAACCAACACTCAAACAACCAAACCTTAAACCTAACCCCCCTCTATCTTGGCCGAGGATTACGAATCCGACCATAGAAATCTCAGAAACCCAACCAAAGCCCAAGATCGAAACCCTAACATGTAAAACCTAAAACCGAACTCTCTTTAAACAGTCGAAACGGAAACAAAAGCAGTTAGAGACAATCATTCATGAAGCAAAACCTAGATTTGCAATTGAAACTATAACAAAGGCGATTCAGCGCAATTAAGTTGGGGTTTACAATCAATTTATCAAGGCGAGCTAGAATAGGTGAAGATTTCAAGCAAAGGAGGAAGAAAAAGGTATATTTGATCGGAAATGGGTCGACGGCGATGCTGTGTTTGAGATACGTTCCTCTCTTAACTTTCTACTTTCTCTCCTTCTTCTCCTTGTCGCGGGTTGAGTTTATACTACTCTGATTCGTCCTTGCATTTTCTTTTTTGCTAGCATTTTATCAAAGCAAATCGACAGCGTAAGAGTAGTCCAAAAATCCAGCCCCTTAGATTCCCTTTTTCGTCTCCTTTTATAGGAGAGTTTTTTAAGATAAGAATTAGGGTCAGGTCCATTTGGATTTGATGAGCTGGTCCTCTCTGTAGTATCAATCTGTTAGGGATTTTTTTGGTGTATCCCTGATTCTGTGGAAATCGCTTTGAATGATGTTGCCACTACTTCTCGATGGCGAGAAATCTTTGTAGAACTTTACCTTGTTTACTTTGTGGTCCCTAAATGTATTTGGATTAAATTAGAATTATCTTGTTTTTGGATTAGAATTTTATTTAAAAGAAATGGTAAAACAATCTGATGTTTATCTTAATTTTTGACCTTATTTGGAATATCATGGCAGGTACTCATCACATGGAGGCACAACCGAACGGAAGTGAAATATAGAAAAGGAATACCAAAGATTGGACGCTTCATAATCATAGCTCACTCTCTTCCCTCAAGCTACGTTAGCATGACATTAGTCATGATGTAGCAAGATCAAGACATTGGCTTAGCTTATTAGAAAACCATATGTTTGTAATCTTAATCATTGGTTTGTAATTTTGATGGCAACGTGTGCCTTTGGACACTTTTGGCCTTAACTTTCTTCCTTCTGAATGTTAGCTTTGGGCCTTCCTTAAAGTGAATCTGGAAGTTGAGTAAAGGATTTAGGCCAAATCTTACTTTCTATGAATTGTAAACTTGTTATCTTAATAATGACCAAGTGGATGAGTCATCTTTAGAAACAATCATGGACCACGTATGAAATAACTTTACGTTTCTTGAGAACTTCTAAGGTCAAATTGGGAATGACAACAATAAAGAATGATGATTTCTAAAGCTATTTTGACAAGAAATGCAATAACTTCTCAAAATTAAACTTAAACCTCGAAAAATCAAATTTTAGTATCCAAAATTGATTTTTAACCAAATTAATTGGGACTTCGAGAATAAATTTGCAACTGAAATTGATTGGGGAAAAAGATTATGGCACAAACATGTAAATGATTTTCGGGTCCAAATGGTAACAAGCCCTTGAATCGAATTGCACCATGATTGGAGGAAATGAACGGACCAATATATCATTGAATCAAACACTAGCAAACAAGTAACAAGAATTACTGATTGGTCTTGAATGAGTAAGTATCCAAGAGTTAAGTGAGGTATGAAGTCAAATGGATATCCTGGTCAACCACACATGTGATAAACCTTAATTGGTCAAGGCATGATCATGCTTGATCAAATGCCTTAAGATAAATGATTTACCATGCAAGCGAGAAAATTCACCAACATTATAAATCAAGAGATTAGGAGCTTTGATCCAGTAAGGATCCCTACATTTTGAGTCCATGCATCATGCTTTTGGGTTAGGACTGTTTTAACGAAAGTTTTTAAATTGCCCGGACAAAATTGGGGCATGACAGTACCATGATCTCATTCCATTTCCCATAAATAGAGGAAGAATTTGCCTTAATTTCCAAGTTTCGATAGCCAAGGAAACTCTGAAATTATTTGAGCCGAATACCTCAAAAAAACCAGTTAACCATTTCTTTGATTCAAGCTCTTTTAGCTTTGAATCTTTGCCCAAAATTACTCATCGGCACCTTCTGAAGCTAACTGAAGCATTGTCGTGGCTTGAAACTCTTTGGAACCTGACTTCCAAATCCACCATTGTTGACCTCTGAAGCTTCAACTAGAAAGCTAGATACGAGTTAAATATTTTAGCAAACAAGTTACCGGTGTGTTTGTCGTGATTCACTTATCAAAAGCCCTCAACTACCTTGAATTTATATTGTATATTAGTCATTTAATTTTACTTTGAAGAACTAGGGTTTTTCGTGTTCTTGAGCAAATTCTCTTTGCTCAAAGCCAATCAATGGATCTAAAGCAAAGCGACATGAACGATGATGTGTTGTGAAGCTAACTCTAGGCTTGGGTGTTGTTAAAAACGCGAGTTCATGATTTGGAAAAGTCAAACTAAAGGTTGAAGAAGAAGTTCAACTACGTGTGTTTTGGTGCCAAGATTCAAATTCAACCAATGACATTGTTCCAGCGCATTTTTTCAAATCTCTTTACCGTTGGCACCCTAATTCTATTTTATTTTTATTTTATTTTATTTCTTTTCTTTTCCATTTAATTTCTCACTCATTTTTAATTCAATTTGATCCAATTTTTTTATACAAAATCTTAAAATATATTTTGCATCACATATAATTTTTGCATAACTTTTAAAATCATTTTTGCATTTAATTGATATTTTCCTTTATTTTTTATTTTCCATTTTACGTTTTGATCATTTTCAAACATTTTGATCATTTCCATTTTCATATTTTTCTTGTTCTCTCCTATTTTTCTCAACCATTTCTTTTATATTTTGGTGTTGGATTCTAATTTTCTCTTTACTTTCCCATATTAAATCATTTTAAATCCTTTTTATTTCATTTTTATTTCAATTTTTGTCATTCTTTTGAATTTGCTTGAGTGATTGCTTGGTTGATGAGATGTTCAATATTTCAAATCATTGATAGATGATTCCTTGGTTGATTAAATCTTCTCTAATTTAATATGTTGATAGATGATCATTTGATTATATTTTTGACATTTTGAGTTAATGATAGTTTATCCCTTGGTGTAACATATGTTTTCCTTTGACTTATTGATAAATGATCCCAATGTGATGACTTGAATTTTCCTTCTAACTTGTTACATTTAACCTCCTAACTTTACATTTATGCTCTTTACTTTTATGTCATATGCATTCATGTCATTTGCATTCTTGCCTTTTACTTTATGCTCTTATTGATTTCTTATTTTAAAAGAACAAAACATGATAAAATGCCTAAGACCCTAAAAAGCTTTAATTTGATCTTATGGACTTTATGTTACTATCCCTTGCTTGAGGAGTATCTTAGACTTTGGACCTTAGGACTTAGTGGTTTCCCTTGCTTGGAGTATATCTTATGCTTTGTGATTCATTTGAGACCTTGTGATCCTTCTAGGCCCTTTGATCTTCACTTAAAGACTAGAATGTTTCTTTGTGACTTTCATCTTCATATGGATCTTTTGATATTCATCCACTCATGTGCTTTTTCATCTTGTGGCTTAATCCAAAGGGAAAGGAATGCTTGTTTTGACCAATGTCAAATGCTTGCTCCATCTTGTGGTTAGTACACTTGCACACACAAAGGCTTTCTCTTGGGCTACCTTACAATGAGACCTTTTATTTACGATCAATTACTTTATGCTTTAGTATAGTATCTTCATCTCCTTCTCACTTCTTCAATTTTCAAAACTTCTCCCTATTTTAAAAACCACTTGTTTTCAAACTTTTCACCTTTTCTTAATAAACTTTGACTTTGTCAAGTGATCCAGAAAATATTTTTCTCAATAAATGCTAAAATATTTAAGCATACTTAAACTCCTTTTCAAACTTCTAAAAAAGACAAACCTCATCAAACTTCTTATTGTGCCTTTGTGCACTTTCCTTTAAGAGCCTTTTTTTGGAAAGATTGGATATTAGTATATTATTCTAGTGATGCAAACCACTATACTTCTATAATATGTTGAGAAATGATTAACATTTTCCACTTGAATGTTAAGACCTACTTGTGAGAAAGTCCAAGTAAAAGTTCTCCATATCAAGATGATACAAATTCTCATTTCCTCATACTTGGGGGTAGTAAGCTAAGTTTTCCACTCGAATACGACAAAATGTCTTTTCAAATTAAAATCAATCAACAAACAACCTAGATTTTTCATAAAAACATATTTGCAAGTGGTTCTTATAGAATACCAGATATGTGAGGGGTGTTAATACCTTCCCCTTGCATAATCAAACCCCGTATCCAGATTTATATTTTGTTTTACCTTTTGTGGGTTTTGTTCGACCTTTTTCCCATTCCCTTTGGAAACAATAAAGTTTGATGGTGACTCTTTCTATTCTAAGTTAAGTTAATCAATGGCTTAATCTCAATTTTTTCCCACCGCGACAAGGTCGACGCATGGCTTCTACAAGTCGACACATTTTCCGTATGTCATGACTTGAAGAGGTCGACACATACATTAAAAATCTTGAAAATTTGCATTGTTTTCTATTCCTTTTTCTTCATACTTTCTTACATATATTTACTTGATACAAGCATCTATTTCTAAAAAGGTTTGCTAGAGAGTAAATCTTATAGGAAACTGGTATTTCAAATCATTCTCATCATCTTCAACCTCATTATATCAATACACATAAACAAACTACACATAATTATTCTTTGTTTGGGTGTCATCTAGAATTAGGGTTGATAATTTCCAATTTAGGTTGATTGTAATGTAAATTAGGTTGAGTTCTTTGAGGGTTTCAAATAAGAGAACCGAGTTGGAGTTTTCCTTCGAGATTGCTTAGGTATTTGAAGGTTTTGGACAAGATTGCGCAATTCGGACCCGATCGAAGCCTATCCACCCCTAGATCTAAGCCCATTGTTTAACACACCACCATACCAATAACTAGAACCATAGTCCACCTCTGTCAATACCGGTCACTCTTTTCACCTAGCGATATGCATCATTGCATAACATGCATAATCTCATGCATCATATAAGTCATGCTAAGTATATGATATAACTTTTCAATAAGAAGTCTTGTAGCCAAGCAAGACACTTCCCTGTTTCAACCATACATGATCCACCTCAGGGGAACTTGTTGAACTTTTGAAACCATCACATAAATCATCACCATGCATTAATCATGTCTCTTTGATCATGCATATCATTCATATGGCATATCATGAAGCCTTGTAAAACAATCAAGAAAAGCCAAAGCCTAGTATTTATTGGCACCTCCAAGAAAAATCAAAGTCCAACCTCGGTTGACACCTTGTAAAGCCCAATCATCATTGGCATACTTAAAACCTCAATTTATCGGTTGCTCAAAACCCTGATTTTGGTCGATGGTCATTGGTACTTTAAGTTTTTGACCTTCATCCCTTTTGACAAAAACATCTGGCTCTACATAGCCCATACATACCAAAAAGCCCAATTATAGTGGAATTTTGCATATAGTAATCATCATTACATAACATTACATCTCTAAAAAACGTGTAGCATATCCATCAAGATGAAGCATTACGCCATACAAACTCAAGTATGCATACAAATCATATGTTTGAGTTGGCATCTTGTACCAAAGACCCAAATCAATCCCCTATTAAGATGATAATGTACACCCGAAGAGAATATTACCCATATAAACTCCCAGCTGATATTCCCAACGAATTCCCCATGAAGCCTTACCTTCAAGCAAAGTCCAACTTTGTTTCGCACCCCGTAAAATCCCATCTTCGGTTGGCACACTGTTAAAGTTCAACTTCAATTGGCACCCTACCAAAGTCCAGCTCTCGTATGGAAAATAATCTCAAAGCCCAGTTCTCGTCTAGTAAATCATTTCAAAGCCTAGTTCCCATCTAGAAAATCATTTCAAAGCCCAGTTCCCGTCTGAAAAAACATTTCAAAGTCTGGCTCCCGTCTGTAAAATCATTTAAAAGGCCAAATCATGTATGGCAAATCATTTCGAAGCCTAGTTCCCATCTGGAAAATCATTTTGAAGACTAGTTCCCATCTAGAAAATGATTTAAAAGCCTAGTTCTTATCTGGAAAATCATTTAAAAGAGCAATTCCCATTTGGAAAATCATTTCATAGCCCAATTCCCATTTGGAAAATCATTTAAAAGCCTAGTTTCCATCAGGAAAATCATTTCAAAGCTCAGTCTCATCAGGAAAATTATTTCAAAGCCTAGTTCCCATCTGGAAAATCATTTCAAAACCCAGTTCTCGTCTGGAAAATTATTTCAAAGACCAGTTCCATTCTGGCAAATAACTTCAAAGACCAGTTTCCGTCTGGAAAATCATTTCAAAGACCAATTCCTATCAGGAAAATCACTTCAAATACCAGCTCCCATATGGAAAATAATTTCAAAGCCCAGTTCCATTCTGGAAAATCATTTCAAAGCCCAGTTCCCATCTAGAAAATCCTTTCAAAACTCAATTCCCGTCTACAAAATCATTTCAAAGCCTGTTCCCATCTGGAAAATCATTTCAAAGCCCAAATCCTATAACGTAAATCATTTCAAAAACCATATTCTGTCTGAAAAATCATTTCAAAGCCCAATTCCCGTCTGGAAAACCATTTCAAGGCCCGATTCATGTCTGGCAATCCAAAAAAAATCCAGTTCCTGTCTGACAGTTAATCCAAGTCCAATTCCCATATGGCAAATTAATCTCTCTCCCTATTTCTCGTCTAGTAGCCAGTTCTCGTCTGCTAGTCTAATTTCAAATTTAGTGTGCACCTAGCAATAAATTCTTCATTTTCCTTTCGCAATCCATCTCTACCTTTTCACGATAAGGTTTTTTGTATTTTCCTTTTGCAAATTATCTTTACACTCTTTATACTTGCCTTTAGCAAGTAATCAATCAATTCTCTCCTACTTCATGGAGAATCCTTCGGGGATATCTCAACTACAAATGCCTACCAAAGCTCATTAATAGAGATAAAACAAAGATCATCATAAACACTTATACCTATCTCTTCTCTTTGGAGTCCAAATTTTTGGGTCTTTTCATTTAATCTTTTTCTACCTCAAATTCTTGAAAGTTACTACTATTCATACCTTTAGGTTTAAGATGATTAAATAGGGGCAACTGTCATACCCCGAAATTTTCCCTACCTCCTCAATCAATTCGCCTGGCTTATGGTTTTGTTCATTTGCATACATTTGTCTATTTGATCATGCATTTAGGTTATTCATCGGCATTTGCATATTGTAATAAATTTAGGCCAAAGGTTCGGCAATAATATATTTAATCAATCTAAGTGTATTTATGAGGCGAATATTATTTGGTGATTATTCAGGTTTCTTTCCCATATTACACGTGGTACAGATCATCTCTTTATTTAAAATTCATGGTTAGCAGAGCGATTGAAATGATTTTTACTTAATTCAGAAGATTGCTTGAATTCAAAGAAAAGGGAAAAGTTGGAATAAAAAGAAATTTTCATTTATTTATTAGAAATTCATGGTACAATTAATATTGCTTGAGATAAATCAAAAGAATGGATTACAAGGAAAGAGAGTAAAAATTTACATCTTTTGGATATAGTTGACTTTTTGGTCAAATCGTTGACTTTTTGATCAATTGTTGAGTTTTGATCAACTGTTGTCTATTGACTTGATTTTGACTCTGAATTTTCCTAGACTTATTCTACAAGTATTTTACCAACAAATTCTATCTTCCATCAAGCTTCACTTTCATGGCTTGTTCTTCACTTTCCAATGTTGCTTCAAGTTCATTCTTCATTACAATGCTCACTTTGCTACAAGGAAGAAGGTACACCAAGTTATACATTCATATCATGAAGTTAAATAATCAAAATGCTATAAAAAATCATGAAAAAGTTATGCACTACACAAAAATTATGCACTTTGTGGTGATTTCAATACTTGTTTTTTCAACAGTTTACAACATTGATTCATGCGCAAAAATCAGTATTTGTTCCATGATTTTACACCATTAAAAAGGGCTTATTTTTAACATAAAATGACTTCTCAAAAGCACTTAAAGTCATGGGTTAATTCATCCAAAATTCAAGGCAAAAGTGGTGAGAAACCAAAAGCAAAAACATCTAAATTCAAGTTAATTACTAGTGACCTTTTGTCTTATATCCTAACTTGGTACTTCTTAAAAATTCCAACACTTCTACCTCTAACTACCTATGCATCCACAATCATTAATTAAACAATTAACCTTTAACTGTCATAACTACCAAAGAAACACAATAACTTTCAAACAAACACAAATTACAACTTCCATTTTCAACCAAATTTCCATTCAATCTTAACCATTCTTAACAATCAATCCAAGGATTGAAATTAATGATCTACAACTAAATGTTAAATCCATTTATAACCATTGATAAAACCCTTACTTTGATCAAAATCCAAGGACCATAAAAACTATAAAAACCTAGTATTTTTCCTCATTCTTCAACCATGCATTCATAGTAAAGTTATTATGTCAAAATTCCTAACCATCATATAAAAGCTCATAAACCAAGTTGATGGAATTTCATCACTTTAAACTCCATTTAATTGAGCATAAACTCTCCACCATTTTTTCATCGCTTTTACCATTATTCATCTTCTTCTCCATGCTTCCATAATCATTTATTCACAAAAAACCATGAATCTTCTACATTCATCCACCATTGGAAAAGAACCCATTAAACCTATACTTTCTATCATTAAACCTACATTATCTATCACATTCCATCATCATTTCACAAAATTCTAAAGATTCATTCACACATTATTCTCAACAACTATCATTTCATAATTTTTCAACAATTCAACACAAAGTCAATCATTAAACATATTTTCACAATCAACAAGAAGAAAGTATCGAATCGGTAAGACCAACGCAATTGAATTCTTCAACAACATCCTCGCAAAGATTCATAAATTTCAAAGAAGCGAAGAAATGGAAGATAAACACAAGGGTGAGGAGCTTACCTATGTATTTTCTTATTTCTTTCTTTTCGCCGACAATTTTAATCAACACTAACTAGAGGAATCCTCCCCTTCGTCGGTGAAATTCTAATATCAGATATGAGATGTCGAAGGTAATGTCACGACACTAATATCTGAGTAAAACAAACAGGATAAAGATAAAGAATAGTAATGCAAGAGACACAAGCAATTGTTAACCCAGTTCGGTGCAACTCACCTACGTCTAGGGGCTACCAAGCCAGAAAGGAAATCCACTAAATAGAATCAGTTCAAAGACTCTCAGTACACTCCACAAGTTACAGTATTTTTCACCTAATCTCTTCCCGTTTGACTTCTTCCTAAGAACTCTTAGATATGAGAACCCACTCACTCTCCCTCAATCACACCAGTGATTTTAAACAACAATTACTTATGAAAAGAAGACACTCTTCAAAGATACACACTTGATCTTACTTAGCAGCTTCAATCAAGTAGACACACACTTGATCTTACTTAATAACTTCAATCAAGTAGACACACACTTGATCTTACTTAACAACTTCAATCAAGTGGACACACACTCATGCTTAAGAGCTTAGAGTGACAAATTACAACTCACAAATCAGACCAATTCAATCATCTATGGATGAATTGAATGGCTTACAAGTCACACGACCACACAAGACACAAACCCTTATTCTCTTTCAATATTTCGCTCAGTATTTCTTGTTTATAAAACTAGATTTTCCATGCCCTATTTATAGAATCGTTTGGTTGGGCTTGGACATCACAAAAACCCTAAAACTATTTCCCAATTAGATCTTCTCATGACAGCTGGTTAGATCTCTTTGTAAAATAAGTAAATCTGGTTGTAATTAATGATTGAATGCGTTTGTAAATCAGATCTTCAATCATACATAGATTGCCATTAAAAGCGTAATCACATAACACATAACATTCACCCTGAATGGTTTGTGTACAGATGTCATGACACCGAGTCTGGCATCCTGGAACAATCATGCATAATTCCATTTTAAATATCCAGCAGGTACATAATATCAGATGTTATGACATCGTGTATAACATCCTGAAACAATCCTGCATAATTATGTTTTTAAACCTCCAGCAGGTACAAGACATCTTATGTTAAGACATCACATGCAACATCTTGTGAACACTCTTTGTTTTCCCAAAATTGTTGCCAACACTTAGAACCAACAAACTCCCCCTTTGGCAAATTTTGGCTAAAACATATATCTGTCCATTTTGTTCACAAGAAAAATACATCAGCAGTTAAACAGCATAACAGCGTTTAAGCAGCAGCAGAAGCGAACGGAATTACTAGCTATAATAGCAACTAGTAAAACATACAAATGCACATAGGGTACTTATTCTCCCCTAAGCCTGTTCAATACAGACATCTCCTTTAACAATAACAGCACCTGTAATAATAGCACCTGTAACAATCAGAATATCCTTCTGATATCTCCTTCAACATCTGTAACATTCAGAATCACATTCTGACATCTCCTTTAACATCACAGAACAAAACATCATTCTGTCATCTCCTTTAACTTCAGTTGTTCACCTGTTTAGCCTAGCTAGCTCCAACAACACTGCAGATCTCCATATTCCACACATTTAACTGCACAACTCTCCACATATTCACTTCTCCCCCTTTTTAGTCAAAATAGACCAAAGGTGACCAATTAGACAAAATAAATGTCAATCAGCCTAGCAGAGAATGTCACAAGAGATGTTATAACATATAAAATGTTAAAACATAAATGTTAGGAGATACAAACCATAATTATACACAGCTGTAATAGCTGAGATAATTAGAAATCCATGGAACTCATTAAGAGCCCAAAAATTACATCAAGGCATCAGTAAGGACTGCCACAAATTACAAACATTTCAAAAAAAACAACAAATTATCCAGTATTCAAAACAGCCAAACCACCAGAGGGACCAGTCTTCATAACAGCACACAGCATACACAGTTTTCATAACAGGGGGAACCATTACCACTCAATATGAGGAACTAACATCATCTTCACCTTCAGAATCAGAACTGCCACTAGATTGAGAATTGGACCTCTCACTTGAGGTATTGGCATCTGACTCCTTGGTTTCACCAACCTTATCCATCTCTTCCTTCTCTAAGCTACTAATAAGAACCTCTAAAGCCTCTTTTCTTGCCTTGCCAACCCTAATACCAGTATCCAGCTCCTTATAAGTTTCCTTCAATTGATCAATCAAGCCACCTTGAGAGGCAGGCTCCTTTCTTGCAGATGTCATGACAACATCATTGACATGGCTTCCTTCAAACAACTTGTGGTGAATGGACAGTGGAGGCTTCCTTCTGCTGGGAATATCACTTGTGTTGAGAATTCCTGGTTGCTGGCTCAAAATAATTCCACAAATGACAGATGGAAAGGTAATAGGCAGCTTTACTGCATTAGTGGAGGAATGTTTAACAATTTGTTCAAACATAAACCTTCAAAAATCAAAGTTTAGCCTGGTTCCAATAGCATAGATGATTCTTCCAAGACCATTAGAGATGGTTGAGATATGGTTAGTTGGCTGAACTAATCTTGTGCAAGATGGCATATTTAACAATTAACTTGCCAGCTGATAGATGCTTCTTACTAGGCCATTCCTTGACTTGGCCAGCAATAATAGTCCTACAGACTTCATTGTATGTAGCCTCTAACTCCACACCTCCTTCAGTTCCTCTCCCTAGGAATTTATTGTTTATGGTTGGGGAGAACCTTACACATCTACCTCTCACAAAGACCATGCAGAATTCCTTGCTACTCTTTTCAGAAATATCCTCTGGGATATTCACAACAAACACTTTCACTAACCTTTCAAAGCATTGGGGAAAAGCAACAACAGTTTTCATCAGACCAGCATTCTTGTTCAATTCCATCACTTCCTTTACTTCTACAGCCTCCTTCCCTAGCTCCCTCTCAACAACAACTCTCCTTTGAATGACACGTTTCCACTTGGCAACACCATCTTCTAGATGGAAAGAAATGTTGTCTAAGTGCACAACTGCAACCTTGGCTGGAGACTTTTTAACAGTATGCCTTTTAGCAGGAGAGATGTCTGGGACATCGTCTTCGATATCATCTTCAGAGTCAGAACTCTCTCTGACCTTCCTCTTCCTAACCTCTACTTTACTCCATGATTTGGAGGGTCCTACACTAGCAACCTTTTTACCTTTTCCTGCGGTCATCCTTTCAGCCACAGTCTTCCGTTTTCTGGTCTTCAATTTCCTAGAAACACTTGGTTTTACATGATGAACCAAGGTGTCATCTTATTCTATTGAACTTTCTTCCTCCAGATAAATAACATTCTCAGCAGTCTCATGAGAACCATCTACTGGTTTCTTACTAGGCAAGGTTTTACCTAGAGAGCATAGTCCCTCAGCAGCCATGTTTTTCTCTGATCTAGATGAATCATCATCTTTCTCAGTTTGGGGTTCCACCTCAGATGATGGGTCCCTTCTAGACAGAGGGGTAGAAACACCCTTGACTGCATGCCCTTTGTTTAGAATCCTAGTTACTAGGTTCCTAATGGCATGATCTGTAAAGTGCATGTCATCCTTATAAGGAGATTTATCAGGAATGTTACCTTGATTACTTCCAGCCATGGTAGAAGGGCCAGGGACGTCGCCTGGAATAACAGAGAGGGGAATAACCTCCAAAATATCTTCATCCAGAAACTCCATGGAGGGAGTCCTTGCTTTGTGAGTGGGTTTTGATCCTGAGGATGAGGGATGTTGTGACATTTTGTTGAACTTTTGATAAAAATCTGTTTGCCCTAGCAGAGGTTTTTTGAGAAGTTGGATGAAGATGGAAATGGTTGTGTTGAGGTAGCTTGTGGTAATGGCATAAATACTAGTTCCAATACTAGGTAATGATTTATCATAAATGTGGCACTTTCTTTTAAGTGGGCAGACAATTTTTTTATTACCTTTTCCACTCCACTTTAATTGCTATAACTTCACATGAATATAAATCCCTAATTTCCCTCTTAAACATTCAAACTGATTATCATCCAAAACCCTTGCAAATTTGTCAGCTAATTGCATTTCATGCTTTAGTGCTATGATTTTGTTTTCCACAAATTCTCTAATGAAGTGATGACAAAAATAAATGTGCTTAGTCCAGTTGTGCTGACTAGGATTTTTGGACATAGTTGTAGCACTCAGGTTGTCATAGTACAATGTCATGACATCGTGTGTGACATTGTATTCAGTCAACATTAGTTTCAACCAACCCTGTTGAGAACAGCTACTTCCAGCTGCTATATGTTCAGCTTGATATATAGCACAAACACCATTTTCATCTTTCAAAGGAGCAGATGTCCTTTCACTCTCCATCCTAATCTTCTTAACATTGTTCTTGGCACATTTTCTTTGAGATAGACACATAGACCCTTCTATCTGCTTGACTTGTAGCCCAAGTCCAACAAAGTTCTTTCCAACTTCAGACTGCATTTTACTAGCACCATGTTTTACCATCTGGTCCAACCTCCTTCCAACCCCAATATTATCTATTTGAGCCACCATAAGCTTTTCTCCTGGAGGTTTCAGACAAAAATCTTTGAAGATTTCAACCACATCAGATTTGTTTTTGGTCCAGGTGTATCTGGAGAAGTCATCCACCACTACATACTTCTTTCCACCAAGGCTTTCCACCTGCATGGGTCCCATCAAATCCATATGAAGGAGTTTCAAACCTTTGGAAGTGATGTCATCCTTGTCTGACATTTCCCACAAACTTTTCTTTCATCAATCTTCAATTTCGGAGTTCTTCTAGCAGATATAATCATCTTCATCTCTTTAAGATATAGATGGCTCAAACATTTATGCCATGTCTTCACTTCTTCTTTGACTAAGGTACACTTTGAGGAATAACCAATTTGAGAGCTCCATATGTAACAGTTGTCTTTGGTCCCGACTCCTGTCATGATCACTTCACTTTCTTTGTTAGTAATCAGACATTCAGTTTTAGTGAAGTTAACATTTAGACCTTGGTCACATAGTTGTCTGATGCTTATTAGATTTGCAGTCAAGCCCTTAACAAGTAGGACATTGTCAAGGTCAGGAACTCCACGACAATCAAGCTTACCAATCCCCTTGATCTCACCCTTTGCTCCATCACCAAAGGTTACATAACTCATGGCATGAGGATGAAGGCCAGTTAGCAGGTCTTTGTTTCCAGTCATGTGTTTGGAGCACCCACTGTCAAAATACCAATCTTCTTTGGATGAAACTCTGAAGGAAGTGTGAGCTATTAGACTTGTAACATTAGTCTTAGGAACCCATTGCTTCTGGTTGACAGGCCTATGATGTTTGGGTCTTGGTTGATAGTGAGTCTGATGATGAACATGGCTAGGATAACCATACAGCTTATAGCAGACGGGCTTCAGGTGGCCAAATTTTCCACAGTAATGGCATCTCTATCTTTGGTGTTTCCCTTTCTGCTGTCTTCCCTTCTGATGTTATGACATATGATGTGACATGTCAGGTTTGCTTTTAATATGGTTGCACTTAGGTTTGGATTTAGGTTTGCCACCAGTGTAACTGCACTCATGCTTAGATTCATTATACCCAATGCCATATTTGTCTCCTGTTATTTGTCCAGTTTGGAGAATCTTGTCTAAGGAATCAGATCCATTGTTTAACATTCTTACATACTTGGTCATCTCTTCCAGTTTAGAATTCAAGAACATAGCTTTAGTTTTTAACTTGGAGATGGTTTCCACATGTTTTGCCTTCTCATTCTCCAGCTGTACTATCACTTTCTTCTGGCTTTCAACTTGTTGACTTTCATCTAGCTTGGCATTCAGAACCACTGCTTCTGTTTTTAATTTGGAGATGGTTTCCAAGTGTTCTACCTTCTCATTCTCAAGTTGAGTTATTACCTTCTTCTAGTTTTCAATCTGTTTACACACCTCGACACTTTTGTGACACAGCTTTCTGTAGGTAGTGGCCAACTCTTCAAAGGTTACTTCATCATCACTTGAGTCTTCATCAGAACTTAATCTTTCAGTCAAGGCAGTCACCAGATTTGCAGACTCTTCTGTTTCACTCTCATCAGACCAAGTGGCAGCAAGACTCATCTTCTGTTTCTTGAGGTAGGTTCCACATTCAGTTCTAATGTGTCCATACCCATCACATTCATGGCACTATACTCCTTTTCCTTCTTTGGGCTTATCATCTGACCTTGTTCTTCTTCCAGCATTGTTGGATTTACTGATGTCATATGAGATGTTCTTGACATTAGCCTTAGATCTTACATCCATCTTTTTCAACAGTTTGTTGAACTGTCTTCCCAGCATTGCTACATCATTTGCAAGATCTTCATCATCATCCTGACCATTTTCCTCCTCTGTGTTAGACATGAAGGCTATGCTTTTGGTTTTCTTTTAGATCCATCTCACATTCCCATCTCAAATGTTTGGAGGGAACCAATTAGCTCATCAACTCTCATATTGGAGATGTCTTGAGACTCTTCTATGGTTGTCACCTTCATAGAAAATCTCTTAGGGAGTGACCTGAGTATTTTTCTTACTAATTTTTTATCTGACATCTTCTCTCCCCGGGCTCCTGAGGCATTAGCAATTTCAAGGATACTCATATGAAATTCAGGAATATTTTCATCTTCTTTCATCCTTAAATTTTCAAACTTGGAGGTGAGCAGTTGTAGTCTAGACATCTTCACTCTAGAGGTGCCTTCATGAGTGATTTTGAGAATGTCCCAAGCATCTTTAGCCACCTCACAGTTGTTTACCAATCTAAAGATATTCTTGTCTACTCCATTAAATATGGCATTCAATGCTTTAGAATTTCCAAGGGCTAGATCATCCTCCTCCTTGGACCATTGTTCTTCAGGCTTCAGGCTTCTTATCTTCAGGCTTCTTACTGGATGTTCCCAGCCTGTTAACACAGCCTTCCAAGCCTTATTATCAAAAGATTTTAGAAAAGCTACCATTCGAGGTTTCCAATAGTCATAGTTAGATCCATCCAAAATTGGTGGCCTGTGAACAGATCCTCCATCTCTCTCCATAGTACCAGAAAGTATTGTCCCTAGATCTCACCCAGAACCAGAGCAGGATGCCTGCTCTGATACCAATTGAAACTCTGGTATCAGATATGAGATGTCAAAGGTAATATCACGACACTAATATCTGAGTAAAACAAACAGGATAAAGATAAAGAATAGTAATGCAAGAGACACAAGAATTGTTAACCCAGTTCGGTGCAACTCACCTACGTCTGGGGGCTACCAAGCCAGGAAGGAAATCCACTAAATAGAATCAGTTCAAAGACTCTCAGTACACTCCACATGTTACAGTCTTTTTTACCTAATCTCTACCCATGTGACTTCTACCTAAGAACTCTTAGATATGAGAACCCACTTACTCCCCCTCAATCACACCAGTGATTTTAAACAACAATTACTTATGAAAAGAAGACACTCTTCAAAGACACACTTGATCTTACTTAGCAGCTTCAATCAAGTAGACACGCACTTGATCTTACTTAACAGCTTCAATCAAGTACACACACACTTGATCTTACTTAACAACTTCAATCAAGTGGACACACACTCATGCTTAAGAGCTTAGAGTGACAAACTACAACTCACAAATCAGACCAATTCAATCATCTATGGATGAATTGAATGGCTTATAAGTCACACGACCACACAAGGCACAAACCCTTATTCTCTCTCCATATTTCGCTCAGTATTTCTTGTTTATAAAACCATATGTTCCATGCGCTATTTGTAGAATCGTTTGGCTGGGCTTAGACATTACAAAAACCCTAAAACTATTTCCCAATTAGATCTTCTCATGACAGCTGGTTAGATCTCTTTGGAAAATAAGTAAATCTGGTTGTAATTAATGATTGAATGCGTTTGTAAATCAGATCTTCAATCATACATAGATTGTCATTAAAAGCGCAATCACATAACACATAACATTCACCCTGAATGTTCTATGTACAGATGTCATGACATCGGGTCTGACATCCTGGAACAATCCTGCATAATTCCATTTTAAAGGTACATAATATCAGATGTTATGACATCGTGTATAACATCCTGAAACAATCCTACATAATTATGTTTTTAAACCTCCAGCAGGTACAAGACATCTTATGTTAAGACATCACATGCAACGTCTTGTGAACACTCTTTATTTTACCAAAATTGCTGCCAACACTTAGAACCAACAGTCAGTAAGCCCTAAATTTCTTTCTGATTCGTTGCATATTTACCGTTCTTGAACTTTCTTTGTCTTATTTGTGATGAATGCGATAATTGTGGTTCTTTTCTTCTTCTCCCTTCTTTTAAATTAGTCATGCACCATAGAGAGAATTAGTGAATTTCGATACCAACAACTCATTCATGATCCAAACACAGCCCCATAGTTATCTATATCCTAAACAAACTGAAAAAAATTCAAATCCATTCATGTCCATACCCAAAATTCCCTTCAAACCATAAGCCATTTCCTAAAACCAATTCAATTACATACATTGAAGCAATTACCACAAAACAAAATCACACAAAAAAAGACCATAATAGAACCGAAACAAGTCAAAAAGAAAATAAAATTGGTTGGGGAAATTTACCGAACACTTGTTGTGCAAGTTGCGGAGCGACAAATATGCAAAACCAATGTCAAACCATAATGAACCAAAACACGAGAGCAACCCTACCAAATCTAATAGTGCAAAAAAATTATAATGTAGTAAATTGAATATCCAATATAACCCCCAAAATTCTATAAATCTTGATCATGTAGAGTTTTTATTGCATCATTCTTTCAATTGATATAATATTTATGTGCCTGGACACCAGATAAAAAATGGAGCATTCTAAGGTCACTAGTTGGCAACACTCGGTGCAACATAGTTGGACTTTTGGTCCCAACTCAATTTATGTTGATGCATCCAGGTTGGGATACTATAGTCCACCAAACATTGCATAAAAAATTGACCACTCTTATTGGAGCAACTTTAGAAAAGCGTGTTTTTCATTCCCTCTGGAGAATTATCATAATAGAATGGTTGGGTATGCTATGGTGAGTAAGGAAAGATTTATGTATTGCCTGCGGTTCTTGACACGATTGGTCGGTATGGTTTCTGAAGCAACACTCTTTGTCATACCCCAAAATTTTGCCAACCATTTTCCTTTTTCATTTGATGGTTTGTGATTCATCTTCATATGCATCAGTATCATAACACATTCATTTTACCGTTTTCATTAAACATCATGGATTCAAAGGCTTTTGATGCTTATGATCAATAAGGAGCTAGGGTTTCCTTGAAATCCAAATCTACGGCATACCATGATACATTGACTAATGAGAACATTTCTCTTGAATGTAAGGCCATGAAACCCTAAATCCTTGATCTTTGGCATATATGGATCATATGGTTGGAATTTTAATATTGAATTTAATAAGGTATTGAATATATCACATTGGTCAACCATGGGAGTTTCATTTGACTAACTAAGTTTCTTTATGGGCTTGATCATTACATTTGCGCATTATGTGTGGTGTGGATTCAACATAATGCATTAAGATCCAGGGTCTAACTTCCAAAATTCAAAGTGCATATTCAAATTCAAGACCAAGTTTTATTAAGATTTCCAAAGATTCATTCAAGCATTCAAGTACAATTTCATCATTTTTTTCAAATTCAAATCTTAGAGGGAAAATCATTTTTCATAAATCAAACCATATACACATCATTCAAAGCCATATTCATTACAAAAACTTTCAAAGTCATTACAAAAAGTTCAAAATTCAATTTTATACAAAAAACCTATAATTTTGACCTAGGTTGAATTTTTGGTCAAACAGTTGACCAAAGTCAACTAACTAAATCCTAACCCTAATTCTTATCCTACTTCTTCCATAAGCCATCTCATTGTTTGAGTCCCCAAAACCTTCGAGACATCATGATCTTTGATGTTTTTCCAAAAACCTCTCCTTGTCCTATGCCAACTTTGGCCCTTTGTCTTCATGAACCATGCCTTGACTTCATGGCCAAAGCCGCACCATCCAAGGCCTGCAATGAGTCTGCCAAACCTACAGAATTAATACATAAACAATTCAAAGCATGATTCATATGCATACATATTACCATCACATATATCCACAATCACAATGCAATGAATCGTAAAGTCATGCCAAACACATAAGCCAAAACAGTCATACACTAATAATGCAAATCTAACTTCCAATTCAAACACATCCTAACTGAAATTCTGGTAACAAATATGAGATGTCGAAGGTAATGTCATGACACTAATATCCGAGAAATGCAAACAGGATAAAGATAGAGAATAGTAATGCAAGAGACACAAGTGATTGTTAACCCAGTTCGGTCCAACTCACCTAAATCTGGGGGCTACCAAGCCAGGAAGGAAATCCACTAAAATAGAATCAGTTCAAAGACTCTCCGTACACTTCAACAAGTTACAGTCTTTCTCACCTAATCTCTACCCGTGCAATTTCTACCTAAGCACTCTTAGATATGAGAACCCAATCACTTCCCTACAATCACACCTGTGATTTTAAACAACAATTCCTAGTGAAAAGAAAACACTTTTCAATAACACACACTTGATTTTACTTCACAGTTTCAATCAAGTAGACACACACTTGATCTTGCTTAACAACTTTGATCAAGTAGACACACACTTGATCTTGCTTAACAACTTTGATCAAGTAGACACACATTCTTGCTTAAAAGCTTAGAGTGACAATTTACAACCCACAAATCAGACCAATTCAATCATCTATGGATGACTTGAATGGCTTATAAGTCTCACGACTAAATAAGACAAAAACCCTAGCTCTATCTCTCTCTCAGTATTTCGCTCAGTATTGGTTGTGTGTTCAATCAGGTTTTCCAAGTCCCTTTTTATAGAAGCTTTCAGCTGGGCTTGGACATCTTGAAAACCCTAAACTATTTTCCAATTAAATCTTCTCATGACAGCTGGTTAGATCTCCTTGGAAAATAAGTAAATCAGGTTGTAATCAATGATTGAATGCGCCTGCAAATCGTATCTTCAATCATACACAGATTTCCATTAATTGCGCAATCACAAAACACTAGACATTCATACTGAATGTTCTGTGTACAGGATTTCATGACATCGGGTCTGACATCCTGGAACAATCCTCCATAATTCCATAATTCCATTTATAATTTCCAACAGGTACAAACATGTTAGATGTTATGACATCGTGTATAACATCCTGAAACAATCCTGCATAATTATGTTTCTTAAACTCCAGCAGGTACACAATATCATATGCCATGACATGGTGTATGACATTCTGAAACCATCCTGTATAATTATATTTTCCATTTAAGCTCCAGCAGGTACACAGTATCTTATGTTAAGACATCACATACAACATCTTGTGAACACTCTTTGTTTTACCAAAATTGTTGCCAACACTTAGAACCAACAAACTCCCCCTTTGGCAAATTTTGGTTAAAACATATATCTGTCCATTTTTTTCACAAGGGAAAACACATCAGCAATTAAACAGCATAACAGCAGTTTAAGCAGCAGTAGAAGCAAACACAATTACTAGCTATAGCTACTAGTAATACACACAAGCACAAGGGTACTTCTTCTCCCCCTAAATCTGTGCTACACAAATAGAATTACTAGTTATAGATACAATTAGTAAGACACACAAATGCACAAGGGTACTTCTTCTCCCCCTAAATTTGTGCATCACCAACATCTCCTTTAATAATAACAACACCTGTAACCACAACACCTGTAACAATTAGAATATCATTATGACATCTGCTTCAACATCACTTGTGCACGACATCAGACATCCCCTTTGACATCTGTAAATAGAATAGCATTTTGTTTTACAACAAACACACCTTCAATAATAGTTGTTCAACTGTTCAGCTACACTAACACATACATCTCCTCACAACTCCACATATTCCATATCAGCTCCACAGATTTAACTGCTTCCACATCAACACTTCTCCCCCTTTTTAGTCAAAATTTTGACCAAAGGTGACCAATTAGACAAAATAAATGTCAATTAGCCTGGCAGAGAATGTTACAACAGATGTCATAACATTAAAAATGTTAAAACATAATTGTTAGGAGATACAAACCAACATTATACACAATTGTGATAGCTGAGATAATGAGAAATCCATGGAACTCATTAAGAGCCCAAATATTACATAAGGGCATCAATAAGGACTTCCACAAATTACACACATTTCAACACACACAAAAACAAATTCTTCAGCATCAAAATAGCAGGGGGACCAGCTTTCATAACAGTCAAACCAACCCAGTCTTCATCTCAGGGGGAACTTCACTACTCAGTCTGAGGAAGTAACATCTTCTTTTCATAACCACCTTTCAAAACTCCTTGCTATTTTTGTAAGAACTATCCTCTGGGATATTGACCACCAACTCCTTTGATTGCTATAGATTCTCATGAACACAAATTCCCAATTTCCCTCTTAAACATTCAAATTGATTGGCATCCAAAGCTTTTGTGAATATGTCAGCTAATTGCTTTTCAGTAGTAACATGCTCCAGTGATATGATCTTCTCTTCCACAAGTTCTCTAATGAAGTGATGACGAATATCAATGTGCTTTGTCTTGCTGTGCTGAATAGGATTTTTGGAGATATTTATAGTACTCAGGTTGTCACAGTATAATGTCATGACTTCTTGGGTGACATTGTATTCAAACAACATTTGTTTCATCCACACCAGTTGAGAACAACTACTCCCAGCTACTATGTATTCAGCTTCAGCAGTGGATAGAGATACACAGTTCTGTTTCTTGCTAAACCATGATATCAGATTGTTCCCCAAGAAGAAACATCCTCCTGATGTGCTCTTCCTATCATCAGCACTTCCAGCCCAGTCAGCATCACAGTAATCAGTCAGTATAGATCCAGATCCATGAGTATATAACATCCCATAGTCACTGGTGCCATTGACATATTTCAGTATTCTCTTTACTTGGTTTATATGACTGACTTTTGGTTCAACTTGATATCTAGCGCAAACACCAACAACAAATGTAATGCCAGGTCTGCTTGCTATGAGATACAGAAGACTACCTATCATGCTTTTGTATGGACTTTGATCTACTTTGACACCATTTTCATCTTTGGAGATTTTCACATGTGTAGGAGTAGGTGTCCTTTTATGGCTTGCATTCTCCATGCCAAACTTCTTAACAATGTTCTTGGCATACTTGCTTTAAGATAGAAAGATAGAGTCTTCCATCTGCTTGACTTGTAGCCCAAGAAAGTAGGTCAGTTCTCCAACAAGGCTCATCTCAAACTCAGACTGCATTTATCTAACAAAGTGTTCAACCATCTAATCCGACATCCCACCAAACACAATGTCATCTACATATATTTGTGCCACCATGAGCTTCCCTCCTTCATTCTTCACAAATAGGGTTTTGTCAATACCATCTTTCCTGTATCCATTGTTAGTGAGGAACACTGTGAGTCTCTCATACCAAGCCCTAGGAGCTTGCTTCAACCCATAGAGGGCTTTCTTCAATTTGTATACATGCTGTGGAAGATTTGGATCTGTGAATCCTTTAGGTTGTTCAACATATACTTCCTCATTTAAGTAGCCATTCAAGAAGGCACTTTTTACATCCATTTGGAACAGTTTGAATTTAAGAATACATGTCACTCCAAGCAATAATCTAATGGACTCAAGGCGAGCTACAGGAGCAAATGTTTCATCAAAGTCCACTCCTTCAACTTGAGTATATCCTTGAGCTACTAATCTTGCTTTGTTTTTAGTAACAACCCCTTGTTCATCAGATTTATTCTTATACACCCACTTTGTACCTATGCCATTTACTCCTCCAGGTCTAGGAACCAGTTCCCGTACTTCATTCCTCTTGAATTGACCAAACTCCTCCTGCATGGCATTGATCCAGAACTCATCAGTCAAGGCTTCCTTGACATTCCTAGGTTCAATCTTTGACACAAAGCAGCCATGTGAGATCACTTCCCTTGATCTAGTAGTGACCCCTTTATTTGGATCTCCTATAATAAGATCTTTGGGATGATCCTTCTTAATTCTGATAGAGGGTCCCTTGTTGATTTTGTCATCTTCAGGTTCAGCTTGAGGAGGTTCACTTTCCTTATTTTTGTCTGAGAGGTCAGCTGGGGAATCATTCAGAGATGTCTCGACAACGTCTGTGACATCAGTCTGTTGGTCATCAACCACAACATTAATCGATTCCATCAATACATTAGTTCTGGAATTAAAGACCCTGTAAGCTCTGCTGTTTGTAGGATAGCCCAGAAATATTCCCTCATCACTTTTGGGATCCATCTTCCTTCTTTGCTCACTATTAGCCAAGATATTGCATTTACTACCAAATACATGGAAGTATTTGACTGTAGGTTTTCTTCTTTTCCAGACTTCATATAGGGTTGTGGGAGTCCCTTTCTTCAATGTCACTCTGTTGTGAACATAGCAAGCTGTGTTCATGGCTTCAACCCAAAAATGGTAGGGTAACTTCTTAGCATGAATCATAGCTCTGGCTGATTCTTGAATAGTTCTATTTTTTCTTTCCACCACACCATTTTGCTGGGGAGTAATGGGAGATGAGAACTCATGATGAATTCCTTTTGAAGACCAGAATTCAGCAAATTTACTGTTCTAAAATTCCTTCCCATGATCACTTCTAATTTTGATGACAGGGCTTTCCTTTTCTCTTTGTAGTTTTAGACAAAGCTCCTTGAAGACTTCAAACACATCAGATTTTTCTCTTATGAAATTGATCCAGGTGTATCTGGAGAAATCATTCACCACCACATATGCATACTTCTTCCCACCAAGGCTTTCTACTTGCATGGGTCCCATCAAGTCCATATGAAGGAGTCCTAAACTTTGGTAGTGGTGTTATGTCTGAGCTTCTGGTGTGACATCCTTGTCTGTTTTCCAATCTGACATTCTCCATAGATTTTTCTTTCATCAATCTTTAAGTTGGGAATTCCTCTAACAACTTTAACAGATATGATCCTCTTCATACCTTTAAGATGCAGGTGGCCCAATCTTTGATGCCATATCTTCACTTCTTCCTCTTTGGCTAAGGTACACATTGAAGAGTAGCTAGTTTCTTGAGAACTCCACATGTAGCAGTTGTCTTTGGACCTAACTCCTTTCATGATCACTTCATTTTCCTTGTTAGTAATCAGACATTCAGTTCTAGTGAAGTTTACATTTAGACCTTGATCACACAGTTGACTGATGCTTATTAGATTAGCAGTTAATCCCTTAACAAGTAGGACATTGTCAAGGTCAGGAGCACCAGGGCAATCCAGCTTACCCATTCCCTTGATTTCACCCTTTGCTCCCTCACTAAAGGTAACATAACTCATGGCATGAGGATGAAGGTCAGTTAGCAAGTTTTTGTTTCCAGTCTTGTGTCTGGAACAACCACTGTCAAAATACCAATCTTCTTTGGCTGAAACTCTGAAGGAAGTGTGAGCTATTAGACTTGTAACATTTGTCTTAGGAACCCATTGCTTTTTGTTGACAGGCCTGTGAGTTTTGGGTCTTTATTGATATTGAGTCTGATTAGGGCTAGGATAACCATATAGCTCTTAGCAGAAGTGCTTCAGGTGGCCAAATTTTCCACAATAATGGCATCTCCATCTTTGATGCTTCCCTTTCTGCTGTCTTCCCTTCATATGATGTGACATCTCAGGTTTGTTTTTAACATGGCTGTACTTAGGTTTGGATTTTGGTTTGCAACCAGTGTAACTGCACTCGCCCTTAGATTCATTGAATCTAATGCCAGATTTGTCACCTGTTATTTGACCAGTTTGGAGAATCTTGTCTAAGATGTCAGATCCATTGTTAATCATTCTTACATACTTGGTCATCTCATCTAGTTTTGAATTTAAGAGAATTGCTTCAGTCTTCAACTTGGAGATGGTTTCCACATATTCTTCCTTTTCATTTTCCAATTGAGCTATCACTTTCTTCTGGCTTTCAACTTGTCTGCACACTCCTGCACTTTTGTGGCACAACTCTTTGTAGGTAATGTCCAGCTCTTCAAAGGTTACTTCATCATCACTTGACTCTTCATCAGAACCCCATCTTCCTGTCAATGCAATCACATGATTTGCAGCTTCTTCTATTTCATTTCCATCAGACCAAGAGGCAGCAAGACTCCTCTTTTGTTTCTTGAGGTAGGTCCCACATTCAGTTTTAATATGACCATACCCATTACACTCATAGCACTGAACTTCTTTGGGCTTTTCTTCAGACCTTGTTCTTCTGCCAAAACTGTTGGATTTACTGATGTCAGATGCGATGTTCTTGACATTAGATCACATCAATCTTTTTCATAAGTCTGTTGAACTGTCTTCCCAGCATTGCTACCTCTTTTTCCAGATCTTCATCAATATCTTGACCACATTCCTTATCTTCCTCTTTAGTGTTTGACATGAAGGCTATGCTCTTGGCTTTCTTTTCAGATCCATCACATATTCCCATCTCAAATGTTTGGAGAGATCTAATTAGCTCATCAACTCTCATATTTGAAATGTCTTGAAATTCTTCTATGGCTGTTACTTTCATAACAAATCTCTTAGGTAGTGATCTGAGTATTTTCCTTACTAACTTTTCATCTGACATCTTCTCTCCCAAAGCTCTAGAGGCATTGGAAATTTCAAGGATACTCATCTGAAATTCATGAATATTTTCATCTTCTTTCATCCTTAAGTTTTCAAACTTGGTAGTGAGCAGCTGTAGTCTAGACATTTTCACTCTAGAGGTGCCTTCATGAGTGGTTTTGAGAATGTCCCAAGCATCTTCAGCCACTTCACAGTTGTTTACTAATTTGAAGATGTTCTTGTCTACTCCATTGAAGATGGCATTCAATGCTTTAGAATTTCCAAGGGTTAGGTCATCCTCCTCCTTGGACCATTGTTCTTCAGGCTTCTTATCAACAGTGGCTTCTCCTTCCTTAATAATTACTAGATGTTCCCATCCTGTTAACACAGTCTTCCAAGCCTTATTATCAAGAGTTTTTAGGAAGGCTACCATTCTAGGTTTCCAGTAGTCATAGTTAGATCCATCCAAAAATGGTGGCCTGTGAATAGATCCTCCATCTCTCTCCATTGTACCAGAAAGTGTTGTCCCTAGATATCACCCAGAACCACAGCAAGATGCCTGCTCTGATACCAATTGAAATTCTGGTAACAGATATGAGATGTCGAAGGTAATGTCACGACACTAATATCTGAGTAATGCAAAGAGGATAAAGATAGAGAATAGTAATGCAAGAGACACAAGCAATTATTGACCCAGTTCGGTCTAACTCACCTACATCTGGGGGCTACCAAGCCAGGAAGGAAATCCACTAAAATAGAATCCGTTCAAAGACTCTCCGTCTACTTAAACAAGTTATAGTCTTTCTCACCTAACCTCTACCCGTGCAATTTCTACCTAAGCATCTTAGATATGAGAACCCACTCACTTCCCTACAATCACACCTGTGATTTTAAACAACAATTCCTTGTGAAAAGAAAACACTTTTCAATAACACACACATGATTTTACTTCACAGTTTCAATCAAGTAGACACACACTTGGTCTTGCTTAACAACTTTGATCAAGTAGACACACACTTGATCTTGCTTAACAACTTTGATCAAGTAGACACACACTCTTGCTTAAAAGCTTAGAGTGGCAATTTACAACCCACAAATCAGACCAATTCAATCTTCTATGGATGACTTGAATGGCTTACAACTCTCACGACTAAATAAGACACAAACCCTAGCTCTCTCTCTGAGTATTTCGCTCAGTATTGGTTGTGTGTTCAATCAGGTTTTCCAAGTCCCTTTTTATAGAAGCTTTCAGCTGGGCTTGGACATCTTGAAAACCCTAAACTATTTTCCAATTAAATCTTCTCATGACAGCTGGTTAGATCTCCTTGGAAAATAAGTAAATCAGGTTGTAATCAATGATTGAATGTGCCTGCAAATCAGATCTTCAATCATACACAAATTGCCATTAAATGCGTAATCACAAAACACCAGACATTCATACTGAATGTTCTGTGTACAGGATGTCATGACATCGGGTCTGACATCCTGGAACAATCCCGCATAACTGCATAATTCCATTTATAATTTCCAGCAGGTACAAACATATCAGATGTTATGACATAGTGTATAACATCTTGAAATAATCCTGCATAATTATGTTTCTTAAACTCCAGCAGGTACACAATATCAGATGCCATGACATGGTGTATGACATTCTGAAACAATCCTGCATAATTATGTTTTCCATTTAAGCTCCAGCAGGAACACAATATCTTATGTTAAGACATGACATACAACATCTTGTGAACTCTCTTTGTTTTACCAAAATTGCTGCCAACACTTAGAAGCAACACTAACTTCAATTAATTTTCTAAACCCAACTAACAGTGGCTTAAAGTAACAAAAATAACACTCCATTTTTTTCAAACTAAGTGCCACTAACATAATAACTCAAATGCAAGCATAACAAATTTTCAAATTTCATAACAACATGAATTAAACAATTCCAAGCATTACTAACAACCTAACTAATCATTCTAACAGTCAACTAATAATTTTGACCACTAATAACTAATAGTCTCACTTTTTAAACTAACCTAATTCAGTTTCTTAAATTAACACCACCACATCATCTAACAATATAACTACTTAACATAATATGTCCAAATTAACTCTTAACTGACTTCCTAACTTCAAGGCCATTTTAACTGAATTTCAATTACATTTAGAAGGAGTGTCTAATAGAATTCATAGGATATAAAATCTATAAATAACAATCATCACAGAGTTCATCACATTCAACAATAACATCAACAGTTTAACATGCAATTTTGACAAGTTTTGAACACACATATTTAGTTCAAGATAGTTCTATTATGGTTCAACATCTAGCAGTCCATGACAGCCCATCTAACCAACCTGCATCATTCCAGTTTAACACAATTTCAATTTCATTTAACCAATCAAATTTTTCTAAGTGTTCTACAAATATCTAGGCACTGAATCCCATAACAAACATTTAACAAATAACCAACAGATCAACACCAAACCAACTGAGTCATTAGTTTCTTAACAAATTCATTCTAACTGTGACTCTATTCTTCACTCTAATTTCAACTAACAACTTATTACACTAACTGAAATGCAACTCAAATTCACCAATTGATTCATAACTGAAGCTAACAGATGCTTAACAGTGTTAATGGCTCTAACAACTTTTCCCCTCATTGAACTTAGACTTAACCCTTCCCTAACTATGTTAACAAATTTTCCGGAACTCTACCCCATTCTGTTATAGCTCCATCTCTATATATTTATTATCATCAGTCAATCATTGTATGCACAATCAGTAGCTCAAAAACTCCTCAATCACCAACCATTAATCAAACTTCATCACTCTCACTGAAACTCTCAATCTCTATGCAAATCACACTCCACTACATTCTATCCTACTCTTTCACACGAACATAAAGAAACAACAATAAGAATGCAAAGTATCATCAATAAAATGTCAACCTATAAACTAAATAAGGGAAGAATAAGAAAGAAGAATTGAAGTATGGTGGAGTTGTGAATTGGAACATTACCTGAATAAAGTTGATTCCTTCATCTCTTGCAGCTTCACCTTCTTCAATACCGGGGACGTTCTCCGCCTCGTATGTGAGATCCTTTCCTTCCTCATTGATTCGTGTTGATTTCATTGCCACCATGTGAATTTAGGCTTGAGGAATCAAATCCCTAACATTTTAGACTTTGATTCCTCCACTGTAGCATTTAATTGAGAGAGATTGCACCTAGGGTCCATGAGGTTTTTTGTTCCGATAGGGTAGATAGGCTAAGAATTTAGGGATTTGACACAATATTATGAAAGAGGGGGATTAGACGGTCTTAATGGTGTATGTTTGGGCTAGTTTGGACCTCTGTCGCTGCTAGAGGAGATTTCTGGTGCGGCGGAGTAAGATCGTTGGTGGAACAAAAGAGAGGGAGAGTTGTTAGGTTAAAAATTGAAGCCTGAGTGAAATATGATTTTATTACTTTTTACACATTTTTATGTTGTATGAAATATCATTTTAATCATTTTATTTTAATGCATTTTATTACTTTTTACACGTTTTTATGTTGTATGAAAAATACCTTAAAATGATTAGATGTTAATTAGGTTTTAATTGTTTTATTCATACTTTGAGAAAATAGATAATAATAATCCTCCTTTGAGATTTTGATTAGAACTTTAGGTAGATATAGTTTTAGAATTGATTCTCAATTTATATTTTTGAATTAGTAAACATGTTGATATTAGGGTTAGATTAGCACTTAATTAGCTAGTATGCATGATTAACATTTTAATCCATTTTCTACACATGATTAATCTTTTAGGTACACACTTTAATACATGAAAAATATATGTTATAAAACACTTTGAATAGTTAATGTTTGATGGTAGTTTAATTAGGATTTAATTGAATACTTAGTTGTTTCATCTTTTATTTTTCAATTATAACTCATTAAAATTTAATTTCTTTTCCTTTGCTCTTGATTACATGCATGAATGATGGTTGCGGATTTGTTGTTTGAATTGTTTTTGCCATTTGAATGATACTTATAGGCATGGTTTAATTTTGTATGGTGAATGATTATTTTTTTCAAATCATCACCATTAACCACTCCCATTAACATGTAACACTTTTATTGTTTTCTATTTTATCGCTTTCCTCACTCATTAACCAATAAATAATCAAAAGCGATCTAAAACGAACATTTTTCAAAAGAACAAAAATAAAGTTGATCCCACGTCAAGTATTTTTTTTTTCAAATCAAACTTAATTGAATGCAACGCAAGTGCTTGACCCAACATCAAATACCTTTTCTATTTAATTCACACAATTTTCATATTCAATTTCAAACACTTGATCCAATATCAAGTCATTTTCAAAGATATTTTTTACAATAAACTGGATGAAAAAGGATGGGATGTACGTACTTGTACACACTATTTCTCAAGTACTTGGGTTGCCGATCGTGCATAGTTTATGGACCAATACTTGTCTTCCATTTAAAATACTTTAAATAAATGAGTTTAACTTGGTCCTCATGGGGCGGATTAGAGAGGTCAGGATACAAGTGTCCTTTCAACTCTCGAGTATTCTGATTGTCGGTCGTACTTCGTATGTGGTTAGATGTATCCCCCTCTAAGTACCAACGATTAAACTCGCCTTACAAATTTCATAAACAAGCACTCTTTGGATGAAAAAGAGAGGTCAAGATGTGTTTGTCCTTTCAGCTCCAGAGTACTCTGATTGTCGGTCGTACTTAGCTTGTGGTATGCTACTTGTCTCCCACTCTAAAATCAATCACAACCAATCAAATTCAATTTTCCGACTTAGCGAATTCCAAACCTTTTCGCAAAGGACATGTTACTTCCGCTCTACCGCATATAAACAAAGCATAAGTCTCCCATGCGCGAGCGTACAAGCTACACTTAACTGCTAGAATATGATTCAAGCGCATCCATTCTATCGCAAATAAACAAATGCTTAATTCTCCCACGTGCGAGAATACAAGAAATGTTTAACTCATAGAACGCGAACAATAACATCGTTCATTAAAAACAACCAATGCATCTGTATTTTCTACCACGATCTACAAAGCTCTGATTTTTTCATTGCACTATGAGAATACGTAGGCACGAGGGTCCAAATCCTTGGTCATCACACTAATTAATAAACTTATTTTTACCCCTTTGAGAAATCTCAAGTAACCCTTAGATAATAACACCCATTCACACAAAGAACAATCAAAACGGTTCACGTTGAGTACAATGGATGTGAAGGATGTTATAACTTTCCCCTTGCATAATCGACTCTCGAACCCGAATTTGATTGTGACGATCATCTTCGTCTTTTTAGGAGTTGTATCGATATTTTCTCTTTCCTTTAGAATAAATAAAATTCGGTGACGACTCTGTATTTTTTATCACGTGAGATCCTTAATCTCTTGAGAAGTCGATATGATCTATCAAACAATGCCTATTTTCCACACGTGATACCAGCATACCACATACTGTAGCTTCGTTTCTAATTTTTCCTAGTGTAGTAGTCAGCTTTTCTTTTTAATTCATTAGTTACTTAGTCATAAATATAAATATTAGTCTTAGTTTAGTTAAATAATTCAGTGGCCACTTAGTTAGAAAAATACACACTTTTAGTCTTAGTTTAGAAATATATAACAGTTAGTTTTAGTTAGAATATATACAGTAGTTATTTAGTAAGAAAAATATCCATTAGTTTACTTAGCTTAAAAGTAATACATTAGTTTTTGGTAGAATTAATACATTAATTTTAGTTAGAACTAATACATTAGTTTTTATTAAAAATAAATACATTAGTATCATTAGCTTAGAAAAAATAAAGATTAGTTATTTAGTTAGAAAAACGTACATTAGTTCCTTAGTTAAAAAAAATAAACATTAGTATTAGTTTAGTGAAAATGTTAAAATTAATTTCTCTTTTAATTAGTTTTAGTGATTGTTAACAATGCTAGAATTAGAATTAATATGTTAGTTAATTATTTTTTGATTAATAAATTCTATCTTTCTTTGGTTCATGTAATTAATTAATTGAACCTTTAATTAATTCTTTTGTTAATTCATGGTTTGATTCCCCTTGTTTGATTTAATTATTTGATCAAATATACTTTGATCAAGTAATTAGATTAATAACTTTAGGAACTTTTAGAAAAAATTTCAAAATAATTTACATGCTCCCCTTAGGATTCCTATTCATTCAAGTGATCATAAGTCCCTTGATCACTTGATTGAATTAGATTTTTACACTTGCACTTACTTGATCCATCAAGTCAATCTCAAGTCCAATCACATTCAACATCCTGGAGACAGAAGAACATCAAGACCTGACCCTACCGAGCTTCATCAATTCAAGCACACCTTACCTCATCCAAATAAAAAAACTATTTCCAATTTAAAACACTCTTTAATTATGCGCCATGAGTCTTAAGCAACATAGAAGAATGAGCGAGATCATTCCACCCCTTGTTCTAAATATCCTTGAATATGGGACGTAGGCCCCAATTATTCAAAGTATTCGCTTTCATTCATAAACTTTAGTGCAATTCAAATAAAAAACTTTCATCTTTATACCAAAATTGTTGGTGTAAGCCCTAGAGGCCAATACTTTTGGTACTTGTATCGAATTATTTATTAATAATAAAAGACTTTTTCTTTATTATGTTTGTTTAATAAAGTCCCTAGGATAGCTAGTCCGTTTAATGTATCAAGTTTGACCTGATCATGAGATCACATTAAACATAAGGACACTATTCTTAAAGTATCCATAGTCGAGCTTTATTGTGAAGTGGGATAATATTAAAGCATTAAGACTATTATGTATATAGACTGATGATCACATCTCATGGATCATGGATAAGGAGTTATCAAGTCTTAAACATAGGTATGAATATTAAGAGTAATATTTATACCGGATTAACCCGCTATGAGAATACTATATAGAATGTTATGCAAAGTGTCATAAGTTATTCTCATGGTGATAATGGTGTATACCACCCTTCGACCTGAAACCACTATGACCCTAGATGTAGAGTCGAGTGCTTTATTGCTGATCAAACGTTGTCTGTAACTTGATAACCATAAAGACAGTTGATGGGTACTCCACGAAGCATGCTGAGGGACATGAGTGACCTAGATGGAATTTGCCCATCCGGCATAACAGGATAAATGTCTACGGGCACAGAATTGAGCTGGACAAGGATGACACAATTTATGCCTTGTGTTCAATATAGACATAAGGGCAAAAGGGTAATTATACACATAAGTATTATCATAGAAGGATTTGTCAGATCATATGACATTTTCGTGTCTTGGGTAGTAGTCATGTGTTGCTAGATACCGCTCACTATTTATTATGTTAAATACGTGATTTAATATAATTGCCAATGCCGCGAAAACCTACAGGGTCACACACAAAGGACGGATTGATGAGAGATAGAGTAACTAAGGAACACCGTAAGGTACGGTGCACTTAAGTGAATTGTAGAACATCATAAGGTACGGTGTACTTAAGTAGAATAGGAAATATGGTAAGGTACCATGCGCTTAAGTGATTTTGGGCATATTATAAAATATGGGCCACTTACACTTAAGTGGGCTTTTTAGCTTGAAGCCAACACAAGTGGTTCTATAAATAGAACCTTTGTGCAAAAGCATAATTGCAGTTGCATTTTCGTTTTCTCTTTCTCTCTCTCTCTCTCTCTCTCTCACTCAAAGCCTTCATTCATAGTAGCTAGCACTCAGATTGAAGGAATCTGTTCGTGTGGACTGAGTAGAGGCGTTGTCATCGTTCAACGTTCGTGATCGCTCCGTAGATCTGCCGCAAAGGTTTCAAACGTCACAAGAGGTAAATATTCTATCACTGATCATGCCCATTCGTAAGGATCACTAAAGGAGAAAATTTTAATTTCCGCTGCATTTTGGATCACAATTCTCCTTCAGTGGTATCAGAGCCACTTACGAAACCATGCATCGGATAACTGTTTATTTTCTATATTAATATGATTAAAAGACATAATGAATCAAAGAATAAACGAGTAATTAAATTTGGCATCATGTGTGTACGATTTGGATTATTGATGTTGACTATGCTTCGGAACCGACATTAGTATAGTGAAGCAGCGATACATCGATCGTCCATAGGTTACACAATTGAGACCGATCAACTTATATATGATATAAGTAATCCTAATGCAAAGTACGTTATATATGATATACTATTTCTGTTTCGTTCATTCAAACACTAAATGGTTGTTTTCCTTTGAGCGATCAATGGTCATTTGCTTCGGAATCCGACATTAGTATGGTGAAGCAATGACCTGTTGATCAATCATAATGAATCAACAATCGACGTGTGTTTGACGGTCTGAAATTGGTGCATTAGGGTTAGTGACGGCGCAAGGGTTGTGTCGTCAAAGAGTTATGCATTGAGGGCTTGTTGGAACACGTTTGTTGACTGTTTCAAAGCGCTGTTTTTTTGGCCGCGTGACGATCGTCATGGACCTGTGACGATCGTAACAAGCTGGACGTGACAGTCGTCACATGCTTTGTGACGGTCGTCACATAGATCCAGAATTCTAGGCGTTTTTGTTATTTTGGCCGCGTGACGTTCGTCGTGGACCTGTGACGATCGTAACAAGCTGGACGTGACGGTCGTAACATGCTTGTGACGGTCGTCACATTCACAGAGTCAGAATTTTCGGAGTTTCTGTTTTGTGATTGCGCAAGAGTTGTGTTGATGCAAAACGACATCGATTTCAAATGAATTGTTCATTAAAATTTCGGACAGGGGCGCTGCCCCTACAGCCCCGGACAGCGGAAACCCCGGCTAACTCTGTGTAGTGTGATCGATCGCTGAAATTTAATTTGGTTTTAAGTAATTAAAGGAATTAAATTTAATAATAATAATGTGTTTATTATTATTGCCTTGTGGTGATCAGTTATGTCCTTAGTTTTCCTTTATTTTGTTTTGGGTTTTTAAATACGACCTGCGTGTCGTGCCTCTCCTTTTAATCTCTTAATGTAACTTCTTTTCTCATCTCAATCCCTCGTATGTAAAATGAGAGTCTTTTGTAATGTAATGTTATGTAGAAAGAGAAGAATTCAATATCAAAGGAGGACAATGTTATGAAGAAAGAGAAGAATCCAATATCAAAGGAGGACAACCTTGAAGATCTTGCTTGGATAAGCTTAGATCGTTGTTAGGTTATCTTAGGTTCTCTCATTGGCTTGAGAGAACAATTGCGCTAGGGGCCATAACTGTTTCAGAATGTATGTTGATGCATGTGAATGTATGTTGATGCATGTGAGAGACGATTTATATGATAAATAAGCCGGTGAGATCAGAATAACTGCAATTCCCTCAAATTAAATATTAAGTTTATGCTTTCCAAGTTTTAGCACTCATCAAGACTAGTATCCGATGATGTAGGTTTCGCCTACGCGAGGTGCATGTTCTATATTAGTAATGTGCGATGGGATAATTGTAATATCCAATTGCTAAAACAATGGGTCAAACTTAACTAAACAAATTATAATAAGATTATATATGTTTAGAAGCAAGAGTTGGAAATGATCCATATGATGGATTAGAATAAGGAGTTATTCACCCAACTGAAATTTTCGAGAGTTGTATTAGATACAATTGGAAGGAGTTCCTACCTAAATAACCTAGTTTTGTGTAATTCGCCTACGCGGACTTAGAACAAAGTGAAATACGGATCTCGACCCACTAGAAAATCTTCCAACGGGATTTTCCGAATCAAATGATGAGGGTCATTTGTTTTGAGTAAAATAGTGGGAGCATTGTAGCGGGGTATTCGTTACCATTAGAGATATTGACTAAATCCAAGGTAAATCATACAAGTCGAGTCGCCACCGCACTTCTATTTATCCAAAGGAATGGTTAGAAAGCGAACAAAAACCTAATAGTTTTATCGAATCAAAAACTAGTAAAAGAGAGTGAGAGATCTGGGTAAGGGGGTTGGTTATGCAATGGGAAGGTGTTACGCACCCAAAACATCCTAGGTACTCCTAGGGAGCCCTTTTCATACTTGTTGTAAAGGTTGTTGTTTTGTGAAAATTTATTTGTGCAAACATGGTTGAAGAGGTGAGAAAAGAATATACAAGTTTATTTACATTTTGTGTTTGGATGGATAAACCCATTGCCTACGTACCATCTTAAGAAAGATTAGGATCAAAACCTCGTAGTTCGGGGTAAAAATCTCAAAATGAGTGGGTGAATTGATTGGTCCAAAAGCCTTAAGGTCTTTTGTTATCCAAGGGAGAAAAGTAAACCTAAAAACCACAAATCCACCATGTGAGGATAGCTTTAACATGCTAGTGAGGGGTTAACCCTATAATAAGCATGGAAGACTCATTGTCCATCACTAAGGATATAGGTGAGTATTACATCTACCTCAAGGATAACTCAAACCTAATAGCTAAAGGTTATGAAAAGTTTTTGATTAAGAAGTGGGCATTGAAACCACAAAAAGCATTTGAATGGGTTATATTTACCAATGAAAAGTGTTTACAAAATATGGTCAAAGTTGACTTAAAAGTTCAATTCGAAATAAGTATTATGAAAAGAGAGTTTGAAAATCAAAAGCATAAGGCTTAGGTTTCTAATGTTGAAAACAAAGGTTAAATGTTTGCACAAAAAGTTTTGGCTTGGGTTAGAGTGGAGGGAAGAAGAAGAAAGGCTAAGATCCTAAGTAATGCAAAAAGGTGAGGGATAAGAACAAAACCACAAAAGGAGTTCCTCTCTTGAAATCATATGGATGATCCAAGTAGCTCCCATCCTTTGGAATAAGCAATCACATAAACATAAATCCAAGCAATCATCAATCAAATGAACTCTTGGAAGGCTCTTCAAGGCATCTTGTAACTCTTTCTCTTAGAAGCTCATGGCAATGGTTCCTCAAATTTGAATCAAGGTGGAATCCCTAGCACAAGAACACACACATCAAAGAGTTTTATGAAGCAAATCAAGAATGGACAAGAGTGAGTTTAGAGATTGGGTCCTTCATGATCATCTTCAACATTAAGGTCCTTTTACTCCAATTTTTGCATAGGGAATGTCCTAGAAACTAAGTCCATTTGTTCATTTCTTTGCATTTGGTTCACAACAATCAAAACAAACCACAAGCACAATAGTATATACACAATTATGTGCTCAAGTGAGCAAAAGGAAAATTGCATTAACATAAACATGTGCTCAAGTGAGCAAAGGAAAAAGAAAATGGATTATATGTGCAAGAACAGTAAATTGCATAAAAAGTAAAAAGCAAAAAGTAAATGTTAATTGTTAATGATTAGTGTTAGTAGTTAGTGTGCCATAAGGCAAATTTAGCGTTGTGTTAAGCAATCGTAATTGGACTTATGTAGAAGTTACAACTATCTGAGGCCGGTCAATAATAATGTAGGCAACAACACAAGTTAGAAGTCTTGATTAGTGAACCAAGTTCCAACAACTTGCCATGCCAAAAAGAAGAAGAGAATTGATCTTGTATTGGTTTAAGTCTTTTGCATAATTTAGGAAACAACCTATCCTTAATGCAAAGCCATTCACTTGATCAATTGATCAAGATGAATTAGATTTGAATCAAGGAAGGTTAAGTCTCCCTAATCAATGCTAACTTATCAACCTTCAACTCATTGATCAAAAAAAGAAAAGAAAAAAGAAGAAGAAAGAGATGAATAATGGAAAAGGAAAATGGAAAGAATAAAGTGCATAAGGTGAAATAAAATGTACCAATCCATGTGTGTTGACCAAATGACATTGAAAGTCAAAGTCAAACAATGAGAAATCAGAAATGGGATGAAGATTGGAGGTCAAACAAATAAGCAAAATATTTTTGGCATTTTTAATATTAAAATAAACTTGAATTAAAAATAAAAGAAAGGTCAAACTTCAAAATCACTTCAAATCAACCTTGAAAGGTCCAAGTGATTTATCCCAAGTTTAACAAGGTCAAACTAAGTTTGACAAAAAATTTCAGCATTTTTAATAGTCAGAAACTATTTTTAATGAATTAAAAATGAATAAAAATAACCTAATTGAACTAAAATCTCAAATAAATCTCAAATCAATTAAAAAATTGATGAGAATATTTTTCATAGATCCATCATCATTCAAATAGGTTAGGAAAATATTTTTGTATTTTTTGGATATCAAAAACTATTTAAAATGAATTAAAAATAACCAGAAAAGAGAAAATTCACAAAAAATATCAAATCACAAAATAAAAAATATTAAAAATCAAAATTAGAAACTAGAATTTATTTGGAGAAGAACGCAATTGGTCCCATATTTTTTTGAATTAAAATGAAGAAGATATGAATTTTTGAAAATAATGGAAATAAAAGAAATTAAATGGAAATTCAGAAAATCAGGAAAAAGGAGAGGCGTTGGATCCAGTTCATTAATTGACCTGGCAGATCTAATGGATCTTAAATGCACGCTCACCATGGTCCTCAGTTAATCGCATCATATGGACACTTAATAAAAGTCATAAGATCAAACGGTTGTGATATAAACTGGAGAAAGCATCCAACGGTCCAGGATTGATCTGGCAATGGGACGGTGGCCAGCGCCACCGTCTTCTCCGGTGATTACATGAACTCCGGCCAGAATTGCAGGTTCAAAAACCTCAACCAAAATCCACGATCCATATATCAAAATGAAGCTGGGGTGATGTACATCACCCCTGTAACCTTGAATCACACTCAAAATTCCTATAGAGTAAGAAATCTGAGCTGGAAGATTCAGGTATAAAAAATGCAGTTCAATAAAACACGAAATTGAAGCTACCACTAGCTTGCCTCTCAAGTGAGGACTTCAGAAAACACATTGGCCAGGCAAATAGATCAAAGAGTAATGAGTTTCGAAGAGAAAACCAATTGATGATCACCTTTGAATTCTGGAGATTTGAGCTTGCTTCCTTGCTTCCATTGGCCAAACAGAAGATCAATGGAGTATGAGAGAGAGGTTTAGGAACTTTAGATCTAGAAATTCAACCTGATTTAGTTGAATTTCAGATCTGAGAAATTGAAGAAAATTGAAATAGTTCCTTTAGGTGTGGCTCGGTTTCGATTTCTGCAGCACTTCAGGTTGATTCATGGAGGAAATTTGAATGGAGTGAGGCTTCTATTTATAGATGGAGAGGCAAGGCAAGTGTGATCAAAGTCGTGTGCATGGAATTGGATATTCATTGCATGGGCTTGCATGATCATGCAAAAGGCCCAAATTCAATGCCAAATGCACTCTGAAGCATAATTGAGCTGAAATGGACGTGTAATTGGCAATGCACAAGCTTGTATAATGAGTTTCAACATGTTATGCATAATTATGCCTAAAACTTCTCCTCTTCGAAAATGCCATTTGCCAAATCCAAACACGAGCATGTGAGTAATGGTTGGAAAGGTCTTGATGTAAGGAACAATGGTTATGTTGGGCAAAAATCCATTTGAAGTGTGGAAATTGGTGAAACTTGAGTTTAAAGTGTAAGGTGCAAAACATGCAAAGGCAAAGTTTCCAAATTTGGCCAATGTTCAAGCCCCTCTGTTTTGACGATGCAAACTTAAAATGAAATAACCTCCAACATCAATGTTGTAGACCTTTTCAAGACAATCAAAATGGACTTACATTTTTCATCATTTGGATTTTTGATGAAAGAGTTATGAGCACTTGAAGTTGGACTTTTTTGCCTTTCAATGCATTTGGTCTAAAGTGACCTATAATGTTTTGCATTATCACATGTATTTCCTTTGAGATTTTGAAATTTTGTTCAACATAACATTTGAAGTAGACATCTTAAGCTTTCTAATTCATTTTATCCCACCTCAAAATAATGAAAAATGAATGAGTTATGTTCTTGGGAAGTTGACCTAAAATTAGGATTTCAATCTAAATGACCTATAATGTCTTGGAATGGGAGATGACCTTACAAGCTTAAAATAAATTTTTGATGAACATGAAAGTTGTTCATATTGTCCTTAAGAACAGTTTTGATTTTGGGACCATCTCCATTTTACCAACACATAAAAAGTTAGGTCTCAATGCATTTCAAAATAGTCAGATGAATTGACTGATCAAATTCTCAAGTCCACAACTCATATCTTGATGAATTGATGATTGAGGACACTCAAATAAGTTCAAATATGCATGAAATGATGAATTAAAGAACTTCCCTTGATTGTATTTGATCATGGGCTGAGGTTGCTTCAAGAGCAAGGCATTATGGATGATCTGATGAACTAGGGTTTCCTTGGGGGACAAACCTCAAACTCTTTGACTTGCTTTGATCAAAATGATGAATTGAGATGCTAGGGAGGCATATTTGATGTATGAAAGCTTTGGGAACCATTACCATGCTTGCTATCATCTTCACTTGGCCATATCTCTGCACCAATGATCTCCTTGAAACTCTTGACCTTGTGATTGCTCAAGCTTCAAACAAGAAATGTTAGTGACATATTTTTGTGCTTTTGGTTAGTAAATAAAATGAGAAAATCAATAATATATAATTCAAGCATGCTTGGTGATCTCAAACCACTCACAAGAAATCCCACCCCAAAGGTAAAGGGAACCAAGATGCTTATGATCCTTGAGGCAATGCAAATGCAATGTTATGATGCCATGAGGGATCTTAGGGTCAAAATTGGGGTCTTACAGATGCCCCTATTTAAGGTCATTCTAGCCGGAGAAGTGAAGGTTAAAATCTTCGCCTCGACGCGGTAGAATGGGCTTAAATAATAACAAAGAGACGAATTTTGGTCCCTAAGAGACCTCATGATGCGAATGTATGTATGCAAACGGTAATACTCTGTGGGGATATGTGTCCACAAAGGACAAGATCAGGAGGAATCTGACAATCCTTATGAATAATTCACTCCATGGGGAAGAGACTCTACCGGGGAGTAAAGGGATGAAAACCCGTGAGCAGGTCACGACTTGAAACTTGGTGAGAGGCACGAAGGAAATCCAGTGAAATGAATAAATGGAAAGACTCGAGCTGACTCAAAGATGCACGTATTAAGGAATATGCCAATACAGCAAACATTATCCATAATGGATACTTCGGATAAAAATCCGGGCTCGGGTGGGGAAATAACAAATGAGGTATTACCGGTTACTAGGTAATAAGCTCAAAAAGAGACATGCGATCTGAACACCGGTATAAAGGTGAGAGAACAGCAAGCTCCAGGAGAATGAATATCTAAGACCGGTACAAGGGTGAGAGATAAACAAACATCCAAAAATCATCTGAGGAAGACCTAAAAAGGTAAACTTCAGCTCAGGAAAAAATGACTCCGCAGGGGGACAAAAGGTCATAATAGGGAGCAGAAGGAAGGAACACCAGGGATGCCGATTACTGGGCATATAATAGGTGACCAAACAAATCATGAGTTGGGGAATATTCCCAAGACACTCATCATCTGAAAGAGGGCTAAAAGCAAACTCGATTATAGGACGGACATTCGATTTCAAAAAGGGATACAAATCTTACTCAACTGGGGAATAACAAAAGGCTTCGACCAAAGAGTGCATGAGATATATTATCTATTACCGTCAGAACGTAGATAATATACTCGCATGGAAGATTGTCCCCAACCGGTTACTGGGTTAATAAAGGATAGATCCACCGACAAAGCAGTGCATCGGGATACCGAAACTAGGTATACAATGATGACCATTCAAGGGGAGCAACAACCACTACCGGCAATCGGTACATGAAAGATGACTTGCTGGGGATAAACTGCCTGATAAGAGCAATCATCCAAGAGATGAGGGAATATCAACACCGAATATTGGATGAAGATAACCGTCAAGGAGGGGATTACATCTACCGGATACCGGGTAGAAAACCACGGAAGAGTAACCGTCATCGATTAGGATGAATAAGAGGTTAACTCTGCAAGGGGATGAAATAGGGTTTACAACTACCGGTATAAGAGTAGAAAACCAAAGACTCCGCTGGGGATAAGATGAACGATTACTGATTACTGAGCAATTATTCATTTATACCACAGGGAAGCGCAAGAAACAGTCACAAGAGGCCAATCTAGGATCAAACTAAATAGGCAAGCTGAATCAAGACTCGCCCCAGTGAGGATATAACTCAATGGGGACTCCCCTCCCAATATATGTGTTGGGAGGAAACAGAAATAATCATCATCCACGAGGATATAACTCGGTGGGGAATATGGGAGGAAAGATAAATACTTTCTTCTTAAGAGGCTGACTCTAAACGGGGAGTTCAGACATCGACATCTGCTTGGGGAAATGCATTACCAACTAGCAGGGGATCGCAAACAAAGATATATGGCAAATAATGCAATATGATATGAATGTTTGAAAATCATATGCACACATGCGTGGTTTATGTATGATGAATGCTAACAAACAGACGTTTCTAACACCAACAAATCCAGCGGATAAGTACAGGAACATCCGGTACTACACCTCAAGAGAGGAAGCCAGGCCCACTGGGGAATATCCCATCTGATGAGGGCAAGAAATACCAGGAATCAAAGATCTCTGCAGGGGAATGAACATCAGTCATTCCAGCTGGGGACAGGAGTTTGCACAGATAAAATCCGCCGCATAAGCAACTCTACTAGGGAACCAATCAGGGGAGGAAAGGGAACTTCTGTGGGGAACAAACACCCAATAGGAAGCTTCCAAGGTCACCACTAAATACCATACTACCAAAGATCACATCTGCTGAGGAGGAAAGAGGGATGAATATATTATCACACACTCTGCTTGGCGGAAAAAACCACAAAAGGCTCCGGTGGGAAGAGGATACAAACATGCCAGGAATGTGAACAAATGTCTTACCCTGTTGGGGGTCATACCATCCTTGGGAGAGCACTGAAGATATCCTAAGTATCCTTATGTCCTTGTGAATGTTCACTTTGTTTAAAAATAAATTATGAAAAATTTGATTATTTAAAACAATGATATTTTTTTCAATTAAAACATGCAAAACATTTGTTGAATGGAAACAAATAAGATTGCAAATAATTGGATAAAGGCTCAAATTTATTTGATGGAATGGTAATCTGCAAATGGCAAGACTCCATAGATCTTTACAAATTTGAGATTGGTGATGTATATTGGAAAAGGGCTACATTGAACATAATGACCATTTCTCCACTAATTCTGAATCCGATGTATTTGAAGCTTTGGTTGATGATGAATGAGCGAGAATCTCTGCCGGATAGTAGTTGTAGAACAAAGTCTTGTCAGGACGCAGTTACTTGCCGAATTTCTATTTTTTGCCTAGATTGCCCCAGGGTGAGGTACTCAATCTAGCGGGATACATATATTTTTTATGTCTCTAATTTTTGCCTGGACCGCCCTTTCGGGTTTTCAAACCACCGAGACGCTCATTTCTGCCTAAGCCGCCCTTTCGGGTTTTCAACTTAGCAAGCTATTCTATTTTTATTTTATGCGAAGTATTTCTTGACTGCATCTGAATTCACATGACGAGTGAAATCCTCCCCATCCGTAGTTGTAAGTATCAAAGCACCGCTTAAAAAGGCTCTCTTAACAACATATGGACCTTCATAGTTTGGAGTCCACTTGCCCCTGGAATCGGGCGCGAAAGACAAGACTTTCTTGAGCATAAGGTCACCTTCTCGGAATACACGAGGCTTGACCTTCTTATCAAAGGCTTTCTTCATTCTTTGTTGATATAATTGACCATGGCACATGGCAGTCAATCTTTTCTCTTCTATCAAATTCAACTGGTCATAACGACTCTGAACCCATTCAGCATCAGTCAACCTGGCTTCCATCAAGACTCTCATTGATGGGATCTCCACCTCTACTGGGAGTACAACCTCCATGCCATAAACGAGAGAGAAAGGGGTTGCCCCTGTTGAAGTGTGGACAGATGTACGATATCCATGTAAAGCAAACGGCAACATCTCATGCCAATCTTTATACGTGACAACTATCTTCTGGATAATCTTCTTGATATTCTTATTAGCAGCTTCAATAGCCCCATTCATCTTGGGTCTATAAGGGGAAGAATTATGATGCGCAATCTTGAACTCACTACACAGGTCTTTCATCATCTTGTTGTTCAAGTTAGATCCATTATCAGTAATGATCTTATCTGGCACACCATATCGGCATATGAGTTGATTCTTGATAAACTTCACGACTACCTGCCTGGTCACATTAGCATATGATGCTGCTTCAACCCACTTGGTGAAGTAATCAATTGCTACGAGAATAAATCTGTGTCCATTGGACGCTTTCGGTTCTATCATGCCGATCATGTCAATTCCCCACATGGAGAAAGGCCATGGTGATGAAATCACATTCAGAAGTGTCGAGGGAATATGAACCTTATCCGCATAAATCTGACACTTATGGCATTTCTTCACATGCTTGCAGCAGTCAGACTCCATTGTCAGCCAATAGTAGCCTGCTCTCAACATCTTTCTAGCCATGGCATGTCCATTGGAATGAGTACCAAATGAACCTTCATGGACCTCAGTCATCAACAGGTCTGCTTCGTGTCTATCCACGCATCTGAGCAGCACCATGTCAAAATTTCTCTTATAAAGTACATCACCATTGAGGTAGAAACTGCCCGCCAATCTCCTCAAAGTCTTCCTATCTTTCACAGATGCCCCATGCGGGTAAATCTGGCTCTGAAGGAAACATTTGATGTCATAATACCACAGCTTATTATCTTTCACTTCTTCAACTGCAAACACATGAGCTGGTCTATCCAAGTGCATCACAGTGATATTGGGAACTTCATTCCAAATTTTAACCACAATCATCGAAGCAAGTGTAGCGAGAGCGTCTGCCATCTGATTCTCATCTCGAGGAATATGATAGAAGTCAACCTCAGTAAAGAATGTTGAAATCCTCCTCGCATAATCTCTATATGGGATGAGGCCAGGTTGATTCGTTTCCCATTCAACCTTAATCTAATTAACAACGAGGGCCGAATCACCATATACGTCAAGATGCTTGATCCTTAGATCAATGCACTCCTCTAATCCCATAATACAGGCCTCATACTCAGCCATATTATTTGTGCATTTGAAAGTTAGCCTTGCTGTAAAAGGAATATGTGTACCCTGAGGAGTAATAATCACTGCCCCAATACCATTTCCATATTGATTTACAACGCCATCAAATACCATACTCCAACGGGAGCCAGGCTCTGGCCCTTCATCTAGTGTAGGCTCATCACAATCTTTCATTTTCAAATATAGAATCTCCTCATCTGGGAAATCATACTGAACTGACTGATAATCCTCAATCGGCTGATGTGCCAAGTGGTCAGCCAAAATACTACCTTTAATAGCCTTCTGAGCTCGATACTCAATATCATACTCAGATAACAACATCTGCCAACGGGAAATCCTCCCTGTTAAAGCAGGCTTCTCGAAGATGTACTTGATTGGATCCATTCTGTATATCAACCAAATCGTATGATTTAACATATACTGCCGTAAGCGCTTAGCAGCCCAAGCCAAAGCACAGTATGTCTTCTCAAGCATTGAGTATCGAGACTCGCAATCAGTGAACTTCTTGCTCAAGTAGTAAATAACATATTCTTTCTTTCCTGATTCGTCTTGTTGACCGAGAATGCAACCCATCGAGTCTTCAAGAACAGTCAGATACATAATCAATGGTCTTCCTTCCACGGGCGGAGACAGGATCGGAGGCTCAGACAGATACTCTTTAATACTGTCAAAAGCTTTCTGGCAATCCTCGGTCCAATCATGGGACTGATCTTTCTGGAGGAGCTTGAATATCGGCGCACATGTGGCAGTCATATGGGATATGAATATGGAAATGTAATTCAAACGGCCAAGAAAACCTCAGACTTGTTTCTCAGTTTTGGGCGCAGGCATCTCTTGTATTGCTTTGACCTTTTCAGGATCAACTTCAATACCTCTTTCACTGACAATAAAGCCCAATAACTTACCGGAACGGACTCCAAATGTACACTTGTTGGGATTCAGACGAAGCTTGTACTTCCTCAAACGCTGAAAAAGCTTCAACAAGTGCTCAACATGTTCAACTTCCGTTCTCGACTTAGCGATCATATCATCAACATATACCTCGATCTCCTTATGCATCATATCATGAAACAAGGTAGTCATAGCTCGTTGATACGTGGCTCCGGCGTTCTTCAAACCGAAGGGCATCACTAGATAACAGAATGATCCCCAATGTGTGATGAATGTTGTCTTCTCCATATCCTCGGGTGCCATTTTGATTTGATTATATCCGGAAAATCCATCCATAAAAGAGAAGACATTGAATTTAGCCGTATTGTCTACCAACATATTAATGTGTGGTAGAGGGAAATCATCTTTCGGGCTAGCTTTATTCAAGTCTCTGTAGTCCACACGCATTCGGACTTTTCCATCCTTCTTAGGCACGGGCACAATATTGGCCACCCATTGAGGATATGTAGAAGTCACCAGAAACCCCGCATCAATTTGCTTCTGAACTTCCTCTTTGATATTTACTGCCATATCAGGATGAGTTCTTTTGAGCTTCTGCTTCACAGGCACGAACTCGGGCTTCAAAGGCAGGAAATGTTGCACGATATCAGTATCCAGACCAGGCATGTCCTCATATGACCAGGCAAAAACATCGACGTATTCTCGTAGCAACTCGATCAACCCCTTCTTAACAAACTCTTCTAGGAGTGCCCCAATCTTCACTTCTCGCACACAATCTTCAGACCCCAAGTTGACTGTTTCCAGATTCTCAAGATGCGGCTGAATGATTTTCTCTTCATGCTTAAGTAGACGGGTAATCTCGTCAGGAATCTCTTCAACATCATCCTCGTCCGCCTCAAATACAGGGAATTCAACGTTGGGAGATGGTGTTGGATCATTATGTTCAATGGGTTTGATTAACCTGCATAATGATTTTGGATTTAAAGAGCTTTAGAATTCAAACAAGGCAAATCATTATGCAGATGAAAAGATTGATTTTATTCTTTTTTAGGGTTTTATGTGATCACCAATTTCATGCAAAAGGGAAAATAATTGGAAAAATAAACATTTAACATGAATCTATTGAATGAAAATATCATTGTATTTATGTGCCAACAATGTCATTACTTCTCCTTTTGGCATGGGAGAAGGGTTTTTAAACACAATGAACATTACTTTGACTTATGGATAACTGTTGGAATATCCACAGCGTCCCAATTATTGCAGATCCCCCCAGGGATGACGAAGTTGCCAGAATCCTCTTCGTCCTCTTCCAAGATGGCAGCAGCCTCCTCGTCTTGACTGGTGTGGATGAAACCTCCACTTTTGAACAGCCCTTGCGTATTGGAAACACCAGAAGAATAACCTATGTCAGCCCGAGACTTGTTGTCTTTTAACTCAATCATTTGCCCCAAACCAACAGTTGCGCCATGCTCAATGGCCAACTTTGCATCTTTGTAGGAAGTAAATGAAGAAGTTCCCTTCTTAATAGGTTCAGCGACAGATAAAGCTTGGAACGGAGTTCCGACTTCATCCTCAGCATCTATATAAGAGAAGGAAGACAAATGGCTAACCAGGAGAGCCTTTTCTCCCCCTACCACCACCAGCTTCTTATTCTTCACAAATTTCAATTTCTGGTGTAAGGTGGATGTCACAGCACCATCCTCGTGAATCCATGGTCTGCCTAAGAGACAGCTATACGATGGGTGAATGTCCATAACTTGGAAGGTAATCTGGAAATCACTTGGTCCGATTTTGACTGGGAGATCAACCTCACCAATCACAGTTTTGCGAGACCCATCGAAAGCCTTCACAACTACTCCACTCTGCCTCATGGGAGGCCCCTGATATGACAGCTTCGCAAGAGTGGATTTTGGAAATACGTTTAGTGATGACCCAGTTTCCACCAAAACATTGGACATGGCGTCATTCTTGCAGCTCATAGATATATGTAATGCTAAGTTGTGGTCTCTTCCCTCCTCGGGGAGATCGGAGTCACAAAAGCTCAAGTTGGTACAAGCGGTAATATTTGCAACAATACTGTCAAATTGTTCTATCGTGACATCGTGATCTACGTACGCCACATCCAACACCTTATGCAGAGCCTCTCGGTGTGGTTCTGAATTCAAAAGCAATGATAACACAAATATTTTGGATGGCCTTTGTAGAAGCTGGTCTACAACGTTGTACTCCCTTCTCTTGATGAGCCTCAGCCTCAGCATCTCATCACAATCTTCTTTCGTATTGCCACTCGGGACAGCAGAAGTAGGAGTTTTCAATATAGAGGAGGGCTTAACCACAAGTGCCGGATTCTGGGTGCTCACAGCATTCCCAATCCGGTGCTCAACAAAATCGGCATCAGCTTGAGGCTTTGGCGGTGCTGAAAATATACGACCACTACGGGTCAAACCACTAACATCAGCAATATTTACGATAGATGAAAAAGGCAGGGACACCTCTTTCCCATTTTCCACTGCCACAGCGTAGTAGCGATTGGGAACCGCTTTCTCAGAGGAGTACGGTACAGGTCCGACTGGTTTGATGACGAGAGCGGGAGGAGCCTTATGCTTGCTACCATCATACTTGATGACAACAGGTTCGGGTATCCGGAATACCGGAGAAATCACATTGACTTCGGGCTCATCTTCATCAACATTTCTATTCTGAAGGATCTCAATGACTCCTTCGTCCAACATCTCTTGCACATCTTTGCGCACCTGGCGACATCCTCTCTGATTAACAGAGCATACTCGACATCTATCATGGTCATGCTCATAATGGCTATAGTCACATAGCAATCTATGCATCTCAACCAGCGACTGTCGGATATGACTGACATATTTCACCTAGTACTTGCCAGGGTAGCACTGGACCATATTGACAGACTTCCCATGCTCGGGCAATGGGTTCTTCTTTACGTTCGGACCTACGTCCTCGAAAAACAGAATCCCGCTTCTCACAAGGTCTTGCACCTTGGTCTTCAGGGGATAACAGTTCTTTACGTCGTGTCCGGGAGCACCGAAATGATACATACAATGAAGCTCGGGCTTGTACCACCACTGGGGGTTGGTAGGTACAGCGGGAGGGTCTCGCGGAGTAATCAATTATCTATCGATCAGCGACGGATAGAGTTCGGCATAAGTCATCGGAATTGGATCAAAGGTGACCCTCTTCCTCTCATAGTTGGTGTTGGCATTATTGTTGTTATTTCGAGGCTGGTAGGCCTGCTGTTGTTGTTGATATTTCTAAGTTTGTGGTTGCTGATAATGTTCAGCTTCCTTGAAAACAGGTGCTATATGAGCCACCTGATGCTGACTATTGATTGGGCGAGCAATCTTCCTCTGCACAGAGGGTCTTCTCTTGACATGGGAAGACACGGCATGTGCCTCTCCCTCCTTCTTCTTCGCAAAGCTTCCATACCTCTTCGCCGAAGAGCCTTCATCTCTGGTCAGGCGTCCTTCATGGACCCCTTCTTCCAATCTCATCCCCATATTCACCATCTCGGTGAAGTCTGAGGGAGCACTGGCTATCATTCTCTCGTAATAAAGCGAGCTCAAGATCTTCAAGAAGATCTTGGTCATCTCTTTTTCCTCTAGGGGGGGCACTATCTGAGCTGCCAATTCGCGCCATCTCTGGGCGTACTCTTTGAAGGTCTCTTTCTCTTTCTGGGACATTGCCCTCAATTGGTCCCTATCCGGGGCCATATCCACATTATATTCATATTGCTTGACGAAGGCCTCGCCAAGATCGTTGAAAGATCGGATATTCGAACTCTCCAAACCCATGTACCACCGGAGAGTGGCACCGGACAAACTGTCCTGGAAATAATGGATGAGCAGTTGATCATTATCAGTTTGCGTTGACATCTTGTGAGCATACATCACAAGATGGTTGAGAGGGCATGTGTTTCCCTTATACTTCTCAAAGTCAGGCACTTTGAATTTAATAGGGATCTTCACGTTGGGCACAAGGCACAACTCAGCAGCACTTTTACCAAAGAGGTCTTTCCCCCTCAAAGTTTTCAGTTCCTTGCGAAGCTCAAGGAATTGGTCCTTCATATCATCCATCTTTTCATAAACGTCTAGGCCCTCAGATGGCTCAGAATGGTAGATGGTATCTTCGACCCTTGGTAACGTGTGCACAACGGGAGGTGGCACTGATAGGACCGGGCTAGATGCCGGCATAGAAGCACGAGTAAGAGCGAAACCCTCTAGCACAAAGTTGGGGGGCATTCCCCAAGGGAACCCGGCTGGCATGGATGGTGCGAAGTGAGCAGTTGCAGCAGGCACAGTAGAGGTCACGATCTCGGAGATGACCGTCCTCTGGGGAGGAGTTAAGGGCGTTGGAGAAGATTGGCTCTGAGCGGCCAAGAATGACTCCATCAAGGCAGTCAATCTGGCTACTTCCTTTTTCAGCTAGCGGTTTTCTTGTTCTAGATGATCCATCAGTCTTGAAGAATTGGCTCTGGTGTAGTACCGGTGAGTCAGCTTGTCTTCAAAATAAATGAAGCACACGGAGTTAGACCAAAGGACAAGAAGCCGGGAACAAAACCTGCTTATGCACATGATGCATATAATGCTCGTGCATATGATTTGTTTTTATTTCAAAGGAACTTTAGGGTTCTATTTGCAAATATTTTGAAGTATTAAACATTTATCATATATGAAAGTATCTTGTCACTAATATCTGGAAAATAGTTTTACATCAAAGAAGTACAATACTGGTAACCACATACAAAGAAAAAAGGAAAATAATCTTATGGATCCCTAGAAACAATCATCTAAAGCTCGGGACACAGGAAGATAAGATGCACGAAGCCTCTTCACCTCCTCCTCAAAGGCTGCCTCCATATCTGCCTTCTCTTTGGCGAGTCGATCGTATTTCCTCTTCCAGAACTTGGAAGACTGGGGAAGTAGAGAAGTCAATGCATCATTAGGATCATCAATAACCTGATACTCGAGAAACTCAATCAAAGCATCCTTTTCCTTGATCTGCTGAAGCAACTCTTCTCGTTCACGGATCCAGGCACGTGAACGGTCTTCGTCTCTCAACTCCTCTACGCCTTGGTTAGGGAGGGTTGAAGGCCCGGCCATAACCAAAGGTGTAGGTCTTGGATACTCGTAAGGCATGAGATACTCATAAGCTCTCTTCCTAACCCAATCAGTGTAAGGCTCCAAAGCGACACAATTCTTAGGACCCAACTCCTTTCTTCCTTTCCTATGAATCTTTTGCCAAACACGGACCATCCCAGCTTTTAAACCTTGGGGATCTTTACCCTCCTGAAAGAATACACCCTCTAACAGAAGGTTACTGGGTTTATCCTTTAGGGGGAACCCAAGCTGACGACGTGCCAAAACAGGGTTGTAGTTAATCCACCACGTGTACCAAGAAGAGGTACATTGGAGAATTCACCACAAGAGTCGATAATCTGCACACCATCATACACACGGTTGTACCAAAAGATATCATCATTAGTGAGAGACATAAATCTCGTGGACCACCGTAGACATCCCTTGTTCTCCTTGAAGGCGACCGTCTATGGTAAGTGAGAAATAAACCACTTATACAACAGAGGCAACCAACACACAATGGCACCACCACCCTTTGCATTCCTCATATGCAAAGAAAAATAAGTGTCACCCAACAGAGTCGGAACGGGATTAAGAGCAGAGAAAATCCTAATAGCGTTCATGTCTACAAACTTGTCGATGTTGGGGAACAACACTAACCCATAAATGAGAAGTAAAAATATGGCTTCAAAGGTGTCCTCACTCATGGCCTTCCCATACATAATAGCTTGAGCAATGAGGAACTCATAAGGGAGACCTTGAATTCCACCTTTGGTAGTCATATGAGCACCAACCAGATATTCTCCAAGCCACTGAACGAAAACTGGTCTAGAATAGGTATACCCACAAGATAAGCATACTCCTCAAGCGTAGGCAAATGCTGAAAATCCGGAAATGTGAAGCAATGGTACAAAGGATCATAAAACTGCACCAATACACTCATCAACCCTTCATCCACCTGAGTAGTCAGAAAAGGAAGAAGCTTCCCAAAACGAGCCTTGAAATCCAAGGGATCTAATACATAGGATGTCAGATTCCTTAACTCTTTCAAATTTGGTTGTCTGAAACTGTACTTCTTTGTATTCCTTCTTTGTCTTTCCATGTCTGAAAATTTGCAAATAGACCTCTTAAGTTCCTTGAAAATTTTCTTCATTATTGATGATATGGATGCAAATGGGTGCATGAATGCAACAATCACACTCAAGGATCAAGCAAAGCACACCAAACAAAGGTCGTGGGATGGATCATGTTGTCCTTAGTATCAATCATCCATTTTGGTGGATTATGGTTTACACCTTATCAACACCCAAGTTCCATTGATATTAAGGACACATGAACGGATCAACCACGAATCAAGGGTTTATTGCGAGTCACGGGCATGGAGTTTCGATTAAGAGCCACCCAAAGGGAGTGTACTAGGGTTTAAACCTGCCAAACATGTTCTACAAGAGGTTCCCATAGTCATCATCCCATCTTTCGGATATTATCGGAGAAACGACTACTCGTATTCCAAAAATATTCTCAAGAGAGACTCTTATGAGTGTAGTATCGCGTAACAATCGTATCAAATCTTACACTTGAACGACTTTCGCACTACATCCTAAGAATAGGCCGAGATGGGCTTGGTAAACTAAGGTCCTTGGCTTCTAAGGTCTATATTGGAAAAAGTAATGTCTAACCACAACTACTTGTGTGACATTATTGATCCCAACATGACCTCCACCAAGTGAATGGACTTGCAAGTCAACTTGCTAAGGAATAACTCCACACAAGTCAACCAGACTATGCCATTCTCCTATCCTAAGTGCACTCGAGTTCGGGTATAGAACTCATCTCACAAAGATCACCAAGCATACAAGGAATTAATATTCAAGCAATTCAATCATTACATACAATACAGTAATCCCAAATTGCACCAAAATATGTCACAAAACAATATACAATACAATACAACAAATATGAAAAGTAGGCAAAACCCACTAGGCAAATTATGTCCCCAGCAGAGTCGCCACTTTTCTGTAGCGGGGTATTCGTTATCATTAGAGATATTGACTAAATCCAAGGTAAACCATACAAGTCGAGTCGCCACCGCACTTCTATTAAGGTCCTTTTACTCCAATTTTTGCATAGGGAATGTCCTAGAAACTAAGTCCATTTGTCCATTTCTTTGCATTTGGTTCACAACAATCAAAACAAACCACAAGCACAATAGTATATACACAATTATGTGCTCAAGTGAGCAAAAGGCAAATTGCATTAACATAAACATGTGCTCAAGTGAGCAAAGGAAAAAGCAAATGGATAATATATGCAAGAATAGTAAATTACATAAAAAGTAAAGAGCAAAAAGTAAATGTTAATTGTTAATGATTAGTGTTAGTAGTTAGTGTGCCATAAGGAAAATTTAGCGCTATGTTAAGCAATCGTAATTGGACTTATGTAGAAGTCACAACTATCTGAGGCCGGTCAATAATAATGTAGACAACAACACAAGTTAGAAGTCTTGATTAGTGAACCAAGTTCCAACAACTTGCCATGCCAAAAAGAAGAAGAGAATTGATCTTGTATTGGTTTAAGTCTTTTGCATAATTTAGGAAACAACCTATCCTTAATGAAAAGCCATTCACTTGATCAATTGATCAAGATGAATTAGATTTGAATCAAGGAAGGTTAAGTCTCCCTAATCAATGCTAACTTATCAACCTTCAACTCATTGATCAAAAAAAAAAAAGAAGAAGAAAGAGATGAATAATGGAAAAGGAAAATGGAAAGAATAAAGTGCATAAGGTGAAATAAAATGTACCAATCCACGTGTGTTGATCAAATGACATTGAAAGTCAAAGTCAAACAATGAGAAATCAGAAATGGGATGAAGATTGGAGGTCAAACAAATAAGCAAAATATTTTTGGCATTTTTAATATTAAAATAAACTTGAATTAAAAATAAAAGAAAGTTCAAACTTCAAAATCACTTCAAATTAACCTTGAAAGGTCCAAGTGATTTATCCCAAGTTTAACAAGGTCAAACTAAGTTTGACAAAAAAATTCAGCATTTTTAAAAGTCAGAAACTATTTTTAATGAATTAAAAATGAATAAAAATAACCTAATTGAACTAAAATCTCAAATAAATCTCAAATCAATTAAAAAATTGATGAGAATATTTTTCATAGATCCATCATCATTCAAATAGGTTAGGAAAATATTTTTGATTTTTTGGATATCAAAAACTATTTAAAATGAATTAAAATTAACCAGAAAAGAGAAAATTCACAAAAAATATCAAATCACAAAATAAAAAATATTAAAAATCAAAATTAGAAACTAGAATTTATTTGGAGAAGAATGCAATTGGTCCCATATTTTTTTGAATTAAAATGAAGAAGATATGAATTTTTGAAAATAATGGAAATAAAAGAAATTAAATGGAAATTCAGAAAATCAGGAAAACGGAGAGGCGTTGGATCCAGTTCATTAATTGACCTGGCAGATCTAATGGATCTTAAACGCACGCTCACCATGGTCCTCAGTCAAACGCATCACGTGGACACTTAATAAAAGTCATAAGATCAAACGGTTGTGATATAAATTGGAGAAAACATCCAACGGTCCAGGATTGATCTGGCAATGGGACAGTGGCCAGCGCCACCGTCTTCTCCGATGAGTACATGAACTCCGGCCAGAATTGCAGGTTCAAAAACCTCAACCAAAATCCACGATCCATATATCAAAATGAAGTTGGGGTGATGTACATCACCCCTGTAACCTTGAATCACACTCAAAATTCCTATAGAGTAAGAAATCTGAGCTGGAAGATTCAGGTATAAGAAATGCAGTTCAATAAAACACGAAATTGAAGCTACCACTAGCTTGCCTCTCAAGTGACGACTTCAGAAAACACATTGGCCAGACAAATAGATCAAAGAGTAATGAGTTTCAAAGAGAAAACCAATTGATGATCACCTTTGAATTCTGAAGATTTGAGCTTGCTTCCTTGCTTCCTTTGGCCAAACAGAAGATCAATGGAGTATGAGAGAGAGGTCTAGGAACTTTAGATCTAGAAATTCAACCTGATTTAGTTGAATTTCAGATCTGAGAAATTGAAGAAAATTGAAATAGTTCCTTTAGGTGTGGCTCGGTTTCGATTTCTACAGCACTTCAGGTTGATTCATGGATGAAATTTGAATGGAGTGAGGCTTCTATTTATAGATGGAGAGGCAAGGCAAGTGTGATCAAAGCCGTGTGCATGGAATTGGATATTCATTGCATGGGCTTGCATGATCATGCAAAAGGCCCAAATTCAAAGCCAAATGCACTCTGAAGCATAATTGAGCTGAAATGGACGTGTGATTGGCAATGCACAAGCTTGTATAATGAGTTTCAACATGTTATGCATAATTATGCCTAAAACTTCTCCTCTTCGAAAATGCCAATTGCCAAATCCAAACATGAGCATGTGAGTAATGGTTGGAAATTTCTTGATGTAAGGAACAATGGTTATGTTGGGCAAAAATCCATTTGAAGTGTGGAAATTGGTGAAACTTGAGTTTAAAGTGTAAGGTGCAAAACATGCAAAGGCAAAGTTTCCAAATTTGGCCAATGTTCAAGCCCTTCGGTTTTGATGATGCAAACTTAAAATGAAAAAACCTCCAACATCAAAGTTGTAGATCTTTTCAAGACAATCAAAATGGACTTATATTTTGCATAATTTGGATTTTTTATGAAAGAGTTATGAGCACTTGAAGTTGGACTTTTTTGCCTTTCAATGCATTTGGTCCAAAGTGACCTATAATGTTTTGCATTATCACATGTATTTCCTTTGAGATTTTGAAATTTTGTTCAACATAACATTTGAAATAGAAATCTTAAGCTTTCCAATTAATTTGATCCCACCTCAAAATCATGAAAAATGAATGAGTTATGTTCTTGGGAAGTTGACCTAAAATTAGGGTTTTAGTCAAAATGACCTATAATGTCTTTGAATGGGAGATGACCTTCCAAGCTTAAAATAAATTTTGGATGAACATGAAAATTGTTCATATTGTCCTTAAGAACATTTTTTCTTTTGGGACCATCTCCATTTGACCAACACATAAAACGTTAGGTCTCAGTGCATTTCAAAATAGTCATATGAATTGACTGATCAACTTCTCAAGTCCACAACTCATATCTTGATGAATTGATTATTGAGGACACTCAAATAAGTTCAAATATGAATGAAATTATTAATTAAATAACTTCCCTTAATTGAATTTGATCATGGGCTGAGGTTGCTTCAAGAGCAAGGCATTGTGGATGATCTGATGAACTAGGGTTTCCTTGGGGGACAAACCTCAAACTCTTTGACTTGCTTTGATCAAGATGATGAATTGAGATGATAGGGAGGCATATTTGATGGATGAAAGCTTTGGGAACCATTACCATGTTTGCTATCATCTTCACTTGGCCATATCTCTGCACCAATGATCTCCTTGAAACTCTTGACCTTGTGATTGCTCAAGCTTCAAACAAGAAATGTTAGTGACATATTTTTGTGCTTTTGGTTAGTAAATAAAATGAGAAAAGCAATAATATATAATTCAAGCATGCTTGCTGATCTCAAACCACTCACAAGAAGTCCCACCCCAAAGGTAAAGGGAACCAAGATGCTTATGATCCTTGAGGCAATGCAAATGCAATGTTATGATGCCATGAGGGATCTTAGGGTCAAAATTAGGGTCTTACAAGCATATTTAATTAAAGGCCTAATTAAATATGTTATTGATACTTATATTTTCATTAATTCTTATGTAGATTACCATGACAACAAACACCTCTAACAACATTTGGGATCAATCCTTGACAAAGAAAAATTGTCTGGGACAAATTTTCTGGATTGGCAACGAAACCTGAGGATTGTCCTCAAACATGATAGAAAGATGTATGTCTTGGAGAAACCTGTTCCTAAAGAGGAACCTCCTAGTTCTGCACCTAAGGCAGAAAGAGATTCTTATAAGAAGCATGTCGATGATGCCAATGAACTTGCTTGTCTCGTGCTAGCTACCATAAACTCAGAATTGCAAAAGTAACATGAGAACATGGCAGCGTTCGATATGATCGAACACCTGAAGATGCTCTATCAAGAGCAAGCAAGGCATGAAAGGTTTGAAGTTTCAAAAGCCCTTTTTCAAGGCAAGTTAGCTGAGGGAGCCCTTGTAAGTCCCCATGTGCTCAAGATGATTGGGTATGTGGAAAACCTTGAAAGGTTGGGTTTTCCCCTCGGAAAGGAACTTGCGACTGATTTGATCTTGCAATCGTTGCCAGATAGATTCAGTCAATCTGTCCTAAATTTCAATATGAATGATATGGACAAATCTCTTCCTGAACTGTTAGCCATGTTAAAGACTGCTGCGCAGAACCTGAAGTCAAAAGGGAAGTCCATTCTGATGATCGGAAATAGAAAGAGACAGAACAAAAGGCCCATCAAGCAGGGTGATAAAGGGAAAGGCAAGGAAGTTGCCAAACCCAGACCCACTGTTGCTGCTTTGAAGCCTAGTGGAGGCATAGCAAAGGCAGGCACCTGCTTCCATTGCGGTAAGACCGGACACTGGAAGAGAAACTCCCCAAAGTACCTGGAAGATACGAAGAATGGAGTAGAGACTTCAACTTCAGGTATTTTTGTTATTGAAATAAATTTATCTATTTCTGCATCATGGGTATTAGATACTGGATGCGGTTCTCACATTTTTACAAATGTGCAAGGGCTAAAAGGATGTAGAGATTTGGCAAAAGGTGAAGTTGACCTACGAGTTGCAATGGAGCAGAGGTTGTTGCTTTAGCCATAGGAACTTATGTATTGACTTTACCTAGTGGTTTAATAATTCAGTTAGATGATTGTTATTATGTACCTGTAATTAGCAGGAATATTATTTCCATTTCTTGTTTGGACAAGTTTGGTTTTTCATTTATAATAAAGAACAATTGTTGCTCAATTTATTTGAATGATATATTCTATGCTACTGCACAAATGAGCAATGGACTATATGTCCTTGATCTCGAAATGCCAATTTATAACATTAATACTAAAAGTATGAAACCAAATGAGTTAAATCCAACTTACCTTGGCATTGTCGATTAGGCCACATAAATGAGAAACGCGTTTCCAAACTCCATAAAGATGGACTCTTGGACTCTTTTGATTATGGATCATATGAGACATGCATATCTTGTTTAATTGGAAAGATGACAAAGTCTCCATTCACAGGAAAAGGTGAAAGAGCGAATGATGTTTTGGGCCTCATACATTCTGATGTATGTGGACCACTGAACATACCATCCAGAGGAGGTTTTCAGTACTTCATCACATTTACTGATGATTTCAGTAGATATGGTTATGTGTATTTAATGAAACACAAATCAGAGTCCTTTGAAATGTTCAAAGAATTCAAGAATGAAGTACAAAACCAACTAGGTAAGAATATTAAAACTCTTCGATCAAATCGAGGTGGTGAGTATTTAAGCCTAGAGTTTGATGACCATCTGAAAGAGTGTGGGATACTATCCCAACTTACTCCTCCTGGAACACCCCAATGGAATGGTGTATCTGAGAGAAGAAATCGAACCCTGTTAGACATGGTCCGATCCATGATGAGTCACGTCGATCTTCCAAACTCCTTTTGGGGACATGCACTATTGACAGCAGCTTACATACTTAACCATGTTCCATCCAAGAAGGTTGAGAAGACACCATATGAGATATGGAGTGGTAAGAAACCACATATGTCTTACATGAAGATTTGGGGTTGCGAAGTTTATGTGAAACAACAAGTTTCAACTAAGCTTGAGCCCAAATATGACAAATGCTTATTTGTGGGGTATCCTAAAGAAACAAGAGGGTATTACTTCTACAGTCCTTCTGAGGGCAAAGTGTTTGTCGCTCGAACTGGAGTTTTCCTAGAAAAGGATTTTATTTCCAAAGGAATCAGTGGGAGGAAAGTAGAGCTTGAAGAAATTCAAGAATCACAAAGAATTGATACACCTATGGAGGAATTAGAGCAGGAAACACTAGTAGTTGTGGAAGAGCAACCTGCTCAAGTAGAACAAGACCAGCGTAGGTTAGGCAGGATACGTCACCTACCTGAGAGATATGTATTACTCATGGATCAAGATGAGCATGTGACCTACCAAGAGGTCATAACTGGTCCCGAGTCTGAGAAGTGGCTAGAAGCCATGAAATCTGAAATAGATTCCATGTACACAAATCAGGTTTGGACCTTGGTAGAGCCTCCTGTAGGAGTTAACCCTATAGGATGTAAGTGGGTCTTCAAAAGGAAGACTGACATGGATGGTAAGGTACATACCTATAAGGCAAGACTGGTAGCAAAATGATATAAACAAATTCATGGGGTTGACTATGATGAAACCTTTTCACCAGTTGCAATGCTTAAATCTGTTCGGATTTTACTTGTTATCGCTGCATATCATGATTATGAAATATGGCAGATGGATGTCAAAACTGCTTTCCTTAATGGGAATCTTATTGAGGATGTGCACATGACACAACCTAAAGGATTTGACATACCAAGAAAGGATTCATACCTATGCAACATGACCTGTGTCTATCAAAAACACAATCCCCTTCAACTAAGAAAGAAAGGGATAACATGAATAAGATTGCATATGCATCTGCAATAGGATCTATCATGTATGCCATGTTATGTACTCGACTAGATGTCTCGTATGCTTTAAGTGCAACGAGTAGGTACCAATCTGATCCTGGTGATGCTCATTGGGTAGCTGTCAAGAATATCCTCAAGTATTTGAGAAGGACTAAGGACTCATTCTTGATATATGGAGGTCAGGAAGAGCTGGTTGTAATTGGATACACCGATGCTAGCTTCCAGACAGATAAGGATGACTTTAGATCGCAATCTGGTTATGTGTTTTGCTTAAATGGTGCCTCTGTGAGATGGAAAAGTTCAAAGCGAGATACAATTGTTGATTCTACAACCGAGGTCGAGTATATTGCTACCTCAAGTGCAGCAAAGGAAGCTGTTTGGATCAAAAATTTCATTAGTGAACTTGGCATAGTTCTTAGCATTGTGGATCCCATTGGTCTCTATTGCGATAACAATGGTGCTATCGCACAAGCTAAAGAGCCTAGATCTCACCAACGATCCAAACACATACTTAGGCGTTATCACCTCATTCGAGAGATAATAGATAGAGGAGATGTGAAAATATGCAGAGTACCTACACTTGACAATATTGCTGACCCACTGACAAAGCCTCTTGCGCAGCAGAAGCATGATGGCCATACTAGATCTATGGGCATTAGGGATATGCTTGATTGGCTCTAGTGCTAGTGGAAGATTGTTGGGGTATGCCCTAGAGGCCAATACTTTTGGTACTTGTATCGAATTATTTATTAATAATAAAAGGCTTTTTCTTTATTATGTTTGTTTAATAAAGTCCCTAGGATAGCTAGTCCGTTTAATGTATCAAGTGTGACTTAATCATGAGATCACATTAAACATAAGGACAATCTTCTTAAAGTATCCGTAGTCGAGCTTTATTGTGAAGTGGGATAACATTAAAGCATTAAGACTATTATGTATATAGACAGATGATCACATCTCATGGATCATGGATAAGGAGTTATCAAGTCTAAAACATAGGTATGAATATTAAGAGTAATATTTATACCGGATTGACCTGCTATGAGAATACTATATAAAGTGTTATGCAAAGTATCATAAGTTATTCTCATGGTGATAACGGTGTATACCACCCTTCGACCTGAAACCACTATGGACCCTAGATGTAGAGTCGAGTGCTTTATTCCTGATCAAACATTGTCCGTAACTGGATAACCATAAAGACAGTTGATGAGTACTTCACGAAGTATGCTGAGGGACATGAGTGACCTAGATGGAATTTTCCCATCCTGCATAACAGGATAAATGTCTATGGGCACAATATTGAACTGGACAAGGATGACATGGTCTATGCCTTATGTTCAATATATACATAAGGGCAAAAGGGTAATTATACACATAAGTATTATCACAGAAGGGTTTGTCAGATCAAATGACGTTTTCGTTTCTTGGGTAGCAGTGATGTGTTGCTAGATACCGCTCACTATTTATTATGTTAAATACGTGATTTAATATAATTGCCAATGCCGCGAAAACCTACAGGGTCACACACAAAGGACGGATTGATGAGAGATAGAGTAACTAAGGAACACCGTAAGGTACGGTGCACTTAAGTGAATTGTAGAACATCATAAGGTACAGTGTACTTAAGTAGAATACGAAATATGGTAAGGTACCATGCGCTTAAGTGATTTTAGGTATATTATAAAATATGGGCCACTTACACTTATGTGAGCTTTTTAGCTTGAAGCCCACACAAGTGGTTCTATAACTTGAACCCTTGTGCAAAAGCATAATTGCGGTTGCATTTTCGTTTTCTCTTTCTCTCCCTCTATCTCTCTCTCTCACACTCAAAGCCTTCATTCATAGCAGCTAGTACTCAGATTGAAGGAATTCGTTCGTGTGGACTGAGTAGAGGCGTTGTCATCGTTCAACGTTCTTGATCGCTCCGTAGATCTACCGTAAAGATTTCAAACGTCACAAGAGGTAAATATTCTATCACTGATCATGCCCATTCGTAAGGATCACTAAAGGAGAAAATTTTAATTTCCGTTGCGTTTTGAATCGCAATTCTCCTTCAAAAACTTCAACAATCGACATCAATAACAGTTTTCCCTTTGGACCAAAGACTATGCTCTTTGGACACCCATACAACTCTTGAGGTTAATCACCTTCCCTTGGTTAATCACATCCTTCATGGGTTAATCACATTCTCATGGTTAAAACCCTTTTTCATGCATGTTTGCCTTGTTAGTCCTATGCTTAGGCAAACCTTTTTCATGCATGTCTGTCTTGTTAGTCCCATGCTTAGACATATCATTTTAATGCATGTTCTCCTTGTTATTCCCATGCTTAGGAGAACCCTCCTTCATGCATGTTTGACTTGTTAGTCTTCTGCTTTGGAAAACACCTTTTTCTTGTAGGTCTTGATTCCCCGGATCTAGATAAATTCATACAACTTCTACATTGGCTAATCATTGTTTATTGGTTAAATGCTATACTCTTGGTTTAAACACCGATTTTATTTTCTCTTTAGTTTAAACACCACTATTATTTCCTCTTGGATTTAAACACCACTTTAATTTTTCTCTTTAGTTTAAACACCACTCTTATTTTTCTCTTTGGGTTAATCACCATCTTGGTAAAAACACCCACCTCTTTGGTTTAAACACCACTCTTATTTTCTCTTTGGTTTAATCACATCTTGGTTAAAACACTCACCTCTTTGGTTTAAACACCACTTTTATTTTCCTTTGGTTTAAACACCGCTCTTATTTTCCTCTTGGTTACAACACCACTTTTATTTCAGTTTTTGGTTATGACAGCACTTTTATTTCAGTTCTTGGTTATGATGCCACTTTCTTTACAATTCCACACTTCTGGTTCAGATACACCACTCTATGGGTTCAAATAATACATTCTTGGTTCAATTCATTCACAAACTCTTTTTTTAATCCAATTCATTCACAAACTTTTTTTCAATTCAATTCAATCATAAAACCTTTTCAAAACAACTTTCTTAATTTTCACAAAAAAACTATTATAATTCGTTTCTTAGCAGTCAGACTAAAAACTTAAAGCATCTGAACTAGGATCGAACTAGTTAATATCAAAGCACTTCCAGGTTACAATTATAACATTGTTCCCTAATAACAAAAACCAAATATGTAGTTTTCTACCATGAACTATGGAGCTCTGATTTTCTCATTGCACTATGAGAACACGTAGGCACGAGGGTTTGAATCCTTGGAGAACACATTAATGAATAAAGTTATTTTGCCTTAATTAAAACTAATCACAAGTAACCTTTAGATAATAACACTCATCCAACAAAGAACAATCAAAATGGTTCATGTTGAGTATAAAGGATTTGAAAGATATTAATATCTTCCCCTTGCATAACCAAATTTCTTACTTTGTTTCTCTTCCCCTTAGGTTTTATTGATATTTTTCCTTTCTCTTAGAATAAATAAAATTTAGTGGTGACTCTGTTGTATTTTGACCGTGCGATGCGCTCGGGTATTTTTTGCGGCGCGACAAAAGGCTTGTAAAGGGGAAAGTGTTTTAGATTCTCTTGTTTATTAAGACACTTCTGAGGGACAATTAAATGGAATACTTCAACAAGGCGTGATTTGTGCCTTTTATGAATAGACTTCAATTGAGCCCCTTAGGTGAGACTTTAGTTTAGTCCCCCAGGCGAGACATTAGTTGAATCCCTCAGGAGAGACTTTAGTTTAGTCCCTCAGGCGAGACCTTAGTTAAGTCCCTCGGGTGAGATTTTAGTTTAGTTCCTCGGGCGAGACTTTAGTTGAGTCCCTTAGGCAAGATGTTAGTTGAGTCTCTGAGGCGAGAATTTAGTTAGGTCCCTCAGTTGAGACGTTAGTTGAGTCCCTCAGGCGAGACGTTAGTTGTATCATAGGTATGATGCTTACACTACATCAATCTAAAATGAAAAAGATCCACCAGTGGAAATCCATCATTTTTATGTCCCTTTTTAAGGCGCCGAGGTTATTCCAGTGGAAATCTAGCATGCACATTGCCCTTTTCAATGATGCAAGGATCTTCTAGTGAAAATCCATCATTCATATATCCCTTTTTAAGGCAACAAGGATCTTCCAGTGGAAGTCCAACCTTCATATTTCCATTTTTAAGGCGGCAAGGATCTTCCAGTTGAAGTCCCTCATTCATAATGCTCTTTTTAAAGCAGCAAAGATCTTCCTGTGGAAGTCCAACATTCATATTGTCCTTTCAAGGCAACAAAGATCTTTTAGTGGAAGTCCAACAATCATATTTCCCTTTTAAAGGAGGAAAGGATCTTTAAGTGGAAGTCCAACATTCATATTATCCTTTTTAAGACGACAAGGATTATGGGTGTTCATGTGGGTGGGTGGACCCGCGAACCCGTCGATCGAAATCGAACAAACTCATAAGTTACATGAAGCCATTTATTTACGATTATACCCAACCCAACTTGCAAAAACCCGTATAATATTGGTTTGGTTATCGGGTTTGAGTTTTGCAACTCACGAACACATTAACCCAATCCATTGATGTGACATTAGTATTTCTTATTTATTATTATTATTATTATTATTATTATTATTATTATTATTATTATTTTAAATAAAAATATAAAATTAATTATCTCACTACTAACCATAATTTTTCCAAAAAAGTTTTATTCTCCACCAATAATACCAATAGACCAATTATTTTACGTAATTCTAAGACTAAATGTTATTTCTTATTTTCTTTTACATCATTTCCAACTTACATATCTTATGGAAATAACATGTCTAGTGGGGTTTTATACTATTATCAAGTGTTATGTCATGTTGATGAATTTTATTAGACATTATATGATGTGTTTCATCTAATTTAAGTGTTAGCAATGATTGTAATTGTGATAATTTTTTTTATTGAAAAAAATTCATTAAAAGATATTTTTCATTTATAACACAACCTGTGAACCCAACCCAACCCATAATCGAATGTGTCAGTCCAGATCGGTTTTGACAATAAAATTGCGGGATGGACGACAAACCCAACCAATTAACGTTTAAACGGGTTAGGTAACAGGTTAGTCCAAACTCGTTCCAACCTAACTCGTGTACATCCCTAGCAAGGATATTCCATTATAAGTATAGTATTCATATTATTACTAGAGTCAAGATAACATATAGCAAATGTTAAAAGTTTTAAAGAAATTCATACACTAGTATGAGACCTGCCTTTCTAACAATCAACTATAATAATACCTTAGATTGACATAATTCCTAGTTCTGGGAATGATTCATTCATCTAACTCCTCAAACTTATATGCTTTATGATGTAGCTTCTAGTAGATGCAATATGGTCGTTCTCAGTTGGGTTGAAACTTTACCTGATGGGTGGGCAAGATGACCTATATACACACCAAGTGTCCCTTACACATTTCTCTTCAAACAAATTTGGAGTTATATATTTTGGCCTTACTTTGACTGGAAAGGAATTCTTGAATGTGGAAAACATCTCTTATTTCATCAACCAGATATCTAGCATATCTTAAACTGCCTTGTTCTGCTCTATAACAAACTCAAAGCATCTCCAGGAAGGTGTATCAATTTTCACAAGCAACATGACATCCATCCTATATTCCAGAGTGAATAAAGTCTCCTTGGTGTTTGAATGAGTAGTGATGTGATATGACCATAGTATTGCATGTAACTATTCTGACCATGGTTCTTTGGAGTCATCCAGCTTTTTCTTGATCCCTTTCAGAATTACTTTATATGCCGATTCTTCTTGTTTGTTCTCCTGTGGATGGACAAAGAAGATAAACTTTGTACACACTCCTAGATCATGAAAAAAATCAACCATAGAGGCGTTGTCGAAGTTGTTAGACGAGGACAACGATCTAGAGGGGGGTGAATAGATCGCAAATAAAACTTTTGATTAAAAATATGTTTTTAAAAATATTTTATATGGCAAGTGAATGCAGTTCCACATCAACACTCGTTTATCCCAAACCGTTATCGGAAGAAATAGATATGTGTATTAAACTGTATCTAAATGAAATAAATGTATCATAATGATGAGAAAACAAATCAATATGTTTTTCAAAATAAATTTTGAACAATTTTACACTTTATAATCAATTTCCCATGAAATTAAGAAATAAAAATTGACTAAGACAATTTATCAAACACTTGGTGTATAATGAACACCAAATTGATTTTTCCTTTGTGTTGTTGATGTGAAAACCAATTGCAATTATCTTACAAAATAGGTTTAAATATTTCAACACAAACATAAATATTTGTATATAAAATTGCACACTAAATGAATTCACAAGTTGTAAATAGAGTTAGAGAGAGAGAGAGAGAGAGAGAGAGAGAGAGAGAGAATATTTATTTAGGCAATTCTCCAATTGTCCTTACTATGGGTATGTCAGCTCCCAAATCCAAATGGAATTGAGATATTAAATTAACCTTTGCAAATGATGTATACTAGAGAGAAATCAAAATCCAAAACCCCAAATCCCAATTTTGATGTTGATTTTATATTCTTCTCTTTCGTTGATCTTAAGCAAGATCAAGTGTCCTAAGATTTCCAATTAATCATCTTGTTCCGCTACTCCTTTGACATAAACTCATTTATTTATAGCTTTCACTCAGCTGAATCCAAATTGCAAATTGCTAAATAACTGAAAAATGGTATTTAGAAGAGTTAAAAGTATTTGGGATTTTGAAAGCAGTATGAGTCGACCTGTGATATGAGTGTGTCAACCCATAAAGGGACTTTAGCTTCTATGTGTCGACCTATGACATCCTAGGCATCGATCTCAAGAAGTCAGAGATCTTGGCTTTGCCAAGGCTCAATATGTGTCGACCTCAAGCATGCATGAGTCGACTTGAAGGTACTATGAGTCGACTTGTCGATCTTATGCATCAACGCATTCTGAACAGAACTTTGGTTCTTATAAAAACTTCAATATGTGTCAATGTCAACCTATAATGTGTCAACCTAAAGATCATTTTTTCACATGAAAACTTAATTTTGACTTGTAAAAACATATCTAACCTGATTTTAAATGTCTTAATATTAAAATACACATCTAGACATAGATGATAGAGTCCAATATACACAAATACTAAGTGTCCTATTTTTGGCATCATTCAAAACATTTCTAAAAGGAAAGTGCATTCACATGCTCCCCCTTTTTTATGATGGAAAAACGTGTGAAGTATTTGATGTCTTGATCATAGCTCCCCCTGAATATGTGCACCTTAGAATTTGTTCTTGCATGAACTTCTCCCCCTTTAACAACATCAAAAATAGACAAAGCCATACAATATGAGAAGGATCATGTAAAACTTACAACAACATATATAACACCCAGAGGCATTGCAAAGATAAATTGTTCAAAAATAACATGCACTCACATATCATTAGAATGACGTTAAAGTAAAGATTGCCCAAACATAAATTAACATGATCAAACACCAATAACTTAAAAAATTCTTCTAATGTGAAGATATAATAGCATGAAACACATATGATAATGACATAATAACATGAAGTCATTATAAACATATAGATTGAAACACACATGGTTTAACAATGAAATTTTTGGAAGTGAACATGCATGAAATATGTCATTTATCAAATGTATCATACATTTTTGGAACATAAACAAGCAGTCATGTATAAGAGATATATAAGCAGCACCTGAAATAAAAACTAACAAACAAAGAGATAAGTGAAACGATACTACCTCAGGATGAGAGACAGAATCACTCACATGAAATGGAACTTTCTAATGAAATTTGAAGCAAATGTAAAAAGTGAATGCAACAAAATACTTAGGCAATATTTGAGACATCGAGAATGTATAATTCCCAATTCCCATCGAATATTAAAAAATGGCTCATTCGCAAGAGGTTTCATAAAAATGTTTGCAAGTTGATTTTTTCTATCAACATGTTCAAAAATGACATCACATTTTTCAACATGGTCGCGTAGGAAATGGTGACATATCTCAATGTGTTTAGTACGAGATTGTAACACCGGGTTTTTGGTTAGGTTAATCACATTAGTATTATTGCACATTATCGAAATACATTGAAGTTTAATGTCGAAGTCAAATAGTTGTTGTTTGAGCCATAAAGTTTGAGCAGAGAAAATTCCAGTTGTGACGTACTTTTCTTCGGCAGTTGACGAAGCAATAAAGACTTGCTTCTTGCTTTGCAAACTAACTAATGAGTTTCAAAATAGGTGGCAAGTTCCACTAGTACTTTTACTATCTGGATTTGCAATCGGCAAAATCGGAATCAGAATAACTAACCAAAGCTACCTTAGAAAACTAAAGCCCGTACTTAGATGTACCATGAAGGTATCTAAGGATGTGATTTACAACTTTTAAATGTGATTCCTTATGAGCAGATTGATATCGAGCGCACATACACACCCTAAACATAATATTAGGCCTAGATGTGGTAAGATATAAAAGAGATCTGATCATACCTTTATACATTTTGACGTCAACATCCTTACCACTTTCATCTCTTTCCAAGTTCCCTTTAGTGGGCATTGGAGTGTCAATTGTTTTTGCATCTACCATTACGAAGAGTTTAAGAAACTCTTTGCAGTATTTTTGTTTGACACAGAAACATACCTTCTTTGAGATGCCTGAGTTGAAGTATGAGAAAGTAAGTCAACTCTCCCATTAGACTCATCTCAAATTCGCCATGCATTAGCTTTGACAACTCTTTGACCCATTGCATGTTAGTGGAACCAAATATGATATCATAAACATAAATTTGAACAAGGAGAATATGTTTTCCTTGACGTTTGATGAAATTTTTTGTATCAACCTTCCCTCTAGAGTATCCTTGATCAAGTAGAAACTTACTTAGTCGCTCATAGCAAGTCCTATGGGCTTATTTAGGCATGGCAACATAACCCGTACCCACGGGTACCCACCCGAACTCGCCCCGAATTTGACAGGGAAAACCCGCTTTTGCTGAGTTTAGGTTCGGGTTTAGGTTTTCCCCTATTATAAAATATGGGGACGGGTCAGGTAATGGGGACACTAGAACCCACCCCGTTTATTTCATTATGTATATTATTATTATATTTTTGAAGATTTAGAATATTAAATATATGGTCAATGTTTTGATATTTTAATTTTAATTTATTATTTAAAATATTTGAAATGTATGTATGAAAGTTTTTTTAGATCGTTTTATTTTATTATTCGTAATATAATTTTATTTTAGAAAAAATAAATATTTTTATCAAAAAAATTGATTTCACTGAATGAATGATGGCGGGGAGGGGATACCTGAATCCAACACAAACCCATTTGGGACGGGTTTGGGTTTTGATTCTCTATCCCATTTGGGTTTGGGGCGGGGAACGAGGATTGTTTGGGGATTCAAGTTTGGGTTTGGGAAAGGTAAAAACCTTTCGTAACCCGCCCCGTTTCCATGCTTAGGCTTGTTTGAGACCATACAAAGCTCATTTTAATTTTAAAACATGGTTACGATACTCGTGATTTTTAAAATAGAGAGGTTGTGAGACATGCATTTTTTCACTTATATAACCAGTAAGGAAATCACTTTTCACATCCATTTGAAATGATTTGAAACTTTACATTATGCAAAATATAGTAAAAGGCGTATAGCCTCGAGGCGGGCAACCGGAGAATAAGTTTCCTCACTACCTATGCCCTCCTCTTGGTTATATCCTTGATCCACTGGTCGGGCCTTGTTCCTTGATATCACCCCATGTTCATCCAATTTATTTCTAAAAACCCAGTTAGTACCTATAACTTGATGATATCGCAGAGGTGGGACAAGGTCCCACACATCATTTATTTTAAATTGATTCAACTCATCTTGCATGTCCATAAACCAATGCTCATCAATGAGACATAAACACAAAGTGATAATAGAAATTACTTATCTTAGAGTGTGTAGTTATTCCTTTGGTGATGTCTCCAAGAATGTTGTCGATTAGATGTGTAAGACCCCAATTTTGACCCTAAGATCCCTCATGCTATCTGTAGCACCTCAAATTTGCACCTCCCCATTTGCATATACATTTCATTTTTAAGTCATTAACATTGCATTAGCATTGCATAACATGTTACATCTCATCAAGCAAGACTGGTCAGAAGATTCAACTGTGCAAGGCAACAAGAGCATTCTCCATGTGATCAAAGCCCTAGGGTGGTTCCAATGAGCTTACATGACCCAAGGATCATTTTGAAGTAATTTGGTCAAGTGTTGAAGGCTCAGAACTCATCAGTGCATGTGCAAATCATCTGAGGCCCATAAAAGTCAACAGAAGTCAACTGCAAAGTCAATTGTGGATTTGGAGGTGGGAAGTGATTAGAGATGCTTCATTCATGTTCAAACAAGTCTCATTTGACATTTCAAACATCAACGTTGAAGAATTTGAAGTCAAGTCAAGACTTTCCAAAAATAGCAGGTGACCTATAATTTGAACTTTCCAAAAATGGAAAGGTTTTGGACCAACTTCAACTCAAGATTACATCATCAAGAAAGCTTCAAATGAAATTTTGTCCAACATGAAAGTTTAAGATCTTTCTCTCCCATTTCCAAAAAGTCCAAGATCATGAATTTCTAATGTGTGGTTGAGGAGATATGATCCAATCATGGCAAAGTGTGTTTGAAAATTCAAATGGGCATAACTTTTGAACCAAAGCTCCAAATTTGAGTGGTTCTTTTTGCAATATTCTCCTCGTGACTTGTAGTTTCCAAACATCTCATTACATGGCTTGAATTCCACTTGCATAATCATGTGCTCACTCATGAAGATTTTTGAAGGAAATTTCATAAAATCATTTTGGATGATCATGAGCATAAAATATCACTTCCCAAGCTTGCATGGACTTATTTTAAGGGATTTTGGACCTTATTCTGGTACTGTTCACGCATGCATGGGGTGCATGAGGTGAAAATGTCATTTTGTGCATACACCTTACAATTGATTAATCTTAATTGCATTTGTCTTAAACAGGTTCTAAATATGATTAGCATGGCATATATATTGTTAATCCTTATTGTTTTCAGGGGGGCATCCATTTCAGATCTAAATCTTGAGAATCACCAAATTTCTTCTCTCAATTTTTTTTGCAAATTCTTCACACAAGAGCTATTCCTATTGTTTGATTCATGATCATGAAGCATTTTTGAGTGGAATTGGACGTGAATTCGAAGCAAATCGTGCCATATTGAACCAGATTCAAAGCTTGAAGCATCCATGGAGTTTACAAATTGAGCTAGATTCGTGCATACTTGAGCTTCAAATTCATCAGCAATCACTTCAATAAGCATCGTGGAGGAGATTTGAGGCCTGGCTGAGCTTGGTAGCACACGATTCCAGGTTTTGTTCTTCAAAGAGGTCAGGATTCGACCTCTCTAATTCTCAAATTTGCTGTTATATTCACGTAGATCTTTCGCTGGTGATGATTTTGGTATAAAGTTTGATTGAAATGGTGCACTGTACGCAAAGTTATGCATGATTGAAAGTTTGATGCAAATTTTTATTTCCTTCGATTTGGATGATGTATGATGATTCATGTTAATTTGTGGTTTGATCTTGAATGTATGTGGAACAAGGAATCGAATGGTGTAGGTTTTGTTGATTTCTGGACACTTTTTGAATTTTCTGGAAATTCACATGAAGATCATCATGATCTTCATCTTCAACCTATGAAGTTCATGCAATTTCCAGATTTAGCTATGAACTTGCTTCGGTTTTGCTACGAGTTCATGGATTAGCTACAATTTCTGGAAAACGCGATGCCGTTTTGATGTTGAGCGTGCTATTTCAAATCCTCACCGGGTTCGATTCCTGGCTGAGGAACTTTTTCAAATGCCATGCTATTTTCACCTTTCCCTCCACTTTCCATGCCATGCTTCATTTACATTATTTTAATTTTTTTCTCAACTTCAAAAAATCACTATAAATTGAAAAATGCATCAATTTCGTTCCAATTTTTTGCACAATGCTCCTTATTCTGTCTAGTTTTTTATGAGCATAAAATTGCAAGTTGTGCTTGGCTGGAAAAATATTTTGTGCTAGGAAGATTGGATACATATGCATGTGTGACCTTGCCTTGCTTATCTTATTGTGAAATGCTTGTTTCTTATCCAATGAATGTGAAATTTTGCATGCTAATTCTAGACACATTGCTGAACATGTTGGCTTTGGTTTGATATTTTTCCCATGATCCATTTCTGTTTTATGCTTGAGTTAACTTGGTGTGACAATTTGTGTCACACATTTGGTTGTCTGTTTTGTACAATGTGATTGCCATGCCTAATGATGTCCAATGCTTCTGATTTTTTGTGTGATGAATGTTATGGATGTATTGATTGCTCATGATTTTTTCCAGAATTTTTTGAATCGTTTCTGTTTTGATTTGAATTTTTCATTCATCATGATCACACATGAACTTTGAAATTGCCTTTGACTTCACTTGATCATAAAATGCATTTGGTTAATGATTTTGATGTGAGCCTTTTTAGGATATGTCAATATGTGTTTGAAGTTGATTCATGTTAAATTTGAGCTTCTGTTTTGGATTTTTGATCCTCTTTTGACCCTAGGCTTTGACCTAGTGGTTTGGACTTACCATTTGGATTGTGATTTCAGGTTCAAGTACATCTCCATGAGTGATGATGATCCTTCATTTGAGCTTGATTATTGGTTGTGTTGGCTAACCTTTGTGTGTTTTGTAGGCTTTGAGAACCAATTCATTTGTGCTTGTGGCTTGCTCATTGTTGTCTGATGATGCTTATCTGTCTGTGTGATATTAACTGTTGATTGTTTGTCTGTACAGTTGAACTGATTGGTTTAGATTTTTTAACAGGTACCTAAGTTGCTTTAAGTTCATTTGAACTTGCTTTGCTAACTTGTGGTTTGCTTACCACTAAGGTATAATTCCTTTGACTTCATGTTGTCTGGAAGACCTGTCCTGTTATGTGGGCAGGCACCTGTCTGAAGCCCTCCTTAAGAGGCAATGCTTGTGATTGTTTACTGTTGTGCCCTGTACATTCAAAGACCTCCTAAGTGAAGAGGCATTGGCAGATATAAGGGATGTGCAATCCATCCCCTTCTATTCAGTTGTGTCATTCACTTTGCTCACACACCATGTGTTGATGCATTGTGAATAAGAGCCTAAGATCTTGTTGTGTCAGTCATCTGTGGAGAAGAGTTCCTACATTCTGAACTCCCACACTTTCTATTTTGAGTCCAGCTCTCCCAGGCCAGGGATAAGAGTTGTAAGGTCTTACCCTCACTTCCCATTTCATCTGCTTCACCCTAACTCTCAATGTTAGGGTTAAGAGCTAACCATACCCTTTTCCAGTTGGCTTGTTTGTCGAGGTTGATTTGACCCCTTGACTAAAGCCTAGCCTTGTGTGAGCCACTTGTTTGTATATAGTGTGTGTGCTTGCTTTTGTGCTTGTGATTGATTGTGATGTTTAGGTTATCTTGCTTCCTGTGCAAGTTAGGATAGAAACCTCAACATAGGGATCGTATGCATGACAACTTCTAGGCCCGAGTCGTCGTCTCCCTAGTAGTTTGTGTCTCCCTTTGTCTCTGGTTAGGTTAGATGTTCTTTCCCTGTTTAGGGGAACTACGTCGCCCTGATCCTCATACCAGATGAGGTACGTAGGCAGGAGATGAGCTGATCTCTTCGGGCGCCCTTTTTTTATTTCTCCACCCTTTGTGTGTGTTGGAGTCTGACATAAGTCCAGCGATTGGCAGTTGGTTTCCTGTGTTTTGTTTGCTTGTTGGAGTCTGACGTAAGTCCAGCGGTTGGCAGTTGGTTTCCTGTGTGTGTTTGTTAGTTCGGAGTCTGATGTAAGTCCAGCGATTGGCATTCGGTTTCCATGTTTGTCTGTATGTGTGGAGTCTGACGTAAGTCCAGCGATTGGCAGTCGGTTTCCTATGTTGGTTTTGTTTGGCGTGCGTTAGCCGAGCTACGAGTGCTCTGATTCTTCTCTGGTTAGAGAAGATACGTATGCATAGAATGCGACATCCTAGCGAGCACGTTTCCCCTGTCCTGAACTACGTCGACTCTGATGTCTGTGCTTGACAGACTACGTAGGCCCAGGATGCGATATCCTGCCGAGTCCCGTTTCTTCCGTCTTTCTGTGTTTGTTTCCAGCGTGTGTGCAGTGTTTGAGCAGTCTTTAGCAACCTTCTTTCTATTCCTTTCGAGCGTGGATCCCGTCGAGTACGACGGATGCGTAGGGGTGTTAATACCTTCCCTTCGCATAACCGACTCCCGATCCCATCTTTCTCTGGTCGCGAGACCATGTTCTTTCCAGGTTTACTTCGAGCGTTTCCTTTCCCTCCTTTGGGATAAATAACGCATGGTGGCGGCTCTGTTGTTTCGTTTTCCCGCCGGTTTTTCGCGTAATGCGACACTATCTTATCATATGCATTGACATTGGGATCACATCTTAGCATCCTCCTTACCCCTTATTCATTGGGTTTGTATTGGGAGAGATCACCAAGCACCATATGATTGTATCATACTTTGTATTTTATCATTTTTACTAACTAAAATACCAAAAATATGTCTTTGTATTTGTCTAACTCTTTTGTAGGTAGGGCACTTGATCCCCTTTGATCTATCAAGTTCACATCTAGGGTTTAAGACCCTCATTTCTAAGAGCTCAACCAAGAAATGATCCACAATGGCTCTAGGCATCATATATGAGTCCCCATGATCCTTGCATGTTACTTTGATCAAGAATTCTTCAAGAGTTTGGATTTGGTTTGCCTTGGAAACCCTAGTTCATTTGGGTATCTTGAGTAACTTCTTCAATAAGATTCTTCACCAATTGATCAAATATTTCAAGGTATACTTCAAATTTAATCATCTTATGCATATATGATCTCCGATGAACCCCAAAAGTCAAGAGAATTACAAGTTTGCAAGGTGGTTGATGGTAGTTGACCAGAGGAATTCATCGGATCAAAACTGGGGTCACCTAGACCCTATCTCCTACAATTTTCGTCATATTAAAATGATTACTGTAAGTTTAAGGAGTGCTTTAGAGGGGGGGTGAATGAGGCACTTAGAGTATTTTCCGGATTTTTGACGGTTTATGACTTTTACTTTCTGAAATGCTTAAGTGATGAAAAACAGTAAAGTGCGGAAGGTAAAGGACACAGCGATGTATAGTGGTTCCCCTCACAGATCGAGAGTAGTCCACTCCCCTTTCAACACGAAAGAGAATTTACTATCTGTTATGACTTGTACACGACAGACACAATCACCAAGAACAACTTCTTGTGATTCACCAAGTTGATATAAGAACAATCCTCTCAAACTCAACTCTCTTGCTTCCAACAATCCTGGACACCAAGGTGTTTACAAAACACACAATCTTATTTTTCAACAATTCTAAAAATAAGATATGGATTACAACAATGGATTGAATGTAAAGTTTGTAGTAAAATAATCACACAAAGTGATATATCAATTTGCTTGATCTTCTCTTCCAATGAAAATAATTCACCACACAAAAATATTAGATTGCTCAAGAATTTTCTATTGGCATGACATGAAAATATGTAGAAAAATCTTGAATGAAGATTTAAAACAATAAGTGTGAATTCTAAAAAATTCTAAGAGATTGATTGGAAGAGGTCAAATTTGAATTTGAAAGATCATGTATTTATATGCACATAACACCTCAAATGAAACATGGTAATGTTCTGAAAAAATCATGAACAATTGTCAAAGATGAAATGAAAAGATTCCATGAAGTGGTGCATGAAGAGGTGTATGAATAGCCACTGATTTTTCAGAAACGCACAGTGGTAAATCGATTTACATAATGGGTAAATCGATTACCCTATTGCAACGTTTAAAATTTTTCAAAAACTTTCAGTGGTAAATCGATTTACCTAGTTAAAAAACTTGAAATTTTGTTTCTGGAAAAGTAATGCTCCAGTTGTAAATCGATTTCCCTAAGTGGTAAATCGATTTACCTAAGTGAAAAATTTAAATTTTTCTTTTAAAAAATATGTAAGCTTCAGTGGTAAATCGATTTCCCTTAGGTAAATCGATTTACCCAGTTTGAAAATGAAAAAGATGATTCTAAGAAATTTTCCATGCACTATGAAAAGTTATGCAATGGCCATATGAATACTTGAGCATCTAAGACTTTAGTGAAGGTAAATATTATCATTATACCTTCTTGAAGTGAAAAACTTAACTTCTTGAATCAAGGTGCTTTATCATAGAATAGCATCTTTGCCTTCTTGTTGCTTGGAGTTTTGTCTTCATCAAAAACATTTATCATAGAGAAGCTTGACTTTAAATTCTCCCTCTTTTTGATGATGACAAATAATCCTCTTTGATGCGTGCAATTTCCGGAAACAAAACTTTCTCCCCCTGCGATGTATAACTCCCCCTAAATTTGAGAAGCTTATGATCATGTTTACTTGATCATCTTGAAGAAGATTTGTATCAATTGTACCTTTGGAAATTCACAAGCATACAAGCATATAACACCTTTCTCCCCCTTTGACATTATCAAAAATAAGGGAAAGATGGGTGAAAGATAACCACATGACAAATATAAAATAGAATATACAGCATAACTTGTAAAACACCTTCAAGAGGTCAAAAAGGACAAAAAGAGAAAAGTTTTAGGGGTAAATCGATTTACATCATGGGTAAATCGATTTACCTAGTTCAAAATATGCCAAACACGAAAAACCAATGTTACTGTTTTATGGGTAAATCGATTTACTCAGTGCCAAATATGCAAAATACAAAAACCAGTGCTACTTTTTTATGTGTAAATCGATTTGTATAATGAGTAAATCGATTTACTCAGTGAAAAAGCTAAAAAAGACATATTTTTCACAAAGATTCATGCAAGAGACACCCAATGAATAATGTAAAAGAAAGGAGTAGAAGTAGAGAGCCATGAAATAATTTTCACAAGTAAATAGATGAGTTGGAAGCGTATGTGCACCTTTGATGAATTATATGTCACACTCATCTAGAATCCCAAGTTCCCTTCGAATTTTGTAAAATGGTTCTCGTGCCAAAGGTTTTGTGAAGATGTCGGCAAGTTGATTATGAGTATCCACAAATGTGACTTTAACATCTCCTTGAAGCATGTGGTCACGAAGAAAGTGATGTTGAATGTCAATATGTTTGGTTCTTGAGTGCATGACCAGACTCTTTGTAATGTTAATTGCACTTGTGTTGTCACAACAAAGAGGAATGCATCCAAGATCGAGTCCGTAGTCACGAAGTTGTTGCTTAAGCCAAAGTATTTGAGCACAACAGCTACCTGCGGCTATGTATTCTGCCTCGGCAGTGCTTAGGGTAACACATGCTTGTTTCTTGCAAGCCCACGAAACTAATGCATTTCCAAGGATGTGACATGTACCACTAGTACTTTTTCTATCTGTTTTACAACCTGCATAATCCGCGTCAGAATAACCAATTAACTTACAAATGCTACCTTTAGGATACCATAAGCCAACGTTGGTTGTTCCTTTGAGATACTTCATGATTCTTTTGACCGCCGTGAGATGTGACTCCTTTGGATTTGCTTGGAAGCAAGCACATAAACACAGGCTAAACATTATGTCAGGACGGCTTGCCGTCAAATATAATAAAGAACCAATCATACCTCGATACTTCGTGATATCAATTGAGACACCCGATTCGTCTTGATCAACATAAGTTCCAGAGCCCATTGGTGTTGACATTGATTTACAACCATTCATTTCAAATCTCTTTAACAGCTCTTTGCAATACTTTGATTGGTTGATAAAAATTCCATCTTTAAGTTGCTTGATTTGCAATCGAAGGAAGTAGTTCATCTTTCCCATCATAGACATTTCAAATTCACCTTGCATTATCAACGCAAATTCTTCACATAGTTCTTTGTTGGATGAACCGAAGATTATGTCGTCTACATAGACTTGAACAAGTAAGGTATTCCTTTTTATCTTCTTGATAAATAAGGTCTTGTCTACTTTGCCTTTTTCAAAACCTTTTTCACATAAAAAATTACTTAGACGATCATACCACGCCCTTGGTGCTTGTTTTAATCCATAGAGCGCTTTCTTCAATTTATATACATGTGAAGGATGATTGAAGTCTTCAAAGCCTGGGGGTTTTTTGACATAGACTTCTTCGTTGATGTAGACATTTAAGAAGGCGCTTTTGACGTCCATTTGAAAAAGCTGAAAATTCATTGAACATGCGTAAGCAAGTAATAAACGAATAGCTTCTAACCTTGTAACTGGAGCAAAAGTTTCCTAAAAGTCGATTCCTTCTTCTTGATTGTACCCTTGAGCGACCAATCTTTCTTTGTTTCAAACAATTATCCCATTCTCATAAAGCTTGTTCTTAAACACCCATCGTGTTCCAATGATGTGCTTATCACTTGGTCTAGGAACAAGTTCCCAAACTTGATTTCTCTCGAATTCGTTTAATTCTTCTTGCATAGCAACAATCCATTGATCATCTTCTAGAGCTTCATCAATTTTGGAAGGTTCTATTTGCGAAACAAACGCCATGTTTAAGCATGCATCCTTGAGATTCAATCTTGTAGCGACACCTTGACTAATGTCACCAATTACTTTGTCAATGGGATGATCTCTATGAGTCCTCCATTCCTTAGCTAGATCAGTTTCATTTGACTCTTGTTAAATCGGTGCTTCTTGATACTTGTTTGAAGTATCTTCTTTAGGAATTTCTACAAAATCATCATCATCATCACAAACAACAATATCCTCTTTCGAGGGGTTAGATTCGTCAAACTTAACATGCATGGATTCTTCTATATTTAAAATTATTTTATTATAAATTCTGTATGCCTTACTTGTAAGAGAATAGCCAAGAAAAATACCTTCATCCGATTTTTCATCGAACTTACCAAGGTTGTCTTTGTCATTGTTTAGGACAAAGCAGTTGCATCCAAAGATGTGAAAGAAAGAGATGTTGGGTTTCCTTCCTTTGAAGAGTTCATATGGAGTATTCTTTAGGATAGGTCTTATGTTAACTCTATTGCTTACAAAACACGTCGTGCTAACCGCATCTGCCCAAAAATACTTAGGAAGATTTGAGTCGCTAAGCATTGTTCTTGCAAGTTCCACCAATGACCTATTCTTTCTTTCAACTACTCCATTTTGTTGTGGAGTCCTTGGAGCCGAGAAGTTGTGAAATATTCCTTGATCTTCGCATAAATCTTCAAATGAGGTATTCTGGAATTCTCCACCATGATCGCTTCTTATGGAGGCAATTGTTAATGATTTCTCATTTTGAATTTGTTTTGCATACTTCTTGAATGCTTTGAATGCGTCACTTTTCTGCACTAAAAAGAAAGTCCAAGTGTATCTAGAATAATCATCAACAATAACTAAAGCATATAAGTTACCTCCGAAGCTTCTTGTTCTTGATGGACCAAATAAATCCATGTGTTACAGTTGTAGTGGCCTAGAAGTGGACACCACATTTTTAATTGTGAAAGTCGACTTGGTTTGCTTCCCCTTTTTGACATGCATCGCAAAGCCTATCTTTGATGAATTTTATCTTTGGCAATCCAATGACAAGGTCATGTTTTACTAACTTATTCAAGTGCTCCATGTGAATGTGAGCAAATCTCTTATGCCATAACCATGAGTCGTTGTTATTTGCCACAAGACACTTAACCTTCAAAGAAACATCGTCAAGGGAAATCATGAAAATATTATTAATTCGCTTACCTATAAGCATTACCTCTTGTGTGATTTCATCTTCAATTAATAATTCATCTTTTGTGAACCTTATTTTGAATCCTTTGTCACAAAGTTGGCTTATGCTTAAGAGGTTATGCTTTAGTCCTTCGACATATAGCACATCTTCGATGGATATGAAATTTGGTGCACCTACTTTGCCTATGCCAAGAATTCTTCCTTTGTTGTTATCTCCATAAGTAACATAACCCTTGGCCTTAAGCTTTAGATCTGAAAATCTGTGCACATCACCAGTCATATGCTTGGAGCACCCACTATCCAAATACCAAAGATTTGTTGTGGCCTTCAAGCATACCTACAAAACAAAGTTAAGGTTTGTTAGGTACCCAAATTGCTTTGGCTCATTTATAATTAGTACCTTTCTCAACCCAAACATAATACCCTTTTGCTACACTAAAATTTCTAATGTAGCAAGCATTAGGTGTATGGCCAATAATACCACAATAAAAACAGGTTGGTTCAAAATTGCTTTTATATCTAGGAACGAAAGGATTTTTCTTGATAAACTTTTTCTTTTTAGGATGTTGATGCACAACTTTTGGCGTGTTGACTCTTTCTTTTGGAGGTTGATCCTTAGGCCTTACAAACATAGTTTTACTTGTACTTGGTTTAGAAAATTTGGAGTAACCAAGTCCACTTTTGTCATTTGAGTACCTTTGTTGGATAAGAACCCCTTCCAAACCAATTTGTCCTTTTTCATATATTTCAAGGACTCTTTTAAGTTGGACAATTTGGAACGAGAGAGACTCACACTCTAGACATACAAAATTCTTCTTTTCACTAATCATCTCTTGTTTCTTATTTTCAAAAACTTCAATCTTTTCTTCCAAGGAAGAAATTTGTTTCTTTTGAGATGATATAGTTTTATAAAGAATTTTGCACTCATTTAACAATTCATTAATTGCATCTTGTGCATCATCATCAAAAATAGAAAAATTATTACTAACCTTTTCTTCATCATCGGAATGATGTGAAGCCATTAGCACCAAGTTTGCACATTCCTCGCTATCCGATCCGGATGAAGAACTAATTTCGTTGTCCTCCCATGCAATATATGCCTTTTTATTCTTGAAATCCTTCTTGCTCTTGAATCCTCCTTTCTTTGAATGTTTAGGACATTCCGGCTTTATGTGGCCTTGCTTTCCACATTCGTAGCATGTTACATCTTGCGTAGATGTGGTGGCCTCCTTTTTCCTGAAATGTCTATTCTTTTTAGCGTTAAAGGATTTATCATTTTTGTTAAAGAACTTACCGAGCCTTTTAACAAGGAGCATGAAATTCTCATCTTCCTCCAATGCGTCATCATCTTTATGTTCTTTTGATTCTACCTTCAAGGCAATCCCTTTAGATTTCTTTTCTTGGCTTTCATGTTTCTCAAGCCTACCAAGTTCTAACTCATGTTATTGAAGTTTGCCAAAGAGTGATGCGGACGTCATTGTTGAAAGACTTTTCTTTTCGGAGATAGCCGTCACCTTTGGTTGCCATTCTTGAGTCAATGATCTTAGTACTTTAAGATTGAGATCGTCATTTGTAAATGTTTTTCCAAGAGCCATCAAGTGGTTTGTCAAGTGAACAAATCTCTTTTGTAGCGCCACGATGGATTCTCCGGGAAGCATTCTAAACATCTTATATTCTTGACTTAATGTATTCAACCTTGATCTCTTTACTTCGGCGGTGCCTTCATGTGTCTCCACTAAGGTGTCCCATATTTCTTTTGCCGACTTGCATTGAGATATGCGGAAGAACTCATCCATACTTAAAGCACTTTGAAGAATGTTTATTTCTTTCTTTTCATTTAAGATTTTTTTCTTATCATCTTCATCGTATGAACTCTTTATCTTTGGAGTACCAACGCCATTGACCACACTCGTAGGATTATGTGGACCATTTTCAACGGCTTCCTATATGCCTTCTCCTTGGGCTTCTAGATGTGCCTTCATACGGATCTTCCAAAAATCAAAATATTCTCCAGAGAAAAGTGGTGGTTTGTTACTACTTCCACCGTCTTTGAAAACCGGATTCGTGCTTGCGGAAGCCATGCGAATCTTTTAGAAACAGGTTACCTATAACCTGCTCAGATACCAATTGTAAGTTTAAGGAGTGCCTTAGAGGGGGTGAATGAGGCACTTAGAGTATTTTCCGGATTTTTGACGGTTTATGAATTTTACTTTCTGAAATGCTTAAGTGATGAAAAGCGGTAAAGTGCGGAAGGTAAAGGACACAGCGATGTATAGTGGTTCCCCTCACAGATCGAGAGTACTCCACTCCCCTTTCAACACGAAAGAGAATTTACTATCTGTTACGACTTGTACACGACAGACACAATCACCAAGAACAACCTCTTGTGATTCACCAAGTTGATATGAGAACAATCCTCTCAAACACAACTCTCTTGCTTCCAACAATCCTGGACAGCAAGGTGTTTACAAAACACACAATCTTATTTTTCAACAATTCTAAAATTAATATATGGATTACAACAATGGATTGAATGTAGAGTTTGTAGTAAAATAATCACACAAAGTGATATATCAATTTGCTTGATCTTCTCTTCCAATGAAAATAATTCACCACACAAAAAGATTAGATTGCTCAAGAATTTTCTGTTTTGAATGATATGAAAATATGCAGAAAAATCTTGAATGAAGATTTAAAACAATAACTGTGAATTCTGAAAAATTCTAAGAGATTGATTGGAAGAGGTCAAGTTTGAATTTGAAAGATCATGTATTTATATGCACATAACACCTCAAATGAAACATGGTAATGTTCTGAAAAAATCATGAACAATTGTCAAAGATGAAATTGAAAGATTCCATGAAGTGGTGCATAAAGAGGTGTATGAACAGCCACTGATTTTTCAGAAATGCACAGTGGTAAATCAATTTGCATAATGGGTAAATCGATTACCCTGTTGCAACGTTTAAAATTTTTCAAAAACTTTCAGTTGTAAATCGATTTCCCTAAGAGGTAAATCGATTTACCTAGTTAAAAAACATGAAATTTTGTTTCTGGAAAAGTAATGCTCCAGTAGTAAATCGATTTCCCTAAGTGGTAAATCGATTTACCTAAGTGAAAAATTTAAATTTTTATTTTAAAAAATATGTAAGCTTCAGTGGTAAATCGATTTCCCTTAGGTAAATCGATTTCCCTTAGGTAAATCGATTATGAAAAAGATGATTCTAAGACATTTTCCATGCACTATGAAAAGTTATGCAATAGCCATATGAATACTTGAGCATCTAAGACTTTAGTGAAGTTAAATATTCTCATTATACCTTCTTGAAGTGAAAAGCTTAACTTCTTGAATCAAGATGCTTTATCATAGAATAACATTTTTGCCTTCTTGTTGCTTGGAGTTTTGTCTTCATCAAAAACATTCATCATAGAGAAGCTTGACTTCACAATTACAAGACCAAAGTTACACTAAATGACATTCCAAACAACTTTCATGTTGAGTTATAGAGCTAATTTTGCTTGGAAAGTCATTTTTATGTTGAAATATTACAGGTCATTTTGTCTAAACCTTAATTTGGAGGTCATCTTACCAAGGCCATAACATGCTCAATTATTATGTGATGAGAGATTTCCAAGTTGAACAATCAAATTAAAGGTGTCTACTTCAACGTTGATGTTTGTAGGAAAAGCTAATTCAACTTTTATGAGCATGTGATATGAAGATACATTATAGGTCATTTTGGACCAATACCATTGAACAAGTGATTTTCCTCAACTTCAAAAATGCATAACTTATTCATCCCAAATCCAAATGAGGTCATATTTATGACCATTTTGAAGGTTTTTTTAAATATCTACAACTTTGATGAAGACACTTGTCTCATTTGAAGCTCACATAAAAAGTTAGCCAAGGTGGAATAAGTGAACATATGGCTTAACACTTAGAAAAAATTTTGACATGTTGAAATTTTCAAACTTCCACCTCAAAATTTATCATGATACAAGCTTCAAATGAAAACATGTTCAACATAAGAGTTGTTCCTCTTGATCTCACCTTTCCAAAGAGTCCAGAAGTCATCCATTTTGGACAAGGTTTGAGTGGTCTGCGCATGGCTTGAACATGGCATCCTCATTTGGCAAGGATCAACTTCAAACAGCTGCACAGTTTTGCCTTGCATTCCAATCTGCCACCTCAATTAATGAGGGAGATCAAGTGGTCCACGTTTTTTTTTATTAAATGATTTTAATTTTATTTGTTTTATTTTCATTAATTCATATTAAATTTAATATTGATCCAAAAAATATGAGAGTTTCACCAAAAAAATTATAAAAAAAATCCCCTTTCATTTTATGAATTAAAATTATTTTTTGGATCATTATTAATACTTTTCATGATTTAATTGATTTTGTGAATATTTTTAATTGTTTAAAAATACTTTTAAGTTTCCAAAAATTATGAAAAAAATTCTCCAAGGTCCTTTGACCTTGTTTGACCTATGATAAATCTCATGGCCATTTCTTTGGTGTTTTGATGAGGTTTTAGGAAATTGACCAACCATAATTTAATTTAATGCATATTTTTATTATTTTTAATTGTTTAAATGCGAAATAAATTATGTAGAGCCATTTTAATTGAGTTTGTGAGTTTGACTTGTGTTTTTGGGTCTTGGTCGAGGTTGATTTGACTTCGCTAGGTTAAGATCATTGGATTTAGGGGATTGATGGAATGTACATTCCATCTCCCAAAATGAACGAATGGTCTTAATATGGTAAAAGTCCTCCTTTGACCAATTTGTGTTTAATCCATTCCCCCTCCCTCTTCGTCTCATTCCCCTTATTTATCCATTCATGTCATGAACCTATGATATCTCTATATCCTAAGTCTAGTTGATTGCAAAATTAACATAAGTATGGGTGAGATTATATACCCCATTTTGCATATTCTTTTTGTGTGTGGCATGTTTCATGAGCATAGTTTATCATACTATGTCTCTAACATGTATTAGCACCAAAATTCTATTGCCTGACATAGCGCTAAATTTATGACACAAAAAGCAAAGCATTCTAGTTAGTGATATTGTAAGTCTCCCCTCTTTCATGGTATTGTGTGGAAACTTGGCCTTTTTTCCTTCCTTTGGAAGATGTCTTGGTTCAAGGATCCATGCTTGTGATAAGTGGGTTGAGTGTTCTCCAAAGAATGACTTAAACAAAAACAAATCAAAATCAATACTAACTTCTAATCAACTAACAACTAACATTTAATTTCAAGTCATTTATTTTTAATGCACCTTATTTTTTAAGCTTTATTCATTTGCCATTAGTCATATCATTCAAGTTGTTTACTTTAATGTCATTTTCCCTTTGTCCACTAGGACCATATTTTATGATATATTATGTTTGTATATACTTGTGTGTTTGTGTGGTCTTTTGACCTTAATGTACATAATAAGAACAAAAACCCTAAAAAGCACTTTGTGTGGACTGTTGGTTTGATCTGAGACTATTGGACTTAGAATTTAGGTAACACTCCCTATGCAAAGGACTTGACCAATGCCAACTTTCATAAAACCAAGTACTTTTGAAGTGAACTTTCATCTGATACAAAATTAAAGATCCATTTGAGTTCATCTGCAACATGATCATTGTGAAGTTGTTATCTTGAACTTATGTCTAATGCCATCTTTTGAAGTCATCTGATATATGGGAAATTTTTAAAGAAGATCATGGAGTTGATAAGCATGGATGTGGCTATCTTTATTTGATGCCTTGCTCTCCAACTTGCTATTGGTATATTGTTTGTTGCTTGATTCTAAAGTCCAAGGGAAATTTGGATTTCTATATGACATTCTTGTCTATTGGATTGCAGCTCATTGGTCATACTTTTTCAACTCTTAACTTTTTAAATTTGTGCTTAGGATTAGTCTCCTCATCTCCTCCCCACTTCTTTAATTTTAAAATCTCTTCCCCCTTTTTAAAATCTTCTTTGCTTGTGCTTGTTTTCTAAACTTAGACTCTATTGCAAATTAGAAACTTTGGCCTTAGGCCATTCCATTTTCAAACTTCTTTATTTAAATAAACTTGTAAGTAAATTTAACTATACTTGACCTAAAATTTTCAAAAGACAAAAAAATTAACACTCATACAAATAATTTTAGGCCTCTTGAGCCTTTGTTAAACTTAAAATTTTGTCAAAAGCAATGTACTCACTTTGAAACTAATACCATGAACTACGAGGTTTTGATCCCTCATCTTATGGTGGTACGTAGGCACAAGTCCGAAGGTCTTGTCAAACACAAAAATATAATTAATGAATTCTTTTCTCACCGCCACACTCCATTTTATTGCAAACATCATTTGTACAAAAACACATATGCACACAAAAAAGGGCTCTCTGGGAGTACCTAGGACACTTTGGGTGCTAACACCTTTCCTCTGTGTAACCAATCCCCTTACCTGTAATCTCTGGAATTTTATTAGTTTTGATTTGAAATCTTCTTATCTTTGGGTTTTGTTCGTACTTTTCCCTTTTCCCTTGGAAACAATAAAAGCGCGGTGGCGACTCTGGTTTAACTGACGTCTAGCTTATCCATAGCTTGATGGTCATGAATTTATCGCTACAGGATGGTCTTTGGAAATTTTTCAAGCAAAGGAAGGTTATCCACTTCATTTGAACTCTCTTCCTTCTCTTGTATAGCTTCATCTTCCTTCTCCTCGGGTTTCAGTGCCTCAAAATGATTAATTCCTTCTTCGGTGTCTTTGAGTATGTCTTCGGAAAATAGACCCTCATCATGAAAAGAAATACCTTTCTGGATATTTCTCATATAAGATTCATCAAAAGTGACATGCAAAGACTCTTCAACAGTAAGTAATCTATACACTACCTTTACCAAGTATAGCACCCTTATTATTGTCTCTGTAGGTCACATCGCCTTTCTTCTTCGGTGTGAAGTCAATGAAATGGGAAATGTCACCCGTCATATGCTTTGAGCATCCACTGTCGAGAAACCACATTCTCTCCCTGGATCCAAGACATTCAACTACAAGATCAAACAAGAGTGCTAGGTACCCAATTTTCATTGGGTCCTTAAGAGTGAGTGAAACATTGTTGAACTTGGGCAACCATTGAAATACACCTCTAGGAACCAAATATCTCCTAAAATTGCATTTGGAAATGTTATGACCTTTCTTGTAACAATAATGACAAGTTAAGTGATTATGAGAGTGGCTTTCTCTATTTGATTCTCTTATAACAAATGTGTACTTTTTATATGGTACATTCAAAGATCTTGTAAATTTTGTCGAATCAATAAGAAAGTAACTTTTGGTTCTAAAGCCTTTATCAATTTGGCTTTTAGAGTAATAACCTTTTTTTGCCAAATGTGACAAGTTTCACAATCAAACTAAGAAGACTTCTCATCCTACATTTTAACTTTTGTAGCCTCTATCATGGTATGCTTAAGAGCTTCCATTTTTTTTTCGTTTCTAAAATTTTGGCTTCTAAATATGAAAATATTCTTTTATTTGAAGGAAACCATTTAAAAGCTTATTTGGCTTCACCGTGTAGATTTTCAAAAGCAATTTATAAATCAGAATAAGACATTTTATCAATAGGTTCATAATTGGAATGACTTAAATTCTCCTTCTTGTGATTGGCCATAAGGAAAAAATTTGTCATTTCATCACTTTCGCTTGAACTACCCTCATTTGAGGATTCACTATCACTTTCCATGCGATGTATGCTCTTCTAGGCTTGCTAGACTTCTTTTATTGGCCCTTTCTTTTATCCTTTTTAAGCAATAGACAATTTGGCTTGTAATGACTAGCTTTTCAATAATTATAGAATGAACCTTTAGATTTTTCCTTCTTATTCTCATCTTGACTTGATGTATTAATTGCCTTCTATAGTTGATGAGATTCTCGTTGAAATTATTCACTTTATTTTTCTTGATATACTTATAGTACCTTTTAACAAACAGCCTCATGTCTTCTTATTCGAACGCTCACGATCACTAGTTCCACTATCATCTTGCTCTATAATAGAGGACTTAGAACTGGAAGCCACTAGAGTAGTTGACTTCTTGTCTACCTCCTTTTCCTTTTTACTTTCCTTCTTAATCTTCTTCTCATGCTTCTCCAAGAAAATGAGCTATTTCTCATGTTCTTCAAGCTTTACAAACAAAGTAGTAATATCTAATATCAAGAGGTTGTTGGCTTCCTTGATTGTGTCGATCTTCAGTTCACATTCCCTATTAACACATCTTAAAATTTTGTTAGTAGAAATATCATTAGAAACCGGCTTACGAAGTGCATCAAACAATTTACAAGATAAATGAACCTCTTTTGCATATCGGCAATGGTTTCACCATGCTTCATATGAAAGAGTTCAAAATGTTGGTTCAAAGTATTGATTCTAGCTTGTTTAACTTCATGTGTGTCCTCATGGGCAACTTGAAATGAGTCCTACATAGCTTTAGTATTTGCACAATCAGAAAAACGGTAATATTCATTGACTCCTAAAGCTGATATAAGAATATTCCTTGCTTTCCAATCACATAACCACTTTTTCTCATCATTCGCGTTACATTGTGCTTCCGGTTTATAGTAATTTCAAAAGGGTCATTTTGAATGGCTTTCCATAAATTTATATCAATAGAGTTGATATGACACACATACAATCCTTCCAATAACCATAGTTTTTGCCATTGAAAACAAACGCTCTACTATACGCCCCTTTAGGTTCGGGAGGCATAATATAATAAGCGATTTTGAAGCAAAAGATAAACTGGTGCTCGTGATACCATTTGTTAGAAGATTGCAACGATCTAGAGAGGGGTGAATAGATCATGAATAAAAATTTTATTAAAAATTTGTTTTTAAAAATATTTTCTATGGCAAGCGAAAGAGGTTCTAGATCAACACTCGTCTATCCCAAACCGTTAATTGGATATGTGTATTAAACCATAACTAAATGAAATAAAAGTATCACAATGATGAGAAAATAAATCAATATGTTTTTCAACATAACGTTTGAACAATTTTAAACTTTATAATCAATTTCCAATGAAATTAAGAAACAAAAATTGACTAAGACAATTTATCAAACGCTTGGTGTGCAATGAACACCAAGCTGGTTTTTCCTTTGTGTTGTTAATGTGAAAACCAATTGCAATTTTATACATTGTAATTATCTTACAAAACAGTTTGAAATATTCCAACACAAAGAATATTATCATTATATGAAATTGCATACTAAATGAATTCACAAATTGTAAAGAGAGTTGAGAGAGAGAGGGAGAAAGAGAGAATGATTTATTTAGGAAATTCCCCAATTGTCCTTATAATGGGTATGTTTTCCCCCAATTCCAAATGGAATTGAAATATTCAATTAACTTTTGAAAATGTTATATGCAAGAGAGAAATAGAAATCCAAATTGCAAAATCTTGTGCCAAAAAAATCCAAATCACCCTTGATCTTGGAGGGAAAACTCCAACTGGTTTTATCAATGAAAGCTCCATATATTCTCAATCCAATTTGATTATACAAATCATAAATTGGACCTTATCAAGCTTGTATCTAGATAGAACCCAACAAAAATTATTATATATGTAATTGTTTTGTGTATGCATAGAAAAAGGTTGAAGATGATGAGAAAATTCTTTGTATATTCTTGGATTCAATGTTTTGAAAAGGATGCAAAAATGCATATATATATATATATATATATATATATGCGTGTGTGTGTGTGTGTGTGTGTGTGTAAGAAAGAAATAACATAAAAAACAAATTTAGAAAAGTTACAAGTATTTGGAATTTTCAAAGTAGTATGAGTCAGCCTATGTTATGAGTCTGTCGACCCATAGAGGAATTTTAGCTTATATGTGTCGACCTATGACATCCTAGGCATCGATCTCAAGCAGGAAAAGACCTTTGCTTTTCCAAGGCTCAACATGTGTCGACCTCAAGCATGTATGAGTCGACTTGAAGGTACTATGAGTCGACATGTAGGCCCTACGCATCAACGCATACTGGACAAAAATTTGGTTCTTACAAAAACTTTAGTATGTGTCGACCTCAAGCTATAATGTGTCGACCTAAAGACCATTGTTTCATATAAAAACTTAATTTTGACTTGTAAAAACCTATCTAACCTGATTATAAGTGTCTTAAGATGAAAATACACATCTAGACATAGAGGATAAAGTCTAATATACACAAATACTAAGTGTCCTAGTTTTTACATCATTCAAAACATTTCAAAATAGAAAGTCCACTCATAGGAGTTTTATTTTCTGAAATGATGACCCCGGAAATCCAAACCCGCACATGATTCTTTGCCAATAAAAATGTCTAACCTTCTCTATTGTGATTTTGGATACAAATTTAGCCTCCATGTGTTGCATGAATAGTCTACCCCAACAATAAAAAACTTTAGGTGACCTACAACCATTCCATATTTATCTTTTAAAAAATAGAATAAAAAGAAAATTAATATATAAACTGAAGATGAATAGACTCAAAAATAGAGTTAATAGTTAAGTATCATATATGACACATCAATGTTTTTTTTATTATAATGAAGGTTATTATTGATATGTTATTTTTTAAAGTACTAATAATTTTTTGTTATATAATGCTAAGATATATATATATATATATATATATATATATATATATATATATATATATAATATATATATATATATATATATATATATATATATATATATATATATATATATATATATATATATATATATATATATATATATATTGATGATGGATTCTTAACACGATGGTATGGATCTTCGATGCAGCAGCACGATGATGGACTTGCAAGGTTACAACTCCAACGCTCATGTCAGTTACATAGTCAAAATGAGTAAAGTGTAAGTTTGAAAAGATAGTGTTTACTTTAAGTATTGTGTGTGTTACTTATATATGATAGACAATTTTATTTGGGCTTGATCTTTGGACCATAACTATATTGGGCCTCTGGACGGTTTATAACAGTTTTTCCCCCCAAGGCTTGTCTGGTGTTTTATCAACTGAGAAGTCTTTCAAAGTCTAGGGGGACATCTCGTCATCAAAGTCGACCATAGGGAGAAGTGGGAAGGACATGATTTTATTGTCGAAGTAATGAGGAAAAGGTGCATTAAATGCATTTCGCATCTTTAAGATGTTTTGTTGATATCCAAACATGTGGACTTAGGCTTTCCGGTTAAGGTGTGGTGCTCCTCCCTAGGGCATTCAAGTATAATTGAGTTTTCTTGTATTTCCAAGTTAAACTTTGGCCGTTAATTTTAACTTTACATATTCTCTTTGATCTGGCATGTTGTTAGCTTCCTCTATATAAAGGTTTCTTGATTCTCTGGGTGAATTTTTCACCATTTCTTTAGTCTGAAAGTAGCTACACCCTGTGAGAGAAAATTTACCATTATTTTTAAAAATATTTTCTTGGGTGTGTTTCTTTCTCTTCGAAGTGGAGCATTATTCACCTCACATTTAACCTCCATTTTCTTTACCTACCCCCATTATTTCTAAGTACTATTCTTACCCTAAATTCATTTTTCTATTTCTAGTGTTTATTTTTTCCATGTATCATATACATGATCACCTTGTAAGTATGTATAGGAATTCTAATTGTAGTGGCTCCTCTTCCTTCATTAGAACAGAAACTCCCACTAGCTCAGACACGAACCTTTCAGTCACCAATCATTTAAATCCCGTTATAATAAATGTGCCTGATAGTTTTGATTTAGAGAGGTTCTATCGTGATACTCTTGATTGGAAAACTTCTCCTAATGAATCTTCTTTCGATGATCTTCTTTCTAAAAAAGTGTTAGAGGCGATTGCGAACCCATTTTTATTCATGTTGCCTCTATAGTCGTCGAGAACCCTATTATGCATGTTTTTGCTTCATCCGAGGTAGCGGTCACTACATTGTTTTGGAAGAGATCCAAGTGACATGGATGTTAAGGATCATCTCAATCTTGGGACTCAGTTTGCTAGTATTGATTGGCCTCGACTGTTAGCTGTATTTTTGGCTAAAAAGATGCCATGAAGAAGTGTCGGTCTTGTAGAGTCGGTCAATATGAGTAGATATAGCTGGGTGGATTCTTATATATTTGGAACCCACTCCTTTTTATATAACCATTAATTTTTGGAGGAGGCTAATATAGAAGTGGGTCATCACTTTGATTGATTGGTTCTTCCAGTTCAATCAAGAAAAAGGATTTGTAGCACTTTCAGGGAATGCTTTATCCTTTTTATTTGTGTATGTTTACTCATGTAAATTTATGGATACCCTTGACTGGATTTGAAGAGTATGTGTCGATGTTCTTAAATATTTCCCCAACGTATCCTTATCCAAGTGATTGGGCTTTAATAAAGGCGCTTCAATTATGCGCTAATTACTAACTTTGGAAGCCCTTTTGTTGGCTTCCACCTGTTTGTAGTGGTGCATACCTTGCTAGATAATATCTGAGATTAGAGGATGATCTCACTGTGTCAAGATATGACATGGTTTAGTCCTTATGCCGAGAACTAGGATGACTTCAAGGATTGCTTCGTGTTGGTATTCAAGACTTACCTATGAGTAAGTGTACAGATAGAATTCGAAGGGTTTGAGCCTGGGTCCATTTTAAACTAGAGCCTTATAAGTATGGCGTCTCTTTGGATTCTCTTACCCTTGAAGTGATTAAGATGAAGTAATATCTTAATGCTTTCTACGAGGGTCTTTTCTATGAAGAGGGGTTTGTCCCTTTCGAGGTAAGGCCCTCCAAGCAGAGGAATGTGTCGATCAATACTCATGTTATTGTGGGGGTGCCCATCAATCTTGAAATAAAATGATCTTTAGTGAGGTCAGAGAGTCATAAACCCATTGATTATTTTACATTTCTTATTTTTGTAATTTTACATAAGATGGATTGTATTAATAAAATCTTTGACCTAGAAAAATAATGGAAGGCTAAGATCGTCGTTGCCACTTCTTTGGTTTGAACTCCTACTCCTTATCTGACGGAAATTTGCATTCTTGTCACCATTAAAACTCCACTAATCTCCTCTGGTCGAGGTCAGTCTTTTGCTGTGAATAGTGACAAAGAGGTTAAAGATCTACTTTCTCCCTTGCCTATTAATAACAAAAGGGATCAGGGTGATGACCACAACCCTCTTCAAGGAGGTTTAGAAAAGCGGGCTTGGTTGTTGGGAGACGCCTATGTCGGGCTTTCTGTAGGTAACTTCATGGATTCCTCATACCTATCATGAGGTACTTATTTTTATATATGGGGAATATCTTGAATATCTCCATAATTTCCCCTAAGCGGAGAAGCTGAAACTCTTTTCTGAAGCGACTTTCTATGCTTACCAGACGACTTCTCTATTTTTCTTGGCTCCTATTGTCTAGGGTGATTATTTGGATATAGAAAACCCTTCAAAATAGAGGGATACTTGAAAGGGTAAATTCGAGGTGGTCGAGCATGGTAAATCTCAATTCCTGAAGAAGGTATTGGCTCTTCAATAAGAAGTAGATAAACTGAAGTCTCTTCAGGAAAAGGTAAAAGTTCATGGGATCCCTTCTTCTTTTGCTGCTAGGAACACCGAGCTTTGGTCTTATTTGGAGGCGGAGAAAAGTCTTGCGAAGAGGCAATCATGGATCTTGCTTTAGCGGTAAATTTTTGAGATTAAGTTATTGATTAAATTAACTCATAAAGCAAGAGTCGCCACCGCGCTTTTATTATTTCCAAAGGAAAGGGAAAAAGAATGAACAAAAACCAAAGAAGTTTTAAAACAAAACTAATAAAAAAGATTAGGGTTCGGGGGTTGGTTATGCAAAAGGAAGGTATTAGCACCCTAAACATATATAGTACTCTATAAGAACCTCTTTGAAAATCTGTGCATTTTCGCTTTAAAATGGTGTTGTTTGCAAAAGATTGGGGAGGTGAGAAGAGAAATGTTTTTCTTAATTTTTGTATTTGCCAAGACTTTCTGAGTCTCATGCCTACATACCAACATATTGCAATGGAGGATCAAAACCTCATAGTTCATGGTAAAAACTAACAAAGATGTTTGTTTTGGTTCATTTTAATGAAAAGACATTTCGTCATTTTAAGGAGAACACTTAACTAGTCACCCACAAGTATGAGAACTTCATATCACCATAAAGATGGACTCCAACTTGGATAAAGATCAACAAGTAAACCAATAGCTATATTAGGTGGAAAATAATTATCATCAATACTATGGGGATAGCAGAATTATATCTCAACTATGGAAATGACTCATGTCTAAACTTTGAGAAAGAGTTTTTAAAAGAAAAAGGGCACAAAGGGCACACAATGATTTAAATGAGTTATGGTTTTTTTAGTCTTTTGAAATTGGTATGAATATGCTTAAGGTGTGTTAGCATTTATTAGGAAAAGATTTAAAAATCAAATGACAAAAGTCAAGGTTTATCAAGAAAGTGGTCCAAGTTTGAAAGTAATAAAGTTTTGAAAAAAGAGGGGAGATTATCAAAGAAGGAGAGGAGAATAAAAGACTATCCTAAAGCGTAAAATAAAATCTAGGGAGGAAATATATAACCAAGATATAATAAGCTTTATGACATGAGTCAAACAAGAATTCTCTCCTTCGGATTAAGCCTCAAGCAAGCCAAATAAGCAAAGAATAATCCATGTGTCAGATGAAACCAGGATAACCAAGCCAAGTCTTCAAAAGAAGTCCAAAGTCAAAGGTAGCATAGGAATCCCAAGGTCTTAGATCACAAACCCTCAAAGCAAAGGTCAAGGTCCTAATTCTAAGTCCATAACTCCACAACAATGCTAAGGATAGTAACCACAAGTACATGAATCAAGAGAACCAATTTCTTTAGGGGTTTTTCCTTTATTAATGTCTTAAAAAAATAAATCCAAATGGACAAAGGAAAAAGAGCATAAACATAAACAATATGATATGAGATGCTAAAATAAAAGCATAAAGTAAATGACAAAAGGATAAAGAGCATAAATGACGTTAAAGTAAAGTTAATCAAATAAGATGTTAGTAAGTGATATTAGTGATCAAAAAGAGAAAGATGGTTTGTCATTTTTTGGAGAACACTCAACTATTCTCCAACAAGTTTGAAAATATGGACCTCTACATCACCTATGAAAAGGGCTCCAACTTGGATAAACTTAACAAGTATGCCATTATCTCTCATAAATGAAAAGGGAACAGTATCTTTCACACAATACCATGAGGAGTAGGAGACTTACAATCCGACTTATGAAAATGACTTGCTTTCGGGACAAATTTAGCGATATGTTAAACAATCATAATTGAACTTATGTAGAAGTCACAACAATCTGAGGTCGGTCAATAATAATGTTTGTGTTAATACATTCTATAGAAATGATATGCAAATCATTCTCCTAAAGCTATGTCACACAAAAAAGGAAAATAGACTTAATCAAGCATAAGGGCTAGGAGAGTGGTCCATTACATTAATCAATACTTTATAGTACTTAGGACAAACTTATGCATCGATTCAAATTACCTTAAATGATCCATGATCAATTAGGAGGTAGATTTGAAATGATGAAAGTTCATCAAGTACCAATCCACATATCATGAACAAGATGGACACAAATTATCCTATTGATCAAGAGGAAAAGAAAGAGATGAAAAAGAAGAGGACAAGAGAGATCACACCTAAATTGGATCAAAGCATTGATTAAGTCGTCATCAAAATCAATCATCCATTTTGGTGGACTAGGGTTTTTACCCCATCAACACCCAAGATCTATTGAGCTTAATGAGACCAATGATCAAATCAACTAAGACCCAAGGCCAACAGAAGTCAACAAAAGTCAAACAAATATAAAATGTAACAAAATAAAATAAAATGCATCAAAAACATTTTTAAAATGAATTTTAAAAGGGAAATTAAAGAGAAAATCCATAAAATCTTTCAAAACACCAAATAAATCGCCAAGCAAATTGTGGAAGGTTAAAAATAAAATAAGAAACATAAAATAAATTTTTCATAATTTAAAAATGCATAAAATTATTTTTAAACCAATTCAAACAAAGGAGAAAAGAGAAAATTCATTAAAAAAATAGAAAAATAAGAAAATAAAATATGGAAAAATAAAAATCAAATGAAGAAAATTTTAGAAATTATTTTGGTATTTTTTGGATGCAAAATTATTTTTCTATGAATTTAAAATGAAAAAAGAAAAAGAAATAAAATCAGAAAAACACGGAGCGTTGGATCTGGCCTCATTAATTGACGTGGTGGATTCAACAATCCTCAGGCTAGGGCACACGATGGAAATTAGCAAAAGTGAAACACGAGATTGCGTTTAAATTGAACCAATCAAAACATTTTAAATTGCCAACATGTTAGCAAACTCAGATGACCTGAGACAAACTCTGGTCATCTTCCCCGATGATCCCTCACCGGAGTTTCATCGTTTGGTAAATTTAGAACATGAGACCATCACCAATGTGATAGCCTCCTCATCATGATTTCAACCTCATGCTCCAAATTCATTTATCTAAACTGAGCATTGGGAATTTCAGAGAAGTTTCAAAAGCAAGCAAGCCACGAAAAATAAAATTAAATGATGAACACAATCAATCAACACTAGATAAGTTAGGGGAAAGCATCGGAGAGTGAAAGACTATATTGTGGTAACTTGTTTGAGTTCATATGATGCTCAGAACTACCTTGTCCAAATGGTGATCAGAAGTTGATGAAGCTCAATTTGGTTAGAGCACTTCAAAAGGTCTTGGATCTTGGGAATTGTTGCAAAAGATTCAGAGAAGATCAAAGATGCTAATAGAATCAAGAAATTGGATTGAAACAAGCTGGAAATCAAAACACGATAGTTCAATTTTATGGAAAAATTTCAGAGTGAAGCAGGGATTTATTGTCTCTCAAAAGCTTGGAAATGAATGAAATAAGTTTCTCTATTTATAGGAAATGTGTTGGTATCCAAATACGTGTGGAATGAAGCTCAATTCGTGCAAAAAGAAATTGATCAGAATGTGATAAAAGTGTGACTTCTAATCCATCAAAAGTTAGCCAAATGATGTGTTTTTAGAGTCAATTAATTTCTGGAGACTTGGTTAAAAATGTTTACGCCAAAACGCGTGGTAAATTGGCTTGGAATTGAGATTTGTGAAGTTTAAATTTCGGATCATGGTGATTTCTTCAGTTCCAAGTCACCATGTTCAACTCAATGGGGCGTCTTGCTCAAGAGGCTTTTTAACCACATTCTTCTTGTAATTTGTGGACATCATAACAAAGATTACAATGTGCTAAGAAAGGTTGTATTTGGATGCTTGATCACAAAGTTGTGGCATGCTGAAGTTAGCACGAAAACCTGGTCATGTAACTTAGAAAATTTTAAGTCCCAAGTGGCTGAAAATAACATGTAATGTCTCAAAGAATTTCATGGCCTTCCAAGCATAATTTGGCTTTGCTCCTTGAAGAAAAATTGTAGAGGGAATCATAAATGATGTTTTTCAAAAGGAATCAGCCTAAAATGTTGAGAATTGAAGAAGTTATGATCCTTGAAAGTTTGGAAAAAAGTCACTTGAAAATAGGTCAAATTTCACTAAGTCCACAAATGACCTATAATGTCTTCAAACCTTTGTTGATCCTCCAAGCATAATTGTCTCTTGTCATATAAATAGAAGTTTTAGAGGATAATGGGAATAGTAATATGCAAAAATAAGCATTCAAAAATGTTGAGAATTGAAGGAGTTGTGATCCTTTGAACTTTAACTTAAAATATTGACTTTTTGGTCAAACCTCTTGGAATAAACTCGTGTACTTGGACTTTTATTGAACTTCAAGGTACATGGATGATCATATGAACTCAAAATAATATGTACTTAAATGTTATTTGATTAAATTGCTCAAAGTTTGAGGTAACTTGTTGAAGAAAGCATGGAAATAAACACATGAACCTTTGACTTTTTTTTAGAAGATAAGCAACAAAACTTTGAGATGCTCTTGATCAAAATGAGATTAAAAGGTCCTTAAGAACCTTAGAGATCATGCTTTGAGAAATATCCCCTTGAGAACTAATGGTTGATTACACTTTTCTAAGGAATCAAAGAAAACCTAGCTGGGAACCATGCTTGATGCTCTTGATGAAAACCCCTATCTTGCACAATAAACTTAAAGAAAACAAAACATATTTTGCTATTTTGGTTAGTGGTTAGATAATAAATGAACATATAAACACAAAGATAAAACACCAAAAAAGAGGTGCTTGATGATCTCTACAAAAGGTAAACCCAAAGATGAGAGGGAAAGGACCAAGATGTGGCCTTGTTTGTATGCAAGGATGTAAATGATATGTGGATCTTAGAGTTAAAAATTAGGGTATGACACCTGCGATGCTGACATCTTGCATCGGCAAGGTTCTGAAGGCTCTTTGGAAGGCGGGGGACTCTCAGGAGGAAAAACGGGAGATCTATAAGGGACACTTAGTCGTTATAAGGAAGAAGGTTGATGACTAACTTGACCAAACTCTCAAAAAAGTGTATGGAGCTTTCAACCTAGAGGTCGATCAGTTGGAAGAACTTCTCTCAGGTGTTCAGGTTTCCTGCTCATAGCTTAACTCGCGAAAGGTGGTTTGGGATGGAGCTTTGATGGATGATGAGAGTGTTTTGAATCAAGGTAGTGATGCCTAATTTTGTATTTTTATCTAGTTTTCATTGAGTGTTGTGCATTTATGTATCCCTGCAACATGTATGAACATCATTATTTATTTATTTACCTTTTCCTTCTCGGTTCCTTTAAGCTTATCATGTTTTTCTTAGCATTATTCGTAGTCTTCCCTTTATGTTAGTAGGATTATTCTATAATTTTTCGCTTAGCTTTGAATAAGCTTGTGATTTCTAGCCTTGTTATGCTTCAATTTATTTGCTTTATTTACTAAGAAAATGTGTTATCTCTAGCATTCTTAGTCCTAGAACTTGTCATTACACATACCATTTGGTGGAAGTTGTCATTATTATTGAGCTTTGTAGTTACTTGTCCTAGTTGATGAGAACTAACATAATCACTAAGCTTTTTAATTACATATCCCATTCGATGGGAACTAGCATAATCACTAAGCTTTGTTATTGCTTTTCTCGTTCGACAGGAACCGGAGTAAGCCTTCGGCATCACAAATTGTCCTCGTCCAAAAGTGAGGTTCCCATCCATGCACCCAAGATTTTATCCTAGTTCGAGGTTGATGTCTCATGGGCTAAAATGCATATGCTTTTGGAGTGGCTAACTCTTAAGAGAGTGTACGTGAACTGCGTTTTACCATGCTTTGTCTCGTAAGACCCTATTTCACAAAGAGAATTTATGCCACATCAGCAATAAGTATAATATTATTTTTATTAGAGATATTTCATTAGAAAATGTATTCATTTATTCTATTTGCAAATATCCTATGAAAATACTTATCTTGCATATTATTACGATCTACGCGCGCTTCTTTGGTAGCCGACTTTACCTTTGGTAGGGATTGTAGATGGACTTATGGTGCATGGTCTCAGGGTTTCTAGGATAGTAGTCTCGATTTCTTTATGGTTTTACTTCCAGATTTTCCCCTTCTGTATGGTTTTGGCTGCAAACGTATCTCAACTTTGTTACCGAGTCACTGTTCGCCCAGATAGTTCAAATAGACGGGTACATGTCGGTAGTTACTTTATCGTTCGCCTCTTATCGTTCTTTTTCTGGGAGCTCCAGGGACGATATCTTTTTATTGCCAATAATTTTACCTCAAACCCAGTTGGTAATGAAATGTGTGTTTACAATCTACTTATTATTTACAATAGAAACATATTCATAAGAGGTTTTTATATTATTTTTATTAGTTGTTTTTCCTTTGTATTTTACCGTTTTCATTTTCTCTCCTTTCATTTTACCATATTTTACACATCGTTATTGTATTTTCTTTTTTTTTAGTCATAATAATCATTCCAATCGAAAGAAAGACGAAAAATGGATAAAATGCGGAAAAAGGTGAAGAGACATAAATTATCCATACAAAAAGCATGGGCATGTTACGACCACCCGTAATGGCTATTACGGGCCGTAACAGGAATGACCCTCCAACCTTATTTTGAGGTGCCCCAGTATATTTACTAGAGGTCTGTTACGGCCACTCATGATGGCTATTACGGGTCATAACAGGCAAGCGAGCATTTTCCCAATTTGTTTCCTTTTTCGGCCTGATTCCATCTGCTTTAAGACTTTTGATTGCTTGGATTCTATTTTGTTCTATTTTTAAGAGGCATTGAGGTTGATTTTTTGTGCCATGTTTAGAATAAGCTATAAAACTAAGGTTGTTACTTAGTTTAAGGCATCTAGGATTTTTCAATTTACACTTATTTTACCGCTTTTCTAAAAGTCTCCATTGGAGCACTAAACCAGAATTTTAATCAAGCTTTTACTTTCATTTAATCAGGTTATTTATCACTTTATTTATCTTTTTATCAATTATGTTTTTGTCTGTAGTAATTACTTTGATTATATCATCCCTCGCCATGAGTGAGTAGTCCACTAGGGACTACGGATTATGAACCTTATCATATGACTACTCGCATGAACTTAAGCTAGTTATGAGAATATCATCCTTTTTTTAAAAAAGTTTGAGTTTTTAATTCAAACCACGCTACAAAAGTAGGAGTGTTTTTAGGTGTTCACCTTACGCAGAAAGGATAGGTCTGAACCGAAAAGCAGTTTTTAAACAATCAAGCTCGAAGTCACGAAAGTGATCAGACGAAATTGAGAAAAGTTCCATTTTTAATAGCTGAGCAAATGCAATGACCACTAACGGACGTTTCGACGTGAGCAAAAACTGACGAGTGTCCCGTTCGTTAGAGGTAGGGCAATACACTAGCGAAAGTAGTTATTGCCCATAATAATCTATTTTTCAATAAACTAAGTCAGGATTCTCGTAATATAAATGCTTAAGTCATGTGGAGATGTCTAAGATAGGAGTCATAACCCTATGTTATGTTTGTTATTTACACTTTAAGTGTTTTTGTTCAGTTAAGTTGTTTTCATAAAAGTGCTTTTTCAAATAAGTTGTTTTGACTTAAGTGCTTTTTCACTTAAGTCGCCCTTTTTTCCACTATTCGGTTGCTCTAGCTTTACATCGATATGATAGAAATCGATAGTTAACCATTGGTCTCTGAGGTTCGATATTTTTTAAAACTACCTCAACATTTGTTGTACGCTTGTGGAGTGTCACATATTCGACAAGCATGTCATCCGCCGTAGATATTGGCAAACTCGTTGGATGCACATAATTTTCTCTTCTCACCCCTACTCATATTGTGTGCTCAAATCTACCTTCACGCTTGTGTTAAACTTCATTTGATTTCATCGAGTTTCCACTATAGTTTTAGTATTCCAGCGTGACGTGACCTATGGCGATGATATGGATGACTTTTGAGCTTTGCGTTTGAAGTTCATTTCTTCTGTCACTAGGCATCGATTTATAAAATATTTTAGCTTACATTTTCGAAAGAGGGAGATCTGGTGGTAGAAGATCACTATTGTTACATCGCTTCATTCTTGATCTCCTTAATTGTAGTAATCGGAGTTGATGTTGGATGGATAGGTTTGAACGAGTTCCCTAGCACGAGGTTGGTGATGAATTTATCTTTACTGTTGCAAATCAATCACCATATTCCTTTAGATCAAACAAGATTTTGATCAAAGAATTTTGCGAGAACTAGTTGTCAACTCCCACAGATGGTACCATTGCTATGTATTGGAACCAAAATTGTGATTGAATTTTTATGGTGGACTCCTAATGCAGTGGTATGGATATTTGATACAACATTGTTAGGGTGGACATGCAAGGTTTGTACTCCAACGCCCAAGTCAGTTACAAATTCCAAAATGAGTAAAGTGTAAGTTTGAAAAAAATTGTGTACCTTAAATCTAGAGTGTGTCACTTATATACGTTAGACGGTTTTATTTGAGCTTGATATTTGGATCTTACCCATACTTGGTCTCTAGCCGTATCTTGCAAGTGTCATACCTTGAATTTTAACATTTTATGGTATATTTGTAGTCATATTTGATCCATACTAGAACTAGTTATGTAATTGATTAGTAATGATGGACTCCTGATGCAGTGAGGTTGATCTTCAATAAGGAAGAGCAAGGGTAGACCGACAAGGTTATCACTCAAACGGCTGAGTCAGAACAGAGTCCAAGGTGAGTGAAGTAAAATATGATAGCAGAAAGTGCACCTTAAGTTTCACGTGTGTCAATTGTATATGAAGGATAATTTTGATTTCATGTTGCAATGTTGGCCTGGATATTTGGATGTTACCCATATTAGGCCTTTGTCCGGCCTAAAACAATTGCCCATATGGCTTTCTGGGTGTTTTATCTACCAGGATATCTTTCAGAAGTAGTGGTTGACATCTCGTTACTAAATTCCACCATAAGAAGAAGAGGGACAGCTCTGAGGTCGTTACAGAAGTAGTGGAAACAAGCGCATTAAATGCATGTTTTATCATTGAGATGTTTCACGGGTTTTCAGGCACGTGGCCTTAGGATCACAGGTTAGGGCGTGGTGTTATTCTATCGGGCATTCGAGTTCACTTTACTTCATTTGTGTTTCCAAAGTGAAATATGACCATTTTTTTTTGCTTACATCTTCATTTTCGTCTGACCCATTGCTTGTTTCTTCTATGTAAGGTTTTCTTGACTGTTTGGGTCATGTTTTTTCCATTACGTAAAGTCAACTTCCCTTTTTGTGAGAGAAATTTTCTTTTCTTCTTCATAAGTCATTGCTTGAGTGTTTTCCTTCTTTTGGAACACATCTTTTCCATTTTTAATTTAATCTCTACCCTCTTCGTTTGCACCCAATGTATCAAACAACAACGATAAATATAAAGATATAAACACAAGTATCTTTATCCTGGTACACCATTAACTATGATACATCCAGTTCACCCACCTGTGTGATTTCCCCTTTGGATAAGGACTTAATCCAGTAATCAACCTAATTACAAAAGCAATGACATCTTGTCACTAATTTATTAAGAATTTTGACCCCACTGGTCATTGACTCCTTAAGATCCTGATCAACCTGATTGCTTAAGGATATTTAATCCTCAATGACTACCTATCACTTACTTCTCAAGAGCATGACCAACCTGGTCGCTTGAGGAATACAATCATATTTACAATAACAAGTTTTATGTTTACAAGATGCTTCAAATAAGCAGATAACACGCAAAGAAGTTCAAATTAATACACTTAAAACAATATACAATAAAAGCTCTAAGTGTTTTTCTCTTCTCTTTTCTTTTCTACACAAATGATATATCTTTGTTCTTGTGCTTTGTTGTTTTTTTTTATTATGGTGTTGTAGCTCTGGCATCTCCAAATACTCACACATACTCTCGTACCCACAAACTCTCTCTCTCTCTCTCTCTCTCTCTCTCTCTCTCTCTCTCTCTCTTCTCTCTCTCTCTCTCTCATTTTTACTTTTCATATTCTTCTTCCTCTAAAAATCTAGAAGAGAAATAGATCTGTTAGAGGGTAGAATATGAATTGTTCTCAAAGTATCTGTTGTTTGAAGGTCACTTCATATGTAACATTAGGGTGGTGCTTGAATTAGAGAGTTGGTGATGATGTAATGGGAGAAGATACTTTAGTACAGTCCTTGAAGATATGGCTTGTCAGTCCTTTTTAGGAATCCCTTTTTAATTGTAGTTGCTTTAAATATATTTCTCATCATAATTAGAGGCTTCATATAAGAGATGAAGTGAAACTTGATCAGAGTCAAAAGCTTAGATGATGTAGACTACAAATTCAAAGTAAGGCTTGAAAGTATCAGAGTCCAGAAAAACTTTGGACAAGAAGTGCATAAACATTGATGAGATTGTTCAGAAGTTATGAATGTAAGAGAAACATTTCCTTTGATCACTGACTTTTTTAAGAGGCTTGGTCTTTCGAGTTTTTTGTCAGGACCATTATGAATAGTTCCTTGTTGGAGTGTTGACTTTAATGATCTGAAAACTTTACTTGTTATAAACACATATTTGTGTTCTTCCTTATGTTCAGAGTGTGTCTTCATTTTATAATCTACGATCAATTTTCTTCAGACTTCGACTGTATTCAAATTTGACTTCTTTAGAGTCTGAATCTTTTTTTTATCTGCGTACTTAACAAAAATAACCAGAGGACAAAAATTGTTCTCTACACTTTTTTATCATCAAAACTCAAGAATATTTGTAGAGTCACAGTTGTTCCAACAATCTCCCCTTTTTTTATGATGACAAATCCATGTATTTTGATGAACAAATTTTACTTGGATAATTAAGTTTATAAAACTTCAGAGATAGGTGTGTAAGCTCACTCTGAGTTTTATACCTTCAAAATTATTTCTTCAACTTAAATCTAGAAAGTGGGGTTTGCAAGTTCTCCCTGAGTTTAAGATTCAAAATAATTTTGGTTTCAATGAAAGTTCAGATAAATATATTGTAAGCTTCCCCTGAGTTTTTAGACAATCAAAGTTGTTCAGCTTAAGTACCGAGTGAGGCTTTCAAGCTCCCTTTAAGTACAAGACTTAGAATTTTTATTTTATAAAACTCTTGATAATTTTTTTATAGTTGTTAAATAAAATTCTTCAGAGTCATTATCATTGACTTCTTCAAAATGCTTAATGTTAACATACTCTTAATGTTTGGGATTTTATCAACTAAATAAAAATGATCAAAATTATTACGCTTCTCCCCCCTTTTGTCATCAGTCAAAAAGAGTCATAAAATGATCAAAACAATTCAATAAATATAGAGAAACTAAAATACTCACCAAAAGAGGAGAAAATAATACATAATGGCTAGAGGAAAAAAATAACAAAAAGAGACAATAATCAATAGGAAAAAAGAACAATCAATTAGAGACTCTTTCTTAAGGGTTACACTTCCACTTCTTATGAGTCTCCAAGCTCGTAACACCTACAAACTTATTTCCCTATGAGGTCTCAAGCGCTTCAGTCAGACCTACCATCTGTACTTCCTTAACTATCCCTTTTTAAACAAACAGTTCAGAGAGAACTCTCCCATAAGGAATAAAAGGGACTTCACCCTCATGAGAGGTCAAGATTTTCTCTTTCAGATAGTTAAATATAGTAAGAGGTAGATTAACTCTTACCCTTGAGATATGGAAATACATAAGATGTTTGTTATCGATGGACAAGAAGAGCGGGTTTTGATCCCTTGGTAAAAAGTTTGTATAATCAACTCATACCACAAATTTTCCACATGAGTCAGATCAGAAGCTTTAGAAGGATTTCCAGAACTTTTTGGTGATGGATATAATGTCGCTGCAAAAGGTGAGGTTGGTTCTGGACCATTTTCAAAATTGGCACCATCTTCTTCACACTTAATGACATCAACAATAAGTGAAGGAGTGATGGTAATAGGAGTGTTTAAAACAACAGAGCGAATTTCCTCAATATTTTCATCATTAAAATGAATTAACGCATTCACCCACAAGTTTTCAAAAAGGATGGGAAAGACTGGTCCATGAAGTATAGCAAAGTAGTTTCCCCAACGTTGAAAGGTAACAAGATTATGAATGTTGGAACCCAAGGCTTTTCGCTCTTCAAAGGTAGCCACTTGTTTCAGGATAATAACAAGCTCAATTTCATCACCTTTGAAAGTTTTGCAAGAAGTTGTTAAAAAGATAGGTGCTAAAAGGAGTTAAGAGTGAAAGAATATAAGAAGTGAGTTTGAAGAGGAAAATGACACGGTTTATATAGAGGTGGAGGAGAGGAAGAGTAATAGATTTAAATGATTCAAATATCAACGAGAAACGAAAGGAAACACAATTGTAACTATGAAACTGAAAAGAAATGAATCAAAACTACACGTTTGAATAAGGATGGTCATTTCTATTCTAATTAATGAATGACATAGGGAGCTCCAACACATGATTTTATTTTTACCCAAGAAAATAATAATTACCCATAGGTAGTTTAAGCGTTTTTGATAGTTTAGAAAAATAGTGAGACAACTTGTCACACATCTTAGCTATAACAAAAATACTCGAATAACCAATTATATTTCAGAGATTAAAAGACAGAGAAAACCCTAAAGGGTTTGTGACTTAGAATCTTCTAACCAAGACAACCTTATCACTAAGATAGTTGGTTAGTTCATTGGAAAATAACTCAGAAACAGATTTAATCATTCTGATGCTACGTATTCTGAGATTTCATCATTCAGTAAAGATAAAATTTTCTTTTAAGTTCTTATAAATGAAAAGAATATTCATTTCAGCAAGGACTTTTTGATAAGATATCAGCCCATTGAGGCCATGTATCAATAAATATCCTTCTGACCATAGTTTTTTTAATGAAATGATGTTTATCTTAGTATGGTTAGCAACTCAAATGCAAAATATGATTCATAGATAAATACAAAGAGATATAATTATCAAGGGAAAAAAGGAATATTACTCTTATTAACTTGATAACCTTCTAGTCTAGAGAATCTAAGAGTCTGCATACTGCATCTAGATATTGATTGCTTTCACCTTTCATTTCCCTAAGACATTGTTCATTCCTATAGATTTCTTCAAACGTTCATATGGCTTAGTATGACATAATTTCTGAGAGAGATTCTGACTAAGATAACGTTATGATTTCAGAAGGATAATTGGTTTATAGGCACATCATTTAAGAGTACTATATTGACTCTTCATAATCAATCCATTTGAATATGAATACCTCTGCCTGAGTATCCTTAGAGCCATTAGAATGACGTCATCATCAGATTCTAAAAAAAATTGTAATTAGCATTTTTCAGAGTCTTTTACTTCAGATTCCTTACTTTCAGAGTCTGAGAAGCAAACTTCCAAATATGCAAACTTTTCAACTAGCTTTGACTTGTGAAGGTCAAGCTTATCATCAAACTTAACATGTATTAATTCCACAACAGTTCTTGTTTTAGTGTTAAATGTTATTTAGCCTTTGAGCAATCAGAGTATCCCAACATGATACATTTATGTGTCTTGTAATCAAACTTGTTCAAGTTTTGTTAGTGTAAAATAAGACAAATATATCAGAGGTATAGTGAGGGAATAATTACCCATAGTTCATATACGGATTCTCATATTCTCTTGATCTCCTTCATAACCTTTAGAGCCATGAGGCTTAAGTTCCAGATCTTGGATTGGATGCCTTCTTCTCTTGAATGTTGAGAGAATCCATGTACCAGGTTCTAGGATTGATGTTTTAACTTTTCTCCCAAAGATATCTCATTTGAGTTGGATATTTTTTCCGATGGAGATTTTGATCCTGGTTCAGAGACAACTGCTTTTGTGCTTACCATCAGTGCCACATCGACTTTCTTTTCTCCATAATCATCATCAGAGGCCTCAGAGTCGTCCCATGTAGCCATTAAAACCATCTTCATATCAAAGAAGAAATTTTTCTTAGGCTTTTCTTTCTTCATATTGGGACCTTCATTTCTAAAGTAACATGGCTCCTTAATAAAAGCAGATGATATCTTTGTCAATATCATACATCTTCTGTCTCTTTTACTGGAATTGATTTACTCTTCTGAAGTGAAGAGAATCTCATATTCTTCAGCAGAAAAATTTTCACCAGTTTGTGATCCTTTTTATGAGATATTTTTGTGAGATATTTTTGTGATCCTTTTGGAGTGAAGAAAATCTCATATTCTTCAGTAGAAACTTATTCTTCAGCAGAAACTAAAATCCAAAGCATTTGATTCCTCAACATGCTCATTTCTTGGGATATTTTTGTGATCCTTATCTGACTACTTTCAAGTCTTATGCCATTAGAATCTAAGGGATGTGTGTAGCCATTTAAAACCATATCCCATATATTTGAATCTCTGACCAAGAAGTAAACTTTCTATCGTGTCTCGTGAGCAATCAAATTTATCTCCATCAAACCTTATAGGATTGGCATAATGGTAATCAATATTGTTGTAAGTATGAGCCCTTTGTGTTTCAAGGCCATGGATATTTTTCTAACACGGATAAGTGTTTGACACAATGAGTCAATAACATAACCAACACTCTAATACAAATTGAAGGTGTAAGAAACACAAGAAAGGGTGGTTCGAATTAGGTTTCTGGATATAAACCTTTTTTCACCTAATGTATCAAACAACAACGATAAAGATAAAGATATGAACACAAGTATTTTTATCCTAGTACACCGTTAACTAGGATACATCCAGTCCACCCACCTACGTGATTTCGCCTTTGAAAGGACTTAATCCAATAATCAACCTGATTACAAAAGCAATGACAACCTGTCACTAACTTCTTAAGAATTATGACCCAACTGGTCCTCTAAGATATCTAACGGTCATTGACTCCTTAAGATTCTGACCAACCTGATCGGTTAAGGAGATTTAATCCTTAATGACTATATTTCACTGGCTTCTCAAGAGCTTGACCAACCTAGTCCCATCAGGAATACAATCAGAGTTACAATAACAAGTTTTGTGTTTACAAGATGCTTCAAATAAGCATATAAGACACAATGAAGTTCAACTGAATACACTTAAAATGATATACAACAAATGCTCTAAGTGTTTCTCTCTTCTTTTATTTTCTGCACATATGATATTTCTTTATTCTTGTGCTTTGTTTTTTCTTTGTGTTATGGCGTTATAGCTTTGGCACCTGCAAAGACCCACACATACTTCTGTACCCACTTACTCTCTCTCTCTCTCTCTCTCTCTCTCCTCTCTCTCTCTCTCTCTCTCTCTCCTCTCTCTCTCTCTCTCTCTCTCTCTCTCTCTCTCTCTCTCTCTCTCTCTCTTTATTTTCCCTTTTCATATTCTTCTTACTCTAAAATTATATAAGAGAAACAGATCGGTTGAAGGGTAGAATAGGAATTGTCATCAAAATATTCGTTGTATGAAGGTCACTTCATATGCAACACTAGGGTGGCGCTTGCAGTAGAGAGTTGGTGAAGATGGGACGTGAAAAGATAATCTAGTATTGTCTTTGAAGATATGGCTTGCCAATCCTTTTTAGGAAATCCCATTTTAATTGTACTTTCCCTGAATATATTTCTCGTCATAATCAGAGGCTTCATATAAGAGATGAAGTGAAGCTTGTTTAGAGTCTAAAGCTTGGATGATGTAGACTACAAAGTCTATTCATAGTGAGGCTTGAAAGTATCAGAGTCTAGAGAACCTTTTAACAATAAATGCATAAGCTTTTATTAGATTGTTCAGAAGTTGTGAGTGTAAGAGAAACATTTCCTTTGATGACTGACATTTGTTCAGAGGCATAATATTTTAGACTCTTTTGTCGGAACCATTCTGAATAGTTCCTTGAAGGTGGGTTAACTTTGATGATCCTTAAACTTGACTTGTTATAAACACATATTTGTATTCTTCCTTATGTTCAGAGTGTGTCTTCACTTTAGAATCTGCTATCAATTTTTTTCAGACTTCGTCTTTATTCAGATTTGACTTCTTCAGAGTCTGAATCTGTTTTCTTTTATTTGCGCACTTAACAAAAATAGTCAATGTACAAAAATGATTCTCTACACTTTGCTATAATCAAAACTCAGTAATAGTTATAAAACTAAACTTGTTCCAACAATATATACACACACATACACGCACATGCACACGCACGCACGCACACACACACACACACACGCATGCACACACACACGCACACATACAAAAAACATTTAAAATACTTTTAAAATCAATCTTTACTTAAAAAATTCACCTAAAAATATTTTTTAAGGCCTAGCCAGTTAATTGGGGGTTGTCTACTTGATTTGGAGAATTTTTCAAATTATCTAATCGATTAAATTATATGCCTAATTGATTATATAATGCTTAATCAAGTATATAATTGATTATGATTGTCTCTTAGTGATTGGTAATGAATATATATCAAAATGTTCCATTTTGGACCATAATAATCGATTATTTGAAGCACATAATCGATTAGCCTAATCTATTAAGTCATTAATTTCGCTCATGGATTGTTTCCATTTTAAGCCAAAAAACTTCCTATATAAAGGAGGTTTCTCCTCACTTAATTACACACCAAAATTTAAATTTTTCATAATTCCTTACAATTTATCTCTCTCTTTAAACATTTTCTTTCACCAAAGTGTCCTTGGTGTCTTGCGAGTGAAAACTACTTATGAGGAAATAGTTGTATGGTGTCATGCCACTCTTTTTATTTTCTAGAGTGTGATTCTCTTGAAGAATTGACTTTGGTTCTTGAGATAAACCATTAAAAATCTATGTTTTGTTATAGAACTCAGTGTGTAAAAGTTATGTTCAATTATTGAGATCAGCCGGTGAAATCTCAACTCGGTTTGTAAGTTCTCCTCGAGGAAAAGCTCTATTTTTTCTAGGGGGATAAGCCGTTGTAAAATATCTTGATTCAATTGTATCAAGGGATCATGGGTATAACCTGTAAAAACTCAATATTATAGTGAAATCTCAAGAAGATCTCTTAGGGACAGGACTAGGCCAATGTTCGGAGGAACCTGGATAATTCTCTGGTGTCATCTCTCCAAACTTATCTCTTTTATTTCTGTTATTTATTTTACTATTTTATTTTCTTTCCACTGCTTTTCTCTCTAACTTTGTGAATACTAAAACAATTTTCTTCTTACGTAATAAAACATTAAAATTAATGATGAATTTTGAATACTATAATTCACCCTCTCTTGTGCTTGGAGTCACTTGTCCAACAACTAGTTTCTAAGTGGGGATGCGTCAACCGCGCTTTCTTGCATTCTGCCTAGTGGGGTCTTGTTTCACAAATAGAATTTATGACACATTGTCGAGTACTAGAAATTTATTCATGAATAAAGTATCTCTTTACATAAAATATTCATTTATTTTAATTTTTAGAGAGCCTCGAGGAGTACTTATCTTGCGCTCTGTGAGGGTTCACACGCATTCTTTCGATATTCGACACCGAGGTGTCTACCTGTGATAATTAAATACTAGGCTTACCCTTTATTTCCCTTTGATGAGACTCACACTAATGTACTTTATATGCTTGGTCTCGAGTTCGCTTGGGCGCCAGTCTTTACTTCCCAATGGGTCTCTCCTTTCCATGTTGAATCCGGTATTTCAACTTCTAAAGGTTTTTGTAACCGATATCCTTCCCACCTTCGTTGGAGGTTGGAAAATTATATGGTGTATGGAGTTTTTTTCTTATCATCCTATATTGGTTTGCACGCTAGAGAGATATGCATCCGTGTTCGCCATGACTATCGTTTGGATCGATTAAGCTCCCACTATAGTTCGAGCATTATAGAGTGGTATGAGCTCTTGTGATGATAGGGGAAACTTTGAACCATGCGTTTGAGATTCATTTCTCTATTACAATAGCATAGGTTTGTAGATTCTTTCGATTTATCTTTTTGATAGGGTGAGATTTAGAGATAGGAGATTATCAGTGTCGTAATGCTTTGTTCTTGATCTCCTTAACTACAGTCATCAGAATTAATTGTTTGATTGGGAGGTTTGAAGAAGGGGTTTACTGGGGTGAGGTTGGGGATGAATGATTCCTTTTTAATGCAATTTCGTCGTGATCTGGCTTTGGATAAAATGAGATTTGATCATGGAATTTCACAAGAATTGGAATACGATTTCCACAAACAGTGCCACTATTTCATATTGGAATTAGAATTGTGATTGATTGGGGATGATGGAATCCTAATGTATTGATAATGATCTTCTATACAGAAGCACGGGGGCGGATCTGCAAGGTTAGCACTCCAACTCCCAAGTCAATACAGAGTCCAAGATTAGTGAATTGAAGTATAAGATCAAAAAGTGTACCTTAAGTCTCACATGTGTCAATTATATATGATAGATAATTTTGATTAGGATTTGTATTATTAGACTAGATATTTGGATCTTACCTTAGTTGGGCCTTTGGCTGGTCTAGAACAATATAGATATTGTACCAAGTATTCGAACAAGTAAAAAAATACAACATGTGAAATTTTACAATATTTTTAAATACACTATTTTTTTGCATGTTATTTTTTTAAGAAGATACATGCATAAAAGGTCATCGCTTTTTATAAAAAAAAACATTGTTGATTTTCTACATAAAACACTTCACTTGGCTGAAACCCCCCATTTTACAAATACGATCTCATAAAAGACATTGCAGTAGTGGCGAACGCAATTTGGAAACATCGTCTCCCTCATTCAAAACATCATCATCTTTATGATTGCGTCATCTTCCTCTTTTCATAACTTTGTAATTCTTCTATTTGTATTTCTCATGTTCTAAGTTATATTTATGAGTGTATCTATGTTCATATATTTTCTAAGTTATGTTTAAGTTATGTTTAAGTTATATAATCTAATTTATGTATTTTTGTTCATATAAATTTTTATCTAAGTTTATGTAAATGTTTGATAATTTAAATTTGTGATTGTTTGTGTAGGTTTGTGCACACAAGATATATTATAGTATTTTGTTTTAGTACAACAACATGATTTTGAACATTAGTATAAATGACCATTGATAGTTTCTTTATGACTTCGAGTAACTCAAAAAAAAAATCCACTGAATTAGCGGTGGAGAAATTTATAGTTTTATTCATTCAATTAGCTCCTTATAATTATTTATCCTTACACATATTTGATCATTTCTCATTATAACTATTGTTTTGCTGTCAATTTTTTTCTAGAGTATATTTTTTGTTCAAATTAAAAAATATATTCTTGATTTGCTAAGTTCTTCAACGTTCTTCAATATATTTAGTGATACTTTTAGTTGTTTAAAACCAAATTTCAAGTTTTGTTGCATATTCCCATATGATTTTCAACTATATTTCTTCCATCTCAAGTGACTTTATGACTCTCCACTAGTATATATACTCAAACAAAACCAAATAAAAATATTACGACTCTACATCATATATTTTCATGTTGAAGTGACTTTAGCTCTCACCATTCATTTTTATCACTATCACTTAAAAGTATAATATAGTTGAAGGACGTAATAACATTACCATTGATTGTAGTGTCTTACCTTACGTCATTAAAACTAACAAGGTGTGTGTGTGTGTGTGTGTATGTGTGTGTGTATGTGTATGTGTGTGTGTATGTGTGTACGTGTGTGTGTGTGTGTGTGTTTGTGTGTGTGTGTGTGTGTGTGTATGTGTGTGTGTGTGCGTGTTTGTGTGTATGTATGTGTATGTGTGTGTGTATGTGTACGTGTGTGTGTGTTGGAGGATGGGTGTGCCTGGGTGTTTGTGTGTGTTTGTGTGGATGGGTTTGTTTGGGCGTGTGTGTGGGGAGGGGGGATACGTGTGTGTATGTGTGTATGTGTGTGTATGCCTCTCTGTACGTGTGTATGCGTATATGTGCGTATGTGTGTATGAGTGTAAGCGTGTGTGTATGTGTGTATGTGTGTGTGTGTGTGCGCGCGTGTGGAAGCACCTGCATGTGTGTTTGTGTGCGTACGTGCACACACGTGCGTGCATATATGTGTTTGCACATATGTGCGTAAAAGTCTTTGTGTGTGTGTGCGCGCGCATGTGTGTGTATGCATGTGCATGTGTATGTGTGTGCGCACGCGCGCACGTGTGTATGTGTGTGTGTGACTGCACATATATATGTGTGTGAATGTCTGCACGTGCATTCGTGTGTGTGTGTGTGTGCGTGTCTGCGCGTGCATTCGTGTGTGTGCATGTGTGTTTACACGTGTGTGTTTATTTCTGTGCGTGCATGTGTGTGTATGCGTGTGTACATGTGAGCGTGTGTGCGTGCGAGTGTGCGTGTGTGAATGTATGTATGTGTGTGTGTGTGTGTGTATGTGTGTGTGTGCGTATATGTGTGTGTGTGCACGTGTGCGTATGTGCATGTGTCTTTGTGTGCATTTATGTGTTTGTGTCCGTATGTGTGTGTGTGTGTGTGTGTGTATGTGTGTGCATGCATTTATGTGTGTCTGTGTGTGTGCGCGCGCGTGTGTGTGTGTCTGTGTTTGCATACGTATTTGTGCGTGTGCGCGTGTAGGTGTGGGTGTGCGTTTGTATGTGTATGTGTGTAGGTATGTGTGTGTGTGTGCGCGCACGTGCGTGTGTATGTGTGTGTGTAGTGTGTATATGTGTATGTGCGTGTGTGTTTGTCTGCGTGTGCATGCGTATGTGTGTGTGTGTGTGTATGCGTGCATGCGTAGGTGTGTTACGTGTGTGTGTGTGTGTGTGTATGTGTGTGTGTATGTGTTTCTATGTGTATGTGTTTCTGCGTGTGTGCGTGTTCGCGTGTGTCTTTATGGGGTATGTGTGTGTGTGTCTATGTGGATGAGTGTGTTTGTGGGTGTGGGATGTGTGTATATGATGTGGGTGTGTGTGTGTGTGCACGTGTTTGTGTGTGTGTGTGTGTGCACTTACGCGTATGTACGTTCGTATATGTGTATGTGTGTGTAAGTGTATGCGTATGTATGTGTGTGTGTGTGTATGTGCATACGTGCGTGCGTATTTGTATGTGTGTGTGTGTGAGAGAGAGAGAGAGTGCACGTGTGTGTGTGAGCGTACAGGTGTGTGTGTGTGTGTGTGTATGTGTATATGTGTGGGGGGTGCATACATGTATGTGTGTGTGTGTGTGTGTCTGCGTGTGCATGTATGTGTGTGTGTGTGTGTCTTTGTGTCCGTGAGTGCGTGTCTGCATGTGCATGCATGTGCGTGTGTCTGTGTGTGTGTGTGTGTGCGTCTGTGTATGTGTGTGTGTATGTGTGTGCATGCGTGTATGCATGTGTGTGTGCGTGTGTACATGTATGTGTGTGTGTATGTGTGTGCATGCATGTGGAGGTTTGTGTGTGTGTGTCTTTGTGGATGGGTGTGTTTGTGGGTGTGGGGTGTATGTGTGTGCGTGTGTTTGTGTGTGTGTGTGCACGTGCGTGTGTGTGTGTGTGTGTGTGTGTGTATTTGTTTGTGTGCGTGCTCGTGCGCGTGCGTGCGCACATGTGCATGTCTGTTTGTGTGTGTGTGTGTGTGTATGTGTTTACGTGCATGTGTTTATGTGTGTGTGTGTGTGTGTGTTTGTGTGTTTATGTGTGGGTATGTCTGTGTGTGTGTGTGTGTGTGCGTGTGTATGTGTGTGTGCGCGCGAGTGTGTGTGTGTGTGTGTGTGTGTGTGTGTGTGTGTGAGTGGGAGGGTGGATGGATGAGTGTGTTTAGGTGTGGGCGTATGCACGTGTCTGTGTGTGTGTGTGTGCATGCGTACGTACGCGCACGCACATGCGTGTTTGTGTGTGTGTGTGTTCATGTGTGCGTGCGTGTATATGTGTGTGTGTGTGTGTGTGTGTGTGTGTGTGTGTGTGTGTGCATATGTGCGTGCGTGCGTGTGTGGTATGTGTTAACTATAATGAACTTCCTTGACTTAGGATGAGATATTACATTTATTGATTCCATTAAGATAATCTTAAATAATGTTTAGTTGTCAAGTGATCTGCACGAAGAAAAAGAGTGGTGAATAACAAAGTCATTTTTATTAAGAAGAAAGGAAGTGGAGATTCATGATATTTCTATTTGTCTATGTTCGAGTATTTACAATAGTGAAGAGTCTTAAACTCACTTGAGACATGAGAATTGAAGTTGAAAAGTACCCGAGTATGCAACAAAACATGGAACTTGATTTTCAACAACAAAAAAACATAGCTAAATATGTTGAAAAGTGTCATCAAAGATGAGGAGGAGGAGGAGGACTAAAAAATTGTCAATTATCATGGTGATTTAGAGAAAGATATAGTAGAGAAGAAAGTATTAATTAAAAACTTAAAAACTTGAAATTTTATGTGTGTGTGCGCGCGTGTGCGTGTTGTGAATACATTATTTTCTATTATATGATCAATGTGTATGTGTAATAAAGTATTATCTTTATTACCAACCATTCTTCTAAGGTGATCATCAAATCACTTTTTGTTGCTAGTGCCAAAGTCATCCTTTAATAAGTTTAAATCTTTCCACCGTCTTTAAGCCACCCTAATATCAATATTTATTGACATGTGATCCAAACTATATTTATGAGATAAGACCTTAGAAAAAAATCCCACTTGATTGACCTTAAACCTATAGCACCATTTTCCTTAAAAAGAGAAGTTAACTTCCTTAACCCTCTGAACTATGAACCATCATTTACATATATCTAAATAGATTGTGTCCCAATGGACTCAATTTATCTTGTGAGATTTTCTGTTACCACCCAAAGAAAATATTTAAAATCTAATTAATTTTAGAAATGATACTTGTAGGAGCCTTAAGAAAAAAATAAATTAAAATGAAAGATAAGACAACACAAATTTGATAAGAACAAGACGGTCACCCATTGATAAGTTACAGATTTTTCATACAGATAGGTGCTTCTTAACCCGATCAATAAGAATATTACAAAACAAGAGTAGATGTAGGTTATTTTGATCGAGATCCTAAGGGAATTATCCAATTTTAAAATTAATAACTTTAGACGCGTCTTTTAACCAAGTAGGTAAAATGTGATTCCAACTAACAAATGTTTGTGGAAATTAACTTTCAGTTCAAAAATAAATCCAAAAAGAACCATATTGACTTTGATAGCTCTAATGTTTGCCTAAGACTTATCACTTAAAATCATAGTGTTTTCAGCAAATTGAAGATGAAAAACACTTAAATGGGGTCATTTCTAGTTAGGTAACCTTTAAATAAATTCTCTTTGCAAATGTCTTTATGTAACAATGAGTCCTTCTATATCTAACAAAAATAAAAAATGTGATAGAGGATCTCCTTGATGCAAACCTATTTCCAAGTTAAACTTATTTATAAGACTTTCATTAACCAATGTTGAAGCAGAAGTTATATGGTTCTATGTGTTATGCAAATTAAAGTCTTCTAAAGACTTTGATGATGAAAATTGAACAAGAAAAAACTACATTACAAGTATTATCAGTCAAGAATCAAGCACAAAGAAAAGTATCAAAGTTCATCTATGAAGAGGTAAAAAGAGTCAAATCAATCAAACAAAGGGAAATGAAGATGTAAAAGCCCGTATAATCATGAGCTTAGTGTTTTTATCTTGTATTTGATAAGTTGTATGTAAATTTAGAAAGAGTGGAAATTTTTAAGCTAAATGTTTCCTATATAAAGGAGTAATTTTCTCACTTCCAAATCTCAAATTCCATGAACTATCTCAGACATTCTCACTCTCTTATCACTTTTATTTACTAGAAATTACCCGAGTGTCGAGAGAGTGAAAAGATTCGTCTGAGATTTGTGTTTTCTGTTACTGTGTTGAATTTGTGTATTCAAGAATTTAGTCATTTAGTGTTGTTGTAATAAAATTTAAGATTGCAATATAAACCCATAAAGAGCTTGGTGTAAGGTTGATGGGTTGAACCTATGTAAAAATTGAAGTTGTTAGTAATTGAAATCTTAAGAGAAAACTCTTGGGGACTGGTGTGGGTTGTTCGATTTAAGGCGGAACTAGGAAACTTTGTTGGTGTGATCCTCTAAAATCCATCTCTTTATTTTATTTATTTCGCTGCTTAATCTCTACTTATACCCTCTTCTTAAAAGGAACCAACCTATAATCAATTGTTTTTCTAAAAAGTTTTTGAATAGCAAATATCACAATTCACCTCTTCCCTTGTGCTTGAAATCACTTGTATAACAAGTTGTATTAGAATTTAACTCTTGTTATAAAATTAATCATTTGGGGAGGTAGGAATGACTTCAAAATATTCACTAAACATACAATTTCCTTCAAGGGAGATGAGTATGCTTATTGAAAAAAGAAGATAAAAATCTTTATAGAGGGGATGAATTATGATATCTAAACTGCTGTAAAAATGATCTTTTTGCTCCCACACATATAGTTGTTATGGACAAGAAACCATGAGAAATATGGACCATAAAAGATAAAGAAAATGTGAAGTATAATTTAAAAAGAAAAAAGCTATCATTAATATTGCCTTAGGCATGAATGAGTTTCTTTTTTTCGTGTTTTAAATTTTAATTTAGCAAAAGAAATGTGGAATACCTTTCAAGATATTCATAAAGATACAACCGAAATAAAAAAAAAAAGATAGAGTGAACACATCACCGATGAATATTAATTGTTTAAAATCTTTCACCAACTTATCATTAACAAAGAAATCTAACGAAATCCAATTTAAGATTTGACCAAAAATCTATAAAAACAAAACTAATTCTATTAAGACGTGGACTTTTAAAGCTTTTGTAATCTCACATTGCCTAGAGAAAACATACTAACTAGTTGAGCCACCTCTCTGGCTGTGAGAGTCTTGAACTGAAAATTACATCTAAAAATTATTCACATGTAGTATATCAAAATTAACAAATTTGAAGTGGTTCTAAAAATGGTTAAACATTATTCTTTTCTTATGAGACACGATTCCATAAAAAATAATTGAAATTTGTATTACCTTCCTTGAACCAAAATGATAGTTTTTTCGGTCATTGTATACTACAAACATTATTATTCTCTAGACCATTGAAATACATCAATAGTTATCATGAATAACAGTGTAAAATCTACTATCTTTTTCATTCATTTGTCTTTTTAAATTATTAAGAAATAGTCAAATGAAACGATTATTGTAAATCAAGTAGAGTAGCATGGTATGTTTTTTGATTGGACAATAATTGTTATGCTGTTATTAGACCAATAGCATCAAACTATCAATCATTAATAAACTTATATTCCTTTTGATCTTAAATATAAATAAATATTTTAAAAAAATTTATTGAATAACCAATAATTGATATAAATTAAATGTATAAGTTGTTTAAAAAGTTTAAATTTAAAAAACAAGTTTTTAATACTTATATTTGAGATCAAATGAAGTTGCATTATCGAACTACCATAATGATTTGAAATATATAGACAAACAACATGTTAGCTTGTGGATCGTATTCAGTACCACAAATAATTCAATGAATTTGGACACTTTAATTTTGCAAGAAACTACCACGATTTGAAACGTGTAGCAAAAATGTTTATCTCAAGATATTGGTGCCACCTAAATATCCCTTCCAAGGCTAAAATTTATCTCAGAATATTCCCACACAAAAGTCTCTCTGAATATCATAACCTCTAGGGACTTATTGTTATAGAAAAAAATATATTACTATTTTTCTTTTAATTTTTTAGAACAAATATATATACCGACATCCTTTATATTTAATTTTAATATTTTTGTTTTTATTTATTTAAATCACCAAATATTTGCAATGTTTTTTAAAAGAAAAAAAAAAAAAAATATATATATATATATATATATATATATATATATATATATATATATATATATATATATATATATATATATATATATATATATATATATAATATAATATATATATATATATATATATATATATATATATATATATATATATATTATATTTGTGTTTTAAGGGGACATATGTTGGACCAGATGTCTAAGTCAATATGTTCAATATTTTAAATCAAAATTGACAGATAATTGATAAACAAGACGATAAATCATAAACAAATAAAAGAACACAGAATTGTTAATCTAGTTTAGTCTAAATAACATCAATGTATCGGGGCTCCTAACCTAGGATAGGAAAGAAAATCCACTCTTCAATAGAATTAATACAAAATGTCTTAGATGAACAACCTCACATTCAATGTCCCTCTTCTTAATTTTACATGTGTCTTTCTATTTAGGACTCCCCTTAAACATGAGAATCCCTCTCACTTTCTCTCAATCACTAACCCTAGTGATCAGTACAATGATCAGAATATTCAATGTTGAATTCCAAATCAACTAACAAATCAAACTCTATGCCTTTAGATGAATGCAAGCGCTAGAGTGGTGCACAAACAACAACATAAACAAAGACTCAAAATATAAACCCTAACACAAAGGTTTTCATACTTGCACACACTTCAAACATTAGGTTTGAGTCTCCTTAAATAGCAATGCATCTTTTGAACTTTTCTCCAATGGGTAAAAGATAAGATCTCGTCCATACTTTTAGAGGATTCAATTTTTATTTGGTTTTCAACAACCTCCAAACATATTTGATTTGTTTGAATTTAAATTTAAATCTCTAACTGTTTTGATTTGATCCTTTTAATCATCCGAACAAATCTAGTTAATACATTGCTAAAAGATAGATGTCGCACACATCCATCACCCAATCAAAAAATACGCTCAGAACAACATTCAGCATGTCCTGCTGACAAGGGCTAGATGTTGCACACATGCTAGAACATCTGGTTCCACATGTGTCCTTTCTTCACAAAAATATCTTGCACACTACATGAAGTCAATAAAAAAGGAACAAAAATTTCCCCTTTGGGGAAACTTGGCAAAATAACTCTTTCTCAACTTTACAAGATGTGCAATACAAACTGAGCAACATCAACACGTCACAAACACATAAAGCAAACAACAACAACAACAAAAGTAACACAAACTCAGAAATCATAAAATATGGTTGCTACATAAAAACAAATAATGCTCTCATACATCTAGACACACAATCAATCATGCACGCATACTCATCAGTAGTTAGTAGTAGTCAGTTAGGTCAGTAGTAAGTCAAAACACACCACTACACATCAAATATAGGAGTTCAGACACACACACCATCTCACACATGTTAAAATTCCAGATGTCAGGCCAGATGCTCAAGCATGTGAGTACACATGTTAAACAATGCTCGACAAACACAGTTAGTGATCAGGTTACTCGGAGTAGACTACTACCATTACTCTCCTTTTTGCCACAAATTGACAAAGGTATGAAAAGAAAGAAAATCAGAGAAATACCATAAAGCATGAACCATTGATATTTGCAGAACCACAAATATCAAAGCAGGATTACAAACCCAGGAACACAATAAATTAAAACATGCCCAGATACAAGGGCCAAAAACAATCATAACATATTTCTTCAAAAACAACACAAACAACTTCAACCAGATGACTTCAGTCTTCAGAGCTTGATTCTTCTTCTTCACTTGAGGTTTCTAAATCTTCCTCACTGAATAGATATTTATTCTGGAGGTCTGAGTCTTCACAAAGGATATTAACTCCTTATTTATCCATAAAAGTCCAACTCCAAAAGCCCGTAAGGACTTAGGTCATGAATTTGGTTGGACTTCTAAAAAGTACATGAGATCAATCTTCAATAATGATGATTTCCAATCTTGATTGATATCCTTGAATAAATCTGAATCTCTTGATTATTGTTGTTGTATTTGATTCAGGTGTCATCCTCAAAAAATTCACATGATCAATCAAATCTTTATTATAAAGATTGAGATCTTTGTAACTAGTATGAGATAGATGTCACACAGATCGTGGAACATTTAGACTGACATTTGTCCATGTAACACAACTAGGAATCTTGCCCAAAATAAATGAATTTTTTACTTAATAAATATTAGAATTCCAACTTCTTAAGTACAGGATTCAGAATAAATATCTTGCAAAAACTGAACGATACTTTAAATCATCTTAATTGAGATTAGAGATTTCTTCATCAAGTGCAAATCCAATTAAATTTTTTCTTCAAATTTATGGATTAATGAAATATTTTTCCAAACTGATTTGGATTAACAAACTTCTCCCAAAAGTAATTTTCTCATCATACTAGAAATAATACAGATTTTCTAACAAATGTTGAAGCGAACATTTAGTGCGGTAAGAGCAGTCTGCGGGCAAAGATGTCACATAACATTTTCCAGATATATTACAAAACGAGTTTCCTATAAAAATAAGTCCATCAAACACGCATCGGCAACTTATGAAAACCAACTTCATAATTAACAAACCGGCAGCAGATCCTGTAAACAGGCAAGATGTTGTGCAGATTGATCCAAACATTCTTCAGCACATCACACCCAAAAAATGTCTATAAACATGAGCTTAGAAAATACAGCAACCCACAACTTCTTATGAGCAACATCCTTTCTTTAATATCATCATATCCTCATCCCCTCCTCCCCCACACCCCCACCACACACACACACACACCAGACCAGTTTCATCAACAGGTGCACAAATGTGTATCAAAATGTCATTCCACATATTTCCCAACATTTAGTATGCAACTCAAAATCAAAGCACTTGGGGCAAGCACCAATCTCATCATCATAAATAACAATGTATTTCTTTTAAACACTCAAAATATCATAGATTAGATAGGGAACACCAATAAGTGGTTAGATGTCATGAGACTCAACATGTTTAACCAATTAACAAAGACAACATTCTCCATATTCCAAGGTAGCATGAGTTCCCACCTAGTACATAAAACCAGTGATGCAGCAGTATATTGCTTCTGATTGCAGACTTAGCATATTACTAAAACCAGCTTGTTCCTGAAATTCAGAAACCTTTAAGGAATACCATCATTCTTAGCCATAAACTTCTTCGTCAACTTAGGATAACAAGATCCAACATTCATCAATGTCTTCAACAACTGAGTATCACTAAGAGACTCCACAATTTTCATTATACTTTAGTGCTTCAACATAATGATATTTTTCATCCTCACTTATAGTTTTCTCTTCTTCCTCATTGCCGGCTTCTTATTCTTCTTCTTCAGCTTCCTTTTCCTTGGTCATATCTTGTCAATAAAGGGAACCTTATCAGACCTTGCAGACTTTCTTCTGTCCAAATAATCATTAATAATTGAAGGTGAAAGCTTCACACATATTCCTCTATCATACACCTTTCTATACTCCTTGTTGCCTTCAACATTACACTCAGTAGTAAAGTTCACAATGAACTCCTTGACCAACTTTTCATAGTAAGGACTAACATCAATTACAGTTTTTATTAACCTAGTTGCTTTCAGTAACTCCATAATCTATTTACAATCAAAAGCTTATTTGCCAATCTATCTTTCACCAGCAATCCTTATATAGAAAGCATACTACCACTTTTGAACACTTGTTTCAGAATGATATGAAACATTATACATGTGAGAAAAGGAGGCATTCACATGAATTTTCTTCCCATCAAACATTCTCCTTACATTGTGCATAATGTTCAGGACGTCTTCTTCATCATTTGTCTTAGAGTCACTTGTTTGAACAAGTTTTTTATTCACTTCCGAATTACACATGGACAACTTGATCATCCTTCCTCTAAGTTGGAAACTCAGTCACCATCATGTCATACAGGTTGTCTAGCACATCCAGGTTGACATCTTCATTATCATCTTTAATGACATCCTGTGTCACATCTTTGAGCCTTTGGTTACTCCATAATAGTTGAGTGCAACTACTTCCAGCATATATACTTTGAGAATCAAAGATGTATTGTTTCATTTTCTTAACTTTAAGACCAAGAAAGTAGGTAACATCTCCTTCCATGCTCAACTCAAATTCAAACAACATTTATTAAACAAAATGTTCCACCATCTTGTCTGACATGTCATCAACATAAATGTAAATTATCATAAGATTCTCATCGTCTTTCATAACGACATCCTCTAGCATCTCAACAACCTCTTCAAATTTTCAAAGCTTCCTTTCAAGGGCTATCCTTTTGTGATACAAATACTTCCACTTCAGCACACTTTCCTCATAATGGAAATACATGTTGTCTAAGGAAGCAATATGAGCATTTGTAGGAATCATTTTGCACCAACTTTTTTTTTATTTTTTCTTGAGTGCAGGTACCACAATGTCATTCAGTATGTCCTTCATATCATCTTCCACTTCAATATGAAAATCATTAACCACACGCCACTTTTCACCACGGTTGGAAACATTGACTGTAGTAAAAAAATGGCTTAAAAATGAAAATGAAAGAAATGTGCCTAACTGAATAGATTTTACCACGGTAGATACTTTGACAGAGGTGAAATTTGGTTACGAAATCTACTTTTTATAATAGTGTAGTACATACAATGTACACATAATCTTTTCATCTTCTTTTCTCAATTTTGTTTGCTCATCCATTACTCATAACCTTTGTTCTTATTATCATCAGAACAACACCTACCATTTGTTCGTTTTCATCAACGCAACAACAATCATCATTGCGGGTATCTTTATTTTTGTGTATATGTTTATTTGGAGAGGTTGTTGTATTAGCTTTATTACTTTTATCATCTTAGGCTTGTGTTATTGCATGTTGTTCTTCAAATGCAATTTTTTTTCGAGAAGCAAAAGTTTATTAAATAAAAGAGTTATATGCAATATGCATACGGAGTGCAACATAAAATGCTAAAAAATGCTAAAAAAATGCAAAGATCTAATAACAAACAGTGCAATAAGCATGAAATCAAAACCTCTAACACCTCAGGGAGTCAAATTCCCAGATTTTTGTAGGAAAAAGAAAGTGAAACCTAATTGTGAAATGGTGATGAAGACCTCACATGAAAAGACCGAAAGATGGAGATGATGTCATGATTTTCTTGGATAATTGCTTAATATTTTGGTTTATTTATATTAATTTTATCCAAATTAACTTTATTTGTCTATGTTTGTTGGATAATTGGCTTGATATTTTAAATTATCATTCAATTCTATTTTCTATGCAATATAGGATATTTATCAACATGTTTTTTTAGATATTTGTCAATTCTAGTTTCCTATTTTTCAATGCATTACGATATATTTTGGTTATGTGTTTTTGTATGATTATATATGCTAGCAACAAGTCCTTTTCAATTATTTTTACATAAAATAAAAATATTAGCAATTGCAAGTGTTTTTGTATTTCTTTTTGTTATTGATGCAAGATATGTTTTTATTTTAAATATATATATATATATATATATATATATATATTATATATATATATATATATATATATATATATATATATATATATATAACTAAATATTAGTGTGATAATTTTAATTAAAAAATATAAAAAATATTCTTCAGTGATAAGGATCAAAGACGATGACTAAATTGAGGACGAAGCGAGCAGCAGGCAAAATATATTGTTTAAATATCATTTATCCTTAAATCATACTTAAAAAAATAAATGAGATGACACATGCTCTTATTCAACTATGTTGCCTTAATAAAACAATTAATACATCATCTTAATAAAAAATTGTTAACCGTAATAAATATTTATCTCATTAATGATTTCCAAGTTATGACATACATTCGTTTTCGATTCTCCACTTCCTGTCAAATACTTGTACTCTTGTATGTAGGGGCCATTGCATATCTTGATATTATCACATGCCAATGTTAAATGTGGATCCCATAGCCTCTCTTTTTTGCTGCATTAATATTCCCATTCTTTTATTTTTCTTGTCAAACACAGTCATTCCATATTCCAATGTTCGAGTTTCTTTCCTTAGAGACGATAATCATTCGAACCATCTCCACACTACTGCTGAGTCAATATATTTGTCTTGCATTATTAATAATAGAGTATTATGTTCGTCATGCATTATTAAATATTTAATAATAATTGTTATCATATATTAGTTGCAACTTTCTTCACAAGTCCATGCAACATGATGAATTTGACACCCGGATTTGATATTCGGCAGAAAAAATGACAGGTGAGGCGAAACATTGATCCCCACAACCCAACATTTTGACTAGACAGTATTTGTCTTATCCATTTAGGTGTAGGCCATAGAAATATATTCTCTTAATCAAACATGTATGTTAAATTAACATTATTTTTATTCGTTTTGTAAATTGTGTACATAGTTATCCACATGTCAGATACAACCAATTAATAGACTCCATAATCAATTAAATATATGCTATGACCACATCAACTATACATATAAAGACACTTTCCAGTGTAATATTGCGCCATTAATTTATCCAAAAAAATATAAAAAATAGCACTATCAATCAATTTTTGGTATATTATTAGATGAACCTTTTCACCCACCGTTTGTCCGTTCCAACCTATTGTTGGCCCTAATACCTATCTCTCCGTTTCATAAATGATTATTCCTCTCATGGATTTCAGAAATGAGATGAGAAATAATGGTGACAGTAAATTAAGATTTTTTTTATGGAGTGGAATGGAGAAACGTACAGGTTAGCACTTCAATATTAATAGTAATAAAAATAAATTGAATTTGAATTTAAAATTTGTTATTTCAATTTAACATCTTTTATCTATATATAAAAAAGGAAAATAACGAATTTGCTATTTGTTAGGAGTAGAGTGTAGAGAGCCGTTAGATGCTTTTGTAGTTGAGATCATTTGTAATCATTAGGATGACAAATCGGATGCTGAGAGATTTGACATGTTCGGTGGTGTCGTGCCGCAAAACATACCTGAACACATCGCACGCTCGAAAATACAACAGAGTCGCCGCCGAACTTTATTTATTCCTGAAGGAAAGGAAAAATATCGATAAAACTCACGGGAAGAGAAATGGGTAAGGACGTCGGTTATGCAAGGGGAATATATTAGCATCTTTCACATATGTTGTACTCAACGAGAACCATTTTGATTGTTCTTTGTGTGGATGCGTGTTACTATCTAAAGGTTACTTACGAAAGGGAAAAAGGGAAAAAAAAGTTTAGAATTAGTGGGTTTGCCATGGATTCGAACCCTCGTGCCTACGTATTCTCATAATGCAATGAGAAAATCATAACTTTGTAGTTCACGGTAGAAAATACGGATGTGTTGATTAATTTTAGGGAATAGTTATAATCATATCCTAGAAGTGTGTAGACATTAGCTGATTCTAATCATTGTCCGGATGCTCTAATCTTTTAGTCTGACTGCTAAGGAATGGATTATAATAGTTCTTTTATGAAAAAAAAAAGAAAATTGTTTGAAAAAAGTTTGTGTGATAAAAGAAAAGAGAAAGAGTTGCTTGAGTTGATTTAAAAAGAGAGAAAGTTGCTTAAATTGTAAAAGGAAATGAAATTGCTTAAAGTGTAAAGGAGTTGTGTTGTAAGAGGAAAGTGTTGTTGTGGTGTGGTGAAAGTATTTCTTGGACCAAGTGTTATGTTGTTTAAACCCATATGATATGTATATATGAACCAAAGAATGTCTAAACTAAGTTGAGGTATTTTAACCAATAGACGGTGATTAACCATGCATAAGGGTATGTTAACCAATGAGTGGTGATTAACCCTGGAATCAAAATGTGGTATTTTAACCGATAGACGGTGATTAACCAATAAGAATGTGATATTTTAACCGATAGAAGATGATTAACCATGCATGAGGTTCCTGAGCATGGAACTCATATGGCAATGCATGAAAAAGGTCATGAGAAGGAAGGGTATATTAACCATAAGACATGATTAACCCAAAGAGAGGGGCCTGGTTCATAAGTGAGTGTTTTAACCATAACATGATTAACCCAAAGATGTATGGAAGTCTAAAGAAAGTGTGTGTTTGGTCCAAAGAGACAAGTGTAATGGATGTTGATTGTTGCAATGTTGAGATGTTATATGTGGAGAAGAAGACTTGATAATTATTTAATTTGAATTGCACTAAAGTTTATGAGCGGAGGAGAATACTTTGAATAACTAGGGCCTACGCCCCATACACAAAGATACTTAGAACAAGGATAAGAATAATCCTTCCCATTCTTTCATGTTGCTTAAGACTCGTGGTGCATAATTCGTATCATGACTGACAAGTGTTTAAGGTAAATCTTTTTATTGTGCTTAATAGATTAAGCAGTGATCCAGTCTTGATGTCCAAAAATTTTAAAGTCGTAAGTGTGAAACTTGACTTGACTTGAGGTCTGGTGTAGTGCCAATACATAGGGTTAGTCATATCAAGTGATCAAGAGGCTTATGATCACTTGACTGGATAGGGGAATCATACATATGTCAAATGATTAGTTGAGCAAAGTCCTCTTTGATCAACTCAATCAAACAAGTATCTGATCAAGCTATGAATTACAAGCACATGACAAAGGACTAAAATCATGAATGAAATACAATGTTAACACCTATTAGTTTCTAAAATTAAAACTAAAATTCGAATCAAAATCTAATATTACATGGTGTATTGGTTTCCAAAATTCTAATTGAAAATTCAATCTAAAATTAATCTTGATTAATTGCTAACATGTATGATTTTTATCAAGAAGTGGATTAATGAGCTAAGCACTGATTAAAACCTAATTAATCTCTAAGACCTAATCATTAATTTTCAAAGTATTTTTTATGATGAAATATATTTAAAAAATTAAAATGAATTAAAAAGACTTAGCAAAAATGCATTAAAAGAATTAACTAAAAAATATATTCAAAAAATAAAAGATTAAAAAAGGAACAAGAAAACTGGGGTGTAGTGCAAACAGAGGGGGTGTGTCCCTAGTTCTTAAGGCATTGGGCTCAACAAATTAGGGCCCAAGGAATTGTGTATTGTCCTAGTTCAGAACAATGGGGTGTAGTGATAAAAAAAGGGTGTGTTTATCAGGGTCCATGGGCTTGTATGGTTAGGCACAGTGAAGGTGAGGGAAAAGGGTGAAGCCTTCAAATTCACTCTCATTTCAGACATGCCTTTGTTTCGGACCTCTCTCCCTCTCTTACGACTTATCCTCACTAGAAATCACTTTGGCGCGCCAGAGGCGGCAAAGCCTTCAAATTCACTCTCATTTGAGGGGGAAGTAGCAGAATTAATTGTCGTTGATGATCGAAGGTGAGGATGAGGTTATATAGAGTGATTGATCCTAACTGTTTCTGGAAGGTTTAGGGTAATGACAGTTATGGTTAGGGCATTGTTATAGTTAAGTTAGATTCATGAAGAAGTTGTTAGATGTTTAACTCTGTTACAAATTCTTGTGAGTGCAACTTTCGTTAGATGTATTTTGCATGATGTCAAAACTAGAATATTTTTGCGGTAATGTATATTAGACAGTATCCTCTAATTCTCTATGTGCATATTAGCATTAGGATGCATAAAAGTATTTAGAAACAATTTAGAAAAGGTTTTGTGTATTAAAAATGATTTAGAAAAGGTATCATACATCAAAAACATGTTTTTATTGGCAAAATAACATATGTGATTATTGCATAAGTTACATTTCATCAATCCCCTAAATTCAATGATTTTAATCCAACAAAAGTAAAATCAACCTTGACCAAGGCCCAAACACAATAGTCAAACTCCACAAGTCAATAAAAATGGCTCAACACAATCTATTTTCAATTAAACAAAATAAAAATCAATTAAAAGTGCATTAAATTAAATTATGTTTTATCAAAAATCTAAAACCTCTTCAAAATACCAAATAAATGGCCAAGAGATTTATCATAGGTCAAACAAAGTCAAAGGACCTTGGAGAAAAAAATTCACTATTTTTGAAAAGTCAGAAGTATTTTTAAATAATTAAAAATATGCACAAAAACAATTAAATCATGAAAAATATTAATATTGATCCAAAAATAATTTTAATTTAGAAAATGAAAGAGAAAAATATTTGAAAATATTTGGTGAAAGTCCCATATTTTTTGGATCAATATTAAAATTAATATGAATTAATGAAACTAAGGCAAATAAAATGAAAATTCAGAAATTACAAAATACGTGGACCATTTGATCTCCCTCATTAATTGAGGTGGCATATCAAATGGTCTAAATCGCGCTTTCCATGTGGTCATCAGTCAATTGTGCAGCACACGTGGTAATCACAACCAACGCCTCAGATTAAAATAAAATGAATGGATCTTGTGGTTGGGAAGCTTGCCAACACATCGCCGGAGCCAGAGCTCCAGTCTTCTTCTCTGATGGACCTCACCAGACTAGTCCACCTTCAACCATCACCAAAATGAAAAATCAAGACAAGGATTTAAAGAAAAAATGCTCAGGAGCTCGAATTTAGCCTCAATTTTGTCTAACTCCAAGTATATAAGAAGATACAGGAAGTTGAATTTTGAGGATCATGATCTTAGTTGCTTCCATTTGACCTCAAAGTAACTCAATCTTGTTGCCTACATTGGTAGGACTTCAGACAACCAAAAGTCAACAAGAATAACGGAGACATAAGAGAGAATCGAAGAGTGGAAGTTTTTGAAAATTCATCTTCGAGTTGATCCAATTTGACTTGATGTTGATCTGGATTTAATTGCTTTCTCCTCCTCTTGCTTGCAGGAACCAAATGAACTGAAAATGGAAGTGAATTTCTGGAGTTTGAACTTCCAAATAGATGGTGAAGTTCAAGCTCGATTTCAAAGAAATCTCAGAAAATTCTATGGCAGTGAGGGTTTGCAGAGGTCTAGCAAAGCTTGGGCAAGGGGTTGATGATGAATCTAATGCCTTAAGCTTGTTTAAATAGGCATTGTGTTTGATATTTGCACCACTTGAAAATTTGACAAAAATAGTAGTTCACTTGCATGGGAGCATGGGCAATCATTTGGGCCTTGAGAGTGATGTAATCCAACTCCAAATCGTGCACAAATTCTACTGAACTCATAATGTGCAAGCATGCAAAAGCAATTGATCATTTGAAGTTCAAACTTGCCAAAACACTTCCCATAATGAAACCATACACAAGTCCTTCAATTTTTAAAGTTGAATTTTAACTTCCTCCAAACATTAAAGTTGAAGTATACACCTTGCATTTGATCATGGAATTCGAATGGCTTTCATATCATACGAATTGAGCAAGTTATGGTCTTGGGAAATTGATCTTCAAACTAGGGTTCAGACATAATGACATGTAATCTTTCACCATAAAAAATGACTTTACAAGAAACATTAGCTCTTGACTTCAACATGAAAGTTGTTTGGAATGTCATTTTAAGTAACTTTACTCTTGGAATCATTTTCATATGACAAAAAGTGTAGGAGATAGGGTCTAGGGAACCCCAATTTTGACTAGTTGACTTTCTCTGCTCAACCACCATGAACCATCTTTCTAGCTTGACATTCTCTTGACTTTTGGGAATCATGGAGGATAATATATGCATAATATGATATAATATGAAGTATCCTTTGAAATATTTGATCAATTGATGAAGAAACTTGTTGAAGAAGTCACACAAGATACCCAGATGAATTAGGGTTTCCAAGGCAAATCAACTCCAAACTCTTGATAATATTGTGATCAAAATAACATGTGAAGATAATGGGGATCCATATATGACACTTAGAGCCAACGTAAACCAATTCTTGATTGAGCTCTTTGCATTGAGGGTCTTAAACCCTAGATATGAGCTTGATAGAGCATAGGTGAACATGCACACTACCTACAAAAGAGTTAAACTATACAATGACATATTTTTGGCATTTTGGTTAGTAAATAATGAAAAATTAAGTATGATACAATCAAAAGTGTTTGGTGATCTCTCCTAATGCAAACCCAATGAAAGAGGGGTAAGGAGGATACCAATGTGTGATCCCAATGCTAATGCATATGATGAGAAATAGCATGAGGGATCTTAGGGTCAAAATTGGGGTCTTACAGTCGGGACATGTACTGCGTTTTTAAAGCTTGTTCTATATGTTAACTTCATAGGATGGGACATGACCTTTACCAGTCGGACTATACGATTTACAGGTCGACACATATGCTTAAATATTTAAGCATATAGCTTATGTTTCATGTGTTGACTCTTCAGGTCGACACATGACCTGAACAGGTCAACACATGACTTTAATAGGTCGACCTATACGATAAAAGTTTTCAAATTTTCATATTTTTCCAATTTTTTGTGCATTTCTTTTTGGCTCCATTCACCTATGCATATAAATACTTCATACATGCATCATTCTCTAGTAAGGTTTCTAGAGTGAGTAAAACCTACATGAATCCAGGATTTCAAAGCATCTCATCATCTTCAATTCAATCAATGCATACACACAATCAAACTACACATAATCATTGATTGGGTTCCATCTAGATTAGGATTGATAACATCCAATTAGGTTTATTGTACCGAGAATATTGGGTTGAGATTTTTTAGGGATTCAAATCAGAAAACCGAGGTGGGATTTTCCTTCAAGATCTTTAGGGTTTTAAGGTTTTGGATAAGATTGTGCAATTCGGATCAGATCGAGTGAAATCCTTGGGACTAGGTATGTTGTGCAAGGAAGTAACGTGAAACGGTGGATCGTGTTGACAAATCTTGGGTTCAACAAGTGTGCACTTGGGATTAATTTAGTCGGGTGAAAACCTTGAGACAAGGAGGTCGTGCAAGAAAGTAGCAATAACAGGTGAATTGAAGCGAAACTGTTCGTGTCTTGATCAATCTTTGATCAAGGTTTTTGGAGGTACTAGAGTCAAGAACAAACTTAGGGTTTGTGGGATTTGATATTTCATCTCTTGTATACATACATTTGAAAAATAAGATTTATTATAATAATCTCTCAATTCGAATTCGAGTTGAGGTAAGACGTACCCAGAGCGAGGTTGATTGGGGAACTGTCTAAAAAAATCCTTGTGTACTCTCTCTCTATCTCTATCTCTTTTATTTTTCGATTTACAAATTGTCGATTGTTTTGTCACCGGATCAACATAGTTTGGATCATAATATTTATTACATTTTGAATCTTGTGCTTTTTGTATTGATCACTAACCATTTAGTTGTGATTGGATTTCTTAGAACAACAAACACCATATAAAATTCCAAACTTTGTTTTTCACACACCAAGTGTTTGACAAATTGTTTGACTTAGTTTTTTGTGTCTGGATATCATTGGAGATAGACTTTTACTATTGTAGAGTATTCAATTAGTTGTGCTTAATTGTTGTTGATTGAATTGTGGATTGACTTGTGGATTATTATCATAACATTGACACCTTTACGCATATCCGGGTTATTCAATAGTAGGTTCGGTTAGACGATTTTTAATCCGGGAAATATTTGAAACTTTCTTTTGAACCATAAATATTTCTAAGTCAAATTTTTTGATAAATTTTTAACTTGAGATTTATTCACCTCCTCTAGATTTAGACCTATCGTCTAACAATTGTGTTAAGGTTAGTTATCAGGTGCAGTTAATTTGAAATTGAAATTAGTGAAGGTGTTGTGCTCAGTTAATTAGGGACTAAAGTCGGAATTAATTAGATCTATTGAAGTTAGTATTGAACTGTTATGAAAAGTTGATGTTAGGGGGAATTAAGAAGTGGTTTAGTTAGTGAAGGATTTTGAAGTGTGAGGTTGTTAGTAGGCAAGTTATGAAGCTAAAGGTTGGATCGAAGATTGGCTTGATGAAGCAGTTAGATTGCTAGAATTGGAGATGTTTAGAATTTGTTGTGTTAATTTGTTATTGTTATGGAATTGCTTTGTTCATCTACCTTCAAGATTGGAAGCTATTACTTGCTTAATGATCAGTGCATTTCGATGCACATTCTTCTATAATTATACTTAGACATTTATCTAGTTTATTTTGCTTATTTTACTATTTTATTATGTTTTTAGATTTAAGTTCATGTTTGCCTTTAATCTATTTTCGGTTGCTATTTTCAGTTTTAGCGGTTATTTGATACTTGTCCACTGTTATGATCATAACTTGAGCTACGGGATGCTGTTTTGCAAGTTCTGACATATGTTGGAAAGCTAAGAGAAAGAGATACAACTTTTATGTTGAAGCCAAAAGCTGATTCGAAGTGAAGACGTCTCAAATAATTCGTTGAAGTTTTGTACTTTAGGAAATATTTTCTTTTGGGCCATTTGTTGGGCCGAATTTAGGTTTTCTGGCCCAGTTTGAATTATAAGTGAAACCCTTATTCTGTTTAAAAGGGCATTCGTGGTACTGTAGCAAACACACATTATTCACGATCACTTTTTGCTTTTGTGCGATCATGAATAGGAACTAATCTTCTAGAGTCAATCTGTTGTAACCGAATTTCCAAGGCTTTGAGGTTTTTATACTATTAATTTAATTTTGTTTCTCTTTCAATTCTATTCTATGAAAATTCATTTGCTTAATCTGTATTTTATGGAATGGTTTTGATTAAATTCGTATGATTTCATTCCTAACTATTAATCGCCGTTTTCGTCGCTTTATCGTTAAATTGCGTTTGTAAATCGTGTTTGCTTAATTCACGATTGTATTTATCCGTTTGCTTAATTCAGAATATAGGAATATAGATCTATCATATATCTATTGCGCTTGTCAATCGAAATTGAATCGAGTAGAGATCAAAGTTGCTTAGGGAATTGGTAGGTAAAAACCAATGATTAGCCGGAAACCGGAAATAGTAGATTGACTTATTTTATAATCGCTTATTTTAATCACTTTTTTTCCACTTTTCATAATCACTTATTCTAAATCGAATCGAAACCCCCATATTTTGTTTTCATACTTGGTTAATTTGTCAAGAGTCTTTGCGATACAATACTCGAGGTGTCGCTTTCCGTTTACTATATATTATTACTCGTTTTTGACCTGTGTGCGGCAGCGGATCAAATTGGCGTCGTTGCCGGGAATTCTTGTAGATTTTAACCATTATTATAGTCTAACTATTATTATAGTCATAGGTGTCGTGTTTTAACAATTTTTTCCCTAACTTTCTTGTGTTCTGGTGTTTTTGTGTTTTAGGATAAAAAAAAACTGTTTTTTTTAAGAAAATCGTCTAAAATTATTCCGATCTTTGTCGATTAACTAGGAAAAAATCAAGGATCAAAATCCTCTATTTAGTCATCCTAAAAACCCGAAATTTCTTATTTTCTATTTTTTATGATTTTTTCTCTGTTTTGATGGTTTTATAAAATTCCGAAAAAATTCTCAAATATTTTAATTGACGTTATTAGATTAATTTTTGTGTTTTTGTATTTTTTTCCTTTTATTTTAATCGTTTTTCGTATTTCAATTGTTTTTACTTAATAGGGACATTGTCGGTATTTTCCTATTTGTTGTTGCCTTGCTGAATTAGTTGTGTTTTCTCATTGTTTGTTAATTTTTTTTTCTTTTCTATTGAGTTTAATATGACTGACCAAAGAACTCTGAGAGAACTTGTTGCTCCTGATATGAATTACAATGGTTTATGTATTGAATATGCTGATGTTAGTATTCCTTTTGAGTTAAAATCTGGTTTAATACACTTGTTGCCAAGGTTTAATGGTCTTGCAGGTGAGGATCCGCATAAGCATCTTAAGGAATTTCAGGTTGTTTGCTCTACACCATTGAGACCTGAAGGAATCACCGAAGATCACATCAAGCTGAGAGCCTTCCCGTTTTCACTACAGGGTGCTGCCAAGGATTGGTTATATTATCTTGAGTCAAATTCTATCACGACTTGGAATGATTTGAAGAGAGTCTTCCTAGAGAGATACTTTCCTGCCTCCAGGGTTGCATCAATCCGAAAAGATATATGTGGTATTAGACAAGGAAATGAGTCATTGGCTGAGTATTGGGAGAGATTCAAACAATTAGTATCCAACTGCCCTCAACATCAAATTACCGAACAACTGCTTATTCAGTATTTCTATGAGGGATTGTTACCAATGGATAGAAGCATTCTTGATGCTGCTAGTGGTGGAGCACTTGTCGATAAAACTCCAGTTGCTGCTAAAGCCCTAATTGAGAACATGTCACTCAACTCCCAGCAATTCACAACCAGAAATAATTATATGGTCCAAACAAAAGGTATGAATGACATTCAGGTTTCCTCTTCCAACAAGGCTTTAGAAACCAGAATTGAAGAGCTTACTTCTTTAGTGAAACAAATGACAGTGAGTAAACCTCAAACAGTAAAGTTGTGTGGTATTTGTACTTCTACTGAACATCCAACTGACATATGTCCTATTCTTCAAGATGATTCGGTCACTTAGTTGCCTCAAGCATATGCAGCTAACTTTTTCAACCAAAGCAACAATTAGAGAGGGTACAACATTCCTGACTTATCCACCAACAACTATCATCCCAATTGGAGGAACCATCCAAACCTTCGATATGGAAACCAACAGCCCACCCAACAAGAATTAGTCATACCCCTGCCACAACCACATACCACTCTCCAAGTTCCACCTCTGCACCTTCCGGACCTTCATTGGAGGATCTAGTCAAACAAATGGCTGTGAACAATCTCCAATTTCAGCAACGAACAGATTCCAGTATTCAGACTTTGCAGACACAGATTGGACAACTTGCCACTTCGATGAATGCCATGCAGCAAGCCCAAGGATCAAACCAACTTCCTGCCCAAACAATTGTGAATCCAAAAGGTCCTAATGCTAATGTGAGTGCAATTTCGTTGAGATCCGGGAAGGTAACAAAACTATCCCCAGAAAAAAATAAAAGAAATCTTGAGGTAACACCTGAACCTTCTTCCGTTGTGATAAAAATTGAACCATCTGTTGTGGTAGAAACTGAAAAATAAAAAGAGAAGGAGTATGTGCCACCAATTCCCTTCCCACATAGAATACTGAAAAATAAAAGGATTGATGATGGAGACAATGAGAGAGAGATTTTAGATGTGTTCAAAAAAGTGGCGGTAAACATTCCGCTTCTTGATGTTATTAAGCAGGTTCCAAAGTATGCAAAATTTCTAAAAGACTTGTGCACAAGTAAGAAAAGGTTGAAGGGAAATGAGAGAGTAAATTTGGGACGAAACATTTCAGCCCTTATCCAGCCTAAACGTTCACCTGAAAAAGCTATTGTTTCATCCCTCAATCAGGCCATACCCCAAAAGTGCAAAGATCCGGGAACTTTTGCTATTCCATGTACCATTGGGGATAGTAAATTCGACAATTGCATGCTTGATTTGGGAGCAGGCATTAATGTTATGCCTACTTTTGTTTATAATAACCTTGATCTTGATCCTTTACAGCATACACGTTTAATTATTGGGTTAAATACACTTTCCCCCCTGTAATGTTAGCGAGTTTAGGATTACCCCCCTGTAAAAATATTTTTTGTAAACCCCCCCTTATGTTATGTAGATTCCTTCATAGAACCCCCTAATATCCAGGTGGCATGGAATCTAATAAGAGGTCCTACACCTGGCATATTTTTAATTTTGTTAAAGTGATTATGTGTCATTTTACACTTTTTAATTTCAAATACCCCCTTAGAAAATTAGGGTTCTGAACATAGCAGGGAAGACGAAGACGAAATTTCCAGGGGAAGACGAAGACGAAGAAGAAGAATGCAGGGAACGAAGCAAACGAGAAAGACGACCGCAGTGAAGACGAAGATGAAGACAACCTCAGCGAATACGAAGAAGCGATCCAGCTCAGTGAAGACGAGCTCAGTGAAGTGTCCAAAGTCCGAGGTTAGTAAAAATTTGAAGTTCATCAATGTCGTAGGGTAAAATTTTGAAATCAACAATCTTTGACATGTGGGTATAATATATTGACAGGATTCACAACACTTTAGTGTTACACTCCACCATGGGGGTGAATTTTACAGGGTTTTTGAAGAAGAAATTATATACAGAGGGGGTACGGATACGACAGTTAATGGGATACATGTTTCAAATTGGAACATGGATAACATTGAGAAGTTGTTGAGTAGGTTAGGGTATAAGGCTGATTGTGTTAGGGTATGGACAAAAGTTTTAGAAATTCAAGATGGTTTTTTTCTGATTAGGAAAGATGATGATGCTGTTGATGATTTTGCTCTATACTTTAGTGCAATGAATGTGAAAGGAGATTTGTATGTTGAACATAGTACTGGGAACATGGACCCTGCTGATAGGGAACCTAAATGTGTGAATGATGATGACCACCCCCCTGATAATGGAATTGATGGGTTAAATGAGGAGAAGGTAGAGGGGTTAGATGACAGTGAAGATGAAAGAGCTACTGCTTACTTTGATGGTTTTGAAGGAATAGATGTTACTAAGCCTATTAGGGAGGAGCCCAATAACAGTATGGAGGAGCCCAATAAGAGTATGGATTCAGATGATGTATACTATAGTGATGAGTTGAATAGTTCTGACCCAGATGATTCTTGTGATGAAGAAAGGCCCAAGTATGCTAGGTTTAGGAAAGAGCATCTAAACAAAGACTTTATATTCAAGTGGGGTATGGAATTCAACACACTTGATGACTTTAGGGCAGCTATCCGTGAGTGGTCAGTGCTTAATGGGAGGGAAATTTCTTTTGTGAAAAATGAGGGAGATAGGGTAAGGTCGGTGTGTAAGCATAAATGTGGGTTTTTAGTCTTATGCTCTAAGGTGGGCCACAAGGAGACTTTTGCTATAAAAACACTTGTACATAAGCACACATGTGCTAGGGTTTTGAACAACAAGTCTGCTAGCTCAAAGTGGGTGGCCAAGCATGTGGTAAAGAGGATGCAAACTTCTGATACAGTCAGGATAAGAGACATCATCCAAGATATGAGGCAAACATATTCTGTGGGTATTACTGTTGCAAAAGCATGGAGGGCTAAGCTAATTGCCAAGAAGATAATTGAAGGTGATGCTGACAATCAGTATGCTTCCATATGGAGGTATGCAGAAGAACTAAGAAGGGTAAACCATGGCAACACTGTGAAGATAAATGTAGAAAGACCTAGTCCATCCATACAACCAAGGTTTGGGTCATTTTATTTCTGTTTTGATGGCTGTAAGAAAGGCTTTATTCATGGATGCAAACCATTTGTGGGGGTTGATGGATGTCACTTAAAGACCAAGTATGGTGGACAGTTACTTATTGCTGTAGGCAGAGATGCTAATGATCAATACTTCCCTTTGGCATTTGGTGTGGTTGAAAATGAAACAAAGGAGAGTTGGAGATGGTTTATACAACTACTAATGGAGGACATTGGTCAGGATAGAAGATATGTATTTATCTCTGATCAACAGAAGGTATGTATTTAACTCTATCTTTCTGTTGCAAATTATTCTATTCTCTAAATGTTGAAAAAAATTCTATTTTGTATCAGGGACTTGTGGCTGTATTTGAAGAATTGTCTGATACTATTGAGCATAGATTATGTCTTAGGCACTTGTATGCTAATTTCAAGAAAAGGTTTGGTGGAGGAGCCCTTATTAGAGATTTAATGATGGGAGCTGCTAAAGCCACATACTATCAGGCATGGGTCCAAAAGATGAATGAATTGAAGAATGCAGATCCCAATGCTTGGACTTGGTTGATGGCTGTTCCTACCAAAAGCTGGTGTAAGCATGCCTTTTCTTTTTACCCTAAATGTGATACATTGATGAATAATATCTCAGAGTCTTTTAATGCTACCATTCTAGCTGCTAGGGACAAACCTATACTCACAATGTGTGAGTGGATAAGAAAATATCTGATGAATAGGTTATCCACCTCTGCAAGTAAACTAGAAAATTGGCCACATAAGGTGATGCCAATACCTAGGAGAAGGTTAGATAATGAGGTGTTCAATAGTGGTCATTGGTTGCCAACATGGTCAATTGCTGAGACTTTTCAGGTTACACATAGTTACAACACACATGAATTTATTGTTGACATTGCTAAAAGGTCATGTAGTTGTAATTTTTGGGAATTAGTAGGAATTCCATGTAGGCATGCTGTAGCTGCTCTGAGTTATAGAAAGCAAAACCCTGATGAATTTGTTGATGCTTGTTACACAAGAGAAAAGTTTGCACTATGTTATGGATTTTCAGTAAGTCCAATCAATGGTCAAGATATGTGGCCAGAAGTTGAGATGGAACCACCTCTACCACCTGCATATAAAAATGGTCCTGGTAGACCTAAGAAGATTAGGATAAGAGAAAGTGGAGAGGATGGTGCAAGGAAGAGAAGATCTGGTGTTGCATATAAGTGCACCAAATGTGATAATTTTGGTCACAATGCTATGACTTGTAAGGCTACCACTCAGGATCCCAATGCACTTAAAAGAAAGGTAATTCATTGTGATATACATTTTGTCTTACATTCTACATTTTGTCTTACATTCTTCATTGTGATATGCATTGTGATGACAACCATACATTGTGTCTTACATTGTAGAGAAAACCTAAAAAAGGACATGTGCCAACTGCAACTGATATGCCAACTGCAAATGATATGCCAACTGCATCTGATATGCCTGCCCCAACTGCAACTGATATGACTGTTCCAACAAATGTGCCTGTTCCAACTGATCCACAGCCTCCAATTGATATGCCTGTTCCAACTATTATGAGTCAAACAGGATCTAGTGTGGCTGCCTCAATCACAAAACAATCCAGAAAAAGGGTTGAAAAAAAACCTATCATCAAAAGAAGGCAAAGTGAGAGGATCAAGTTGAGTTGGTTTAAAAGACCCATAACAGGTGAAGGAATATCTAGTGACAAACCAATTACCCTACCAGAAAATGAAGACATACCCACTTCAAAATGAGGGACTGATTATTATGTTTCTGCTATGTATTTTGTAATCCTTTTGGAAAACTCTTTTGTAATGCCAACTGATCTTTGAAGACATGTATTTTGTAATCCTTTTGTAACAAACATATGCACTTACTGTGATGATCAATTCTAATGTATCAGTTTAACATTATTGGTGTGTATTGTCTATAAAACACAATGGCTAGTCTGTCACATTTTTTTCTTGTTTTTCATAAACCATGAATTCTGCAGAGAGCCATGGCTAGTCTGTGCACTAATCTTACAACAAAACCATGAATTCTGCAGGACCTAAAGAAAAAGCCAAAGTATTTAATTACATTCACCTTGAATTCTGCACTGAAAAAGTTTAAGAGATAGACTACATTAATATATTTCAATTTATTTATATGTTTACTATGTCATATTTTCTTTAGAATTACTGACTATAAAATTGTTCTGTAGTTTTCTGATGATTTTGCAATTTTGCTCTTTCATTATGATATAACTTTTTTCTGTCATTATTGGTAGATTGAATGCTGAAAGTTTAATCAAATAATGATGCTGCACTGACAGTTTAAGATTGATGAACAGATTACATTTCATTGATGAACACATTACAAGTTCAACATTACATTGCTGAAAAACACTAATGACATAACAATTACATGACAGACTCATTAGACTAACTTAACCATAGCTGCTATCAACATCCATGACAGACCAATTACAAACATTAACCATAAATTTTTCCTCTTTTCCATTGCAATCTTTTTCTTCAGTTTTTCTAACTTGTTAAGCTTTCCGACTCTGCAATCTATCTCCTCAACAATCTCTTTAGCAAATTCAATCAAATAAGCCTTGTTGACTTCACATTGGCGGCATCCGGACGGATTGGTTTCTTTCACTGCAAACTCACTGACCAAATCATCCCACAAAAATAAACCGCACCCATTCTGCAATTTGAGACAAACACCACCAACAATTAATTTCGAAATCAAACTCAAAATAATAAAATGCTTCAAAATTGCTCACCATATAATTCCTGCATTTCCAAAATTTGCGACCGGGGTTTTCAATTGACTTGGAGACCAACAACTTCATGGTTTCATTGCATCCACATCTTGGTAAGCCGTTTCCAACTTCACTCGTGGAAGATGCCTTGCTGCCACCCATAACCCAGATGAAGGGGACACGGACGAAGATGAAGAGAGGGATGGATTTGGGGTAGGGATGGATTTCACGAAGAGAGAGAGGGATGGATTTGGGATAGGGATGGATTTCACGAAGAGAGAGAGGGATGGATTTGGAACCCTAATTTCTAGTTTATGCCATGCTGGAGACCTAATGAAGATTCACATGTGAAAATAAAAAAATTAAAAAGCCACGTCTGAAATAAAAAACCAAGATTCCATGCCACCTGGATATTAGGGGGTTCTATGAAGGAATCTACATAACATAAGGGGGGTATTGAAAAAATAACTTTACCAGGGGGTAACCCTAAACTCGCTAACATTACAGGGGGGTAAAGTGTATTTAACCCTTAATTATTTAACTAGCGAACAGAAGTAATGCTCGCCCTATTGGAGTAGTGGAAGATGTGCTTGTTCAAGTTAATGACTTGATTTTTCCTGCAGATTTCTACATTCTGGACATGTATGGAGAAACAAATTCAAGCAGACCACTTATCATTTTAGGCAGACCGTTCATGAAAATGGCGAAAACAAAAATTGATGTCGACGATGGAACCATGTCCATGGAATTTGGTGACATCGTCATAAAATTTAACACTTTCGATGCCATGAAACATCCCTTGGAGGAGCATTCTGTTTTTCATATTGAATTGATCTCTGAGTTGGTTGATGATACTTTTTCTGAATTGTTTTCACTTGATTTTCCATCTCTATTTGGGTTTGATGATGTTTATTCATGTGATGATTGTACTGACACTAACCTTTGTGTTGTTTGTGCTGAGATTGATGTTGCCTTGCAGGGTGATATTATAAACGAAGTTGTTTATGTGGCTGAAGCTCTTGACATTCCGGTTGCCCCAAACATACCATGCATTGAACAACCACATTCTCTAGAGCCTAAACCACTTCCCGAGGATTCATATTATTCATCAAAGCTTCAACTTAAGTAGAAATATAAGAAGGGAATTGGATGGACCTTGGCTGACACTCGTGATATTAGCTCATCCATATGTATGCATAGGATATCACTTAAAGATGAAACAAAAGTAGTGAGGCAGCCCCATAATCCTTTAATTCTTGAGGTTGTAAAAAAGGAGATCACTTTCACGTCAATGGCCACTTCTTTGATCCTGGAATACAAGACAAACGCACTAGTCAAAATTTCAAGGTCAATGGACACTCCCCAAAGCTACTCCATGAGAACCCGACTTTGGAAGAAGAGACTGTAGAAGAGCTCTCTTTGGGAAAGGCTGCTTATGCAATCACTTATCCGCCTTGACTCCTCGGGTGTGTTTTTTTCCTTTCTCTCACTCTTATTTTATATTTATGCTCTTTCGTTGAGGACAATGTATGTTTTAAGTGTGGGGGAGGGAGCCATTTATTTCTTTGGTTTTCTTTATTTTTTCTCTGTTTTGGTTTTTGTTTGCTTTCTTAAATAAAAAAATGCATGTGTTTTTTCTTTGGTTTTTGAGTTACAATTATGAGTATTTTTCTTAGTTCTCTTGACTAAAGTCTTGTGGTGTGATATGAAAAATTTGTTGTGCATTTTTAGTATGATAGGTATGACTAAACTCTAAATTGTATATCTTTAGCAGTAGATCATTAACCCTAGTGAGCTTTGAGCCTTATATGGATAACATACAAAAATCCATCTCTTTCTTTCTTGTGTGATTCACTCATGTCTGTTAGTCTCTAGAACTTAAATTGACTCTTGTTGATGTTGTTGTTTACTTGTGCACACTGATATGATAAAGGCAATTTTTTTGTTTTTTTGTTTTTTTAGCCAGTTAGCCAAAAAGCCAACCCTGAAATAATTTCATCCCTTGTTTGAAACCCCCTTGAGCCTATTCTCCCTTTTTTGTTTAAAACTCATTACAAGCTGAGAAGTGAAAAACAATGTTATCACCCTATTCAAAGGGTTGAAAGAGTCTTGTTTGAGTTGTGTGGGGTTGAATAATTATGTTTGTAATATTTCAGAAATTGGCAGAAAAAGAAAAAAAAATAGAAAAAGAAAATAGAAAAGAAAAAAACGGAATGAAAAAATAGAAGGATAAGAGGAAGAAAAAAATATAAGGCTAAGAGAAAGAAAAAAAAAGGAATTATGTTTGTAATATTTCAATACATGTCAATACATACTCCTTCAAAAAAAATGAATAAAAAGAGGAAGGAGAAGATAAAACAATTGCTATAGAGTTATTCAAGTGAATGAAATATTTTGTAAATTCAACTCTCGCAGTTTCTTTCAAGTCTTTTTTATCTCTTTGAATTTTAGCCTAGTACCCCTTAGGATTTATCTCACCCTTACCTTGGCCACGTTACAACCCAATAAAAGTCCTTTTGATCTTTGTGTGCATGTATTTCAACTGTGGATGTTAGAGTCATTTCAAGCTTATGGTAGTACTAATTTTCATGTTGTGCTTTGAGTGTAAACAATTAATCTAAACACTTGAGAGTTGAGTGAATTATATCCTGTGAGGATCTTACTGTTAATACCTTAGGATTGACATTAATTTTGTAAAACGAATAATGGAATCACCTCTGTTGTTTTAATATGTTGGGTTGAAGAAGTTCAACATCTGGACCAACATGTCATGTACGATGTCACGACATCATGCCTGTGACATCGCTCATGTGTAAAAAACTGAATTAATTAATTCAGGTATATATTCTGGGATTAGTGAGGATATTTGGTGAATAACCTAACTTCCTTGTGGAGTTCATAAAGACTCAATCAGAATATACAGTTTCTAAATATGGAGATATATATGGAGATATTTTAGGAACTAAAAGATTGAAGACCTTGATTGTAGCAGAAGTTTCTGCTGACTTTGTAATAGCAAAGAAGAAGTCTGCTGCGATTTATGAAGGCCCAAATCCAGTTGGGTGCTTAGGTTATAAATAACATATTGTAACCTAGGATAAGTGTGCCTCAAATAATGTAAAATTAGAGGTGTGTGTAAGGTAAACCTCCCAATCTGTGGGAAGGTTACCATGTGTTTCTCAGTGCTCAAAGCTGAGATTATTTGTAACTCAAAACCTGTAGGTAAGAGTTTGTTATGGTCTTGAACGAAGCTGTGAAGCAAGTTCAAGTTGTTTAGCATTACATTGTATTTGTAGTGATAAGAATGGAAACTGGAGGTTTCTATCTAGGAGTTCCTAGGTATAGATTGCATTGGGTAGGGATTAAGTGAAGAGTTATAAACGGGGGAGTTTAACTCTGAATTAATATTGCTGATAGTGGATCTTCTTCCTGGCTTGGTATGCCCCCAGAGTAGGTGATGTTGCACCAAACTAGGTTAACAATTTCCTGTGTTTGTTTTCTTCCTGCATGTTATAATCCTGTCTGCCATAACTCAGCTTGTATGTCTGTCTGCTTATCAAGATAATAACAGACCAGATACATAGCATACTGTTTGAATGTCAATCAGAATGTTCTGACATTCATCATTGACAGCATATACTGAATAATAGGCAGGTTGGTTTTTCTGCTTCAGTTCAGTATTTATTCCAGTCTGTACCTCAAGAGGATAACAGACCTGGCCAAAGGATCATTGTCTGAATGTCAAACTGGATGTTTTGACATTTATTACTGTAAGCTGATAGTGAAGTATAGACTGATTGGTCTGCTACAGTACAGCATTTAGCACAGTCTATTTTCAGGAAAATAACAGACTTAGCATATGGTATATGTTCTGGTCGTCAAACTGAATGTTATGACATTCATACTAGACAGCATATGCTAAATTGTAGGTTGGTTAGTTTTTCTGTTTCAGCAGTTTTCTCAGGCTATTCTTCAGGAAGTCAACAGTTGAGCTAAAATCCAGGAAACTAACAACTAAGCTACAATTAATGAACCTAACAAATAGCCTATTTGTTAGTACCCTAATATGTGGAAATTAGGTTAACTTGTTCAACCTTTATTTTAGGAAATACAAGTATAAGGCCAGCAAACTGTAATACTGTAACAGGTGATGTTCAAATCACTATTGAGACATCATGCTGATAACTATGCAGGTTCAACAGAAGTTAGTGCTATGGTTAATCTCTGTTGAGTCCTTCTACCCGATGAACAGAACTGGGTGTTCTTCCATTCTATGGTAATACAGTAGCAGATGTAGTGACATATGCAAATGTGTGCACATTAGTACTGGATGTTAATTGTAAAGATATCTTGCTGTATTAGTAACAAGGTTGGATCAGATGTCATGACGTGGACTAGAACATCTGAACTCTGACTACACCAGAATTTCAAATGGTATCAGAGCAGGCATCTTGTTCTGTGTCTGGATGAGATCCATGGGTGATACTTTCTGGCATCTTGCAAGGAGTTATGTTCGTACTGAGGTTGGAACCTGTGGAAGGTTCTGTGATTTCCCTGAATGGTCCCTTGAAGTAGGTGGATGGACTATTCATGACAGGAATTGTGTGCACCTGCCTCTGGAGATTGGCAATTGGCCTTTGTGTGGGACAGTTGTGCTAGTATTGAATCATATTCAAACTTGGTATGTTCTTGGAGGCTGATCTGGTGAAGTGTGTGTTCATAGGTTGAGTTGTATTATGATTTCCGCTACATAATACCTGGCAAAACTCAAACTCTGATGTAGTTTTCCCTCATGTGGATGAAAGGCTGCTGTATTCGAGATTTCATCATAACCTACTGAAGATGTCAAAGATACTTGAGTCTCCTCAAGTCCACTCATCATGACGTTCTCACTTCAGGATGGTAAGAATCACCTGATCACTAATTCTTTTACTCTCTTGGGTAGTGTATATGAAAACCTTGAAGTTTTTCAAGGAGGGTTTGTTCCAAGGAGGTGGAACTAATGTTCTATGTGATGTTAGAACATGTTGTTCAACAAGTATGCAGCTACTGGTTGAAAAGCAGATGTTTTTAGGTGTCAAACAAAGGGATATTTTTGTTTGGAACCTACTCCTGACCTAGAAGAGGAGACATCTGTGTGTGCTAAGTTGACAAGGGTAGGGTCAACTGTGTGTATGCTCAAGAAGGTCACTTTTAGAAATCTGTTTCTCTAGAAGTGGAGCTGGTTGAGATGTGACATTGTGCAATTGCCTGCTATTTGCCTTATTCCTGTAACTTGATCAGGGTTGGATAGTTGTTCCCTGAAGTACTATGTTGTGCTGGAAGACAAGTCCCCTGGATGATAGAAGTCAATAATGGGGTAACCTGACTGCTATTCCATTTAAGAGGATTGGGACCATGAATCTTGTTACTCAAACACCACGATCAGAAGTGGCAGTTCTTTCAAGGAGTGAGAATATGAAGATTCAGAGGTTGGTTGAGGTAGTACGCTCTGGCAATGCATATCTACTATGGACTGGTGTTGTTGTCTTTCACTAGTACTTATGGTCAGCTGGGGTCTGATTGGTGTAATTGGAGTAAGTGTAGGTATAACTCATAGAGTTAGTTGCCACTGGTAGGGGTGGTGTATGTCATGTTGAGACATTTGTGTATAATGCATGGATATTGGTGTGGAGTTTCCATGATTGTTAATTTGAGGGGGTGTTTTGGTTAACCTCCTCACGTTTGGTCAGCCTAGGGTCTGGTTGGCTGTTGACCTGTGTCACATGGGTTCTGGTTGTTGTGTGACACATATGCAAGGAAGGATTCATCTCTCTCATTCCTAAGGGTGAATCTAATCTGGAAAGATTCTCAAGACTGTTGAGGTGCTCGCAAGCAGATGATGTTGACACAATAAGAGTATTTTCAAAGTATTCTTATGGTGGAAGTATCTGAAAGGATAATTGGGAAAGGATTTAAGATCCATGTCTACTCGTGCCAAGTACAAGTATTTAATTGATTATCCTTGGAGCTCAAGATAACTGATGTTCTTAAAGATGTTGGAACATCTCTTCTTCAAGACCCTGTGCAGAATCACAGGAAGGATAGTCCATTGGTATCTCTTTAGTGGCAGCAAAAGCATATGATCTCTGAAAAGGTTTCCTGACAAGGAACTTGTTCAGCCTTGGTGTGTACAAGAAGAAGAAGACATCATAGTCTTTATGATGGTTACTTGGATCAGTTTATTTCTGATCTAGGTAAGGAAGTGCATTGGTTAATGCACACTGTGGAGTTAAGAACAAGTGGCAGCATTCTTGACATCATGGAGACATCCTTGCCTTAGGAAGTGGAATCCTGGGTATAGCTGAAGGGGTAGTTTCTAACTGGTCCTTCTGAAGACTCATGCATCAGAGTGTCTGATGTCTTTGGAGAAGAAGCAGGGATTCACCAAGGTGTGAGCTTGGATGACTTAACTGCAAACCTGCAGGATGGAGGTTGTTTACTCAAACTTGGTTCCACAATCAAGTCTATGAGAGCATTGAACTCTTGTTCTGTGTAGGGAGGAAGTTCTTTCAAGTGGCAGAAGAAGGAGCTGAATTCAACAGCTAGATGTTAAAACACAATGTTGTGACATTTGGTTCAACATCAGAATCTTAGTTGGTGAAGTGGCACATCAACTTAAGATAGAAAGGTCTACAGAGTTGTAGATTGGGTACTTCAAAAAGATCATTCTCATTGCAGTTCTTTAGAGTTGCTGGATGGAGAAGATGTTACATGTTCATGTCTTAGAGAATCTAAGTTTTGTTTAGCATGTAGCTTGAAGTTCAAGTCTCACTTGGAAGGTCAGAATATCTTTGGGAGAAGTCTGATAAACGTGGAGAGGTCAATAAGTGACATTTGACTTTCTCATATGAGGATTCATGAAGGAGGTAATCAACCAGTGGCATTTGGTCTATCTCAGAAGTGAGTTCGAAGAATCAAGATGATCAACTTATGGCAGCTGATTATCCTTGAGGAAAGTCTAAGACAAATTACTTTTGAGCAGAAAAGTAGTAAGTTGAAGATAAAAGAAGGTGTTTTCTATTTCATCTCTTGGAGCTTGTGGTAGGAGTTCACTTGGATCAAGCTGAGCTATCTATGGAAGACTATCTCTGGATATGAGATGAGAATGTATCTGTCCCAAGTTGTGTATAGGTTCATTTGGATCAAGCTGGTGACTCAGTGATATCTGAAGATTATCAGAGGGGGTCCTTTGTTATATTGTGAAAGATGTCCTAACTTGTGTTAGAATAGTTTGTGAAGTGGCTTTCTGTTATGGTTAGAAGAGAGATTGACACAGAGTATGGATGTGTTCAGCAAAGAAGGTTGAATAGAGGGAGTGCTCTTGAAGACATGAAGATGCGTCTTATGTTTTCCATTCATCAGGTGGTCTGAGTTCTCTTTGAATCAGGAAGTACGTGAAGGTCCAAATTTGGGGTATTTGATATGTTCATGTGTGATCTCCAAGTTTCAAGAGGAGAGTTGGTTGTTCATGACAGGGGGAGTTCTGTCGTTGTGCTGCAAGTAATCATCAAGCTTGTGGTCTATGTGTTCTCTGATAACTGAGTATGGCACCTTGTTAGTTATTGGGATGATGTGGTGTGCGTCAAGGCTGAGTGAGCAGAAGAATGTCTGACCGGATGTCATGACATTGCCTGGGACAATACTGATTATTTCCATCTGAATCTTACAGTCATGAGGAAATATGGATGTGATGTGTCTAATTATGATATATTAGAATAAGCCTGAGTGTTACAGTTGTGTGGTACAGGGGGAGTAACCATCTACTGTTGTCTGTGATTTTGGATGTAGTGGTGCCAGATGTCAAGCTACTACTAGAGGTACGAAAGTGGTCTTAGGAAATGATGATAGGAAGAATATAGGCAAAAGCCGCATTGAATGTTAAGACATCGCGTGCAACGTGTCTGACTGCATATATGGAATAGTCTCCATGCACTGGAACTGTTATTTCGGAAAAGAAACAGTCAAGAGCTATAAAAGGTATTCAAAGATAGTCTGAGATTTTGTTGGTGATTCTCTGACTGTTTCTCAGCAAATATTAATGAATCTTGACCAAGCATTTATTCCTACCGTTAATTCCTAAGCATGGGCTGGACTATTTAAAGGATGTATCAACACTCCTCTTCTCACAAGAGAGACATTCCATTCCCTCTAAACCATGGGGTATGTTAAGGTTTGGGCAAACTGCGCATGGATCTGGTTTTGTGAAGGGTTCATTTATAAATGTTTAGCTAAAAAGGGGGAGAGAAACATTGTCCTGAGAATGTACCAGAAGCAAGCAAGATGTGGTAGCAAGCAGAAGTTGGCTTCAGACACTAAAGTCACTAACTGTGTATATCACTTATGTCTTGTGATCTGAGTTAAGAGGACAGTTGTGTCTTGTGATCTGAGTTACATTATCTATTTACTCAGCATTACATATTCTTCAGGAAGCTCTACTGTTGAGGGGAAGGATTTTGATGCAACTGATTCTTGTACTTCTACTTCCTCATGTACTCCAACTTTGCTGTTTGTGGTGGTGGAGATAATGACAGAGAGGAAGTACATACCCAAACTGGGATGTAGTGTCTAGTGTAATGGTTATTTGTTTTAGCTAAAATTTGCCAAAGGGGGAGATTGTTAATACCTTAGGATTGGCATTAATTTTGTAAAACAAATAATGGAATCACCTCTGTTGTTTTAATATGTTGGGTTGAAGAAGTTCAACATCTGGACCAACATGTCATGTACGATGTCACGACATCATGCCTGTGACATCGCTCATGTGTAGAAAACTGAATTAATTAATTCAGGTATATATTCTAGGATTAGTGAGGATATTTGGTGAATATCCTAACTTCCTTGTGGAGATCTTAAAGACTCAATCAGAATATACAGTTTCTAAATATAGAGATATATATGGAGATATTTTAGGAACTAAAAGATTGAATACCTTGATTGTAGCAGAAGTTTCTGTTGACTTTGTAACAGCAAAGAAGAAGTCTGTTGCGATTTCTGAAGGCTCAAATCCAGTTGGGTGCTTAGGTTATAAATAACATATTGTAACCTAGGATAAGTGTGCCTCAAATAATGTAAAATTAGGGGTGTGTGTAAGGTAAGCCTCCCAATCTGTGGGAAGGCTACCATGTGTTTCTCAGTGCTTAAAGCTGAGATTATTTGTAACTCAAAACCTGTAGGTAAGAGTTTGTTATGGTCTTGAACGAAGCTGTGAAGCAAGTTCAAGTTGTTTAGCATTACATTGTATTTGTAGTGATAGGAATGGAAACTGGAGGTTTCTATCTAGGAGTTCCTAGGTATAGATTGCATTGGGTAGGGATTAAGTGAAGAGTTATAAACGGGGGAGTTTAACTCTGAATTAATACTGTTGATAGTGGATCTTCTTCCTGGCTTGGTATGTCCCCAGAGTAGGTGATGTTTCACCGAACTAGGTTAACAATTTCCTGTGTTTGTTTTCTTCCTGCATGTTATAATCCTGTCTTCCATAACTCAGCTTGTATGTCTGTCTGCTTATCAAGATAATAACAGACCAGATACATAGCATACTGTTTGAATTTCAATCAGAATGTTCTGACATTCATCATTGACAACATATATTGAATAATAGGCAGGTTGGTTTTTCTGCTTCAGTTCAGTATTTATTTCAGTCTGTACCTCAAGAGGATAACAGGCCTGGCCAAAGGATCATTGTCTGAATGTCAAACTGGATGTTTTGACATTTATTACTGTAAGCTGATAGTGAAGTATAGACTGATTGGTCTACTACAGTACAACATTTAGCACAGTCTATTTTCAGGAAAATAACAGACTTAGCATATGGTATATGTTCTGGTCGTCAAACTGAATGTTATGACATTCATACTAGACAGCATATGCTAAATTGTAGGTTGGTTAGTTTTTCTGTTTCAGCAATTTTCTCAGGCTATTCTTCAGGAAGTCAACAGCTGAGCTAAAATCCAGGAAACTAATAACTAAGCTACAATTAATGAACCTAACAAATAGCCTATTTGTTAGTACCCTAATATGTGGAAATTAGGTTAACTTGTTCAACCTTTATTTTAGGAAATACAAGTACAAGGCCAGCAAACTGTAATACTATAACAGGTGATGTTCAAATCACTATTGAGACATCATGCTGATAACTGTGCAGGTTCAACAGAAGTTAGTGCTATGGTTAATATCTGCTGAGTCCTTTTACCCGATGAACAGAACTGGGTGTTCTTCCATTCTATGGTAATACAGTAGCAGATGTAGTGACATATGCAAATGTGTGCACATTAGTACTGGATGTTAATTGTATAGATATCTTGCTGTATTAGTAACAAGGTTGGACCAGATGTCATGACGTGGAGTAGAACATCTGAACTCTGACTACACCAGAATTTCACGTACTGCTATTGATGTACTTTTTGGTAATCTGTTTTTCTATTTGCTTTGAATGTCACAAAAAGTGGATTACTAACACCATATTCTTGAAGCTTAGACTTAGAATTATGCTTATACCTTGTATCTTGAAAACTTTTGGAAGTGCATGCTCTGTTTTCTTTCCTTTTATTTTGAAATTGTAATTTTGCTCGGAGTGCACAAGTTCAAGTGTGGGGGAATTTGATCAGTGCATTTTGATGCACATTCTTCTATAATTGTACTTAGGCATTTATCTAGTTTATTTTGATTATTTTACTATTTTATTATGTTTTTAGATTTAAGTTCATGTTTGCCTTTAATCTATTTTCGGTTGTTATTTTCAGTTTTAGCGGTTATTTGATACTTGTCCACTGTTTGAATCATAACATGAGCTACGGGATGTCGTTTTACAAGTTCTGACATGCGTTGGAAAGTTAAGAGAAAGAGATACAACTTTTATGTTGAAGCCAAAAGCTGATTCGAAGTGAATACGTCTCAAATAAATTCGTTGAAGTTTCATACTTTAGGAAATATTTTCTTTTGGGCCATTTGTTGGGCCGAATTTAGTTTTTCCGGCCCAGTTTGAATTAAAAGTGAAACCCTTATTCTGTTTAAAAGGGCAGCCGCGGTACTGTAGCAAACACACATTATTCACGATCACTTTTTGCTTTTGTGCGATCATGAAGAGGAACTAATCTTCTAGAGTCAATCTGCTGTAACCGAATTTCCAAGGCTTTGAGGTTTTTATCCTATTAATTTAATTTCGTTTCTCTTTAAATTCTATTCTATGAAAATTCATTTGCTTAATCTTTATTTTATGGAATGTTTTTGATTAAATTCGTATGATTTCATTCCTAACTATTAATCGCTGTTTTCGTCGCTTTGTCGTTAAATTGCGTTTGTAAATCGTGTTTGCTTAATTCACGATTGTATTTATCCGTTTGCTTAATTCGGAATATAGGAATATAAATCTATCATATATCTATTGCACTTGTCAATCGAAATTGAATCGAATAGAGATTGAAGCTGCTTAGGGAATTGTTAGGTAAAAACCAATGATTAGCCGGAAACCGAAAATAGTAGATTGACTTATTTTATAATCGCTTATTTTAATCACTTTTTTTCCACTTTTCATAATCACTTATTCTAAATCGAATCGAAACCCCCATATTTTGTTTTCACACTTGGTTAATTTTTCAAGAGTCCTTGCGATACGGTACTCGAGGTGTCGCTTTTCGTTTACTATATATTATTACTCGTTTTTGACCCGTGTGCGACAGCGGATCACTTAAATTGGAAATTAGTTAGAGTTTATGAAAAGTTAAATGTTTAGCTATTATGAACATATGCCGAACTGTTACCGTGAATTTGAAAATGAACTGTTATTGGAGCCCTTTGTGAACTGGTTTGGAACTACTTTTGCAATTTGGTGTTAGTTATGCTGAATGGATTGAATTGGAGGCTAGTTAACTTGCATTGTTATTGTTAGTGTGGACTAGGTTAGAAATAGTTAGAACTGATAGTAATTAGTATCAGTTAATAAAATAGTTTGATGTTAGAATTATGTTAGGAGATTAGTTATAATTAGATTGTGCAGTTAGTTTTTTAGTGAACTCAATTGATTAGAAACAGTTAGGATAGTTAGTGTAGGATGTTAGCATAAGCTATTGGATTGTTTGAATGTTAAGTGGGATGGTTAGTATTAGGATTTATTGTTACGGAAAGTGCTAATGAACTGCTATGTATGTGTGGATGAGATGAATACTTGGTTTGTTTATGATTTATGAAGAACTTTGAACTTCCAATTGGGGACCTTTTGGAATTGATTAAATACTTTGTTTTTTTTGTTTTACTTTTTTTTATGAATTTGATGTTTTTGAAAAAACACACATTAAATCTCCATTGCTTATAATTACAAGGGGAATATTTAATGCATTCTACAGGTTACTACCACACCCTCGTGAATATACAATAACACCTCAGACTTCAAAGATGTGTCTCTGGATGCACCCTAACTCAATACATTCCTGAATAAGGCCCTAAAGCTATGTAAAAATAATGACGGAAATGCATATTTGTGTAACTTACGGAAATGCATCTCCTAACGTTGTTTTTTCAAAAATGTGTCAGAACCCTTTCTCCTTCCTCACTTCTAAAAAACACTCTCAAGCTTCTCAAACTCTCTTAACTCACTTTCTCTCAAAATTATTCAACCAACTTCAAAGCTTCATACATCAACATCAAGTTCATCAAAGAGATCACATTCTCTCAAAATCATTCAATCAACTTCAAAGCTTGTAAGTTTTTTTGTTTTTTCTAAACTTTTTTGAGTTTCTATATAAATTTGTAGAAATTGATGATTAGGTTATGAAATAGGTAGTTTGTACGTGTTAGGTAAACGAAAAATGTGTTTGATAGGTAATTTTATTGATAAATGCAATATTTGTGTTGTCTTGGGGGATTGAATTTCCTCCATTGACGCTGACATGAGTTGTAGAAAATTCTGGAGATGCATCTTCGTAAATTTCCAACATTTTGATCCCACAAACCGGAGATACATCTCCAGATTTTTTTAGTGCATTTTTTGGCATTTTTTGCTTTAACTCATTATGTTTCATATGTATAAGTTTAACACTTGTATGATTTACTTACAAGAATTATAGATGATAGGAAAAACCGATTGACACACGACAGGATAATACATCATGCATTTGTTTGGAGGGGAAAAAGTCAACCATCACAAGCTCCTGTTATCTCTTGCTCAGTTGATGCAGAGGCGTCATCTTTTGGGCCTCATGTATCTCCGTCTTATTCTTCTTGTAGGAGACGGGTGTCACCTACTCATGCATCCCTGCCTCCATCTTCTCGTAGGCGGCAAGTTTCACCTATTCAGGCACCTGAGGTGTAACACCCCTTTTTCTATCCCAAAATACTTAACATATAATCAGAGTAAATAAGCACGCATATAAACAAAAGGGTGTCACATCGACTTTTTAAAAAACTAAAAGCTTTCAAAAACCAACATCTTTCATCATCAATATACAATACACCTGGTCATTTAAAATAACACATTTCGATTATCATGAATATTCAAGAATATGCGTTCGCAGCGAAAAATAATGAATACTCATGTATTTCATACAATGATCCATGTCCCATACCATGATCATCTCTCAATAATCTCCTCAAGATAAACTAAAACCATAACCAGAATATTTGGCACTATGGCCTCTCAAACAGCAATTGCAAATAAGTATGTTCACAAGTAATAACATAATACTTATCCAAATAAGATACGAGTTCAATACTACTAATCTACCCCGTGTTACATGACCAGAGCATTGACTCATTACCTAGTCTCTAAGCTAAAACACGGAAACTCTCCAGCTAATCTCGAGTGAGCTACCGTCCAATTACTTCAGCAATACTACTCTGGAGTATTTGCACGATGCCATCTAAAGCAACATTCAAACAGAAGGGTGAGAATTCAAATCATTATGAAGAAGTATAATAAGGCACAATTATTAAATCAACAATTAACGGAATTCATCACACCTTGTATAACCATGTAAATAATATTAACCAACATTTATTTCACATGCTTCAAACATCCATCAAAACTCAAGGAGTACAATATTAAAATCCAATACTATATTCCCAATTATACACAAAACTACAATTATCACATAAGCACATATTTTTCCAAGTTATGTATCCAAACATCACCAAATTCAATTACCATATCTCATACGCACCTCACAATCACATCAATGCATACATTCAATTATCACATAACTCTAATGTGACTCAATGCAAGACATGTGACTCTATGCATGTGGTACCTCAATGTGAACCCAATGTTTCACCGCTTTCCGATTCAATATCTAGAATCCAAGCCACGCTTCCGATCTGGACAAGATCAAAGCCACTACGCCTATTTCCAATTAAGGATCAACGTCTGCTACGCCTATTTCCATTCAAGGATCAACGTCTAATACCATGTGAACCCACAGTTTCACCGCTTCCACTATGAAGCCGACCATGCCATGAATGAATGTACAAATACCAAAACATATGCAATTAAGATCATCTCTACCATCTTAACATTCCACATATCACCATAATTCAACTCTATGAATTATCCACCAATGGTACATATACACATTCATCACAATATATCATTCACAAATATAGGCTAATTATCAAATACGCACACTTAGATTTCATTTCAAAATGAATACAACTTTTAAAATCTCAATTTTTCATTTTTCAATAGTGTTAACCGGTTAACACTATGAGGTAACCGGTTAACGCGAAACAGAATGCACTTCCTGGCAGATTTTCAACAGTGTTAACCGGTTAACGCTTTTGGTTAATCGGTTAACACAAAACAGAACACAATTTCTAACAGGTTTTCAACAGTGTTAACCGGTTAACGCTTTTGGTTAATCGGTTAACGCAAAATAGAATTAACTTATGGGCAGATTTTTAACAAGTAACCGGTTAACGCTCGGAGGGTAATCGGTTAACACAAAACAGAATGCAGAATTTTCTGCATTTTTCATCGTTGGAGGACTTTCGGACCTCCGATTTCGATTCCGTAAAAAGCCAAACGCTCAGAAAATTATAACTCATACAATACTCTAAGTGTATAAAGTTAATTTACAGTTTTAACACAATTAAATCACCACAAATCAAGAATACTCATCAAAACCTAACAATTCCAAAAAACCATGACATATAGGGATTTCAACGTAAACATATTACTACCCATTGACCCAATCATACTAACCCATAATAATAAGGATTCTCCCCCTTACCTCTTCAATTTTTTGGAAACCTTAGCTTCTCTCTTGTTCTTCCCCTCTTCTCCTTACTTTTCCTCTTTTCTTTCTCCGTTGCCGTTAAATGATCAAATGAATCCTACTTCTCACTCTCCTCGCCTCTTATATCCTAGTATTATATTTGGGCTTAAAGAATGATACCTCTAATTTAATTATTAGGCTCAATAAGACCTAGTATTATAATATCTCTATTTAATTCAAATAAATTAAACCCACACAGTATACACACCAAGTTAATTAATATAATTAATTATTATACTACCTAACAACCAATTAATTAATTAACACTCCAAATAAATAAATAAAATATAATAATAATAATATAAGAAATAATTACTAAAATTGGGTTGTTACATGAGGCAGCACAGGTAAGGGCGAAAAAATGGGTTGTGGCCCACCGGGCCGGCCCGAGCACCCGCCAATAAATGGCGGGTTGGGTAGATATTTTTTGCTCGCCTACCCACTTAACTCACCCTACCTTAAATCCATCCCGCCTTAAGCCCTCCAAAAAACGGGTGGGTTGCCCCGCCAGCCTTGTTATCAAGCACTCAAAATATTTATTTTGGTTGGCTAAAGGTTAATACTTGAACTATAGTTTTGGAACACTTATTAATGATTTTATTTTATATATTTATTTATGAATATATGCCATATTTATTTACATAAAATTTGTTTAAAAGATGTTTTATAAAAAATTGTTCTAAAAAATAAGCGAAAAATCAACTAGAAATGTAAAAGTAAGTTTATTAATCTATTAAAAAATGAAAAATAAATTATAAAAAAACTAGGCAGGTAAGCCCGCCGCCCACCAACCTGTCACATTTGTGGGGCGAGCTAGATTTTTAAGCCCAATTTCACCTGGCGGGTTTTCCCGCTCTGCCCCTTTTTTTTGTCAGGCTTAAGGTGGGATGGAGCGGTCGGCCCATTTTGCCACCCCTAAGCAGAGGTACCTGAGTCACCGAAGGTACCTCAAACACTATAGGTACCTGAGGCACATGAGGCAGGAGAGGTACCTGAGGCACCTCATTCACAAAAAGCAGCAGAGGCACCCTATGCACATGAAGCACCTAAGGGGTTCGGAGGAGGCCCGTCCGACTTGTCATTGCTGCCTCTATACCCAAACCATATTGTCAGACAGGTCTAGGAAGAATAGGTAAATTTTAGTTGGATTCGTTCTTTTTAAATTACATTTGTTATAATATTAAAAGTTTATGAAGATGATGTTTTTTTTTCTGCAGGATCGCGATGCTCTAAAATTCATCAACCATGGGCGGAAGATTACTGGTCTCCAGTAACCTAGTGAGTAGTGGTTTCAGGATGTTTTGCTGCTATCTGGGATCAGAGACTTGTGCAAGACCGGTTATGTTACGATTAACCATAGTATATTGTCTGTGTTTGTAGAGAGATGGCACACAGAGACATCATCATTTCATCTTCCACACGGAGAGATATTTATCACACTAGACGATGTCTCGTCTCTGCTGCATCTTCCAATTAGGGGGAAACTTTTAGATCATGGGAAGATTAACAAAGATGATGCACTGGATATGGTAGACTATGTGAGAGTTGACCTAAGAATGCCACTAAGGAGTTTGAAACCACCTGAGGGGCTAATACTAGGTTTCGATTCCTGGATAAGGTGTATACATATGAGCTACTTAGAGAAGAGATGGTTGTTGGTAATAACAAATAGGTTACACGGCATAGAGCATACCATATGAGAGCATATTTCTAATATTTGGTTGGCACTGTCAATTTTATGGACAAGAGTGTCACTTTGTGGATGTGATCAACATGTGATACATTAATGACTTCGAGCGGATCCATGAGCACAATCGTGGGCCGCTTGTTTAGTCTACTTGTACTCAGAGTTATTTCGAAGGTTGTATGTGAAATACCAAATAGGTGATAGACAACATCACACTGTTGACGGTAATACTTCTTAGTCTTTTACTATTTATGTGTCATTTTCATAACACTTTTGCAACGCCATTAGTAATGATTCATATGTTCCATTTTCAGGCTTGGGTCCTCCAGCACTTCCCACGCATGTCCGGCTAGTCATGTTTTCCGACATAAACTAAGGATATGCCATGTGCTTCTGCATTCGTACCGCACACAGGGAATCATATGACAGAGCCATTTCGGTTGTATCTTGACCACTTGGTAGCAGAGAACATACACTTCCATTCTTACGTCACTCATTGTAAGATGCTTCCACTAGAGGATATTGCCTTCTACTCTGGATGGTTGGCTTACGGTTCACGTCTGACGTATCCTCATTTTCCTGAGCATATCATGCGGAAGTCCAGCTACATGCATTATATTCCCATAAACCCTTATGTATTTTCTTCTCCTGATATGACACGTAAAGATATGGATGCTATGTTTGATTGTTATCTTAATCTTCTGGTGTCGGAGAAGGCACATAGTACCATAGCTCCTAGCGATTTGAGCTACACATATGATTACTTCTGGTGGTTCTTCAGGATGTCACATCCTTATATGATATAAAATGCTCAAGGAGATCCATCGAGGCCAGCTTATCTAGAGATACTAGGGTAGGAGCATGCTAGGGTAGGTCATGTTGCTGATGTGTTTCCTATATGTCATTGTATTATGGAGATTGGGCAGGAGGGTATTGACAGAGGACTCTTTTTGGATGGTTCTGAGGCCATTGACAGAGGACTATTTTTGGATAACTCTTTTTGGATTTTGTGAGTTCTTTCATCACCTTCTGCACGAACTCATGTCTCCTCACTTACCTTTTGTAAGTCCCTCTTTTCTTTTGCGTGAGAAAGTCATCTTTGTCAAAGATTTATATCTTAGGCATTATATAAGGGATTGGACGAATGACTTACTCCCTTTTTGATTATTTTGAAGACACCTGAGATATGTTTGGCAAGTCCAAAGTAATTGCCACACTTCGATACCTTCAGCTCCACTGTTGTGCCTGTGAGGTATCATGATGCTCTTTTTCATGTTGCAAAGTTCCATCTACCTGTTGCATGAGGATTATCACCTCTTGTACACTTGCCTTTTGCAAGTTCCCTCTTCCTTTGTCGGGAAAGTTCTTTTTTAACTTACCTTTTGTAAGTCCCATTTTGCCTTTTGCGTAAGGATTATAATCTCCAGTTGCTTGCCTTTTGCAAGTACCCCCTTCCTTTTGCACGGGAAGTCTCTCTTTCAACTTACCTTTTGTAAGTACCTTCTTCCCTTTGCAAAGAAAACACCTTTTATTCCCCTACTTTCCTTTTGCAAGTTCACTCATCCTTTCGCTCGAGGGTTTCTATTTTCAAATATGCTTACCTTTAGTAAATACCCTTATTCCTTTTGCACGGGAAGTCATTTATCAGTTACATGTTGTGAATCTTTTTTGCCTTTTGCATAAGGAGATTTTACTTCATCCTATAATTTCCTTTTTCAAGTCCTCTCCGCATTTTGCACGAGGAACGCCCTTCATTGCCTTTGGCATAAGGGATTGCAGTTGTTACTCACTTTCTTCACCAATATTCCTAGCCTTTTGCTAAGAGATTATCCTTGCCTTTTGTAGGAGATCACTGGTTTATTCCAGCTTTCTCTTAACCTTTTGTCGGGAAATTCTCATTGCCTTTTGCGTGAGAAATCATATTCGCATCCAAGTTTCTTCTTAGCCTTTTGTTAAGAATTTCTCATTACCTTTTCTATGAGAAACTGATCAAGCCATCTTTCTTCTTGACCTTTTGTTAAGGAGTTATCAATATCTTTTGTATGAGAAATTAACAAGTTCATATTTCTTCTTGACATTTTGTTAAGGAGTTCTCATTGCCTTTTGCGTAAGAAGTCATATTAGTCTTCGTGCACCTTCTTAGCATTTTGCTAAGGAGTTCTCATTAACTTTTACATAAGAATTTCAATCCCCAATAGACCTTTTGTCGAGGAGTTCTCACTATCTTTTGCATGAGAACTTTACTGCCAGTTATCCCTTAACCTTTTGTTAAGGAACTTCTCGTTACCGTTGTATAAGAAATTCACTTCCAGCTTTATCCCTTAACCTTTTGTTAAGGAGCTTCTCGTCACCTTTTGTGTGAGAAATCTGTCCATCTTTCTTCTTAACCTTTTGTTAGGAAGTTCCCACCTTTCTTGCTAAGAGGTCCTCGTTACCTTTTGCACGAGAAACCATATCCCCAGCGAAGTCGCCTTCACCTTCATCTTTCTTTTTGACCTTTTATTAAGAAGTTCTCATTGCCTTTTGCGTGAGAAATCGCATTCACCTTTGTGTGCTTTCTTAGCCTTTTGATAAGGATTCCTCATATGCCTTTTGCATGAGGAAACGTCATATCTTTTTACTTGCCTTTTATAAGTCTCCTCTACCTTTTGTGGCGGAAAATCAAATCATTGCTCAGTCAAGTCACTTGCCTTTTGTAATACGTCTCTCTATATTTTGTAGAAGATCTCAGTTTACCTCTATATCCTCTATTACTTGTCTTTCTCAAATACATGATTTTCTTACCTTTGTGGAATCCTGTGGGAATATTTCAATCATTGGTACATGCCAAAACTTATAAAGGGAGGCAAAGCAAAAACAGAAAAGTAAAAGAGAAATAAAAATCAATCATACACTACATACATACATATTGCATACATCATGCATAGTCACCATGTCTCTTTACAGCTGATACATTCTCCGCACATACATCTCAGCTAATCCCTAGCAAATAACCATATACAAAAAACCTATACACCATCCATTAAACAATTTCCCATTAATACCGTTACATCACATTTCATTCATTCCATGCGGGCAAATCTCTTGGTTATTTTGGTATTTAATCCTCTCCTACCTTGAATATTTGAAATTCATTATTATTCATACCTTCAGGTCCGAGAAGATTAAATAGGGGCAATTGTAATATCCTAACATTTGCCCTTCCCTTTTCATTTTCATCTAACCTTTTGGGGTTTAAGATCCATTTGCATTCATGTGCATCCATATCATCTAGTGCACTAACATCATCATAAATTCAAAGGTTTAAGGCTAATTATACTTAACAAAGACCTAGGGTTTGCTTGAGGATCAAGCCCTAGGAGTTGTGATGCTACAATCATTGTGGAGAGCCCATCATGGTGACCAAGGTGTAAAACCCTAGTTGCTAGGTGCTTAAGGCCTTGGAGGTTTCATCTTGTGTTCATTCCATACCAAACCCTAATACTTGATCTTGAGGTTTGTGGATCTTGTGTCTTGCTTTGAGGGGGTGAAAACCTTAGTTTGGTTCATGGCATTAATGGATTACTTGTGTTGGTTACTCACTTGGTTTGAGGCTCTTGATTTTTGCTTGACTTTGATCTTTGACCTAGCGAAACCCTAGTCCATGGCTTGCCATATGATTGGTCTAAGGCATGCTTGCATTCATATTTCATTCATATTCCACTCTTTGATTGCATGTTATTATTGGTCTCATTTGATCTAAGTCACACTTCATCCATTGGTTTTTATGGTCATCATTTGGTCCAAGTCTCATTCCATTCTCATTCATTGTTTCCATGGTGTGTCAAGTTTCAATTTAAAGTCAATTGGTCCAAGATTCATTCATTCATTCAAAGCACTTGTTTTCAAATTAGTTGCAGTCAAAGAAAATGGTCAGTTGAATCCAATTGTTTCATTGTATCATTAGAACATTTTTAACCAAAGAAGTTACATTACATTCATAAAGGGCATTGTATTACATAGTCCATACACATTGCATTGAAAAATTACAGGGAAAATTACATTTTTGCATAAGTTGACCTTTGGTCAATTGTTGACTTTTTGGTCAATCAGTTGACCAAAGTCAACTCAGCATTTCAAAATTCCTAAGTCTTATCCTTAGTCTTCAAGTTAAGATCATATTTGCATTATCCATCATCTACAAAAAAGCAAGAACCATCAATAGCCATGACTTTTTCAAGCATTTCCAAAGATTGCCATTATATGCATTCAAGACCAAAAACAAGGCATTTTCAAACAATAAGCATGCCAAGGCCATACATTGCATTACAACACATGACCAACATGACAACCACTACCATTTCAAAACCATAGCATCTCAAAGCATTATACCGTAGCATACACCAAACCAAATGACCTAGGCATGAGCATTACATATACACTTTCATGACCACACTAGTAATCTAAACAATAAGGCATTTCCACACAATCCATACCATTCACCATCACAAACCTTGCTAACCATAACCTAACAGTCATGCAATATACTATCCAACCTAACAGTCTGCAGCCCATACTATTCACCATTACAAATATTGCAAAACACAAACAGCAGTCCACATGAGCATTGCAAACCACAAGCCAAACATCAAACCTAGCATCCATAATGTTGCAGCAAGTCGGGTCATGAACAAAATCGAGAAGACTATTTTTTCAATAATAATAGTCAAGCAAACAATCAGCAAGGCATGGTAAATAAAGTCAAGCAGGAAAATTAACATCATCTAAAATCGAGCACAACAAATTTAGCATAACAATAGCATTTGACCTCACTTAATTTTTCACCAATCAAGATCACATTTAACAGAAATTAAAACTCAGTTTAACATCACCTAATCAACTAACCTGGACTAAGTGACTCAAATATCAGTTATAAAGCAGTTAACACTTCCACTCGAATTTCCAAATTCGTTTCTCATTTTTCACTGTAACTGAATCATTCCATTTTAACATAAGTAACTAACCTAATCCACTCTAATTGAATATAAATGATCATAACTAATAAGTTCACGCTGTGACTTCACTTCCAACAACTTGTCATCTCAATCATCTAACAGAGTTAAATATCCTTTGTTAATCCTCCCCTATTAATTCACATATTCATTCATTATTCATTTCTAACCTAGACCATTCATTATCACTATCTGTTACCTCTGCTTCTTGTAAGACCCCAATTTTGACCCTAAGATCCTTCATGCAATTTCATCATAAGCACTAGCATTGGGATCATACCTTGGCATCCTCCTTACCCCTCTCTCATTGGGTTTGTTTTGGGAGAGATCAACAAGCACCATGTGATTGTATCATACTTGTATATTATCATTCTACTAACTAAAATACCAAAAAAAAATGTCTTTGCATTTGCCTAACTCTTTTGTAGGTTGGGCATGATCACATTGATTTATCAAGTTCATATCTAGGGTTTGAGGCCCTCATGACAAAGAGCATAACCATGAATTTTATCCAAGAATGGTTATAAGAATCATATATGAGTTCCATTGATTCCTACATGTTATATTGATCAAGTTTTCTTCAAGAGTTTGGAGGTGATTTGCCTGGGAAACCCTAGTTTGACTGGGTATCTTGAGTAACTTCTCCAACAAGCTACCTCACCAATTGATCAAATTTCTCAAGGTACACTTTAAAATTCATCATCTTATTCATATATGATCTACCATGATCCAAGAAAGTCAAGATAATTGAAGGTTAGCAAGTTGATTGATGGTGGTTGGCCAGATGAATTCATCTGATCAAAACTGGGTCTCCCTAGGCCCTATCTCCTACAATTTTAACCATATGAAAATTCTTCCAAGATCAAAGTTACTCTACATTACATTCAAAACAACTTTCATGTTGAGACCTAGAGCTAGTTTTTCTTGGAAAATCATTTTCTATGTTGAAACATTATAGGTCATTTTGTCTAAACCCTAATTTGAAAGTCAACTTCCCAAGGCCATAACTTGCTCAATTTTTATGAGATGAAAGATTTCCAAGTTTCAAAATAAAATTCTAGATGTCTACTTCAACATTTATGTTTTGAGTGAGAACTAAATCAACTTTTATGAGTATGTGATATGAGGATACATTATAGGTCATTTTTTACTTATACCATTGAACAAGTGATTTTTCCAAACTTCAAAAATGCATAACTCTATCATTCTAAATCCAAATGATATGAAATTGGTGACCATTTTGAAGTTATTTTAAAGATCTACAACTTTGATAAAGACACGTTTCTCATTTGAAGCTCACATAAAAAGTTAAGCAAGGTGGAATATTGAGATAGATGGCTTGACACTTAGAAAAAATTTCAACATGTTGAAATTTCCAAACTTCCACCTCAAAATTCACCATGACCCAAGCTCCAAATCAAAAAGTGTTCAACATCAAACTTGTTCCCCTTGATCTAAGCTTTCCAAAGAACTCAAGTTCATGCATTTTGGATGAAGTTTGCTAGGTCTGTGCATGGCTTTAATAGAGCTGCATCATTGGAGAAAATCAAATGTCCAAAACTCCACATATCATTGCCTTGCCACTCAAGCCTCTTTTGAACTTCAGAGCAGTTGGATATGGATCAAAATGGATTGCTTCATGGGCCTGTACATGCCCATGCAAGCTTATGCATGAAATTGCCAAATTTATCAATTTTTCAAGTGTGCAATCATCAATCCCAAATGCTATAAATACAGGCCCTTGGAGCTCAATTCAAACACACCTTGCGCACCAGCTTTTCCCCCCAATTAAAACCCTCTCATTCTAAAGGAAAACCTGATAATTTTCAATCTGAAAATTGAGTTTAAATCTCAACTGTTTGGAGATTCAAGAAGTCCATGATCCAAAGCCTTGCACCATTGCTAACCACTCCCTGCAAGCTTCTCAAGTGTGATCAGATCGTGTTTGAAGCAAGCAACCTCAAGTTCTGCACATCATTGAAGATAATTTTCAGAAAATTTCAACTTTTTGATTCTCACTCAATTCTCATCAATTCTCTTGGATCTTTGGTTGTCTGAAGTCCTACCAATGTAGGCAAGAAGATTGAGTTGCTTAGAGGTCAAATCGAAGCAACTCAGTTGACACACCTTAAAATTTTCAACTCCTCATATCTTTCTATATATGTGGAGTTAGTTAAAATTGAGGTCAGATTCGTGCTCTGCGCCATTTTTTCTTTCAGATCATGTCCTCCTTTTTTATTTTGGTGATGGTTGAGGGTGGACCAGTCCGGTGAGGTCCACCGGAGAAGAAGACCGGAGCTCTGGCTCCGGGGGCGCGTTGGCACGTCTCCCAGTCACAGGATCCTTTCAAAATGTTTTAATCTTGAGCATCCATTATGATTACCCTTGGTACAGTGCGCTGACTCGTGTGTTTGGTGGAACGTGCGTTTCATACCACTTGATTTGCCACCTCAATTAATGAGGGAGATCAAGTGGTCCACGTTTTTTTGATTTTTTTATTTTTGTTTTAATTCATTTGATTTTCATTAATTCATATTAATTTTAATATTGATCCAAAAAATATGAGAGTTTCACCAAAAATATTTAAATAAATTCCTCTTTCATATTTTGAATTAAAATTATTTTTTGGATCATTATTAATATTTTTCATGATTTAATGGATTTTTTGAATATTTGTAATTGTTTAAAAATACTTTTAAGTCTTTAAAAATTCTGAAATTTTTTCTCCAATGTCCTTTGACCTTGTTTGACCTATGATAAATCTCATGGCCATTTATTTGGTGTTTTGATGAGGTTTTAGGAATTTGACAAACCATATTTAATTTAAATGCCTTATTTTAGTATTTTTAATTTGAATAAATGCTAAATAATTGTGTTGACCTATTGTGATGATTTGTGTAAGTTTGACTCATGTTGTTGGGCCTTGGTCAAGGTTGATTTAACTTTGTTAAGTTAATATCATTGGATTTAGGGGATTGATGGAATGTACATTCCATCTCCCAAAATGAATTAATGATATTAATTTGGTAAAAGTCCTCCTTTGACCAATTTGAGTTTTGATTCATTCCCCTCCCTCTTCATTTAATTCCCCTTCTTTATGCATCCATTTCATTTGGCCTATGACATCTCAAAGTCCTAAAGCTAGTTGATTGAAAAATCAACATGAGTATGGATGCGATTAGGCCACCTCTTTTGCATATTCTTTTTGTGTGTGGTATGTTTCATGAACATAGTCCATTATACTATGTCTCTAACATGCATTAGCACCAAAATTCTATTGCCCGACTGTAATACCCCAAAATTTACCCTTCATTTTTCCTTAAAAAAAACGAAAAAAAAAAACGAAAAAAAAAAAAATTTAATTAAGTAATTAATTAAATAAATAAATAAAATATAACAAATTATTTTGGACTTGGGTCTCCCTCATTTGAGCCCACTACCCACGAAAATCAGTCTATAAATACTGAAGTTTCAGTAGAGGAAAACACACTTGGAGTTACACTGGGAGATTCACTGGAAAAAGATAGTGAGAGAAAGAAGACAGAACAAAAGGGGATTTTGAGGAGAAACAAAACACTCTGAGGTTTCCTTGGAACAAAACCCTGAGGAAAAAGATAGTGAGAGAAGAACTAACAGAGTTCAGAGCAGCCTCCAAACCCTGAAAGGAACTCAACTTGTAAACCTCACGGGTGCAACTCAATTTCAATCAAGCTCTCTAATCAGAGACACTCGCGTGGTTTCCCACTTTATTTGTGGGATACCCCCCTGGAGTTTTATTCTGATTATTCGTGTTGACTGATTTCCTTTGACGGTCCAGCTGGAGAGATTTCAGGGTTTCTTGCTCCTTTAACTGTTATAGCTTCGGATCTTTATCCGTGTGGTATTTTTTTCCTTTTCTCGTACTTTATCGCTTTCTTAGCTGGAAGACCTCGATAGGAGGCAATGTTTGGTCCCCTTGGTGGCATTTTACTTTGAGATACATGTTTTGTGTTTTGTATTCATATCCCCACATGTAGCGCGGTTCCTTCGTCAAGGACTGCCTGTCTGCCCTCGAGCATCCCAAACCCTAAAACCCAAAGCAACACGTTTACTCCTTCTACTACAGGCGAGTAAGTCTCCAAAGGTCGAACATCCGGTAGACTGCGTAGTGACGTCGTTCGTCCAAAACCCAATCCATAACCCCGTAGTTAGCCAAACTACGGCTTGCTCTGATTCTCATTCCAGATGAGATACGTAGGCATAAGACGCGATGTCTTAGCGAGCACACAACCCCCCAACCCATAGGTCAGCCGAGCTACGAAGACTCTGATTCTCATATTCAGATGAGATACGTATGCAGTGGATGCAACATCCGCGCGAGTCATTTTCATTTAACCCTTTTTAGTAAATAAACACATTAGGTAAACCCACACCCTTTAGACGAAAACTACAAAAGTGGATCCCGTAGAGTACTACGGATGCGTAGGGGTGCTAATACCTTCCCTTCGCATAACCGACTCCCGAACCCAAGATTTGGTTGCGAGACCCCGTCTTGTCCTTTCCTTTTTTCAGGTTTACTTCGAGCGTTTCCTTTCCCTCCTTTGGGATAAATAACGCACGGTGGCGACTCTTCTGTCTTTTTCTTTCGCCGGTTGTTTTTTTCGCGCACTGTATTTTTCAGGTTGCGACAGCTGGCGACTCCGCTGGGGATTTTAGAAGTTGACCTCTTGCTGGTCCATCTTCCCTAAGCGAGTCCCTCCTAGCTTTTGAGGTTTGTTTGTTTATTGGGTGTTCATGCTTTTGTACAGTTATTTATTTACCTGCTTTACCTTATTGCATTATGTACATATCATTATTGTATCTGTTGGCTGGCTATGGCTGCTTGGTGATCTTTGTGAGATGAGTTCTATACCCGAACTCGAGTGCACTTAAGATAGGAGAATGGCATAGTCCTGTCAACTTGTGTGGAGTATTCCTTAGCGAGTTGACTTGCAAGCCCATTCACTTGGTGGAGGTCATGTTGAGATCAATAATGTCACATAAGTAAGTTGTGGTTAGACATTACTTGTTCCAATATAGACCTAAGAAGCCAAGGACCTTAGTTTACCAAACCCATCTTGGCCTATTCGTAGGACGTAGTGCGAAAGTCGTTCAAATGTAAGATTTGATACGATTGTTACGCGATACTACACTCATAAGAGTCTCTCTTGAGAATATTGTTGGAATACGAGTAGTCGTTCCTCTGATAATATCCGAAAGATGGGATTATGACTATGGGAACCTTTTGTAGAACATGTTTGGCAGGTTTAAACCTTAGTACACTCCTTTTGGGTGGTTCTTAACCTAAACTCCATGCTCGTGACTTGCGACAAACCCTTGATTCATGGTTGATCCGATCATGTATCCTTAATATCAATGAAACTCGGGTATTGATAAGGTGTAAACCATAATCCGCCAAAATGGGTGGTTGATATTAAGGATAACATGATCCACCCCATGACCTTTGTTTGGTGTACTCTTAATTTCTCTCCAGACAGTGCAACCTGACAGATGTTCAAGCAGATACAGCAATCCTGATTGACATGCCACTGCATTGCATTCACATCGTCGCATCACATCATTTGCATTCATATCATTTAACACATGTTTATCCATTTCTGTGGGGTTTATATCTTCCACTTGATTCTAGTTGGAATTTTCTTGGTTCTCATCAACGGCTTAGTCTTTTCTTACACTGTTTATCAAATGTGAGACTGGAATCAAGGGGGTAGAATACTTTTGAAATTGATAAACATGTCATTGCATTTGCATATTCATTAGCATGTCTTGCATAACAGGTACTGCCGCAGGGGTGACCATTCCAGCTGCAGCACCACTACAACAACAACAATCACAACGTCAACCAGCTCAGTATCAACAGCAGCAACAACCGGGTAACAGACCCGCTTATCAACAGAGGCAAAGGATGATGGACCGGCGTTTCGACACCCTTCCAATGTCGTACGCCCAGTTTCTTTCTAGTCTTCAACAACTACAACTTGTGCAACTGCGCACTCTGGCTCCTCCTGTTCGTGGACTTCCGGTGGGTTACGACGCTAACGCTAGGTGTAGCTTCCACTCTGGGGCACCTGGCCATGACATTGAGAACTGCAAAGCTTTTAAGCACGTAGTTCAGGACCTCATAGATTCAAAGGCCATCGACCTTGCACCAGCTCCAAATGTCGTCAACAATCCCATGCCCCAGCATGGTGGTGCGAACGTTAATTTGGTAGAGGGAGAAGCCAAGTCCATTAAGGATGTGTTGAAGCTGAAGACTCCATTGTCGGATGTCAAAGGATGCTTGTTGAAGGCCGACGTTTTCCCCGGTTGTGGGAAGGGTTGTTTGGATTGTGCTACTCAGGGCGGAGGTTGTTTGAAGCTACAGCAGGGTATCCAGGCCTTGCTCGACAAAGGTATCCTCCAGGTTGAAGATTTGTCTGTCCAAAATTCTGTGGAAGGGGTTGAGGAAGAAGTGTTTGAAGATGTTACTGATGAATTCGCAGATGTTGTTCCTGTTAATTTTGTGATTCCCAGTGAGGTCTCTGCAGTCAACGAAGAAGATGGGGATAGTGATTGTGACATTGACAATTGGGTGCGTCCGAGGATCCCGGGTGAAGTCATCAACAATTGGTCTTCTGAAGAGATTATCCAAGTCACTCTTCTTGAAGAGTAATTTTCTTTGTTTATTCATGCATATCCAAGTCTTACGTTCCGCCCAGGGCGTAATGACTCATTGTAGGGCCCGTCTATGTGACACTTGCATTTTTATCATAAATAAAGGACGTATTTTTGCATTCAAATATTTCGTTCCCTGTCTTTCTATTTTTGCAGTTTTTCAAAATAAAAAAAATGGCAATGTTTTGTTTAGTTTTCACTTCTTGTTCACACTCATAAGCACATACCATCACTCATGCAGATGCACAACACCGGATCCTATTGATAACGGTTCTTCTATGGCTCGCTTCGACTTTGAAAATCCAATCTTTCAAGCTGAAGAAGAGGGTGATGAAGACTGTGAACTCCCTGAAGAACTTACCAGGTTATTAAAACAGGAAGAAAGGGTCATTCAACCGCATCAAGAGTCTGTTGAAGTGATTAATCTCGGCACCGAAGACGCCAAGAGAGAAATCAAAATAGGGGCTGCTTTGGAAGATAATGTGAAGAAAGGGTTGATTGAATTGCTGCAAGAATACGTTGACATCTTCGCCTGGTCTTATCAGGACATGCCTGGGCTGGACACAGACATCGTGGTACACCGCTTGCCTCTCAAAGAAGGTTGTCCTCCGGTCAAGCAGAAGCTCAAAAGAACAAGACCAGAGATGGCTGTCAAGATAAAGGAAGAAGTGCAAAAGCAGTTGGATGCAGGGTTTCTAGCAGTCACCAATTATCCGCCATGGGTTGCGAACATCGTCCCAGTACCTAAGAAGGACGGAAAGGTACGGATGTGTGTCGACTATCGGGATCTGAACAGAGCTAGCCCTAAAGATGATTTCCCATTACCTCACATCGACGTTTTGGTGGATAATACAGCTCAGTTCTCGGTATTCTCCTTCATGGATGGCTTTTCTGGCTATAACCAAATCAAGATGGCACCAGAGGACATGGAAAAGACAACTTTCATAACCCCATGGGGCACTTTCTGCTACAAGGTGATGCCGTTTGGTCTGAAAAATGCTGGAGCAACATATCAACGAGCTATGGTAACTTTGTTCCATGATATGATTCATCATGAAATCGAGGTTTATGTTGATGATATGATTGCCAAATCTCAGACAGAAGAAGAACATTTGTTGAATTTGCAGAAACTGTTTGAGCGTTTGAGGAAATTCAAACTGAGACTTAATCCGAATAAGTGCACTTTCGGGGTGAGATCGGGAAAATTGCTGGGTTTTATTGTTAGCGGAAAAGGGATTGAGGTGGATCCTGACAAAGTGAAAGCAATACAGGAAATGCCTGAGCCAAGAACAGAGAAGCAAGTCCGTAGTTTCTTAGGGAGGTTGAACTACATTGCAAGGTTCATCTCTCACCTAACAACCACGTGTGAGCCAATTTTCAAATTGCTGAGGAAAGATCAGGCTATCAGGTGGAATGAAGATTGTCAAAGGGCTTTCGAGAAGATAAAAGAGTATCTACAGAAACCTCCAATCCTTATACCTCCAGTTCCTGGGAGACCTCTGATAATGTACCTGTCAGTGACCGAGAACTCGATGGGGTGTGTATTGGGACAGCATGACGAGTCTGGTCGAAAAGAGCATGCCATATACTACCTTAGCAAAAAGTTTACCGACTGTGAAATCAAATATTCGCAGCTTGAGAAAACTTGCTGTGCTTTGGCCTGGGCTGCTCGCCGACTGAGGCAGTATATGTTGAACCATACTACCTTGTTGATTTCTAAGATGGATCCAGTGAAATACATATTCGAGAAGCCAACTCTCACCGGACGTGTTGCCCGTTGGCAGATGATTTTAACAGAGTTTGATATCCAATATACGTCACAGAAGGCCATCAAAGGGAGTATTCTGTCAGACTACCTTGCCGAGCAACCGATTGATGATTATGAGCCAATGAAGTTTGAATTCCCTGATGAAGACATCATGTTCCTCAAGATGAAAGACTGTGAAGAGCCAGTTGTTGAGGAGGGACCTGATCCAAACGAAAAGTGGACTTTGTTGTTTGATGGGGATGTCAATGCTAGAGGTAGTGGAATTGGCGCTGTCATTACTACTCCGAAGGGTGCCCACATACCTTTCACCGCTCGTTTGACTTTTGAGTGCATAAATAATGAAGCTGAGTACGAGGCATGTATCTTGGGTATTGAGCAAGCCATTGATTTGAGAATCAAGACTTTGGACATCTTCGGAGATTCGGCTCTGGTGATCAATCAAGTGAATGGTGATTGGAATACTCTTCAACCCACTCTGGTCCCCTACAGAGATTACACGAGAAGACTTTTGACTTTCTTCACAACGGTAAAATTGTATCATATACCTCGTGATGAGAACCAGATGGCAGACACACTTGCTACTCTATCCTCCATGATCAAGGTAATTCGTTGGAACCATGCTCCCAGGATCGATGTGATGCGCCTTGACAGGGCCGCGTATCTGTTTGCTGCTGAGCTGGTAGTCAATGACAAGCCCTGGTATCACGATATCAAGTGCTTTCTGAAGAATCAAGAGTACCCTGCAGGGGCATCCAACAATGACAGAAAGACTTTGAGAAGATTGGCAGGCAGTTTCTTCTTGAACAAAGACGATGTGCTGTATAAGAGGAACTTTGACATGGTTTTGCTCAGATGCGTGGACAGACACGAGGCGGACATGTTAATGCAGGAAGTTCATGAAGGTTCCTTCGGTACTCATGCCGGCGGACATGCAATGGCTAAGAAATTGTTGAGAGCGGGTTATTATTGGATGACCATGGAATCAGATTGTTTCAAGTATGCTCAGAAGTGTCATAAATGCCAGATTTATGCTGATAAGGTGCATGTACCGCCAAATCCTCTGAATGTGATCTCTTCGCCGTGGCCGTTTTCTATGTGGGGCATTGACATGATTGGAAAGATTGAGCCGACTGCTTCCAATGGGCATCGCTTCATCCTTGTTGCCATCGACTATTTCACCAAGTGGGTCGAAGCAGCGTCATTCGCGAATGTCACCAGACATGTGGTTGCCTGTTTCATCAAGAAAGAAATCATTTGTCGCTATGGGATTCCCGAAAGAATCATTACTGATAATGGTTCTAATCTCAACAACAAAATGATGAAGGAGTTGTGTCAGAACTTCAACATTCAGCATCACAATTCTTCCCCTTACCGCCCTAAGATGAACGGCGCTGTTGAGGCGGCAAATAAGAACATAAAGAAGATTGTGCAGAAGATGGTCGTCACGTACAGAGATTGGCATGAGATGCTACCTTTCGCCTTGCATGGGTACCGCACTTCAGTACGTACATCGACCGGGGCAACCCCTTACTCCCTTGTGTATGGTATGGAAGCAGTCCTACCTGTTGAAGTGGAGATTCCTTCCCTAAGAGTCTTGTTGGATGTCAAGCTAGACGAAGCTGAATGGATTCGGACAAGGTTCAATGAGTTGAGTCTTATCGAAGAGAAGCGAATGACAGCCATTTGTCATGGGCAGTTGTATCAGAGTCGGATGAAGAGAGCCTTTGATCAGAAAGTGCGTCCTCGTTGTTTCGAAGTCGGAGATTTAGTGTTGAAAAGGATCCTTCCTTCTCAGACAGATCACAGGGGCAAGTGGACTCCTAACTATGATGGACCGTATATTGTCACCAAGGTTTTTGATGGTGGGGCCTTAATGCTTGCAACTATGGATGGTGAAAACTTCACTTCCCCTGTGAACTCAGACGCAGTTAAAAAATACTTCGCATAAAATAGACCCGCTGGACAGTAAAAAGAATAGTCCAGGCAAAAAATGGGCATCCCGGCGAACCAAGAAAATGAAAAGGTTCGGGCAAAAATTAGGGACAAAAATAAAAAAAGATTGTACACCCGGTAAGTTGAAAACCTGAAAAGGCAACTTAGGCAAAAATGGGTATCCCGGTGGATTGAAAACCCGAAAAGGGCGATCCAGGCAAAAGTTAGGGATTAAGCGAATGACTGCGTTCTGAGTCGTTCTGAATCTCATCTCGTGCCAATGATTGGAAATTTTTGAAGGATAGGAAACAGTCCAATCACTCTTTCAGAAAGCTGATCATCTGGAGGATCTTGAAGATGGGCAAGTCATAGCAGAATTGGAACCCAATAGAAATCCATTTCACATTGCCATTAGATTAATTTCTGTTTTTATCTTTTGTGCGATTACCTCTTTCCAGGGATTGCTTCCTGATGTAAATGCCTATTCAGAGGCCATTAAACCAATAAAATCATGTTATTCAGTATATCTCTGTTTTCATTTTCATTTTACTGTTTTGTTTGCAAAAATGACGTCCGAATTTTTGATAAACATTGCATCATGACACATAAGGGCTTTACAGGTACATGCTTAATAAACATTTAAAATTGCTGTAAATTTTAAGTGCTTTGGATCGTCTATTCAGAACAGATACCCTCGGGGCATTTCCTTAAAATTCCCTGCAGATGATCGTGAATATCTTCCTTAATGAAGTCGCCAACAGACGAATCTGGTGTCTTATCCCTGCAGAGCTGATCAGAGTGTTGGATTCTTCAATCCCCAGCAGGTTCTCACCACTGTACTTCCCCAAGCGTTTGTTTCAGGACATACACTCCCCAGTAGAGTTGACAGTGCCAGACTATATATCCCCAGCGGAGTTGACAGTGGCAGACTGTATCTTCCCAGCAGAAGTGGCTGCTCCTTAGAGTTCGATGCCAGATCGATAATCCCAATGCCAGATCCATGGTTTCTTTCCTTGAAGCAGAACCTCGGTACTGTATCAGTGTTTGCTCCCCCTGCTGAGTCATCTCTCGCAAACCGTGGTTGCCAGAATCATTGTAGCTTTCCTCAGCAGCAGGCTTCCAATGCCATTCTTTCCCCGATCAGAGTCTCGGTATGGCCAGAACACCGCATGGCTAGTCATCTCCCCACAGAGTTCATTGTGGTGTGTATCTTCAGCGGCCTGGCCAGAGCCCAGAGGATGGTAATCATTTCCCCAGCAGATCCCATTGCCTTGGCTTGGCATTCTACCCAGCATTTCGCATCCCTGCATGTAGAATCATATTGCATTGCATCCTTCCAAATCGCGTAGCATTTCCATTTTCATGGAGCATTACGCCATTGAAAAATTCAAACATACGCATGTAAGCATAAAACATTCTCGGTATCCCAAGTGATAAGCTAGAAGTTGTTTCCAGTACTCAAACTGAAGATTGTTCATGACTTACCTTTGTTATCCCCAACAAGTGTCATTGGCCCATGCGCCGCCTCTATTATCATTCCCTATTTCTGCCAATGCTGACAGGCATGAAGTTTTCCGATGTTCAGATCGAAGAAGTTTCCGACGTTCAGGTCGATGCAACTTGTGGCATTCAGGCCAGTTTTCCGGTATCCAGACCGAAGTGGCATTCAGGCCAGTTTTCCGGTATCCAGACCGAAGTGGCATTCAGACCAGTTTTCCGGTATCCAGACCGAAGTGGCATTCAGGTCAGTTTTCCGGTATCCAGACCGAAGTGGCATTTAGGCCAGTGTTCCGATGTTCAGATCGAAGAAGTTTCCGACGTTCAGGTCGATGCAGCTTGTGGCATTCAGGCCAATTTTCCGATATTCAGATCGAAGTGGCATTCAGGCCAAGTCTTTCTGATGTTCAGATCGAAGAAGTTTCCGACGTTCAGGTCGATGCGACTTGTGGCATTCAGGCCAATTTTCCGATGTTCAGATCGAAGTCATTTCCAGTATTCAGACTGATGAGCGGCATTCAGGCCATGGTTATTTCTGTGTTACCATTTATTTTGGTATCCAAGTTAACATTCTTTTTCGATATTCAGACTGACTTTCACCGTACCAGACGGATTCTTCTTTCAAGACCACCTCTTTGCCGATTCTGACAGACATTGTTACTTCACTTCACTTCAGTGCAAATTTTTGGGCTTTTATTGTATTCAATCCCTTGATACCTCGAAAGCACGAAAGCAGCTGTCATCTTCTTTCCGGGTCTCTAGTTGATTGAATAGGGGCAGCTCTAATACCCCAAAATTTACCCTTCATTTTTCCTTAAAAAAAACGAAAAAAAATACGAAAAAAAAACGAAAAAAAAAAATTTAATTAATTAATTAATTAAATAAATAAAATAAATAAATAAAATATAACAAATTATTTTGGACTTGGGTCTCCCTCATTTGAGCCCACTACCCACGAAAATCAGTCTATAAATACTGAAGTTTCAGTAGAGGAAAACACACTTGGAGTTACACTGGGAGATTCACTGGAAAAAGATAGTGAGAGAAAGAAGACAGAACAAAGGGGGATTTTGAGGAGAAACAAAACACTCTGAGGTTTCCTTGGAACAAAACCCTGAGGAAAAAGATAGTGAGAGAAGAACTAACAGAGTTCATAGCAGCCTCCAAACCCTGAAAGGAACTCAACTTGTAAACCTCACGGGTGCAACTCAATTTCAATGAAGCTCTCCAATCAGAGACACTCGCGTGGTTTCCCACTTTATTTGTGGGATACCCCCTGGAGTTTTATTCTGATTATTCGTGTTGACTGATTTCCTTTGACGGTCCAACTGGAGAGATTTCAGGGTTTCTTGCTCCTTTAACTGTTATAGCTTCGGATCTTTATCCGTGTGGTAATTTTTTCCTTTTCTCGTACTTTATCGCTTTCTTAGCTGGAAGACCTCGATAGGAGGCAATGTTTGGGCCCCTTGGTGGCATTTTACTTTGAGATACATGTTTTGTGTTTTGTATTCATATCCCCACATGTAGCGCGGTTCCTTCGTCAAGGACTGCCTGTCTGCCCTCGAGCATCCCAAACCCTAAAACCCAAAGCAACACGTTTACTCCTTCTACTACAGGCGAGTAAGTCTCCAAAAATCGAGCATCCGGTAGATTGCGTAGTGACGTTGTTCGTCCAAAACCCAATCCATAACCCCGTAGTTAGCCGAACTACGGCTTGCTCTGATTCTCATTCCAGATGAGATACGTAGGCATAAGACGCGATGTCTTAGCGAGCACACATCCCCCCAACCCATAGGTCAGCCGAGCTACGAAGACTCTGATTCTCATATTCAGATGAGATACGTATGCAGTGGATGCAACATCAGCGCGAGTCATTTTCATTTAACCCTTTTTAGTAAATAAACACATTAGGTAAACCCACACCCTTTAGACGAAAACTACAAAAGTGGATCCCGTAGAGTACTACGGATGCGTAGGGGTGCTAATACCTTCCCTTCGCATAACCGACTCCCGAACCCAAGATTTGGTTGCGAGACCCCGTCTTGTCCTTTCCTTTTTTCAGGTTTACTTCGAGCGTTTCCTTTCCCTCCTTTGGGATAAATAACGCACGGTGGCGACTCTTCTGTCTTTTTCTTTCGCCGGTTGTTTTTTTCGCGCACTGTATTTTTCAGGTTGCGACACCGACCTCAAATAGTTGTGACTTCTACATAAGTCCAATTACGATTGCTTAACATAGCGCTAAATTTTTTACACAAAAAAAGCATAGCATTCTAGTTAGTGAGATTGTAAGTCCCCCTTCTTTCATGGTATTGTGTGGAAACTTGGTCTTTTTTCCTTCCTTTAGAAGATGTCTTGGCTCAAGGATCCATGCTTGTGATAAGTGGGTTGAGTGTTCTCCAAAGAATGACTTAAAACAAAAACAAAAGCAAAACAATACTAACTTCTAACTCATTAACAACTAACATTTAATTCCAAGTCCTTTATTTTAATGCACTTTAATTTTTAAGTTCTATTCATTTCCCATGATTCATACCATTCTAATTGTTTATATTAAGGCCTTTTCACTTTGTCCACTTTGACCATATTGTGTGATATATCTTGCTTGTGTATATTTTGTTTGTTTGTGTGGTCTTTGACCATCAATGTACCTAATAACAACAAAAACCCTAAAAACTTTTGTGTGGACTGTTGACTTAATCTTGGACAATTGGACTTAGAATCTAGGCAACCTCCCTATGCAATAAGGACTTGGCCAATGCCAACTATCATGAAACCAAGTGCTTGCAATTTGAAACTTCATCTGATACATCATTGAAGATCCATCTGAATTCATCTGCTACATAGGCTAATTTGAAGAAGATCATGGAGTGGATAAGCTTGGATGTGGCTATCTTTATTTGATGCCTTGCTCTTCAAGATTGGTATAATTGTGTATTGTGTGTTGCTTGATTCAAAATGTCCAAGGGAATTTGGGTTTCTATAAGACATTCTTGTCTATTGGATTGCTACCCATTGGTCAGATCTTTTCAACTCTTAACTTTCAATTTTGTGCATAGGATTAGTCTCTTCATCTCCTCCCCATTTCTTTAATTTCAAAATCTCTCCCTCCTTTTTTAAAAAATTCTTCTTTGTTTGAACTAGTTTTGTTCCAAACTTTGACCACTTTGCAAGTTAGAAACTTTGGCCTTATGCCATTGCATTTTCAAACTTCTTTTCTTAATCAAACTTGTAAATAGACTTAACTATACTTGACCTAAACTTTCAAAAGCCAAAAATAACTAACTCACTCAAACCATTTTTAGGCCTTTGTGCCTTTCAAACTTAATTTTGTTAAAAGCAATGCATCCACTTTGAAATTTGTATCACGGACTACGAGGTTTTGATCCCTCATTTTTATGTCGGTACGTAGACACAAGTCCGAAGATCTTGTCAAACACAAAAATATAATTAATGAATTCTCTTCTCATCCCCTCATTCTATTTATTTGTAAACATCACTTTGTACAAAATACATATGCACACAAGAAAGGGCTCCCTAGGAGTACCTAGGACACTTTGGGTGCTAACACCTTCCCTCTGTGTAACCAACCCCTTACCTGTAATCTCTGGAATTTTATTAGTTTTGATTTGAAAACTTCTTATTTTTGGTTTTTTTCGTACTTTTCCCTTTTCCCTTGGAAACAATAAAAGCGCGGTGGCGACTCTTGTTATTTGATGTCTTGCTTATCCATAGCTTGATGATCATGAATTTACCGCTACACTTCTCACACATAAATACTCTCCCTCTCAAATTCTCACCACAATCTCACAATTCACACTTTTGAGAAGAACTTTTCAAAATAAGAAAGAGGAAGAACAATCAAACGAAGGAGAAAGAAGATTCAAGATTGCAGAGATTCTCACCTGAACTGCGGCGTTACTCCAGTGAGTTACTTCTACTTTCCTTCATTGTTTCACATCATACGAGTTACCGGAGTATAGAATAGGTTTAGAGGAATCAGAGCCCTAACCTATAGGGCTTTGATTCCGAAAGAGAATGATTTAATTTCACTTTAAGAGATTAGGATTCTTCGAGGATTTGCTTCGATTCAGACTGCTCATGAGGAATTAGCTTGTTCCATGATAATTTTGGGATTCAGGTCAATGAGGTGAAGAAGATGATGTAGTCGTTTTGGTCATTGAGGCTCTGCCACCGCCAGAGGCGACCTCCGACACGGTGTAGGAGATCTGAGCTCGGGTGGAGGGAGCTTCATGTTTTTGAACTTTTGACTTTGAGTGATAGGACGTGGAAAACGTGTTTAATGTGTTTCCTGTGGCACGTGGTCTTTTTCCAATTCCCCACAAATTTCCCTTGGCATTACATTGGGCCTTTGGTCCACAAATATGATATTCACACTTCCAAAGCCATTGCACCTTTGCTTCCTTGGTTGAGCATTGGTTTGGGCTTTTGTTTGGGTCAGTGCTAATTACACTTCTGAATTGAGAAACATACCCATGCTTGCATTCATTTTCATTTGTTTTTTTTTTGCTTTTTTTGTTTTTTTTTTGTTTTTTGATTACATTTTTGTTTGATAATAATTCATGTTAATGCAAGTTGTTAATAGAAATTAAATTATAGTTTTAATTAGATTTTTTAACATGATTAGTGTTAATTAGAATTAATTGGATGGTTTAATTCTTAATTGATTGAAAATGAATAGAAAAATATGATATTATCTTATTTCTTGATTTAGGTTAGATTGTAATTGCACATGATAATTGTTGATTACATGATTTGATTTGATTTTTGATTTCTTTCATATTTTAGAATTTTAATTCATATTTAGAATTCTAATTGATTAGAATTTTAATTAGTAGATTTAACCTTGATCATAATCTTTTAGGTTTAAATTGATCGCTTGATCATTATTTCTTATTAGAAATTTGGTCTGATTCTATGATTAATTACACCATAACCCATAGCATGATCCCTTAGATTTAGGACTTCAGAATTTATTTCAGATGATTAATCTTTAGGATTTGTAGTCCTTATCTCTTTGTGCATGGATTTTCAAATGATTTCTCCCCATTGATTCAGTTGATCAAAGCTCGTTTTGATCAATTAAAGCCTTTGACTGTGGTCATTTCCACTGTCTATTCAAATGATCAAAAATCTCTTGATCACTTGATAGGATTATTTTACTATACTGGATGCACTGGATCTCAAGCCATCATTAAGTTCAAGACTTCACAGTCAATACAAGTCAGACACTGCAGACAAACGGGATTATTGTTCAAGCACTACAAAGGTTCAACTTCAACACTCGTCAGTTATGATGCAAATTGCACGTCATGAGCCTTAAGTAGTAGAGAAGAGATGAGAAGGAGTATTCTTATTCTCATTCCGAATATCTATGGGCATGGGACGAATGACCTAGTTGCTCAGAGTGTTCACCTCTACTCATAGACTTTATTGCAATTTATATCAAATAACAAGTCTTTCTACACAGATGTGGCATGCAAGCTGGAGATCAAGCTCTCAGCCTTCTAGGGTTTCTCTTTTCCCCTTCCTTTTCTTTGCTTCAAGACTAAAACCATTTTTGTGAATAAAATTAAAACAATTAAAAATACAATTAAAATTATACCACGTGAGCCTTAAGCAATGGAGAAAGGGTGAGAGAGAGCATTCATATCCTCATTTTGGATACCTTTTGGCAAGGGACGAATGATCCAGTTGCTCAGAGTATTCATCTTCATTCATAGACTTGAGTACGATTCAAATCAAGATATTCTTTTCAAATCTAAAAGCAAACTCAACTCATCAAATTCATTTTTGCATTTGGGCATCATCTTCTTTTCAAACCTTTTCAGAAAGGACATGTTACTTTCGTTCTACCGTGAGCGAAGCTTAAACCTCCATGCGTGAGCATACAAGTAATATTTAACTGCTAGAGTTTGATCCAAGCGCATCCACTCTGTCGCAAACAAACAAACGCTTAAGTCTCTCATGCTCGAGCATACAAGCAAGTTGATTATAGAACGCCAACGTTAATATTGTTCATTAAAAACAATTATGCATTCGTATTTTCTACTACGAACTGCGGAGCTCTGACTTTCTCATTGCACGATGAGGATACGTAGGCACAAGGGATCGAATCCTTGGCGAGCACATTAATTATTATTTTCTTTTTCCCCTAACTCTTGCAAACATTTTTTCTCCTTTCACGAATAATCTTTAGATAGTAACATCAGTTCTTGCAAAGAACAATCGAAATGGTTCCCATTGAGTACAACAATGTGAGGGATGCTAATATTTTCCCTTTGCATAATCGACTTCCTTACCTTATTTTCTCTTCCCTTGAGTTTTATCGATGTTTTCTCTTTCCTTCGGAAATAAATAAAATTCGATGGCGATTTTGTTGTATCTTTGAGCATGCGATGCACTCAAGTATATTTCACGTAGCTTTAGGATACATCATAAGAATAGGGGTCCTGAGTCCGAATCCGTCATATGTAGTAGTTTGTCATATTTGTACTCTAGATTTATTTTCGAATGTATTTTATTTTGAATTATTTCAACTTCATTGTGTACTATGGATTTATCACTTTATATATGTCATTTTTTTGATATCGGTTGTACCGTTTAATTAATCATAATATAACTTTAATATATCATCAATTTTATCTAAGCATCAATAAAACAAATTTAAAATTTACTATCAAGTATGATTACAGAGATGAATCTCTAAATTTTATCTTATGTGATACGAAAATGTAACTCCAAAACAATTTATATCAAAAAAAAAATAGCATTTCATTGAAGAATAAATATAAATGAACTATTCCGGAGATGTCATTAAACATAAGGATAAAGAAACTATTATTAAACTTAATCGTGAAATCACATAACATTAGAAGGAGATTCATGATTACATATCACAAAATCAACCAATCAATTAATCTCCCTCTCACGCACATCAATGATTTATCACCATAATAGATAATTATCCTATCACTAATCATTTTCATTTGTAAGAATCAATTTTATAAAAAATTCAATTGTGTATTTTAATGGCAATTTTCCTTCATTAATATCACGTTTAATATATAAAAAGAGGTGAAATTACTTCTGTATAAATATGTTGTCTAAAAATATACTTCCGGAAAATACATGATTATTTAAAAATTGAAAAAAAGGGTATACTAATAAATTTGTCCAAGTTCAGAGGAAACTCATAGGAAATTCATTCTGAGAACATAAATAAAAGCCATGACACAACATGTGGACTGAAATTTTATACACATAGAATCTAAAAAATCTCATTTCTCAATAATAAGATGACAAAAGATATTGCAGCCAGTATGGATGACCCTACAAAATGAAAATATCTACTGTGTCCATCATCAATACTATGAGAATACTTTTTGATATAAATTCAACTATTTCAATTGTGCTAAAAAAAGAATTGATATGAATAAAATCACAAAAATATTGTCACCTGATAATTTACATGATCTCCAAATAAAGTTTCCATTTTCAACACTCATTTTTGGTAGAGAGGACTGTCAAGGCATTGTGTAAAGGCTTGCTTATAGGATCAAATGCCTTGTTAAACCGTCTTGTTAAACCGTCGTCTGAGAATCAAATTCAGATGAAGTAGCTCACATTTCTTTATTTCATGACCAAAAGTCATGACATGCTGTTGATTCAGTACTTGTTCGGACACGGAAGGTTTATGAATTATCGCGTATTGTAGGGAAACTAACTCCGTCCTTCAGATGGCTCACTGCTGTAGGGCATAACCATTTCAGCATGGTTGGACCTAAAACCTGGTCAAGAAACATGAACAAACATGATTTTAGGCAAGAAGAACTATTAATAGATTAGATACAAAAGTTTTAACCAAAGAATAGGGACTGACCAATGTAATATTTTTGTATGCACCATTGTTGTATGGATGCCGGTAGCTCTGTCCAGACTTAGCAGCCAGCCATTTCGCACGGTTTCCTTCATAATACTAGAAAAAGCACAAAATGAGATGTTTCAAGACACTGATAAAGACAACAAATTTTAATGGAATACATTCAACTAAAACCAAACCTCTATGGTTGTCATATTATGAAGAATAAGGTAGATATGCCATCCAGTAAGAGACAGAAGGGTTAGGGTCAAGCCCACCACCATTGTTCCATACATGACCTAAACATCATCATTCATATATTTTTCTGTTAGTATATAATTCACGAAAATTAAGGATTAATAAAAACAGAAATATGTGAGCTTCAGTATATTTTGTCATCGGAAAACATGTCATTGTTTAGTTATGAAAATAAGTGTGGACAGAGAAAGGAGTCTAACAATAAACCCTTAAATTCTATTATTTCACTGTCAAGCACAGGACATAAACATTATCTATAATAAATTAAAAATTAGTAGAAAGAAGATGGAAATAACTCAGCAGCTTAACATGACTTCCCAAATAGAGATCTAGAAGATGAGGTGGGAGAGCAAAACACAATGGTGGCTTGGGTTTTTGAGGTTTCAGCATGTTCAACAAAGCTGGTGGCTTTTAGATGATTCCAACTCCCTCATGAGTAAGACTTTCACAAAGATACCAACACAGTTTACACTTGGTGAAGCGTTATTAGAGGCCGTGAGGTCATTGAGAAAGTGACAAGGTCAAGATTTCGAAGTATAGGTGGTTATCTGTTATGGTTGAGAAATTTGATTACTCTACTTCGAGGGTAGGGAAGTCTCCTAAGAAGAAAAGACTAATTTTTGATTTCAAAATCCTAAATCTCTCATTGAGAATACATATATAGAACTAGTAATGGATAATAGTGTACAAGGCTTAAAGACTAAAAAGCCGAACTAAACAATAAAAGTCTAAGATAAATTCAACTTCTAACTTAAATATTTAAATTAGCTCGAATTAACTTCATGATCCTATCATTACCTACCCCTTCAAAAACAACCTTGTCCTCAAAGTTGTAAAATTTGCTCATAGAACCTTACTGCTTGAATGGTGACCATAGATGCTATAGAGGTAGTTCTCAAATATCCACCAGGATCCCATTGTTTCCCTTTTTCAATTATCACTGATGTAATGTAGTCATAAGGTCCTACAGTAAAAAACTTGAATTTTGCTCTTTCGGTTACTGAGGTCATAATTTTGGTAACTACCTTTGAAACAAGCTCTTCATCCAACCATACGCAACAAGATAATAACCTTCCCATCTTTTTGTGCCTAATTATATTTATTCTTTCAAATTTAACAACCTTGATATAAGCTACTCCCTCATTGTAAAGCATTGCCAGCAAACATTGAACCCAAATATGACATGTATCATTAGCCACCCCATGAAGACCAACCTGTCCTCAAGGTTGTGGAAGCTATTCCAACCTTTCCAAATTTTAATACACCCTCTAAAAGTGTTGTATAACATAACTTTGGAGTAATTAGAGTTAGCTTCAATAAAAGAGGCCAACCTAACAGTCCTAGCAGCAAGAGGAATCACATGTTCCTTATACACACCCTTAATAAAAACTTCAATCAAGTCCATATTAATGAGAAATTTGTTCAGTCATTCTTTTTTTAATAGCACCTTGTTGAGAAAATTTATGAGAACCAATAGTCATTGACACAAATAGAATTGTTGCCATAACAATAAGAATTCTACCAATCAAAATGACTAATATGTTGTCAATTTCATCGCAATATTTGTGATGTTGAATAGGACGCATGATTAGAATCTTAGCCAACATACCAACTGCAATGGAACAGATACGAAAGTTCTCAATTGATTTGAGAACCATATGGAATTGTCCAACATTGTTTGTATTGTCAACAGAATGTGTTGCTTTTCTGAAGAATGTGTTGACACCGGTTGCAATAACAACGACTTCGATTTCTCCTTGTTTGCATGTTGAGCCTGAAAAAACTTCTTGTTCTGGATGTTGAGTGACCGTGAGTGACTTTCCTGTTAATGCTGCTTGGTTAACCCTTAAAGAATCACCTTCTAGAAGACGAGCATTGACTGGTATGATGTCACCAAGTTTGATGCTAATGACATCACTTGGAACTAGGATTGGAGCTTCTTTCTCACTCCATTTACCATCACTAAGAACCTTTGTCTTAGGAGCAAGGTCTGCCATACGAGCAACAATAACATTTCCAACATTGTTTTCTTTGGTGGAGAGATGTGCTGCTGGATGTCTTGTTTTAGTATCTTGTCGGTCAATGAAAATTTGAAGAGAACCCTTAGCATGTGAAAACGTAATAGTGCTCATGAGCTCCACATTAGGACAAGCTTGGATTTTGAAAAGTGAATGCTAGGCAAGCAAAATGCGAAGAGTGTGCAAAAAAGTAGGAAACCAAATTAATTGAGCAAAAGCAAGCACAATTCTTAAATACACTCGACCATATCACAACATCTCTATATGGCAATTTCTCAAACAGTTTGCATGCATGAATAACACTTCCATGTGTTGCTGCCAATAGTGAGAACCAATCCTAAATAAAAACCTCCAGTTATCTCATGTTTTTCCAGTAGTGACTTGATGAAATCCATTAAACATGAGCCAGCTAACAATGCATTATGCCGAATATTATATTTCCCAATGACACCCAAAATTGCTAACATATCAGTCGTACAAACAGAAATTTCCACAAATGTAATGATATAGTTGTTGAATGTCAATACCTCTACAATTCCAAATTCCAAATTCCAAATTCTGGACATGCTTCATATGTAAATACTCCCTCGTTAGAATCATGGTCGTGGCTGAAAATGAAAATTTCGGTGGCGGTGGAGAAATGGTGAATCTGCATACTCTCGTAAATGCTTCAAATGTAGATGTTCTTTCTATCTTTGAAATAGCATTAGGAGGTTTTGATGGAATTTCGTAATCACCGTCGCCGTGAAAATATCCACTGTTGGAACCATCAGCTAGCCACCTTACCGGGTCGAGATTCATGAAAGCTCTAGAAACAATGTCCTTCAATTGCTCTCTGACATAAGAGGATAAATCGGAAATAACGTTAACTTCGAACATTGGTTTCACAACAACAAAGTTATCGACTAGGAGCTCTGAATCGATGTTGGATGGGGTTAAGATTGGAACAAAGGTTTGAGTAGCCGTTGGAGAACTCGAACCAACATAATCATTTTCCTCGACAAGATGTTCATCATTGAGGACGAAGGAAGAAACCTCTATCTGATTCGTGGGGATGATAACGTCATCTGGACCCATCAAAGAAGATTGGAATGATGATTCCTCCTCATCGTCATCTGGTACTGCAAAACTCAGATCCGCCATAACAGGTGAAGAAGAATGTTGGTTGAAACCACAAATTCCTTCTTCCATTGCTGATAATTGTTCATTAACACAGTTACGTCTTCTTCATCATCTGGTAAGGGTAAAATGACCCACCATTCAGGTTTAAATTCCCATAGGAAAACTGCAGTAAATGCATCCCATGTCATCAATGGATGGCGTGGATACCATCGCAGCCACCATGTGAGAGCCGAACCTTTCATGGCAAGTGCAGCCACTGCCATCTTCTGTGTCTCTAGTGTGAGCCACTTCTTGAAGTATTTCTCAGTGCAAAGCACCCACCAATAAGCATCTATTTTACCATCAAACACCGGAATCACCATCTCCGATAGATTAGCGGAGGGAGAGATCATGAATGAAAGCACCAATGTTATGGTTGAGAAATTTGATTACTCTACTTCGAGGGTAGGGAAGCCTCCTACGAAGAAAGATAAGAAGAAAAGACTAATTTCTCATTTCATAATCCTAAATCTCTCATTGAGCGTACATATATAGAGCTAGTAATAGATAATAGGGTAAAAGGTCTAAAGGCTAAAAAACCCAACTAAACAATAAAAGTCTAAGATAAATTCAACTTCTAACTTAAATATTTAAATTAGCTCAAATTAACTCCATGATCCTATCATTATCCAAGCAGTCTAATTTCCTCGTCAATAGCCTTGTCTCTTCTCTAGGGGCCGATGCTTAGTGAGTGACTTTATTGATCCGCTGCAAAGGGAAAAGGGAGTAGGCGAGGTCTTCCAGAAACCAGTTTGAACCAAAGCCTGATCAGCTGGCTCTACTGTGGAGACACTTTGGCATCCCAATTGTTTGCTCTTTGCTTTGAAAGATTTGGGTTCCATTGGGGTATTGCAGGGTTTAGCTTCAGTCAGGCCTGCATCATGAATGAGATTGAGGGCATATTTCCTTTAGCAAAGAGAAGCATTGCAAGCAACTTCAAATCCTAAAAAATAATTCAAAACTCCTAGATCTTTGATACTGAACTTGACATTCAGGAGAGCTTTGAGCTGCTTTATTTCTTCAAAATTGGTTCCTCCTAGAACCAAACCATCCATAGACAAGGATGACTGTGAAACCTGCAGAGGAAGTCTTAGTAAAAAGTGAATAGTCAGTCTTTGATTGAATGTATCCAATGGAAATAAGTGTCAGTAGATTTAGTGTTCCACTGTCGACTTGCTTCAATCCATATAAAGATCTTTGTAGTTTGAACACAAGATTAGGATGAGGTAAGTCAAGACCAGGAGGGGCCTTCATGTAGACTTCTTCATTGAGGTCTCCATGAAGAAAAGTTGTGTTGACATCAAGTTGAAAGAGAGGCCAATTATGGACAGCAGCAATAGCCATTAGCACTCGAATTGTTGTCATTTTGACCACAGGGCTTGACTACCAAACATGCCTTATACCTTTCACCAGTTCCATTGGCATGCATTTTCAACTTAAACACCCATTTGCATCCAATGGCTTTCTTGTGTGAAGGTAAAGGAACAAGAGTCCAAGTGTTGGTCTTAATCAAAGCAATCAACTCAGTTTGAATGGCATCCTTCCAATTGGCGTCACAAATGGCTGACTCATATGAATGAGGTTCACTAATGGCAGATAGATGTAAAGTGAAATGTTTATGTGCTAGAGAAAGTACATCATATGATAAGAAGGATGATAGAGGATACTTACATTGAGAAGATGAATTGGGAGCAGTTGCTTCTAAAATGGGGATTGTGTTGGAAAGAAGATTACAATGGTAATTTTGTAGGTATGTAGGAGGTCTAACATGTCTCGTAGGTTTTCTAATTGGTAAGGTATCTTGTGAAGCAAGGTTGTTATCAGAAGTGTTGACATTTGAATGTTGAGGAATGGAAACAAGTGGTGATGTAGGTATCATGTTAGGTTAGGAGTGGCAGGTGAAGAAGAATTATCTGGAATAGATGAATCAGGTGGGTTATGAGAATTGGAAGGATTAGGTTTGAGGGTTATATGTGTGTATATGATCAAATAAATCATCTAGGCAAGTGTGATGGTAAGTTTGAGACTTAATACCTGAATGATGAGCATCAACATATGGTTGTTTATATGGAGAGTGTTCTTCAAAAAAATGATATATCTCTTGACACAAATAACTCTTTACAATTAAATCAAACAAAATGTGAGTTTTTGGTTTATATCCTAAGTAGATGCATTTTCTAGATCTAGAATCTACCTTCTTTCTATTAGCTTTCAGAGTAGAAGCAAAGCATAGTGAGCCAAACACTCTTAAGTTGGTCATGTCAGGTAATTTATTATACAGAATTTGATAAGGTGACTTATGCTTGAAGAAAATGGTAGGCAATCTATTAATGATGTGAACTACGTGGCCAAGAGCATGAGCCCAAAAAATATGAGGTAATTGAGCTTGATATAAGATAGCTCGAGTGATACCTAAAATGTGTTGGTGCTTCCTTTCAACACATTTTGTTAAGGGGTACCAACACAAAATGTTTGATGCACAATGCCAAATTGTTTGTAAAAATCATTGAGAATGAATTCACAACCATTATCAAACCTGATTGGTTATGTTGAATTGAGTTTTGATCATTGACACAAATGATTTGATGATGGATGATGCTTCAAATTTCAATCTCATGAGAAATAACCAAGTGAACCTATTTTTATCATCCACAATAGTTAGAAAGTATCTATATCCCATCATAGATGGTGTGGATAAGGGGCCCCAAATATCCATATGCACCAAATCAAAAACAGAAGTAGAAACATGAGAACTAAGGGAAAATGGAAGTCTCTTTTGCTTAGCATTGAAACATACATCACAAGAAATAGCAGAATTAACAGATTTGCCAAAAGGAAAACATTTATTTAATTGAATCAATTTGGTATTTGAGGGGTGGCCAAGTCTTAAGTGCCAAAGATTACAATTTTGGGATATGTCTAAAGAATGATTATGTAAGGTATTGATAGAGTGAGTGGATGGAGTGTGATACAAGGTAACTGAGGGAGAATCTAAGATACACAATTCACCATTCAATCTAGTTGTGTCAATCATCTTCTTGGAGTGAGTATTTTGTATAAGACAATCAGTATCATTTAACATCAATTGGCAGTTCTAGGTTTTGGTAAGCTTGGGAAGGGATATGAGATTAAAGGAAAAATCAGGCATGTATAAAACATCAGTGATATATAAATATCGATCAAAGTGTATGGTTCCAGCATAACTAGTAGTGACAAGTGCTCCATTTGGAAATTTGATGGTTATAGAATTGATCTTTTGATGCATTGAAAAAAATATTATGTGACATACATGGTCAGTTGCACCAATATCAAGTATGAAGTTATCAGGTTATGGAAGGTGAGGAATAGTGCATATGATACCTGAGTCACTTTCAAGTTGAGTTGTCAGATGATTGATGTTGTGAGCCTAGGAAGATGAGGATCCTTGAAGGAGAGTCAACAATGCTTTATACTGGTGTGAAAACCAAGTTACCTTTGAAATCAGTTTGAGATTCCTCTACTTTGTCAATAAGAACTGCATAATGGTTGATTGTGCCATCTTGCTTCCAATGTGGGGGGAAATCATGTTTTCTGAAGCAAGAATCAACTGTGTGGTTGGTCATGCCACAATGAGTGCAAATTCGTGAACCTCGACCTCTTCCACCAAATGATCGACCACCTCTAATGCCTATACTTTGGGAATTGATATTGGATTTAGAGGTATTGTTTTGAGGTTAGTTGAGATTAGGAAAATCTAATACCTGTGATTCATCAATAGGTAAGATAGCTTGCCTTTCTTGTTGAACAAGGAGATAGTAAACTCTGCATATGGTTGGAAATGGTTCCATTAGCATGATTTGGGACCTCGCAGCTGATAACTTGATCAACATATCTGTATGCATGAATTTTGGTAATAGCTTGGCAAGTAGCATCACATGAACATTCGGGAATTGGACGAAAATTGTCCAATTCTTGCCACAATTTCTTAAGCCTGGTGTAATAAGAAGAAATAGATGAATCACCTTGTTTCAAGTTGCATATTTCTTCTTGGAGATCTGATATTCTGAATGCATCACCTTGATAAAAACGGTCTCTCAGTTCGTTCCAAATTTCAGCTGCAGTATCCATCCATAATACACTTTGAGCAATATCTGATTTAACAGAATTGTGAATCCATGACATGATCATAGTGTTGCATCAATCCCAAGCAATGGAATTGTGATCTTCATCCAGTGGTCGAGGTAAGCTGCCATTAATAAAATGAAGTTTGTTCTTGGATCTTAAAGTCATTGTCATGAATCTGGACCAAGAATGATAATTGTTTTTTGAAAGCAAAGGAGAAACAAGAACCAAAGCAGGATTTTCATTGGGATGCATGAAATAGCGATTGAGGGTACCGGTTTGATAACCTTTGTTATTGGCATGTGATGGAGTTTTGCCATTGATACTGCTTGCAGAGCTTGCAACTGACGTGGTTAACAAAGAAAAATACAGTTGGAACATGCAGAAAATTGAGAGAAAACCAAGATGGAAGAGATGCGTTAATTAGGTGCAGTGGTGGAGGCTTGATCACAGGTCGATGATACCATGTTAAGAATCAAGCTAAACACATAAAAGTGGAGAAAGAAAGATTGAAGAAGAAATGTTGCAGAATTTTTCATTACTCATCATCATACATGCGTACACGTGAATATTGTTACTTATAGAGCAAGTAATTTGTAACTAACTTGAACCTCCATCTAACCAATTGATAACTAACTAAAAGTTAGTTAGATTCAGTTAATCTATTCTATGAACTAGTTAGTTACATCAATCTCCCTATTATGTTCAACACCGTTTTTTCATGGCCTAGAAACAGAAAATCCTTATTGAGGAGTTGGAAGCTTTGAACCAAAGGGATCAACTCAAGAAACATCATTGAGTTCGGGTGACTTGGTTTGTTGCTCCAGGCTAGCTAAAGCAACAGTTTTTTGAATGGATTAAAGGAGAATATTAGGTGTTGGTGCATCTCCACAACCACAACATGTCTTGGAGAGGCAATTTCGCAGATCAGGTTGAGGAAACTTAATGCATCAAGGCCCCGTAACCAATGGGTCCATGAAGTCAACACTAATATGATATGGAAAAATTACCGACATCGGTCAATATTGGAACCCCGGTAACGAAAAAAGTCTATTCCAAGAGTTTAGAAACAGGGGAATAGCATTACGCGCGACAGCCACAAATTAACAAAAAATACTCGGACCTAAAACTTCCTGTGGCCGACAAAACATGGAATGTGAAGGCGAAACATAATGGTAGAATGCTGGAAGGCAATGAGAAAGTGGAATATGAAGAAGGGTAATGCTGCGTAATGAAATCTCAGAGATGATCCAGAAGATGCAAAATAGAACAAAGGAGACATAGTTTAAATATGCACACCGGCAACTTATATCAAGAATTAATCTTGAACATGCATCTTAGGTAGGACAAGAAGAGTTTGGGTGTAAGCGATAGAATTATTCCCTTACGAAACACGTTACAGGTTTGACAAATGAAATCAGCTTCATGACAATGCAAATAAAGGCTGCCTAACTCATACTGGATTTTACCATTACCGGGTTTCTGCATGGCAGCGATTTTATAGCAGAAGGAGGCCCTTTTTTTAATCTTAGTGATAGAATACTTGATATAAGTCGCCGGTGTGCATATTTAAGCTATTAATTGATTTTGCATAATGAAGGTAATTCCATGATCAATTTAGATTACCCTATCATTTTTAGCACAATGAGACATAAATTGATTTTGCATTTACTCTATCTTTTTTGCACAAGGACCGTGCTTCTATCTAAATCGTTAATCTCGAGATCTTTCTAAATAACTTCTCGGATAGTTTTTCTAGATCTTCCTTTACTTCTAGTTGTTTGACTTGTCTCCATCTGATCTACTCTGCTTACCATAGAATCTATTGGTCTTCTCTCTACATGTCCAAACCACCTAAGTTTATTTTCCATCATATTTTATTTTCTACAAGGGGAAGATCAACTCTATTGGTATATATTAGGAAATCCATAAATTTGCATACAACTTACATAAAAGAGCTTAAGAGAACTCTCTTTAATGTACCCCCATTCCTTCTCAAGTACACAGCTTATAAACAGAACCTACACAAAACCAAACCTTATGTCAAATGAGAATCCTATCCATTAAAAACAAGTAGACACTAGATCGAAAACATACCGTAGAATGAACACTTGCTATGGTAGCATATACTAGAAAATCGAAGAAAGCCTTATAATTCCAATAACCAACACAGTTATTAATCCACAAGCAGTGATGATCCTGGATCAAATTCACAAAACAACAAGCTTAAACTAACATTCACTATTGATAAGCAAAGCAACTGACCTACCATTTTCAGAACACACTTTCTACAGACTCGACAATGATGAGTCCTGGGAGGCTTGTAACCGAAGCACTTGTCGCATTTCTTCTGTTCTGCATTCTGCAACAAAATCATTAACCTAAATTAAAAAACTAGTAGTGAAAAATGAAGCATAACCCTATGAAGGGTTTGGGAAAAAGCTTACATCTTTGGAATTTGTTGATTCAACATCGGGGTAAAAGGAAGGAGGGACATGACCAGGATCAGTGAGAACGCAAATGGAGAAAGAGAAAAGGGCGAGAGAAGCGAAGAGAGTGAAGAAGAAGGAATTCAAGGTGCCAGGGGAAGTGCGAAAACCAACCCAATCATCGAGAAAGATGAAGATTGTTGTGTAATAGAGAAAAAGCATCACCGACAAGACTCCTAACACAGGAAGAGACAGAAACCTTCCAACCTTCATCGAATTCATGTATTGTATTTTTTCTATTTCTACGCATGTTTATGTGATATTCTTCCTTCATAATAAAATATAAACAAATAAAAAACTTTAGAATTTTTTATCCAAATAATTCAGTTTTTTAAAAAAGTTCTCAAAAATAACTTATATATAAATAAATTCTCAAAAAAGAATTTTACCCAAATAATCTAGTTTTTCAAAAAAAAAATCTCAAAATAGTTCACATTTGAGATGATTTTTCAAATGGCCTCATTTTAAAAAAAAGGTCAAAGCATTGGAATCAGACCAATTGACGATTGTGGTTTAATTTAAAGAGGAGACGGCAATTGGATTGACTTCTACACATAGCACTGTCAATACAATTGGCGCCTATGTGTTAGGTTTAAGAGAGGACGTCAATTGATCGGTTTGTTGTGTAATTTCTTTTTGTATAAATAGAGGTGTGGTGTGATTCATTTTTCCACATCTCTTCTCATTATATTGCAAACATGGTTCGCCTTCGTGGTCCAATGGGAAAGTGATTTATTCAAGAGACAAGCCTCCGATGGAGATGCTCTTCTAGAACATCTGCAGTTTCGAGCAACTACATAGCGAGTTGGTTCGTTAGTTAGACGGAGACATACCTGAAGGCAAAAAAATTAGAAGTATTGAGAGACATGATGTCGTACGTGGGTGAGTGCGAGTTAAAAATGATAAGAATGCGAGGGAAATGATGTTTGGACCAAATGATATTAGTTTGATTGTTGTAATCAGTTAGAAATGTTGTGCTTAAATTTTGTTTGTTAAGTATTTTTATTTGTTTTGATATCAGTTGTATGTGTTGTTTATTTAGACATGTCATCAATGTTCGTTTTGTGATATCTGGTTTCTTGTTGGAAAGTGTTGTTTTTAAGTGTGTTTAAGTTATGGTGATGTTTGTTGTTAACATTGTTGTAACAAAAAGTTATTAATATATCAAAATCAAAGGTTACAAAAATTAAAATGATGTATTAAATTATGATTGCTCCGAGATTGAGACAATTTTTCCTATTGTGTTAAGGTTGACAACATATATTACATAATCTTATCAATTTATCAACTATATCTATTTATGTTCTAATATGTGTTAGAACAAGATTTGGCTCTGCATCTATACCTTGAGTTTTGATGATAACAATATTGTATTTGTGTGAGAACAATTTTGGTACCTTAATGGTCTGTTATTGTGTAGCTTTAATAGCCAATTCTGATTCTGAATATATGATATACAATGTCATCAGTTTCTGAACTATGTGTTCCAAATCCGCTTCTTGTAAGACCCCAATTTTGACCGTAAAATCCCTCATGATATTTCATCATATGCATTGGCTTTGGGATCACATATTGGCATCATCCTTACCCCTCATTCATTGGGTTTGCATTTGGAGAGGTCACCAAGCACATTTGATTGTATCATACTTTTTTTCATTATTTACTAACCAAAATACCAAAAATATGTTAATGTATAGTTTACTTCTTTTGTAGGTAGTGTGTGTGTTCACCCATGCCTCATCAATCTCATATCTAGGGTTTAAGGCCCCCAATGCAAGGAGACTAATCAAAAGATGGTTCACATTGACTCTAGACATCATATATGGGTCCCCATGATCTTCACATGTCATTTTTATCAAGAAATCATCAAGAGTTTGAAGCTTGTTTGCCTTTGAAGCCCTAATTCATCTGGGTATCTTGTGTGACTTTCTCAGTAAGTTTCTTCACTATTTGATAAAACATTTCAAGGGATACTTCATATTAAATCATCTTATACACATATGATCCTACATGAGTCCAAAAGATCAAGATAATTTCAAGTTTGCAAGTTGGTTCATGGTGGTTGACCAGAGAAAGTCAACTGGTCAAAACTGGGGTTCCCTAGACCCTATCTCCTACAATGTTTGTCATATGAAAATGATTCCAAGATCAAAGTTACTATTTATTACATTCCAAACAACTTTCATGTTGAAGTCAAGATCTAGTTTTTCTTGGAAAGTCAATTTTTATGGTGAAAGATTATAGGTCATTTTGTCTGAATCCTAGTTAGGAGGTTAACTTCCAAGGACCATAACTTGCTCAATTTTTATGAGATGAAATCCATTCAAGTTTCATGATCAAATTCAATATGTCCTCATTAACGTTTATTCTTGGAATAAATTCAAACTCAACTTGCAAGGGAATGTTCAAAGAGGAAACATTATAGGTCACTTTGGGTCATTACCATTGAACAAGTGATTTTCCTCAACTTCTAAAATGCATAACTCCTTCATCCCAAATCCAAATAAGGTTAAATTTGTGACCAAATTGAATAATTTTGAAATAGATACAACTTTGATGAAGGTACTTCTTCCATTTGAAACCCATAGCAAAAGTTATTCAAGATGGAAGAAGTGAACATTTGACTTGATACTTAGAAAATTTTCACATATGTTTGATTTTCCAAACTTCCACCTCAAAATTCATCATGATCCAATCTTCAAATGGAAAAGTGTTCAACATGGAAGTTGTTCCCCTTGATCTGACCTTTCTAAAAATTCCAATATCATCTCATTTGGCCAAGAATTGGAGGACTTGCACATGGTTTCTCTTCAAGGGTTCATTTGGATGAAATTCACATTCACATTTCAATTTCCATTACATGATCACATGACATGCTTTCAGCATTGCACGTGAGGGATTTTGGACCTGATCACATCATTTCATGGGCCTATCACACGCTCATGCAAGCATGAAAGTGAATTTCTATTTTTGGCCAATTTTAAAAATATGTAGAAAGCAATTGCCTTGCCTATAAATAAGACCCTCATTGCTCAGAATTAAGGACACATGGCCCAAGCTTTGAACCTGTAATCCAAACCCTCACCATTAAAGGATAATCTTAAAGGTTTTCATTTAAAAATCGAGTTTCAAATCTCCTTCTATTTTGAGATTGAAACTCTAAGAATCTAAGCCTTTCCTTGATCCAATTCAACTCCTGCAAGCTTCTGAAGTCAAGCCAAGGCCAATTGAGAGCAAGATCAAGCAAGTTTCAAGCTCCCTCGAAGGTGATTTTCCAAAATTTTCATCTCTTCGATTCTCTCTTAATTATTCACAATTCTTTGTGATTTTTGGTTGGCTGAAGTCCTACCAATGTAGGCAACAAGATTGAGTTGCTTTGAGGTCAAATCGAAGCAACTTAGTTCATGATCCTCAAAATTCAAATCCCTGAATCTTTCTATATACTTGAAATTGGAGAAAGTTGAGGCCAGATTCGTGATCCTGAGCATTTTCTCTTTGAAATAGTATCCTTATTTTTCATTTTTCATTGAGATGAAGTTGGACCAGTCTGGTGGAGGTCACAGGAGAAGATGACCGAAGCTCTAGCTCCGGTGGTTTGTTGACACACCTCCTGGCCATCTGATCATGATTGAATGTTATAATCTGGACCATTGTTTTTTATTACCACGCGTACATCTTTTTGACTCAAGACTACCATAGAACACGCGCGTGTGGCCATCAGATCTGCCACCTCAATTAATGAGGGAGATCTGATGGCCCTTGTTTTTCCTATTTTTATTTTTATTTCTGATTTTATGTTTAATCCTTTTATTTTGTTTAATTCATAATAATTTCATTTTTAATCCAAAAAATATGGGACTTTCACCTAAATCTTTAAATATTTTTCTCTTTCATATTCTGAATTAAAATTACTTTTTGGATTAATTTTGATATTTTTCATGAATTAAATGTTTTTGTGTGTGTTTTTAATTGTTTAAAAATACTTCTGACTTTTTAAAAATCATGAAATTTTTTGTCTAAGGTCCTTTGACCTTGTTTGACCTAGGATAAATCTCTTGGCCATTTATTTGGTGTTTTGAAGAGATTTTAGGTTTTAACCAAATTAAATTGTATTTTTATTCATTTTTAAATTGATTTTTAATTGATTAAATGTGAAAAAATTATGTTGAGCCATTTTTATTGTCTTGTGATGTTTGACTATTTGTTTGGGCTTTGGTCAAGGTTGATTTGACTTTTGTTGGATCAAACCCATTGGATTTAGGGGATTGATGAAATATACATTTCATCTCCCAAAATGAATGAATGGTTTTGATTTGATAAAATCCTCCATTGGTCAATTTGTGTTTCTTCTTCTTCTCCCTTTTCATCTTCATCCCTATTCTTTCCCATTCCCTCATTTGACCAATGAAATCTCTAATATTTTAAGGCTAATTGGTTCATCAATGACCTTGTGTCAAATGAACCAATACAAGTATGACTGAGATAGGTCCCTCCCTCTTGATCTTTTCTTTTAGTGTATGGTATGTTTTAGGAGTTTGGTTCTTCATACCAAATCTCTAACATGCATTAACACCTAATTTTTTATTGCCCGGCCTCAAATAGTTGTGACTTCTACATAAGTCCAATTATGATTGCTTAACATAGAGCCAAATTTGACCCTAATGGCATAGCATTCTAGTAAGGGAGATTGTAAGTCTCCCATCCTTCATGGTATTGTATGGAGACTTGACCTTTTTTCCTTCCTATGGAAGATGTCTTGGTTCAAGGATTCATGCTTGTGAATGGATGGTTGAGTGTTCTCCAAAGAATGACTTAATCAATTAAAAAAGCAAAACACTACTAATACTCAATTAATCTTGACTAATATTTGACCAACTCTTATTAATATTACTTTACTTTCAAGTCATTTACTTTATAAAATTTAATTTTTAGTCATTTATCATTCATTGCCATTTACATTCCATTAAACTTGCTTATGTTTATGTCATTTTCACTTTGCTCATTTGAGCCATATCTTGTGATTGTATATATTTGTTTGTGTATTTTGATTTTGTTTGTGGTCTTAAGACCTTAAAATACTTAATAAACAACAAAAACCCTAAAAAATGTGTGATGGATTGTTGAGTTTGATCTGAACTTCTGGACTTAGAACTAGGCAACATTCTCTGTGCAAAAGGACTTGGCTAATGCCAACATTCTAAAATCAAGTTATTGTGAACTGAGCCTTCATCTGATGCAAGTCTTGGGATGTGTTTGAGTTCATCTGCTACATTGTCTTGGTGAAAATTGTTATTTTGATCTTGTGTCTAATGCTTTATTCTGAGTTGATTAATGAGTATTTCATCTGATACATGAGAAGACAAAGAAGATTGCTAGCTATAGGATTTGTTTGTTTGGATGTGGCTATCTTTATTTGACGCATTGATCTTCATGATGTTTGATATTGCTAATTGCCTGATTGATTATTTCTTGATTCAAAGTCCAAATGGAAAGTGGGTTTTCTATATGACATACTTGTTTGTTGGATTGCATCCCATTGGTCAGACATTTTCAACTCTTAACTTTTAGTTTTATGCTTAGGATTAGTCTCTTCATCTCCTCCCACTTCTTAAATTTCAAAATCTCTCCCCCTTTTCAAAAACTTTTTTTGCTTGCGATTTCAAACTTAGACCTTATTTCAAATAAAAACTTTGGCCTTATGCCATTGAATTTTTGAACTTCTTTTTCTTAAATCAAACTTGTAATTAAATCTAATCATATTGACTTAAAATTTTAAAAGACAAAAAGAACTAACAACCCCATTCAAACCTTTGGCCCCACTGTGCCCTTCTCAATTAAATTTTTGTTAAAAGTAATTTACCAACTTTGAAATTGTTACCACGAACTACGAGGTTTTGATCCCTCATTTTTATGTTGGTGCGTAGGCACAAGTCCGGAGGTCTTGTCAAACACAAAAATATAATTAATGAATTCTTTTCTCATCCCCACACTCTATTTTTCTCAAACATCTTTTATACCAAAAACACATACACATATAAAAAAGGGCTCCCTAGGAGTACCTAGGATACTTTGGGTGCTAACACCTTTCCTCTATGTAACCAACCCACTTACCTGTAATCTCTGGCATTTTATTAGTTTTGATTTGAAAACTTCTTATCTTTAGGTTTTGTTCGTACTTTTCCCCTTTCCTTTGGAAACAATAAAAGCGCGATGGTGACTTTGGTTTTATTGGCGTTAAGTTTATCCATAGCTTGATGGTCATGAATTTACCGCTAGAGAAATTAAGTGGCGATTTTGCTGGGGAGTAGTCCTCAGTGGGTTTAGCCTACTTTTTTATGTATATATATTTGTATATTTGATGTTTGTATGATATAATCTGTCTGTTGTGCTTGGTAATCTCTGAGTGGTGAGATAAGATCTAACCCGAACTTTAGTGCAATTAAGATAGGAGGATGGTATAGTCATGTTCAACTTGTGTAGAGTAGTCCTTAACAAGTTGTCTTGAGACTCATCTACTCAGTGGAGACCCTTTTGGGGTTACTAATATCACACAAGTCATTTATGGTTAGGCATTACTTTCTCTGATTTGGGTCCCGAGAAGCTAAGGACCGTAGAATATTTAACCCAACTTGGCCTATTTAGGACGTAGTGCGGAGACTGTTCAAGTGAAGACCTGATAACAGTTGTTACACGATACTACACTCATACGAGTTTCTCTTGAGAATATTATGGGTTGATGAGTCAGTCATCCTAACCTATAATATCCGATAGATGGGATTAAGACTCTAGGAACTTTTTAGAACATGATCTACAGGTTTTTATCCTTAGCGCACTCCTTTAGGATGGTTCTTAACTTGACTCCATGCTCGTGACTCACAACAAACCCTTTGATTCTCGGTTGATCCGATCAAGTCTCATCAATATCAATGGAACTTGGGTGTTGATAAGGTGAAAGCCATAATCCACTAAAATTGATGATTGATCTTGATGATGACTTAATCCATCCCTTGAACTTTGTTTGTGGTTTCCTTGTGTGTGATCCCTTGTTTGTGATTGTTGCATTCGTGCATACATGTGCATCATAACATTCATCACGAAAAATTAAATCTCAAGGAACTAAGGTCTTATTTGTAAATATTTTCCGACCAATGGATTATGGACGAAGGAACACTAAGAAGTACAATTTCAGATGTCCTGATTTGAAAGAGCTAAGGAAGTTGTCATATTTTGTATTAGATCCCTTGGACTTCAAGCAACGTCATGGGAAGCTCTTGTCTATGTTATCTACTGATGTGGTTGAAGGACTTCTGAGTGTTTTGGTTCAGTTCTATGATCCTCTTTACCGGTGCTTCACTTTTCCTGATTATCAGCTTGTGCCTATGTTAGAGGAGTATGCCCATCTCTTGGGAATATCCGTATCTGACAAAGTACCCTTTAGTGGATTAAAAGAGATTCCTATATCTCATATCATAGCTGAAGCTCTTCGTTTGAAAAAATCTGAGATTGAGGCTCATTTGGTGATGAAAGGAGGAATTATGGGGTTGACTTCTGAGTTCCTCATTGGTAAAGCTACTGTCTTTGCTCAAGCTGGTAGTATGGATGCTTTTGAGGCCATCTTTGTGTTGCTCATCTACGGTCTAGCTTTGTTCCCTAACATTGACAATTTTGTGAATGTTAGCTATAAGACCCCAATTTTGACCCTAAGATCCCTCATGTTATCTCATCATATGCATTGGCATTGGGATCACACCTTAGAATCCTCCTTACCCCCCATTCTTTGGGTTTGCATTGGGAGAGATCACCAAGCATATTTGATTGTGTTGATTCTAAGTGTTGGCAGCAATTTTGGTAAAACAAAGAGTGTTCACAAGATGTTACGTGTGATGTCTTAACATGAGATATCCTATGTACCTGCTGGAGTTCAAGAACATGTTCATGCAGGATTGGTTCAGAATGCCACATACAATGCCATGGCTTCTGATATTGGATGTACCTGGTGGAGCTTAAATGAAAGACATGTTCATGCAGGATTGTTTCAGATGACATACACAAGGTCATGGCATCTGATATGGCTATACCTGCTAGAAGTTATAAAAGGAATTATTGGATTATGCATGATTTTTCCAGGATGTCAGACCCGATGTCATGACATCCTGTACACAGAACATTCAGTATGAATGTCTGGTGTTTTGTGATTGCACAATTAATAGCAATCTTTGTATGATTGAAGATATGATTAGCTGGCGCATTCAATCATGGATTACAACCAGATTTACTTATTTTCCAAGGAGATCTAACCAGCTGTTATAAAAATATTTGATTGGAAAATAGATTTAGGGTTTTCAAGATGTCCAAGCCCAGCTGGATGCTTCTATAAAAAGGGACTTAGAAAACTTGTTTGAACACACAACCAAGACTGAGCGAAATATAGAGAGAGAGCTAGGGTTTGTGTCTGTTTAGTCGTGAGACTTGTAAGCCATTCAAGTCATCCATTGATGATTGAATTGGACTGATTTGTGGTTGTAATTTGTCACTCTAAAGCTGTTAAGCAAGAGTGTGTGTCTTCTTGATTAAAGCTATGAAGCAAGATCAAGAGTGTGTCTTCTTGATTGAAACTGTGAAGTAAAATCAAGAGTGTGTAATTGAAAAGTATTTTCTTTTCTCAAGGGATTGTTGTTTAAAATCACTGGTGTGTGATTGTAGGGAAGTGAGTGGGTTCTCATATCTAGGAGTGCTTAGGTAGAAATTGCACGGGTAGAGATTAAGTGAGAAAGACTGTAACTTGTTGAAGTGTACGGAGAGTCTTTGAACTAATTCTATTTTAGTGAATTTCCTTCCTGGCTTGGTAGCCCCCAAACGTAGGCGAGTTGCACCGAACTGGGTTAACAATTGCTTGTGTTATTTGCTTTACCATTCTGTATCTTTATTCTATGTGTGTTAACAGATATTAGTGTCGTGACATTACCTTCGACATCTTATATCTGATACCAGAATTTCAATTGGTATCAGAGCAGACATCCTGCTCTGGTTCTGGGTGAGATCTAGGGACAATACTTTCTGGTACAATGGAGAGAGATGGAGGATCTGTTCATAGGCCACCAATTTTGGATGGTTCTAACTATGACTATTGGAAACCTGGAATGGTAGCTTTTCTGAAATCCCTCGATAACAAGGCTTGGAAAGTTGTGTTAACAGGTTGGGTGCATCATGTCATTACTAAAGAAGGAGAAGCCACTGCTGAGAAGAAGCCTGAAGAACAATGGTCAAAGGAGGAGGATGATCTTGGTCTTGGAAACTCTAAAGCATTGAATGAAATATTCAATGGGATAGACAAGAATATTTTCAGGCTGGTAAACAACTGTGAAGTGGCCAAAGATGCTTGGGACATTCTCAAGACTACTCATGAAGGCACCTCTAGGGTAAAGATGTCTAGACTTCAGCCGCTCACCTCCAAATTTGAAAACTTAAGGATGAAAGAAGATGAAAGCATTGATGAATTTCACATGAGTATCCTTGAAATTGCTAATGCTTCAGGAGCCTTGGGAGAGAAGATGACAGATGAAAAACTGGTAAGTAAAATACCTAGGTCACTCCCTAAGAGATTTGCAATGAAGGTGACTGCCATAGAAGAGTCTCAAGATATTTCCAACATGAGGGTAGATGAGCTGATTGGTTCCCTCCAAACCTTTGAGATGGGATTGAATGATGGTTTTGAAAAGAAAACAAAGAGCATGGCCTTTATGTCAAACACATAAGAGGAAAAGAGTCAGGAGGTTGATGAAGATTTGGTCAATGAAGTAGCAATGCTGGGAAGACAGTTCAATAAACTATTGAAAAAGATGGATGTAAGATCTAAGACAAATGTCAAGAACATCTCATCTGACATCAGTAAATCCAACAATGTTGGAAGAAGAGCAAGATTAGATGAGAAGCTCAAAGAGGTACAGTGCTATGAATGTGATGGGCATGGACATATCAGGACTGAATGTGGAACCTACCTCAAGAAACAGAAGATGAGTCTTGCTGCCACTTGGTCTGATGAGAGTGAAACAGAGGAGGCTGCAAATCTTGTGACTGCTTTGACAGGAAGATGGGGATCTGATGAAGACTCAAGTGATGGTGAAGTAACCTTTGAAGAATTAGCCTCTACCTACAGAAAGCTGTGTCACAAAAGTGTAGAGTTGAGCAAACAGGTTGAAAACCAGAAGAAGGAAATAACTCAACTTGAGAATGAGAAGGTAGAATACTTGGAAACCATCTCCAAGTTACAAACAGAAGCAGTGGTTCTGAATGCCAAGCTTGTTGAAAATCCACAAGCTGAAAGTCAGAAGATAACACAGTTGGAAAGTGAGAAGGTAGACCATGTGAAAACCATCTCTAAGTTGAAACTGAAGTCATGTTTCTAAATTCTAAACTAGAAGAGATGACCAAGTATGTAAGGATGTTAAGCAATGGATCTGACTCCTTAGGCAAGATTCTCCAAACTGGACAAATAACAGGAGACAAATCTGGCATTGGGTATAATGACTCAAAGCTTGAGAGCAGTTATACTGGTGCCAAATCTCAAGCCAAACCTAAGTGCATCCATAATAAAAGTAAACCTGTGATGTCACATCATATGTTCCAACATCAGAGGAGAAAACAACAGAAAGGGAAACACCAAAGATGGAGATGCCATCACTATGGGAAGTTTGGTCATCTAAAACCGTTCTGCTATAAACTGTATGGTTATCCTAGGCATACTCATCATCAGAATCACTATCAATCCAGACCCAAACAACACAGGCCTATAATTAAGAAACAATGGATTCCTAAGACTAATGTTACTGGTCTGATAGCTCACATTCCCCTCAGAATCTCAGCCAGAGAAGAATGGTACTTTGATAGTGGATGTTCCAAACACATGACTGGAAACCAAGACCTACTAACTGATCTGCATCATCATACCATAAGCCATGTAACCTTTGGAGATGGAGCAAAAGGTGAAATCAAGGGAACAGGTAAGCTTGATTATCTTGGAGTTCCTAAACTTGACAAGGTTCTACTAGTTAAGGGATTGACTGCAAATCTAATAAGCATCAGTCAACTATGTGATCAAGGTCTGAATGTTAATTTCACCAAAACTGAATGTCTAATCTTTGACAAAAATAGTGAAGTGATTATGAAAGGAATCAGAACCAAAGACAACTGCTACATGTGGAGCTCTCAAATGGATTATCCCTTAAAGTATTGGATGAATATAGATGCTCTCAAGAGTGATGAAAGACAAGTCTGTGGGAAATGTCAGACAAAGATGTCACACCAGAAGCTCGGAGGAGAAAAGGTTATGATGGCTCAAACAACTAAGAGGTTAGATCAAATAGGTGGACATATGACCAGTCATAGGCAGAATGGAACTGTTAGGACTAGGCCACAAGGGACTTTATGTTTATCTCGAAGCAAAAAGGCCAAGAACAATATGGAGAAGATTGGAATGCCACCTGCTTCTACACATGTGAAAGGTATAGAAGATGGAAGCAGTTGGGCTCAACTGGGTTGGATGAAACTATTGATGATTGTATGCAATGTCACACACGATGTCATGACATTGTATTATGACAACCTGAATGCTGAAACTAGATCCAAAAATTAGACTCAGCACAGATGGACAAAGTACTATTGTTGCTATTATCACTTCATTAGAAAATTCGTGGAAGACAAAGTCAGAGGTCTAAAGCATGGAATGGAACTAGCAGACATGGTTGCAAGGAAGTTGGGTGAAGTTCAAATTGAATATAAGGGATGAAAATTAGGGATTTGGACTCTTATGTAATTATGGCAATTAAAGAGGAAAAATAAAAGAAATAAAAATAATGTCTGCCCTCTTAAAAGAAAGAGCCACATTAATGATAAATCATTCCCTAGAATTGAAAATAGTATCTATTCCTTTAGCACACGCTACCTAAGCACAACAATCTCCATTTCCATTCAACTTCTCAGAGAAGCTCAGCTAGGGCAAAGAAACTTTTCTCAAAAGTCCTACAACATGTCTCAACATCCATCATCATCTGGTTCAAAATCCTATCACCATGCAAAGACTCCCTCCATGGAGTTTGTAGATGAAGACGTGATGGACGTTACTCCTCTGTGCATGATACCAGGTGACACCCCAGGTCCCTCCTCCAAGGCTGGAGATAAGCAAGGTAATACCTATGGTAACTCCTCTCTTCCAAAAGACATGCATTATGCTGATCGTGCCATAAGGAACCTAGTCACTAGGATCCTAAGTGAAGGGCATGAAGTCAAAGGGTTTCTACCCCTCTGTCCAGAAGGGACCCCTCTCCTGAGGAGGAACCTCATGCTGACAAAGATGATGACTCATCTAGGTCAGAAAAGGAAGTTGCTGCTGAAGGGCTATGCTCTCTAGGTAAAACCTTACCTAGCAAGAAACCAAATGTGTCTCAGGAGAAGGTTATTGACCTAGAGGAAGAAAGCTCTGAAGAAGAGGATGATCCTTTGATTCATCTTGTAAAACCTAGTGTAGCTGAGAAATTGAGAACTAGGAAAGGGAAAAGTGTGGCATAAATGAGAACAACAAGAGTGAAAAAGGCTACTGGTGTAGGACCCTCAAAATCCTGGAGCAAAGTTGAGGTTGGGAAAAGGAAAGAAAGAGACAGCTCTGACTCTGAGGAGGATGTCGAAGACGATGTCCCTGACATCTCCCTTGCAAAAAGGCAGGCTATTCAGAAGTCTCCTGGCAAAGTTGCTGCTGTGCACCTAGACAATATCTCCTTCCATTTAGAAGATGGTGCAGTAAAATGGAAATTTGTCATTCAGAGGAGAGTAGCTATTGAAAGAGAGCTTGAAAAAGAGGCTGTAGAGGTAAAGGAAGTAATTGATTTGATCAAAAATGATGGACTAATGAAGACTGTGGTAGCTCTACCCCAATGTTATGAGGGGTTGGTAAAAGAGTTCATTGTTAATATCCCTGAGGATATTTATGAAAAGAACAACAGGGAGTTCTGCAAGGTGCTTGTAAGGGGAAAACGTGTGAAATTCTCACCAAGTATTATCAACAAGTTCCTAGGAAGAGGAACTGATGGAGGAGTGGACCTAGAGACCACAGACAATGAGGTCTGTAGGGTTATTACAGATGGCCAAGTTAAGGAATGGCCTAGTAGGAATCACTTATCAGCTGGGAAGCTCACTGTTAAATATGCCATCTTACACAAGATTGGTTCAGCTAATTGGGTGCCTACTAATCATGTCTCTACCATCTCCATTAGTCTTTGAAGAATCATTCATGCAATTGGAACAAGGGTTAACTATGATTTTGGCAAGTTTATATTTGATCAAACCATCAGACATGCTTCTACAAATGCTGTGAAGTTACCCATTGCCTTCCCCTCCCTTATTTGTGGGATTATCCTGAGCCAACACCCAGGCATCCTGAGTACAAGTGACATTCCAAGCAGGAGAAAGTCCCATCTGTCAATTCACTATAAGCTTTTTGAAGGAAGTCATGTCAATGATGTTGTCATGACATCGGCCAGAAGGGAACCTGCATCTCAAGGGAGCTTAATTGATCAACTAAAAGAAACCTGCAAGGAATTGGATAATGGTATAAGGGTGGCCAAGGCTAGAAAAGAAGCTTTAGAAGTTCTGATTTGTAGCCTGGAAAAGGAAGAAATAGAGAAGGCTGGTAAGGATTCAAATGCAAGATAAAAATCCCAATCCAGTGGCAGCTCTGGAAGCTCTGAAGACTCTGAAGGTGAAGGTGAAGGTGATACTTCTTCTTCTGATTAATGGTTCCTTCTTGTGTTGAAGACTGGGGTGATAAGGTGAAGAGGTGTGCTGGAAAGATTGATGGAAGTTGGTCTGCTGTTTGGAAGACTGGTGTTTTTATTGTTTTTTTTGAAAAAATGTGTAATGTGTGGCAGTCCTCATTGATGCCTGTTTTGTAATATTTAGGGCTCTTAAAGAGTTCCTTGGATTTGTTCATTATCTCAACTATCACAGTTGTGTATAATGATGGTTTGTACTTCCTGAATATTATGTTTTAACATGCTTAAATGTTATAAAATCTGATCTAACTTTCTCTGCTAGGCTAATAGACATTTATTTTGTCTGATTGGTCACCTTTGGTCAATTTTGACTAAAAAGGGGGAGAAATGCTGATATGGAAGCTGTTGTGGAAGTTGTGAGATGTATATAGCTGGAGGACAGCTAGTATTGAAGGAAGTGCGCAGGTGTTAAAACAGAATGTTGTTTTGTTTACAGATGTCAAAGAGGATGTCTGATATGTTGCACAGGTGTTATTGTTGAAGCAGATGTCAGAATGACATTCTGGCTAGTACAGGTGCTGGAGTTACAGTAGCTGTTATGTTCATGGAGACTGTTTGTTGTGTGCATAGATTTAGGGGGAGAATACCCTTGTGATTTGTGTGTCTTACTAGTTGCATCCATAACTAGTAATTCTGTTTTTGTTTCACAGATTTAGGGGGAGGAGAAATACCCTTGTGTATGTGTGTATTACTAGTAGCCATAACTAGTAATTGTTTTGCTTCTGCTGCTGTTTAAACTACTGTTATGTTGTTTAACTGCTGATAGTTTACCTTGTGAACAAAAAGGACAGATATATGTTTTAGCCAAAATTTGCCAAAGGGGGAGTTTGTTGATTCTAAGTGTTGGCAACAATTTTGGTAAAACAAAGAGTGTTCACAAGATGTTACGTGTGATGTCTTAACATGAGATATCCTATGTACCTGCTGGAGTTCAAGAACATGTTCATGCAGGATTGGTTCAGAATGCCACATACAATGCCATGGCTTCTGATATTGGATGTACCTGCTGGAGCTTAAATGAAAGACATGTTCATGCAGGATTGTTTCAGATGACATACACAAGGTCATGGCATCTGATATGGCTGTACTTGCTAGAAGTTATAAAAGGAATTATTGGATTATGCAGGATTTTTCCAGGATGTCAGACCCGATGTCATGACATCCTGTACACAGAACATTCAGTATGAATGTATGGTGTTTTGTGATTGCACAATTAATGGCAATCTTTGTATGATTGAAGATATGATTAGCTGGCGCATTCAATCATGGATTACAACTAGATTTACTTATTTTCCAAGGAGATCTAACCAGCTGTTATAAAAATATTTGATTGGAAAATAGATTTAGGGTTTTCAAGATGTCCAAGCCCAGCTGGATGCTTCTATAAAAAGGGACTTAGAAAACCTGTTTGAACACACAACCAAGACTGAGCGAAATATAGAGAGAGAGAGCTAGGGTTTGTGTCTGTTTAGTCGTGAGACTTGTAAGCCATTCAAGTCATCTATTGATGATTGAATTGGACTGATTTGTGGTTGTAATTTGTCACTCTAAAGCTGTTAAGCAAGAGTGTGTGTCTTCTTGATCAAAGCTGTGAAGCAAGATCAAGAGTGTGTCTTCTGGATTGAAACTGTGAAGTAAAATCAAGAGTGTGTAATTGAAAAGTATTTTCTTTTCTCAAGGGATTGTTGTTTAAAATCACTGGTGTGTGATTGTAGGGAAGTGAGTGGGTTCTCATATCTAAGAGTGCTTAGGTAGAAATTGCATGGGTAGAGATTAGGTGAGAAAGACTGTAACTTGTTGAAACGGAGAGTCTTTGAACTAATTCTATTTTAGTGAATTTCTTTCCTGGCTTGGTAGCCCCCAGACGTAGGTGAGTTGCACCGAACTAGGTTAACAATTACTTGTGTTATTTGCTTTACCATTCTGTATCTTTATCGTATGTGTGTTAACAGATATTAGTGTCGTGACATTACCTTCGACATCTTATATCTGATACCAGAATTTCAAATTGTATCATACTTTGTTTTTTATTATTTACTAACCAAAATACCAAAAATATGTCAATGTGTAGTTTGTTACTTTTGTAGGTAGTGTGTGTGTTCACCCATGCTCCATCAAGCTCATATATAGGGTTTAAGACCCTCAATGCAAGAAGCACAATAAAGAATTGTTTTACATTGGTTCTAAGCATCATATATTAATCCCCATGGTCTTCACATGATATTTTGATCAAGAAATCATCAAGAGTTTGGAGCTTGTTTGCCTTGGAAACCCTAATTCATCTGAGTATCTTGTTGTGACTTATTCAACAAATTTCTTTAACAATTGATCAAATATTTCAAGGGATACTTCATATTACATCATCTTATGCATATACGATCCTCCATGAGTCCCAAAGATCAAGAGAATGTCAAGCTAGCAAGTTGGTTCATGGTGGTTGACCAGAGAAAGTCAATTGGTCAAAACTAGGGTTCCTTAGACCCTATCTCCTACAATTTTTGTCATATGAAAATGATTCCAAGATCAAAGTTATTGAATATGACATTCCAAATAACTTACACATTGAAGTCAAGAGCTAAGTTTTCTTGGAAAGTCATTTTTATGGTGAAAGATTATAGGTCATTTTGTCTGAACCCTAGTTTGGAGGTCAACTTACCAAGACCATAACTTGCTCAATTTTTATGAGATGAAAGCCATTCAAATTGAATGATCAAATTCAGGATATTTACTTAAACTTTGATGTTTTGAGGGAGTTCAAATTCAACTTGCAAATACATGTGCCAAGAGGAAACATTATAGGTCATTTTGGGCCAATACCATTGAACAAGTGATTTTCCTCAACTTCTAAAATGCATAACTCCTTCATGCCAATCCAAATGAAGTCAAATTTGTGACCAAATTGAATGGATTTGAAAGAGATACAACTTTGATGAAGTAACTTTTCTCATTTGAAGTCCATGGAGAAAGTTATTCAAGGTGGAAGAAGTAAACATTTGACTTGGGACTTAGAAAATTTTCAAATATGTTTGATTTCCCAAACTTCCACCTCAAAATTCATCATGATCCAAGCTTCAAATGAAAAATAGTTCAACACGAAAGTTGTTCCCCTTGATCTCACCTTTCCAAAAAGTCCAAGATCATCTCATTTGGACAAAGTATGAAGGACTTTCGCATGGGTGTAAGTTGAAGGACCATTTGGATGTTTTCCACTTCCACTTTTCATACACAATTGCATGGCCTTCCAACATGAATTCAGCATGACTTTCACTCAATTTTGGATCAAATTGCATCACTTGATAGGCCTATCACACGCCCATGTAAGAATGCAAAGGAATTATTCAAATTTTGCCAAAATTAGAAGTGTGTGGAAATCAATCTCATAGCCTATAAATAAGACCCTCATTGCTCAGAATTGAGGACCTCATGCCCAAGGTTTGAACCTTCAACCCCAAACCCTCACCATTGAAGGATAAGCTTTAAGATTTTCTTTGAAAATCGAGTTTCAATTCTCCATCTATTTTGAGATTGAAACTCCAAGAGTCCATACCTTTCATTGATCCTAATCACCTCCAACAAGCATCTGAAGCAAGGCCAAGCATAATTGAAAGCAAGATCGTGCCTATCTGAAGCTCCATTGAAGGTGAATTTTCAGGAATTTCATCTCTTCAATTCTCTCTCAATTCTGCACCATTCTTGTTGGTTTTTGGTTGTCTGAAGTCCTATCAATGTAGGCAAGAAGATTGAGTTGCTTTGAGGTCAAATAGAAGCAACTCAGTTCATGATCCTCATAATTTAAATCCCTGTATCTTTTTATATACTAGGAATTGGAGAAAATTGAGGCCAGATTCGTGCTCCTGAGCATTTTTGAAGGTAGAGAAAAACAAGAAAGGGGATTTGAATTGTTTTGGAAAATAAAACTTTTTGATCATTTAGACACACAAAGAGTAAAAATAAATTGACACAGAATTTTATACTGGTTCGCTTGAAATTCAAAGCTACTCCAGTCCACCCGGCCAAGGTGATTTCACCTTCAAAAAGGACTTAATCCACTAATCTTTAAAGATTACACAAACAACTGTCTAAGAGAATAATCCCTTAGCCCTCTCAAGTATTCAGACTGCACATAGTCACTTGAGGAAGTATCTTAAATAAGATTTGTAATGCACAATGCTTCTAATAACAAGTAAATATTACAGAAATATAAGAGCAACAATTTTCACCTAAGAGCAGCAACTCGTGAAAGAGTAAAAGAGGATGATTGAGAAATTTGTGTTGTTGTGTGTCTCAGGTATATATTCTTGTGATGCATTATGTCCTTTATATAGGAGTTTGAGAGGATCGTTGAGTGATCACAGGATCTTGGTCATTGAAGAATGATTATTGTCATTACTCTCCCTGTTTCTTTCTAAAACAGTTTTGAGCACGTCATAATTTCCTTCTAGAAATAGTTTCTTTCTAAAAATAGATTTCTTCATGGTTACACGTTCTGAGCTGGCGAATCCGTATTCAGAGTCTTGTTAGTCAGAGTTCTTCTACAGAGGTTGCTTCTGTCTGACCAAATCATAGTTTCTCTATAATCTTGACTTCTTTAGATTCAGAGTATGGATTGATTCTTCTTTAACCGAGTTTATGACTTCTTTTTGTTTTGTTGGTTCCTGCGTTGATCCGAGTCAGAACCTTCTAAACGCGTTTCCTATGAGTGGCATCTAAGCGCTGGATTCTGTATCTGATGATTCATATTTCTGATAGTTTGATCAGAGTCCTGCACACTTAAGAAATTTTTTCGTTATGGTACCATTTTTGTTTCATCCTTTATTATCATCAAAATCTCAGAGATATATTGTAGAACCAACTTTGTTCTTACAATCTCCCCCTTTTTGATGATGACAAAACAATACAGAGAGAGGTGAACCAATACCATAAAAATCTCATATCAGATAATGAAGGGGACTCCCCCTGAGTTAGATCCTTAGATAAATCAGAAGTTCTTACCGGACTTTCCTTGTTTTAGTACTTTAGCTGCATATCTCTAGTCATTGGTTTAATAATAATTTTTATTAATATTTGCAGTGCCTTGAGAGGTTTTAGTTATGTTTTCATCAGATCTTATTTTAGTTCTCCCCCTTTTTGTCAGAATAAAAAAGACATAGCAAAAAAACATTGATATTGATAAAGTAGAGAACAAGAGAGCAGGTACAGATAGGCAGCATTAGATCAGAAAGCAAATAAAAACATCAAAGAAGAAAAGCAACAAGCAAATAGCCTAGGTGCCTAAGGGTTTGGGGGCGGAGGCATCCGTTGGAGTAGCTGAGACAACATGTTCTGAATGTTGTTGTTGACAGAATCCTATTGATCCAGCCTAGCCCGAACCACTTGTTGTTCCTTTTGCAGTTCCTCTAGAGTCTTCAAGACCAGATAGACGAACCCAGAGTTGGAGTGCTCCCCCTGAGTCAGAGCATCAACTTTGGCCTTGGCAGCTTCTTCTTCAGCAATACGAGTTGCTTCTTCAGCTTCGGCTTTAGCTTTTGCCTCAGCCTTAGCAGCAGCAACTTCAGCAGCAACCTTCTCTTCAGCTTCTCTGATCCGCTGTTCTTCTTCTCGGCGTGCTTTCTCTTCTGTTTCCTTTCTAGCTTGTTCCTCAGCCTCTCTGGCCAAGCGATCTCGGAGCCTAATACCAGCGTCTCTGATGAAGTCGTTGCAGACTTGTTCATATAGGTCTTTCAGTTTGAAGGCTTCAAAGGTCATCCAACCGATCACTTTGTTCCAGTGGATCCTTACTTCAGAGGGATCATCACTGATGCCAGAATTGATAGTCAGAGACTTGATCTTCTCTACTGAAGACTTTGTAAGAACTTGTATTGCTTCTTCTAGGGTAGGGAAGGCAGTTTCTAGTTCAGTGGCAGAGGCTGGGGAGGATGGGGAAGGTGAGTTTTGGGCATTAAGATTTAGAGTGGGAGTGATGGAGGCAACGAAAGTTATTGGTGGGGGAATAGCAGAAGGTGACGGTGTTGGTTGTTCAGGTTATGGATTTGGTTTAGATGGTGAGTGGGTTGGTTGTTGTGCGAGTGGTGGTGTTTGAGGTGGTTCAGATGTAGTTGGATTTGGATATTCAGGAGGCGGGGAAGTGACTTCTGGTTCAGGTTCAGAGTGTGATGGTTGTTGAGAGGCCAGAGCACGGGCTTGTAGCTGAGCCAAAGTGGGGGATTGGGGGTCAGATGGTTCATTGTCGGAGGAGAGTACATAATATGGTGGGGATTATGGTGAGGATGATGATGATGATGGTGATGTAGTTTCATTCAACATTTTTGCTTTAGAAACGGGTAGTGTGGTGGTAGCAAGGTTGAATTTAAGTGAGGGTGGGTTAGAGGTTCTGGTGGTTGATGGAGGTGTTTCAGAGGAGGTATATATTGGAGTGGTTTGGGGAAGAGAAGAAGCAATAGGTTTTATTTTAACAAAGTGGGAGAGAGGTACAAACTTACTTGGAGAGTCAGCCAGAGGTGCTGGAGATCTTGACCCAGAGGATTCTCCTAGTCTTGCTTTCTTAGCCTTCTTAGACTTCTCAGAGGGATCTTGCATCCTCTTTATGAAGTGTGGTGGATGCTCAGGTAGCCAGTCCATTGAGAAGTTAGAGATGTCCACCCCTTGATTAGCAAGATCCTGTAGATAATAAGCTACTACCTCTTGATCCCTGAGTGCTTCCGAGGAGGTGTCAAGCGTTGGTTTAGCTCTGACTTGATCAATGATCCCCATGCTCTTCAGATTCCGAGCATTCAATAGTCTTCCAATGTCAATAGTAACATCTTCCATGAGTCTGAGCTGAATCAGGTGATCCACTAAGCCACTCTCAATCAACACATATGATATAAGCCTCCCCATAGGGATGTAGTTTTTGGTTTTCATGTTGTTTCTGGTGTCTTTAACAGAGTCTCTGAGATACTTGAAGAGCAATGCTGGTAGACAGAGTTTCAGCCCCTTATGAATGCAGTACAAAATACACTTCTGATATGTGTTGATGTAGTCAGAAGAGTTTGATGCAGGGCGATGATGAATGGTGCCTAAGATGACCTTCAACCAGACACGGAGGTTCTGATGGAGCTCCTTGTTCTTGGAGTGTTTTCCTTCAGCACTCTGTTAAAATATAGTATGGTTGATTTCCTAGGACAAGTATTTTTCCCTAGGGTTGATGTTGTAGATGCGTCTTCCTCTTGTCTTCTCCATGTTCAGAAGAGAAGCAATAGATTTCTCAGTGATGACTATCTTGACTCCCAGAACGTAGGAGATAATGTAGTGATCATCTGAGTCTGCGAAACGCCAGAACTCCTTCACCAGATTTGTGTACACAGGGCCATAGAGTCATTGGAAATAGGTTTCCCACCCTTGCATTCTCAACTCTTCAGTTAGGTCTACGCCATTCTTCTTCATGTTTTCAAAATCCACTAGCGACTCACATAAAACTTCAAGGTTTTCAAACGGTGTTGCTAGGTGGATGTGAGGTTCACGATCAAGGATATGGGGTTCCCTGTAGATTGGGGTTGAGACGACGCCGGTGGTTATTGTAGCTTGTTGAGTAGAAATGGGTGTCTGTTCCATTGAGTTCATTTGTTGGGGGAAGTTATAGACAGATTATTGTTGAGCGTCCATGAAGAAAAAAGTTGATGATGAGGGTTGAATGAAGAACTTGAGAAAGAACTGCAGAAATCTTGAGGAAGATGAAGAACTGAGAGAGAGAGTGTTTAGTGTAGACGTGAGTGTAAAGTGTGCAAATGTAGTGTGTGAAATGAATTTATACCCATGAGGATGCATGCAAAACGACAGTAATAAGAGAGTTTAACTGTGAAAACATTAAATGCAGCATGTTAACCAAGTAAGCACATTTGGAGGAGAATGATTACAGCCCATGATGGAGGTCTAATCCCCAAATTAGCACACTGCTCGAGGAGATTTCAAGAGTCTGTCTCTTGATTTCTGCTAGACAGATGTCTAGAAGTTCCAAGCTCAGACGCATGAGGTACCACATGTTACTTTATCTAATCTTCAGGAATACCAAAAGGTTGGATCCTGAGGATTTCTGATTCAGATAGCTTCTAACTGGTAGTAGCATTAGAGTCAAATTCAGATTCTAGTTGTTTACTTCAGAGTCTTATTTTGCTATTTCAGAGGCACATTTCATTCTGGACAAATTTGAATGTTTAAATTTTTCAAAATGAAAGAGAATCTATCTTCAGCGAGGGGTTTGGTAAAAATGTCAGCCCATTAATGGTCTATATCAATAAACTTTAAAGTGATTACCCCTTTCTGAACATAGTCTCTAATGAAATGATGTTTTATTTCTATGTGTTTAGCTCTGGAATGCAAGATAGGATTCTTACTTAAACAAATGGCAGCAGTATTATCACAGAAAATAGGAACGTTACTCTCAAAGATCAGAAGGTCTTCAAGTTGATTTTTCATCCAGAGCATCTGAGTAGTGGAGAGTGACGCTGATATATATTCTGCTTCTGTAGTGGACAAAGCTATGGTTGATTGCCTTTTGCTGGCCTAAGATATAAGATTATTTCCCAAGAATTGACAGTTCCCAGATGTACTTTTACGTTCCACTCTGTCTCCTGCATAATCTGCATCACAGTAACCAGATAGCCTATACTCTGATGTTTTCTCATACATCAGGCCAAGGTTAGGGGTTCCTTTCAGATACCTGAGGATTCTTTTAACAGTTGTTAAATGAGATTCTCTAGGATCTGATTGGAATCTGGCACAAAGACTTACACTAAATAGAATATCAGGGCGTGTAACCGTCAGATAGAGAAGAGAGCCTATCATACCATGATAGAGCTTCTGACAAACCTTCTGGCTAATTTCTTCTTTTTTCCAGAATGCAGGTTGGGTGCATTGGTGTCTTAGCAGGTTTACAATCAACCATTTCGAATTTCTTCAGAATGTCTTTTATGTACTTACTTTGATAAACGTAGGTGGCTTCTAAAGCTTGATTGATTTGAATCCCTAGGAAGAACTTTAGTTCTTGCATTAAGCTCGTTTCAAATTCTGCATGCATTAGCTCAAAGAATTCTTGACATACAGAAGGGTTAGCTGAACCAAAAATAATGTCATCAACATATGTCTGGCATATCATGAGATCATTTTTAATGTTTTTACAAAAGAGTGTAGAGTCAACCTTTCCTCTAATAAAGTCATGTTCCAGAAGAAAGTTACTTAATCTTTCATACCAAGCTCTAGGAGCTTATTTTAAACCGTACATTGATTTCTTAAGTTTAAAAACGTGTTCTGGACATTTAGAGTTTTCAAAACCTGGAGGTTGATTGATATAAACTTCTTCTGATATATAACCATTAAGAAATGCACTCTTGACATCCATTTGATATAATTTGATTGAATGATTTACAGCAAACGAAATAAGTAAGCGAATAGATTCTAACCTGGCGACTAGGGAAAAGGTTTTGTTATAGTCAATGGCTTCTCGTTGACTGTACCCTTGTGCCACCAATCGTGCTTGGTTTCTGACTACTTCTCCTTTTTCGTTCAGTTTGTTTCTGAACACCCATCTGGTTCCAATAATGTGAGTTCCTTTAGGCTTTGGAACAAGATCCCAGACGTCATTCTTTGAGAATTGATCTAGCTCTTCTTTCATAGCTAGAACCCAGTCGTTGTCTTGAAGCGCCTCATCATAGGAAGTAGGCTCAATCAGAGATACTAGTCCTAGAGGAGTTTCTTCAGATACTTTGAATGTTGACCTAGTTCTGACAGGTTCATCCTTGTTTTCGAGAATCAAATCTTCAGAGATGTTAGGGCGACTTCTTGATCTTTTCTGAATGGTTGAAGCTTCAATTGCATCTGGACTTTGTTTATCAGATACTTCTAGTGCTTTAGTATTTTCGTCAGAACCTGCAAGAGTAATCTCCAAATCTGCAAGTTTTTCAACTAGCTTTGACTTTTCAGGGTCAAGCTTATCATCAAATCTAACATAGATTGATTCTTCCACAAATTTGGTTTCTGTGTTGTATACTCTGTAGCCTTTAGAGCATTATGAGTATCCTAACATAATATCTTTTTGTGCTTTTGAATCAAACTTGTTCAGATGTTCCTTAGTATTCAGAATAAAGCAAGAGCATCCAAAAGGATGGAAATAAGAAATGTTGGGTTTTCTTCCCTTACACAATTCATAGGGAGTATTTTCCAGAATAGGTCTTATTGAGATTCTATTCTGAATGTAACACATTGTATTTACTGCTTCAACCCAAAAGTGCTTAGCCACATTTGTTTCATTGATCATGGTTCTGACCATCTCTTGGAGTGTCATATTCTTCCTCTCTACAACTTCGTTTTGTTGTGGAGTTCTAGGACAGGAGAAATCATGGGATATTCCATTAGAATTAAATAGTTCCTCAATTAATACTAGGGTAGGTCTTAAGTGATAGGATTAAACAGTTGGTTTAAGTCCTGAATTAATACTACTAATAGTGGATTTCCTCCCTGGCTTGGTAGCCCCCAGACGTAGGTGTGTTTGTCACCGAACTAGGTAAACAATTCATTGGGTTATTTACTGCACTTTACATTTACCTGTTGTATACATTCCTGTCTGCGCAGAATCGGATGTCATAACATCCTGTGTGACATCGATAGTCTGTTAACTAGAATTTCAATTGGCATCAGAGCAGGCACCCTGCCTGTTAATTTCTGGGTGAGATCTAGGGGCGTTACTTTCTAGTACCATGGACAAGGATGTAAGATTCTCAAATAGACCACCCATACAGGATGGTTCTAACTATGATGACTGGAAACCTCGTATGATAGCCTTCTTGAGGTCTCTAGATAGCAAGGTCTGGAGAGCTGTCAACAAAGGATAGGAACATCCAACGAAGATAGGTAAAGATGGAATCATTATGCAAATTCCTGAAGAAGAGTGGGACAAGGAGCAAGAGACATTAGTCCTTGGAAACTCTAAGGCCTTGAATGCATTGTTCAATGGGATAAATAAGAACATATTCAGACTGGTGCATCATTGTGAGCTGGCTAAAGAAGTTTGGGATACTCTCAAAACAACTCATGAAGGTACCTCCAAGGTGAGGATATCTAAACTTCAGATGCTGACCACCAAGTTTGAAAATCTGAGGATGAAAGAGGATGAGACTATTCATGACTTCCACATGAATATTCTTGAAATTGCCAACACTTCTGTTGGCTTGGGAGAGAAAATGTCTGAAGAAAAACTTGTAAGAAAGATTCTCAGATCATTGCCCAAGAGATTTGCCATGAAGGTCACTGCTATAGAAGAGGCTCAAGATATCTGCAATATGAAGGTTGATGAGCTTATTGGTTCTCTCCAAACCTTTGAAATAGGCCTGTGTGAGAATGTTGAAAAGAAGAGCAAAAGCATAGCTTTCATATCAAATACTGCAGAGGATTCAGAAGAAGAAAGTATTGGAGGTGATTAAAGCATATCAAAAGCTATAGCCATGCTTGGAAGACAGTTCAACAAGTTCATAAAGAAGATTGATCAAAAAGGGAGACCAAATGTCAAGAACATTTCGTCTGACTTCAGTAAAAGATCAACATCTGAAGAAAAGCTCAACTAAGGCAAGGGAATCCAGTGTCATGGTGTGAAGGTTTTGGACACATTAGAGCTGAATGTCCTACGTACCTCAAGATGCAAAAGAAGGGACTATTTGTCACCTGGTCTGAAGGAGACTCTGAGAGTAAATCTGAAGGAGAATCTGCTAAACATGTCACTACACTAACTAGTGTTTGTGCCTCTGATGATGACTCAAGTGGAGATGAACTTACCCTTGATGAACTTGCTGCTTCATATAAAGAGCTATGTATCAAAAGTGCAGAAGTGTGTATACAAGGAGAAATGCAGAAGACACTCATCAAGGAGCTGGAAGCTGAGAAGAAGAAGCATCTGACAGTCATAGATGGTCTAAATGGTGAGATAATCTTGTTGTCCTCTAAGCTAGATCAAATGACAAAATCCATCAGAATGCTGAATAAAGGAACTGACACTTTGGAAGAGATTCTAAAGGTGGGACAAAAATCAGGAACCATGTCTGGTTTAGGCTTTGCTAAGAAATCCTCAACTGAACACAAAAGCTCAAAGGCTGAAGTTCAGAAAGTCAAGCAGAAGTCACAGCCAATGTCACAACATCAGGGAAACCGGAGGATTAACCATCAGAAGAAGAAATTTCAAAGATGGAGATGTCACTACTGTGGACGATTTGGTCACATAAAACCCTTCTGTTACAGGCTGCATGGTTACCCTAACCAGACCCCTCAAAACAGACCTAAGCAGAAGGCATCTAAGCATAATGCCCCCATCAAGAAACAACAATGGGTTTCTAGGTTAGCTCACACAGCTCTAAGGGCATCTACCAGAGAAGACCGGTACTTTGATAGTGGTTGCTCAAGACATATGACTGGTATGGAGAACTTATTGGTGGACATACAACCTCATACTACCAGTTATGTGACCTTTGGTGATGGTGCTAAAGGAAAAATCAAAGGTGTTGGTAAGCTGAACAGCTCTGGAGTTCTAAAACTGAATAATGTGCTGTTAGTAAAAGGACTAACTGCTAATCTCGTCAGCATAAGCCAGCTGTGTGATCAAGGTTTCTATGTTCAGTTCACTAAGGAATTATGTGTTGTGACGAATGGAGATAGTCAGGAAGTTATGAGAGGATCCAGATCCAAAGATAACTGCTATCTATGGGAACCTAAAGTCTCAAACTACTCCTCAATTTGCTCCTCAGCCAAGGAAGAACTAGAGGTGAAGTTGTGGCATAGACGTCTTGGACATCTTCATTTAAGAGGAATGAAAAAGATCATATCCAAGGAAGCAGTTAGAGGAATCCCAAAGCTGCTTATTGATGAAGGAAAAGTCTGTGGAGAATGCCAGGTTGGCAAGCAAACCAAGATGTCACATCCTAAGCTGGGACATCCTACAACATCCAAAACTCTAGAACTTTTGCACACGGACTTAATGGGACCTATGCAAGTTGAAAGTCTGGGTGGGAAGAGATATGCTTATGTGGTTGTTGATGACCATTCCAGATACACATGGATAAGCTTCATCAGAGAAAAATCAGATGCATTTGATGTCTTCAAAGATCTGTGCATCAGACTCCAAAGGGAAAAGGATAGTTGTGTTGTCCGAATTAGGAGTGACCATGGGACGGAGTTTAAAAATTCCAAGTTTGACGAGTTCTGCTCATCTGAAGGGATAAGTCATGAGTTTTCTTCACCTATTACTCCTCAGCAAAATGGGATAGTTGAAAGGAAAAACAGGACTATTCAAGAGTCTGCTAGAGCTATGATTCATGCAAAGAAGCTTCCTATGCACTTTTGGGCTGAAGCTATGAATACAGCTTGCTATGTTCACAATAGAGTTACCTTGAGAAAAGGAACCTCTTCCACTCTGTATGAAATATGGAAAGGCAGAAAACCTACTGTGAAGTACTTTCATATCTTTGGAAGCAAATGTTACATTCTTACAGATCGTGAACAGAGAAGGAAAATGGACCCCAAAAGTGATGAGGGTATATTCCTAGGATACTCTACTAATAACAAAGCTTACAGAGTTTTCAACTCCAGAACCAATGTCCTGATAGAATCCATAAATGTGATTGTGGATGATAAAGAGGAAGGAGCCAATGCCATAGAGGATGTTGGAACATTCCTTGAGACTTCAATAGACATACCAGTCAAGACTGGAGATGTACATGATACACCTCCTGAATTTGAGGTAGATGCTTCCAACAAGGTGCCTTCTATCAGAATTCAGAAAGACCACCCTAAGGATCTTATCATAGGGGATCCCAATAGTGGTGTGACTACCAGATCAAGGGAGAATAGCTCAAATTCCTGTTTTGTATCCAAGGTTGAACCAAAGAATGTGAAAGAAGCCCTGACTGGTGAATATTGGATCAATGCCATGCAAGATGAACTGGAGCAGTTTAAAAGGAATGAAGTTTGGGAGTTAGTTCCACGACCTGAAGGGACTAACATCATTGGTACCAAGTGGATCTACAAGAACAAGTCTCATGAGAAAGGAGTAATCACTAGGAATAAAGCAAGACTAGTGGCACAAGGATATACTCAAGTTGAAGGGGTTGATTTTGATGAGACTTTTGCACCAGTTGCAAGGCTTGAATCAATAAGATTGCTGTTAGGTGTTGCCTGCATTCTGAAGTTTAAATTGTTCCAAATGGATGTGAAGAGTGCCTTTTTAAATGGCTACTTGAATGAAGAAGTCTATGTGGAACAACCTAAAGGGTTCTGTGATCCTAACCTGCCAAAACATGTGTACAAGTTGAGGAAAGCTTTGTATGGGTTGAAGCAAGCCCCTAGAGCTTGGTATGAAAGGTTGACTGAATTTCTGACCTCTAATGGGTATAGAAAAGGGGGGATAGATAAAACCCTGTTTGTGAAGGAAGAAGGTGGCAAAATCATGATTGCCCAAATTTATGTGGATGATATTGTCTTTGGTGGAATGTTAGATAAAATGGTGAAACATTTTGTTAACCAAATGCAATCTGAATTTGAAATGAGTCTGGTTGGGGAATTGACTTATTTTCTTGGACTGCAAGTTAACCAAATGGAGGATTCTATGTTTCTCTCCCAAAGCAAATATGCAAAGAATATAGTTAAGAAGTTTGGTATGGATAATGCTAGTCACAAAAGAACTCCTGCACCTACTCATTTAAAATTAACTAAAGATGAAGGAGGTTCTAGTGTTGATCAATGCTTGTATAGAAGCATGATAGGCAGTCTACTATATCTAACTGCCAGTAGACCTGATATTGCCTATGCAGTTGGTGTGTGTGCTAGATACCAAGCAGAACCCAAAGTGAGTCACTTGAATCAAGTCAAGAGAATTCTCAAGTATATCAATGGGACTTGTGATTATGGTATGCTATACTCTCATGGCTCTGAGCCTGTCTTATCTGGGTATTGTGATGCTGATTGGGCTGGGAGTGCTGATGATAGAAAAAGCACATCAGGAGGATGTTTCTTTTTGGGAAACAATCTCATATCGTGGTTCAGCAAGAAACAAAACTGTGTATTATTGTCCACTGCAGAGGCTAAGTACATAGCAGCTGGAAGCAGTTGTTCCCAACTGGTATGGATGAAACAGATGCTGACTGAGTATAATGTCTCACAGAATGTCATGACATTGTTCTGTGACAATCTCAGTGCCATCAATATTTCAAAGAATCCCATCCAACACAGCAGGACCAAACATATTGACATTAGACATCACTTCATCAGAGATCTGGTGGAAGATAAAGTGATTACCTTGGAACATGTAGCTACTGAACTACAACTTGCTGACATATTCACAAAGGCTTTGGATGCTACTCAGTTTGAAAATTTAAGGGGAAAATTGGGAATATGCCTTTTTGAGGAATTATAGCAACTAAGGATGTTAGGAATGTATTGTTTAATATTTCAAACTATTAAACAATTGAAAGTATGCTCTGATTGGTCAACATATCATAGCTATTTCACTTGCAACAAGTGTGTTAACAAGATGTTAAGTGGATATCCTAACATGAGATAACCTATGTACCTGCTGGAGTTCAAGAACATGTTCATGCAGGAGTGGTTCAAGATGTCATACACAAAGTCATGGTATCTGATATGGTTGTACCTGCTGTAAAGCAAGAGTGGGTGTGGTCTTGATCAAAGCTGTGAAGCAAGATCAAGAGGTGGTATTCTTGATTGAAACATTGAAGTAAAATCAAGATTGTGTTTCTGAACTTTGTGTGCAATTGATTTTGTTTTGGTCTGTATTATTAAGTGTTGCTTTGGCAACATTTTTGACAAAAAGGGGGAGTAACACCTGTACCCCAGGAACAACAGATTTGTTATGCTTGAACAGATGTTAAAGATCCTCTAATCCAGAGGTTGTGCTGCAGCTTGATGTTCAACTTGATGTGTGATGAGTGTGAGTGTGTTGCTGTTTGCTATCTACTGGTGTGCTGCTGTTTGAAGTTTTTATTTAACTTCTATGTGTGCTACGTGTGTTGCTGTCTGGGTGTATTAGCTATGTTAATTCTCTACTAGGATGTGTGTTTTCCGCTGCTGTGAACTCTGTTGTGATGCCAAGTTGTTTTAGCCAAAAATTTGCCAAAGCGGGAGTTTGTAGATGTTTGATTGGCTGCATTTTGTGTTAAAACACTAACTGTACTCTGATGTCTTGACTGATGTCATGACATGCTTGAGTAGTATGTTGCAGGATTAGCTAATACAGGATTTACTGAATGTCAAACTGGATGTTATGACATTCATCCCTGACAGCAGATACTGAACTATAGAATGGTTAGTTTTTCTGTTATAGCTCAGTATTTAGTTCAATCTGTTTTTCAGGAGAATAACAGACCTAACACATAGCCTATTGTCTGAATGTCAAACTGAATGTTATGACATTCATCCTTAACAGCAGATACTGAATTATAGGCAGGTTGGTTTTTCTGCTACAGTTCAGTATTTTATACAGTCTGTTTTTCAGGAGAATAACAGACCTGGCATATGGCCTATTGTGTAAATGTCAAACTGAATGTTATGACATTTATCTCTGACAGCTGATACTGAATTATAGACTGGTTGGTCTTTCTGTTACAGTTCATCATTTAGTACAGTCTGTTTTTCAGGAGAATAACAGACCTAACATATGGCCTATGTTCTGGACGTCAAACTGAATGTTATGACATTCATTCCTGACAGCATATGCTAAAGCGTATGATGGTTAGTTTTTCTGTTTCAGTATTTTTCTCAGGCTATTTTTCAAGAATCTAACAGCTGAGCTAAAATCCAGGAAACTAACAACTGAGCTACAATTAATGGACCTAACAAATAGCCTATTTGTTAGCACCCTAATATGTGGAAATTAGGTTAACTTGCTTAACCTTACTTTTAGGAAATACAAGTACAAGGCCCAAGTGCTGCCATATAAAAGGATGGCAATCCTTCTTTCAGCAATTCAGGGGTTTTAAGCGTGAAGCATTCATTGTACCATCATACTTCACTGCTGTGTTTTTATTTGTGTCTTGTATTAGGTTTAACTTGTGAGCCAAGCAATTATCACCTAGATGATTGCATTGGACTAGGGTGTTCATTGAGTTGTAAGTGTTGTGTCACTCTAAGCTTTTAAGCGTGAGTGCTGTGTTTCTTGATTAAAGTTGTTAAGGACAATCAAGAGTTGTTTGAAGTATAACTTCGCCATTAACTTTAATCCAATTAAAGGTTGTAATCACTGTGGTGATTGAGGGGGAGTGAGTAGGAACTCTGATCTTAGTTTAAGATTGAAATTGGATTGGTAGGTCTTAAGTGATAGGATTAAATAGTTGGTTTAAGTCCTGAATTAATACTACTAATAGTGGATTTCCTCCCTGGCTTGGTAGCCCCCAGACGTAGGTGTGTTTGTCACCGAATTGGGTAAACAATTCATTGTGTTATTTACTGCACTTTACATTTACCTGCTGTATACATTCCTGTCTGCGCAGAATTGGATGTCATAACATCCTGTGTGACATCGATAGTCTGTTAACTAGAATTTCAATTAGCATCAGAGTAGGCACCCTGCCTGTTAATTTCTGGGTGAGATCTAGGGGCGTTACTTTCTAGTACCATGGACAAGGATGTAGGATTCTCAAATAGACCACCCATGCTGGATGGTTCTAACTATGATGACTGGAAACCTCGTATGATAGCCTTCTTGAGGTCTCTGGATAGCAAGGTCTGGAGAGCTGTCAATAAAGGATGGGAACATCCAACGAAGACAGGTAAAGGTGGAATCATTATGCAAATTCCTGAAGAAGAGTGGGACAAGGAGCAAGAGACATTAGCCCTTGGAAACTCTAAGGCCTTGAATGCATTGTTCAATGGGATAAATAAGAACATATTTAGACTGGTGCATCATTGTGAGTTGGCTAAAGAAGTTTGGGATACTCTCAAAACAACTCATGAAGGTACCTCCAAGGTGAGGATGTCTAAACTTCAGATGCTGACCACCAAGTTTGAAAATCTGAGGATGAAAGAGGATGAGACTATTCATGACTTCCACATGAATATTCTTGAAATTGCCAACACTTCTGGTGGCTTGGGAGAGAAAATGTCTGAAGAAAAACTTGTAAGAAAGATTCTCAGATCATTGCCCAAGAGATTTGCCATGAAGGTCACTGCTATAGAAGAGGCTCAAGATATCTGCAATATGAAGGTTGATGAGCTTATTGGTTCTCTCCAAACCTTTGAAATGGGCCTATGTGAGAATGTTGAAAAGAAGAGCAAAAGCATAGCTTTCATATCAAATACTGCAGAGGATTCAGAAGAAGGAAGTATTGGAGGTGATGAAAGCATATCAGAAGCTATAGCCATGCTTGGAAGACAGTTCAACAAGTTCATAAAGAAGATTGATCAAAAAGGGAGACCAAATGTCAAGAACATTTCGTCTGACTTCAGTAAAAGATCAACATCTGAAGAAAAGCTCAACCAAGGCAAGGGAATCCAGTGTCATGGATGTGAAGGTTTTGGACACATTAGAGCTGAATGTCCTACGTTCCGCAAGACGCAAAAGAAGGGACTATCTGTCACCTGGTCTGAAGGAGACTCTGAGAGTGAATATGAAGGAGACTCTTAGAGGTAGAAACAATATTTTTCTTTTTGAAAGATGTTTTTGAAAATTTACCTTTCTGACATGCCTCACATAGATCTTCTGAAGAATACTTCAGTTTAGGTAGGCCTCTGACTAACTCAAGTTTATTTAGCTGGGAGAGTTTTCTCATGCTAATGTGGCCCAAGCGTCTATGCCATACCCATTGCTCTTCATGAACAGACATCAGGCATTTTACATTTTGTTCTTTTAGGTCTGAAAGATTTATCTTGTAAATATTGTTTTTCCTCTTGCCAGTGAATATGGCTATTCCATTGTTCTGATTAATTACTTTACATGTTTTTTGATTGAAGATTACATCATAACCGTCATCACTTAATTGACTTATTGATAACAAGTTATGCATTAATCCTTCTACATAGAGAACATCAGATATAGAGGGAAGAGTTCCATTACCAATAGTTCTAGAGCCTCTGATTCTTCCTTTCTGATTTCCTCTGAAACCTACGAAGCCAGCATCTTTAAGTTCCAGGCTTTGGAACATATACTTTCTTCCCGTCATGTGTCGCGAGCATCCAGAGTCCAGGTACCATGATTGGTGTCTTAAATCTGATGCATAAGATATCTACAACATAAACAATCTTATCCTTTGGTACCCAGAATCTTTTGGGTCCTTTGTGATTAGTTTTCCCAGAGTTTCTTAAAACTTTGGATTTTCTAGCATTATCAAAACGTTGTGCTTGTGTATGTGTGTAGTGATAAGAAAAAGGAGATTTAGGTTTGTCATCTGTAGAAGATTTATCTTCATTGGGGACATACCCTATTCCTCTTTTATTATTCTGACTTACTCCATAAATCATGGATGTCATTCTTCTCCTTTCTATCCCATTTTTCAGAAACTTTTCAAAAGATTTTTCATATTCATATATCATTGTGTTAGAAGTTTGTAGGGCTTGAGATAGTGCTTCTTCAAGTTTTAGACATTGTTTATTTGTGGAGTCTCTTTCTTTTATCAAAGTTTGATTTTCATCTTTTAGTTCTAAAGCAGTTATCTCAAGATTATCACATTCTTCGATGGTTCTTTCAAGAACTCCTTTTAAAGCTTTAAATTTTTGTTTAAGTTTCTGATATGAGTTTAGAGTTTCAGAAAGGCATGATTCAAGGTCAGAGCGAGAAAGATAAAAAAATACCTCTTCAGAATCAGATTCTCCATCTGATGTATTTCTGGAGGTGGTAGCCATGACTGCAACATTTGTCTGTTCTTCAGAGTCTGATCCGGAGGAATCAGATCCACTGTCGTCCCATGTGGCCATTAATCCCTTTTTGGTTCTGAATGAATTTTTCTTGAAACTCTCTCTTCTGGAGCTTTCTTTCTTCAGCTTGGGACATTCGTTTCTGTAATGACCTGTTTCCTTGCATTCATAACATGTTATTTCTTTGTTTGACTTACCTCTGGAAGTTGATTCTGAGCGATCTCCTTTGGGTCTTGGTCTTTTGAAGTTATTGTTCCTTTTTCTCCAGAGTTGTTTAACTCTTCTGGTCAAAAGGGATAACTCTTCTTCATCGTCAGAGTCTTCCTTTTCAGAGTCGTCATTGTCTTCCTCTTCAGCTTGGAAGGCTTTGTTTCTTTTTGGTTTATGTCTTTCAGATATGGACTTCAGTGCTACATACTTGATCTTCTTTTGAAGCTCATCTTCCTCAAGTTCTATCTTGTGGCTTCTGAGTGAACAAACGAGCTCCTCAAGGCTGATATTATTCAGATCTTTGGATAACTTTAAAGCTGTGACCATGGGTCTCCATTTCTTTGGCAAGCTTCTGATAATCTTTTTGACATGATCTGTAGTTGTGTAGCCTTTGTCCAAAACTTTGAGTCCTGCAATTAAAGTTTGAAATCTAGAAAACATTACTTCTACAGCTTCATCGTCCTCCATTTTGAAGGCTTCATATTTCTAAATTAGAGCCCGAGCCTTTGTTTCTTTGACTTGAGAATTTCCTTCGTGAGGCATCCTCAGGGAGTCAAGTATTTCTTTAGCTGTTTCCCTGTTGGTGATCTTTTCATATTCATTGTAGGAAATGGCATTTAGTAGTATCGTTCTGGCTTTGTGATGGTTTTTGAATTCACACTTCTGATCATCTGTCATTTTGCTTCTGGGAATGGCAACACCAACGTTAGTCACAGGTGGTGTGTAGCCAATTGTGACTATGTCCCATAGATCAGCGTCATAGCCCAGAAAGAAACTTTCAATTCTATCTTTCCAATAATCAAATTTTTCTCCATTAAAGATTGGAGGTTTAACATTGTAACTATCTCTTTCATTGGTGTTGGCCATAGGTTTTTCTCACGCTGGATCACCCTAAACTGTTACGTGTTTGATTAGAAAATCAATAATAGAGCCGAAGCTCTGATACCAATTGAAGGTAGAGAAAAACAAGAAAGGGGGTTTGAATTGTTTTGGAAAATAAAACTTTTTGACCATTTAGACACACACAGAGTAAAAACAAATTGACACCGAATTTTATACTGGTTCACTTGAAATTCAAAGCTACTCCAGTCCACCTGTCCAAGGTGATTTCGCCTTCAAAAAGGACTTAATCCACTAATCTTGAAAGATTACACAAACAACTGCCTAAGAGAACAATCCCTTAGCCCTCTCAAGTATTCAGACTGCACAGAGTCACTTGAGGAAGTATCTTAAATAATATTTGTAATGCACAGTGCTTCTAATAACAAGCAAATATTACAGAAATATAAGAGCAGCAATTTTCACATAAGAGCAGAAGCTCATGAAAGAGTAAAAGGGTATGATTGATAAATTTGTGTTGTTGTGTGTCTCAGGTATATATTATTGTGATGCATTCCGTCCTTTATATAGGAGTTTGAGAGGACCGTTGAGTGATGACAGGATCTTGGTCATTGAAGAATGATTATTGTCATTACTCTCCTTGTTTCTTTCTAAAACAGTTTTGAGCGCATCATAATTTCCTTCTAGAAATAGTTTCTTACTAAAAATAGGTTTCTTCATGGTTATGCGTTCTGAGTTGGCGAATCCGTATTCAGAGTCTTGTTAGTCAGAGTTCTTCTACAGAGGTTGCTTCTGTCAGACCAAATCAGAGTTTCTCTATAATCTTGACTTCTTCAAATTCAGAGTATGGATTCATTCTTCTTTAACCGAGTTTATGACTTCTTTTTGTTTTGTTGGTTCCTGCGTTGATCCGAGTCAGAACCTTCTGAACGCATTTCCTCTGAGTGGCATCTAAGCGCTGGATTCTGTATCTGATGATTCATATTTCTGATAGTTTAATTAGAGTCCTGCACACTTAAGAATTTTTTTCGTTATGGTACCATTTTTGTTTCATCCTTTGTTATCATCAAAATCTCAGAGATATATTGTAGAACCAACTTTGTTCTTACAATTTTTCCTTCAAATTATTGTGTTCAATTTTCATTTTCCTTTTAGTTGAGCTTGGACCAGACCGATGGTGCTCACCGGAGAAGATGACCGGTGTTAGGGCTCCGGTGGTGCGCTGGATCAATCCAGGCCATTTGATTTGGTTCTCACGTTTTAATCTCATCCATCAAATTTGATTACCACGCGTGTGGCACAGTTGATTGAGGCATTGGTGGAATGCGCGCGCTTGGCAATCAGATCTGCCACCTCAATTAATGAGGGAGATTTGATGACCCTTATTTTTTTGATTTATATTTTACTTTCTGATTTTTCATTTAATCCTTTTATTTTAATTAATTCATATCAATTTCATTTTTAATCTAAAAAATATGGGACTTTCATCCAAAATTTTCAAATATTTTCCTCTTTCATTTTCTGAATTAAAATTATTTTTTAGATTAATTTTGATATTTTTCATGATTTAATTGTTTTTGTGCATATTTTTAATTGTTTAAAAATATTTCTGACTTTTCAAAAATTATGAAATTTTTTGTTTAATGTCCTTTGACCTTGTTTGACCTATGGTAAATCTCTTGGCCATTTATTTGGTGTTTTAAAGAGGTTTTAGGTTTTTGATCAAACATAATTTAATTTAAATGCATGTTAATTTGATTTTTAATTGATTAATTGTATAGAAATTATGTTGAGCCATTTTTATTTGTGAAGTTTGACTATTTGTTTGGACCTTGGTCAAGATTGATTTGACTTTTGTTAGATTAAAATCACTGGATTTAGGGGATTGATGAAATGTACATTTCATCTCCCAAAATGAATGAATGATTTTAATTTGATAAAATTCCTACCATGACCAATTTGTGTTTGTCTCATCTCACCCCCCCACCCCCCCTCTCTTCATCTTCAATCCTATTTTATCCCATCCCTTTCATTGACCAATGAAGTCTCAATATCATAAGGCTAATTGGTTCATCAATAACTTTGTGTTAGATGAACCAATACAAGTATGGATGAGATAGGTCCATCCTTTGATCCTTTTTTTCTTTTGTGTGTGGTATGTTTTAGGAGTATGGTTCATTATACCATATCTCTAACATGCATTAACACCCAAAAATTTATTGCCCGACCTCAGATAGTTGTGACTTCTACATAAGTCCAATTACGATTTCTTAACATAGAGCTAAGTTTTGACCCTAAAGGCATAGCATTCTAGTAAGTGAGATTGTAAGTCTCCCCCTTTCATGGTATTGTGTAGAAACTTGGCCTTTTTTCCTTCCTTTGGAAGATGTCTTGGTTCAAGTATTCATGCTTGTGAATAGAGGGTTGAGTGTTCTCCAAAGAATGACTTAATCAATTGAAAAGCAAAATATCACTAACATCTAATCAACTAACATTTGAATAACTTTTATTATTATTGCTTTTACTTTCAAGTCATTTACTTCATGCAATTTAAATTCAAGTCATTTACCATTTTATTTGTCATTTACATATCATTTAACTTGTTTATATTCATGTCATTTTCACTTTGCTCACTTGAGCCATATATTGTGATTGTATATATTTGTTTGTGTATTTTGTTTGTGTTTGTGGTCTTAGGACCTTAAAATACTTAATAAACAACAAAAACCCTAAAAAGTGTTTGTGTGGACTGTTGGATTTGATCTGAGCTCTTAGACTTAGAATTAGGCGACATTCCATATGCAAAAGGACTTGGCCAATGCCAACTTTTCTGAGACTTAGTTATTATGATTTGAGTTTCCATCTGATACAAGTTTTGGGATCCACATGAATTCACCTGTTACATGGTCTTAATGCAAATGTTACTTTGAACCCGTGTCTAATGCCTTATTCTGAGCCAATCAAGGAGTATGTCATCTGATATATGGGAAGATTAAGAAGAAGACTGTGAAGTTGCTTGCTTGGATGTGGCTATCTTTATTTGATGCCTTGCTCTTCATATTGCTACTTGCTTATTGATATTGCTTGATTTAAAGTCCAAAGTAAAAATGGATTTCTATATGACATTCATGTTTATTGAATTGCATTACAATGGTCAGATCTTTTCAACTCATAACTTTTAATTTTATGCTTAGGATTAGTCTATTCATCTCTTCCCATTTCTTAAATTTCAAAAATCTTCACCCCCCTTTTTTAAAAATCTTCTTTGCTTGTGATTTCTAAACTTAGACTCTATTGCAAAATTAGAAAGTTTGGCCTTATCCCATTGCATTTTAAAACTCTTTTCCTAAATCAAACTTGTAAAATGAATCTAATCATATTGACTTAAAAATTTCAAAAGACAAAAATAACTAAGACTCATTCAAACTCTTTTGGGCCTTTGTGCCTCTTTAAAATTTAAATTTTGATTAAAATTAATTCACTCACTTTGAAATTGATAGCACGAACTACGAGGTTTTGATCCCTCATTTTTATGTTGGTACGTAGGCACAAGTCCGAAGGTCTTGTCAAACAGAAAAATATAATCAATGAATTCTTTTTTCATCCCCACACTCTATTTATTGCAAATATTTTTTATACCAAAAACATATACACACATAAAAAAAGGGCTCCCTAGGAGTACCTAGGACACTTTGGGTGCTAACACCTTCCCTATGTGTAACCAACCCCCTTACCTGTAATCTCTGGCATTTTATTAGTTTTGATTTGAAAACTTCTTATCTTTAGGTTTTGTTCGTACTTTTCCCCTTTCCTTTGGAAACAATAAAAGTGCGATGACGACTTTGGTTTATTGGCGTTAAGTTTATCCATAGCTTGATGGTCATGAATTTACCGCTAGAGAAATTAAGTGGCGATTTTGCTGGGGAGTAGTGTCGCATCCGCGAAAAACAACCGGCGGGAAAAAACAAACAAACAGAGCCGCCACCGTGCGTTATTTATCCCAAAGGAGGGAAAGGAAATGCTCGAAGTAAACCTGGAAAGGAAATGGTCTTACGACCGGAGATTACAAGGATCGAGAGTCGGTTACGCAAGGGGAAGGTATTAGCACCCCTCACGTCCGTCGTACTCGACGGGATCCACGCTCAGAAAGAAAGGAATAAGGTTGCTGAATAACTGCTCAAAGAATGCACACACACTGAAATCAAACACAGATGGAAGAAGACGGAGGAAGGTGACTCGGCAGGATGTCGCATCCTGGGCCTACGTAGTTTGTCAGAAACAAACATCAGAGTCGACGTAGTTCGGGGAGATGGGGAACAGGCTCGCTAGGATGTCGCATCCTATGCCTACGTATCTCATCTGGAATGAGAATCAGAGCTACCGTAGTTCGGCTAACGCACGCCGAAACAAACCACACACAAAGACGCTGAGACGTCAGAAGAAACACACAAACGGAAATAGACTGCCAATAGCTGGTCTTACGTCTAACTCCGAACAAAACAACGCAAACAGGAAACCGAATGCCAATCGCTGGACTTACATCAGACTCCGAACAGACAACAAACAAACGGGAAACCGAATGCCAATTGCTGGACTTACATCAGACTCCACACACACAACAAACAAACGGGAAACCGAATGCCAATCGCTGGACTTACATCAGACTCCATACACACACACACAAGAGGGTTGAAAAATAAAAAGGGAGAACACACAGACTAGAAGGGAGTCGGGAACTCGGACCTAATAGCTGTCAAGCAAAACACACGCGAAAAAAAGAAAAGGGTGCCCGGAGAGATCTCGCACGATCTCCTGCCTACGTACCTCATCTGGTATGAGGATCAGGGCGACGTAGTTCCCCTTAACAGGGGAGAAACTTTCTCCTAACTAGAGATCGGGAAATAACAAACTAAAAGGGAGACTGACTCGAGCCTAATAGTTGTCATGCAATCCACAATAGTCCTAGGTCGAGGTATCTAAACAGAACCTAACTCGCACAGGAAGCAAGTTGAAACAGCAACGAAACAGCAAGTAAACATCACAGGTGAACAGGTATCACACACTATATGCAAACAAGCGGCTCATACAAGGCTGGGCTTTAGTCAAGGGGTCATATCAACCTCGACAAACAAGCCAACTAGAAGGGTATCAAGAAGCTCTTAACCACTGACATTGACCGTTAGGGTGAGCAGATGAAAAGGTAATGAGGGTAAGACCTCATAGCTCTTAACCCGGGCCTGGGTGAGCTTCAATCAATGAAAACGTGGGAGTCCAGAAAGGGGGACTCTACTCCACATGACTGACTCGATATACAAGATTTTGGGTTAGGTTCAAGAGCCTCAGCACGTAGTGCGAGCATAATGAACGACTCAAACGATTAGTAGGGGACTGACTGCTGGTCCCTTCTATCTGCCAATTGCCTCTTCACTTAGGAGGACTTGAAGTACAAGGCACAAATATAAACAATCACAGACATTGCCTCTTAAGGAGGACTTCAGCCAAATGCCTGCCAAACATAAACGACAGGGCTTCCAGACTACATGGAGTTAGTGAAGTTACCTAAGTGGTATGCCAACCACAAGCAAAGCAAAGCTCAAATAATGAGCTTAAAGCGGCTAAGGTACCTCTTGAAGAGCAGAACGATGAAACAGTGGATTTGAGCTATCAAAAGTGTCCAGATCTTCTCCCTTGCTCTTGTTATGAAGCTTGATGTAGAAATTGAAGCTTGAAACGAACTGGATCTTGATTAATTTGCCACTTCCATCTTCATGTTCTTGAGCTTGCACAACTTGATTCTTCACCAAAACCTTCAATCCACAACTTGATCTGCACTCAATGATGATCAGAGAACACGAATATGCAATAAAATCCAAGTGCTATGTGGAAAAATTTCAAGTTTCAATTGAGAGAAAAATTTGGAGGGAAATTTTTTTCTAGATCTAGAATGTGTAATTATGAACAATTCTGTTAGGATTAAGCATTTATACTATGTCCTAATCATGTTGAAAAATTAATTAGGCAATGGCTAATTGTAATTAGTGAGAATAAGGTGTACGACAAAAAATGGAAAATTGTGAGGTGCCATGCAAATTTGGACGTGAACAGTAACATGTGGGGGGTGTAAACTCACTCAAAATCTTCCAATGAACACAATGGCAATGGTATTTTGTTCATATGATGCACCAAATTCAAATTTTCCATTTTCCCTCCAAAATGAGCATGCATGGGCAAATGATCATATGATGAAATTTCAGGCAATGCAATGATGGATTTGGAAAATATATGTCATAAGGAGCATAATGCAAAAAGAGGCACTCAAATTAGAGCTTTGGATCAAAAGTTATGGCTTGTTGAAGTTCCATGCACACTTGGCAATCATTTGCTCATATCTCCTCAACCATTCATCATAAATTCATGAACTTGGACTTTTTGGAAATGGGAGAGAAAGATCTACAACTTTCATGTTCAACAAAAATTCATTTGAAGCTTCTTTGGTGATGTAAAATCAAGTTGAATTTGGACCAAAATCTTTCCATTTTTGGAAACTTTCAATTATAGGTCACTTTCCATTTTTGGAAACTTTTGATATGGCCTCAAATTCTTCAAGATATGTGTTTGCAATGACAAATGAACCTCTTTGGGACATGAATGAAGTGTCTCAAACCATTTCTCCCCCTCCTAGCCCTCAGTTGACTTTCAGTTGACTTTTATGGGCTCCAAATGACTTGAAAATGCACTGTGGAGTTTGAGCCTCTACCACCTGAGGAAATGGCTTAGAAATGAACCCCTAGCTCTTGTAAGCTCAATATAATGATCATGTGATCCCCATCTCAATAGAATACCTCATCTCCTTGAAAATCCCTGGTTGGAAGAATGCAATTGATTAGGGTTGACCAGAGGTCAAAACCCTAATCCAAAGGAACTGAGCATGAACAATGAAGCCCTTGAAAATGACATAACCATGATGATGATGACATATCCTTACAAACAAGATAATGCTCAACCTTTTGAAGGACCAAGAAAACCCTGATGCACTGCAAACCCTCAGATGATTGGTGATCAATTTATGGAGACCCTCAGGCTTGAACCATACAACTTCTCCATCTCTGACAAGACCTTAGAGGATGACTTGTTTATTATCTTCACATGATATACAATATGCAATGACTAATGCCCTAAATATGAAATGCATTTATGCTAAACTAGTCCCAAGAGAGGAGGGCAAATTTTGAGGTGTTACAGCTGCCCCTATTCAATCCACTGTGAACCTGTCGATATGAATAGCCCCGGCTTTCAGATGATCAGGGTGAAGAGTGGTTGAATACCAAGAACAGACGAACAATTTACGCTCCGCTGGGGATTATTCTCTTTTTTTTTTTGCTTTTCTTGAACCCCAAAACTTCTCTTGATTTTTTTCTTTTCTTGAACCCCAAAACTTCTCTTGATTTTTTTCTTTTCTTGAACCCCGAACAAATATTTTCTTTCACGCAGATGATCCCGGATCACCGCATTTGAACCCCGACACCTTCATATTACTCTTATTTGCCAAATCATGAACCCCATTCTCCAGTTGAACCCCAGTCGCCTGACGATAACTCTCGATCATCAATGTGAACCCCGCTCTCCAAAAAACACCCCGTGTCTCCCTTTCTCCATTTGAACCTCGTTCTCCAGAAAATGCCTAACACTTCCTTCTCTCCATTTGAACCCCGTTCTCCAGAAAATGCCCAGTACTTCCTTCTCTCCATTTGGACCCCGTTCTCCATTTTCTTGTGATAATTCCGCTGGCAACACCGGAAATAACACCAAAACACCACTCTGATGGCGACATATCAGAGGGTATACCTTCACAACAGGAAGGTAATCATGTGCATTTCTTCCTCCAAAGATACCCATAACGACTTCTGTTGGCCTCGCCAAAGTCTAAGGTGACACATGATCAGAAGACAATCCTGAGGACCTCATCCCGGATACAATCTTCAACTCCAATCCCCATCTGAACCCCGTTCTCCAGAAAATGCCGCAACACTTCCTTTTCTCCATTCTTCGACTTTTGCGCTGATCGCGTAACGTTCTTTGATCTTTATTTCCATCTCCGCCCGACGGAAAATTTTCCTCCAATATCGCATTATTAGGGAACATTATTGCTCCAACATCATGATGCTAACTCCTCAGAGTAACACCTTCTAATTTCTATCTCGCACGACAGAAACCTCCTCCAGTATCGCACTACTGGGGAATACCGTTGACCCAACGCCACGATGCTAAACTCCTCAGAGTAGCATCTTCACCATCCGGTGAAACCAACTCTCAAGCGGTAACCACGACTTGAGTATCATCTTCACCAACCGGCGAAACCAAATCTCAAACGGTAACCACGGCTTGAGACTAGCTTATGCTTGCAATGATGATGCATGATTTTTTTTAGCGTAATGCTCCATAACCATGGAAATGCTACGCAATGAGTTATGCAATATGCTATGCTTCTCTAAATGATGAATGCATAAAAAGTATCCCCCTCAAGGGACTCTTCTGGGGAGTTCGAGGCACTCTGCTGAGGAACTCGACAACACTCCAATCTCCACCCTGCTGGGGAATAGCACCGCTGCTAGGGAAATGACACCCTCACCAGGGAAGACCTCCACTGAACCTGATCCGCTTGGGGACTTCGCTGGGGCAGAAACCACCAACTCACTCTACGGGGAAAACAACAATCTTCGACTTGCTGGGGAAATAACAATCTCCACCCTGTTAGGGGAAATAGCAACCTTCAGGCCTGGCTGTCGAGGAAATACCGATCTCGAACCCGCTGGGGAGATACGGAATATTTGTCATGGAACACCTGTCGACTCGTCGACCGCTGGCATTCACCATATAACCATAGTCAATTTCCATTTTTCCAGACTTTGAAGAGTCTTCTTGATTAATCCTCCAGGATCATCATACGTCTTTCGCCATCCTTTCACCATTCTTCAATCCCTTGTCCCTGATTGGACTCCACGGGGATCTTTTGTCAAAAGGCTTCACATCACAACCTGCAAGTGAGTGAAAACATCTAACATCACCTGCAAAAGAGATCGTTAGATAAAAACGTGCCCCAGGCGTGCCAAAATTTCAACACCTAGGTCACTCAACCTTCCGAATAAGATTTCAAGCTCTCAATCCTATAAACATGCATTGGAAGGGACCCATATGTTCTCAAAATGCAAAGATTCTTTATCAAAATAAACGGATGTTTTTGCAATCAAAGCGGTAATGAAAACAAAAACAAAATTATTTGACTGAATATGCATTTTATTAATTGAAACAAGTGGCTCATGAATGAGCAATACACAGGAAGCAATTCCTGAAAAGAGGTAATTGCGCACAAAAGGAAAAATCTATCCTAATGGCAATGAGAAACTGTGATCTCATCGAGTTCCAACCCGGTTACACCCCATATGTCCTCAAGACTTTCCGCACTTTCTGCCTTCTGAACAAGACGCTTCTGACTGATCCCTGCCGGGAATTATCCACGTGTCATAACCAAAGCAAACGATCATGCTAGACGCATTTGTTCGTTTCAATCCCTCTTTTGCCTAGACCGCCCTTTCGGGTTTTCAGTCCACTGGGATACCCTTTTTTGCCCAAGCCGCCCTTGTGGGGTTTTCGACTTGCCGGGTGTACAGTTTTTTCCTTTTTATCCCTAATTTTTGCCCGAACCTTTTTATATTTTTTTCTGGTTCGCCGGGATGCCCATTTTTGCCTGGACTATTTTGTTCTTTTCGTCCAGCGGGTCTCTTATACGAAGTATTTTTTAACTACGTCCGTATTCACAGGGGATGAAAAATCCTCGCCATCCATGGTCGTCAACAACAAGGCTCCGCCAGAAAAAACCTTCTTGATCACTGTCGCATTACGCGAAAAACCGGCGGGAAAACAAAACAACAGAGCCGCCACCGTGCGTTATTTATCCCAAAGAGAGAAAGGAAACGCTCGAAGTAAACTTGGAAAGGAAATGGTCTCACGACCAGAGAGAGATGGGATCGGGAGTCGGTTATGCGAAGGGAAGGTATTAGCACCCCTACGCATCCGTCGTACTCGACGGGATCCACGCACAAAAGAAAGGATAAGGTTGCTAAAAATTGCTCAGACATCACACAAGGCTGGAAAGAACACACAAAAAGACAAGAGAAACAGGACTCGGCAGGATATCGCATCTTGGGCCTACGTAGTCTGTCAGGCACAAACATCAGAGTCGACGTAGTTCGGGACAGGGGAAAACGTGCTCGCTAGGATGTCGCATCCTATGCATACGTATCTTCTCTGACTGGAGAAGAATTAGAGCACTCGTAGCTCGGCTAATGCACGCCAAACAAAACCACAAACAGGAAACCGACTGCCAATCGCTGGACTTACGTCAGACTCCACACAAACAGGCAAACATGGAAATCGAATGCCAATCGCTGGACTTACATCAGACTCCAAACCAACAAACACACACACACAGGAACCCGACTGCCAATCGCTGGACTTACGTCAGACTCCAACAAGCAAACAAGACACAGGAAACCAACTGCCAATCGCTGGACTTATGTCAGTCTCCAAACACACACAAAGGGGGTTTAAAAAGAAAAAGGGCGCCCAGAGAGATCAGCTCATCTCCTGCCTACGTACCTCATCTGGTATGAGGATCAGGGCGACGTAGTTCCCCTACGCAGGGAAAGAACTTCTAACCTAACCAGAGACTGGGAAATGATAAACTAGAAGGGAGACTAACTCGAGCCTAATAGTTATCATGTAAATTCACCATGGTCCTAGGTTAAGGTTTCTATCTAACTTGCACAGAGAGCAAGCTATCCTAAACAGCACAAGCAAATACATACAAGCACACAAAGCAAGCACACACACTATATGCACACAATTGGGCTCATACAAGGTTAGGCTGTGAAACACAAGCCAACTGGAATCGGGTGTAGTTAGCTCTTAACCCTAACATTGAGAGTTAGGGTGAAGCAAGATGAAATGGGAAGTGAGGGTAAGACCTCACAGCTCTTATCCCTGGCCTGGGAGAGCTTCAGACAAATGAAATTGTGGGAGTTCAGAAAGTAGGAACTCTTCTCCACAGATGACTGACACAACAAAGATCTTGGGTTAATATCCACAAGGCATCAACACAAGGTGTGTGAGCAAAGGGAATGACACACTGAATAGCAGGAGATGGATTGAACATCTCTTTTATCTACCAATTGCCTCTTAAGAGGTCTTTACCTGCTTGGCACAAAAGTAAACATTCACAAGCATTACCTCTTAAGGAGGGCTTCAGACAGGCGCCTGCCCACATGACAGGACAGGTCTTCCAGACTACATGAAGTCAGAGAGTTATACCTCAGTGGTTAAGCAACCAAGTAAAGCAAAAGCAAGTTCAAAAGAACTCAAAGCAACTTAGGTACCTGAAAACAATCTAAACCAATCAGCTTACAAGTCAAACAATCCAACAGACAACAGTCAATCACACAATCAGACAGATAGTCAAAGCAACAATGTGCAAGCCACAAGCCAATAGGCACAACACAAATGACTTGGCATCAACCTACAAAACAACTCAAGGTTAGCCAACATCTAGAGCAAACATCAATGCTCAAGTGAGGAAGCATCATTAACTATGGACTTGGATGTGTAAACCTGAAATCAAAGCTCAACTGTGAGTCACAAACCACTAGGTCAAGGCCTAGGGTCAAAGATGGAGAAAAAATTCAAAACAGAACATGAAATATAACATGAATCAACTTCATTCAGTCAAGAACACATTCCAAAAAGTCCCATATCAATATCATTAACCAAAAGTATTTCATGAACCAAACATGGCAAGGTATGCAAATTGTGACCACATTGTGACATCAGAAGAAACAAATGCACATTAAATAAAAAATGATTCAAATAATCTTTGCAAAATTCATGAGTAAACAGGACATACAACATGATCATCACACAAAAAATTAGAGGCATCGGACATCATTAGGCATGGCAATCACATAGCATAAATCAAGACAAGCACAACAAGCACATGTGTGACACAAATTGTCACACCAACTTAGCATAGGCATAAAACAGAGATGGATTATGGTAAAAACCTCAAACTAAAGCCAAAACAACATTCAACATGTCTAGAAATAGTGTGCAAAAATTCAGAAGCATTGGATAAGGTACAAGCATTTCATGATCAAATGAAATTCAAGGCAATCTTAAAAGCTCAAATGTGACTATCCAGAATGAAAAATCTCAATTAAATCAGAAATGATTCCAAAAATTCCAACAAAAATCATGAGCAATCACAACATCCATAAAATGCAACATACAAAAAATCAAGACAATTGGATATCATTTGGCATGGCAAACTCATCAATCAAGTTGAACATCACAAGGTGTGACACAAATTGTCACACCTACCTTAGCATGATCATAAAACAGCAATGGTAATTGATAAAAATACCAAATCAACACCAAAATGTCAAGCAATATGTCTAGTTATAGCATGCAAAATTTCATGGGCATTGGATCAAAATCAAGCATTTCACAAATGATATAGAAAAGCAAGGTCAAGCAAGCATACATGTCCAAACATCCTAGCACCAAAAAATTATCCAGCCATGCACAATTTTGGAATTAATGCTCAAAAAATAGTAGACAAAATCAGGATCACAATGCAAAAAATCTCATAATTTTTGGATGATTTTTCAATTTGATGTGAATTTTGGAAGTTGAAGAAAAATTAAAAAAACCATAAGTGAAGCATATACATGGCAAAGGAGGGAAAGTGGAAAAAATAAGTGAACATTTGAAATATTGTCATGGCACGGAATCGAAGCATGTGCTAATTTGAAATGCTGGTGCCAAGCTTAAGTGAAACGCGGCGTTTCACTTATGTGCTGGCAGGGTCAAACGCGCGGTCAACCATACTGACCAATCAGACGCGTGCATGGCAATTTGAATGGACCAATGGGAAGCTATCCCTAAGAAAACACATGCAGGCGCTGGAAAATGTTTCAGAAAGATCCAAAAGCGTTGCCAAAAATAAAACTCATCTTCTTCAATCGTGTTCATGAACAGTGGGATTTCATCAAGAACTTTTGTTCCAGAAATTGAAATTGAATACATCAATGTGAAGATCTTTCAACATACATCACAAATCCATAAACAACTAAACCTAATTCCACATATTAAGAGAGAATCGAGCACATGAACATTCACACACAAGGATCTGTCTCCTCTTCTCATCTTCAATGACTCTCAAAGCTCTAGCAAACTTCTCTTTAGTGATGTCGTGCTCCTTCGTAGATGACTCTAACGCTTGGCTGATCTTGCGGTAATAAGCGGTGTCCATCTCAAAGCGCTTCACCTCCAAAGCGTGTCTCTTATCCTGGTCTTCTATTTTCCCTTTGATTTCCTGATTCGCCATTTGGATCCTGGCAACACTCATCTCCAACTCAATCTTCTCTGCCTGCAGCTGATCTCTCTCCTTTTTCATCTCAAGGAACTCCTCAATACTGATAGAAGAACATGGCCCCTCAATCAATGGATACCAAGGATCACCCCCAGGAAATGGTAGATGCATGAGCTCAATCCTCTTTCTGAGCCAATCATCAAATAGAGGAAAAGACCTGCTATTAACCCTGCCAAAAGGAACTTTGCCTTTCCTCTGAATATTGCGCCATGCCCCGGACACTTGCCTCAACTGTGACGGATTACCCTCAGCTGGGAAGTAGAAAGACTCCTGAATCTCACACTCGAGAGGAGGAACCTCCATAGCAAACCCCATTTGTCTCCTAAGAAGCGTCGGGTTGTAATTAATGCAACCCTGAACTCCTATAAGAGGCACATTGGGAAGACTCCCACAACTGTAAATGAAATCTCGTCCAGCCACACCATTGTGAGTCCAAGCTATGTCCCTGGCTCTCAAACCCATCAGCTTGGTGGCCCAATTAACCGTATGGTCAAGAAAGACAAAAGCACCTCTAGAAGGAAAATACCCCATGAACCACTTGTGTAAGAGTTGAGCACAACATCTGATCAATCCACCACGCCGCTTCTCGTTCCGATTATGGACCAAGTAATAGACATCCCCAACCAGGGTAGGAATAGGATTCCTCTGCACAAACACCCGGATGGCATTAATGTCCACAAAGTTTTTCTGATTAGGGAACAGGATGATACCATAGATGCTCACAACAATCAAAGCATAAACGGCCCTCCAATTACCCACAACAACATGCTCCTTGGCTTTAGCCTCCAAGAAACTCATATGAAAACCGGGCAACTTTCCCTTCTCCTTCAAACCCCCCTTAGTCACTTCTAGGCTCAAATAAAGAGCACGAGAAATCTCAACAACATCAGGTTCCCCCTTAGTGACGTAGAATGGAATCTGGTCTCTGATTGGAACACCCAGGATGCTGGCATAGTCCTCCATCAGAGGTCCCAACAAATAATCCGGGAAGACGAAACATCTCAAACCAGGATCATAGAACTGGAGAAGAGTATGGATGGCACTCCTATCTGTATCTGTGAGCCTGAAAACCACCTTCAGAATACCGCCATAAGTTTCACGGAACATCCCCACACGGTCAGGTGTAATCAATGCTATCATATCTCTCAGCGCACCAACCTCCGGGTCGAAGAAACTGTAGACGACGTCATCTTTCAAGCCAGTCCTCATATCTAGAACAAAGAAGTCTCTCAACCAGGATTTCAATCAAGAATGTCCCCTGCATATGGATAAACATGAGTTAGATGCAGATAAATGCAAAATGTAAATGATGCTGATGTATGAATGCAATGCACTGTGCCATCCTCCAAGTCATCTGAACAACCACTGCACGGAAGCCCTAGTCTCTGAACTGATCACAACCATCTGAGGTACTGAGCAACCATAAATCCGACTTTGGAGCTCCGAAATAAACGGATCCGAAGGATATATCACCATCATCACTAGAGAACCACTGATCTGATAGCAACACAATCATCTGTACCAACCCAGGGAATCCTGAAATAAACGGATCTCCACTGATAAATACCACGGACAGAACTCCGGCGTCTCAAAAATAAATATCCATAAATCCGACTTATAAACAGGACTCTGATCAACAGCTGAACCATTAGTCACCATCAAAGTCACCATCAGAACATGCATCTGTAGAAATCAAACCCTCCCCTCACAGGTGAATTCTAATAAGGTCATCCTAAGGAGGATAATGGTCTCGACAATCGGACAAGATACTCAACGGGTTTGCCCTTTCGGGTGTACCGTTGCAGCTCTCATAAGATCATCTAAACCAAAGATCCGGGAAAGAACGGTCACCGAAGTCAACATCTCTAAAGAGATAACCCAACCTGAGTGGAATACTCCAAACGGAAGGACTCTCTCAGAAGAACCTCGTCCGGCTTGTGGTATGTCACGTCGCAACAACATGCTGATCCAACATGTGAGGAAACGTGAGACCACACTAATCCTAGGTGTATACTCGGGCCTGGGTTTTAGCCCCACTCAGAACACCCACCCCAAATCAAAGGAACCAAATTGTACAGAATCCAACATAATGATAATATGATGCATGCAAACATATATGCAAATATATACAGTCACAGTATAATAATCATGAATGCAATAAATAAAACAGCAAAAGCAACCAAAACTATCCTAGCGAGCGCTAGGACTGACTCGCTTAGGGAAGATGGACCAGCAAGAGGTCAACTTCTTGTTGTCCCCAGCAGAGTCGCCAGCTGTCGCATCCGCGAAAAACAACCGGCGGGAAAAAACAAACAAACAGAGCCGCCACCGTGCGTTATTTATCCCAAAGGAGGGAAAGGAAACGCTCGAAGTAAACCTGGAAAGGAAATGGTCTTACGACCGGAGATTACAAGGATCGGGAGTCGGTTACGCAAGGGGAAGGTATTAGCACCCCTCACGTCTGTCGTACTCGACGAGATCCATGCTCAGAAAGAAAGGAATAAGGTTGCTGAATAACTGCTCAAAGAATGCACACACACTGGAATCAAACACAGATGGAAGAAGACGGAGGAAGGTGACTCGGCAGGATGTCGCATCCTGGGCCTACGTAGTTTGTCAGAAACAAACATCAGAGTCGACGTAGTTTGGGGAGATGGGGAACGGGCTCGCTAGGATGTCGCATCCTATGCCTACGTATCTCATCTGGAATGAGAATCAGAGCTACCGTAGTTTGGCTAACGCACGCCGAAACAAACCACACACAAAGACGCTGAGACGTCAGAAGAAACACACAAACGGAAACAGACTGCCAATAGCTGGTCTTACGTCCAACTCCGAACAAAACAACACAAACAGGAAACCGAATGCCAATCGTTGGACTTACATCAGACTCCGAACAGACAACAAACAAACGGGAAACCGAATGCCAATCGCTGGACTTACATCAGACTCCACACACACAACAAACAAACAGGAAATCGAATGCCAATCGCTGGACTTACATCAGACTCCACACACACACACAAGAGGGTTGAAAAAGAAAAAGGGCGAACACACAGACTAGAAGGGAGTCGGGAACTCGGACCTAATAACTGTCAAGCAAAACACACGTGAAAAAAAGAAAAGGGTGCCCAGAGAGATCTCGCACGATCTCCTGCCTACGTACCTCATTTGGTATGAGGATCAGGGCGACGTAGTTCCCCTTAACAGGGGAGAAACTTTCTCCTAACTAGAGACCGGGAAATAACAAACTAAAAGGGAGACTGACTCGAGCCTAATAGTTGTCATGCAATCCACAATAGTCCTAGGTCGAGGTATCTAAACAAAACCTAACTCGCACAGGAAGCAAGTTGAAACAGCAACTAAACAGCAAGTAAACATCACAGGTGAACAGGTATCACACACTATATGCAAACAAGCGGCTCATACAAGGCTGGGCTTTAGTCAAGGGGTCATATCAACCTCGACAAACAAGCCAACTGGAAGGGTATCAAGAAGCTCTTAACCACTGACATTGACCATCAGGGTGAGCAGATGAAAAGGTAATGAGGGTAAGACCTCATAGCTCTTAACCCGAGCCTGGGTGAGCTTCAATCAATGAAAACGTGGGAGTCCAGAAAGGGGGACTCCACTCCATATGACTGACTCTATATACAAGATTTTGGGTTAGGTTCAAGAGCCTTAGCACGTAGTGCGAGCATAATGAACGACTCAAACGATTAGCAGGGGACTGGCTGCTGGTCCCTTCTATCTGCCAATTGCCTCTTCACTTAGGAGGACTTGAAGTACAAGGCACAAATATAAACAATCACAGACATTGCCTCTTAAGGAGGACTTCAGCCAAATGCCTGCCAAACATAAACGACAGGGCTTCCAGACTACATGGAGTTAGTGAAGTTACCTAAGTGGTATGCCAACCACAAGCAAAGCAAAGCTCAAATAATGAGCTTAAAGCGGCTAAGGTACCTCTTGAAGAGCAGAACGATGAAACAATGGATTTGAGCTATCAAAAGTGTCCAGATCTTCTCCCTTGCTCTTGTTATGAAGCTTGATGTAGAAATTGAAGCTTGAAACGAACTGGATCTTGATTAATTTGCCACTTTCATCTTCATGTTCTTGAGCTTGCACAACTTGATTCTTCACCAAAACCTTCAATCCACAGCTTGATCTGCACTCAATGATGATCAGAGAACACGAATATGCAATAAAATCCAAGTGCTATGTGGAAAATTTTCAAGTTTCAATTGAGAGAAAAATTTGGAGGGAAACATTTTTCTAGATCTAGAATGTGTGATTATGAACAATTCTGTTAGGATTAAGCATTTATACTATGTCCTAATCATGCTGAAAAGTTAATTAGGCAATGGCTAATTGTAATTAGTGAGAATAAGGTGTACGACAAAAAATGGAAAATTGTGAGGTGCCATGCAAATTTGGACGTGAACAGTAACATGTGGGGGTGTAACCTCACTCAAAATCTTCCAATGAACACAATGGCAATGGTATTTTGTTCATATGATGCACCAAATTCAAATTTTCCATTTTCCCTCCAAAATGAGCATGCATGGGCAAATGATCATATGATGAAATTTCAGGCAATGCAATGATGGATTTGGAAAATATATGTCATAAGGAGCATAATGCAAAAAGAGGCACTCAAATTGGAGCTTTGGATCAAAAGTTATGGCTTGTTGAAGTTCCATGCACACTTGGCAATCATTTGCTCATATCTCCTCAACCATTCATCATAAATTCATGATCTTAGACTTTTTGGAAATAGGAGAGAAATATCTACAACTTTTATGTTCAACAAAAATTCATTTGAAGCTTCTTTGGTGATGTAAAATCAAGTTGAATTTGGACCAAAATCTTTCCATTTTTGGAAACTTTCAATTACAGGTCACTTTCCGTTTTTGGAAACTTTTGATCTGGCCTCAAATTCTTCAAGATATGTGTTTGCAATGACAAATGAACCTCTTTGGGACATGAATGAAGTGTCTCAAACCATTTCTCCCCCTCCTAGCCCTCAGTTGACTTTCAGTTGACTTTTATGGGCTCTAGATGACTTGAAAATGCACTGTGGACTTTGAGCCTCTACCACCTGAGGAAATGGCTTAGAAATGAACCCCTAGCTCTTGTAAGCTCAATATAATGATCATGTGATCCCCATCTCAATAGAATACCTCATCTCCTTGAAAATCCCTGGTTGGAAGAATGCAATTGATTAGGGTTGACCAGAGGTCAAAACCCTAATCTAAAGGAACTGAGCATGAACAATGAAGCCCTTGAAAATGACATAACCATGATGATGATGACATATCCTTGCAAACAAGATAATGCTCAACCTTTTGAAGGACCAAGAAAACCCTGATGCACTGCAAACCCTCAGATGATTGGTGATCAATTTATGGAGACCCTCAGGCTTGAACCATACAACTTCTCCATCTCTGACAGGACCTTAGAGGATGACTTGTTTATTATCTTCACATGATATACAATATGCAATGACTAATGCCCTAAATATGAAATGCATTTATGCTAAACTAGTCCCAAGAGAGGAGGGCAAATTTTGAGGTGTTACAAGTAGTCCTCAGTGGGTTTAGCCTACTTTTTTATGTGTATATATTTGTATATTTGATGTTTGTATATATTTGTTTGTATGATATAATCTGTCTGTTGTGCTTGGTAATCTCTGAGTGGTGAGATAAGATCCAACCCGAACTTGAGTGCAATTAAGATAGGAGGATGGTATAGTCATGTTCAACTTATGTAGATTAGTCCTTAACAAGTTGTCTTGAGACCCATCTACTCAGTGGAGACCCTTTTGGGGTTACTAATCTCACACAAGTCATTTGTGGTTAGGCATTACTTTCTCTGATTTGGGTTCTGAGAAGCTGAGGACCGTAGAACATTTAACCCAACTTGGCCTATTTAGGATGTAGTGCGGAGACTATTCAGGTGAAGACCTGATAACAGTTGTTACACGATACTACACTCAGACGAGTTTCTCTTGAGAATATTATGGGTTGATGAGTCAGTCATCCTAACCTGTAATATCCGATAGATGGAATTCAGACTCAGGGAACTTTTTAGAATATGATCTACAGGTTTTTATCCTTAGTACACTCCTTTGGGATGGTTCTTAACCCGACTTCATGCTCGTGACTCACAACAAACCCTTTGATTCTTGGTTAATCCAATCAAGTCTTGTCAATATCAATGGAAGTTGGGTGTTGATAAGGTGAAAACCATAATCCACTAAAATGGATGATTGATCTTGACAATGATTTGATTCATCCCTTGGCCTTTGTTTGTTAGCCTTGTGTGTGATCCCTTATTTGAGATTGTTGCATTCATGCATTCATGTGTATCATAACATTCATCACACGAAAAATAACTTCAAGGAACTGAGGTTTTATTTGCAAATATTTTCAGACCATGGATTATGGACGAAGGAACACTAAGAAGTAAAGTTTCAGATGTCTCGACTTGAAAGAGTTAAGGAAGTTGTCATCCTTTGTACTAGATCCCTTGGATTTCAAGCAACATCATGGGAAGCTTCTATCTGTGTTATCTGCTGATGTAGTTGAAGGACTCTTGAGTGTGTTGGTTAAGTTTTATGACCCTTTCTATTATTGCTTCACTTTTCCCGATTATCAGCTTATGCCTACGATAGAGGAGTATGCCCATCTCTTGGGAATGCCCATTTCTAACAAGGTGCATTTCAGTGGATTGGAGGAGATTCCCAGATCTCATCTTATAGCTGAAGCTCTTCATCTAAAGAAGTCTGAGATTGAGGCTCATTGGGTTAAGAAAGGAGGAATGTTTGGGTTGACTTCTGAGTTCCTTATTAGGAAAACTACTGTCTTTACTCAAGCCGGTAGTGTGGATGGTTTTGAAGCCATCTTTATGTTGCTCATTTATGGTTTAGCTTTGTTCCCTAACATTGATGGTTTTGTTGATGTTAACACCATTAGAATCTTCTTGGTTGGAAATCCTATGACTACTCTGTTAGGTGATATGTACTTCTCTTTGCAATTGAGAAATTCTAAAGGTGGTGGAACTATTGTGTGTTGTGTTCCTCTTCTGTACAAGTGGTTTATTTCTCACTTGCCTTAGACGCCTGCTTTTGTGAAGAACAAACAATGTCTACGGTGGTCTCAAAGACTTATGTCCCTCACTAATGATGATATAGTTTGGTATGACTCCACATTGAGTGGCTTGGATATTGTTGATAGTTATGGTGAATTCTCTAACGTGCTTCTCATTGGAACACAAAGAGGAATTAACTATAACCCTGCTTTGGCTCGTCGTCAACTTGGGTTCCCCTTTAGAGACAACCATAATAACACTTAGTTAGAAGGTCTTTTCTATCAAGAGGGTAAATATCCCAAACATTTGAAGTAGAAGATGATACATGATTGGCATAATGTGCATAGGAAAGAAAGGTCTGAGCTTGGTCTGCGCAACTGTGCAACTTTGGAAGCTTACACTACTTGGGTGAAGAAGAGAGCTTCAGAATTGAAGATGTTGTATTCCTGTGAGAGACATATGCCTATGGTTGTGGTTGAGCCATTAACTCTCCCTAACCAAGATGTAGAGGAGTTGGAAGACGCACTCGCCAAGATGAAGCAAGAGAGAGATATGTGGGAAGAGCGGTTCCATGCTTTGAGCCGAAAGCATGAGGAGTTGCAGCTTGAGTCAAAGGACAAAGATGCACTTATTGAACTTCTTGAAGACCAAGCAGTGAAGAGACAGAGAGAGCCAGAGGGTCTATCTTCCTCTATTATGCCTCAGCCTTCCGGTGCTTGGAAGAAGATTGTTGATCAGCTTGTCATTGAAAAGGCTCAGATGAAGACATCTTTTGAGTCCGATATTCGACGCATCCGAAGGAAGTACGCACCTGAAGCTAGATCATTTGACACCGTTGCTAGGGGATCCTTAGGATGATTAGTTTCCTTTTCTCTTGTACTTATACTTTGGTTTCTGAAATTGTACTCAGTGTAATCCTTCCAATTTTTATGAATAAAAGAGATTTTATGGTCAATCAAGTTGTTACTACTATTATTATTATATACTTGCAAATAAAATAGTATGTTCCTTGAAAATAAAAACAAACAAAAACATTGCATTTCATGCATCATTTGCATAACAGGTTTCTTTTGCCAGATGTCTTATCAGTTATTCTTCTATGCTTCAGCCAAGCTGACTCACCGATACAACACTCGCGCCAATCAACCGAGAATCATCGAGCACTTAGAGAAAGAGAACCGAGAATTGAAGGATGAGATTGCTCGTCTAACTAATATGATGGAGTCTGTTATAGCTGCTCAGAACCAGTCTTCTCCAACTCCTACAACTCCTCTGTAAGACCCCAAATTTTGACCCTAAGATCCCTTATGCTATCTCATCATATGCATTAGCATTGGGATCACATCTTGGCATCCTCCTTCCCCCTCATTCATTGGGTTTGCATTGGGAGAGATCACCAAGCACTATGTGATTGTATCATACTTTGTATTTTATCATCTTTACTAACCAAAATACCAAAAAGATGTCTTTGCATTTGTCTAACTCTTTTGTAGGTAGGGCACATGATCACCTTTGATTTATCAAGCTCACGTATAGGGTTTAAGACCCTCATTGCTAAGAGCTCAACCATGAAATGATCCACAATGGATCTAGGCATAATAAATGAGTCCCTATGATCTTTACATGTTATTTTTGTCAAGAAAGCATTAAGAGTTTGGAATTGGTTTGCCTTGGAAACCATAGTTCATCTTGTAAGAACAAAAATTGTTCTACAACAGATTCCTTGATTTTGATGATAACAAAGGATGAAACCAAAAATGGCACCCTAACGAAAAGTTTCTAAGTGTGCAGGGTTCTAAAGAAAGAAGGAAGAAATCTGATGATGTCATCAGATACAGAACCAGATCAGAAGCATATTATCATATGATCATAAGCATCTGAAGTGGAAACAAGTTCAAGGAAGTCTAACTCTGAACATAACAGCAAAGTATCAGAAGCATCTGAACAAGAAGTAAGCTCTAGATGTTCTGACTCTGAACAACGCTATCTCTAACTTCCAGAAGTTATCAGCGCTATCTGAAGAAACTATCTGAACTCACAAGAGATTAACATCAGAAGCAAGATTCCAAGATTCTCCAGAAACACAAATACTCTGAGCATGGAATTGCTAATCATGAAAGAGTAACGTTAAAGTCAAGTAAAGATTTGCAAATGGTTTTCCTAATTAAGAAAGAGACGTTAATCTCCAATTTCAATAAAGAAGATACTACTTGTGGTAAGTAGTCATTTCAAGGAGAGAAAGTTATCCTGCAGAAGCTATTTAAGTGATGGCGTAATTTCATTTTAATATCCACCAGTTTCAACTACTACTTCAACTGATATATAAAATGGGCTGCAATCAACTTTGAAGCATCAGCAAGCCAACAAGCCAAAATTATACTGAAACATCAATGCTCAAGAAAAACACTCTTGCTCTCTAAAGATCTTCATGAAGCTTTTGCTTATAACGTGAAAAACTCTTGTTCTTAATACTGTAATATTTGCTTTCTTAGAAGCACTCTAGATTACATAAATCTTTTATCAATTGTTTGTTTATTTCCTCAAGTGACTTTGTGAAGTCTGTATACTTGAGAGGACTAAGAGATCTTTCTCTTAGACGTTGTTTGTAATCTTTCAAGATTAGTGGATTAAGTCCTTGTTGAAGGCGAAATCACCTTGGCCGGGTGGACTGGAGTAGCTTTGTGTTATAAGCGAACCAGTATAAAATCATTGTGTGTTTTTCATTTTTGAAAAAGCGCTTATTTTTCCAAACAATTCAAACCCCCCCTTTCTTGTTTTTTCTCACCTTCAATTGGTATCAGAGCTCCGGCTCTGTTATTGATTTTCTAATCAAACACTTAACAGTGTAGAGAGATCCAGTACGAGAAAAACCATGGCCCACTCAAATGAAAGAGATAGTTACAATGCTAAGCCTCCTGTTTTTGATGGAGAGAAATTTGATTACTGGAAAGATAGAATCGAAAGTTTCTTTCTTGGTTATGACGCTGACCTCTGGGACATTGTCACAGATGGATACACTCCTCCAGTCTCAGAAAATGGAGCTGAAGTTCCCAGAAATAAGATGTCAGAAGATCAGAAACGTATCTTCAAAAATCACCACAAGGCCAGAACAATACTTCTAAATGCTATATCATACAACGAATATGAAAAGATCACCAACAGAGAGACAGCCAAAGATATACTTGACTCTCAGAAGATGACTCATGAAGGAAACTCCCAAGTCAAAGAGACGAAGGCTCTGGCACTTATCCAGAAATATGAAGCCTTCAAAATGGAAGATGACGAAGCTATAGAGGCTATGTTTTCTAGATTCCAAACTCTTATTGCAGGTCTCAAGGTGCTAGACAAAGGATACACAACTGCAGATCATGTTAAGAAGATAGTCAGAAGTCTGCCAAAGAAATGGAGACCTATGGTTACTGCTCTGAAGCTGTCAAAGGATCTGAACAATATCAGCCTTGAAGAACTTGTCAGTTCTCTCAGAAGCCATGAGATAGAACTAGAGGAAGATGAGCCTTAGAAAAAGAACAAGTCCGTAGCGCTAAAGTCCAGATCTGAAAGACGGAAACCTGACAGAACCAAAGCTCTCCAGGCAGAAACTGAAGATACTGACGACTCTGAACCAGAAGACTCTGATGATGAAGAAGAGTTGTCCCTACTAACCAGAAGAGTTAAGCAACTCTGGAAGAAGAGGAACAACAACTTCAGAAGACCAAGACCCAGAGGGGATCGATCAGAATCAACTTCAAAAGGTAAATCTAACAAAGATATTACCTGTTATGAATGTAAAGAAACAGGTCATTACAGGAATGAATGCCCCAAGCTAAAGAAAGATAACCCTAGAAAAGAAAGCTTCAAGAAAAATACCTTCAGGACAAAGAAAGGACTGATGGCTACCTGGGATGATAGTGAATCTGGATCATCAGAATCTGACTCTGATGAACAGGCCAATGTGGCACTTATGGCTACCACATCCAGGAGTAGCTCAGATGAAGAATCTGAAGAGGTATTTTCTGAACTTTCTCGATCTGATCTAGAATCTTGTTTGTCAGAAACTCTTAGCTCATATCAGAAATTAAAACAAAAGTTTAAAAACATTAAAGGCTGTCTTAAAGCAAAATTTGAAGAATGTAGTGAACTTGAGATGACAATTCTAGCACGAGAAGATACAATCAGATCTTTAACACTAGAAAGAGATGGAGCAAAAAGAAAAAGCTTAGAATTAGAAGAAGCGTTGTCTCAAGCACCACAAACTTCAAATAAAATAATTTATAAATACGAAGAAGCCTTTCAAGAATTTCTGAAAAATGGGATAGATAGGAGTATTATGGCATCCATGATTTATGGAATTAGTCAGAACAATAAAAAGGGAATTGAGTATGATCCTAAGGAAGATAAAACTTCTACCAGTAACCAACTTAAGTCTCCCTTTTCATATCACTATACACACACACAAGAACAAAAATTTAAAAATGCTAGAAAACCCAAAGTTATAAGAAACTCTGGGAAAACTAATCTGAAAGGACCCAAGAGATTCTGGGTACCAAAAGATAAGATTGTGTATGTTGCAGATATCCTATGCAGCAAAGTTCAGACACCAGTCATGGTACCTGGACTCTGGATGCTCGCGACACATGACGGGAAGAAAGTCTATGTTCCAAAGTCTGGAACTTAAAGACGCTGGATTTGTAGGCTTCGGAGGAGATCAGAAAGGAAGGATCAGAGGCTCCGGAACTATTGGTAATGGTACTCTTCCCTCTATATCTGATGTTCTTTATGTAGAAGGATTAATGCATAACTTGTTATCCATAAGTCAATTAAGTGATAACGGTTATGATGTAATCTTCAATCAAAAAACATGTAAAGCCATTAATCAGAACGATGGCTCTGTCCTTTTCACAGGCAAGAGGAAAAACAACATTTACAAAATAAATCTTTCTGATTTAAAAGATCAAAATGTTAAATGTCTAATGTCAGTTCACGAAGAGCAATGGGTATGGCATAGACGCTTGGGCCACATTAGCATGAGGAAACTTTCTCAGCTAACTAAACTCGAGTTAGTCAGAGGCCTACCTAAACTGAAGTTTTCTTCAGATGCTCTGTGTGAAGCTTGTCAGAAAGGAAAATTTTCAAAAACATCTTTTAAAAAGAAAAATGTTGTTTCTACCTCTAAGCCTCTGGAACTTCTTCACATTGACTTATTTGGTCCTGTGAAAACAGCATCAGTTAATGGAAAGAAGTATGGACTAGTCATTGTTGATGATTACAGTCGCTGGACATGGGTAAAATTCCTAAAGCACAAGAGTGAGTCTCACTCTGTATTCACCAGTTTCTGTTCCAAAGTGCAAAAAGAATTTGACTCTAAAATTATTAGAGTCAGAAGTGATCATGGTGGAGAATTTGAAAACAAAGATTTTGAAGAATTATTTGATTCTAATGGAATATCCCATGATTTCTCCTGCCCTAGAACTCCACAACAAAATGGAGTTGTAGAGAGGAAGAATAGGACACTCCAAGAGATGGCCAGAACCATGATCAATGAAACTAATGTAGCAAAGCACTTTTGGGCAGAAGCTGTAAATACAGCGTGTTACATTCAGAATAGAATCTCTATAAGACCTATTCTAGAAAAGACTCCCTATGAACTGTGTAAAGGAAGAAAACCAAACATTTCATATTTTCATCCTTTTGGATGTTCTTGCTTTATATTAAATACTAAAGAACATCTGAACAAGTTTGATTCCAAAGCACAGAAAGGTATTATGTTAGGATACTCAGAACGCTCTAAAGGCTACAGAGTATACAACACAGAAACCAAAATTGTGGAAGAATCAATTCATGTCAGATTTGATGATAAGCTTGACCCTGAAAAGTCAAAGCTAGTTGAAAAGTTTGCAGATTTGGAAATCACTCTTGTAGAATCTGATAAAACTCCAGAAGCAACTGTCACTCAGAACTCTGAAGAAATTAAATCTCCAGAAATCCCAAAGAAAGTCAAAAGTCATATCAATGTATCTGAAGATTTGATTCTGGGAAACAAGGACGAACCTGTCAGAACCAGATCTACCTTCAGGACTTCTGAAGATACTCCTCTGGGACTAGTGTCTCTGATTGAGCCTACGTCTTGTGATGAAGCACTTTAGGATAACGACTGGGTGGCAGCTATGCAAGAAGAATTAGATCAATTCTCAAAGAATGATGTTTGGGATCTCGTTCCTAAACCCAGAGGCACTCACGTCATTGGAACCAGATGGGTATTCAGAAACAAGCTGAATGAGAAAGGAGAAGTCGTCAGAAACAAAGCTCGACTGGTAGCTCAAGGTTATAGTCAACAAGAAGGTATTGATTATAATGAAACCTTTGCTCCAGTCGCGAGGTTAGAATCTATTCGTCTTCTTGTATCTTTTGCTATTAATCATTCTATTAAATTATATCAAATGGATGTCAAGAGTGCATTTCTTAATGGTTATATTTCAGAAGAAGTGTATGTCAATCAACCTCCAGGTTTTGAAAATTCAAACTTTCCAAAACATGTTTTTAAACTTAAAAAATCTTTATATGGACTTAAACAAGCTCCCAGAGCTTGGTATGAACGTTTAAGCAATTTTCTTCTGGAACAAAATTTTATCAGAGGGAAAGTTGATTCTACACTCTTCTGTAAAAACCTTAATAATAATCTCATGATATGCCAGATTTACGTTGATGATATTATTTTTGGTTCTACTAATATCTCTGTTTGCCAAGAATTTTCTAAGTTAATGCAGGCAGAATTTGAAATGAGTTTAATGCAAGAACTAAAGTTCTTTCTGGGAATTCAAATTAATCAAACTCCAGAAGTCACGTACGTCCATCAAAGTAAATATATTAAAGTTGTTCTGAAGAAGTTTGACATGACTGAATGCAACTCTGCAAAAACTCCCATGCACCCAACTTGCATTCTTGAAAAGGAAGAGGTAAGCAACAAGGTTTGTCAGAAGCTCTATCGAGGTATGATAGACTCTCTTCTCTATCTGACTGCTACTCGTCCTGATATTCTCTTTAGCGTCTGTCTCTGTGCCAGATTCCAATCAGATCCTAGAGAATCTCATTTAACAGCAGTTAAGAGAATTCTTAAGTATCTGAAAGGAACTCCTAACCTGGGCCTGATGTATAAGAAAACATCAGAGTATAGACTTTCTGGTTACTGTGATGCAGATTATGCAGGAGATAGATTAGAACGAAAAAGCACATCTGGAAATTGCCAGCTTCTGGGAAACAATCTGATATCCTGGGCTAGCAAAAGACAATCAACAATTGCTCTATCAACTGCAGAAGCAGAATATATCTCAGCGTCACTGTGCACAACTCAGATGCTCTGGATGAAGCATCAGTTAGAAGATCTGCAAATCTTTGAGAGTAACATTCCTATCTTTTGTGATAATACTGCTGCTATTTGTTTAAGTAAGAATCTCATTCTACATTCCAGAGCCAAACACATTGAAATAAAACATCATTTTATCAGAGACTATGTTCAGAAAGGGATAGTAACATTGAAGTTCATTGATACAGAACATCAATGGGCAGATATCTTTACTAAGCCTCTAGCTGAAGATAGATTTCTTTTCATCTTAGAAAATCTGAACATTAAAAATTGCCCTGAATGAAGTATGGCTCTGAAAATGTAAAATGAGACTATGATATAAAAACAAATGTACTTCTGCCTCTGACTCTGATACTTCTACCAGTTAAGAAGATATCTGAGTTAGAAATCTCCAGGAATCAATCTTTTGGTATTCCTGAAGATCAGATACATCAACACGTGGAGCACTAAGCGTCTAACCCTAGAACTTCTAGACAGCTGTCAAAAGAAATTCAAAGGACAGACGTTTGAAATCTCCTTGAGCAGTGTGCGTACTGTTGGGATTAGACATTCATTAATTAGCTGTAATCATTTTTCCCCCAAGCGTGCAATCTTGAGCTGTGTACTAACGCAAATTGATGTGTCGTTTTGCATGCGTTTTACTTAGAGTATATAAACACTTTTCTCACATTTCACACACTTATCACTCTCACTCACTCTAAAACCCTAAACCTCTCTGAAGCATTCTCTGAAAGCTCTTCATCTTCATCAATCTTCTTCTTCTTCACCATGGACGCTCAACAACAACAAGTCTTTAACTTCTCTCAAGAAATGGAATCAAGCTCTACTGCTCAAACTTCAAGCATTCCAACTCCAACGGTTACAGGCGTCACCATCACCCCTGTTTACAAAGAACCTCATGTTCTTGACCGTGAACGCCATATTAACCTTTCAACCCCTTTTGAAGGACTGGACGTGTTGTGTGAATCGCTAGTAGATTTCGACAACTTGAAGAGAAATGGCGTTGATCTCACTGAAGAACTTCGTAAACAAGGTTGGGAAAACTACTTCCAAAGGATTTATGGTCCTGTTTACCCTCTTCTCATCAAGGAGTTCTGGAGATTTGCAGATGCAGATGACCATTTCATCGTCTCCTATGTTTTGGGGGTAAAGATTGTAATTACTGAAGGGTCAATTGCCTCTTTACTGAACATGGAGAGAGCTGGAGGAAAAAGGATTTACAACATCCCTCCTAGGTCAAAGCGCATTACTGATGTAATCAATCCAACAATCTTCAAACCCAACACTGAAGGAAATCCTTCAAAGAACAAAGAGCTGCATCAAAACCTCAGAGTGTGGCTGAAGATCATTCTGGGAACTATTCACCACCGTCCAACCTCTAACTCCTCTGACTACATCAATGCAGATCAGAAATGCATTCTGTATTGCATTCAGAAGGGTGTGAAGATCTGCCTCCCTGCTCTCCTTTTCAGATACCTCAGAGATTCTGTCAGAGAAACCAGAAACAATATGAAGCCCAGATCCTACATCCCTCTGGGAAGATTGCTATCTGATGTTTTCATCGAGAATGGACTGGTAGATCATCTGGAAAAGACCAAACTGATGGATGATCTGGCAATAGATACTGGGAAGCCTCTGAATGCCAGAAATCTCAAGAGTATGGGGATAATTAAGAAGATTCAAGTCAGACCCACTCTGGACACATCCTGGGATTCTTTGAAAGATCAGAGGAAGATGCCTCATGGCCTTGCCAGGTTCTTCAAGAATGAACCCAGAGATGCTGTTGCTATCTATCTTTAGCGTCTGCTGGATGATGGTGTTGACATCTCTGACTTCAGCCTCGACGACTGTCTGGATTCAGAAGAAGACTTCGTCAGATACAAGAGAGGTCTCTCTGAGAAGAAGATAGCATCACAGGCAAAGAAGGCAAGAATTGGAGAAGCTTCTGGAAGCAGATCTTCAGCTCCTCTGAAGACTTCGTCAGATACTGGTACGTCTGTTCCTCCCATTACCTCTGTACCTCCGATGGTTTCCTCTACCCCTTCCTCTAATATTCTCTCAACACCACCCATTTATACAACCTCTGAAATCCCACCTTCAACCATCAGAACCTCTCAGCCTTCACCAGTCTTAAATATCGCCCGTACATTCATACCTCCTTCTAAACCTGAACAAATAAACCAAAACACTTCCTCTTCATCATCCTCAGAACCAGAATCACCCCCATATGTTTCTATCTCCTCTGACCAAGAATATTCTGACCCTGACTCCCCAACCATAGCTCAAATTTATGCTCAAAAATTCGCTTCACAACAACCAACAGAACCTGAAATAACTTCACCACCACAACAAACAACTACCCTTACTTCTGAAATACAACCTTCTGAAGACCAGCCCTCTGACCTTCCCACTTCTGATATCAACCCACCAAACACCTCTGCTGCACCTGAATCAGAAACTGAAACTGAACCCTTAGACTTAAACCCTCTTTATGCTTCACCTCAAAGATCTGAACCTGAAGCAGAATCTGAACCTCTCACATTAAATCTCAGCCCTCCACCATCTTCACCTCAAACCTCTGAACCAAACCTTTCTGTACCTACCCTTGAGGAAGCCATCATGCTGGTCGCATGGGCTTCAGTACAAAAGGTCAAGTCTCTGACCACTAACTCTGAAGTCAGTGATGATCCTAAATCTGTAAGGACACACTGGAACAGAGTCATTGGCTGGATGACCTCTGAGGCTTTTAGACTGAAGAACATCTCTGAACAAGTCAGAAATGGCTACATCAGAGATGCTGAGGCAAGACTCCAGGAACGACTTGCCAGAGAAGCTGCTGAAGAAGCCAGAAGGCTAGAGGAAGAGAGGCTTGCGCGAGAAGCTGAAGAAGCCAGAAGATTGGAAGAAGAAGAAAAAGCTCGTCAAGCTGAAATCCTAAGGGAAAAGGAAGCTGAAGCTAAGGCTCTGGCAGATGCTGCTGCTGCTGCAGAAGCTGAAGCACAGGCCGCTGCTGAAGCACAACAGGCTCTGACTCTGGGGGAGTCCTCTTCTGTTATCCCTATGGTTCTTCAGACTCTGAAAGAACTTAAGCAAGATCAGAATGAACTCCGGGCCAGAATGGACAAGCAAGATACTGTCAATGACAACATCCAGAACATGCTTGCAATGTTGCTTCAGAGAATGCCTCCGCCTCCGAACCCTTAGGCACTTAGGATTTATTTTGCTTGCCTGTTGTTTTATTTTCTCTGAATCTGATGTTTTCTAGTTCTTGTTGCCTTTGTGCTTTTATCTGAATACAAGTTTTTCTCTTAATTTATTTTTTTATGTCTTTTTGATTCTGACAAAAAGGGGGAGAAGTCATTAATAGCTCTGATAAAAATATTGTCTAATACCTTAAACACTCTGCAACATATTTTTTCTTAAAAATAAAATTATCTAACTTAAGAAATTGCAGAAAGTTTCAGAAACCTCATTGCTTGGAAGCTCTGGTAAGAACTTCTGAACTCCCTAGCACTATCTCAGGGGGAGCTTCTGTCTATCTGATATGATATTATTCATGTTTCATCTGCTAATTAAGTTTGTTTTGTCATCATCAAAAAGGGGGAGATTGTAAGAACAAAAATTGTTCTACAACAGATTCCTTGATTTTGATGATAACAAAGGATGAAACCAAAAATGGCACCCTAACGAAAAGTTTCTAAGTGTGCAGGGTTCTAAAGAAAGAAGGAAGAAATCTGATGATGTCATCAGATACAGAACCAGATCAGAAGCATATTATCATATGATCAGAAGCATCTGAAGTGGAAACAAGTTCAAGGAAGTCTAACTCTGAACATAACAGCAAAGTATCAGAAGCATCTGAACAAGAAGTAAGCTCTAGATGTTCTGACTCTGAACAACGCTATCTCTAACTTCCAGAAGTTATCAGCGCTATCTGAAGAAACTATCTGAACTCACAAGAGATTAACATCAGAAGCAAGATTCCAAGATTCTCCAAAAACACAAATACTCTGAGCATGGAATTGCTAATCATGAAAGAGTAACGTTAAAGTCAAGTAAAGATTTGCAAATGGTTTTCCTAATTAAGAAAGAGACGTTAATCTCCAATTTCAATAAAGAAGATACTACTTGTGGTAAGTAGTCATTTCAAGGAGAGAAAGTTATCCTGCAGAAGCTATTTAAGTGATGGCGTAATTTCATTTTAATATCCACCAGTTTCAACTACTACTTCAACTGATATATAAAATGGGCTGCAATCAACTTTGAAGCATCAGCAAGCCAACAAGCCAAAATTATACTGAAACATCAATGCTCAAGAAAAACACTCTTGCTCTCTAAAGATCTTCATGAAGCTTTTGCTTATAACGTGAAAAACTCTTGTTCTTAATACTGTAATATTTGCTTTCTTAGAAGCACTCTAGATTACATAAATCTTTTATCAATTGTTTGTTTATTTCCTCAAGTGACTTTGTGAAGTCTGTATACTTGAGAGGACTAAGAGATCTTTCTCTTAGACGTTGTTTGTAATCTTTCAAGATTAGTGGATTAAGTCCTTGTTGAAGGCGAAATCACCTTGGCCGGGTGGACTGGAGTAGCTTTGTGTTATAAGCGAACCAGTATAAAATCATTGTGTGTTTTTCATTTTTGAAAAAGCGCTTATTTTTCCAAACAATTCAAAACCCCCCTTTCTTGTTTTTTCTCACCTTCACATCTAGGTATCTTGTGTAACTTCTTCACCAAGCTTCTTCAACAATTGATCAAATATTTAAAGGGGTACTTAAAATCTCATCATCTTATGCATATATGATCTCCCATGAGTCCCAAAAGTCAAGAGAATTGCAAGTTAGCAAGTTGGTTGATGGTGGTTGACCAGAGGAATTCATCTCATCAAAACTGGGCCCCCTAGACCCTATCTCTGTAAGACCCCAATTTTGTCCCTAAGATCCCTCATGGCATCATATCATACCATATCATTGCCTCAAGGATCTTTGTGCACCTTTGCTTCCCTCCTAGTGGGTGGGTTATCTAGTGAGCTTGGTTCTTGATCACCAAGCATGTTTTGCATTTGTATATCATTGATTTTCATCTGTCTATTAACCAAAAGTACAAAAATATTGTCATCTAACCATGTTACTTGCAGATGAAGCAAGCTAGGTCAAAACAGTCAAATTATTCATTGAGCAGTGGATGGTGGCCATTCTTGAAGAATTTGGGCACCATGATAACTCATCAAGAGTTCATATGAGTTGTGACATCATTTTGAATCAAGATCTCAAGTGGTAGGGGCTTGGAATTCATCAAAACATGGTTCAGTCAACCAAAACCCTAACAAAGTCAACTGAAGTCAACTGTGGTCAACTGTGCATTTAATCAGTGATTTGATGGTGGGAATTGGTTTGAAAGGTCTCATTCATGTCCATATAAGCCTCATATAACATGTCAAACATCCACAGTGAAGGATTTGAGGTCAGACAAAAAGTTTCCAAAAATAGTAAGTTGACCTGTAATTGGAATTTGCCAAAAATGGAAAGTTCTTCTCCTCAAAATTACTTCATCATACAAGCTTCAAATGAATTTTTGTCCAACATGAAAGTTTAAGATCTTGTTCTCCCATTTCCAAAAAGTCCAAGAACACTCATTTCTCATGTGTGGTTAGCAAGTTATGATCAAATCATTCTCAAACAATTTTGAACTTCAAAGTGAGATAACTTCCAAACCATTTGGCAAAATTGAGTGAGGTTTTTTGCTACAAGTCACATTTGATATGCTCTATCCAAATCCTTCATCACATTTCACCAAAAATCATCCAATCAAAATGGCCTTTTTCAAGTGCATTGAATTAAAAAGAGAGGGGTGAAAAATGGACTTTCAAATTAATCATTGTCCACATATTCTACCAATTGCAAATGACTGAAAACCACATTTGGGATGTGTTTAGGCCCATTTTCGCACTGTAGCATGCCATGCACATGCAATTTGAGTAATTTCACCAATTAACCAAAACACTTCATTAAGCTAAATTGCATTTACCACTTCATTAACCAAACTTAGGCTTTGTTAATCAGAGTATATATGACTCATTTCAGACTAAAAAACCCTGGCCACTATTCACAAATCAGATCTGAAATTCATTTCCTCTCAAAAACTCTCATTTCCTTACTTGGATTTTTTTGGAAAAATCTTCAAAGGACTCGTGCTCTTGTCCATGGTGCCATCATCTACCATCCTTTTGGAAGCATTTGCAAGCATTATTTCATAGCTGTAGAGCCAAGAACAACACTGTTGCATTGAGCTTTCTTTCATGGCAAATATTGATTGGAGCTGCCTCAGGGTTTGTTGAGCTGAATTTCACTGTCCATTCATCATCTGGAACATCATTAAGTATCTGTTTCGCCTTGTTGTGACCAAAGAATCCCAGAATCCATACTGCTCTTCAAGTTAGGTACCATTAGTTGCTAATAGTTCTTTGAGAACTTGCATTGCTTTGCTTGACAGCATTTGCATTGAGGTAGAATCTCTTTTCTTTATGTAGTCTGGAAGACCTGGCCTGTTACTTGGCCAGGCAACTGTCTGAAGTCCTCCTTAAGAGGCAATGTCTGTGCTTGTTTACTTTTATCCCAAGCAGGAAAAGTCCTTTAAATAAGGCAATTGGTAGAATCCAAGAGATGTGTAACCTATCTCCTACTATTCTGTGTGTCACTCACCTTGCTCACACCACATGTGTTGATGCATAGTGAGTAAAAACCCAAGATCCATCGAGTCTAACTTGTGGAGAGAGTTCCTACCTTCTGAACTCCCGCACCTTCTATCATTTGAAGCTCTCCCTGACCAGGGATAAGAGCATGAGGCACACCCCTCATATCCTTTCATCTGCTTCACCTTGGCTCTCAATGTCAAGGTTAAGAGCACCATTAACCCTATTCCAGTTGGCTTCAATGCCTAACCCTTTGTATGAGCCTAATTGTTTGGTTATAGAGTGTGCTGAATGCCTTTGATTGATTGATTACTCAGTTCAGTTATACATGTCTGCTTGCATGCTTTGTGCATTTATCATCATTAATTGCTCATTAGTGCATGATCATTTCATTTGTCTTTGTGTCATATCTTTGTTGTTTGCCCATTGAGGACAATTGTAAGACCATTTATTGGCCATTGTTCCTATGATATGGAAGTGAGTATAAGACCATTTCATTGGCCACTCATCTTGATGCATTTGTTTGTTGTATGTGAGGATGCAATTGTAAGTCCATGTAATTTGGCATTTGTTTTCCTATGACCATATGTTGGAGGTTAGAGTAAGCCCAGATAGATTGGCATCCGACATCCAAATGTTGTTTTGCTTTGTTGGAGATTGGTATAAGTCCAGATAGATTGGCATCCGGTATCCACTTTTTATTTCTTTGTTGAAGAGATTGGTATAAGTCCATTGAGTGGCCTCTGATATCCAGTTCTGTTTTAGGAGATTGGTATAAGTCCAGTAGTTGGCATCCGGTATCCGCTTTAGTTGACTTTCTTCCTTTGCTTTGCTTGGTTATTATTGCTCATTGCCTATTCCAAAGGACACACTTGAGTCATCTTCTATATGATTTTAAGAGGTGAACCTTCTAGGAAGTTTTACACTCCATCTTCATCCATTCATCCCTCTTTGTCCTAAACCTTTTCACACATTGCTTTCAAAACTTGAGATAAATATTGTGCAAACATCTTCATGCTTTCAAATTAGAAACCTGGACCCTAAGTCGTTGATTTTTCAAACTCCATTTCATAATACTTCTTTTGAATCAATCTTAATCATACTTTGACCCTCCTTTTGTGAATACTCATAATCAATTAACTTCACCCATTCAATTGTTTGTGGCTTTGTCCATTCTTGTTAAGTTTTCATACACTAGCCATAGGTTTGATTTATCCTAGTTGGTTGATGTTAATCTCACCTATTTGTCCTTAGTTGATTGAATTGTAAGTCTTCCTTGCTTATTATAGGGTTAACCCCTCCCTAGCAAGTTGAAGCTTTTCTCACATGGTGGACTCGTTGATTGTATAAGGTTGAGTTTTCTCCCGTGGATAACGTAAGACCTTAGGGTTTGTGTTTAAAATTGAATCCACTAACTTTTGGAAATCTTTTAGCCGAACTACGGCGTTTTGATCCTTACCTTTGATGGGAGGTACGTAGGCAACGGGTTCATCCGTTCGAACACAAAAATAATTAACTTGTACATTATTTTCTCATCATCCCAATCATGTTTGCACAATAAATATTTCATAACAAATAACAATTTTTTACAACAAGTGTGAAAAGGGCTCCCTAGGAGTACCTAGGACGTAGTGGGTGCCTAACACCTTCCCATTGCGTAATTTACCCCTTACCCAGACTCTCTGATCTTTTTATTGGTTTTCTACGCGTAAAACTTCTTAGGCTTTTGTTCGCTTTTTAGCCAGTCCTTTGGATAAATAAAAGTGCGGTGGCGACTCGATTCATTGTATGCTTTGCTTATGGTTTAATCAATAAATCATATAGTGACGAATACACCGCTATAGAAAAGTGGCGACTCTGCTGGGGACTCAAATCCTTGGTGGTATTGCCTACTTTTCACCCTTGTTGTATGATATATTGTTATTTGTTATATGACATATTTTTGTACAATTTGGGATAACTGTATTGATTGTAATGTTTGAATTACTTGATATACAATTGCTGTTTGCTTTGGTGATCTGTGAGATGAGTTCTATACCCGAACTCGAGTGCACTCTAGGATAGGAGAATGGCATAGTCTTGTTGACTGGTGTGGAGTATTCCTTAGCCAGTTGACTTGCGAGTCCATTCACTTGGTGGAGGTCATGTTGGATTAATAATGTCACACAAGTTATTTGTGGTTAGGCATTATTCTTTCAATCATGTGCCGCAGAAGCCAAGGACCGTAGTTTACCAAACCCATCTTGGCCTATTTTTAGGACGTAGTGCGGAGGTCGTTCAGATGTAAGTTCTGATGCGATTGTCACGCGATACTACACTCATAAGAGTTTCTCTTGAGAATATTTTTGGAATACGAGTATTCGTTCCTCCGATAATATTCGAAAGATGGAACGATGATTATGGGAACCTCTGGTAGAACATGTCTGGCAGGTTTAAACCCTAGTACACTCCCTTTGGGTGGTTCTTAACCGAAACTCCATGCTCGTGACTCTCAACAAACCCGTGATTCGTGGTTGAGTCGTTCAGACAACCTTAATATCAATGGAACCTGGGTGTTGATCAGGTGTAAAAACTAAATCCCCCAAAACGGATGGTTGATATTAAGGATGTTCGAGCCGGTTCATGTACCGTTAATATCAATGGAACTTGGGTGTCGATAAGGTGAAAACCTAAATCCACCAAAATGGATGATTGATATTAGGGATATAATGAGCTTTCCCATGACCTTTGTTTGGTGTGACTTGTTTGATCCTTGAGTGTGATTGTTGCATTCATGCATTCATGCATTCATCTGCACTTCATGTCATCAGAAAAAAGAAAATTTTCAAGGAAACTTAAAAGGGTTTATTTGCAAAATTTTCAGACATGGAAAGACCAAAAAGGCATACAAAGAAGTACAGCTTTAGACAGCCCGATGTAAAAGAGTTAAGGAATCTGACATCTTATGTATTAGATCCCTTGGGTTTCAAAGCTCGATATGGGAAGCTTCTACCTCTGCTGACTACTCAGGTTGACGAAGGGTTGATGAGTACTCTAGCCCAGTTTTATGATTCGCTGTATCACTGCTTCTCTTTCCCGGATTTCCAGTTGCTGCCTACCTTGGAGGAATATTCTCATCTCATTGGGATTCCGATTCTGGATCAAGTGTCGTTCAGTGGCCTAGAGAGTATTCCGACCGCTCGAGAGATGGCCAACTTGTTGCACATAGATGAAGATTTGATTAGGGCTAATCTGACTACCAAAGACGGAATTCAGGGTTTTCCTTCCGAGTTCCTCATTGCTCAAGCTACCTTTTATGGGAAGGCCATGAGTGAGGATGCCTTTGAGGCTTTGTTTGTGCTGTTCATCTATGGATTAGTGCTATTTCCCAACTTCGACAAGTTCGTGGACATGAACGCCATTAGGATCTTCTCAGTTCTTAATCCCGTTCCGACTTTGTTGGGCGATGCCTATGTATCTTTGCATCTGAGGAATGCAAAAGGTGGAGGAGTTATTGTCTGCTGTCTACCTCTGCTGTACAAGTGGTTTATTTCGCACTTGCCGCAGACAGTTGCTTTCAAGGAGAACAAGGGATGTCTACGGTGGTCTCAGAGACTTATGTCTCTCACCAATGATGATATCACTTGGTATGATCGTGTGTATGATACCGTCCAGATCATTGACTATTGTGGTGAATTCCCTAATGTGCCTCTTCTTGGCACATGTGGTGGGATCAGCTACAATCCTATTCTCGCACGACGTCAGCTTGGGTTCCCCCTGAAGGATAAACCTCATAACATTCTGTTAGAAGGCGTGTTCTTCCAGGAGGGAAAAGATCCCCAAGGCCTGAAAGCCAGATTTGTCCGTGCTTGGCACAGTATTCACAAGAAGAGTAGGAACGAGTTGGGTCCAAAGAACTGCATTGCTTTGGAGCCATACACCTCTTGGGTTAGACAGAGAGCTGCCGTGTACTTGATGCCATATGATCATCCGAGACCTACACCGTTGGATGTGGCTGGGCCTTCAACCCTCCCTACCCAACGTGTAGAGGAGTTGAGAGAAGAAGACCTTTCACGTGCTTGGATCCGTGAAAGGGAAGAATTGCTTCAGCAGCTTAAGGAGAAGGACGCTATGATTGAGTTCCTCGAGCATCGAGTGATCGACGATCCAAACGACACTTGGACCTCTCTGCTTCCTCAGTCTTCCAAATTCTAGAAGAGGAAGTATGATCGACTCGCAAAGGAGAAAGCAGACATGGAGGCGGCCTATGAGAGAGAGATCAAAAAGCTGTGTACTTCTCGTCTTCCAGCATCCCGAGCTTCTAGGGATCCATAGGATGTTTATTTCCCTTTTCTCTTTGTAATAATCAAAAATGATGTACTTCTTTGTCTCGATATATTGAATGAAATATTTTCCGTGAGAAATTAAAATGCTTTAACTATTCAAAATATTGCAAATAATACCATAAGGGTTCCTTGAAAATAAACAAAGCATCTGCACAAGCATTTCATGCATCATTTTTGCATAAGCAGGTACCCTTTGTTTCTGGTCTTCTTGTCCTAACTCTGTGTTCTTCATTTATTTTGAAGACAAGCTGACTCACCGGTATTATACTCGAGTCAATTCTGCAAGGGTTATGGAGCAGCTAGAACAAGAGAACAGAGAATTGAAAGAAGAGGTCGCCAGACTTGGCGCTTTAATGGAGCAACTCCTCGCTGCTCAAAATCAACCTGCTCAATCGCCTGCAACTCCTGCCCAGAGGACGGTCATCTCAGAGGTCGTCGCTTCGACTGTGCCAGTCAGTGCTCATCAGGTGCCCAATGCTATGCCAGCCGGGTTCCCTTGGGGAATGCCTCCAGGTTTTATGCCTGATCGGCCTGATCCAACTTTTGCTCATATGCCGACATCTAGCCCGGTCCCTGTTGCCGCTCCTCCTGTCGTGCATACCATGCCAAGGGTAGACGACACCATCTATCACTCCGAGCCATCTGAGGGCCCGGACGTTTATGAAAAGATGGACGCCATGAACGACCAATTCCTTGAGCTGAGAAAGGAATTGAAGACTCTTCGAGGTAAAGATTTGTTCGGCAAGTCTGCTGCCGAGTTGTGCCTTGTTCCCGGTGTGAAGATACCGATTAAATTCAAAGTACCTGACTTTGAAAAGTATAAAGGGAACACCTGTCCACTCGCTCACCTGGTCATGTACGCCAGGAAGATGTCTACCCAGACTGATAATGATCAGCTTCTGATTCATTATTTCCAAGACAGTTTATCCGGTGCCGCGCTCAGATGGTACATGAGCTTAGATAGTGCCAATATCAGATCCTTCAACGACCTTGGCGAAGCCTTCGTCAAGCAGTATAAATATAACGTCGATATGGCGCTTGACCGAGATCAACTCAGGTCCATGTCGCAGAAGGACAAGGAAACTTTCAAGGAGTACGCCCAGAGGTTGCGAGAGCTGGTAGCTCAGATTACTCCACCGCTGGAGGAGAAAGAAATGACCAAGATCTTTTTGAAGACTCTTGGCTCATTCTATTATGAGCGGATGGTAGCAAGCGCTCCCTCTGATTTCACCGAGATGGTGAACATGGGGATGCGTCTTGAGGAAGGTGTCCGTGAGGGACGATTGACGAAAGATGAGAGCTCTTCTTCTAAACGATATGGGGCGTTTAAGAGGAAGGATGGGGAAGCACATACTGTGCAATCCTATCCCAAGCACAGAAGACCCTCTGCTCAGAGGAAGCCTGCACGTCGTGCCGGTCATCAGCACCAGGTGGCTCATATAGCACCTGTCTTTAAAGACAATGCTCAGCAACATCAGCAATATCAACATCAACAACAATATCAACAGCCTCAGTATCAGCAACAACATCGTCCACAGCAACAGGCTTACCAGCCTCGTGGCAGTACAACCAATCAAGCTAACTTGAATTATGATAGGAAGAAGATCAACTTCGATCCAATTCCTATGACATATATAGAGCTTTATCCTTCCTTGTTGGAAAGGAAATTGGTTTCTCCCAGGGATCCTCCTGCCATTCCTGCAAATCCACAATGGTGGTACAAACCAGATCAGCATTGTATTTACCATTCCGGTGCTCCGGGTCATAACATTGAAAATTGCTACCCACTCAAGACTAAGGTTCAAGACCTTATGAGATGTGGAATTTTGAGCTTTGAAGATTCAGGCCCGAATGTCACCAAGAACCCATTGCCTGCGCATGGGAAATCTGTTAATATGGTTCAGGAATGCCTTGGGAAGTACAAGGTCAGATATGTAAGCCACATTAGACAGTCGTTGGTTGAATTACATCGTTTGCTGTGTCAGTACAGCTACTTAGAGCATAACCACGACAAATGCCGCGCCTGCTCGGTTAACCGCTTGGGTTGCGATCAAGTACGAAGAGAACTCCAAAAGTTGTTGGATGAGGGTACCATTGAGATTCTGCAGAATCGCAACGTGGATGAAGACGAGCCTGAGGTGAATGTGATTTCGCCAGTGTTCAAATTACCTGAGCCTGTTGTTATTCGTTACAATAGCAGCAAGCCGAAGGTTTCCCCTTCCTTGGTCATTAAACCTGCAGGCCCTGTGCCCTATTCATCTGACAAAGCCGTACCGTTCAGATACAACCCTGTTGCTGTGCAAGATGGGGTAGAAGTGCCTTTGCCTTCAACTTCCGTAACCAACGTCGCTGATGTAAGTGGGTTAACCCGAAGTGGGCGTGTGTTTTCTGCGCCTCCTAAGGCTGTTGCTTCTGATACTGTTGAGCGTCCTGTAGGGACAGCTGTGAATATTCAGAATCAGGCACGTGATGTTGCCAAACCATCCTCCTCTGTACAAAAAACTCCCGTTTCTTCAGTTGGCCCGAGTGGCATTATAGATGAAGAATCTGATGAGATGCTGAGGCTCATCAGAAAGAGTGAGTACAACGTTGTAGACCAGCTTCTACAAACGCCATCCAAGATTTCCATTCTTTCTCTGTTGCTGAATTCAGAACCCTATAGGGAGGCTCTGCAGAAAGTCTTGGATCTGGCGTACGTTGATCACGACGTCACCATTGAGAAATTTGATAGTATTGTTGCAAACATCACCGCTTGCAACACTTTGAGCTTTTGTGACGCTGATCTCCCTGAGGAGGGAAGAGACCACAACATGGCCTTACATATCTCCATGAATTGCAAATCTGATGCAATGTCCAATGTGCTGGTGGACACTGGATCTTCTCTAAATGTATTGCCAAAGACCACACTCTCCAGATTGTCATATCAAGGTCCTCCTATGAGGCAGAGTGGGGTTGTTGTGAAAGCATTCGATGGGTCGCGCAAGACAGTGATTGGGGAAGTTGATCTCCCAATCAAAATCGGACCAAGTGACTTCCAAGTTACCTTCCAGGTAATGGATATCCACCCATCATATAGCTGTCTCTTGGGCAGACCATGGATTCACGAGGCTGGCGCCGTGACATCCACCCTACACCAGAAGCTGAAATTTGTCAAAAATAAGAAACTGGTTGTAGTAGGGGGAGAAAAGGCTCTCCTGGTTAGCCATTTGTCTTCTTTCTCGTACATTGACGCTGAGGATGAAGTTGGAACTCCATTCCAAGCTTTATCTATTGATGAACCAATCGAGAAGAAGTCCCCTTCATTCACTTCCTACCGTGATGCAAAGCTGGCCATTGAATGTGGCGCAGTTGCTGGATTAGGGAAGGTGATTGAACTTGAAGACAACAGATCCCGGGCTGGCATTGGATACTGTTCTGAGGCATGTAATGAGCAAGGTTTGTTCACAAGTGGAGGATTCATCCATGCTGATCAACCTGAAGAGGAAGCTGCTGCTATCTTGGAAGAGGATGCAGAAGACGTGAACAACTTCGTTATTCCTGGTGGTGTCTGCCACAATTGGGTCGCTGTAGATGTTCCTACGGTCATCCATAGATCAGAGTAATTGTTCACTTTGTTTAAAACCCTTCTCCCATGCCAAAAGGAGAAGTGATGACATTGTTGGCGAAGCATATATACAATGATATTTTCATTCAATTAATGCATTGTTAAACATTTGTTTTTCCTTTGTTTTCACTTTTTGCTTTTGCATGAAATTAGTGATCACAAAAACCCATAAAAACAAGAATAAAAGCAATCTTTTTCATCTGCATAATGTTTTGCTTGTTTAAATTCTAAAGTTTTTCATTTAACCAAAATCATTATGCAGGTTGATCCTAAAACCCATTGAACATAATGATCCAACGCCATCTCCCAATTTTGAATCCCCTGTATTTGAGACAGAGGAAGATGACGTTGAGGAAATTCCTGATGAGATTACCCGTCTCCTTGAGCACGAAGAGAAGATCATTCAGCCGCATCTCGAAGACTTGGAAACAGTCAACTTGGGGTCTGAGGATTGTGTTCGTCTGGTGAAGATTGGGGCACTTCTTGAAGGGTCTGTCAAGGAAGATTTGATCAGTTTGCTACGAGAATATTCAGATATCTTTGCTTGGTCCTATGAAGATATGCCGGGTTTAGATGCAGATATTGTGCAACATTTCCTGCCTTTAAAGCCTGAGTGCGTGCCTGTGAAGCAGAAGCTCAGAAGAACTCATCCAGATATGGCAGTGAAGATCAAAGAGGAAGTTCAGAAGCAAATTGATGCGGGGTTTCTGGTGACTTCTACATATCCTCAATGGGTGGCCAATATTGTGCCTGTTCCTAAGAAGGACGGAAAAGTCCGTATGTGCGTTGATTATAGAGATTTGAACAAAGCTAGCCCGAAAGATGATTTTCCTCTACCACACATTGACATGTTGGTAGACAATACAGCTAAATTCAAAGTCTTTTCCTTTATGGACGGATTTTCCGGATATAATCAAATCAAGATGGCACCCAAGGATATGGAGAAGACAACATTCATCACACCTTGGGGAACATTCTGTTATCGAGTGATGCCCTTCGGTTTGAAGAACGTCGGAGCCACGTATCAACGAGCTATGACTACCTTGTTTCATGACATGATGCACAAAGAGATAGAGGTCTACGTTGACGATATGATTGCTAAGTCCCGAACGGAAGTTGAGCATATTGAGCATTTGTTGAAGCTTTTTCAGCGTCTGAGGAAGTTTAAACTTCTCCTGAATCCGAACAAATGTACATTTGGAGTCCGTTCCGGCAAGTTGTTGGGTTTTGTGGTAAGTGAAAGAGGTATTGAGGTTGATCCTGCAAAGGTCAAAGCAATACAAGAGATGCCTGCACCCAAAACTGAGAAGCAAGTCCGAGGTTTTCTTGGCCGCTTGAACTACATTTCCAGATTTATATCCCACATGACTGCCACATGCGCGCCGATATTCAAGCTCCTCCGGAAAGATCAGTCTCATGATTGGACCGAGGATTGCCAGAAAGCTTTCGACAGTATCAAAGAGTATCTGTCTGAACCTCCGATCTTGTCTCCGCCTGTGGAAGGAAGACCTCTGATTATGTACTTGACAGTTCTTGAAGACTCGATGGGTTGTGTACTCGGTCAACAAGATGAATCAGGGAAGAAGGAATTTGCTATATACTACCTCGGTAAGAAGTTTACTGATTGTGAGTCTCGGTACTCTATGCTTGAGAAGACGTGCTGTGCTTTAGCTTGGGCTGCTAAGCGTTTGCGCCAGTACATGATAAATCATACAACTTGGTTGATATCCAGAATGGATCCAATTAAGTATATCTTCGAGAAGCCTGCTTTAACTGGGAGGATTGCCCGTTGGCAGATGTTGTTGTCCGAATATGATATTGAGTATCGAGCTCAAAAAGCTATCAAAGGTAGTATCTTGGCTGACCATTTAGCGCACCAGCCGATCGAAGATCATCAGTCTGTTCAGTATGACTTCCCTGATGAGGAGATTCTGTATTTGAAGATGAAAGATTGTGATGAGCCTACACTTGATGAAGGTCCAGAACCTGGTTCCAGATGGACGATGGTGTTTGATGGCGCTGTTAATCAATATGGAAATGGAATTGGGGCAGTGATTATTACTCCTCAAGGTTCACATATTCTGTTTACAGCAAGGCTAGCTTTCAAATGCACGAATAATATGGCGGAGTATGAAGCCTGTATTATGGGACTTGAAGAATGTATTGACTTGAGAATCAAGTATCTTGATGTGTATGGTGATTCGGCCCTGGTTGTTAATCAGATCAAGGGTGAATGGGAGACGAATCAACCTGGTCTCATTCCGTATAGAGATTACGCAAGGAGAATTTCAACATTCTTCACAGAAGTTGAATTTTATCACATTCCTCGAGAGGATAATCGGATGGCAGATGCTCTTGCTACCCTTGCTTCCATGATTGTGGTCAGACGGTGGAATGATGTCCCCAATATTACTGTGATGCGTTTGGACAGACCCGCTCACATATTTGCAATCGAAGTGAAAGATGACAAGCCTTGGTATTTTGATATCAAGAATTTCCTCCAGAACCAGGTATACCCGCCTGGGGCATCTGTGAAAGATAGGAAAACTTTGAGAAGGTTGTCAGGCAGTTTCTACCTCAGTGGTGAAGTGCTGTATAAGAGAAATTTCGATATGGTTTTGCTCAGATGCGTGGATAGACACGAAGCAAACCTGTTGATGACTGAGGTCCATGAGGGTTCATTTGGTACTCATTCCAATGGACATGCCATGGCTAAGAAGATGTTGAGAGCAGGCTACTATTGGCTGACAATGGAGTCTGACTGTTGCAAGTATGTGAAGAAATGTCACAAGTGTCAAATTTACGCGGATAAGATTCATATTCCTCCGACACTTCTGAATGTGATTTCATCACCATGGCCTTTCTCTATGTGGGGAATCGACATGATCGGCATGATTGAACCGAAAGCGTCCAACGGACACCGGTTTATTCTCGTAGCGATTGATTACTTCACCAAATGGGTTGAAGCCGCTTCGTACGCGAATGTAACCAGGCAGGTGGTTGTGAAGTTTATCAAGAACCAGCTGATTTGCCGTTATGGTGTGCCAGAAAGGATCATTACTGATAATGGATCTAATCTGAATAATAAGATGATGGATGAGTTGTGCGCTGAATTCAAGATTGCACACCATAATTCCTCTCCCTACAGACCTAAGATGAATGGGGCTGTTGAAGCTGCTAATAAGAATATCAAGAAGATTATCCAGAAGATGACTGTCACGTACAAAGATTGGCATGAGATGCTGCCATTTGCTTTGCATGGATATCGTACGTCTGTACGCACTTCAATAGGGGAAACCCCTTTCTCTCTTGTTTACGGCATGGAAGTTGTTCTCCCAGTAGAGGTGGAGATCCCATCAATGAGAGTCTTGATGGAAGCCAAGTTGACTGATGCTGAATGGAGTCAGAGTCGTTACGACCAATTGAATTTGATCGAAGAGAAGCGGTTAACTGCCATGTGTCATGGTCAGTTATATCAGCAGAGAATGAAGAAAGCATTCGATAAGAAGGTCAAGCCTCGTGTGTTCCGAGAAGGTGACCTCGTGCTCAAGAAAGTTTTGTCTTTCGCGCCCTATTCCAGGGGCAAGTGGACTCCAAACTACGAGGGTCCATATGTTGTTAAGAGAGCCTTTTCAGGCGGAGCTTTGATGCTTACAACAATGGATGGGGAGGATTTCACTCGTCCTGTGAATTCAGATGCAGTCAAGAAATACTTTGCCTAAAAAAAAGTATATGCAAATGAAAAACAGAATAGCTCGCTAAGTTGAAAACCCGAAAGGGCGGCTTAGGCAAAAATGAGCGTCTCGGTGGAGAACCTGCAAGGGTAATCCAGGCAAAAATTAGAGACTTGAAAAAGAGAATATTTGCATCCCGCTAGATTGAGTACCTCACCCTTGGGCAATCTAGGCAAATATTAGGGATTTGGCAAGTAACTGCATCCTGACAAGACTTTCTGTTTCACCAGCTGTCTTTTCGTCAGAGGATTCTCGATTCGTCGTCAACTGAAGCTTCGAATACATCGAGATTCAAATTGGTAGAGAAAGGATCATTATGTTCAATGTAGCCCTCTTCCAATATATATCACTGATTTCAAATTTGTACAGATCTATGGAGTCTCGCCATTTGCAGGCTACCATTCCATCAAATGAATTTGAGCTTTTACCCAATTATTTGCACTCTTATATGTTTCAATTCAACAAATGTTTTGCATGTTTTAATTGATAAAATATCATTGTTTTTAATCAAATAAATTTTTCAAAAATTGTTGTTTTAAACAAAGTGAATATTCACAAGGTTGAAAGGATACTCAAGAATATCTCAGTGCTCTCCCAAGGGTGGCATGATCTCCAACAGGTAAGACATTTGGTTCATATTCCTGGTTTGGTTGTATCTTCTTTCTCCAGATCTTGTGATGGGGTTGTTCCCCAGCATAGTTGCAAGCAGAGTGTTATTGAAGACTCAGTTTTCTCCAGCAGCAGTTTTCCCCAGTAGATTTGCTTATGCAGTTAGATTCTACCTGGATGTTGTTCTCCCAGTGGGTTGTTCCCTCGAGTTGTTTGGAGTTGCAAAGCTCTTTGTTTCTCAGTTGATGTTGAGATCCCCTGCGGATCTTCGAGATTTTCTCTTGTTCCCCAACAGATTCGTCTTAGTGGCTGTTTTGCCCGTTGTGACTTTCTGTACCCTGATTGGGTTGTTGGCTGATCCAGCACTCAGAGATTTGGTGTTTCCTGAATATCTCTGATCCTCTGCTCCCCCAGCAGTACCCGCAGATCTACGCTTTATAGCATATAGATCTCCGCAGATTGACTTTCCAGTTGGTTTTTCCCTGGAAGTAGAGTACCGGGCGTTTGATTCCTGGACCTGTTTGTGTTAGATATGTCTGTTTTGTCAGCATTCATCAAACATAAATCACGCATATTCATGCATATTCATAAACATTCAGATATTCATGTTGCATTTCTCGCCATATATCTCTTGTTGATTGTTCCCTGCTATGGTGATGCAGATCCCCAATAGATCTCCCCTAGCAGATGTCGGGTGTTAAATCGCTCCATATAGAGTCAGCCCCATAAGCAGAAAGTGTCTTTTGTCTGTCCTTCTGCAGTTCCCCACTGAGATATATCCTCGTGGATGACGGTTTCTTCCGTTTCCTCCCAACATATATATTGGGATGGATTTTCCTATTTGAGCTACATCCTCATTAGGACGTATCTTGATTCAGTCTGTCTTTTCGGATTATTCCCGAATTGGCTATTTGTCAACTGTCGTGTGCTTCCCAGTGGGTTGTTCCCCAGCGGAGTTTTTCGGGCCTCTACCCTTATACCGGTAGTTGTAAGTCCTATTTTTCTTTTCCCTTTCAGCGGAATTGGTGGTTATATACCTTTTACTCCTCGACAAGTTTGGTTTTCTACCCCGTATTCGGTAGATGTAAACCCTAATTCATATTTATCCCCACCAGAGTATGGCTATTACCCCGTATTCGGTAGTTGTAAGTCCTATCTCTTTTTTCCCGGTTGTTGGTGGATTGTGTGCTGTTCTGGCCCCATCCCCAGTTGAGTATGTGGTCTTCTACCCCGTATTTGGTAGTTGTAAATCCCAGGTCTTGATTCTTTCTCCCCAGCGGAGTTTGTGCCTTGTGGTACAGCTGGATAATTGCCGGATGCTTGCAATTTATCCCCAGCGGGTCTTCTTTCATTTACCCTTGTGTTGGTAATGTTGTTGCTCCCTTTGATTGGTCATCATTATATACCTAGTTTGGTATCCCAATACCTTTCTTTTCGGTTGATTTATCCTTTATTAACCCAGTAACCGGTTGTGGATAATCTTCCATGCGAGTATGTTAATGACGGCCTGCCGGTAATGAATAATATATCTCATGCGCTCTTCAGTCGAAGCCTTTTGTGTTTCCCTGGTCGAGTAAGTTTCGTTATTCCCCTTTTGCGGAGTCGAATATTCTTTATTGTTGGATAACTGCCGGATGCTTGCAATTTATCTCTTTGAGTTACCTTTCGTTTACCCGGATGCTTGGTATCGATTGTCTCTCTTTTTGGTTAGTCACCTATTATATACTTCGGTATCTCTGGTGTCTTTTCCTTTCGAGTATATTATTCACGGTCTGCCGGTAATGAATAATATGTCTCATGCGCTCTTTGGTTGGATTCCTTTGTTGATCTTCCCCAGTCGAGTAAGATTCGTATTCTTTGTAGAATCGAATATCCATCCTTTAACCAGTTTGTGTTTCGGATGATGAGTGTTTTGGCATATATACCAATCCACGTTTTCGGTAGATCACCTATTATATGCTTCGGTATCTCTGGTGTTTCTTACCATGTGAGTTTATTATCTACGTTCTGACGGTAATAGATAATATATCTCATGCGAGTATTCTTATCCACGGTCTGCCGGTAATGGATATTATATCTCATGCACTCTTTGGGTTTGTGTTCCCAGTTGAGTAAGGTTCGTTTTCCCGTTGTGGATTCGAATGTCCATCCTGTAAGTCGATTTGCTTTTTCAAGCCCTCCTTTCGGATGATGAGTGTTTTGGCATATATACCAATTCACGCTTTGGTCGGTCACCTATTATATACCTCGGTATCCCTGGTGTTCCTTCCTTTCTGCTCCCTATTATAACCTCGGTCCCCTGCGGAGTCAGATTTGCCTGAGTTGATGTACCTTTTCCAGGTCTTTCTCAGATGTGTGGTTGATTGATGTCTCTCACCCTTATACCGGTCTTAGATATTCATTCTTCCTGAGTTTGTTACCCTTATACCGGTAACACCTCAATTCTTTGGTGCTTCCTCAGTGGAGTTTCCTATTGCTTCTTCCCAGGAGTCAGCTTGTGTCTTTCCGATGGATGTGTTCTCCTTTGGAATTTTCTTTTCCCCAGTGTGAGTCCTTCACTCCCCAGTGAGGTCTCCAGTCTGATTTCTGTTATTACCCTAATCAGAGTCGTGTCTTGTTCACGCTGTGTCAGTCTTGTTTTTCCCCAACTTGTAGTCGTGTCCTGCTCACGCATTCTTTTTCTTTTACTATCCCCAACAAGAGTCTTGTTAGAGTCTCTGTTCCTGGTGAGTGTATTACTCCGATGGATCGTCTTTTCTTCTGTGTGAATTATATTCCCCACAAAGTTTGTGTCTTTTGCATACATACATTTGCATCATGAGGTCTCTTAGGGACCAAAATTTGTCTCATTACTGTTATTTAAGCCCATTCTACCGCGTCGAGATGAAGATTTCCAAACTTCACTTCTCCGGCTAGAATGACCTTAAATAGGGGCATCTGTAAGACCCCAATTTTGTCCCTAAGATCCCTCATGGCATCATATCATACCATATCATTGCCTCAAGGATCTTTGTGCACCTTTGCTTCCCTCCTAGTGGGTGGGTTATCTAGTGAGCTTGGTTCTTGATCACCAAGCATGTTTTGCATTTGTATATCATTGCTTTTCATCTGTCTATTAACCAAAAGTACAAAAATATTGTCATCTAACCATGTTACTTGCAGATGAAGCAAGCTAGGTCAAAACAGTCAAATTATTCATTGAGCAGTGGATGGTGGCCATTCTTGAAGAATTTGGGCACCATGATCATTCATCAAGAGTTCATATGAGTTGTGACATCATTTTGAATCAAGATCTCAAGTGGTAGGGGCTTGGAATTCATCAAAACATGGTTCAGTCAACCAAAACCCTAGCAAAGTCAACTGAAGTCAACTGTGGTCAACTGTGCATTTAATCAGTGATTTGATGGTGGGAATTGGTTTGAAAGGTCTCATTCATGTCCATATAAGCCTCATATAACATGTCAAACATCCACAGTGAAGGATTTGAGGTCAGACAAAAAGTTTCCAAAAATAGTAAGTTGACCTGTAATTGGAATTTGCCAATAATGGAAAGTTCTTCTCCTCAAAATTACTTCATCATAAAAGCTTCAAATGAATTTTTGTCCAACATGAAAGTTGAAGATCTTGTTCTCCCATTTCCAAAAAGTCCAAGAACACTCATTTCTCATGTGTGGTTAGCAAGTTATGATCAAATCATTCTCAAACATTTTTGAACTTCAAAGTGAGATAACTTCCAAACCATTTGGCCAAATTGAGTGAGGTTTTTTGCTACAAGTCACATTTGATATGCTCTATCCAAATCCTTCATCACATTTCACCAAAAATCATCCAATCAAAATGGCCTTTTTCAAGTGCATTGAATTAAAAAGAGAGGGGTGAAAAATGGACTTTCAAATTAATAATTGTCCACATATTCTACCAATTGCAAATGACTGAAAACCACATTTGGGATGTGTTTAGGCCCATTTTCGCACTGTAGCATGCCATGCACATGCAATTTGAGTAATTTCACCAATTAACCAAAACACTTCATTAAGCTAAATTGCATTTACTACTTCATTAACCAAACTTAGGCTTTGTTAATCAGAGTATATATGACTCATTTCAGACTGAAAAACCCTGGCCACTATTCACAAATCAGATCTGAAATTCATTTCCTCTCAAAAACTCTCATTTTCTTACTTGGATTTTTCTGGAAAAATCTTCAAAGGACTCGTGCTCTTGTCCATGGTGCCATCATCTACCATCCTTTTGGAAGCATTTGCAAGCATTATTTCATAGCTGTAGAGCCAAGAACAACACTGTTGCATTGAGCTTTCTTTCATGGAAGATATTGATTGGAGCTGCCTCAGGGTTTGTTGAGCTGAATTTCACTGTCCATTCATCATCTGGAACATCATTAAGTATCTGTTTCGCCTTGTTGTGACCAAAGAATCCCAGAATCCATACTGCTCTTCAAGTTAGGTACCATTAGTTGCTAATAGTTCTTTGAGAACTTGCATTGCTTTGCTTGACAGCATTTGCATTGAGGTAGAATCTCTTTTCTTTATGTAGTCTGGAAGACCTGGCCTGTTACTTGGCCAGGCAACTGTCTGAAGTCCTCCTTAAGAGGCAATGTCTGTGCTTGTTTACTTTTGTCCCAAGCAGGAAAAGTCCTTTAAATAAGGCAATTGGTAGAATCCAAGAGATGTGTAACCTATCTCCTACTATTCTGTGTGTCACTCACCTTGCTCACACCACATGTGTTGATGCATAGTGAGTAAAAACCCAAGATCCATCGAGTCTAACTTGTGGAGAGAGTTCCTACCTTCTGAACTCCCGCACCTTCTATCATTTGAAGCTCTCCCTGACCAGGGATAAGAGCATGAGGCACACCCCTCATATCCTTTCATCTGCTTCACCTTGGCTCTTAATGTCAAGGTTAAGAGCACCATTAACCCTATTCCAGTTGGCTTCAATGCCTAACCCTTTGTATGAGCCTAATTGTTTGGTTATAGAGTGTGCTGAATACCTTTGATTGATTGATTACTCAGTTCAGTTATACATGTCTGCTTGCATGCTTTGTGCATTTATCATCATTAATTGCTCATTAGTGCATGATCATTTCATTTGTCTTTGTGTCTTATCTTTGTTGTTTGCCCATTGAGGACAATTGTAAGACCATTTATTGGCCATTGTTCCTATGATATGGAAGTGAGTATAAGACCATTTCATTGGCCACTCATCTTGATGCATTTGTTTGTTGTATGTGAGGATGCAATTGTAAGTCCATGTAATTTGGAATTTGTTTTCCTATGACCATATGTTGGAGGTTAGAGTAAGCCCAGATAGATTGGCATCCGACATCCAAATGTTGTTTCGCTTTGTTGGAGATTGGTATAAGTCCAGATAGATTGGCATCCGGTATCCACTTTTTATTTCTTTGTTGAAGAGATTGGTATAAGTCCATTGAGTGGCTTCTGATATCCAGTTCTGTTTTAGGAGATTGGTATAAGTCCAGTAGTTGGCATCCGGTATCCGCTTTAGTTGACTTTCTTCCTTTGCTTTGCTTGGTTATTATTGCTCATTGCCTATTCCAAAGGACACACTTGAGTCATCTTCTAGGAAGTTTTACACTCCATCTTCATCCATTCATCCCTCTTTGTCCTAAACCTTTTCACACATTGCTTTCAAAACTTGAGATAAATATTGTGCAAACATCTTCATGCTTTCAAATTAGAAACCTGGACCCTAAGTCCTTGATTTTTCAAACTCCATTTCATAATACTTCTTTTGAATCAATCTTAATCATACTTTGACCCTCCTTTTGTGAATACTCATAATCAATTAACTTCACCCATTCAATTGTTTGTGGCTTTGTCCATTCTTGTTAAGTTTTCATACACTAGCCATAGGTTTGATTTATCCTAGTTGGTTGATGTTAATCTCACCTATTTGTCCTTAGTTGATTGAATTGTAAGTCTTCCTTGCTTATTATAGGGTTAACCCCTCCCTAGCAAGTTGAAGCTTTTCTCACATGGTGGACTCGTTGATTGTATAAGGTTGAGTTTTCTCCCGTGGATAACGTAAGACCTTAGGGTTTGTGTTTAAAATTGAATCCACTAACTTTTGGAAATCTTTTAGCTGAACTACGGCGTTTTGATCCTTACCTTTGATGGGAGGTACGTAGGCAACGGGTTCATCCGTTCGAACACAAAAATAATTAACTTGTACATTCTTTTCTCATCATCCCAATCATGTTTGCACAATAAATATTTCATAACAAATAACAATTTTTTACAACAAGTGTGAAAAGGGCTCCCTAGGAGTACCTAGGACGTAGTGGGTGCCTAACACCTTCCCATTGCGTAATTTACCCCTTACCCAGACTCTCTGATCTTTTTATTAGTTTTCTACGCGTAAAACTTCTTAGGCTTTTGTTCGCTTTTTAGCCAGTCCTTTGGATAAATAAAAGTGCGGTGGCGACTCGATTCATTGTATGCTTTGCTTATGGTTTAATCAATAAATCATATAGCGACGAATACACCGCTACAATCTACTACGGTTTTTATCATATGAAAATGATTCCAAGAACAAATTTACTCTAAATAACATTACAAACAGCTCTCGTGTTGAGGTATAGAGCTATTTTTGCTTGGAAAGTCATTTTTTATGGTGAAAGATTATAGGTCATTTTGTCTAAACCCTAATTTGGAGGTCAACTTCCCAAGGTCATAACTTGCTCAAATTTTATGAGATTAAATATTTACAAGTTGCACAATCAAATTCAATATGTCTAATTTAACTTTGATGTTTGGAGGAAGAGCTAATTCAACTTTTATGAGCATGTGATATGAGGATACATTATAGGTCATTTTGGACCAATACCATTGAACAAGTGATTTTCCTCAACTGCAAAAATGCATAACTCATTCATATCAAATCCAAACGAGGTCAAATTGATAACCATTTTAAAGTTTTTTGAAAGAGCTACAACTTTGATGAAGACACGTTTCTCATTTTAAGCTCACAAAAAAGTTATCCAAGGTGGAATAAGTGAACATATGGCTTGACACTTAGAATTATTTTTGATATGTTAAAATTTCCAAACTTCCACCTCAAGATTCATCGTGATACAAGCTTCAAATGGAAAAGTGTTCAACATAAGAGTTGTTCCCGTTGATCTAAAATTTCCAAAGAGTTCAATTTCATTCATTTTGGACAAGGTTTGAGTGGTCTGCGCATGGCTTGAACAGGGCATCATCATTTGGCAAAGATCATACTTCAAACAGCTGTACACATTTGCCTTGCATTCCAATTCACATTCAGACTCATTCACACTTGATTATGGACCTAATTGAGTGACTTCATGGGCCTGTACACGCCCATGCAAGCATGCATCATCCATTTCCAAATTTAAAATTTGAATTTGAAGGTTGAAATGTCACAAGTTGTAGCTATAAATAGAGACCTCTAGCATCAGAACTAAGGACCCTTGCGCGCCAGCTTTGCTCCAATACCCTAAACCCTCACATTTGAAAGGAGAAACCTGAGAATTTTCTTTGAAAATTGAGTTTGACTTTCACTGTTTGGAGATTCAAAACTCCAAGGATCCAAAGCTTTTGTTCCATTCTAATCTACTTCTGCAAGCTTTCTGAGTGAGATCAAGCAAGAATCAAAGCAAGAGCAATCGGATTCTGCACAACATTGAAGGTATTTTCCAGATTTTTCTTCTCTTCGATTCTCTCTCAATTCTCATCAAGTCTCTTGGATCCTTGGTTGTTTGAAGTCCTACCAATGTAGGCAAGAAGATTGAGTTGCTTTGAGGTCAAATCGAAGCAACTCAGGTTATGTACCTCAAATTTCAACTCCATGTATCTCTCAATATACTTGGAGTTAGGGCGAATTGAGGTCAAATTCATGATCAGTGCCATTTTTACTTTGAAATCATGTCCTTTTTTATTTTTATGATAGTGATGAGTGAACCAGTCCGGCTAGGGTCGTCTGAGAAGATGACCGACGTTTTGCTCCGGTGGTGAGCTGGATTGATTCAGAGCCACATGATCATTTTATTTTGTTTTAATCACAAGCGTTGGTTTTGAATACCGTTTGTATGGCGCGCTGACTCAAGTGCATGGTGGAACACGCATTTGGATCCACTTGATCTGCCACCTCAATTAATGAGGGAGATCAAGTGGTCCACGTTTTTTCTGAATATTTGAATTTCATTTTATTTGTGTTATTTTCATTAATTTATATTAAATTTTAATATTGATCCAAAAAATATGAGAGTTTCACAAAAAAAATTAAATAAATTCCTATTTTATTTTCTGAATTAAAATTATTTTTTGGATCATTATTAATATTTTTCATGATTTAATTGATTTTGTGAATATTTTTAATTGTTTAAAAATAGTTTTAAGTTCCCAAAAATGATGAATTTTTTTCTCCAAGGTCCTTTGACCTTGTTTGACCTACGATAAATCTCATGACCATTTCTTTGGTGTTTTGACGAGGTTTTAGGAAATTGACCAACCATAATTTAATTTAATGCATATTTTAATTATGTTTAATTGATTAATTGCCAAATAAATTGTGTAGAGCCATTTTAATTGACTTGTTGAGTTTGACTTGTGTTGTTGGGTCTTGGTCAAGGTTAATTTGACTTTGTTAGGTTAATATCATTGGATTTAGGGGATTGATGGAATGTACATTCCATCTCCCAAAATGAATGAATGATCTTAATTTGGTAAAAGTCCTCCTTTGACCAATTTGTTTTGATTTCATTCCCTCCCTCTTCATCTCACTCTCATTCTTATTTCATTCATGTCATGGACCTATGATATCTCAATATCCTAAGGCTAGTTGATTGCGAAAATCAACATGAGTATGGATGAGATTAGGTCCACTCTTTTGCATATTCTTGCTTGATCTCACTCAGAAAATACCTTCAGTTTGTTTACTTTGAAGCCAAGTGCTTGTGATTTGAAACTTCATCTGAAGGAAGTATTATGATCCATTTGAGTTCATCTACAACATGATCATATTCGAAGTTGTTACTTTGAACCTGTGTCTAATGCCATCTTTGAAGTCATCTGATATATGGGGATTTGGAAGAAGATCATGGAGTCGCTAAGCTTGGATGTGGCTATCTTTATTTGATGCCTTGCTTTTATCCTTGCTATTTGGGTATTGATATTGCTTGATTCTAAAGTCTAAGGGAAGTTTGGGTTTCTATATGACATTCTTGTCTATTGGATTGCATCCCATTGGTTAGATCTTTTCAACTCTTAACTTTTAAATTTATGTTTAGGATTAGTCTCTTCATCTCCTTCCACTTCTTTAATTTCAAAATCTCTCCCTCCTTTTTTTAAAATCTTCTCTGCTTGTGCTTTCTAAACCTTGACTTTATTGCAAATGTAGCGGGGTATTCGTTACCATATGGTTTATTGACTAAACCAAAAGTCAACATACAATTCGAGTCGCCACCACACTTTTATTTTTCCAAAGGAAAGGCTAAAAAGCGAACAAAAGCCAAGTAAGAAGTTTTATAAAATAAAAAACTAATAAAAATGTCAGAGATCTAGGTAAGGGGGTTGGTTATGAAATAAGAAGGTTTTAAGCACCCAAAACATCCTTAGTACTCTAAGGGAGCCCTTTTTGCAAATGTGTGTTGTAGGTTGGTATTTGTGAAAAGATTTGTGCAAACAAGATTGGAGGGATGAGAAAAGAATATATTATATTTACAAATTTTGTTATTTGAATGGATAAACTCATTGCTTATGTACCATCACAAAGGTAGGATCAAAACCTCGTAGTTCGGGGTAGAAATCTCAAAAGATTAGGGAATTGATTTGATCAAAAGCCTTAAGGTCTTTTGTTATCAAAGGGAGAAAACTCAACCTAAACCAAAACTCCACCATGTGAGGAGGGATTCAACATAATAGTGAGGGGTTAACCCTATAATAAGTATGGAAGACTTATAGTCCAATCACTAAGGATAAGGTGAGGTTTACATCAACCACTATGATAACTCAAACCTATGACTAATGTTTATGAAAAGGTTTTAATAAGGTGGCCATTGGAACCACAAAAACAACTTGAAGTGAGTTGTATTTACAAGTTATATGTATTTACAAAAATGAAGTCAAAGTATGATTAAGATTCATTCACAATGAGTATTAATGAAAAGATTTTGAAAAGTCAAAGGCATAAGGCCTAGGTTTCTAGTTTGAAAACAATGTCAAAGTTTGCACAAAATGAGTCTGGCTTGGGTTAGAGTGAGGAGAAGAAGAGAAGGCCTAGTCCTAAAGCATACAAAGATAAGAGAAGAGATAAAACCCTTGGAGTTCCTTTTCTTGAGATCATAGAGATGATTCAAGATGCTTCTTTCCTTTGGACTTAGCAAACACAATCAAGCAATCAAACAATTATATTCAAGCTCCTAGGATCTCCATTTGGCTTGTCTCTCATAACTTGGCTACTCATGACAATGGTCCTTCTTACTATCTCAAAATGGAATCCCTATCACACAAGAGCAAACATCAAAAAGTTCACAACACAATAAGAGGAATGGACAAAGAATGAGTTTAGATTAGGGGTCCTTTGAAGTCAACTTTGAGATTTAGCATTCTAAAGGCATGAGGCCTAGTTGCTCTTCAACAAACTTAGCATTCTAAAGGCATGAGGCCTAGTTGCTCTTGAACTCCTTTAAGCATAGGTAAGGTCCTAATTCTAAGTCCTTTCTCCTTTTTGCATTGGGTTCACACAAACAAAGACAAAACAAACACAAAGCAACAATATATTTATATACAATAATGAGCTAAAATGAGCAAAAGGAAAATGACATAAACATAAAGTATGAGATCAAGTGAGCAAAGTAAAAAGCAATATGAATAAATGAGCAAGAAATAAAGTGCATTAAAGTAAATTGCAAGAAATTAAATGCTCAAATTAAAGTTAGTAATTAGTGGTTATGTTAGTGTGTCATAAGACAATTTAGCGCTATGTTAAGCAATCGTAAGTGGACTAATGTAGTAGTCACACCTATTTGAGGCCGATCAATAAAACTATAGGCAAATAAACACAAGTTAGAGATCATGACTAGTAAGTCAAGCTCCTAAAACTTGCCATGCCAAAAGAAAAGAGGAAGGCCTTGTATGGACTATAGGCTTTTTGCTTGACCAAGAAGCAACCTATCTTGGACACAAAGCAACTCACTTGATCTTGGATCAAGTTGAGTTTGATTTGGATCAAAGAAGGTTAAGCCTCTCATTTGTCAAGACTAACCATAAGAAATTAACTCATTGGCCAAAAATAAAAAGAAATGAAGATGAAGATGAAAATGAAATGGAAAGATAATTCAAATGTCAAACACAATTGGTCAAAAGTGAACCAAATCAACATCAACCAATGTAAAACAGAAGAGAAATGAAGATTAGAAGCCAACAAGCCAAATATATTTTTTTGGTATTTTTGGAATTAAAATAAATGTAAAATTAAAATGGACAAAATATGGTAAAACCTCAAATTCAATTCAAATCAACTTCAACAAGTCCAATCAAATTCTCATAGGTCTAACATGGTCAAACAAGGTTTGACAAAAAATTTCAACAATTTTTGAAATCAGAAACTATTTTAAAACAATTAAAAACAATGAAAAATAACACAAATGAATTAAAATCTCAAATAAATCTCAAATCAGTTAAGAAATTGATGAAACTATTTTTCATTGACTTATCATGATCCATATGTGTTAAAAAAATATTTTTGGATTTTTCAGATATCAAAAAGTATTTAAAATGAATTAAAAACTATTAAAAACAAAATAATTCACAAAAAATATTAAATGAAGTCACAAAAATAATTAAAAATCAAAATATGAAACTAGATTTTTCAAGAATTTTTTTGGCATTGGTCTCATATTTTTGTGACTTCAAATAAAATATTTATGAATTTTTGAAATAATAGGAATTAAAAGAAATTAAAACAAAAAATAGAAAATAGCAAAAATGCGTTGCCATTGGATTTGTTTCATTAATTGACGTGGCGTTATCACACGGCTCAGAGGCGCGGTCATACCATGCTCTTTGGTCAAGCGCATCACACATTGAATTAAAAAAGGTCAAACAAATGCAAGGCCACGATTATAACATATCCACATGATCTGATGGCCATGAAGCTCCCACGCGGGGATGGTGGTGGAAACCACCATCTTCTCCGGCCAGCCAACTGGTTAAGGCCACCACGCGCAGGGTTTTAAAACTTAATAAAAATAAACAAGCAAGGTATCAAAATGAAGCTGGGGTGATGTACATCACCCCTGTAACCTTGGATCTTCCTCAATGTTTCTATTTAGAGAGAAACAAGAGGTTGAAGATCATGGCGTTTGATCTAAAATGTCGCAATTCATGAAATTAAGACCACCACTGGCCTGCCTCTTGCTCGAGGACTTCAGAAAACAGTTCAAACTCAAGCAATTCACATTGTATAGCAAGATCCAGATCAAAATAGTTTGGTGATATACCTCTAAAATGCAGCTTTGAACAACACGATCTCTCCAAGCTTTTGATCCAAATTTGATCTGGAGATGTAATGATGATGCAAGGCTAAGGAATTAAGACTTGAAGATCAACTAAGGATGTTGAAATTCAAACTTGAAATTGAGAAATGAAAACTGAAATTCCTTTGAGTGAGGGTGAGGTTTCAATTCAGCAGAGTTTCAGATCTCCTTCAGGTTGGTTTTTGAATGAGCAAGCACATCTATTTATAGTTGGAGATGATGCAATGAGGTGCAATGCTTGTGTGCATGAAAATTGGACCTTCCATGCATGGGTCTGTACAGGCGCGTGCAAAGCCCAAAAATGGATGGAAATGCATACTGAACTCAAATGCAAATGGTTTGGACGTGTAATTGGAGCTGCATTGGCTTGTGCATGAAGTTTCAATGTGAATTGCATAATTGAACCTAAATATTGAGCTCTTCGAAACTCCCACATGGAAAATCCAAAAATGGTAATATGAGTAATGGTTGGGAAGCTCTTGGAATAAGGAACAAAAATTATGTTGGGCAAAAATTCATTTGGAGTTTGGAAATTTATGAAAACTGACTTTGAAGTTTGGGGTACAAAACATGTCTTTGAAAACTTTGCCAAAAATAAGCAACTTCAAGCCCTTCTGTTTCAATGATGCAAGCCTCACATGGAAAAACATTCAACATCAAAGTTGTAGATATTTTCAATATGATCGATTTAGACTTAAATTGTGCATTATTTGGATTTTTAATGAGAAAGTTATGGGCACTTGAAGTTGGACTTTTTTCAAATTCAATGACTTTGGTCCAAAGTGACCTATAATGTTTTGTATTATCACATGTGTTTCTTTTTAGGATTATGAAATTTTTCCTAACATAACATTTGAAGTATACATCTTAAGATTTCCAATGCACTTGGCCGCACCTCAAAATAATAAAAATTAAGGAAGTTAGGTCCTTGGGAAGTAGACCCAAAATTAGGGTTTCAGTCAAAATGACCTATAATATTTTGAAATGAATAATGACCTTCCAAGTTCCAAATGGATTTTTGATGAACATGAAAGTTGTTCATATGGTTATTAAGAACAGTTTTTCTCTTGGGGTCATCTTCTTTTGATAAACATATCAAAAGTTGGGTCTCAGTGATCCTCAGTTTAGTCAGATGACTTGACTGGTCAACTTCTCAAGGCCAAACTTCAAATCTTGATGAATGAATGATTGAGGATACTCACATAAACTCATATATTCATAAAATAATGAATTAAAGAACTTAACTTGATTGAATTTGATCATAGGTTGAGGTTGCTCCATGAGCAAGGCACAATCAATGCACAGTTGAATTAGGGTTTCCTTGGGAAACAATCCTCAAGCCCTTTGGGTTATCTTGATCAAATTGGAAAATTGAGATACTTGGGAGACATATATGATGATTGGGAACTTTGTGGACCACTATCATTCTTGTTCTCACCTTCATCTAGCCACTTCATTGAGCTTAGGAGCCTCCTAGGAGCATTGGAGCACATGATCACTTGAGCTTCAAAACAAAAAGAGTTAGTGACATATTTTTGTGGTTTTGGTTAGTAGAAAAAAAATAAGGAAAGCAATAATATATAATACAATCATGCTTGGTGATCTCAAACCAACTCACACAAGTCCCACCCCTAGGGTTAAGGAGCCACACATGCTATGATCCTTGAGGCAATGCATTGAGTAAATGATATGATGCCATGAGGGATCTTAGGGTCAAAATTAGGGATCTTATGTCATTGCATTTTCAAACTTATTTTCTTAATCAAACTTGTAAATAAACCTAACTATACTTGACTTCAATTTTCAAAAGCCAAAAAGAACTAACACTCATTCAAACCTTTTTAGGCCCTTTGTGCCTTTGTTAAATTTAATTTTTTTATTAAAAGCAATGCACCCACTTTGAAATTGTTACCACGAACTACGAGGTTTTGATCCCTCATTTTTATGTTGGTATGTACGCACAAGTCCGAAGGTCTTGTCAAACACAAAAAATATAATTAATGAATTCTTTTCTCATCCCCCCATTCTATTTATTGCAAATATCATTTGTACAAAAACACATATGCACACAAAAAGGGGCTCTCTAGGAGTACCTAGGACACTTTGGGTGCCTAACACCTTCCCTCTGTGTAACCAACCCCCTTACCTGTAATCTCTGGCATTTTATTAGTTTTGATTTGAAAACTTCTTATCTTTGGGCTTTGTTCGTACTTTTCCCTTTTCCTTTGGAAACAATAAAAGTGCGGTGACGACTCTGGTTTTATTGACGTCTAGCTTATCCATAGCTTGATGGTCATGAATTTACCGCTACAAAAATTAAGTGGCGACTCTGCTGGGGAGTAGTCTCTAGTGGGTTTAGCCTACCTTTTTGTGTGTATATAATTGTATATTTGATTTTTGTATACTTGTTTGTATGATATAATATGTCTATTATGCTTGGTGATCTCTGAGTGGTGAGATAAGTTCTAACCCGAACTTGAGTGCAATTAAGATAGGAGGATGGTATAGTCATGTTCGACTTGTATGGAGTAGTCCTTAACAAGTTGGCTTGAGATCCATCTACTCAGTGGAGACCCTTTTGGAGTTATGAATGTCACAAAAGCATTTCTGGGTAGGCATTACTATCTCTGATTTGGGGTCCGAGAAGCCGAGGGCCGTAGAACATTTAACCCCTCTTGGCCTATTTAGGACGTAGTGCGGAGACTGTTCAGGTGTAGACTTGATAACAGTTGTTATGCGATACTACACTTAGACGAGTTTCTCTTGAGAATATTATGGGTTGATAAGTCAGTCATCCTAACTTGTAATATCCGATAGAAGGAATTAAGACTCTGGGAAATTTTTAGAACATGATCTACAGGTTTTTTTATCCTTAGTTCACTCCTTTGGGATGGTTCTTACCCAGACTCCATGCTCGTGACTCACAAAAAACCCTTGATTCTTGGTTGATCTAATCAAGTCTTGTCAATATCAATGGAACTTTGGTGTTGATAAGGTGAAAACCATAATCCACCAAAATAGATGATGGATCTTCACAATGACTCGATTCATCGCTTGACCTTTGTTTGCCTTGCGTGTGATCCCTTATTTGTGATTGTTGCATTCATGCATTCATGAGCATCATGACATTCATCACACTAAAAATAATTTCAATAAACTGAGGTCTTATTTGCAAATATTTTCTGACCATGGATTATGGACGAAGGAACACTAAGAAGTACAATTTCAGATGTCCAGATTTGAAAGAGTTAAGGAAGCTAGCATCCTTTGTATTAGATCCCTTGGACTTCAAACAACGTCATGGAAAGCTTCTGTCTATCTTGTCTGCTGATGTGGTTGAAGGACTTCTGAGTGTGTTGGTTCATTTCTACGATCCGCTCTACCGTTGCTTCACTTTTGCTGATTATCAGCTTGTGCCTACGTTGGAGGAGTACGCCCATCTCTTAGGGATACCTGTTTCTAACAAATTGCCCTTTAGTGGATTGGAATAGATTCCCAGATCTCATCTTATTGCTGATGCTCTTCACTTGAAGAAGTCTGAGATAGAGGCTCATTAGGTGAAGAAAGGAGGATTGTTTCGATTGACTTCTGAGTTCCTCATCAAGAAAGCTACTGCCTTTGCTCAAGCTGGTAGTATGGATGCTTTTGAAGCTATCTTTGTGTTGCTCATCTATGGGTTGGCTTTGTTCCCTAACATTGACGGTTTTGTTGATGTTAGCGCCATTAGAATTTTCTTGATTGGGAATCTTGTGCCTACTCTGTTAGGAGATATGTACTTCTCTTTGCATCTAAGGAATTCTAAAGGTGGTGGAACTATTTTCTATTGCATTCCTCTTTTATACAAGTGGTTTATTTCGCACTTGCCTCAGACGCCTACTTTTGTGGAGAACAAACAATGTCTAAGGTGGTCTCAGAGACTTATGTCTCTCACTAATGATGATATAGTTTGGTATGATCCTTCGTTGAGTAGTTTGGATATTATTGATAGTTGTGGTGAATTCTCTAATGTGTGTCTCATTGGTACACAAGGAGGAATTAACTACAACCCTGCTTTGGCTCGTCGTTAACTCGGGTTCCCCTTGAGAGACAAACCTAATAACACTCTGTTAAAAGGTCTTTTCTATTAAGAGGGTAAAGATCCCCAACATTTGAATCAGAAGATTGTGCATGCTTGGCATAATGTGCATAGGAAAGGAAGATCCGAGCTTGGTCCGCACAATTGTGTAGCTTTGGCATCTTACACTCTTTGGGTGAAGAAGAGAGCTTTGGCATTGAAGATGCCTTATGCTTGTGAGAGACCTATGTCTATGGTTTTGGTTAAGCCATAAACTCTCCCTAACCAAGATGTAGAGGAGTTGGAAGACGTACTCGCCAAGATGAAACAAGAAAAGGATATGTGGGAAGAGTGATTCCATTCTTTGAGCGGAAAGCATGAAGAGTTACAACTTAAGTCTAAGGACAAGGATGGACTTATTAAGCTTCTTGAAGACCGAGTAACAAAGAGACAGAGAGAGCCAGAGGTTTCATCTTCCTCTAGTTTGCCTCAACCTTCCGTTGCTTGGAAGAAGATTGTAGATAAGCTAGTCCTCGAGAAGGCTCAGATGAAGACTTCTTTTGAGTCCGAGATTCTACGTATTCGAAGGAAGTACGCGCTTGCAGCTAGGTCTTATGATATTGTTGGTAGGGATCCTTAGGATGACTAGTCTCCTTTTCTCTTGTATTATAATTTGGTTTATGAAATTGTACTCAATGTAATCCTTCCAATTATATAAATAAAAGAGATTTTTTATGGTCAATCAAATTGTTACAATTGTTATTATTATATATCTGCAAATAAAATAGTAAGTTCCTTGAAAAATAAAAACAATCAAGCATTACATTTCATGCATCATTTGCATAAACCAGTTTCTCTTTCACCAAATGTCTTATTGGTATTTCTTCTATGCTTGAAGCAAAACTGACTCATCGATATAATACCCGTGCCAATCACTCAAAGATTATGGAGCATCTAGAACAAGAGAACAGAGACTTGAAGGACGAGATTGCCCGTCTAACTGCCATGATGGAGTCAATATTAGCTGCTCAGAGCCAATCTTCTCCAATGCCTGTAACTCCTCCTCCTCAGAGGACTATTATTTCAGAGGTTGCTACCTCTATCGTTCCTGCTACTGCTGCTCACTTTGCGCCTAACATGTCTGCGGGATTCCCGTGGGGAATGCCACCCAACTTTATGCCTGAAGGTTTTGCACCTACCTTTGCTTCCATGCCAGCATCTAGCCCGATCATGTCTGTACCGCCACCAGTTGTGCATACTCTACCTTGTGTGGAAGACACCATTTATCATTCTGAGCCGTCTGAGGGCCCTGATGTCTATGAGAAGATGGATGAAATGAAAGACCAATTCCTTGAGCTGCGAAAGGAGTTGAAAACTTTAAGGGGTAAAGATCTGTTTAGTAAGAGTGCTTGGGAACTTTGTTTGGTTCCTATAGCGGTAAATTCATGACCATCAAGCTATAGATAATCCAAACGTCAATAAAACCAGAGTCGCCACCACGCTTTTATTGTTTCTAAGGGAAAAGGGAAAAGTACGAACAAAACCCCAAAAATAAGAAGTTTTCAAATCAAAACTAATAAAATGCCAGTCATTACAGGTAAAGGGGTTGGTTACACAGAGGGAAGGTGTTAGCACTCAAAGTGTCCTAGATACTCCCAGGGAGCCCTTTTTTGTGTGTATATGTGTTTTTGTACAAATGATATTTGCAAATAAAAAGAGTGTGGGGATGAGAAAAGAATTCATTTATTATATTTTTGTGTTTGACAAGACCTTCGAACTTGTGCCTACGTACCAACATAAAAAATGAGGGATCAAAACCTCATAGTTCGTGGTATCAATTTCAAAGTGGATGTGAAATTCTAGTTATCAGACTTTGGATGTCACACTGGTTGTTATGACATCCAATTCTGCACAGACAGGGATTATGCAGAACTTAACAGTAAGTGCAGTAAATAACACAAGTAATTGTTCACCCAGTTCAGTCCAACATGACCTACGTCTGGGGGCTACCAAGCCAGGGAGGAAATCCACTATTAGTAGTATCAATTCAAAGCTAAACTCACCCGTTTACAACTTATCACTTAATCCCTACCCAATGCAATTTCAATCTTACACTAAGATCAGAGTTCCTACTCACTCCCCCTCAATCACCTCAGTGATATTAAAGACACTTTGAAGTCACACTTCAAAAACAACTCTTGATTATGCTTCACAGCTTAAATCAAGATACACAACACTCACGCTTAAAAGCTTTGAGTGACACAACACTTACAACTCAATGAACACCCTATGCCAAAGCAATCATCTACTTGATAATGGCTTGGCTTACAAGATACGTCTAATACTAGACTCACAAAAATACAACAGTGAAGTATGATGGACACACTAAATCTTCACGCCTCAAAATCCCTGAAACTGAATGAAGGAACGCCTTCCTTTTTATATTGCAGCACCTGGGCTTTTGCACCTGTATTCTCCTGAATTTAAGGTCACTCAAGTTCCCATAAATTCAACATTTAGGTTACTAACAAATAGGCTATTTGTTAGGTTCATTGAATGTAGCTTGGTTGTTGATTTCCTGGATTTTCTCTCAGCTGTTGAATCCCTGAAGAATAGCCTGAGAAAAAGCTGAAACAGAAAACTGAACAACCTACAATTTAGCATATGCTGTCAGGCATGAATGTCACGACATTCAGCTTGACATCAAGGTCCATATGCTGAGTCTGTTTTTCCAGAAAAACAGACTGTACAATTTTGCTGACCTGTACATGATCAAAATGACCATACTACAGTAACAACTTACATTAATAAATGTCAAAGTGTCCAACTTAACATTTACACATTTGGCCTTAAGTTAGTTCTGTTATTCTCTTGAAGAACAAACTAAGTTACATGCTGAAGTATAACAGAACACCACTCTGTCTAATCTTCAGCAGCTGCTTCCAATGATGAATGTCATAACATCCAGTTTGACATTTAGTCAGTAGGCCTTATGCCAGGTCTGGTTCTTCCTTGATAACCAGACTGCAAATAAATACTAAGTTCTAACAGAACTCCTGCTGTTCTATTCCTTAGTATCTGTTAACAGGTATGAGTGTCACAACATCCAGTTTGACATTCAATAAATCCTGTGTTAGCTAGTCCTGCAGTAACTACAATGTAGTCACACATACATGTTATGACATCATTCAAGACATTAGTGTTTTACCATATAATGCAGCCAATTAAACACCTACAGGATGTATTGCTTTTAACAAAATTTGAAGTTTAACAAAGGCACAAAAGGCCTAAAATGATTAGAATGAGTCTTAGTTCTTTTTGGCTTTTGAAATTTTAAGTCAAGTATAGTTAAGTTTGTTCACAAGTTTGATTAAGAAAAGGAGTTTGAAAATGCAATGGCATAAGGCCAAAGTTTCTAATTTGCAATATGGTCTAAGTTTAGAAATCAGATACAATCAAAGAAGATTTTTAAAAGAAGGGAGAGATTTTGAATTTAAAGAAATGGGGAGGAGATGAAGAGACTAATCCTAAGCATAAATTTAAAAGTTGAGAGTTGAAAAGATTTGACCAATGGGCTGCACTCCAATAGACAAGAATGTCATATAGAAACCCAAATTTGAAGAGCAAGGCATCAAATAAATATAGCCAAATCCAAGCTTAGCAACCCCGTGATCTTCTTCAAGATTCCCCATGTGTTAGATGAAATCAGAGATGGGCTTTAGGCACAAGTTTAAAGTAACAACTTCAACAAGACCATGTAGCAGATGAACTCAAATGGGTCTTCAAAGTTGTATCAGATGAATGCTCACTTCACAAGTACTTGGTTTCATGAAAGTTGGCATTAGCCAAGTCCTTTTGCATAGGGAGTGTTGCCTAAATTCTAAGTCCAATAGTCTCAGATCAAACCAACAGTCCACACAAGATGGTTTTTAAAGGTTTTTTGTTGTTATTATGTACATTAAGGTCAAAAGACCACAACACAAACAAATATATACAAGCACAATATATCACAAAATATGGTTCAAGTGGACAAAGTGAAAATGACATAAAAGTAAACAACTTAAATGGTATGAATAATGACAAATGAATAAGGCTTAAAAATTAAAGTGCATTAAAAATAAATGACTTGAAATTAAATGTTAGTTGTTAGTGAATTAGGGGGTTAGTGTTGCTTTTGCTTTTGTTTAAGTCATTCTTTGGAGAACACTCAACCCACTTATCACAAGCATGGATCCTTGAACCAAAACATCTTCCAAAGGAAGGAAAAAAGGCTGAGTTTCCACACAATACCATGAAAGAGGGGAGACTTACAATCTCACTAACTAGAATGCTATGCCTTTTGTGTCAAAGTTTAGCGCTATGTTAGGCAATCGTAATTGGACTTACGTAGAAGTCACAACTATTTGAGGCCGGGAAATAGAATTTTGGTGTTAATGCATGTTTGGGACATAGTATAATGGATTATGCTCATGAAACATACCACACATAAAAAGAATATGCAAAGTGGGAGACCTAATCTCATCCATACTTATGTTGATTTTGCAATCAACTAGCCTTAGGATATAAAGATATCATAGGTCTATGCCATGAATGAATAAAGAAGGGGAATGAGATGAAGAGGGAGGGGGAATGGATCAAACACAAATTGGTCAAAGGAGGACTTTTACCAAATTAAGACCATTCATTCATTTTGGGAGATGGAATGTACATTCCATCAATCCCCTAAATCCAATGATTTTAACCTAGCAAAGTAAAATCAACATTGACCAAGGCCCAACAACACAAATCAAAACTCACAAAGTCAATTAAAATGGCTCTACACAATTTATTTGGCATTTAAACAATTAAAAATAATAATAATAAACATTAAATTAAATTATGGTTGGTCAATTTCCTAAAACCTTATAGAAACACCAAAGAAATGGTCATGAGATTTATCATAGGTCAAACAAGGTCAAAGGACCTTGGAGAAAAAAATTCAGAATTTTTGGAAACTTAAAAGTATTTTTGAACAATTAAAAATATTCACAAAATCAATTAAATCATGAAAAATATTAATAATGATCCAAAAAATAATTTCAATTCAGAAATGAAAGAGGATTTTATTTAAATTGTTTTGGTGAAACTCTTATATTTTTTGGATCAATATTGAATTTAATATGAATTAATAAAAATAAAGAAAATAAAATGAAAATCAATTAATCTGGAAACACGTGGACCACTTGATCTCCCTCATTAATTGAGGTGGCAGATCAAGTGGATGAAAACGCGCGTTCCATGGCGTACATCAGTCAACGCGCCACACAAATGGTAATCACAAAGAACGCTCAGGATTAAAACGCATTGGCTTGATCATGTGGCTCAGAACATGTCCAGCACATCGCCAGAGCAAATCGCCGGTCATCTTCTCAGGTGACCTTGGCCGAACTGGTTCTTTCATCACCGTCACAAAAATGAAAAAGAAGGACATGATCTTAAAGAGAAAATGACACTGATCATGAATCTGACCTCAATTCAAACTAACTTCAAGTATATAGAGAGATACATGGAGTTGAATTTTGAGGTGTATGAACTGAGTTGCTTCGATTTGACCTCAAAGCAACTTAATCTTTTTGCCTACATTGGTAGGACTTCAGAAAACCAAGGATCCAAGAGAATTGATGAGAATTGAGAGAGAATTGAAGAGAAGAAAAATCTGGAAAAATACCTTCAATGTTGTGCAGAACTTGATCTCTCTTGCTTCAATTTGTGTTTGATCTTGCTCAAGAAGCTTGCAGAAGTAGATTAGGATTGGTACAAGGCTTTGGATCCTGGAGTTTTTGAATCTCCAAACAGTGAGATTCAAACTTAAACTTCAAGTGAAATTTCTCAGGTTTTCCTTTCAATTATGAGGGTTTCAATGGTTGGAGGCAAAACTGGCGCGCAAGGTCCTCAAAAACTGATGCAATGAACCTCTATTTATAGCAAATGCAAGTGATATTTGCACACTTGAAAATTCTTCCAAATTTGGCAATGTGAAGTGCATGCATGCATGGGCGTGTACAGGCCTATGAAGCAACTCAATTAAGTCCAAATTCAAGTGAAATGAAGTCTGAATGAGAATTGGATTGCAAGGAAAGGATGCTTTGATGTTTGAAGCATGATTCTTTCCAACTGATACAACCATGTTCAAGCCATGCGCAGACCACTCAAAGCTTGCCCAAAATGAATGAATTTGGACTCTTTGGAAATGTTAGATCAAGGAGAACAACTCTTATGTTGAACACTTTTCCATTTGGAACTTCTATCATGGTGAATTTTGAGGTGGAAGTTTGGAAATTTCAACATGTTAAGAATTTTTCTAAGTGTTAAGCCATATGTTCAATTATTCCACCTTGGCTAACTTTTTATGTGAGCTCCAAATGAGAAAAGTGTCTTCATAAAAGTTGTAGATATTTTGATACCCTTAAAAATGGTAACAAAGTTGACCTCATTTGGATTTTGGATGAATGAGTTATGCATTCTTGAAGTTGAGGAAAATCCCTTGTTCAATGGTATTGGTCCAAAATGGCCTATAATGTATCCTCATAGCACATGCTCAAAAAAGTTGATTTAGATCTTCTTACAAACATAAAAGTTGAAGTAGACACCTTGAATTTGATTGTTCAACTTATAAATCTTTCATCTCATAAAAATTGAGCAAGTTATGGCCTTGGGAAGTTGACTTCCAAATTAGGGTTTAGACAAAATGACCTATAATCTTTCAACCTAAAAAATGACTTTCCAAGCAAACCTAGCTCTAGACCTCAACATGAAAGTTGTTTGGAATGGCATATAGAGTAACTTTGCTCTTGGAATAATTTTCATATGATGAAAATTATAGGAGATAGGGTCTAGGGGAACCCAATTTTGATTAGATGAATTCATCTGGCCAACCACCATCAACCAACTTGCTAACTTGCAATTATCTTGACTTTTTAGGCTCATGGGAGATCATATATGCATAAGATTATGAAATTTGAAATGCCCCTTGAGATATTTGATTAATTGGTGAAGAAGCTTGTTGAAGAAGTTACTCAAGATACCCAGATGAACTAGGGTTTCCAATGCAAACCAACTCCAAAATCTTGAAGAAATCTTGATCAAAATAACATGTAGAGATCATGGGGACTTATATATAATTCCTAGAACCGTCGTGGATCATTTCTTGGTTGAGATTTTAGTAATGAGGGTCTTAAACCCTAGATGTGAAATTGATAGATCAATGGTGATCATGCCCTACCTACAAAAGAGTTAGAAAAATGCAAAGACATATTTTTTGTATTTTGGTTAGTAAATGACAAAGTAATAAGTATGATACGATCACAAGGTACTTGGTGATCTCTCCCAAAACAAACCCAATGAGTAAGGGGTGAGGAGGATGCCAAGGTATGATCCCAATGACAATGCATATGATGAGTTTGCATGAGGGATCTTAGGGTCAAAATTGGGGTCTTATAGCTGCCCCTATTTAAGGACATTCTAACTGAGGAGGAGGAGGTTAAAATCTTCGTGTCGACTCAGTAGAATGGGCTTAAATAACAACATATAGAAACAAATTTTGGTCCCTAAGAGACCTCATGATGCATATGATACGGATGTAAAAATAAATCTCTGTGGGGAAATATTTCCACAAAGGAAAATAAATTAGATAGATCGAAGGTCCGCAGGAGCGTAATGCATTCCGTAAGGAAAAACTCACTTGGGAGACAGAGACTCTGGGGGAATAAAGGGTTATGCGTAGGCCAGGCTACGACTTAGAAACTGCTGGGGGACTAGAGGAATTCCATGAAAATGGAAAGACTCAGCCGGGAAACAAAAGGAACGTCTGCAGGGGAACAAGTAGACCAGAATAAAATTGAAATACTCGAACCATGCAGGAAAAACAATTTCACTAAGGAAATACGCACTCAACTAAACTGGGAAAGGAATAAACTTCAACACAGGAGGAGAAAAAATCTATCATCCACTACCTGTTACTGGGTACGGGGATAATACAAATCTGACAGAGAGGACATCCGTCACCGGTTGGGGTAAACATATCAAGGATGACTCACTAAGGGCCGCCATGAGACATATTCATTACTGGTTACTGAGTAAGAATATACTTGCTAGGGAAAAGCTGAAAATAGGATATACAACTACCAGTTACTGGGCAGAAGACCAAAAGGAGAGAATATCGGTGACTGGTTAAAGTGAACATATCAAGGATAGACTTAAAGGAAAGAAAATCCGTCACCGGTTAAGATGAACATATCAAGGATAGACTTTCCTGGGGATATTAAGGAGGATACCCGTCATCGGTTAGAATTAACATATCAAGGATAAACCACCTGAACAACAAAAATAGGAATTACATCTATCGAATGCTGGATAGAATACCATCAAAGAGAATATTTGTCACCGGTTAGGATGAACATATCAAGGATAGACTCTGAGGGGAGAAAAAGTAGGATTTACAACTTCCGATTACTGGGCAGAAGACCGCAAAGAGGAGAAAACCCGTCATCGATTAGGATGAACATATCAAGGATTAACTCTCTGGGGAACAAAATAGGGATTACAACTACCTTTTTACTGAGTAGAATACCAAAGATGAGAATATCCGTCCTCGGTTAGGATGAACATATCAAGGATAGACTCAAAGCAGGGGAAGAAAATATCTATCATCGGTTAAGATGAACATATCAAGGATATACTTCCTGGGGAAACATGAAAACGAAACGCTGGGGAGAAAAAGGAGTTACTTTTGCCGGGTATTGGGCAGGAAGTAACAAACTGTAAATTAACTCAGTGGGGAAATAATCAACTGGGGAGGAAGTTGAAATAATAATCATCCATGAGGAAATAACTCAGTGGGGAAAGGAGAAAGGTTAAAATCTTTCTGCTTAAGAGACCAACACTCTACAATTGAAGGAGGACAAACACACCAAATCTGTACGGGGATAAAGTACCACCATAACAGAGAATAAGAATTACATGACTGAATTAACGAGTGCAAAATGCAATAATGAAATTATATGAGTGTATATGTATATGTATATATATATATGTGTATATGATGATTATGCTGACAAAACGATCTCAGAGGATACAATGATGCCGCAGATTTGAATCATCGATACAATTCTCGACCAATCCTAAAAAGAGGGAAACAACTGCTGGAGAAGAGAGATCAACATCCCAAAGGCTCAATCCTAGCTGGGGAAGTGAAGATCTGCTGAGGAAAGTGCTACCAGTTATGCGGGAAATTTTAGGTCAATACCACATCAACTGGGAGACAACCCTGCAGAGGATAAAAATAAATAGCTGCTCGGAAACCAGGAGGAAACTCTGACTGGGAGCAAATCTGATTGCAACTAGCAGGGAAACCAAAGTCCCATCGGAACCACAAAATGTTCTAACTCTACTAGAGACCGAGTACAAATTTGGCTGGGGAAAAATCAACTAACTCAGCTGGGGACAAATGAGAAATAGCCGTCTGGAGAAATCAACAAACACCGGGTACTAAACAATGCTGCCGGGGATGAAAGAGAAATTGCGCCTACTGCTTGAAGAGAACCAATAATGCTCCACATTTAGGGCTTACTACTTTCGAACCACTGTTGATATTCCTCTTTTTAAATGAAATCGATTGCCTAAAATTAATGCTTTTATATGTTTAAGAAAACATGATTTTGATTAAAAAATTTAAATTTCAAAAATGATCATAATAAAATTTAAAACTATTTGGCTGAATTAAATAAGAGTAGAAACAATTGGATAAAAGCTCAACTTTATTTAATAGAATGGTAGTCTGTCAATGACAAGACTCCATAGATCTTTACAAAGTTGAAATTGGTAATTTTAAATGGGAAATGGCTACATTGAATAAATGATCACTAATCCTTCTACCAACTTTGATATCCACTGTGCTCTTGACCGCTACTGGGGATGAAATAATCAAAACCGACCATTGTTGCTAAAGAATGCCCTCAAAACAAAAGATCAGCAGGATGCAGTTACTTGCCATAATCCATAATTTTTGCATAAATTTCCCCAAGGTGGGGTACTCAATTTATCGGGATAGATATTTCAGTTTTATGTCTCTAACTTTTTCCTGGGTCGCCCTTTCAGGTTTTCAATCCACCGAGACGCTCATTTTTGCCTAAGTCGCCCTTTCGGGTTTCCAACTTAGCGACCTGTTCTTTTCTTTTTAGGCGAAGTATTTCTTGACTGCATCTGCGTTCACAGGACGAGTGAACTCTTCACCATCTATAGTTGTAAGAATCAAAGCACCCCCTGAAAAGGCTCTCTTAACAACATACAGACTTTCATAATTAGGAGTCAATTTGCCCCTAGAATCTAGTTTGAAAGATAGAATCTTCTTGATCACAAGGTCACCTTCTCTGAACACACGAGGTCTGACCTTCTTATCAAAAGCTTTCTTCATTCTCTGCTGATATAACTGACCATAACACATGGCAGTCAATCTCTTCTCTTCAATCAAATTCAATTGATCATACCTGTTCTGACACCATTCAATGTCTGTCAACTTGGCTTCCATCCGCACATGCAATGATGGGATCTCAACCTCTACAGGGAGCATAACTTCCATGCCATAAACAAGAGATAAAGGGGTTTCCCCTGTTGAAGTACGAATAGATGTACAATACCCATGCAAAGCAAATGGGAGCATCTCATGCCAATCCTTGTATGTTACCACAATCTTCTAAATGATCTTCTTGATGTTCTTATTTGCAGCTTCAACAACCCCATTCATCTTAGGTCTGTAGGGAGAAGAATTATGATGTGCAATCTTGAAGTCCTTGCAAAAAGCTTCCACCATATTGTTGTTCAAGTTCGATCCATTATCAGTAATGATCTTACTTGGCACACCATATCAGTATATAATCTGATTCTTGATAAACCTCACAACAACTTGCTTGGTTACATTCGCATACGATGCCGCTTCAACCCACTTTGTGAAGTAGTCAATAGCCACCAAAATGAAACGATGTCCATTTGACGCGTTGGGCTCAATTATATCAATCATATCCATTCCCCACATGGAAAAGGGCCATGGAGAGGAAATGACGTTCAACAGTGTCGGAGGAACATGAATCTTATCTACATATATTTGACACTTGTGGCACTTCTTCACAAACTTGCAGCAGTCAGATTCCATTGTCAGCCAATAGTATCCTGCTCTCAACATCTTCTTAGCCATAGCATGTGCATTGGAATGAGTCCCAAAGGAACCTTCATGGACTTCAGTCATTAACAGGTCTGCTTCGTATCTATCCACGTATCTGAGCAAAACCATATTGAAGTTTCTCTTGTACAACACATCACCATTCAGGTAGAAATTTTCGGCTAATCTTCTCAAAGTCTTCTTATCTTTTAAAGAGGCCCTAGATGGGTAAATCTGACTTTGGAGGAAACACTTGATGTTGTAATACCATGGCTTTTCGTCTTTGATCTCTTCAACGATGAACACATGAGCTGGTCTGCCAATATGCATCACAGTCAAATTGGGAACTTCATTCCAATATTTTACCACAATCATTGAAGCCAACGTTGCAAGAGTATCTGCCATCCGGTTTTCATCTCGAGGGGTATGATGAAACTAAACCTTTGTAAAGAAAGTTGAAATCCTCCTCGCATAATCTCTATATGGTATTAAACCGAGTTGATTTGTCTCCCATTCACCTTTGATCTGATTCACGACCAAAGTCGAATCTCCATAGACGTCTAAATACTTGATTCTGCGATCAATGGCCTCTTCAAGCCCCATAATGCAAGCTTCATATTCTGCCATATTATTTGTACACTTGAAAGTCAATCTAGCTGTAAATGAAAAATGCGTGCCTTGAGGAGTAATAATCACCGCCCCAATGCCATTACCATACTAATTAACAACTCCATCAAATACCATGCCCCAATGAGAACCGGGTTCTGGCCCTTCTTCAAGCAATGGTTCATCACAATCTTTCATTTTCAAGTACAAGATCTCTTCATCAGGGAAATCGTACTGCACTGTCTGGTAATCTTCCATCGGTTGGTGAGCCAAATGGTCAACCAAGACACTACCTTTAATAGCATTCTGAGATCGGTATTCAATACCATACTCTGATAACAACATCTGCCAACGGGCAATCCTCCCAGTTAAAGCAGGCTTCTCAAAAATATACTTGATTGGATCCATTTTGGATATCAACCAAGTGGTATGATTCAACATATACTGACGCAGACGCTTAGCAGCCCAAGCCAATGCACAATAAGTCTTTTCAAGCATAGAATATCGGGTCTCACAGTCGGCGAACTTCTTACTGAGGTAGTAAATTGCAAATTCCTTCTTTCCAGTTTCATCTTGCTGACCTAGAACATAACCCATACTTTCTTCAAGTACTGTCAGATACATGATCAATGGTCTTCCTTCAACAGGCGGAGACAAAATCAGAGGCTCAAGCAGATATTCTTTGATATTATCAAAAGCTTTCTGGCAGTCTTCGGTCCAATCACAAGACTAATCTTTCTGGAGAAGCTTGAATATAGGCGCACATGTGGCAATCATGTGTGAAATGAATCTCGAGATATAATTCAAGCGGGCGAGAAAACCTCTGACTTGTTTCTCAGTTTTGGGCGCATACATCTCTTGTATTGCTTTGACCTTGGTAGGATCAACTTCAATATCCTTTTCGCTGACAATAAAGCCCAACAATTTACCAGAACAAACACCACAAGTGCACTTATTTGGATTCAAGCGGAGTTTATACTTCCTCAAACGCTGGAATAACTTCAACAAATGCTCAACATGTTCTTCTTTATTAATAGATTTAGCAATCATATCATCAACATAAACTTCAATCTCTTTATGCATCATATCATGAAAAAGAGTAGTCATTGCTCTCTAGTAAGTTGCACCAGCATTCTTTAAACCGAAAGGCATCACTCTATAACAGAATGTTCCCCAGGGTGTAATGAATGTGGTCTTCTCCATATCTTCGGGTGCCATCTTGATCTGATTATATCTGGAAAATCCGTCCATAAACGAAAAGACATTGAATTTAGCCGTATTGTCTACCAATATATCAATGTGTGGCAGAGGGAAATCATCTTTCGGACTAGCTTCATTCAAATCTCTATAATCAACGCACATACAGACTTTTCCATCCTTCTTCGGAATGGGCACAATGTTGGCCACCCACTGCGGATACTCAGCATTCACAAGGAAACCATCATCAATTTGCTTTTGCACTTCTTCTTTGATCTTCACTGCCATATCAGGATGAGTTCTCCTCAACTTCTGCTTGACCGACGAACATTCTGGCTTCAACGACAATCTATGCTCCACAATCTCAGAATCTAAACCAGGCATGTCTTGATAGGACCAGGCAAATACATATGAATTTTCTCGGAGAAGATCAATCAACCCCTTCTTAACATCTGAACACGTTCGAGACCCAATATTGACTTCCTTCACGTCATCCTCGGAACCCAAGTTGACTAACTCAATCTGCTCTTCGAATGGCTGAATGTCTTTTCCTACATGCTCAAGAAGATGAGACAATTCATCACTTACCTCTCCATCACTTTCTTCCCCAGCCTCAAACACAGGGAATTCAAAATTTGAAGAAGGAGAAGGATCATTGTATTCAATGGGGTTAGAAACTAACCTGCATAATGGTTTGATTTTTTATTTTCGAGAAGTGATATGTAATCAAATATTATGCAGATGGACAATTTATTATTTATTTATGTTTTTTTATGATTACCATTTTCGGAATAAAGCAAAAAGTAAAAATAAAACATCATAGATGTGGATGAATAGAATTATATTTTATTGATGATCAAATTTGAAAATGCCTAAACAATGTTCCTTCTCCCTTAGGCATATGAGAAGGATTTTCAAAACAAATCAAAGCAATTACTTAGATCGATGCATAATAACAGGAATATCAATAGCAGTCCAATTGTCGCAAGCTTTTCCATGCGTCACAAAATTGGTGCAGTCTTCATCTTCATCATCCTCTAGCACATCAGCTAAGTGTTGTTCATTACCATGAATGAACCCTCCGCTACGGAAACTGAGTTGCACACTTTCAGATCTTACCACTGGTGAACCTTGTTGGAAACCCAAACCGTCTGTGCTCTTGTTGTCAGAGACCTCTACCATTCTCCCCCACTAATTTGATTGACCATCTTTAATAATCTTCAATGCATCTTTAAATGAGGACATGAGTGCCCCACCTCTCTTTTCCTCAGCAATAGATAAGGCTTGTAACGGGGTTCCAACCTCATCCTCAGCTTCTACATAAGAGAAAGATGACAAGTGGCTGACCAACAACGCCTTTTCTCCTACAACAATGACAAGCTTCCCATTCTTGACAAACTTCAGCTTCTGATGCAACGTTGAAGTAACGGTTCCTGCCTCATGAATCCATGGCCTTCCCAACAAACAACTATAGGCCGAGTCGATATCCATTACTTGGAAAGTAATTTGGAAGTCACTCGGACCTATCATCACTGGAAGGTCCATTTCACCGATCACAGTCTTGCGCGAACCGTCAAAAGCTTTGATAATCACGCCACTATATCTCATAGGCGCTCCTTGATATGAAAACTTGGACAAAGTCGACTTTGGAAGTACATTCAATGAAGATCCAGTGTTTACTAACATATTTGACAGAGCGTCATCTTTACAATTCATCGAGATATGAAAAGCCAAGCTATGATTCCTTCCCTCCTCGGGGAGTTCTTCATCATAGAAACTAAGATTATTTCAGGAAGTAATGTTAGCCATAATATGATTGAATTGATCCACTGTAACATCATGTTCCACATAAGCTTACTCAAGAACTTTCTGCAGTGCTTCTCTGTGTGCTTCTGAATTCATTAACAGAGACATTACTGAAATCGTGGAGGGCATTTGGAGTAACTGCTCCACCATATTAAACTCACTCTTCTTGATCAATTTGAGTACCTCATCTTTATCACTAGGCTTCAAGCCGCTGGATTCATCAGACTGACACCTTGGAGCGCTAACAGAATCTACCACAGGCATATTAACTTTTTTGCTAACAGATACATCTTCTATATTCTTCGGGAACACCGGCCCAAAGACACGACCACTACGGGTCACCTTAGTAACATCAACAATGCTTACAATAGAACTGATCATAGGCGAAGGAACCTCTTGACCATTCTCTAACATAGTAGCATTATACTGATACGGGACAACCTTATGGGATGCATACGGGACGGGGCCCGCTAACCGCATTGTAGCGGTAAATTCATGATCATCAAGCTATGGATAAGCTAGACATTAAATAACAAGAGTCGCCATCGTGCTTTTACTATTTCCAAGGGAAAAGGGAAAAGTACGAACAAAACTCAAAAGATAAGAAGTTTTCAAATCAAAACTAATAAAATGCCAGAGATTACAAGTAAGGGGGTTGGTTACACAGAGGGAAAGTGTTAGCACCCAAAGTGTCCTAGGTACTCCTAGGGAGCCAATTTTTGTGTGCATATGTATTTTGTATAAATGATGTTTGCAAACAAATAGAATGGGGGGATGAGAAAAGAATTCATTAATTATATTTTTGTGTTTGACAAGACCTTCGGACTTGTGCCTACGCACCAACATAAAAATGAGGGATCAAAACCTTGTCGTTCGTGGTATAAATTTCAAAGTGGATGTATTGCTTTTTTAACAAAAAATTTAAGTTTGAAAGGCACAAAGGCCTAAAAATGGTTTGAATGAGTTAGTTCTTTTTGGATTTCTGAGAATTTTAAGTTAAGTATAGTTAAGTATATTTACAAGTTTGATTAAGAAAAGAAGTTTGAAAATGCAATGGCTTAAGGCCAAAGTTTCTAGTTTGCGAAAGTGGTCGAAGTTTAAAAATCTACAAACACAAGCAAAGAATACTTTTGAAAGGAGGGGGAGATTTTGAAATTAAAGAAGTGGGGAGGATATGAAGAGACTAATCCTAAGCAAAAATTTAAAAGTTAAGAGTTTGAAAAGATCTGACCAATGGGCTGCAATCCAATAGACAAGAGTGTCATATAGAAACCCAAATTCCCTTCGACATTTGAATCAATCAACAAACAATGCACAAAATTTCAACTTGAAGAGAAAGGCATCAAATCAAGATAGCCACATCCAATCTTAGCAACTCCATGATCTTCTTCAAATTTGCCAATGTAGAAAAAGTAAAAAAAAAAACATTAACATAAACAATTATAATGGTATGAATAAGGCTTAAAAAATAAAGTGCATTAAAGTAAATGACTTGAAATTAAATGTTAGTTGTTAATGAGTTAGAAGTTAGTATTGCTTTTACTTAGCTTTTGTTTGAAGTCATTCTTTGAAGAACACTCAACCCACTTATCACAAGCATAAATCCTTGAACCAAGACATCTCCCAAATGAAGGAAAAAAGGCCAAGTTTCCACACAATACCATGAAAGAGGGGAGACTTACAATCTTACTAACTAGAATGCTATGCCTTTTGTGTCAAAATTTAGCGCTATGTTAAGCAATCGTAATTGGACTTATGTAGAAGTCACAACTATTTGAGGTCAGGCAATAGAATTTTGGTGTTAATGCATGTTAGAGACATAGTATAATGGACTATGCTCATGAAACATACCACGCACAAAAAGAATATGCAAAAGTGGTGGCCTAATCTCATCCATACTCATGTTGATTTTGCAATCAACTAGCCTTAGGATATAGAGATATCATAGGACCATGACATGAATGCATAAAGACGGGGAATGAAATAAAGAGGGATGGAAGATAAATCAAACTCAAATTGGACAAAGGAGGACTTTTACCAAATTAAGATTATTCATTCATTTTGGGAGATGGAATGTACATTCCATCAATCCCCTAAATCCAATGATCTTAATCTAACAAAGTCAAATCAACCTTGACTAAGGCCCAACAACACAAGTCAAACTTACAAAACCAATCAAAATGGCTTAACACAATTATTTGACATTTATTCAATTAAAAATACTAAAAGTAATGCATTAAATTAAATATGGTTGGTCAATTTCCTAAAACCTCATCAAAACACCAAAGAAATGACCATGAGATTTATCATAGGTCAAACAAGGTCAAAGGACCTTGGAGAAATTTTTTCAGAACTTTTGGAAACTTAAAAGTATTTTTAAACAATTAAAAATAATCACAAAATCAATTAAATTGTGAAAAAATATTAATAATGATCCAAAAAATGATTTTAATTCAAAATATGAAAGAGGATTTTATTTAAATTTTTTTGGTGAAACTCTCATATTTTTTTGATCAATATTAAAATTAATATGAATTAATGAAAATCAAAGGAATAAAATAAAAATCAGAAAATACAAAAAAAACGTGGACCACTTGATCTCCCTCATTAATTGAGGTGGCAGATCAAGTGGACACAAACACGCATTCCATGATGGAACTTAGTCAGCGCGCCACATAAGTGGTAATCAAAAGCAACGCCTGTGATTAAAACATTTTAAATGAAATCAATGGCTCTGAACCATGCCACATCACTGCCAGAGCCAAAGGCCGATCACCTTCTCAGGTGAACCTCGCCGGATTGGTTCAATCATCACCATGATTAAAATGAAAAAGGCGAACATGATCTGAAAGAAAAAATGGCGTAGAGCACGAATCTGACCTCAATTTTAACTAACTCCAAATATATAGAAAGATATGAGGAGTTGAATTTTGAGGTGTGTCAACTGAGTTGCTTCGATTTGACCTCAAAGCAACTCAATCTTCTTGCCTACATTGGTAGGACTTCAGACAACCAAAGATCCAAGAGAATTGATGAGAATTGAGTGAGAATCGAAGAGAAGAAAAAATTTGGAAAATACCTTCAATGCTGTGTAGAACTTAATCTCTCTTGCTTCAATTCACGTTTGATCTTACTCCAATAGCTTGCAGAAGTGGTTTAGGATTGGTACAAAGCTTTGGATCCTGGAGTTTTTGAATCTCCAAACAGTGAGATTCAAACTCATTTTTCAAGTGAAAATTATCAGGTTTTCCTTTGAATTGTGAGGGTTTGAAGAGTGGAGACAAAGCTGGCGCACAAGGGTCCTTTGAAATGAGCTCAGAGGGCCTCTATTTATAGCAAATTCAAGTGTTATTTGCACACTTGCAATTTCTTCCAAATTTGGCAATGTCGTGTTCAAGCTTGCATGGACGTGTACAAGCCCATGAAGCAATACACCAAGGTCCAAAACCAACTGAAATGAGGTCTGAATCAAGCTTGATTGGCAAGGCAATGTGAAATGATCATTTGAAGTTTTGATTTTACCAATTGACGCAGGCCTGTTAACACCATGCACAACTCTAGCAAACCTCATCCAAAATGACTAAATTAGGACTCTTTGGAAAGCTTAGATCAAGAGGAAGAACTCTTATGTTAAACACTTTTCCATTTGGAACTTGGATCATGGTGAATTTTGAGGTGGAAGTTTGGAAATTTCAACATGTTGAAATTTTTTCTAAGTGTCAAGTCATATACTTCAATCGTCCACCTTACTAAACTTTTTATGTGAGCTCCAAATGAGAAAAGTGCCTTCATAAAAGTTGTAGATATTTCAAAGGCCTTCAAAATAGCCACCCATTTGACATCATTTGGATTTATAATGAGGGAGTTATGCATTTTTGAAGTTGAGGAAAATCACTTGTTCAATGGTATTGGTCCAAAATGACCTATAATGTATCCTCATATCACATGCTCATAAAAGTTGATTTAGATTTCACTCCAAACACCAAAGTTGAAGTATACATATTTAATTTGATTGTGAAACTTATAAATATTTCATCTCATAAAAATTTAGCAAGTTATGGCCTTGGGAAGTTGACTTCCAAATTAGGGTTTAGACAAAATGACCTATAATGTTTCAACATAGAAAATGACTTTCCAAGCAAAATTATCTCTATGCCTAAACATGAAAGTTGTTTGTAATGTCACGTAGAGTAACTTTGATCTTGGGATAATTTTCATATGGTGAAAATTATAGGAGATAGGGTCTAGGGAGACATAGTTTTGATCAGATGAATTCATCTGGCCAACCACCATCAACCAACTTACTAACTTGAAATTATCTTGAATTTTTAAGCTCATGGGAGATCACATATGCATAAGATGATGAATTTTGAAGTGCTCCTTGATAAATTTGATCAATTGGTGAAGAAGCTTGTTGAAGAAGTTACTCAAGATACCCAGATGAACTAGGGTTTCCAAGGCAAACCAATTCCAAACACTTGAAGAATACTTGATCAAAATAACATGTAGAGATAATTGGGACTCATATATGATGCTCAGGGGCATCGTGGATCATTCCTTGGTTGTGCTCTTAGCAATGAGGGTTTCAAACCCTAGATGTGACCATGATGGATCAATGGTGATCATGCCCTACCGACAAAAGAGTTAGGAAAATACAAAGACATATTTTTGGTATTTTGGATAGTGAAATGATAATATACAAGTATGATACAATCACATGGTGCTTGATAATCTCTCCCTAAATAAACCCAATGAAAGAGGGGTAAGGAGAATGCCAATGTGTGATCTCAATGCTAGTGTATATGATGAAATTGCATGAGGGATCTTATGGTCAAAATTGGGGTCTTACATGTATAACCAATGGCGATACCGATCTATTTCTGACATTGTTATTGCTTCTACTATCATACTGAATAACCATTCTCTGTGGAGTTTTGAAAATACGGACTATAACATTCACATTGTCATCCACATGACGGGACTGAACAATCTGAATCAAGCCTTCATCCATTAACCTCTGGATGTCTATTTTCACAACCATAAAACCTCTAGGATTGGCACTGCATGTTGCACAACCATCATGGTCATGCTCACAATCGTTAACTAAGAAAATATCCTTGTGCATCCTCACCAAGGACCTTCTAATAAAGCGAATATCAAATACCTTGAATTTTCCAGGACAACCGTCCACCATATTAACATATGAATTCCCATGAGTAGGTAGTGGGTTAGATTTAACATTCGGCGCACGGTCCTCAAAGGACACCATTCCACTCTTAACTAGCTTCTGGACTTCATATTTAAGGGGGTAGCAATTCTCAATATCATGACCGGGAGCTCCTTGATGAAAAGCAAAAGGGAGTTCGGGTTTGTACCACCATGGAAGTGGTTCAAGAATTCGCGGAGGATTTCTTGGTTGCAATAGGTTCTTGAGAACCAAAGACGGGTATAACTCTGCATAATTCATCGGAATGGGGTCGAAAGAGACCTTCTTCCTCTCAAAACTTGGTTGTTGATGATTGTTGGTATTGTTGTTGTTGTAGGTGTTTGTTCGTTGCGGTGGTTGTTGTTGCTGACGTTGTTGTTCAATTGGTGTTGACTGATTAGCTAAAAATACTAGAATAACTGATGATACTTGATAATGATGTTGACGGGGTGGTTGATTTCTTCTTACCCGAGGCCTCATTTGCCTCCCAACCGAAACTGCATTAGCTTCACTCTCCTTTTTTTTACTGAAATTATTACCATATATCTTGCTAGATGACACTTCCTCTCTAGATAATCGTCCCTCTCGGACACCTTCTTCGAGCCTCATCCCCATGTTTACCATCTCGGTAAAATCACTGGGGCCACTGGCGATCATCTTCTCATAGTAAAATGAACTCAGGGTCTTGAGAAAATTTTTGGTCATCTCATTTTCTTCCAAAGGAGGGGTAATCTGAGCGACAAGCTCTCTCTATCTTTGCGCATACTCCTTGCATGTCTCCTTATCCTTCTGAGACAATGATCTCAACTGGTCTCTATCTGGAGCCATATCAACATTATACTTGTACTACTTCTATAGCGGGGTTTTCGTTACTTTTAGGTTTATTGACTAAACCAAAAGTCAACATACAATTCGAGTCGCCACCGCACTTTTATTTGTCCAAAGGAAAGGCTAAAAAGCAAACAAAAGCCAAGTAAGAAGTTTTTCAAATCAAAAACTAATAAAAATGTCAGAGATCTAGGTAAGGGGTTTGGTTATGAAATGGGAAGGTTTTACGCACCCAAAATATCCTTATTACTCTAAGGGAACCTCTTTTTGCAAATATGTGTTGTAGGTTGGTATTTGTGAAAAGATTTGTACAAAGGATTGGAGGGATGAGAAGAGAATAAATTATATTTACAAATTTTGTTGTTTGAATGGATGAACCCATTGCCTACGTACCATCACAAAGGAGGATCAAAACCTCGTAGTTCGTGGTAAAAATCTCAAAGATTGGTGAATTGATTTTAATCAAGAGCCTTAAGATCTTTTGTTATCAAAGGGAGAAAACTCAACCTAAACCAACAATCCACCATGTGAGGAAGGCTTCAACATGCTAGTGAGGGGTTAACCCTATAATAAGCATGGAAGGCTTATAATCCAACACTAAGGATGAGGTGAGATTTACATCAACCACTATGATAACTCAAACCTATGACTAATGTTTTTGAAAAGATTTTAACAAGTGGCCATTGGAACCACAAAACAACTTGAAATGGGTTATATTTACAAGTTAAATTTATTTACAAAATCAGGTCAAAGTTGGATTAAAGTTTATTTACAATGAGTATTTATGAAAATGGTTTTGAAAAAATCAAAGGCCTAAGGCCTAGGTTTCTAATTTGAAATAAAGTCAAAGTTTGAAAATGATTTTTGGCTTGGTTAGAGTGGGGGAGAAGAGAGTATACAAAGATAAGAGAGGAAAGATAACCCTTGGAGTTCCTTTTCTTGGAGTCATAGAGATGACTCAAGATGCTCCTTTCCTTTGGATTTAGCACATAAAACAAGCAATCAAATAATTGGAGTTCAAGCTCATAGGATCTCCATTTGGCTTGGCTCTTAACTTGGCTACTCATGACAATGGTCCTCTGAAATTCTAGTTAACAGACTTTCGATGTCACACGGGATGCTATGACATCCAATTCTGTGCAGACAAGAATTATGCAGAACTTAAAATAAAAGTGCAGTAAATAACACAAGGAATTGTTTACCCAATTCGGTGTCACACACTTCTACGTCTGGGGGCTACCAAGCCAGGGAGGAAATCTACTATTAGTAGTACTAATTCAGACCTTAAACCTACTATTTAATCCTATCACTTAATACCTACCCAATGCAATTTCAATCTTACACTAAGATCAGAGTTCCTACTCACTCCCCCTCAATCACCTCAGTGATTACAACCTTTAATTAGGTTTAAAGATAATCGTGAAGTCACACTTCAAACAACTCTTGATTGTGCTTAACAGCTTTAATCAAGATACACAGCACTCACGCTTAAAAGCTTAGAGTGACACAACACTTACAACTCAATGAACACCCTAGTCCAATGCAATCATCTAGGTGATAATTGCTTGGCTCACAAGATACACCTAATACAAGACACACAAAAATACAGCAGTGAAGTATGATGGAACAATAAAATCTTCACGCCTAAAATCCCCGAGTTCTGAATGAAGGATTGCCATCCTTTTATATTGCAGCACTTGGGCCTTGTACTTGTATTTCCTAAAATTAAGGTCAAGCAAGTTAACCTAATTTCCACATATTAGGGTACTAACAAATAGGCTATTTGTTAGGTTCATTAATTGTAGCTCAGTTGTTAGTTTCTTGGATTTTAGCTCAACTGTTGGATTCCTGAAGAATAGCCTGGGAAAAATACTGAAACAGAAAAACTAACCATCCTACAATTTAGCATATGCTGTCAGGAATGAATGTCACAACATTCAGTTTAACGTCCAGAACATAGACCATATGCTAAGTCTGTTATTTTTCTAAAAATAGACTGTACAAACTGCTGTACTGTTAAAAGACTAACCAATCTATACTTCAGTATCAGCTTACAGTAATAAATGTCAAAACATCCAATTTGACATTTACAGAACGAGCCTTATGCCAGGTCTGTTATCCTCCTGAAGAACAGACTTAGATACATACTGAATTGTAGCAGAAAACCAACCTGCCTATTATTCAGTATATGCTGTCAATGATGAATGTCATAACATCCAGTTTGACATTCAGACAGTAGGCCTTATGCCAGGTCTGTTATTTCCTTGATAAACAGACTGAAATTAAATACTGAGTTGTAACAGACAACCAACTGTTCTATACCTCAGTATCTGCTGTCAGGGATGAATATCATAACATCTAGTTTGACATTCAGTAAATCCTGTATTAGCTAAACCTGCAGCATACTACTCAAGTATGTCATGACATCAGTCAAGACATCAGAGTACAATTAGATGTTCTAACATAAAATGCAGCCAATCAAACATCTCCAAAGCATGTCATGACATCAGTCAAGACATTAGAGTCCAGTTAGTATTTTAACATAAAATGCAGCCAATCAAACATCTACAAACTCCCCCTTTGGCAAATTTTTGGCTAAAACAACTTGGCATCACAACAGAGTTCACAGCAGCGGAAAACACACATCTAGCAGGGAAATTAACCTATCTAATACACTCAGAGCAGCAACACACTCAACACATATAGAAGTTAAATAAAAACTTCACACATCAACACACATGCAAAAGTTAAATAAAAACTTCTAACAGCAGCACACATAGACTCATCACACTTAGGAGTTGAACACAAAGTTGCAGCACAACCTCTGGATTAGAGGATCTTCAATATCTGTTTAAGCACATAGCAAAAATCTGTTGTCCTGGGGCACCATAGGTGTTACTCCCCCTTTTTGTCAAAAATGTTGCCAAAGCAACACTTTAAATTACAGACCAAAATAAACAGAATTACACAGAAATGACAGAAGTACAGGAACTGATTTAATCATCTGACTTAGCGTCATCCTCATCATCAGTGCCATCATCAGAACTCGCTTCCTCTTCACCCTCTGCACTTTGCCTTGCAGCTCCTTCTGTAGCCTCAACAGATTCACCAAGCACACCACCATCAGACATCTCCAATTTTATAATCAACTTTTCCAAAGTGAACTTCCTTGCCTATAGCTCTTTGCAAGTCTCTCTGAGTATGGCAATGAAAACAGCTTTATCTGGTTGATTGCCACCACTTGATGTCTCTCCTGTTGTCATGGCAATGTCAGGGACATGCTTACCTAGGAATAGTTTATAATTGAAGGCCAAAGGACTCTATCTTCTTTTCACAAAATCATTCTCTGTCAATATGTTTGGAAATTGATTCAACACAATGCCACATATGAGGGAAGGAAAAGCTATAGGCCCCTTCACACTGAAGCTCCCTGCATGTTTCATGGTTTGATCAAAGATGTAGGTTCCATAGTCAAACTTTGCTTTGGTTCCAACAACAAATATGAACTTTCCAAGCATCACAGCCACAATAGATTTGTGATTTGTGGGCACCCAGTTGGCAGCTCCAATTTTGTGTAGCATAACATACTTCACACTGAGTTTGTTGGCCACCAACTTACCTTTCAGAGGCTACTTCCTGACTTGATTTGCAGTGATGACTTGACAGATTCTGTTGTCAGTCACTTCAAGCTCAGGTTGAGCTACATCAGGTCTTCCCAAATATAGGTTGATTACTGAGGGAGAGAAGTTCACACACTTGCCTCGCATATATACTTTTCTGAATTCTCTGGACTTTCCATCTACACATTCCTCAGACACATTGACAATAAACTCCTTTACTAAAGTCTCATAGTACTGTGAGAGTTGAGTCACATTTTTCATTAACCCTGCCTCTTGAATAAGGTCCACAATCTCCTTACACTCCAGGGCATTCTGAGCTAGTTCCCTCTCCAAGGCCAGCCTCTTGTGATAGACATACTTCCACCTGTTCACACTAGAAGCAAAATGGAATGACACGTTGTCAATAGGTACCTCAGGGACACTAGCTGCCAGCTTGCTAGTGGTTGGCTTCTTCTTTGACAGAGATGTTGTGACATCACATGGGACATATGAATCAGACTCCACAACAACAGACTTGGTCTTCATTTTCTTGGGCACTTCTTTGCTCCAAGATTTTGTTGGACCATGTCCTTTCCTCTTGAGGGAACTCTCTGTCACCTTAGGATTGGAGGAAGTTGATACATCAATCTTCCTCTTTGGGGACCTCTGCACCACTGTCTTCTTCTCTCTCCTAGTCCTAACCCTTTTGGCTATGCTAGGGACAACTGAGGTCAACAACTCATCATCAGAAAACTCCTTTAGGTTTACGGTTTCAGCTGCACACTTAGGGTTGTCACTGACATCACGAGTGACACGGACTTCCTCAACCCCCACATTGTCTAAGGGTTTGTCAATTTTTGACCCCTCATGAGCATCAATTTGCTCAGCATCGTCAGATACATTCTTTCTTAAGACGATTGCGTTTTCTTGACATGCAACATTATCAGGTATGATAGTGTTTAAGGGAACGGAGACCCCAGGAACCTTATGATTACCAGATAGTATCCCAGTTACCATAGTTGCAATGGCATTGTGCACATACCTGGAGCCTTCCCTAGTTTGTTCATCAAGTGCGATTGCTGAGGAGAATCCGAAGACCATTTCTTTAGGTCTTCTTGCATGAGACGTATTTGCAGCGTCAACCACAGGATCTTCCCGGTTAGCGTTGCAAGACTCAGAGCTGGAGGAATCAGACATGGTCGTGTAGGAAGTTGAGTCGGATTGGTGCGACATGATGAATATCTCGGAGGAGAGATGAACAGTTTCTTTGAGAGAAAGTTTGCAATACTGAAAGTTGAAACGATGGAATAGGAAACCCTTGTTGCACGAGCAATGTCTATTATTTTTTGACCAATCAGAGTGCACTATCAATTGTTTAATAAGTTGACTTACTAAACAGTAAATAACTAACATCATTAGTTGCTATAATTTCTCAGAAGCACACATTCCCACTCTGTCCCTTAATTTGTCAATCTGAGTACCATCCAATGTCATGACATTCTGAGTGACATTATACTTAGTCTGTATTTGGTTCATCCATACCAGTGGTGAACACCAGCTATCAGATGCTAGGTACTTAGCTTCTGCAGTGGACACTGATACACATTTCTGTTTCTCCCTTGCTGCTACACCACTTTGATGATGTCTACTAGATGAGGGTAATCCCTGGCTCTCAACCTGACATTTTCCACACCCTTTTCTTTCATCCATAAGCATATTTGGGATTCCACTACCTGCTTCCTTGGATATGATCTTCTTCATTCCTATTAAATGAAGTTGTCCAAGTCTTCCATGCCACAGCTTCACTTCCTGCTCTTCCTTGGCTAAGGGGCACTTTGAGGAGTAGAGTGAGTCTTTAGATTCCCATAGATAATAGTTATCTTTGGATCTAGCTCCTCTCATAACTTCCTGATTGCAACCATTCAACACCACACATCCTCCCTTAGTGAATTGTACATTGAACCCTTGGTCACATAGCTGGCTTATGCTGATGAGGTTAGCAGTTAGTCCTTTTACTAACAACATATTACTCAGTTTTGGGACTCCAGGACAGTCCAACTTGCCAACACCTTTGATTTCTCCTTTAGCTCCATCACCAAATGTCACACACCTGGTAGCATGAGGTTGTAGATCCACCAATAAGTTGCTCATCCCAGTCATATGTCTTGAGCAACCACTATCAAAATACCAGTCTTGTCTGGTAGATGCCCTTGGAGATGTGTGAGCTAGTTTAGCAACCCATTGTTGTTTCTCAATGGGGACATTATGCTTAGATGCCTACTGCTTAGGTCTGACTTGAGGTGTCTGATTAACAACCCACTTTTGTTTCTTAATGCGGGCATTATGCTTGGATGCCTTCTGCTTAGGCCTGACTCTAGTGGTCTGGTTAGGATAACCATGCAGCCTGTAGCAGAAAGGTTTTATGTGACCAAATCTACCACAGTAGTGACATCTCCATCTCTAAAATTTCTTCTTCTGATGGTTACTCATCCTGGTTCCCTGATGTTGAGACATCGGTTGTGACTTCTGCTTGAGTTTCTGAACTTCAGCCTTTGATCTTTTGAGTTCAGTTGAGGATTTCTCAGCAAAGCCTAAACCAGACATGGTTCCTGACTTCTGTCCCACCTTTAGAATCTCTTCCAAGGTTTCAGTTCCTTTATTCAGCATTCTGATGGATTTTTTCATTTGTTCTAGCTTAGACGTCAGCAAAGATATCTCACCATTCAGACCATCTATGACTGTTAGCTGCTTCTGTTTCTCAGCTTCCAGCTCTTTGATGAGTTTCTTCTACTTTTCTCCTTGGATACACACTTCTGCACTTTTGACACATAGTTCTTTATATGAAGCAGCAAGTTCATCAAAGGTAAGTTCATCTCCACTTGAGTCATCATCAGAGGAACAAACACTAGTCAGAGCAGTGACATGTTTAGCAGATTCTCCTTCAGATTCACTCTCAGAATCTCCTTCGGACCAGGTGAGAGATAGCCCTTTCTTTTGCATCTTGAGGAAGGTAGGGCATTCAGCCTTAATATGACCATAACCTTCACATCCATGGCACTGGATTCCCTTGCCTTGAGTGACCTTTTCTTCATATTTTGACCTTCTACTGATGTCAAATGAAGAGTTCTTGACATTAGGTCTACCCTGTTGATCAACCTTCTTTATGAACTTGTTGAACTGTCTTCCAAGCATGGCTATGGCTTCTGAAATGTTTTCATTCCCTCCAATGTTTCCTTCTTCTGAATCCTCTTCAGTATTGGATACAAAAGCTATGCTTTTGTTCTTCTTTTCAGCATCCTCACATAAGCCCATTTCAAAGGTTTGGAGAGACCCAATAAGCTCATCAACCTTCATATTGCAGATATCTTGAGCCTCTTCTATAGCAGTGACCTTCATGGAAAATCTCTTTGGCAATGATCTGAGAATCTTCCTTACAAGTTTCTCTTCAGCCATTTTCTCTCCTAAGCCACCAGACGTGTTGGCAATTTCAAGAATATTCATGTGGAAGTCATGAATAGTCTCATCCTCTTTCATCCTCAGATTTTCAAACTTGGTGGTCAGCATCTGAAGTTTAGACATCCTCACCTTGGAGGTACCTTCATGAGTTATCTTGAGGGTATCCCAAACTTCTTTAGCCAGCTCACAGTGATGCACCAGTCTGAAGATGTTCTTACTTATTCCATTGAACAGTGCATTCAAGGCCTTAGAGTTTCCAAGGGCTAAAGCCTCTTGCTCCTTGTCTCACTCTTCTTCTGGAATTTGCATAGTGATTCCATCTTTACCTGTCTTCGTTGGATATTCCCATCCTTTGTTGATAGCTCTCCAGACTTTGCTATCTAGAGACCTCAAGAAGGCTATCATACGAGGCTTCCAGTCATCATAGTTAGAACCATCCAGCATGGGTGGTCTATTTGAGTATCCTACATCCTTGTCCATGGTACTAGAAAGCAACTTCCCTAGATCTCACCCAGAAATTAACAGGCAGGGTGCCTGCTCTGATGCCAATTGAAATTCTAGTTAGCAGACTTTCGATGTCACACAGGATGTTATGACATCCAATTCTGCGCAGACAAGAATTATGCAGAACTTAAAAATAAAGTGCAGTAAATAACACAAGGAATTATTTATCCAGTTCGGTGTCACACACACCTACGTCTGGGGGCTACCAAGCCAGGTAGGAAATCCACTATTAGTAGTATTAATTCAGACCTTAAACCAACAGTTTAATCCTATCACTTAATACCTACCCAATGCAATTTCAATCTTACACTAAGATCAGAGTTCCTACTCACTCCCCCTCAATCACCTCAGTGATTACAACTTTAATTAAGTTTAAAGATAATCATGAAGTCACACTTTAAATAACTCTTGATTGTGCTTAACGGCTTTAATCAAGATACACAACACTCACGCTTAAAAGCTTAGAGTGATACAACACTTACAACTCAATGAACACCCTAGTCCAATGCAATCATCTAGGTGATAATTGCTTGGCTCACAAGATACACCTAATACAAGACACACAAAAATACAGCAGTGAAGTATGATGGAAGAATAAAATCTTCACGCCTAAAATCCCCAAGTTCTGAATGAAGGATTGCCATCCTTTTATATTGCAGCACTTGGGCCTTGTACTTGTATTTCCTAAAATTAAGGTCAAGCAAGTTAACCTAATTTCCACATATTAGGGTACTAACAAATAGGCTATTTGTTAGGTTCATTAATTGTAGCTTAGTTGTTAGTTTCCTGAATTTTAGCTCAGCTGTTGGATTCCTGAAGAATAGCCTGAGAAAAATACTGAAACAGAAAAACTAACCATCCTACAATTTAGTATATGCTGTCAGGAATGAATGTCACAACATTCAGTTTGACGTCCAGAACATAGACCATATGCTAAGTCTGTTATTTTTTTGAAAACAGACTGTACAAACTGCTGTACTATTAGAAGACCAACCAATCTATACTTCAGTATCAGCTTACAGTAATAAATGTCAAAACATCCAATTTGACATTTACAGAATGAGCCTTATGCCAGGTCTGTTATCCTCCTGAAGAACAGACTTAGATACATACTGAATTGTAGCAGAAAACCAACCTGCCTATTATTCAGTATATGCTGTCAATGATGAATGTCATAACATCCAGTTTGACATTCAGACAGTAGGCCTTATGCCAGGTCTGTTATTTCCTTGATAAACAGACTGAAATTAAATACTGAGTTGTAACAGACAACCAACTGTTCTATACCTCAGTATCTGTTGTCAGGGATGAATATCATAACATCTAGTTTGACATTCAGTAAATCCTGTATTAGCTAAACCTGCAGCATACTACTGAAGTATGTCATGACATCAGTCAAGACATCAGAGTACAATTAGATGTTCTAACACAAAATGCAGCCAATCAAACATCTCCAAAGCATGTCATGACATCAGTCAAGACATTAGAGTCCAGTTAGTGTTTTAACATAAAATGCAGCCAATCAAACATCTACGTCCTCTTTTCACAATCTTAAGATGAGGTTCCTATCACACAAAAGCACACATCAAAAAGCTCACAACATAATAAGAGGAATGGACAAAGAATAAGTTTGAGGAGAAGTCCTTTGAGGTTAACTTTGAATTTTAGCATTCTAAAGGCACGAGGCCTAGTTGCTCTTCAACGAATTTTGCATTCTAAAGGCATGAGGCCTAGTTGCTCTTGAACTCCTTTAAGCAAGGGTAAATCCTAATTCTAAGTCCTTTCTCCTTTTGCATTTGGTCCACATCAAAATAACATAAAACAACACAAAATAGCAATATATTTGTATACAATAATGGCAAAGAAAACAAGTTAGAGGTCATGACTAGTAAGCCAAGCTCCATAAACTTGTCATGCCAAACAAAAGGGGAAGGGCTTTGTATTGACTTTTGGTTATTCGCTTGACCAAGAAGTAACCTATCTCTAACACAAAATAACTCACTTGATCATGGATCAAGTTGAATTTGGTTTGGATCAAAGAAGATTAAACTTCTTATTTGTCAAGACCAACCTCAAGACTTTAACTCATTGGCCATTGACGGAAAGAAAGGGATGAAGATGAAAGGGAGGGGGTAAGAAGACAACAACCAATCCTAATTGATCAAGGGATAACTCATCCTTCATCAAATTCATTCATCTTTCTAGGTGATGATCCTTAAGGATTCTCAAACCACAAGATCCAATGAATTTGATCAAAGTTGGATCAATTCAATCATGATCAACACCAAACAGAAGAGAAATGAATATATCAAGTCAAGAAGTCAATGATATTTTTTTGGTATCTTTTGAATTAAAAGAAAATACAAATAAAAAACAAACAAACAAAGTTGAACCTCAAATTCAATTCAAATCAACTTCAAAAAAGTCCAATTAAATTCTCATAGGTTCAACATAGTCAAACAAACTTTGACTTATTTTCTCACAAATTTTTAAAGTCAGAAAGTAATTAAAATCAATTAAAAATAACCAAAAATAGCATAATTTGAATTAAAATCTCAAATAATCCCAAAACAAACAAGAAATTGTTGAGACTATTTTTCATTGACTTATCATGATCCATATATGCTATAAAAATATTTTTGTATTTTTTAAAAGTCAGAAAGTATTTTAAAATGAATTAAAATCATTAAAAACCAAGTAATTCATAAAAAAATATCAAATGAAGTTACAAAAATAATTAAAAATCATAATATGAAACTAGATTTTTCAAGAAATTTTTTAGAATTGGTCTCATATTTTTCTGACTTCATATGAATTTTTAATGAATTTTTGAAAATAGAATGAATTAAAGAAAATAAAGAGAAAAAGAAATAAGACGAAAAAGGCTGAGCCATTAGATCCAGATTCATTAATTGACGTGGCACACTGCACGACTTGGATCTGATGACACACGCTACACTCAAGTCAAACGCGAAGCATGGTGCATTAAAACAGGTAATTAAAATGAACACATGTGATTATATCGTGGAAGGGAGATCCAAGGGATGGGATCAGAAGACGTGGTGGTGGTGGTGGAAACCATCATCTTCTCCGATCAACCACACAAACTCCGGCCAAATTTGCAGAGAAATGAACCTCAACGAAAATGAAAAACAAGGACATGGAAATAAAGCTCTTGTGATGTAGATCATCACTGTACCATGGGATTTCTTTCATGCTTCCTATATTGAGAGAAAGATGAAGGAGAAAATCAAGGTGTCCACACGGAGTGTTCATGAAATGGCAGATTGAATGCACCAAAAGATTGCCTCAAGTATGAGGACTTCAGAGAACCACCAAAACACAAGAAAACTACATTGAATTAAGAGTTTCAGATCCAAACAGTTTGAGTTGATACCTTCAAATTGGTGAGTTTCTGGCCACGAATTCTTCAAGCTCTTTGCTCCTTTTTGATCTATGAATGTATGGAAGATGATTGGCTAAGGAATCTAGCTTTGAAACTCAGCTAATGTTACTGAATTTCAAGCTCGAAAATCTGAAAAAATCATGAGTGATTCCTTTGGTGAGGGTTATGGTTTCAGTGCAAAAGCATGTGGGATCTCCTAAAGGTTATGAAATGAAGCTCATGAAGCCCTTATTTATAGCTGAATGCATCAGATCATCACACTTTGCTTATGTGCATGGAAATTGAAATTTGAGTGCATGGGCCTTTGTGGACGTGTGATAGGCCCATGAATGACTGCAAAAGGTTACTGAGTTCACATAGAATGCATATGGTAGTGCACATGAAATGGGAAATGCTTGCATACCAAGTTATAACATGAAATATAAAAAATGCACATAAATGAAAAGAAATTCGAATCTCCTAAATGGTAGATCCAAAAGACTAATGTGAGTAATGGTTGGAAAGCTCTTGAAATAAGGAACAAAAGTCATGTTGGGCGAAAAATCATTTGACATGTGAAAATTGATCAAAACAGGCTTGGAAAATTCAAGTACAAAACATGTTCAAATCACTTTGAAAAAGTTAACCAAAATCAAGCTTGATCAAACCTCTATGTCCTCATGATACAAGCTTAAAATGAAAACATATTCAACATAAAAGTTGTAGGTACTTTCAAGTTAGTCAATATAGGCTCAAAGTTTGCATCATTTGGATTTTCTATGACAAAGGTATAAGCATTTGAAGTTGGGTACTTTTTCAAATTCAATGAATTAGGTCCAAGATGACCTATAATGTTTTTCATTATCACATGTATTTATTTTAGGATTATGAAATTTTGTCCAACATAACATTTGAAGTAGACATCTCAAGCTTTACAATGCCTTTGTTCTCATACCAAAATCATAAAAATTAAGGAAGTTATGCCCTTGGCAAGTTGACCAAAAATTAGGGTTTCAATTAAAATGACCTATAAAGTTTTGAAATTAATGATGACCTTCCAAGTTTCAAATGGATTTTTGATGAACATGAAAGTTGTTCATATGGTTCTTAGGAACATTGTTTCTTTTTGGGTCATCTTCATTTGACAAACACATTAAAAATTATAGCTCATTGAATCTCAGCTTAGTCAGATGACTTGATTGGTCAACTTTTCAAAGTCAAACTTCCAATCTTGATGAACAAATGATTGACGAGCCTCAAATAGGCTCACATATGCATAAAATGATAAATGAAAAAACTTCCCTTGATTAAATTTGATCAGAGGTTGAGATTGCTTCATGGGCAAGGCCTAGTCAAAGCACAACGAAATTAGGGTTTCCTTGGGAAACAATCTTCAAGCCCTTTGGGTTATCCTGATCAAATTGGCAAATTGAGATACTTGGGAGACATATATGATGATTAGGAACTTTTTGGACCATTTTCATGCTTTTTCTCATCTTCATCTAGCCATTGCATTGGGCTTAGGAGCCTCCTAGGAGCATTGTGGAGCACATGATCACTTGAGCTTCAAAGCAAAAAGAGTTAGTGACATATTTTTGTGCTTTTGGTTAGTAATCAGATAAGAAAATCAATAACATACAATACAAGCATGCTTGGTGATCTCAAACCACCCAAACAAGTCCCACCCTAGGGTTTAGGAGCCAAACATGTTATGATCCTTGAGGCAATGCACTTGTGCAATAACATGATGCCATGAGGGATCTTAGGGTCAAAAATAGGGTCTTACAAATGCCCCTATTTAAGGTCGTTCTAGCCAGAGATATGAAGGTTAAAATCTTCGTCTCGACGAGATAGAATGAGTTTAAATAATAGCAAAGAGACGAATTTTGGTCCCTAAGAGACCTCATGATGCAAATGTATGCATGAAAAATAAAATCTTCATGGTGAATGATTGCCACAAAGGAAAATAGATCGGGATAAACAGAAGACCCATATGAGTAACACACTCACTAGGGAGACAGAGACTCTGGGGGAAATAAGGTAAAAATGCTAGAGCAAGTCACGACTTGAAAACTTGCTGGGAGACACGAAGGGATTCCACAAAAATAAATCAATGGAAAGACTCGAGCTAACGCAAAAATGCAGGTATTGGGGAATATGCCAATACATCACAGCTATCCACAAAGGATACATCGGGTAAAAAACCGGGCTCAGACGAGGATGTCCATGAAGGACTCAGCTCAGGAAGAAACAACGAGATATTACCGATTACTGGGTGATAAACTCAAAGAGAGACATGTTATTGAAACACCGGTTACTGAGTGAGAGAACAACACGCTCAGGGAGAAAGAATATCTATGACCGGTATAAGGGTGAAAGATATCAATCATCTGAAACATCTGAGGAGGACCCAAAAGGCTCATCTCAACTAAGGAAAACTGACTCCACAAGGGACAAAAAGTCATAATAGGGAGCAGAAGAAAGGAACACCAGGGATACCGCTTACTGGGTATATAATAGGTGACCAACCAAGCGTGAATTGGGAACATATCCAAGACACTCATCATCCGAAAGGAGGGCTGAAAAAGCAAACTCGACTTACAGGATGAACATTCGATTCCACAAGGAAATACGAATCTTACTCGACTGGGGAAGAAAAATAATTCGACTAAAGGGCGCATGAGATATATTATCTACTACCGTTATATGGGTAAAACGTAGATAACATACTCGCATGGAAGATTATCCGCAACTGGTTACTGGGTTAATAAAGGATAAATCGACCGAAAAGAAAGGACACCGGGATACCGGTTACTGGGTATAAAATGATGACCAATCAGAAGAAGTAATAACCATTACCAAGCAAGGGTAAATGAAATATGGCTCGCTAGGGATGAATTTCCTGACAAAAGCAATTATCCAGGAGATATATCACCGGTTACTGGGTGGTATACTCAAAAACGAAGGAATACCAATACCGATACTGGGTAAAGACAACCAACAAAGGGGGGATTACATCTACTGGTTACTGGGTAGAAAACCACAAAAATAGGACTTATAACTACCGGTTACTAGGTAGAAGGCCACAAGATCCGCTGGGGAAAGGATGAACAGTTACTGGTTACTGAGCAATTGAACAACTGAACCACAGGGAACTGCAGGGATAACAAGAAAGGAAATCCATCTAGGAACAATCTAGAAAGACACAATCAAACAAGACTCAACCCAATGAGGATATAACTCAGGGGAGTAATTCCATCCAGATACACAATTGGGAAGGAAACTGAAACAATAATCATCCACGAGGACATAACTCAGTAGGGAAGAAAGAAGGAAAGATAGACACTTTTTGCCTATGGGGCTGACTCTATTTGGAGAGATCAGACACAAGCATCTGCTTGGGGAAGAGTATTTCACCAATAGCAGGAGATATCAAACAAAGATATATGAGAAAGAATGTATCATGAATATCTGAATGCTATGATTATGCATGTATATACATGATTTGTGTATAATTAATGTTGACACACAGGCATATCTAACACAAACAAGTCCAAGAATCACGAACAGACACTCGACAAACATCTCGACGAAAAGGGCGAAGCCCACTGGAGAACTCAGCTTGGGAATAACCCGAGAAGGATGAAAAAATAAATCATCGGGGATATCAAACCCTATCCCAAAGCTACACTCGCTAAGGATACAAAGAAGATGTATTCAGGAGCAGCGAAAGAAGATGATCAAACAGAAAACTCAAATTCTGATGGGGATTATCCCTGGAAATCAAGGGAAGACTTTAACCATAGCTGGGGATAAGCAAAGTCAAAGCTTCCAACTGCAGGAGATAACACTCTGCACAGGAGAAGTCTTCCAGGAGCAAACAATCCTGACATATGGAAAATGCATAAAATCTGTCGGGGAGTTTCCATTAACTCTCTCGGGGACAGGTGGTTTAATAACAATAAGATCCGCCGAAGAAGAAACTCTATTGGGGAAGCTTACTAAGGAATGATGTAAAACTCAGTGGGGAACAACCACCAATCAGATGTACATCAATCAAAACACTCCCTTCTATCTGCCAGAGAGGAAACTCCGCAAAAGGGACATAATAGCATTTTGCTCCACTGGAGAAGGAAATAAATATCTTCACCACCAGCTCTTAATGCTAGAAGAAATCTTCAGACTCAGAGGAGATACAAACGTCAAACTCTGATCTGGAAACCCTACTGGGGATAAACTGTAAATGCTCTTGAGGAAACTACCTTTGCTGGAGAAACTGGAAATAAATTCATCATCAACAAGCGACATACTGGGGATACCTCCTCTCAAAATAAATGAAAAGGGAAAAAAGCCCTCCATCAATTGCACTAGGCAACTTCCTGCTGAGGAGACAAATATCTGGAAAGATAGCTCTGCGGGGAACACATGCTCACTCCGTTGGAGATTCTTACTCAGGTTGGGGAAAGACAACCTTCCTCGTGAGCAGACAGTTGAGACAAGGAATATTTTCAACTTAAATCATATCAACTTTTATCAATCTATAAGGGATTTTAGGTCAGTCTACACAAGGGCGACAACCATACAAATGATAAAACACAAATGCTAGTGCCTGATACAGAGGGATACACATCTCTAAAATATCGAGGCAAAAATTGGAAAAGAAGGGATCATTCACAGATCAAACATATGTCAAACATGGATTGCTAAAACTCTGCGGGAGAAACAAGTACGTATACACAAACAAACTACCGGGAATGTATTGGATGAAGATCCAACTAGGGGAAAGCAACCCATAAGACAGATCAATCCACTGCCATCAAGGAGAACTTCTCAGACCAGACTCTCTGTGAAGCTGATGAAGAGGATATAAGGAGCCAGAACGCCAGAACATGGTGTTACCCTTTGGTGATTATACTATCCTTGGGAAAGCACTGAGGATATCCCACTTATCCTTTCAGTCATTGTGAATGTTCACTTTAATTAAATCAGTTTATTTATGAAAACTTTATTTGTTTAAAACACTGATATTCATCAATTAAAACATGCAAACATTTGTTAAACAGAAACAAATAAGAGGGTAAAGAATTGGATAAAGGCTCAAATTTATTTAAGAGAATGGTAGTCCGCAAATGGCGAGACTCCATGGATCTTTACAAATTTGAAATTGGTGATATACATGGAAAAGGCTACATTGAACATAATGATCGTTTCTCCACCAACTTTGAATCCACTGTATTCGAAACTTCAGTTGATGATGACTGAGCGAGAACATTGACAGACGACAGTTGTAGAACAAAGTCTTGTCAGGATGCAGTTACTTGCCAAATCCCTAATTTTTGCCTAGATTGCCCCAGGGTGAGGTACTCAATCTAGCGGGATATATATATTCATTTGTTTTTCATGTCTCTAACTTTTGCATGGATCGCCCTTTCGGGTTTTCAATCCACCGAGACACTCATTTTTTCCTAAGCCGCCCTTTCGGGTTTTCAACTTAGCGAGCGATTCTGTTTTTATTTTTAGGCGAAGTATTTCTTGACTACATCTGAATTCACAGGACGAGTGAAATCCTCCCCATCCATAGTTGTGAGCAACAAAGCACCGCCTGAAAAGGCTCTCTTAATAACATATGAACCTTCATAGTTTGGAGTCGACTTGCCCCTGGAATCGGACGCGTAAGACAAGACTTTCTTGAGTACGAGGTCACCTTCTCGGAACACATGAGGCTTGACCTTCTTATCAAAGTCTTTCTTCATCCTTTGTTGATATAACTGACCATGGCACATGGCAGTTAATCTCTTCTCTTCAATCAAATTCAATTGGTCATAACCACTCTGAACCCATTCAACTTCAGTCAACTTGGCTTCCATCAAGACTCTTATTGATGGGATCTCGACCTCTATGGGGAGCACAACCTCCATGCCATATACAAGAGAGAAAGGGGTTGCCCATGTTGAAGTGCGGACGGATGTGCGATAGCCATGCAAAGCAAATGGCAGCATCTCATGCCAATCTTTATATGTAACAACCATCTTCTGAATAATCTTCTTGATGTTCTTGTTAGCAGCTTCAACAACCCCATTCATCTTGGGTCTACAGGGAGAAGAATTATGATGTGCAATCTTGAACTCACTACACAGCTCTTTCATCATCTTATTGTTCAAGTTAGATCCATTATCAGTAATGATCTTGTCTAGCACACCATATCGGCATATGAGTTGGTTCTTGATAAACCTCACAACCACCTTCCTGGTCACATTTGCATACGATGTCACTTCAACCCACTTGGTGAAGTAATCAATGGCTACGAGAATAAAACGGTGACCGTTTGACGCCTTAGGCTCAACCATGCCAATCATGTCGATTCCCCACATGGAGAAAGGCCATGGTGAGGAAATAACATTCAGAAGTGTCGGGGGAATATGAATCTTATCGGCATAAATCGGAAACTTGTGGCATTTCTTCACATATTTGCAGTAGTCAAACTCCATTGTCAGCCAATAGTAGCCTGCTCTCAACATCTTCTTTGCCATGGCATGTCCATTGGAATGAGTACCAAATGAACCCTCATGGACTTCAGTCATCAACAGGTCTGCTTCGTGTCTATCCACGCATCTGAGCAGAACCATGTCAAAATTCCTCTTGTAAAGCACATCACCATTAAGGTAGAAACTGCCAGATAATCTCCTAAAAGTCTTCTTATCTTTAACAGATGCCCCGGACGAGTAAGTTTGAATTTGGAGAAAACACTTGATATCATAATACCACAGCTTATCGTCTTTTACTTCCTCATTTGCAAACACGTGAGGTGGTCTATCCAAGTGCATCAAAGTAATCTTTGGGACTTCATTCCAATAATTGACGGCGATTATTGAAGCAAGCGTAGCGAGAGCATCCTCCATCCGATTCTCATCTTGAGGAATATGATGGAAGTCAACTTTAGTAAAGAAAGTTGAAATCCTCCTCGCATAATATCTATATGGGATAAGGCCAGGCTGATTCGTCTCCCATTCACCCTTAACCTGATTAACAACAAGGGCCAAATCGTCATAAACATAAAGATGTTTGATCCTAAGATCAACACATTCTTCCAAACCCATAATACAGGCCTCATACTCCGCCATATTATTCGTGTATTTGAAAGTTAGCCTTGCTGTAAAAGGAAAATGTGTGCCTTGAGGAGTAATAATCACTGCCCCAATACCATTTCCATACTGATTGACAGCGCCATCGAACACCATACCCCATCGGGAAACAGGCTCTGGCCCTTCCTCAAGCAATGGTTCATCACAACCTTTCATTTTCAAATACAGAATCTCCTAATCCGGGAAGTCGTATTCCACGGATTGATAATCTTCAATTGGTTGATGCGCCAAATGGTCAGCCAAGATACTACCTTTAATGGCTTTTTGAGCTCGATACTCAATATCATACTCAGATAACAGCATCTGCCAACGGGCAATTCTCCCAGTTAAAGCAGGTTTCTCAAAGATGTACTTGATCGAATCCATTTTGGATATAAACCAAGTTATATGATTCAACATATACTGGCGTAAATGCTTAGCAGCCCATGCCAAAGCACAACATGTCTTCTCCAGCATTGAGTACCGAGACTCACAGTTAGTGAACTTCTTACTCAAGTAGTATATTGCATATTCCTTCTTTCCCGATTCATCTTGCTGACCAAGGACACAACCCATGGAATCATCAAGCACAGTCAAGTACATAATCAATGGTCTCCCTTCGACAGGCGGGGACAGAATCGGAGGCTCATACAAATACTCTTTGATACTGTCAAAGGCCTTTTGGCAATCCTCGGTCCAATCATGACGCTGATCTTTCTAGAGGAGCTTGAATATAGGCGCACATGTAGCAGTCATGTGGGATATAAATCTCGAAATGTAATGCAAGCGGCCAAGAAAACCTCAGACTTGTTTCTCAGTTTTGGGCGCAGGCATCTCTTGTATTGCTTTGACCTTAACAGGATCAACTTCAATACCCCTCTCGTTGACAATAAAGCCCAATAACTTGCCGGAACGGACTCCAAATGTACACTTGTTCGGATTCAAGCGGAGTTTGTACTTCCTCAAACACTGGAAAAGCTTCAACAAGTGTTCTACATGTTCAACTTCCGTTTTCGACTTTGCAATCATATCGTCGACATACACCTCGATCTACTTGTGCATCATGTCATGAAACAAGGTAGTCATAGCACGTTGATACGTGGCTCCGACGTTCTTCAAACCGAAGGACATCACTCGATAACAGAATGTTCCCCAAGGTGTGATGAATGTTGTCTTCTCCATATCCTCGGGTGCCATTTTAATTTGATTATAACTGGAAAATCTATCCATAAATGAAAAGACATTGAATTTAGCCGTATTATCTACCAACATATCAATATGTGGTAGAGTAAAATCATCTTTTGGGCTAACTTTATTCAAGTCACGGTAATCCACGCACATTCAGACTTTTCCATCTTTTTTAGGTACAGGCACAATATTGGCCACCCATTGAGGATATGTAGAAGTCACCAGAAACCCTGCATCAATTTGCTTCTGAACTTCTTCTTTAATCTTCACTGCCATATCATGATGAGTTCTTCTGAGCTTTTGCTTCACAGGCACACACTCAGGCTTTAACGGCAAGAAATGTTGCACAATATCAGTATCTAGACCAGACATGTCTTCATACGACCAGGCAAAGACGTCGACATATTCTCGTAGAAACTCAATCAACCCCTTCTTAAAAGACTCTTCAAGGAGTACCCCAATCTTTACTTCACGAATGCAATCTTCAGACCCCAAGTTGACTGTTTCCAGATTCTCAAGGTGTGGCTGAATGATCTTCTCCTCGTACTTAAGCAGACGGGTAATCTCATCAGGAATCTCTTCAACATCATCTTCTTCTGCCTCAAATACAGGGAACTCAAAGTTGGGAGATGGTGTTGGATCATTACGTTCAATGAGTTTGATTAACCTGCATAATGATTTTGAGTATAAAAGAGATTCCAGAATTCAAACAAGGCAAATCATTATGCAGATGAAGAATTGATTTTATTCTCTTTTTTAGGGTTTTATGGTGATCACCAATTTCGTGCGAAAAGCAAAAATGGATTTTTTTTTGAAAAATAAACATTTAACATGCGATTATTGAATGTTTAACATTGTATTAATCAATTATGCCAACAATATCTTCACTTCTCCCTTTGGCATGGGAGAAGGATTTTAAACAGGGATGAACACATTACGTTGACTTATGGATAACTGTTGGAACATCAATAACGACCCAATTCTTGTAGATCCTGCCAGGTATGACAAAGTTGCCGAGGTCTTCCTCTTCATCTTCTTCAATGATGGCAGCAACTTCTTGATCTCCATTGGTGTGGATGAAACCTCCACTCTGAAACAACCCAAGATCATTAGAAACACCGGAAGAATACCCTATACCAGCCCGGGATTTATTATCTTCCATCTTTATCATTTTCCCCAAACCATTAGTTGCGCCATGCTCGATGGCCAACTTCGCATCATTGTAGGAGACAAATGAAGAAAGTCCTTTCCTAGAAGGCTCAGCAATAGATAAGGCTTGGAATGGAGTTCCGACCTTATCCTCAACATCGATGTAGGAAAAGGAAGATAAATGGCTGACCAAGAGAGCCTTCTCTCCCCCTATCACCACCAACTTCTTGTTCTTGACGATCTTCAACTTTTGGTGTAGGGTGAATGTCACGGCACCTGCCTCGTCAATCCATGGTCTACCAAGTAAACAGCTGTATGACAAATGTATATCCATAACTTGGAAAGTTATCTGGAATTCACTAGGTCCAATCTTGATCGGGAGGTCTAATTTACCAATCACGGTCTTGCACGATCCATCAAAAGCTTTTACTACCACTCCACTCTGCCTCATGGGAGGTCCCTGATATGAAAGTTTGGCAAGAGTGGACTTTGGCAATACATTAAGTGATGACCTTGTGTCCACCAACACATTGGACAGGGCATCGTCTTTACAGTTCATAGATATATGTAAGGCCAAATTGTGGTCTTTTCCCTCCTCGGGAAGATCATCATCACAGAAGCTCAATTTGTTGCAGGCAATTATATTTGCAACAATGCTATCAAACTGTTCAATCGTGACATCGTGATCCACATATGCCACGTCCAGCACCCTTTGCAACGCTTCACGGTGTGGCTCTGAATTCATCAACAAAGATATGACATATATCTTTGATGGAGTTTGAAGCAACTGCTCCACAACATTGTACTCGCTCCTCTTGATGAGGCTCAATATCTCATCACCATCCTCTCTTAACATGCTAGACTGGCCAACTAGGATATGAGCTTTATCAGCTTTGACAACAACAGGGTCAACACCCTTCACAACAGGAATAAAATGATTTGAAGAAGAAGTCCCCGCGAAACCGGCAGGATTGACAACATCTCTCTTCACGAAGTTTTCATGGGATTTCGGCTGAGCCGAGAAAACACGACCACTACGGGTCACTCCACTAACATCAGATATGCTTACGACAGAGGTTGAGGGCAACAACACCTCCTTCCCATCTTCCAGCATAACAACATTGTAACGCTACAAGGCTGCTTTATCTGACACATACGGGACAGGGCCCGTTGGCTTTATCACAAGAGTTGGCACCACCTTCTTTTTGCCGCCATCATACTTGATGACAACAGGATCATGAATATTGAACACATGAGTGATAACATCAACTTCATCCTCATTACGATTTTGAAGTATCTCAATCATCCCTTGGTCTAACATCTCTTGGATGTCCCTTCTTATCTTGCGGTATCCTCTTTCATTGATAGTGCACACATGGGACCTATCATGATCGTGCTCATAGTGACTGTGTTCACACAACATCCTATGCATTTCTACCAAGGATTGCCTTATATCATTCACATAAAGGACTTCATATTTGCCAGGACAACCCTGGACCATGTTGACAGCCACCTTCCCATGCTCAGGCAATGAGTTCTTCTTAACATTCGGGCCTACAACCTCAAAGAATAGTATCCCACTCCTCACCAGGTCTTGCACCTTGGTCTTCAACGGAAAACAGTTCTCCACGTCATGTCCGGGAGCACCGGAATGATATACATAATGAAGTTCAGGCCTGTACCACCATTGAGGATTGTCTGGCACATCAGGAGGATCACGTGGAGTTATCAACTTCCTATCAATCAAGGAAGGATACAGTTCAGTGTAGGTCATAGGAATCGGGTCAAAAGTCACCCTCTTCCTCTCATAATTGTTGGTGCTATTGTTGTTATTGCGAGGCTGGTAAGCTTGTTATTGTTGACGAGATTGTTGTTGTGATTGTTGAGCTTCTCGGAAAGCAGGTGCTATATAAGCCACCTAGTGTTGGTTGACGACAGGTCAAACTTCTTTCCTCCACACAGAGGGTCTTCTTTTACTATGGGAAGAAACATCATGAGTCTCTCCTTCCTTCTTCCTGGCAAATCCTCCATATTTCTTTGCCGAAGAATCATCACGGGACAGACGTCCTTCACGGACTCCCTCTTCTAGCCTCATCCCCATATTTACCATTTCGGTAAAGTCCAAGGGAGCACTAGCAATCATGCGCTCATAATAGAAAGATCTCAAAGTCTCCAAAAAGATCTTTGTCATCTCCTTCTCCTCCAATGGGGCACTATCTGAGTTGCCAATTCCCTCCACCTCTGGGCATACTCCTTGATGGTTTCTTTATCTTTTTGGGACATCGCCTTCAGTTGATCTCTGTCCGAAGCCATATCCACGTTGTATTTGTACTATTTCACAAAAGCCTCTCCTAGATCATTGAAAGTGCGGATGCTTGCACTATCTAGCCCCATATACCAACGGAGCGCAGCACCTATCAGGCTATCCTGGAAATAGTGAATAAGTAGTTGATCATTATCTGTTTGGGTCGACATCTTGCGGGCATACATCATAAGATGACTGAGTGGACACGAATTTCCCTTATACTTCTCAAAGTGGGGCACTTTGAATTTGACTGGGATTTTCACATTCGGCACTAAGCACAATTCAGCAGCACTCTTCCCAAACAGATCTTTGCCTCTCATTGTTTTCAGTTCCTTGCACAGCTCAAGGAATTGGTCCTTCATCTCATCCATCTTCTCGTAAACGTCCGAGCCTTCAGATGGCTCAGAGTGATAGATAATGTCTTCTACATGCGGCAAAGTGTGCATAACGGGAGGTGGCACAGACATGACCGAGCTAGATGCCGACATAGAAGCAAAAGTGGGAGCGAAACCCTCTGGCACAAAATTAGGGGGCATTCCCCAAGGAAATCCAGCAGGCAGATGCGGAGCGAAGTGGGCGGTGACAGCAGGCACTGTAGAGGTAACCACTTCAGAAATGACAGTCCTCGCGGGAGGAGTTGCAGGAGTTGGAGAAGCTTGGCTCTGAGTAGCAAGAACTGACTCCATCATGGCAGTCAGTCGGGCAATCTCCTCTTTTAAATCTTGGTTCTCTTGCTCAAGGTGTTCCATGATCTTTGAATGATTGGCTTGAGTGTTGTACCGGTGCGTCAGCTTGTCTTCAAAATAAATGAAGAGCAAAGAGTTAGACCACTGTATCAAGAGCTCGGAACCAAAACCTGCTTATGCATATGATGCATGCAATGCTCGTGCATATGATTTGTTTTTAATCGGAGGAACTTTTATAAAGATCTATTTGCAAATGTTTTGAAAATATTGAACTTTTTGAGACATGTGTGGAATACTCATAGCAACATAATATTTGGAAACTTTTTACACCAAAGAAGTAGTACAGTCTCGGTAACCAAATACAATAAAAGAGAAAAGGAGAATAAACATCCTATGGAGCCCTAGAAGCAGTCGTCTAAAGCCTTCGAGATCGGAAGATACGTCGCACGAAGCCTCTTCACCTCTCTCTCATAAGCTGCTTCCATGTCAGCCTTCTCCTTGGCGAGCTGATCATATCTCTTCTTCCAAAACCTATATGAGTGAGGTAGGAGAGAAGTAACCACATCATCGGGTTCATCAATAACCTGATGCTCTAGAAACTCGATCATTGCATCCTTATTCTTGAGCTGCTGAAGAAGCTTCTCACGCTCACGAACCCAAGCACGCGAACAGTCTTCATCTCTCAACTCCTCTACTCCTTGATTAGGGAGGGTTGAAGGCCCAACTATAACCATAGGGGTAGGTCTCGGATACTCATACGGCATGCGGTACTCGAGGGCTCTCTTCCTCACCCAAGAGGTGTAAGGCTCCAAAGCAACACAATTCTTCGGACCAAGCTCATTCCTCCCTTTCCTATGAACCTTGCGCCAGGCGCGAACCATCCTATCCTTCAGGTTTTGGGTATCTTTACCCTCTTTAAAGAATAAGCCTTCCAACGAAATATTGTTAGGTTTATCCTTTAAGTGGAACCCAAGCTGACGGCGAGCCAAAGCAGGGTTGTAGTTAATTCCACCACATGTACCAAGAAGAGGTACATTGGAGAACTCACCACAAGAATCGATAATCTTAACGCCATCATAAACACGATTGTACCAAGAGATATCATCATTAGTGAGAGACATAAGTCTCGTGGACCATCTTAGACATCCCTTGTTCTCCTTGAAGGCAAGCGTCCGAGGCAAGTGCGAAATAAACCACTTGTACAACAGAGGCAGACAGCATACAATGGAACCACCACCCTTTGCATTCCTCATATGCAAAGAGAAATAAGTGTCACCCAACAAAGTCAGAACGAGATTAAGAGAAGAAAAAATCCTAATAGCGTTCACATCCACGAAGTTGTGGATGTTGGGAAATAACACTAGCCCATAAATGAGGAGTACAATATGGCTTCAAAAGCTTCCTTACTCATGGTCTTCCCAAACAAGGTAGCTTTGGCAATCAGAAAATCAGACGGGAGACCTTGAATTCCACCCTTGGTAGTCATGTTGGCAACAATGTCGGATACCTCCACGTGAAGCATGTCAGTAATCTCTTGAGAGGACAAAATCTTCTCCAAACCACTGAATGACAATCGGTCAAGAATAGGTATACCCACATGATAAGGGTACTCCTCTAGTGTAGGCAAAAGTTGGAAATCCGAAAAAGTGAAGCACCGATACAGAGGATCGTAGAACTGCACCAACACACTCATCAGACCCTCATCCACCTTAGTAGAGAGAATAGCTAGAAGCTTTCCATGGCGAGCTTTGAATTCCAAGGGACCTAATACATAAGATGTTAGACGTCTTAACTCTCTCAAGTCGGGTTGTCTGAAACTGTACTTCTTCGTATTCCTTCTTTGCTTATCCATGTCTGAAAATTTGCAAATAGACCTTTTAAGTTCCTTGCAACAATCTTATTGTCGATGACATGAATGCGGAAGAATGCATGGATGCAACAAACACACTCAAGGATCAAGCAAGTCACACCACACAAACGGTCACGGGATGACTCAAGTCATCGTCAATATCAATCATTCATTTTGGTGGATAATGTTTTACACCTTATCAACACCCAAGTTCCATTGATTTTTAAGGATATACGAGAACGGATCGACCACGAATCACGGGTTAGTTGTAAGTCACGAGCATGGAGTCTTGGTTAAGAACCACCCAACGGGAGTGTACTATGGTTAAACCTGAAGATCATGTTCTAAAAGGTTCCCATAGTCATCATCCCATCTTTCAGATATTATCAGATAAAACGACTACTCGTCCTCCAAAAATATTCTCAAGAGGGACTCTTATGAGTGTAGTATCGCGTAACAATCGATCAAGTCTTACACTTGAATGACCTTCGCACTACGTCCTAAAATAGGCCAAGATGGGCTAGGTATCTAAGGTCCTTGGTTTCTAGGGTTCATATTCGAAAGAGTAATGCCTAACCACGACTACTCGTGTGACACTAGTGATCCCAATAAAACCTCCACCAAGTGAATGGACTTGCAAGTTAACTTGTTAAGGACTAACTCCACACAAGTCAGCAAGACTATGCCATTCTCCTATCATAAGTGCACTCGAGTTCGGGTATAAAACTCATATCACAAGAAACCACCAAGCATACAAGCAATTAATATGTCAAGCAATTCATACATTACAAACAATACATTCATCCTAAATTTGCACAAAAATATGCCACAAATAAATATAAACATACAACACATACAAGCAAAAAGTAGGCTAAACCCACGGTGCTTGAATTCCCCAGCAGAGTCGCCACTTTTCTGTAGCGGGGTTTTCGTTACTTTTAGGTTTATTGACTAAACCAAAAGTCAACATACAATTCGAGTCTCCACCGCACTTTTATTTGTCCAAAGGAAAGGCTAAAAAGCGAACAAAATCCAATTACAAAGTTTTTCAAATAAAAAACTAATAAAAATGTCAGAGATCTAGGTAAGGGGTTGGTTATGAAATGGGAAGGTTTTACGCATCCAAAACATCCTTAGTACTCTAAGGGAACCTCTTTTTGCAAATATGTGTTGTAGGTTGGTATTTGTGAAAAGATTTGTACAAAGGATTTGAGGTATGAGAAGAGAATAAATTATATTTACAAATTTTGTTGTTTGAATGGATGAACCCATTGCCTACGTACCATCACAAAGGAGGATCAAAACCTCGTAGTTCGTGGTAAAAATCTCAATGATTGGTGAATTGATTTTAATCAAGATCCTTAAGGTCTTTTGGTATCAAAGGGAGAAAACTCAACCTAAACCAACAATCCATCATGTAAGGAAGGCTTCAACATGCTAGTGAGGGGTTAACCCTATAATAAGCATGGAAGACTTATAATCCAACACTAAGGATGAGGTGAGATTTACATCAACCACTATGATAACTCAAACCTATGACTAATGTTTTTGAAAAGATTTTAACAAGTGGCCATTGGAACCACAAAACAACTTGAAATGGGTTATATTTACAAGTTAAATTTATTTACAAAATCAGGTCAAAGTTGGATTAAAGTTTATTTACAATGAGTATTTATGAAAATGGTTTTGAAAAAATCAAAGGCCTAAGGCGTAGGTTTCTAATTTGAAATAATGTCAAAGTTTGAAAATGATTTTCGGCTTGGTTAGAGTGGGGAGAAGAGAGAAGGGCTAGTCCTAAAGTATACACAGATAAGAGAGGAAAGATAACCCTTGGAGTTCCTTTTCTTGGAGTCATAAAGATAACTCAAGATGCTCCTTTCCTTTGGATTTAGAACACAAAACAAGCAATCAAATAATTGGAATTCAAGCTCCTAGGATCTCCATTTGGCTTGGCTCTTAACTTGGCTACTCATGACAATGGTCCTCTTTTCACAATCTTAAGATGAGGTTCCTATCACACAAAAGCACACATCAAAAAGCTCACAACATAATAAGAGGAATGGACAAAGAATAAGTTTGAGGAGAAGTCCTTTGAGGTTAACTTTGAATTTTAGCATTCTAAAGGCTTGAGGCCTAGTTGATCTTCAACGAATTTTGCATTCTAAAGGCATGAGGTCTAGTTGCTCTTGAACTCCTTTAAGCAAGGGTAAATCCTAATTCTAAGTCCTTTCTCCTTTTGTATTTGGTCCACATCAAAACAACACAAAACAACACAAAATAGCAATATATTTATATACAATAATGGGCTCAAATGAGCAAAGGAAAAATGACATAAACATACAATATGTGCTCAAGTGAGCAAAGATGAAAATCAAGATGAATAATGAGCAAGAAAATAAATGACATTAAAAGTAAATGACAAGAATTTAAAAGCTCAAATTAAACTTAGTAGTTAGTAGAGTTATGTTAGCTTGTCATAAGACAACACAACACTATGTTAAGCAATCGTAAGTGGACTAATGTAGTAGCCACACCTATCTAAGGTCGGTCAATAAGAATATAGGCAAAGATCACAAGTTAGAGGTCATGACTAGTAAGCCAAGCTCCATAAACTTGCCATGCCAAACAAAAGGGGAAAGGCCTTGTATTGACTTTTGGTTATTTGCTTGACCAAGAAGTAACCTATCTCTGACACAAAATAACTCACTTGATCATGGATCAAGTTGAATTTGGTTTGGATCAAAGAAGATTAAACTTCTTATTTTTCAAGACCAACCTCAAGACTTTAACTCATTGGCCATTGATGGAAAGAAAGGGATGAAGATGAAAGGGAGGGGGTAAGAAGACAACAACCAATCCCTATTGATCAAGGGATAACTCATCCTTGATCAAATTCATTCATCTTTCTAGGTGATGATCCTTAAGGATTCTCAAACCATAAGATCCAATGAATTTGATCAAAGTTGGATCAATTCAACCTTGATCAACACCAAGCAAAAGAGAAATGAATATATCAAGTCAAGAAGTCAATGATATTTTTTTGGTATTTTTTGAATTAAAAGAAAATACAAATAAAAAACAAACAAACAAAGTTGAACCTCAAATTCAATTCAAATTAACTTCAAAAAAGTCCAATTAAATTCTCATAGGTTCAACATAGTCAAACAAACTTTGACTAATTTTCTCACAAATTTTTAAAGTCAGAAAGTAATTAAAATCAATTAAAAATAACCAAAAATAGCATAATATGAATTAAAATCTCAAATAATCTCAAAACAAACAAGAAATTGTTGAGACTATTTTTCATTGACTTATCATGATCCATAGATGCTATGAATTTTTTTTTTTGTATTTTTTAAAAGTCAGAAAGTATTTTAAAATGAATTAAAATCATTAAAAACCAAGTAATTCATAAAAAAATATCAAGTGAAGTCACAAAAATAATTAAAAATCATAATATGAAACTAGATTTTTCAAGAAATTTTTTAGAATTGGTCTCATATTTTTCTGACTTCATATGATTTTTTAATGAATTTTTTAAAATAGAATGAATTAAAGAAAATAAAGAGAAAAAAAAATAAAACGAAAAAGGCTGAGCCACTAGATCTAGATTCATTAATTGACGTGGCACACTGCACGGCTTGGATCTGAGGACACACGCTACACTCAAGTCAAACGCGAAGCATGGTGCATTAAAACAGGTAATTAAAATGAACGCATGAGATTATATCATGGAAGGGAGATCCAAGGGATGGAATCAGAACACATGGTGGTGGTGGAAACCACCATCTTCTCCGATCAACCACCCAAACTCTGGCCAAATTTGCAGAGAAATGAACCTCAATGAAAATGAAAAACAAGGACATGGAAATAAAGCTCTTGTGATGTAGATCATCACTGTACCATGGGATTTCTTTCATGCTTCCTATATTGAGAGAAAGATGAAGGATAAAATCATCGTGTCCACATTGATTGTTCATGAAATAGCAAATTGAATGCACCAAAAGCTTGCCTCAAGTATGAGGACTTTAGAGAACCACCAAAACACAAGAAAACTACATTGAATTAAGAGTTTCAGATCCAAACAGTTTGAGTTGATACCTTCAAATTGGTGAGTTTCTGGCCACGAATTCTTCAAGCTCTTTGCTCCTTTTTTATCTATGAATGTATGGAAGATGATTGGCTAAGGAATCTAGCTTTGAAACTCAGCTAATGTTACTGAATTTCAAGCTCGAAAATCTGAAAAAAATCATGAGTGATTCCTTTGGTGAGGGTTATGGTTTTAGTGAAGCAGCATGTGGGATCTCCAAAAGGTTGTGAAATGAAGCTCATGAACCCTTATTTATAGCTGAATGCATCAGATCATCACACTTTGCTCATGTGCATGGAAATTGAAATTTGAATGCATGGACCTTTGTGGACGTGTGAGAGGCCCATGAATGACTGCAGGAGCTTGCTGAGTTCACATAGAAATCATATGGTCATGCATATGAAATGGGAAATGCTTGCATACCAAGTTATAACATGAAATATAAAAAATCCACATAAATGAAAAGAAATTCGTATCTCCCAAATGTTAAATCCAAAAGACTAATGTGAGTAATATTTGGAAAGCTCTTGAAATAAGGAACAAAAGTCATGTTGGGAAAAAATCATTTGACATGTGAAAATTGATCAAAACTGGCTTGGAAAGTTCAAGTACAAAACATGTTCAAATCACTTTGAAAAAGTTAACCAAAATCAAGCTTGATCAAACCTCTATTACCTCATGATACAAGCTTCAAATGAAACCATCTTCAACTATAAAGTTGTAGATCCTTTCAAGATAGTCAATCTAGGCTCAAAGTTTGCATCATTTGGATTTTATATGACAAAGTTATGGGCATTTGAAGTTGGGTACTTTTTCAAATTCAATGAATTAGGTCCAAGATGACCTATAATGTTTTGCATTATCACATGTATTTATTTTAGGATTATGAAATTTTTTCCAACATAAAATTTGAATTATACATTTCAAGCTTTCCAATGCCTTTGGTCTCACACCAAAATCATAAAAATTAAGGAAGTTATGCCTTGGCAAGTTGACCCAAAATCAGGGTTTCAGTCAAAATGACCTATAATGTTTTGAAATTAATGATGACCTTCCAAGTTTCAAATGGATTTTGGATGAACATGAAAGTTGTGAATATGGTTCTTAGGAACAGTGTTTCGTTTGGGGTCATCTTCATTTGACAAACACATAAAAATTATAGCTCATTGAATCTCAGCTTAGTCAGATGACTTGATTGGTCAACTTTTCAAAGTCAAACTTCCAATCTTGATGAAAAAATGATTGAGGGGCCTAAAATAGGCTCACATATTCATAAAGTGACAAATGAAAAAACTTCCCTTGATTAAATATGATCAGAGGTTGAGATTGCTTCATGGGCAAGGCCCAGTCAAAGCACAGTGAAATTAGGGTTTCCTTGGGCAACAATCTTCAGGCCCTTTGGGTTATCCTGATCAAATTGGCAAATTGAGATACTTGGGAGACATATATGATGATTAGGAACTTTGTGGACCATTTTCATGCTTTTTCTCATCTCCATCTAGCCATTGCATTGGGCTTAGGAGCCTCCTAGGAGCATTGTGGAGCACATGATCACTTGAGCTTCAAAGCAAAAAAAGTTAGTGAAATATTTTTGTGCTTTTGGTTAGTAATCAGATAAGAAAAGCAATAACATACAATACAAGCATGCTTGGTGATCTCAAACCACTCAAACAAGTCCCACCCTAGGGTTAAAGAGCCAAACATGCTATGATCCTTGAGGTAATGCACTTGTGCAATAACATGATGCCGTTAGGGATCTTAGGGTCAAAATTAGGGTCTTACAACTTCACGAATGCTTTGACCAAATCATTGAACTTGCGGATGCTCGCATTATCCAATCCCATGTACCACCTCAGAGCGGTACCAGTCAAACTGTCTTGAAATCAATGGATCAATAACTGATCATTATCGGTTTGAGTAGAAATCTTTCTGGCGTACATCACCAAATGATTGAGTGGACAGATATTCCCCTTGTATATTTCAAAGTCAGGCACTTTGAACTTCACCGGGATCTTCACATTTGGAACCAAACAAAGTTCCGCAACACTTTTCCCAAACAAGTCCTTACCCCTCAAAGTTTTCAACTCCTTACGCAACTCAAGGAATTGGTCCTTCATCTCGTCCATCTTTTCATACACATCAGGGCCCTCAGACGGCTCAGAATGATAGATGGTGTCTTCTACATGGGGTAGAGTATGTACAACAGGGGATGGCATAGACATGACCGGGCTAGATGCCAACATGGAAGCAAAAGTAGGGACAAAGCCTTTAGGCACAAAGTTCGGAGGCATTCCCCATGGGAATCCGACAGGCATCTTGGGTGCAAAGTAAGTAGCAGTTGTAGGAACGGTAGAGGTAGCCACCTCCAAAATGACAATCCTCTAAGAAGGAGGAGTTGCAGACGTTGGAGAAGACTGGCTCTGAGCAGCTAGGACTGACTCCATCATGGCAGTTAGACGGGCAATCTCATCCTTCAGGTCTCCGTTCTCTTGCTCTAGATGCTCCATAATCTTTGAGTGATTGGAGCGAGTATTGTATCGATGAGTCAGCTTGGCTGAAGCATAAAAGAAACACCAATGAGACATCTGGCGAAAGAGGAACCTGCTTATGCGAATGATGCATGAAATGCGATGCTTGATTGTTATTTTTATTTTCAAGGAACTTACTATATTATTTGAAAATACATATATATTTAACAATAATTGTAACAAATTGATGTGACCATAAGAAACCTCTTTTATATATATAATTTGGAAGGATTACACTGAGTACAATTTCAGAAACCAAATGAGAATACAAGAGAAAAGGAGACTAGTCATCCTAAGGATCCCTAACAACAACATCAGAAGACCTAGCTGCAGGCGCGTACTTCCTTCGAATGCGTCGAATCTCAGTCTCTAAAGAAGCCTTCATCTGAGTCTTCTCGAGGACAAGCTGGTCAACAATCTTCTTCCAAGCAACGGAAGGCTGAGGCATACTAGAGGAAGATGAAACCTTTGGCTCTCTTTGTCTCTTTGTCACTCGGTCTTCAAGTAGCTCAATGAGTGCATCCTTGTCCTTAGACTCAAGTTGCAACTCCTCATGCTTTTGGCTCAAAGCATGGAAATGCTCTTCCCACATATCCTTCTCTCGCTTCATCTTGGCGAGTGCGTCTTCCAACTCCTCTACGTCATGGTTAGGGAGAGTTAATGGCTCAACCACAACCATAGACATAGGTCTTTCACAGGAATATGACATCTTCAACTCCATAGCTCTCTTCTTCATCCATGTAGTGTAAGCTTCCAAAGCTACACAATTGCACGTACCAAGCTCAAATCTTCCTTTTCTATGCATATTATGCCAATCATGCACCATCTTATACTTCAAATGTTGGGGATCTTTACCCTCTTGATAAAAAAAAACTTATAACTGAGTGTTATTAGGTTTGTCTCTCAAGGGGAACCCAAGTTGACGACGAGCTAAAGCAGGGTTGTAGTTAATTCCTCCTTGTGTACCAATGAGAGGCACATTAGAGAATTCACCACAACAATCAATAATCTCCAAACTACTCAATGAGGCAAGTGTGAAATAAACCACTTGTACAGAAGAGGAACACAACACACAATCGTTCCATCACCTTTAGAATTCCTTAGATGCAAAGAGAAGTACATATCTCCTAACAGAGTAGGCACATGATTCCGAATCAAGAAAATTCTAATGGCGTTAACATCAACAAAACCATCAATGTTAGGGAACAAAGCCAAACCATAGACGAGCAACACAAAGTTAGTTTCAAAAGCATCCACACTACCAGCTTGAGCAAAGGCAATAGCTTTTCCAATGAGAAACTCAGAAGTCAACCCAAACATTCCTCCTTTGTTCACCCAATGAGCCTCTATCTCAGACTTCTTCAAGGGAAGAGCTTCAACAATAATATGAGATCTAGGAATCTCTTCCAATCCACTAAAGGGCACTTTGTCAGAAACAGGCATTCCCAAAAGATGGGAATACTCCTCCAACGTAGGCACAAGCTGATAATCAGGAAAAGTGAAGCAGCGGTAGAGAGGATCATAAAACTGAACCAACACACTCAAGAGTCCTTCGACCATATCAGCAGATAATACAGATAGAAGTTTCCCATGACGTTGTTTGAAGTCCAAGGGATCTAATATAAAAGATGCTAGCTTCCTTAACTCTTTCAAGTCGGGACATCTGAAACTGTACTTCTTAGTGTTCCTTCGTCCACAATCCATGGTCTGAAAATATTTGCAAATAATACCTCAGTTCCTTGAAATTTTCATGTGATGAATGTCATGATGCGCATGAATGCAAAAATCACAAATAAGGGATCACACACAAGGCAAAAAAACAAAGGTCAAGGGATGAATCAAGCCATTGTCAAGATCAATCATCCATTTTGGTGGATTATGGTTTACACCTTATCAACACCCAAGTTCCATTCATATTGACAAGACTTGATTGGATCAACCAAGAATCAAGGGTTTGTTGTGAGTCACGAGTATGGAGTCAGGTTAAGAACCATCCCAAAGGAGTGTACTAAGGATAAAAGCCTGTAGATCATGTTCTAAAAAGCTTCCAGAGTCTTAATTCCATCTATCGGATATTACAAGTTAGGATGACTGACTCATCAACCCATAATATTCTCAAGAGAAACTCGTCTGAGTGTAGTATCACGTAACAACTGTTATCAAGTCTACACTTGAACAGTCTCCGTACTACATCCTAAATAGGCCAAGAGGGGTTAAATCTTCTACGGTCCTCAGTTTCTTGGACCCCAAATCAGAGATAGTAATGCCTAACCACAAATAATTATGTGACATTCCTAACTCCAAAAGGGTCTCCACTGAGTGGATGGTCTCAAGCCAACTTGTTAAGGACTACTCCACACAAGTCGAACATGACTATACCATCCTCCTATCTTAATTGCACTCAAGTTCGGGTTAGAACTTATCTCACCACTCAGAGATCACCAAGCACAACAAGCATATTATATCATACAAACAAATATACAAACATCAAATATACAATTATATACACACAAAAAAGTAGGCTAAACCCACTGAAGACTACTCCCCAACAGAGTCGCCACTTAATTTCTGTAGCGGTAAATTCATGACCATCAAGCTATAGATAAGCCAGACGTCAATAAAACCAGAGTCGCCACCGCGCTTTTATTGTTTCCAAGGGAAAAGGAAAAAGTACGAACAAAACCCAAAAAATAAGAAGTTTTCAAATCAAAACTAATAAAATGCCAGTGATTACAGGTAAGGGGTTGGTTACACAAAGGGAAGGTGCTAGCACCCAAAATGTCCTAGGAACTCCTAGGGAACCCTTTTTCGTGTGCATATGTGTTTTTGTAAAAATGATGTTTGCAAATAAAAAGAGTGTGGGGATGAGAAAAGAATTCATTTATTATATTTTTGTGTTTGACAAGACCTTCGAACTTGTGCCTACGTACCAACGTAAAAAATAAGGGATCAAAACCTCGTAGTTCGTGGTATCAATTTCAAAGTCGATGTATTGCTTTTAATAAAATTTCAAGTTTAACAAAGGCACAAAAGGTCTAAAATGATTTGAATGAGTGTTAGTTCTTTTTGGATTTTGAAATTTTAAGTCAAGTATAGTTAAGTTTGTTCACAAGTTTGATTAAGAAAAGGAGTTTGAAAATGCAATGGTATAAGGCCAAAGTTTCTAATTTGCAATATGATCTAAGTTTAGAAATCAGATACAATCAAAGAATATTTTTAAAAGGAGGGAGAGATTTTGAATTTAAAGAAATGGGGAGGAGATGAAGAGACTAATCCTAAGCATAATTTTAAAAGTTGAGAGTTGAAAAGATATGACAAATGGGCTGCACTCCAATAGACAAGAATGTCATATAGAAACCCAAATTTCCCTTGGACTTTTGAATCAAGAAACAAACAAATACACAAATAGTAGTTTAAGAGCATTGCATCAAATAAAGATAGCCAAATCCAAGCTTAGCAACCCCATGATCTTCTTCAATATTCCCCATGTGTTAGATGAAATCAAAGATGGGCTTTAGGCACAAGTTTAAAGTAACAACTTCGACAAGACCATGTAGCAGATGAACTCAAATGGGTCTTCAAAGTTGTATCAGATGAATTCTCACTTCACAAGTACTTGGTTTCATGAAAGTTGGCATTGGCCAAGTCCTTTTGCATAGGGAGTGTTGCCTAAAATATAAGTCCAATAGTCTCAAATCAAACCAACAATCCACACAAGATGTTTTATAGGGTTTTTTTTTGTTATTATGTACATTATGGTCAAAAGACCACAACACAAACAAATATATACAAGCACAATATATCACAAAATATAGTCCAAGTGGACAAAGTGAAAATGACATAAAAGTAAACAGCTTAAATGGTATGAATGATGACAAATGAATAAGGCTTAAAAATTAAAGTGCATTAAAAATAAATGACTTGAAACTAAATGTTTAAGTCATTCTTTGGAGAACACTCAACCCACTTAATACCATGAAAGAGGGGAGACTTACAATCTCACTAACTAGAATGCTATGACTTTTGTGTCAAAATTTAGCGCTATGTTAAGCAATCGTAATTGGACTTATGTAGAAGTCACAACTATTTGAGACCGAGCAATAGAATTTTGGTGTTAATGCATGTTTGAGACATAGTATAATGGACTATGCTCATGAAATATACCACACACAAAAATAATATGCAAAGTGGGGGACCTAATCTCGTCCATACTTATGTTGTTTTGCAATCAACTAGCCTTAGGATATAGAGATATCATAGGTCCATGACAGGAATGAATAAAGAAGGGGAATAAGATGAAGATGGAGGGGGAATGGATCAAACACAAATTGGTCAAAGGAGGACTTTTACCAAATTAAGATCATTCATTCATTTTGGAAGATGGAATGTACATTGCATCAATCCCCTAAATCCAATGATCTTAACCTAGCAAAGTCCAATCAACCTTGACCAAGGCCCAACAACACAAGTCAAAACTCACAAAGTCAATTAAAATGGTTCTACACAATTTATTTGGCATTTAAACAATTAAAAAAAATAATAAACATTGAATTAGATTATGGTTGGTCAATTTCCTAAAACCTCATCAAAACACCAAAGAAATGGCCATGAGATTTATCATAGGTCAAACAAGGTCAAAGGACCTTGGAGAAATTTTTTCAAAATTTTTGGAAACTTAAAAGTATATTTAAACAATTAAAATTATTCACAAAATCAATTAAATCATGAAAAATATTAATAATGATCCAAAAAATAATTTTAATTCAGAAAATGAAAGAGGATTTTATTTAATTTTTTTTGGTGAAACTCTCATATTTTTTGGATCAATATTAAATTTAATATGAATTAATGAAAATAAAGAAAATAAAATGAAAATCAATTAATCTGAAAAAACGTGGACCACTTGATCTCCCTCATTAATTGAGGTGACATATCAAGTGGACGAAAACGCGCGTTCCATGGTGTACATCAGTCAGCGTGCCACATAAATGGTAATCACAAAGAACGGTCAGGATTAAAACGCATTGGCTTGATCATGTGGCTCAAAACGTGTCCAGCACATCGCCGGAGCAAATCGCCGGTCATCTTCTCAGGTGACCTTGGTCGGACTGGTTCTTTCATAACCATCACAAAAATGAAAAAGAAGGACATGATCTTAAACAGAAAATGGAACTGATCACGAATCTGACCTCAATTCAAACTAACTTCAAGTATATTGAGAGATACATGGAGTTGAATTTTGAGGTGTATGAACCGAGTTGATTCGATTTGACCTCAAAGCAACTCAATCTTCTTGCCTACATTGGTAGGACTTCAGACAACCAAGGATCCAAGAGAATTGATGAGAATTAAGAGAGAATCGAAGAGAATAAAAATCAGGAAAAATACCTTCAATGCTGTGCAGAACTAGATCTCTCTTGCTTCAATTTGTGTTTGATCTTGCTCAAGAAGCTTGCAGAGGTAGATTAGGATTGGTACAAGGCTTTGAATCCTATAGTTTTTGAATCTCCAAACAGTGAGATTCAAACTCAAATTTCAAGTGAAATTTCTTAGGTTTTCCTTTCAATTGTGAGGGTTTCAATGGTTGGAGGCAAAGCTGGTGCGCAATGACCTCCAAAACTTATGCAATGGACCTCTATTTATAGCAAATGCAAGTGATATTTGCACACTTGAAAATTCTTCCAAATTTGGCAATGTGAAGTGAATGCTTGCATGGGCGTGTACAAGCCCTTGAAGCAACTCAATTAAGTCCAAATGCAAGTGAAATGAAGTCTGAATGAGAATTGGATTGCAAGGCAAGGATGTTTTGATGTTTGAAGCATGATTCTTGCCAATTGATACAACCCTGTTCAAGCCATGTGCACACCACTCAAACCTTGTCTAAAATGAATGAATTTGGACTCTTTGGAAAGGTTAGATCAAGGGGAACAACTCTTATGTTGAACGCGTTCCCATTTGGAACTTGTATCATGGTGAATTTTGAGGTGGAAGTTTGTAAATTTTAACATGTTAAGAATTTTTCTAAGTGTCAAGCCATATGTTCAATTATTCCACCTTGGCTAACTTTTTATGTGAGCTCCAAATGAGAAACGTGTCTTCATAAAAGTTGTAGCTATTTCAAAAACCTTCAAAATGGTAACAAATTTGACCTCTTTTGGATTTTGGATGAATGAGTTATGCATTTTTAAAGTTGAGGAAAATCACTTGTGCAATGGTATTGGTCCAAAATGACCTATAATGTATCCTCATATCACATACTCATGAAAGTTAATTTAGCTCTTATTCCAAACATAAAAGTTAAATTAGACACCTTGAATTTGATTTTTCAACTTATAAATCTTTCTAATCATAAAAATTGAGCAAGTTATGGCCTTGGGAAGTTGACTTCCAAATTAGGGTTTAGACAAAATGACCTATAATCTTTCAACATAAAAAATGACTTTCCAAGCAAAACTAGATCTAGACCTTAACATCAAAGTTGTTTGGAATGTCATTTGGAGTAAAGTTTCTCTTGGAATAATTTTCATATGATGAAAATTGTAGGAGATAGGGTCTAGGGGAACCCATTTTTGATTAGATGAATTCATCTGGCCAACCACCATCAACCAACTTGCTAACTTGCAATTCTATTGACTTTTTAGGCTCATGGGAGATCATATATGCATAATATGATGAACTTTGAAGTGACCCTTGAGATATTTTATCAATTGATGAAGAAGCTTGTTGAAGAAGTTACTCAAGATACCCAGATGAACTAGGGTTTCCAATGCAAACCAACTCCAAACTCTTGAAGAAATCTTGATAAAAATAACATGTAGATATCATGGGGACTCATATATAATGCCTAGAACCATTGTGGATCACTTCTTGGTTGAGCTTTTAGCAATGAGGGTCTTAAACCCTAGATGTAAAATTGATAGATCAATGGTGATCATGCCCTACCTACAAAAGAGTTAGACAAATGCAAAGACATATTTTTGGTATTTTGGTTAGTAAATGACAAAATAACAAGTATTATACAATCACAAGGTACTTTGTGATCTTTACTAAAACAAAGCTAATGAGTAAGGGGTGAGGAGGATGCCAAGGTACGATCCTAATGCCGATGCATATGATGAGATTGCATGAGGGATCTTAGGGTCAAAATTAGGGTCTTACAGTTCCAAATGTGAAAATCCCGGTGAAGTTCAAAATGCATGACTTTGAAAAGTACAAGGGGAATACCTGTCCACTCAGCCATCTTGTGATGTATGCCAGAAAAATGTCTACTCAAACCGATAATGATCAGTTATTGATCCATTATTTTCAAGACAGTTTGACCGGTGCCGCTTTGAGGTGGTACATTGGCTTAAATAGTGAGAGCATCCGCACATTCAATGATTTGGGTGAAGCATTTGTGAAACAGTACAAATATAATGTTGATATGGCACAAGATAGGGATCAGTTGAGGTCGTTGTCTCAGAAAGACAAAGAGACGTTTAAGGAGTATGCTCAACGAAGGAGAGAGCTTGCCGCTCAAATTACCCCTCCTTTGGAAGAAAAGGAGATGACCAAATTTTTTCTCAAGACCCTAAGCTCATTTAACTATGAGCGCATGGTTGCCAATGCCCCTAGTGATTTTACCGAAATGGTAAATATGGGGATGAGTCTAGATGAAGGTGTCCGAGAGGGACGGTTATATAAAGAGGAAGCATCGTCCAATAAGAGGTATGGTAATAGTTTTGGTAAGAAGAAAGAGAACGAAGCTAATGCAGTTCCAGTTGGGAGACAGAGGAGGCCTCACGTAAGAAGAAATAAACCACCCCGTCAACACCATCATCAAGTATTATTTGTGATCCCAGTATTTTCTAACAATCAATCAACACCAATTCAACAACAACAACGTCAACAATAACATCCACCTCAACAAACAAGAACCTACAACAACAACAATACTGTAAGACCCTAATTTTGACCCTAAGATCCCTCATGGCATCATATCATTTGCTCAATGCATTGCATCAAGAATCATAACATGTGTGGCTCCTTAACCCTAGGGGTGGGACTTGTGTGAGTTGGTTTGAGATCACCAAGCATGCTTGTATTGTGTATTATTGCTTTTCTTATTTGTTTACTAAGAAAAAGCACAAAAATATGTCACTAATTCTTTTTATTTTGAAGCTCAAGTGATCATGTGCTCCCATGCTCCTATGAGACTCCTAAGCCCAATGAAGTGGCTAGATGAAGATGAGAACAAGCATGACAATGGTCCACAAAACTCCTAATCATCATATATGTCTCCCAAGTATCTTAATTTGCCAATTTTATCAATATAACCCAAAGGGCTTGAGGATTGTTTCCCAAGGAAACCCTAATTCAACTGTGCATTGACTGTGCCCTGCTCATGAAGCAACCTCAACCTATGATCAAATTTAATCAAGGGAAGTTATTTAATTCATTATTTTATGCATATATGAGCTTATGTGAGGTTCATCAATCATTCATTCATCAACATTTGAGATTTGGCCTTGAGAAGTTGACCAGTCAAGTCATTTGACTAAACTGAGGATCACTGAGACACAACTTGTGATATGTTTGTCAAATGAAGATGACCCCAAGAGAAAACATGTTCTTGAAAAACCATATGAACAACTTTCATGTTCATCAAAAATCCATTTGAAACTTGGAAGGTCATCATTAATTTCAAAACATTATAGGTCATTTTGACTGAAACCCAAATTTTGGGTCACGTTCCCAAGGACCTAACATCCTTATTTTTTATGATTTTGAGGTGAGACCAAATGAATTGGAAATTTTAAGATGTCTACTTCAAATGTTATGTTGTACAAAATTTAATAATCCTAAAATAAATACATGTGATAATACAAAACATTATAGGTCCCTTTGGACCTAAGTCATTGAATTTGAAAAATGTCCAACTTCAAGTGCCCATAACTTTCTCATGTAAAATCCAAATGACCCAAATTTTAAGTCTAAATTTATCATCTTGAAAATATATACAACTTTGATGTTTAAGGTTTTTCCATTTGAAGCTTTCATCATTGAAACAGACGGGCTTGAAAGTGCTTGCTTTTGGTGGAAATTTTCAAAGGGAACCTAGACATGTTTTGTACCCAAACCTTCACAGCCAGTTTTCATAAATTTCAAATTTCCAAATGAATTTTTGCCCAACATGACTTTTGTTCCTTATTTCAAGGGCTTTCCAACCATTACTCACATTAATTTTTTGGACTTCCCATGAGTGAGTTTCAAAGAGCTTTATGTTTAGGTTCAATTTTGCATTTCACATTATAACTTGGTGTGCAAGCTTGTGTAATCTATTGTGCACGTCCAGACCAATTCCATTTGAATTCAGCATGGATTTTCATTCATTCTTGGGCCTCACATGCGCCTGTACAGGCCCATGCAAGGAGAGTTCAAACTTCATGCACACGAGCCAAGCATTGCCTTGCATCATATTTCAGCTATAAATAGAAGCTCATTCTCATTCAAATGGAAACCAAGTGGAGATCTGAATTGCTGCTGAATTGAAAACCAAACCCTCACTATTCAGTTTTCATTCTCTTTTTCAAGCTTGAATTTCAACATCATTAGTTGATTTTCAAAGCTCAATTCCTTAACCTTGCATCACCATCACACTTCCAGAGTAAAAGTAGATCAAGAGCTTGGACAATTAGTGTCGTTTGAAGCTCCATTTCAGAGGTAGAACACCGAACTTCCTTGATCTATATCTTGCAATATAATGTGAATCTCTTTGGTTTTGTGCTATTTTCTGAAGTCCTCATGTTTGAGGCAGGTCAGTGGTGGTCTTAATTTTGCAAATCATGCCATTTTAGTTCATGCACCATGATCTTCAAGCTCATGTTTCTATCTAAATAGGAACTGTAAAGAGGATCCATGGTTACAGGGGTGATGTACATCACGTCATCTTCATTTTGATACCTTCATTTTTCATTTTCATTAAACTTCATTTCCCTGCGCGTGGTGGTCGGATTTGGTTAGATCGCCGGAGAAGATGGTGGTTTCCACCACCATCCCCATGTGGGAGCTTCAGAGCCATTGGATGATGCTGAAATGTTTTAATCGTGGCCTTTCATTATGTTGACTCATTTAAATGAAAAGTGTAGCGCGCTTGACTCAAGTGTTTCGTGTATCCGCGCCTTAGAACCACATGATCATTGCCACGTCAATTAATGAAACCATCTGAGGGCGCTGAATTTTCCTCATTTTCTTATTTTTGTTTTAATTTCATTTAATTCCTTTTATTTTCAAAAATTCATAAATATTTTATTTGAAGTCACAAAAATATGAGACCAATGCCAAAAAAATTCTTGAAAAATCTACTTTCATATTTTGATCTTTAATTATTTTTGTGACTTCATTTAATATTTTTTGTGAATTATTTGATTTTTAATAGTTTTAATTCATTTTTAAATACTTTTTGATATCTGAAAAATCCAAAAATATTTTCCTAACACCTATGGATCATGATAAGTCAATGAAAAATAGTCTCATCAATTTCTTATTCGATTTGAGATTTATTTGAGATTTTAATTCATATTGTGTTATTTTTCATTGTTTTTAATTGTTTTTAAATAGTTTTTGATTTCAAAAATTATTGAGAAAATTTATCAAAGTTTGTTTGACAATGTTAGACCTATGAGAATTTAATTGGACTTGTTGAAGTTGATTTGAATTAAATTTGAGGTTTGACCAAATTTTGTTCATTTTATTTTTGCATTTTTTTAATTCAAAAATTACCAAAAAATATGTTTGACTTGTTGACTTGTAATCTTCATTTCTTTTCTGTTTAGCATTGCTTGATGATGATTTGGTTCACTCTTGACCAATTGAGTTTAACACTTGAATTATCTTTCCATCCATTTCATCTTCATCCCATTCTTTTTTCTAATTTGGCCAATGAGTTAATGTCTTATGGTTGGTCTTGACAAATGAGAGGTTTAACCTTCTTTGATCCAAATGAAACTCAACTTGATCCATGATCAAGTGAGTTGCTTTGTGTCCAAGATAGGTTGCTTCTTGGTCAAGCAAAAAACCTAAAGTCCATACAAGGCCCTTCCCCTTTTGTTTTGGCATGGCAAGTTTTAGTAGCTTGGCTTACTAGTCATGATCTCTAACTTGTGTTCATTTGCCTATAGTTTTATTGACCAACCTAAGATAGGTGTGACTACTACATTAGTCCACTTACGATTGCTTAACATAGCGCTACATTGTCTTATGACAAGCTAACATAACCATACTAATCACTAACTTTAATTTGAGCATTTAATTTCTTGCAATTTACTTTAATGCCATTTATTTCTTGCTCATTTATTCATATTGCTTTTCATTTTGCTCACTTGAGCACATATTTTATATTTATGTCATTTTCCTTTTGCTCATTTGAGCTTATTATTGTATATAAATATATTGTTGTCTTGTGTTGGTTTTGTTCTTGTTTGTGTGAACCAAATGCAAAAAGGAGAAAGGACTTAGAATTAGGAAATACCTATGCTTAAAGGAGTTAAAGAGCAACTAGGCCTCATGCCTTTAGAATGCTAAACTTGTTGAAGAGCAACTAGGCCTCATGCCTTTAGAATGCTAAATGTCAAAGTTGACTTCAAAGGACTTCCTTTCCAAAACTCATTCTTTGTCCATTCCTCTTATTGTGTTGTGAACTTTTTGATGTTTGCTCTTGTGTGATAGGGATTCCATCTTGAGATAGTAAAAAGGACCATTGTCATGAGTAGCCAAGTTAAGAGAGACAAGCCAAATGGAGATCCTAGGAGCTTGAATCTAAATTGTTTGATTGCTTGATTGTGTGCTAAGTCCAAAGGAAAGGAGCATCTTGAATCATCTCTATGATTTCAAGAAAAGGAACTCCAAGGGTTTTATCTTCTTTCTTATCTTTGTATGCTTTAGGACTAGCTCTTCTCTTCTTCTCTCCACTCTAACCCAAGCCAAAATCTTTTCTTGCAACTTTGACATTGCTTTCAAATTAGAAACCTAGGCCTTATGCCTTTGAGTTTTCAGAACTATTTTCATTAATACTCATTGTGAATGAATCTTAATCCAACTTTGACTTCATTTTGTAAATAAACCTAACTTGTAAATACAACTCACTTCAAGTTGATTTTGTGGTTCCAATGGCCACCCTTGTTAAAACTTTTCATAAACATTAGTCATAGGTTTGAGTTATCATAGTGGTTGATGTAAATCTCACCTCATCCTTAGTGATTGGATTATAAGTCTTCCATACTTATTATAGGGTTAACCCCTCACTAGTATGTTGAAGCCCTCCTCACATGGTGGATTGTTGGTTTAGGTTGAGTTTTCTCCCTTTGATAATAAAAGACCTTAAGGCTTTTGATCAAATCAATTCACCAATCTTTGTGATTTCTACCCCGAACTACGAGGTTTTGATCCTACCTTTGTGATGGTACGTAGGCAATGGGTTCATCCATTCAAACAACAAATTTGTAAATACAATCTATTCTCTTCTCATCCCCTCAATCTTTTGCACATATTTTCACAAATACCAACCTACAACACATATTTTCAAAAAGAGGTTCCCTTAGAGTACTAAGGATATTTTGGGTGCGAAAACCTTCCCATTTCATAACCAACCCCCTTACCCAGATCTTTGACATTTTTATTAGTTTTTGATTTGATAAAATTTCTTACTTGGCTTTTGTTCACCTTTTAGCCTTTCCTTTGGACAAATAAAAGTGCGGTGGCGACTCGAAATTGTATGTTTACTTTTGGTTTAGTCAATAAACCTAAAGGTAACGAAAACCCCGCTACAGGAAAGTGGCGACTCTGCTGGGGATAAACTCTTTTTCCTAGTGGGTTTAGCCTACTTTTGCTTGTGTGTTGTATGTTTATTTGTGACATATTTTTGTGCAAAATTTGGGATGACTGTATTGTTTGTAATGTATGAATTGCTTGATATATCAATTGTTTGTATGCTTGGTGGTTTCTTGTGAGATGAGTTCTATACCCGAACTCAAGTGCACTTATGATAGGAGAATGGCATAGTCTTGTTGACTTGTGTGGAGTTATTCCTTAACAAGTTGACTTGCAAGTTCATTCACTTGGTGAAGTTCTTGTTGGGATCAATAATGTCACACGAGTAGTCGTGGTTAGGCATTACTCTTTCCAATATAAACCTTAGAAGCCAAGGACCTTAGATACATAGCCCATCTTGGCCTATTTTAGGACGTGGTGCGAAGGTCGCTCAAGTGTAAGATTTGATACGATTGTTACGCGATACTACACTCATAAGAGTCTCTCTTGAGAATATTTTTGGAATACGAGTAATCGTTTTATCCGATAATATCTGAAAGATGAGATGATGACTATGGGGACCTTCTAGAACATGATTGTCAGGTTTAACCATAGTACACTCCCATTGGGTGGTTCTTAACCGAGACTCCATGCTCGTGACTTACAACAAACCCTTGATTCGCGGTTGATCCGTTCTCGTATATCCTTAATATCAATGGAACTTGGGTGTTGATAAGGTGTAAACCATAATCCACCAAAATGGATGATTGATATTGATGATGACTTGAACCATACCGTGACCTTTGTGTGGTGTGACTTGCTTGATCCTTGAGTGTGATTGTTCCATCCATGCATTCATGCATTCATTTGCATCCATATCATCAATAATGAAGATTTTCAAGGAACTTAAGAGGTCTATTTGCAAATTTTCAGACATGGATAAGCAAAGAAGGAATACAAAGAAGTACAGTTTCAGACAACCCGACTTGAAAGAGTTAAGGAGTTTGACATCTTATGTATTAAAGCCCTTGGAGTTCAAAGCTCACGATGGGAAGCTTCTGTCTATTCTTTCTACAAAGGTGGATGAAGGTCTGATGAGTGTGTTGGTGCAGTTCTACAATCCTCTATATCGGTGCTTCACTTTTCCGGATTTCCAGCTTTTACCTACACTTGAGGAGTATGCCTATCATGTGGGTATACCTATCTTGGATCAGTTGTCGTTCAGTGGTTTGGAGGAGATTCCGTCTTCTCAAGAGATTGCTGACATGCTTCACATATATGCATCTGATATTGTTGCTCATATGACTACCAAAGATGGAATTCAAGGTCTCCCATATGATTTTCTCATTGCCCAAGCTACTTTTTTTGGGAAGTCCATGAGTGAGGACGCCTTTGAAGCTGTATTTGTACTACTCATCTATGGGCTAGTGTTATTTCCCAACATCGACAATTTTGTGGATGTGAACGCTATTAGGATTTTCTCTTCTCTTAATCCGGTTCCGACTCTGTTGGGTGACACTTATTTCTCTTTGCATATGAGGAATGCAAAGGGTGGTGGCTCCATTGTATGCTGCCTGCCTCTGTTGTACAAGTGGTTTATTTCGCACTTGCCTTAGACGCTTGCCTTCAAGGAGAACAAGGGATGTCTACGGTGGTCTACGAGACTTCTGTCTCTCACTAATGATGATATCTCTTGGTACAACCGTGTGTATGATGGCGTCCATATTATTGACTCTTGTGGTGAATTCTCCAATGTGCCTCTTCTTGGTACATGTGGTGGAATTAACTACAACCCTGCTTTGGCTCACCGTCAGCTTGGGTACCCCTTAAAGGATAAACCTAACAATATTTTATTGGAAGGATTGTTCTTTCAAGAGGGTAAAGATCCCCAAAACTTGAAGGATAGGATGGCCCGCGCCTAGCGCAAAGTTCATAAGAAGGGAAGGAATGACCTTGGTCCGAAGAATTGTATTGCTTTGGAACCTTACACCGCTTGGGTGAGGAAGAGAGCTCTTGAGTACCACATGACATACGATTATCCGAGACCTACCCCTATGGTTATGGTTGGGCCTTCAACCCTCCCTAACCAAGGAGTAGAGGAGTTGAGAGATGAAGACCGGTCGCGTGCATGGGTTCGTGAGCGTGAGGAACTTCTTCAACAGCTCAAAGATAAGGATGCAGTGATAGAATTTCGGGAGCATCAGGTTATTGATGAGCCTGATGATGTGGTTACTTATCTTCTTCCTCACTCATATAGGTTTTGGAAGAGGGAGTATGATCAGCTCTCCAAGGAGAAGGCCGATATGGAAGCAGCTTATGAGAGAGAGGTGAATAGGCTTCGTGCAGCTTACCTTCCGATCTCGAGGGCTTTGGACGATTGTTTCTAGGGCTCCATAGGATGTTTATTCTCCTTTTCTCTTGTATTGTATTTGGTTACCAAAACTGTACTACTTCTTTGGTGTAAAAATTTTCCTAAATATTATTGCTACGAGTATTCCATATATGTCTTAAAAAGTTGAATATTTTCAAATATTTGCAAATAGATCTCTACAAAGTTCCTCAAATAAAAACAGATCATATGCACAAATATTGCATGCATCATGTGCATAAGCAGGTTTTGTTCTGAGCTCTTGATCAGTGGTCTAACTCTTTGCTCTTCATTTATTTTGAAGACAAGCTAACGCACAGGTATAATACCAGAGCCAATCATCCGAGGATAATGGAGCATTTAGAGCAAGAGAACAGGGACCTGAAGGAAGAGATCATTAGGCTGAATGCCATGATGGAGTCAGTTCTGGCCGCCCAAAGCCAAGCTTCACCAACTCTTGCAACTCCTCCCGCGAGGACTGTCATCTCAGAGATAGACGCGTCAATTGTGCCTGCTGCAACAACCCACTTTGCTCCGACTATGCCAGTCGGGTTCCCGTGGGGAATGCCCGCTAATTTTGTGCCAGAGGGTTTTGCTCCTACTCTTGCTTCCATGCCGGCATCTAGCCCAGTCCTATCTATGCCACCTCCCATTGTGCACACCCTTCCCCGTGTTGAAGACACCATCTATCATTCCGAGCCATCTGACAGCCCGGATGTATATGAGAAGATGGACGAGATGAAAGATCAATTCCTTGAGCTGCGCAAGGAACTGAAGACTTTGAGAGGGAAGGACCTCTTTGGTAAAAATGCTGCTGAGTTGTTCCTAGTGCCCAATGTGAAGATCCCTGTTAAATTCAAAGTACCTGACTTTGAGAAATACAAGGGAAACACATGCCCGCTCAGCAATCTTGTGATGTATACTCGCAAGATGTCAACACATACTGATAATGATCAACTGATGATCCACTACTTTCAGGATAGCCTGACAGGTGTTGCGCTCCGGTGGTACATGGGTCTGGAGAGTGCAAGCATCCGCTCTTTCAACGATTTAGGCGAGGCCTTCGTCAAGCAGTATAAATATAATGTGGATATGGCTCCGGATAGGGACCAATTGAGGGCGATGTCGCAGAAGGACAAGGAGACCTTTAAGGAGTATACCCAAAGATGGAAAGAGTTGGCAGCTCAGATAGTGCCAGCCCTGGAAGAGAAGGAGATGACAAAGATCTTCTTGAAGAATTTGAGCTCTTTCTATTATGAAAGAATGATTGCTAGTGCTCCCTCATACTTCACCGAAATGGTGAATATGGGGATGAGATTGGAAGAAGGGGTCCGTGAAGGACGTTTGTCTAGAGATGATAGTTCCTCAACAAAGAAGTATGGAGGCTTTGCTAGGAAGAAGGAGGGAGAGACTCATGTTGTGTCCTCTCATATCAAAAGAAGGCCCTCTGTAAGGAGGAAGGATGTGCGTCCTGCCATCAACCAACACCAGGTGGCTCATATAAAACCTGCTTTTAGAGAAGTTCATCATCAACAACAACAACAACATCGTCAACAACAACAGGCCTACCAGCCTCGCAACAATAATAACACCAGCACCAGTAATTACAAGAGGAAAAGGGTAAATTTTGACCCAATTCCGATGACATATGCTGAGCTTTATCCTTCCTCGATTGACAGGAAGTTGATAACTTCACGAAATCCTCCTACTGTACCAACCAATCCTTAGTGGTGGTATAAGCCCGAGCTTCATTGTGTATATCATTCCAGTGCTCCCGGACATGATGTGGAGAACTGTTACCCGTTATAGACCAAGGTGCAAGACCTTGTGAGAAGTGGGATATTGTTTTTCAAGGACGTAGGTCCTAATATTAAGAAGAACCCATTGCCCGAGCATGAGTAAGCTGCTGTCAATATGGTCCAGGGATGCCCTGGCAAATACAAAGTCCTTTATGTGAATGACATAAGGCAATCTTTGGTCGAGATGCATAAGTTGTTGCGTGAACACAACCACTATGAGCATGACCATGATAGGTTCCAGGTGTGCACTATCAATGAGAGAGGATGCCGACAAGTTAGAAAGGACATCCAAGAGATGATTGATCAAGGGATGATTGAGATACTTCAGAATCGTAATGAGGACGAAGTTGATGTTATCACCCCAGTGTTTAAAATTCCTGAGCCTGTTGTCGTCAAGTATGATGGCAGCAAGAAGAAGGTATCACCAGCTCTTATGATCAAGCCAGCGGGCCCTGTCCCGTATGTATCAGATAAAGTTGTTCCCTATCGATACAACGCAGTTATGCTAGAGGATGGAAAGGAGGTGCCGTTGCCCTCAACTTCTGTAGTAAGCATTTCGGATGTTAGTGGTGTGACCCGTAGTGGTCGTGTTTTCTCGGCGCAGCCGAAACCCCATGAAGACATTGTGAAGAGAACTGTTGTTAATCCTACTAGTCCCGTGGGGACTTCTTCTTCAAATAATCCTGCTCCTATTGTGAAGGGTGTTAACCATGTTGTTGTCAAGAATAATAACACTCCTATCCTGGTTGGCCAGTCTGGCATTTTAAAAGAGGATGGTGATGAGATGCTAAGGCTCATCAAAAGGAGTGAATACAATGTTGTTGATCATCTGCTACAAACTCCATCAAAGATATCTGTCTTATCTTTGTTGATGAATTCTGAGCCACACCGCAAAGCTTTGTAGAGGGTGTTGAACGTGGCATACGTGGACCACGATGTCACAATAGAACAGTTTGATAGCATTGTTGCAAATATAACTGCTTGCAATAATTTGAGCTTCTGTGATGCTGAGCTTCCTGAGGAGGGAAAATACCATAATTTGGCTTTACACATCTCAATGAACTGTAAGGATGATGCGTTGTCCAATGTGTTGGTGGACACAGGATCATCACTCAATGTGTTGCCAAAATCCACTCTTGCTAAAATTTCGTACCAGGAACCTCCCATGAGGCAAAGTGGAGTGGTAGTGAAAGCTTTTGATGGATCGCGTAAAACTGTGATTGGTGAATTAGACCTCCCAATCAAGATTGGACCTAGTGATTTCCAGATCAATTTCCAGGTCATGGATATACATCCATCATACAGTTGTTTGCTTGGCAGACCATGGATTCACGAGGCAGGCGCCATGACATCCACCTTACACCAAAAGTTGAAGTTCGTGAAGAACAAGAAGTTGGTGGTGATAGGGGGAGAGAAGGCTCTCTTGGTCAGTCATTTATCTTCCTTCTCCTACATTGATGTTGAGGATGAGGTTGGGACTCCGTTCCAAGCCTTGTCTATTGTTGAGCCTTCAAGGAAAGGACTTTCTTCATCTGTCTCCTATAATGATGCGAAGTTGGCCATTGAGCATGGTGCAACTACTGGTTTGGGGCAAATGATCAAGTTAGAAGATAACAAGTCCCGAGCTGGCATAGGGTATTCTTCTGGTGTTTCCAATGAGCGTGGACTTTTCTAGAGTGGAGGTTTTATCCACACTGTTGAAGATCAGGAGGCTGCTGCCGTTGTTGAAGATGATGAAGAGGAAGACCTTGGCAACTTTGTCATACCTGGCGGAATCTGCAATAATTGGGTCGCTGTTGATGTTCCAACAGTTATCCATAAGTCAACGTAATGTGTTCATTTATTTTGAAAACCCTTCTCCCATGCCAAAAGGAGAAATGATGACATTGTTGGCATAATTTGATTAATACAATGATATTCATTCAAAAATCACATGTTAAATGTTTGTTTTTCCAAATTTATTTTTCCCTTTTTGCTTTTGCATGAAATTGGTGATCACCATAAAACCCTAAAAAGAGAATAAAATCAATCTTTTCATCTGCATAATGATTCTCCTTGTTTGAATTATGAAATCTCTTTTATACTGAAAATCATTATGCAGGTTGATCAAACCCATTGAACATAATGATCCAACATCATCTCCCAATTTTGAGTTCCCTGTATTTGAGGCAGAAGAAGATGATGTTGAAGAGATTCCTGATGAGATTACCCGTCTGCTTGAGCACGAGGAGAAGATCATTCAGCCACATCTTGAGAATCTGGACATGTAACACCCTTCTAAATACCCCAATTTATTATAATTAAAATACACATATATTCATCAGAGTAATTATGCCCCGAAGGGTGTCACACAATCAATTCACTACATTCATCAAATATCCTGTCATGCTCATTTATTTAAATCAAAATAAGGTCTTTTGCATAATTCGCAGCGGAATCAAATTCAACATCAATGTAAAACATATAACACCATACATGTAAATTATCCAACAACCAATATCAAATTAATTAAAACATTCCCTCCCGATGTTACATCTATCAGAGCATGACCCATAAGAACTACTCTAGACTCCAAGCATAAGCTTCTACTCAACTCATTTCTCGTTACCTGAAAAATAGGCGTAAGGGTGAGTTCCTCAATCAATATAATAAGCATTATAGAACAACATGTAATGCCAAGTAATTAACACATTAATTCACCCTAATTAGACTACGCATTCAGCAACAGTAATATCCATTCAAACATCATAATCAACAGTACAAATCTCCATCATATTCAATCATTAACAACCCAACACACAACACACATATGATACTGGAATACATCCATTCATATCATATGCCATACATTCATTATGCAATGAGACTCTATGCATGCGGTACCGACTATTTGTGAACATATAGTTCAACCTCACCGTCCAAATCCAGGCACGGCTACCAAGCTCACTAGTCCCACTCAATTGAGACATAGTGACTCACTCACTAATTCCTCACCATGGGAATTAGCTACCACCCCAAATGGGCCATGAAATGCACGCTAATCACCTAGCATGCAAACATCAACAACAACAATCAAATGACATACTCACTAATTCCTCACCATGGGAATTAGCTACCACCCCAAATGGGCCACAACATGCATGCTAATCACCTAGCAATGCAACATCAACAATAATCAGGAATAGACACATGCTCACACTCTAAGCCAAAATACAGTCTATTCACAAATGTATACATTCACATCATCATGTATACCATCACACCTCATCAACATAATTAATCACAAAAGCATATCATATCATGCCACAAAAGCAAACACAGTATTAGCACACTCTACTAATACATATGCCACTCAAAACAACGGGAAATGATCCCTATCACATCATATCTCAGCTAAGTCGCATCGCTCAGCCTAAACAACCAAAAACTGCACAACAGTAGCACAGCAAAACACAATTCTGCCCATACGCGTATTGCCTCTGCCATACGCGTATTGCCCAAACCTGGCCAAACTCATACGCGTAATGCCCACTCTCATACGCGTATTGCGCGTTCCCTCGCCCAACTCATACGCGTATCACCTGTCTCATACGCGTATGCTACGCGTATTAATCTCCTATTACGCGTACCAACAGAGACCAATTCACGTTCAAAATGTCATCTTTCTCACCCATACGCGTAAGGCTTCCCCCCATACGCGTACCAACATCTCATACGCGTATTGCCTAGTGCCATACGCGTATGACCAAAAACCAGAGCTCACAGATCTGCAATGGCTTTCTCTGCTACGAGATCTACCCAATTCAACCTTCTACAGTCCAAATTTTACACACAATTCATTCCTATCATCTATCACTAATCATACACTTTCGATTTTCACAATTTGCTAACCTTTCCATCTCAAATCCCTACGAATTTCGTCAATTATAATCAAATTTTCGTTCATCTCAAAAGTTTCACAATTCAGCATATATCATCCAATCAGAGGTCAAACAAATGGTCTATTACTACCCAGTACGTATCATCCCATAATACCCGTTAATTGATGATAAACCCCCCTTACCTGAGTTAATCCGGCAGCCTCTGAGCTCCAAGCTTCTCCTTCCTTCAACCTTCGTTCTCTGGTTCTCTTTTTGCCCTTTCTGCCTCTTTTCCCCTTTCACGTGAAAACCTTTTTCCAAAAATTGGGACTTTTTATTATTCCAACTTATATACTCCAATAATATTATTCCTCTAAATAATTATCCCAATAATTATTATTCCAAAATAATAATAAAATAATAATAATCCAAACTTCCAATTATTCAATTAAATTAATAAATAAAAATTAATTTAAATTAAATAATTAGCTTAGTTTAATTGGGGTGTTACAACTCTCCCCCACTAAAAGAGTTTTCGTCCTCGAAAACATACCTCAATCGAACAACTCCGGATAAGATTCTTTCATCTGGCTCTCCAGTTCCCAAGTCACATTGCCACCTGCTGGTCCTCCCCAAGCTACCTTCACCAAGGCAATCTCTTTACCCCGCAACTGCTTCAACTCTCGATCCTCGATCCTCATAGGTGATGTTTCAACAGTCAGGTTATCTCTCACCTGTACATCATCTACTTGGACTACATGCGACGGATCATGAATGTACCTCCTCAACTGAGACACATGAAAAACATCATGCAAATTCGCAAGCGACGGCGGTAAAGCGATACGATAGGCTACCTCTCCTATCCTCTCCAAAATCTGATAAGGACCAATAAATCGAGGTGTCAACTTCTTCGACTTCAAAGCCCGACCAACACCAGTTATCGGAGTGACACGAAGAAATACATGATCTCCCTCTTGGAACTCAAGTGACTTCCTCCTCTTGTCATGGTAACTCTTCTGACGACTCTGAGCAATTCTCATCTTCTCCTGAATCATCTTAATCTTTTCCGTAGTTTGTTGAACAATCTCCGGTCCAACCACAGCACTCTCACCGGACTCATACCAACATAGAGGTGTCCGACATCTCCTACCATACAAAGCTTCAAACGGTGCCATACCAATACTCGAATGAAAACTATTGTTGTAGGTAAACTCAATCAAAGGCAAATAACAATCCCAAGCACCTCTTTTTTCCAAAACACAAGCTCTCAAAAGATCTTCTAATGACTGAATCGTCCTCTCAGTCTGACCATCAGTCTGCGGATGATATGCAGAACTCAATCTCAGCTTAGTTCCCAAAGCCCTCTGCAAACCTTCCCAGAACTTCGATGTAAATCTAGGATCTCTGTCCGAAACAATACTCGACGGAATACCATGCAAACTTACAATCTTCTCAATATACAACTCAGCCAGCCTCTCTAACGGATAATCCATTCTGATCGGAATGAAATGAGCCGACTTTGTCAATCTGTCAACAATCACCCAAATAGCCTCAAAATTCTTACTTGTCCTCGGCAAACCAGAAACAAAATCCATACTGATACTATCCCACTTCCACTCTGGAATAGCCAACGGTTGCATTAGCCCAGACGGCTTCTGTTGCTCAATCTTTGACTTCTGACAAGTCAAACAGGAATAAACAAAACTCGCAATTTCTCTTTTCATTCCCGGCCACCAAAATAACTTCTTCAAATCATGATACATCTTCGTAGCTCCAGGATGAATACTCAAGCCACTACGATGTCCTTCTTCAAGAATACTCTTCTTAAGCTCGGTAACATCCGGAATACACACCCGACTACCAAATCTCAAAACACCATTCTCATCAACTCGGAATTCACCACCCTGACCTTGATTCACTAAAGTCAACTTATCAACCAAAAGCATGTCAGATTTCTGACCCTCTCTAATCTCATCCAGAATACTACTTGTTAACTTCAACATCCCCAATTTAACACTATTGTGAGTACTCTCACACACCAGACTCAAGTCTCTGAACTGCTCAATTAAATCCAATTCCTTAACCATTAACATAGACATATGCAATGATTTCCGACTCAATGCATCAGCCACTACATTTGCTTTACCCGGATGGTAATTCAAACCAAAATCATAATCCTTCAGAAATTCTAACCATCTCCTCTGTCTCATATTCAGCTCTTTCTGATCAAACAAATACTTTAAACTTTTATGGTCACTGAAAACTTCAAATCTTGACCCATACAAATAATGCCTCCACAACTTCAGAACAAATACCACAGCTGCCAACTCTAAATCATGCGTCGGATAGTTCCTCTCATGAACCCTCAGCTGTCTCGAAGCATAGGCTATAACCTGCTTATTCTGCATCAACACGCCACCCAAACCCAACAATGAAGCATCACAGTAAACCTCAAATGGTTCCGACGAACTCGGTAATATCAGAATAGGAGCAGTAGTTAACCTTCTCTTTAACTCTTGGAAACCTTCTTCACATTTTGAATCCCAAATAAACGCTTGCCCCTTTCTAGTCAACATTGTCAACGGTAACGCCAACTTAGAGAATCCTTCAATAAACTTCCTATAGTAACCTGCCAGTCCAAGAAAACTTCTTATTTCAGAAACTGACTTCGGAGCTTCCCACTTAGATACCGCTTCTATCTTAGAAGGATCAACAGCAACACCACCTCTTGAAATCACATGCCCAAGAAAACTAACCTCTTCTAACCAAAATTCACACTTTGACAGTTTAGCAAACAACTTCTTTTCTCTTAGAACCCCCAAAACCACCCTCAAATGCTCAGCATGCTCTTCTTCAGATTTCGAATACACTAAAATGTCATCAATAAACACCACAACGAACTGATCTAGATACGGATGGAAAATCCTATTCATATACTCCATAAACACTCCAGGCGCATTAGTCACACCAAAAGGCATTACAGAATACTCGTAATGTCCATACCTTGTTCTGAAAGCAGTCTTCTGAATATCTTCAGTTTTCACACGTATCTGATGATACCCAGATCTCAAGTCTATCTTGCTGAACACACTAGCACCAACCAATTGATCCATCAAATCATCAATCCTCGGTAAAGGATACCGATTCTTGATCGTCACTTTATTCAATTGCCTGTAGTCCACACACAACCTCATAGTACCTTCCTTCTTCTTAACCAATAGCACTGGTGCACCCCACGGTGACACACTCGGACGAATAAATTTCTTATCCAACAGGTCTTCCAGCTGACTCTTCAATTCAGCTAACTCAACAGCAGACATACGGTACGGAGCCATCGATATCGGTCTAGTACCAGGTACCAAATCAATCGAGAACTCAACTTCACGCTCTGGCGGCAATTCATTCACCTCTTCCGGAAACACATCAGGAAAATCACACACCACAGCTAGATCACCAATCACCAGTTTATCTTTAGCTTCCATAGTCGCTAACAGCATAAACAACTCTGCCCCATCTGCCACTGCCTCATTCACCTGCCTTGCTGATAGAAACAAACTCTTTCCTTCCTCAATCTCAGGGAATATCACTGTCTTATCAAAACAGTTGATAGAAACTCGGTTAAACACCAACCAGTTCATACCCAGGATAACATCAATCTGCACTAGTGGAAGACACACAAGGTCTATCCCAAAATCTCTACCAAAAATATTCAAAGGACAACTCAAACAAACCGAAGTAGTAGTCACTGAACCCTTTGCAGGAGTATCAATCACCATACTTCCACGCATCTCAGATATCTCTAACTTAAGCTTCACAGCACAATCCACAGATATAAAAGAATGAGTAGCACCTGTGTCAATAATAGCTATAAGAGGAAAGCCATTAATATAACACGTACCTCTGATCAAACGATCATCTGCAGAAGTCTCAGAACCTGATAGAGCAAAAACCTTGCCTCCCGACTGATTCTCTTTCTTCGGCTTAGGACACTGCGGACTGATATGACCCAACTCTCCACAGTTGAAACAAGTCACAGTCTTCAACCGGCAATCTGCAGCCAAATGACCACCTTTTCCACATTTGAAACACTTCTTCTCATTACTGGTACACTCATGGATATGATGTCCAGCCTGACCACATCTATAACACTTAACAGGAGCACTAGAATCTCCCCCACTAGGCCTCTTCATCCCACTCTGTCTCTGGAAACCTTTGCCAGCTGCATACGGTTTCCCACGATCGATCTGATTCTTACCTTTCCTATCAACCCTTTGCTGATAGCTCTCTGCTCTAGCCTTGGAATCCTGTTCAAATATTCTGCAACAGTCAACCAAATCAGAAAACACTCTGATTCGCTGATATCCAATTGCCTGCTTGATCTCGGGACGCAACCCGTTCTCAAACTTCACACACTTAGAAAATTCTCCAGCAGCCTCAGCATAGGGAGTATAATACTTCGACAGCTCTGTGAACCTAGCAGCATACTCCGTAACAGACCGGTTACCCTGCTTCAATTCCAAGAACTCTATCTCTTTCTTTCCTCTGACATCTTCGGGAAAATACTTCCTCAGAAATCTCTCTCTGAATACAGCCCAAGTAATCTCAGCATCTCCAGCAGCTTCCAACTCAGTGCGGGTAGCAACCCACCAATCATCAGCTTCTTCTGACAGCATATGTGTACCGAACCTGACCTTCTGGTTATCAGCACACTCAGTTACTCTGAAAATCCTTTCTATCTCCTTCAACCACTTCTGAGCACCATCTGGATCGTATGCTCCCTTAAACATTGGAGGATTGTTCTTCTGGAACTCACTCAACTGGCGAGCAGCCCCCATTCCCATAACATTCGGATTTCCTCCAAGTACTCCAGCTAGCATACCCAGAGCCTCAGCAATTGCAGCATCATCTCTACCTCTTCCAGCCATCTCTATTCTGAAACCCAAACAAGCTAAACAAATAAGTACTGATAGGGTTACACAACACCTATCCCGTACAGGGGAAACAGAATAATTACGACTCGACACGACCAACCAGGCTCTGATACCACTAATGTAACACCCTTCTAAATACCCCAATTTATTATAATTAAAATACACATATATTCATCAGAGTAATTATGCCCCGAAGGGTGTCACACAATCAATTCACTACATTCATCAAATATCCTGTCATGCTCATTTATTTAAATCAAAATAAGGTCTTTTGCATAATTCGCAGCGGAATCAAATTCAACATCAATGTAAAACATATAACACCATACATGTAAATTATCCAACAACCAATATCAAATTAATTAAAACATTCCCTCCCGATGTTACATCTATCAGAGCATGACCCATAAGAACTACTCTAGACTCCAAGCATAAGCTTCTACTCAACTCATTTCTCGTTACCTGAAAAATAGGCGTAAGGGTGAGTTCCTCAATCAATATAATAAGCATTATAGAACAACATGTAATGCCAAGTAATTAACACATTAATTCACCCTAATTAGACTACGCATTCAGCAACAGTAATATCCATTCAAACATCATAATCAACAGTACAAATCTCCATCATATTCAATCATTAACAACCCAACACACAACACACATATGATACTGGAATACATCCATTCATATCATATGCCATACATTCATTATGCAATGAGACTCTATGCATGCGGTACCGACTATTTGTGAACATATAGTTCAACCTCACCGTCCAAATCCAGGCACGGCTACCAAGCTCACTAGTCCCACTCAATTGAGACATAGTGACTCACTCACTAATTCCTCACCATGGGAATTAGCTACCACCCCAAATGGGCCATGAAATACACGCTAATCACCTAGCATGCAAACATCAACAACAACAATCAAATGACATACTCACTAATTCCTCACCATGGGAATTAGCTACCACCCCAAATGGGCCACAACATGCATGCTAATCACCTAGCAATGCAACATCAACAATAATCAGGAATAGACACATGCTCACACTCTAAGCCAAAATACAGTCTATTCACAAATGTATACATTCACATCATCATGTATACCATCACACCTCATCAACATAATTAATCACAAAAGCATATCATATCATGCCACAAAAGCAAACACAGTATTAGCACACTCTACTAATACATATGCCACTCAAAACAACGGGAAATGATCCCTATCACATCATATCTCAGCTAAGTCGCATCGCTCAGCCTAAACAACCAAAAACTGCACAACAGTAGCACAGCAAAACACAATTCTGCCCATACGCGTATTGCCTCTGCCATACGCGTATTGCCCAAACCTGGCCAAACTCATACGCGTAATGCCCACTCTCATACGCGTATTGCGCGTTCCCTCGCCCAACTCATACGCGTATCACCTGTCTCATACGCGTATGCTACGCGTATTAATCTCCTATTACGCGTACCAACAGAGACCAATTCACGTTCAAAATGTCATCTTTCTCACCCATACGCGTAAGGATTCCCCCCATACGCGTACCAACATCTCATACGCGTATTGCCTAGTGCCATACGCGTATGACCAAAAACCAGAGCTCACAGATCTGCAATGGCTTTCTCTGCTACGAGATCTACCCAATTCAACCTTCTACAGTCCAAATTTTACACACAATTCATTCCTATCATCTATCACTAATCATACACTTTCGATTTTCACAATTTGCTAACCTTTCCATCTCAAATCCCTACGAATTTCGTCAATTATAATCAAATTTTCGTTCATCTCAAAAGTTTCACAATTCAGCATATATCATCCAATCAGAGGTCAAACAAATGGTCTATTACTACCCAGTACGTATCATCCCATAATACCCGTTAATTGATGATAAACCCCCCTTACCTGAGTTAATCCGGCAGCCTCTGAGCTCCAAGCTTCTCCTTCCTTCAACCTTCGTTCTCTGGTTCTCTTTTTGCCCTTTCTGCCTCTTTTCCCCTTTCACGTGAAAACCTTTTTCCAAAAATTGGGACTTTTTATTATTCCAACTTATATACTCCAATAATATTATTCCTCTAAATAATTATCCCAATAATTATTATTCCAAAATAATAATAAAATAATAATAATCCAAACTTCCAATTATTCAATTAAATTAATAAATAAAATATTAATTTAAATTAAATAATTAGCTTAGTTTAATTGGGGTGTTACAGGACACAGTCAACTTGGGGTCTGAAGATTGCCTTCGAGAAGTGAAGATTGGGGCACTCCTGGAAGATTCTGTTAAGAAGGGGTTGATTGAGTTTCTACGAGAATATGTCGACGTCTTTGCCTGGTCGTATGAAGACATGCCTGGTCTAGATACTGATATTATACAACATTTCTTGCCATTGAAGCCTGAGTGTGTACCTGTGAAGTAGAAGCTCAGAAGAACTCATCCTGATATGGCAGTGAAAATTAAAGAAGAAGTTCAGAAGCAAATTGATGCGGGGTTTCTGGTGACTTCTACATATCCTCAGTGGGTGGCTAATATTGTGACTGTGCCTAAGAAAGATGGAAAAGTCCAAATGTGTGTGGATTACCGTGACTTGAATAAAGCTAGCCCGAAAGATGATTTTCCTCTACCACACATTGATATGTTGGTAGACAATATAACTAAATTCAATGTCTTCTCATTTATGGACGTATTTTCCGGTTATAATCAGATTAAAATGGCACCCGAGGATATGGAGAAGACAACATTCATCACACCTTGGGGAAGATTCTGTTATCGAGTGATGCCCTTCGGTTTGAAGAACGCCGGAGCCACATATCAACGAGCTATGACGACCTTGTTTCATGATATGATGCACAAGGAAATTGAGGTGTATGTTGATGATATGATTGCAAAGTCGAAAACGGAAGTTGAACATGTAGAGCACTTGTTGAAGCTTTTTCAGCATTTGAGGAAATACAAACTCCGCTTGAATCCGAACAAGTGTACATTTGGAGTCCGTTTCGGCAAGTTATTGCCAGTGAAAGAGGTATTGAAGTTGATCCTGCCAAGGTCAAAGCAATACAAGAGATGCCTGCGCCCAAAACTGAGAAGCAAGTCCGAGGTTTTCTTAGCCACTTGAATTACATTTCGAGATTTATATCCCACATGACTGCCACATATGCGCCTATATTCAAGCTCCTTCGGAAAGATCAGCGTCATGACTAGACCGAAGATTTCCAAAAGGCCTTTGATAGTATCAAAGAATATCTATCTGAGCCTCCGATTCTGTCTCCGCCTGTTGAAGGGAGACTATTGATTATGTACTTGACCGTGCTTGACGATTCCATGGGATGTGTACTGGGCCAGCAAGATGAATCAGGGAAGAAAGAATATGCAATATACAACTTGAGTAAGAATTTTACTGATTGTGAGTCTCGGTACTCAACGCTTGAGAAGATATGATGCGCTTTGGCTTGGGCCGCTAAGCGTTTGCGCCAGTATATGCTGAGTCATACGACTTGGTTGATATCCAAAATGGATCCAATCAAGTATATCTTTGAGAAGCCTACTTTAACTGGGAGAATTGCCCGTTGGCAGATGTTGTTATCTGAGTATGATATTGAGTATCGAGCTCAGAAATCTAGTAAAGGTAGTATCTTGGCTGACCACTTGGCACATCAACCAATTGAGGATTATCAGTCTGTGCAGTACGACTTCCCTGATGAGGAAATTCTGTATTTGAAGATGAAAGATTGTGATGAGCCTACGCTCGATGAAGGGCCAGAGCCTGGTTCCCGATGGGGTATGGTGTTCGATGGCGCTGTTAATCAATATGGAAATGGTATTGGGGCAGTGATTATTACTCCTCAGGACACACATTTTACTTTTACAACAAGGCTAACTTTCAAATGCACGAATAATATGGCGGAGTATGAGGCCTGTATTATGGGTTTGGAAGAGTGTATTGATCTTAGGATCAAACATCTTGATGTTTATGGTGATTCAACCCTTGTTGTTAATCAGATAAAGGGTGAATGGGAGATGAATCAGCCTGGCCTCATCCCATACATAGATTATGCGAGGAGGATTTCAACTTTCTTTACTAAGGTTGACTTCCATCATATTCCTCGAGATGAGAATCAGATGGCGGATGCTCTTGCTATGCTTGCTTCAATGATTATGGTGAAGTATTGGAATGAAGTCCCCAATATTACTGTGATGCGCTTGGATAGACCAGCTCATGTATTTGCAGTTGAGGAAGTGAAAGATGATAAGCCATGGTATTATGATCAAGTGTTTTCTTCAGAGTCAGACTTACCCGCCTGGGGCATCTGTTAAAGATAAGAAGACTTTGAGGAGATTATCTGACAGTTTCTACCTTAATGGTGATGCGCTTTATAAGAGGAATTTTGACATGGTTCTGCTAAGATGTGTGGATAGACACGAAGCAGACCTGTTGATGACTGAAGTCTATGAGCGTTCATTTGGTACTCATTCCAATGGGCATGCCATGGCAAAAAAGATGTTGAGAGCAGGCTACTATTGGCTGACAATGGAGTCTGGCTGCTGCTAGTATGTGAAGAAATGCCATAAGTGTCATATTTATGAAGATAAGATTCATATTCCCCCGACACTTCTGAATGTTATTTCCTCACCATGGCCTTTATCTATGTGGGGAATTGACATGATTGGCATGATTGAACCAAAGGCGTCAAACGATCACCGTTTTATTCTCGTAGCTATCGATTACTTCACCAAGTGGGTTGAAGTGGCATCATATGCGAATGTGACCAGGCAGGTGGTTGTGAAGTTTATCAAGAATCAACTTATATGCCGATATGGTGTGCCAGACAAGATCATTACTAATAATGGATCTAACTTGAACAATAAGATGATGAAAGAGCTGTGTAGCGAGTTCAAGATTGCACATCATAATTGTTTTTCCTATAGACCCAAGATGAATGAGGCTGTTGAAGCTACTAACAAGAACATCAATAAGATTATTCAGAAGATGGTTATTACGTACAAAGATTGGCATGAGATGCTGCCATTTGCTTTGCATGGCTATCGTACATCAGTTCGCACTTCAACAAGGGCAACCCCTTTCTCTCTTGTATATGGCATGGAGGTTGTGCTCCCTGTGGAGGTTGAGATCCCATCAATGAGAGTCTTGATGGAAGCCAAGTTGACTGAGGATGAATGGGTTCAGAGTCGTTATGACCAGTTGAACTTGATCGAAGAGAAGAGATTAACTGCCATGTGCCACGGTCAGTTATATCAACAAAGGATGAAGAAAGCCTTTGATAAAAAGGTCAAACCTCGTGTGTTCCGAGAAGGTGACCTCGTGCTCAAGAAAGTCTTATCTTTCGCGCCCGATTCCAGGGGCAAGTGGACTCCAAACTATAAAGGTCCATATGTTGTTAAGAGAGCCTTTTCAGGCGGTGCGTTGTTACTCACAACTATGGATGGGGAGGATTTCACTCGTCCTGTGAATTCAGATGCAGTCAAGAAATACGTCGCCTAAAAATAAAAACAGAATAGCTCGCTAAGTTGAAAACCCGAAAGGGAGGCTTAGGCGAAAATGAGCGTCTCGGTGGATTGAAAACCCGAAAGGGCGGCTTAGGCAAAAATGAGCGTCTCGGTGGATTGAAAACCCGAAAGAGCGGTCCAGGCAAAAGTTAGAGACATGAAAAAAAATGAATATATATATCCCGCTAGATTGAGTACCTCACCCTGGGGCAATCTAGGAAAAAATTAGGGATTTGGCAAGTAACTGCATCTTGACAAGACCTTGCTCTACAACTGTCATCTGTCAAAGATTCTTGCTCGGTCATCGTCAACTGAAGCTTCGAATACAGTGAATTTAGAGTTGGTGAAGAAACGGTCATTATGTTCAATGTAGCCCTTTTTCCATGTATATCACCAATTTCAAATTTGTAAAGATCCATGGAATCTCGCCATTTGCGGATTACCATTCTATTAAATAAATTTGAGCCTTTATCCAATTCTTGGAACTCTTGTTTCTGTTTAACAAATGTTGCATGTTTTAATTGATAAATATCATTGTTTTAAACAAATAAAGTTTTATAAACTGTTTTAAACAAAGTGAACATTCACAATGACTAAAAGGATAAATGGAATATCTTCAGTGCTCTCCCAAGGATAGTATGATTTCCAAAAGTTAAGACATTTGTTCACATTCTGGCATGTTTATATCCTCTTCATCAACTTTTCGTTGTTTCCTCAGCAAGAAGTTGTTTAGAGCATTCGGTGAAGGGCTTGAGTCCCTTTTCATCCCCAACTTGTCATGTGTTGACAAAGGATTCATGTCCGTTTCCCTCAGCCAAGGTTTTTTCTTTAAGAAGTTTGGCAGTTTATCCCCAGTAGGGTTGGCTACAGTTCATCCCCTGCAAGTTTACTTGACCCGAGTTTGATAATTTGTATCCCCTCCGTGTTTGAATATTTCTTCTAATATTGAGATGATGAGGAAGATATGTTGTTTCCTTCCCTAGCGGAGCAAATTGTTCTTTCTCCCCTTGGCAGAGATGTCTCTCCAGCGATTAGAAGGGAGCGTTTTGATTAATGGGTATCTGTTTGGCGGTTATTCCCCACGGAGTTTCACCTCCTACCTTGATAAGCTCCCCAGTAGTGTTTCTTCTACGATGGATCTTATCCGTTTTCAACACCTTGTCCCCGAGAATTGTTGGAAAATCCCCGGCAGTCGGAAGCTGTGACTTTTGCCAATCCCCAGCGGTGGTCTATGTCCCCTGGTATTAGATCATCCCCACCAGAAACCGGTTTCTCCTGTGGGCCTTGTCTTTCTTTTTGAAGATATTGTGTCGGATGTCCATCCATGGTTCTTGAGCCTGTTTGTGGTAGATATGTCTGTCTGTCAACATTAATCATACATAAATCACGCATATACATGCATAATCATAGCATTCAGATTTTCATGATGCATTCTTTGCCATATATCGTTGCTTGTTATCTCCTGCTATTGGTGAAATCTTCTTCCCTAAACAGATGTTTGTGTCTGATCTCTCCATATAAGAGTCAGCCCCATAGGCAGAAACTGTCTATCTTTCCTTCTTTCCTCCCCAGTTGTGTATTGGGATGGAATTACTCCCCTGAGTTATATCCTCATTGGGTTGAGTCTTGTTTAATTATGTCTTTCTAGTTTGTTCCTAGATCGACTCCTTTCTTGTTATCCCCTGCAGTTTTCCTAGGGTTCAGTGGTTCAATTGCTCAATGACCAGTAATTGTTCATTCTTTTCCCCAGTGGATCTTGTGGCCTTCTACCTAGTAACCGGTAGTTGTAAGTCCTATTTCTGTGGTTTTCTACCCAGTAACCGGTAGATGTAATCCCCCCTTTGTTGGTTATATTTACCCAATAGCCGGTATTGATATTCCTTCGTTTTGAGTATACCACCAAGTAACCGGTGATATATCTCCTGGATGATTGCTTTTGTCAGGCAATGTATCCCCAACGAGTCATCTTTCATTTACCCTTGTTTGGCAATGATTGTTTCTCCTTTTGATTGGTCATCATTTTCTACCCAGTACCCGGTATCCCGATGTCCTTTCTTTTCGGTCGATTTATCCTTTATTAACCCAATAACCGGTTGTGGATAATCTTCCATGTGAGTATGTTATCTATGTTATGACGGTAATAGATAATATGTCTCATGCGCTCTTCGGTTGAAGTCTTTTTCTTCTCCAGTTGAGTAAGATTCGTGTTTCCTTGTGGAATTGAATGCCCATCCTGTAAGTCGAGTTTGATTTTTCAGCCTTCCTTTCGGATGATGAGTGTCCTGGATATATTCCCAATTCACACCTGGTTGGTCACCTATTATATTCCCAGTAACCGGTATCCTTGGTGTTCCTTCCTTCTGCTCCCTATTATGACTTTTGTCCCCTGTGGAGTCAGATTTTCCTGAGTTGAGATGTGCCTTTTGGGTCCTCCTCAGATGTTTCGGATGATTGATATCTCTCACCCTTATACCGGTCTTAGATATTCTTTCTCCCTGAGCATGTTAATTCTCTCACCCGATAACCGGTGTTTCGATAACATGTCTCTCTTTGAGTTTATTACCCAGTAGCCGGTAATATCTCGTTGTTTCTTCCTCAGCCGAGTCCTTTATGGACATCCCCATTTGAGTCCAGATTTTTTATCCGATGTATCCTTTGTGGATAGTTTCGCTGTATTGGCATATTCCCCAATACATGCATCTTTACGTCAGCTCGAGTCTTTCCATCGATTTATTTTCATGGAATCCCTTCGTGTCTCCCAGCAAGTTTTCAAGTCGTGACCTGCTCACGCATTTTCTTGTTTCCACCCAGAGTCTCTGTCTCCCTAGTGAGTATGTTACTCCTATGGATTTCTCAGTTTCTCCTGATTTTTTTCCTTTGTGGTAATTATTCACCACAAAGACTTTATTTTTGCATACATACATTTGCATCATGTGGTCTCTTAGGGACCAAAATTCGTCTCTTTGTTATTATTTAAGCCCATTCTACCTCGTTGAGGCAAAGATTTTAACCTTCATATCTCCGGCTAGAATGACCTTAAATAGGGGCATATGTAAGACCCTAATTTTGACCCTAAGATCCCACATGGCATCATATCATTTGCTCAATGCATTGCCTCAAGGATCATAGCATGTATGGCTCCTTAACCCTAGGGGTGGGACTTGTGTGAGTTGGTTTAAGATCACCAAGCATGCTTGTATTGTATATTATTGCTTTTCTTATTTGTTTACTAAGCAAAAGCACAAAAATATGTCACTAACTCTTTTTGTTTTGAAGCTCAAGTGATCATGTGCTCCCATGCTCCTAGGAGACTCCTATGCCCAATGAAGTGGCTAGATGAAGATGAGAACACGCATGACAATGGTCCACAAAGATCCTAATCATCATATATGTCTCCCAAGTATCTTAATTTGCCAATTTGATCAAGATAACCCAAAGGGCTTGAGGATTGTTTCCCAAGGAAACCCTAATTCAACTATGCATTGACTGTGCCTTGCTCACGAAGCAACCTCAACCTATGATCAAATTTAATCAAGGAAAGTTCTTTAATTAATTATTTTATGCATATATGAGCTTATGTGAGGTTCCTCAATCATTCATTCATCAAGATTTGAGATTTGGCCTTGAGAAGTTGACTAGTCAAGTCATCTGACTAAACTGAGGATCACTGAGACACAACTTGTGATATGTTTGTCAAATGAAGATGACCCCAAAAGAAAGAATGTTCTTAAGAACCATATGAACAACTTTCATGTTCATCGAAAAATCTATTTGAAACTTGGAAGGTCATCATTCATTTCAAAACATTATAGGTCATTTTGACTGAAACCCTAATTTTGGGTCAACTTCCCAAGGACCTAACTTCCTTATTTTTTATGATTTTGAGGTGAGACCAAATGAATTGGAAATTTTAAGATGTCTACTTCAAATGTTATGTTGGACGAAATTTCATAATCCTAAAATAAATATATGTGATAATACAAAACATTATAGGTCCCTTTGGACCTAAGTCATTGAATTTTAAAAATGTCCAACTTCAAGTGCCCATAACTTTCTCATGTAAAATCTAAATGATGCAAATTGTAAGTGTAAATTGATCATCTTGAAAATATCTACAACTTTTATGTGGAAAGTTTTTCCATTTGAAGCTTTCATCATTGAAATAGATGGGCTTGAAAGTGCTTGCTTTTGGTGGAAATTTTCAAAGGGAACCTAGACATGTTTTGTACCCAAACCTTCACATCAAGTTTTCATAAATTTCCAATTGCCAAATGAATTTTTGCCCAAAATGACTTTTGTTCCTTATTTCAAGGGATTTCTAACCATTACTCACATTAATTTTTTGGACTTTCCATGAGTGAGTTTCGAAGAGCTTTATGTTTAGGCTCATTTTTGCATTTCACATTATAACTTTGTGTGCAGGCTTGTGCAGTCGATTGTGCCTGTCCAGATCAATTCCATTTGAGTTCAGCATGGATTTGCATTCATTCTTGGGCCTCACATGCGCTTGTACAGGCCCATGCAAGGAGAGTTCAAACTTCATGCAAACGAGCCAAGCATTGCCTTACATCACATTTCAGCTATAAATAGAAGCTCATTCTCATTCAAATCGCAACCAAGTGGAGATCTGAATTGAAAACCAAACCCTCACTCAAGGAATTTTCAGTCTTCATTCTCTTTTTCAAGCTTGAATTTCAACATCATTAGCTGATTTTCAAAGCTCAATTCCTTAACCTTGCATCACCATCACACTTCCAGAGTAAAAGTAGATCAAGAGCTTGGACAATCCGTGCTGTTTGAAGCTCCATTTCATAGGTAGAACATCAAACTTTCTTGATCTAAATCTTGCAATATAATGTGAATCTCTTTGGTTTTGTGCTATTTCTGAAGTCCTCATGCTTGAGGTAGGCCAGTGGTGGTCTTAATTTTGCAAATCATGCCATTTCAGTTCACGCACCATGATCTTCAAGCTCATGTTTCTCTCTAAATAGGAACTGTGAAGAGGATCCATGGTTACAAGGGTGATGTACATCACCTCAGCTTCATTTTGATAACTTCATTTTTCATTTTCATTAAACTTCATTTCCCTGCGCGTGGTGGCCGGATCTGGTTAGATCGCCAGAGAAATGGTGGTTTTCACCACCATCCCCACGTGGGAGCTTCAGAGCCATTGGATGATGCTGAAATGTTTTTATCGTGGCCTTTCATTATGTTGACTCATTTAAATGAAAAGTGTAGTGCGCTTGACTCAAGTGTTTCGTGTATCCACGCCTTAGAACCACATGATCATTGCCATGTCAATTAATGAAACCATCTGAGGGCGCTGGATTTTCCTGATTTTCTTATTTTTGTTTTAATTTCATTTAATTCCTTTTATTTTAAAAAATTCATAAATATTTTATTTGAAGTCACAAAAATATGAGACCAATGCCAAACTTTTTTTTGAAAAATCTAGTTTCATATTTTGATTTTTAATTATTTTTGTGACTTTATTTAATATTTTTTGTGAATTATTTGATTTTTAATAGTTTTAATTAATTTTTAAATACTTTTTGATATCTTAAAAGACCAAAAATATTTTCCTAACACCTATGGATCATGATAAGTCAATGAAAAATAGTCTCATCAATTTCTTATTTGATTTAAGATTTATTTGAGATTTTAATTCATATTGTGTCATTTTTCATTGTTTTTAATTGTTTTTAAATAGTTTCTGATTTCAAAAATTGTTGAGAAAATTTGTCAAAGTTTGTTTGACCATGTTAGACTTATGAGAATTTAATTGGACTTGTTGATGTTGATTTGAATTAAATTTGAGGTTTGTTCATATTTTGTTCATTTTATTTGTGCATTTATTTTAATTCAAAAATTACCAAAAAATATGTTTGACTTGTTGACTTGTAATCTTCATTTCTTTTCTGTTTAGCATTGTTTGACGATGATTTGGTTCACTTTTGACCAATTGAGTTTGACACTTGAATTATCTTTCCATCCATTTCATCTTCATCCCATTCTTTTTTCTAATTTGGCCAATGATTTAACGTCTTATGGTTGATCTTGACAAATGAGAGGTTTAACCTTCTTTGATCCAAATCAAACTCAACTTGAACCATGATCAAGTGAGTTGCTTTGTGTCCAAGATAGGTTGCTTCTTGGTCAAGCAAAAAACCTAAAGTCCATACAAGGCCCTTCCCCTTTTGTTTTGGCATGGCAAATTTTAGTAGCTTGGCCTACTAGTCATGATCTCTAACTTGTGTTCATTTGCCTATAGTTTTATTGACCGACCTCAGATAGGTGTGACTACTACATTAGTCCACTTACGATTACTTAACATAGCGCTACATTGTCTTATGACAAGCTAACATAACCATACTAATCACTAACTTTAATTTGAGCATTTAATTTCTTGCAATTTACTTTAATGCCATTTATTTCTTGCTCATTTATTCATATTGCTTTTCATTTTGCTCACTTGAGCACATATTTTATATTTATTTCATTTTCCTTTTGCTCATTTGAGCTCTTTATTGTATATAAATATATTGTTGTCTTCTGTTGGTTTTGTTCTTGTTTGTGTGAACCAAATGCAAAAAGGAGAAAGGACTTAGAATTAGGATATACCTATGCTTAAAGGAGTTAAAGAGCAACTAGGCCTCATGCCTTTAGAATGCTAAACTTGTTGAAGAGTAACTAGGCCTCATGCCTTTAGAATGCTAAATGTCAAAGTTGACTTCAAAGGACTTCCTTTCCAAAACTCATTCTTTGTCCATTCCTCTTATTTTGTTGTGAACTTTTTGATGTTTGCTCTTGTGTGATAGGGATTCCATCTTGAGATAGTAAAAAGGACCATTGTCATGAGTAGCCAAGTTAAGAGAGACAAGCCAAATGGAGATCCTAGGAGCTTGAATCTAAATTGTTTGATTGCTTGATTGTGTGCTAAGTCCAAAGGAAAAGAGCATCTTGAATCATCTCTATGATTTCAAGAAAAGGAACTCCAAGGGTTTTATCTTCTCTCTTATCTTTGTATGCTTTAGGACTAGCCCTTCTCTTCTTCTCTCCACTCTAACCCAAGCCAAAATCTTTTCTTGCAACTATGACATTGCTTTCAAATTAGAAACCTAGGCCTTATGCCTTTGACTTTTCAGAACTATTTCCATTAATACTCATTGTGAATGAATCTTAATCCAACTTTGACTTCATTCTATAAATAAACCTAACTTGTAAATACAACTGACTTCAAGTTGATTTTGTGGTTCCAATGGCCACCTTTGTTAAAACTTTTCATAAACATTAGTCATAGGTTTGAGTTATCATAGTGGTTGATGTAAATCTCACCTCATCCTTAGTGATTGGATTATAAGTCTTCCATACTTATTATAGGGTTAACCCCTCACTAGTATGTTGAAGCCCTCCTCACATGGTGGATTGTTGGTTTAGGTTGAGTTTTCTCCCTTTGATAACAAAAGACCTTAAGGCTTTTGATCAAATCAATTCACCAACCTTTGTGATTTCTACCCCGAACTACGAGATTTTGATCCTACCTTTGTGATGGTACGTAGGTAACGGGTTCATCCATTCAAACAACAAATTTGTAAATACAATCTATTCTCTTTTCATCCCCCCAATCTTTTGCACATATTTTCACAAATACCAACCTACAACACATATTTTCGAAAAGAGGTTCCCTTAGAGTACTAAGGTTGTTTTGGGTGCATAAAACCTTCCCATTTCATAACCAACCCCCTTACCCAAATCGCTTTTTAGCCTTTCCTTTGGACAAATAAAAGTGCGGTGGCGACTCGAAATTGTATGTTTACTTTTGGTTTAGTCAATAAACCTAAAGGTAACGAAAACCCCGCTACAAATACCAACAATCTTCAAAAACAACAAAACTTTGAGAGGAAGAAGGTCTCTTTTGACCCTATTCCTATGACATACGCAAAATTGTATCCATCATTGGTTCTCAAGAACCTTTTGCAACCAAGAAACCTACCTCAAATCCCTGAACCACTTCCACGGTGATATAAACCGGAACTCCGTTGTGCCTTTCACCAAGGAGCACCCGGTCATGACATTGAGAATTACTACCCCCTGAAGTATGAAGTCCAGAAGCTGGTCAAGAGTGGAATGGTGTCCTTTGAGGACCGTGCGCCAAACGTCAAAGCTAACCCACTACCTGCCCATGGAAATTCATCAGTTAATATGGTGGACGGTTGTCCTGGGGAGTTCAAGGTATTTGATGTACGCTTTATTAGAAGGTCTTTGGTGACGATGCAAAAGGATATTTGTTAGGCAAGCGAATGTGAGCACGACCATTATGGTTGTGCTATCTGCAGTATCAATCCTAGAGGTTGTATGGTTATGAAGAGAGACATCTAGAGGTTGATAAATGAAGGTATGATTCGGATTATCCAGTCCCATCATGTAGGTAACGATGTGAATATGATAGTACCAGTGTTTAAGACACTAGAGAGACTGGTAATCCAGTTTGATAGCAGCAATAGTAATAGTGTCAACAATATATCGGTATCACCATTGGTTATACGGTTAGCGGGTTTCGTCCAGTATGCATCCAATAAGGCTTTCCCATATCAGTACAATGCTACCATGTTAGATAATGGTCAAGAGTGTAGCGGTAAATTCATGATCATCGAGCTGTGGATAAGCTAGAGATCAATAAAACCAGAGTCGCCACCGCGCTTTTATTATTTCCCAGGGAAAAGGGAAAAAGTACGAACAAAACCCAAAAGTAAGAAGTTTTCAAATCTAAACTAATAAAAAGTCAGAGATTACAAGTAAGGGGGTTGGTTACACAGAGGGAAGGTGTTAGCACCCAAAGTGTCCTAGGTACTCCTAGGGAGCCCTTTTTTGTGTGCATGTGTATTTCGTACAAAGTGATGTTTACAAACAAATAGAATGGAGAGATGAGAAAAGAATTTATTTATTATATTTTTGTGTTTGACAAGACCTTCAGACTTGTGCCTACGTACCAACATAAAAATGAGGGATCAAAACCTCGTAGTTTGTGATACAAATTTCAAAGTGGATGCATTGCTTTTAACAAAATTTAAGTTTGAAGGGCACAAAGGCCTAAAATGGTTTGAATGAGTTAGTCCTTTTTGGATTTTTGAAAGTTTAATTCAAGTATAATTAAGTTCATTTACAAGTTTGATTAATAAAAGAAGTTTGAAAATGCAATGGCATAAGGCCAAAGTTTCTAGTTTGCAAAGTGGTCAAAGTTTAGAACAAAATAAGTTCAATTAAAGAAGATTTTTTTAAAAAGGGGAGGAAGAGATTTTGAAATTAAAGAAACGAGGAGAAGATGAAGAGGCTAATCCTATGAACAAAACTAAAAGTTAAGGGTTGAAAAGATCTGACCAATGGGTAGCAATCCAATGGACAAAAATGTCTATAGAAACCCAAATTCCCTTGGACATTCAGAATCAAGCAACACACAAATGCACAATTATATCAATCTTGAAGAGCAAGGAATCAAATAAAGATAGCCACATCCAAACTTCGCCATTCCATGATCTTCTTCAAATTAGCCCATGTAACAGATGAATTCCACAAGTCACAGGTTCAAAATAACAGCTTCACAATGATCATGTAGCAGATGAACTCAAAGGGATCTTGAATGATGTATCAGATGAAGTTTCAAATTGCAAGCACTTGGTTTCTCAAAAGTTGGCATTGGCCAAGTCCTTTAGCATATGGAGGTTGCCTAAATTCTAAGTCCAATTGGTCTAAGATCAAGTCAATTAGTCCACACAAAAGTCTTTTAGGGATTTTGTTCTTATTATGTACATTAATGGTCAAAGACCACACAAACAAACAAAATATACACAAATAAGGTATAGCACACAATATGGTCCAAATGGACAAAGTGAAAATTGCATTAACATGAAAAATTAGAATGGTATGAATAATGGCAAATGAATAGAACTTAAAAATTAAAGTGCGTTAAAATAAAGGACTTGAAATTAAATGTTAGTTGTTAATGAGTTAGAAGTTAGTATTGTTTTGCTTTTGCTTTTTATTTGAAGTCATTCTTTGGATAACACTCAACCCACTTATCACAAGCATGGATCCTTGAACCAAGACATCTTCCAAAGGAAGGAAAAAAGGCCAAGTTTCCACACAATACCATGAAAGATGGGAAACTTACAATCTCACTAACTAGAATGTTATGCCTTTTTGTGTCACAACTATTTAGGTGTTAATGCATGTTAGAGACATAATATAATGGACTATGCTCATGAAACATACCACACACAAAAATAATATGCAAAAGAGGTGGCCTAATCTCATCCATACTTATGTTGATTTTGCAATCAACTAGCCTTAGGACTTAGAGATATCATAGGCCAAATGAGATGAATGCATAAAGAAGGGGAATGAGATGAAGAGGGAGGGGAATGGATCAAAACTCAAATTGGTCAAAGGAGGACTTTTACCAAATTAATATCATCCATTCATTTTGGGAGATGGAATGTACATTCCATCAATCCCCTAAATCCAATGATATTAACTTGACAAAGTCAAATCAACCTTGACCAAGGCCCAACAACAAGAGTCAAACTCATACAAGTTATCACAAGAGGTCAACACAATTAATTGGCATTTATTCAAATTAAAAAATACTAAAATAATACATTTAAATTAAATATGGTTTGTCAAATTCCTAAAACCTCATCAAAAGACAAAATAATTGGCTATGGGATTTATCATAGGTCAAACAAGGTCAAAGGACCTTGGAGAAAAAAATTCATAATTTTTCAAGACTTAAAAGTATTTTTAAATAATTAGAAACAAACACAAAATCAATTAAATCATGAAAACTATTAATAATGATCCAAAAAATAATTTTAATTCAAAATATGAAAGAGGAAATTATTTGAAATTTTTTAGTGAAACTCTCCTATTTTTTGGATCAATATTAAAATTAATATGAATTAATGAAAATAAAAGGAATAAAATAAATATAAAAAATATCAAAAAACGTGGACCACTTGATCTGCCTCATTAATTGAGGTGACATATCAAGTGGTGAGAAGCGTTCCATGGTGCACTGCAGTCAACGCGGCATAGGCTTGGTATTTAAAAGCAACGCACAAGATTATAACATTTCAAACTCATCTAATGGCTCTGAACACTTCCAGCTCATCGCCGGAGCCATAGGCCGGTCATCTTCTCCAATGACCCTGGCCAGACTGGTTCAGTCATCACCACATCATAAATGACAAAAAAGGACATGATCTGAAAGATAAAATGGTGTAGATCACGAATATCACCTCAATTTTAACTAACTCCAAATATATAGAGAGAGATATGGAGTTGAATTTTGAGGTGCATCAACTGAGTTGCTTCGATTTGACCTCTAAGCAACTCAATCTTCTTGCCTACATTGGTAGGACTTCAGACAACCAAAGATCCAAGAGAATTGATGAGAATTTAGTGAGAATAGAAGAGATGAAGTTTTTTGAAAATTACCTTCAATGTTATGTAGAACTTGATGTTGCTTGCTTCAAACACGATCTGATCACACTTGAGAAGCTTGCACGAAGTGATTGGCAAGGGTGTAAGGCTTTGGATCCTGGAGATTTTTAATCTCCAACAATTGAGATTCAAACTCAATTTTCAAATTGAAAATTCTCAGGTTTTCCTTTTGAATGAGAGGGTTTGAATTGGGGGGCAAAGCTGGCGCGCAATGTGTGTTTGAATTGAGCATAAAGGTCATGTATTTATAGCATGTGGGAGTGATATTTGCACACTTGAAATGTTGTCCAAATTTAGCAATGTGAATGGCACGAGTGGATGGGCATGTACATGCCCATGAGGCAATGCATTAAGGTCCAAAATCAATCAAGTTGAAGTCTGAATGAAACTTGAATGCCAAGGCAAGGTGAAATGAAGTTTGTACATTTGATTTCCTCCAATGATGTAGCTATGTTAAAGCCATGCACATCCCTAGCAAACCTCATCCAAACTGCATGAACTCGGGTTCTTTAGAAAGCTTGGATAAAGGGGAACAAGTTTGATTTTCAACACTTTTTCATTTGGAGCTTGTATCATGGTGAATTTTGAGGTGGAAGTTTGGAAATTTCAACATGTTGAAATTTTTTCTAAGTGTCAAGCTATATATCTCAATATTCCACCTTACTTAACTTTTTATATGAGCTTCAAATTAGAACAGTGTCTTCATCAAAGTTGTAGCTATTTCAAAGACCTTAAAAATGTCACCAACTTCATGTCATTTGGATTTAGGATGATAGAGTTATGCATTTTTGAAGTTGAGGAAAATCACTTGTTCAATGGTATAGGTCAAAAATGACCTATAATGTATACTCATATCACATGCTCATAAAAGTTGAATTTTCTTCCACTCCAAACATCAAAGTTGAAGTAGACATCTTGAATTTGATTGTTCAACTTGGAAATATTTCATATCATTAAAATTGAGCAGGTTATGGCCTTGGGAAGTTGACTTTCAAATTAGGGTTTAGACAAAATGACCTATAATGTTTCCACATAGGAAATGATTTTCCAAGCAAAACTAGCTCTAGGTCTCAACATGAAAGTTGTTTGGAATGTCATTTAGAGTAACGTTTAGCTTGGAATCATTTTCATATAGTGAAAATTGTAGGATATAGGGTCTAGGGAGACCCAATTTTGATAAGATGAATTCATCTGGCCAACCACCATACCAACCCACTTGCTAACCTTCAATTATCTTGACTTTCTTAGCTCATGGTAGATCATATATGCATAATATGATGAATTTTGAAGTGTCCCTTGATAAATTTGATCAATTGGTGAGATAGCTTGTTGGAGAAGTTACTCAAGATACCCAGTCAAACTAGGGTTTCCAAGGCAAATCACCCTCAAACTCTTGAAGAAAACTTGATCAATATGACATGTAGAGATCATTGGGACTCATATATGATGCTCATAACCATTCTTGGATCAATTCATGGTTGTGCTCCTTGTCATGAGGGTCTCAAACCCTAGATATGAACTTGATAGATCAATGGTGATCATGCCCTACCTACAAAAGAATTAGGCAAATGCAAAGACATATTTTTGACATTTTGGTTAGTAAAATGATAATATACAAGTATGATACAATCACATGGTGCTTGGTGATCTCTCCCAAAACAAACCCAATGAAAGAGGGGTAAGGAGGATGCCAAGGTATGATCCTAATGCTAATGTATATGATTAAATTGCGTGAGGGATCTTAGGGTTAAAATTGTGGTCTTACAGCTGCCCCCATTTAAGGAAATTCTAACTGAGGAGGTGAAGGTTAAAATCTTCGGCTCAACTCAGTATAATGGGCTTAAATAACAACATAGAAACAAATTTTGGTCCCTAAGAGACCTCATGATGCATATGATATGAATGAAAAAGTTAATTCTCTGTGGGGAAATATTGCCACGAAGGAAAAGAAATCAGAGAGACCGAAAATCCGCAGGAGCATAATGCATTCTATAAGGAAAACTCACTGGGGAGCAGAGACTCTAAGGGGGAAATAAGTTACACGTAAGTCAGGCTACGACTTAAAACTGCTGGGGGACTAGAGGAATTCCATACAAAATGGAAAGACTCAGCCAGGGAAACAAAACATCTCCAGGGAATACGAGTAGCTCATGATGCAACCGAAGTACTTGAATCATGCAGGAAAGGCGATTTCACTAAGGAAATGCACACTCAACTCGACTGGGGAAGATAAACTTCAACACAGGAGGAGCAAAAATTTATTATCCACTACCTGTTACTAGGTAAGGAGATAATAAAGATCTGACAGAGAGGACACCCGTCACCGGTTAGGATGAACATATCAGGGATGACTCACTAGGAACCCCTAGGAGGGAGTATTCATTACCGACTACTGGGTAAGAATAACCTTGTTGGGGAAAACTACAGAACAATAGGATTTACAACTACATGTTACTGGGAAGAAGACCAAAGATGATAATATTCTTCACCGGTTAAGACAAACATATCAAGGATAAACTCAACAGGGAAGAAAATCTGTCATCGGTTAAGATGAACATATCAAGGATAGACTCGCCTGGGAATGTCAAGGAGGATACCCGTCATCGGTCAAGATGAACATATCAAGGATATACCAACTGAACAAAAAGTAGGAATTACATCTATCGAATGCTGGATAGAATACCATCAAAGAGAAAATCTGTCACCGATTAGGATGAACATATCAAGGATAGACTCTGTAAGGAGAAAAATAGGAATTACATCTGTCAGTTACTGGATAGAATACCAAGAGAGAGTATTCGTCATTGGTTAAAGTGAACATATCAAGGATAAACTATGCGGGAGAAAACAAGGTTTACAACTACCGGTTACTAGGTAGAATACCACAAAGAGAAGGAAATCCGTCATCAGTTAAGATGATCATATCAAGGATTAACTCTCTGGGGAACAAAATAGGGATTACAACTACCTTTTTACTGGGTAGAATACCAAAAATGAGAGTATTCGTCATCGGTTAGGATGAACATATCAAGGATAAACTCACGCAGGGGAAAGAAAGATATCCGTCACCGGTTAGAATGAACATATCAAGGATATACTTCCTGGGGAATCAGGAAAAACGAATCCATTAGGGACTCTACTGCTGGAAAAACAGGGATACTTTTGCCGTGTATTGGGCAAGAAGTAACAAACTACATACTAAGAAGAATATTAAAGTTACTGGATAATAAGCTCTTCGGAGACTCAAAGCATCTATCTAGGCAAGAACTAGAAAGAAACAGTCAATCAAGACTCAACCCAATAAGGATATAACTCAAGGGGAGCAATTCCATCCAGATAATCAACTGGGGAGGAAGGTGAAGTAATAATCATCCAGGAGGAAATAACTCAGTGGGGAAAAGGAGAAAGGTTAAAGTCTTTCTGCCTAAGGGTATGACACTCTACAATTGAGGGAGGACAGACACCGAATTTGTATGGGGATAAAGTACCACCATAACAGAGAATAAGAATCTCAAATAAATCAATCAAATATGATGATGTAATTATGCAATTATGAAACTATATGAGTGTATATGTATATATGATGATTATGCTGACAAAACGATCACAAAGGATACAAAGGTGTCATAAAGAATTTGAATCATCGATACAATCCTCGGTCAATCCACAAAAAGAGGGAGACAACTGCTGGAAAACAGAGAGAGAGATCAACGACCCAAAGGCTCAACTCTAGCTGAGGAAGGAAGAGATCTGCTGAGGAGAGGAAATTTTATCAAATCTGCAGGGAATTTTAGGTTAACACCATATCAAAATGGGATACAATCATAAAGAGGATAAACACAAGTAGCTGCTCAAAAACCAGGAGGAAACTCTGACTGGGAGAAAGTCGGATGGCGACTGGTGGAGAAACCAATGTGATCTACTGGGGAGTCTAATTACTCTACTGAGGATCAAAACTGCTGAGGAATACACAAATTCAGTCGGGGGAAGCAGAAACTATGTCGGGGAAATAACACGCCGCAGGGCACTGATTCAAGAATACACAAATTCAAGAAGGGAATAATGAGTCGTGCCAAATGGTTTTAGAAAGAAACAAGGAAAGTAATGACATTAATCATTCTTCAATGACCAAGATTTTGTATTCACTCCAACGGTCCTTCACAACGACTATATAAAGAACATAATACATCACAAGAGAACACCCCTGAGACACATAAGAAATCTCACTCATCCTTTCTCATTGTTTCACGAGCTGCTGCTCTTACGTGAAAAGCTATTGCTCTTATAATTCTGTAATATTTGCTTTTTGTTAGAAGCACTTTACATTACAATTTACTCTTGCCTGAATTACTTCCTCAAGTGACTTTGCGCAGTCTGAATACTTGAGAGGGTTGAGAGATTATTCTCTTAGACGTTTGGTTGTGTAATCTTTCAAGATTAGTGGATTAAGTCCTTTTTGAAGGCGAAATCACCTTGGTCGGGTGGACTGGAGTAGCTTTGAATTTCAAGCGAACTAATATAAAATTCTGTGTCATTACCTTTTTATTCTGTGTGTGTCTGATTTCTGAAAAAGTTTTTATTTCCAAGACAATTCAAACCCCCTTTCTTGTTTTTCTCAACCTTCAATTGGTATCAGAGCGGCGGCTCTGTTATTGATTTTCTAATCTAACACTTAATAGTGTAGAGAGATCCAGCGTGAGAAAAACTATGGCCAACACCAATGAAAGAGATAGTTACAATGCTAAACCTCCAATCTTTGATGGAGAAAAATTGGTTATTGGAAAGACAGAATTAAAAGTTTCTTTCTGGGCTATGACGCTGATATATGGGATATTGTCACAATTGGCTACACACCACCTGTGACAGACGTTGGCGTTGCTATTCCCAGAAGCAGAATGTCAGATGATCAAAAGCGTGAATTCAAAAACCATCACAAAGCCAAAATGATACTACTCAATGCTATTTCCTACAATGAATATGAAAAGATCACCAACAAGGAAATAACTAAATAAATACTTGACTCCCTAAGGATGACTCACGAAGGAAATTCTCAAGTCAAAGAAACAAAGGCTATGGCTCTAATCCAGAAATATGAAGCTTTCAAAATGGAGGACGATGAAGCTGTAGAGGTAATGTTTTCTAGATTTCAAACTTTAATTAAAGGACTCAAAGTGCTGGATAAAGGATACACAACTGCGGATCATGTCAAAAAGATTGTTAGAAGCTTGCCAAAGAAATGGAGACCCATGGCCACAACTTTAAAGTTATCAAAAGATCTGAACAATATCAGCCTTGAGGAACTCGTTAGTTCACTCAGAAGCCACGAGATAGAATTGGAGGAAGATGAACCTTAAAAGAAGATCAAGTCTGTAGCACTAAAGTCCAGATCCGAAAAACGCAAACTAGATAGAAACGAAGCCTTCCAGGCTGAAGAAGAAGACAATGATGACTCTGAGAAGGAAGACTCTGACGGCGAAGAAGAATTATCCCTTTTAAACAGAAGAGTAAAACAACTCTGGATAAAAAGGAATAATAACTTCAGAAGACCAAGACCCAAGGGGGATCGATCAGAATCAACTTCCAGAGGTAATTCAAACAAAGATATAACATGCTATGAATGTAAGGAAACATGTCATTACAGAAATGAATGTCCCAAGTTGAAGAAAGAAAGCTCTAGAAGAGAAAATTTCAAGAAAAGTTCATTGAGAACTAAAAAGGGACTGATGGCCACCTGGGATGACAGTGGATCTGATTCCTCAGAATCAGACTCTGAAGAACAGGAAAATGTTGCACTCATGGCTACCACCTCCAGAAATACATCAGATGGAGAATTTGAATCTGAAGAGGTATTTTCTGATCTTTCTCGCTCTGACCTTGAATCATGCCTTTCTGAAACTCTAAACTCATATCAGAAACTTAAACAAAAATTTAAAGTTGTAAAAGAGGTTCTTAAAGAAGCCATCGAAGAATGTGGTAAACTTGAGATGACAGTTTCAGAACTAATAGATGAAAACTGAACTTTGATATTAGAAAGAGACTCCACAAAAAACAATGTTTAAAACTTGAAGAAGCGTTATCTCAAGCTCCACAAACTTCGAACACAATAATTTATGAATATGAAAAATCTTTTCAAAAATTTCTGAAAAATGGGATAGAGAGAAGCAGAATGGCATCGATGATTTATGGAGTAAGTCAGAATAATAAAAGAGGAATAGGGTATGACCCCAATGAAGATAAATCTTCCACAAATGAGAAACCCAAATCTCTGTTTTCTTATCACTACACACATACACAAGCACAACGTTTTGATAATGCTAGAAAACCCAAAGTTCTAAGAAACTCTGGGAAAACTAATCATAAAGGGCCCAAAAGACTCTGGGTACCAAAGGATAAGATTGTTCATGTTGCATATATCTTATGCAGCAGAGTTAAGACACCAGTCATGGTACCTGGACTCAGGATGCTCGCGACACATGACGGGAAGAAAGTATATGTTCCAAAGCCTAGAACTTAAAGATGCTGGCTTTGTAGGTTTCGGAGGAAATCAGAAAGGAAGGATCAGAGGCTCCGAAATTATTGGTAATGGAACTCTTCCCTCTATATTTGATGTTCTCTATGTAGAAGGATTAATGCATAACCTATTATCAATAAGTCAATTAAGTGATAACGGCTATGATGTAATCTTCAATCAAAAAACATGTAAAGCAATCAGAACAATGGAATAGTCCTATTCACTAGCAAGAGGAAAAACAATATTTACAAAATAAATATTTCAGACTTAAAAGAACAAAATGTAAAATGTCTGATGTCTGTTCATGAAGAGCAATGGGTGTGGCATATACGCTTGGGCCACATTAGCATGAGAAAACTCTCTCATCTAAATAAACTCGAGTTAGTCAGAGGTCTACCCAAGCTGAAGTATTCTTCAGATGCTCTATGTGAGGCATGTCAGAAAGGGAAATTTTCCAAAACATCTTTTAAAAAGAAAAATATTTTTTCCACCTCTAAGCCTTTGGAACTTCTTCACATTGACCTGTTTGGACATGTTAAAACAACATCAGTCATGGAAAGTAATATGGACTAGTTATTGTTGATGATTTTAGTCGCTGGACATGGGTAAAATTCCTAAAGCACAATAGTGAGTCTCACTCTGTATTCACTAGCTTCTGTTCCAAAGTGCAAAACGAATTTGAATCCAAAATCATCAGAGTCAGAAGTGATCATGGTGTAGAATTTGAAAATAAATTTTTTGAAGAACTATTCGATTCTAATGGAATATCCCATGATTTATCATGTCCTAGAACTCCACAACAAAATGGAGTTGTAGAAAGGAAGAATAGGACACTCCAAGAGATGGCCAGAACCATGACCAATGAAACAAATATGGCTAAGCACTTTTGGGCTGAAGCAGTAAATACAACATGTTATATTCAGAATAGAATCTCTATAAGACCTATTCTGAAGAAGACTCCCTATGAATTGTGTAAGGGAATAAAACCCAACATTTCTTATTTTCATCCTTTTGGATGCTCTTGCTTTATTCTGAATACTAAAGAACATCTGAACAAGTTTGATTCAAAAGCACAAAAAGGTATTATGTTAGGATAGTCAAAACGCTCTAAAGGCTACATAGTATACAACACAGAAACCAAATATTATGGAAGAATCAATTCATGTTAGATTTGATGATAAGCTTGACCCTGAAAAGTCAAAGCTAGTTGAGAAACTTGCAGATCTAGAGATTACTCTTGCAGGTTCTGACGAAAAGACCAAAGCACCAGAAGTATCTGATAAACTAAGTCCAGATGCAACTAAAGCCTCAACTATCCAGAAGAAATCAAGAATCCTCCCCAACATCTCTGAATATTTGATTCTGGGAAACAAGGATGAACCTGTCCGAACTAGGTCAACATTCAAGGTACCTGAAGAAATCCCTCTAGGACTAGTATCTCTGATTGAGCCTACTTCTTGTGATGAGGCACTTCAAGACAACGACTGGGTTCTAGCTATGAAAGAAGAGCTAGATCAATTCTCAAAGAATGACGTCTAGGATCTTGTTCCATAGCCTAAAGGAACTCACATTATTGGAACTAGATGGGTGTTCAGAAACAAACTGAATGAAAAAGGAGAAGTTGTCAGAAATAAAGCTCGACTGGTGGCACAAGGGTACAATCAACAAGAAGGCATTGACTACCACGAAACTTTTGCCCCAGTCGCCAGGTTAGAATCTATTCCCTTACTTGTTTCATTTGCTATAAATCACTCAATCAAACTATATCAGATGGATGTCAAGAGTGCATTTCTTAATGGTTATATATCAGAAGAAGTGTATGTCAATCAACTTCCAGGTTTTGAAAACTCCAGTTTTCCAGAACATGTTTTTAAACTTAAGAAATCATTATACGGTTTAAAACAAGTTCCTATAGCTTGGTATGAAAGACTAAGCAATTTTCTTCTGGAACATGACTTTATTAGAAGAAAAGTTGACTCTACACTCTTATGTAAAAACATTAGTAATGACCTCATGATATGCCAGATATATGTTGATGACATTATTTTTGGTTTAGCTAATCCTTCTGTATGTCAAGAATTCTCTGAGCTAATGCAGGCATAATTTGAAATGAGCTTAATGCAAGAACTAAAGTTCTTTCTAGGAATTCAAATCAATCAAGCTTCATAAGCTACCTACGTTCATCAAAGTAAATACATAAAAGACATTCTGAAGAAATTTGAAATGGAGGAATGCAAACCTGCTAAGACACCTATGCATCCAACTTGCATTCTGGAAAAAGAAGAAGTTAGCCAGAAGGTCTGTCAGAAGCTCTATCGTGGTATGATAGGCTCTCTTCTCTATTTGACTGCTACACGTCCTGATATTCTGTTTAATGTATGTCTCTGTGCCAGATTCCAATCAGATCCTAGAGAATCTCGTTTAACAAATATTAAAAGAATACTCAGGTATCTGAAAGGAACCCCTAACATGGGCATGATGTATGAGAAAACATCAAAGTATAGACTTTCTGGTTACTGTGATGCAGATTACGCAAGGGACAGAATGGAACGTAAACGTACATCTGGGAACTGGCAGTTCCTGGGAAAGAATCTGATATCCTGGCCTAGCAAAAGACAATCAACCATAGCTCTGTCCACTGCAGAAGCAAAATATATTTCTATATCACTATGCACTACTCAGATGCTCTGGATGAAGAATCAACTAGAAGATCTTCAGATCTTTGAGAGTAACATTCCTATCTTCTGTGACAATACTGCCGCCATCTGTTTAAGTAAGAATCCTATTTTGCATTCCAGAGCTAAGCACATAGAAATAAAACATCATTTCATTAGAGACTATGTTCAGAAAGGGGTAATAACATTAAAATTTATTGATACAGACCATCAATGGGATGATATTTTTACCAAACCCCTGGCTGAAGATTAATTCTCTTTTATCTTGAAAAATCTAAACATTCAAAATTTTTCAGAATGAAATGTGCCTCTGAAATAGAAAAATAAGACTCTGAAGTAAACACCTAGATTCTGTATCTGACTCTGATGCTACTACTAGTTAGAAGTCATCTGAGTTAGAAATCTTCAGGATCCAACCCTTTGGTATTCTTGAAGATCAGATAAAGTAACACGTGGTACATCTTGCATCTGACCTTGGAACTTCTAGACAGCTGTCTAGTAGAAATCAAGAAACAGACACTTGATATCTCCTCAAGCAGTGTGCTGATTTGGGGATTAGACTTTCATCATGGGCGGTAATAATTCTTCTCTAAACGTGCTTACTTGGTTAACGTGCTGCATTCAATTTCTTAACTGTTAAACTCACTTTCTATTTCCATTTTGCATGCACCCTAAATGTGTATATATTCATTTCACAAACTACACTTGCATACTTTCACACTCACGACCTCACAAAACCCCCTCTCTCAGTTCTTCATCTCCTTCAAAGGATTTTTGCAGTCTTCATCAAGTTCTTCAAACATTCATCATCACCCTCAATTGTTCTTCATGGATTCTCAACAACAATCAGTTTACAACTTCTCCCAACAGATGAACTCAACAGAGCAAGCACCTAGTTCTAGCCAACAAACTACTGCAACCACCGGCACCGTCTCAACTCCAATCTACAGGGAACCCCACATCCTTGATCGTGAGCCCCACATTCATCTAGCAACTCCCTTTGATAAGCTTGAAGTTCTATGTGAAACCTTGGTTGATTTCGAAAACATGAAGCGTAATGGCGTCGACCTCACTGAAGAACTGTAAATGCAAGGGTGGGAAAATTACTTTCAACGCCTCTATGGCCCTGTGTACACGAATCTGGTGAAGGAGTTCTGGCGTTTCACAGACTCAGATGATCACTACATTGTCTCCTACGTTCTGGGAGTCAAGATAGTCATCACTGAAAAATCAATTGCCTCTCTTTTGAACATGGACAAGACAGGAGGAAGACGCGTCTACAACATAAACCCTAGGGAAAAGTACTTGTCCCAGGAAATAAACCCTACCATCTTCCAACAGAGTGCTGAAGGCAAGCACTCCAAGAACAAGGAACTACATCAGAACCTCCGGGTCTGGCTGAAGATCATCTTAGGTGTAAGACCCCAATTTTGACCCTAAGATCCCTCATGGCATCACAACATTGCATTTGCATTGCCTCAAGGATCATAAGCATCTTGGCTCCTTACCTTTGGGTGGGATCTCCTCTTGTGAGTGGTTTGAGATCACCAAGCATGCTTGAATTGTATATCATTGCCTTTCTCATTTTGTTTATTAACCCAAAAGCACAAAAATATGTCACTAACATCTTTTGTTTGTAGCTTGAGCAATCACAAGGTCAAGAGCTTCAAGGAGATCCTTTGTGCAGAGATATGGCCAAGTGAAGATGATAGCAAATATGGTAATGGTTCCCAAATCTCTCATCCATCAAATATGCCTCCCTAGCATCTCAATTCATCATTTTGATCAAAGCAAGTCAAAGGGTTTGAGGTTTGTTCCCCAAAGAAACCCTAGTTCATCTGATCATCCACAATGCCTTGCTCTTGAAGCAACCTCAGCCCATGGTCAAATAACATCAAGGGAAGTTCTTCAATTCATCATTTCATGCATATTTGAACTTATTTGAGTGTCCTCAATCATCAATTCATCAAGATATGAGTCATGGACTTGAGAAGTTGATCAGTCAATTCATCTGACTATTCTGAAATGTACTGAGACCTAACGTTTTATGTGTTGGTCAAATGGAGATGATCCCAAAAGAAAAAATGTTCTTAAGGATAATATGAACAACTTTCATGTTCATCAAAAATTTATTTGAAGCTTGGAAGGTCATCTCCCATTCCAAGACATTATAGGTCATTTTGACTAAAACCCTAATTTTGGGTCAACTTCACAAGGCCATAACTCATTCATTTTTTATGATTTTGAGGTGGGATCAAATGCATTGGAAAGCTTAAGATGTCTAATTCAAATGTTATGTTGAACAAAATTTCAAAATATCAAAGGAAATACATGTGATAATGCAAAACATTATAGGTCACTTTGGACCAAATGCATTGAAAGGCAAAAAAGTCCAACTTCAAGTGCCCATAACTCTTTCGACAAAAATCCAAATGATGCAAAATGTAAGCCTATTTTTATTGTATTGAAAAGATCTACAACTTTGATGTTGGAGGTTTTTTCATTGGAGGTTTGCATCATTAAAACAGAAGGGCTTGAACATTGGCCAAATTTGGAAACTTTGCCTTTGCATGTTTTGCACCTTACACTTTAAACTCAAATTTCACCAATTTCCACACTTCAAATGGATTTTTTCCCAACATAACAATTGTTCCTTACATCAAAACCTTTCCAACCATTACTCACATGCTCATGTTTGGATTTGGAAAATGGCATTTTCGAAGAGGAGAAGTTTTAGGCATAATTATGTATAATATGTTGGAACTCATTATACAAGCTTGTGCATTGCCAATTCCACGACCATTTCAGCTCAATTATGTTTCAGAGTGCATTTGGCATTGAATTTGGGCCTTTTGAATGATCATACAAGCCCATGCAATGAATATCCAATTCCATGCACACGGCTTTGATAACACTTGCCTTGCCTCTCCATCTATAAATAAGAGCCTCACTCCATTCAAATTTCATCCATGAATCAACCTGAAGTGCTGCAGAAATCGAATTTGAGCCACACCTAAAGGAACTATTTCAATTTTCTTCATTTTCTCAGATCTGAAATTCAACTAAATCAGGTTGAATTTCTAGGTCTAAAGTTCCTAGACCTCGCTCTCATACTCCATTGATCTTCTGTTTGGCCAAAGGAAGCAAGGAAGCAAACTCAAATCTCCAGAATTCAAAGGTGATCATCAACTGGTTTTCTCTTCGAAACTCATTATCTTTGATCTATTTGCTTGGCCAATGTGTTTTCTGAAGTCCTCACTAGAGAGGCAAGCTAGTGGTAGCTTCAATTTCATGTTTTATTGAACTGCATTTTTTATACCTGAATCTTCCAGCTCAGATTCCTTACTCTATAGGAGTTTTGAGTATGATTCAAGGTTACAGGGGTGATGTACATCACCCCAACTTAATTTTGATATATGGATCGTGGATTTTGGTTGAGGTTTTTGAACCTGCAATTCTGGTCGGAGTTCATGTACTCACCGGAGAAGACGGTGGCGCTGGCCACCGTCCCATTGCCAGATCAATCCTGGACCGTTGGATGCTTTCTCCAGTTTATATCATAACCGTTTGATCTTATGACTTTTATTAAGTGTCCATGTGATGTGTTTGACTGAGGACCATGGTGAGCGCGCGTTTAAGATCCATTAGATCTGCCAGGCCAATTAATGAACTGGATCCAACGCCTCTCCTTTTTTCTGATTTTCTGAAATTCCATTTAATTTCTTTTATTTCCATTATTTTCAAAAATTCATATCTCCTTCATTTTAATTCCAAAAAATATGGGACCAATTGCATTCTTCTCCAAATAATTTCTAGTTTCTAATTTTTATTTTTAATATTTTTTATTTCATCATTTGATATTTTTTGTGAATTTTCTCTTTTCTGGTTGTTTTTAATTCATTTTAAATAGTTTTTGATATTTAAAAAAATACAAAAATATTTTCCTAACCTATTTGAATAATGATGAATCTATGAAAAATATTCTCATCATTTTTTTAATTGATTTGAGATTTATTTGGGATTTTAGTTTAATTAGGTTATTTTTATTCATTTTTAATTGATTAAAAATAGTTTCTGACTTTTAAAAATGCTGAAATTTTTTGTCAAACTTTGTTTGACCTTGTTGAACTTGGGATAAATCACTTGGACCTTTCAAGGTTGATTTGAAGTGATTTTGAAGTTTGACCTTTCTTTTATTTTTAATTCAAGTTTATTTTAATATTAAAAATGCCAAAAATATTTTGCTTATTTGTTTGACCTCCAAGCTTCATCCCATTTCTGATTTTTCATTGTTTGACTTTGACCTTCAATGTCATTTGGTCAACACACATGGATTGGTACATTTTATTTCCCCTTATGCACTTTATTCTTTCCATTTCCTTTTCCATTATTCATCTCTTTCTTCTTCTTCTTCTTTTTTCTTTTTTGATCAATGAGTTGAAGGTTGATAAGTTAGCATTGATTAGGGAGACTTAATCTTCCTTGATTCAAATCTAATTCATCTTGATCAATTGATCAAGTGAATGGCTTTGCATTAAGGATAGGTTGCTTCCTAAATCATGCAAAAGACTTAAACCAATACAAGATCAATTCTCTTCTTCTTTTTTTGGCATGGCAAGTTGTTGGAACTTGGTTCACTAATCAAGGCTTCTAACTTGTGTTGTTGCCTACATTATTATTGACCGGCCTCAACTAGTTGTGACTTCTACATAAGTCCAATTATGATTGCTTAACATAGCGCTAAATTTGCCTTATGGCACACTAACTACTAACACTAACCATTAACCATTAACATTTACTTTTTGCTCTTTACTTTTATGCAATTTACTATTCTTGCACATATTATTCATTTTCTTTTTCCTTTGCTCACTTGAGCACATGTTTATGTTAATGCCATTTGCCTTTTGCTCACTTGAGCACATAATTGTGTATATACTATTATGTTTGTGTTTTTGTTTTGATTGTTGTGGACCAAAATGCAAAGAAATGGACAAATGGACTTAGTTTCTAGGACATTCCCTATGCAAAAATTAGAGTAAAAAGGACCTTAATGTTGAAGATGATCATGAAGGACCAAACCTCTAAACTCACTCTTGTCCATTCTTGATTTGCTTCATAAAACTCTTTGATGTGTGTGTTCTTGTGCTAGGGATTCCATCTTGATTCAAACTTGAGGAACTATTGCCATGAGCTTCTAAGAGAAAGAATTACAAGATGCCTTGAAGAGCCTTCCAAGAGTTCATTTGATTGTTGATTGCTTGAGTTTATGCTTATGTGATTGCTTATTCCAAAGGATGGGAGCTACTTGGATCATCCATATGATCTCAAGAGAGGAACTCCTTTTTGTGGTTTTGTTTCTTGTCCCTTACCTCTTTGTATGTTTAGGACTTTAGCCTTTCTTCTTCTTCCCTCCACTCTAACCCAAGCCAAAACTTTTGTGCAAACATTTAACACTTGTTTTCAACATTAGAAACCTAAGCCTTATGCTTTTGATTTTCAAACTTTCTTTTCTTAAACAAAAGACCTTAAGGCTTTTGGACCAATCAATTCACCAACTCATTTTGAGATTTTACCCCGAACTACGAGGTTTTGATCCTAATCTTTTTTAAGATGGTGCGTAGGCAATGGGTTTATCCATCCAAACACAAAATGTAAATAACTTGTATATTCTCTTCTCATCTCTTCAATCATGTTTGCACAAACAAATCTTTCACAAAACAACAACCTTACAACAAATATGAAAAGGGCTCCCTAGGAGTACCTAGGATGTTTTGGGTGCCTAACACCTTCCCATTGCATAACCAACCCCCTTACCCAAATCTCTGACCCTCTTTTACTAGTTTTTGATTCGATAAAACTTTTAGGTTTTTGTTCGCTTTCTAACCATTCCTTTGGATAAATAGAAGTGCGGTGGCGACTCGACTTGTATGATTTACCTTAGATTTATTCAATATCCCTAATGGTAACGAATACCCCGCTACATTAGGCACCATCCATCATCGTCCTGCTTCAAACTCTTCTGACTACTTTAATACAGATCAGAAGTGCATCTTGTACTACATTCACAAGGGTCTGAAACTCTGTCTACCTGCGCTCCTCTTCAAGTACCTCAGAGATTCAGTTAAAGACACCAAAAACAACATGAAGACAAAGAGCTACATCCCTTTGGGGAGACTGATATCTGATGTATTGATCGAGAGTGGCCTCGTGGACCACCTGATTCAGCTCAGACTCATGGAAGATGTCACCATTGACACTAGAAGACCTCTGAATGCTCGGAATCTGAAGAACATGGGAATCATTGATCAAGTCAGAGTCAAACCAACACTTGATACTCCTGGGAAGCACTCAGAGATCAGAGGGAGATTCCCAACGGGCTCTACCTGTTCTCCAAGATTGACCCTCAACAGGTAGTAGCCTATTATCTACAAGACCTTGCCAATCAAGGGATGGATATCTCTGAATTCTCAGTGGACTGGCTACCTGAGCATCCACCAAACTTCATGAAGAGGATACGATAGCCCTTTGAGAAGTCCAAGAAGGCGAAGAAAGCTAAGCTGGGAGAATCCTCTGGATCAAGACCCCTAGTTCCTCTGCTTGGCTCTCTAGGTAAGTCTGTATCTCTCCCTCCCTCTGTCAAAATTAAACCAATTTCTTCCTCTCTTCCCCAAACAACTCCCATATACACCTCTGCTGAAACTCCTCCCTCAACCAACAAATCCTCTAACCCACCTTCTCTAAAATTCAACCTCGCCACCATAACATTACCAGTTTCAGAAGCAGAAATGCTGAATGAAACCACCTCACCATCATCATCACCATGTCCTCAATCCCCACCTTACTACGAACTCTTCTATGATACTGAACCATTTGAACCACAACCAACCCACTCTAAACCACAACCATCTGAACCAACCTACTCTGACATGCCACCACCCATCACTTCCGCTGACCGAGCAACTCCCACACTTAATCTAAGTGCCCCCATCTCACCCTCCTCACCCACCCCAGCCTCTGCCACTGAACCAGAAATTACCCTTCCTACCCTTGAAGAAGCAATCCAAGTTTTTGCAGAGTCTTCAATTGAGAAGGTCAAGTCTCTGACCATCAACTCTGGTATCAGTGATGATCCCTCTGCTGTAAGGATCCACTAGAACAGAGTGATAAGTTGGATGACCTCAGAAGCCTTGAAGCTGAAAGGCCTCTCTGAACAAGTCCGCAATGACTTCATCAGAGACGCTGGGATAAGACTCCAAGAGTGCCTAGCCAGAGAAGTCGAGGAACGGGCAAGGAAGGAAAATGAAGAGAAAGCGCGTCAAGAAGAACTTCAGAGAATCAGAGAAGTTGAAGCAAAGGCTATTGTTGATGCTGCTGCTGCTGAGGCTGGGGAAAAAGCTAAAGCCGGCGCTGAAGAAGCAGCTCGCATTGCTGAAGAAGCTGCTGCCAAAGCCAACGCTGATGAACTGACTCAGAGGGAGCACTCCAACTCTGGGTTCGTCCCTCTGGTCCTGAAGACTCTAGAGGAACTGTAGAAAGAACAATAGATAGTTCGAGCCAGACTGGATCAACAGGACTCTATCAATGTTAACATTCAAAACATGTTGTCCCAGCTGCTCTAGAGGATGCCTCCGCCTCCAAACCCTTAGGCACCTAGGCTATTTGCTTGTTGATTTCTATGTTTTATTGTTGGCTCCTTGCTTTCTTCTTTCTAACATATGTGTTTATCTGTAAATGCTTCTCTATCAATATCAATTTTTTTGTTGCTATATCTTTTTGATTCTGACAAAAAGGGGAAGAACTAAAACATCTCTTATGGAAACATAACTAATTCCTCTCAAGCACTATAAAAATTCTCAATAAACCATTACTAAATCAATGACTAAAGATATGCAGGAAAGTAGCTAAAAGCACCAAACCAAGGAAGGTCTGGTAAGAATTTCTGAGCTATCCAAAGATCTAACTCAGGGGGAGCCCATTGTACTATCGGATCTAAGATTTTCTTTAAATGTTTCATCTTTACTCTAAACTGTTTTGTCATCATCAAAAAGGGGGAGATTGTAAGAACAAAGTGAAGGAAAGTATCGATCCAAAACGTAGCGGAATTTAAAATTTTCTCCTTTAGTGATCCTTACGAATGGGCATGACCGGTGATAGAATCGTTACCTCTTGTGACGATTGAAACCTTTGAGGCAGATCTACGGAGCGATCACGAATGTTGAACGATGACAACGCCTCTACTCAATCCACACGAATGGATTCCTTCAATCTCAGTGTTAGCTGCTACGAATGAAGGCTTTGAGTGAGAGAGAGAGAGAGAGAGAGAGAGAAACGAAATTGCAACTACACTAATGCTTATGCACAAGGGTTCTATTTATAGAACCACTTGTATGGGCTATAAGCTAAAAAGCCCACTTAAGTGTATGTGGCCCATATCTTATAATATGCCAAAATCACTTAAGCGCGTGGTACATTACCATATTTCGTATTCTACTTAAGTACACAGTACCTTACGATGTTCTACAATTCACTTAAGCGCACCGTACCTTATAGTGTTCCTTAGTTACTCTATCTCTCATCAATCCGTCCTTTTGTGTGTGACCCTGTAGGTTTTCGCGGCATTGACAATTATATTAAATCACATATTTAACATGATAAACAATGAGCGGTATCTAGCAACACATCACTGCTACCCAAGACACGAAAATGTCATGTGATCTGGAAAATCCTTTTGTGATAATACTTATGTGTACAATTACCCTTTTGCCCTTATGTCTATATTGAATACAAGACATAGACCGTGTCATCCTTGTCCAGTTCAATATTGGTCCCATAGACATTTATCCTGTTACGCAGGATGGGAAAATCCCATCTAGGTCACTCATGTCCCTTAGCATGCTTCGTGGAGTACCCATCAACTGTCTTTATGGTCATCCACTTACAGACAATCTTTGATCAGCAATAAGGCATTCGTCTCTACATCTAGGGTCCATAATGGTTTCAGGTCGAAGGGTGGTATACACCATTATCACCATGAGAATAACTTATGACACTTTGCATAACATTCTATATAGTATTCTCATAGCGGGTCAATCCAGTATAAATATTTCTCTTAATATTCATACCTATGTTTAAGACTTGATAACTCCTTATCCATGATCCATGAGATGTGATCATCAGTATATATACATAATAGTCTTAATGCTTTAATGTTATCCAACTTCACAATAAAGCTCGACTACGGATACTTTAAGAATAATGTCCTTATGTTTAATGTTATCTCATGATTCAGTCACACTTGATACATTAAACGGACTAGCTATTCTAGGGACTTTATTAAACAAACATAATAAAGAAAAAGCCTTTTATTATTAATAAATAATTCGATACAAGTAGCAAAAGTATTGGCCTCTAGGGCTCACACCAACAATCTCCCACTAGCACTAGAGCCAATCAGGCATACCCCTAATACCCATAGATCTAGTATGACAATCATGCTTCTACTGCGCAAGAGGCTTTGTCAGTGGGTCAACAATATTGTCAAGTGTAGATACTTTGCATATTTTCACATCTCCTCTATCTATTATCTCTCGAATGAGGTGATAACACCTAAGTATGTGTTTGGATCGTTTGTGAGATCTAGGCTCCTTAGCTTGTGTGATAACACCATTGTTATCACAATAGAGACCAATGGGATCCACAATGCTAGGAACTATGTCAAGTTCACTAATGAATTTTTTGATCCAAACAGCTTCCTTTGCTTCACTTGAGGCAGCAATATACTCGGCCTCGGTTGTAGAATCAACAACTGTATCTTGCTTTGAACTTTTCCAGCTCACAACGCCACCGTTTAAGCAAAACACATAACCATATTGCGATCTAAAGTCATCCTTATCTGTCTGGAAGCTAGCATCGGTGTATCCAATTATAGCCAGCTCTTTCCGACCTCCATATATCAAGAATGAGTCCTTAGTCCTTCTCAAATACTTAAGGATATTCTTGACAGCTACCCAATGAGCATCACCGGGATCAAATTGGTACCTACTCGTTGCACTTAAAGCATACGGGACATTTGGTCGAGTACATAACATGGCATCATGATAGATCCTATTGCACATGCATATGGAATCTTATTCATGCGATCCCTTTCTTCCTTATTTGAAGGGGATTGTGTTTTTGATAGTCATAGGCCATATTGCATAGGTATGAATCCTTTCTTGGAATCATACATATTAAAGCGTCTTAGCACTTTGTCTATGTATGTACTCTGACTTAGGCCAAGCAGTTTTTGTGATCTACCTCTATAGATTCTGATTCTAAATATATAGGTTGCTTCACCTAGGTCCTTCATAGAAAAGCATTTCCCCAACCAAGACTTTACTTGTTGTAGGGTAGGGACATCGTTTCCAATGAGTAATATGTCATCTACATATAATACCAGAAAAACGATCATGCTCCCACTAACCTTCTTGTAGACACAAGGCTCATCTTCGTTCTTGATGAATCCATATTGTTTTGCTGTTTCATCAAAACGAAGATTCCAACTTCTGGAAGCTTGCTTCAATCCATAGATTGATCTTTATAACTTACATATCTTTTGGGCTTCTTCCGGTCTGTCAAATCCTTCAGGATGTATCATGTAAACATCCTCAAGAAGATTCCCATTAAGGGAAGCAGTTTTGACATCCATCTGCCATATTTCATAATCATGATATGCAGCGATAGCAAGTAAAATCCGAACAGATTTAAGCATTGCAATTGGTGAAAAGGTTTCATCATAGTCAACCCCATGAATTTGTTTATATCCTTTTGCAACTAGTCTTGCCTTATAAGTATGTACCTTACCATCCATGTCAGTCTTCTTTTTGAATACCCACTTGCATCCTATAGGGTTAACTCCTACAGGAGGCTCTACCAAGGTCCAAACATGGTTTGTGTACATGGAATCCATTTCAGATTTCATGGCTTCTAGCCACTTCTCAGACTCGGGACCAGTTATGGCCTCTTGGTAGGTCACAGGCTCATCTTGATCCATGAGTAATACATCACCTTGATCAGTTATGAGATATCCATATCTCTCAAGTAGGTGACGTATCCTGCTTAACCTACGTTGGTCTTGTTCTACTTGAGCAGGTTGCTCTTCCACAACTACTTGTGTTTCCTGCTCTAATTCCTCCATAGGTGTATCAATGCTTTGTGATTCTTGGATTTCATCAAGCTCTACTTTACTCCCACTGATTTCTTTGGAAATAAAATCCTTTTCTAGGAAAACTCCAGTTCGAGCGACAAACACTTTGCCCTCAAAAGGATTGTAGAAGTAATACCCTCTTGTTTCTTTAGGATACCCCACAAATAAGCATTTGTCAGATTTGGGCTCAAGCTTAGTTGAAATTTGTCGTTTCACATAAACTTCGCAACCCCAAATCTTCATGTAAGACATATGTCGTTTCTTACCACTCCATATATCATATGGTGTCTTCTCAACCTTTTTGGATGAAACACGGTTAAGTGTGTAAGCTGTTGTCAATAGTGCATGTCCCCAAAAGGAGTTTGGAAGATCGGCGTGACTCATCATGGATCGGACCATGTCTAACAGGGTTCGATTTCTTCTCTCAGATACACCATTCCATTGGGGTGTTCTAGGAAGAGTAAGTTGGGATAGGATCCCACACTCTTTCGGATGCTCATCAAAGTCTAGGCTTAAATACTCACCACCTCGATCTGATCGAAGAGTTTTAATATTCTTACCTAGTTGGTTTTGTACTTCATTCTTGAATTCCTTGAACTTTTCAAAGGACTCTAATTTGTGTTTCATTAAATACACATAACCATATCTATTGAAATCATCAGTAAATGTGATGAAGTACTGAAAACCTCCTCTGGCTGGTATGTTTAGTGGTCCACATACATCAGTATGTATGAGGGCCAAAAGATCATTAGCTCTTACACCTTTTCCTGTGAATGGAGACTTTGTCATCTTTCCAATTAAACAAGATCTACATGTCTAATATGATTCATAATCAAAAGAGTACAAGAGTACATCTTTATGGAAATTGGAAATGCATTTCTCATTTATGTGGCCTAATCGACAATGCCAAAGGTATGTTGGATTTAACTCATTAGGTTTCATCCTTTTAGTATTAATGTTATAAATAGGCATTTCAAGATCAAGGACATATAGTCCATTGTTCATTTGTGCAGTAGCATAAAATATATCATTCAAATAAATTGAGCACAAATTATTCTTTATTATAAATGAAAAACCAAACTTGTCCAAACAAGAAACATAAATAACATTCCTGCTAATTGCAGGTACATAATAACAGTTCTCTAACTGAATTATTAAACCACTAGGTAAAGTCAATACATAAGTTCCTACGGCTAAAGCAGCAACCTTTGCTCCATTGCCAACTCGTAGGTCAACTTCACCTTTTGCCAAATCTCTACTCCTTTTTAGCCCCTGCACATTGGTACAAATGTGAGAACCACATCCAGTATCTAATACCCATGATGCAGAAGTAGATAAATTAATTTCAATAACAAAAATACCTGAAGTTGAAGTCTTTACTCCATTCTTCTCATCTTCCAGGTACTTTGGGCAGTTTCTCTTCCAGTGTCCGGTCTTACCGCAATGGAAGCAGGTGCCTTCCTTTGCTATGCCTCCACTAGGCTTCAAAGCAGCAACAATGGGTTTGGGTTTGGCAACTTCCATGCATTTCCCTTTATCACCCTGCTTGGTGGGTCTTTTGTTTTGTCTCTTTCCATTTCCGATCATCAGAATGGACTTCCCTTTTGACTTCAGATTCTGCTCTGTAGTTCTTAACATGGCTAGTAGTTCAGGAAGAGATTTGCCCATATCATTAATATTGAAATTTAGGACAAATTGACTGAATCTATCTGGCAATGATTGCAAGATCAAATCAGTCACAAGTTCCTTTCCGAGGGGAAAACCCAACCTCTCAAGGTTTTTCACATACCCAATCATCTTGAGCACATGGGGACCTATAGGGGCTCCCTCAGCTAACTTGCCTTGAAAAAGGGCTTTTGAAACTTCAAACCTTTCATGCCTTGCTTTCTCATGATAGAGCATCTTCAGGTGTTCGATCATATCGAACGCTGCCATGTTCTCATGTTGCTTTTACAACTCTGAGTTCATGGTAGCTAGCATGAGACAAGCAGTTTCATTGGCATCATCGACATGCTTCTTATAAGCATCTCTTTTTGCTTAGGTGCAGAACTAGGAGGTTCCTCTTCAGGAACAAATTTCTCCAAGACATACAACTTTCTATCATGTTTGAGGACAATCCTCATATTTCGGTGCCAATCCAGAAAATTTGTCCCAGACAATTGTTCCTTGTCAAGGATTGATCGCAAAATGTTGTTAAAGGTGTTTGTTGTCATGGTAATCTACATGAAAATAGTGAAAATATAAGTAATAATAACATATTTAATTAGGCCTTTAATTAAATATGCTCCCACTATTTTACTCAAAACAAATGACCCTCATCATTTGATTCAGAAAATCCCGTTGGAAGATTTTTGAGTGGGTCGAGATCCATATTTCACTTTGTTTTAAATCCGCATAGGCGGATTACACAAAACTAGGTTATTTAGGTAGGAACTCCTTCCAATTGTATCTAATACAACTCTCGAATATTTTAGTTGGGTGAATAACTCCTTATTCCAATCCGTCACATGGATCATTTCCAACTCTTGCTTCTAAACATATATAATCTTATTATAATTTGTTTAGTTAAGTTTGATCCATTTTTTTAGCAATTGGATATTACAATTATCCCATCGCACCTTCCTGATATAGAACATGCACCTCGCGTAGGCGAAACCTACATTATCCGACACTAATCTTGATGAGTGCTAAAACTTGGAAATCATAAACTTAATATTTAATTTGAGGGAATTTGCCATTATTTTGATCTCACCGACTTATTTATCATATAAATCGTCTCTCACATGCCTCAAATTACATTCACATGCATCAACATACATAATAAAACAGTTATGGCCCCTAGCGCAATTGTTCTCCCAAGCCAATGAGAGAACCTAAGCTAACCTAATTACGATCTAAGCTTCTCCAAGCAAGATCTTCAAGGTTGTCCTCCTTTGATATTGAATTCTTCTCTTTCTTCATAACATTATATTACATAAAAGAAACTCATTTTACATACGAGGGAGTGAGATGAGAAAAGAAGTTACATTAAGAGATTAAAAGATAGGCACGACACGCAGGTCGTATTTTAAAAACCCAAAACAAAATAAAGGAAAACTAAGGCCATAACCGATCACCACAAGACAATAATAATAAACACATTATTATTATTAATTTTAATTTTTTTAATTAATTAAAACCAAATTAAATTTCGGCGACTAATCATACTACGCAGAGTTAGCCGGGGGTCCGCTGCCCGGTCAGCGGACGGTGGTTCCGCTGACCGATCAGCGGACGGGGGTCAAGTGGGCAGCGCCCCTGACCAAAATTTTTAATGAAAAATTCATTTGAAATTGACGTCGGTTTTCGCATCAACACTTGATACTTTAAAGCACAACTCTTGCGCAGTCACAACCCTAATCGCATAACTCTTTGACAACACAACCCTTATGCCGTCATTAACCCTAATGCACCAATTTCAGACCGTCAAACACACCTCGATTGTTGATTTAGTATGATTGGTCAACACGTCATTGCTTCACCATACTAATGTCGAATCAAGAAGAAAATGACCATTGATCGCTCAAAGGAAAACAGCCATTAAGTGTTTGAATGAACGAAACAGAAACAGTATATCATATATATCGTATTTTGCATCAGGATTACTTATATCATATATATAACTTGATCGATCTCAAATGCATAACCTATGGACGATCGATGTATCGCTGCTTCACCATACTAATGCTGGATTCCGAAGCATAGTCAACATCAATCATCCAAATCATACACACATGATGCCAAATTTAGTTACTCATTTATTCTTTGAGTCATTTTGTCTTTTAATCGTATTAATACAGAAAATACAGAAAATAAATAGCTATCAGATGCATGGTTTCGTAAGTGGCTCTGATACCACTGAAGGAGAATAGCGATCCAAAACGCAGGGGAATTTAAAATTTTCTCCTTTAGTGATCCTTACGAATGAGCATGATTAGTGATAGAATCGTTACCTCTTGTGACGATTGAAACCTTTGATGCAAATCTGCGGAGCGATCACGAACGTTGAACGATGACAACGCCTCTACTCAATCCACACGAATGGATTCCTTCAATCTCAGTGCTTGCTGCTACGAATGAAGGCTTTGAGTGAGAGAGAGAGAGAGAAACAAAATTGCAACTGCCTAATGCTTCTGCACAAGGGTTTTATTTATAAAACCACTTGTGTGGGCTATAAGCTAAAAAGCCCACTTAAGTGTATGTGGCCCATATCTTATAATATGCCAAAATCACTTAAGCGCGTGGTACCTTACCATATTTTGTATTCTACTTAAGTACACAGTACCTTACGATGTTCTACAATTCACTTAAGTGCACCATACCTTACGGTGTTCCTTAGTTACTCTAGCTCTCATCAATCCGTCCTTTTGTGTGTGACCCTGTAGGTTTTCGCGGCATTGGCAATTATATTAAATCACGTATTTAACATAATAAACAATGAGCGGTATCTAGCAACACATCACTACTACCCAAGACACGAAAATGTCATGTGATCTGACAAATCCTTTTGTGATAATACTTATGTGTACAATTACCCTTTTTCCCTTATGTCTATATTGAACACAAGGCATAAACCGTGTCATCCTTGTCCAGTTCAATATTGAGCCCATAGACATTTATCCTGTTACGCAGGATGGGCAAATTCCATCTAGGTCACTCATGTCCCTTAGCATGCTTCGTGGAGTACCCATCAACTATCTCTATGGTCATCCAGTTACGGACAATGTTTGATCAACAATAAGGCACTCGACTCTACATCTAGGGTCCATAGTGGTTTCAGGCCGAAGGGCGGTATACACCATTATCACCATTAGAATAACTTATGAGACTTTGCATAACATTCTATATAATATTCTCATAGCGGGTCAATCCAGTATAAATATTACTCTTAATATTCATACCTATGTTTAAGACTTGATAACTCCTAATCCATGATCCATGAGATGTGATCATCAGTCTATATACATAATAGTCTTAATGCTTTAATATTATCCCACTTCACAATAAAGCTCGACTACGGATACTTTAAGAATAATGTCCTTATGTTTAATGTGATCTCATGATTAAGTCACACTTGATACATTAAACGGAATGGCTATTCTAGGGACTTTATTAAACAAACATAATAAAGAAAAAACCTTTTATTATTAATAAATCATTCGATACAAGTACCAAAAGTATTGGCCTCTAGGGCTTACACCAACACAAAGTTGGTTCTACAATATATCTCTAAGATTTTGATGATAACAAAGGATGGAACAAAAATGGTACCCTAACGAGATTTTTTCTTAGTGTGCAGGACTCTAACCATTTATGCAGGACTCTGACTATACATCAAATAGAAAATTACATCAGATATAAAATATTCGATGCCACTCAGAAAGGATGCATCCAGAAGGTTCTGATTCTGATCAACGTATATACCAACGTAACATTAAGAAGTCAGAAGCTCCGATAAACAACTACTGAATCCAGTCTCTGATACTAAAGAAGCCTAGATCATTGAGAAGCTCTGATGGGGTTATACATAATCATCCTCTGAAGACAAACTCTGATATATCAAGACTCTGACGTAGATTCACCAATCTAGAACGTGTAAACGAAAAGAATCTTAATGTGGAAAGAAAGTATTTCAAGAAGGGAATAATGAGTGGTGCAAAACGGTTTTAGAAAGAAACAAGGAGAGTAATGATATTAATCATTCTTCAATGACCAAGACTCTGTCTTCACTCCAACGGTCCTTCGCAACGACTATATAAAGAACGGAATACGTCATAAGAGAACACACCTGAGACACACAAGAAATCTCACCCATCCTCTCTCATTGTTTCACGAGCTGGTGCTCTTACGTGAAAAGCTATTGCTCTTATGATTCTGTAATATTTGCTTTTTGTTAGAAGCACTTTACATTACAATTTACTCTTGCCTGAACTACTTCCTCAACTGACTCTGCGCAGTCTGAATACTTGAGAGGGCTGAGAGATTATTCTCTTAGACGTTTGGTTGTTTAATCTTTCAAGATTAGTGGATTAAGTTCTTTTTGAAGGAGAAATCACCTTGGCCAGGTGGACTGGAGTAGCTTTGAATTTCAAGCGAACCAGTATAATATTCTGTGTCATTTCCTTTTTATTTTGTGCGTGTCTGATTTCTGAAAAAGTTTTTATTTCCAAAATAATTCAAACCCCCTTTCTTGTTTTTCTCAACCTTCATACACCTCCTGGATTGCCTTCAGCAAGTCATCCTTGATATGTTTACCCTAACCGGTAACGAATGTCCTCTCTGTCAGATTTATGTTATCCCCTAACCCAGTAATTGGTAATGGATAATATATTTCTACTACTCCTGTGTTGAATTCCACAAGTCACAGGTTCAAAATAACATCTTCACAATGATCATGTTGCAGATGAACTTAGGGAGGTCTTCAAAGATGTATCAAATGAATTTCAAATTACAAGCATTTGGTTCTTCAACAAGTTGGCATTGGCCAAGTCCTTTAGCATAGGAAGGTTTCCTAGATTCTAAGTCCATTTGTCCAAGATCAAGCCAACATTCCACACAAAAGTTTTTTTTAGGGTTTTTTGTTGTTATTATGTACATTAATGGTCAAAGACCATACAAACAAGCAAAGTATACATAAACAAGATATATCACACAATATGGTCCAAGTGGACAAAGTGAAAATTGCATTAACATAAACAATTAGAATGATATGAACAATGGTAAATGAATAGGGGCAAAAATTAAATGGCATTAAAGTAAAGGATTTGAAATTAAAAGTTAGTTGTTAATGAGTTAAAAGTTAGTATTGTTTTGCTTTTGCTTTTCATTTTCAAGACATTCTTTGGAGAACACTCAACCCACTTATCACAAGCATGAATCCTTGAACCAAAACATCTTCCAAAGGAAGGAAAGAAGGCCAAGTTTCCACACAATACCATGAAAGAGGGGAGACTTACAATCTCACTAACTAGAATGCTTATGCCTTTTATGTCACAAATTTAGCGCTATGTTAAGCAATCGTAATTGGACTTATGTAGAAGTCACAACTATTTGAGGTCGGGCAATAGAATTTTGGTGTTAATGCATGTTAGAGACATAGTATAGTGGACTATGCTCATGAAACATACCACACACAAAAAGAATATGCAAAAGGTGTGACCTAATCTCATCCATACTCATGTCAATTTTTCAATTAACTAGCATTAGGACTTTGAGATGCCATAGGCCAAATGGAATGAATGAACGAAGAAAGGGAATAAGATGAAGTGGGAGGGGAATGGATCAAAATACAAATTGGTCAAAGGAGGATTTTTACCAAATTAATATCATTCATTTATTTTGGGAGATGGAATGTACATTCCATCAATCCCCTAAATCCAATGATATTAATTTGACAAAGTCAAATCAACCTTGACCAATGCCCAACAACAAGAGTCAAACATAAACAAGTCATCACAATTAGTCAACAAATTTATTTGGCATTTATTCAAATTAAAAAAATACTAAAATAGTGCATTTAAATTAAATATGGTTTGTCCAAATCCTAAAATATCATCAAAACACCAAAGAAATGGCGATGAGATTTATCATAGGTCAAACAAGGTCAAAGGACCTTGGAGAAAAAAATTCATAATTTTTGGACATTTAAAAATATTTTTAAACAATTAAAAACAAATGCAAAATCATTTAATTCATGAAAAATATTAATAATGATCCAAAAAATAATTTTAATTTAGAAGATGAAAGAGAAAAATATTTGAAAATATTTGGTGAAAGTCCCATATTTTTTGGATCAATATTGAAATTAATATAAATTATTGAAAATAATGCAATTAAAATGAAAATTAAAATATCAGAAAAAACATGGACCACTTGATCTCCCTCATTAATTGATGTGGCAGATCAAGTGGCCAGAAATATGCGTTCCACCGTGCACATGAGTCAACGCGCCATAACATTGGTATTCAAAAGGAACGAACGTGATTAAAATAAATTACATGGATCCTGTGGTTGTGAGACATGCCAGCGCATGGTCGGAGCTGTAGCTCCGGTCTTCTTCTCTGGGGGACCTCATCGGACTGGTCCACCATCAACCATCACCAAAATTAAAAAGAAGGACATGATTTCAAAGTAAAAATGACACTGAGTTCGAATCTGGCCTCAATTCACTCTAACTCCAAGTATATTGAGAGATACATGGAGTTGAAACTTGAGGTACATGAACTGAGTTGCTTCGATTTGGCCTCAAAGCAACTCAATCTTCTTGCCTACATTGGTAGGACTTCAAACAACCAAAGAATCAATAGAATTGAGCAAGAATTTGAGAGAATCGTAGAGATCAAAATTTCTGGAAAATACCTTCAATGGAGGTCTGGATTCAACTGATCTTGATCTTGCCCATGCTTATTCTCACTCCAAATGCTTGCAGAAGAAGGATTGAATGCTTACAAGGTTGTGGATTCCTGGAGATTTGATTTTCAAAACAGTGGAAATTCAACCTCAAATTCAAATGAATGTCTCAGGTTTATCCTTTGCAAAGTGAGGGTTAGAGATGGGGGATCAAAGCTGGCGCGAATGTGTGTTGATTGTTGAGCATATGAGGCTCTATTTATAGCCGAAACCATTGATATTTGCACACTTGAAATCCCTTTCCAAATTTGGTCATTGATTATCCATGGGGGCATGGGCGCGCATAGGCCCATAAAATCATTGCAATAAGTCCCCAAATGAATGTTAGGTAGTCTGAATTCAGCTTAGATTGCAAGGCAAGTGTACATTTTGATTTGAAGTTTGATCCTTGCCAAGTGATGACACCATGTTCATGCCATGCGTAGCCTCTGTATTCCTTGTCCAAAATGAAAGAATTTGAGCTCTTTGGAAAGGTGAGATCAAGAGAATCAACTTTCATGTTCAACACTTTTTCATTTGGAGCTTAGAACTTGGAGAAATTTGAGGTGGAAGTTTGGAAATTTTTGACATATCAAAATTTTTCTAAGTGTCAAGCCATATGTCTCAACATTCCACCTTGCTTAACTTTTTATATGAGTTTCAAATGAGAAAAGTGTCTTTATCAAAGTTGTATATCTTTCAAAGACCTTAAAACTGGTCACCAATTTCATGTCATTTGGATTTGAAATGATAGAGTTATGCATTTTTGAAGTTGGGAAAAATCACTTGATCAATGGTATAGGTCAAAAGTGACCTATAATGTAACGTCATATCACATGCTCAAAAAAGTTGAATTAGCTCCAACTCCAAACATCAAAGTTGAAGTAGACACGTTTAATTTGATTATGAAACTTGGAAATATTTCAGATCATAAAAAATGATCAAGTTATGGCCTTGGGAAGTTGACTTTTAAATTAGGGTTTAGACAAAATGACCTATAATATTTCCACATAGAAAATGATTTTCCAAGAAAAACTAGCTCTAGGTCTCAACATGAAAGTTGTTTGCAATATCATTTAGAGTAAGTTTTCTCTTGGAATCATTTTAATATGGTGAGCATTGTAGGAGATAGGGTCTAGGGAGACCCAGTTTTGATCAGATGAATTCATCTGGCCAACCACCATCAACCAACTTGATAACCTTCAATCATCTTGACTTTCTAGGCTCATGGTAGACCATATATGCATAAGATGATGAATTTTGAAGTGTCCCTTGAGAAATTTGATCAATTGGTGAGATAGCTTGTTGGAGAAGTTACTCAAGATACTCAGTCAAACTAGGGTTTCTAAGGCAAATCACCCTCAAACGCTTGAAGAAAACTTGATCAATATAACATGTAGAGAACATTGGGGCTCATATATGATGCCCATAATCATTCTTGGATCAATTCTTGGTTGTGTACTTTGGTTATGAGGGTCTCAAACCCTAGATTTGAACTTGATGAATCAATGGAATCATGCCCTTCCTACAAAAGAGTTAGACAAATGAAAAGACATATTTTTGGTATTTTGGTTAGTGAAATGATAAAATACAAGTATGGTACAGTCGCAAAGTGCTTGGTGATCTCTCCCAAAATAAACCCAATGAAAAAGGTCTGCTTCTCCGGTGGATCTCACCGGATTGGTCCACCTTCAACCATCACCAAAATAAAAAAGGAGGACATGATCTGAAAGAAAAAATGGCCTCGAGCACGAGTCTGACCTCAATTTCAACTAACTCCAAATATATAAAAAGATATGAGGAGTTTAATTTTGAGGTGTGTCAACTGAGTTGCTTCGATTTGACGTCTAAGCAACTCAATCTTCTTTCCTACATTGGTAGGACTTCAGACAACCAAAGATCCGAGAGAATTGAGTGGAATTGAGAGAGAATCGAAGAGATGAAATTTTCTGGAAAATACCTTCAATGCAGGTCTGGATTCACTTGTTCTTGCTTTGGCTCGTGCAGGATCTTGCTCAGGATGCTTGCAGAAGTAGCTTAGAATGCACAAAAAGTCTTGGATCCCTGGAATTTTGAATCTCAAAACAATGAGAATTCAATTAAATTTCCGAAGGAAATTCTCAGGATTATCCTCTCAAATGGAAGGGTTAGGTGTTTGGGATCAAAGCTGGCGCGAAGGGGTCGTCATTCCTGAGCATATGGAGCTCTATTTATAGCTGGATCATGTGATATTTGCACCTTCCAAATAAGTTTTCAAAATTGGTAATTAGTGATGCATGTGTGCATGGGCGTGTACAGGCCCATGAGATCATTCCTTTAGGTCCACAATTGAGTGTGAGTAAGTCTGAAATCAACTTGGAATGCAAGGCAAATGTATATGGAAGCTTGAAGTTTGATATTTGCCAAATGATGATGCAATGTTCATGACATGCGCAGCCCTAGCAATTCTTGTCCAAAATGGATGAATTTGGACTTTTTGGAAAGGTTAAATCAAGATGAACGACTTTCATGTTCAACACTTTTTCATTTGGAGCTTGGAACATGAAGAATTTTTAGGTGGAAGTTTGGAAATTTCAACATGTTGAAATTTTTTCTAAGTGTCAAGCCATATATCTCAATATTCCACCTTGCTTAACTTTTTATGTGAGCTTCAAATGAGAAAGGTGTCTTCATCAAAGTTGTAGCTATCTCAAAGAACTTAAAAATGGTCACCAATTTAATATCATTTGGATTTGAAATGATAGAGTTATGCGTTTTTAAAGTTTAGAAAAATCACTTGCTCAATGGTATAGGTCAAAAATGACCTATAATGTAACCTCATATCACATGCTCAAAAAAGTTGAATTAGCTCTCACTCCAAACATGAAAGTTGAAGTAGACACCTTTAATTTGATTGTGCAACTTGGAAATTTTTAATCTCATAAAAATTGAGCAAGTTATGGCCTTGGGAAGTTGACTTTCAAATTAGGGTTTAGACAAAATGACCTATAATGTTTCCACATAGAAAATGATTTTCCAAGCAAAAATAGCTCTAGGTCTCGACATGAAAGTTGTTAGGAATGTCATTTAGAGTAAGGTTTCTCTTGGAATCATTTTCATATGGTGTAAATTCTAGGAGATAGGGTCTAGGGAGACCTAGTTTTGATCAGATGAATTCATTTGGCCAACCACCATCAACCAACTTGCTAACCTTCAATTCTATGGACTACCATCATGTATGCATAAGATGATGAATTTTGGAGTGTCCCTTGAGAAATTTGATCAATTCGTGAGATAGCTTGTTGGAGAAGTTACTCAAGATACCCAGTCAAACTTGGGTTTCCAAGGCAAATCACCCTCAAACTCTTGAAGAAAACTTGATCAATATAACATGTAGTAATCAATGGAACTCATATATGATGCTCCTAACCATTATTGTATCAATTCATGGTTGTTCTCTTTTTCATGAGGGTCTCAAACCCTAAATATGAACTTGATGAATCAATGGAAATCATGCCTTACCTACAAAAGAGTTAGGCAAATACAAGGACATATTTTTGGTATTTTGGTTAGTAAAATGATGATATACAAGTATGATACAATCACATGGTGCTTGGTGATCTCTCCCAAAACAAACCCAATGAAAGAGGGGCAAGGAGGATGCCAAGGTATGATCCCAATGCTAATGCTTATGATGAAATTTCATGAGGGATCTTAGGGTCAAAATTGGGGTCTTACACTCTCCATGGCCCTTCTCCATGTGGGGAATTGATATGATTGGCATGATTGAGCCCAAAGCTTCGAACGGACATCATTTCATTCTGGTGGCTATTAATTACTTCACAAAGTGGGTTGAAGCGACATCATATGCAAATGTGACCAAGCAAGTTTTTGTAAGGTTTATCAAGAATCAGATTATATGCCGTTATGGTGTGCCAAGTAAGAGCATTACTGATAATGGACCGAACTTGAACAGTAATATGGTGGAAGCACTTTGAAAAGACTTCAAGATTGCACATCATAATTCTTCTCCCTACACACCTAAGATAAATGGGGCTATTGAAGATACGAATAAGAACGTTAAGAAGATAATTCAGAAGATGGTTGTGACATACAAAGATTGGCATGAGATGCTCCTATTTTCTTTGCATGGGTACCGTACATCCATCCGCACTTCAACAGGGGAAGCCCCTTTCTCTCTCATTTATGGCATGGAAGCGGTGCTCCTAGTAGAGGTTGAGATCCCGTTATTGCGTGTCTTGATGGAAGCCAAGTTGACAGAAGATGAATGGTGCCATACCAGATATGATCAGTTGAATTTGATTGAAGAGAAAAGATTGACTGCCATGTGTCATGGTCAGTTGTATCAGCAGAGAATGAAAAAGGCATTTGATAACAAGGTCAAGCCTCATGTTTTTAGAGAAGGTGACCTCATGCTCAAGAAGATTTTATCTTTCAAACCCGATGTTAGGTGCAAATGGACTCGTAATTACGAAGGCCCATTTGTTGTTAAGAGAGCCTTCTCAGGCGGTGAATTGATTCTTACAACTATGGATGGTGAAGAGTTCACACGTCCTATGAACGCCGATACAGTCAAGAAATACTTCGCCTAAAGAGAAAAGAACAACTCGCTAAGTTGAAAACCCGAAAGGGCGGCTTAGGCAAAAATGAGCGTCTCAGTGGATTGAAAACTCGAAACCGTGATCCAGACAAAAATTAGAGACATAAAACAAAAAATTTATCCTGGTAGATTGAGTAGTCCACCTTGGGGCAATCTAGGAAAAAATTAGGGATTATGGCAAGTAACTGCATCCGTGTGGTTTTGAGCAAGTCATTTGGTTCTGGTTCATCATTTTTAACCGAAGACAAGCATAATGGATGTTGAAGTTGGTAGGGAGAGTAGTGATCATTGTATTCAATGTAGCCCTTTTCCATGTAATTTACCATTTTCAAACTTTGTAAATATCTATGGAGTCTCGTCATTTATGGACTACCATTATATTAAATAAAGTTGAGCTTTTATCCAATTATTTATATTCTTACTTACTTCTGCTAAATAAAATTGAACTTTTATGATGACAATTTTGAAATAAAGTAATGTATAGTTATTTTTCCTAAAATAATAAAAACAATCACTTTGAGAATAATCGATTTCAACAAGGATTGTCAACAGCAATCTGAGAACGGGTAAGTCTTGAAGTGTGAAGCATTGTTGGTCTTCCCCAAGCAATTCGTTTGATAACCCTTTTCCTCCCCAGCAATTCGTCATTTACCCCCGGCTTGGTCGATGAGTTTATCCTCGATTAATCTCCTCTCCCCAATAGAGTTGGTGGGTCTCATCTCCAATTAAGTCGATGATTGGTCCCCTTTGCAAATCCATATTCCCCAGCTGTGGTGCTCATGTTTTGTATCCCCTTGTTAGTGATTTGTGATTAGACCCTGGAGATCTAGAACCTTTATTTGGTTTCAATTTTGCATTTGATTCTTTATCTTTGCCTTGGAATTGGTTTATTTCACAAATTCCAAGAAGAATTCGATGATTATTAAGGAATGTGACTGTCTTGGTCACAACATCCCCATCAATTTGCTTAAATCCTCAGGCAAAATTTTACCTCTTGTATTCCCCGACGGAGTTCATCTTATGATAGAAGTTCCCTCTTTCCCGGCAGTGTTTGATTCGAAGTAGTATTTGATTTTGTCCCCTAGAAGGTTGTCTCCCATTTAACATGGTGTTGACCTAAACTTCCCCGTAGTGTTGATAATTTGGATCCTCAGCAGATCCCTGTTATCCTCGGTATGTTTGGTTGATCATCCTTCAGCAGTGCTCTCTCCCTGTAGAGTTTGTCGTAATTGATTGAAAGCATGTTCTCCGTGTCTTTCCCAGCCTGGGTTGATTTATCTAGAGCTAGATGATTTATTTTCACCCCTAGCATTTTCTCCAGTTGGTGTTTCCATCTTGATGATATTAGCTGAGTGTTTAGTGATTATTCAAATCTTTATTATTTGTATCCTTTGTGTTGTTTTGTCAGCATAATCATAATCATATACATGCATATTCATGCATAAAACACAGCATCACAGATTTCATTATGTATTTTATCGCATTTGATTTTTTTCTTCTGATCCCCTGCTTCGATAATATTATCTACCCGTGCAGGTTTGGTGTCTATGTCTTCCATCAATTGTAGAGTGGTTGCCACTTAAGCAGAAAGAGTTTAACCTTTCTCATTCCCCACTGAGTTATTTCCTCGTGGATGATTATTATTTCAGTTTCCTCCCCAGTTAATTATCTGGATGGAACCACTCCTCTTGAGTTATATCCTCATTGGGTTAAGTCTTTGTTTGAACGTTTCTTTCTAGATAGATATTTTGGTCCCCCTGAGAGTCTATTACCCAGTAACTGGTAATATTAGTACATTACTTTTTCCCAATACCTGGTAAAACGTAATCTACTTCTTTTGTTTTCCCCAGCAGATTCGTTTTCACGTCTCCCCAGGTAGTCTATCCTTGATATGTCATCTTAACCGGTGACAGATATTCTTCCTTCTTGGTTTTCTACCTAGTAAAAGGTAGTTGTAATCCCCATTTTATTCCCCAGAGAGTCTATCCTTGATATGTTCACTTTAATCGGTGACGAATTTTCTCTCCTTTCTGGTATTCTACCCAGTAACTGGTAGTTGTAATTCCTACTCCCCCCTGCTGAGTCTATCATTGATATGTTCACTTTGATCGGTGACAGATTTTCTCTCCTTTTTGGTATTCTATCCAGTAACTGGTAGATATAATTCCTATTTATCCCTGGCAGTCTATCCTTGATATGTTCATCCTAACCGATGACGGATATTCTTCCTTTGAGTTTATCCTTAATATGTTCACTTTAATCAGGTGATGGATATTCTCTCTTTGGTCTTCTTCCCGTTAGCCGGTAGTTGTAAATCCTATTTGATTTCTCATCCCGGAAGGTTATTCTTACCCAGTAACCGGTAACGAATACACCTCTTTTTCTCAGCGAGTCATCCTTGATATGTTTACCCTAACCAGTAACGGATGTCCCTCTGTCAGTGTGTATTATCTTTCTACCCAGTAACTGGTAATAAATAATATGTCTCTTGTACTCCTATGTTGAAGTCCATTCTTCCCCAGTTGAGTTTGAGTGCATATTTCCTCAATGAAATCGCCTTTTCTTATTTGGTTCGAGTATTTCAACTTTGTTCTGATCTACCAGTTTCCCCTGCAGATTTCCTTGGTTCCCCGACCAAGTCTTTCCATTGATTTATTCTCATGGAAATCCCTCGTGTCTCCAGCATTTTTAAGTCGTAGCCTGACCTATGCATAGCCTTTTATCCCCAGAGTCTCTGTTTCCCCAGTGAGTTTTTTCTTACGGAATACGTTTTACTCCTGTGGACCTTTAGTCTCTTCCGGATTCTTTTCCTGTGTGGCAATGTATTCCACACAAAGATTGTTTTAACATTCATATCATATGCATCATGAGGTCTCTTAGGGACCAAAGTTTATTTCTAGATGTTGTTATTTAAGTCCATTCTACTGAGATGATACGAAGATTTTAACCTTCATATCCTCAGTTAGAATGTCCTTAAATAGGGGCAGCTGTAAGACCCCAATTTTGACCCTAAGATCCCTCATGTTATCTCATCATATGCATTGGATTTGGGATCACACCTTGGCATCCTCCTTACCCCTCATTTATTGGGTTTGCATTGGGATAGATCACCAAGCATATTTGATTGTATCAGACTTTTTTTCCTTTGTTTACTAACCAAAAAACCAAAAATATGCCTATGTATAGCTTTGTTTCTTTTGTAAGTAGTGTGTGCATCCACCAATGCCGCATCAAGCTCACAATTAGGCTTTAAGACCCTCAGTGCAAGGTTATTAATCAATAGTTGGTTCACATTGTTTCTGGACATCATTTATCGACTCCCATGATCTTCATTTATCAATTTGATCAAGAATTAATCAAGAGTTTGAAGCTTGTTTTCCTTAGAAGCCCTAAGTCATCTGGGTATCTTGTGTGACTTCCTCAGTAAGTTTCTTCAATAATTGATCAACTAATTCAAGGTATAATTCATATTACATCATCTTATACATATATGATCCTCCATGAGTCCTACTGGTCAAGATAACTTCAAGTTCGCAAGTAGGTTCCAGGTGGTTGATCAGAGAAAGTCAACTGGTCAAAACTGGGGTTCCCTAGACCCTATCTCCTACAAATTTTGTCATATGAAAATGATTCCAAGCGAAACGTTATTTCTTATTACATTACAAACAAATTTCATGTTTAGGTTAAGAGCTATTTTTGCTTGGAAAGTCATTTTTATGGTGAAAGATTATAGGTTATTTGTTTGTGACCTAGTTAGGAGGTCAACTTCCAAGGACCATAACTTGCTCAATTTTTATGAGATGAAAGCGATACAAGTTTCATGATCAATTTCAATATGTCTTCTCCAACTTTGATTCTTTGAGAAACTCCAAATTCAACTTGCAAAGGCATTTGCCAAGAGGAAACATTATAGGTCATTTTGGGCCATTACCATTGAACAAGCAATTTTTCTCAACTTATAAAATGTATAACTCCTTCATGCCAAATCCAAATGAGGTCAAATATATGACCAAATTGAATAGGATTGAAAGAGCTACAACTTTGACGAATGAACCTTTTCCATTTAAAGCTCATAGTAAAGGTTATTCAAGGTGGAAGAATCGAACATTTGACTTGGGAACAACTTTGATAAAAGAACCTTTTCCATTTCAATTATGTTTGATTTCTCAAACTTCCACCTCAAAATTCATCATGATCCAAGCTTCAAGTGGAAACATGTTCAACATGAAAGTTGTTCCCCTTGATCTCACCTTTCCAAAGAGTCTAAAGTCACTTCATTTGGGCAAGGTTTGAATGACTTGCGCATGGTTACTCTTCATGGTTCCATTTGGATGAATCTCATGACCACTTCTCAATTTCAAATGCATGGCTTCATGTTACACTTTCAACATCACTCATGATCATTTTTGGACTTAATTACATCATATCATGGTCCTATCACACGCCCATGCAAGCATGCATCCCACCTTTCCAATTTTGGCTAACTTTTAAAGTGTGCAAAAAGCAATGAGCATAGCTATAAATACATGACCCTGGTGATCAAAAATGGGATCCCTCTTTCCCAAGCTTCATCCCCATTCTCTCCCAAACCCCATTGAAAAGATAATCTTGAAGATTTCTTGAGAAATCGCGTTTAAATTCTCATTTTGTTTTGGAATTGAAACTCCAAGAGTCCAAGCTTTTTAATCATCAATGCCATCTCCTACAAGCTTCTAGAGTCAAGTCAAGGCAAATTGGAAGCAAGATCAAGCTAATTTGAAGCTCCTCGAAGGTGAAATTTCAGAAACTTTTCTTCTTTGATTCTCCCTCATTTCTCATCCATTTTGATTGATTGTTGGTTTGCTGAAGTCTTACTAATGTAGGCAACAAGATCGAGTTGCTTTGAGGTCAAATCGAAGAAACTCAGATCATGATCCTCAAAATTCAAATCCATGCTTCTTTCAATATACTTAGAATTGGAGAGAATCGAGGCCAGATTCGAGCTCCTGAGCATTTTTCCTTCAAATCATATCCTTATTTTTCATTCTGGTGATGGTTGGTGGTCATCCAGTCCAGTGAGGCTCACCGGAGAAGATGACCGAAGCCCTAGCTCCGGTGGTGTGGTGGCGTGTTCCCAACCATTTGATTCATCCAAAATGTTTTAATCATAGCCTTTCCTTTTGATTACCAAGCCTGTAGCGTATTGACTAAGGCACATAGTGGAATGCGCGTGTTTGGCCATCAGATTTGCCACCTCAATTAATGAGGGTGATCCAATGGCCCTCGTTTTTTCTATTTTCTTTTTTAATTCTGATTTTTCATTTAATCCCTTTATTTTGTTTAATTCATATTAATTTCATTTTTAATCCAAAAAATATGGGACTTTCACCAAAAATCTTTAAATATTTTTCTATTCCATATTACCAATTAAAATTATTTTTTGGATTAATTTTGGTATTTTTCATGAATTAAATGTTTTTGTGCATATTTTTAATTGTTTAAAAATACTTCTGGCTTTTTAAAAATTGTGAATTTTTTTGTCTAAGGTTCTTTGACCTTGTTTGACCTAGGATAAATCCCTTGGTCATTTATTTGGTGTTTTGAAGGGGTTTTAGGTTTTGACCAAATTAAAATGCATTTAAATTCATTTTTAAAATGATTTTTAATTGTTGTTAAGCCATTTTTATGGCCTTGTGATGTTTGACTTTCTATTTGGGCCTTGGTCAAGGTTGATTTGACTTTTGTTTGATCAAAACCATTGGATTTAAGGGATTAATGAAATGTACAATTCATCTCCAAAAATGAATGGATGGTTTTGATTTGATGAAATTCCTCTCATGATCAATTTGTGTTTCTATCTCCCCCACACTCTTCATATTCATCCCTATTCTTTCTCATTCCCTCATTTGACCAATGAAATCTCTAATGTCTAAAGGCTAATTGATTCATCAATGACCTTGTGTCAGATGAATCAATACAAGTATGACTGAGATTGGTTTCTCCCCTTTTGAATTTTCGTTTAGTGTGTGGTATGTTTTAGGAATTTGGTTCTTCAACACAAATATCTAACATGCATTAACACCTAAATTTTTATTGCCTAACCTCAGATAGTTGTGACTTCTATATAAGTCCAATTACGATTGCTTAACATAAAGCTAAATTTGACCCTCAAGGCATAGCATTCTAGTAAGTGAGATTGTAAGTCTCCCATTCTTCATGGAATTGTGTGGAGACTTGACCTTTTTTTCTTTCATGGGAGCTAGTGGCATACTTGTTGAATTATCCAAGTTGGAGCCCTTCTCATGGAAGATGTCTTGGTTTAAGGATTCAGACTTGTGAATGAATGGTTGAGTGTTCTCCAAAGAATGACTTAATCAATTAAAAATGACCTCTAACACCACTAACTTTTGACTAACATTTGACTAACTCTTGTTAATATTGCTTTACTTTCAAGTCATTTACTATTATGCAATTTAAATTTCAGTTATTTATCATTCATTGCCATTTACGTTTCATATAACTTGTTTATGTTTATGTCCTTTTCACTTTGCTCATTTGAACCATATCTTGTGATTGTATATATTGTTTGTGTGTTATGATTTTATTTATGGTCTTAGGACCTTAAAATACCTAATAACAACAAAAACCCTAAAAAACATTTGGTGGACTGTTAAACTTGATCTGAACTTTTGGACTTAGGATTAGGCAACATTCCATGTGCTAAAAGGACTTGGCCAATGCCAACATCTTGAGACTGAGCTACTTTGAACTGTGTCTTCATCTAATACAAGACTGTAGGACTCTTGGGTTCATCTGCTACTCTGTCTCTATGCTTAATTGTTATTTTGATCTTGTGTCTGATGTTTTGTTCTGAGTTGATCAAGGAATATTTCATCTGATACCTGAGGAGACATTGAAGACTGTTAGTTATTGAAGTGCTTGCTTGGATGTGGCCATCTTTATTTGATGCCTTGATCTTCATGATGTCTGGATATTGCTCATTGCTTGATTAAAGTCCAAATGAAAATGGGTTTCTATATGACATTCTTGTCTGTTGGATTGCATCCAATTGGTCAGATATTTTCAACCCTTAACTTTTAAATTTTTGCTTAGGGTAGTCTCTTCATCTCCTCCCACTTCTTAAATTTCAAAATCTCTCCCTTTTTTCAAAATCTTTCTTTGCTTGTGATTTCAAACTTAGACTTTGTTTTAATAAACTTTGTCCTTATGCCATTGAATTTTCAAACTCTTTCTTAAATCAAATTTGTAAATAAACTTAATCATATTGACTTAAAATTTCAAAAGAAAAAAATAACTAACAACTCCATTCAAACTTTTGGCCCTTTGTACCTTTTCTTATTAAACTTTTGTTAAAACCAATTCACCAACTTATTTAAAAAATTTACCACGGACTACAAGGTTTTGATCCCTTATTTCTATGTTGGTACGTAGGCACGAGACTGAAGGTCTTGTAAAACATCATTTTATCAAACATCATTTATACCAAAAACACATGCACACATAAAAAAGGGCTCCCTAGGAGTACCTAGGATACTTTGGGTGCTAACACCTTCCCTCTGTGTAACCAACCCCCTTACCTGTAATATCTGGTATTTTTTTAGTTTTGATTTGAAAACTTCTTATCTTTGGGTTTTGTTAGTACTTTTCGATTTTCCTTTGGAAACAATAAAAACGCGGTGGCGCCTCTGGTTTTACGAACGTCAAGTTTATCCATAGCTTGATGGTCATGAATTTACCGTTACAGACGTGCACCAACAGGTTTCCTTCTGGAAAGGATATGTACTTTTTGTCGGTCAACTGTTGTACTTTAGCCTTGAAAGCATTGCAGTCCTCAGTTGAGTGTCCTATTGATCAAGCATGATATCCATATTGCACCTCGGGATCATATCCAGGTGGATATGGTTCCGGAAATGGCCTGAGAGACTTGGGCTCTGTCGCATCGTGAAAAACAACCAGCGGGAAAAAAGATACAAAGCCTCCACCGTGTGTTATTTATCCCAAAGGAGGGAAAGGAAACGCTCGAAGTAAACCTAAGAAAAGGAAAGGAATGGTCTCACGACCAGAGATTGCTAGGTACGGGAGTCAATTATGCAAGGGGAAGGTATTAGCACCCCTCACGTCCATCGTACTCGATGGGATCCACGCTCAAAAGAATTGAATAAGGTTGCTAACAAACTGCTCAAAAACTGCACACGCTGGACTAAAACACAGATGAAGGAAAACGGAGAAAGCGGACTCGGCAGGATGTCGCATCCTGGGCTTACGTAGTTTGTCAGAAACAAACATCAGAGTCGACGTAGTTCGGGGAAATGGGAAACATGCTCGCTAGGACATCGCATCCTATGCATACGTATCTTCTCTAACCAGAGTAAGAATCAGAGCACTCGTAGCTCGGCTAACGCACGCCGAAACAAAACACTGAAAAGAGACGCTGAGACGTCAAACAAACGCACAACAGGAAACGGAATGCCAATAGCTGGTCTTACATCCCACTCCGAACAAACAACAAACAAACGGGAAACCGAATGCCAATCGCTGGACTTACATCAGACTCCAAACAAACAGACACACACAGGAAACCGAATGCCAATAGATGGACTTACATCAGACTCCGAACAAACAACAAAAAAACTGGAAACCGAATGCCAATCGCTGGACTTACATCAGACTCCAAACGCACACACAAGAGGGAGGGTCTCAATTGCAACTCGGGCAAGAGAAAAAGAAGGTCTCGATCGCAACGAGGGCGAGAGAAAAGAATCGCAACAAGGGCGAAAACCAGCAAGGGTAAAGTTAGTTGTTAGTCAAACTCGACAAGACATCGCATCTCGTGCCTACGTATCTCATCTGGACATGAGAATCAGAGTTGCCGTAGTTCGGCTAAACTATTTCTGTTTGTTTTGTGTTTTTTAGGTGAACAACGTCACTACGCAATCTACCGGATGCTCGACCTTGGGAGACTTACTCGCCTGTAGTAGAAGGAGTGAACGTGTCCTTAAGGGAAGGTCAAGTTTGTTTGTGTTTTAGGATGCTCACGCAAGAAAGGAAGTCCTAGACGAAGGAACCGTGCTACCTTAATTGACATGCAAACGAGAGACTATGCAAAGTCTAGCAATCCTATAGGGATACAATCACACCACACAAACACATATAACATGAAGTAAACACACCAACAAGGGGCTCAAACATCAAGGGTGAGGTTTTAATCAAGGGGTCATATCAACCTCGACAAACAAGCCGGGCTTTAGTCAAGGGGTCATATCAACCTCGACAAACAAGCCAACTGTAAGGGTATGAAGCTCTTAACCACTGACATTGACTGTCAGGGTGAAGCTGATGAAAGGGTAATGAGGATAAGACCTCATAGCTCTTAACCTGAGCCTGGGTGAGCTTGAATCAATGAAAACATGGGGATCCAGAATGAGGGACCCTATTCCACTTGACTGACTCTATATACAAGATCTTGGGTTAGGTTCAAGAGCATCAACACGTAGTGCGAGCATAATGAACGACTCAACGACTAACAGGGGATTGATTGCTAATCCCTTCTATATGTCAATTGCCTCTTCACTTAGGAGGACTTAAGTACATGGCACAAATATAAACAATCACAGTCATTGCCTCTTAAGGAGGACTTTAACCAAATGCCTGCCAAAAGAAACGACAGGGCTTCCAGACTACATGGAGTTAGAGAATGATTACCTAGGTGGTATGCCAACCACAAGCAAAGCAAAGCTCAAGCAATGAGCTAAAGCGACTAATGTACCTGTACAAAAGTCAAACAAGTCAATATTCACATTCAGACAAATCAAACAGACAGTCAACAGTGGTTCTATATGTACACAAGTCCTATGTGCAAACGACTCAAGTGAGTTCATCAACAATGACCTACAACACAACAAATGTTAGTTAATCAATGCAACTTGCATCTCAAGTCATGAGATTACATTAACCATTAGTATTGGAAGCTTGAACCTGAAATGCAAAGCTCAAATGGTGAGTAGAAACCACTAGTACCAAGACTAGGGTCAAAGGCAAAGCAAAAAGTCAACACAGAAGTTGATATTCAACATGAAGCACATTTATTCAAACATGAACATGTCCTAAAAAAGGACCAAACTCAAATCCTAAGGCCAATCCATCTAATGAACATGCTAAGGAAAAGGCATACAAAGGTGTTCACAATTGGACATTCAAATGAGAAAATGCACATTAAATCAGAAACACATCCAATGATCATGAAATTTTATATACAAGCTCAACATGTTGAACACAAGCATGATGCAAAAAATTAGAATCAGAAGAGCTTAATTGGCCTAGGAATGAAAATGAACAAGATCAACATCCAAATGTGTGACACAAATTGTCACACCATACATTCATGTGTCCAAAACAGAAATAAAAAATGCTAAAAATGCCAAACCAATTCTCAAAAATCAGGCAACATGTTAGGATCAAGCATGTTAAATTTCAAGTTGATTGGATCAAGAATGAGCATTTCACAAATCATTTAGCAACACATATCACATTTGCATCATGTTCAAACATCAACTCACAATTGAAAATTCAGCAACAATAAAATCAGGAAATTCATTCTCAAAAAAACTAGACATTCAAATGAACATGTGACAAAAATTTGGAGTTATTTTCTATTTTTTTATGAATTTGATGAAAATAAATGAAATCATGTGACAATCCATGGAAATGATATTATGAATTAAAATGGAAACTGCCACAGTCAGGGATTGAACCCTGGTCCTCAAGGTTATAGGCGCTTCAGAAATTAATTGGAATTGTGAAACTATCCAAAGCCAGGTATCGAACCGTGAACATGGAGGTCCAAGGTGCGCTAGCTGCGAAACGCAGCGTCTAGCATGAACTAGGGAATTAAGGTGAAAAAAGAAAATGCACGTATGGAGACTCGAACACAGGACGTTGAAGTGAAAGGCGCTTGCATAGTGTAACCCTAAGCATGAACCAGAGCGGCGTTGTCACTATTCACCAGCGGTGGTTTCCACCGTCTTCCTCGTTGAGACGCTGGAGCTACAGTGAACTTCAACAATTTTTTTTTGCAGAATTATGCGTAATTGGTATGGATCGAAAGCTCTCATCGCGTAGAACATGAATCTACCAATAACTAAGCCTAACAGTCAATATACAATGCAAATCGAAGGAAAGAAAAATGCATGGCAAAACTTCAATTCACCCTAACTCACTCAATATCCATCCACTTTCAATAAACTTTATATCAGAATGATCAGTGACAAAAACTCTACACAATTAGGTCAATAAAATCAAGAAATATGATGATTGATTTCTAACCTCTTGAAGAACAGAATGTTGATTTGATGGATTCAAGCTCCCTCCAGCTCCAAATCTTCTCTTCCAACCTTGATATGAAGTCTGGTACACGAATTGATGCTTGAAAAGGCTTGGATCTAGCTTAACTTGCAGCTTCCATATTCATGTTCATGATCTTGATGTGCACGAAACTTGGCCAAAATCTTCAAATCAATGCTTGATTCCTACTAAATGATGATCAAGGAACAAGATTATGCAATAAAATTCATGTGTTATGTGGAGAAAATACACATTTGGATGAGAGAAAATTTTGGAGGGAAGTGAAAACCTAGATCTATAATGTGTGAAAACTAAAAAATTCTGTTATGATTAGCATTATATACCACCTCCTAATTACTTTGCTAATGATAATTTGCAATGGCTAATGAAAGTTTAATGCAAAATGAGGTGTATGACCAAATTGCAAAATTCACCTTATGCATGGCTCAATCCCACGTGAACAGTAGCATGCATGGTCCAATTACACTTAAAATGAGCTTATGAACATGATAGGATTGGAATTAAACTCATATGATCAACCAAATTCAAATTCTTCATTTTCCCTCCAAAAAGCACATGCATGGCCAAATGATCATGTGACATTATTTCATGCAATGCAATGATGGATTTGGAAAATATAGGTCATGACATGCAATTTGCAAAAAGAGTGGCCTAAATTGGAGTTTTAGATCAAAAGTTATGGCACTTTGAAGTTTCATGCACACTTGGTGACCATTTGCTCATAACCCCTCAACCATTCATCAGATGCTCACGATCTTAGACTTTTTGGAAATGGGAGAGAAAGATCTTCAACTTTCATGTTGACCGAAATTTCATTTGAAGCTTCTTTGATGTTGGAAAGTCAAGTTGAAAATGGTCCTAAAACTTGTCATTTTTGGAAGCTTGAAATTACAGGTCACTTTCCATTTTTGGAAACTTTTGATTTGGCTTCAAAATCTTCAATGTAGATGTTTGACATGATGAATAACCCTCTTTTGGATATGAATGAAGTTTCTCAAACCATTTCTCCACCTCCTAGCCCTCAGTTGACTTTCAGTTGACTTTTATGGGCCCTAGATGACCTGGCAATGCACTGACGACTTTGAGCCTCTAACACTTGGCAAAATAGCTTCAAAATGAACCTTGATTCATATAAGCTCTCTAGAATTCTCATGTGGCCTTCATCTCAAGGAAATGCTTGCCCTTTTGTGCTGATGAATCTCTTGATGCCAGTTCTAGTTGCCAAGATGCAATGCAATGTGTAATGATATGTAGTGTTAATGACCTAAAAATGAAATGAATGCAAGGATGGGGGGTGCAAATTTGAGGTGCTACAGCTGCCCCTATTCAATCAGGTGAGAACCTGAACAGATGAGAGCAACGGCTGTCAGAGCTTCAAGGTACACAGGGATTGAATACCAAAGAACCGTAGAATTTTCACTCTGCGGGGGATGATCAAAGAAACGGTCGACAAGATATACACTGATATCAAGGAAAGCGAGGCTATTTACCGATAGCAGCTTCAAAACAGTCGACTTGATATACACTGATATCAAGGAAAGCAGGGTCATTTACCGATGGCGGCTTCAGAACAGTCGACTTGATATACACTGATACCAAGGAAAGCGGGGCCATTTACCGATGGCGGCTTCAAAACAGTCGACTTGATATACACTGATATCAAGGAAAGCGGGGCCATTTACCGATGGCGGCTTCAGAACAGTCGACTTGATATACACTGATACTAAGGAAAGTGGGGCCATTTACCGATGGCGGCTTCAAAACAGTCGACTTGATATACACTGATACCAAGGAAAGCGGGGCCATTTACCGATGGCGGCTTCAAAACAGTCGACTTGATATACACTGATATCAAGGAAAGCAGGGCCATTTACCGATGGCGGCTTCAGAACAGTCGACTTGATATACACTAATATCAAGGAAAGCGGGGCCATTTACCGATGGCGGCTTCGACTGGGGAGGAAAAAGATATTTACACCTGGAACCAGACAAGACGTTTACCGACGACTCTACTGGGGATTTTTGAAAAGATACATGACCAGACATTTAACGATGACTGGGAAGGGACTCGATGTTTACCGACATCGAAAGATGATGTTTATCGACATCAAAAAAGGACGACCAGACATTTACCGATGACTAGGAAGGGACTCGATGTTTACCGACATCGAAAGATGATGTTTACCGACACCAAAGAAAGGACAACCAGACATTTACCGATGACTGGGAAAAACTCGACGTTTACAGACATCGAAAGATGATGTTTACCGACACCAAAAAAGAACGACCAGACATTTACCGATGACTGGGAAAGAATTCGACGTTTACCGACATCGAAAGATGATGTTTACCGACACCAAAAAAGGAACGACCAGACATTTACCGATGACTGGGAAGAGAAACCACGACCAGACGTCTACGGACGAATGGGAAGAGAAACCACGACCAGACGTCAACGGACGAATGGGAAGAGAAACCACGACCAGACGTCCACGGACGAATGGGAAGAGAAACCACGACCAGACATCAACGGATGAATGGGAAGAGAAACCACGACCAGACATGAACGGATGAACGGGAAGAGAGCTCGATGCTTACGGACATCGAAAGATGATGTCTACTGACACCAAAAAAACAGACCCTACGGGGATCAACACGACACCTATTGGCATCACAAGGAAGACATCTACATTGCCAAAACAAGGCAGACGCTCGCCGGGGACTACGCTGGGGAGTCACGCTTTCCTTTCACGGACGGGTGAGGAAATAAACCTCTCTGGGGATTATCAATTCTGAACGCTGTCAAGAGCAACGGCTGCAAACGTGCCATACAGATGTTGAAAAATGGTCCACCTCTGCTGGGGAATATGATCCAAGCCTGCAAGATGCAAGGGGAGGGAAACTCCTGCTGAGAAATCAAGTGATCACTTTGCCGAGCACACGGTTCCTGATTCGATCTCCCAACTCTGTGGGAGGTAGCACTGATGGGGAGGCTTGCTGATCTGTCATTCTCGGAGCAGCGGAGAAACCAACTCAACTAGGGAGTCACTTGCTGGGAAAACACCAACCTCTCAACCATGCTGGGGAAACCAATTCTGACATCGACCCAGACGACCCAACGTCGCGATGCTAAACTCCTCAGAGTAACACCTTCACTAACCAACTAAACCCATTCTCGAATGGTAACCACGGCTTAGGGCTAGTTTATGCTTGCAATGCTGATGCATGAGTTTTACAGCGTAATGCTCCATGACCATGGAAATGCTACGCAATTAATGATGCAATATGCTATGCTTTTCTAAATGATGAATGCATAAAAATATCCCCCTCCAGGGACAACCCTGGGGAACTTGAGGCACTCTGCTAAAGAACTCAATATCACTCCCATCTCCACCCTGCTGGGGAATGCGCTGCTGCTGGGGAAAGGACAACCCTTGCTGGGGGTAACCTTCACCGAACTCGATCCGCTTGGGGACTTCGCTATGGAACCCAAGTGAACAAGGTTGACAGCAAGACTCTGGAACCCAAGTACACTATTCCTATGGAACCATATCTCAGATGGGTACGATCTCGTGCTCAGACTCTTATGATGCCATATCCTGCTATCCTGCCAGTTACCATGGAGCCTGTTGCTGAAGGAGATACTTCTTACATCATTCTTCATCCAGACATGCCCATTGACATGGAAGAGTTACATAGGTCCTGGATCCAGTTGAAGGAGCAAAGAGATACTTTTGAGACTCATTACAAGGCAAGTCAGGAAAGAATCCTGGAGCTAACAAAACAACTTCACGAGGAGCGGAATCTCAACTCATACCTCAACACAAAGAGGAAACGTCCATGGGAGACTTAAAACCCCATTTTTTGTATTCATTTCATTTTTATTGTAAGCCCAAGGGGCAAACAAGTTTATTACTAATAAAAGTTTACTTTTTGGTGGTTTAAACAAATTTAAATCCTACGGTCCTTGAAAATATTGCATAGGCATCTACATACCATATTATTGTATCACAGGTTTCTTATGAACAGGTATCTTATCTTCTCGCTGTTTACCTCAGCAGAAATGGCTCTTGAACAGACTGTCAAGATCACTTCCAAGGGTCCTATCAAATTACTGTTGAAGACCTGGTGAAGACTGTTGCTGAAGTTAGAGTGCCTCCCATGATTATTACCACTCCTGGCCCTATTCCTTATACTTCTGATAAAGCTAGACCCTGGAATCACGGTTCTGATGTTTATATCCATGGTGTTAAGCAGGAACCTTTGACTGATACACCTGTTACTGATGATAACCTTGATGTTGATAATATTGCTGGATCTAGTAAGATCACCAGAAGTGGAAGAATTTTCTCTCCTCCAGCTACCTCAAAAAATACAGTTCTTCCAACTACTACCTCCACTTCTGAGCCAAGTACTGATGCTCGAGGCAAAGGTCCTGTGGTTGAACCTGTGCAAGCTGAAGCACCGACTGCTGAAAATCTCTCTAAACAGATGGAAAAAGTGCTGAAGATCATTCGTAAGAGTGATTATGATATTGTTGACCAGTTGGGGCATACTCCCTCCAAAATTTCCATGTTGTCTTTGTTGCTGTGTTCTGAGGCTCATGCTAAAGCCTTGATCAAATTCTTAAGGACTGCTCATGTACCAAATGAAATTTCTGTGGATCAATTTGAAAATTGTGTTGCACATCTGACTTATGATAATGGGTTAGGTTTTTGTGATGCTGAATTGACTCCTGCCAAAAGAAACCATAACAGAGCTTTACATATCTCCATTGAATGTAGGGGCACTACCTTGTCTCATATGTTGATAGACAATGGCTCTTCATTAAATGTACTTCCCAAAGAGGTTCTGAACAAGCTCAGTCCGGAAGATGCTGTGTTAAGACCAAGTAATATAGTGGTGAGAGCCTTTGATGGTTCAAGAAGAGTGGTGCATGGAGAAATAGATCTCCCGATCAAAGTAGGCTCTCAAGTCTTCGATTCTACCTTCTATGTAATGGATATTCGTCCTGCGTACTCTTGTTTGCTTGGGCACCCCTGGATCCACGGGGCAGGTGCTGTGACCTCCACTTTACATCAGAAGTTGAGATATCCAGTGAAGGGAAAGATCGTAACTGTTTATGGAGAGGAAGAATATATGGTCAGTCATGTGAATACATTTAAGTATGTTGAAGTGGAAGGTGAATATGTTGAGACTCCTTGCCAGACATTTGAAGTAGTTCCTTGGGTCGTTCCCACTACTGAAGCTCCTCCTGTGGTTAAAAGAGTTCCTGTGGTTACCAGAGTACCTCCTACAATGGCTTCCCTCAAAGATGCTAGAGCTGTGGTTGAAGAAGGTGGTTGTACTATTTGGGGTCAGCTTCCCGACATTCCTTACAAGTCTGACAAGTTTGGTCTGGGTTTCACTGCAGAGTCCCAGAAGGTTGTTCGTCATGCTCGTGCTGTTCGTATCACCAATCCAGGGAATATGAAATATCAAATCAATGCTGTGGGTGACTATAATGAAGACTACAATCTGGATAACTGGATTTTTCCTACTATGGGTGATGGGCTCAACAATTGGAAGACTGAAGACGTTATTCCTATCTCCTTTAGTCAGGAGTAAATACTATTACTGTGTTGTTATTTTTAAGCCTTGTGCCTTACCCGGGGCACAATGGTATGCTTGTTTCGGGATGTCATTTCATTTGCATACTTCATTCAATAAAAATCAATGGACGTTTCGTTTTCGTAAATATTGGGCTCTTTGTTTTTCTTTTATTTTATTTTCATCAGCTATGTGTTCTTACACACACCCACATCACTAAAATGCAGATCCTCATCCACTCTGGATCCTGTTGATAACAGTTCTACTATTGCCAATTATAATTTCGAGAATCCGATCTATCAAGCTGAAGATGGAAAGGATGAAGATTGTGAAGTACCTGTAGAGCTTGCTAGGTTATTACAACAAGAAGAGAAAGTTACACAGCCGCATGAGGAATCAATTGAGGTTATAAATCTGGGTACTGAAGTAGACAAGAAAGAAGTCAAAATAGGAGCAGGCTTGGAAAACAGTGTCAAAGAAAGATTGAGTCGGATGTTACGTGACTATGTAGAGGTTTTCGCTGGAAAAATCAAGAGATGATATGGAATGATGAATGTCAAGAAGCTTTTGACAAAATCAAGAAGTATCTCCAAGAACCTATAAATCTGATGCCACCAGTTGAAGGAAGACCTCTAATCATGTATTTGACCGTGTTAGAAAATTCAATAGGGTGTGTGTTGGGGCAACATGACGAGTCTGGTCGAAAAGAGCATGCGATATACTACCTTAGAAAAAGGTACCGACTGTGAAACAAGATACTCCCAGCTCGAGAAAGCTTGCTATGCTTTGGCTTAGGCTGCTCGCCGACTAAGACAGTATATGTTGAATCATACCACTTTATTGATTTCTAAGATGGATCTTATCAAATATACATATGAGAAACCTGCTCTCTCCGGAAGAACAACAAGATGATTGCTGAACTCTGCACGCTGTTCAAAATAAAACACCATAACTCTTCTCCGTACCGGCCAAAGATGAATGGCGCCGTGGAGGCTGCTAATAAGAATATTAAGAAGATCATACAAAAGATGACAGTAACATACAAAGACTGGCATGAGATGTTACCCTTTGCTCTTCATGGTTATCGCACTTCAGTGCGCACTTTGACAGGGGCAACTTGTAACACCCTTCTAAAATACCCCAAATATTTAATTAAAACAACGTATATAAATCAGTGTAATTATGCAATCAAGGGTGTCACACAACATTTCACACCATAATAACTGTCATGCTCTTTCATTAACTCAAAACATAAAACATTTACACAATACGCAGCGGATAGAGATCAAATCGATCATGCAAAACATGTAGCATATTACATGTAAACTGGTTCACAACCAACAATAAAATATTTAAAACATCCCATCCCGATGTTACATCTATCAGAGCATGACCCACTAAGGAACTACACTAGACTCCAAGCACTAGCTCCTACTCAATCACTGCTCGTTACCTGAAAAATAGTTGTAAGGGTGAGTTCCTCAATCGATATAATAAGCATTATAAAATATCATGCAATGTTAAGTAATTTAACACATTTCATCACCCTAATCATAACACACATTCAGTAACGGCACATCAACTCAAACATGCTCAACATCAACACATCACACAACATTCAACACACGTATCATACTGGAATACATCCATTCATATTATACGCCATACATACACTATGCAATGAAACTCCATGCATGCGGTACCGACTATTCGTGAACATATAGTTCAACTTCACCGACCAATCCAGGTACGGCTACCAAGCTCACTAGTCTCACTCATTTGAGACCTAGTGACTCACATCACTAATTCCTCACCATGGGAATTAGCTACCACCCCAAGGGCCATGCTATGCACGCTAATTCACCTAGCATGCAAACATCAACAACAGTCTAAAATGACTAACATCACTAATTCCTCACCATGGGAATTAGCTACCACCATAAAGGCCACAATATGCATGCTAATTCACCTAGCAATGCAACATCATCAACAATAATCCACAATGGACATATGCTCACACTCTAAGCCATAAAATAGTCCATTCACAAACACATGCATAATATATACACTCATAGCATTATGCATACCATCATACATCATCAACACATTCATCAAAACATCATATCGTGTCAATAGTTAATCACAGTATTAGCACACTCTACTAATACCTATACTGCTCAAAACAGCGGGAATAATCCCTACTATATCACACACCGATATAGGCCACCCATCACATATACACATAACATTTAAAATATCCATTTTTCCTCTTTTTGACAGTGTTAACCGGTTAACGCCCTGGGTTAACCGGTTAACGCAACACAGAACACACTTTCTGGCAAAACGCAACAGTGTTAACCGGTTAACGCCCTGGGTTAACCGGTTAACGCAGACAAAACAACAGTTTTTCACAATTTATAACAGTGTTAACCGGCTAACACCCTGGGTTAACCGGTTAACGCAAGACAGAAAGCTGTTCCTGCGCTAACACAAAGCAGAATGCAGAATTCTCCGCGTTTTCCGCCGTTGGAGGACTTCCGGACCTCCAATTCCAATTCCGTAAAAAGCTACACGTCCAGAAATTTACGACACACACCATTATCGATTCAATTACAGTTTTCACACAACTAATTCATCACAATTTCTCAGCATTCCAAATCCCAATTAGGGTCAATTCAACGGTTCATCACTACCCATTACATGCTAACCCATAATACCCATTAAACGACGATAAACCCCCTTACCTGATTAATCCGGCAAATCTTTGAGCTCCAAGTTTTTCTCTTCTCCAACCTTTGCCCTTGCTCTTCCTCTTTGCCCTTTCTCCACTTTCCACTTTTCAGCCGCTTCTCTGTTTCACGTAAAACTCTTTTTACCAAATGGGATTCTTTTTCCTTATTTCACACTTATATATTTTCCAATAATTATTATTCCAAAATAATAATAATAATAATCCAATAATTCCAATTATTTAATTAAATTAATAAATATAATATTAATTTAAATCAAATAATTATCTTATTTTTATTGGGGTGTTACAACTCTCCCCCACTAAAGGAGTTTTCGTCCTCGAAAACATACCTCAAGCGAATAATTCAGGATAAGATTCCTTCATCTGACTCTCAAGTTCCCAAGTCACATTGCCACCTGCTGGTCCTCCCCAAGCTACGTTCACCAAGGCAATCTCTTTACCCCGCAACTGCTTCAACTCTCGATCCTCGATCCTCATAGGTGATGTTTCAACAGTCAGGTTATCTCTCACCTGTACATCATCTACTTGGACTACATGCGACGGATCATGAATGTACCTCCTCAACTGAGACACATGAAAAACCTCATGCAAATTCGCAAGTGACGGCGGTAAAGCGATACGATAGGCTACCTCCCCTATCCTCTCCAAAATCTGATAAGGACCAATAAATCGAGGCGTCAACTTTTTCGACTTCAAAGCTCGACCAACTCCCGTTATCGGAGTAACACGAAGAAACACATGATCTCCCTCTTGAAACTCAAGTGACTTCCTCCTTTTATCGTGATAACTCTTCTGACGACTCTGAGCAATTCTCATCTTCTCCTGAATCATCTTAATCTTTTCCGTAGTTTGTTGAACAATCTCCGGTCCAACCACAACACTCTCACCGGACTCATACCAACATAAAGGCGTCCGACATCTTCTACCATACAAAGCTTCAAACGGTGCCATACCAATGCTCGAATGAAAACTATTGTTGTAGGTAAACTCAATCAAAGGCAAATAACAATCCCAAGCACCTCCCTTTTCCAAAACACAAGCCCTCAAAAGATCCTCTAGTGGCTGAATCGTCCTCCCAGTCTGACCATCAGTCTGCGGATGATATGCAGAACTCAATCTCAGCTTAGTTCCCAAAGCCTTCTGCAAACCTTCCCAAAACTTTGATGTAAATCTAGGATCTCTGTCCGAAACAATACTCGACGGAATACCATGCAAACTTACAATCTTCTCAATATACAACTCAGCTAATCTCTCTAACGGATAATCCATTCTGATCGGAATGAAATGAGCCGATTTGTCAATCTGTCAACAATCACCCAAATAGCTTCAAAATTCTTACTTGTCCTCGGTAAACCAGAAACAAAATCCATACTGATACTATCCCACTTCCACTCTGGAATAGCCAACGGTTGCATTAGCCCAGACGGCTTCTGATGCTCAATCTTTGACTTCTGACAAGTCAAACAAGAATAAACAAAACTCGCAATTTCTCTTTTCATTCCCGACCACCAAAATAACTTTTTCAAATCATGATACATCTTCGTAGCTCCAGGATGAATACTCAGGCCACTACGATGTCCTTCCTCAAGAATACTCTTCTTAAGTTCGGTAACATCCGGAATACACACCCGATTACCAAATTTCAAAACACCATTCTCATCCACTCTGAATTCACCACCTTGACCTTGATTCACTAGAGTCAACTTGTCAACCAAAAGCACATCGGATTTCTGACCCTCTCTAATCTCATCCAGAATACCACTCGTTAACTTCAACATTCCCAGTTTAACACTATTGTGAGTACCCTCACACACTAAACTCAAATCTTTAAACTGCTCAATTAAATCCAATTCCTTAACCATTAACATAGACATATGTAATGATTTCCGACTCAATGCATCAGCCACTACGTTTGCTTTACCCGGATGGTAATTCAAACCAAAGTCATAATCCTTCAGAAACTCTAACCATCTCCTCTGTCTCATATTCAGCTCTTTCTGATCAAACAAATACTTTAAACTTTTATGGTCACTGAAAACCTCAAATCTTGACCCGTACAAGTAATGCCTCCATAACTTCAGAACAAATACCACGGCTGCCAACTCTAAATCGTGTGTCGGATAGTTCCTCTCATGAACCCTCAGCTGTCTCGAAGCATAAGCTATAACCTACTTATTCCGCATCAACACACCACCCAAACCCAACAATGAAGCATCACAGTAAACCTCAAATGATTCCGACGAACTCGGTAATATCATAATAGGAGCAGTAGTTAACCTTCTCTTTAACTCTTGGAAACCTTCTTCACATTTTGAGTCCCAAACAAAAGCTTGCCCCTTTCTAGTCAACATCGTCAACGGTAATGCCAACTTAGAAAATCCCTCAATAAACTTCCTATAATAACCAGCCAAACCAAGGAAACTTCGAATCTCAGCAACATACTTAGGAGCTTCCCACTTAGACACCGCTTCTATCTTAGAAGGATCAACAGCAACACCACCTCTAGAAATCACATGACCAAGAAAACTAACCTCTTCTAACCAAAATTCACATTTCGACAGTTTAGCAAATAACTTCTTTTCTCGTAGAACTCCTAAAACCACTCTCAAATGCTCAACATGCTCTTTTTCAGATTTCGAATACACCAAAATGTCATCAATAAACACCACAACAAACTTGTCTAGGTACGGATGGAAAATCCTATTCATATACTCCATAAATACTCCAGGCGCATTAGTCACACCAAAAGGCATTACAGAATACTCATAATGTCCATACCTTGTTCTGAAAGCAGTCTTCTGAATATCCTCAGTTTTCACACGTATCTGATGATACCCAGATCTCAACTCTATTTTGCTGAACACACTCGCACCAACCAACTGATCCATCAAATCATCAATCCTCGGCAAAGGATACCGATTCTTGATCGTCACTTTATTCAGTTGCCTGTAGTCCACACACAACCTCATAGTACCTTCTTTCTTCTTAACCAACAACACTGGTGCACCCCACGGTGACACACTCGGACGAATAAATTTCTTATCCAACAGATCTTCCAACTGACTCTTCAATTCAGTTAACTCAACAGCAGACATATGGTACGGAGCCATCGATATCGGTCTAGTACCAGGTACCAAATCAATCGAGAACTCAACTTCACGCTCTGGCGGTAATTCATTCACTTCTTCAGGAAACACATCAGGAAAATCACACACCACAACTAGATCGCAAATCGCCAGTTTATCTTTAGCCTCCAAAGTCGCTAACAGCATAAACAACTCGGCCCCATCTGCTACTGCCTCATTCACCTGCCTTGCTGATAGAACCAAACTCTCTCCTTCCTCAATCTCAGGAAAGATCACAGTCTTATCAAAACAGTTGATAGAAACCCGGTTAGACACCAACCAGTTCATACCCAAGATAACGTCAATCTGCACTAGTGGAAGACACACAAGGTCCATCCCAAAGTCTCTACCAAAAATACTCAAAGGACATTTCAAACAAACTGAAGTAGTAGTCACTGAACCCTTCGCAGGAGTATCAATCACCATACTACCCAACATCTCAGATATCTCTAACTTAAGTTTCACAGCACAATCCAAAGATATAAAGGAATGAGTAGCACCTGTGTCAATAATAGCTACAAGAGGAAAGCCATTAATATAACACGTACCTCGGATCAAACGATCATCTGCAAAAGTCTCAGAACCCGATAAAGCAAAGACCTTTCCTCCCGACTGATTCTCTTTCTTCGGCTTAGGACACTGTGGACTGATATGACCCACCTCTCCACAGTTGAAACAAGTCACAGTCTTCAACCGACACTCTGCAGCCAAATGACCACCTTTTCCACACTTGAAACACTTCTTCTCAACACTAGCACACTCATGGAAACGATGTCCAGCCTGACCACATCTGTAACACTTAGCAGGGGCATTGGAGTCTCCCCCACTAGGCCTCTTCATTCCACTCTGCCTCTGGAAACCCTTGCCAGCTGCATACGGTTTCCCACGATCATTCTGATTCTTGCCTTTCCTATCAACCCTCTGCTGATAGCTCTCCGCTCTGGCTTTGGTATCCTGTTCAAAAATCCTGCAACAGTCAACCAAATCAGAAAACACTCTAATCCGTTGATACCCAATAGCCTGCTTGATCTCAGGACGCAACCCGTTCTCAAACTTCACACATTTCGAAAATTCCCCAGTAGCCTCATCATAGGGAGTGTAATACTTCGACAGCTCTGTGAACTTAGCAGCATACTCAGTAACAGACTTGTTACCCTGCTTCAATTCTAAGAACTCTATCTCTTTCTTTCCTCTGACATCTTCTGGAAAGTACTTCCTCAGGAATCTCTCTCTGAACACAGCCCAAGTGATCTCAGTATTCCCAGCAGATTCCAACTCAGTGCGGGTAGCAACCCACCAATCATCAGCTTCCTCTGACAGCATATGCGTACCGAACCTGACCTTCTGGTTATCGGCATACTCTGTCACTCGGAAGATTCTCTCGATCTCCTTTAACCACTTCTGAGCGCCATCTGGATCGTATGCTCCCTTGAACATTGGAGGATTGTTCTTCTGGAACTCACTCAGTTGACGAGCAGCTCCCATTCCCACAACATTTAGATTCCCTCCAAGTACTCCAGCTAGCATACCCAGAGCCTCAGCAATCGCAGCATCGTCTCTACCTCTTCCAGCCATCTCTATTCTGAAAACCCAACAAGCTAAAACAATAAGTACTGATAGGGTTACACAACACCTATCCCGTACAGGGGAAACAGAATAATTACGACTCGACTCGACCAACCAGGCTCTGATACCACTAATGTAACACCCTTCTAAAATACCCCAAATATTTAATTAAAACAACGTATATAAATCAGAGTAATTATGCAATCAAGGGTGTCACACAACATTTCACACCATAATAACTGTCATGCTCTTTCATTAACTCAAAACATAAAACATTTACACAATACGCAGCGGATAGAGATCAAATCGATCATGCAAAACATGTAGCATATTACATGTAAACTGGTTCACAACCAACAATAAAATATTTAAAACATCCCATCCCGATGTTACATCTATCAGAGCATGACCCACTAAGGAACTACACTAGACTCCAAGCACTAGCTCCTACTCAATCACTGCTCGTTACCTGAAAAATAGTTGTAAGGGTGAGTTCCTCAATCGATATAATAAGCATTATAAAATATCATGCAATGTTAAGTAATTTAACACATTTCATCACCCTAATCATAACACACATTCAGTAACGGCACATCAACTCAAACATGCTCAACATCAACACATCACACAACATTCAACACACGTATCATACTGGAATACATCCATTCATATTATACGCCATACATACACTATGCAATGAAACTCCATGCATGCGGTACCGACTATTCGTGAACATATAGTTCAACTTCACCGACCAATCCAGGTACGGCTACCAAGCTCACTAGTCTCACTCATTTGAGACCTAGTGACTCACATCACTAATTCCTCACCATGGGAATTAGCTACCACCCCAAGGGCCATGCTATGCACGCTAATTCACCTAGCATGCAAACATCAACAACAGTCTAAAATGACTAACATCACTAATTCCTCACCATGGGAATTAGCTACCACCATAAAGGCCACAATATGCATGCTAATTCACCTAGCAATGCAACATCATCAACAATAATCCACAATGGACATATGCTCACACTCTAAGCCATAAAATAGTCCATTCACAAACACATGCATAATATATACACTCATAGCATTATGCATACCATCATACATCATCAACACATTCATCAAAACATCATATCGTGTCAATAGTTAATCACAGTATTAGCACACTCTACTAATACCTATACTGCTCAAAACAGCGGGAATAATCCCTACTATATCACACACCGATATAGGCCACCCATCACATATACACATAACATTTAAAATATCCATTTTTCCTCTTTTTGACAGTGTTAACCGGTTAACGCCCTGGGTTAACCGGTTAACGCAACACAGAACACACTTTCTGGCAAAACGCAACAGTGTTAACCGGTTAACGCCCTGGGTTAACCGGTTAACGCAGACAAAACAACAGTTTTTCACAATTTATAACAGTGTTAACCGGCTAACACCCTGGGTTAACCGGTTAACGCAAGACAGAAAGCTGTTCCTGCGCTAACACAAAGCAGAATGCAGAATTCTCCGCGTTTTCCGCCGTTGGAGGACTTCCGGACCTCCGATTCCAATTCCGTAAAAAGCTACACGTCCAGAAATTTACGACACACACCATTATCGATTCAATTACAGTTTTCACACAACTAATTCATCACAATTTCTCAGCATTCCAAATCCCAATTAGGGTCAATTCAACGGTTCATCACTACCCATTACATGCTAACCCATAATACCCATTAAACGACGATAAACCCCCTTACCTGATTAATCCGGCAAATCTTTGAGCTCCAAGTTTTTCTCTTCTCCAACCTTTGCCCTTGCTCTTCCTCTTTGCCCTTTCTCCACTTTCCACTTTTCAGCCGCTTCTCTGTTTCACGTAAAACTCTTTTTACCAAATGGGATTCTTTTTCCTTATTTCACACTTATATATTTTCCAATAATTATTATTCCAAAATAATAATAATAATAATCCAATAATTCCAATTATTTAATTAAATTAATAAATATAATATTAATTTAAATCAAATAATTATCTTATTTTTATTGGGGTGCTACACAACTCCTTTCTCTTTGGTCTATGGTATGGAAGCAGTTCTGCCCATTGAAGTTCAGATCCCTTCCTTAAGAATCATGAAGGATGCAGGCTTGGATGAAGATGAGTGGATTCAGACTCGACTCGACCAGATAAATTTGATTGATGAGAAGAGGTTGGAAGCTGTTTGTCATGGTCAGATGTACCAGAAACGGATGATCAAAGCTTTCAATAAGAAGGTTAAGCCAAAGGTATATCAGGCTGGTGACTTGGTAATCAAGCGTATCATACTACCACAGGGTGATCCTAGGGGCAAGTGGACTCCTACATATGAAGGACCATTTGTGGTCAAAAGAGTATTCTCAGGAGGTGCCATGATGCTTACTACTATGGATGGTGAAGACTTTCCACAGCCTGTAAACGCAGACATAGTTAAAAAAATACTACGCATAAAAAGAGACCCGCTAGGTTGACTGGCCTAGGCAAAAATAAGGGCATCCCGGCAAACCAAAAGGGTTCGGGCAAAAATTAGGGATATATATAAAAAAAAATGTACACCCGGCAAGTCGAAAACCTGAAAAGGCGGCTTGGGCAAAAAAGGGTATCCCGGTGGATTGAAAACCTGAAAGGGCAATCTAGGCAAAAGTTAGGGATTAAAGCGTATGACTATGTCTCGTTTGGATCACTCATGTAACTTCAACTGATGGTGCTACCTAAATCAAGCTCAAACAGATAAAGATCAATCCAATCGTTTCTGTCTCAACAGCAGAAGATGAGATATTTGAAGATAATGGCAATAGTAGAATTGAAACTCAATAGGATCATTTTTCACATAGCTGTTTTCTTTGTTTTATAAAAAATTTACGACGAATTCCTCTTACTAGGATTTCTGTCTCCTTGTACAAACTTGCCTATGTATAGGTCACTTTGTGATATAAATAAAATTTCATCTTTGAATCCAGATTTACTTTTACTCTATTTACATAAGCGAAAACGTCCATTGGTTGTGTTTGAATGTATGTATGCTTTTGAATACGATTGATGTTTACCAGAAATGCATAAAATGCAGTAATAGTATTTACTAAGGACGAACGAGGGTAGTAGTTTAACGAAGCTTCGCCGGTTCATCCCCACTACAAATCCCAAGTAGAGCAAATCTATCTTTATAGATGCTTCGAATTACGTCTCCCCTTGAATTTATGTCCATCTCTTTTATCCTCAGTCGGGATACTCAGGAACTTATTCCTTCAATAGAAGTACGACGAACAAATACGGGAAGTGACAAATACTATACTATCAAACAAGACGGAAACGAGTTCCTCATATTCTTCAGCAACGAATCGGGATTTATTTTCCCTAGCCAACAGTTGTTATACAAAGATATCCGGACGCTTCAGGCCGCATGATTCATACATACATCATTTACATCATACCATGGCATATCCATAAGTGCATAATACATTTACTTAGATGCACCATGCCATGCATGCATACATATTGCATAAATTAACCTTTTCCTTGCAGGATGGTTATATACAGATAAAATACTATCAACAATTCACAACAGGTCAGAAACGATCTATACAAAGATCTAGTGCTGATACTTAATCATTACTCAAGGTGTCCTTGGATAGTAGGCAAACGGTCTATACGAAGATCTATTCCCTAGTCCAGGATATTTTCAGGAGATTTCATCCTGACACTCTTTTGTTCTTGGATATTAGGCAAACGGTCTATACGAAGATCTATTCCCTAATCCAGGATATTTCCAGAAGAGATAATCATCACGAAGATTTATTTCTACTGGTCTATTCAACAATTCAAAACAGTTCAGAGACGATCTATACGAAGGTCTAGTGCTGATACTTAATTCAGAAAGAAATCGCCACGAAGATTTGGTTCTGAAACTTAAATTAAAAGAATGTTCTTAGATACGATTCAGAGACGGTCTATACGAAGACCTAGTACTGATATCCAGTATCAACATCAAGATATTATCACCTCCTGATATTATGGATGGCATCTATAAGCCCATCTCCAGTTCTTCCAAGTGGCATCTTCAAGCCCACTTAAGCATATACAACCAGTCATTAGTGTTACTTTACGCACCGGCGAGTGCAAATTTTTGGGCTTTTGTGTTCAATCCCCTTCAACCTTCCAAGTCACGAATGGCACACAGGCCAATCTAACTCCTCAGGTTTCAGAAAATTGAACAGGGGCAGCTGTTGCACCCCAAAATTTGCCCTCTATTTTTAACTCTAACCAATTTTTTGTTTCACATTCATTTGCATCATCTTCATAGCATAACATTTTTTTTTCTGTCTTAATATTAGCCGGAATAATTTCTCGGAATTTACAAACAGACTGGTCAAATTAACTTTTTAACTGTGCCTAAAATTAGTCAACGAAAAAATGTCAAGTTTAAGTTTGCAAATGTCGGTAACATTAATCTGCGGTTCACGTGGTTTAATTTGACATGCTAAAAATATTTTTACGACTATTTTTGGTCATATGTTGATCAGTCTGAGCAGTTTAAACGGTCATAATTTTTATTTCAAAATCCGACCAAACGCTGTATTTTTCCGAGTCATTTATTTCGCGCTGATTATTTTGACGTGTTCATTTTATTTTTTCGAGCATTTTGGTGCCCGACTTTTATTTTTTTTTAAGTCTATTTATTGTTATATTGGGTCTAGAATAAATAAATAGGTTAATTAGTTTTTATTTTAATTTTAACTATTTTAATTATTTAACTTTATTCAGTTTTTCTTAATATTGGGTTTCAAAATAAACTTAGGCCCATTATCATTAACCTAATTTGTTCCTATATATATTTACTAGCATGACTGATAGAAAGAGGCCAAAAGACAGAACAAAAAAGAGAAACTGAGAGTGACTGATCTATACTATCGTACATACAGTTTGGTAATAGTTTATATATGATATATACTTTATCTATTTTGTTGATATATTTGTTACTGTGTTTCAAATACATGTTCATATATGTAACTAGTGTGTTAAATACATATATATATATATATATATATATATATATATATATATATATATATATATATATATATATATATATATATATATATATATATATATATATAAATATATATATATATATATATATTTCTATTTTATGTTATAATTTGATTATGTTTTCGGATCGGATCGTGTCAATACGCCGTTTTCACATATACGTGTATGAGGCGTGACATTTGTGTTATCCGATCCAGTTGCGATGATCGCAATTTTGCGCTAGCAACGCCGTTGTTTTTTTTTAATTCATTTTTTTTATATATACATATATTTAGATCTGCACATTTTTTTCATAACTAACTATCCTGATTTTTCCTAAACCCTGACAATTTCGCCACAAACTCTAAATTTCAAACCTAAAATTTTAACCGTGTTGTTTCCTCTAAACCATAAACCTTTTCTTAAACCTTAACAAACCTTATTATTATTTCCCATTTTCGCTCATATTTATGTTATTCATACACTGTAACTGCTTCGCCCTTGTAATATTTTAAGTTTTAACTTGTAATATTTTTCAGTTTTACTTTTCGCCATCTTTATTATGTATCTGCACCAAAGCGTTGTAATAATTAGGATTTTATTTTCTGCCATTTATTTTCTGCCATTTTATTTTTCTGCCATTTATTTTTCTGCCATTTAAATCCCTGCCATTGATCCTATATTAACTGCGTGGTTTAGTAATGTAGGGCGTGAAAACCTACTAAATTAATTATTTAATATTTTTCTATAACCTTTATATTTTTTTGTAAATAAATAATAAATACTAACTATTTTAATAACTTTTTTTATTACTTACTTATAATGATAAATCCTTATATATTTTGTAAATAAAATCTAATTGACCATTTTTCTAATTGAATAATAATAATAAACCTATTAATCTAATAATTTGATATTTTCCATAATCTTTATTTATTTTGTAAATAACTAACTTAATATTTTTCATATAACTCTTTTATTTTATAATTTGTACATTAATGTATTTTAAATTCTTTTATTATTACTAATTTATTTTAAACTCATATTTTTCTAATAACTTCTAAAAAAATCTAACTTGTTTAACCTAAAATAATTTCTTTTAAAATTCTAACCTTTTTATTATCACTTTATTATTATTGTTATTTTATTATTGCTTTATTACCATTGTTTGTTTATTATTTTATTATTATTTGATTTTATCTATTCTATTTTTGCTTCATTATTTTCCTTATTTTAATTTTGTTTTATTCATAATATTAGGAACAAATGTATAGGTTGTAAATTTATTCTTTCTCGCCTAATTATTATGTATCTGTCCCATAGCCATGTAATAGTTTAGGAATTTATTTTTCTTGCTTTTATTTTTGTAAATATTTATTGCGTGGTTAGTAATTTAGGGAGTGCAAAAAACTAACTGTAAATAATTGAACTTAGAAAATTAAATTCAAGACAAATATCTGAAAAATAACACTCACACACGTAAGTCGATCTTTGATCGCCATCTGTACTTCCTAGGGTATTCCTCTTGGTTGCCTTCTTTAAATGGTCAAGTCCCTCGAAAATAGGGGTGTCTTAAGCAAAGTCCCTTCAAACAGAAAAATCATCAAGTCCCTATAAACTTAAAAGATCAAGTCCCTACGAGGTTGCCTACGATATAATGATCTTGTCCCTTCGGTAAATATGATGATAGTCCCTACGAGTTGCTAAAGACACCCCTTATGTTGCCTTCATTGACCATGCGATGACCTTACGCCCGTCCCTTAAACACATCCAAGGTAATGACTACCTATTCCTTAATAATAGGGACAGTCTTACCATTGAAAGAATATACGAGAACACGAAAGACTTAATCTAGGGTAGGTATCTCATAGTTACTTGCTCACACTTTTCAAAATTACTTTTACACCTCACAATTTCTAAACTAGGCTTTGTATACACCCATACGAGGGTCATTACAAAGTACTTAAAGAAATTTTTCTAATCACACACTACACTCTTGCAAACAAACAAAGTGAGCTAAGTAACTAAGAGCCCATGGATAACCATGGATATAAAGGGTGCTAATACCTTCCCTTTGTATAACCTACCCCCCGAACTCAAAATCTTTTTAAGGTCTTTCCTGTTCTTTTATGTCCTTTCCTTTTGGATAAAATAAAAGTCGGTGGCGACTCTTGCTATCCGCAACATTTAACTCAAGTCAGTTCTCCCACCGTGTTACAGACGTCACCTCTTTCATTCAACTATTTGATAAAGCTTTTCTTTTCGTGCAGGAAAAGACTAGGAAAGGTACTTATACACTTATAAGAGAAATTCAAGCTTTTCAAACCTACTTTGAAACTGCCTATATGCCTGATGATCATAGTAAAACCATTCGCGAAGCAGCTGTCATGCTTAAAGAAAAATTTTCAAAGAAAATGGAAAACCTAAATATTCCTTCATACGTTCCTCATGAGAAACGCTATGAAATGGCTCTTGAAATGTTTCCCCCTAAGTTTCCTCCACTACGTAATATTGACTTCGGAGTGGCCCTTGCCCCTCCATTTCAAGATTGGTTTATTTGTGGGGATCCCATTAAAATACTTCGACAACAATCTCAAAAAACAGCTCAGCGGGTGGTTGTGACTAAGCATATTCTAGGCATTTTCAAAGGGCATCTTCATATAGGGATCAAATATGTCTGAATCGAATCGGACATATATGAAGGTGTGACACAGGAAGTTTCCCTCGAAGTACATTCTCTTTGAAAGCTATTTAATCTTAGCTAACACTAACTATTTTATGTTGTTCTCACTTAGCTATCAAGATTCCACCTAAAAAACCCACCACCAAGAGACCAGTTGAGTCAAAGACGGAAGGAAGCAGCAAGCCTGCAAAGGTACCCTCTTGTTTTCTTGTTTCCTTTGTTTTTTTGTATATTGATGATACTAATATTCCAATTCTTAACTCAGGCTACTCGAAAACCCCCAATAAGTCCCTTAAAAATCCAAAAGCCTGATGACATTCCCGTCATTAGAGAATCTGACGAAGAGGATTTGTCGCCGGTTCTCGGCCTAACTCCTAGGAAGAGGAAGTCAAAACCAAAGGCTATTGATGCTTCAGACCAACCTCCAGTCAAACTTCCAAGAAAAGGCATGTTGCACTCGTTATCTAAGAGCCTACTCCTGAGGAGATGGCGAAGATAGCGACGACCCAAAGTGAGAGCGACAACTCCATCCCTGGGGTCGAAGGTGACAAGGTATAACAAACTTATTTCTCCCTTACATAACTTGTTTACCGTCTTTCGCCATTTATAATTTTTGATCGCATTGATTTCAGGGTGGCGTAATCACTGTCGTTCGAACCAAGAATACTTCCTCTTGCGCGCCTGCTTCCGCACCAGATGTTTTAAATAATGCTAGCGAACCTACTTATCGACCATCATCTGAAAAAGGGTCTATAAGTGAGATTAACAATGCTCCCCCTGGTGACCTCGACGCTTCACCACCAAAGACTGTCACTCGACATTCTCAAACCAACGACTCTGGTCACGAAACTGATTCAAGCGAAGAAGGTGGGGCTGGAGGCGATCCAGAACCCATGGTTATAGATGAATTCACTGAAGACGAGGAAAGCCTCGGGGATGATTTACATACAGCTGAGGGAGAGAATAATCCTCATGGAGAAGGTGGCGATGTCGAGGATATGGTTATGGAGGAGGAGAACAAAGGCAACCCCATCACGATCCCTGATGATGACGAAGGCTTTGAATGGGGAGAAGCTAATGCAGGCAAAGAGAAATCTCGAACTCAAACTCTTGTCACTCCCACCATGGCCGATGTTTCAACGGCCGGAGTTTCGACGAGTAGTACCGGGGGTCTTTTGTAGAAAAATTGGCTATGCTGAAACGAAGCCAACCTCTTGAGTATTTGGAGGCTATGCTAAACTTCAGGGAAAGTTCCTCTGACAAAAGCCTTAGTACTTTGGTGTCTGAAGATCAACCTTCGAGCACTCCTGTAGGCGAAGTTCTTTCTAATATCAAAGACAAAATCTTCAAAGGAGACTTGTTTCTGCTACTGCTGGCTGATCCCTCTACCCCTTTGACTCCAAAGGCTCTTCCCAACCAAGTCGACATGTTAGAAGCTTCTCCTGAAGTGGCGAAATCCATCTTGGAAATAGGAATCATGATCGACCAAGCTGTTGTGGATTATAAGTTGTTGCCTCAGCTCACCGTGGAAATTGAGAAGAAGTTTGGTTCTGAGGCTGCTGCCTGGGATGCTGCCACCGAATCTTCCAATAGGGAAATGGAATTGGCGCAGACCAAAAATAAGAACAAGGAAAAGGTTGAAGCTCATAACTGTAACATTGCTTCCTAGAGGAAACAAATAGAAGAACTTTAGGCGAAGATCTCAGACGCTGATAAAAGCAAAAATCAACTATTGGGGTTTGATGAAGCTTTAATGGCTCAAGAGCTATCATTTGGCATGGAATTTGTCGAAAAAGCTTGACAACTTGAGTCTGACTTCAAACTCTTGCAATCGAAGAGATCTTTGTGCGAAAAATGTCTAGAGCTTCTTAAAGCCAAGTATCTTCAGATCAAGGCCAACCTTCCTTTCTAGTTTTTTCTTTATCTATTTTGCAGTTTAATTAAAATTTTCTTTGTAGTGAATATCGGTCGTTTGGACCTTCGAACTTAATATAACCATCTTGGCATTTTTACCATATTGGATTTGTTTTATTTATATAACTATTCATCTCTTATTTTTATCTCTTGGAGTATCGGTTTATATTTTTTTCAAATATTTCCCATTTACTCTTAGAACCCTTTTATCTTCATTAAGTTCTTTGATTTCATAGGCACCATTAGAGAATACCTATAAAATCTAAAAAGGGCCTTCCTGTAACACCCTTCTAAAATACCCCAAATTTAAATTAAAACATCAAAACATAAATCAGAGTAGATATGCAATTTAAGGGTGTCACACTTGACACTTCACACCATTTTCCAAATAACTGGTCATACTCATTTATTTATCAAAATAAAACATTGCACAATACGCAGCGGATAGAGGTCAAATCAATCATGCAAACCATGTAACACATTACAGGTAAGATCATTCAACAACCAACAATGAAAATAAGGTAAAACATCCCGTCCCGATGTTACATCTACCAGAGCATGACCCACTAAGGAACTACACTAGACTCCAAGTTCTAGCTTCTACTCAATCACTGCTCGTTACCTGAAAAATAGTTGTAAGGGTGAGTTCCTCAATCGATATAATAAGCATTATAAAATATCATGTAATGCCAAGTGATTTAACACATCTCATCACCCTAATCAGATCACACATTCAGTAACGACAACACCAACTCATAATCACAATCATATTCAACACAAACACAAAACACACATATAATATTGGAATACATCCATTCATATTTTACACCATACATACATTATGCAATGAGACTCCATGCATGCGGTACCGACTATTCGTGAACATATAGTTCAACCTCACCGATCAAATCCAGATACGGCTACCAAACTCACTAGTCCCACTCATTTGAGACCTAGTGACTCACATCACTAATTCCTCACCATGGGAATTAGCTACCACCCCAAGGGCTATGCTATGCACGCTAAATCATCTAGCATGCAACCATCAACAACAATCCACAATAATTCACTCACTAATTCCTCACCATGGGAATTAGCTACCACCATAAAGGCCACAATATGCAAGCTAACTCACTTAGTCATGCAAACATCAACAATCATCCACAATGAACATGTGCTCACACTCTAAGCCATAAACAGTCCATTCACAATTGCATACATAATAGAGACATTCGCAGCATTATGCATACACTCATACATCATCAACAGATTTATCACATAATCATATCATGTCATGCCACATAATCAAACACAGTATTAGCACACTCTACTAATATCCCTACTGCTCAAAACAACGGGGAATTGATCCCTCCTATATCATACACCAATATAGGCCAATCATCAATTGTTCACAATATTTAAAATATCAGTTTTTCTACTTTTCAAACAGTGTTAACCGGTTAACGCCCTGGGTTAACCGGTTAACGCAACACAGAACACGCTTCCTGGCACATTTTAATAGTGTTAACCGGTTAACGCCCTGGGTTAACTGGTTAACGCAAGACAGACAACAATATTTCACAATTCATAACAGTGTTAACCGGTTAACACCCTGGGTTAACCGGTTAACGCAAGACAGAAAGCTGTTCCTGCGCTAACACGAAGCAGAATGCAGAATTCTCCGCATTTTCCGCCGTTGGAGGACTTCCGGACCTCCGATTCCAATTCCGTAAAAAGCTACACGTTCGGAAAATCACAACTCACCCAAATATAGATTCAATTACAGCTTTAACATAACTTATTCATCACAATTTTTCAGCACTCATCATCCCAATTAGGGTCAATTCAACGGCTTATTACTACTCATTACATGTTAACCCATAATACCCATTAAACGACGATAAACCCCCCTTACCTGAGTTAATCCGGCAATTGATTCTTCGACCTTCAACAATCGTGAATCCTCCTCTTGAGCCCTAGCCTCTTCTTCTCCCTTTCTCAGTTTTTTCTCTTTCAGCCGCTTCTCTGTTTTCACGTGAAAACCCTTTTTACCAAATGGGACCTTTATATATTTTCCAACTTATTATTCCTATATTAATAGTTCCAAATAATATTCCAATAATAATCCAATTATTTAATTAAATTAATAAATATTCTATTAACTTAAATTAAATAATTATCATATTTTATCGGGGTGTTACAACTCTCCCCCACTAAAAGAGTTTTCGTCCTCGAAAACATACCTCAAGCGAATAACTCAGGATAAGACTCCTTCATCTGACTCTCAAGTTCCCAAGTCACATTGCCACCTGCTGGTCCTCCCCAAGCTACCTTTACCAAAGCAATCTCTTTACCCCGCAACTGCTTCAACTCTCGATCCTCGATCCTCATAGGTGATGTTTCAACAGTCAGGTTATCTCTCACCTATACATCGTCTACTTGGACCACATGCGACGGATCAGGAATGTACCTCCTCAACTGAGACACATGAAAAACCTCATGCAAATTCGCAAGTGACGGCGGTAAAGCGATACGATAGGCTACCTCCCCTATCCTCTCCAAAATCTGATAAGGACCAATAAATCGAGGTGTCAACTTCTTCGACTTCAAAGCTCGACCAACCCCAGTTATGGGAGTAACACGAAGAAACACATGATCTCCCTCTTGAAACTCAAGTGACTTCCTCCTCTTGTCGTGATAACTCTTCTGACGACTCTGAGCAATCCTCATCTTCTCCTGAATCATCTTAATCTTTTCCGTAGTTTGTTGAACAATCTCCGGTCCAACCACAACACTCTCACCGGACTCATACCAACGTAAAGGTGTCTGACATCTCCTACCATACAAAGCTTCAAACGGTGCCATACCAATGCTCGAATGAAAACTATTGTTGTAGGTAAACTCAATCAAAGGCAAATGACAATCCCAAGCACCTCCCTTTTCCAAAACACAAGCCCTCAAAAGATCCTCCAGTGACTGAATCGTCCTCTCAGTCTGACCATCAGTCTGCGGATGATATGCAGAACTCAATCTCAGCTTAGTTCCCAAAGCCCTCTGCAAACCTTCCCAGAACTTCGATGTAAATCTAGGATCTCTGTCCGAAACAATACTCGACGGAATACCATGCAAACTTACAATTTTCTCAATATACAACTCGGCTAATCTCTCTAACGGATAATCCATTCTGATCGGAATGAAATGAGCCGATTTTGTCAATCTGTCAACAATCACCCAAATAGCTTCAAAATTCTTAATTGTCCTCGGTAAACCAAAAACAAAATCCATACTGATACTATCCCACTTCCACTCTGGAATAGCCAACGGTTGCATTAGCCCAGACGGCTTCTGATGCTCAATCTTTGACTTCTGACAAGTCAAACAAGAATAAACAAAACTCGCAATTTCTCTTTTCATTCCCGGTCACCAAAATAACTTTTTCAAATCATGATACATCTTCGTTGCCCCAGGATGAATACTCAGGCCACTACGATGTCCTTCCTCAAGAATACTCTTCTTAAGTTCGGTAACATCCGGAATACACACCCGATTACCAAATTTCAAAACACCATTCTCATCAACTCTGAATTCACCACCTTGACCTTGATTCACTAGAGTCAACTTATCAACCAAAAGCACATCGGATTTCTGACCCTCTCTAATCTCATCCAGAATACCACTCGTTAACTTCAACATTCCCAATTTAACACTATTGTGAGTACTCTCACACACCAAACTCAAGTCTCTAAACTGCTCAATTAAATCCAATTCCTTAACCATTAACATAGACATATGTAATGATTTCCGACTCAATGCATCAGCCACTACGTTTGCTTTACCCGGATGGTAATTCAAACCAAAGTCATAATCCTTCAGAAACTCTAACCATCTCCTCTGTCTCATATTCAGCTCTTTCTGATCAAACAAATACTTTAAACTTTTATGGTAACTGAAAACCTCAAATCTTGACCCGTACAAGTAATGCCTCCATAACTTCAGAACAAATACCACAGCTGCCAACTCTAAATCGTGTGTCGGATAGTTCCTCTCATGAACCTTCAGTTGTCTCGAAGCATAAGCTACAACCTGCGTATTCTGCATCAAAACACCACCCAAACCCAACAATGAAGCATCATAGTAAACCTCAAATGGTTCCGACGGACTTGGTAATATCAGGATAGGAACAGTAGTTAACCTTCTCTTTAACTCTTGGAAACCTTCTTCACATTTTGAGTCCCAAACAAACGCTTGCCCCTTTCTAGTCAACATCGTCAACGGTAACGCCAACTTAGAAAATCCCTCAATGAATTTCCTATAATAACCTGCAAGTCCAAGAAAACTCCTTATCTCAGAAACTGACTTCGGAGCTTCCCACTTAGATACCGCTTCTATCTTAGAAGGATCAACAGCAATACCACCTCTTGAAATCACATGACCAAGAAAACTAACCTCTTCTAACCAAAATTCACACTTAGACAGTTTAGCAAATAACTTCTTTTCTCGTAGAACTCCTAAAACCACTCTCAAATGTTCAGCATGCTCTTCTTCAGATTTCGAATACACCAAAATATCGTCAATAAACACCACAACAAACCTGTCTAGGTACGGATGGAAAATCCTATTCATATACTCCATAAATACCCCAGGCGCATTAGTCACACCAAAAGGCATTACAGAATACTCATAATGTCCATACCTTGTTCTGAAAGCAGTCTTCTGAATATCCTCAGTTTTCACACGTATCTGATGATACCCCGATCTCAAATCTATTTTGTTGAACACACTCGCACCAACCAACTGATCCATCAAATCATCAATCCTCGGCAAAGGATACCGATTCTTGATCGTCACTTTATTCAGTTGCCTGTAGTCCACACACAACCTCATAGTACCTTCTTTCTTCTTAACCAATAAGACTGGTGCGCCCCACGGTGACACACTCGGACGAATAAATTTCTTATCCAACAGATCTTCCAACTGATTCTTCAATTCCGTTAACTCAACAGCAGACATACGGTACGGAGCCATCGATATCGGCCTAGTACCAGGTACCAAATCAATCGAGAACTCAACTTCACGCTCTTGTGGTAATTCATTCACTTCCTCTGGAAACACATCAGGAAAATCACACACTACGGCTAGATTGCAAATCACCAGTTTATCTTTAGCCTCCAAAGTCGCTAACAGCATAAACAACTCTGCCCCATCTGCTACTGCCTCATTCACCTGCCTTGCTGATAGAAACAAACTCTTTCCTTCCTCAATCTCGGGAAAGATCACAGTCTTATCAAAACAGTTGATAGAAACTCGGTTAAACACCAACTAGTTCATACCCAGGATAACATCAATTTGTACTAGTGGAAGACACACGAGGTCTATTCCAAAGTCTCTACCAAAAATACTCAAAGGACAATTTAAACAAACTGAAGTAGTAGTCACTGAACCCTTCGCAGGAGTATCAATCACCATACTACCATGCATCTCAGATATCTCTAATTTAAGTTTCACAGCACAATCCAAAGATATAAAGGAATGAGTCGCACCTGTGTCAATAATAGCTACAAGAGGAAAGCCATTAATATAACACGTACCTCGGATCAAACGATCATCTGCAGAAGTCTCAGAACCCGATAGAGCAAAGACCTTGCCTCCCGACTGGTTCTCTTTCTTCGGCTCAGGACACTGTGGGCTAATATGACCCACCTCTCCACAGTTGAAACAAGTCATAGTCTTCAACCGGCACTCTGCAGCCAAGTGACCACCTTTTCCACACTTGAAACACTTCTTCTCATTACTGGTACACTCATGGATACGATATCCAGCCTGACCACATCTGTAACACTTAGCAGGGGCACTGGAGTCTCCCCCACTAGGTCTCCTCATCCCACTCTGTCTCTGGAAACCTTTGCCAGCTGCATACGGTTTCCCACGATCATTCTGATTCTTGCCTTTCCTATCAACCCTCTGCTGATAGCTCTCCGCTCTGGCCTTGGTATCTTGTTCAAAAATCCTGCAACAGTCAACCAGGTCAGAAAACATTCTGATCCGTTGATACCCAATAGCCTGCTTGATCTCGGGACGTAACCCGTTCTCAAACTTCACACATTTTGAAAATTCCCCAGTAGCCTCATCATAGGGAGTGTAATACTTCGACAGCTCTGTGAACTTAGCAGCATACTCAGTAACAGACCGATTGCCCTGCTTCAATTCTAAGAACTCTATCTCTTTCTTTCCTCTGACATCCTCTGGAAAGTACTTCCTCAGGAATCTCTCTCTGAACACCGCCCAAGTGATCTCAGCATTCCCAGCAGCTTCCAACTCAGTGCGGGCAGCAACCCACCAATCATCTGCTTCCTCTGACAGCATATGCGTATCGAACCTGACCTTCTGGTTATCGGCACACTCAGTCACTCGGAAGATCCTCTCGATCTCCTTCAACCACTTCTGAGCACCATCTGGATCGTATGCTCCCTTGAACATTGGAGGATTGTTCTTCTGGAACTCACTCAGTTGACGAGCAGCTCCCAATCCCACAACATTCGGATTCCCTCCAAGTACTCCAGCTAGCATACCCAGAGCCTCAGCAATCGCAGCATCATCTCTACCTCTCCCAGCCATCTCTATTCTGAAAACCCAACAAGCTAAAACAATAAGTACTGATAGGGTTACACAACACCTATCACGTACAGGGAAACAGAATAATTACGACTCGACTCGACCGACTATGCTCTGATACCACTAATGTAACACCCTTCTAAAATACCCCAAATTTAAATTAAAACATCAAAACATAAATCAGAGTAGATATGCAATTTAAGGGTGTCACACTTGACACTTCACACCATTTTCCAAATAACTGGTCATACTCATTTATTTATCAAAATAAAACATTGCACAATACGCAGCGGATAGAGGTCAAATCAATCATGCAAACCATGTAACACATTACAGGTAAGATCATTCAACAACCAACAATGAAAATAAGGTAAAACATCCCGTCCCGATGTTACATCTACCAGAGCATGACCCACTAAGGAACTACACTAGACTCCAAGTTCTAGCTTCTACTCAATCACTGCTCGTTACCTGAAAAATAGTTGTAAGGGTGAGTTCCTCAATCGATATAATAAGCATTATAAAATATCATGTAATGCCAAGTGATTTAACACATCTCATCACCCTAATCAGATCACACATTCAGTAACGGCAACACCAACTCATAATCACAATCATATTCAACACAAACACAAAACACACGTATAATATTGGAATACATCCATTCATATTATACACCATACATACATTATGCAATGAGACTCCATGCATGCGGTACCGACTATTCGTGAACATATAGTTCAACCTCACCGATCAAATCCAGATACGGCTACCAAACTCACTAGTCCCACTCATTTGAGACCTAGTGACTCACATCACTAATTCCTCACCATGGGAATTAGCTACCACCCTAAGGGCTATGCTATGCACGCTAAATCATCTAGCATGCAACCATCAACAACAATCCACAATAATTCACTCACTAATTCCTCACCATGGGAATTAGCTACCACCATAAAGGCCACAATATGCAAGCTAAATCACTTAGTCATGCAAACATCAACAATCATCCACAATTGCATACATAATAGAGACATTCGCAGCATTATGCATACACTCATACATCATCAACAGATTTATCACATAATCATATCATGTCATGCCACATAATCAAACACAGTATTAGCACACTCTACTAATATCCCTACTGCTCAAAACAACGGGGAATTGATCCCTCCTTTATCATACACCAATATAGGCCAATCATCAATTGTTCACAATATTTAAAATATCAGTTTTTCTACTTTTCAAACAGTGTTAACCGGTTAACGCCCTGGGTTAACCGGTTAACGCAACACAGAACACGCTTCCTGGCACATTTTAATAGTGTTAACCGGTTAACGCCCTGGGTTAACCGGTTAACGCAAGACAGAAAACAATATTTCACAATTCATAACAGTGTTAACCGGTTAACACCCTGGGTTAACCGGTTAACGCAAGACAGAAAGCTGTTCCTGCGCTAACACGAAGCAGAATGCAGAATTCTCCGCATTTTCCGCCGTTGGAGGACTTCCGGACCTCCGATTCCAATTCCGTAAAAAGCTACACGTTCGGAAAATCACAACTCACCCAAATATAGATTCAATTACAGCTTTAACATAACTTATTCATCACAATTTTTCAGCACTCATCATCCCAATTAGGGTCAATTCAACGGCTTATTACTACCCATTACATGTTAACCCATAATACCCATTAAACGACGATAAACCCCCCTTACCTGAGTTAATCCGGCAATTGATTCTTCGACCTTCAACAATCGTGAATCCTCCTCTTGAGCCCTAGCCTCTTCTTCTCCCTTTCTCAGTTTCTTCTCTTTTCAGCCGCTTCTCTGTTTTCACGTGAAAACCCTTTTTACCAAATGGGACCTTTATATATTTTCCAACTTATTATTCCTATATTAATAGTTCCAAATAATATTCCAATAATAATCCAATTATTTAATTAAATTAATAAATATTCTATTAACTTAAATTAAATAATTATCATATTTTATCGGGGTGTTACACTTCCCACTTTGGGGACCACTTCCCCAAGGCACTATCCTTTCGACCCATTGGAAGGATTACTTTCCAGACCAAGTCTTCAGGCGCAAAACTTTTGACTTTTACCTTCTTATTATAAGAGATTTCTATTCTCTTCTTTTTCCATTTTAGCAACTCTAAAGCATTTAACCTTTCTTCATCTAAGTCAACCAATTCATCCAACATCATGCTCCAATGTGACTCTGTTGGAAGTTCATGGTGTCTTTGAATCCTTATGGATTGTAGGTAAATTTCTACTGGTAGAACAACATCATGGCCAAAGGTTAACTGAAAGGGGGTCGACTTAGTGGCCTCTTTGGGAGAGGTGCAACATGCCCATAAAATCGGGTCCAAAGTTTTATGCCAATTCCTAGGCTTTTTCCCTACATGCCTTTTAATCAAACCAACGATCACTTTATTGGCAACTTCGACTTGTCCATTGGCTTGAGCATAATAAGGCGTCGAAGTTAACAATTTATAGCCCATTTCTTTGGCAAATTCTTGCATTTTCCGACCAATAAATACTAACCCTTGATCTGCTGTAATTGTCTCTGGGATTCCAAATCTATAAATAATGTGCTTTTGGATAAATTCGATCATATCCTCTTGGTTCGCATTTGGTAAGGGTATAACTTCAATCCACTTTGTAAAATAATCAACTCCCACCAATATATATCCTTGATTTTTAGATGATGGAGGTCAAATTTCCCCAATCAAATCTAAAGCCCAACCCCTAAATGGCCAAGGCTTGATGATAGATGTAATTCACTTGTAGGGACGTGTTGTATGTCTGCATGCATCTGACATTCTTGGCAATCCTTTGCAAATTCAACACAGTCTTTCAACATGGTAGGCCAATACATTCCTTGGTGAAATAAAAACCATTTCATCTTATGACCGACTTGGTGTGATCCACACGCTCCACTATGTACAGTCGAAAGGGCTAGGTACGCCTCTAACTCACTGAGGCACTTAAGCAAAATTCCCTTAGGAGATTTTTTAAACAACTCTATACCCAAAAGAACATAACTCAATGCTCAATACCTAGTTTTTCGATCAGTAGACATTGTTGGATTCTGCAAATACACCACTGTTGGCTTCCTCCAATCTTCATCCGTCAAATTGTCTACTGCCAGTATTTCGAAATTCCCTTCATCAGCATATCCTAGCTTTGTCTTTTCTAAGTCTAGGGGTATTAATCTAATTTCCACGACCTTTCCTATGACTTCAATGATTTTATGCAAATTCTCTTTTGAAATTTTATACCCGGAAGCAATCTGAGCCAAATCGTTAGCTACTTGATTTTCTAGTCGAGGTATGTGTCGAATCGAAACCATTTCAAATATTTTTAGCAGTCGACTGGCAATTGTGAAGTACATGATTAAATTCTCCTTAACACATCTATATTCCTTTGTGAACTGCTCTATGACCAACTCTGAATCACCCATTATTTCGACTCGAGTTGCCCCCAATTCCAACAACATTTCAAGTTCTGCTATGAGGGCTTCATATTCAGCCTCATTGTTCGAGCATGTACCTTCTACTTTGTACTGGAATTTTGTTGGAATTTTATTACGAGAAATAATTACAACCTTAACACATGTACCATCCTTATGACTAGACCCATCGAAGTATAACTTCCATAGTCCCAATTCGAGATAGTTCAGTGCGTTTGCATCTATGGAGTGATCGACTATAAAGTCTACTACCACTTGTTCTTTAACAGCTCTTAATGGCATGTATGTTAAAGAAAATTCAGTCAATGCTAATGCCCATTTCCCAATTCGACTATGCAAAGTTGGTTTGGATACCATATATTTAATAACGTCACAATGAGATGAAACATAAACATCAACAGGTTTGATATAATGTTTCAATTTTGTACAAGAGAAATATAGGCATAAACATAATTTTCCGACCATGCTCTACCTAGTTTCTGCATCATTTAAGACTCTACTGAGGTAGTAAATGGCTCTTTTGACACCATTATCATCCTCTTGAGCTAACATGCTTCCTAAAGTCTTGTTAGATGCAGATATATACAATCTCATACTTTTATTTCTACAAGGTGGTGTCAAGATTGGTAGATGACTCAAGTATACTTTAATCTTATCAATGCTTCTTGTTGAGCTTTCCCACACTCGAACCCTTCCTTGTTGAGTCGAAGGAATGGTGAAAAAGCCTGCGTCTTCCCACTAAGGTTTGAGATGAATCTCCTTAGGAAATTGATCTTGCCTAGTAGTGATTGTAAACCTTTCTTCGTCAATGGCGCTTTCGCTTCCATGATGGTCTTGGTCTTATTCTGGTTTATTTTGATCCCCTTTTTGTGGACCACAAAGCCTAAGAAATCCCCAACCTGCACACAAAAAGTGCATTTTAAAGGATTCATTTTTAGACCATGTTTTCTCATCCTCTCGAATGATATTCGAAGATGGTCTACGTGACTCTTCCCTGAAATAGACTTAATAACAATATCATCTATATAGATTTGTATAAAAGTTTCTATGAAATCGTGGAAGATCGAATTCATCGCTCTTTGGTAGGTTGCCCCAACATTTTTCAAACCAAAAGGCACCACTACCCATTCGTAGGTTCCTATGGCTCTGGGGCATCGAAATGTTGTTTTTGGGACATCCTCTTCAGCAATAAATACTTAATTACACCAAAAATACCCGTCAAGCATGCTTAAATATCAATAGCCTGCAGCAGAATTGACTAGCATCTCTGCCACTGGCATCGAATATTCATCTTTTGAGGTTGTAGTATTTAAATCTCTAAACGCTATGCAAACCCTTAAAGTATCATTCTTCTTTACAACTGGCACAATATTATCTAACCATTCGACATACATGGCCGTGCGAATGAAATTACAGCAAAGAAGCCTTTCAACTTCCTCTTTACTCTTAGAAAGTATTGCTAGAGTGAATCGTCTAGGGTTCTGCTTCACAGGCTTCTTTCCAGGCTTGATCGACAATTTTTAACTCTAAAGCTCTCTTCTTCACCCAAAGAGTGTAAGCCTCCAAAGCTACACAATTGCGCAAACCAAGCTCGGATCTTCCTTTACTATGCACATTATGCCAAGCATGCACAATCTTTTGCTTCAAATGTTGGGGATCTTTACCCTCTTGATATAAAAGACCTTCTAACAAAGTGTTATTAGGTTTGTCTCTCAAGGGGAACCCAAGCTGACGACGAGCCAAAGCAGGGTTGTAGTTAATTCCTCCTTGTGTACCAATGAGAGGCACATTAGAGAATTCACCACAACTATCAATAATCTCCAAACTGCTTAAAGACGGATCATACCAAACTATATCATCATTAGTGAGAGACATAAGTCTCTAAGACCACCGTAGACATTGTTTGTTCTCCACAAAAGCAGGTGGCTGAGGCAAGTGCGAAATAAACCACTTGTACAGAAGAGGAATGCAACAGACAATAATTCCACCACCCTTAGAATTCCTTAGATGCAAAGAGAAATACATATCACCTAACAAAGTAGGCACGGGATTCCCAATCAAGAAAAGTCTAATGGCATTAACATCAACAAAACCGTCAATGTTAGGGAACAAAGCTAATCCATAAATGAGCAACACAAGGATAGCTTCAAAAGCATCCACACTACCAGCTTGAGCAAAAGTAGTAGCTTCCTTGATAAGAAAATCAGATGGCAACCCAAACAATCCTCCTTTCTTCACCCAATGAGCCTCTATCTCAGATTTCTTCAAGTGAAGAGCTTCAACAATAATACTAGATCGGGGAATCTCCTCCACTAAAGGGTACTCTACTAGAAACAGATATCCCCAAAAGATGAGAATAAACCTCCAAGGTAGGCACAAGATGAAAACCCGGGAAAGTGAAACAATGGTAAAGAGGATCATAGAACTGCACTAGCACACTCAAAACTCCTTCAACCACATCAGCAGACAAGATGGACAGAAGCTTCCCATGGCGTTGTTTGAAGTCCAAGGGATCTAATACAAAAGATGCTAGCTTCCTGAACTCTTTCAAGTCGGGACATCTGAAATTGTACTTATTAGTGTTCCTTCGTCCATAATCCATCGTCTGAAAATATTTGCAAATAATACCTCAGTTCCTTGAAATTTTCGTGTGATGAATATTATGATGCGCATGAATGCATGAATGCAACAATCACAAATAAGGGATCACACATAAGTCAAACAAAGGTTAAGGGATGAATCAAGTCATTGTCAAGATCAATCATCCATTTTGGTGGATTATGGTTTACACCTTATCAATACATAAGTTCCATTGATATTGACAAGACTTGATTGGATCAACCAAGAATCAAGGGTTTGTTGTAAGTCACAAGCATAGGGTTTGGGTAAGAACCATCCCAAAGGAGTGAACTAAGGATAAAAACCTGTAGATCATGTTCTAAAAAGTTCCCAGAGTCTTAATTCCATCTATCGGATATTACAGGTTAAGATGACTGACTCATCGACCCATAATATTCTCAAGAGAAACTCGTTTGAGTGCAGTATCGCGTAACAACTGTTATCAAGTCTACACTTGAACAATATCCGCACTACGTCCTAAATAGGCTAAGAGGGGGTAAATGTTTTACGGTCCTTAGCTTCTCGGACCCAAATTAGAGATAGTAATGCCTAACCACAAATACTTGTGTGACATTTCCAAATCCAAAAGAGTCTCCACTGAGCAGATGGATCTCAAGCCAACTTGTTAAGGACTACTCCACACAAGTCGAACATGACTATACCATCCTCCTATCTTAATTTCACTCAAGTTCGGGTTAGAACTTATCTCACCACTCAGAGATCATCAAGCATAACAAGCAGATTATATCACACATACATATATACAAACATCACATATATACAAATATTTACAACCAAAAAGTAGGCTAAACCCACTGGAGTCCATGTTTCCCCAGCAGAGTCGCCACTTAATTTTTGTAGCGGTAAATTCATGACCATCAAGCTATGGATAAGCTAGAGATCAAATAACAAGAGTCGCCACCGCGCTTTTATTGTTTCCAAGGGAAAAGGTAAAAAGTACGAACCAAACCCAAAAGTAAGAAGTTTTCAAATCAAAACTAATAAAATGTCAGAGATTACAAGTAAGGGGGTTGGTTACACAGAGGGAAGGTGTTAGTACCCAAAGTGTCCTAGGTACTCCTAGGGAGCCCTTTTTGTGTGCATATATATTTAGTACAAAAATGATGTTTACAAACAAATAAAATGGGGGGATGAGAAAAGAGTTCATTAATTATATTTTTGTGTTTGACAAGCCCTTCGGACTTGTGCCTACGTACTAACATAAAAATAAGGGATCAAAACCTCGTAGTTCGTGATACAAATTTCAAAGTGGATGCATTGCTTTTAACAAAAATTAGGTTTGAAAGGCACAAAGACCTAAAATGGTTTGAATGAGTTAGTTCTTTTTGGCTTTTCTGAAAGTTTGAGTCAAGTATAGTTAAGTTTATTTACAAATTTGCTTTAAGGAAAAAAAGTTTAAAAATGCAATGGCATAAGGCCAGAGTTTCTATCTTTTTGCTAAGTGGTCAAAGTTTAGAACAAAATAAGTTCAATCAAAGAAGATTTTTGAAAAGGGAGGGAGAGATTTTGAAATTAAAGAAATGGGGAGAAGATGAAGGGACTAATCCTATGCATAAAATTTAAAGTTGAGAGTTGAAAAGATCTGACCAATGGGTAGCAATCCAATTGACAAGAATGTCAACAGAAACCCAGAATTCCCTTGGACATTTAGAATCAAGCAACACACAAATGCACAATTATATTATCTTGAAGAGCAAAGGCATCAAATAAAGATAGCCACATCCAAGCTTTAGCCATTCCATGATCTTCTTCAAAATTAGCCCATGTAGTAGATGAATTCCACAAGTCACAGGTTCAAAATAATAGCTTCACAATGATCATGTTGCAGATGAACTCAGAGGGATCTTGAATGATGTATCAGATGAAGTTTCAAATTGCAAGCAATTAGTTTCTCAATAAGTTGGCATTGGCCAAGTCCTTTAGCATAGGAATGTTGCCTAAATTCTAAGTCCATTTGTCCAAGATCAAACCAACAGCCCACACAAAAGCTTTTTAGGTTTTTTATTACTATTATGTACATTAATGGTCAAAGACCACACAAACAAGCAAAGTATACACAAACAAGATATATCACACAATATGGTCCAAGTGGACAAAGTGAAAATTGCATTAACATAAACAATTAGAATGATATGAACAGTGCAAAATGAATAAAGGCAAGAATTAAATGACATTAAAGTAAATGGCTTGAAAGTAATAGTTAGTTGTTAATGAGTTAGAGGTTAGTATTGTTTTGCTTTTTCTTTTCATTTTAAGACATTGTTTGGAGAACACTCAACCTACTTATCACAAGCATGGATCCTTGAGCCAAGACATCTTTCAAAGGACGGAAAAAAGGCCAAGTTTCCACACAATACCATGAAAGAGGGGAGACTTACAATCTCACTAACTAGAATGCTATGCCTTTTGTGTCACAAATTTAACGCTATGTTAAGCAATTGTAATTGGACTTATGTAGAAGTCACAACTATTTGAGGTCGGGCAATAGAATTTTGGTGTTAATGCATGTTAGAGACTGTAAGACCCCAATTTTGTCCCTAAGATCCCTCATGGCATCATAACATTGCATTGCATAGCCTCAAGGATCATTGAGCATCTTGGCTCCTTTCCCTTTGGGTGGGATCTCTTGTGAGTGGTTTGAGATCACCAAGCATGCTTGAATTGTATATCATTGCTTTTCTCATTTTGTTTATTAACCAAAAGCACAAAAATATGTCACTAACATCTTTGTTTGCAGCTTAAGCAATCACCAGGTCATCTGAGGACCAAAAATCAACTTTGCAGTCAACTGAGGGTTATGAGGTGGGGAAATGAGTTGAGACACCTCAATCATGTTCAACTGAGGCCTATTCATCATTTTAAACATCCATCTTGAAGATTCAAAGGTCATGGCAAAAGTTACTAAAAATGGAAAATGACCTGTAATTCAAAGTTTCCAAATTTGGCAAGTTTTTGGTTCACATTCAACTTGACTTGTCAATGTCAAAGAAGTTTCAAATGGATTTTTGGTGAACAAGAAAGTTTTATATCTTTGTCTCCCATTTTCAAAAAGTCCTAATTCATGTCCATATGATGAATGGTTGAGGAGTTATGGTCATTTGATCACAAGGTGTGCATGGAAATTCAAAATGGCATAACTTTTGATGCAATGCTCCAAATTGGTCCATTCTTTTTGCAAAATGTTTCTCTTGATCAAGACATCTCAAAATAGTCTTTGCCATGCATGGGAAAAGTGTGTATGCTCATCATTTCTCATGTGTTCATTTTGAAGTGAATTTCCATAATTCAAATTTGGCTTATGATACAAGCAAATCAACAATTCCATCATGACCATTGGATGATTTTGAGTGAATTCAAACACCAGCATGGGACTGTACACGTGTAGCATGGCCATGCTAGCCAATTTTGCATTTTTTGCAAATTGCACTATATCTCATTAATCTTGATTAACCAATGCAAAGTGTGATTAGCATTGTGATTAGCATGGAGTATATAAGCTGAAACCCTAATCCTAACTGAAATAACAAGCATTTTCAGATCCAAATTCAAAAACTCCCTCCAATTTTCTCTCTCATTGAATTTTGATTTTCTCCACACAAACACAAAAAATTATTGCATATTCTTGATCATCATCATTCACTGATCAAGAATCATCATCTGTTTGGATCAATTAAGCCAGAATTGGAGTAGTTCATGTACATGAGCATGGCGATGGAAGTTTGAAATTGAAGAAGAATCAAGTGGTTTCAAGTGTTCATGTTTGCACAAAGCTTTAAGGCAAGATCAAAGGAGAAGATCTGGAGCTTATGAGCGCTTAAGAGCACGAATTCAGCAACCTCTATTCCAAGGTGACTTCAAATTCATCATCTCTTTTTGCTATTTTTAGACCATAGATGTGTAGATCTCATTGAGTAGAGCTTGTACATGTGTTTAGATTTGATTTTGATGGAGTATTGAGCATGTTAGGTTAATTGTAAGTTTTGATCATGAATATGTTTTGCTTCGATCTGGAAAACCTGTTGAGAATTAGGATGAATTGATTGCATATTTGGAATGAACATTGCAAGGCGGTTCGAATGGTGTATGATTTGTTGATTTCTAGAAAAAAAATTGGTTGTCGCCGCCGTGCTTGTGGCCGGAGAAGACGACCGAAGCTTAGCTCCGGCGTCTATAAATCCTAGGGTTTGTGTGACGTGTTTGCTGAGTTGGCTTCCATGTGTGCCTTGCGTGTACAAATGATTGGTTGCAATTGTGTTGACTGGCCACGCGTTATGTTTGAATGCTGATCGTGCATGCTGACCGTTTAATGAAACGGTGCGTTTTAGCAAGATTAAATGTGGACCTTTGATCTGTTTGCGCGCCTTATCCAACGGTTGTGGTTTATTCTGGTTTTATTCAAATATTTGATTTTCCCTCCATTTCTTTTATTATTGCAATTGTTTAGTTCATTTTAGAAAAATCATTAAAAATAGAAAAATGATCCAAATTAATCCCAATTTTTTTCCTGGTTTTGTATGGATGACTGGTTTGTGATGTGTGAATTTTTGAATCCATGTGATGCTAATTTGATATGTTGTGTTCAATGCATTGTGAAATCTTCATTGTTAAGCCATTTGATCCAATTTTTTGCATGCTCAATATTCATTCATGATATGAATTTTTGGTCACTGGTTTAGAATTTTTCTCACATGTTATCATCACTTTTGACACATAGAGAATAGTGTGACAATTTGTGTCACATTTTTGGCATTGAATTGTTGCATTTTTGTTCATATATCATTTGAACCTTTCTGGATTTGACCTTTTGCATGTTGAATGTTCATAACATGAGAAACTTGCATAAAAAATATCAAGGTCATTGCATGCATTTCTGTTTTGATTTCAATTTTCTAAGTTGGAAGTTCATTTTGTGCACATTTTTTGTCCTTGCATTACATAGGCCATTTGAGACACTTGCTTATTGATTTAATGCTAGTCTTTTTGAGGACATTGTATTGATTGTTTGAATGTGCAATGTGTAGAAGATTGGGTTCTATTTTGATCATTTGGTTTGGTTTTGAACTTAGTCTTTGTACTAGTGTTTTGTGCATAAACTAACTGTGCTTTGTGTTTCAGGTTTGGACATTTAGCATTAATGGTTGATTTGTTCTCACTTTATGAGATACAAATGCTTTGAGTTCTAACTTTGGTTTGTTTTGTAGGATTTTAAGTGATGTGCTTGAGCTCATGAGTTCATTTGAGTGCTTGAGCATTGTTCATTGAGTTGTGTAATTGTTGAATGGTTCCACTGTTTGTCTGTTGGTTTTATGATTGAAGTATTAACTGTTTAGTCTTTGTACAGGTACCTTAGTTGCTTGCTTGCTTTTGCTTTTGCTTAAGTTTTAGATTGTGGTTGATACACCACTTAGGTAGTTATCTTCTTACTTCATGTAGTCTGGAAGTCCTGTCACCTTTTTTGCAGGCATTTTGCTAGCAAGTCCTCCTTCAGAGGCTCTGTTTGTGTTTGTTTAGAATTGTGCCAAAGACCTCCAAGTGAGGCATGTGTTATTGATAAGACCTCAAAGAGTAGAGGCAATTGATGGATAAAAGGGATTAGTAGCCAATCCCCCGTTATTCAGTGAGTCGTTCTTTATGGTCGCACTACGTGCTGATGCTTCTGAACATGTACCCAAAATCTTTGTCCAGAGTCTGTTAAGTGGAATAGGGTCCCTCTTTCTGGATCCCCACACTTTCTTTGTCATGAGCTCACCCTGGCCAGGGTTAAGAGCATGAGGTCTCATCCTCATTTACCAACTTTGATCAGCTTCACCCTAACTTTCAATGTTAGTGGTTAAGAGCTATAGATTACCCTTACAGTTTGGCTTGTTTGTCGAGGTTGATATGACCCCTCTTGACTAAAGCCCATCCATTGTTTGAGCCTCTTGTATGTATATAGAGTGTGATGTTTGCTTTTGATGTGTTTGCTTTTGATGTTTGTTTGTTATGGTTGGGAGTCAGATATAAGTCCATGTATTGGCATTCTGTTTCCTTTTTGTTGTTAGGAGTCGGGTGTAAGTCCATGTATTGGCATTCTGTTTCCTTTTTGTTGTTAGGAGTCGGGTGTAAGTCCATGTATTGGCATTCTGTTTCCTTTTATTGAGGATCTCTTGTGAGACTTGTTTGATTGCTTATGTTTTGTGCTTGTTTATTCCAAAGGATGGGATCTACTTGGATCATCAATATGTTCTCAAGAGAGGAACTCCTAGTGTGGTTGCTTTTCTTATCCCTCACCTGTTTGTTTTCCTTAGGACTTATTTTTTTCATCCCTAACCCAAGCCAAAATCCTTTTTGTGCAAACATTTGACTTTTGTTTTTCAACATTAGAAACCTAAGCATTATGCTTTTGATTTTCAAACTTTCTTTTCTTAATACTCATTTTGAATTGAATCTTTAAGTCAACTTTGACCATTTTTGTATATACTTCTAATTGGTAAATATAACCCATTCAAATGTGCTTTTGTGGCTTTATGTCCACTTTCTTAAGAAATTTTTTTATAAACTTAGCTATTAGGTTTGAGTTATCCTTGTGGTAGATATAATACTCACCTCATCCTTAGTGATTGGATTGTAAGTCTTCCATACTTATTATAGGGTTAACCCCTCACTAGTATGTTGAAGCCTTCCTCACATGGTGGATTGTTGGTTTAGGATATTGTAAGCCTTCCATACTTATTATAGCGCTCCTTTTGACTTCACCGAGATGGTGAATATGGGGATGCGTCTAGAAAAAGGGGGTTAGAGAAGGACATATGACCAAGGAAGAAGGCTCTTCTGCCAAACGATACGGGGCGTTTGTGAAGAAGAAAGATGGAGAGGCACATGCTGTGACTTCCCATGTGAAACCTAGAAGACCCTCTGTGAGGAGGAAGACCGTGCGTCCCGCCGGTAACCAGCACCGGGTGGCTTATATAGCACCTGTTTTCAGAGATAATCAGCAGTATCAGCAGCATAATAATAATCAGCAACCACCTCAACAATATCAGCAACAACGCCGTCCTCAACAACAGGCCTACCAGCCTCGCAACAGTAATCAAGCCAGCACGAGTTACGAGAGGAAGAAGATCACTTTTGATCCTATTCCAATGACGTACGCAGAATTATATCCCTCTTTGATAGAGAGGAAGTTGATTACTCCGAGAGACCCACCAGCTATACCTGCTAACCCTCAGTGGTGGTATAAGCCTGAATTGCATTGTGTCTATCATTCTGGTGCTCCCGGCCACGACGTGGAGAATTGCTATTCATTGAAGACCAAGGTTCAAGACCTTGTGAGGTGTGGTATTTTGTGCTTTGAGGACGTAGGTCCTAATGTTAAGAAGAACCCATTGCCCGAGCATGGGAAGTCTGTCAACATGGTTCAGGGCTGCCCTGGCAAATACAAGGTCAAATATCTCAGTCATATTCGACAGTCGTTGGTCGAGTTGCACCGTTTGTTGTGTGATTACAGTCATTATGAGCACGACCATGATAAATGCCGAATCTGCTCTGTTAACGGATTGGGTTGTTGCCAGGTGCGCAAGGATCTTCAGGAAATGCTGGATGAAGGAGTCATTGAGATCCTTCAGAATAGGAATGCTGACGAGGATGAGCCTGAGGTCAATGTGATTTCCCCAGTGTTCAGGATACCCGAACCTGTTGTCATTAAGTATGATGGTAGCAAGCAAAAGGTTTCTCCTGTTCTGATTATCAAGCCTGTCGGTCCTGTACCATATTCCTCTGAAAAGGCAATTCCATTCTGTTACAACGTTGTTGCTGTAGAAGATGGGATTGAGGTGCCTTTGCCTTCTCCATCTGTTCTGAATATTGCTGATGTAAGTGGTTTGACCCGCAACGGTCGTGTGTTTTCAGCACCACCGAAGCCTCAGGCTAATGCTGATTTTGTTGAACGCCCGGTTGGGAATGCGGTGAATTCTCCGAACCCGGCACCTGTTGTTAAACCCTCCTCTGTAATGAAAACTCCTACTTCTGTTGGCCCTAGCGGCAATGTGAAAGAAGACTGTGATGAGATGTTGAAACTCATTAAGAAGAGTGAGTACAATGTTGTAGATCAACTTCTACAAATGCCATCCAAGATATCCGTGTTATCTTTGCTGCTGAATTCAGAACCACATAGAGAGGCTCTATAGAAAGTTTTGGATGTGGCATATGTAGATCATGATGTCACTATAGAATAGTTCGATAGCATTGTTGCAAACATTACTGCTTGTAACAATTTGAGTTTCTGTGACTCTGATCTCCCTGAGGAGGGAAGAGACCACAACTTGGCTTTACATATTTCTATGAATTGCAAAAACGACGCCATGTCCAATGTGCTGGTGGACACTGGGTCATCCCTGAACGTATTGCCAAAATCCACTCTGTCTAGACTGTCTTATCAAGGGCCTCCCATTAGGCAGAGTGGAGTTGTTGTGAAAGCTTTCGACGGGTCGCGTAAGACTGTGATTGGGGAAGTTGATCTCCCAATCAAGATTGGACCAAGTGATTTCCAGATTACCTTACAGGTTATGGATATTCACCCATCGTACAGCTGTCTCTTAGGCAGACCATGGATTCACGAGGCTGGCACCGTGACATCCACCCTACACCAGAAGCTGAAATTTGTGAAAAATAAGAAACTGGTAGTGGTAGGGGGAGAAAAGGCTCTCCTGGTTAGCCACTTGTCTTCCTTCTCATACATAGATGCTGAAGATGAAGTTGGAACTACTTTCCAAGCCTTATCTATAGCTGAGCCTGTTGAGAAGAGAACTCCTTCATTTGCTTCCTATAGAGATGAGAAATTGGCCATTGAATGTGGTGCAATTGCTGGTCTAGGAAAAATGATTGAGCTAGAAGACAATAAGTCTGGGGTTGGCATTGGCTTTTCTTCTGGGGTTTTCAATGAGAAAGGACTGTTCAAGAGTGGAGGTTTCATCCACACTGGTCAGGAGGAAGAAGCTGTTGCTGTCTTGGAAGAAGATACAAAAGATTTTGACAATTTCATCATCCCTGGAGGGGTCTGCAACAATTGGGTCGCTGTGGATGTTCCTACAGTTATCCACAAGTCAAAGTAATGATCACTTTGTTTAGAAACCCTTCTCCCATGCCAAAAGGAGAAGTGATGACATTGTTGGCAACATAAATACAATGATATTTTCATTCAATAAATTCATGTTAAATGTTTGTTTTTCCAATTATTTTCCCTTTTTTCTTTTTTGCATGAAATTGGTGATCACATAAAACCCTAAAAATAGAATAAAATCAATCTTTTCATCTGCATAATGATTTGCCTTGTTTGATTTCTAAAAAGCTTTTCATATCCAAAATCATTATGCAGGTTAATCAAACCCATTGAACATAATGATCCGACACCATCTCCCAATTTTGAATTCCCTGTATTTGAGGTAGAGGAAGATGATGTTGAAGAGATTCCTGATGAGATTACCCGTCTACTTGAGCATGAAAAGAAGATCATTCAGCCACATCTTGAGAATCTGGAAACAGTCAACTTGGAGTCTGAAGATTGTGTGCGAGAAGTGAAGATTGGGGCACTCCTGGAAGAATCTGTCAAGAAGGGGTTCATCGAATTGCTACGAGAATATGTTGATATCTTTGCTTGGTCGTATGAAGACATGCCAGGTCTAGATACATATATTGTGCAAAATTTCCTGCCCTTGAAGCCTGAGTGCGTGCCTGTGAAGCAGAAGCTCAGAAGAACTCATCCTGATATGGCAGTGAAGATCAAAGAGGAAGTTCAGAAGCAAATTGATGTGGGGTTTCTGGTGACTTCTGCATATCCTCAACGGGTGGCCAATATTGTGCCCGTGCCTAAGAAAGACGAAAAAGTCCGGATGTGTGTGGATTATAGAGATTTGAATAAAGCTAGTCCGAAAGATGATTTCCCTCTACCACATATTGATATGTTGGTGTTGGTAGACAATACAGCTAAATTCAATATCTTCTCATTTATGGACGGATTTTCCGGATATAATCAGATTAAGATGGCACCCGAGGATATGGAGAAGACAACATTCATCACACCTTGGGGAACATTCTGTTATCGAGTGATGCCCTTCGGTTTGAAGAACACCGGAGCCACGTATCAACGAGCTATGACTACCTTGTTTCATGGTATGATGCACAAGGAGATTGAGGTATATGTTGATGATATGATTGCTAATTCGAGAACGGAAGTTGAACATGTAGAGCACTTGTTGAAGCTTTTTCAGCGTTTGAGGAATTATAAGCTTCGTCTGAATCCCAACAAGTGTACATTTGGAGTCCGTTCTGGCAAGTTATTGGGCTTTATTGTCAGCGAAAGAGGTATAAAGGTTGATCCTGCAAAGGTCAAAGCAATACAAGAGATGCCTACGCCCAAAACTGAGAAGCAAGTCCGAGGTTTTCATGGCCGCTTGAATTATATTTCCAGATTCATATCCCACATGACTGCCACATGTGCGCCGATATTCAAGCTCCTTTGGAAAGATCAGTCTCATGATTGGACCGAGGATTGCCAAAAAGCTTTCGATAGTATCAAGGAGTATCTGACTGAACCTCCAATCCTGTCTCTGCCTGTAGAAGGAAGACCTTTGATTATGTATCTGACAGTTCTTGAAGATTCGATGGGTTGTGTCTTGGGTCAGCAAGACGAATCAGGAAAGAAAGAATGTGCTATTTACTACCTCAGTAAGAAGTTCACCGATTGTGAGTCTCGATACTCTATGCTTGAGAAGACATGCTGTGCTTTGGCTTGGGCTGCTAAGCGCTTACGCCAGTATATGATAAATCATACAACTTGGTTGATATCCAGAATGGACTCGATCAAGTACATTTTCGAGAAGCCTGCTTTAACAGGAAGGATTGCCCGTTGGCAGATGCTCTTATCTGAGTATGATATTGAGTATCGAGCTCAGAAAGCTATTAAAGGTAGTATCTTGGCTGACCACTTGGCACATCAGTCGATCGAAGATTATCAGTCAGTTCAGTACGACTTCCCGGATGAGGAGATTTTGTATTTGAAAATGAAAGATTGCGATGAGCCTACACTCGATGAAGGGCCAGAGCCTAGTTCTAGATGGAGTATGGTGTTTGATGGCGCTGTAAATCAGTATGGAAATGGTATTGGGGCAGTGATTATTACTCCTCAGGGCACACATATTCCTTTTACAGCAAGGCTAACTTTCAAATGCACGAATAATATGGCTGAGTACGAGGCCTGTATTATGGGATTGGAAGAATGCATTGATCTAAGGATCAAGCACCTTTATATTTATGGTGATTCGGCCCTTGTTGTTAATCAGATTAAGGGTGAATGGGAAACGAATCAGCCTGGTCTTATTCCATATAGAGATTATGCGAGGAGGATTTCAACGTTCTTTACTGAGGTTGACTTCCATCATATTCCTCGAGATGAGAATCGGATGGCGGATGCTCTTGCTACGCTCGCTTCGATGATTGTGGTTAAATGTTGGAATGAAGTTCCCAATATCACTGTGATGCGCTTGGACAGACCAGCTCATGTATTTGCAGTGGAAGAGGTGAAGGATGATAAACCATGGTATCATGACATCAAGTGTTTCCTTCAGAACCAGGTTTACCTGCCCGGGGCATCTGTGAAAGATAGGAAGACTTTGAGGAGATTGTCAGGAAGTTTCTACCTCAATGGAGATGTGCTTTATAAGAGGAATTTTGACATGGTTCTGCTCAGATGCGTGGATAGACACGAAGCAGACCTGTTGATGACTGAGGTCCATGAAGGTTCATTTGGTACTTATTCCAATGGACATGCCATGGCTAGAAAGATGTTGAGAGCAGGCTACTATTGGCTGACAATGGAGTCTGACTGCTGCAAATATGTAAAGAAATGCCATAAGTGTCAGATTTATGCGGATAAGATTCATATTCCCCCGACACTTCTGAATGTGATTTCATCACCATGGCCCTTCTCCATGTGGGGAATTGACATGATTGGCATGATAGAGCCGAAAGCGTCCAACGGACACATGTTTATTCTCGTAGCAATTGATTACTTTACCAAATGGGTTGAAGCGGCCTCATATGCAAATGTGACCAGGCAGGTGGTCGTGAAGTTTATTAAGAATCAGCTTATATGCCGCTATGGTGTGCCAGATAGGATCATTACTGATAATGGATCTAACTCGAACAACAAGATGATGAAAGAGCTGTGTAGCGAGTTCAAGATTGCGCATCATAATTCTTCTCCTTATAAACCCAAGATGAATGGGGCTGTTGAAGCTGCTAATAAGAATATCAAGAAAATTATCCAGAAGATAGTTGTCACGTATAAAGATTGGCATGAGATGCTGCCATTTGCTTTACATGGATATCGTACATTTGTCCGCACTTCAACAGGGGCAACCCCTTTCTCTCTTGTTTATGGCATGGAGGTTGTACTCCTAGTAGAGGTGGAGATCCCATCAATGAGAGTCTTGATGGATGCCAAGTTGACTGATGCTGAATGGGTTCAGAGTCGTTATGACCAGCTGAATTTGATTGAAGAAAAGAGATTGACTGCCATGTGCCATGGTCAGTTATATCAGCAGAGAATGAAGAAAGCTTTTGATAAGAAGGTCAAGCCTCGTGTGTTCCGAGAAGGTGACCTTGTGCTCAAGAAAGTCTTGTCTTTCGCGCCCGATTCCAGGGGCAAGTGGACTCCAAACTATTAAGGTCCATATGTTGTTAAGAGAGCCTTTTCAGGCGGTGCTTTGATGCTTATAACTATGGATGGGGAGGATTTCACTCGTCCTGTGAATTCAGATGCAGTCAAGAAATACTTCGCCTAAAAAAACGGAATAGCTCGCTAAGTTGAAAACCCGAAAGGGCGGCTTAGGCAAAAATGAGCGTCTCGGTGGATTGAAAACCCGAAAGGGCGATCTAGGCAAAAGTTAGAGACATAAAAAATGAATATTTGCATCCCGCTAGATTGAGTACCTCATCCTGGGGCAATCTAGGCAAAAATTAGGGATTTGGCAAGTAACTCCATCTTGACAAGACTTGGTTCTACGTCTGTCATCCGTCAGAGATTCTTGTTCATTCGTCGTCAACTGAAGCTTCGAATACATCGAATCTGAAATTAGTGGAGAAATGGTCATTATGTTCAATGTAGCCCTTTTCCAATATATATCACCAATTTCAAACTTGTAAAGATCTATGGAGTCTTGCCATTTGCAGGCTACCATTCCGTCAAATAAATTTGAGCTTTTATCCAATTATTTGCACTCTTATTTGTTTCTATTCAACAAATGTTTTGCATGTTTTAATTGAGAAAATATCATTGTTTTGAAAAATGAATTTTTCATAACATGTTTTTTTAAACAAAGTGAACATTCACAATGATAAAAGATACTTAGGAGATCCTCAGTGCTCTCCCAAGGGTGGTATGATTTCCAACAGGATAAGACATTTGTTCACATTCCTGGCATGGCTGTATCCTCTTCCTCCAGAACATTGTTGTGGTTCATCCGCAAGTAGAGTGCTTTATGAGGTTGTTCACCTTCCTGACCTCCAGCAGAGCAACAATCTTTTCTCCTCAAGCAGATGTGATTTCCTTGGTGGGTTTGGTACTTGGTGTTTGACCCCCAGAATCCCTTTATCCATCGGATAGACACCCCAGTAGAGCTGCTCATATGGTGGAAGTGGTCTCATCATAACTCCTATCCCCGGTTGGGATGATTATTGATTCCTCCCTTAGCAGAAGAGCAGTGGTATTCCCTCATCAGCAGATGTGTCCTCTCTGGAAGATTTGGTATTTGGTGGTTGATCCCCAGTATTCCGTCATTTCCCCGGATAGATCCCCAATAGAGTTGTTGGTGTGACGGACTTTATCTGTGATGATTCATCCCTTGCTGAGATACTGCTGTTTTCTGGTATCTCTAACTCCCTTGAAGAGTTATGTATGTGGCAGCTTCTACCTGCACAATGAACTCTTTTCTCCGGCTGTGACTGTTGTTTCCTCCGGAGCCCTTTGTGTATTTCCTCCCGAGTAGAGTGTATGGTAAAGGTATTTTAGCCTCCTCCCTCCTCAGCAGGTGAGAGCTCTTGGTTCGTTTGATCTTTGGGAGCTTCTGGTTGGTGGTTGTATCCCCACAAAGATCCATCACCCCCTTTTTGATAATTTCCCCGGAGGAGTGGTTTCCCCAGCAGAACTTATTTGGCGCCATGATCCGGTTCCTAGTGGGAAGGGTTGTTGTTCATTCCCCCCGCAGAGATATGGTTGTTTCCGGGTATCTCTAATCCCCAGTAGAGTTGCTTGTGTGGCAGATTCTACTTTTGCGATCTTTTCTCCTCAGCAGGTGTGATCTCCTTGGTGAGTTTGGTTTTTGGCGGTTGGCCCCAGATTCCTATTATATCCCTCAGGTGGATTCCCCAATAGAGTTGCTTTTTGGTAGTTTCTGCCTGTGCAATGGACATTTTTTTCCCAACTGAGACTGATGATTCATCCCTGCAGAGATTTTGTTGTCTTTGATCCCCGGCAGATTGGATATTCTCCGGTGATCCTAGCTTTCTCTCTTGAGATGTAGTACCGGGTGTTTGATTCATGGACCTGTGTGTGTTAGATATGTCTGTTTGTCAGCATTCATCAAACATAAATCACGCATATACATGCATAATCTTCAAACATTTGGATATTCATATTGCATTTTTGCCATATATCTATTGTTTGTTATCCTCTGCTAGTTGGTAATATATTTCCCAAGCAGATGTCGGTGTCTGATCTCTCAATATAGAGTCAGCCTCTTAAGCAGAAAGTGTTTATCTTTCCTTCTGCATTCCTCACTGAGTTATATCCTCGTGGACGACGGTTGTTTCTGTCTCCTCCCAACACATATATTGGGATGGGTTTCCCTATTGAGTTATATCCTCATTAGGACGAGTCTTGATTTAGTTTGCCTTTTTGGTTTGATCTTAAATTGGCCACTTGAGACTGTTTTCTTGTGCTTCCCCGTGGTATAAGTGAATAATTGCTCAGTAATCGGCAATCATGCATCTTATCCCCTAGTGGAGTTTGTGGTTTTCTACCCTTATACTGGTAGTTGTAAACCCTATTTTATCCCTCAGTGGAGTTTGTGGTTTTCTACCTTTATACCGGTAGTTGTAAACCCTATTTTTCACCTTATCCTCATCAGAGTCTGTGGTTTTCTACCCTTATACCGGTAGTTGTAAATACTACTTTCTCCCCTTTTGCAGAGTTAACCATTTGTTATTCATCCTAGTTGATGACGGTTACTCTTCTGTGGTTTTCTACCCAGTATCCGGTATATGTAATCCCCTCTTTGACGGTTATCATTATCCAATATTCGGTATTGATATTCCCTACTTCTTGTGGATAATTTCTTTGATTAAGTAGATTTATTCCCCAACGGGTCTTCTTTCATTTACCGTTTGCCGGTGATGTCTGTTGCTCCCCTTGATTGGTCATCATTATATTCCTAGTTTTGGTATCCCAATGCCTTTCTTTTCAGTCGATCTATCCTTTATTAACCCAGTAGCCTGTTGTGGATAATCTTCCATGCGAGTGTATTATCTACGTTCTGACGGTAATAGATAATATATCTCATGCACTCTTTGGCCGAAGCCTTTTGTTCTTCCCCAATTGAGTAAGATTCGTATCCCTGTTTTGGGATCGAATGTCCTTTTCCGTGGTTTTCTACCCAGTATCTGGTAGATGTAATCCCTTCTTTGACGTTTATCATCATCCAATATTCGGTGTTGATATTCCCCCCATTTGCTTGGATAATTGCTCTGATTACGCAATTTATCCCTAGCAAGTCATCTCTCGTCTACCCTGTTGCTGTTGGTAACGATTGTTTTTTCTCCTGAATTGGACATCATTATATAACTAGTTTTGGTATCCCGGTGCCTTTCTTTGTCGGTTGATTTATCCTTTATTAACCCAGTAACCGGTTGTGGATAATCTTCCATGCGAGTGTATTATCTACGTTCTGACGGTAATAGATAATATATCTCATGCACTCTTTGGTCGAAGCCTTTTGTTCTTCCCCAATCGAGTAAGATTCGTATCACTTTTGTGGAATCGAATGTCCATCCCATAATCGAGTTTGCGTTTTGCCCTCTTTTTGGATGATGGGTGTTTTGGGAATATTCCCCAATTCACGCTTTGGTTGGTCACCTATTATATGCCCAGTAACTGGTATCCCTGGTGTTCCTTCCTTCTGCTCCCTATTATGACTTTGGTCCCCTGTGGAGTCAGATTTTCCTGAGTTGAGATATACCTTTTTTAGGTCTTCCTTAGATGATTTGGTTGATTGATATCTCTCACCCTTATACCGGTCTTAGATATTCATTCTTCCCGAGCTTGTTGTTCTCTCACCCTTATACTGGTGATAGGATCACATGTCTCATTGAGCTTTTTACCTAGTAACCGGTAACACCTCATCCCGCTGCTTCCCCAGGAGAGTCTTTTCAGACATCCCCGGCGAGGTCCGTTGTGGATAGTTCTGCTGTGTTGGCATATTCCCCAATACATGCATCTTCGAGTCAGTCTGAATCTTTCCATTGGTTTATTCCTTTTGGAATTCTTTTCCCCAGCTTTGAGTCGTGCCCTGCTCACGCAATTTATCCCCTTTTTCTATCCCCAATAAAGTCCCCAGTAAAGTCTCTATCCCTAGTGAGTGTATTAGTCCTATGGATTGTTAATTTCTCCGGACGTCTTTTTTCGTCTTTGTGGACACATATCCCCACAGAGTTTGTTTGTTTTGCATACATACATTTGCATCATGAGGTCTCTTAGGGACCAAAATTTGTCTCTTTGTTATTATTTAAGCCCATTCTACCTCGTGGAGACTAAGATTTTAACCTTCACTTCTCCGGCTAGAATTGAAGGTGAGAAAAACAAGAAAGGGGGGTTTGAATTGTTTTGGAAAATAAGCGCTTTTTCAGAATAAGACCACACAAGGAATTTATACTGGTTCGCTTATAACACAAAGCTACTCTAGTCCACCCGGCCAAGGTGATTTCGCCTTCAATAAGGACTTAATCCACTAATCTTGAAAGATTATTACAACCAACGTCTAAGAGATGGATCTCTTAGTCCTCTCAAGTATACAGACTGCGCAGAGTCACTTGAGGAAATAAAGTAATAGATAAAAAGACTTTGTAATCTAGAGTGCTTCTAGGATAAAGCAAATATTACAACAGTAAGAACAAAAGAATGTTTCATGTTCTAAGCAAAAGCTTCGTGAAAGATTGAGAGAGAGAGAAGAAAACGTTTATGTGCGTTGGTGTGTCTCTCAATGCTGTTTGTTGTCCTTTATATAGAGATGAAAGGACCGTTGAAATTGATGGCAGATATTTGATCTTGAATAGGAATTAATGCCATAACTTCTGTTGTTTCTTGCCAAAACAACTTTGTCTCCCTGAATAACTTCTTTCCAATAATATTTCCTTTCCATTTAAATTCGAAGTAGACGTTACTCTTTCTGATTTAGGAAATCCATAATCAAGGTCTATGCGACTCTGTTGATCTGAGATCTTGCTATGTGGATTCGGAGCTTCTGATGTTTTGATCTCTTAGGGTTCTGATGATGTCTTCAGATGACGCTGAGAGCTTCTGGAATTTAGATATACCTTTGTTCAGAGTCAGAACTTCTAGAGCGTACTCCTTGTTCAGATGCCTCTGATGTTTTTGCTGTTGTGCTCAGAGTTAGAGCTTCTAGAGCGCGTTTCTGCTTCAGATGCTTCTGATCTTCTGGTCATTTGTATCTGATATGATTCTGTATCTGATGACGCAATCAGATTCCTTTCTTTTTATTTAGATTCCTGCACACTTAGAAACTTTTTGTTAGAGTGCCATTTTTGGTTTCGTCCTTTGTTATCATCAAAATCTTGGAATCTGTTGTAGAACAATTTTTGTTCTTACAATCTCCCCCTTTTTGATGATGACAAAACAAACTCAGTTAGCAGATGAAACATTAAAAAATATCAGATCAGATAGAAGTGAGCTCCCCCTGAGATAGGCTAGAGAGATCAGAAGTTCTTACCAGAGCTTCCAAGCAATGAAGTTTCGATACCTTCTGCAATTTCTTAAGTCCAGAGTTAGATGAATTTATTTTTAAGGAATAGTATGTTTGCAGAGTGCTTAGGGTATTAGGCAATTTTTCATCAGAGCTATATTTGATTTCTCCCCCTTTTTGTCAGAATCAAAAAGACTTAAACAAAATAATCAACAAAACATTGTATATATTCAGATAACAGACATCAGAGATAATGGCAAGAAAAACAAACATCAGAAACAAAGATAAGCAAGGCAACAAGAAAAAGATCCTAAGTGCCTAAGGGTTGGGAGGAGGAGGCATTCTCTGAAGCAGTTGAGTCAGCAGGTTCTGGATATTGTCATTGACGGTGTCCTGTTTGTCCATTCTGGTTTTGAGTTCCTTATGGTCTTTCTGAAGTTCTTCAAGTGTCTTGAGAACCATAGGCATGACAGTAGAGGACTCCCCCTGAGTCAGAGCACTCTGTTCTTCAGCAGCTCTGGCCTCAGCTTTTGCAGCTGGCTTTGCTTCAGCTTCTGCAGCTGCGTTTGCTTTAGCTTCAGCAGCAGCAGCGGCAGCGGCAGCTAGAGCTTTGGCCTCAACTTCCTTGGCCCTTTGGATTTCTGCTTGTCTGGCTCTTTCTTCTTCTTGCCTTCTGGATTCTTCTTCAGCTTCTCTGGCCAGACGCTCCTGTAGTCTTGCCTCAGCATCTCTGATGAAGTTGTTTCTGACTTGCTCAGAGATGTGCTTCAGCTTGAAGGCCTCAGAAGTCATCCAGCCAATGACTCTGTTCCAGTGTGTCCTTACAGAGTCAGGATCTTCACTGATGCCAGAGTTTATGGTCAGAGACTTGACCTTTTATACTGAAGCCCTTGCGAACAGCATAATGGCTTCCTCTAGGGTAGGCAAGGAATGTTCAGGTTCAGATGTTTGAGGTGGAGAGGTTTGAGGGCTTAGGTTTAGTGTTTGGGGTTCAGGTTCAGGTTCAGCGGAAGGGTTTGGAGGGATAATGTCAGAGGTATGAAGGTCAGAGGGTTGAACTTCAGAAGGAGTGATGGTTGGTTGTGGTGAAGTTTCTTCAGGTGGAGGTTGTGTTGGTTGTTGAGAGGCAAGGATTTGAGCCTGAAGTTGGGCTAGGGTTGGAGAAGTTGGGTCAGAGTGTTCTGTATCTGAGGAAATGATAAAATAGGGAGGTGATTCTGGGGCTGTGGATGAGGAAGTGGTTTGATTTAATTGTTCGGCTTCGGATAGTGGTAAAGAGGTATTGGCAAGATTGAATTTTGGTAGAGGTTGAGAGGTTCTGGTTGTAGAAGGAGGGGTTTCAGATGTGGTGTAGATGGGGGTTGGTAGAGGAGTAGAAGAAGCCAATGGCTGTACAGAGGGAATAGCAGAGGCAGACTTACCAGAAGATTCTTGTAGAGGCGCTGGAGGTCTTGATTCAGAAGTTTCTCCTAGCCTTGCTTTCTTCGCTCTTGAAGACTTCTCAGATGGACCTCTTTTGAACTTTACGAAGTCTGGTTCTGAATCTAGCAGATCGTCTAGTCTGAAGTCTGAGATGTCCACTCCTTCATCCTTTAGACGTTGGAGATAGTGGAGGATTGCCTCTCTGGGTTCATTCTTGTAGAACCTTGCGAGACCATTGGGCATATTCCTCTGATCTTTTAAAGTGTCCCAAGAGGTGTCCAGCGTAGGTTTGACTTGAATCTTCTTCAGAATTCCCATGCTCTTCAGATTTCTGGAGTTCAGAGGCCTTCCAGTATTCTCGAAGATTTGCAGATCTTCTAACTGATTCTTCATCCAGAGCATCTGAGTTGTGCATAGTGATGCTGAGATATTTTCTGCTTCTGCAGTTGATAGAGCGATAGTTGACTGTCTTTTGCTGGCCCAGGATATAAAATTGTTTCCTAGGAGCTGACAATTTCCAGATGTGCTTTTTCGTTCCAATCTATCTCCTGCGTAATCTGCATCACAGTAACCCGAAAGTCTATACTCTGATGTTTTCTCATACATCAGGCCCAAGTTAGGAGTTCCTTTCAGATATTTGAAAATTCTCTTAACTGCTGTTAAGTGAGTTTCTCTAAGATCTGATTGGAATCTGGCACAGAGACAGACACTAAAGAGAATATCAGGTCGAGTAGTAGTCAGATAGAGAAGGGAGCCTATCATACCACGATAGAGCTTCTGACAAACCTTTTTACTGACTTCTTCCTTTTCAAGAATGCATGTTGGATGCATGGGAGTCTTTGCAGGGTTGCATTCAGCCATGTCAAATTTCTTCAGAACATCTTTTATGTATTTGCTTTGATGAACGTACGTGACTTCTGAGGTTTGGTTAATTTGAATTCCTATAAAGAACTTTAGTTCTTGCATTAAGCTCATTTCAAATTCTGCCTGCATTAACTCAGAGAATTCTTGACAAACAGAGGCGTTAGCAGAACCAAAAATAATATCATCAACATATATCTGACATATCATGAGGTCATTGTTAAGGTTCTTACAGAAAAGTGTGGAGTCAACTTTCCCTCTGATAAAATTGTGTACCAGAAGAAAATTACTTAAACGTTCATACCAAGCTCTGGGAGCTTGTTTAAGTCCATATAAAGATTTTTTAAGTTTAAAGACATGTTCTGGAAAATTTGGATTTTCAAAACCTGGAGGTTGGTTGACATACACTTCTTCTGATATATAACCATTAAGGAATGCGCTCTTGACATCCATTTGATATAATTTAATAGAATGATTAATATCAAAAGATACAAGAAGACGAATAGATTCTAACCTTGTGACTAGAGCAAAGGTTTCATTGTAGTCAATACCTTCTTGTTGACTGTAACCTTGAGCTACCAGTCGAGCTTTGTTTCTGACGACTTCTCCTTTCTCATTCAGCTTGTTTCGGAATACCCATCTGGTTCCAATAACATGAGTGCTTCTGGGCTTGGGAACAAGATCCCAGACATCATTCTTTGTGAATTGATCTAACTCTTCTTGCATAGCTGAAACCCAGTCGTTATCTTGAAGTGCTTCATCACAGGACGTAGGCTCGATCAGAGACACTAGTCTCAGAGGCGTCTCTTCAGGGGTCCTGAAGGTAGATCTGGTTCTGACAGGTTCGTCTTTGTTGCCCAGAATCAAATCTTCAGATACGTTGATGCGACTTTTAGCTTTCTTTGGGATTATTGGGGAATTAATTTCCTCGGAGTTCTGAGTGACAGTTGCTTCTGGAGCTTTATCAGATCCTGCAAGAGTGATTTTTAAATCTGCAAAATTTTCAACTAGCTTTGACTTTTCAGGGTCAAGCTTATCGTCAAATCTGACATGAATTGATTCTTCCACAATTTTGGTTTCTGTATTGTATACTCTGTAGCCTTTAGAGCGTTCTGAGTATCCTAACATAATACCTTTCTGTGCTTTGGAATCAAACTTGTTCAGATGTTCTTTAGTGTTTAAAATAAAACAGGAACATCCAAATGGATGGAAATATGAAATGTTTGGTTTCCTTCCTTTACACAGTTCATAGGGAGTCTTTTCCAGAATAGGTCTTATGGAGATTCTATTCTGAATATAACACGTTGTATTTACAGCTTCGGCCTAAAAGTGCTTAGCCACATTCGTTTCATTGATCATGGTTCTGGCCATCTCTTGGAGTGTCCTATTCTTCCTCTCTACAACTCCATTTTGTTGTGGAGTTCTAGGGCAGGAGAAATCATGGGATATTCCATTAGAGTCAAATAATTCCTCAAAATTTTTGTTTTCAAATTCCCCACCATGATCACTTCTGACTCTAATAATTTTAGAGTCAAATTCTTTTTGCACTTTGGAGCAGAAACTAGTGAATACAGAGTGTGACTCACTCTTGTGCTTTAGGAATTTCACCCATGTCCAGCGACTGAAATCATCAACAATGACTAGTCCATACTTCTTTCCATTGACTGATGCTGTTTTCACAGGACCAAATAAATCAATGTGAAGAAGTTCCAGAGGCTTAGAGGTGGTAACAATAGTTTTCTTTTTGAAAGAAGTTTTTGAAAATTTTCCTTTCTGACATGCTTCACATAGAGCATCTGAAGAAAACTTCAGTTTAGGTAGGCCTCTGACTAACTCGAGTTTATTTAGCTGAGATAGTTTTCTCATGCTAATGTGGCCCAAGCGTCTATGCCATACCCATTGCTCTTCGTGAACAGACATCAGACATTTCACATTTTGTTCTTTTAAATCAGAAAGATTAATTTTATAAATATTGTTTTTCGTCTTGCCTGTGAATAGGACAAAACCATTGTTTTGATTTATGGCTTTACATGTTTTTTGATTAAAGATCACATCATAACCGTTATCACTTAATTGACTTATGGATAACAAATTATGCATTAATCCTTCCACGTAAAGGACATCAGATATAGAGGGAAGAGTACCATTACCAATAGTTCAGGAGCCTCTGATCCTTCCTTTCTAATCTCCTCCGAAGCCTACAAATCCAGCGTCTTTAAGTTCCAGGCTTTGGAACATAGACTTTCTTCCCGTCATGTGTCGCGAGCATCCAGAGTCCAGGTACCATGACTGGTGTTTGAACTTTGCTGCATAGGATATCTCTTCAGATTCTTCATCTGAACTGTTCCTGGATGTGGTAGCCATGAATGCCACATTTGCCTGTTCATCAGAGTCAGATTCTGATGAGTCAGATTCACTATCATCCCAGGTAGCCATTAATCCTTTCTTTGTCCTGAAGGTATTTTTCTTGAAACTTTCTTTTCTGGAACTATCTTTCTTTAGCTTGGGGCATTCATTCCTGTAGTGACCTGTTTCTTTACATTCATAACAAGTAATATCTTTGTTAGTTTTACCTTTTGAGGTTGATTCTGATCGATCCCCTCTGGGTTTTGGTCTTCTGAAGTTGTTGTTCCTCTTTTTCCAGAGTTGTTTAACTCTTCTGGTCAGGAGAGACAATTCTTCTTCCTCATCAGAATCTTCTTGTTCAGAGTCATCTGCATCTTCTGTCTCGGCCTGGAATGCTTTGGTTCTGTCAGATTTGCGTCTTTCAGATCTGGACTTTAATGCTACAGACTTGTTCTTCTTCTGAGGTTCGTCTTCCTCTAGTTCTATCTCATGGCTTCTGAGAGAACTAACAAGCTCTTCAAGACTGATATTGTTCAGATCCTTAGACAGCTTCAGAGCAGTGACCATGGGTCTCCACTTCTTTGGCAAGCTTCTGACTATCTTTTTGACGTGGTCTGCAGTTGTGTACCCTTTGTCTAGAACTTTGAGACCTGCAATAAGAGTTTGGAATCTGGAGAACATTACCTCTATGGCTTCGTCATCCTCCATTTTGAAGGCTTCATATTTCTGGATAAGCGCAAGAGCCTTTGTCTCTTTGACCTGAGAGTTTCCTTCATGAGTCATCCTCAGAGAGTCAAGTATGTCTTTGGCTGTTTCTCTGTTGGTGATCTTTTCATACTCGTTGTAAGATATAGCATTGAGAAGTATGGTCCTGGCCTTGTGATGATTTTTGAAAACTCGCTTCTGATCATCTGACATCATACTTCTGGGAACTTCAACTCCATCCTCTGTGACAGGAGGTTTGTATCCATCTGTGACAATGTCCCAGAGATCAGCATCATAGCCTAGAAAGAAGCTCTCAATCCTATCTTTCCAGTAGTCGAATTTTTCTCCATCAAAGACAGGAGGCTTAGCATTGTAACTGTCTCTTTCATTTGTGTGGGCCATGGTTTTTCTCGTTCTGGATCTCTCTACACTGTTAAGTGTTTGATTAGAAAATCAATAACAGAGCCGAAGCTCTGATACCAATTGAAGGTGAGAAAAACAAGAAAGGGGGGTTTGAATTGTTTTGGAAAATAAGCGCTTTTTCAGAATAAGACCACACAAGGAATTTATATTGGTTCGCTTATAACACAAAGCTACTCCAGTCCACCCGGCCAAGGTGATTTCGCCTTCAATAAGGACTTAATCCACTAATCTTGAAAGATTATTACAACCAACGTCTAAGAGATGGATCTCTTAGTCCTCTCAAGTATACAGACTGCGCAGAGTCACTTGAGGAAATAAAGTAATAGATAAAAAGACTTTGTAATCTAGAGTGCTTCTAGGATAAAGCAAATATTACAACAGTAAGAACAAAAGAATGTTTTACGTTCTAAGCAAAAGCTTCGTGAAAGATTGAGAGAGAGAGAAGAAAACGTTTATGTGCGTTGGTGTGTCTCTCAATGCTGTTTGCTGTCCTTTATATAGAGATGAAAGGACCGTTGAAATTGATGGCAAACATTTGATCTTGAATAAGAATTAATGTCATAACTTCTGTTGTTTCTTGCCAAAACAACTTTGTCTCCCTGAATAACTTCTTTCCAATAATATTTCCTTTCCATTTAAATTCGAAGTAGACGTTACTCTTTCTGATTTAGGAAATCCATAATCAAGGTCTATGTGACTCTGTTGATCTGAGATCTTGCTATGTGGATTCGGAGCTTCTGATGTTTTGATCTCTTAGGGTTCTGATGATGTCTTCAGATGACGCTGAGAGCTTCTGGAATTTAGATATACCTTTGTTCAGAGTCAGAACTTCTAGAGCGTACTCCTTGTTCAGATGCCTCTGATGTTTTTGTTGTTGGGCTCAGAGTTAGAGCTTCTAGAGCGCGTTTCTGCTTCAGATGCTTCTGATCTTCTGGTCATTTGTATCTGATATGATTCTGTATCTGATGACGCAATCAGATTCCTTTCTTTTTATTTAGATTCCTGCACACTTAGAAAATTTTGTTAGAGTGCCATTTTTGGTTTCGTCCTTTGTTATCATCAAAATCTTGGAATCTGTTGTAGAACAATTTTTGTTCTTACAAGAATGACCTTAAATAGGGGCATCTGTAAGACCCCAATTTTGTCCCTAAGATCCCTCATGGCATCATAACATTGCATTGCATAGCCTTAAGGATCGTTGAGCATCTTGGCTCCTTTCCCTTTGGGTGGGATCTCTTGTGAGTGGTTTGAGATCACCAAGCATGCTTGAATTGTATATCATTGCTTTTCTCATTTTGTTTATTAACCAAAAGCACAAAAATATGTCACTAACATCTTTGTTTGCGGCTTAAGAAATCACCAGGTCATCTGAGGACCAAAAGTTAACTGTGCAGTCAACTGAGGGTTATGAGGTGGGGAAATGAGTTGAGACACCTCAATCATGTTCAAATGAGGCCTATTCATCATTTTAAACATCCATCTTGAAGATTCAAAGGCCATAGCAAAAGTTACTAAAAATGGAAAATGACCTGTAATTCAAAGTTTCCAAATTTGGCAAGTTTTTGGTTCACATTCAACTTGACTTGTCAATGTCAAAGAAGTTTCAAATGGATTTTTTGTGAACATGAAAGTTGTAGATCTTTGTCTCCCCTTTTCAAAAAGTCCTAATTCATGTCCATATGATGAATGGTTGAGGAGTTATGGTGATTTGATCACAAGGTGTGCATGGAAATTCAAAATGGCATAACTTTTGATGCAATGCTCCAAATTGGTCCATTCTTTTTGAAAAATGTTTCTCTTGATCAAGACATCTCAAAATAGTCTTTGCCATGCATGGGAAAAATGTGTATGCTCATCGTTTCTCATGTGTTCATTTTGAAGTGAATTTCCATAATTCAAATTTGGCTTATGATACAAGCAAATCAACAATTCCATCACGACCATTGGATGATTTTGAGTGAATTCAAACACCAGCATGGGACTGTACACGTGTAGCATGGCCATGCTAGCCAATTTTGCATTTTTTGCAAATTGCTCCATATCTCATTAATCTTGATTAACCAATGCAAAGTGTGATTAGCAATGTGATTAGCATGGAGTATATAAGCTGAAACCCTAATCCTAACTGAAATAACAAGCATTTTCAGATCCAAATTCAAAAACTCCCTCCAATTTTCTCTCTCATTGAATTTTGATTTTCTCCACACAAACACCAAAAATTATTGCATATTCTTGATCATCATCATTCACTGATCAAGAATCATCATCTGTTTGGATCAATTAAGCCAGAATTGGAGCAGTTCATGTACATGAGCATGGCGATGGATGTTTGAAATTGAAGAAGAATCAAGTGGTTTCAAGTGTTCCTGTTTGCACAAAGCTTCAAGGCAAGATCAAAGGAGAAGATCTGGAGCTTATGAGCACTTAAGAGCACGAATTCAGCAACCTCTATTCCAAGGTGACTTCAAATTCATCATCTCTTTTTGCTGTTTTTAGACCATAGATGTGTAGATCTCATTGAGTAGAGCTTGTACATGTGTTTAGATTTGATTTTGGTGGAGTATTGAGCATGTTAGGTTAATTGTAAGTTTTGATCATGAATATGTTTTGCTTCGATCTGGAAAACCTGTTGAGAATTAGGATGAATTGATTGCATATTTGGAATGAACATTGCAAGGCGGTTCGAATGGTGTATGATTTGTTGATTTCTGGAAAAAAATTGGTTGTCGCCGCCGTGCTTGTGGCCGGAGAAGACGACCGGAGCTTAGCTCCGACGTCTGTAAATCCTAGGGTTTGTGTGACGTGTTTGCTGAGTTGGCTTCCATGTGTGCCTTGCGTGTACAAATGATTGGTTACAATTGTGTTGACTGGCCACGCGTTATGTTTGAATGCTGACCGTGCATGCTGACCGTTTAATGAAACGGTGCGTTTTAGCAAGTTTAAATGTGGACCTTTGATCTGTTTGCGCGCCTTATCCAACGGTTGTGGTTTATTCTGGTTTTATTCAAATATTTGATTTTCCCTCGATTTCTTTTATTATTTCAATTTTTTAGTTCATTTTAGAAAAATCATTAAAAATAGAAAAATGATCCAAATTAATCCCAATTCTTTTTCCTAGTTTTGTATGGATGTCTATTATTTTTTGATGTTAATTTCATGAATTGTTGATGTCTGGTTTGTGATGTGTGAATTTTTGAATCCATGTGATGCTAATTTGATATGTAGTGTTCAATGCATTGTGAAATCTTCATTGTTAAGCCATTTGATCCAATTTTTTGCATGCTTAATATTCATTCGTGATATGAATTTTTGGTCACTGGTTTGGAATTTTTCTCACATGTTATCATCACTTTTGACACATAGAGAATAGTGTGATAATTTGTGTCACATTTTTGGCATTGAATTGTTGCATTTTTGTTCATATATCATTTGAACCTTTCTGGATTTGACCCTTTGCATGTTGAATGTTCATAACATGAGAAACTAGCATAAAAAATATCAAGGTCATTGCATGCATTTCTGTTTTGATTTGAATTTTCTAAGTTGGAAGTTCATTTTGAGCACATTTTTTGTCCTTGCATTACATAGGCCATTTGAGACACTTGCTTATTGATTTGATGCTAGTCTTTTTGAGGACATTATATTGATTGCTTGAATGTGCAATGTGTAGAAGATTGGGTTTTGTTTTGATCATTTGGTTTGGTTTTGAACTTAGTCTTTGTACTATTGTTTTGTGCATAAACTAACTGTGCTTTGTGTTTCAGGTTTGGACATTTAGCATTGATGGTTGATTTGTTCTCACTTTATGAGATACAAATGCTTTGAGTTCTAACTTTGGTTTGTTTTTTAGGATTTTAAGTGATGTGCTTGAGCTCATGAGTTCATTTAAGTGCTTGAGCATTGTTCATTGAGTTGTGTAATTGTTGAATGGTTTCACTGTTTGTCTGTTGGTTTTATGACTGAAGTATTAACTGTTTAGTCTTTGTATAGGTACCTTAGTTGCTTGCTTGCTTTTGCTTTTGCTTAAGCTTTGGATTGTGGTTGATACACCACTTAGGTAGTTATCTTCTTACTTCATGTAGTCTGGAAGTCATGTCACCTTTTTGGCAGGCATTTTGCTGGCAAGTCCTCCTTCAGAGGCTCTGTTTGTGTTTATAATTGTGCCAAAGACCTCCAAGTGAGGCATGTGCTATTGATAAGACCTCCAAGAGTAGAGGCAATTGACGGATAAAAGGGATTAGTAGTCAATCCCCCGTTATTCAGTGAGTCGTTCTTTATGCTCGCACTACGTGCTGATGCTTCTAAACATGTACCCGAAATCTTTGTCCAGAGTCTGTCAAGTGGAATAGGGTCCATCTTTCTGGATCCCCACACTTTCTTTGTCATGAGCTCACCCTGGCCAGGGTTAAGAGCATGAGGTCTCATCCTCATTTACCATCTTTGATCAGCTTCACCCTAACTTTCAATGTTAGTGGTTAAGAGCTATAGATTACCCTTACAATTTGGCTTGTTTGTCGAGGTTGATATGACCCCTCTTGACTAAAGCCCATCCATTGTTTGAGCCTCTTGTATGTATATAGGGTGTGATGTTTGCTTTTGATGTGTTTGCTTTTGATATTTGTTTGTTATGGTTGGGAGTCGGATATAAGTCCATGTATTGGCATTCTGTTTCCTTTTTGTTGTTAGGAGTCGGGTGTAAGTCCATGTATTGGCATTCTGTTTCCTTTTTGTTGTTAGGAGTCGGGTGTAAGTCCATGTATTGGCATTCTGTTTCCTTTTATTGAGGATCTCTTGTGAGACTTGTTTGATTGCTTATGCTTTGTGCTTGCTTATTCCAAAGGATGGGATCTACTTGGATCATCAATATGATCTCAAGAGAGGAACTCCTAGTGTGGTTGCTTTTCTTATCCCTCACCTGTTTGTTTTCCTTAGGACTTATTTTTTTCATCCCTAACCCAAGCCGAAATCCTTTTTGTGCAAACATTTGACTTTTGTTTTTCAACATTAGAAACCTAAGCATTATGCTTTTGATTTTCAAACTTTCTTTTCATAATACTCATTTTGAATTGAATCTTTAAGTCAACTTTGACCATTTTTGTATATACTTCTAATTGGTAAATATAACCCATTCAAATGTGCTTTTGTGGCTTTATGTCCACTTTCTTAAGCAAATTTTTTATAACCTTAGCTATTAGGTTTGAGTTATCCTTGTGGTAGATATAATACTCACCTCATCCTTAGTGGTTGGATTGTAAGCCTTCCATACTTATTATAGGGTTAACCCCTCACTAGTATGTTGAAGCCTTCCTCACATGGTGGATTGTTGGTTTAGGTTGAGTTTTCTCCCTTTGATAACGAAAGACCTTAAGGCTTTTGTTTTAAAACCAATTCACCAATTTATTTTTTTGAGATTTTTTACCCAAACTACGAGGTTTTGATCCTAATCTTTTTATAAGAGGGTACGTAGGCAATGGGTTTATCCATCCAAACACAAAATGTAAATAACTTGTATATTCTCTTCTCATCTCTTCAATCATGTTTGCACAAATAAAATTTTCACAAAAATAATAACCTTACAACAAGTGTGAAAAGGGCTCCCTAGGAGTACCTAGGATGTTTTGGGTGCCTAACACCTTCCCATTGCATACCCAACCCCCTTACCCAGATCTCTGTTTCTTTTATTAGTTTTTGTTAAAACTATTAGGTTTTTGTTCGCTTTCTAACCATTCCTTTGGATAAATAGAAGTGCGGTGGCGACTCGACTTTGTATGATTTACCTTGGATTTAGTCAATATCTCCAATGGTAACGAATACCCCGCTACAGAGACATAGTATAATGGACTATGCTCATGAAACATACCACACACAAAAAGAATATGCAAAAGAGGTGGCCTAATCTCATCCATACTTATGTTGATTTTTTAATCAACTAGCCTTAGGACTTTGAGATATCATAGGCCAAATGAAATGGATGCATAAAGAAGGGGAATAAGATGAAGAGGGAGGGGAATGGATCAAAACTCAAATTGGTCAAAGGAGGACTTTTACCAAATTAATATCATCCATTCATTTTGGGAGATGGATTGTACATTCCATCAATCCCCTAAATCTAATGATATTAACTTGACAAAGTTAAATCAACCTTGACCAAGGCCCAACAACAAGAGTCAAACTCAAACAAGTCATCACAATTGGTCAACAAAATTATTTGGCATTTATTCAAATTAAAAATACTAAAATAAGGCATTTAAATTAAATATGGTTTGTCAAATTCCTAAAACCTCATCAAAACACCAAAGAAATGGCCATGAGATTTATCATAGGTCAAACAAGGTCAAAGGACCTTGGAGAAAAAATATCAGAATTTTTAAAGACTTAAAAATATTTTTAAACAATTAAAAATAATTACAAAAACAATTAAATCATGAAAAATATTAATAATGATCCAAAAAATAATTTTAATTTAGAATATGAAAGAGGAAATTATTTGAATTTTTTTTATGAAACTCTAATATTTTTTGGATCAATATTAAAATTAATATGAATTAATGAAAATAAAAGGAATAAAACAAAAATCAGAAAATAGAAAAAAATGTGAGCCACTTGATCTCCCTCATTAATTGAGGTGGCAGATCAAGTGGCCTAGAACGCACGTTCCATGATGCGCGCTAGTCAACTCATCCACACGCCTGGTATTCACAATGGACGCGTGAGATTAAAACGTTTTAAAATAGATCAATGACTATAAACATTTCCAGCGCATCGCCGGAGTCCAAAGGTCGGTCATCTTCTTCGATGACCCTGGTCGGACTGGTTCACTCATCACCATCAAGAAAATGAAAAAGGAGGACATGATCTAAAAGAAAAAATGGCGTAGAGCACGAATCTGACCTCAATTTTAACTAACTCCACATATATAGAAAGATATGAGGAGTTGAATTTTGAGGTGTGTCAACTGAGTTGCTTCAATTTGACCTCTAAGCAACTCAATCTTCTTGCCTACATTGGTAGGACTTCGGACAACCAAAGATCTAAGAGAATTGAGTAGAATTTAGAGAGAATCGAAGAGATGAAGTTTTCTGAAAATTACCTTTAATGCTATGCAGTTCTTGATGTTGCTTACTCCAAACACGATCTGATCACACTTGAGAAGCTAGTAGGAAGTGATTAGAGAGGTTGCAAGGCTTTGGATCCTGGAGTTTTTGAATCTCCAATAGTTGAGATTCAAACTCAAATTTTAAGTTGAAATTTATCCGGTTTTCCTTTGGAATGAGAGGGTTTCAATGGGGGGCAAAGCTGGCGTGCAAGGTGTGAGTCAAATGAGCACAAAGAGCTTGTATTTATAGCACGAATGAATGATATTTGCAAACTTCAAATTTTGTCCAATTTTAGCAATGTTAATGGAACGAGTGCATCGACATGTGCAAGCCTATGATGCAATGCAAAAAGGTCCAAAATCATTTCAAATGAAGTCTGAATGGAAGCTTGATTGGCAAGGCAAAGTGAACTGAAGTTTTGAAGCTTGATTCTTCCCAAAGATGTAGCACTGTTAAAGGCATGCTTAGACGTAGCAAACCTCATCCAAAATGCATGAACTTGGGTTCTTTAGAAATCTTGGATCAAGGGGAACAAGTTTGATGTTCAACACTTTTTCATTTGGAGCTTGAAACATGGAGAATTTTGAGGTGAAAGTTTGGAAATTTCAACATGTTGAAAAATTTTCTAAGTGTCAAGCCATATTTTTCCATATTCCACCTTGCTTAACTTTTTATGTTAGTTTCAAATTGTGGAGACATGACTTCTCATATATTTTAATGACGACAAACCTTGCTACATAGCTAAGATCGGATTAACAAAAAGATTGATCAAGGTTAAAGCTCGTGTATGAAGTTTCCAACAAATGATCAAGTCTTGGTGAATCACATGAAGATTCGGCTTTCACATGGATTAAGGTAACACTTGAACTCTGGATAGTTATAAAAGTGTTCATAACATGTTGCATTCATATCATAATCATTGAAAATAGTTTTATGCATCAACAAACCACCACACTTCATTTTTTAAGTTATTTTTCAAAACTATGTTAGAGTAACCTGTTATCAGTTTTAGAGTAACCGATTACTCTGAGTAATTTTCAAACATTTTTTTAACGTTGGAACCATGTAACCGGTTATCCAATTTAAGGTAACCGGTTACTTCAAGCAAATTTCAAATTATTTTGTAACGTTGAAAGCATGTAACCGGTTACGCTATTTAAGGTAACCGATTACCACTGATCCAGAATGAAAAATATTTGCGTCTTTTCATGAAAACTCTTATGGTCTCTTCATCATGAAACATGGCAACCTTTAGATTATTGCATTCATCTGAGGAGGTGTTTTAGACATTATATAAACATCATTTTTCAGATTTCAAAATTACCTCCTTGCAAAAATTTTAAATCATTTTTACACACATTCTCTCAATCTTTCTAAGTGTTCATCCACATTTTCTTAAGAGTGAAACTTTGCATAAACCTTCATTTTTCAGCATCATAGTTTCATTCCAATTCAAGAACACTTGTATAATTACTGTGAGATTTGAGTGTTACATAGGAGAATATCTATTATTTAATTGATATACTTCAATTTTCATCTATCTCATCTTATACAAATTATTCAGAATTATATTATTTGATTACAACTTATTCTTAGGATTGTTAAGGATAGGTTTGTAAGGTATTATCCTTGTTATCCGGTGTGTGGATACAAGAGGTTCATTTGAGAGAAATTGAGTCTCGATTGGACTTTAAACATTGTAAATCCAAGAGGATTGTTATTGGTGTGTTAGAATAGATAGAAAGACCTTAAGGTTTCTTGTCTAGGAATCTAACATTATAGTGAAATTCTCTTTCATGTTGAAAGGGGAGTGGAGTACTCTCAATCTGTGAGGGGAACCATTATACATCGATGTGTCATTTACTTTCCGCACTTTACCGCTTTTCATCACTTAAGCATTTCAGAAAGTAAAAGTCATAAATCGTCAAAAATCCGGAAAATACTCTAAGTGCCTCATTCACCACCCCTCTAAGGCATTCCTTAAACTTACAATTGGCATCAGAGCAGGTTATTGTCGCATTACGCGAAAAACCGGCGGGAAAACGAAACAACATAGCCGCCACCGTGCGTTATTTATCCCAAAAGAGGGAAAGGAAACGCTCGAAGTAAACCTGTAAAAGACATGGTCTCGCGACAAAATAGAATGGGATCGGGAGTCGGTTATGCGAAGGGAAAGTATTAGCACCCCTACGCATCCGTCGTACTCGATGGGATCCACGCACAAAAGGAAGGAAAACGATTGCTAGAAAACACTGCTCACAAACAAACAAACACTGGCTGAAAGAGACACGAGAAAACAAATGAAACTAACTCGGCAGGATATCGCATCCTGGGCCTACGTAGTCTATCAGGCATAGACATCAGAGTCGACGTAGTTCGGACTAGGGGAAAGGTGCTCGCTAGGATGTCGCATCCTATGCATACGTATCTTCTCGGACTAAAGAAGAATCAGAGCACTCGTAGCTCGGCTAACGCACGCCAAACAAAACGACACAGGAAATCGACTGCCAATCGTTGGACTTACGTCAAACTCCACACAAAACAGGCAAACATGGAAACCGAATGCCAATCGCTGGACTTACATCAGACTCCGAACCAAACACACCCACACTGGAAACCAAATGCCAATCGCTGGACTTACATTGGACTCCAAGCACACAACAATAGGATACGGAATGCCAATCGCTGGTCTTACATCCATCTCCTAACGCACACAAAAGACAAAAGCAAAAAGGGCGCCCGGAGAGATCAGCTCATCTCCTGCCTACGTACCTCATCTGGTATGAGGATCAGGGCGACGTAGTTCCCCTACGCAGGGACAAAGGACTAGCCTAACCAGATAACAGAGGGAGACACAACTAGGGAGACTAACTCTAGCCTAGATGTTATCATGTATATCATCCCTAAGTTAAGGTTTCTAGCTAACTTGCACAGGGAGCAAGCTATCCTAATCAGCACAGGCAAAGCAAACAATCACAGATAGCACACACTATATACACACAAAGTGGGCTCACACAAGGGTTAGGTTGCAAGAGCAACACAACTGTAATCGGGTGATGTTAGCTCTTAACCCTAACATTGAGAGTTAGGGTGAAGCAGATGAAATAGGAAGTGAAGATGAGACTTCACAGCTCTTATCCCTGGCCTGGGAGAGCTTTAGACAAAGGAAGTGTGGGTTCAGAAAGTGGGAACCCTTCTACACTTATGACACTGACTCAACTGTACAACTGTACAAGGATCTTGGGTTAATATCCACAATGCATCAACACCAGTTGTGTGAGCAAAGGGATGACTCAACAAGAATAGCAGGAGATGGATTGCACATCTCTTGTATCTGCCAATTGCCTTATCAAAAGGTCTTTTCCTGCTTGGGGACAAAAATAAACAAGCACAAGCATTGCCTCTTAAGGAGGACTTCAGACAGGTGCCTGGCCAAGTAACAGGCCAGGTCTTCCAGACTACATGAAGTTAGAGTCATTATACCTCAATGCTCAAGCTATCAAGCAAAGCAAAAGCAAGTTCACAATGGAACTATAGCAACTAAGGTACCTGAAAACAATCCAACATAGTCAGTACTCAACTCAAACAAAAGTCAAACAGACAATGGTCCACAGTTAACTATACAGTTAATCAACAATCAAGCAAAGCAATGCACAAAGGTGCAAGCCACAAGGCCTAAGTACAAGTCTCAAAGCCTACAAAACAAACTCAAGGTTAGTCATAAACAAGCAATAGACCAACTCCAATTGAGTGCACATCATCAAGTATAAGCAATTGTGCTCTTTGACCTGAAACAAAGCTCAAACATTAAGCACTAACCACTAGGACAAGGCCTAGGGTCAAAATGGGAGCAATAAACCAAAACAGAACATGAAAATTATCCAAAATCGAGTTCAATCAAATAAGAAACAAATCCAAGTGGTCTCACATTCATATCATCAACCAATATCATTTCATAAGGCAAAGAGTACAAAGCATGCAATTTAGAACTTTATAGAACCAAACAGAAAGATCCAATTCAAATCAATTCAAAAACATTTCACTAAATCCCAAGAAAAATCATAGTCAAACAGAACACAACAAAGAATCATCACACCAAATTTCAAGCCATTTGGACAAATGGAAGCAAGTCAATTAAATTCATCAAGTCAAGGCAAGTTCAAACAAGCTCATACAAGGCACCAAATCATACATCAACTTCAAGCAAGCATAAAACAGAATTGGCATGAGATAAATGAACCAAATTAAAGCCATGACAAACTTCAATGTGTCTAGCACACATGTGCAAAATTTCAAGTCCATCCAATAAACCTCAAGAATTTCACAAATCATATAAGATCATGACTCACAAAACGTCTACAATTGGTCAAACAGAAAAGAAATTCTCAAACAAATTGAAAATGTACTAAAAAAATCAACAAAAATTCACACTCAAACTTAACATCCAGAAGAATCAACATGCAAAAATTCAGATCATTTTGAGTTCATATGGCATGGTAAAGAAATTCCACAAGTTGGACAAGGAATGGTGTGACACACATTGTCACACCCATATTGATCAGGTCATATCTCACAAACCAGAAATGCAAAAATCACAAACTCTATACCAAAATGTTCCTAAAGGTGTCTAGATTACACATGTAAAATTTTAGCTCCATTTGATCCAGCATCAGGATTTCACAATCAAAATGGTAAGCAAGGTGCAAGGAAGAAGACATGTGAACAAACCCTAAGCCATTTAAAAATACACACGTGCACAATTTTTGTAAAAATCACCATAAAATAGTAGACATGGTAAGGATCATGGCACATAAAATTTCATCTCAATTGGATCATTATTTTTTGATTTATGAATTTTTAAGTGTGGAGAAAAAATAAAAATGAATGGAACAAGTGTATATGAACATGGATCACATATGGTGAAAAAACGCCAAAAGCAAAATATGGAATGCTGGAGCCTGGACTCGAACCTTGTCCAAATTCAAATCCAACGCGTGCTATCTGAAGCGCTGCATTTCAATAAATGAGGTGGCGAGGCGCTATTGGTTACATGGCACACAAACACGAGATTCATGCAAAACACAGCCAGGCAGGATCAAAGCAATTCTGGAAACGTGAAACCCTAAGCTTCATCATACATTCATCATGTTCATCAATCACCAAGAACGAACCATTCCAGAAATTCATGAAAATTATACCAATCGCTTCATCTTGCAATGCACATTAACAATCTAACAACAATTAAACCTAATTTTCACTAACAAGCTTGGATCGATCAAGAGAAGTTTTGCATCTCAAACTTAAATTCAGCATATCTTTCTTGTTTCTCAATGAAAATCAAAATTACAAAGCTCAGAATACTCATGGATGCAAGATCTACAGAATGCACATCACAATTACATGAATTATAAGATTTGAATTCCAACCTTCAAATTGATGCAGATTTGGATTTGTGATTTTCTAGCCTTGTGATGTTGAAACAGCTATTCCTTAGTGCTCCAGTAGATGAATGAGTGAAGGAATGTCGCTCAATTGCTTTAGATCCAGCTCAAAAATGCAACTGCCATGGATGAAGCTCACTTTAACAGTCTGAAATTCGGCTCGAAAATGGTGATCCCTTGCTTGCAAAAGATCCACTAGCACTTGTAGATGATGAATCAAAGAAGGAACAATGCAACTTCTATGAAGAAATTTGCAGAAAAGTGAGAGAGAAAGTTTTGTGCAATTTCCAATTTCGATCTAGATCTGGTGCAAATGATGTGTTAATCAGCAATTCTGTTAGCATTATCTATTTATATGTGCTGCTAATCCACTTTGTTAATCAAGCTTAGCCAAAGTGCAAGGATTAAGGAAAATGAGTGTTATGCAAAATTGATCAATCCACCCTCCATGTGCATGGAATGCTGCTACAGTGCACGAGTCTCTTGCTAAACACACTCCAAATATGATTTAAGACCAAGTGCAAGTGAAATTATGTGTGGAAAGTGCATATTTTTGAAAGTCACCTTTTTCCCTCCCTTTTTTAAATTTAAATCAAGTGAAAAATGCAATTTTTGTATGATGAGTTTTGATGAAATGTAATGAATGATTATGATAGAACATGTTAAAAGGAGATTGTAGCGAAAAAACCCCACATGAATTGGCCAATTGGTGCAAAAGTTATCCCACTTTGAAGTTCAAAATTTCTTGACAATGATTTGATCATAACTTGCCAACCACAAATGAGAAATGGATGTTCTTGGACGTTTTGGAAAGGTGAGAGCAAGATCTTCAACTTTCATGTTGTACAAAATTTCATTTGAAGCATGTATGATGATGTAAATTTGAGGAGAAGACCTTTCCATTTTTGGCAGTTTGAAATTACAGGTCACTTACTATTTTTGGAAACTCTTCATCTGACCTCAAATTCTTCAATCTTGATCTTTGATATGTCAAATGAGACTTCTATGGACATGAATGAGGCCTTTCAAACCATCTCCCACCTTCAAATCCATGAATTCAGGCACAGTTGACCACAGTTGACTTTCTAGGGTTTCAGATGCATTGTACAATGACTGTTGAGCTTTGATCATCCAATCCTTGGCCAAACCACTTCAAAATGATCCCTAGGTCATATGAACATGTTGAACCAATCATAGGGCTTGGCTTCAATAGGAATTGCACTTGCTTGCTTGCACAACTGATCCTCCTAACCAGTCTTGACCTAATGACTTGCACTTGGGTAAAAGACAATGCAATGCTATGCAGTGGCCAATGTAATGTTAATGACCTAATCATAAAAATGAATGTACAAAATGGGAGGTGCAAATTTGAGGTGCTACAGCTGCCCCTATTCAATCAACTGGGAACCCGAACGGATGAGAGCAACGGCTGTCAGACTTTCAGGGTAACCAGGGATTGAATACCAAGAACCGTAGAAATTTACACAATACGGGGATCCACCAACGGAAACGTCCACTGGGATCTGATATTTATTGCTGGGGATTTTGATTTTTCTCTTTTTCAAAGGTACAGTCACATCCAGACATCACAAGACGATGATGGGAACAGAAATCACAACTAGATGCCAACGGACAACTAGGAAAAACTCGACGTTTACCAAGACCAACGGAGAGGTAACCAGACATTAATGAATGACTGGAAGAGGTACAACCATACGTCAACGGACGTAGTGGGAAAAACTCAACGTTTACCAAAACCAACGGAGAGGTAACTCCACTAGGGACGACCAGGAAAAACTCGACGTTTATCGAAACCAACTGAGAGGTGACCAGACATCAACGGATGAACGGGAAGACTCAACCAGACGTCAACGGACGAAAGGGAGAAGCTCGACGTTTATCGACACCAACGGAGAGGGAGAAGACTCGACCAGACGTCAACGGACGAACGGGAGAAGCTCGACGTTTATCGACACCAACGGAGAGGGAGAAGACTTCACTAAGGAAGAGATATGACAACCGGAAACCGAATAGGACGTCCACCGACGACTCTACTGGGGATTCGGGCTAGGAATCAACCAGACATTAACGAATGACTGGGGAATAGGGTATACAATCAGACGTCAACGGACGAATGAGAAAAACTCAATGTTTATCGACACCAACGAAGAGGTAAATCTGCGTGGGGAAATATATCACAAACAACCGTCAACAGACGATCGGGAAAAACTCATCGTTTATCGAGACCAACGGAGAGGTAACTCTGAGGGGAATCAACAGTCGTTAACGAATGATCTATGGGGAATCAGCAACTATACGTCATCGGACGCATAGAAAAAACTCAACGTTTATCGACACCAACGGAGAAGGAGAAGACTCTTATTGGGGATAATGAACACAACCAACCGTCGACGGACGATCAGGAAAAACTCATCGTTTATCGAGACCAACGGAGAGGTAACCTCTGGGGAGGGTAAGGATGTTACGAACATCGAAAGATGATGTTTACCGACATCAAAAGAAGACCAGACATTGACCGATGACTGGGGTGAGACTCGATGTTTACCGACACCGAAATATGGTGTTTACTGACACCAAAGAAAGACGACCAGACATTAACGAATGACTGGGAAATGCGACTCGATGTTTACCGACACCGAAAGATGGTGTTTACCGACACCAAAGAAATAACACACGCGGGTGCCGACATGACACTGATCAGTATCACAAGATGACATCTACAAATGTCAAGGAAAGGCTAAACACTTGATGGGATCTCACTAGGGAGAAATCAGGCTTTCCTTTCACCCACGGATGAGGAAAATAAACCTCTCTGGGGGGTATCAATCCTGAATACTGTCAAGAGCAACTGTAGCAAACGTGATGTACCGATGTTGAACAACAATCCACCTCTGCCGGGGAACGCGGTCTGAATGGTTTCGAACACATGAACGCATATGTTTGACTTTTTCTATAGCGTAATGCTCCATTATCGAAATGGAAATGCTACGTATTTTGAGGACGCAATGATCACTATATGCAAAATGCAAAATGATGGACACTATGCTGGGGAGCCAAATTGATCAGATACTCCAACTCTGTGGGGAGACTCTGCTTGAAGAATACTCTGCGGGGAGAACACCGACTTCTCACTCATGCTGGAGAAATAACACTGTTGCTGGGGAAAGAATAGTCTCCACTGGGGGACATCCTTCAAAGGACCCAATCCACTCGGGGACTCCGCTCGGGGAAACAACCAATACAACTCTGCTGAGGAACTACCCAACTGCGACGGCGCTGAGGAACCATCAATACTATTCCACTGAGGGAAGTAAACAAGGCAACTCTCTGGTGAAGTAATGAAACCACTCGTCGGGGAGTAATAAAGAGACTCGCTGGGGATGTAACCAAGCTTTGCTAGGGAAAATAAGGCGACTTCACTAGGGAGAGCCAACCAAGCCACAAATGATAAACTCTGCTTTGGGAAATAAATGTTACTCCACTGGGGACAACCCGTCCAATCCACAGGTAGGATAAACTCAACTGGGGATAAATTTCTTTGAACCCGCTCCATCGGGGAACTGCTGAGGAAAATCATCAACACCAATCTCTGCTCGGGAGATCTGCTAGGGAAAGCCACTCTGTTGGGAATAACACAACAACTCTGCCGAGGGAGAGCAATACTCTGGTGGGAAAGCAAATATACCAGACTCTGTGCTGGGGAGAGACATCCACAACCCTGCTGGGGAACAAGCGTTCACGACCATGCTGGGGATAACAGTACTTCAAACCCGACTGCTGGGGAACAACGCTCCACTGACAACTCCGCTGGGGATACAACATACTTCCAACTCAGTGGGGAACTCTCCTGGGGGAAACACCTGCCAAGCACTCAGCGGGGGATCTCAACTGGGGGAATATTCGCTGGGGAATAACCCACTTCCAGGCCTGCTGGGGACATGCAATCCTTAGATCTGCTGAGGAACAAAAGGCACTATCCACAGACGTCTCTGCAGGGAACACAGCTCCGGTAGCTTTCAAACTTATTTGGGAAATATCTGCTAGGGGTAACATCCTCACAGATGACGACCTGCAAAACAGCACAACAAAATGCCCCAGGGGATACATGGACAAGATATGCTCAAGTGTCCTCAACATTCACAATGATTTTCAAATGTTTTATCCTTCTGCAAGTTATTGTTTAGCCTTCATGTTTTTTATATGCAATGTTTATCAAAAATTCGGACGTTTTTGCAAACAAAACAGTAAAAATAAAAACAAGAGAGCTATTTATCTGAATAACGACTTTTATTGATTGAAAATGTGCCTGAAAAGGCGAATACATTGGGAAGCAATTCCTAGAAAGAGGTAATCGCGCACAAAAGGAAAAATCTATCCTAATGGCAATGTGAACACGGCATCCACTATTTCCCAATTCTGTTATAACTCACAGATCATTAGTTTTCCTCCCACTTCCTTGCTTTCTGAGAAGAATGACTGGACCGATCACGTCTTCGGAGATGGCAGACGGCAAAGCGCGGTGAAGTACAGATAACTCAGACTGTAGTATTCGCTTTAATCCCTCTTTTGGCCGGATCGCCCTTTCGGGTTTTCAATCCACCGGGATACTCATTTTATCCCTAATTTTTTACCGAACCTTTTCTTTCTGTTTTTTTGGTTCGCCGGGATGCCCTTTTTTTGCCTGGAATCTTTTATTCTTTTTTGTCCAGCGGGTCAATTTATGTGAAGTATTTTTTGACTACATCTGAGTTAATAGGGGACGGAAAATCTTCACCATCCATAGTTGTAAGCATCAAGGCTCCACCGGAGAAAACCTTCTTCACAACATATGGACCTTCGTAATTAGGAGTCCACTTGCCCCTGTTATCTGTACCGGGAGGAAGGATCCTCTTCAAAACCCGATCACCAGTTTGATAGCTCCGAGGATGCACTTTCTGATCAAAGGCTCGCTTCATCCTTCTCTGATACAACTGCCCATGGCACACAGCTGCTAGCCGTCTCTCCTCGATAAGGCTCAACTCGTTAAACCTTGTCCGAATCCACTCGGTTTCGTCCAGCTTCACATCTAGCAAAACTCTCAGAGAAGGAATCTCCACCTCAACTGGTAGGACAACTTCCATACCATACACAAGGGAGTACGGGGTTGCCCCGGTCGACGTACGCACTAAGGTACGGTACCCATGCAAAGCGAAAGGCAGCATCTCATGCCAATCTTTGTACGTTACGACTATCTTCTGCACAATCTTCTTGATATTCTTGTTTGCCGCCTCTACAACACCATTCATCTTTGGTCTGTAAGGAGAAGAATTGTGATGTTCAATCTTGAAATCTTTGCAAAGCTCTTTCATCATCTTGTTATTGAGATTCGAACCATTATCAGTGATGATTCTCTCAGGGACTCCATAACGACAAATGATTTCCTTCTTTATGAACCGGGAAACCACCTGTTTGGTAACGTTAGCATAGGAAGCTGCTTCCACCCATTTGGTGAAGTAGTCAATCGCAACCAAGATGAAGCGATGTCCATTCGAAGCAGTAGGCTCAATCTTCCCAATCATGTCAATGCCCCACATGGCGAACGGCCAAGGCGAGTTCATGACATTTAGAGGGCTTGGTGGTACATGCACCTTATCAGCATAGATTTCACATTTATGGCACTTCCGAGCGTACTTGAAACAATCGGATTCCATAGTCATCCAGTAGTAACCGGCTCTCAACAATTTCTTCGACATTGCATGACCACCAGCATGGGTACCAAATGAACCTTCATGCACTTCTTGCATTAACATGTCTGCTTCGTGTCTATCCACGCATCTGAGCAAGACCATGTCAAAGTTCCTCTTATACAACACATCATCCTGATTCAAATAAAAGCTTCCAGCTAGCCTTCTTAGGGTTTTCTTGTCATTCTTTGACGCACCTTCAGGATACTCCTGGCTCTTGAGGAAGTTCTTGATATCATAATACCACGGCTTCTCATCAATCGTAACAGACTCGGCTGCAAACACATACGCAGGCCTCTCGAGTCGATTTACCGCAACATGTGGCACGTGATTCCACCAATGAACTTTGATCATAGAAGACAAAGTAGCCAGGGCATCAGCCATCTGATTCTCATCCCGGGGAACATGATACAACTTCACCTTCTTGAAGAACGTCAGTATTCTCCTGGTGTAATCTCTATAAGGAATCAAATGCGGCTGGTTCGTATTCCAATCTCCATTGACCTGATTGATCACTAGAGCAGAATCTCCAAAAATGTCAAGAGTCTTGATTCTCAAATCAATGGCTTCTTCTATCCCCATGATACAAGCCTCATACTCAGCCTCATTGTTGGTGACGTCGAAAGTCAATCTAGCAGAGAAGGGTATATGAGCACCTTTAGGATTGATTAACACTGCACCAACACCGTTACCATTCACATTCACAGCCCCATCAAACATCATTGTCCACTTGTCATCAGGATCCGGTCCTTCCTCGACAAGAGGCTCTTCGCAATCTTTCATCTTGAGATACATGATGTCTTCATCAGGGAATTCAAACATCATAGGCTGATAATCTTCAATCGGTTGTTCAGCGAGATAGTCTGACAAAACACTACCTTTGATAGCCTCCTGCGACATGTACTGGATATCGTATTCTGTTAAGATCATCTGCCAACGGGCAACACGTCCGGTGAGAGCCGGCTTCTCAAAGATGTATTTTACTGGATCCATCTTAGAAATCAACAAGGTAGTATGGTTCAACATATACTGCCTCAGTTGGCGAGCAGCCCAGGCCAAAGCACAACAAGTTTTCTCAAGCTGTGAATATTTGATTTCACAGTCGGTAAACTTTTTGCTAAGGTAGTATATGGCATCTCTTTTCGACCAGACTCGTCATGCTGTCCCAATACACACCCCATCGAGTTCTCGGTCACTGACAGGTACATTATCAGCGGTCTCCCAGGAACTGGAGGAATCAGGATTGGAGGTTTCTGTAAATACTCTTTTATCTTGTCAAAAGCTTTCTGACAGTCATCATTCCACCTGATTGCTTGATTCTTTCTCAGTAATTTGAATATCGGTTCACACGTGGCAGTTAGGTGAGATACAAACCTTGCAATGTAGTTCAATCTCCCTAAAAACCCACGAACCTGCTTTTCTGTTTTCGGTTCAGGCATTTCTTGAATAGCTTTGACTTTTGCTGGATCAACCTCAATCCCTTTCTCACTAACAACGAAGCCTAACAGCTTCCCGGATCGCACACCAAACGTACACTTGTTTGGATTCAGCCTCAGTTTGAACTTGACCAATCTGTCAAACAACTTCTGCAAATTAACCAGGTGCTCCTCTTCTGTCTGCGACTTCACAGTCATATCATCCACGTACACTTCAATCTCTTTGTGCATCATGTCATGAAAGAGAGTCGTCATAGCCCTCTGATAGGTAGCACCGGCATTCTTCAGCCCAAATGGCATTACCTTATAGCAAAACATGCCCCAAGGTGTAATGAATGTCGTCTTTTCCATGTCCTCTGGCGCCATCTTAATCTGATTATAGCCCGAGAAACCGTCCATGAAAGAGAATACCGAGGATTGAGTCGTATTATCAACCAATACATCAATGTGAGGTAATGGGAAATCATCTTTCGGACTCGCTCTGTTCAGATCTCGATAGTCGACACACATTCTGACTTTACCATCCTTCTTCGGCACAGGAACGATGTTGGCTACCCACGGTGGATAAGTTGTTACTGACAAGAAACCCGCATCGAACTGCTTCTGAACCTCTTCCTTGATTTTCACTGCCATATTAGGACTCGTTCTACGAAGCTTCTGCTTGACCGAAGGACAATCTTCTCTGAGAGGTAGTCTATGCACCACAATATCAGTATCCAGCCCGGGCATATCTTGATAAGACCAGGCGAATATCTCCACATACTCTCTCAGCATCTCAATCAACCTGCTCTTGACCTCTGTCTTCAAAGCAGCCCCGATCTTAATATCTCTTCTGGCGTCCTCCATACCCAGATTCACAATCTCCAACTCCTCCTGATGAGGTTGGATGACCCTTTCCTCCTGCTTCAACAATCTGACCAATTCTTTCGGGAGTTCACAGTCTTCCTCACTCTCCTCTTCAGCTTGGTAGATGGGATTGTCGAAATCATACTGAGCCATAACAGAACTGTTCATAGTAAATGCCGTGAGATCACTTCTGCATGTTTAATGCTGTGTTTTAGAAAAAGAGTTCAATAAAGTCACAAAAACAAAAACATTGCCATTTTTATTTGTTTGAAAAAATGAAAAAACAAAAATAGAAAGACAAGGATCACAAAATTGTTTGCAAAACATCCTTTATTAATGATAAAAATTATAAAACATGATGTGGCCCTACAATGAACCACTACGCCTTGGGCAGAACGTAGGGTTTTGTGCAGAATGAAAAAAAACAAAAGAAAATTACTCTGTTTGAAGAGTAACTTGGACTACATCCTCTGCCGTCCAATTGTTGATCACTTCCCCTGGTGCACTCGGGCGAACCCAGCAGTCGAGATCACAATCACTGTCACCATCTTCAACATCAGCTGCAAAGACGTCACCGTGATTCATCAGCCCATCGCTGGTATACGTACTCGGACCCACTTGACCACCCTGCTCCGCTTGCAAAGGTTGATAGCCAATACCGAATTTATCTTCTTTGACAGGCAAGTCCACCATCTTGCCCCAACCTTCAGCTCTGCCAGAGTCAACAACCTCTTTGGCCTGCTTGTACGAAGCGATCGAAGCACCTGGCTTCCTCTGATCAGCACACGCCACCCCCTCAAGAGCAACCGTCTCAAACGCCTGGCACAAGGTTTCGTGGATCTCGCCATCCACCTCGACATATTTGAACGAGGATAGGTGACTTACCAAGATATCCTCTTCACCACACACGGCCACAATCTGACCGTTCTAGACATATTTGAGCTTCTGATGGAGAGTCGACGAGACTGCCCCTGCTGCATGGATCCATGGACGCCCCAAAAGACAACTGTAGGCGGGCTGAATGTCCATAACATAGAAGATAATGTCGAACACCTCTGGACCTATCTTCACTGGCAAGGTGACTTCCCCAAACACAGAACGTTTGGATCCGTCAAAAGCACGCACAATAAGGTCACTAGGAGTGAGCACAACCCCTTCAACAGATATCTTCTTCAAGATTTGCTTCGGCAAGACATTTAGAGACGAGCCGGTGTCGACCAACACATGAGACAATACAGCCCCCTTGCACTCCATGGTGATATGCAAGGCCTTGTTATGATTACGACCCTCAGGCGTCAAGTCTAGGTCAGTAAAACCTAAACCATGCTTGGTGCTCACGTTGGCGATCACGCCCTCCAGCTGGTTGACGGAAATCTCTTGAGGTACATACGCCATTTTCGACATCTTCAGCAAGGCGTTCCGATGTGCCTCAGAGCACAGCAGCAAAGAGAGAATTGATATCTTGGACGGAGTCTGGTTGAGCTGATCTACGATCTTGTAGTCACTCTTCTTTATGATTCTCATGAATTCTTCCACGTCCTTATCAAATGAACCCTCAGGCACATCCTTCTGAGTCGGTTCCTCGTCAACCACAACCTGTTTGCCCTTCGACTTAGCAGAAGCCTCAGCACTAGCATCTCTCAACGGTTGAGGAGAAAACAATCGTCCACTACGAGTAAAGCCTCCTGGCCCACCAACATTGTCCACAACGGGACCCACAACCACAGGAGTTCTACTAACTGGTACACCGATTGTTACAGGCGCTTGATTCGATGGCCTGACCCGATTCTGAGCCCTTTTGTTATTCCGGTAGGCATTGTCGTACCTCCAAGGCACAACCTTACTATTCTCAACAACAGGTCTTCTACCTGATACAGCAATAGTAGTTGGAGTGTTGACAGTTACTGGTGCGGAAATGGTAACAGGAGTACCACTTGTTGTAGGCGCACTAACAACAGTCCTCGGCCCACGTCCTTCAGACGGTTTGAAGAAGATAGTGACAGTTGACACTGCCCCACGATCTCTATTATCAGCCCGAGCAAACTGAACACAACCCTCGTCCATCAGCTTCTGAATACCGGCCCGCAACTGATCACACTCATTCTCAGTTTCTGCACAGCCCATACAATCCTCATCACAGCCTGGGTAGACACCCCCATTCATCAAACGGTCCTTTACAACTGACAAGGAAGTCTGAATCTCATCAACATTACCAACCAAATCCTCAGCTTCAACCCCTTCAATGCAGTTCACCCGGTGAGCACCATGCGCAGGCATAGGGTTATTCACGACATTCGGTACAGGAGCGAAATTAATAGTCTTAGCATCAATCAAGTCCTGGACTTTATGGTAGAAAGCCCTGCAGTTCTCTATATGGTGGCCAGGCGCACCAGAATGAAAGTCACAACGCACATTGGCATCATACCCAGGTGGTATTTTTGTCAATGGCGCCATTGTCCTCAACTCGACAAACCCTAGTCTGAGCAACTCCGGCAGTAACTCAGCGTAGGTCATGGGCAATGGGTAGAAACGTCTGTCAGGCATCCTCTGCCTCGGCTGATACGGACGTTGTTGCTGTTGTTGTTGTTGCGGCATTTGTTGTTGAACCCTCTGTAGTTGCGGTTGTTGACGTTGTTGAGGTGCAGGAATGGTCACTGCAGCAACCTGACAGTACTGAGTTCTGTTCTGATTTCTGCGGTGTTGAACAGTATTAGTCTCACCCTCTCGTCGGCGAGGTGCCCCAGAGAAAGGTTTCTTGGAAGACGAAGAACTAGCATCATTGATCTTACCAGCTTTGATCAAACTCTCAGTCCTCTCACCACATATGACAACATCAGAAAAACTACCGAATGGGCAGCTTCCCATTCGGTCCATAAACACACCCTGAAGAGTACTGATGAACATGTCAGTCAACTCCCTTTCCAACATAGGGGGTTGAACTCTCGCAGCCAGCTCACGCCACCTCTGGGCGTACTCCTTGAAACTTTCACTGGATTTTTGACATAGACTCTGCAGCTGAGTCCGGCTCGGTGCCATATCCATATTGTGCTTATATTGCCTTAAGAAGGCTTCACCCAGATCCCTCCAGCATCGGATAGAATCTCTCTTCAATTCCATGTACCAGTCCAAAGAAGCCCCAGATAGACTATCTTGGAAAAAGTACATCCACATCTTTTCATCATCTGTATACGCAGAGATCTTCCGATAATAAGCCTGCACGTGGGTGCGAGGGCATGAAGTACCATTGTACTTGTCGAAGGACGGTGCTTTGAATTTTTATGGGATTCTCAAACCTTCAACCAACCCCATATTCGTCACATCAAAACCAAGAGAGTTCTGACATTCCATCGCACGAATCTTCTCAGCCAGGGCATCAACCTTCCGATCCCTATCCTCAACTCTTCCAACATCACCATCATCTTCACTCAGCAGCGTGAACATGTCCTCTTGTCTGTCGACAATAGGAGCTGGATGACGAACCAGAGCCCGGGTAGCTCTGGCATTGACAGTCTCAGCAGCAAGAGGCTGTCCATTAATCCTTATTCCTATGAGTTCATCCCCGACGGCATAGTCGTTAGCGGGAGCAGCAACATTGATGTTCTCATGAACAGGTGCAGCAACAGGCGAAGCGCGATTGGACGTCTGAATCACGGTCTCTTGCCTCTGAACCAGGGCTCTGAGCTCCTCCTGACCTTGCGCAACCCCTTGCATCATTGTCATAAACTGGGCCATGTTCGCCCTCATCTCACCCAACTCGGTCTGAACCTGATCCATACTTCTCTTTGATTGAGTCTGGTTGAATACCGGTGCGGTCTCTGATCAGCTATCCTGCCTGACACAGGAACCAGAGTGAGAAGTCGCGAACGAGAACACCTGTTATGCAATATGATATGAGTATGATGCTAATGCATATGATGCACATGATATGTTCATTTCTCAGGCATTCACATAGCCTGATTCATCTTCAAAAGATGACAACCTGCAACAAGAATAACACAGGAAGCATAGAAACAACATACACAAGAGCAATGAGTACAGAGTGAAACCAACAACCTCATCTATAAATGAGCAACAGGATCATACAACAAAGTCAACAAAGATCCAGAGTAATACAACAAGGAATCCCACCCAACAGGCCTGGGGGTGATTCACAACAAAACATCAGAAATACAAGCTAAGACAAATGACTTCCAAGAATGAGCGTCTTCAAGTAGTGACACTGGTCTATCAACAGTTCACACTCTGAACATTCTGGCAAAGGAGTGATCTTCTCCTTCAACTGTCTTCTAAGCTCGACAACTTCTGCTCCAAGTTGGTTCTCTGATGCAAGTCTCTGGTCGACTTCCTTCTTCAACTGGATATCTTTGTCTCTGAGTTGCTTCTCCAAGTCTCTGATTTTCTTCAGATAACTGGCTTCAGCTCTCTGCAATCTCAAACACTCTCGGTGCTCTGCATTCAGCAAGTTCTCCATCTCTGCATAAGATCTCTTCTTTCTCCTTACTCCACCAACATCTACACTCTGGGCATCTCTTAGTTGATGAGTCAGGTTCAACCTATCAGCTTTGGCTTGATACAACTCCATCTGGGCATCTTGCTCTTTCTCCTTTAATCGGCGATTCTCCATCAGGGCTTGCTTGTACTGCTCAGCAGGTACACTCTCAGCAAGAATCAAGGGTGGTTGCACTTGCAACGGATTCATCCTATCATAGGGTAATAACAAAGTATCCACTCTCTCCTTAACCCAATCCGTGTAATCCGGCATAGCAATGGCAAACTTCTTCCCTAAGACAGATCCATCTTGGACACCAATAGACTTCCAAGCTCTTCCAATCTGCTCCAATCTAGCAGGGTCACTTCGCTTCTCAAAATACACACTCTCAGCTATCTCAGCATCGAGTGGTCTTCCACTCATCACGAACCCTAACTGGCGAAGAGAAAGAACCGGGTTGTAATTAATGCAACCCCTAGTCCCCACAAGTGGCACATTCCGGAATTCTCCACAACTCATAATAACATCCCGCACATCCATCCGGTATGACTGTCATCTGATATCATATGAAGTAAGAGACATAACCCTCTGAGTCCACCTATGAGTGCTCTGAGCATCCACAAAGGGTCCACTGATTGGCAGGAGAGACAAGAACCATCTGAGCAAAAGTGGGAGACATCATCTGATAGCTCCACCCTTACCATGCCTACTGTGGATAGCATAATAAGTGTCAGCTAACAGAGTAGGAACAGGATTCCCTCCAATGAAGATACAGACTGCAGCATAGTCCACAAAGTTGGGCATACTCGGAAACAAAACGATCCCATAGATCATAACAGCTAGCTGAGCATGAAAAGCTTCCCAATTCCCCTTCTCTGCTTCTCCTCTAGCAACTCTCAACAGAAACTTCAATGGTAAACCCACAACATCCCCACTAGACTTCCAACTATCACTGATCTCCTTGATACCCAAATGGAGAGCTCTAGCAACAACTCTGAAATCAACCTCCTTCGGTACGTCCAAGAAAGGAACCTGATGCTGGATAGTAACATTCAACAGAATGGAGTACTCCTCGAGAGTAGGCGCCAACTGGTAATCCTGAAAAGTGAAGCAACGAAGCTCTGGGTCGTAGAACTAAAGAAGAGTCTGCAACGGCACTGGATCGACTACCATCTTCAACAGGGTCAGAATATCCCCATACTGATCAACGAACCCCTTCAGATGATCACTGGTCACAAGGTTACCCAACTCTATCAGAGACGTCAAAGGCTCACGATGAAAGCTGTAGGAGCAAGTCTTCCGCTTCGGCTCTGGGACTGTTGCCATCTCTATCAGTGAACAGACTCTGGAATGTACCTGAGAAATGATATGCATGCAAGGATTAGTTTTTTCTTTTCTTTTCTTTTCTTTTTTCAATTCTTATTTTTTTTTTGCATTTCTTTTGAAAATAAACATGCTATGATGCAGATGATGCAGACAAGACTGGCAGGCTGTGCATCTCGGAACACAGGATCGAAGCTTCGGCACGAACTCTGAAACACAATTCATCTGAAACCCAAAGTTAACTGATAAACTGTCATCTGAACCCAATATGAGAAACTGAGTCACCAACAGGACCACAAGTCACCAACAAGTCACCGACAAGTCACCAACTGTACCTGTTATAATGATTATTCCCTCCCCACTCACGGGTGTCATCTAGGCCAGGGTAAGGTCAAGAGAAACGCAGCATAAATAACCTTTCGCAAAATATCATCATATACACACCCGAAGTATGTAACGATAATATCCCACCAGGGTCTGAACTGCTCGTGATATCAATGTTCCGCTAAGTGGCGCATACCACCCACTTCCCATGAATCACTCTATTCCTAGGTTTCCTAGATTTCACTCATAGCCTGGGTATTGGGCCTTTTACCTCGAGTAACTCCCACCCCCAAACAGAGAAACACAGCACAGCCAGCACAGATGAATATGACTGAATGCAAACATTAATGCACACATAAATGCAAACAATAAATGAATGAATGCAATAAATAAAGCAGCACACAGCAACCAAAACCCTAACCTAGAGAGCGCTAGGAGAGACTCGCTTAGGGAAGATGGACCATCAAGAGGTCAACTTCTCTATAGTCCCCAGCAGAGTCGCCAGCTGTCGCATTACACGAAAAACCGGCGGGAAAACGAAACAACATAGCCGCCACCGTGCGTTATTTATCCCAAAAGAGGGAAAGGAAACGCTCGAAGTAAACCTGGAAAAGACATGGTCTCGCAACCAAAGAGAATGGGATCGAGAGTCGGTTATGCGAAGAGAAGGTATTAGCACCCCTACGCATCCGTCGTACTCGACGGGATCCACGCACAAAAGGAAGGAAAACGATTGCTAGAAAACACTACTCACAAACAAACAAACACTGGCTGAAAGAGACACGAGAAAACAAACGAAACTAACTCGGCAGGATATCGCATCCTGGGCCTACGTAGTCTATCAGGCATAGACATCAGAGTCGACGTAGTTCGGACTAGGGGAAAGGTGCTCGCTAGGATGTCGGATCCTATGCATACGTATCTTCTCGGACTAAAGAAGAATCAGAGCACTCGTAGCTCGGCTAACGCACACCAAACAAAACCACACAGGAAATCGACTGCCAATCGCTGGACTTACGTCAAACTCCACACAAAACAGGCAAACATGGAAACCGAATGCCAATCGCTGGACTTACATCAGACTCCGAACCAAACACACCCACACTGGAAACCAAATGCCAATCGCTGGACTTACATTGGACTCCAAGCACACAACAATAGGATACGGAATGCCAATCGCTGGTCTTACATCCATCTCCTAACGCACACAAAAGACAAAAGCAAAAAGGGCGCCCGGAGAGATCAGCTCATCTCCTGCCTACGTACCTCATTCGGTATGAGGATCAGGGCGACGTAGTTCCCCTACGCAGGGACAAAGGACTAGCCTAACCAGATAACAGAGGGAGACACAACTAGGGAGACTAACTCGAGCCTAGATGTTATCATGCATATCATCCCTAAGTTAAGGTTTCTAGCTAACTTGCACAGGGAGCAAGCTATCCTAATCAGCACAGGCAAAGGAAACAATCACAGATAGCACACACTATATACACACAAAGTGGGCTCACACAAGGGTTAGGTTGCAAGAGCAACACAACTGTAATCGGGTGATGTTAGCTCTTAACCCTAACATTGAGAGTTAGGGTGAAGCAGATGAAATAGGAAGTGAAGATGAGACTTCACAGCTCTTATCCCTGGCCTGGGAGAGCTTTAGACAAAGGAAGTGTGGGTTCAAAAAGTGGGAACCCTTCTACACTTATGACACTGACTCAACTGTACAACTGTACAAGGATCTTGGGTTAATGTCCACAATGCATCAACACCAGTTGTGTGAGCAAAGGGATGACTCAACAAGAATAGCAGGAGATGGATTGCACATCTCTTGTATCTGCCAATTGCCTTATCAAAAGGTCTTTTCCTGCTTGGGGACAAAAATAAACAAGCACAAGCATTGCCTCTTAAGGAGGACTTCAAACAGGTGCCTGGCCAAGTAACAGGCCAGGTCTTCCAGACTACATGAAGTTAGAGTCATTATACCTCAATGCTCAAGCTATCAAGCAAAGCAAAAGCAAGATCACAATGGAACTATAGCAACTAAGGTACCTGAAAACAATCCAACATAATCAGTACTCAACTCAAACAAAAGTCAAACAGACAATGGTCCACAGTTAACTGTACAGTTAATCAACAATCAAGCAAAGCAATGCACAAAGGTGCAAGCCACAAGGCCTAAGTACAAGTCTCAAAGCCTACAAAACAAACTCAAGGTTAGTCATAAACAAGCAATAGACCAACTCCAATTGAGTGCACATCATCAAGTATAAGCAATTGTGCTCTTTGACCTGAAACAAAGCTCAAACATTAAGCATTAACCACTAGGACAAGGCCTAGGGTCAAAATGGGAGCAATAAACCAAAACAGAACATGAAAATTATCCAAAATCAAGTTCAATCAAATAAGAAACAAATCCAAGTGGTCTCATATTCATATCATCAACCAATATCATTTCATAAGGCAAAGAGTACAAAGCATGCAATTTAGAACTTCATAGAACCAAACAGAAAGATCCAATTCAAATCAATTCAAAAACATTTCACTAAATCCCAAGAAAAATCATAGTCAAACAAAACACATCAAAGAATCATCACACCAAATTTCAAGCCATTTGGACAAAGGGAAGCAAGTCAATTAAATTCATCAAGTCAAGGCAAGTTCAAACAAGCTCATACAAGGCACCAAATCATACATCAATTTCAAGCAAGCATAAAACAGAATTGGAATGAGGTAAATGAACCAAATCAAAGCCATGACAAACTACAATGTGTCTGGCACACATGTGCAAAATTTCAAGTCCATCCAATAAACCTCAAGAATTTCACAAATCATATAAGATCATGACTCACAAAAAGTCTAGAATTGGTCAAAAAGAAAAGAAATTCTCAAAAAAATTGAAAATGTACTAAAAACATCCACAAAAATTCACACTCAAACTTAACATCCAGAAGAATCAACATGCAAAAATTCAGATCATTTTGAGTTCATATGGCATGGTAAAGAAATTCCACAAGTTGGACAAGAAATGGTGTGACACACATTGTCACACCCATATTGATCAGGTCATATCTCACAAACCAGAAATGCAAAAATCACAAACTCTATACCAAAATGTTCCTAAAGGTGTCTTGAATACACATGTAAAATTTCAGCTCCATTTGATCAAGCATCAGGATTTCACAATCAAAATGGTAAGCAAGGTGCAAGGAAGAACACATGTGAACAAACCCTAAGCCATTTAAAAATACACACGTGCACAATTTTTGTAAAAATCACCGTAAAATAGTAGACATGGTAAGGATCATGGCACAAAAAATTTCATCTCAATTGGATCATTATTTTTTGATTTATGAATTTTTAAGTGTGGAGAAAAAATAAAAATGAATGGAACAAGTGTATATGAACATGGATCACATATGGTGAAAAAACGCCAAAAGCAAAATATGGAATGCTGGAGCCTGGACTCGAACCTTGTCCAAATTCAAATCCAACGCGTGCTATCTGAAGCGCCGCGTTTCAATAAATGAGGTGGCGAGGCGCTATTGGTTACATGGCACACAAACACGAGATTCATGCAAAACACAGCCAGGCAGGATCAAAGCAATTCTGGAAACGTGAAACCCTAAGCTTCATCATACATTCATCATGTTCATCAATCACCAAGAATGAACCATTCCAGAAATTCATGAAAATTATACCAATCGCTTCATCTTGCAATGCACATTAACAATCTAACAACAATTAAACCTAATTTTCACTAACAAGCTTGGATCGATCAAGAGAAGTTTTGCATCTCAAACTTAAATTCAGCATATCTTTCTTGTTTCTCAATGAAAATCAAAATTACAAAGCTCAGAATACTCATGGATGCAAGATCTACAGAATGCACATCACAATTACATGAATTATAAGATTTGAATTCCAACCTTCAAATTGATGCAGATTTGGATTTGTGATTTTCTGGCCTTGTGATGTTGAAACAGCTATTCCTTAGTGCTCCAGTAGATGAATGAGTGAAGGAATGTCGCTCAATTGCTTTAGATCCAGCTCAAAAATGCAACTGCCATGGATGAAGCTCACTTTAACAGTCTGAAATTTGGCTCGAAAATGGTGATCCCTTGCTTGCAAAAGATCCACTAGCACTTGTAGATGATGAATCAATGAAGGAACAATGCAACTTCTATGAAGAAATTTGCAGAAAAGTGAGAGAGAAAGTTTTGTGCAATTTCCAATTTCGATCTAGATCTGGTGCAAATGATGTGTTAATCAGCAATTCTGTTAGCATTATCTATTTATATGTGCTGCTAATCCACTTTGTTAATCAAGCTTAGCCAAAGTGCAAGGATTAAGGAAAATGAGTGTTATGCAAAATTGATCAATCCACCCTCCATGTGCATGGAATGCTGCTACAGTGCACGAGTCTCTTGCTAAACACACTCCAAATATGATTTAAGACCAAGTGCAAGTGAAATTATGTGTGGAAAATGCATATTTTTGAAAGTCACCTTTTTCCCTCCCTTTTTTAAATTTAAATCAAGTGAAAAATGCAATTTTTGTGTGATGAGTTTTGATGAAATGTAATGAATGATTATGATAGAACATGTTAAAAGGAGATTGTAGCAAAAAAACCCCACATGAATTGGCCAATTGGTGCAAAAGTTATCCCACTTTGAAGTTCAAAATTTCTTGACAATGATTTGATCATAACTTGCCAACAACAAATGAGAAATGGATGTTCTTGGACGTTTTGGAAAGGTGAGAGCAAGATCTTCAACTTTCATGTTGTACAAAATTTCATTTGAAGCTTGTATGATGATGTAAATTTGAGGAGAAGACCTTTCCATTTTTGGCAGTTTGAAATTACAGGTCACTTACTATTTTTGGAAACTCTTCATCTGACCTCAAATTCTTCAATCTTGATCTTTGATATGTCAAATGAGACTTGTATGGACATGAATGAGGCCTTTCAAACCATCTCCCACCTTCAAATCCATGAATTCAGGCACAGTTGACCACAGTTGACTTTCTAGGGTTTCAGATGCATTGTACAATGACTGTTGAGCTTTGATCATCCAATCCTTGGCCAAACCACTTCAAAATGATCCCTAGGTCATATGAACACGTTGAACCAATCATAGGGCTTAGCTTCAATAGGAATTGCACTTGCTTGCTTGCACAACTGATCCTCCTAACCAGTCTTGACCTAATGACTTGCACTTGGGCAAAAGACAATGCAATGCTATGCAGTGGCCAATGTAATGTTAATGACCTAATCATAAAAATGAATGTACAAAATGGGAGGTGCAAATTTGAGGTGCTACAGTTATAGGTAACCTGTTCCTAAAAGATCTGCATGGCTTCCTCAAGCACGAATCCGTTTTTTAAAGACGGTGGAAGTAGTAACAAACCACCACTATTCTCTAGAGAATATTTTGATTTTAGGAAGATCTGTATGAAGGCACATCTAGAAGCCCAAGGAGAAGGCATATGGGAAGCCGTTGAAAATGGCACACATAATCCTACGAGTGTGATCAATGGCGTTGGTACTCCAAAGATAAAGAGTTCGTACGATGAAGATGATAAGAAAAAAATCTTAAATGAAAAGAAAGAAATAAACATTCTTCAAAGTGCTTTAAGCATGGATGAGTTCTTCCGCATATCTCAATGCAAGTCGGCAAAAGAAATATGGGACACCTTAGTGGAGACACATGAAGGCACCGCCAAAGTAAAGAGATCAAGGTTGAATACATTAAGTCAAGAATATGAGATGTTTAGAATGATGCCCGAAGAATCCTTAGTGGTGACACATGAATGCAATTTTAAGTGTCGGGTTTTTGTTATCGTCTCCACAGGGATTGTGAGATATCGCCGCCTTTCGACAATTGTTTTAATTCTTAACTCGTAGTCACAAGGGGGGTTTTGGTTTTAGTCACGGCCTCTTGCATAAAAGTGTAAGAAGATGCGGTAAAAGTATTGGTTTTAATATTTGAGAAATATTGCCAAAGTTCGGGTTCGACGATCACTTTGCATGCATATGTTCGATCAACAAGACTCATAAACTCCTTTAGATGATAAACTATTTCACAAAGTCCTCCCAATGTGTTTATGTCTAACACACATTGTGGGTTTTCCCATTTTGATCCATTGTTTATCTCTAACACAATCTATCAAAATGGCAACTCTTTTATATGTTGAATTAAGAGTTCAACTTGTTGTGAAATGAGTTTGTTTAGGGCAAGAATGGCATCGTTCGTCCCAAGTTCAAGCACTCCCGATTTCTTCAAACAGTTGCCTCTACTTTGACTTTGGAGGCCATTTAGAGCCATACGGTTAATGATATCCGTAGCCTCTTTGGCGCTTTTAGATAATAAAGAACCACCCGAAGTAGCATCCAACAAAGTCTTGCAATTAGGTTGGAGGCCATTCCTAAAAATGTGGATTTGCGTCATTTCGTCAAAACCATGCCCTTTGCATTTCCGAAGCATGAATTTAAATCTCTCCCATGCCTCATTCAATGATTCATTGGTTCCTTGCGAAAACACGGAGATAGCCGTTTTGGATTCCATGAAACGGTTGTGGGAGAAAATTTTTTCAATGAACTTCTCTTCCAACACGTTCCAATCCGTCATGACTGTAGGTGTTTGATCTAAGTACCAATCTTTGGCTTTGCTGAGCAAAGTATGAGGAAATAATCTTTTGAACAACGGTAGCTCTTGAGCTTGATCAACTTCGGCCGCCAATGCTATCTCGTAAAATTTTGTGAGAAAAGCAAAGGGGTCTTCATGGTCCATCCGGTGAATGAACTTCCATATAACAGGTTAAGAGTTCCCGTCTTCATCTCGGCTTGCCTTCCCGTGTGGTTGGCAAACTGAGCAGTATTCCTTGGACTGTTGACACATGGTGTGGAAATGGGCGGTGGTTGTTGTGGTGGACCCATGATAGGTATGAAAGGTGGTGGATGTGGTGTAGAAGAACCTTTTCCTTGTTCTTGTCGTTGTCTAGCTTGTTGCCTCCTTCGTCTCGTTCTGCTATTCAGTATCCTTGCGGTTCTTTCGATCTTGGGATCAAAAAGAAGTTGGTCCTCAGGAATCTGCCCTCGCATAAAACGAAAGCTGCAAACTAAACCAAACAAATTAACAAGCACAAATCAAAAATTCCAAAGCTAAAATTAAGCAACTATTGCGATGCTCACAATATCAATTCACAATCCCCGGCAACGGCGCCATTTTGTTGAATGCAGTTTTAAGTGTCGGGTTTTTGTTATCGTCTCCACAGGGATTGTGAGATATCGCCGCCTTTCGACAATTGTTTTAATTCTTAACTCGTAGTCACAAGGGGGGTTTTGGTTTTAGTCACGGCCTCTTGCATAATAGTGTAAGAAGATGCGGTAAAAGTATTGGTTTTAATATTTGAGAAATATTGCCAAAGTTAGGGTTCGACGATCACTTTGCATGCATATGTTCGATCAACAAGACTCATAAACTCCTTTAGATGATAAACTATTTCACAAAGTCCTCCCAATGTGTTTATCTCTAACACACATTGTGGGTTTTCCCATTTTGATCCATTGTTTATCTCTAACACAATCTATCAAAATGGCAACTCTTTTATATGGTTAATTAAGAGTTCAACTTGTTGTGAAATGAGTTTGTTTTGGGCAAGAATGGCATCGTTCGTCCCAAGTTCAAGCACTCCCGATTTCTTCAAACAGTTGCCTCTACTTTGACTTTGGAGGTCATTTAGAGCCATACGGTTAATGATATCCGTAGCCTCTTCGGCGCTTTTAGATAATAAAGAACCACCCGAAGTAGCATCCAACAAAGTCTTGCAATTAGGTTGGAGGCCATTCCTAAAAATGTGGATTTGCGTCATTTCGTCAAAACCATGCCCTTTGCATTTCCGAAGCATCGATTTAAATCTCTCCCATGCCTCATTCAATGATTCATTGGTTCCTTGCGAAAACACGGAGATAGTTGTTTTGGATTCCATGAAACGGTTGTGGGAGAAAAATCTTTCAATGAACTTCTCTTCCAACACGTTCCAATCCGTCATGACTGTAGGTGTTTGATCTAAGTACCAATCTTTGGCTTTGCCGAGCAAAGTATGAGGAAATAATCTTTTGAACAACGGTAGCTCTTGAGCTTGATCAACTTCGACCGCCAATGCTATCTCGTAAAATTTTGTGAGAAAAGCAAAGGGGTCTTCATGGTCTATCCGGTGAATGGACTTCCATATAGCAGGTTAAGAGTTCCCGTCTTCATCTCGGCTTGCCTTCCCGTGTGGTTGGCAAACTGAGCAGTATTCCTTGGACTGTTGACACATGGTGTGGAAATGGGCGGTGGTTGTTGTGGTGGACCCATGATAAGTATGAAAGGTGGTGGATGTGGTGTAGAAGAACCTTTTCCTTGTTCTTGTCGTTGTCTAGCTTGTTGCCTCCTTCGTCTCGTTCTGCTATTCAGTCTCCTTGCGGTTCTTTCGATCTTGGGATCAAAAAGAAGTTGGTCCTCAGGAATCTGCCCTCGCATAAAACGAAAGCTGCAAACTAAACCAAACAAATTAACAAGCACAAATCAAAAATTCCAAAGCTAAAATTAAGCAACTATTGCGATGCTCGCAATATCAATTCACAATCCCCGGCAACGGCGCCATTTTGTTGAATGCAGTTTTAAGTGTCGGGTTTTTGTTATCGTCTCCACAGGGATTGTGAGATATCGCCGCCTTTCAACAATTGTTTTAATTCTAAACTCGTAGAAACAAGGGGGGTTTTGGTTTTAGTCACGGCCTCTTGCATAAAAGTGTAAGAAGATGCGGTAAAAGTATTGGTTTTAATATTTGAGAAATATTGCCAAAGTTAGGATTCGACGATCACTTTGCATGCATATGTTCGATCAACAAGACTCATAAACTCCTTTAGATGATAAACTATTTCACAAAGTCCTCCCAATGTGTTTATCTCTAACACACATTGTGGGTTTTCCCATTTTGATCCATTGTTTATCTCTAACACAATCTATCAAAATGGCAACTTTTTGGTTTAACTTTATGGTGAACAAAATCATTCATTACTATCTCTAGCTAACAAACTAGATTGGATGAAAACCTAGATAAAGAGTTGGTAAACATCTCTCGATCATAAACCAACACAAAGAGTTTTCAATAAAACAAAGTTTTCACCATATATTCATCATTAAAGAGTTTACAAATGAAGATCATCCCATATACACACAAAGCTTTTGATCATCTACATCTAACCTTGACAAAATGAAGGACTTAGCTACTCATTTTCATGGTAGCTTGTACAACAAGTTTCAGTTGAAGGTTGATCAACATCCAAGTCGAAGAATCGAGATTGGATGGGAATCTACCTTCTTTTTGTAGAATATTGCTAAGAGATGAAGAAAATAAGAGAAAATGGGTTTCTAGGTCACCAAATATCTTCCCTATGGTATCTCATTGGAACCCCAGATGGGTTCAACTCAACTGATTTCCCTTCAAATAATAGGGCAGCAGAAATCGAATCGGTATCCCTGTGAAGCCTCAAATCCCTATGGTAAGTGTCTCTCTCATTTGCCCCCAGATGGAGAGGTTCACCCAGGACACGGTTAATTGTATCCCGATCGAAAGCAACAGTACGGCCGGACACTCTAGTCGTCCATGTGAATGGCTCGTCGTCGTCCGGCAATGCGTTCGCGTAGAACTCACGCACTATTTCGATGTCATAGTGCTCAAGGGGAGAAATCAACCGGTCCCACTTTTTACTATGAATCAACCCGGCAAATGTACGGTAGGTGCCTTCTGGGTTGATTATAAATCTTTTCTCTGGCAGAATCTTTCTCTTTTCCAAAGCCACATATCTAGCCGCTTGCTTGGGCCCGACAAATTTGTCGGTGTCGAACTGTATGGGCACGGTACGGGAAGTGCTCCTGACCTTTCTCTTTTTAGGCGCGCTTGACCTGGATGCCATCTATAAAGACATAGAGAGGAAACAACACAAACACAAAACAGATTAGAAAGCAAAACAGAAAATCCAACCACTGTCATGGTCGTTGCTGCTTCGCCTAGCGAGGACCTAGCGAAGCTTCGCTACAGGTTCGCCTAGCGAAGTGGCAGCGAATGCTCGCCACAGATTCGCCTAGCGAGATGCTAGCGAATCTTACGTGTTTTGGGTTCTGCAATGTTTAACAACCAAATTCCAGAAAACCCTAAGTCTCATGTATCCATTTCAGAACCTAAGTGATAAATCATGCAAGGCATAATTCTAAGATACATGCAAATCTAAACCCACATGCAAAACCTAATGATACCCACACTACCAAATTCACCCTAAATGACATATACTTCAGAATTTTACAAAGTGAAAGCATAAAGTAATGAGATAGGACAAACCTTAGTGAGAGATCTGGCTGAAATTTGAAATCCAACAATGGGGTTTGCAATGCAATGTAGGGTTTGTGTGAGATGAAAAGTGAGAGAGTGTTTGTGATTGTGTGAGGTTCTGTTTGATCCTTATATTCAGACTGAAAAACGAAATAACAAGTTTTTGGGCCCAAATGAGTGGCCCTGTGAAACAGAATTAAAGTGCTGTCATGCTACGCTCGCTACTGCATTCGCCTAGCGAGCAGCTAGCGAATCAGCTCGCTACTGCTTCGCCTAGTGAGCAGCTAGCGAGCATGACATCATTTTGTTTTTTTAAAATAGCATGTAAAGCACATTCAGCAAGGTTCTTCAAATTGAACACCAATACTACACAACAGAAAGCTTTTAAATACTTACAATGTTGGGGTGCCTCCCAACAAGCGCTTGTTTAACATCGGATAAGCTCGACGGTTCGATGCTCACCGAGGAGCATCCAAGGAAATTGCGCAGCTTCCGCGATCCACTTTGTTGAGCAACTTCCTCAAGGGCTTTGTTGTCTTCAACAGGTTCTTGATGAACCTTCGATAAAATATGATACCACCCTTTTTCGGAACTATTTGCACAACGCTCACCCATTCACCATCTGAGATAGAACAATTCATCCCGGCCTCCACCAATTTGACAACGTCCTTCTTTTTCAGCACTCGCATCAATTGATTCTCCTCTTTCATGGACAAAGTGTTGCTAATGATTACCGGTTTAGTACAATTGTCACCAAGGAACACATACTTCAAATGTGGCTCTAGTTTTGGCTCCTCCGCTTTCTTTGTCATATCCAAGCCTTCGCTAGTCTCTTCGTGATAAACAAGTTCTCCACAAGCCTCTAATTCATGCAACAATGCTTCCGTCTCTTTTCCTTTATTTTTGGTCGAAACTTTGTATACTCCGATAAGAGATCTTTCGGAAGGATTAAAAACATGAACCTGGCTTGCGACCTCCACTAGCTTCTCCTTGGTGGCATCGATTCAGAAAGAATCATGCTTCTCATTAGAATGCTTTTTGGCTTCAAAAAGATGGAAGGCTACCTCTTCATTTTGGACCCTTACTTTCATCAAACCATTATCCACGTCAATCATCATGCATGCGGTTTTCATGAATGGTCGGCCAAGAATAAGTGGAGCATCATCGTCCTCTTCCATATCAATAATAATGAAATCAACCGAGAAGAAGAATTTGTCAACTTTCACTAACATGTCTTGAGCCACTCCATATGGTGAAGTGGTAGACTTATCAGCTAGTTGTAAAGTCATCTTTGCAGGTTTGATATCCATATTTCCCAATCTTTTGACAATGGATAGGGGAATTAAATTGATGCTAGATCCCAAGTCAATCAAGCCATTACCCGTGTAGGTGTCTCCAATGGTTACCGGTAAAGCGACTCGGCCCGGATCGGATTCCTTACTCGGGAGAGTTTTTTGAATGATGGCACTACATCGTGTATCAAGCAAGATTGTCTCTGGTTCCGTGTACCTCCGCTTTTTAGTAAGTATGTATTTCATGAATTTTGCATACTTAGGCATTTGCTCCAATGCTTCGTCAAACGGAATGTTCACTTTCACTTGTTTGAATATATCCATGAACCGGGCGTAATACCGTTCATTCTTCCTTTTAGATGGAGCATGTGGATACGGAAGATTTTGGATTGGAGTAGCGCTCACTACCTCCTTTCCTTTAGCAACTCTAGAACTTCTTTCTCTTTTCTTTTTCACTCCCTCCACCATCACTTCATCATTCTTATTATTCTTTTCAACTTCCACACTTTCTTTATTTTCAACTTCATCATTCTTTTCATCCTTTTCAACTTCTTCCTCGCTCCACTCCCCAAATTCACCATCAATACTATCCTGTATTTTTTTCTCCTCATCATCTCTTTTTTCACTCTCATCTCTTTTTTTACTCTCACTAATCAACTCCCTTCCACTTCTCGTCGTTATCGCGTTACAATACTCTTTTGGATTCGTTTGCGTGTTCGCCGAAAAAGATGGTCCGGGTTGTTGTTCCGCTAGTTGTTTAGCAAGTTGACCGACTTGAGTTTCAAGATTTTTGAATGCCGCATCGGTGCTCTTTTGATTAGCCATCGACACTTGCATAAATTTTATCAATGTCTCTTCCAACTTTGAAGTCACGACCGGAGGTTGTTGAGGTTGGTAAGGATTTTGGGGAGGGTTTTGATGGCTAGAAGAACCACCCCCATAACCTTGGTTATGGTAATAGTTACTCCTTGGTTGGAACCCTTGATTCCCTTGAAAGTGTTGTTGTTGATTTTGAGGGTGTGGTTGATACGGTTGTTGTTGTTGTTGCCTCGGTTGGTAGTCTCGTTGGTTCGCCATGTAATTCACTTCTTCGAACCCAGGAGGTGGACAAAATCCGGTGTCATGCTCACCTTTGCAAAGCTCACAACAAGCTATTTGTTTAGCTTTTGAAGGTTCTCTCAACTCTTTTATATGTTGAATTAAGAGTTCAACTTGTTGTGAAATGAGTTTGTTTTGGGCAAGAATGGCATCGTTCGTCCCAAGTTCAAGCACTCCCGATTTGTTCAAACAGTTGCCTCTACTTTGACTTTGGAGGTCATTTAGAGCCATACAGTTAATGATATCCGTAGCCTCTTCGGCGCTTTTAGATAATAAAGAACCACCCGAAGTAGCATCCAACAAAGTCTTGATTGGAGGCCATTCCTAAAAATGTGGATTTGCGTCATTTCGTCAAAACCATGCCCTTTGCATTTCCGAAGCATGGATTTAAATCTCTCCCATGCCTCATTCAATGATTCATTGGTTCCTTGCGAAAACACGGAGATAGCCGTTTTGGATTCCATGAAACGGTTGTGGGAGAAAAATCTTTCAATGAACTTCTCTTCCAACACGTTCCAATCCGTCATGACTGTAGGTGTTTGATCTAAGTACCAATCTTTGGCTTTGCCGAGCAAAGTATGAGGAAATAATCTTTTGAACAACGGTAGCTCTTGAGCTTGATCAACTTCGGCTGCCAATGCTATCTCGTAAAATTTTGTGAGAAAAGCAAAGGGGTCTTCATGGTCCATCCGATGAATGGACTTTCATATAGCAGGTTAAGAGTTCCCGTCTTCATCTCAGCTTGCCTTCCCGTGTGGTTGGCAAACTGAGCAGTATTCCTTGGACTGTTGACACATGGTGTGGAAATGGGCGGTGGTTGTTGTGGTGGACCCATGATAGGTATGAAAGGTGGTGGATGTGGTGTAGAAGAACCTTTTCCTTGTTCTTGTCGTTGTCTAGCTTGTTGCCTCCTTCGTCTCGTTCTGCTATTCAGTCTCCTTGCGGTTCTTTCGATCTTGGGATCAAAAAGAAGTTGGTCCTCAGGAATCTGCCCTCGCATAAAACGAAAGCTACAAACTATACCAAACAAATTAACAAGCACAAATCAAAAATTCCAAAGCTAAAATTAAGCAACTATTGCGATGCTCGCAATATCAATTCACAATCCCCGGCAACGACGCCATTTTGTTGAATGCAATCTTAAGTGTCGGGTTTTTGTTATCGTCTCCACAGGGATTGTGAGATATCGCCGCCTTTCGACAATTGTTTTAATTCTTAACTCGTAGTAACAAGGGGGGTTTTGGTTTTAGTCACGGCCTCTTGCATAAAAGTGTAAGAAGATGCGGTAAAAGTATTGGTTTTAATATTTGAGAAATATTGCCAAAGTTAGGGTTCGACGATCACTTTGCATGCATATGTTCGATCAACAAGACTCATAAACTCCTTTAGATGATAAACTATTTCACAAAGTCCTCCCAATGTGTCTATCTCTAACACACATTGTGGGTTTTCCCATTTTGATCCATTGTTTATCTCTAACACAATCTATCAAAATGGAAACTTTTTGGTTTAACTTTATGGTGAACAAAATCATTCATTACTATCTCTAGCTAACAAACAAGATTGGATGAAAACCTAGATAAAGAGTTGGTAAACATCTCTCGATCATAAACCAACACAAAGAGTTTTCAATAAAACAAAGTTTTCACCATATATTCATCATTAAAGAGTTTACAAATGAAGATCATCCCATATACACACAAAGCTTTTGATCATCTACATCTAACCTTGACAAAATGAAGGACTTAGCTACTCATTTTCATGGTAGCTTGTACAACAAGTTTCGGTTGAAGGTTGATCAACATCCAAGTCGAAGAATCGAGATTGGATGGGAATCTACCTTCTTTTTGTAGAATATTGCTAAGAGATGAAGAAAATAAGAGAAAATGGGTTTCTAGGTCACCAAATATCTCTCTAAGAATGCTGGAAAATATCTAAGAAAATGCTAAGTAAAGTACAAAGTATGGCTCCTAAAAGTAGCCCTTGCTACTTATAGTGCTGCTGCTGAGCTGTCATGCTCGCTAGGCGAGCAGAATGGTTCGCCTAGCGAGCCCCAAAATAGGCACCAGAGGCACCTGGGCCCAGAGAAACATCCTTGGCCAGATTTGCATGTTCGCTAGGCGAAGCCCACGCTTTCACCTTCGCTCCAGCGAGTTTAGGTGGCTTTGCTACTGGAATGCTCGCTGGGAGCTCGCTAGTGGCTCGCCTAGCGAGCAAGTGCTGACTGCTCTTTTGACCAACTCTGGGAGTGTTCGCTACCTCCTTCGCTGGGTGCTCGCCTAGCGAGTTTGCTGACTTTTGCTACTATAAAATTCTGGGAATGCTCGCTAGTAGCTCGCTAGGTGCTCGCCTAGCGAGCACTTCGCTACAGCACTCGCCTAGCGAGCAAGCTGATGAATGCATCCTTTTCTTGGTCCCTTTGCCAACTTTCTTGTGCCTTCATTTTCTATTCATTCATGCCTAATTCCTGCACAATAACACACAAATTAAGGGTACCAAGATCATTTGACATTGTATTGCAAATCATCAAAAGCAATGGCGGTTTCGAACACTTTAGCAACAAAAATGAGTGAAAGATGCCCACATTTGATAGCTCAAATAAGCACTTTTGGGCATCTAGCAGGCGCTACAAAAGAGATTTGTTCACTTGACAAACCACTTGATTGCTCTCAGAAAAACATTTACAAATGACGATCTCAATCTTAAAGTACTAAGATCATTGACTCGAGAATGGCAACCAAAGGTGACGGCTATCTCCGAAAAGAAAAGTCTCTCAACAATGACGTCCGCATCTCTCTTTGGCAAACTTCAAGAACATGAGTTAGAACTTGGTAGGCTTGAGAAACATGAAAGCCAAGAAAAGAAACCTAAAGGGATTTCCCTGAAGACAGACTCAAAAGAAGATAAAGATGACGACGCATTGGAGGAAGATGAGAATTTCATGCTCCTTGTTAAAAGGCTCGATAAGTTCTTTAACAAAAATGATAAATCCTTTAACACTAAAAAGAATAGACATTTCAGGAAGAAGGAGGCCACCACATCTACGCAAGATGTAACATGCTACGAATGTGGAAAACAAGGCCACATAAAGTCGGAATGTCCTAAACTTTCAAAGAAAGGAGGATTCAAGAGCAAGAAGGACTTAAAGAATAAAAAGGCATATCTTGCATGGGAGGACAATGAAATTAGCTCTTCATCTGGATCGGATAGCGAGGAATGTGCAAACTTGGCGCTAATGGCTTCACATCATTCCGATGATGAAGAAGACGTTAGTAATAATTTTTCTCTTTTTGATGATGATGCACAAGATGCAATTAATGAATTGCTAAATGAATTCAAAATTCTTTATAAAACTATATCATCTCAAAAGAAACAAATTTCTTCCTTGGAAGAAAAGATTGAAGTCTTTGAAAATAAAGAACAAGAGATGATTAGTGAAAAGAAGAATCTTGTATGTCTAGAGTGTGAGTCTCTCCCGTTCCAAATTGTCCAACTTAAAAGAGTCCTTGAAAGATATGAAAAAGGAAAAATTGGTTTGGAAGGGGTTCTTAGCCAACAAAGGTACTCAAATGACAAAAGTGGACTTGGTTACTCCAAATTTTCTAAACCAAGTACAAGTAAAACTATCTTTGTAAGGCCTAAGGATCAACCTCCAAAAGAAAGAGTCAACACACCAAAAGTAGTGCATCAACATCCTAAAAAGAAAAAGTTTATCAAGAAAAAGTCTTTCGTTCCTAGATACAAAAGCAATTTTGAACCAACCTGTTTTTATTGTGGTATTATTGGCCAACCTAATGCTTGCTACATTAGAAATTTTAGTGTAGCAAAAAGGCATTATATATAGGTTGAAAAAGGTACTAATTATAAAGGACCCAAAGCAATTTGGGTACCTAAAAAAACTTAACTTTGTTTTGTAGGTTTGCTTGAAGGCCACAACAAATCTTTGGTATTTGGATCGTGGGTGCTCCAAGCATATGACCGGTGATGTGCACAAATTTTCAGATCTAAAGCTTAATGCCAAGGGTTATGTTACTCATGGAGATAACAACAAAGGAAGAATTCTTGGCATAGGCAAAGTAGGTGCACCAAAATTTCATATCCATCGAAGATGTGCTATATGTCGAAGGACTAAAGCACAATCTCTTAAGCATCAGCCAACTTTGTGACAAAGGATTCAAAATAAGGTTCACAAAAGATGAATGCTTAATCGAAGACGAAGTCACACAAGAGGTAATGCTTATAGGTAAGCGTATTAATAATATTTTCATGATTTCCCTTGACGATGTCTCTTTGAAGGTTAAGTGTCTTGTGGCAAATAACAATGACTCATGGTTATGGCATAAGAGATTCGCTCACATTCACATGGAGCACTTGAATAAGTTAGTAAAACATGACCTTATCATTGGATTGCCAAAGATAAAATTCATCAAAGATAGGCTTTGCGATGCATGTCAAAAGGGGAAGCAAACCAAGTCAACTTTCACATCCAAAAATGTGGTGTCCACTTCTAGGCCACTACAACTGTTACACATGGACTTATTTGGTCCATCAAGAACAAGAAGCTTCGGAGGTAATTTATATGCTTTAGTTATTGTTGATGATTATTCTAGATATACTTGGACTTTATTTTTAGTGCAGAAAAGTGATGCATTCAAAGCATTCAAGAAGTATGCAAAACAGATTCAAAATGAGAAATCATTAACAATTGCCTCCATAAGAAGCGATCATGGTGGAGAATTCCAGAATACCTCCTTTGAAGATTTTTGCGAAGATCAAAGAATATTTAACAACTTCTCGGCTCCAAGGACTCCACAACAAAATGGAGTAGTTGAAAGAAAGAACAGGTCATTGGTGGAACTTGCAAGAATAATGCTTAGCGACTCAAATCTTCCTAAGTATTTTTGGGCAGATACGGTTAGCACGACATGCTTTGTAAGAAATAGAGTTAACATAAGACCTATCCTAAAGAAGACTCCATATGAACTCTTCAAAGTAAGGAAACCCATCATCTCTTTCTTTCACATCTTTGGATGCAAGTGCTTTGTCCTAAACAATGATAAAGACAACCTTGGTAAGTTCGACGAAAAATCGGATGAAGGTATATTTCTTGGTTATTCTCTTACAAGTAAGGCATACAAAATTTATAATAAAATAATTTTAAATATAGAAGAATCCATGCATGTTAAGTTTGACGAATCTAACCCCTCGAAAGAGGAAATTGTTGTTTGTGATGATGATGATGATTTTGTAGAAATTCCTAAAGAAGATACTTCAAACAAGGATCAAGAAGCACCGATTCAACAAGAGTCAAATGAAAATGATCTGCCTAAGGAATGGAGAACTCATAGAGATCATCCCATTGACAAAGTAATTGGTGACATTAGTCAAGGTGTCGCTACAAGATTGAATCTCAAGGATGCATGCTTAAACATGGCATTTGTTTCGCAAATAGAACCTTCGAAAATTGATAAAGCTCTAGAAGATGATCAATGGATTGTTGCTATGCAAGAAGAATTAAACCAATTTGAGAGAAATCAAGTTTGGGAACTTGTTCCTAGACCAAGTGATAAGCACATCATTTGAACAAGATGGGTGTTTAAGAACAAGCTTGATGAGAATGGAATAATTGTTCGAAACAAAGCAAGATTGGTCGCACAAGGGTACAATCAAGAAGAAGGAATCAACTTTGAGGAAACTTTCGCTCTGGTTGCAAGGTTAGAAGCTATTTGTTTATTACTTGCTTACGCATGTTCAATGAATTTTCAACTTTTTCAAATGGACGTCAAAAGCGCCTTCTTAAACGGCTACATCGACGAAGAAGTCTATGTCAAACAACCCCCAGACTTTGAAGACTTCAAGCATCCTTCACATGTATACAAACTGAAGAAAGTGCTCTATGGATTAAAACAAGCACCAAGGGCGTGGTATGTCCGTCTAAGCAACTTTCTATGTGAAAAAGGCTTTGAAAAAGGAAAACTAGACAAGACTTTATTTATCAAGAAGATAAAAGGGAATACCTTACTTTTGCAAGTCTACGTAGACGACATAATCTTCGGTTCATCCAACAAAGAACTATGTGTAGAATTTGCGTTGATAATGCAAGGTGAATTTGAAATGTCTATGATGGGGAAGATGAACTACTTCCTTGGATTGCAAATCAAGCAACTAAAAGACGGAATTTTTATCAACCAATCAAAGTACTGCAAAGAACTGTTAAAGATATTTGACATGGATGAGTGTAAAGCAATGTCAACACGAATGGGCTCTAGAACTTATGTTGATCAAGACGAATCGGGTGTGTCAATTGATATCACGAAGTATCGAGGTATGATTAATTCTTTATTATATTTGACGGCAAGCCGTTCTGACATAATATTTAGCGTGTGTTTATGTGCTCGATTCCAAGCAAATCCTAAGGAATCACATCTCACGACGGTCAAGAGAATCATGAAGTACCTCAAGGGAACAACCAACGTTGGATTATGGTATCGTAAAGGTAGTGTTTGTAAGTTAATTGGTTATTCTGACGCGGATTATGCAGGTTGTAAAACAGATAGAAAAAGTACTAGTGGAACGTGTCACATCCTTGGTAATACTCTAGTCTCATGGTCTTGTAAGAAACAAGCGTGTGTTTCTCTTAGTACGACTGAAGCAGAATACATAGCAGCAGGCAGTTGCTGTGCCCAGAATCTTTGGCTAAAGCAACAATTAAGTGACTATGGAATCGATCTTGGATGCATACCACTCCAATGTGACAACACAAGTGCGATTAATATCACAAAGAATCTGGTCATGCACTCAAGGACCAAACACATAGACATTCGACACCATTTCCTTCGTGATCATGTGCTTAAAGGCAATGTCAAAGTTACCTTTGTCGATACTCATAATCAAATGGCGGATATCTTCACAAAGCCGCTCGTAAAAGAACTATTCTATAAGATTCGAAGAGAACTTGGAATTCTAGATGAAGGTGACATATAACTATCTCACAATTATTCACTATACATAAGGCCAAGGTACACAAGTTCTCAATCCTTCTTAATTTTTGTGAAATTTTTACTTCTAAATTTTTTTGTGTATATGTGTTATTTGCCACTGTGTAACCGGTTACTTCACTTTGGATAACCAGTTACCCTGCTCATTTTTTCCTAACTCACGAAATTTCACTCTGTGTAACCGGTTACTCACATATGGATAATCGGTTACCCTGTTTTTTTTTGTCTAAAAATCAAATTTTCCTTACTGTGTAACCGGTTACTCCCTTATGGATAACCGATTACCCTGCATTTTTTAAGTTTTCTCACGCTGTTTGCTCACTGTGTAACCGGTTACTCCCCATTGAGTAACTGATTAACACTGTTCATACCAGAATTTTTTTTTATAAAATTACACATGACTTGTTGTGTTATATATGCTAAGTGGTTATTTTTATTTCTATCTTTTTCACCCTTTTTGTTAATGACAAAAGGGGAGAAGAAGAATTATTACTATGATATTTCCTTGCTGGTTGTGTGTCTCTAACGAAAATGAAGAATTCAAAGACTCCTTAATTCATCAATTAAGGGGGAGCATAGTTTAAGGGGGAACTGTTGATAGAGAAACACCACGGGATCACATATTCATGTTTTTTGGGTTGTCATCATCAAAAAGGGGGAGATTGTGGAGACATGACTTCTCAGATATTTTGATGATGACAAACCTTGCTACATAGCTAAAGTCAGATTAACAAAAATATTGATCAAGGTTAAAGCTCGTGTATGAAGTTTCCAACAAGTGATCAAGTCTTGGTGAATCACATGAAGATTCGGCTTTCACATGGATTAAGGTAACACTTGAACTCTAGATAGTTATAAAAGTGTTCATAACATGTTGCATTCATATCATAATCATTGAAAATAGTTTTATGCATCAACAAACCACCACACTTCATTTTTTAAGTTATTTTTCAAAACTATGTTAGAGTAACCAGTTATCAGTTTTAGAGTAACCGATTACTCTGAGTAATTTTCAAACATTTTTTTAACGTTGGAACCATGTAACCGGTTATCCAATTTAAGGTAATCGGTTACTTCAAGCAAATTTCAAATTATTTTGTAACGTTGAAAGCATGTAACCGGTTACCCTATTTAAGGTAACCGATTACCACTGATCCAGAATGAAAAATATTTGCATCTTTTCATGAAAACTCTTATGGTATCTTCATCATGAAACATGGCAACCTTTGGATTATTGCATTCATACGAGGAGGTGTTTTAGACATTATATAAACATCATTTTTCAGATTTCAAAATTACCTCCTTGCAAAAAATTTAAATCATTTTTACACACATTCTCTCAATCTTTCTATGTGTTCATCCATATTTTCTTAAGAGTGAAACTTTGCATAAACCTTAATTTTTTAGCATCATAGTTTCATTCCAATTCAAGAACACTTGTGTAATTACTGTGAAATTTGAGTGTTACATAGGAGAAGATCAATTATTTAATTGATATACTTCAATTTTCATCTATCTCATCTTATACAAATTATTCAGAATCATATTCTTTGATTACAACTTATTCTTGGGATTGTTAATGATAGGTTTGTAAGGTATTATCCTTGTTATCCGGTGTGTGGATACAAGAGGTCCATTTGTGAGAAATTGAGTCTCGATTGGACTTTAAACATTGTAAATCCAAGAGGATTGTTCTTGGTATGTTAGAATAGATAGAAAGACCTTAAGGTGTCTTGTCTAGGAATCTAACATTATAGTGAAATTCTCTTTCGTGTTGAAAGGGGAGTGGAGTACTCTCAATCTGTGAGGGGAACCACTATACATCGCTGTGTCATTTACTTTCCGTACTTTACCACTTTTCATCAATTAAGCATTTCAGAAAGTAAAACTCATAAACCGTCAAAAATCCAGAAAATACTCTAAGTTCCTCATTCACCCCCCCCCCCCCCCCCTAAGGCACTCCTTAAACTTACACAAATGAAAAAAGTGTCTTCATCAAAGTTGTAGCTCTTTCAAAGATCTTCAAAATTCTGACCAATTTCAAGTCATTTGGATTTGGAATGATAGAGTTATGCATTTTTTAATTTTGGGAAAATCACTTATTCAATAGTATAGGTCAAAATGACCTATAATGTAACATCATATCACATGCTCATAAAAGTTGAATTAACTCTCACTCTAAACATCAAAGTTGAATTAGACATCCTAAATTTGATTGTGCAACTTGGAAACCTTTCATATCATAAAAATTGAGCAAGTTATGGCCTTGGGAAGTTGACTTTCAAATTAGGGTTTAGACAAAATGACATATAATGTTTCAACATAGAAAATGATTTTCCAATCAAAAATAGCTCTAGGTATCAACATGAAAGTTGTTTGGAATGTCATTTAGAGTAACAGTTCTCTTGGAATAATTTTCATATGGTGAAAATTGTAGGACATAAGTTCTAGGGAGACCCAATTTTGATCAAATGAATTCATCTGGCCAACCACCATCAACCAACTTGCTAACCTTCAATTCTATTGTCTTTCTTGGCTCATGGTAGATCATATATGCATAAGATAATGGACTTTTAAGTGTACCTTGAGACATTTGATCAATTGGTGATATATCTTATTGGAGAAGTTACTCAAGATACCCAATCAAACTAGGGTTTCCAAGGCAAATCACCCTCAAACTCTTGAAGAAAAATTGATCAATATAACATGTAGGAATCAATGGAACTCATATATGATGCTCATAACCATTCTTGGATCAATTCATGGTTGTGCTCTTTGTCATGAGGGTCCTAAACCCTAAATATGAACTTGATAGATCAATGGAGATCATGCCCTACCTACAAAAGAGTTAGGCAAATGCAAAGACATATTTTTATATTTTGGTTAGTAAAATGATGATATACAAGTATGATACAATCACATAGTGCTTGGTGATCTCTCCTAAAACAAACTCAATGAAAGAGGGGTAAGGAGGATGCCAAGGTATGATCCTAATGCTAATGCTTATGATGAAATTGCATGAGGGATCTTCGGGTCAAAATTGGGGTCTTACAGCTGCCCCTATTTAAGGACATTCAAACTGAGGAGGCGAAGGTTAAAATCTTCATGTCGACCCAGTAGAATGGGCTTCAATAACAACATATAGAAACAAATTTTGGTCCCTAAGAGACCTCATGATGCATATGATATGAATGTAAAAGTTAATGGTCTGTGGGGAAATATTGCCACAAAGGAAAAGAAATCAGAGATACCGAAAGTCCACAGGAGTATAATGTATTCCATAAGGAAAACTCACTAGGGATACAAAGACTCTGGGGGAAAATGAGTTATGCGTAGGCCAGGCTACGACTTAAAACTACTGGGGGGACTCGAGGAATTCCATACAAAATGGAGAGACTCAGTCGGGGAACAATAACATCTATAGGGGATACGAGTAAGTCAGGATACAACTGAAGTACTTGAATCATGCAGGAAGAGCGATTTCACTAAGGAAATGCGCACTCAACTCAATTGGGGAAGAAATAAGCTTGAACACAGGAGGAGAAAAAATCTATTATCTACTACCTGTTACTGGGTAAGGAGATAATAAAGATATGACAGAGAGAACATCCGTCATCGGTTAGGATGAACATATCAAGGATGACTCGCTGGGCACCAATAGAAGGGAGTACTCATTACCGGTTACTGGGTAAGAATAACCTTGCTGGGGAAAACTGTAGAAAATAGGATTTACGACTACCGATTACTGGGTAGAAGACCGCAAAGAGAAGGAAACCCGTCATTGGTTAGGATGAACATATCAAGGATTAACTCTCTGGGGAACAAGAATAAGGATTACAACTACCTTTTTACTAGGTAGAATACCAAAGGTGAGGATATCCGTCATCGGTTAAGATGAACATATCAAGGAAAAACTCGGGCAGGGGAGAGAAAGATATCCGTCACCGGTTAGGATGAACATATCAAGGATATACTTTCTGGGGAATAGATCCACCGAGGACTCTACTAAGGAGAAAAATAGGGGTACTTTTCCCGAGTATTGGGCAAGAAGTAACAAACTGCAAACTAAGAAGAATATTACCAGTTACTAGGCAATAAACTCTTAGAAGACTCGAAGCATCTATCTAGGTAAAAGCTAGACAGAAACAGTCAATTAAGACTCAACCCAATGAGGATATAACTCAAGGGGAGTGATTATATCCAGATAAACAACTGGAAAGGAAACTGAAGTAGTAATCATCCACGGGGAACAACTCAGTGGGGAGGAGGAGAAAGGTTAAAGTCTTTCTGCCTAAGGGGCTAACGCTCTACAATTGAGGGATGACAGACACCGAAATTTGTATGGGGATAAAGTACCGCCATACACAGAATGAGAATCTCAAACCAACAAGTCAATCAAATATGACGATGCAAATATGCAATTATGTAATTATATGCATGTATATGTATATGATGATTATGCTGACAAAACGATCACAAAGGGTACAAAGGTGTCGCAAAGAAATTGAATCATCGGTACAATCCTCGGTCAATCCATAAAAAAGAGGGAGACAACTGTTGGAGAACAGAGAAATCGATAAACCAAAGGCTCAAATCTAACTGAGGGAGGAGATATCCTGAGGAGAGGCAAAGTTATCGAGTGTGCAAGGAATTTTAGGTCAACACCATATTAAATGGGAGACAACCATACAGAAGATAAACATAAAATAGCTGGTCAGAAATCAAGAAGAAACTCTGACTGGGAGCGAGTCAGATGGCGACTGGTGGGGAAACCAATGTGATCTACTGGGGAAAACATCTTACTCTGCTGATGATTAACCCTACTGAATAAACGCGAATACCATTGGGGGATACAGAAACACCACCGGGGAAATAACACGCCGCAAGGTACTAAATCAACCAACTTAGCGAGGGAAAAGAACCGGAACTCCACTAGGGAACAAACACTTCGCAGGGGAACCGGATCAACACAAACAACTAGGAATACCCGAAGGGTTAACTGCTTGGGGAACATCTGATGCTTAGCACTTAAGGACTTGCTACTCTTTGAAGTGTTGTTGATAATTCCTTTTAATTGCTTTGAAAAATTTCTTGTTTTTATATGCTTTTTAAGAAAAAAATCATTTTGATTAAAAATATTAAATTTACAAAATGATCATAATAAAATTTAAACTATTGGCTGAAGTAAATAAGAGTAGAAACAATTGGACGAAGGCTCAACTTTATTTAATGGGATGGTAGTCTATAAATGACAAGACTCCATAGATTTTTACAAAGTTGAAAATGGTAATTTACATGGAAAAGGGTTACATTGAATACAAATGATCCTTAATCCTTCTACCAACTCTTGATATCCATTGTGCTCTTAACCGCTGCCAGGGTGATGAATTAACGTCAACCTTGTGCTCAAAGTTCTCCAAAGTTTGAAGATCAGCAGAATGTAGTTACTTGCCATAATCCCCAATTTTTGCATAAGCTGTCCCAAGGTGGGGTACTCAACTTATCGGGAAAGTTCTTTCTGTTTTTATGTCTCTAATTTTTGCCTGGATCTCCCTTTCGGGTTTTCAATCCACCGACACGCTCTTTTTTTGCCTAAGCCGCCCTTTCGGGTTTTCAACTTAACAAACTGTTCTTTTCTGTTTTTTTTATGCGAAGTATTTCTTGACTGCATTTGCGTTCACAGGACGAGTGAACTCTTCACCATCCATAGTTGTAAGAATCAGAGCACCACCTAAAAAGGCTCTCTTAACAACATATGGGCCTTCATAATTAAGAGTCCATTTTCCCCTAAAATCTGGTTTGAACGACAAGATCTTCTTGAGCACAAGGTCACCTTCTCTAAACACACGAGGTTTTACCTTCTTATCAAAAGCTTTCTTCATTCTCTGCTGATATAACTGACCATGACACATGGCAGTCAATCTCTTTTCTTCAATCAAATTCAGCTGGTCAAACCTGGTCAGACACCATTCAGCCTTAGTCAACTTGTCTTCCATGAGCACACGCAATGATGGAATCTCAACCTCTACGTGGAGAACTGCTTCCATGCCATACACAAGAGAAAAAGGGGTTGCCCCTGTTGAAGTGCGGACGGATGTGCGATACCCATGCAAAGCAAACGGGAGCATATCATGCCAATATTTGTATGTTACAACCATCTTCTAAATAATCTTCTTAATATTCTTGTTCGTAGATTCAACATCCCCATTCATCTTAGGTCTGTAGGGAGAAGAGTTATGATGTGCTATCTTAAAATCTTTGCAAAGAGCTTCCACCATATTGTTAGTCAAGTTCGATCCATTATCAGTAATGATCTTACTTGGCACACCGTAACGACATATGATCTTATTCTTGGTAAACCTTACAACAACTTGCTTGGTTACATTTGCATACGATGCCGCTTCAACCCATTGAAGTAGTCAATTTCCACTAAAATGAAACGATATCCATTCGAAGCTCTGGGCTCAATCATCCCAATCATGTCAATTCCCCACATGGAGAAGGGCCATGGGGAAGAGATAACATTCAATAGTGTCGGAGGAACATGAATCTTATCAGCATATATTTGACACTTGTGGAAATTCTTCACAAACTGGCAACAGTCAGATTCCATTGTCAGCCAATAGTAACCTGCTCGCAACATCTTCTTTGCCAATGCATGCCCATTGGAATGAGTACCAAAGGAACCTTCATGCACTTCGGTCATCAACAAGTTTGCTTCGTGTCTATCCACACAACTGAGCAAAACCATGTCGAAGTTTTTCTTGTACAGTATATCACCATTCAAGTAGAAATTACCGGCTAATATTCTCAAAGTCTTCTTATCTTTCAAATATGCTCCAGACGGGTAAACCTGACTTTGGAGGAAACATTTGATGTCGTAATACCACGGCTTCTCGTCTTTGATCTCTTCAACAACAAACACATGAGTTGGCCTATCAAGACGCATTACAGTCAAATTGGGAACTTCATTCCAATATTTTACCATAATCATTGACGCCAACGTTGCAAAAGCATCTGCCATCCGGTTCTCATCTCGCGGGATATGATGAAACTCAACTTTTGTAAAAAAAGTTGAAATCCTCCTCGTATAATCTCTAAATGGTGTTAAACCGGGTTGATTTGTCTCCCATTCACCTTTGATCTGATTCCCAACCAAATTTGAATCGCCGAAGACATCCAAATACTTGATTCTGAGATTCATGGCCTCTTCAAGCCCTATAATGCAAGCTTCATATTCTGCCATGTTGTTTGTACATTTGAAAGTCAATCTAGCTGTAAATGGTAGATGCGTGCCTTAAGGAGTAATCACTACTGCCCCAATGCCATTTCCATATTGATTAACAACTCCATCAAATACCATGCCCCAATGGGAACCAGGTTTTGGCCCTTCTTCAAGCAATGGTTCATCACAATCTTTCATTTCCAATTACAAAATCTCTTCGTCAAGAAATTCATACTGCACTGACTGGTAATCTTCAATCGGTTGGTGAGCCAAATGGTCAGCCAAGATACTACCTTTGATCTCTTTTTGAGATCGGTATTCGATATCATTATCTGATAACAACATCTGCCAACAGGAAATCCTCCTAGTTAAAGCAGGCTTCTCAAATATACACTTGATCGGATCCATTTTGGATATCAACCAAGTGGTATGATTCAAGATTTACTGACGCAAACGCTTAGCAGCCCAGTCCAATGCGCAACAAGTCTTCTCAAGCATAGAATATCGAGTCACATAGTCGGTGAACTTCTTACTGAGGTAGTAGATCGCAAATTCTTTCTTTCCAGTCTCATCTTGCTGACCAAGGACACAACCCATACTATCTTCAAGCACAGTCAAATACATGATCTACGGTATTCCTTCAACAGGTGGAGACAAAATCGGAGGCTCAAGCAAATATTCTTTGATACTATCAAAATCTTTTTGGCAGTGTTTGGTCCAATCACAAGACTGATCTTTCCGAAGAAGCTTAAATATAGGCGCGCATGTGGCGGTCATGTGGGAAATGAATCTTGAGATATAATTCAAGCGGCCGAGAAAACCTCTGACTTGCTTCTCAATTTTAGGCGCAGGCATCTCTTGTATTGCTTTTACCTTGGCATGATCAACTTCAATACCCTTCTCGCTGACAATAAAGCCCAACAACTTACCAGAACGAACACCAAAAGTACATTTATTGGGATTCAAGCGGAGTTTATATTTCCTCAAACGCTGGAATAACTTCAACAAATGCTCAACATGTTTCTCTTCATCAATTGATTTAGCAATCATGTCATCGACATAAACTTCAATCTCTTTATGCATCATATCATGAAAAAGAGTAGGCATTGCTCTTTGGTAAGTTGCTCCAGCATTCTTTAAACCAAAAGGCATCACTCTATAACAGAATATTCCCCAAGGTGTAATGAATGTGGTCTTCTCCATATCTTCAGGTGCCATCTTGATCTGATTATATCCGGAAAATCCATCCATAAACGAAAAGACTTTGAATTTAGTAGTATTGTCTACCAACATATCAATGTGTGGCAGAGGGAAATCATCTTTCGGACTGGCTTTATTCAAATCTCTATAGTCAACACACATGCGGACTTTTCCATCTTTCTTCGGCATAGGCACAATATTGGCCACCCATTGCGGATACTCAGCTGTCACAAGGAAACCATTGTCAATCTACTTTTGCACTTCCTCTTTGATCTTTATAGCCATATCATGATGCGTTCTTCTCAACTTCTGCTTGACTGGCGGGCATTCTGGCTTCAATGACAATCTATGCTCCACAATCTCAGAATCCAAACCAGGCATGTCTTGATAGGACCAAGCAAACACATCTGAATACTCTCAAAGAAGATCAATCAACCCCTTCTTGACATCTGGACACAGGCGAGACCCAATCTTGACTTCCTTCACATCATCCTCGGAACCCAAGTTGACTAGCTCAATCTGCTCTTTGAATGGCTGAATGGTCTTTTCATCTTGCTCAATAAGACAAGATAATTCATCACTCACTTCTACATCACTTTCCTTCCCGGCTTCAAACACAGGGATTTCAAAATTTGGAGAAGGAGAAGGATCATTGTATTCAATGGGGTTAGAAACCAACCTGCATAATGATTTGATATTTTGATTTTAGAGAAGTGGATTTGTGACCAAATATTATGCAGATGGACAATTATATTGTTTATTTATGTTTTTTGTGATTACCATTTTCACAATAAAGCAAAAAGTAAAAACAAACATCATAGATGTGGATGAATATAATTAATTTTATTAATGATCAATTTGGAAATGCCCAAACAATGTTCACTTCTCCCTTAGGCATAGGAGAAGGATTTTAAAAACATATAAAAGAAGTTACTTAGATCGATGCAAAATAACAGGAATATCAACAGCAGTCCAATTGTTGCAAGCCTTTCCACGCGTCACAAAATTGGTGCAGTCTTCCTCTTCGTCATCCTCTAGCACAGCAGCTACGCGTTGTTCATTACCATGAATGAACCCTCCGCTATGGAAGCTAAGTTGCATATCTTCAGACCTTGCATTTGCTGAACCTTTCTGGAACCCCAAACCGGTTCTTCCTTTGTTGTCGGAGACCTCTATCATGCGCCCCGATTGATCAACATTGCCTTCTTCCACAATCTTTTTATAATCTTTCAATGAGGACATAGGTGCCCTAACTCTCTTTTCAACAACAATAGATAAGGCATGGAACGGAGTTCCAACCTCATCCTCAACTTCAACATAAGAAAAAGATGACAGGTGGCTAACCAACAACGCCTTCTCTCCACCAACAATCACAAGCTTTCCATTCTTCACAAATTTGAGTTTCTAGTGCAAATTGGAGGTAACAGCTCCTGCCTCATGGATCCATGGCCTTCCCAACAAGCAACTGTAGGTCGGGTGGATATCCATTACTTGAAAAGTAATTTGAAACTCACTCAGACCTATTTTAACTGGAAGGTCCACTTCACCAATAACCGTTTTTTGTGAACCGTCAAATGCCTTGACGATTACTCCATTGTACCTCATAGGCGCTCCTTGGTATGATAACTTTGATAGAGTTGACTTCGGCAGCACATTCAGTGATGACCCGGTGTCAACAAGCACATTTGACAAAGCATCCTCTTTGCAATTCATAGAGATGTCCAAAGCCAGATTATGATTTCTTCCCTCCTCAGGGAGTTCTTCATCACATAAGCTAAGATTATTGCAAGAAGTGGTGTTAGCCATGATATGATTGAATTGATCCACTGTAATATCATGTTCTACAAAAGCTTGCTCCAAAACTCTCCACAGTGCTTCTCTGTGCGCTTCAAAATTCATGAGCAGAGACAACACTAAGATTTTTCGGGGGTTTTGAGCAGCTGCTCTACCACGTTGAACTCACTTCTCTTGATTAACCGAAGTACCTCATCATCATCATTGTTCTTCAAATTGCTGGATTCACCAGACTTACCTTTTGAAACACCAATTGGATCTTCAACAAGCACTTCCACCTTCTTACTCACAACTAATTCCTCCTTATCCTTTGGGAACACCGGCCCAAACATACGACCACTGCGGGTCACCTTAGTAACATCAGCAATGCTCACCACAGAGCTAGTCGTAGGCAACGAGACCCTCTTGACCACCTTGTATCATTGTAGCATTATACTGATACGGCACAACTTTATCAGATGAATACGGGACTGGGCCCGTTAACCGTATTACCAACGGCAATACTGATCCATTTCTGACATTGTTACTGTTGTTGTTGTCATACTGGATTACCAATCTCTCTGGCTGCTTGAAAATGGGAACTATGACATTTACATCGTCATCTACATGACGGGATTGAACAATTTGAATCATGCCTTCATCCATCAGTCGTTAGATGTCCCTTTTCATAACTTCACAACACCTCGGGTTAACACTACAAACAACACAACCATCATGGTCATGCTCACAATCACTTACCAAACAAACATCCTTATGCATCTGCACCAAGGACCTCCTGATAAAACGCACATCAAAAACTTTAAACTCACTAGGACAACCATCCACCATATTCACAGAAGAGTTCCCATGGGCGGGCAACGAATTTGCTTTCACATTCGGCGCACGATCCTCGAAGGACACCATTCCAGTCTTCATCAACTTTTGAACCTCATACTTGAGCGGATAACAGTTCTCGATATCATGTCCGGGTGCTCCTTGATGAAAAGCACAGCGAAGCTCAGGCTTGTACCACCATGAAAGTGGTTCTGGAATTTCGGCGGGTTTCTTGGTTGGATCAGGTTCTTGAGAACCAAAGACGGGTATAATTCTGCATAAGACATAGGAATCGGGTAAAAAGAGACCTTTTTCCTCTCAAAGTTTCGTTGATGATGATTGTTGTTGGTATTGTTGTTGTTGTAGGTGTTTGTTCGTTGTTGCGGTTGTTGTTGTTGACGTTGTGGTTGTTGAACTGGTGTTGATTGTTGATTAGAAAAAACAGGGATAACTGAAGATACTTGAAGATGGTGTTGAGGGGATGGTTGATTCCTTCTGATCTGAGGCCTCCTCTGCCTCCCACTGCTTATTGCATTCGCTTCATTGTCTTTTTTCTTCCCAAAATTGCTACCATATCTCTTACTCGACGATGCTTCATCTTTCAAAAAACGTCCTTCTCGGACTCCTTCCTCAAGCCTCATCCCCATGTTTACCATTTCGGTAAAGTCACAGGGGGCACTAGCAATCATTCGGTCATAATAAAATAAACTCAGAGTTTTCAGAAAGATCTTTGTCATCTCTTTTTCCTCCAAAGGAGGAGTGATCTGGGAAGCCAATTCCCTCCATCTCTGTGCATACTATTTGAATGTCTCTTTATCTCTCTGAGACATAGACCTCAGTTGGTCTCTATTAGGCGCCATGTCCACGTTGTACTTATACTGCTTGACAAAAGCCTCTCCCAAGTCATTGAAAGTGTGAATGCTTGAAATATCTAATCCCATGTACCAATGGAGTGAAGCACCGGTCAGACTGTCCTTGAAATAATTAATCAACAGTTGATCATTGTCGGTCTGAGTAGACGTCTTGCGAGCATACATCACTAGATGACTGAGTGGACAAGTATTCCCTTTATACTTTTCAAAGTCGGGAACTTCGAACTTCACCGGGATCTTGACGTTGGGCACTAAACACAACTCAGCAACACTCTTTCCAAACAAATCCTTACCCCTTAGCGTCTTCAATTCCTTACGCAGCTCAAGAAATTAATCTTTCATTTCATCGATTTTCTCGTAGACATCCGGACCCTCAGACGGCTTGGAGTGATAAATGGTGTCCTATACACGAGGTAAGGTGTGCACAACGGGAGGTGGCACAGACATGATCAGGCTAGATGCCGGCATGGAAGAAAAAGTAGGCACAAAGCCTTCAGGCATAAACTTGGACGGCATTTCCCCCGGAAATCCGGCAAATATAGTAGGCGCGAAATAAGCGGTAGCAACAGGCGTGGTAGAGGTAGCCACCTCTGAAATAACAGTCCTTACAAGAGGAGTTGCAGGTGTTGAAGAAGATTGACTCTGAGCAGCAAGAACTGAACCCATCATGGCAGTCAGGCGGGTGATGTCGTCCTTCAGCTCTCTGTTCTCTTACTCTAGATGCTCCATAATTCTCAGATAATTGGCGCGGGTGTTATACCGATGAGTCAGCTTGGCTAAAGCACAGAAGAAACACCAATGAGACAACTCGTGAAAGAGAAACGTGCTTATGCAAATGATGCATGAAATGCAATGCTTGATTTTTTATTTTTGTTTTCAAGGAACTTACTATATCATTTGCAAACATATATATTAACAATTGAAATAATTTTTATATGACCAAAAATCTCTTTTTCATTTATATAATTGGAAGGATTACACTGAGTACAATTTCAGAAATCAAATGAAAAATACAAGAGAAAAGGAGACTAGTCATCCTAAGGATCCCTAACAACGTCAGAAAGCCTAGCTGAAGGCGCGTACTTCCTTCGAATGCGATGGATCTCAGTCTCAAAAGAAGCCTTCATCTGAGTCTTCTTGAGGGCAAGCTGATCAACAATCTTCTTCCAAGCGACGGAAGGCTGAGGCATACTAGAAGATGAAACCTCTGGATCTCTCTGTCTCTTCGTCACTCGGTCTTCAATTAGCTCAATAAGTGCATCTGTATCCTTATACTCCAACTTCAACTCTTCATGCTTCTTGCTCAAAGAACGGAAACGCTCTTCCCACATATCCTTCTCTTGCTTCATCTTGACGAGCGCCTCTTCCAACTCCTCTACATCTTGGTTAGGGAGAGTTAATGGCTCAACCACAACCATAGACATAGGTCTTTCACAAGGATAAGGCATCTTCAACTCCAAAGCTCTCTTCTTCACCCAAAGAGTGTAAGCCTCCAAAGTTACACAATTGCACGGACCAAGCTCGGGTCTTCCTTTCCTATGCACATTATGCCAAGCATGCACAATATTTTACTTGAAATGTTGGGGATCGTTACCCTTTTGATAGAAAATACCTTCTAGCAAAGTGTTATTAGGTTTGTCTCTCAAGAGGAACCCAAGCTACGAGCCAAAGCAGGGTTGTAGTTAATTCCTCCTTGTGTACCAATGAGAGGCACATTAGAGAATTCACCACAACTATCAATAATCTCCAAACTACTTAAAGACGGATCATACCAAACTATATCATCATTAGTGAGAGACATAAGTCTCTGAGACCACCGTAGACATTGTTTGTTCTCCACAAAAGCAGGTGTCTGAGGAAAGTGCGAAATAAACCACTTGTACAGAAGAGGAATGCAACAGAAAATAGTTCCACCACCCTTAGAATTCCTTAGATGCAAAGAGAAATACATATCGCCTAACAAATTAGGCGCAGGATTCCCAATCAAGAAAAGTCTAATGGCATTAACATCAACAAAACCGTCAATGTTAGGGAACAAAGCTAATCCATAAATGAGCAACACAAGGATAACTTCAAAAGCATCCACACTACCAGCTTGAGAAAAAGCAGTAGCTTCCTTGATAAGGAAATCAGATGGCAACCCAAACAATCCTCCTTTCTTCACCCAATGAACCTCTATCTCAAATTTCTTCAAGTGAAGAGCTTCAGCAATAATACTAGATCGGGGAATCTCCTCCAATCCACTAAAGGGTACTCTACTAGAAACAGATATCCCCAAAAGATGAGAATACTCCACCAAGGTAGGCACAAGCTGAAAATCTGGGAAAGTGAAACAACGGTAGAGAGGATCATAGAACTGCACTAGCACACTCAAAAGTCCTTTAACCACATCAGCAGACAAGATGGACAGAAGATTCACATGGCGTTGTTTGAAGTCCAAGGGATCTAATACAAAAGATACTTGCATCCTTAACTCTTTCAAGTCGGGACATCTGAAACTTTACTTCTTAGTGTTCCTTCGTCCATAATCCATGGTTTGAAAATATTTGCAAATAATACCTTAATTCCTTGAAATTTTCGTGTGATGAATGTTATGATGTGCATGAATGCATGAATGCAACAATCACAAATAAGGGATCACACACAAGGCAAACAAAGGTGAAGGGATGAATCAAGTCATTGTCAAGATCAATCAGCCATTTTGGTGGATTATGGTTTACACCTTATCAATACCCAAGTTCCATTGATATTGACAAGACTTGATTGGATCAACCAAGAATCAAGGGTTTGTTGTAAGTCACGAGCATGGGGTCTGGGAAAGAACCATCCCAAAAGAGTGAACTAAGGATAAAAACCTATAGATCATGTTCTAAAAAGTTCCCAGAGTCTTAATTCCATCTATTAGATATTACAGGTTAAGATGACTGACTCGTCGACCCATAATATTCTCAAGAGAAACTCGTTTGAGTGAAGTATCGCGTAACAACTGTTATCAAGTCTACACTTGAACAGTCTCCACACTACGTCCTAAATAGGCCAAGAGGGGGTAAATATTTTACGGTCCTCAACTTCTCGGACCCAAATTAAAGATAGTAATGCCTAACCAAAAATACTTGTGTAACATTTCCAAAACCAAAAGAGTCTCCATTGAGCAGATGGATCTCAAGCCAACTTATTAAGGACTACTCCACACAAGTCGAACATGACTATACCATCCTTCTATCTTAATTGCACTCAAGTTTGGGTTAGAACTTATCTCACAACTCAGAGATCACCAAGCACAACAAGCAGATTATATTACACATACATATATACAAACATCACATATATACAAATATTTACACATAAAAATTAGGCTAAACCCATTGGATTCCACGTTTCCCTAGCAGAGTCTCCATTTAATTTCTGTAGCGGTAAATTCATGACCATCAAGCTATGGATAAGCTAGAGATCAAATAACAAGAGTCGCCACCGCGCTTTTATTGTTTCCAAGGGAAAAGGGGAAAAGTACGAACAAAACCCAAAAGTAAGAAGTTTTTAAATCAAAACTAATAAAATGTCAGAGATTACAGGTAAGGGGGTTGGTTACACAGAGGGAAGGTGTTAGCATCCAAAGTGTCCTAGGTACTCTTTGGGAGCCCTTTTTGTGTGCATATGTATTTAGTACAAAAATGATGTTTACAAACAAATAGAATGAGGGGATGAGAAAAGAGTTTATTAATTATATTTTTGTGTTTGACAAGCCCTTCAGACTTGTGCATACTGTAAGACCCCAATTTTGTCCCTCAGATCCCTCATGGCATCATATCATATCATTGCATTGCCTCAAGGATCATTGGACACCTTGCTTCCTTCCCTGTGGGTGGGATCCTATTTTTGAGAGTGATTCTTGATCACCAAGCATTCCTTGCATTTATATGTCATTGCTTTTCTTTTAATCACTAACCAAAAGTACAAAAATATGTCATCTGACCTTTGTCTTACAGATGAAGCAATAACAGGTCAAAGCAAATAAAGGCATTCATTGAGCAATGGATGGTGGTTATTCTTGAGATTTGGACCCCACAATCATTCAAAAGAGTTCATATGAGTTATGATGTCTTTTTGAAGCAAAATCCCAAGTGGTAAAGGCTTGAATTTCATCAGAACACTTCCAAGTCAACTGAAGACCTAGAAGGTCAACTGCAAAGTCAACTGTGGATTTGGAGGTGGGAAGTGATTGGAAATACTTCATTCATGTTCAAACAAGTCTCATTTGACATTTCAAACACTCATATTGAAGAATTTGAGGTCCAGTCAAAAATTTCCCAAAATAGAAAGTGACCCATAATTTGAAATTTCCAAAAATGGAAGGGTTTTGGACCAAATTCAACTCAATCTTACATCATCAAAAAAGCTTCAAATGAAATTTTGCTGAACATGAAAGTTGTAGATCTTTCTCTCCCATTTCGAAAATGTCCAAGTCATGAGCATATGATGTGTGGTTGAGGAGATATGATCCAATCATTGCCAAGTATGCATGGGACTTCAAATGGCCATATCTTTTGATTCAAAGCTCCAAAATGAGTGGTTCTTTTTGCAATATTCTCCTCTTGACCTCTAATTCCCAAATCATGCATCACATTACATGAATTATCATCACATAATCACTTGTTAATCCATGCTTTTTTTGGAGGGAAATTGCAAAATTCAAAAATGGTGCATTGTATGGACTTTCTACCATTGCCTTTGAGTTCAAAAAATGATTTTAAGTGAAAATGATGAAGCAATTGGTACTGTTCACGTGTAAATGGTACATGCACCATGCAAATTTGAATTTTGGCAAAACACCTTATTATCATTAACCAAGTTAATTATGGATTAGCAAGTTGATTAGTAGAGCATATAAATACCTAAACCCTAACAGAATTGAAGGAGGTTAATCATTTTTTTCACATTTTAAGATCCAATTTCTCTCTCCCTCCAAATTTTTCTCTCATTCATAATTCAATTTTCTTCCAAATAACATTGCATTTTAACTTCATATTCTTGTTCCCTAGCTTGGATTTAGTGTAGATCAAGTGCTGTTTTGTAGAATTCGTGCAAGGATCAAGTGGTGGAAGTTCATGAAGATGACAATGGAGTTTCTGTTTTGAGCTAGATCTAGCACCATTCAAGCTTCAATTGCTTCATCAAACTTCATTTCAAGCATTGTAGAGTGAAATTGGACCAGTACAAGCTGTGGATCGTGGGATTTCAAAGGCTCCGCACTTCAAGAGGTCATAATTCGAACCTTTTAATTTTGAAATTCATGTATATATTATTATAGATATTGTTCTCCTGGTAATTTTGGTGAAAGAATCATGTCATTTGATGCACTATTGACTGAGTTAGGGTCGATTCAAGTTTCATGCATGAATTTTCTCTTGTTCGATTCGCTCTTAATATGTGGAATTATGCTTAGCTCTTGTTTGATTCATAATCTCAATGAGAAATGCAACATGTTGATGTCCTTGTTTTGATTTTCTGGAAAAATTCTGGAAACGTGTATGAAGAACACGTACTGTTCATCTTCTTCCTCATGAAGAAGATGAAGTTCATGATTCAGCAACGGTTTTACGCATTGGCCACGCTTTTCCTGGTTTTGTCCACGCTGTGCTAGGGTTTGTCATGTACTGGTCCACGTTTTCGCCTTGTTTGCGGATCTATTGGTCCACATTGCTTTGACCATGCCAACATCAGCGCTGACTGGCCACCTCATTTAATGAAACGATGTGTTTCATTTGGCCTAGCGCGTTTCATTCAAATCCACACCTAGTTCGATCCTTGGCTGGTGCAATATTTTCAAATGTTATTTCATTTTACTCATTTTCCCTCCATGAACCATGCTATGTGCTTCACTTGTTTTTTTTAATTTTTCCAACTTGTAAAATGCATAACAATTTGAAAATTGATCCAAAAAATACCTGGTTTTTTTGCATAATGATCCTTGAGATGTCTAGTTTTAAATGATCATGATTTCCAAAATTGTGCATGGCTGTTTTTTATTTGGTGCTAGGTTATGTGATCATATGTCTAATTGTGACCTTGCCTTGCTTATCTTGTTGTGAAATGCTTGTTTTTAATCCAATGAATGTGAACTTTTGCATGTTAATTCTAGACACATTGCTGGACTTTTTGGTTTTGGTTTGGCATTTTTCTCAATTACCATTTCTGTTTTATGCATGTGCTAACTTAGTGTGACAATTTGTGTCACACCTTTGATTGTCCAACTTGTACAATTCAATGTCCATGCCAAATGATCTTTTATGCTTCTGATTTTTTGTATGTTGATCATGTTAGATGTCTTGAATATGCATGAATTTTTCCAGATTTATTTGAATCATTTCTGTTTTGATTTGAATTTTTCATTCATGATGATCACATATGAGCTTTGAAATTGCCTTTGACTTATTTTTGATCATAAAATGCTTTTGATGATTGCTTTTGATGTGAGCCTTTTTAGGATGTGTCAATATGTGTTTGAAGTTTCATTGTGTTGAATTTCAGCCCCTGTTTTGGATTTTTTCTTCATCTTTGACCCTAGGCTTTGACCTAGTGGTTTGTTGCTTACATGTGAGCTTTGATTTCAGGTTTAAGCATCCAAGTTCAATAGTTGATGATGCTTCATCATGTGAATATTGATGTTTGCAATTGATTGCTAACATTTGTGTTTTGTAGGTTGATGCTAACTCACTTGAGTTTGCCTTATGGCTTACATATTTTGTACATTGGGATTGTCTGTTGCTTATTGACTTTTGTTTGTTTGTCTGAGTATTGTACTGATTTTTAATTGTTTCCACAGGTACTTAAGTTGCTTTAAGTTCATTTGAACTTTGCTTTGCTTGGTTGCTTAACCACTTAGGTATAATCCCTAATCTTCATGTAGTCTGGAAGACCTGTCATGTTACTTTGGCAGGCACCTGTCTGAAGCCCTCCTTAAGAGGCAATGTTTGTGGTTGTTTAATTTTGTGCCAAGCAGGTAAAGTCCTCTTAAGAGGCAATTGGCAGATAAAAGAGATGTGTAATCCATCTCCTGCTACTCAATGTGTCATTCACCTTGCTCACACCATGTGTTGATGCATTGTGAATAAGGACCCAAGATCTTATAGAGTCAATCATTTATGGAGAAGAGTTCCTACTTTCTGAACTCCCACACTTTCCATTGATCAAAGCTCTCCCTAACCAGGGATAAGAGCTATGAGGCACACCCCTCATCTCCATTTCATCTGCTTCACCCTAACTCTCAATGTTAGGGTTAAGAGCTCAAAACACCCCATTCCAGTTGGCTGTAAAGCCTAACCTTGCTTGAGCCTAATTGATTGTATATAGTGTGTGCTAATTGACTTGTTTGTTTGCTTACTTGGTCCATCTGTGCATATTTGCTTTAGTGTGCCTTTGTGCATGTATCTTCATTACTTGTATATCATTTCAAAAACATTGTTCATCACTTTGTAACATTTTGTTTTGTCCATGGAGGAGGCAAGCATAAGTCCATTGATTGGCAGTTTGTTTCCTGTGATATGGTAGGAGACTAGTATAAGTCCATTGATTGGCATCTGGTATCCTTGTTTCTTTGTTTTGTGAGACTAGTATAAGTCCATTGATTGGCCTCTGGTATCCATGTTTTGTTTGTTTTGTGAGACTAGTATAAGTCCATTGATTGGCATCTGGTATCCTTGTTTCTTTGTTTTGTGAGACTAGTATAAGTCCATTGATTGGCCTCTGGTATCCATGTTTTGTTTGGTTTGTGAGACTAGTATAAGTCCATTGATTGGCCTCTAGTATCCATGTTTTGTTTGTTTTGTGAGACTAGTATAATTCCATTGATTGGCCTCTGGTATCCATGTTTTGTTTGTTTTGTGAGACTAGTATAAGTCCATTGATTGGCATCTGGTATCCTTGTTTCTTTGCTTTGTGAGACTAGTATAAGTCCATAGATTGGCATCTGGTATCCATCTTGTTTTATTTGCTTATTGCTTTGTGTTGCCTATTCCAAAGGAATTACTTGAATCATCTACATATGATCTCAAGAGGTGAACACTTAAGAAGTTTTACTTCCTCACCCTCCCACCTTTTGTTTCTTTAAACCTCCATTTACATGTTAATCCAAAACCTAAAACTATTGTGCAAACATTTTCATCTGTTTTTTTTCAAATTAGAAACCTAGGCCCTAAGCCTCTGATTTTCAAACTCCATTTTCAAAATACTTCTTTTGAATTGAATTCTAATCATACTTTGACTTCATTTTTGTGAATACTCCAAACTGGTTAATTTCACTCACTCAATTGCTTTTGTGGACCAAGTCCACTTCTTAATCAAGTTTTCATACATTAGCCATAGGTTTCAATTATCTTAGTGGTTGATGTTAATCTCGCCTCTTATCCTTAGTGATCGAACCGTAAGACTTCCATACTGAAAACAGGGTTAACCCCTCTAGTATGTTGAAGCTATTCTCACATGGTGGACTTGCTGTTGATATAGGCTGACTTTTCTCCCGTGGATAATGAAAGACCTTAGGGCTTTTGTTTAAAATCAATCCACTCTCTTTTTTTGAAATATTTTAGCCGAACTACGGCATTTTGATCCTTACCTTCCATGGAAAGGTACGTAGGCAACAGGTTCATCCGTTCAAACACAAAAATAATAACTTGTATATTCTTTTCTCATCACTGCAATCCCTGTTTGCACAATAAATATTTCATAAACAAATAATATTCATACAACAAGTTGTGAAAAGGGCTCCCTAGGAGTACCTAGGACGTTTTGGGTGCCTAACACCTTCCCATTGCGTAATTAACCCCTTACCCAGATCTCTGATCTTTTCATTAGTTTTCTATGTGTAAAACTTCTTAGGCTTTTGTTCGCTTTTTAGCCATTCCTTTGGATAAATAAAAATGCGGTGGCGACTCGATTCTTTGTATGCTTTGCTTTTGATTTAATCAATAAATCATAAAGTGCCAAATACACCGCTACAGAAAAGTGGCGACTCTGCTGGGGACATCTGATTTCCTTGGTGGTTTTGCCTACTTTTCACCCTTGTTGTATGATATTGTTTATTTGTTATATGACATATTTTTATACAATTTGGGATTACTGTATTGATTGTAATGCTTGAATTGCTTGATATACAATTGTTGTTTGCTTGGTGATCTCTATGAGATGAGTTCTATACCCGAACTTGAGTGCACCTTAGGATAGGAGAATGGCATAGTCTCGTCGACTTGTGTGGAGTTATTCCTTAGCAAGTTGACTTGCGAGTCCATTCACTTGGTGGAGGTCATGTTGGATTAATAATGTCACACAAGTTATTTGTGGTTAGGCATTATTCTTTTAACATGTGCCTTAGAAGCCAAGGACCTTAGTTTACCAAGCCCATCTTGGCCTATTTTTAGGACGTAGTGCGGAAGTCGTTCAGATGTAAGATCTGATGCGATTGTTATGCGATACTACACTCATAAGAGTCTCTCTTGAGAATAATTTTGGAATACGAGTATTCGTTCCTCCGATAATATTCGAAAGATGGGATGATGACTATGGGAACCTCTTGTAGAACATGTTCGGCAGGTTTAAACCCTAGTACACTCCCTTTGGGTGGTTCTTAACCGAGACTCCATGCTCGTGACTCTCAACAAACCCGTGATTCGTGGTTGAGTCGTTCAGACATCCTTAATATCAATGGAACTTGGGTGTTGATAAGGTGAAAACCATAATCCACCAAAATGGATGATTGATATTAAGGATGATTGAGCCGGTTCATGTATCGTTAATATCAATGGAACTTGGGTGTCGATAAGGTGAAAACCATAATCCACCAAAATGGATGATTGATATTAAGGATGCTATGAGCTTTCCCATGACCTTTGTCTGGTGTGTTTTGCTTGATCCTTGAGTGTGATTGTTGCATTCATACATTCATGCATTCATCTGCATTCATGTCATCAGAAAAAATCAGAAAATTTTCAAGGAACTTAAAGGGTTTATTTGCAAAATTTTCAGACATGGAAAGACCAAAAAGGCATACAAAGAAGTACAACTTTCGACAGCCCGATCTGAAAGAGTTAAGGAATTTGACATCTTATGTATTAGATCCCTTGGGTTTCAAAGCTCGCTATGGGAAGCTTCTGCCTCTGTTGACTACTCAGGTTGATGAAGGGTTGATGAGTACTTTGGCGCAGTTCTATGATCCTCTGTATCACTGCTTCTCTTTTCCAGACTTTCAGCTGTTGCCTACGCTTGAGGAGTATGCTCATCTTGTGGGTATTCCTATTCTGGATCAGGTGCCGTTCAGTGGCTTAGAAAGTATTCCGACTTCTCAAGAGATCGCAGACTTGTTGCAAATAGATGAATCCCTTATTGAAGCGCATATGACCACCAAAGGTGGAATTCAGGGTCTTCCTTCTGAGTTCCTCATCGCTCAAGCTACCGTTTATGGGAAGGCCATGAGTGAGGATGCCTTTGAGGCCATATTCGTGCTGCTCATCTATGGTTTGGTATTGTTCCCCAATATCGACAAATTTGTGGATATGAACGCCATTAGGATCTTTTCTGTTCTTAATCCCGTTCCGACTCTGTTGGGTGATACCTATTTCTCTTTGCATCTGAGGAATGCAAAGGGTGGATGAGCTATTGTGTGCTGTTTGCCTCTGTTGTATAAGTGGTTTATTTCTCACTTACCGCAGACGGTCGCTTTCAAGGAGAACAAGGGATGTCTACGGTGGTCTACGAGACTTATGTCTCTCACTATTGACGATATCTCTTGGTATGATCGCGTGTATGATACAGTTCAGATTATTGATTATTGTGGTGAATTCCCTAATGTGCCTCTTCTTGGTACATGTGGTGGGATCAGCTACAACCCTATCTTAGCACGACGTCAGCTTGGGTTCGCCCTAAAGGATAAACCTCATAACATTCTGTTAGAAGGTGTGTTCTTTCAGGAGGGTAAAGATCCCCAAGGCCTGAAAGCCAGGATGGTCCGCGCTTGGCGCAAGATTCACAAGAAGGGTAGAAGTGAGTTGGGTCCGAAGAACTGCATTACTTTGGAGCCGTATACTTCTTGGGTCAGGCATAGAGCATCAGAGTATCTCGTGCCTTATGATTATCCGAGACCTACACCTTTGGTTGTGGTTGGGCCTTCAACCCTCCCTAACCAAGGCGTAGAGGAGTTGAGAGAAGAAGACCTTTCACGTGCCTGGATCCGTGAAAGAGAAGAGTTGCTTCAACAGCTTAAGGAGAAGGACGCTCTGATCGAATTCCTCGAGCATCAGGTGATAGATGATCCGAATGATACCTGGACGTCTCTGCTTCCTCAGTCTTCCAAATTCTGGAAGAGGAAGTATGATCGACTTGCTAAGGAGAAAGCGGATATGGAAGCAGCATATGAGAGAGAGATCAAGAGGCTTTGTGCATCTCGTCTTCCGGCATCTCGAGCTTCTAGGGATCCATAGGATGTTTATTTCCCTTTTCCCTTGTAATATGATTGACAATGCTGTACTTCTTTGTCTTGAATATATTTGATGAGATATTTTCCATATGTGATTAAATGCTTAATACTTCAAAAAAAAATTTTTTTGCAAATAATACCCTAAAAGTTCTTTGAAATAAAAACAAAGCATATGCACGAGCATTGCATGCATCATTTTGCATAAGCAGGTGTTGTTCTGGTCTTCTTGTTTGTGGCCTAACTCTGTGATCTTCATTATTTTGAAGACAAGCTGACTCATCGGTACTACACCCGAGCTAATTCTGCAAGAGTGATGGATCAACTCGAACAAGAGAACCGTGAGCTGAAGGAAGAGGTCGCCAGATTGAGCGCTCTGATGGAGCAGTTCCTAGCTGCCCAGAATCAACCGTCTCCACCACCTGCAACTCCTCCCCAAAGGACTGTTATTTCTGAGGTTGCTTCGTCAACAGTGCCAGCTGCTAGTGCCCATTTTGTGCCGAATGCCATGCCGCCCGGGTTTCCTTGGGGTATGCCTCCAGGTTTTATGCCAGATCTTCTAGCTCCTACCTTTGCTTCTATGTTGGCATCTAGCCCGGTCCTTGCAATGCCTCCTCCTGTCGTGCATACCATTCTTTGGGTAGACGACACCATCTATCATTCTGAGCCGTCTGAGGGCCCAGATGTTAATGAGAAGATGGATGCAATGAATGACCAATTCCTTGAACTCCGCAAGAAATTGAAGACCCTTCGAGAGAAGGATTTGTTCGGCAAATCTGCTGCTGAATTGTGTTTGGTTCCCGGTGTTAAGATACCCGTCAAATTCAAAGTCCCAGACTTTGAGAAGTATAAGGGGAACACCTTCCCGCTCAGTCACCTGGTTATGTATGCCTGGAAAATGTCTACTCAAACGGATAATGATCAGCTGCTGATTCATTACTTCCAGGATAGTTTGTCCGGTGCAGCTCTTCGGTGGTATATGAGCCTTGATAGTGCAAACATCCGTTCCTTCAACGATCTTGGCGAAGCCTTCGTCAAGCAGTACAAGTACAATGTGGATATGGCTCCTGATCGTGATCAACTCAGAGTTATGTCCCAGAAGGACAAAGAGACATTCAAAGAGTACGCCCAGAGGTGGCGAGAGCTGGCAGCTCAGATTACTCCTCCGCTGGAAGAGAAAGAGATGACTAAGATCTTTCTGAAGACTCTTAGTTCATTTTACTATGAGCGGATGATTGCAAGTGCTCCCTCTGATTTCACCGAAATGGTGAACATGGGGATGCGTTTGGAGGAAGGAGTCTGGGAAGGACGTTTTTCTAAGGATGAAGGCTCTTCTAAACGATATGGGGCGTTTAAGAAGAAATATGGGGAGGCACATGCTGTGCAATCCCATGTTAAACCTAGAAGACCCTCTGATAAGAGGAAGCCAGTGCGTCATCAGCACCAGGTGGCTAGTGTAGCACCTGTCTTCCGGGATAATTATCAGCATCAGCAATATCATCATCAGCAACATAATCATCAACAATCTCCTCAACCGTATCATCAACAACAGCATCCCCCTCAGCAGCAGGCCTACCAGCCTCGCAGTAGTAATCCAGCTGGTCAGAATTATGAGAGGAAGAAGATCACTTTCGATCCGATTCCGGTATCGTATGCAGAGTTGTATCCCTCTTTAATAGAGCGGAAGTTGATTACTCCAAGGGATCCTCCGACTATATCGATTAACCCGCAGTGGTGGTATAAGCCTGATCGACACTGTGTCTATCATTCTGGCGCTCCGGGCCACGATGTAGAGAATTGCTTTCAGTTGAAGACTAAGGTTCAAGACCTTGTGAGATGCGGCATTCTGATCTTTGAGGACTCAGGCCCCAATGTTAAGAAGAACCCATTGCCCGAGCATGGGAAGTCAGTTAACATGGTCCAGGGTTGCCCTGGCAAATATAAGGTCAAATATGTAAGCCATATTCGACAGTCGTTGGTCGAGTTACATCGGTTGCTGTGTGATTATAGTTGTAACACCCTTCTAAAATACCCCAAATATTTAATTAAAATAACAACATATAAATCAGAGTAATCATGCAATTAAGGGTGTCACACATTTATTTCGCACCATTCGTCATACTATTTAGTCATGCTCATTATTTAACTCAAAACATAAAGTATTGCACAATACGCAGCGGATAGAGATCAAATCGATCATTCAAAACATGTAACATACTACATGTAAACTGGTTCAACAAACATCAACAACACAATTAAAATGTTCCCTCCCGATGTTACATCTATCAGAGCATGACCCACTAAGGAGACTACACTAGACTCCAAGCATTAGCTTCTACTCAATCACTGCTCGTTACCTGAAAAATAGTTGTAAGGGTGAGTTCCTCAATCGATATAATAAGCATTATAGAATATAATGTCATGTTAAGTAATTTAACACATTAATCACCCTAATCGTATCACACATTCAGTAACGGCACATCAACTCAAATATCATACTCAATATCAACACAATTCATACTCATGCTCAATGCCAACACAACACACGTATAACATTGGAATACATCCATTCATATTATACACTACACATATATTATGCAATGAGACTCCATGCATGCGGTACCGACTATTCGTGAACATATAGTTCAACTTCACCGACCAAATCCAGGTACGGCTACCAAGCTCACCAGTCCCACTCATTTGAGACCTAGTGACTCACATCACTAATTCCTCACCATGGGAATTAGCTACCACCCCAAGGGCCATGCTATGCATGCTAATTCACCTAGCCTGCAAACATCAAAAACAGTCCAAATGACTAACATCACTAATTCCTCACCATGGGAATTAGCTACCACCATAAAGGCCACATTATGCACGCTAATCACCTAGCAATGCAACATCACAACAATAATCCACAATGGACCGTTGCTCACTCTCTAATCCATAAAACAGTCCATTCACAACACATACATAACATACACATATCAACACATGTATCAACACATCATATCATGTCAAATAATTAAACACAGTATTAGCACACTCTACTAATACCTACACTGCTCAAAACAGCGGGAATTAATCCCTACTATATCACACACCGATATAGGCAACCATCAATTAGGCACACAACATTTAAATTAACAATTTTTCCACTCTGCAACAGTGTTAACCGGTTAACGCCCTGGGTTAACCGGTTAACGCAGCACAAACACGCTTCCTGCCCAAAACTTAACAGTGTTAACCGGTTAACGCCCTGGGTTAACCGGTTAACGCAGCACAAACAGCAATATCTCAGCAATCACAACAGTGTTAACCGGTTAACACCCTGGGTTAACCGGTTAACGCAGACAAAACAGCAATTATTCAGAATACATAACAGTGTTAACCGGTTAACACCCTGGGTTAACCGGTTAACGGAAGACAGAAAGCTGTTCCTGCGCTAACACAAGGCAGAATGCAGAATTCTCCGCATTTTCCGCCGTTGGAGGACTTCCGGACCTCCGATTCCAATTCCGTAAAAAGCTATACGTTCGGAAATTCACAACTAACCCAAACACAGATTCAATTACAGCCTAAACACAGTTTTATCCAACATAATTTTCCAGCATTCATAATCCCAATTAGGGTCAATTCAACGGCTTATCACTACCCATCACATGCTAACCCATAATACCCATTAAACGACGATAAACCCCCCTTACCTGAGTTAATCCGGCAATCCTTTAGCCTCAAGCTCTTCTCTTCTCCAACCTTCTTCCTCTTGCTCTGCCTCTTTGCCCTTTTCCTCTTTTCAGCCGCTTCTCTGCTTTCACGTGAAAACTCTTTTTACCAAAATGGAACTCTTTTTTCCTTATTTCCAACTTATATATATTTTCCAATAATAATAATAATAATAATAATAATATTCCAATAATTCCAATTATTTAATTAAATTAATAAATATAATATTAACTTAAATTAAATAATTATCTTATTTTTATCGGGGTGTTACAACTCTCCCCCACTAAAAGAGTTTTCGTCCTCGAAAACATACCTCAAGCGAATAACTCCGGATAAGACTCCTTCATCTGATTCTCAAGTTCCCAAGTCACATTGCCACCTGCTGGTCCTCCCCAAGCTACCTTTACCAAAGCAATCTCTTTACCCCGCAACTACTTCAACTCTCGATCCTCGATCCTCATAGGTGATGTTTCAACAGTCAGGTTATCTCTCACCTGTACATCATCTACTTGGACAACATGCGACGGATCATGAATGTACCTCCTCAACTGAGACACATGAAAAACCTCATGCAAATTCGCAAGTGACGGCGGTAAAGCGATACGATAGGCTACCTCCCCTATCCTCTCCAAAATCTGATAAGGACCAATAAATCGAGGTGTCAACTTCTTCGACTTCAAAGCTCGACCAACACCAGTTATCGGAGTGACACGAAGAAACACATGATCTCCCTCTTGAAACTCAAGTGACTTCCTCCTCTTGTCGTGATAACTCTTCTGACGACTCTGAGCAATTCTCATCTTCTCCTGAATCATCTTAATCTTTTCCGTGGTTTGTTGAACAATCTCCGGTCCAACCACAGCACTCTCACCGGACTCATACCAACATAAAGGTGTCCGACATCTCCTACCATACAAAGCTTCAAACGGTGCCATACCAATGCTCGAATGAAAACTATTGTTGTAGGTAAACTCAATCAAAGACAAATAACAATCCCAAGCACCTCCCTTTTCCAAAACACAAGCTCTCAAAAGATCTTCCAATGACTGAATCGTCCTCTCAGTCTGACCATCAGTCTGCGGATGATATGCAGAACTCAATCTCAGCTTAGTTCCCAAAGCCCTCTGCAAACCTTCCCAGAACTTCGATGTAAATCTCGGGTCTCTGTCCGAAACAATACTCGACGGAATACCATGCAAACTTACAATCTTCTCAATATACAACTCGACTAATCTCTCTAACGGATAATCCATTCTGATCGGAATGAAATGAGCCGATTTCGTCAATCTATCAACAATCACCCAAATGGCTTCAAAATTCTTATTTGTCCTCGGCAAACCAGACACAAAATCCATACTGATACTATCCCACTTCCACTCTGGAATAGTCAACGGTTGCATTAGCCCAGACGGCTTCTGATGCTCAATCTTTGACTTCTGACAAGTCAAGCAGGAATAAACAAAACTCGTAATTTCTCTTTTCATTCCCGGCCACCAAAATAACTTCTTCAAATCATGATACATCTTCGTAGCCCCAGGATGAATACTCAGGCCACTACGATGTCCTTCCTCAAGAATACTCTTCTTAAGTTCGGTAACATCCGGAATACACACCCGATTACCAAATTTCAAAACACCATTCTCATCAACTCTGAATTCACCACCTTGACCCTGATTCACTAGAGTCAACTTATCAACCAAAAGCACATCGGATTTCTGACCCTCTCTAATCTCATCCAGAATACCACTCGTTAATTTCAACATTCCCAATTTAACACTATTGTGAGTACTCTCACACACCAAACTCAAGTCTCTAAACTGCTCAATTAAATCCAATTCCTTAACCATTAACATAGACATATGCAATGATTTCCGACTCAATGCATCAGCCACTACGTTTGCTTTACCCGGATGGTAATTCAAACCAAAGTCATAATCCTTCAGAAATTCTAACCATCTCCTCTGTCTCATATTCAGCTCTTTCTGATCAAACAAATACTTTAAACTCTTATGGTCACTGAAAACCTCAAATCTTGACCCGTACAAGTAATGCCTCCATAACTTCAGAACAAATACCACAGCTGCCAACTCTAAATCGTGTGTCGGGTAGTTCCTTTCATGAATCCTCAGTTGTCTCGAAGCATAAGGTATAACCTGCTTATTCTGCGTCAACACACCACCCAAACCCAACAATGAAGCATCACAGTAAACCTCAAATGATCCCGACGAACTCGGTAATATCATAATAGGAGCAGTAGTCAACCTTCTCTTTAACTCTTGGAAACCTTCTTCACAATTTGAGTCCCAAACAAATGCTTGCCCCTTTCTAGTCAACATCGTCAACGGTAACGCCAACTTAGAAAATCCCTCAATGAATTTCCTATAGTAACCAGCCAAACCAAGGAAACTTCGAATCTCAGCAACAGACTTCGGAGCTTCCCACTTAGACACCGCTTCTATCTTAGAAGGATCAACAACAACACCACCTCTTGAAATCACATGACCAAGAAAACTAACCTCCTCTAACCAAAATTCACACTTGGATAGTTTAGCAAATAACTTCTTTTCTCGTAGAACTTCTAAAACCACTCTCAAATGCTCAGCATGCTCTTCTTCAGATTTCGAATACACCAAAATGTCATCAATAAACATCACAACAAACTTGTCTAGGTACGGATGGAAAATCCTATTCATATACTCCATGAATACTCCAGGCGCATTAGTCACACCAAAAGGCATTACAGAATACTCATAATGTCCATACCTTGTTCTGAAAGCAGTCTTCTGAATATCCTCAGTTTTCACACGTATCTGATGATAACCCGATCTCAAATCTATTTTGCTGAACACACTCGCACCAACTAACTGATCCATCAAATCATCAATCCTCGGCAAAGGATACCGATTCTTGATCGTCACTTTATTCAGTTGCCTGTAGTCCACACACAACCTCATAGTACCTTCTTTCTTCTTAACCAACAACACTGGTGCACCCCACGGTGACACACTCGGACGAATAAATTTCTTATCCAACAGATCTTCCAGCTGACTCTTCAATTCAGCTAACTCAACAACAGACATACGGTACGGAGCCATCGATATCGGTCTAGTACCAGGTACCAAATCAATCGAGAATTCAACTTCACGCTCTGGCGGCAATTGATTCACTTCCTCAGGAAACACATCATGAAAATCACACACCACGGCTTGATCGCCAATCACCAGTTTATCTTTAGCCTCCAAAGTCGCTAACAGCATAAACAACTCTGCCCCACCTGCTACTTCCTCATTCACCTGCCTTGCTGATAGAAACAAATCCTTACCTTCCTCAATCTCAGGGAATATCACAGTCTTATCAAAACAGTTGATAGAAACTCGGTTAAACACCAACCAGTTCATACCCAAGATAACATCAATCTGCACTAACGGAAGACACACAAGGTCTATCCCAAAGTCTCTACCAAAAATACTCAAAGGACAATTCAAACAAACTGAAGTAGTAGTCACTGAACCCTTCGCAGGAGTATCAATCACCATACTTCCATGCATCTCAGATATCTCTAACTTAAGTTTCACGGCACAATCCAAAGATATAAAGGAATGAGTAGCACCGGTGTCAATAATAGCTACAAGAGGAAAGCCATTAATATAACACGTACCTCGGATCAAACGATCATCTGCAGAAGTCTCAGAACCCGATAAAGCAAAGACCTTGCCTCCCGACTGGTTCTCCTTCTTCGGCTTAGGACACTATGGACTGATATGACCCACCTCTCCACAGTTGAAGCAAGTCAGAGTCTTCAACCGGCACTCTGCAGCCAAATGACCACCTTTACCACACTTGAAACACTTCTTCTCAGCACTGGTACACTCGTGGAAACGATGTCCAGCCTGACCACATCTGTAACACTTAGCAGGGGCACTGGAGTCTCCCCCACTAGGTCTCCTCATCCCATTCTGTCTCTGGAAACCTTTGCCAACTGCATACGGCTTCCCACGATCATTCTGATTCTTGCCTTTCCTATCAACCCTTTGCTGATAGCTCTCCGCTCTGGTTTTGGTATCCTGTTCAAAAATTCTGCAACAGTCAACCAAATCAGAAAACACTCTAATCCGCTGATACCCAATAGCCTGCTTGATCTCGGGACGTAACCCGTTCTCAAACTTCACACATTTTGAGAATTCCCCAGTAGCCTCATCATAGGGAGTGTAATACTTCGACAGCTCTGTGAACTTAGCAGCATACTCAGTAACAGACCGATTGCCCTGCTTCAATTCTAAGAACTCTATCTCTTTCTTTCCTCTGACATCCTCTGGAAAGTACTTCCTCAGGAATCTCTCTCTGAACACAGCCCAAGTGATCTCAGCATTCCCAGCGGTTTCCAACTCAGTGCGGGTAGCAACCCACCAATCATCAGCCTCTTCTGACAGCATATGCGTACCGAACCTGACCTTCTGGTTATCGGCACACTCAGTCACTCGGAAGATTCTCTCGATCTCCTTCAACCACTTCTGAGCGCCATCTGGATCGTATGCTCCCTTGAACATTGGAGGATTGTTCTTCTGGAACTCACTCAGTTGACGAGCAGCTCCCATTCCCACAACATTCGGGTTCCCTCCAAGTACTCCAGCTAGCATACCCAGAGCCTCAGCAATCGCAGCATCGTCTCTACCTCTTCCAGCCATCTTTATTCTGAAAACCCAACAAGCTAAAACAATAAGTACTGATAGGGTTACACAACACCTATCCCGTACAGGGGAAACAGAATAATTACGACTCGACTCGACCGACTATGCTCTGATACCACTAATGTAACACCCTTCTAAAATACCCCAAATATTTAATTAAAATAACAACATATAAATCAGAGTAATCATGCAATTAAGGGTGTCACACATTTATTTCGCACCATTCGTCATACTATTTAGTCATGCTCATTATTTAACTCAAAACATAAAGTATTGCACAATACGCAGCGGATAGAGATCAAATCGATCATTCAAAACATGTAACATACTACATGTAAACTGGTTCAACAAACATCAACAACACAATTAAAATGTTCCCTCCCGATGTTACATCTATCAGAGCATGACCCACTAAGGAGACTACACTAGACTCCAAGCATTAGCTTCTACTCAATCACTGCTCGTTACCTGAAAAATAGTTGTAAGGGTGAGTTCCTCAATCGATATAATAAGCATTATAGAATATAATGTCATGTTAAGTAATTTAACACATTAATCACCCTAATCGTATCACACATTCAGTAACGGCACATCAACTCAAATATCATACTCAATATCAACACAATTCATACTCATGCTCAATGCCAACACAACACACGTATAACATTGGAATACATCCATTCATATTATACACTACACATATATTATGCAATGAGACTCCATGCATGCGGTACCGACTATTTGTGAACATATAGTTCAACTTCATCGACCAAATCCAGGTACGGCTACCAAGCTCACCAGTCCCACTCATTTGAGACCTAGTGACTCACATCACTAATTCCTCACCATGGGAATTAGCTACCACCCCAAGGGCCATGCTATGCATGCTAATTCACCTAGCCTGCAAACATAAAAAACAGTCCAAATGACTAACATCACTAATTCCTCACCATGGGAATTAGCTACCACCATAAAGGCCACATTATGCACGCTAATCACCTAGCAATGCAACATCGCAACAATAATCCACAATGGACCGATGCTCACTCTCTAAGCCATAAAACAGTCCATTCACAACACATACATAACATACACATATCAACACATGTATCAACACATCATATCATGTCAAATATATAAACACAGTATTAGCACACTCTACTAATACCTACACTGCTCAAAACAGCGGGAATTAATCCCTACTATATCACACACCGATATAGGCAACCATCAATTAGGCACACAACATTTAAATTAACAATTTTTCCACTCTGCAACAGTGTTAACCGGTTAACGCCCTGGGTTAACCGGTTAACGCAGCACAAACACGCTTCCTGCCCAAAACTTAACAGTGTTAACCGGTTAACGCCCTGGGTTAACCGGTTAACGCAGCACAAACAGCAATATCTCAGCAATCACAACAGTGTTAACCGGTTAACACCCTGGGTTAACCGGTTAACGCAGACAAAACAGCAATTATTCAGAATACATAACAGTGTTAACCGGTTAACACCCTGGGTTAACCGGTTAACGCAAGACAGAAAGCTGTTCCTGCGCTAACACAAGGCAGAATGCAGAATTCTCCGCATTTTCCGCCGTTGGAGGACTTCCGGACCTCCGATTCCAATTCCGTAAAAAGCTATACGTTCGGAAATTCACAACTAACCCAAACACAGATTCAATTACAGCCTAAACACAGTTTTATCCAACATAATTTTCCAGCATTCATAATCCCAATTAGGGTCAATTCAACGGCTTATCACTACCCATCACATGCTAACCCATAATACCCATTAAACGACGATAAACCCCCCTTACCTGAGTTAATCCGGCAATCCTTTAGCCTCAAGCTCTTCTCTTCTCCAACCTTCTTCCTCTTGCTCTGCCTCTTTGCCCTTTTCCTCTTTTCAGCCGCTTCTCTGCTTTCACGTGAAAACTCTTTTTGCCAAAATGGAACTCTTTTTTCCTTATTTCCAACTTATATATATTTTCCAATAATAATAATAATAATAATAATAATATTCCAATAATTCCAATTATTTAATTAAATTAATAAATATAATATTAACTTAAATTAAATAATTATCTTATTTTTATCGGGGTGTTACAATAGTCATCTGGAGCACGATCATGACAAATGTCGTATCTGCTCCGTCAACAGATTGGGTTGCCGCCAAGTGCGAAAGGATCTTCAAGAGTTGCTAGACGATGGGACTATTGAGATTCTGCAGAATAGAAACGTTGAGGAAGATGAACCTGAGGTGAATGTGATTTCCCCTGTGTTCAAAATCCCAGAGCCTGTTGTCATCCGATATGACGGTAGCAAACAGAAGGTTTCTCCTTCTCTAGTCATCAAGCCTGCAGGTCCTGTGCCTTATTCTTTTGAGAAAGCGATTCCCTTCCGCTATAATCCTGTTGCTGTCGAAGAGGGGAAAGAAGTACCGTTGCCTTCAACCTCTGTGGTGAACATTGCTGATGTAAGCGGGTTGACCCGTAGTGGTCGTGTGTTTTCTGCACCCCCGAAGACTCATGTTGTTTCTGATTCCGCTGAGTGTCCGGTTGGGACTGCAGTGAATGTTCCGAATCCGGCACCTGTTGCCAAACCCTCCTCTGTACAAAAGACTCCTGCTTCTTCTGTTGGCCCTAGTGGCATTGTGAATGAAGATTGTGATGAGATGCTGAGGCTCATCAAGAAGAGTGAGTACAATGTTGTAGATCAGCTTCTACAAACGCCGTCCAAGATCTCCGTGCTATCATTGCTTCTGAACTCAGAACCTCATAGGGAGGCTCTGCAGAAAGTGTTGGACTTGGCTTATGTCGATCATGATGTCACGATTGAACAGTTTGATAGTATTGTTGCAAACATCACTGCTTGCAACACTTTGAGTTTCTGTGACGCTGATCTCCCTGAGGAAGGAAGAGACCACAACATGGCTTTACATATTTCTATGAACTGCAAGAACGACGCCATGTCCAACGTGCTGGTGGACACTGGGTCATCTCTAAATGTATTGCCGAAAACCACTCTTTCGAGATTGTCATATCAGGGGCTTCCCATGAGGCAGAGTGGTGTTGTTGTGAAAGCTTTCGATGGGTCGCGCAAGACCGTGATTGGGGAAGTTGATCTCCCAATCAAGATTGGACCAAGTGATTTCCAAATCACCTTTCAGGTTATGGATATCCACCCATCTTATAGCTGTCTCCTTGGTAGACCATGGATTCACGAGGCTGGCGCCGTGACATCCACCCTACACCAGAAGCTGAAATTCGTTAAGAATAAGAAACTGGTTGTGGTAGGGGGAGAAAAGGCCCTCCTGGTTAGCCACTTGTCTTCTTTCTCATATATCGATGCTGAGGATGAAGTTGGAACGCCTTTCCAAGCTTTGTCTATTGCTGAGCCGATTGAGAAGAAGTCTCCTTCATTTGCTTCCTATTGTGATGCGAAACTGGCCATTGAATATGGTGCAGTTGCTGGTTTAGGGAAGGCGATTGAGCTTGAAGACAACAGGTCCCGGGCTGGCATTGGCTATTCTTCTGGGGCATTCAACGAGCAAGGGCTGTTCAAGAGTGGAGGTTTTATCCACGCCGATCAAGTTGAAGAAACTGCTGCTATTCTGGAAGAGGATGCAGAGGATTTGAGCAACTTTGTCATCCCTGGTGGTGTCTGCCACAATTGGGTCGCTGTGGATGTTCCCACGGTCATCCATAAGTCAGCGTAATTTGTTCACTTTTTTCAAAAAACCCTTCTCCCATGCCAAAAGGAGAAGTGATGACGTTGTTGGCATCATATATACAATGATATTTTTCATTCAATTAATGCATTGTTAAACATTTGTTTTTCCATTTGTTTTCACTTTTTGCTTTTGCATGAAATCAGTGATCACAAAAAACCCTAAAAACAAGAATAAAAGCAATCTTTTCATCTACATAATGATTTGCTTGTTTAAATTCTAAAGTTTTATTAGCCAAAATCATTATGCAGGTTGATTCTAAAACCCATTGAACATAATGATCCAACGCCATCTCCCAATTTTGAATTCCTTGTATTTGAAGCAGAGGAAGATGATGTTGAAGGGATTCCTGATGAGATTTCCCGTCTCCTTGAGCACGAGAAGAAGATCATTCAGCCGCATCTAGAGAATCTGGAAACAGTCAACTTGGGGTCTGAGGATTGTGTTCGTATGGTGAGGATTGGGGCACTCCTTGAAGAGTCTGTCAAGAAAGGGTTGATCAGTTTGCTACGAGAATATTCCGATATCTTTGCTTGGTCGTATAAAGACATGCCAGGTCTAGATACAAATATTGTGCAACATTTCCTGCCTTTGAAGCCTGAGTGCGTGCCTGTGAAGCAGAAGCTCAGAAGAACTCATCCAGATATGGCAGTGAAGATCAAAGAGGAAGTTCAGAAGCAAATTGTTGCGGGGTTTCTGGTGACTTCTACATATCCTCTATGGGTGGCCAATATTGTGCCTGTGCCTAAGAAAGACGGAAAAGTCCGAATGTGTGTGGACTACCGAGATTTGAATAAAGCTAGTCCGAAAGATGATTTTGCTCTACCACATAGTGACATGTTGGTAGACAATACAGCTAAATTCAAAGTCTTCTCGTTTATGGATGGATTTTCCGGTTATAATCAAATCAAGATGGCACCCGAGGATATGGAGAAGACAACATTCATCACACCTTGGGGAACATTCTATTATCGAGTGATGCCCTTCGGTTTGAAGAACGCCGGAGCCACGTATCAACGTGCAATGACTACCTTGTTTCATGATATGATGCACAAGGAGATAGAGGTCTATGTCGATGACATGATTGCTAAGTCCCGAACGGAAGTTGAACATGTTGAGCATTTGTTGAAGCTTTTTCAGCGTTTGAGGAAGTACAAGCTTCGTCTGAATCCGAACAAATGTACATTTGGAGTCTGTTCTAGCAAGTTGTTGGGTTTTATAGTCAGCGAGAGAGGTATTGAGGTTGATCCTGCAAAGGTCAAACCAATACAAGAGATGCCTGCGCCCAAAACTGAAAAGCAAGTCCGAGGTTTTCTTGGCCGCTTGAACTACATTTCCAGATTTATATCCCACATGACTGCCACATGTGCATCGATATTCAAGCTCCTCCGGAAAGATCAGTCTCTTGATTGGACCGAGAATTGCCAGAAAGCTTTCGACAATATCAAAGAGTATCTGTCTGAACCTCCGATCTTGTCTCCGCCTGTAGAAGGAAGACCTCTGATCATGTATTTGACTATTCTTGAAGACTCGATGGGTTGTGTACTCGGTCAGCAAGATGAATCAGGGAAGAAAAAATCTGCTATATACTACCTCAGTAAGAAGTTTACTGATTGTGAGTCTCGATACTCTATGCTTGAGAAGACGTGTTGTGCTTTGGCTTGGGCTGCTAAGCGTTTACGCCAGTACATGATAAATCATACAACTTGGTTGATATTCCGAATGGATCCATTCAAGTATATTTTTGAGAAGCCTGTTTTAACTGCGAGGATTGCCCGTTGGCAGATGTTGTTATCTGAGTATGATATCGAGTATCGAGCTCAGAAAGCTATCAAAGGTAGTATCTTGGCTGACCATTTGGCGCACCAGCCGATTGAAGATCATCAGTCTGTTCAGTACGACTTCCCAGATGAGGAGATTCTGTATTTGAAAATGAAAGATTGTGATGAGCCTACACTTGATGAAGGTCCAAAACCTGGTTCCAGATGGACGATGGTGTTTGATGGCGTTGTAAATCAGTTCGGAAATGGAATTGGGGCAGTAATCATTACTCCTTAGGGTGCACATATTCCTTTTACAGCAAGGCTAACTTTCAAATGCACGAATAATATGGCTGAGTACGAAGCCTGCATTATGGGATTGGAAGAATGCATTGATCTGAGGATCAAGCACCTCGATGTGTATGGTGATTCGGCCTTGGTTGTCAATCAGATCAAGGGTGAATGGGAGACGAATCAGCCAGGTCTCATCCGTATAGAGATTATGCGAGGAGGATTTCATCGTTCTTTATTGAAGTTGACTTTCATCATATCCCTCGAGAGGATAATCGGATGGCAGATGCTCTCGCTACGCTTGCTTCGATGATTGTAGTGAAGTATTGGAATGAGGTTCCCAATATCACCGTGATGTGCTTGGATAGACCAGCTCATATATTTGTAGTTGAAGAAGTCAAAGATGATAAGCCTTGGTATTTTAATATCAAGAATTTCCTCCAGAACCAGATTTACCCGCTTGGGGCATCTGTGAAAGATAGGAAAACTCTGAGAAGGTTGTCAGGCAGTTTCTACCTCAGCGGTGAAGTGCTATATAAGAGAAATTATGACATGGTTCTGCTCAGATGCGTGGATAGACACGAAGCAGACCTGTTGATGACTGAGGTTCATGAGGGTTCATTTGGTACTCATTCCAATGGACATGCCATGGCCAGAAAGATGCTGAGAGCAGGCTACTATTGACTGACAATGGAGTCTGACTGCTGCAAATATGTGAAGAGATGCCACAAATGTCAGATTTGTGCGGATAAGATTCATATTCCTCCGACACTTCTGAATGTGATTTCATCACCATGGCCTTTCTCTATGTGGGGAATCGACATGATCGGCATGATTGCACCGAAAGCGTCCAACGGACACAAGTTTATTCTCGTAGCAATTGATTACTTCACCAAATGGGTTGAAGCCGCATCATATGCGAGTGTGACCAGGCAAGTGGTCGTGAAGTTTATCAAGAATCAACTTATTTGCCGTTATGGTGTGCCAGATAAGATCATTACTGATAATGGATCTAATCTGAATAACAAGATGATGGAAGAGTTGTGCGCTGAGTTCAAGATTGCACACCATAACTCATCTCCCTACAGACCCAAGATGAATGGGGTTGTTGAAGCGGCTAACAAGAATATCAAGAAGACTATCCAGAAGATGGTTGTTACGTACAAAGATTGGCATGAGGTGCTGCCATTTGCTTTGCATGGATATCGTACATCTGTCCACACTTCAACAGGGGCAACCCCTTTCTCTCTTGTTTACGGCATGGAGGCTGTTCTCCCAGTAGAGGTGGAGATCCCATCAATGAGAGTGTTGATGGAAGCCAAGTTGACTGATGCTGAATGGATTCAGAGTCATTATGACCAGCTGAATTTGATCGAAGAGAAGCGATTAACTGCCATGTGCCATGGTCAGTTATATCAGCAGAGAATAAAGAAAGCATTCGATAAGAAGGTCAAGCCTCGCGTGTTGCGAGAAGGTGACCTCGTGCTCAAGAAAGTTTTGTCTTTCGCGCCCGATTCCAGGGGCAAGTGGACTCCAAACTACGAGGGTCCATATGTTGTCAAGAGAGCCTTTTCAGGTGGAGCTTTGATGCTCACAACTATGGATGGGGAGGATTTCACTCGTCCTGTGAATTCAGATGCAGTCAAGAAATACTTCGCCTAGATAAGAAAAAAATAGAATAGCTCGCTAAGTTGAAAACCTGAAAGGGCAGCTTAGGCAAAAATGAGCGTCTCGGTGGAAAACCCGAAAGGGCGATCCAGGCAAAAATTAGAGACAAAAAAAATGAATTTGCATCCCGCTAGATTGAGTACCTCACCCTGGGGCAATCTAGGCAAAAATTAGGGATTTGGCAAAGTAACTGCATCCTGACAAGACTTTCTGTTCCACAACTGTCTTTTCGTCAGAGATTCTCGATTCGTCGTCGACCGAAGCTTCGAATACATCGAAATTCAAATTGGTAGAGAAAGGATCATTATGTTCAATGTAGCCCTCTTCCAATATATATCACTGATTTCAAACTTGTATAGATCTATGGAGTCTTGCCATTCGCAGACTACCATTCCATCAAATCAATTTGAGCTTTTATCCAATTATTTGCACTCTTATTTGTTTCAATTCAACAAATGTTTTGCATGTTTTAATTGATAAAATGTCATTGTTTAAACAAATGAATTTTTCATAAAAAATGTTTTTAAACAAAGTGAACATTCACAATGATAAAAGGATACTTAAGAATTTCTCAGTGCTCTCCCAAGGGTGGCATGATTTCCAACAGGGTAAGACATTTGTTCATACTCCTGGCATGTTTGTATCCTCTTTCTCCAAATCGTTGTTGGGGTTGCTCCCCAAGCAGAGTTTCTGATGAGATTGTTCCCCTGAACAGAGTGCTTGTTGGAAACTTCAGTTTTCCTCTCTTGCAGCATTCTCTCCCCAGCACGGTCGATTTTCCTTTTGGAAGATTCAGTAGTTGGTGGGTTGACACCCCGTTACTTTGTCTTTTTCCCTGGTAAAGTCGTCAGCAGAGTTGTTGATATGATATTTCATCTATGATATCTCCCCATCAGAGTGCTTGTTGAGGTTTTCACCTCTCCTCTCTTCAGCAGAGTAGTGATTCTTTCCTCCTCAGCAGTTGTGGTATTGTGGAAGGTTCAGTATTTGGTGGTTGATCCCCAGTTCTCCTTCTCTTTCTCAGATAAATCTCCAATAGATTGGTTGCATGGTGGATTGTATCTGTGATGATTCCTCCCCTGCAAAGATTTGGTGATTTCCTGACGTTTCTGATCCCCAGTAGAGTGGCTTGTGTGGCAGAATCTACTTGTGTGATCTGTTCTCCCTCAGTGGGTTCTTCCCCAGTGGAGTTGTTTGGCGTTGCTTTCGTGGCAGTTTTCGCCTGTGCAGTGAGCTCCTTTTTCTCAGATGAGAATGATGATCCCCCTGCAGGAATCTCATGATTTCTCTACATCTCCAACAGATTTGCTTTCGTGGCAGTTTTTGCCTGCTGTGAACTTTTGTTCCCCAGTGGGGTTGATCGATGATCCATCGCTAAGAGATTTGGTGATTCCTTTGATATCTCTGATCTCTTGCTTCCCCGCAGATCTTTGCTTTTTAGCATTCGGATCTCCAGCAGATTGGCTTTCTAGTTGGATTTCTTATATTTTCCTCTGGGAGTGTAGTACCGGGCGTTTGTTCCCTGGACCTGTTTGTGTTAGAAATGTCTGTTTTGTCAGCATTCATCAAACATAAATCACGCATATTCATGCATAATCATAAACATACAGATACTCATGTTGCATTTTTGCCATATATCTTTTGTTTGTCGTCTCCTGCTAATGGTAATACAGATCTCTCCGTAGATCTCCCCTAGCAGATGTCGGGTGTCTAATCTCTCAATATAGAGTCAGCCTTTAAGCAGAAAGTGTCTATCCTTTCCTGCCATTTCCCCACTGAGATACATCCTCGTGGATGACGGTTGTTTCCGTTCCCTCCCAACACACATAATGGGACGGGTTTTTCCCTTTTGAGTTCTATCCTCATTAGGATGAGTCTTGACTCAGTTTGCCTTTTTGGTTTGATCCTAAATTGGCCCCCTTTTTCAACTATCTCTCGTGCTTCCCTGTGGTATAAATGAATAGTTGCTTACTAACCGGCGCTCATTCATCTTATCCTCAGTGGAACTCTTGGCTTTCTGCCTACAAATCGGCAGTCGTAAGTCCTATCTGTGTGGTTTATTACCTACTAACCGGTAGTTATAAACCCTATTTTTCTCCCCTAGCAGAGTTAACTTTGTTGTTCATCCCAACCGATGACAATTACTCTTCTGTGGTTTTCTACCCAGTATTTGGTAGATGTAATCCCCTCTTTATGGTTATCTTCATCCAGTATTCGATGTTGATTTTCCCTCCCTCTTCTGGGTAATTGCTCTGAGTAAGCAATTTTATCCCCAGCGGGTCCTTTCACAGTTTGCCAATGATTGTGTTCCTTGGATCATTGATTTTCATCAATGTATTCCCAGCGAGTCTTCTTTCATTTACCTTTTTGTTGGTAATGTCTGTTGCTCCCTTTGATCGGTCATCATTATATACCTAGTTTGGTATCCCGATGCCTTTCTTTTCGGTTGATTTATCCTTTAACAACCTACAACCCGGTTATGGATAATCTTCCATGCGAGGTTATTATCTACGTTTTGACGGCTATAGATAATATATCTCATGCACTCTTCAGTCGAAGCCTTTCGTGTTTCCCCAGTCGAGTAAGATTCATTGTCCCTTTGCGGAACCGAATATTCACCCCTTTCTCCTGGATAATTGTCGGATGCTTGCAATTTATCCTCAGTGAGTCATCTTTCGTCTACCCTGTTGTTGTTGGTAACGATTGTTTTTCTTTTCGGTTGATTTATCCTTTAACAACCTACAACCCGGTTATGGACAATCTTCCATGCGAGGTTATTATCTACGTTTTGACGGCTATAGATAATATATCTCATGCACTCTTGGGTCAATCTTTTGATTGTTTTCTCCAACTGAGTAAGATTCGCATTCTTTACAGAATCGAATATCCATCCTATAAACAAGTTTGCTTTTCTAGCTTTCTTCAGGATGATGAGTGTTTTGGAACACAAACCAATTCACGATTTCGGTTGATTTTATCCTTTAACAACCTACAACCCGGTTATGGATAATCTTCCATGCGAGGTTATTATCTATGTTTTGACGGCTATAGATAATACATCTCATGCACTCTTTGGTTGAATCCTTTGTTTGTTTCCCCAACTGAGTAAGATTCGCATTCTTTACAGAATCGAATATCCATCCTATAAACAAGTCTGCTCTTTTAGCTTTCTTTAGGATGATGAGTGTTTTGGAACACACACCAATTCACGCCTTGTCGGTCACCTGTTATATACCTACAACCCGGTATCCTTAGTGTTCCTTCCTGTCTGCTCCCTATTGCGACCTTGGTCCCCTGTGGAGTCAGATTTCCCTGAGTTGAAGTATACCTTTTTCAGGTTTTCCTCAGATGATTTGGTCGATTGATATCTCTCACCCGTACACAGGTCTTAGATATTCATTCTTCCCGAGCATGTTACTCACTAACCGATAACATCTCATCCTTTGGCTTCCCCTGGAAAGTCTTTGTTAGACTTCCCCAGCAGAGTTGTGGTTATAATTTGTTTTTTACTGTGCAGGCAGAGTTGTCTTGTCAGCTCTTTTCCTCCATTCTGAGGCCAGATTTTCATCCGAGGTATCCTTTGTGGATAGTTTGAGTCAGCTTGAGTCTTTCCAATGGATGTGTCTTCCTTTGGAACTCTTTCCTCCCCAGTGTGGTCTCCAGTCCAGTCGTGTCCTGCTCACGCAGTGTCAAATTCTTTTTTCCCTAATTCATAGTCGTGTCCTGCTCACGCATTTCTTTTCTTATCCCCATGAGAGTCCCGTCAGAGTCTCTGTTTCCTAGGAAGTGTATTATTCCTATGGATGGTCTTTTCTCCCGTTTTTTTTCTTTTCTTCTTTGTGGACTTGTATTCCCCACAGAGATAGTTTGTTTTACATTCATACATTTGCATCATGAGGTCTCTCAGGGACCAAAAATTTGTCTCATTATTGTTATTAAAGCCCATTCTACCGCGTCGAGATGAAGACTTTAACCTTCACTTCTCCGGCTAGAATGACCTTAAATAGGGGCATCTGTAAGACCCCAATTTTGTCCCTAAGATCCCTCATGACATCATATCATATCATTGCATTGCCTCAAGGATCATTGGACACCTTGCTTCCTTCCCTGTGGGTGGGATCCTCTTTTTGAGAGTGATTCTTGATCACCAAGCATTCCTTGCATTTATATGTCATTGCTTTTCTTTTAATCACTAACCAAAAGTACAAAAATATGTCATCTGACCTTTGTCTTGCAGATGAAGCAATAACAGGTCAAAGCAAATAAAGGCATTCATTGAGCAATAGATGGTGGTTATTCTTGAGATTTGGACCCCACAATCATTCACAAGAGTTCATATGAGTTATGATGTCTTTTTGAAGCAAAATCCCATGTTGTAGAGGCTTGAATTTCATCAGAACACTTCCAAGTCAACTGAAGACCTAGAAGGTCAACTGCAAAGTCAACTATGGATTTGGAGGTGGGAAGTGATTGGAAATACTTCATTCATATTCAAACAAGTCTCATTTGACATTTCAAACACTCACATTGAAGAATTTGAGGTCCAGTCAAAAATTTCCCAAAATAGAAAGTGACCCATAATTTGAAATTTCCAAAAATGGAAGGGTTTTGGACCAAATTCAACTCAATCTTACATCATCAAAAAAGCTTCAAATGAAATTTTGTTGAACATGAAAGTTGTAGATCTTTCTCTCCTATTTCCAAAATGTCCAAGATCATGAGCATATGATGTGTAGTTCAGGAGATATGATCCAATCATTGCCAAGTATGCATGGGACTTCAAATGGTCATATCTTTTGATTCAAAGCTCCAAAATGAGTGGTTCTTTTTGCAATATTCTCCTCTTGACCTCTAATTCCCAAATCATGCATCACATTACATGAATTATCATCACATAATCACTTGTTAATCCATGCTTTTTTTGGAGGGAAATTGCAAAATTCAAAAATGGTGCATTGTATGGACTTTCTACCATTGCCTTTGAGTTCAAAAAATGATTTTAAGTGAAAATGATGAAGCAATTAGTACTGTTCACGTGTAAATGGTACATGCACCATGCAAATTTGGATTTTGGCAAAACACCTTATTATCATTAACCAAGTCAATTATGGATTAGCAAGTTGATTAGTAGAGCATATAAATACCTAAACCCTAACAGAATTGAAGGAGGTTAATCATTTTTTTCACATTTTAAGATCCAATTTCTCTTTCCCTCCAAATTTTTCTCTCATTCGTAATTCAATTTTCTTCCAAATAACATTGCATTTTTTGACTTCATATTCTTGTTCCCTAGCTTGGATTTAGTGTAGATCAAGTGCTGTTTTGTAGAATTCGTGCAAGGATCAAGTGGTGGAAGTTCATGAAGATGACAATGGAGTTTCTATTTTGAGCTAGATCTAGCCCCATTCAAGCTTCAATTGCTTCATCAAACTTCATTTCAAGCATTGTAGAGTGGAATTGGACCAGTACAAGCTGTGGATCGTGGGATTTCAAAGGCTCTGCACTTCAAGAGGTCATAATTCGAACCTTTTAATTTTGAAATTCATGTATATATTATTATAGATCTTGTTCTCCTGGTAATTCAGGTGAAAGAATCATGTCATTTGATGCACTATTGACTGAGTTAGGGTCGATTCAAGTTTCATGCATGAATTTTCTCTTGTTCGATTTGCTCTTAATATGTGGAATTATGCTTAGCTCTTGTTTGATTCATAATCTCCATGAGAAATGCAACATGTTGATGTCCTTGTTTTGATTTTCTGGAAAAATTCTGGAAACGTGTATGAAGAACACGTACTGTTCATCTTCTTCCTTATGAAGAAGATGAAGTTCATGATTCAGCAACGGTTTTACGCATTGGCCACGCTTTTCCTGGTTTTGTCCACGCTGTGCTAGGGTTTGTCATGTACTGGTCCACGTTTTCGCCTTGTTTGCAGATCTATTGGTCCACATTGCTTTGACCATGCCAACATCAGCGCTGACTGGCCACCTCATTTAATGAAACGATGCGTTTCATTTGGCCTGGCGCGTTTCATTCAAATCCACACCTAGTTCGATCCTTGGCTGGTGCAATATTTTCAAATGTTATTTCATTTTACTCATATTCCCTCCATGAACCATGCTATGTGATTCACTTGTTTTTTTAAATTTTTCCAACTTGTAAAATGCATAACAATTTGAAAATTGATCCAAAAAATACCTGGTTTTTGCATAGTGATCCTTGATATGTCTAGTTTTTAATGATCATGATTTCCAAAATTGTGCAGGGCTGTTTTCTATTTGGTGCTAGGTTATGTGATCATATGTCTAATTGTGACCTTGCCTTGCTTATCTTGTTGTGAAATGCTTGTTTTTAATCCAATGAATGTGAAATTTTGCATGTTAATTCTAGACACATTGTTGGACATTTTGGTTTTGGTTTGGCATTTTTCTCAATTACCATTTATGTTTTATGCATGTGCTAACTTAGTGTGACAATTTGTGTCACACCTTTGATTGTCCAACTTGTACAATTCAATTTCCATGCCAAATGATCTTTTATGCTTCTGATTCTTTGTATGTTGATCAAGTTGGATGTCTTGAATGTGCATGAATTTTTCCAGATTTATTTGAATCATTTCTGTTTTGATTTGAATTTTTCATTCATGATGATCATATATGAGCTTTGATATTGCCTTTGACTTCTTTTGATCATAAAATGCTTTTGATGATTGCTTTTGATGTGAGCCTTTTTAGGATGTGTCAATATGTGTTTGAAGTTTCATTGTGTTGAATTTCAGCCCCTGTTTTGGATTTTTTCTTCATCTTTGACCCTAGGCTTTGACCTAGTGGTTTGTTGCTTACATGTGAGCTTTGATTTCAGGTTTAAGCATCCAAGTTCCATAGTTGATGATGCTTCATCATATGAATATTGATGTTTGCAATTGATTGCTAACATTTGTGTTTTGTAGGTTGATGCTAACTCACTTGAGTTTGCCTTATGGCTTACACATTTTGTACACTGGGATTGTCTGTTGCTTATTGACTGTTGTTTGTTTGTCTGAGTATTGTACTAATTTGTTTAGTTGTTTCCACAGGTACTTAAGTTGCTTTAAGTTCATTTGAACTTTGCTTTGCTTGGTTGCTTAACCACTTAGGTATAATCCCTAATCTTCATGTAGTCTGGAAGACCTGTCATGTTACTTTGGCAGGCACCTGTCTGAAGCCCTCCTTAAGAGGCAATGTTTGTGGTTGTTTAATTTTGTGCCAAGCAGGTAAAGTCCTCTTAAGAGGCAATTGGCAGATAAAAGAGATGTGTAATCCATCTCCTGCTACTCAGTGTGTCATTCACCTTGCTCACACCATGTGTTGATGCATTGTGAATAAGAACCCAAGATCTTATAGAGTCAATCATTTATGGAGAAGAGTTCCTACTTTCTGAACTCCCACACTTTCCATTGATCAAAGCTCTCCCTAACAAGGGATAAGAGCTATGAGGCACACCCCTCATCTCCATTTCATCTGCTTCACCCTAACTCTCAATGTTAGAGTTAAGAGCTCAAAACACCCCATTCCAGTTGGCTGTAAAGCCTAACCTTGCTTGAGCCTAATTGATTGTATATAGTGTGTGCTAATTGACTTGTTTATTTGCTTACTTGGTCCATCTGTGCATATTTGCTTGAGTGTGCCTTTGTGCATGTATCTTCATTACTTGTATATCATTTCATAAACATTGTTCATCACTTTGTAACATTTTGTTTTGTCCATGGAGGAGGCAAGCATAAGTCCATTGATTGGCAGTTTGTTTCCTGTGATATGGTAGGAGACTAGTATAAGTCCATTGATTGGCATCTGGTATCCTTGTTTCTTTGTTTTGTGAGACTAGTATAAGTCCATTGATTGGCATCTGGTATCCATGTTTTGTTTGTTTTGTGAGACTAGTATAAGTCCATTGATTGGCATCTGGTATCCTTGTTTCCTTGTTTTGTGAGACTAGTATAAGTCCATTGATTGGCCTCTGGTATCCATGTTTTGTTTGTTTTGTGAGACTAGTATAAGTCCATTGATTGGCCTCTGGTATCCATGTTTTGTTTGTTTTGTGAGACTAGTATAAGTCCATTGATTGGCCTCTGGTATCCATGTTTTGTTTGTTTTGTGAGACTAGTATAAGTCCATTGATTGGCATCTGGTATCCTTGTTTCTTTGCTTTGTGAGACTAGTATAAGTCCATAGATTGGCATCTGGTATCCATCTTGTTTTATTTGCTTATTGCTTTGTGTTGCCTATTCCAAAGGAATCATTTGAATCATCTACATATGATCTCAAGAGGTGAACACTTAAGAAGTTTTACTTCCTCACCCTCCCACCTTTTGTTTCTTTAAACCTCCATTTACATGTTAATCCAAAACCTAAAACTATTGTGCAAACATTTTCATCTGTTTTTTCAAATTAGAAACCTAGGCCCTAAGCCTCTGATTTTCAAACTCCATTTTCAGAATACTTCTTTTGAATTGAATTCTAATCATACTTTGACTTCATTTTTGTGAATACTCCAAACTGGTTAATTTCACTCACTCAATTGCTTTTGTGGACCAAGTCCACTTCTTAATCAAGTTTTCATACATTAGCCATAAGTTTCAATTATCTTAGTGGTTGATGTTAATCTCGCCTCTTGTCCTTAGTGATCGAACCGTAAGACTTCCATACTGAAAACAGGGTTAACCCCTCTAGTATGTTGAAGCTATTCTCACATGGTGGACTTGCTGTTGATATAGGCTGAGTTTTCTCCCGTGGATAATGAAAGACCTTAGGGCTTTTGTTTAAAATCAATCCACTCTCTTTTTTTGAAATTTTTTAGCCGAACTACGGCGTTTTGATCCTTACCTTCCATGGAAAGGTACGTAGGCAACGGGTTCATCCGTTCAAACACAAAAATAATAACTTGTATATTCTTTTCTCATCCCTGCAATCCCTGTTTGCACAATAAATATTTCATAAACAAATAACATTCATACAACAAGTTGTGAAAAGGGCTCCCTAGGAGTACCTAGGACGTTTTGGGTGCCTAACACCTTCCCATTGCGTAATTAACCCCTTACCCAGATCTCTGATCTTTTCATTAGTTTTCTATGTGTAAAACTTCTTAGGCTTTTGTTCGCTTTTTAGCCATTCCTTTGGATAAATAAAAGTGCGGTGGCGACTCGATTCTTTGTATGCTTTGCTTTTGATTTAATCAATAAATCATAAAGTGACGAAAACACCGCTACACATACCTACCAACATCAAAATGAGGGATCAAAACCTCGTAGTTCGTGATTCAAATTTCAAAGTGGATGCATTGCTTTTAACAAAAATTAAGTTTGAAAGGCACAAAGACCTAAAATGGTTTGAATGAGTTAGTTCTTTTTGGCTTTTCTGAAAGTTTAAGTCAAGTATAGTTAAGTTTATTTACAAATTTGATTGAAGGAAAAAAAAAGTTTAAAAATACAATGGCATAAGGCCAAAGTTTCTATCTTTTTGCAAAGTGGTCAAAGTTTAAAACAAAATAAGTTCAATCAAAGAAGATTTTTGAAAAGGGAGGGAGAGATTTTAAAATTAAAGAAATGGGGAGAAGATGAAGGGACTAATCCTATGCACAAAATTAAAAGTTGAGAGTTGAAAAGGTCTGACCAATGGGTAGCAATCCAATAGACAAGAATGTCAATAGAAACCCAGAATTCCCTTGGACATTTAGAATCAAGAAACACACAAATTCACAATTATATTATCTTGAAGAGCAAAGACATCAAATAAAGATAGCCACATCCAAGCTTTAGCCATTCCATGATCTTCTTCAAAATTAGCCCATGTAGCAGATGAATTCCACAAGTCACAGGTTCGAAATAACAGTTTCACAATGATCATGTTGCAAATGAACTCAGAGGGATCTTGAATGATGTATCAGATGAAGTTTCAAATTGCAAGCAATTGGTTTCTCAATAAGTTGGCATTGGCCAAGTCCTTTAGCATATGAATGTTGCCTAAGTTCTAAGTCCATTTGTCCAAGATCAAACCAACAGTCGACGCAAAAGCTTTTTAGGGTTTTTTGTTGTTATTGTGTACATTAATGGTCAAAGAGCACACAACCAAGCAAAGTATACACAAACAAGATATATCACACAATATGGTCCAAGTGGACAAAGTGAAAATTGCATTAACATAAACAATTAGAATGATATGAACAATGGCAAATGAATAAAGGCAAGAATTAAATGACATTAAAGTAAATGGCTTGAAACTAAAATTTAGTTGTTAATGAGTTAAAGGTTAGTATTGTTTTGCTTTTTCTTTTCATTTTAAGACATTCTTTGGAGAACACTCAACCCACTTATCACAAGCATGGATCCTTGAGCCAAGACATCTTCCAAATGACGGAAAAAAGGCCAAGTTTCCACACAATACCATGAAAGAGGGGAGACTTACAATCTCACTAACTAGAATGTTATGCCTTTTATGTCACAAATTTAACGCTATGTTAAGCAATCATAATTGGACTTATGTAGAAGTCACAACTATTTGAGGCTGGGCAATAGAATTTTGGTATTAATGCATGTTAGAGACATAGTATAATGGACTATGCTCATGAAACATACCACACACAAAAACAATATGCAAAAGAGGTGGCCTAATCTCATCCATACTTATGTTGATTTTTCAATCAACTAGCCTTAGGACTTTGAGATATCATAGGCCAAATGAAATGGATGCGTTAAGAAGGGGAATGAGATGAAGAGGGAGGGGAATGGATCAAAACTCAAATTGGTCAAAGAAGGACTTTTACCAAATTAATATCATCCATTCATTCTGGGAGATGGAATGTACGTTCCATCAATCCCCTAAATCCAATGATATTAACTTGACAAAGTCAAATCAACCTTGACCAAGGCCCAACAACAAGAGTGTAACTCAAACAAGTCATCACAATTGGTCCAAAAAATTATTTGGCATTTATTCAAATTAAAAATACTAAAATAAGGCATTTAAATTAAATATGGTTTGTCAAATTCCTAAAACCTCATCAAAACACCAAAGAAATGGCCATGAGATTTATCATAGGTCAAACAAGGTCAAAGGACCTTGGAGAAAAAATTTCAGATTTTTTAAAGACTTAAAAATATTTTTAAACAATTAAAAATAATCACAAAAACAATTAAATCATGAAAAATATTAATAATGATCCAAAAAATAATTTTAATTCAGAATATGAAAGAGGAAATTATTTGAACTTTTTTTGTGAAACTCTAATATTTTTTGGATCAATATTAAAATTAATATGAATTAATGAAAATAAAAGGAATAAAACAAAAATCAGAAAATAGCAAAAAACGTGAGCCACTTGATCTCCCTCATTAATTGAGGTGGCAGATCAAGTGGCCTAGAACGCGCGTTCCATGATGTGCGCTAGTCAACTCATCCACACGCCTGGTATTCATAATGGACGCGTGAGATTAAAACGTTTTAAAATAGATCAATGGCTCTAAAGACTTCTAGCGCATCGCCAGAGTCTAAAGGCCGATCATCTTCTTCGATGACCCTGGCCGGACTGGTTCACTCATCACCATTAAGAAAATGAAAAAGGAGGACATGATCTGAAAGAAAAAATGACGTAGAGTACGAATCTGACCTCAATTTTAACTAACTCCACATATATAGAAAGATATGAGGATTGAATTTTGAGGTGTGTCAACTGAATTGCTTCGATTTGACCTCTAAGCAACTCAATCTTCTTGCCTACATTGGTAGGACTTCGGACAACCAAAGATCCAAGTGAATTGAGTAGAATTTAGAGAGAATCGAAGAGATGAAGTTTTCTGAAAATTACCTTCAATGCTATGCAGTTCTTGATGTTCCTTGCTCCAAACACGATCTGATCACACTTGAGAAGCTAGTAGGAAGTGATTAGAGAGGTTGCAAGGCTTTGGATCCTGGAGTTTTTGAATCTCCAACAGTTGAGATTCAAACTCAAATTTCAAGTTGAAATTTATTAGGTTTTCCTTTGGAATGAGAGGGTTTCAATGGGGGGAAAAGTTGGCGCGCAAGGTGTGATTCAAATGAGCACAGAGCATGTATTTATAGCATGAATGAATGATATTTGCACACTTCAAAATTTGTCCAATTTTAGCAATGTTAATGGCACGAGTGCATAGGCATATGGAGGCCTATGATGCAATGCAAAAAGGTCAAAAATCATTTCAAATGAAGTCTGTATGGAAGCTTGATTGGCAAGGCAAAGTGAACTGAAGTTTTGAAGCTTGATTCTTGCCAAAGATGCAACTCTGTTAAAGCCATGCGCAGACCTAGCAAACCTCATCCAAAACGCATGAACTTGGGTTCTTTGGAAAGCGTGGATCAAGGGGAACAAGTTTGATGTTCAACACTTTTTCATTTGGAGCTTGAAACATGGAGAATTTTGAGGTGGAAGTTTAGAAATTTCAACATGTTGAAAACTTTTCTAAGTGTCAAGCCATATATCTCAATATTTCACCTTGCTTAACGTTTTATGTGAGCTTCAAATGAAAAAAGTGTCTTCACCAAAGTTGTATATATTTAAAAGACCTTCAAAATGGTCACCAATTTCATGTCATTTGGATTTGTAATGATAGAGTTATGCATTTTTGAAGTTTGGAAAAATCACTTGTTGAATGGTATAGGTCAAAAATGACCTATAATGTAACCTCATATCATATGCTCATAAAAGTTGAATTAGCTCTCACTCCAAACATCAAAGTTGAAGTAGACATCCTGAATTTGATTGTGCAACTTGGAAACCTTTCATCTCATACAAATTTAGCAAGTTATGGCCTTGGGAAGTTGACTTTCAAATTAGGGTTTAAACAAAATGACCTATAATGTTTCCACATAGAAAATGATTTTCCAAGCAAAAATAACTCTAGGTATCAACATGAAAGTTGTTTGAAATTTCATTTAGAGTAACTTTTATCTTGGAATCATTTTCATATGGTGCAAATTGTAGGAGATAAGGTCTAGGGAGACCCAATTTTGATCAGATGAATTCATCTGGCCAACCACCATCAACTAACTTGCTAACCTTCAATTCTCTTGCCTTTCTTGGCTCATGGTAGATCATATATGCATAAGATTATGAATTTTGAAGTGTACCTTGAGACATTTGATCAATTGGTTAGATAGCTTGTTGGAGAAGTTACTCAAGATACCTAGTCAAACTAGGGTTTCCAAGGAAAATCACCCTCAAACTCTTGAAGAAAACTTGATCAATATAACATGTAGGAATCAATGGAACTCGTATATGATGCTTATAACCATTCTTGGATCAATTCATGGTTGTGCTCTTTGTCATGAGGGTCCTAAACCCTAGATATGAACTGGATAGATCAATGGAGATCATGCCCTACCTACAAAAGAGTTAGGCAAATGCAAAGACATATTTTTATATTTTGGTTAGTAAAATGACGATATACAAGTATGATATAATCACATAGTGCTTGGTGATCTCTCCCAAGACAAACCCAATGAAAGAGGGGTAAGGAGGATGCCAAGGTATGATCCCAATGCTAATGCTTATGATGAAATTGCATGAGGGATCTTAGGGTCAAAATTGGGGTCTTACAACTCCCAAATATCTGAAATCGTCTTCGCCTACTATCTCCTTGTCCCAGCGAAAACCATAGTGAGGGTGTAGTGACAGGGAACAATAACTGTTGTCATAAGGGGTAAATGTAAACTCAGCCGAATCACAGGGAGTTATGGTGGCCAAGTGCTTGTCAAATTGGTGCATGTCGATATGGTTGATAGGGGTTTTAAAGTAACCCCGATCAGCTTCTATGTTTTTGACGATGCTATATGGGTGTCAAATTATTATCCTCTGCTACATTGAAGACGGGACAACTCTGACCCCATATATCCACTATCTTCCAAGCAACGGATTGTAGTTAGCCTTTATTTCCACAATCATAAACATTGTGGACCTAGTGATTGTCCCTACAATTAATTTGACTTGGATAGCTCCCATGGTGGAACCCACTTTACCTTCATAGTTGGTTAGCACCATATTATGAGGTTTGGCATCAGTATCATATTTTCCAATTTTCCTCAGCATATGGTGGGGCATCGAGTTCACAGTCGCTCCACAATCCACCAATACCTTATTAATAGGGACGTCTTCAACTTTTCCAGCGATGAAGAGGGGTTTCAAGTGGCTCTTTATGGCTTCTCTAGACCTCTCGAAAAAGGAATTCTGCTCTTCAACACAACCGTTATTCATCATATAGTAACATACTGGCTTGTGCACAACCATTTCTCTCTCTCTCTCTCTCTCTCTCTCTTTGATATTGTCGTTGTCTTCGACTTTAATAATCTGATCGATTTCCCTCGGCATCACAGATACCACCCCGACTAAGATATCTAAGGAGGCTTCTGACCCTGAGTCGAAGTTATCAGTCAATATTTCATCTTCGGTGGCCACCTGATTATATTTTTCACTGTCCATTTTAACTGGAATATTGGGATTTCTTTTGACGAAGTTTGAGTCTTCCCTTTTCTTCACCGCCATATTGGTACTCGACTCAGCTTGATCCCTCTCACCAACTTCTCTCTGGCTTTTCTCCTTCTTTGTTCTTTCCTTCATTGAGATCTGGTCATAGGGTTTTTTCCCTTATAGTTCTCAGACACATGTGAGGTTCTTTTGTCAGTCTTAAATTCCTTGCGGTAAGCCAAAGAAGAACCTCTTTCAACCTCGAAGTTCTGCCACTTTCCATGATCGTGTTTCTTGCCATCAATTTGCTTAACCCACTTGCCATTCGACCCTTCAACACTAGGCTTGAATGAAATGGGTTGGAAATTTTTCCCTGCTTGCTTGGTTTCACTCAACTTCACAATGGGGCGTCTTGGATCAGGATATCTCCTGGGATCGAAAACCCTTCCTGGCTTACCCACTTGAGGATTTTGGATGGCTTTATGACCATCTTGGTGATTTACTCTCACAGCATGACTTTCGACTTCTTTTTCTGACACCTTCGGAGGAAGTCAGACAGCGTTTCTTCCTCGTAAGGGAAGGCGACTTTGTCATACTCCTCCTATCGACATTCATCGTCGACTTCCATAAAGGTTTCTTGATATAACTCAACCATATTGACCTCCATGTGGATATCCTCAGTAATATCCAACCTTTGGAATTGTTTTTGAAGGCCCTCAGTGGCCTTATCCATCTGATAAAAATCATCAGCGGTTTCTTTAGTGATCATCATTAACTTTGAACTTTTAGTGTCTTCAGCATTAGAGGCTTCAACATTTTTGTAGGTGATATCTCCTGCAGCCTTTTGAGTAAAATCATCAAGAGGCGCTTGCTTGAAGTACTCATGAACCCTGATCATAACCAGTCCATTGACGAAGTCCTCAGTGACTTCAGTCATGTTGAAATCATCAGTGAGTTCAATAAGGTTCACTTCTTTTGGTTCAGTGTAATGGGCATCAGCTACCTGTAAAGGACCGAAGTCGATCTTCCTTTGGCTTAGTGTTTTGTATCCGAACTTGAGTCTTCCTTCCTGTATAGCATTTTGCACAAGATCCCTGAAATGAAAACATTGAGACGTTTTATGACCCAAAAAACCATGGTATTTGCAAAACCCTCTTTTCTTTCTTTGCTTTAAAGGGGGTACTTTAGCACCCCGGAGGTACTATCATTTGACCATCTTTGACTAATAACTCAAAAATTTCGTCACATTTTGTAACTTCCAACGTATAAGTTTCCTTCAGAAATTTGTCACTCTTTTTAGGTTCGACGGGATTTTTCCCATTCGAAGGTGCTAAAACTTTTCACGCATATGGTGATCCTTGCGTCAATTCAGCAAGGTCGATCTCATTATCGTCGAAGTCTGAAAGTCCATGACATACACTTTCGTCATCATTCCTAAAATCTACATAGGCAACACTTTTACCTTTATTTTCCCTAGCCTTTTCTTCCTTCAAAAGTTCTAACTATTGAACCCTGTCAGCCAATTGGGCCATATCCCTTAGGTACTAAGTATCTAATATCTTTCTAATCGAATAGTCGAGGGCCCCAGCGGCCATTTCAACCTGTAAGACCCCAATTTTGACCCTAAGATCCCTCATGCAACCTCATCATATGCATTAACATTGGGATCATACCTTGGCATCCTCCTTACCCCTCTTTCATTGGGTTTGTTTTGGGAGAGATCACCAAGCATCATGTGATTGTATCATACTTGTATTTTATCATTTTACTAACCAAAATACCAAAAATATGTATTTGCATTTGCCTAACTCTTTTGTAGGAAGGGCATGATCCCCTTGATCTGTTAAGTTCACATCTAGGGTTTAAAACCCTCATTGCTAAGAGCACAACCAAGGAATGATCCACAAGATCTCTAAGCATCATAGATGAGTCCCAATGATCTCTACATGTTATTTTGATCAAGTATTCTTCAAGAGTTTGAAATTGGTTTGCCTTGGAAACCCTAGTTTATCTAGGTATCTTGAGTAACTTCTTAAAAAAGCTTCCTCACCAATTGATTATATATCTCAAGGGACACTTCAAAATTCATTATCTTATGTATATATGATCTACCATAAGCCTAAAAAGTCAATAGAATTGCAAGTTAGCAAGTTGGTTGATGGTGGTTGGCCAAACGAATTCATCTAATCAAAACTGAGTCTCCCTGGACCCAACTCCTATAATTTTCATCATATGAAAATGATTACAAGCGTAAAGTCACTCTAAATGACATTCCAAACAACTTTCATGTTTAGGTCTAGAGCTAATTTTACTTGTAAAGTCATTTTCCATGTTGAAATATTATAGGTCATTTTGTCTAAACCCTAATTTGAAAGTCAACTTCCCAAGGTCATAACATGCTCAATTTTTATGAGATGAAAGATTTCCAAGTTGCAAAATCAAATTCAAGATGTCTACTTCAACTTTTATGTTTTTAGTGAAAGCTAAATCAACTTTTATGATCATGTGATATAAGGATACATTATAGGTCATTTTGGACTAATGTCATTGAACAAGTGATTTTCCTCAACTTCAAAAATGCATAACTCACTCATTATAAATCCAAGTGATATAATATTAGTGACCATTTTGAAGGTATTTGAGATATCTAAAATTTTAATGAAGACACTTTTCTCATTTGGAGCTCACATAAGAAGTTAAACAAGGTGGAATAAATGAATATATGACTTGACACTTAGAAAAAAATTCAACATGTTGAAATTTTCAAACTTCCACCTCAAAATGCATCATGATACAAGTTCCAAATGGAAAAGTGTTCAACATAAGAGTTGTTCCTATTGATCTAAGCTTTCTGAAGAGTCCTAATTCATTCATTTTAGACTAATTTTGATAGGTCTGCATATGGTATAAACAGGCATGTATCAGTTGGCAAGATCAATACTTCAAATGTTCAAACAACTTCACCTTGCCATTCAAGCTTCATGAAGACCTTATTTCAGTTGATTATGGACCTAAATGGATTGCTTCATGGGCCTGCACACGCCCATGCAAGCATGTGCATTGCATTACCAAATTTGGACAATTTTTCAAGTGTGCAAATAACACTTCCTTTTGCTATAAATAGAGGTCCCCTGCATCAATTCAAAAGACCTTGCGCCAGCTTTGCCCCCAACCTTCCAAACCCTCTCAATTCAAAGGAAAACTTGAGAAATTTCATTTGAAATTTGAGTTTGAATATCACTGTTTGGAGATTCAAAAAATCCAGCATCCAAAGCTTTGCATTGTTCTTAAGCCACTTCCACAAGCTCCATAAGATAGATCAAGCACGAATTGAAGCAATTGAGATCCATTTCTGCACAACATTGAAGGTAATTTTCTAGATTTTTCTTCTCTTCGATTCTCTCTTAATATTCATCAATTCTCTTGGATCCTTGGTTGTCTGAAGTTCTACAAATGTAGGCAAGAAGATTGTGTTGCTTTGAGGTCAAATCGAAGCAACTTAGTTACAAACCTCAAAATTCAACTCCACGTATGTCTCTATATATTTGGAGTTATTTAAAATTGAGGTGATATTCGTGACCTACACTATTTTATCTTTAATATCATGTCCTCTTTTTTCATTTATGATATGGTGATGGCTGAACCAGTCCGGCCAGGGTCATTGGAGAAGACGATCGGCCTTTGGCTCCGGCGATGCTCTGGAAGCATTCATAGCCATTAGATGAGTTTGAAATGTTTTAATCAGGAGCGTACATTGTGATTACCAGGCGTGTGGACGTTTGACACAAACGCATCATAGAACGCATGCGCTCCACCACTTGATCTGCCACCTCAATTAATGAGGCAAATCAAGTGATCCATGTTGTTTTGATTATCTTATTTTATTTTTTATTCCTTTGATTTTCATTAATTCATATTAATTTTAATATTGATCTAAAAAATATGAGAGTTTCACCAAAAAAAATTAAATAAAATCCTCTTTAATTTTATGAATTAAAATTATTTTTTGGATCATTATTAATATTTTTCATGATTTAATTGATTTTATGAACATTTTTAATTGTTTAAAAATACTTTTAAGTCTCCAAAAATTATGAAAAAATTTCTCCAAGGTCCTTTGACCTTGTTTGACCTATGATAAATCACATGGTCATTTCTTTGGTATTTTGATGAGGTTTTAGGAAATTGACCAACCATATTCAATTTAATGTATTATTTTTAATTTTTTTTTAATTGTTTAAATGCCAAGTTAATTGTGTTGAGCCATTTTAATTGACTTTTTGAGTTTGACTTATGTTGTTGGGCCTTGGTCAAGGTTGATTTGACTTTGTTAGGTTAAGATCATTGGATTTAGGGGATTGATGGAATGTACATTCCATCTCCCAAAATGAATGAATGATCTTAATTTGGTAAAAATCATCCTTTGTCCAATTTGAGTTTGATCTATTTCCCCTCCCTCTTCATATCATTCCCATTCTTTATGCATTCATGTCATTGGACCTATGATATCTCAATATCCTAAGTCTAGTTGATTGCAAAATCAACATAAGTATGGAAGAGATTAGGTTCCCCACTTTGCATATTCTTTTTGTGTGTGGTATGTTTCATGAGCATAGTTCATCATACTATGTCTCTAACATGCATTAACACCAAAATTCTATTACCCGGCCTCAAATAGTTGTGACTTCTACATAAATCCAATTATGATTGTTTAACATAGCGCTAAATTTGTGACACAAAAGGCATAGCATTCTAGTTAGTAAGATTGTAAGTCTCCCATCTTTCATGGTATTGTGTGGAAACTTTGCCTTTTTTCCTTCCTTTGGAAGATGTCTTGGTTCAAGGATCCATGCTTGTGATAAGTCGATTGAGCGTTCTCCAAAGAATGACTTAAACAAAAAAAAAAGCAAAGCAAAAGCAATACTAACTTCTAATTCATTAACAACTAACATTTAATTTTAAGTCCTTTATTTTAATGCACTTTATTTTTTTAGCTTTATTCAATTACCATTATTCATACCATTCTAATTGTTTATGATAATGTCATTTTCATTTTGTCCACTTGGACCATATTTTGTGATATATTTTGTTTATGTATATTGTGTTTGCTTGTGTGGTCTTTGACCATTAATGTATATAATAAGAACAAAAACCCTACAAAAATATCTTGTGTGGACTGTTGGTTTGATCTGAGACAAATGGACTTAGAATTTAGGCAACACTCCCGATGCCAAGAACTTGCCAATGCCAACTTTCATGTAACCAAGTGCTTGTGATTTGAAACTTCATCTGATACATCATTGAAGATCCATTTGAGTTCATCTGCAACATGATCATTATGAAGCTGTTATCTTGAACCTTGACTTAGTGCATTGTGGAATTCATCTACTACATGGGCGAATTTGAAGAAGATCATGGAGTTGCTAAGCTTGGATGTGGCTATCTTTATTCGATGCCTTACTCTTCAAGTTGATATATTGTGCATTGTTTGTTTCTTGATTCTAAAGTCGAAGGAAAATTTGGGTTTCTATATGACATTCTTGTCTATTGGATTGCAGCCCATTGGTCAGATCTTTTCAACTCTCAAATTTTAAATTTGTGCTTAGGATTAGTCTCTTCATCTCTTCCATACTTCTTAAATTTCAAAATTTCTCCCTCCTTTTTCTAAAAAATCTTCTTTGCTTGTGTCTGTTTTTTTTTTCTAAACTTTGACCATATTGCAAATTAGAAACTTTGGCCTTATGCCATTGCATTTTCAAACTCTTTTCTTAATCAAGGTTGTAAATAGACTTAATTATACTTGACTTAAAATTTTCAAAAATCCAAAAAGAACTAACTCGTTTAAACCATTTTTAGGCCTTTGTGCCTTTCAAACTTATATTTTTGTTAAAAGCAATGCATCCACTTTGAAATTTATACCACGAACTATGAGGTTTTGATGCCTCATTTTCATGTTGGTACGTAGGCACAAGTTCGAACGTCTTGTCAAACACAAAAATATAATTAATGAATTCTTTTCTCACCCCACAAAAATATAATTAATGAATTCTTTTCTCACCCCCATCATTTTATTTATTTACAAACATCATTTGTACAAAAACACATATGCACACAAAAGGGCTCCCTAGGAGTACCTAGGACACTTTGGGTGCTAACACCTTTCCTCTGTGTAACCAACCCCCTTACCTATAATCTCTGGCATTTTATTAGTTTTGATTTGAAAACTTATTATTTTGGGGTTTTGTTCGTACTTTTCCCTTTTCCCTTGGAAACAAAAAAACACGGTGGCGACTCTTGTTTATTTGATGTCTAGCTTGTCCATAGCTTGATGATCATGAATTTACCGCTACAGAAATTAAGTGGCGACTCTGTTGGGGAGTAGTCTCCATTGGGTTTAGCCTACTTTTTTGTGTGTATATAACTGTATATTTGATGTATGTATATTTGTTTTTGTGATAAAATCTTCTTTTAGTGCTTGGTGATCTCTGAGTGGTAAGATATGTTCTAACCTGAACTTGAGTGAAATTAAGATAGGAGGGTGGTATAGTCATGTTCGACTTGTGTGGAGTAGTCCTTAACAAGTTGGCTTGAGACTCATCTCCTCAGTGGAGACCCTTTTGGATTTAGAAATGTCACACAAGTATTCGTGGTTAGGCATTACTATCTGTAGCACCTCAAATTTGCCCCCCTCATTCATGCATTCATTTTTAGGTCATTTAACATTTCATATTGCATTTCATCATGTCAATTAGAATCAGATCCAAGAAGCTTGAATATCATCCAAGACACTTTGTGGGTTCTATCTGGGTGATCAGTCAACACAAGGGAATGACTTGAGTTACTTCCAACATGTTCAAATGGGGTCTATTCATCATTCAAAACGCTAATCTTGAAGGAGCAAAAGTCCGTTCATGAGCTGTCATGCTCGCTAGGCGAGCAGCAGGGTTCGCCTAACGAATCTGAACTGTCATGCTCGCTAGGCGAGCAGATCCTTCGCTAGGCGAAGCACACGCGTTCTAAAGATAACAGAAAAATCTTGGGCTTGAGTTGCCCTCATTTGAGCCCACAAAGCAATGAAAATCAGACTATAAATTCTAAATTTCATTGAAACAAAACCCTAGAGACAGAGGGACAAAGAGAGTGAGAACTAATTCAGAGCAGCCTCCAGAGACTGAAGGGAACACATCTGCAAAGAACCAATTCCCTCTCATATAAACCCTAAGATTGTTCTGCAAACCCAATCGGGCAATTCAATTTCATTCGATCTCTCCAATCAGGTTTGCCCTATTTCCAATACTTTATGCTTTCAATTTGAATTTTCTGAATGTATGAGGTATTATGGGTGAACTTGGAAGAGTGGGTATAGTTAGGTTCTGCATGTGGGTGTTTGATGTGTATGTATGTAGAATAATGCCTTGAATGTTTAATCACTTCGTTGCTGAGATGGATAACATAGGGTTTGGGGTTCCTGAAATCGTACTGCTACCAATGGAGAATACAGAATCCGCAGGCATTCGCTAGCCGCTTCGCTAGGCGAGCCTGCAGCGAAGCTTCGCTAAGCGAAGCAGTAGCGATCGCGACAGTAGCTGTTTTTTCTGTTTGCTCTCCAATCTGTTTTGTGTTTGTTATGACATGCTTTCTATAGCATCCGGGCACATGTTTTGGTATGTATGTCATGTCTTGATGTGTGGATCCTTGCCCCCTGACTTTGAGTTTTGATACCCTTTTGATGCATTTGTTTGACAAGAGGTTTAGGCCTCCTACCCTTGGTTGTTTTTTGTGAGCTTTTTGTGAACTTTAATAGCATGATTCATGGGGCTATATTTTGATTCTGGTTTGGTGCAACTCTTGATTGCACCCCATCTTGTTTTCTCTAACCTGTTTGTTGAGTTTTTGTGAGGGCTCACATGACTCTTGAGGAGATGGCTTGCTTGGTATTCCACTTTATTTGTGGGATACCATTTGGAGATTTATTCTGATTGCCTTGCTGACTTGTTTTCTTTGATGGTGCTAGCCTGAGAGGTCTCCGGGTTTCTTATTTCTTTAGTTGTTGTTACTTCGGATCTTTATCCGTGGGGTAGATCTCTTGATCCCTTTATCTTTCCCGCATTTTACCGCTTTCTTAGCTGGAAGGCCTCGATAGGAGGCAATGTTTTTGTGTGTTTACTTTTGTGCCTAAAGACCTCCAAGAAGAGGCACCAGTGCTAAAGACCTCCACGAGGAGGCAATTGACGGATAAAAGGGATTATTAATCAATCCCCCGTTATTCAGTGTGTCGTTCTTTAAGCTCGCACTACGTGTCGATGCTTCAGAACAAAAGTCCAAGATCTTTTGTCCGGTCAGTCAGTGGAGAGGGTTCCACCTTCCTGAATCCCCACTTTTTTGTCATGAGCTCACCCCCTCCAGGGTTAAGAGCCATGAGGTCTTATCCTCATTACCCTTTTGATTTGCTCACCCTGACGTTTAGTGTCAGTGGTTAAGAGCCCGTTTGATTACCCTTCCGTGGCTTGTTTGTCGAGGTTGATATGACCCCTCTTGACTAAAGCCCTACCCATGTATGTTTGAGCCCCCTTGTTGGCTGTTTACTTTATGCATGTTTGTTTTGTATGGTGTGATCGTCTCCCCATAGGATTGCTAGGCTTTGTATAGTCTCTCGTTTGCATGTCAATTAAGGTAGCACTGTTCCTTCGTCTAGGACTTCCTTTTTGCATGAGCATTCCTAAAACACAAACAAACACATTGATTTTTCTTCTCCTAAGAACACGTTAACTCCTTCTACCACAGGCGAGTAAGTCTCCAAAGGTCGAGCATCTGGTAGATTGCGTAGTAACGTCGTTCACCTAAAAAAACACACAAAACAAATAAATAGGTTATTCGAACTACGGCAACTCTGATTCTCATGTTCAGATGAGATACGTAGGCACAAGATGCGATGTCTTGTCGAGTTTGACTGATGACTAACAACTAATCCTTGCTTGTTTTCGCCCTCGTTGCGATTCTTTTCTCTCGCCCTCGTTGCGATCGTGACCTTCCCTTTCTCTTGCCCTAGTTGCAATCGAGACCCTTGTTCCCGTAGTTAGCTGAACTACATTTTGCTCTGATTCTCATTCCAGACGAGATACGTAGGCATAAGACGCGATGTCTTAGCGAGCACACTTCTCTTTAACCCATAGGTAGCCGAGCTACGAAGACTCTGATTCTCATATTCAGATGAGATACGTATGCAGTGGATTCGACATCCATGCGAGTCCTTTTCTTTTGACCCCTCCTTTAATAAATAGTACATTAGATAAACATACACCCTTTAGACAAGAACAACAAGAGTGGATCCCGTAGAGTACTACGGATGCGTAGGGGTGCTAATACCTTCCCTTCGCATAATCGACTCCTGAACCCAAGATTTGGTTGCGAGACCTTGTCTTTTCCTTTCCTTTTTTCCAGGTTTACTTCGAGCGTTTCCTTTCCCTCCCTTGGGATAAATAACGCACGGTGGCGACTCTTCTATCATTTCTTTTTCGCCGGTTGTTTCGTTTCGCATTTAGGTTGCGACAGCTGGCGACTCTGCTGGGGATTGAACCCAGAATCTCTGGTTTCCCTAAGCGAGTCCCTCCTAGATTTTATAGTTTTCTTGTTTTGTTGGGTGTTTATTTCTTTTGTACAGTTATTTATTTATCTGCTTTATCTGATTGCATTTTGTGTACATATCATTGCCTGTATCTGTTGGCTCTGTTGTTGGATTGTTTGTTTGTTGGGGTGGGATGTTTTATGAGAGATAAGCCCACTACCCAGGCTTGAGCGTACGCACAGGTTTTAGAGTGGATAGTCATGAGACTTGCGTGGCATGTTACTACGTTAAGTCGTTCATGAGACCCACATTCCAGACGAGGTTTCTTTTGGATATATTTTGTCCTATGGGTGTTCCATAACGACAGATGTTCCTTTAGAAATCTTCGACTCTGGTGACCATTTCCCGAGAACTCAGTCGAGGCCTCTCCTCGGAGATGCGTTTATGTTAGCTCTGGTGGGCGCATTCTCGCTGCTCAATCCGAGGACCCCAAGACTGGGAACTTGCTATTAGGATATCCTGTTGAGGGGAGTCAGTGGAGGTCTTTTATCCCGTAATAATGCCAAACCTTCAGTGGTAAACGCATTATTCTTGACTGAAGGACTGAAGCTGACAAACTTCTGTTCTTAGAACCTACCAGTGAGGGGCGGGCTAAATTCAGGGAACCTTAACCTCAACCAACCCGGTTTACTAGGGCAGAGCTTTGATCTTGTATTATATTCCTCAGTGGGTTTCTCTTCAGACAGTGCAACCCGACAGTGGTTCAAGCAGATACAGCAATCCTGATTTCCATGTCACTGCATTGCATCACATCATTTGCATTCATATCATTTAACACATGTTTATCTATCCCCAGGGGTTCATATCTTCTTCTTGATTCTAGTCGGGGTTTCCTTCTTACACTGTTCATCAAATGTGATACTGGAATCAAGAGGGTAGAATGCCCTTTGGAATTGATAAACATGTCATTGCATTTGCATATCCATCAGCATGTCTTGCATAACAGGTACTGTCGCAGTGTTCTCAGTTTATTTGGTATTCCACTAGCAGGATAGCTGATTCAGGCATTCACCGGTACGGTGCCCGCAGAAACCACCAGAGAGCAATGGAAAGCCTACAAGCAGAGCTCGCCGAGATGAGGATCCGCATGACCCAATTCATGGATGTGGTTCAAGGGGTGGCTCAGGGACAACAAGAGCTCAGGCAGATGATGCAGAGGAATCCCGCCACTACTCAACCAGAGACGTTGATTGATCCTCCAACTGGAGAGGTTAACGGACCCAATGGACCGGGGCCTACCCCGATCCCACATGGAAACCTTGGTCAGCAGCCCGTCCATGATGATCAGGACGATTAGTTCACCCAGATGCAGGAAGACTTTGGCATGAGCCATGGCATGGACCCCATGTTTAGAAGGTTAGAGGAGAGGCTGAAGGCAGTGGAAGGACAGAATCCTCTAGGAGTAGACGTTGCTGACTTGGGATTGGTCCCAGGCGTGAGGGTGCCACCGAAATTCAAAGTCCCAGTCTTTGACAAATACAATGGCAGCTCTTGCCCAAAGACCCATGTGCAAGCCTACTTCCGTAAAATGGTTGCATACTCCGATGATGAAAAGTTGATTATGTACTTTTTCCAGGATAGCCTAGCTGGGGCATCCATGGAATGGTACATGAGGCTGGACAGTGCCCACATCCACTACTGGAGGGATTTGGCTGAGGCTTTCGTGAAGCAGTATCAGTATAATGCAGACATGGCTCCGGACAGAACTCAACTTCAGAATCTGTCTCTTAAAAGCAATGAGTGCTTCAGGGAATACGCTCAACGCTGGAGGGAGACAGCTTCCTGTGTTCAACCTCCTATGTTGGAGAAGGAGATGGCCAACATGTTCATGAACACTCTTCCCGGACCTTACATGGAGCGCCTGGTGGGTTGCAATGCCTCCAACTTTGCTGATGTAGTCTCTACCGGCGAGAGGGTAGAGAACTATTTGAAGACATGCAAGATCCAAAGTGGGGGTGGATCTTCATCAGGGGTGAAGAAGCCGTTCATTCAGGGACAGAAGAGGAGAGAAGGGGATGCAAATGCCATATCTTCTTATCAGAACAGGGGTAACCGGAGGAATAACTTTCAGAATTATCATCAACAATCATATGTTGCGGTTGTGACCATTCCAACTGCAGCACCACAACAACAACAACAACCACAACGTCAGCAAACTCGGTACCAACAACAACAACAACCGGGTAATAGACCCGCCTATCAACAGAGGCAAAGGATGATGGACCGGCGTTTCGACACTCTTCCAATGTCGTACACTCAGTTGCTTCCTAGTCTTCCACAACTACAACTTGTGCAATTACGCACTCTGGCTCCTCCTGCTGGCAGACTTTCGGTGGGTTATGACGCCAACGCTAGGTGTAATTTCCACTCTGGGGCACCTGGCCATAACATTGAGAACTGCAAAGCTTTTAAGCACGTAGTTCAGGACCTCATTGATTCGAAGGCTATCAACTTTGCGCCGGCTCCTAATGTCGTCAACAATCCCATGCTGCAGCATGGTGGTGCAAATGTTAATATGCTGGAAGGAGAAGCCAAGTCCATTAGGGATGTGTTGAAGCTGAAGACTCCGCTGTTGGAGATTAAAGAATGCTTGCTGAAGGTCGATGTTTTCCCCGGTTGTGGGAAGGGTTGTTTGAATTGTGCTACACAGAGCAAGGGTTGTTTGAAGCTGCAGCAGGGTATCCAGGCCTTGCTCGACGAAGGTACCCTCCAAGTTGAAGACTTGTCTGTCAAAGAGTTTGTTGAAGGGGTTGAGGAAGAGGTGTTTGAAGATGCTACTGATGAATTCGCAGATGTTGTTCCTACTGATTCTGTAATCCATGATGATGTATTTAATTTTTCCAATGTTGTTGCTGATATCCCAAACAATATGGTGGATTCTGATGTAATTGAACTTGATTCCGAGGTTTCGGATGTTTATGTGTCAATATATGAGATTTCAGAGTATGACTATGATGTTGCTACTATCACCATTTTCTACCCAACTGCTCAGATAAATGTGCCAGAAGCGCAACCGGTGCCACCAGTGCGACCGTCCACTATGACTATCACAACCCCTGGTCCTTTACCTTTCACCAGCGAAAGGGCCATTCCCTGGCACTATGGGGGGAGTGTATACACGCACGGTCATGGAGTGGAGCAGCCACTGAAAATAGACGAGAAGTCTGAATCTGAAGTTGAAATAGTAGGTCCCACGGTGGACAATGTTGGTGGAATCGGGCGTTTCACCAGGAGTGGTAGACTGTTCTCACCACCCGTTACCCAAGCTGATAATGCTGATGCCGCGGCGAAAGCCAAAGGCAAACAAGCTGTGAATGAGGGTACCTCTGCACCCCAGGCTGGTTCCTGTAGCGGGGTATTCGTTACCATTGGAGATATTGACTAAATCCAAGGTAAATCATACAAATTCGAGTCGCCACCGCACTTCTATTTATCCAAAGGAATCGTTAGAAAGCGAACAAAAACCTAATAGTTTTAACAAAAACTAATAAAAGAAACAGAGATCTGGGTAAGGGGTTGGTTATGCAATGGGAAGGTGTTAGGCACCCAAAACATCCTAGGTACTCCTAGGGAGCCCTTTTCACACTTGTTGTAAGGTTATTGTTTTTTGTGAAAATTTTATTTGTGCAAACATGATTGAATAGATGAGAAGAGAATATACAAATTATTTACATTTTTGTGTTTGGATGGATAAACCCATTGCCTACGTACCGTCTTATAAAAAGATTAGGATCAAAACCTCGTAGTTCGGGTAAAAAATCTCAAAAAAACAAATTGGTGAATTGGTTTTAAAACAAAAGCCTTAAGGTCTTTCATTATCAAAGGGAGAAAACTCAACCTAAACCAACAATCCACCATGTGAGGAAGGCTTCAACATACTAGTGAGGGGTTAACCCTATAATAAGTATGGAAGGCTTACAATCCAACCACTAAGGATGAGGTGAGGTTTACATCAACCACTAAGATAACTCAAACCTATGGCTAATGTATATGAAAAAATTTGATTAAGAGAGTGGAAATATGGAACCACAAAAGACATTTGAATGGGTTATATTTACCAATTAGAAGTATATACAAAAATGGTCAAAGTTGACTTAAAGATTCAATTCAAAATAAGTGTTATGGAAAGAAAGTTTGAAAATCAAAGGCATAAGGCCTAGGTTTCTAATGTTGAAAACAATAGGTCAAATGTTTGCACAAAAAGGATTTTGGCTTGGGTTAAGGTGGAGAAGGAGGATAAGTCCTAAGGGAACAAACAGGGTGAGGGATAAGAAACAAAGCCACAAAAAAGGGTTCCTCTCTTGAGATCATATGGATGATCCAAGTAAGTCCCATCCTTTGGAATAAGCAAGCACAAGGTATAAGCAAATCAAACAAGTCTCATAAGAGATCCTCAATGAAAGGAAACAAAATGCCAATACATGGACTTACACCCGACTCCTAACAACAAAAAGGAAACAGAATGCCAATACATGATCTTACACCCGACTCCTAACAACAAAAAGGAAACAGAATGCCAATACATGGACTTACACCCGACTCCTAACAACAAAAAGGAAACAGAATGCCAATACATGGACTTATATCCGACTCCTAACAACAAAAAGGAAATAGAATGCCAATACATGGACTTATATCCGACTCTTAACAACAAAAAGGAAACAGAATGCCAATACATGGACTTATATCCGACTCCCAACCATAACAAACAAACATCAAAAGCAAACACATCAAAAGCAAACATCACACACTATATACATACAAGAGGCTCAAACAATGGGTGGGCTTTAGTCAAGAGGGGTCATATCAACCTCGACAAACAAGCCAAACTGTAAGGGTAATCTGGAGCTCTTAACCACTAACATTGAAAGTTAGGGTAAAGCTGATCAAAGATGGTAAATGAGGATGAGACCTCATGCTCTTAACCCTGGCTAGGGTGAGTTCATTACAAAGAAAGTGTGGGGATCAAGAAAGAGGGACCCTATTCCACTTGACGGACTCTGGACAAAGATCTTGGGTACATGTTTAGAAGCATCAGCACGTAGTGCAAGCATAAAGAACGACTCACTGAATAACGGGGGATTGGCTACTAATCCCTTTTATCCGTCAATTGCCTCTACTCTTGGAGGTCTTATCAAGTATCACATGCCTCAACTTGGAGGTCTTTGAGCACAATTTTAAACAAACACAAACAGAGCCTCTGAAAGAGGACTTGCCAGCAAAATGCCTGCCAAAAAGGTGACAGGACTTCCAGACTACATGAAGTAAGAAGATAACTACCTAAGTGGTGTGTCAACCACAATCCAAAGCTAAATCAAGCAAGCAACTAAGGTACCTGTACAAAGGCTAATTAGTTAGTACTTCAGTCACACAAACAAAAAACAAACAGTGAAACCATTCAACAATTACACAACTCAATGCATAATGTCCAAGCACTCAAATGAACTCATGAGCTCAAGCACATCACTTAAAATCCTACAAAACAAACCAAAGTTAGAACTCAAAGCATTTGTATCTCACAAAGTGAGAACAAATCAACCATCAATGTTAAATGTCCAAACCTGAAACACAAAGCACAGTTAGTTTATGCAGAAAACACTAGTACAAAGACTAAGTTCAAAACCAAACCCAATGATCAAAACAGAACCCAATCTTTTACATAATGCACATTCAAACAACCAATATAATGTCCTTAAAAGGACCAGCATCAAATCAATAAGCAAGTGTCTCAAATGGCCTATGCTATGCAAGGACAAAAAATGTGCACAAAATGAACTTCCAACTTAGAAAATTCAAATCAAAACAGAAATGCATGCAATGACCTTGATATTTTTTATGCAAGTTTCTCATGTCATGAACAATCAATATGCAAAAGATCAAATCCAGAAAGGTTCAAACGATAGATGAACAAAAATGCAACAATTCAATGCCAAAAATGTGACACAAATTGTCACACTTATCTTTATATGTCAAAAACAATGATAGCATATGAGAAAAATTCCAAACCAGTGACCAAAAATTCATATCATGAATTAATATTAAGCATGCAAAAAATTGGATCAAATGGCTTAACAATGAAGATTTCACAATGCATTGAACACAACATATCAAATTAGCATCACATGGATTCAAAAATTCACTAATCAAAAACCAGACATCAACAATTCATGAAATTAACATCAAAAAATAATAGACATCCATACAAAACCAGGAAAAAAAATTAGGATTAATTTGGATCATTTTTCTATTTTTAATGATTTTTCTAAAATGAACAAAATAATTGCAATAATAAAAGAAATGGAGGGAAAATCAAATATTTGAATAAATCTCAGAAAATACATGAGCCACAGATCTTGGCGCGCAGTGCAAATCAACGGCTCAAATTCAAAAGCCTGAAACGCAATGTTTCATTAATCTGCATCAGCATGCCACTCAGCAGGTCAAGGCACGCGTTGCTTGGTCAATGCAATGGTATCCAATCAAACGTCCAAGCAAGCGTACACATGGCAAACAGTCAGCAAACCCTAACAAAAACCAGACGCCGGAGCTACAGTCTCCGGTCGTCTTCTCCGGTCACTCACACGACGGCTCTAACCAAATTTTTTTCCAGAAATCAACAAATCATACACCATTCGAACCGCCTTGCAATGTACATTCCAAATATGCAATCAATTTTATCTAATTCATCCTATATTTTCCAGATCGAAGAGAGAGAAAATTGGAGGGAGTTTTTAAATTTGGATCTGAAAATGCTTGTCCTTCCAGTTAGGATTAGGGTTTCAGCTTATATACTCCATGTTAATCACATTGTTAATCACACTTTGCATTGGTTAATCAAGATTAATGAGATATGGAGCAATTTGCAAAAAATGCAAAATTGGCTAGCATGGCCATGCTACACGTGTACAGTCCCATGCAAGGCTTGAATTCACTCAAAATCATCCAATGGTCATGATGGAATTGTTAATTTGCTTGTATCAAAAGCCAAATTTGAATTATGGAAATTCACTTCAAAATGAACACATGAGAAATGATGAGCATACACACTTTTCCCATGCATGGCAAAGGCTATTTTGAGATGTCTTGATCAAGAGAAACATTTTGCAAAAAGAATGGACCAATTTGGAGCATTGCATCAAAAGTTATGCCATTTTGAATTTCCATGCACACCTTGTGATCAAATGACCATAACTCCTCAACCATTCATCATATGAACATGAATTAGGACTTTTCTGAAAAGGGGAGACAAAGATCTACAGCTTTCATGTTCACCAAAAATCCGTTTGAAACTTCTTTGACATTGACAAGTCAAGTTGAATGTGAACCAAAAACTTGCCAAATCTGGAAATTTTGAATTACAGGTCACTTTCCATTTTTAGTAACTTTTGCCATGACCTTTGAATCTTCAAGATGGATGTTTAAAATGATGAATAGGCCTCATTTGTACATGATTGAGGTGTCTCAACTCATTTCCCCACCTCATAACCCTCAGTTGACTGCACAGTTGACTTTTGATCGTCAGATGACCTGGTGATTGCTTAAGCTGCAAACAAAGATGTTAGTGACATATTTTTGTGCTTTTGGTTAATAAACAAAATGAGAAAAGCAATGATATACAATTCAAGCATGCTTGGTGATCTCAAACCACTCACAAGAGATCCCACCCAAAGGGAAAGGAGCCAAGATGCTCAATGATCCTTGAGGCTATGCAATACAATGTTATGATGCCATGAGGGATCTTAGGGACAAAATTGGGGTCTTACAGTCTCTAACATGCATTAACACCAAAATTCTATTGCCCGACCTCAAATAGTTGTGACTTCTACATAAGTCCAATTACAATTGCTTAACATAGCGTTAAATTTGTGACACAAAAGGCATAGCATTCTAGTTAGTGAGATTGTAAGTCTCCCCTCTTTCATGGTATTGTGTGGAAACTTGGCCTTTTTTCCGTCCTTTGAAAGATGTCTTGGCTCAAGGATCCATGCTTGTGATAAGTAGGTTGAGTGTTCTCCAAACAATGTCTTAAAATGAAAAGCAAAAGCAAAACAATACTAACCTCTAACTCATTAACAACTAACTATTACTTTCAAGCCATTTACTTTAATGTCATTTAATTCTTGCCTTTATTCATTTTGCACTGTTCATATCATTCTAATTGTTTATGTTAATGCAATTTTCACTTTGTCCACTTGGACCATATTGTGTGATATATCTTGTTTGTGTATACTTTGTCCACTCACAAGAGATCCCACCCAAAGGGAAAGGAGCCAAGATGCTCAATGATCCTTGAGGCTATGCAATGCAATGTTATGATGCCATGAGGGATCTTAGGGACAAAATTGGGGTCTTACAGATGCCCCTATTTAAGGTCATTCTAGCCGGAGAAGTGAAGGTTAAAATCTTCGTCTCGACGAGGTAGAATGGGCTTAAATAATAACAAAGAGACAAATTTTGGTCCCTAAGAGACCTCATGATGCAAATGTATGTATGCAAAACAAACAAACTCTGTGGGGATATGTGTCCACAAAGACGAAAAAAGATGTCCGGAGAAATTGACAATCCATAGGAGTAATACACTCACTAGGGATAGAGACTTTACTGGGGACTTTATTGGGGATAGAAAAAGGGGATAAATTGCGTGAGCAGGGCATGACTCAAAGATGGGGAAAAGAATTCCAAAGGGAATAAACCAATGGAAAGATTCGGACTGACTCGAAGATGCATGTATTGGGGAATATACCAACACAGCAGAACTATCCATAACGGACCTCGTCGGGGATGTCTGAAAAGACTCCCTTGGGGAAGCAGCGGGATGAGGTGTTACCGGTTACTGGGTAACAAGCTCAATGAGACATGTGATCCGATCACCAGTATAGGGTGAGAGAACAACAAGCTCGGAAGAATGAATATCTAAGACCGGTATAAGGGTGAGAGATATCAATCAACCAAATCATCTGAGGAAGACCTAAAAAAGGTATATCTCAACTCAGGAAAATCTGACTCCATAGGGGACCAAAGTCATAATAGGGAGCAGAAGGAAGGAACACCAGGGATACCGGTTACTGGGCATATAATAGGTGACCAACCAAAGCGTGAATTGGGGAATATTCCCAAAACACCCATCATCCAAAAAGAGGGCAGAACGCAAACTCGATTATGGGATGGACATTCGATTCCACAAAAGGGATACGAATCTTACTCGACTGGGGAAGAACAAAAGGCTTCGACCAAAGAGTGCATGAGATATATTATCTATTACCGTCAGAACGTAGATAATACACTCGCATGGAAGATCATCCACAACCGGTTACTGGGTTAATAAAGGATAAATCGACCGAAAAGAAAGGCATCGGGATACCAAAACTAGGTATATGATGATGACCAATTCAGGAGAAACAATCGTTACCAACAACAACGGGGTAGACGAGAGATGACTTACTGGGGATAAATTCGCTTAATCAAAGCAATTATCTTAGCAAACGGGGGGAAAATCAACACCGAATATTGGATGAAGATAACCGTCAAAGAGGGGATTACATCTACCGGATACTGGGTAGAAAACCACGGAAAAGGACATTCGATTCCAAAACAGGGATACGAATCTTACTCAATTGGGGAAGAACAAAAGGCTTCGGCCAAAGAGTGCATGAGATATATTATCTATTACCGTCAGGACATAGATAATACACTCGCATGGAATATTATCCACAACCGGCTACTGGGTTAATAAAGGATAGATCAACCGAAAAGAAAGGCATCGGGATACCAAAACTAGGTATATAATGATGCAAATTCAAGGGGAGCAACAAACATTACCGGCAAACGGTAAATGAAAGAAGACCCGCTGGGGATAAAAATTGCTTAATCAAAGCAATTATCCATAAGAAGGAGGGAATATCAATACCGAATACTGCATAATGATAACCGTCAAAGAGGGGATTACATCTACCGGATACTGGGTAGAAAACCACAGAAGAGTAACCGTCATCAACTAGGATGAACAACAAATGGTTAACTCTGCAAAAGGGGAGAAAGTAGGATTTACAACTACCGGTATAAGGGTAGAAAACCACAGACTCTGATGAGGATAAGGTGAAAAATAGGGTTTACAACTACCGGTATAAAGGTAGAAAACCACAAACTCCGCTGAGGGATAAAATAGGGTTTACAACTACCGGTACAAGGGTAGAAAACCACAAACTCCACTGGGGGATAAGATGAATGATTGCCGATTACTGAGCAATTATTCACTTATACCACGGGGAAGCACAAGAAAACAGTCTCAAGAGGCCAATTTAGGATCAAACCAAAAAGGCAAACTGAATCAAGACTCGTCCTAATGAGGATATAACTCAATAGGGAAACCCATCCCAATATATGTGTTGGGAGGAGACAGAAACAACCGTCGTCCACGAGGATATAACTCAGTGGGGAATGCAGAAGGAAAGATAAACACTTTCTGCTTAAGAGGCTGACTCTATATTGAGAGATCAGACACCGACATCTGCTTGGGAAATATATTACCAACTAGCAGAGGACAACAAACAATAGATATATGGCAAAAATGCAATATGAATATCCAAATGTTTGAAGATTATGCATGTATATGCGTGATTTATGTTTGATGAATGCTGACAAATAGACATATCTAACACACACAGGTTCATGAATCAAACACCCGGTACTACATCTCAAGAGAGAAAGCCAGGATCGCCGGAGAATATCCAATCTGCCGGGGATCAAAGACAACAAAATCTCTGCAGGGATGAATCATCAGTCTCAGTTGGGAAAAAAAAGTCCATTGCACAGGCAGAAACTGCCACAAAAGCAACTCTATTGGGGAATCCACCTGAGGGATATAATAGGAATCTGGGGCCAACCGCCAAAAACCAAACTCACCAAGGAGATCACACCTGCTGAGGAGAAAAGATCGCACAAGTAGAATCTGCCACACAAGCAACTCTACTGGGGATTAGAGATACCAGGAAACAACCATATCTCTGCGGGGGGAATGAACAACAACCCTTCCCACTGGGAACCGGATCACGGCGCCAAATAAGTTCTGCTGGGGAAACCACTCCTCTGGGGAAATTATCAAAAAAAAGGGTGATGGATCTTTGTGGGGATACAACCACCAACCAGAAGCTCCCAAAGGTCAAACGAACCAAGAGCTCTCACCTGCTGAGGAGGACGGAGGCTAAACATCAGTCACAGCCGGAGAAAAGAGTTCATTGTGCAGGTAGAAGCTGCCACAAACATAACTCTTCAAGGAAGTCAGAGATACCAGAAAACAGCAGTATCTCAGCAAGGGATGAATCATCACAGATAAAATCCGTCACACCAACATCTCTATTGGGGATCTATCCGGGGAAATGACGGAATACTGGGGATCAACCACCAAATACCAAATCTTCCAGAGAGGACACATCTGCTGATGAAGGAATACCACTGCTCTTCTGCTAGGGGAGGAATCAATAATCATCCCAACCGGGGATAGGAGTTATGATGAGACCACTTCCACCACATGAGCAACTCTACTGGGGAGTCTATCCGAGGAAACGAAGGAATTCTGGGGATCAACCACCAAATACCGAATCTTCCAAGGAAATCACATTCGTTTGAGGAGAAAAGATTGCTGCTCTACTGGAGGTCAGGAAGGTGAACAACCTCATAAAGCACTCTACTTGGGGATGAACCACAACAATGTTCTGGAGGAAGAGGATACAGCCATGCCAGGAATGTGAACAAATGTCTTACCCTGTTGGAAATCATACCACCCTTGGGAGAGCACTGAGGATCTCCTAAGTATCTTTTATCATTGTGAATGTTCAATTTGTTTAAAAAAACAAGTTATGAAAAATTCATTTTTCAAAACAATGATATTTTCTCAATTAAAACATGCAAAACATTTATTGAATAGAAACAAATAAGAGTGCAAATAATTGGATAAAAGCTCAAATTTATTTGATGGAATGGTAGCCTGCAAATGGCAAGACTCTATAGATCTTTACAAGTTTGAAATTGGTGATATATATTGGGAAAGGGCTACATTGAACATAATGACCATTTCTCCACCAATTCCGGATTCGATGTATTCGAAGCTTCAGTTGACGACAAATGAACAAGAATCTCTGACGGATGACAGTTGTAGAACCAAGTCTTGTCAGGATGCAGTTACTCGCCAAATCCCTAATTTTTGCCTAGATTGCCCCAGGATGAGGTACTCAATATAGCGGGATGCAAATATCCATTTTTTTTATGTCTCTAACTTTTGCCTGGATCGCCCTTCCGGGTTTTCAATCCACCGAGACGCTCATTTTTGCCTAAGCCGCCCTTTCGGGTTTTCAACTTAGCGAGCTATTTTGTTTTTATTTTTTAGGCGAATTATTTCTTGACTGCATCTGAATTCACAGGACGAGTGAAATCCTCCCCATCCATAGTTGTAAGCATCAAAGCACCGCCTGAAAAGGCTCTCTTAACAACATATGGACCTTCATAGTTTGGAGTCCACTTGCCCCTGGAATCGGGCGCGAAAGACAAGACTTTCTTGAGCACAAGGTCACCTTCTCGGAACACACGAGGCTTGACCTTCTTATCAAAAGCTTTCTTCATTCTCTGCTGATATAACTGACCATGGCACATGGCAGTCAATCTCTTTTCTTCAATCAAATTCAGCTGGTCATAACGACTCTGAACCCATTCAGCATGAGTCAACTTGGCCTCCATCAAGACTCTCATTGATGGGATCTCCACCTCTACTGGGAGTACAGCCTCCATGCCATAAACAAGAGAGAAAGGGGTTGCCCCTGTTGAAGTGCGGACAGATGTACGATATCCATGCAAAGCATATGGACACATCTCATGCCAATCTTTGTACGTAACAACCATCTTCTGGATAATTTTCTTGATATTCTTATTAGCAGCTTCAACAGCCTCATTCATCTTTGGTCTGTAAGGAGAAGAATTATGATGCGCAATCTTGAACTCGCTACACAGCTCTTTCATCCTATTGTTGTTCAAGTTAGATCCATTATCAGTAATGATCCTATCTGGCACACCATAGCGGCATATAAGCTGATTCTTGATAAACTTCACGACCACTTGCCTGGTCACATTTGGATATGAGGCCGCTTCAACCCATTTGGTAAATAATCAATTGCTACGAGAATAAACCTGTGTCCGTTGGACGCTTTCGGCTCTATCATGCCAATCATGTCAATTCCCCACATGGAGAAAGGCCATGGTGATGAAATCACATTCAGAAGTGTCGGGGGAATATGAATCTTATCCGCATAAATCTGACACTTATGGCATTTCTTTACATATTTGCAACAGTCAGACTCCATTGTCAGCCAATAGTAGCCTGCTCTCAACATCTTTCTAGCCATGGCATGTCCATTGGAATGAGTACCAAATGAACCTTCATGGACCTCAGTCATCAACAGGTCTGTTTCGTGTCTATCCACGCATCTGAGCAGAACCATGTCAAAATTTCTCTTATAAAGCACTTCGTCATTGAGGTAGAAACTTCCTGATAATCTCCTCAGAGTCTTCCTATCTTTCACAGATTCCCCAGGCGGGTAAATCTGGTTCTGGAGGAAACACTTGATGTCATAATACCATGGTTTACCATCTTCCGCTTCTTCAACTGCAAACACATGAGCTGGTCTATCCAAGCGCATCACGGTGATGTTGGGAATTTCATTCCAACATTTAACCACAATCATCGAAGCAAGCGTAGCAAGAGCATCTGCCATCCGATTATCATCTCGAGGAATATGATGGATGTAACACCCCGATAAAAATAAGATAATTATTTAATTTAAGTTAATATTATATTTATTAATTTAATTAAAATAATTGGAATTATTGGATTATTATTATTATTATTATTGGAATAATAATTATTGGAAAATATATAAGTTGGAAATAAGGAAAAAGAGTTCCATTTTTTGGTAAAGAGGGTTTTACGTGAAAAGCAGAGAAGCGGCTGAAAAGAGGAAAAGGGCAAAGAGCAGAGCAAGAGGAAGAAGGTTGGAGAAGAGAAAAGCTTGAAGCTTAAAGATTCGCCGGATCAATTCACGTAAGGGGGGTTTATCGTCGTTTAATGGGTATTATAGATTAACATGTAATGGGTAGTGATAAACCGTTGAATTGACCCTAATTGGGATGATGAGTGCTGAAAATTTCTGATGAATAAACTGTGTTTAAGCTGTGATTGAATCGGTAATTGTGTGAGTCGTGATTCCCCGAGCGTATCGCTTTTTACGGAATTGGAATCGGAGGTCCGGAAGTCCTCCAACGGCGGAAAATGCGGAGAATTCTGCATTCTGCTTCGTGTTAGCGCAGGAACAGCTTTCTGTCTTGCGTTAACCGGTTAACCCAGGGCGTTAACCGGTTAACACTGTTGTGAGTTGTGAAAATATTGCTGTTCTGCCTGCGTTAACCGGTTAACCCAGGGCGTTAACCGGTTAACACTGTTGTGTTTGGCCAGGAAGCGTGTTCTGTCTGCGTTAACCGGTTAACCCAGGGCGTTAACCGGTTAACACTGTAGAAAAAGAGAAAACTTGATAATTGAATCTTGTGTACGCTTTGGAATGGAATTATATAATACTTAGTCTATGTCAAAGTTGATTATGAGTTGATTATGTTGAAAACATTGTTGTGTTGCTATTATTATTATGTTGTCGGAATTCTAAAGTCGTGTATGTCAAAGTTGATTATGTTGAAGACATTGTTGTGTTGTTATTATTATCATGTTGTCGGAATTCATATGCATTAAGTCGGAGCTTTGCTCACACCACGTTGGCCTGGATTGGCAAAAGTTGAAAGTTGAAGGCTTAAGCCTTGATGCCTCGTTAAATTGGCAAATTTTAAGTTGGGAGTTTTACTCCGAATGGTACCACATGCATGACGAGTCGAGTCTCATTAGAGTTGCATTTTTGTTGGTTCGTTGTATGAGTATTTAATGTAATTGAGGTTATACGTGTGCTTTATGTTGGTGTTGAGTATGACGTTTGAGTTGATGTGTCGTTACTGAATGTGTGATGTGATTAGGGTGATTAATGTGCCAAATTACTTAACATGACATGATATTTTATAATGCTTATCATATCGATTGAGGAACTCACCCTTACAACTATTTTCAGGTAACGAGCAGTGATTGATGTAGAAGCTAGTGCTTGGAGTCTAGTGTAGTCTCCTTAGTGGGTCATGCTCTGATAGATGTAACATCGGGACGGGATGTTTTACCTTGTTGAATAATTTTACATGTAATGTGTTACATGTTTTGCATGATTGATTTGATTTCTATTCCGCTGCGTATTGTGCACTGCTTTATGTTTTGAGTTAAATAATGAGCATGACTAAATATTATGGTGAATGGTGTGAAATGATTGTGTGACACCCTTAATTGCATAATTACTCTGATTGATATATTGTTATTCTAATTAAACATTTGGGGTATTTTAGAAGGGTGTTACAATGGAAGTCAACCTCAGTAAAGAATATTGAAATCCTCCTCGCATAATCTCTATATGGAATGAGACCAGGATGATTCGTTTCCCATTCACCCTTGATCTGATTGACAACGAGGGCCGAATCACCATAAACATCAAGATGCTTGATCCTTAGATCAATGCATTCTTCCAATCCCATAATACATGCCTCATACTCAGTCATATTATTCGTGCATTTGAAAGTTAGCCTTGCTGTAAAAGGAATATGTGTACCCTGAGGAGTAATAATCACTGCCCCAATACCATTTCCATATTGGTTTACAGCACCATCAAACACCATACTCCATCGGGAACCAGGCTCTGGCCCTTCATCGAGTGTAGGTTCATCACAATCTTTCATTTTCAAATACAGAATCTCCTCATTCGGGAAGTCGTACTGAACTGACTGATGATCCTCAATAGGTTGATGTGCCAGGTGATCAGCCAAGATACTACCTTTAATAGCTTTCTGAGCTCGATACTCAATATCATACTCAGATAACAACATCTGCCAACGGGCAATCCTCCCTGTTAAAGCAGGCTTCTCGAAAATGTACTTGATCGGATCCATTATGGATATCAACCAAGTTGTATGATTTATCATATACTGGCATAAGCACTTAGCAGCCCAAGCCAAAGCACAACATGTCTTCTCAAGCATAGAGTATCGAGACTCACAATCGGTGAACTTCTTACTCAGGTCGTAAATAGCACATTCTTTCTTTCCTGATTCGTCTTGCTGACCCAGGACACAACCCATCTAATCTTCAAGAACTGTCAGATACATAATCAAAGGTCTTCCTTCTACAGGCGGAGACAAGATTGGAGGTTCAGTCAGATACTCCTTGATACTATCGAAAGCTTTCTGGCAATCCTCGGTCCAATCATGAGACTGATCTTTCCGGAGGAGCTTGAATATCGGCGCACATGTGGCAGTCATGTGGGATATGAATCTGGAAATATAATTCAAGCGGCCAAGAAAACCTCGGACTTGCTTCTCAGTTTTGGGCGTAGGCATCTCTTGTATTGCTTTGACCTTTGCAGGATCAACCTTTATACCTCTTTCGCTGACAATAAAGCCCAATAACTTGCCAGAACGGACTCCAAATGTACACTTGTTGGGATTCAGACGAAGCTTATACTTCCTCAAACGCTGAAAAAGCTTCAACAAGTGCTCTACATGTTCAACTTCCGTTCTCGACTTAGCAATCATATCATCAACATATACCTCAATCTCCTTGTGCATCATATCATGAAACAAGGTAGTCATAGCTCGTTGATACGTGGCTCTGGCGTTCTTCAAACCGAAGGGCATCACTCGATAACAGAATGTTCCCCAAGGTGTGATGAATGTTGTCTTCTCCATATCCTCGGGTGCCATCTTAATCTGATTATATCCGGAAAATCCGTCCATAAATGAGAAGATATTGAATTTAGCTGTATTGTCTACCAACATATCAATATGTGGTAGAGGGAAATCATCTTTCGAACTAGCTTTATTCAAATCTCTATAATCCACACACATCCGGACTTTTCCGTCTTTTTTAGGCACGGGCACAATATTGGCCACCCATTGAGGATATGTAGAAGTCACCAGAAACCCCGCATCAATTTGCTTCTGAACTTCCTCTTTGATCTTCACTGCCATATCAGGATGAGTTCTTCTGAGCTTCTGCTTCACAGGCACGCACTCAGGCTTCAAGGGCAGGAAATGTTGCACAATATCTGTATCTAGACCTGGCATGTCTTCATACGACCAAGCAAAGATATCAACATATTCTCGTAGCAATTCGATCAACCCCTTCTTGACATATTCTTCCAGGAGTGCCCCAATCTTCACTTCTCGCACACAATCTTCAGACCCCAAGTTGACTGTTTCCAGATTCTCAAGATGCGGCTGAATGATCTTCTTTTCATGCTCAAGTAGACGGGTAATCTCATCAGGAATCTCTTCAACATCATCTTCTTCTGCCTCAAATACAGGGAATTCAAAATTGGGAGATGGTGTCGGATCATTATGTTCAATGGGTTTGATTAACATGCATAATGATTTTGGATATGAAAAGCTTTTTAGAAATCAAACAAGGCAAATCATTATGCAGATGAAAATATTGATTTTATTCTATTTTTAGGGTTTTATGTGATCACCAATTTCATGCAAAAAAGCAAAAAGGGAAAATAATTAGAAAAACAAACATTTAACATGAATTTATTGAATGAAAATATCATTGTATTTATGTTGCCAACAATGTCATCACTTCTCCTTTTGGCATGGGAGAAGGGTTTTTAAACAAAGTGATCATTACTTTGACTTATGGATAACTGTAGGAACATCCACAGCGACCCAATTGTTGCAGACCCCTCCAGGGATGATGAAATTGTCAGAATCTTCTGTATCTTCTTCCAAGACAGCAGCAGCTTCTTCCTCCTGACCAGTGTGGATGAAACCTCCACTCTTGAACAGTCCTTTCTCATTGAAAACCCCAGAAGAATAGCCAATTCCAGCCCGAGACTTATTATCTTCCAGCTCAATCATTTTTCCTAAACCAGCAATTGCACCACGCTCAATGGCCAATTTCGCATCTCTATAGAAAGCAAATGAAGGAGTTCTCTTCTCAATAGGCTCAGCAATATATAAAGCTTGGAAAGGAGTTCCAACTTCATCTTCAGCATCTATATATGAGAAGGAAGACAAGTGGCTAACCAAGAGAGCCTTTTCTCCCCCTACCACTACCAGTTTCTTATTTTTCACAAATTTCAGCTTCTGGTGTAGGGTGGATGTCACGGCGCCAGCCTCGTGAATCCATGGTCTGCCTAAGAGACAGCTGTACGATGGGTGGATATCCATAACCTGGAAGGTAATCTGGAAATCACTTGGTCCAATCTTGATTGGGAGATCAACTTCCCCAATCACAGTCTTATGCGACCCGTCGAAAGCTTTCATAACAACTCCACTCTGCCTCATGGGAGGCCCTTGATAAGACAGTCTAGACAGAGTGGATTTTGGCAATACGTTCAGGGATGACCCAGTGTCCACCAGCACATTGGATATGGCGTCGTTTTTGCAATTCATAAAAATATGTAAAGCCAAGTTGTGCTCTCTTCCCTCCTCAGGGAGATCAGAGTCACAGAAACTCAAATTGTTACAAGCAGTAATGTTTACAACAATGATATCGAACTGTTCTATAGTGACATCATGATCTACATATGCCACATCCAAAACTTCCTACAGAGCCTCTCTATGTGGTTCTGAATTCAGCAGCAAAGATAACACGGATATCTTGGATGGCATTTGTAGAAGCTGATCTACAACATTGTACTCACTCTTCTTGATGAGTTTCAGCATCTCATCACAGTCTTCTTTCACATTGCCGCTAGGGACAACAGAAGTAGGAGTTTTCAGTATAGAGGAGGGTTTAACAACAGGTGTCGGGTTCGGAGAATTCACCGTATTCCCAACCGGGCGTTCAACAAAATCAGCATTAGCCTGAGGCTTCGGTGGTGGTGAAAACACATGACCGCTGCGGGTCAAACCACTTACATCAGCAATATTCACAACAGATGGAGAAGGCAAAGGCACCTCAATCCCATCTTCTACAGCAACAGCGTTGTAACGGAATGGAATTTCCTTTTTAGAGGAATACGGTACAGGATCGGCAGGCTTGATAATCAGAACAGGAGAAACCTTCTGCTTGCTACCATCATACTTAATGACAACAGGTTCGGGTATCCTGAACACTGGGGAAATCACATTGACCTCAGGCTCATCCTCGTCAACATTCCTATTCTGAAGGATCTTAATGACTCCTTCATCCAGCATTTCCTGGAGATCTTTGTGCACCTGGCGACAACCCAATCGGTTAACAGAGCAGATTCGGCATTTATCATGGTCGTGCTCATAATGACTGTAATCACACAGCAAATGGTGCAACTCGACCAACGATTGTCGAATATGACTGACATATTTGACCTTGTATTTTCCAGGGCAGCCCTGAACCATGTTGACAGACTTCCCATGCTCGGGCAATGGGTTCTTCTTAATATTAGGACCTACGTCCTCAAAGCACAAAATACCACACCTCACAAGGTCTTGAACCTTGATCTTCAAAGGATAGCAATTCTCCACGGCGTGGCCGGGAGCACCAGAATGATAGACACAATGCAATTCAGGCTTATACCACCACTGAGGGTTAGCAGGTATAGCTGGTGGGTCTCTCGGAGTAATCAACTTCCTCTCTATCAAAGAGGGATATAATTCTGCGTACGTCATTGGAATAGGATCAAAAGTGATCTTCTTCCTCTCGTAACGCGTGCTGGCTTGATTACTGTTGGGAGGCTGGTAGGCCTGCTGTTAAGGACGGAGTTGTTGCTGATATTGCTGAGGTGGTTGCTGATTATTATTATGCTGCTGATACTGCTGATTATCTCTGAAAACAGGTGCTATATGAGCCACCTGTTGCTGGTTACCGGCGGGACGCACGGTCTTCCTCCTCACAGAGGGTCTTCTAGGTTTCACATGTGAAGTCACAGCATGCGCCTCTCCATCTTTCTTCTTCGCAAACTCCATCTATCGTTTGGCAGAAGAGCCTTCTTCCTTGGTCAGACGTCCTTCTCTAACCCCTTCTTCTAGACGCATCCCCATATTCACCATCACGGTGAAGTCAGAAGGAGCACTAGCAATCATCCGCTCATAATAGAATGAACTCAAGGTCTTCAGAAAGATCTTGGTCATTTCCTTCTCTTCTAGCGGAGGAGTGATCTGTGCTGCCAACTCTCGCCACCTCTGGGCGTACTCTTTGAATGTTTCTTTGTCCTTCTGGGACATGGCTCTCAATTGATCCCTATCGGGAGCCATATCCATATTATACTTGTACTGCTTGACGAAGGCTTCACCAAGGTCATTGAAGGAACGGATGTTCGCACTGTCCAAACCCATGTACCATCTCAGGGCGGCACCGGACAAACTGTCCTGAAAGTAGTGGATGAGCAGTTGATCATTATCAGTCTGAGTTGACATCTTCCTGGCATACATGACCAGGTGGCTGAGAGGACAGGTGTTCCCCTTGTATTTTTCAAAGTCAGGGACCTTGAATTTCACAGGAATCTTCACATTGGGAACCAAGCACAGTTCGGCAGCAAACTTGCCGAAAAGATCCTTTCCTCTAAGAGTTTTCAATTCCTTGTGCAGCTCAAGAAATTGATCATTCATAGCATCCATCTTCTCATGAACATCTAGGCCCTCAGACGGCTCAGAATGATAGATGGTATCGTCTACCCTAGGCATGGTATGCACGACAGGAGGAGGAACAGCAAGGACCGGGCTAGATGTCGGCATAGAAGCAAAAGTTGGAGCAGGGCCCTCAGGCATGAAATTGGGAGGCATCCCCCACGGAAACCCGGTTGGCATGGCTGTCGGCACAAAGTGTGCACTGGCTGCAGGCACAGTTGAGGAAACAATCTCAGAGATGACTGTCCTCTGGGGAGGAGTTAAAGGCGTCGGAGAAGACTGGCTCTGGGCAGCCAAGAACGATTCCATCAAAGCACTCAGTCTGGCGACTTCCTCCTTGAGCTCACGGTTCTCTTGCTCTAGATGATCCATCAGTCTTGCAGAGTTGGCTCTAGTGTAGTACCGGTGAGTCAGCTTGTCTTCAAAATAAATGAAGAGCACAGAGTTAGACCACAGGACAGGAGGCCGGAAACAAAACCTGCTTATGCATATGATGCATGCAATGCTTGTGCATATGATTTGTTTTTTTTATTATTTCAAAGGAACTCTAGGGTGTTATTTGCAAATTTTGGAAATATTAACTGTTTATCACATATGGAAATATCTCATCAAATAATATCAAGAGAAAGAAGTACATCATTGTCAATCATTTACAAGAGGAAAGGAAAATAATCATCCTATGGATCCCTAGAAACAATCGTCTAATGCTCGGGACACAGGAAGATAAGCTGCACGAAGCTTCTTCACTTCCCTCTCATAGGCTGCCTCCATATCTGCTTTTTCCTTGGCGAGTCAGTCATACTTCCTCTTCCAAAACTTGGAAGACTGAGGAAGTAGAGAAGTCCATGCATCATCAGGGTCATCAATAACCTGATGTTCGAGGAACTCTATCAAAGCGTCCTTCTCCTTAATCTGCTGAAGCAACTCTTCCCTTTCACGGATCCAGGCACGTGATAGGTCTTCGTCTCTCAACTCCTCTACTCCTTGATTAGGGAGGGTTGAAGGCCCAGCCACAATCAAAGGTGTAGGTCTTGGATAATCGTAAGACATGAGATACTCAGACGCTCTCTTCCTTACCCAAGCAGTGTAAGGCTCCAAAGCAATGCAATTTTTAGGACCCAACTCCTTCCTTCCTTTCCTATGAACCTTGCGCCAAGCGCGAACCATTCTGCCCTTCAAGCCTTGGGGATCTTTACCCTCCTGAAAGAACACACCCTCTAACAGAATGTTATTAGGTTTATCCTTTAGGGGGAACCCAAGCTGACAACATGCTAAAATAGGGTTGTAGTTAATCCCACCACATGTACCAAGAAGAGGTACATTGGAGAATTCACCACAAGAGTCAATAATCTGCACTCCATCATATACACGGTTATACCAAAAGATATCATAATTAGTGAGAGACATAAGTCTCGTAGACCACCGTAGACATCCCTTGTTCTCCTTGAAGGCGACCGTCTGAGGTAAGTGAGAATAAACCACTTATACAACAGAGGCAAACAGCACACAATAGCACCACCACCCTTTGCATTCCTCATATGCAAAGAGAAATAGGTATCACTCAACAGAGTCGGAACGGGATTAAGAGCAGAGAAGATCCTAATAGCGTTCACATCCACAAATTTGTCGATGTTGGGGAACAATACCAATCCATAGATAAGAAGTACAAATATGGCCTCAAAGGCATCCTCACTCATGGCCTTCCCATAAACAGTAGCTTGAGCAATGAGGAACTCAGAAGGGAGACCTTGAATTCCACCTTTGGTAGTCATATGAGCATCAACCAAGGATTCATCTATGTTCAACATGTCAGCTATCTCTTGAGAAGTAGGAATACTCTTCAAGCCACTGAACGGCAACTGATCCAGGATAGGTATACCCACAAGATAAGCATACTCCTCAAGGGTAGGCAAAAGCCGAAAGTCCGAAAAAGTGAAGCAACGATACAAGGGATCATAAAACTGCACCAATACGCTCATCAACCCTTCATCCACCTGAGTAGTCAGAAGAGGAAGAAGCTTCCCAAAACGAGCTTTGAAACCCAAGGGATCTAGTACATAGGATGTCAGATTCCTTAACTCTTTCAGATCGGGTTGTCTGAAGCTGTACTTCTTTGTATGCCTTCTTTGTCTTTCCATGTTTGAAAATTTTGCAAATAAACCCCTTAAGCTCCTTGAAAATTTTCTTCATTATTGATGATATGGATGCAAATGGATGCATGAATGCAACAATCACACTCAAGGATCAAGCAAAGCACACCAAACAAAGGTCATGGGATGGATCATGTTATCCTTAATATCAATCATCCATTTTGGTGGATTATGGTTTACACCTTATCAAGACCCAAGTTCCATTGATATTAAGGATGTATGAACGGATCAACCATGAATCAAGGGTTTGTTGCAAGTCACGAGCATGGAGTCTTGGTTAAGAACCACCCAAAGGGAGTGTACTAGGGTTTAAACCTGCCAAGCATGTTCTACAAGAGGTTCCCATAGTCATCATCCCATCTTTCAGATATTATCGGAGAAACGAATACTCGTATTCCAAAAATATTCTCAAGAGAGACTCTTATGAGTGTAGTATCGCGTAACAATCGTATCAAATCTTACATTTGAATGACTTCCGCACTACATCCTAAAAATAGGCCAAGATGGGTTTGGTAAACTAAGGTCCTTGGCTTCTAAGGTCTATATTGGAAAGAGTAATGTCTAACCACAACTTACTTGTGTGACATTATTGATCCCAGCATGACCTCCACCAAGTGAATGGACTTGCAGATCAACTTGCTAAGGAATAACTCCACACAAGTCGACAAGACTATGCCATTCTCCTATCCTAAGTGCACTCGAGTCCGGGTATAGAACTCATCTCACAAAGATCACCAAGCATACAAGGAATTAATATCAAGCAAATCAATCATTACATACAATACAGTAATCCCAAATTGCACAAAAATATGTCACAAAACAATATACAATATAACAAAGGTGAAAAGTTGGCAAAACCCACTGGACACATTTATCCCCAGTGGAGTTGCCACTTTTCTGTAGCGGGGTATTCGTTACCATTGGAGATATTGACTAAATCCAAGGTAAATCATACAAAGTCGAGTCGCCACCGCACTTCTATTTATCCAAAGGAATGGTTAGAAAGCAAACAAAAACCTAATAGTTTTAACAAAAACTAATAAAAGAAACAGAGATCTGGTTAAGGGGGTTGGTTATGCAATGGGAAGGTGTTAGGCACCCAATACATCCTAGGTACTCCTAGGGAGCCCTTTTCACACTTGTTGTAAGGTTATTGTTTTTTGTGAAAATTTTATTTGTGCAAACATGATTGAAGAGATGAGAAGAGAATATACAAATTATTTACATTTTTGTGTTTGGATGGATAAACCCATTGCTTACGTACCCTCTTATAAAAAGATTAGGATCAAAACCTCGTAGTTCGGGTAAAAAATCTCAAAAAAACAAATTGGTGAATTGGTTTTAAAACAAAAGCCTTAAGGTCTTTCGTTATCAAAGGGAGAAAACTCAACCTAAACCAACAATCCACCATGTGAGGAAGGCTTCAACATACTAGTGAGGGGTTAACCCTATAATAAGTAAGGATGGCTTACAATCCAACCACTAAGGATGAGGTGAGGTTTACATCAGCCACTAAGATAACTCAAACCTATGGCTAATGTATATGAAAAAATTTGATTAAGAGAGTGGACATATGGAACCACAAAAGACATTTGAATGGGTTATATTTACCAATTAGAAGTATATACAAAAATGGTCAAAATTGACTTAAAGATTCAATTCAAAATAAGTGTTATGGAAAGAAAGTTTGAAAATCAAAGGCATAAGGCCTAGGTTTCTAATGTTGAAAACAATAGGTCAAATGTTTGCACAAAAAAGATTTTGGCTTGGGTTAAGGTGGAGAAGGAGAATAAGTCCTAAGGGAACAAATAGGGTGAGGGATAAGAATCAAAGCCACAAAAAAGGGTTCCTCTCTTGAGATCATATGGATGATCCAAGTAAGTTTCATCCTTTGGAATAAGCAAGCACAAGGTATAAGCAAATCAAACAAGTCTCATAAGAGATCCTCAATAAAAGGAAACAGAATGCCAATACATGGACTTACACCCGACTCCTAACAACAAAAAGGAAACAGAATGCCAATACATGGACTTACACCCGACTCCTAACAACAAAAAGGAAACAGAATGCCAATACATGGACTTACACCCGACTCCTAACAACAAAAAGGAAACAGAATGCCAATACATGGACTTATATCCGACTCCTAACAACAAAAAGGAAACAGAATGCCAATACATGGACTTATATCCGACTCCTAACAACAAAAAGGAAACAGAATGCCAATACATGGACTTATATCCGACTCCTAACCATAACAAACAAACATCAAAAGCAAACACATCAAAAGCAAACATCAAACACTATATACATACAAGAGGCTCAAACAATTGGTGGGCTTTAGTCAAGAGGGGTCATATCAACCTCGACAAACAAGCCAAACTGTAAGGGTAATCTGGAGCTCTTAACCACTAACATTGAAAGTTAGGGTGAAGCTGATCAAAGATGGTAAATGAGGATGAGACCTCATGCTCTTAACCCTGGCCAGGGTGAGCTCATGACAAAGAAAGCGTGGGGATCCAGAAAGAGGGACCCTATTCCACTTGACAGACTCTGGACAAAGATCTTGGGTACATGTTCAGAAGCATCAGCACGTAGTGCGAGCATAAAGAACGACTCACTGAATAACGGGGGATTGGCTACTAATCCCTTTTATCCGTCAATTGCCTCTACTCTTGGAGGTCTTATCAAGTATCACATGCCTCAACTTGGAGGTCTTTGAGCATAATTTTAAACAAACACAAATAGAGCCTCTGAAGGAGGACTTGCCAGCAAAATGCCTGCCAAAAAGGTGACAGGACTTCCAGACTACATGAAGTAAGAAGATAACTACCTAAGTGGTGTGTCAACCACAATCCAAAGCTCAAGCAAGAGCTAAAGCAAGCAAGCAACTAAGGTACCTGTACAAAGGCTAATCAGTTAGTACTTCAGTCACACAAACAGAAAACAAACAGTGAAACAATTCAACAATTACACAACTCAATGCATAATGTCCAAGCACTCAAATGAACTCATGAGCTCAAGCACATCACTTAAAATCCTACAAAATAAACCAAAGTTAGAACTCAAAATATTTGTATCTCACAAAGTGAGAACAAATCAACCATCAATGCTAAATGTCCAAACCTGAAACACAAAGCACAGTTAGTTTATGCACAAAACACTAGTACAAAGACTAAGTCCAAAACCAAACCCAATGATCAAAACAGAACCCAATCTTTTACATAATGCACATTCAAACAATCAATATAATGTCCTCAAAAGGACCAGCATCAAATCAATAAGCAAGTGTCTCAAATGGCCTATGCTATGCAAGGACAAAAAATGTGCACAAAATGAACTTCCAACTTAGAAAGTTCAAATCAAAACAGAAATGCATGCAATGACCTTGATATTTTTTATGCAAGTTTCTCATGTCATGAACAATCAATATGCAAAAGATCAAATCCAGAAAGGTTCAAACGATAGATGAACAAAAGTGCAACAATTCAATGCCAAAAATGTGACACAAATTGTCACACTTATCTTTATGTGTCAAAAACAATGATAGCATATGAGAAAAATTCCAAACCAGTGACCAAAAATTCATATCATGAATTAATATTAAGCATGCAAAAAATTGGATCAAATGGCTTAACAATGAAGATTTCACAATGCATTGAACACAACATATCAAATTAGCATCACATGGATTCAAAAATTCACTAATCAAAAACCAGACATCAACAATTCATGAAATGGAGGGAAAACCAGGAAAAAAAATTAGGATTAATTTGGATCATTTTTCTATTTTTAATGATTTTTCTAAAATGAACAAAATAATTGCAATAATAAAAGAAATGGAGGGAAAATCAAATATTTGAATAAATCTCAGAAAATACATGAGCCACAGATCTTGGCGCGCAGTGCAAATCAACGGCTCAAATTCAAAAGCCTGAAACGCAACGTTTCATTAATCTGCATCAGCATGCCACTCAGCAGGTCAAGGCACGCGTTGCTTGGTCAATGCAATGGTATCCAATCAAACGTCCAAGCAAGCGTACATGTAGGTGTTTAATTGGCTGCATTAAATGGTAAAACACTAATGTCTTGACTGATGTCATGACATGTATGTGTGACTACATTGTAGTTACTGCAGGACTAGCTAACACAGGATTATTGAATGCTGTGACATTCATACCTGTCAACAGATACTAAGGAACAGAAGTTCTGTTAGAACTTAGTATTCATTTGCAGTCTGGTTATCAAGGAAGAACCAGACCTGGCATAAGGCCTACTGACTGAATGTCAAACTGGATGTTGTGACATTCATCATTGACAGCAGCTACTGAAGATTAGACAGAGTGGTGTTCTGCTATACTTCAGCATATTACTTAGTTTGTTCTTCAAGAGAATAACAGAACTAACTTAAGGCCAATTGTGTAAATGTTAAGTTGGACACTTTGACATTTATTAATGTAAGCTGCTACTGTAGTATGGTCATTTTGATCATGTACAGGTCAGCAAATTTGTACAGTCTGTTTTCTGGAAAAACAGACTCAGCATATGGACCTTGATGTCAAGCTGAATGTCGTGACATTCATTCCTGACAGCATATGCTAAATTGTAGGTTGTTCAGTTTTCTGTTTCAGCTTTTTCTCAGGCTATTCTTTAGGGATTCAACAGCTGAGAGAAAATTCAGGAAATCAACAACCAAGCTACATTCAATGAACCTAACAAATAGCCTATTTGTTAGCAACCTAAATGTTGAATTTGAGGGAACTTGTGTGACCTAAAATTCAGGAAAATACAGGTGCAAAAGCCCAGGTGCTGCAATATAAAAAGGAAGGCATTCCTTCATTCAGTTTCGGGGATTTTGAGGCGTGAAGATTTAGTGTGTCCATCATACTTCACTGTTGTATTTTGTGAGTCTAGTATTAGACGTATCTTGTAAGCCAAGCCATTATCAAGTAGATGATAGCTTTGGCATAGGGTGTTCATTGAGTTGTAAGTGTTGTGTCACTCAAAGCTTTTAAGCGTGAGTGTTGTGTATCTTGATTTAAGCTGTGAAGCATAATCAAGAGTTGTTTTTGAAGTGTGACTTCAAAGTGTCTTTAATATCACTGAGGTGATTGAGGGGGAGTGAGTAGGAACTCTGATCTTAGGTTAAGATTGAAATTGCATTGGGTAGGGATTAAGTGATAAGTTGTAAACGGGTGAGTTTAGCTTTGAATTGATACTACTAATAGTGGATTTCCTCCCTGGCTTGGTAGCCCCCAGATGTAGGTCATGTTGGACTGAACTGGGTGAACAATTACTTGTGTTATTTACTGCACTTACTGTTAAGTTCTGCATAATCCCTGTCTGTGCAGAATTGGATGTCATAACAACCAGTGTGACATCCAAAGTCTGATAACTAGAATTTCAATTGGCATCAGAGCAGGCACCCTGCCTGTGAAGTTCTGGGTGAGATCTAGGGAAGTTACTTTATAGTACCATGGACAAGGATTTAGGACACTCAAACAGACCACCCATGTTGGATGGATCTAATTATGATGACTGGAAGCCTCGTATGATAGCCTTCTTAAAGTCTCTAGACAGCAAAGTCTGGAGAGCTGTCAACAAGGGATGGGAACATCCAACGAGGACAGATGAAGATGGAGTCAGTGTGCAGATTCCTGAAGAAGATTGGGACAAGGAACAAGAGGCATTAGCTCTTGGAAATTCCAAAGCCTTGAATGCACTGTTCAATGGAATCACTAAGAACATCTTCAGGCTGGTGCACAATTGTGAACTAGCTAAGGAAGTCTGGGATACCCTCAAGGTAACTCATGAAGGTACTTCCAAGGTGAAGATGTCCAAACTTCAGATGTTGACAACCAAGTTTGAAAATCTGAGGATGAAAGAGGATGAGACTATTCATGACTTTCACATGAATATTCTTGAAATTGCAAACACCTCTGGTGGACTAGGTGAGAAAATGACTGAAGAGAAACTTGTAAGAAAGATTCTCAGGTCCTTGCCTAAGAGGTTTGCTATGAAGGTCACAGCCATAGAGGAGGCTCAGGACATCAGCAATATGAAGGTAGATGAGCTCATTGGTTCTCTCCAAACCTTTGAAATGGGCTTAGGTGAGTATGCTGAGAAGAAGAAAAGCATAGCCCTTATATCTAATGCTGAAGAGGAGTCAGAAGAAGGATATACTGGAGGTGATGAAAGTATATCAGAAGCCTTAGCCATGCTTGGGAGGCAATTTACCAGTTCATGAAGAAGATTGATCAAAGAGGAAGACCTAATGTCAAGAACATCCCGTCTGACATTAAGAAAAGATCAACTTCTGAGGAGAAGTTCAACCATGGGAAGGGAATCCAGTGTCATGGTTGTGAAGGGTATGGACACGTCAGAGCTGAATGTCCTACTTACCTCAAATTGCAAAATAAGGGGCTAGCTATCACATGGTCTGAAGGAGATTCTGAAAGTGAATCTGAAGGAGAATCTGCCAAACATGTCACTGCACTAACCAGTGTTTGTGTCTCTGAAGATGACACAAGTGCAGATGAGCTGACATTTGATGAACTTGCTGCAGCATATAAGAAGCTGTGTACCACCAGTGCAGAAGTGCGTGCACAAGGAGAAAAGCAGAAGAAACTCATCAAGGAACTGGAAGATGAGAGACAGAAGCAACTGTCTGCCATAGAGGGGCTAAATGGTGAGATAGCCCTGCTGACCTCCAAGCTGAACCAGATGACCAAATCCATCAGAATGATGAATAAGGGAACTGACACCTTGGAAGAGATTCTAAAGGTGGGACAGCAGTCTGGAACCAAATCTGGGCTAGGATTTGGAAAAAGAGCTGAACACAAACGCCCAAAGGCTAGAGTTCAGAAGTGCAAGCGGATGTCAAAGCCAATGTCTCAACATCGAGGAACTAGGATGAATGATCATCAGAAGAGGAAATACCAGGATTGGAGGTGTCATCACTGTGGTAGGCTTGGACATATAAAAGCCTTCTGCTACTGGATTCATGGTTTCCCTAACAGAGCCTCACATGTCAGACCTAAGCATAAAACACGTAAGCGATGTGTTCCCATTAAGAAGCAACAATGGTATGCTAGGATAGCACACACTGCCCTAAGGGCTTCTTCCAGAGAAGACTGGTACTTTGACAGTGGATGCTCAAGACATATGATTGGTATGGAAAATCTACTGGTAGATATTCAACCTCACACTACCAGCTATGTGACTTTTGGTGATGGTGCCAAAGGAAAAATAAGAGGTGTGGGCAAACTGGACTGTTCTGGAGTGCCAAAACTGAACAATGTGCTGTTAGTAAGAGGACTAACTGCAAACCTCATCAGCATAAGTCAGCTGTGTGATCAAGGTTTTCATGTTCAGTTTACTAAGGAGCTGTGCATTGTGACAAATGGTGACAATCAGGAAGTTATGAGAGGAACCAGGTCCAAAGACAACTGCTACCTGTGGGAACCTGAACTCTCTAACTTTTCCACAACATGCTCCTCAGCCAAGGAAGAACAGGAGGTGAAGCTGTGGCATAGAAGACTTGGACATCTCCACTTATGGGGAATGAAGAAGATCATATCCAAGGAAGCAGTCAGAGGAATTCCAAAGCTTCTGATTGATGAAGGAAGAGTCTGTGGAGAATGCCAGGTGGGCAAGCAAACCAAGATGTCACACCCGAAGCTGGGACATTCCACAACCTCCAGAGTTCTGGAACTGTTGCACATGGACCTAATGGGACCTATGCAGGTTGAAAGTCTTGGTGGGAAGAAGTATGCTTACGTGGTGGTTGATGACCATTCCAGATACACGTGGATAAGCTTCATCAGAGAGAAGTCAGATATATTTGATGTCTTCAAAGATCTGTGCATAAGACTTCAAAGGGAAAAGGACAGTTGTGTGGTCCGGATTAGAAGTGATCATGGTACTGAATTCAAGAATTCCAAGTTTGATGAGTTTTGCTCGTCTGAAGGAATAAGCCATGAGTTCTCCTCTCCTATAACTCCTCAGCAGAATGGAATAGTTGAAAGAAAAAATAGAACTATCCAAGAATCTGCCAGAGCAATGATTCATGCAAAGAAGCTCCCTATGCACTTTTGGGCTGAAGCAATGAATACCGCGTGCTATGTTCACAACAGAGTCACCTTGAGAAAAGGAACCTCCTCCACTCTGTATGAAATATGGAAGGGCAGAAAACCCACTGTGAAGTACTTTCATATTTTTGGAAGTAAATGCTACATTCTCACAGATCGTGAACAGAGAAGGAAGCTAGATCCCAAAAGTGATGAAGGCATATTTCTGGGATACTCCACTAACAGCAGAGCCTACAGAGTGTTCAACTACAGGACCAATGTCCTGATGGAATCCATAAATGTCATTGTGGATGATAAAGAGGAAGGAACCGATGTCATGGAGGATGTTGAAACATTCCTTGACAGTCCAACTGACAGTCCAGTCAAGTCTGAAGAAGTACAGGAACCTCCTCCTGAATGTGAAGTAGAGGCACCCTCCAAAGTGCCATCTATCAGGATTCAGAAAGATCACCCTAAGGATCTTATCATAGGGGATCCCACCAGTGGTGTAACTACCAGGTCAAGAGGAATAAACTCAAATTCCTGCTTTGTTTCCAAGGTTGAACCAAAGAATGTGAAAAAAGCCCTGACTGATGAATACTGGATCATTGCCATGCAAGAGGAACTCGAGCAGTTCACAAGGCATGAAGTGTGGGAGCTAGTTCCAAGACCTGAAGGGTCCAACATCATTGGTACCAAGTGGATCTACAAAAACAAATCTGATGAGAAAGGAGTAATTACTAGAAATAAAGCAAGACTAGTAGCTCAAGGATACACTCAAGTAGAAGGGGTAGACTTTGATGAGACATTTGCTCCTGTGGCTAGACTTGAGTCCATCAGATTGCTGTTGGGGGTAGCATGCATCCTGAAGTTTAAGTTATTCCAAATGGATGTGAAGAGTGCATTCTTGAATGGCTACCTGAATGAAGAAGTTTATGTGGAACAACCCAAAGGGTTCTGTGATCCTAACCAACCTGAGCATGTATACAAGTTGAAGAAAGCCTTGTATGGGTTGAAGCAAGCACCCAGAGCTTGGTATGAAAGGTTAACCGAATTTCTGACCTCAAATGGATACAGAAAGGGTGGCATTGATAAAACCTTGTTTGTAAAGGATGAAGAAGGCAAAATCATGATGTCTCAAATCTATGTTGATGATATAGTCTTTGGTGGAATGTCAGAACAAATGGTTAAACAATTTGTTCACCAGATGAAGTCTGAGTTTGAAATGAGTCTAGTGGGAGAACTGACCTATTTCCTTGAAATGCAAGTAAACCAAATGGAGGATTCTATGTTTCTCTCCCAAAGCAAGTATGCCAAGAACATAGTTAAGAAGTTTGGTATGGATAATGCCAGGCACAAGAGGACTCCTGCTCCTACTCATCTGAAGTTAACCAAAGATGATGGAGGGCCTAGTGTCGATCAATGCCTGTACAGAAGCATGATAGGTAGTCTACTGTATCTAACTGCAAGTAGACCTAATATTTCTTATGCAGTTGGAGTATGTGCCAGATACCAAGCAGAGCCCAAGGTGAGCCACTTGAATCAAGTCAAAAGGATTCTCAAGTACATCAATGGGACGTGTGACTATGGGATGATGTATTCACATGGGTCTGAGCCTGTCCTATCTGGGTACTGTGATGCTGATTGGGCTGGAAGTGCTGATGACAGAAAAAGCACATTGTCGCATCGCGCGAAAAACCGGCGGGAAAAGAAGAACAACAGAGCCGCCACCGTGCGTTATTTATCCCAAAAGAGGGAAAGGAAACGCTCAGAGTAAACCTGGGAAAAGACATGGTCTCGCGACCAAAGAAAATGGGTTCGGGAGTCGGTTATGCGAAGGGAAGGTATTAGCACCCCTACGCATCCGTAGTACTCTACGGGATCCACGCACAAAAGGAAGGAATATTGGTTGCTAAACACTGCTCATAAACACACACACACTGGCTGAAAGAGACAAAAGAAACTGACTGAAACTGACTCGGCAGGATATCGCATCCTGGGCCTACTTAGTCTATCAGGCATAGACATCAGAGTCGAAGTAGTTCGGACTGGGGAAACGACACATGCTCGCTAGGATATCGCATCCTATGCATACGTATCTTCTCGGACGAGAGAAGAATCAGAGCATTCGTAGCTCGGCTGACACGCACACAAACAAACACAGGCAAAGGCAAACGTGGAGCCTGAATGCCAATCACTGGACTTACATCAGCATCCGAACCAAACACACGCACACTGGAACCCAAATGCCACTCGATGGACTTACATCAGCTTCCAAGCACACAACAGCACAACAGGCTGATAGGGAGTCAGGGACTCGAGCCTATAACTGTCAAACACACACAAAAGAGAAAAAAGGGCGCCCGGAGAGATCAGCTCAATCTCCTGCCTACATACTTCATCTGGTATGAAGATCAGGGCGATGTAGTTCCCCTACGCAGGGATAAAGGTTCTAGCCTAACCAGATAACAGAGGGAGACACAACTAGGGAGACTACGACTCGAGCCTAGATGTTGTCATGCAAATCAACCCTAAGTTAAGGTTTCTAGCTAAATGGCACAAGGGCCAACCTATCCTAAGCATGGCTCACACAGGAAGCAAGCCACACACACACTTAACTTGCACAGGAAGCAAGCCAAGCAAAACCTACTTGCACAGGAAGCAAGTCTAAACTACTCCTAACTTGCACAGGAAGCAAGTCAAACAATCCTAACTTGCACAGGAAGCAAGTCAAACAATCCTATCTTGCACAGGAAGTAAGTCAAACAATCCTATCTTGCACAGGAAGCAAGTCAAACAATCCTACAAGCACAGATAGCACACGCTATACACAAACAAGTGGCTCAAACAAGGGTTAGGTTTTAGTCAGGGGTCATATCAACCTCAACAAACAAACCTCTGGAATGGGGTGAATGTGCTCTTAGCCTTGCCATTGAGGGGCTAAGGTGAAGCAAATGAAAGGTGAGTGAAGATAAGACTTCACAGCTCTTATCCCTGGCCTGGGAGAGCTCAAGACAAGAATGTGTGGGTTCAGAAAGTGGGAACCCTTCTACACATTTAAAACTGACTCAACTGTATAATTGTACAAGATCTTGGGTTTGTATCTGCAATGCATCAACATAGTGGTGTGAGCAAAGCAAATGACACACTGAATAGTGGGGGATAGATTGCATATCCCTACCTTCCACCAATTGCCTCTTCACTTAGGAGGACTTTGACTCTATGCAAGGACAAAGTTAAACATCCACAAACATTGCCTCTTAAGGAGGACTTCAGACAGTTGCCTGGCCAAGTAACAGGCCAGGTCTTCCAGACTACATGAAGTTAGGAAGTTATACCTCAATGCAAATTGCTTATACAAGCAAAGCAAAGCAAAAAGTTCACAAGGAACTAAGCAACTAAAGCACCTGGAACAGTCAAGCAGATGTTAGTATACAACTTCAAACAAAGCAAACAGAAACAGACACCAACAGTCAATTAGAGGCATATGGATGTGCAAGGCACAAGGCTTAAGGCATGTGAGCCAAGCCACCTACAAAACAAAGAGGTTAGACAATGATATTTGAGTAAGCTCAATCAAAAGAATTGGTCTTAATGGCCATTTGATGGTCAACCTGAAAACACAAACTCAAAGGTGAGTAACAGGACCACTAGGACAAGCCTAGGGTCAAAAATGAATGAGAAAGTCCTAACAGCAAGGGGTAAGTATCCAAAATCATGCTCAAACAATTAGGAAACAAAACCAATTGGGCTCACATTCATATCAATCATCATCATCATTTCTTGAACCATTTAGGTCAAAACATGGCAAACAGGAGCTCACAGAAGTCAACAGCAAGACTTAACTCAAAAGCAATCTAAACATTTTCCAAAAATCACCAAATAAATCATGATCAATTACAATCCACAGCATGGTAAGCATGTCAAATTTCATCTCATTTGGACAAGTGGAAGGCAGTCAATGAAAATCAGAAAGTCAAAGCCAATTTGAACATGCTCAATGAAGTCAACCAAACATGCATCAACTTAGAAAAATCATAAGTCAAGAATGGTGTATGATAAACGAATGGGACTAAAACCATGGCAAAGATGAGGATGTCTAGTTATCACATGTCAAATTTCATGTCCATCCAATAAAGTATGAGAATTTCACAAATGAAATGGGAACATGTGTCACACAAAGTCAACATTTGACTAGGCAGGGAAGAAAAATCTCAAACAAATGGAAAATAGTTCAAATAATTCCAATAAAATTCACATGTAAACTAGACATATAAGATCAGGTTCATGCAAAAAATCAAGTCATTTGGAGGTAAGGAAGCATGGCAATGAAAATCATGAAGTTGGACATTAATGGTGTGACACAAATTGTCACACCCTAATTCAAAAAATCATATCTCACAAAACACAAATGATAAATTCACAAACTCTACACCAAAATCACCATGAATGTGTCTAGTTTAAGCACAAAAAATTTGGGAGCCATTGGATACATTCTCATCATTTCACAATTGATTTGGCAAAGTGTACAAAAATTGGTCACATGTCACAAACCCTAGCAACATTTAAAAACCACTCATCCAAAAATTCTGGAAAAATAATGATAAAAAAGTAGAGATCATGATGAAAACAACACAAAAAATCCCATTCAAATTGGATGAAAATTGAAGCATTTACGATTTTTGGAAGTTTGAGTGTTTAAATAAAATAAAATGTGAAATTAATATTGAAAGAATGGCATTTTGGTAATTCCTTGGGCCACTTAATTAAACACGGTCGTTTTGGCCTTAAAAATGAAATGTTCCTATTGGTTAGAGGGAGAAAAGGCCATGCACGTGAAAATGAAGGAAATCTGGGAATGTAATTTCTAGGGTTTCAATGAACAGTGCAATCCCAAATTGTGATTTCACAAACTTGCCCAGAAATTGCAATTGGCTATATCATTGTGATCACCAAGCAACATATAACAACATCCTAACATTGGTTTTCATTAATTTGAGCTACACAACAAGAAATCAATGGAAACATTTTTGAGCATCAAACTTCATTTCACCATATCTTCATGAATACACAGCCATTTTCAAAAATAAAAACATCATGATGCTCAACATAAAAGGACCTATCCAAAGCATGTAGTAATTTGAAGAACAATGGAGCTCGAAAATTTACCAAACTGAACAGGGCAATGTTGAATGTGATGCTGGAGATGCTTTCAATGCTTGACAGGTATCCAAATAGCTTCAAAGAGTCCAAGGCAAGCTGTTTGACACACAAGGGAAGGGTCAAGGTATGTACACAACTCCATTGCAACTATCGTCACTCAAATTCTATCTGGCAATCGAGATGTTCTTGGGGTTTCTGTTCCCTTGAACACAATCATTCCTGACATTGCTGCAGGTCAAGAAAAAGCTGTTGTGTTGAGGAAAAATGTCACTGACAATGTTGAGCAACCAGATGCTCATGAGGGATCAAAGGTTGAAAAACCCTCAGGCAAGGTGAGAAGTGAGAAGGCCAAGGTTACTCAAAGTGTTGAGGACAAGTCTAGGGCTGAGACGATTAACGTGGAAGAACTCTCAGACAATGATCTTCTGGCTACAGTTGTTCCTAGGATAGCCAAGAGAGTCAGGACCAGAAGGGAGAAAAAGGCAGTGGAATTGAAGTCCCCCTCCAAGGAAGTTGGTGCACAAAACCCTCACAAGCAACCAGAGTCAGAAAGCACACACAAGAGGAAAAGCTATGGACCTACAAAAGCTTGGAGCAAAGAGGTGCCTAAGAAGGTGAAAACCAAAGTTGTGGTGGCTGAATCTGAATCTGATGTCCCATGTGATGTCACAACATCCATGTCCAGGAAGAAGCCCTCTTCCAGTAGGTTGGCAACCAGTGTCCCAGAAGTTCCCATTGACAATGTGTCCTTCCACTTTGCCTCCAGTGTCAACAGGTGGAAGTATGTGTACCACAAGAGGCTGGCATTGGAAAGAGAACTGGCACAGAATGCACTGGACTGTAAAGAGATTGTGGATCTCATCAAGGAGGCGGGGTTGATAAGAACTGTGTCACAACTTCCTAAGTGCTATGAGACCTTAGTGAAGGAGTTTATTGTAAATCTGTCAGAGGAGTGTGCTGATGGGAGATCCAAGGAATTTCGAAAGGTCTATGTGCGCGGCAAATGTGTGACCTTTTCCCCCTCTGTAATAAACCAGTATCTGGGAAGAGCGGATGAAAAGCAACCTGAGCTTGAAGTGACTGACAATACAATCTGTCAAGTCATCACAGCAAAGCAAGTCCGAAAATGGCCTCACAAAGGGAAGCTCGTAGCCAGCCAACTAAGTGTTAAGTATGCAATGCTGCACAAAGTTGGATCAGCCAACTGGGTACCCACTAACCACAAGTCAACTGTGTCTGTGGCATTAGGGAAGTTCATCTATGCAGTGGGAACCAAGGCAAAGGTGAACTATGGTGCGTACATTTTTGACCAGACAATGAAGCATGCTGGGAGCTTTAGTGTGAAGGGACCCATTGCCTTTCCATCTCTCATATGTGGAATTGTGCTGAATCAATTTCCACACATCCTGACAGATAATGACTTCGTGAAAAGAAGAGAGAGTCCATTGGCCTACAGCTACAAACTGTTCCTGGGCAAGCATGTCCCTGACATTGTCTTGACATCGGGAGAGACTTCCAAAGCTGGCCACCAACCAGACAAAGCTGATGTTATTACAGTTCTCAAAGAGACCTGCAAAGAGCTGGGAGCTAGAAAGCATGCACTGGAACAGCTCATCTTGCAGCTGGAGTCTACTGCTGAGGACACGGATGGAGCTGAAGGGGAAATGGCTGAGGAGGAGGAAGAGGCCAACTCTGGAGAGGAGGCTGATGAGGAGGCTGATGATGAGTCAGAAGATTAATCATTTTGTTTCTGTTTTTCTGTCATGGGTGTAATTCAAATTACTAATTTTGGGTCTGTATATTAAAGTGTTGCTTTGGCAACATTTTTGACAAAAAGGGGGAGTGACAAGTGATACCCCAGGACAACAGAAGTTTACATTGTTAAACCTTATTAAACAGGTACCCATTCATGACAGATTGAAGTTTTCCCCACTACAGCTGCTGTGTGATGAAGTGTGTATTTAGCTTCTGTGTGCGTGTTGTTGTATGCATCTGTGTGTATGCTGATATGTGTGTGAAGTTTTTATGTAACTTCCCTTCCCTCCCCCCTTGCAGCTGATGTTGAAGTTTAGGTGCAACTTCGAATATATGTGTGCTGCTATGTGAAGTTTTTATTTAACTTCCATGTGTGTGAGTGTGCTGCCACTCTGAGTGTATTAGCTAGTTTTATTCCGCTGCCATGAACTCTGTTATGGGGATCAAAGTGTTTTAGCCAAAAATTTGCCAAAGGGGGAGTTTGTAGGTGTTTAATTGGCTGCATTGTATGGTAAAACACTAATGTCTTGACTGATGTCATGACATGTATATGTAACTACATTGTAGTTACTGCAGGACTAGCTAACACAGGATTATTGAATGTTGTGACATTCATACCTGTAAACAGATACTAAGGAACAGAAGCTCTGTTAGAACTTAGTATTCATTTGCAGTCTGGTTATCAAGGAAGAACCAGACCTGGCATAAGGCCTACTGACTGAATGTCAAACTGGATGTTGTGACATTCATCATTGACAGCAGCTACTGAAGATTGGGCAGAGTGGTGTTCTGCTATACTTCAGCATTTTAGTTAGTTTGTTCTTCAAGAGAATTACAGAACTAACTTAAGGCCAACTATGTAAATGTTAAGTTGGACACTTTGACATTTACTAATGTAAGCTGGTACTGTAGTATGGTCATATTGATCATGTACAGGTCAGCAGTTTTGTACAGTCTGGTTTCTGGGAAAACAGACTCAGCATATGGACCTTGATGTCGAGCTGAATGTCGTGACATTCATGCCTGACAGCATATGCTAAATTGTAGGTTGTTCAGTTTTCTGTTACAGCTTTCTCAGGCTATTCTTTAGGAAGTCAACAGCTTAGAGAAAATCCAGGAAATCAACAACCAAGCTACATTCAATGAACCTAACAAATAGCCTATTTGTTAGCAACCTAAATATTGAATTTGAGGGAACGTATGTGACCTAAAATTCAGGAAAATACAGGTGCAAAAGCCCAGGTGCTGCAATATAAATAGGAAGGCATTCCTCCATTCAGTTTCGGGGATTTTGAGGCGTGAAGATTTAGTGTGTCCATCATACTTCACTGCTGTATTTTTGTGAGTCTAGAATTAGACGTATCTTGTAAGCCAAGTCATTATCAAATAGATGATTGCTTTGGCATAGGGTGTTCATTGAGTTGTAAGTGTTGTGTCACTCAAAGCTTTTAAGCGTGAGTGCTGTGTATCTTGGTTTAAGCTGTGAAGCATAACCAAGAGTTGTTTTTGAAGTGTGACTTCAAAGTGTTTTTAATATCACTGAGGTGATTGAGGGGGAGTGAGTAGGAACTCTGATCTTAGGTTAAGATTGAAATTGCATTGGGTAGGGATTAAGTGATAAGTTGTAAACGGGTGAGTTTAGCTTTGAATTGATACTACTAATAGTGGATTTCCTCCCTGGCTTGGTAGCCCCCAGATGTAGGTCATGTTGGACTGAACTGGGTGAACAATTACTTGTGTTATTTATTGCACTTACAGTTAAGTTCTGCATAATCCCTGTCTGTGCAGAATTGGATGTCATAACAACCAGTGTGACATCCAAAGTCTGATAACTAGAATTTCAATTGGTATCAGAGCAGGCACCCTGCCTGTGAAGTTCTGGGTGAGATCTAGGGAAGTTACTTTCTAGTACCATGGACAAGGATTTAGGACACTCAAACAGACCACCCATGTTGGATGGATCTAATTATGATGACTGGAAGCCTCGCATGATAGCCTTCTTAAGGTCTCTAGACAGCGAAGTCTGGAGAGCTGTCAACAAGGGATGGGAACATCCAACGAGGACTGATGAAGATGGAGTCAGTGTGCAGATTCCTGAAGAAGATTGGGACAAGGAACAAGAGGCACTAGCTCTTGGAAATTCCAAAGCCTTGAATGCACTGTTCAATGGAATCACTAAGAACATCTTCAGGCTGGTGCACCATTGTGAACTAGCTAAGGAAGTTTGGGATACCCTCAAGGTAACTCATGAAGGTACCTCCAAGGTGAAGATGTCAAAACTTCAGATGTTGACAACCAAGTTTGAAAATCTGAGGATGAAAGAGGATGAGACTATTCGTGACTTTCACATGAATATTCTTGAAATTGCAAACACCTCTGGTGGACTAGGTGAGAAAATGACTGAAGAGAAACTTGTAAGAAAGATTCTCAGGTCCTTGCCTAAGAGGTTTGCTATGAAGGTCACTGCCATAGAAGAGGCTCAGGACATCAGCAATATGAAGGTAGATGAGCTCATTGGTTCTCTCCAAACCTTTGAAATGGGCTTAGGTGAGTCTGCTGAGAAGAAGAAAAGTAGAGTCATTATAGGAGAAGGATATACTGGAGGTGATGAAAGTATATCAGAAGCCTTAGCCATGCTTGGGAGACAGTTCAACAAGCTCATAAAGAAAGTTGATCAACAGGGTAAATCTAATGTCAAGAACATCCCATCTGACATAAAGAAAAGATCAACTCATAAAGAAAAGGCCAACCAAGGCAAGGGAATCCAGTGCCATGGATGTGAAGGATGTGGTCATAGTAAGGCTGACTGCCCTACCCTTCTCATGAGGCAAAGGAAAGGGTTATCTGTCACCTGGTCAGAAGAAGACACTGAGAGTGAATCTGAAGGAGAATCGGCCAAACAAGTCAATGCTCTGACCAGTGTGTGTGCCTCAGAGGATAACTCAAGTGGAGATGAACTCACATTGGATGAGCTTGCTGTTTCATATAAAGAATTATGTGTTAAAAGTGCAGAAGTTTGCATCCAAGGAGAAAAGCATAAGAAACTCATCAAAGAACTAGAAGCTGAGAAACTAGAGCAGCTGAAAGTCATAGAGGGTCTGAAGAGTGAGATTTCGTTGCTAATCTCTAAGCTAGACCAAATGACCAAATCCATCAAAATGTTGAATAAGGGATCTGACACCTTGGAAGAAATCCTGAAGACAGGACAGAAGTCTGGAAACACATCTGGTCTAGGCTTTGGGAAAAGACCCTCAACTGAACGCAAACGCCCAAAGGCTAAAGTTCAGAAGTCCAAAGGGAAGTCTCATTCAAAGTCACAACATCGAGGAACCAAAATGAACAACCATCAGAAGAAGAAATTCAAGAGATGGAAATGTCATTACTGTGGTAGATTCGGTCACATAAAACCATTCTGCTACAGGCTGCATGGCTACCCAAACCAGACCTCTCAAGGTAGGCCCAAGAAAAAGGTGTCTACTCATAATGCTCCCATTAAGAAACCAACATGGGCGGCTAAGCAGACACCTCAGGTCAATCCTAAGCAGCTGGCATCTAAGATGCGCTTCACTCCTGAGAATCAACAGTGTGTTGCTAACCTTGCTCACACTTCTTCAAGGGGACATACCAAACAATATTGGTACCTTGATAGTGGCTGCTCAAGGCATATGACTGGGAGGAACCACCTAGTGGTGAATCTACATCCCTCTAACACCAAGTCTGTGACATTAGGTGATGGAACTAAAAGAGAAGTCATGGGTGTTGGGAAGCTGGACTGTCCAGAAGCTCCAAAATTGAGTGATGTATTGTTAGTAAAAGGACTAACTGTGAACCTCATAAGCATAAGCCAGCTGTGTGACCAAGGATATAAGGTGGAATTTACCAAGGGAGGATGTGTGGTGTTGAATGGGAGCAATCAAGAAGTGATGAGAGGAGATAGATCCAAAGATAATTGTTATCTATGGAATTCTAAAGACTCTATCAACCCTCCCAAGTGTCCTTTGACCAAGGGAGATCAGGAAGGGAAGGTGGGACATGGAAAACTTGATGCCCCTCAGGTAAAAGGAGTGAAGAAGAGCATTTCCAAGGGAACTATGAGAAGAGCCTCATATCTGTCCTTAGATAAAAGGACATACTATGGAAATTGTCTGCTCAAAAGTAATGAGCCCTTGGTTACCTTTGGCCATCATACAACTGATATGACTGCGAGGGATAGACAGAGGTGCATGTTATTGACGTCTGCAGAAACTCAGTACCTTGCTTGTGGAGGCAAGTGGTCCCCTCTAGTTTGGAGGAACCTGATGTAGACAGAGTACAATGTCACACAGAATGTCATGACATTGTACAGTAAGGACAAAAAGGGAAGGAGGGCATCTGAAAAGTTATAGCAACTACTGAAGTTAGTTAGCTACTGTTTAATAAGTCGAATTATTAAACATATGGTGAGCGCTGAGTGGTCAAAATCTAATAGACCTTACTCCTGCACAAAGCGTTTCACATTCAGTCGTTTCATTCTCCACTCGTGCAAACCCTCGTCCAAAGAAACGATTCATCTTCCCTCTCCAATTTTCAGCATGGCTCGTCAATCCGACACCTCCTCGTACACCACCATGTCTGATTCTCACAGCACCGAGTCTCACCACCCTAACCGGGAGGAACCAGTTGTGGACGCAGCTACTTCGTCCCATGCAAGAAGACCTAAGGAAACGGTCACTGGGTTTTCATCAGAAATCGCTCTTGATGAACACACAAGGGAAGGGTCAAGGTATGTACACAACTCCATTGCAACTATCGTCACTCAGATTCTATCTGGCAATCGAGATGTTCTTGGGGTTTCTGTTCCCTTGAACACAATCATTCCTGACATTGCTGCAGGTCAAGAAAAAGCTGTTGTGTTGAGGAAAAATGTCACTGACAATGTTGAGCAACCAGATGCTCATGAGGGATCAAAGGTTGAAAAACCCTCAGGCAAGGTGAGAAGTGAGAAGGCCAAGGTTACTCAAAGTGTTGAGGACAAGTCTAGGGCTGAGACGATTAACGTGGAAGAACTCTCAGACAATGATCTTCTGGCTACAGTTGTTCCTAGGATAGCCAAGAGAGTCAGGACCAGAAGGGAGAAAAAGGCAGTGGAATTGAAGTCCCCCTCCAAGGAAGTTGGTGCACAAAACCCTCACAAGCAACCAGAGTCAGAAAGCACACACAAGAGGAAAAGCTATGGACCTACAAAAGCTTGGAGCAAAGAGGTGCCTAAGAAGGTGAAAACCAAAGCTGTGGTGGCTGAATCTGAATCTGATGTCCCATGTGATGTCACAACATCCATGTCCAGGAAGAAGCCCTCTTCCAGTAGGTTGGCAACCAGTGTCCCAGAAGTTCCCATTGACAATGTGTCCTTCCACTTTGCCTCCAGTGTCAACAGGTGGAAGTATGTGTACCACAAGAGGCTGGCATTGGAAAGAGAACTGGCACAGAATGCACTGGACTGTAAAGAGATTGTGGATCTCATCAAGGAGGCGGGGTTGATAAGAACTGTGTCACAACTTCCTAAGTGCTATGAGACCTTAGTGAAGGAGTTTATTGTAAATCTGTCAGAGGAGTGTGCTGATGGGAGATCCAAGGAATTTCGAAAGGTCTATGTGCGCGGCAAATGTGTGACCTTTTCCCCCTCTGTAATAAACCAGTATCTGGGAAGAGCGGATGAAAAGCAACCTGAGCTTGAAGTGACTGACAATACAATCTGTCAAGTCATCACAGCAAAGCAAGTCCGAAAATGGCCTCACAAAGGGAAGCTCGTAGCCAGCCAACTAAGTGTTAAGTATGCAATGCTGCACAAAGTTGGATCAGCCAACTGGGTACCCACTAACCACAAGTCAACTGTGTCTGTGGCATTAGGGAAGTTCATCTATGCAGTGGGAACCAAGGCAAAGGTGAACTATGGTGCGTACATTTTTGACCAGACAATGAAGCATGCTGGGAGCTTTAGTGTGAAGGGACCCATTGCCTTTCCATCTCTCATATGTGGAATTGTGCTGAATCAATTTCCACACATCCTGACAGATAATGACTTCGTGAAAAGAAGAGAGAGTCCATTGGCCTACAGCTACAAACTGTTCCTGGGCAAGCATGTCCCTGACATTGTCTTGACATCGGGAGAGACTTCCAAAGCTGGCCACCAACCAGACAAAGCTGATGTTATTACAGTTCTCAAAGAGACCTGCAAAGAGCTGGGAGCTAGAAAGCATGCACTGGAACAGCTCATCTTGCAGCTGGAGTCTACTGCTGAGGACACGGATGGAGCTGAAGGGGAAATGGCTGAGGAGGAGGAAGAGGCCAACTCTGGAGAGGAGGCTGATGAGGAGGCTGATGATGAGTCAGAAGATTAATCATTTTGTTTCTGTTTTTCTGTCATGGGTGTAATTCAAATTACTAATTTTGGGTCTGTATATTAAAGTGTTGCTTTGGCAACATTTTTGACAAAAAGGGGGAGTGACAAGTGATACCCCAGGACAACAGAAGTTTACATTGTTAAACCTTATTAAACAGGTACCCATTCATGACAGATTGAAGTTTTCCCCACTACAGCTGCTGTGTGATGAAGTGTGTATTTAGCTTCTGTGTGCGTGTTGTTGTATGCATCTGTGTGTATGCTGATATGTGTGTGAAGTTTTTATGTAACTTCCCTTCCCTCCCCCCTTGCAGCTGATGTTGAAGTTTAGGTGCAACTTCGAATATATGTGTGCTGCTATGTGAAGTTTTTATTTAACTTCCATGTGTGTGAGTGTGCTGCCACTCTGAGTGTATTAGCTAGTTTTATTCCGCTGCCATGAACTCTGTTATGGGGATCAAAGTGTTTTAGCCAAAAATTTGCCAAAGGGGGAGTTTGTAGGTGTTTAATTGGCTGCATTGTATGGTAAAACACTAATGTCTTGACTGATGTCATGACATGTATATGTAACTACATTGTAGTTACTGCAGGACTAGCTAACACAGGATTATTGAATGTTGTGACATTCATACCTGTAAACAGATACTAAGGAACAGAAGCTCTGTTAGAACTTAGTATTCATTTGCAGTCTGGTTATCAAGGAAGAACCAGACCTGGCATAAGGCCTACTGACTGAATGTCAAACTGGATGTTGTGACATTCATCATTGACAGCAGCTACTGAAGATTGGGCAGAGTGGTGTTCTGCTATACTTCAGCATTTTAGTTAGTTTGTTCTTCAAGAGAATTACAGAACTAACTTAAGGCCAACTATGTAAATGTTAAGTTGGACACTTTGACATTTACTAATGTAAGCTGGTACTGTAGTATGGTCATATTGATCATGTACAGGTCAGCAGTTTTGTACAGTCTGGTTTCTGGGAAAACAGACTCAGCATATGGACCTTGATGTCGAGCTGAATGTCGTGACATTCATGCCTGACAGCATATGCTAAATTGTAGGTTGTTCAGTTTTCTGTTACAGCTTTCTCAGGCTATTCTTTAGGAAGTCAACAGCTTAGAGAAAATCCAGGAAATCAACAACCAAGCTACATTCAATGAACCTAACAAATAGCCTATTTGTTAGCAACCTAAATATTGAATTTGAGGGAACGTATGTGACCTAAAATTCAGGAAAATACAGGTGCAAAAGCCCAGGTGCTGCAATATAAATAGGAAGGCATTCCTCCATTCAGTTTCGGGGATTTTGAGGCGTGAAGATTTAGTGTGTCCATCATACTTCACTGCTGTATTTTTGTGAGTCTAGAATTAGACGTATCTTGTAAGCCAAGTCATTATCAAATAGATGATTGCTTTGGCATAGGGTGTTCATTGAGTTGTAAGTGTTGTGTCACTCAAAGCTTTTAAGCGTGAGTGCTGTGTATCTTGGTTTAAGCTGTGAAGCATAACCAAGAGTTGTTTTTGAAGTGTGACTTCAAAGTGTTTTTAATATCACTGAGGTGATTGAGGGGGAGTGAGTAGGAACTCTGATCTTAGGTTAAGATTGAAATTGCATTGGGTAGGGATTAAGTGATAAGTTGTAAACGGGTGAGTTTAGCTTTGAATTGATACTACTAATAGTGGATTTCCTCCCTGGCTTGGTAGCCCCCAGATGTAGGTCATGTTGGACTGAACTGGGTGAACAATTACTTGTGTTATTTATTGCACTTACAGTTAAGTTCTGCATAATCCCTGTCTGTGCAGAATTGGATGTCATAACAACCAGTGTGACATCCAAAGTCTGATAACTAGAATTTCAGCTATGGTTGGCAAGGCAGGGTTTGGAGTTTTTGGACTGAAAATGAAAAAGAGTCAAGGTATGATTTTTGAGTGAATGAGTGCACAATGGTTTGATGGATGCAGCTAGCAAGGTTTCACATGACAGGAGAATGGTGTTTCTAATGTGCTGTGCTATGTTGCTTTGTGGTTTGGCAAGGTTTTGTTCTTTTGTGTTTTGACAGCCAATCCTGAAAATCCAATAGCAAGATCAGTTAGGCCTTTTTTAGTTTGAGTGAAGTTCTATGGTTCTTTTTCTGTTGGATGTTGTGACAGGATTCTTTGAAATGCAAAAGCCAATAGCCAGGTCAGGTTTGAGAGAGTGTATGCTGCTGGCAGTTTTTCTCATGACAGGAACATGGTGTTTTATCTGCTGTTAGAAGCATGGCAAGGTTGGTCTACTGCTGTTGGATGACAGATTTTATGCCATGTTAGCAAGGTAAGGCAAGGTTGGTTCTATGACAGATTTTTTATCCTATGCTGTTGGATGCTGCAGGGTTTCAAAAATGGTGAAATGGATTGTCAAGTGGCAATGGCCAGGTTTAGGTCTATTTGGAAGCTTGGACAGAAAAAGGAAATGCATCCTAGATGATGTCTTTTGAAAATGAGATGAATGAAATTTTGTTGTGGTAGGGCTGCTTCTAGTGTTTTCCAAATGGTGGATGGATAGTGAAATAGTAGTGCAAGGCCTAGGTTCTGTGGTGTTTTGGACAGGGTTTTGAAAAATGCAAAAAGCAAGGTGAAGCTTGAGAGAGTGAAAGCTCACGGGTTGGTCTGCTGCTGCAAGGGTTTTTTCATGACAGAAAAGTGCAGTTTGGAAGTCTTGTTTGATGTGTTTGTGTGGGAGAGCAAGGGCCAGGCTTGGTCTTTTGTGTTTGACAGAAGGTTTTGAAATGCCAATGCAAAGTCAATGCAGTTTTTCTTCTTAGGATGAGTGAGCCATGGCTTGTGTTTTGTTGGTTAGGTTGGCCCTTAATTCCTCATGACAGGAAAATCAGGTTTAGGAATTTCTGCTGGAAGTTGCTTTTGGACAGAATTTGCAAGTGTGCCAAAGGCAAGGTGAATGAATGATTTTCTGCTGCACTCTCCTTTTTGCTTGTGGCTGCAATGAGCCTTTCTCTTGACAGAAAAAATGGTGCTGTCCAAACTGCTGTTGGACAGTACAAGTTATGGCATGGAGGTATGGTTGTTCTTGACAGCTTTTTTTAGGAAATGACCCAAGTGATCTCTAGCATGAATGAAGTTCTATTGGTTTTTTCTGTCCAATGTGGCTTGTGTGCCTGCTATTGAATTTCAAAAATGACAGAAAATCTGATGCATAAGGTCTGCTGTCATGGTACAAAGCAAGGTGTGAAAGTATGGATGAAAGTGTCCTTTTTGTTCCAAAATTCAAGCAAGTAGGACATGGCCTTTGTTTTGCTGTGTTAGGCTGCAAAATGGAGCTTCATACTGACAGAAAAATGATCAATAAAACTCTGTTTGAAGGGTACAAAGCATGGTCCATGAAATGGTGGGATAGAGTTAGTAGAAAGTTGTACTTTTGTTCCAATGTTCAAGCAAACTAGCATGGGCTCCATGTACTGCATAATTTGACTTGGCAAACATGTTTTAAATGATATTTCTGAGCTGTTCCAATTGGCCAAATGTTAGAAAAATGTTTATATCAAAAAGTCAAACATTGGTCAAACTTGCATTTAAATGAGATAGGTCAAAAAATGCCATTTTGATTGGTGAAGTTTTGGCTCATGAAATTTATATTTTTGGAAAGAGGGGATCAAATGTGACTTGTAGGAAAAAACCCCACCAAAATTGGCCAAACGGTTTGAGAGATATGGCCCTTTGAAGTTCAAGATTTTCTGAAATCGATTCGATCATAACTTGCCAACCACACATGGGAATTGAGAGTTCTTGGACTTTTTGGAAATGGGAGAACAAGATCTTCAACTTTCATGTTGGGCAAAAATTCATTTGAAGCTTGTATCATGATGTAAGTTTGAGGATCAAGACTTTCCATTTTTGGTAAGTTTCAGTTACAGGTCCAGTTTCCATTTTTGGAAATTTCTGATCTGGCTTCAAATTCTTCCATGATGGTGTTTGACATGATATATGAGGACTATTTGGACATGAATGAGCTCTCACAAACCAATTCCAATCATCAAATCACTGATTAAATGGACAGTTGACCAACAGTTGACTTTTAGGGTTTCTGCCTGACTGAACCATGACTGATGACTTCCAAACCCTAATTCCTTGAGACCTTGACTTCAAATGATGTCCCAAGTTGTATGAACTCTTGATTATTGATCATGGTGCCCAAATCCCACAAGAATGGCCACCATCCACTGCTTTGACTGACTGTTGACTGTCTAGGGTTTTTGACTGTCTGTGTGTGAACCGATGACCTCTGAGCCTTCAACCCTTGACTTGAACACTTCAAATGGACCCCCAAGTCATGTGATCTTGTTGGACAAACCCTAGGGCCTTGGCTCCTTGAGAATTGTGCTTGCTTGCTTGTCTGACTGATCTCCTGATCGGTTTGACCTAATTCCTTGATTGGCTTGCACTTGAGGCAAAAGAGGCAATGCAATGCTATGCAATGGACCATGATATGCTATGACCTAATATGAAAATGTATGTACAATGATAGGTGCAAATTTGAGGTGCTACAGCTGCCCCTATTCAATCAGCTGGGAACCCGAATGGATGAGAGCAACGGCTGTCAGACTTTCAGGGTAAACCGGGATTGAATACCAAAGAACCGTAGAATTTGCACAATACAGGGATCCACCAATGGAAACGTCCACTGGGATTTGATATTTATTACTGGGTATTTTTTGGTTTTGTTTTTAAAGGGTACGGCCACATCCAGACATCGCAACGACGATGAATGGGAAAAGAAATCACAACTAGATGCCAACGGACAACTAGGAAAAACTCGACGTTTATCGGGACCAACGGAGAGGTAAATCCACGTGGGGACAGGTACAACTAGACGTCATAGGACGAATAGGAAAAACTCGACGTTTACCAAGACCAACGGAGAGGTAACCAGACATTAATGAATGACCGGAAGGGATACAACCATACGTCAACGGACGAAATGGGAAAAACTCAACGTTTACCAAGACCAACGGAGAGGTAAATCCACATGGGGACAGGTACAACTAGACGTCATAGGACGAATGGGAAAAACTCAACGTTTATCGACACCAACGGAGAGGAGAAATCTCTGGGGAGAGTGAACACAACCAAATCATCAACGGATGATCGGGAAAAACTCGACGTTTATCGACACCAACGGAGAGGAGGATACTTCACTTGGGAAGGAGGACACAACCAAATCATCAACGGATGATCGGGAAAAACTCGACGTTTATCGACACCAACGGAGAGGAGGATACTTCACTTGGGAAGGAGGACACAACCAAATCATCAACGGATGATCGGGAAAAACTCGACGTTTATCGACACCAACGGAGAGGAGAATACTTCACTTGGGAAGGAGGACACAACCAAATCATCAACGGATGATCGGGAAAAACTCGATGTTTATCGACACCAACGGAGAGGAGAATACTTCTTCGGTCTGAATACCGGAAAATTGGCCTCGTGCCATGAGTACATCGACCTGATCGTCGGAAACTCCTTCGGTCTGAATACCGGAAAATTGGCCTCGTGCCATGAGTACATCGACCTGATCGTCGGAAACTCCTTCGGTCTGAATACCGGAAAATTGGCCTTGTGCCATGAGTACATCGACCTGATCGTCGGAAACTCCTTCGGTCTGAATACCGGAAAATTGGCCTTGTGCCATGAGTACATCGACCTGATCGTCGGAAACTCCTTCGGTCTGAACACCGGAAAATTGGCCTTGTGCCATGAGTACATCGACCTGATCGTCGGAAACTCCTTCGGTCTGAATACCGGAAAAACATGAGACATATTATCTAAAGCCGTCAAAACGTAGATAATACACTCGCATGGAAGATTATCCATAACCGGGTTGTAGGTTGTTAAATGAATAATCGACCGAAAAGAAAGGCATCTGGGTACCAGACTAGGTATGCAAAAGATGACCAATCAAAAGAGGATAAAGTTGCTAACTTGGAGCAAGTATCCAAAAAGAGAGTGAAGACCCAATGGGGACAATACTGCTTGATCAAAGCAAGTATCAAAGGGGACAAGACCATTAATACCACAAAGAGGGGATTACATCTACCGGTTTGTAGGCAGAAAACCACGGAAAAGTAACCAGTCATCATCGGGACGAGCACAAAGGGTTAATTCCAACAAGGGGAGGAAAGTGGGATTTTACAACTACCAGCTAGTGGGTAGAAAACCACAAAGATAGGACTTACAGCTACCGGTTTGGTGGTAGAGGCCACGGAAAGAATAACCAGTCATCATCGGGATGAGCACAAAGGGTTAACTCCAACAAGGGGATGAAAGTGGGATTTTACAACTACCAGCTTGTGGGTAGAAAACCATAAAGATAGGACTTACAACTACCGGGTTGTAGGTAGAGGCCAAAAATTCCGCTGAGGACGAAATGAATGAGTGCCGGTTGGTGAGCCACTATTCATCCATGCCCCAGGGCAACACAAGAGACAGTTAACAAGAAGCCAATTTAGGATCGATCCAAAAAGGCAGACTGAATCAAGACTCATCCTAATGAGGAAAGAACTCAATAGGGAAAACCCATCCCATTAGGTAGGGAACGGAAGCAACCGTCATCCACGAGGATGTATCTCAGTGGGGAAATGGCAGGAAAAGATTGACACTTTCTGCTTAAGGGGTAGACTCTACATGGAGAGATCAGACACACCCATATCTGCTTAAGGAAAAAAGACCCAAGCTGGCAAGACGCTAACAATTGGGGAGTAACACTGCTGGGGATACCCACTCGACTGAGGAATCACTTGTCGGGAAAACACCAACCTCTCAACCATGCTGATGAAACCAATCCTGAAGCCGATCCAATGGCGCGATGCCAAACTCGGCTGGTCGCCACGGCCTAGGGCTAATGGATATGCTTGCTATGTTGATGCATGAGTTTTTCTTGTTTTACACAATGCCCCATGATCATGGAAATGCTATGCACTAATGATGCAATATGCTATGCTTATCTAAATGCTGAATGCATAAACACACGTCTCCTTCAGAGACAACACCGGGGAACTCCAGGAACTGTGCTGGGGATCCTATAACCATGTCAACTTCCATCCTGCTGGGGAAAGACAAACTTTTGCTGAGGAAAAACCATCAACACAACCTCTGTTGGGAAGACAGCTTCAGACTTGGAAAACAGTCACAACTCCGCTGGGGATGCCGATATCAGTCTACCACAGAAACCCGTCCAATCCACTGGTAGGATGAACTCTGCTGGAGAAATAAATGCTACTCCATTAGGGACGACCCAACCAATCCATATGTAGGAGAATCACTGCTGGAGATGTATTTCATGAGACCCGCTCCACTCGGGGAACTTGCTGAGGAAAAACCACACCATTCTGCTGGAGAGAAAAACCATAGTGGTGAGAGTAACAACTCTGCTGAGGATGATGACACGTCATATCGTACTGGAGATGAATTCCCACAAACCTGCTGGGGATAAGCACTCACGGCCATACTGGAGATGTCAGCATCGCAAACCCAATTGTTGGGGAACACACCAACGGTCTACAGATAAACTCCACTAGGGGACTCCCGGGGAAAATAGCTGCCAGGCGCTCAGCGGGGATTCTCAACTGGGGAAATCTGCAAGCATAGGCCTGCTGGGGAGAAGCAATCCTTAGATCTGCTAGGGAAAGAAGGTACTGTCCACAGGTGTCTCTGCAGGGGAAAATAATTCTGATAGCTTCAATATTGGCTTGGGCTGGGGACGTGACAACCTTCAGGCTTGCTGAGGAGACAACGATCTCGAATCTGCCAGGGAGATCACACTCTTAATCCTCTGGGGAGATACAGCCTGTTTGACGGGGATGTCGGTCGACTCGTCGAACACTGGTATCCGTCATCCACCCATAGTGTTGACCTTTCCACTTTTTTAAGAACTCCCAGACTCTTCTGGACTTTTCTGCTCCATCATCTTGTATTCCCAACTCGTCCGTACTTCACGGAGGTTGAACTCTTGGGACTCATACATACTTTCCAATCATCAGACTTTGAAGAGTCTCCCTTGATTAACTTTCCAGGATCGTCGTTGTGACGGTGTATTCGTCGCCATATGATCTATCGATTAAATCATAAGCTAAGAGATACCTTGAAATTTTTCGAGTCGCCACCGCACTTTTATTTATCCAAAGGACTGGCTAAAAAGCGAACAAAAGCCTAAGAAGTTTTACACGTAGAAAACTAATAAAAAGATCAGAGATTCTGGGTAAGGGGTAAATTACGCAATGGGAAGGTGTTAGGCACCCACTACGTCCTAGGTACTCCTAGGGAGCCCTTTTCACACTTGTTGTATTAAATTGTTATTTGTTATGACATAAAGATTGTGCAAACATGATTGGGATGATGAGAAAAGAATATACAAGTTTTATTGGGTTATTGGGTTATTGGGTTCGAACGGATGAACCCGTTGCCTACGTACCTTCCATCAAAGGTAAGGATCAGAACGCCGTAGTTCGGCTAAAAGATTTCCAAAAGTTGGTGGATTTGATTTTAAACACAAGCACTGAGGCTTTTCATTATCAATGGGAGAACACTCGACCAAAACAACATCCACCATGCAAGGATAGCTTCGACGTACTAGAGGGGTTAGCCCTGTTTGAAGTACGGAAGTCTTACTGTCGACTCACTAAGGATAGGCAAGATTTACATCAACCACAAAGATAATTGAAACCTATGGCTAATGCATGAAAAGATTAATGGACAAAGCCAAAACAAGTGAATGAGTGAAGTTAATTGATTGTGATTATGAAAATGAAGTCAAAGTATGATTAAGATTGATTTGAAAGAAGTATTATGAAATGGAGTTTGAAAAAAAAGAGTCAAGGACTTGGGGTCCAAGTTTTTAGTTAGAAAACATGAAGATGTTTGCACAACACTTATGTCGAGTTTGAAAGGTAAAATGTGAAAAGGTTTAGGACATAATGGATGATGAATGGATGAAGGATGGATAGTAAAACTTCTTAGAAGGTTCACTTCTTGAGATCATATTGAAGATGATTCAAGTGTGTCCTTTGGAATGCAATGGATAATAATAAACAAACAAAGCAAAGAAAGGCGGATATCGGATGCCAATCACTGGTCTTATACCAATCTCCTAAAACAGAATGGGATATCAGATGCCACTCTATGGACTTACACTAATCTCCACAGGCAAAGAAATAAAAAGCGGATACCGGATACCAATAGATGGATTTACACCAGTCTCCTAAAAAACAGAACAGGATATCAGAAGCCACTCAATGGACTTACACTAATCTCCTCAAAAGAAAACAAGAAAAGGAAACATGGGAGTCAACTGCCAATCTGTCTGGACTTAGGTTAACTCCACAGATGATCATAGGAAATCCAATGCCACATTACTGGGACTTATAATGGATCCTCACATACAAGAACAAAAGCAACAATATGATCATAGGAATGCAAATGCCAACTTGCAGGGACTTACAGTTGCAACCTCACATAAACAGAGAAAGTAAAACATGGATGTCAGATGCCAATCTGTCTGGACTTACTCTAACATACACAGTATGATCCTAGGAAAACAAATGCCAACTTGCAGGGACTTACAGTTGTATCCTCACATACACATCAAACAGATCAAATTATGATCACAGGAAAGCAGATGCCAACTTACAGGGACTTATAACTGCAACCTCACATACGAACAGATAAATGCATCAGGCAAAGATAAGATGAGTGGCCAAGGTGATGGTCTTATACTCACTTCCATATCATAGGAGCAAATGCCAAGGCAATGGACTTACAGTTGTCCTCAATGGGCAAACAACAATGATAGCATCACAAAGATAAATGAGATGATCATGCATTAATGGCAATTGATGATGATGATAAATGCATAGCATACAGGCAAGCAAGTGCACATGAAGCAATCAATCAATCAATGAATATCAGACAGCACACTCTATAGCCAAACAATGGGGGCTCACACAAGAGGGTTTGACTTTGAAAGTCCACTGTAATAGGTAAAGGTCGCTCTTAACCTTGCCATTGAGAGGCTAAGGTGAAGCAGATAAAAAGGAGAATGAGGGGTGTGCCTCATTGCTTCTATCTCAGATCAGAGAGAGCATAAAAGAAAGTGTGGGAGTTCAGAAAGTAGGAACTCTCTCCACATTATTGACTCGATTAGATCTTGGTTATTTATCTCATTGCTTCAACCATGAAATGGGAGCAAAGAGAGGACACACTGAATAGTGGGGGATAGATTGCGTATCCCTACCTTCCACCAATTGCCTTACTTGAAGGACTTTTCCTGCTTAGGACAAATTTAAACACACACAGGCATTGCCTCTTAAGGAGGACTTCAGACAGTTTGCCCGTCAAATAACAGACCGGGTCTCCAGACTACATGAAGAAGAAGTATTTATACCTCAAAGCAAATGCTAAAAAGCAAAGCAAGCAAGTTCAAAGAACTTAAGCAACTAAAGTACCTGAAAAAGTCAAACTCATTAGTAAACAAGTCAACAATCAAAATCAAAAGGGAATGAACCAATAGTCAACCACAGAGGGACCAATTATGCAAGGCACAAAGACTCAAGCATATGAGTCACCTACAAAACAAAGGTTAGCACATTAAACAATCAAACTAAAACACATTTGAATGATCCTCAAGGCATTGATGCTTAACCTGAAACAGATGAACTCAACATAAGCTTAGAAGACCACTAGGACTAGCCTAGGGTCAAAGATGGAAGAAAAAGTCAAGGCAGCAAGGAAAAGTCAACCCAAACCAAGTTTAAACATTCAAGAAGCATTCTCAATTAGATTCATAATCAAATCATGCATCATTGTCATTTTGTAAACCAAAGAAGTCAAAACATGGCAATAGGAAGCACAAATAGGTCAACAGCAAGACCTCATCCAAAAGTCAACCCAATCAATTTCAAAAATTATGAAATAAATCACACTCAATCCTAACACCTAACATAGCAAGCATGTCAAATTTCATGGCATTTGGATGAGAGGAAGGCAGTCAAGTAAAATCATGAAGTCAAACCAAATTCAAGTAAGCATGGTGAAAGTCAACAAGCATGGGTCAACTTCAAAAAATCATATCAATTTGAAAACAGAAGAGAAATGAGTGAAATTAACACCAATGCCAAGCTTGAGGTGTCTAGTTATCACATATGAATTTTCATGATCATACAATAAGATTTGAGAATTTCACAAAAGATTTGGCAACATGTAGCACAAAAAGTCAACAAATGACTAAGCATGGAAGAAAATTCTCAATCAAATGGAAAACAGCAAGATTAATTCCAAGAAAATTCATACACAAACTAGACATGTGATAGATGGTTCATGCAAAATTTGGGGTCAATTGGATAAGAGGAAGCATGTGAACAAAAATTGGGAAATGCATGATCATGGTATAGCACCAAATGTAACACATAACTTCAGAAAATCATAACTCTCAATCCACAAATGATAAATACACAAACTTTATATGGAAATGAAGGTCAATGTGTCTAGTTTCCCCACAAAAAATTTCAAAGGCATTGGATATAACATGAGTATTTCACAATTGAAATGGCACAATGTATCATTTTGGCATACATGTTGAAAAATCATTTATCATTTAAAATCCAGAACATGGAAAATTAATTAAAATTCACCATAAAATACTAGACTCAATTGTGATCATGATGGAAAAAATTTCAGGATTTTTGGATGAAATTTGAGCAAGAAATGAATTGTGGAAGTTGGGTGATATTTTGAAGCAAACATGATCACACAACATGAAATATCGGTCAAACATGGGAGTCAGCGTGGCAATTGTGTAATTTTGGACTCACTAATCTAAACTCTGCGTTTTGGCAAGGCAAAACAAAATGTTTTGATTGGCTCTCAGCCAATAAAACAGTAAAGCTGGCCAATGGATGAATTTCTGGGTTTAAGACATAAACCCTAGGGTTTGGCCAACAGCAAAACAAGTTCTGCTTCAAACAATCGATCAAACCACCTCAAATGCACAGCAACAACTAAACATGGCATTGGCATTTCCAAGTTCATACACAATTCGACCAGCATACAACAATCATCATGCAATCATCATGCAAACATAACCAATCATAATCAACACAAAGCATGTGGAATTTCTGTTTTAGCTGGAAAATAACAAAGTTCAACAGCATAGCAGTAACATTCATCATCATGTAACCAAACGAAATAAACAACAGCATTCAACACTAACAAACAGACAACAGCATGGTATTAACAGCATGGTTTTCAACATTTGGTTCACCAACATCATCATCAATTGAAATTCCAGCAAACCAACAACTAACATGGCAAACCACATGGCAGTTGAACAACATCATCATGCCACATTGACTAACAACAAAACAAACCAGATTATGTGAAAATTCTGGACAGGGATTGAAGTTGCGAAAACAACAGCAAGCATCATCATCTTTAATAAACAAAATTCGAAACAAGGCATTATTCAAAAGCAAGGCATTAGAAATGGTGTTATCATGCAACAAGAACAAAAGCAGCAGCCAATACACATGCATCTATGAAGCTGGATTTTTTTTCTGGGAATAATGACAGAGTTCATCATAGCAGGGTTTAGCAGCATGGTTCATGGTGTCTTCAAGCAAGCAACAACAACATCAAACAAACATGATTCGACCAAACATACAACAGCATAAGCATAATCATGAAATTTTTCTGGGCGTGGTAGGTTCAACATGAACAGCAAATCATCATCATGTACTCATCATAAACAACATCAAACAAACAGCATACAATATATTTCGCAAGGATTCTCTAATCATGCACACAAGGCTTCAAACAGTAGGGCATAATCAGCATGGCAGCTTCATGGTATCTCCAACATTCATCATTAATCACGAAATTCAATAGCATCATACAGAAACATGGCATTGGTGATGTTCATATAGCAAGCAACCAACAATATATAACACAAAACATATGGTTCTTCTTCTGGGAATTTTCGAGGATTTCAAACAGCAACATCCATCCACATGAACAATAATCATTACCAGCATCCTCAATCAAACATGACTATGAAACAAACATCATTATGTAACATCATCTAACAACAAAACAAACAGAATCAAGGGGATTTTTCTGGAAATGATAGAGTTTAACACAACAGGATATTCATCATCACTATGAACTCGAAAAATTGGACATGCCCAGAACAGCAAATTAAGCACAGCAATATCATTAACAAACCTTAAATAACAAGAATCCAACCACGGTTGTCACTGAACCCACAACAAATGAGTAAATCGATGGAAAATAGATTTGGATGCAAAAATGAAAACTCAGATTTCTCCCTCATGTCACAACCATTTCATTCGAAACAAATTGCATTGAAACTAGCATACCAAGACCTTTCATAAACATAACATAGCAAGGCATATGAGGGAGGTCGATTACTTACTTGGTTTTGAAGAAATTGTAGCAACAGTTGTGTATTGATGGAATAAGCTTGAAACAGATGCCCTTTATGCTCTACAATGATGGAATCTTGGAGTGGTTTGGCTCAAAGGTGCATGGAACTTCCCAATCTCGAATTCACCATTGTTGATAGCTTGGAAATGCAGTGCTAAAAATGGTGTTCCAGTTGGTAAAGGATGGTTCTAAAAGCTCCACAAGATGGTCCAAGTGATGAAGGAGGCAAAGGTTCCTTGTGGCCTTTGAGGTTTTTCTCAGAAATTTCATTCTTGCCAAAATGCACAATGGGAGAGTGATGTGTTTTCTGTATGGTGGCTGTCAAAAACTAGGGTTTGTTTGGACAGAAAAACATTTATATATCACCTGTTTAACATCACTTAATCAAAGGGTAAGCTGGTTTTGTGTGTAATGATGCATTTTGCAAATTGCTAAATGTGAGCAAATGGAAGTGGAGGTGTGTTTATCTGCACGAATTTGGGCCTGAGCATGCTGCAAATGACCGTGCCAATTGCTGCTTTTGGTATGCTGCAGAATTGTTGTACCTTGCTTTTACTTAATGACCAATTGTACAATTTGCCCACTTTGCTTTTTGGTCCAAAATGGTGGTGTAATGATGAAATGATCATGGTTTAAGGTTTGAGACAAGTCACAAATGTGATATGAAACATCTCCCAATTGGCCAATTGGTGAAAAAAGTCTTAATTCAAAAAGTCAAAGTTTGGTCAAACTTTGATTTTAAATGCAAAAGGTCCAAAAATGCCATTTTGATTGGTAGGGTTTTAGGTCATGAAATTTATATTTTTGGAAAGAGGATGAAAAATGTGGTTTGTAGGAAAAAACCCCACCAAATTTGGCCTTATGGTTTGAGAGTTATGGCTTGTTGAAGTTCAAGAATTGGTGAAAATGAATTGATCATATCTTGACAACCACACATGGGATTTGGGTGTTCTTGGACTTTTTGAAAATGGGAAGACAAGATCTTCAACTTTCATGTTGGGCAAAAATTCATTTGGAGCTTGTATCATGATGTAAGTTTAAGATCAAGAAGTTTCCATTTTTGGCAGTTGAAATTACAGGTCCACTTGCTATTTCTGGAAAATTTTCTGATTGACTTGATTTTCTTCCATGATGAGGTTTGACATGATATATGAGGCTTATACAAGCATGAATGAGCTCCTTCAAATCAATTCTATCCATCAAATCCTTGATTAAATCAACAGTTGACCAAGTTTGACTGTCTGTTGACCTTTCTAGGGTTTTGGATGATTGGACCACTTCTGATGAATTCCAAACCCTAAATCCTTGAGACCTTGACCTCAAATGATGTCCTAAGATGTATGAACCTTTGATTATTGATCATGGTGCCCAAATTCTGCAAGAATGGCCACCATCCTTTGCTTTTACTGATCAATGACCATCTTTGACCTAATTGATGATGATTGCTTCCACTGCAAGCAACAAGGTTAGACTGACAATATTTTTGTACTTTTTTGAATGATAAACATATGAAAGGCAAAGATATACAAATGCAAAGTATGCTTGGTGATCAAGGAACAACCCACAAGGCAATCTATCCACTAAGAGGAAAGCAAAGGCATGCATTGATCCTTGAGGCAATGATATGAATGATATGGGCCATGAGGGATCTTAGGGCCCAAAATTGGGGTCTTACAGATGCCCCTATTTAAGGTCATTCTAGCCGGAGAAGTGAAGTTTAGAAATCTTCATCTCGACGCGGTAGAATGGACTTAAATAACAGTAATGAGACAAATTTTGGTCCCTAAGAGACCTCATGATGCAAATGTATGTATGCAAAAGACGCAAATTCTGTGGGGAATATGATTCACACAGAAGAAAAGACGATCCATCGGAGTAGCACACTCACCAGGAACAGAGACTCTAACAAGACTCTATGGGGATAATAAAAGAAATGAGAAATGTGTGAACAATATACGACTCTAAACTGGGGAAGATAAGACTGACATAACGTGATCGAAACACGACTCTGATTAGGGGAAAAACAGAGAACAGACCAGAGAACTCCCTGGGGAGTGAAGAACTCACACTGGGAAGAGAATTCCAAAGGAAAATAAATCCATTGGAGAGACACAAGCTAACTCCTGAGGAGAAGCAAAAGAAAACTCCACTGGGGAAGTAACAAGCAAAATGAGATGCTACCGGTAGGGGTAACAAACTCAGGAAGGAACACCAAGGATACCAGGTTGTAGGTATGTAATAGGTGACCGACCAAAGACGTGAATTGGTGTGTGTTCCAAAACACTCATCATCCTGAAGTGAGCGAAAGCAAACTTGTTTATAGGATGGATATTTGATTCTGTAAAGAATGCAAATCTTACTCTGAGGGGAAAGCAACAAAGGATTGACCCAAGAGTGAACGAGACATACTATTCATTACCGGCAGACCGTGAATAATATACTCGAAAGGAAAATTATCCTGAACCGGTTACTGGGTTGTTTAAGGATAAAATCCGAAGACGTGAATTGGTTTGTGTTCCAAGACACTCATCATCCGAAAGAAAGCTAGAACAGCAGACTTGTTTAAAGGATGGTCAAAAACGTGAATTGGTGTGTGTTCCAAAACACTCATCATCCAAAACGCAAACTGGTTAAAGGATGGGCAAAAAAGCGTGAATTGGTGTGTGTTCCAAGACACTCATCATCCGAAAGAAAGCTAGAACAGCAGACTTGTTTAAAGGATGGTCAAAAACGTGAATTGGTGTGTGTTCCAAAACACTCATCATCCGAAAGAAAGCTAGAACAGCAGATTTGTTTAAAGGATGGACAAAAAAGCGTGAATTGGTGTGTGTTCCAAGACACTCATCATCCGAAAGAAAGCTAGAACAGCAGACTTGTTTAAAGGATGGTCAAAAAAACGTGAATTGGTGTGTGTTCCAAAACACTCATCATCCGAAACGCAAACTGGTTAAAGGATGGGCAAAAAAAAGCGTGAATTGGTGTGTGTTCCAAAACACTCATCATCCAAAACACGAATTGGTTAAAGGATGGATATTCGATTCTACAGAGAATACGAATCTTGCTCAGCTGGGGAAAATCAACAAAGGATTCCAACTAAAGAGCGCATGAGACATATTATTCATTACCGGCAGACCGTGAATAATACACTCGCATGGCAAGAAACACCAGGGATACCGGTTACTGGGTATATAATAGGTGATCTACCGAAAACGTGAATTGGTTTTCACTTCCAAAACACTCATCATCCGAAAGGAGGGCTTGAAAAAGCAAATCGACTTACAGGATGGGCATTCGAATCCACGACGGGAAAACGAATCTTACTCAAATGGGGACACAAACCCAAAGAGTGCATGAGATACAATATCCATTACCGGCAGACCGTGGATAAGATACTCGCATGAGATATATTATCTATTACCGTTAGAACGTAGATAATAAACTCGCACGGTAAGAAACACCAGAGATACCGGTTACTGGGCATATAATAGGTGATCTACCGAAAACGTGAATTGGTTTTCACTTCCAAAACACTCATCATCCAAAACACAAACTGGTTAAAGGATGGCTATTCGATTCTACAAAGAATACGAATCTTGCTCAGTTGGGGAAAATCAACAAAGGATTCCAACTAAAGAGCGCATGAGATATATTATTCATTACCGGCAGACCGTGAATAATACACTCGAAAGGAAAAGACACCAGAGATACCGGTTACTGGGTATATAATAGGTGACTAACCAAAAAGAGAGACAATCGATACCAAGCATACGGGTAAACGAAAGACAACTCAAAGGGATAAATTGCAAGCATCCGGCAATTATCCAACAACAAGAATATTCGACTCCACAAAGGGAAAAAACGAATCTTACTCGACTGGGGAAACACAAAAAGGCTTCGACTGAAGAGTGCATGAGATATATTATTCATTACCGGCAGACCGTGAATAATATACTCGCATGGAAGACTATCCACAACCGGTTACTGGGTTGTTTAAGGATAAAAATCCGAAAAGAAAGGCATCGAGATACCAGAATAGGTATATAATGATAACCAATCAAAGAAGCAACAGACATTACCGACAAAAGGGTAAATGAAAGGCGATCTGCTGAGGATAAATTGCAAGCATCCGGCAATTATCGACAGAAAACTAGCTGGGGATGCACTGGTACAACCAATGATCCTGGGAGCAAATCACTAGCATACGGTGAAAAGACCCACTGGGGATAAAATTGCTAGCATACGGCAATTATCCACAAAAGACTTGCTGGAAGATATAAGTGCTGATCTGAGCAACTTATACAAGCAAAGGAAAATCATCATCAAATATTGAATGAAGATAACCACAAAATTAGGGTTTACATCTACCGAATACGGGGTAGAAGACCAAAACTCCACGTGGGGATAGAACAAATCACCAATCCGCACGGGAAACCAAAAAATAGGGTTTATAACAAACCACAAACTGTTGAAGAGCAGGAAAAATAGGGTTTACAACTACCGGTATGAGGTAGAAAACCAAAAACTCTGGCTGGAGAATAAAAAGGTGTATAACCACAAATTCTACCAAGAAAGCCAGGAAAAGATAGGACTTATAACTACCGGTTATGAGGGTAGAGGCCCAAAAACATTCCGCTGGGGAACAACCCACTGGGAAGTACAAGATATCTGACAAATAGCCAATTCGGGAACGATCCGAAAAGACAGACTGAATCAAGACACGTCCTAATGAGGATATAACTCAAATAGGAACATCCATCCCAATATATGTGTTGGGAGGAAACGGAAGAAACCGTTATCCACGAGGATATATCTCAGTGGGGAACTGCAGAAGAAAAGACAAACATTTTCTGCTTATGGGGTTGACTCTACATGGAGAGATTTTAAACACCCGACATCTGCTTGGGGAGATCTATAAAGAGATCTATATCACCATAGCAGGAGACACGACAAACAAAAGATATATGGCAAGAAATGCGACATGAATATCTGAATGTTTATGAATATGCATGAATATGCGTGATTTATGTTTGATGAATGCTGACAAAACAGACAGTTCTAACACAAACAGGTTCAGGAATCAAACGTCCGGTATTATACTTCCAGGGAAATAAACCAACTGGAGAGCCAATCTGCGGAGATCCACATGCTGAGAAGCAAAGATCTGCGGGTACTGCTGAAGAAGCAGAGAATCATGGATATCAAGAAACAACCCAATCAGGGTACAGAAAGTCACAACGGGCAAAACGGCCACTAAGACGAATCTGTAGGGGAACAAGAGAGGTCCCAAAGTATATCTGCAGGGGATCCCAGTGTCGACTGAGAAACAAAAGAGTGCGTTATACAAGCACAAACACGAACTGCTGTAGAAGCAAATCCACACAACTCCGCTGGGGAACAACCCACTGAGGGAGAATGATATCATCCAAGTAGAATCTCACTGCACAAGCAACTCTACTGGGGAAAACTGTCGGCTACTCTCTTGGGGAACAAGCCACTGAGGGAGGACAGATCAAACAAGTATATTCTGCAACGGACCACTCCACTTGGGGAGAATATACAACAAACTGATCGCAACAAGTAGATTCTGCAATACAAGCCACTCTACTGGGGATCTCAAACAGTCAGGAAATCAAATCCGTTCACTGGAGGCTAGAGCCATCATCCGACCATACCGGAGATTGAAAGAGTATTCAACAGGCGAAACTGCCACGACAAACAATTTGCAGACTAAGCTGAGGGAAAGATGGTTGAACACATTGGGATATCAACCCGAATCAAAACTGCTCAGAAAAATAAATCCTGCTCTGCTGAAGAGAATAACTCTGATAGAGAGATAGCAACAATTCCACAGACGACTTCGCCGGGGAGAAGGTAAAGTACTGGGTATCAAACCACTGACTTACCAAGTCTTCAAAAAGAAAGCGATCATGCTGAGGATATAGACAAATCCTGCTGGCACACTGCAAGGGGAAAAGCGGTAACAACTCCACTTGCAACCCTGGTGGGGATATCAATAACAGCTCTACTCGCGACTCCGAGGGGAGTATCAATCAATCAGTTACACTTATGATTGTGCTGAGGAGACAAATAAAGTCTGGGGAATGCGACCCACTGGAGAAAGTGACGGGGCACCAAGATGACAAACCATCAACCGCCGAAACTTCACAATAAAACACCCATGCTGGGGAAGAACTGCTGCTGGAGAACGAAATCTTCAACAACACTCTGCTTGCGACTATACTGAGGAACAACCCCAACAACAACCCTGTTCGAGGAACAACCTCAACAAAGATTTGAAGAAAGAAAATACCACCAAACCAGGAGTATGAACGAATGTCTTACCTGTTGGGAATCATGCCACCCTCGGGAGAGCACTGAGATATTCTTGAGTATCCTTTCAACCTTGTGAATGTCCACTTTGTTTAAAACAAAAATTTTGAAAAAATTGATTTGTTTAAACAATGATATTTTATCAATTTAAAACATGCAAAACATTTGTTGAATTGAAACAAATAAGAGTGCAAATAAATGGATAAAAAGCTCAAATTGATTTGATGGAATGGTAGCCTGCAAATGGCAAGACTCCATAGATCTGTACAAATTTGAAATCAGTGATATATATTGGAAGAGGGCTACACTGAACATAATGATCCTTTCTCTACCAATTTGAATCTCGATGTATCCGAAGCTTCGGTTGACGACGAATCGAGAATCTTCTGACGAAATGACGACTGATGAACCAGAAAGTCTTGTCAGGATGCAGTTACTTGCCAAATCCCTAATTTTTGCCTAGATTGCCCCAGAGTGAGGTACTCAATCTAGCGGGATACAAATATACTCTTTTTTTCAAGTCTCTAATTTTTGCCTGGATTACCCTTGCGGGTTCTCCACCGAGACGCTCATTTTTGCCTAAGCCGCCCTTTCGGGTTTTCAACTTAGCGAGCTATTCTGTTTTTCATTCTCTTTTTTCATTTGCATATACTTTTTTTTTTTTAGGCAAAGTATCTCTTGACTGCATCTGAATTCACAGGACGAGTGAAATCCTCCCCATCCATTGTTGTAAGCATCAAAGCTCCGCCTGAAAAGGCTCTCTTAACAACATATGGACCCTCGTAGTTTGGAGTCCACTTGCCCCTGGAATCGGGCGCGAAAGACAAAACTTTCTTGAGCACAAGGTCACCTTCTCGGAACACACGAGGCTTGACCTTCTTGTCGAATGCTTTCTTCATTCTCTGCTGATATAACTGACCATGGCACATGGCAGTCAATCTCTTCGATCAAATTCAGTTGGTCATAACGACTCTGAATCCATTCAGCATCAGTCAACTAGGGACTTGAGGGTATAATTTTTCTTTTTTTCTCTTGAAAAAATTTTTTTGCTGATTTTTTGATTTTTCATCTTTTTCACCCTTTTTTTTTTTTTTTTTTTTTTTTTATGCATTTGCAATGCCCCAGTTTGACTGATTTGCTGATTCTCATGATACAGCTGAATGAGCTTCTTTGGTGCTCAAGAAGGTGGGTAATCTCGTCAGGAATCCCCTTCAACATCATCTTCCTCTGCCTCAGATACAAGGAATTCAAGATTGGGAGATGGCGTTGGATCATTATGTTCAATGGGTTCAGAAGTCCCTGCATAATGATTCTGGATAATGAAAAGCATTTGTATTTTAAACAAGCAAATCAATTATGCAGATGAAAATGCTGTTTTTTTTTGTTTTTCAGGGTTTTTTGTGATCACTGATTTCATGCAAAAAGCAAAAAGTGAAAACAAATGGAAAAACAAATGTTTAAGTAATGCATTAATTGAATGAAAACATCATTGTATTAAATGTTGCCAGCAATGTTATCACTTCTCCTTTTGGCATGGGAGAAGGATTTTAAACAAAATGAACAAATCACGCTAACTTATGAATGACCGTAGGAACATCCACAGCGACCCAATTGTGGCAGACACCACCAGGAATGATGAAATTGTTCAGATCTTCTGCATCATCTTCTAAGATAGCAGCAGCTTCCTCTTCAGGTTGATCGTCATGGATGAATCCTCCACTTGCGAACAAACCTTGCTCATTAAGTGCCCCAGAACAGTAGCCAATGCCAGCCCGGGATTGGTTAACCAGGAATAAATCCATTAACAGGAGTAAATCCATTAAAAGCACTTTGGTCTGGCAAAATCCTCCTCGAGTTCACAGCTCTCTTGCTCAGGATGATCCATCAATCTGGCAGAGTTGGCCTTGGTATAATACCGGCAAAGTGCGTCTTCAAAATAAATGAAGATCGCAGGGTCAGACCACTGGACGGGAGACCGGAACAAAACACCTGCTTATGCAAATGATGCATGAAGTGTTTATGCATATGCTTGTTTTTTATTTCAAAGGAACTCGAGGGTTTTATTTGCAAACTTTGAAATGTTTAAGCATTTTGATCATATATGAGAATATCTCATCAGATATATCAGGTGAAAAAAATTTTTCCGGTTTTTTCATGTTTTGAAATTTTTTGCAAATAAACTCCTTTGAGTTTCTTGAAAATTTTCTTTTTTCTGATGACATGAATGCGGATGAATGCGTGAATGCATGAATGCAACAAACACACTCAAGGATCAAGCAAGACACGCCAAACAAAGGTCGTGGGAAAGCTATATGTATCCCTAATATCAATCATCCATTTTGGTGGATTTAGGTTTTTACCTTATCGACACCCAAGTTCCATTGATATTAACGGTACGTGAACCGGTTCAGACATTCTTAATATCAACCAGCCGCTTTGATGGATTTTAGGTTTTACACCTGATCCGGGATCCATTGATATTAACAATGTTTGAACGACTCAACCACGAATCACGGGTTTGTTGAGAGTCACGAGCATGGAGTCTCGGTTAAGAACCACCCAAAGGGAGTGTACTAGGGTTTAAACCTGCCAGACATGTTCTATCAGAGGTTCCCATAATCATCGTTCCATCTTTCGAATATTATCGGAGGAACGAATACTCGTATTCCAAGAATATTCTCAAGAGAAACTCTTATGAGTGTAGTATCGCGTAACAATCGTGTCAGAACTGACATCTGAACGACCTCCGCACTACGGTCCTAAAAATAGGCCAAGATGGGTTTGGTAAACTAAGGTCCTTGGCTTCTGCGGAACATGATTGAAAGAATAATGTCTAACCACAAATAACTTGTGTGACATTATTAGTTCAACATGACCTCCACCAAGTGAATGGACTCGCAAGTCAACTGGCTAAGGACTACTCCACACCAGTCGACAAGACTATGCCATTCTCCTATCCTAGAGTGCACTCGAGTTCGGGTATAGAACTCATCTCACAGATCACCAAAGCAAATAGCAATTGTATATCAAGCAATTCAAACATTACAATCAATACAGTTATCCCAAATTGTACAAAAATATGTCATATGACAAATAATAATATATCACAACAAGGGTGAAAAGTAGGCGATACAACCAGGGATGATGCTTACTCCCCAGCAGAGTCGCCACTTTTCTGTGACGGTGTATTCGTCGCCATATGATCTATCGATTAAATCATAAGCTAAGAGATACCTTGAAATTTTTCGAGTCGCCACCGCACTTTTATTTATCCAAAGGACTGGCTAAAAAGCGAACAAAAGCCTAAGAAGTTTTACACGTAGAAAACTAATAAAAAGATCAGAGATTCTGGGTAAGGGGTAAATTACGCAATGGGAAGGTGTTAGGCACCCACTACGTCCTAGGTACTCCTAGGGAGCCCTTTTCACACTTGTTGTATTAAATTGTTATTTGTTATGACATAAAGATTGTGCAAACATGATTGGGATGATGAGAAAAGAATATACAAGTTTTATTGGGTTATTGGGTTATTGGGTTCGAACGGATGAACCCGTTGCCTACGTACCTTCCATCAAAGGTAAGGATCATAACGCCGTAGTTCGGCTAAAAGATTTCCAAAAGTTGGTGGATTTGATTTTAAACACAAGCACTGAGGCTTTTCATTATCAATGGGAGAACACTCGACCAAAAACAACATCCACCATGCAAGGATAGCTTCGACGTACTAGAGGGGTTAGCCCTGTTTGAAGTACGGAAGTCTTACTGTCGACTCACTAAGGATAGGCAAGATTTACATCAACCACAAAGATAATTGAAACCTATGGCTAATGCATGAAAAGATTAATGGACAAAGCCAAAACAAGTGAATGAGTGAAGTTAATTGATTGTGATTATGAAAATGAAGTCAAAGTATGATTAAGATTGATTTGAAAGAAGTATTATGAAATGGAGTTTGAAAAAAAAAGAGTCAAGGACTTGGGGTCCAGGTTTTTAGTTAGAAAACATGAAGATGTTTGCACAACACTTATGTCGAGTTTGAAAGGTAAAATGTGAAAAGGTTTAGGACATAATGGATGATGAATGGATGAAGGATGGATAGTAAAACTTCTTAGAAGGTTCACTTCTTGAGATCATATTGAAGATGATTCAAGTGTGTCCTTTGGAATGCAATGGATAATAATAAACAAACAAAGCAAAGAAAGGCGGATATCGGATGCCAATCACTGGTCTTATACCAATCTCCTAAAACAGAATGGGATATCAGATGCCACTCTATGGACTTACACTAATCTCCACAGGCAAAGAAATAAAAAGCGGATACCGGATACCAATAGATGGATTTACACCAGTCTCCTAAAAAACAGAACAGGATATCAGAAGCCACTCAATGGACTTACACTAATCTCCTCAAAAGAAAACAAGAAAAGGAAACATGGGAGTCAACTGCCAATCTGTCTGGACTTAGGTTAACTCCACAGATGATCATAGGAAATCCAATGCCACATTACTGGGACTTATAATGGATCCTCACATACAAGAACAAAAGCAACAATATGATCATAGGAATGCAAATGCCAACTTGCAGGGACTTACAGTTGCAACCTCACATAAACAGAGAAAGTAAAACATGGATGTCAGATGCCAATCTGTCTGGACTTACTCTAACATACACAGTATGATCCTAGGAAAACAAATGCCAACTTGCAGGGACTTACAGTTGTATCCTCACATACACATCAAACAGATCAAATTATGATCACAGGAAAGCAGATGCCAACTTACAGGGACTTATAACTGCAACCTCACATACGAACAGATAAATGCATCAGGCAAAGATAAGATGAGTGGCCAAGGTGATGGTCTTATACTCACTTCCATATCATAGGAGCAAATGCCAAGGCAATGGACTTACAGTTGTCCTCAATGGGCAAACAACAATGATAGCATCACAAAGATAAATGAGATGATCATGCATTAATGGCAATTGATGATGATGATAAATGCATAGCATACAGGCAAGCAAGTGCACATGAAGCAATCAATCAATCAATGAATATCAGACAGCACACTCTATAGCCAAACAATGGGGGCTCACACAAGAGGGTTTGACTTTGAAAGTCCACTGTAATAGGTAAAGGTCGCTCTTAACCTTGCCATTGAGAGGCTAAGGTGAAGCAGATAAAAAGGAGAATGAGGGGTGTGCCTCATTGCTTCTATCTCAGATCAGAGAGAGCATAAAAGAAAGTGTGGGAGTTCAGAAAGTAGGAACTCTCTCCACATTATTGACTCGATTAGATCTTGGGTATTTATCTCATTGCTTCAACCATGAAATGGGAGCAAAGAGAGGACACACTGAATAGTGGGGGATAGATTGCGTATCCCTACCTTCCACCAATTGCCTTACTTGAAGGACTTTTCCTGCTTAGGACAAATTTAAACACACACAGGCATTGCCTCTTAAGGAGGACTTCAGACAGTTTGCCCGGTCAAATAACAGACCGGGTCTCCAGACTACATGAAGAAGAAGTATTTATACCTCAAAGCAAATGCTAAAAAGCAAAGCAAGCAAGTTCAAAGAACTTAAGCAACTAAAGTACCTGAAAAAGTCAAACTCATTAGTAAACAAGTCAACAATCAAAATCAAAAGGGAATGAACCAATAGTCAACCACAGAGGGACCAATTATGCAAGGCACAAAGACTCAAGCATATGAGTCACCTACAAAACAAAGGTTAGCACATTAAACAATCAAACTAAAACACATTTGAATGATCCTCAAGGCATTGATGCTTAACCTGAAACAGATGAACTCAACATAAGCTTAGAAGACCACTAGGACTAGCCTAGGGTCAAAGATGGAAGAAAAAGTCAAGGCAGCAAGGAAAAGTCAACCCAAACCAAGTTTAAACATTCAAGAAGCATTCTCAATTAGATTCATAATCAAATCATGCATCATTGTCATTTTGTAAACCAAAGAAGTCAAAACATGGCAATAGGAAGCACAAATAGGTCAACAGCAAGACCTCATCCAAAAGTCAACCCAATCAATTTCAAAAATTATGAAATAAATCACACTCAATCCTAACACCTAACATAGCAAGCATGTCAAATTTCATGGCATTTGGATGAGAGGAAGGCAGTCAAGTAAAATCATGAAGTCAAACCAAATTCAAGTAAGCATGGTGAAAGTCAACAAGCATGGGTCAACTTCAAAAAATCATATCAATTTGAAAACAGAAGAGAAATGAGTGAAATTAACACCAATGCCAAGCTTGAGGTGTCTAGTTATCACATATGAATTTTCATGATCATACAATAAGATTTGAGAATTTCACAAAAGATTTGGCAACATGTAGCACAAAAAGTCAACAAATGACTAAGCATGGAAGAAAATTCTCAATCAAATGGAAAACAGCAAGATTAATTCCAAGAAAATTCATACACAAACTAGACATGTGATAGATGGTTCATGCAAAATTTGGGGTCAATTGGATAAGAGGAAGCATGTGAACAAAAATTGGGAAAATGCATGATCATGGTATAGCACCAAATGTAACACATAACTTCAGAAAATCATAACTCTCAATCCACAAATGATAAATACACAAACTTTATATGGAAATGAAGGTCAATGTGTCTAGTTTCCCCACAAAAAATTTCAAAGGCATTGGATATAACATGAGTATTTCACAATTGAAATGGCACAATGTATCATTTTGGCATACATGTTGAAAAATCATTTATCATTTAAAATCCAGAACATGGAAAATTAATTAAAATTCACCATAAAATACTAGACTCAATTGTGATCATGATGGAAAAAATTTCAGGATTTTTGGATGAAATTTGAGCAAGAAATGAATTGTGGAAGTTGGGTGATATTTTGAAGCAAACATGATCACACAACATGAAATATCGGTCAAACATGGGAGTCAGCGTGGCAATTGTGTAATTTTGGACTCACTAATCTAAACTCTGCGTTTTGGCAAGGCAAAACAAAATGTTTTGATTGGCTCTCAGCCAATAAAACAGTAAAGCTGGCCAATGGATGAATTTCTGGGTTTAAGACATAAACCCTAGGGTTTGGCCAACAGCAAAACAAGTTCTGCTTCAAACAATCGATCAAACCACCTCAAATGCACAGCAACAACTAAACATGGCATTGGCATTTCCAAGTTCATACACAATTCGACCAGCATACAACAATCATCATGCAATCATCATGCAAACATAACCAATCATAATCAACACAAAGCATGTGGAATTTCTGTTTTAGCTGGAAAATAACAAAGTTCAACAGCATAGCAGTAACATTCATCATCATGTAACCAAACGAAATAAACAACAGCATTCAACACTAACAAACAGACAACAGCATGGTATTAACAGCATGGTTTTCAACATTTGGTTCACCAACATCATCATCAATTGAAATTCCAGCAAACCAACAACTAACATGGCAAACCACATGGCAGTTGAACAACATCATCATGCCACATTGACTAACAACAAAACAAACCAGATTATGTGAAAATTCTGGACAGGGATTGAAGTTGCGAAAACAACAGCAAGCATCATCATCTTTAATAAACAAAATTCGAAACAAGGCATTATTCAAAAGCAAGGCATTAGAAATGGTGTTATCATGCAACAAGAACAAAAGCAGCAGCCAATACACATGCATCTATGAAGCTGGATTTTTTTTCTGGGAATAATGACAGAGTTCATCATAGCAGGGTTTAGCAGCATGGTTCATGGTGTCTTCAAGCAAGCAACAACAACATCAAACAAACATGATTCGACCAAACATACAACAGCATAAGCATAATCATGAAATTTTTCTGGGCGTGGTAGGTTCAACATGAACAGCAAATCATCATCATGTACTCATCATAAACAACAGCAAACAAACAGCATACAATATATTTCGCAAGGATTCTCTAATCATGCACACAAGGCTTCAAACAGTAGGGCATAATCAGCATGGCAGCTTCATGGTATCTCCAACATTCATCATTAATCACGAAATTCAATAGCATCATACAGAAACATGGCATTGGTGATGTTCATATAGCAAGCAACCAACAGTATATAACACAAAACATATGGTTCTTCTTCTGGGAATTTTCGAGGATTTCAAACAGCAACATCCATCCACATGAACAATAATCATTACCAGCATCCTCAATCAAACATGACTATGAAACAAACATCATTATGTAACATCATCTAACAACAAAACAAACAGAATCAAGGGGATTTTTCTGGAAATGATAGAGTTTAACACAACAGGATATTCATCATCACTATGAACTCGAAAAATTGGACATGCCCAGAACAGCAAATTAAGCACAGCAATATCATTAACAAACCTTAAATAACAAGAATCCAACCACGGTTGTCACTGAACCCACAACAAATGAGTAAATCGATGGAAAATAGATTTGGATGCAAAAATGAAAACTCAGATTTCTCCCTCATGTCACAACCATTTCATTCGAAACAAATTGCATTGAAACTAGCATACCAAGACCTTTCATAAACATAACATAGCAAGGCATATGAGGGAGGTCGATTACTTACTTGGTTTTGAAGAAATTGTAGCAACAGTTGTGTATTGATGGAATAAGCTTGAAACAGATGCCCTTTATGCTCTACAATGATGGAATCTTGGAGTGGTTTGGCTCAAAGGTGCATGGAACTTCCCAATCTCGAATTCACCATTGTTGATAGCTTGGAAATGCAGTGCTAAAAATGGTGTTCCAGTTGGTAAAGGATGGTTCTAAAAGCTCCACAAGATGGTCCAAGTGATGAAGGAGGCAAAGGTTCCTTGTGGCCTTTGAGGGTTTTCTCAGAAATTTCATTCTTGCCAAAATGCACAATGGGAGAGTGATGTGTTTTCTGTATGGTGGCTGTCAAAAACTAGGGTTTGTTTGGACAGAAAAACATTTATATATCACCTGTTTAACATCACTTAATCAAAGGGTAAGCTGGTTTTGTGTGTAATGATGCATTTTGCAAATTGCTAAATGTGAGCAAATGGAAGTGGAGGTGTGTTTATCTGCACGAATTTGGGCCTGAGCATGCTGCAAATGACCGTGCCAATTGCTGCTTTTGGTATGCTGCAGAATTGTTGTACCTTGCTTTTACTTAATGACCAATTGTACAATTTGCCCACTTTGCTTTTTGGTCCAAAATGGTGGTGTAATGATGAAATGATCATGGTTTAAGGTTTGAGACAAGTCACAAATGTGATATGAAACATCTCCCAATTGGCCAATTGGTGAAAAAAGTCTTAATTCAAAAAGTCAAAGTTTGGTCAAACTTTGATTTTAAATGCAAAAGGTCCAAAAATGCCATTTTGATTGGTAGGGTTTTAGGTCATGAAATTTATATTTTTGGAAAGAGGATGAAAAATGTGGTTTGTAGGAAAAAACCCCACCAAATTTGGCCTTATGGTTTGAGAGTTATGGCTTGTTGAAGTTCAAGAATTGGTGAAAATGAATTGATCATATCTTGACAACCACACATGGGATTTGGTGTTCTTGGACTTTTTGAAAATGGGAAGACAAGATCTTCAACTTTCATGTTGGGCAAAAATTCATTTGGAGCTTGTATCATGATGTAAGTTTAAGATCAAGAAGTTTCCATTTTTGGCAGTTGAAATTACAGGTCCACTTGCTATTTCTGGAAAATTTTCTGATTGACTTGATTTTCTTCCATGATGAGGTTTGACATGATATATGAGGCTTATACAAGCATGAATGAGCTCCTTCAAATCAATTCTATCCATCAAATCCTTGATTAAATCAACAGTTGACCAAGTTTGACTGTCTGTTGACCTTTCTAGGGTTTTGGATGATTGGACCACTTCTGATGAATTCCAAACCCTAAATCCTTGAGACCTTGACCTCAAATGATGTCCTAAGATGTATGAACCTTTGATTATTGATCATGGTGCCCAAATTCTGCAAGAATGGCCACCATCCTTTGCTTTTACTGATCAATGACCATCTTTGACCTAATTGATGATGATTGCTTCCACTGCAAGCAACAAGGTTAGACTGACAATATTTTTGTACTTTTTTGAATGATAAACATATGAAAGGCAAAGATATACAAATGCAAAGTATGCTTGGTGATCAAGGAACAACCCACAAGGCAATCTATCCACTAAGAGGAAAGCAAAGGCATGCATTGATCCTTGAGGCAATGATATGAATGATATGGGCCATGAGGGATCTTAGGGCCCAAAATTGGGGTCTTACAGTCGTTTGTAATCCTTCACCGTCTTTTCACGGTTCATCTATCCCTTGCCCCTGGTTGGACTCTGAGGGGATCTCTTGTCAAAAAGGTTCATATTACAACTGGCAAGTGAATGAAGATGTCTAACAGCACCTGCACAAGAGATCGTCAGATAAAAACGTGCCCCAGGTATGCCCCAGGTGTTCTGATATTTCAACACTTAGGTCACTCAGACTTCCAAGTAAGATTTCCAGATTTCAATCTCACAAGCATGCATCAGAAGGGACCTCTATGTTTCAAAAGGCAAATATTCTTATCAAAATGAATAGATGTTTTCGTAATCAAAACAGTAATGACACAAAAACAAAATTTACTTGATCGAACACACGCTTTATTTGACTGGAATAAAAGATGGCTCACAATTGAGCAACACACAGGAAGCAAACCCTGGAAAGAGGTGATTGCACATAAAAGAAAAAATCTATCCTAATGGCAACGTGAAACCGTGATCTCATCGGGTTCCAACTCGGTTACACCTCATATGTCCTCAAGACTTTCCGCACGAGACGTTTCCGATCGGTCTCTGTCGGAGATTAGCCAAGTCATCAAGAGCACAAACGATCATGCTGGACGCAGTTGTTCGTTTCATTCCCTCTTTTGCCTGGACCGCCCTTTCGGGTTTCAGTCCGCCGGGATACCCTTTTTTGCCCAAGTCGCCCTTGCGGGTTTTCAACTTGCCGGGTGTACATTTCTTTTCTTTTATTATCCCTAACTTTTGCCCGAACCTTTCTCTTTTTCTTGGTTCGCCGGGATGCCCATTTTTTTTGCCTGGACTCTTTATTCTTTCTTTTTTTTTTCCAGCGGGTTTCTTTCACGAAGTATTTTCTAACTGCGTCCGCATTCACAGGGAATGGAAAATCGTCGTCATCCGTGGTCATAAACAACAAGGTTCTGTCAGATGGGACCCTCTTGACCACGAATGGACATTCATGACTGTTTGTCCATTTGCCTCACAATCGTCTTGAGGAGGAAGGATCCTTTTCAACCAATTCTTCCACGTGGTACGCGCGAGGTCACACTTCTTGGTTAACAACATGCTTCGTTCACTGGGTACAACTGCCCCATGCCAGGTAACTGTCAGCTCTTTCCTTCAGCTGGGCTCAACGTGTCATTCCGAGTCTTTATCCCTTCAGCCTTCTCTGATTCCTCATATTTCTGTGAGGAAGGCACTGCCCCAGGTAGACGCACATCCCTAGGTTCAATATCCAGGATACAGACTTTATGTTCAGCCACCATTGTTGGTGCAACCAACTGTGATCCGGGAAGCACTACCTTATTCACCTCATCTCATTCCCCCTCAGACATCGGAATCCGTTCGGATTCAGGGTCAGACCCCTCCTCCGGGATCAATCACTCTCAATCTTTCGATTTGAGTACCTCGAGATGTCCTCATCAGGGACCTCAAACTTCCTTGGTTGATAACCTTTCCATGGGTTGCTACTAGCTTCTCAAACACATATCTGATCAGATCTATTTTTGACATCCACAAAGTGGTATGAATCAGCATACACTGTCTCAGTCGGCGAGCAGCCTATGCCGAAGTACATCAAGTTTTTTCGAACAGTGAGTGTATTGTTTCACAGTCGATAAACTTTTTGCTTAGGTAAATTGCATACTCTTTTCGACAAGACTAGTTATGCTGACTCAATACGCACCTCGTAGACCCCTCGAGGGTTATCAAGTACCGGATTAACAGTTATTTCTTTCACTGAGGTATCGGAATCAGAGGTTCCTACAACTTACCCCTTTTTTTTTTTTTTTTTTTTTAGCAGGATTGACCTCGATTCCTCTGATTCGCTCACAACAAGCCTCGGTAGCTTGATGGACAACACTCCATAAGTGCACTGCTTCAGACTCAACAGTATGAGGTATCTAAAACGGTCAAACAACTTGCCCCAAGTCTACCGAATGCCCCTGTTCTGCTTGGGACTTTGCCATCATGTCATCAACATGGCATTTGCTTTCACGATGAATCATATCTCGAAACAAAGTCACCGTAGACCTCTGGTACGTGGCACCGGCCTCATGTGACGGAACGACATCAACTTAGAACAAGAAGGTGCCCCTTGTGTGATAGACTTGGTTTACTTCATACCATCTGGCAACAAGTTAATCTGGTCTTGGCCAAGAAGCCATCCATGAAGATAAACACTGAGACCTGAGCCATATAATCAACCAATACCTCATTGTGATGTACCGGGAATCCATCTTTCAGATTAGCTCTGCTCGCATCTTGATAGTCTATTCACACCTTCTCTCTTTCTCATCCTTTGTCGGCCTCAGCTTTTGCTTTCTAACCTCGGCGGAGCTTGGAGTAACAATCTTGAATCGCTCCTTGTGCGGTTGATTCACCTTCTCCTCTTGTTTCAATGACCTGGCTAATTCCAGCAAATCACAATCTTCTTCGCCTTTTTCCTCTGGCATAATAGGTCGAATTGTCGAAGTCATACAGAGGTGTAACCAAATCGTTATCGGTGAGATCAGGAGAGTAATCACTTTGGAACGAGACAAAATCAAAAGGAAAGAGACTGAAAAAAAACGTTGCCATTTTTATTTGTTTTTTTTTTCTTTTTTTAAATTGCAAAATTAAATGAAAAACGGGGAACATCGTTTTTAACTACAAAACATCCATTCATTACTGATGCAAAATGTTGCATAATGAAACACATGAGATGGCCCTTACAATGGACCATTACGTTTCGGGCAAAACGTATGGCTTTCATGCAAACAAAAATTGAAAAACAGAAATACTACTCTTCAGAATGAGTGACAGTGATGCTTTTGGAGTCCTTCCAGTTTCTTGGTACGCACGACTTTATCCACAGCTCGAGTTCGCGGTTGCTGTCAACATCTTCAACCACTGAACGGGCATGACCAGGATCCAACATCCCTGCACTGACGAAGGTGTATGGTGGGCGACATCCTCTATTTGATCTAGACGACTCTTGACCCGGCTGATAACCGACCCCAAACATGTCTGCTTTTACCACGATGTCAATGATCCTTCCCCAGCCTTGGGCTTCTTTGTTCTTCACCACCTCCAGAGCTTGTTTATAAGAAGAAATGGACAACTTCTTCTCTTTCTCAGCAACAAGGACCTTCTCTACCTGGACGGTTTCAACTGCCAGACGGGGTGCTTTACATCTTTCATTGTCCATTTCTACTTTCTTCATCTTCTGGGTCAGGTCCTTCATCAATACACACCCTTCTGTAGTGACAGTCGCACAAGCATTATCAACAACAGGGAAAGCTCCATCCTGCATCAGAGATTTTGGAACCATAGCCATTGGACCTTTCAACTGATCCTCCTCAGTCATCTCCAATCCTTTCTTGGCCTTCTTCACCATCTTGACTTTTACAGGACCCTTTCTGGGCGCAGGGTTGACATCCCCCTTCATAATCTGGGCCAAGTTAATGGTCTCGGAGTCCACCATGTCCTGGACGACATGCTTAAAAGCTCTACAGCCCTCAATGTTGTGTCCGGGTGCCCCAGAGTGAAACTCGCACTTGGCATTCTCATCATAGTTTGGTGGCCTCTTCTGCCGTTCTATGGGAATCAATATCCTTGGCCGTACTAAAGCAAGATCCATCAACCTTTGGAACAGAAGGGCGTAAGTCACGGGTGGTTCCTCAAACTGACGATCCTCTTTCTTCTTCTTCACCTGGCTTTCAGCTCTCGGTGTCTTCTGTTGAGGTGGCTGTTGTTGCTGTTGAGCAGGTGGATTGCTGACAGGAGTGGTTATAGTGGCAGCATAAGGATGATAACGATCTTTGCTACGTTCTTTCTTTGCGGGCACACCAACTGGCTCAACCTTCTTCTTGAATGGACCACTGTCGGAGGGTTTCTCTGCTACAGTACCAGAAGGTTTGTTCACTTCGGAGGACGGAGCCTTCCCCTGAACCTTTTCTACTATCAGCCATTTCTCGATCCGTTCCAATCTTTCGGACATGGCTTTCTGTCCCAAGGCAAGCCCTTGCACAACACTGAACAACTCCCTCATCATCTCTTTCAGCCCAAGGATGTCGGCGTTGGGAAGATCCATCAGCTTGGATTTGTTGACCCTCAGCAGGTTATCTGAACAGACGAGCTATGCGTACCGGTTGAATACTGAAACCTACAAAACAGCAAATGGGTTAGTATGACTCACACATGCAATGTCTGTCCGTACTAGGAATATTCAGTCCTCTTTTTTTCTGGTTTCATTGAGACAGATAAAATTTCATCAACAACATTTTGACATCCGGATGTCTCTCAACCGGGGTTTTTGATTTAAAAATAATGGACCCTGAGTACGGACAGACATGAGTTGAATGCAGATGAATGCGAGATGATATGATGCAAATGCATGAATGCAGGCCCTTGTGCCACCAAGTCATCTGAAAGCCCAACACTTCTCTGAACCAGTCATATCTGTGGGATCTAGTCACCATAAATCCAACTTGGGGGGTTCCGAAATAAACGGAACCGGAGATTATATCACTATCTTCACAGGAACAACCACTGAACGGGTGACAAACGGATCCTCTGAACAAGTACTCCCAACTCAGCCCGGGGATCCGAAATAAACGGAACCCGCTGATAAACCATGGACAGAACTCTGGCGTCCCAGAAATAAATGCCCCATAATTCACAGTCACCATCAGTACCAAGAGTCACCAACAAATCACCAATCAATCAGCAACTGTACCTGTAATGATCAAACCCTCCCCACTCACGGGTGTTATCTAGGCCAGGGTAAAGTCGGGAGAAACGCAGCATAAATAACCTTTCGCAGAATATCATCCTGTGCACACCCGATGTATGCACCAATAATATCCTACCAGGGTCTGAACTGCTCGTGATATCAATGTTCCGCTAAGTGGCGCCATACCACCCGCTTCCCATGAATCACTCTATTCCTAATCATCCTAGATTTTCACTCATGGTCTGGGTATTGGACCTTTTACCTCAACTGACTCCCCCCCACACAGAGAAAAACAGACAGCCAGCCAGTAATGAATAATGAATATGAATGCAAACATCAATGCACACAATCAATGCAAACAATAAATGTACATATATACAATGAATGCAATAAAATACAACAAGCAGAAAGCAACCAAAACCCTAATCCTAGAGAGCGCTAGGAGAGACTCGCTCAGGGAAGATGGACCAGCAGAGGTCAACTTCTCTATATCCCCAGCAGAGTCGCCAGCTGTCGCATCGCGCGAAAAACCGGCGGGAAAAGAAGAACAACAGAGCCGCCACCGTGCGTTATTTATCCCAAAAGAGGGAAAGGAAACGCTCAGAGTAAACCTGGGAAAAGACATGGTCTCGCGACCAAAGAAAATGGGTTCGGGAGTCGGTTATGCGAAGGGAAGGTATTAGCACCCCTACGCATCCGTAGTACTCTACGGGATCCACGCACAAAAGGAAGGAATATTGGTTGCTAAACACTGCTCATAAACACACACACACTGGCTGAAAGAGACAAAAGAAACTGACTGAAACTGACTCGGCAGGATATCGCATCCTGGGCCTACTTAGTCTATCAGGCATAGACATCAGAGTCGAAGTAGTTCGGACTGGGGAAACGACACATGCTCGCTAGGATATCGCATCCTATGCATACGTATCTTCTCGGACGAGAGAAGAATCAGAGCATTCGTAGCTCGGCTAACACGCACACAAACAAACACAGGCAAAGGCAAACGTGGAGCCTGAATGCCAATCACTGGACTTACATCAGCATCCGAACCAAACACACGCACACTGGAACCCAAATGCCACTCGATGGACTTACATCAGCTTCCAAGCACACAACAGCACAACAGGCTGATAGGGAGTCAGGGACTCGAGCCTATAACTGTCAAACACACACAAGAGAAAAAAGGGCGCCCGGAGAGATCAGCTCAATCTCCTGCCTACATACTTCATCTGGTATGAAGATCAGGGCGATGTAGTTCCCCTACGCAGGGATAAAGGTTCTAGCCTAACCAGATAACAGAGGGAGACACAACTAGGGAGACTACGACTCGAGCCTAGATGTTGTCATGCAAATCAACCCTAAGTTAAGGTTTCTAGCTAAATGGCACAAGGGCCAACCTATCCTAAGCATGGCTCACACAGGAAGCAAGCCACACACACACTTAACTTGCACAGGAAGCAAGCCAAGCAAAACCTACTTGCACAGGAAGCAAGTCTAAACTACTCCTAACTTGCACAGGAAGCAAGTCAAACAATCCTAACTTGCACAGGAAGCAAGTCAAACAATCCTATCTTGCACAGGAAGTAAGTCAAACAATCCTATCTTGCACAGGAAGCAAGTCAAACAATCCTACAAGCACAGATAGCACACGCTATACACAAACAAGTGGCTCAAACAAGGGTTAGGTTTTAGTCAGGGGTCATATCAACCTCAACAAACAAACCTCTGGAATGGGGTGAATGTGCTCTTAGCCTTGCCATTGAGGGGCTAAGGTGAAGCAAATGAAAGGTGAGTGAAGATAAGACTTCACAGCTCTTATCCCTGGCCTGGGAGAGCTCAAGACAAGAATGTGTGGGTTCAGAAACTGGGAACCCTTCTACACATTTAAAACTGACTCAACTGTACAATTGTACAAGATCTTGGGTTTGTATCTGCAATGCATCAACACAGTGGTGTGAGCAAAGCAAATGACACACTGAATAGTGGGGGATAGATTGCATATCCCTACCTTCCACCAATTGCCTCTTCACTTAGGAGGACTTTGACTCTATGCAAGGACAAAGTTAAACATCCACAAACATTGCCTCTTAAGGAGGACTTCAGACAGTTGCCTGGCCAAGTAACAGGCCAGGTCTTCCAGACTACATGAAGTTAGGAAGTTATACCTCAATGCAAATTGCTTATACAAGCAAAGCAAAGCAAAAAGTTCACAAGGAACTAAGCAACTAAAGCACCTGGAACAGTCAAGCAGATGTTAGTATACAACTTCAAACAAAGCAAACAGAAACAGACACCAACAGTCAATTAGAGGCATATGGATGTGCAAGGCACAAGGCTTAAGGCATGTGAGCCAAGCCACCTACAAAACAAAGAGGTTAGACAATGATATTTGAGTAAGCTCAATCAAAAGAATTGGTCTTAATGGCCATTTGATGGTCAACCTGAAAACACAAACTCAAAGGTGAGTAACAGGACCACTAGGACAAGCCTAGGGTCAAAAATGAATGAGAAAGTCCTAACAGCAAGGGGTAAGTATCCAAAATCATGCTCAAACAATTAGGAAACAAAACCAATTGGGCTCACATTCATATCAATCATCATCATCATTTCTTGAACCATTTAGGTCAAAACATGGCAAACAGGAGCTCACAGAAGTCAACAGCAAGACTTAACTCAAAAGCAATCTAAACATTTTCCAAAAATCACCAAATAAATCATGATCAATTACAATCCACAGCATGGTAAGCATGTCAAATTTCATCTCATTTGGACAAGTGGAAGGCAGTCAATGAAAATCAGAAAGTCAAAGCCAATTTGAACATGCTCAATGAAGTCAACCAAACATGCATCAACTTAGAAAAATCATAAGTCAAGAATGGTGTATGATAAACGAATGGGACTAAAACCATGGCAAAGATGAGGATGTCTAGTTATCACATGTCAAATTTCATGTCCATCCAATAAAGTATGAGAATTTCACAAATGAAATGGGAACATGTGTCACACAAAGTCAACATTTGACTAGGCAGGGAAGAAAAATCTCAAACAAATGGAAAATAGTTCAAATAATTCCAATAAAATTCACATGTAAACTAGACATATAAGAGCAGGTTCATGCAAAAAATCAAGTCATTTGGAGGTAAGGAAGCATGGCAATGAAAATCATGAAGTTGGACATTAATGGTGTGACACAAATTGTCACACCCTAATTCAAAAAATCATATCTCACAAACCACAAATGATAAATTCACAAACTCTACACCAAAATCACCATGAATGTGTCTAGTTTAAGCACAAAACATTTGGGAGCCATTGGATACATTCTCATCATTTCACAATTGATTTGGCAAAGTGTACAAAAATTGGTCACATGTCACAAACCCTAGCAACATTTAAAAACCACTCATCCAAAAATTCTGGAAAAATAATGATAAAAAAGTAGAGATCATGATGAACACAACACAAAAAATCCCATTCAAATTGGATGAAAATTGAAGCATTTACGATTTTTGGAAGTTTGAGTGTTTAAATAAAATAAAATGTGAAATTAATATTGAAAGAATGGCATTTTGGTAATTCCTTGGGCCACTTAATTAAACACGGTCGTTTTGGCCTTAAAAATGAAATGTTCCTATTGGTTAGAGGGAGAAAAGGCCATGCACGTGAAAATGAAGGAAATCTGGGAATGTAATTTCTAGGGTTTCAATGAACAGTGCAATCCCAAATTGTGATTTCACAAACTTGCCCAGAAATTGCAATTGGCTATATCATTGTGATCACCAAGCAACATACAACAACATCCTAACATTGGTTTTCATTAATTTGAGCTACACAACAAGAAATCAATGGAAACATTTTTGAGCATCAAACTTCATTTCACCATATCTTCATGAATACACAGCCATTTTCAAAAATAAAAACATCATGATGCTCAGCATAAAAGGACCTATCCAAAGCATGTAGTAATTTGAAGAACAATGGAGCTCGAAAATTTACCAAACTGAATAGGGCAATGTTGAATGTGATGCTGGAGATGCTTTCAATGCTTGACAGGTATCCAAATAGCTTCAAAGAGTCCAAGGCAAGCTGTTTGACACCTTACTTGAACTTGAACCAAGCTGGAAATGCAGATGGCCACTGAACTGATTTTGCTTGTAGGTGAAGATGGAGATTCTATTTCAAGCACTTTTAATGGTGCTAAATGATCCCTTTAGCACCTTTGATGCTCCAGGAATGTAATGCCATTGAGAGTTTGCCTTGAAACCTCCTCAACTGTTCTGGCCAACTCAAGTTGCAAGCGTGAAAATGTGAGATTTGGATATGATGATTTAGTGATTACAGATGCGATTTTCTGTCTACAGTAGCTTCTATATGTTATATGGAAGGTGTTTGAATGGATAGTTTCCAAGGAATTTGGGGGAAATGATGATTTTGAAGATTTGGATTTTGAAGTAGAAAGTGAGTTGTTCTGCAATGGTGAGTTTGGGAATTCTTGTGTGTTTTTTTGGTGTTATGTTGGCTAGTTGGTTGGCAATGATGAAAAGTTGAGATGAACCAAACTGCTATGGTTGGCAAGGCAGGGTTTGGAGTTTTTGGACTGAAAATGAAAAAGAGTCAAGGTATGATTTTTGAGTGAATGAGTGCACAATGGTTTGATGGATGCAGCTAGCAAGGTTTCACATGACAGGAGAATGGTGTTTCTAATGTGCTGTGCTATGTTGCTTTGTGGTTTGGCAAGGTTTTGTTCTTTTGTGTTTTGACAGCCAATCCTGAAAATCCAATAGCAAGATCAGTTAGGCCTTTTTTAGTTTGAGTGAAGTTCTATGGTTCTTTTTCTGTTGGATGTTGTGACAGGATTCTTTGAAATGCAAAAGCCAATAGCCAGGTCAGGTTTGAGAGAGTGTATGCTGCTGGCAGTTTTTCTCATGACAGGAACATGGTGTTTTATCTGCTGTTAGAAGCATGGCAAGGTTGGTCTACTGCTGTTGGATGACAGATTTTATGCCATGTTAGCAAGGTAAGGCAAGGTTGGTTCTATGACAGATTTTTTATCCTATGCTGTTGGATGCTGCAGGGTTTCAAAAATGGTGAAATGGATTGTCAAGTGGCAATGGCCAGGTTTAGGTCTATTTGGAAGCTTGGACAGAAAAAGGAAATGCATCCTAGATGATGTCTTTTGAAAATGAGATGAATGAAATTTTGCTGTGGTAGGGCTGCTTCTAGTGTTTTCCAAATGGTGGATGGATAGTGAAATAGTAGTGCAAGGCCTAGGTTCTGTGGTGTTTTGGACAGGGTTTTGAAAAATGCAAAAAGCAAGGTGAAGCTTGAGAGAGTGAAAGCTCATAGGTTGGTCTGCTGCTGCAAGGGTTTTTTCATGACAGAAAAGTGCAGTTTGGAAGTCTTGTTTGATGTGTTTGTGTGGGAGAGCAAGGGCCAGGCTTGGTCTTTTGTGTTTGACAGAAGGTTTTGAAATGCCAATGCAAAGTCAATGCAGTTTTTCTTCTTAGGATGAGTGAGCCATGGCTTGTGTTTTGTTGGTTAGGTTGGCCCTTAATTCCTCATGACAGGAAAATCAGGTTTAGGAATTTCTGCTGGAAGTTGCTTTTGGACAGAATTTGCAAGTGTGCCAAAGGCAAGGTGAATGAATGATTTTCTGCTGCACTCTCCTTTTTGCTTGTGGCTGCAATGAGCCTTTCTCTTGACAGAAAAAATGGTGCTGTCCAAACTGCTGTTGGACAGTACAAGTTATGGCATGGAGGTATGGTTGTTCTTGACAGCTTTTTTTAGGAAATGACCCAAGTGATCTCTAGCATGAATGAAGTTCTATTGGTTTTTTCTGTCCAATGTGGCTTGTGTGCCTGCTATTGAATTTCAAAAATGACAGAAAATCTGATGCATAAGGTCTGCTGTCATGGTACAAAGCAAGGTGTGAAAGTATGGATGAAAGTGTCCTTTTTGTTCCAAAATTCAAGCAAGTAGGACATGGCCTTTGTTTTGCTGTGTTAGGCTGCAAAATGGAGCTTCATACTGACAGAAAAATGATCAATAAAACTCTGTTTGAAGGGTACAAAGCATGGTCCATGAAATGGTGGGATAGAGTTAGTAGAAAGTTGTACTTTTGTTCCAATGTTCAAGCAAACTAGCATGGGCTCCATGTACTGCATAATTTGACTTGGCAAACATGTTTTAAATGATATTTCTGAGCTATTCCAATTGGCCAAATGTTAGAAAAATGTTTATATCAAAAAGTCAAACATTGGTCAAACTTGCATTTAAATGAGATAGGTCAAAAAATGCCATTTTGATTGGTGAAGTTTTGGCTCATGAAATTTATATTTTTGGAAAGAGGGGATCAAATGTGACTTGTAGGAAAAAACCCCACCAAAATTGGCCAAACGGTTTGAGAGATATGGCCCTTTGAAGTTCAAGATTTTCTGAAATCGATTCGATCATAACTTGCCAACCACACATGGGAATTGAGAGTTCTTGGACTTTTTGGAAATGGGAGAACAAGATCTTCAACTTTCATGTTGGGCAAAAATTCATTTGAAGCTTGTATCATGATGTAAGTTTGAGGATCAAGACTTTCCATTTTTGGTAAGTTTCAGTTACAGGTCTAGTTTCCATTTTTGGAAATTTCTGATCTGGCTTCAAATTCTTCCATGATGGTGTTTGACATGATATATGAGGACTATTTGGACATGAATGAGCTCTCACAAACCAATTCCAATCATCAAATCACTGATTAAATGGACAGTTGACCAACAGTTGACTTTTAGGGTTTCTGCCTGACTGAACCATGACTGATGACTTCCAAACCCTAATTCCTTGAGACCTTGACTTCAAATGATGTCCCAAGTTGTATGAACTCTTGATTATTGATCATGGTGCCCAAATCCCACAAGAATGGCCACCATCCACTGCTTTGACTGACTGTTGACTGTCTAGGGTTTTTGACTGTCTGTGTGTGAACCGATGACCTCTGAGCCTTCAACCCTTGACTTGAACACTTCAAATGGACCCCCAAGTCATGTGATCTTGTTGGACAAACCCTAGGGCCTTGGCTCCTTGAGAATTGTGCTTGCTTGCTTGTCTGACTGATCTCCTGATCGGTTTGACCTAATTCCTTGATTGGCTTGCACTTGAGGCAAAAGAGGCAATGCAATGCTATGCAATGGACCATGATATGCTATGACCTAATATGAAAATGTATGTACAATGATAGGTGCAAATTTGAGGTGCTACACACATCAGGTGGATGTTTCTTCTTAGGAGAAAACCTCATATCGTGGTTCAGCAAGAAGCAGAGTTGTGTCTCTCTGTCCACTGCAGAGGCTGAATACATAGCTGCAGGAAGCAGTTGCTCCCAACTGGTCTGGATGAAACAGATGCTCACTGAGTACAATGTCTCTCAAAATGTCATGACATTGTTCTGTGATAATCTCAGTGCCATCAATATCTCCAAGAATCCCATCCAACACAGCAGGACCAAACATATTGACATTAGGCACCACTTCATCAGAGATCTGGTGGAAGACAAGGTGATCACTTTGGAACATGTAGCCACGGATCTTCAACTGGCTGACATATTTACAAAGGCTCTGGATGCTACTCAGTTTGAAAACTTAAGGAGCAAACTGGGAATATGTCTCTCTGAGACCTTATAGCAACCACTGATGTTTGGGATAAATTGTTTAATATCTCTGCCTATTAAACAATTTGTACTAGGCTATGATGGGTCAACAGATCATAGCTATGCTGCTTACAACAAGGGTGGATACAAGAGGGTAAGGAGACACCCTACAGAGAGAAGGCCAATGTACCTGCAGGAGTTCAAGGATGTTGTTCATGCAGGAGTGGTTCTGGATGTCAGAAACAAAATCATGGCATCTGATATGGTGGTACCTACTGTAAAGCAAAAGTGGATGATCACTTGATCGAAGCTGTGAAGCAAGATCAAGTGGATGTTAACTTGGTTGAAACTGTGAAGTAAAACCAAGTCTGGAACTCTGTCATTGTGCTCTGGCTATGTTGTTGGCTTTGGCAACATTTGTGACAAAAAGGGGGAGTAATAACCACCAATACCCCTGACAAACAGAGTGGGTCTCTACAACAGACTCTCATGACAGATCTGAAGATTCCCCCCCTACAGCTGATGTTGAAGTTTAGGTGCAACTTCTCATATGTGTGTGCTGCTACGTGAAGTTTTTTCTTAACTTCCATGTGTGTGAGTGTGCTGCCACTCTGAGTGTATTAGCTAGTATTATTCCGCTGCTATGAACTCTGTTATGGGGATCAAAGTGTTTTAGCCAAAAATTTGCCAAAGGGGGAGTTTGTAGGTGTTTAATTGGTTGCATTATATGGTAAAACACTAATGTCTTGACTGATGTCATGACATGTATGTGTGACTACATTGTAGTTACTGCAGGACTAGCTAACACAGGATTATTGAATGCTGTGACATTCATACCTGTCAACAGATACTAAGGAATAGAAGTTCTGTTAGAACTTAGTATTCATTTGCAGTCTGGTTATCAAGGAAGAACCAGACCTGGCATAAGGCCTACTGACTGAATGTCAAACTGGATGTTGTGACATTCATCATTGACAGCAGCTACTGAAGATTAGGCAGAGTGGTGTTCTGCTATACTTCAGCATATTACTTAGTTTGTTCTTCAAGAGAATAACAGAACTAACTTAAGGCCAATTGTGTAAATGTTAAGTTGGACACTTTGACATTTATTAATGTAAGCTGCTACTGTAGTATGGTCATTTTGATCATGTACAGGTCAGCAAATTTGTACAGTCTGTTTTCTGGAAAAACAGACTCAGCATATGGACCTTGATGTCAAGCTGAATGTCGTGACATTCATTCCTGACAGCATATGCTAAATTGTAGGTTGTTCAGTTTTCTGTTTCAGCTTTTTCTCAGGCTATTCTTTAGGGATTCAACAGCTGAGAGAAAATCCAGGAAATCAACAACCAAGCTACATTCAATGAACCTAACAAATAGCCTATTTGTTAGCAACCTAAATGTTGAATTTGAGGGAACTTGTGTGACCTAAAATTCAGGAAAATACAGGTGCAAAAGCCCAGGTGCTGCAATATAAAAAGGAAGGCATTCCTTCATTCAGTTTCGGGGATTTTGAGGCGTGAAGATTTAGTGTGTCCATCATACTTCACTGCTGTATTTTGTGAGTCTAGTATTAGACGTATCTTGTAAGCCAAGCCATTATCAAGTAGATGATAGCTTTGGCATAGGGTGTTCATTGAGTTGTAAGTGTTGTGTCACTCAAAGCTTTTAAGCGTGAGTGCTGTGTATCTTGATTTAAGCTGTGAAGCATAATCAAGAGTTGTTTTTGAAGTGTGACTTCAAAGTGTCTTTAATATCACTGAGGTGATTGAGGGGGAGTGAGTAGGAACTCTGATCTTAGGTTAAGATTGAAATTGCATTGGGTAGGGATTAAGTGATAAGTTGTAAACGGGTGAGTTTAGCTTTGAATTGATACTACTAATAGTGGATTTCCTCCCTGGCTTGGTAGCCCCCAGATGTAGGTCATGTTGGACTGAACTGGGTGAACAATTACTTGTGTTATTTACTGCACTTACTGTTAAGTTCTGCATAATCCCTGTCTGTGCAGAATTGGATGTCATAACAACCAGTGTGACATCCAAAGTCTGATAACTAGAATTTCAGTACACATGGCAAACAATCAGCAAACCCTAACAAAAACCAGACGCCGGAGCTACAGTCTCCGGTCGTCTTCTCCGGTCACTCACACGGCGGCTCTAACCAATTTTTTTTCCAGAAATCAACAAATCATACAGCATTTGAACCGCCTTGCAATGTACATTCCAAATATGCAATCAATTTTATCTAATTCATCCTATATTTTCCAGATCGAAGAGAGAGAAAATTGGAGGGAGTTTTTAAATTTGGATCTGAAAATGCTTGTCCTTCCAGTTAGGATTAGGGTTTCAGCTTATATACTCCATGTTAATCACATTGCTAATCACACTTTGCATTGGTTAATCAAGATTAATGAGATATGGAGCAATTTGCAAAAAATGCAAAATTGGCTAGCATGGCCATGCTACACGTGTACAGTCCCATGCAAGGCTTGAATTCACTCAAAATCATCCAATGGTCATGATGGAATTGTTAATTTGCTTGTATCAAAAGCCAAATTTGAATTATGGAAATTCACTTCAAAATGAACACATGAGAAATGATGAGCATACACACTTTTCCCATGCATGGCAAAGGCTATTTTGAGATGTCTTGATCAAGAGAAACATTTTGCAAAAAGAATGGACCAATTTGGAGCATTGCATCAAAAGTTATGCCATTTTGAATTTCCATGCACACCTTGTGATCAAATGACCATAACTCCTCAACCATTCATCATATGAACATGAATTAGGACTTTTCTGAAAAGGGGAGACAAAGATCTACAACTTTCATGTTCACCAAAAATCCATTTGAAACTTCTTTGACATTGACAAGTCAAGTTGAATGTGAACCAAAAACTTGCCAAATCTGGAAATTTTGAATTACAGGTCACTTTCCATTTTTAGTAACTTTTGCCATGACCTTTGAATCTTCAAGATGGATGTTTAAAATGATGAATAGGCCTCATTTGTACTTGATTGAGGTGTCTCAACTCATTTCCCCACCTCATAACCCTCAGTTGACTGCACAGTTGACTTTTGATCGTCAGATGACCTGGTGATTGCTTAAGCTGCAAACAAAGATGTTAGTGACATATTTTTGTGCTTTTGGTTAATAAACAAAATGAGAAAAGCAATGATATACAATTCAAGCATGCTTGGTGATCTCAAACCACTCACAAGAGATCCCACCCAAAGGGAAAGGAGCCAAGATGCTCAATGATCCTTGAGGCTATGCAATGCAATGTTATGATGCCATGAGGGATCTTAGGGACAAAATTGGGGTCTTACAGATGCCCCTATTTAAGGTCATTCTAGCCGGAGAAGTGAAGGTTAAAATCTTCGTCTCGACGAGGTAGAATGGGCTTAAATAATAACAAAGAGACAAATTTTGGTCCCTAAGAGACCTCATGATGCAAATGTATGTATGCAAAACAAACAAACTCTGTGGGGATATGTGTCCACAAAGACGAAAAAAGACGTCCGGAGAAATTGACAATCCATAGGAGTAATACACTCACTAGGGATAGAGACTTTACTGGGGACTTTATTGGGGATAGAAAAAGGGGATAAATTGCGTGAGCAGGGCATGACTCAAAGATGGGGAAAAGAATTCCAAAGGGAATAAACCAATGGAAAGATTCGGACTGACTCGAAGATGCATGTATTGGGGAATATGCCAACACAGCAGAACTATGCACAACGGACCTCGCCGGGGATGTCTGAAAAGACTCCCTTGGGGAAGCAGCAGGATGAGGTGTTACCGGTTACTGGGTAACAAGCTCAATGAGACATGTGATCCAATCACCAGTATAGGGTGAGAGAACAACAAGCTCGGAAGAATGAATATCTAAGACCGGTATAAGGGTGAGAGATATCAATCAACCAAATCATCTGAGAAAGACCTAAAAAAGGTATATCTCAACTCAGGAAAATCTGACTCCATAGAGGACCAAAGTCATAATAGGGAGCAGAAGGAAGGAACACCAGGGATACCGGTTACTGGGCATATAATAGGTGACCAACCAAAGCGTGAATTGGGGAATATTCCCAAAACACCCATCATCCAAAAAGAGGGCAGAACGCAAACTCGATTATGGGATGGACATTCGATTCCACAAAAGGAATACGAATCTTACTCGACTGGGGAAGAACAAAAGGCTTCGACCAAAGAGTGCATGAGATATATTATCTATTACCGTCAGAACGTAGATAATACACTCGCATGGAAGATCATCCACAACCGGTTACTGGGTTAATAAAGGATAAATCGACCGAAAAGAAAGGCATCGGGATACCAAAACTAGGTATATGATGATGACCAATTCAGGAGAAACAATCGTTACCAACAACAACGGGGTAGACGAGAGATGACTTGCTGGGGATAAATTCGCTTAATCAAAGCAATTATCTCAGCAAACGGGGGGAAAATCAACACCGAATATTGGATGAAGATAACCGTCAAAGAGGGGATTACTGTAATACCCCAAAATTTACCCTTCATTTTTTCTAAAAAAAAAAAAAAAAAAAAAAAAAAAAAAACTAAAACGGAAAAAAAAAAAAAAACGAAAAAAATATTTAATTAATTAATTAATTAATTAATTAACTAAATAAAATAAATAAATAAATAAAATATAACAAATTATTTTGGACTTGGGTCTCCCTCATTTGAGCCCATTACCCACGAAAATCAGTCTATAAATACTGAGGTTTCAGTAGAGGAAAACACAGTTGGAGTTACACTGGGAGATTCACTTGAGAAAAAGGGAGAGAAGCAAAAGTACTCTGAGGTTTCCTTAGAACAAAACCACGAGGAAAAAGATAGTGAGAGAAGGAAACCTAGGAACTACTCTGCAGCAACCTCCAGGCAACTCTGAAAGGTTCATTCTGACTCACAGACTTTCAGCTCAAGCAAACCCTGCCATTTGATTTTTCTTCTCCAATCAGGTTTGCCCTATATCCATCATCTTTATGCCTTTAATTTGAATGCTCTAAATATATGAGGTATTATGGGTGAATTTGATACCCTTTTGATGCATGTGTTTGACAAGAGGTTTAGGCCTCCTACCCTTTATTGCTTTTTGTGAATTGAAAGGGCATGATTCATGTGGTTACATTTTGATTTGAGGGCAACTCTTGGTTACCCTATTTTGTTTCACTAACCCTTTTGTTGAGTTTTTGTGAAGGCACATGACTTTTGCAGGGATAACTTGCGTGGTTTCCCACTTTATTTGTGGGATACCCCTAGAGGTTTCATTCCGATTACCTGTACTGACTCACTTTCTTTGATGGTGTTTAGCTTGGAAGGATCCCTGGATTTCCCATTCCTTTAATTGCTGTAACTTCGGATCTTTATCCGTGTGGTAATTTTTTCCCTTTCTCATACTTTATCGCTTTCTTAGCTGGAAGACCTCGATAGGAGGCAATGTTTGAGCCCCTTGGTGGCATTTTACTTTGAGATACATGTTTTGTGTTTTGTATTCATATCCCCACATGTAGCGCGGTTCCTTCGTCAAGGACTGCCTGTTTGCCCTCGAGCATCCCAAACCCTAAAACCAAAGCAACACGTTTACTCCTTCTACTACAGGCGAGTAAGTCTCCAAAGGTCGAGCATCCGGTAGATTGCGTAGTGACGTCGTTCGTCCAAAACCCAATCCATAACCCCGTAGTTAGCCGAACTACGGCTTGCTCTGATTCTCATTCCAGATGAGATACGTAGGCATAAGACGCGATGTCTTAGCGAGCACACATCCCCCCAACCCATAGGTCAGCCGAGCTACGAAGACTCTGATTCTCATATTCAGATGAGATACGTATGCAGTGGATGCGACATCCACGCGAGTCATTTTCATTTAACCCTTTTTTTTGGTAAACAGCACAAGATAAACTCACACCCTTTAGACAAGAACTACAAAAGTGGATCCCGTAGAGTACTACGGATGCGTAGGGGTGCTAATACCTTCCCTTCGCATAACCGACTCCCGAACCCAAGATTTGGTTGCGAGACCTTGTCTTTTCCTTTCCTCTTTTCAGGTTTACTTTGAGCGTTTCCTTTCCCTCCTTTGGGATGAATAACGCACGGTGGCGACTCTTCTGTCTTTTTCTTTCGCCGGTTGTTTTTTCCGCACACTGTATTTTTCAGGTTGCGACAGCTGGCGTCTCTGCTGGGGACTTAAGAAGTTGACCTCTTGCTGGTCCATCTTCCCTAAGCGAGTCCATCCTGGCTTTTGTGATTTTCTTGTTTAGTGGGTGTTCATGCTTTTGTATATTTTATTTACTTACTTGCTTGCATTCATCTGCTGTATCTGTTGGAGCTGTTGTTTGTTTGTTGGGATGGGATGTTCTACGAGAGATAAGCCCATTACCCAGGCTTGAGTGTACACACAGGTTTTAGAGTGGATGATCATGAGGCTTGCGTGGCATGTTGCTACGTTAAGTCGTTCGTGAAGAACCACACCCAGACGAGGTTTCTCTTGGATATATTATGTCCTACGGATGTTCCGTAACGACATGATGTTCCTTTAGAAATTGTCGACTCTGGTGACCATTTCCCGAGAACTCAGTCGAGGCCTCTCCTCCGAGACGTGATTATGTTAGCTCTGGTGGGCGCATTCTCGCCGATCAACCCGAGGACCCCGAGACTGGGAACTTGCTTTAGGATGTCCTGTTGAGGGGAGTCAGTGGAGGTCTTTTATCCCGTAATAATGCCAAACCTTCAGTGGTAAACGTATTATTCGCGACTGAAGGGCTGAAGTTGACGAACTTCTGTTCTTAGAACCTACCAGTGAGGGGCGGGCTAAATTCAGGAAACCTTAACCTCCAACCAACCCGGTTTTCTGGAGCAGAGCTTTGATCTTGTATTATATTCCTCAGTGGTTCTCTCTTCAGACAGTGTAACCTGACAGATGTTCAAGCAGATACAGCAATCCTGATTGACATACCACTGCACTGCATTCACATCATCACATCATTTGCATTCATATCATTTAACACATGTTTATCCATTCCCAGGAGTTCACATCTTCTTCTTGATTCTAGTCGGGGTTTTCTTCTTACATTGTTTATCAAATGTGAGACTAGAATCAAGGGGGTAGAATGCCTTTTGGAATTGATAAACATGTCATTGCATTTGCATAGTCATCCGCATGTCTTGCATAACAGGTACCGCCACAGTGTTCTCAGTTTGTTTGGTGTCCCATCAGCAGGATAGCTGACTCAGGCATTCACCGATACGGTACCCGAGGGAATCAACAAAGAGCGATGGAGAGCCTACAAGCAGAGCTCGCCGAGATGAAGATTCGCCTGAATCAATTCATGGATTTGGTTCAAGGGGTGGCTCAAGGACAGCAGGAGCTTAGATTGTTGGTACAGAGGGATCCCCCTATTACTCAACCGGAGACGTTGGCTGATCCTCCAGCTGGAGAGGCTAATGGTCCCAATGGACCGGGGCCTATCCCAATCCTACATGTCACCTCCGGTCAACAACCCATTCAGGATGGTCAGGATGATCAGTTCCCCTTGCTTCAGGAAGACTTTGGCATGGACCCCATGTTTAGAAGATTGGAAGAAAGGTTGAAGGAAGTGGAAGGACAGAACCTTCTGGGAGTAGATGTTGCTGACTTGGGCTTGGTCCCAGGTGTGAGGGTGCCACCGAAATTCAAGGTCCCGATATTTGACAAATACCATGGCAGCACTTGTCCCAAAACTCACGTGCAAGCCTATTTCCGTAAAATGGTTGCATACTCTGACGACGAGAAGCTACTTATGTACTTCTTCCAGGACAGCCTGGCTGGGGCATCCTTGGAATGGTACATGAGGCTGGATAGAGCCCACATCCATTGCTGGAGGGATTTGGCAGAGGCTTTCTTGAAGCAGTATCAGTATAATGCAGACATGGCTCCGGACAGAACTCAACTTCAGAATCTGTCTCTTAAAAGTAATGAGTGCTTCAGGGAATACGCTCAACGCTGGAGGGATACAGCTTCCCGTGTTCAGCCTCCTATGCTGGAAAAGGAAATGGCCAACATCTTCATGAATACGCTGCCTGGACCTTATCTGGAGCGTCTGGTGGGGTGCAATGCTTCCAACTTTGCTGATGTGGTCTCTACCGGAGAAAGGGTGGAGAATTACCTAAAGACCTATAAGAGCCAGAGTGGAGGTGGATCCTCATCAGGGGTGAAGAAGCCGTTCATTCAGGGACAGAAGAGAAGAGAAGGGGATGCAAATTCCATATCTTCTTATCAGAACAGGGATAACCGGAGGAATAACTTTCAGAATTATCATCAGCAACCGTATGTTGCGGCTGTGACCATTCCAGCTGCAGCGCCACTACAACAACAACAATCACAACGTCAACCAGCTCAGTATCAACAGCAGCAGCAACCGGGTAACAGACCCGCTTATCAACAGAGGCAAAGGATGATGGACCGACATTTCGACACCCTTCCAATGTCGTACGCTCAGATGCTTTCTAGTCTTCAACAACTACAACTTGTGCAACTGCGTACTCTGGCTCCTCCTGTTGGTAGACTTCCGGTGGGTTACGACGCCAACGCTAGGTGTAGCTTCCACTCTGGGGCACCTGGCCACAATATTAAGAACTGCAAAGCTTTTAAGCACGTAGTTCAAGACCTCATAGATTCAAAGGCCATCGACCTTGCACCGGCTCCGAATGTCGTTAACAATCCCATGCCCCAGCATGGTGGTGCGAACGTTAATTTGGTAGAGGGAGAAGCCAAGTCCATTAAGGATGTGTTGAAGCTGAAGACTCCATTGTCGGATGTCAAAGGATGCTTGCTGAAGGCCGATGTTTTCCCCGGTTGTGGGAAGGGTTGTTTGGATTGTGCCACTCAGAGTGGAGGTTGTTTGAAGCTACAGCAGGGTATCCAGGCCTTGCTCGACAAAGGTATCCTCCAGGTTGAAGATTTGTCTGTCCAAGAGTCGGTGGAAGAGGTTAAAGCGGGTGCCTCTATCTCATCCTTTAAGCAGGCACGGGCCGTGGTGGATTCAGGTGTTGCTCCCGGTTGGGGGCGTCTGTTGGAATTACCAGTGAAAGAAGATAAGTTCGGGATTGGGTACCAGCCAGCTCTGACTTCTACAACTTCAACACTTCAGACTCGTCAGGGGCCGATCACTTTCTCCAGTGCTGGCGTCATTCAGTATGGTCAAGTCTCTGCAGTCAACAAAGAAGATGGGGATAATGATTGTGACATTGACAACTGGGTGCGTCCGAGGATCCCGGGTGAAGTCATCAATAATTGGTCTTCTGAAGAGATTATCCAAGTCACTCTTCTTGAAGAGTAATTTTCTTTGTTTATTCATGCATGTCCAAGTCTTACGTTCCGCCCAGGGCGTAATGACTCATTGTAGGGCCCATCTATGTGACGCTTGCATCTTTTATCATAAATAAAGGACGTCTTTTTGCATTCAAATATTTTCGTTCCCTGTCTTTCTATTTTTGCAGTTTTTCAAAATAAAAAAAATGGCAATGTTTTGTTTAGTTTTCACTTCTTGTTCACACTCATAAGCATATACCATCACTCATGCAGATGCACATCACCGGATCCTATTGATAACGGTTCTGCTATGGCTCGCTTCGACTTTGAAAATCCAATCTTTCAAGCTAAAGAAGAGGATGATGAAGACTGTGAACTCCCTGAAGAGCTTACCAGGTTATTAAAACAAGAGGAAAGGGTCATTCAACCGCATCAAGAGTCTGTTGAAGTGATTAATCTCGGCACCGAGGACGCCAAGAGAGAAATCAAGATAGGGGCTGTTTTGAGAGATGATGTGAAGAAAGGGCTGATTGAATTGCTGCAAGAATACGTTGACATCTTCGCCTGGTCTTATCAGGACATGCCTGGGCTGGACACAGACATCGTGGTACACCGCTTGCCTCTCAAAGAAGGTTGTCCTCCGATCAAGCAGAAGCTCAGAAGAACAAGACCAGAGATGGCTGTCAAGATAAAGGAAGAAGTGCAAAAGCAGTTGGATGCAGGGTTTCTAGCAGTCACCAATTATCCGCCATGGGTTGCGAACATCGTCCCAGTACCTAAGAAGGACGGAAAGGTACGGATGTGTGTCGACTATCGGGATCTGAACAGAGCTAGCCCTAAAGATGATTTCCCATTACCTCACATTGACGTTTTGGTGGATAATACAGCTCAGTTCTCGGTATTCTCCTTCATGGATGGTTTTTCTGGCTATAACCAAATCAAGATGGCACCAGAAGACATGGAAAAGACAACGTTCATAACCCCATGGGGCACCTTCTGCTACAAGGTGATGCCGTTTGGTCTGAAAAATGCCGGAGCAACATATCAACGAGCTATGGTAACTCTGTTCCATGATATAATTCATCATGAAATCGAGGTTTATGTGGATGATATGATTGCCAAATCTCAGACAGAAGAAGAACATTTGGTGAATTTGAAGAAACTGTTTGAGCGTTTGAGGAAATTCAAACTGAGACTTAATCCGAACAAGTGTACTTTCGGGGTGAGATCTGGAAAATTGTTGGGTTTTATTGTTAGTGAAAAAGGGATTGAGGTGGATCCTGACAAAGTGAAAGCAATACAGGAAATGCCTGAGCCAAGAACGGAGAAGCAAGTCCGTAGTTTCTTAGGGAGGTTGAACTACATTGCAAGGTTCATCTCTCACCTAACAACCACGTGTGAGCCAATTTTCAAATTGCTGAGGAAAGATCAGGCTATCAGGTGGAATGAAGATTGTCAAAGGGCTTTCGAGAAGATAAAAGAGTATCTACAGAAACCTCCAATCCTTATACCTCCAGTTCCTGGGAGACCTCTGATAATGTACCTATCAGTGACTGAGAACTCGATGGGGTGTGTATTGGGACAACATGACGAGTCTGGTCGAAAAGAGCATGCCATATACTACCTTAGCAAAAAGTTTACCGACTGTGAAGTCAAATATTCGCAGCTTGAGAAAACTTGCTGTGCTTTGGCCTGGGCTGCTCGCCGACTAAGGCAGTATATGCTGAACCATACTACCTTGTTGATTTCTAAGATGGATCCAGTCAAATACATATTCGAGAAGCCAGCTCTCACCGGAAGGGTCGCTCGTTGGCAAATGATTTTAACAGAGTATGATATTCAGTATACGTCACAGAAGGCCATCAAAGGTAGTATTCTGTCAGACTACCTTGCCGAGCAGCCGATTGATGATTATGAGCCTATGAAGTTTGAATTCCCTGATGAAGACATCATGTTCCTCAAGATGAAAGACTGTGAAGAGCCAGTTGTTGAGGAGGGACCTGATCCAAACGAAAAGTGGACTTTGTTGTTTGATGGGGCTGTCAATGCTAGAGGAAGTGGAATTGGTGTTGTCATTACAACTCCGAAAGGTGCCCACATGCCTTTCACCGCTCGTCTGACTTTTGAGTGCACAAATAATGAAGCTGAGTACGAGGCCTGTATTTTGGGTATTGAGCAAGCCATTGATTTGAGAATCAAGACTTTGGACATCTTCGGAGATTCAGCTCTGGTGATCAATCAAGTGAATGGTGATTGGAATACTCTCCAGCCCACTCTGGTCCCCTACAGAGATTACACGAGAAGACTGTTGACTTTCTTCACAACAGTAAAATTGTATCATATACCTCGTGATGAGAACCAGATGGCAGACGCACTTGCTACTCTATCCTCCATGATCAAGGTAATTCGTTGGAACCATGCTCCCAGGATCGATGTGATGCGCCTTGACAGGGCCGCGTATGTGTTTGCTGCTGAACTGGTAGTCGATGACAAGCCCTGGTATCACGATATCAAGTGCTTTCTGAAGAATCAAGAGTACCCTGCAGGGGCATCCAACAATGACAGAAAGACTTTGAGAAGATTGGCAGGCAGTTTCTTCTTGAGCAAAGACGATGTGCTGTATAAGAGGAACTTCGACATGGTTTTGCTCAGATGCGTGGACAGACACGAGGCGGACATGTTAATGCAGGAAGTTCATGAAGGTTCCTTCGGTACTCATGCCGGCGGACATGCAATGGCTAAGAAATTGTTGAGGGCGGATTATTATTGGATGACCATGGAGTCAGATTGCTACAAGTATGCTCGGAAGTGTCATAAATGCCAGATTTATGCTGATAAGGTGCATGTACCGCCGAATCCTCTGAATGTGATGTCTTCGCTGTGGCCGTTTGCTATGTGGGGTATTGACATGATTGGAAAGATTGAGCCGACTGCTTCCAATGGGCATCGCTTCATCCTTGTTGCCATCGACTATTTCACCAAGTGGGTCGAGGCAGTGTCGTTCGCAAATGTCACCAGACATGTGGTTGCCCGTTTCATCAAGAAAGAAATCATTTGTCGCTACGGGATTCCCGAAAGAATCATTACTGATAATGGTTCTAATCTCAACAACAAAATGATGAAGGAGTTGTGTCAGAACTTCAACATTCAGCATCACAATTCTTCCCCTTACCGCCCTAAGATGAACGGCGCTGTTGAGGCGGCAAATAAGAACATAAAGAAAATTGTGCAGAAGATGGTCGTCACGTACAGAGATTGGCATGAGATGCTACCTTTCGCCTTGCATGGGTACCGCACTTTGCTACGTACATCGATCGGGGCAACCCCTTACTCCCTTGTGTATGGTATGGAAGCAGTCCTACCTGTTGAAGCGGAGATTCCTTCTCTAAGAGTCCTGTTGGATGTCAAGTTAGACGAAGCTGAATGGATTTGGACAAGGTTCAATGAGTTGAGTCTTATCGAAGAGAAGCGAATGGCAGCCATTTGTCATGGGCAGTTGTAACAGAGTCGGATGAAGAGAGCTTTTGATCAGAAGGTGCGTCCTCGTTATTTCCAAGTCGGAGATTTAGTGTTGAAAAGGATCCTTCCTCCTCAGACAGATCACAGGGGCAAGTGGACTCCTAACTATGATGGACCGTATATTGTCACCAAGGTTTTTGATGGTGGGGCTTTAATGCTTGCAACTATGGATGGTGAAAATTTCACTCCCCCTGTGAACTCAGACGCAGTTAAAAAATACTTCGCATAAAATAGACCCGCTGGACAGTAAAAAGAATAGTCCAGGCAAAAAATGGGCATCCCGGCGAACCAAGAAAATGAAAAGGTTCGGGCAAAAATTAGGGATTAAAAGTGAAAAGATTGTACACCCGGTAAGTTGAAAACCTGAAAAGGCAACTTAGGCAAAAATGGGTATCCCGGTGGATTGAAAACCCGAAAAGGGCGATCCAGGCAGAAGTTAGGGATTAAGCGAATGACTGCGTTCTGAGTAGTTCTGAATCTCATCTCGTACCAATGACTGGAAATTTTTGAAGGATAGGAAACAGTCCAATCACCTTTTCAGAAGGCTGATCATCTGGAGGATCTTGAAGACGAGCAAGTCATAGAAGAATTGGAACCCAATAGAAATCCATTTCACATTGCCATTAGATTAATTTCTGTTTTTATCTTTTGTGCGATTACCTCTTTCTAGGGATTGCTTCCTGATGTAAATGCCTATTCAGAGGCCGTTCAATCAATAAAATCATGTTATTCAGTATATCTCTGTTTTCACTTTCATTTTACTGTTTTGTTTGCAAAAATGACGTCCGAATTTTTGATAAACATTGCATCATGACACATAAGGGCTTTACAGGTACATGCTTAATAAACATTTAAAATTACTGTAAATTTTAAGTGCTTTGGATCGTCTATTCAGAACAGATACCCTCGGGGCATTTCCTTAAAATTCCCTGCAGATGATCGTGAATATCTTCCCCAGTGAAGTCACCAACAGACAAATTCGGTGTCTTATCCCTACAGAGCTGATCAGAGCGTTGGATTCTTCAATCCCCAGCAGTTTCTCACCACCGTACTTCCCCAAGCGGTTGTTTCAGGACATACACTCCCCAGCGGAGTTGACAGTGCCAGACTGTATCTTCCCAGCAGAAGTGGCTGCTCCTTAGAGTTCGATGCCAGATCGATAATCCCAATGCCAGATCCATGGTTTCTTTTCTTGAAGCAGAACCTCGGTACCGTATCAGTGTTTGCTCCCCCTGATGAGTCATCTCTCGAAAATCGTGGTTGCCAGAACCATTGTAGCTTTCCTTAGCAGCAAGCTTCCAATGCCATTCTTTCCCCGATCAGAGTCTCGGTATGGCCAGAACACCGCATGGCTAGTCATCTCCCCACAGAGTTCATTGTGGTGTGTATCTCCAGCAGCCTGGCCAGAGCCCAGAGGATGGTAATCATTTCCCCAGCAGATCCCCTTGCCTCGACTTGGCATTCTACCCAGCATTTCGCATCCCTGCATGTAGAATCATATTGCATTGCATCATTCCAAATCGCGTAGCATTTCCATTTTCATGGAGCATTACGCCATTGAAAAATTCAAACATACGCATGTAAGCATAAAACATTCTCGGTATCCCAAGTGATAAGCTAGAAGTTGTTTCCAGTACTCAGACTGAAGATTGTTCATGACTTACCTTTGTTATCCCCAGCAAGTGTCATTGGCCCATGCGCCGCCTCTATTATCATTCCCTATTTCTGCCAATACTGACAGGCATGAAGTTTTTCGGTATCCAGACCGAAGTGGCATTCAGGCCAGTTTTCCGGTATCCAGACCGAAGTGGCATTCAGGCCAGTGTTCCGATGTTCAGATCGAAGAAGTTTCCGACGTTCAGGTCAATGCGACTTGTGGCATTCAGGCCAGTTTTTCCGGTATTCAGACCGAAGTTGCATTCAGGCCAGTTTTCTGGTATCCAGACCGAAGTGGCATTCAGGCCAGTTTTCCGGTATCCAGACCGAAGTGGCATTCAGGCCAGTTTTCCGGTATCCAGACCGAAGTGGCATTCAGGCCAATTTTCCGATATTCAGATCGAAGAAGTTTCCGACGTTCAGGTCGATGCGACTTGTGGCATTCAGGCCAAGTCTTTCCGATGTTCAGATCGAAGAAGTTTCCGACGTTTAGGTCGATGCGACTTGGGGCATTCAGGCCAAGTCTTTCCGATGTTCAGATCGAAGAAGTTTCCGACGTTTAGGTCGATGCGACTTGTGGCATTCAGACCAATTTTCCGATGTTCAGATCGAAATCCTTTCCAGTATTCAGACTGCTGAGCGGCATTCAGGCCATGGTTATTTCTGTGTTACCATTTATTTTGGTATCCAGTTTATAATTCTTTTTCGATATTCAGACTGACTCTCACCGTACCAGACGGATTCTTCTTTCAAGACCACCTCTTTGCCAATTCTGACAGGCATTGTGACTTCACTTCACTTCAGTGCAAATTTTTGGGCTTTGCATTGGTTAATCAAGATTAATGAGATATGGAGCAATTTGCAAAAAATGCAAAATTGGCTAGCATGGCCATGCTACACGTGTACAGTCCCATGCAAGGCTTGAATTCACTCAAAATCATCCAATGGTCATGATGGAATTGTTAATTTGCTTGTATCAAAAGCCAAATTTGAATTATGGAAATTCACTTCAAAATGAACACATGAGAAATGATGAGCATACACACTTTTCCCATGCATGGCAAAGGCTATTTTGAGATGTCTTGATCAAGAGAAACATTTTGCAAAAAGAATGGACCAATTTGGAGCATTGCATCAAAAGTTATGCCATTTTGAATTTCCATGCACACCTTGTGATCAAATGACCATAACTCCTCAACCATTCATCATATGAACATGAATTAGGACTTTTCTGAAAAGGGGAGACAAAGATCTACAACTTTCATGTTCACCAAAAATCCATTTGAAACTTCTTTGACATTGACAAGTCAAGTTGAATGTGAACCAAAAACTTGCCAAATCTGGAAATTTTGAATTACAGGTCACTTTCCATTTTTAGTAACTTTTGCCATGACCTTTGAATCTTCAAGATGGATGTTTAAAATGATGAATAGGCCTCATTTGTACATGATTGAGGTGTCTCAACTCATTTCCCCACCTCATAACCCTCAGTTGACTGCACAGTTGACTTTTGATCGTCAGATGACCTGGTGATTGCTTAAGCTGCAAACAAAGATGTTAGTGACATATTTTTGTGCTTTTGGTTAATAAACAAAATGAGAAAAGCAATGATATACAATTCAAGCATGCTTGGTGATCTCAAACCACTCACAAGAGATCCCACCCAAAGGGAAAGGAGCCAAGATGCTCAATGATCCTTGAGGCTATGCAATGCAATGTTATGATGCCATGAGGGATCTTAGGGACAAAATTGGGGTCTTACAGATGCCCCTATTTAAGGTCATTCTAGCCGGAGAAGTGAAGGTTAAAATCTTCGTCTCGACGAGGTAGAATGGGCTTAAATAATAACAAAGAGACAAATTTTGGTCCCTAAGAGACCTCATGATGCAAATGTATGTATGCAAAACAAACAAACTCTGTGGGGATATGTGTCCACAAAGACGAAAAAAGACGTCCGGAGAAATTGACAATCCATAGGAGTAATACACTCACTAGGGATAGAGACTTTACTGGGGACTTTATTGGGGATAGAAAAAGGGGATAAATTGCGTGAGCAGGGCATGACTCAAAGATGGGGAAAAGAATTCCAAAGGGAATAAACCAATGGAAAGATTCGGACTGACTCGAAGATGCATGTATTGGGGAATATGCCAACACAGCAGAACTATGCACAACGGACCTCGCCGGGGATGTCTGAAAAGACTCCCTTGGGGAAGCAGCGGGATGAGGTGTTACCGGTTACTGGGTAACAAGCTCAATGAGACATGTGATCCAATCACTAGTATAGGGTGAGAGAACAACAAGCTCGGAAGAATGAATATCTAAGACCGGTATAAGGGTGAGAGATATCAATCAACCAAATCATCTGAGAAAGACCTAAAAAAGGTATATCTCAACTCAGGAAAATCTGACTCCATAGAGGACCAAAGTCATAATAGGGAGCAGAAGGAAGGAACACCAGGGATACCGGTTACTGGGCATATAATAGGTGACCAACCAAAGCGTGAATTGGGGAATATTCCCAAAACACCCATCATCCAAAAAGAGGGCAGAACGCAAACTCGATTATGGGATGGACATTCGATTCCACAAAAGGAATACGAATCTTACTCGACTGGGGAAGAACAAAAGGCTTCGACCAAAGAGTGCATGAGATATATTATCTATTACCGTCAGAACGTAGATAATACACTCGCATGGAAGATCATCCACAACCGGTTACTGGGTTAATAAAGGATAAATCGACCGAAAAGAAAGGCATCGGGATACCAAAACTAGGTATATGATGATGACCAATTCAGGAGAAACAATCGTTACCAACAACAACGGGGTAGACGAGAGATGACTTGCTGGGGATAAATTCGCTTAATCAAAGCAATTATCTCAGCAAACGGGGGGAAAATCAACACCGAATATTGGATGAAGATAACCGTCAAAGAGGGGATTACTGTAATACCCCAAAATTTACCCTTCATTTTTTCTAAAAAAAAAAAAAAAAAAAAAAAAAACTAAAACGGAAAAAAAAAATATTTAATTAATTAATTAATTAATTAATTAACTAAATAAAATAAATAAATAAATAAAATATAACAAATTATTTTGGACTTGGGTCTCCCTCATTTGAGCCCATTACCCACGAAAATCAGTCTATAAATACTGAGGTTTCAGTAGAGGAAAACACAGTTGGAGTTACACTGGGAGATTCACTTGAGAAAAAGGGAGAGAAGCAAAAGTACTCTGAGGTTTCCTTAGAACAAAACCACGAGGAAAAAGATAGTGAGAGAAGGAAACCTAGGAACTACTCTGCAGCAACCTCCAGGCAACTCTGAAAGGTTCATTCTGACTCACAGACTTTCAGCTCAAGCAAACCCTGCCATTTGATTTTTCTTCTCCAATCAGGTTTGCCCTATATCCATCATCTTTATGCCTTTAATTTGAATGCTCTAAATATATGAGGTATTATGGGTGAATTTGATACCCTTTTGATGCATGTGTTTGACAAGAGGTTTAGGCCTCCTACCCTTTATTGCTTTTTGTGAATTGAAAGGGCATGATTCATGTGGTTACATTTTGATTTGAGGGCAACTCTTGGTTACCCTATTTTGTTTCACTAACCCTTTTGTTGAGTTTTTGTGAAGGCACATGACTTTTGCAGGGATAACTTGCGTGGTTTCCCACTTTATTTGTGGGATACCCCTAGAGGTTTCATTCCGATTACCTGTACTGACTCACTTTCTTTGATGGTGTTTAGCTTGGAAGGATCCCTGGGTTTCCCATTCCTTTAATTGCTGTAACTTCGGATCTTTATCCGTGTGGTAATTTTTTCCCTTTCTCATACTTTATCGCTTTCTTAGCTGGAAGACCTCGATAGGAGGCAATGTTTGAGCCCCTTGGTGGCATTTTACTTTGAGATACATGTTTTGTGTTTTGTATTCATATCCCCACATGTAGCGCGGTTCCTTCGTCAAGGACTGCCTGTTTGCCCTCGAGCATCCCAAACCCTAAAACCCAAAGCAACACGTTTACTCCTTCTACTACAGGCGAGTAAGTCTCCAAAGGTCGAGCATCCGGTAGATTGCGTAGTGACGTCGTTCGTCCAAAACCCAATCCATAACCCCGTAGTTAGCCGAACTACGGCTTGCTCTGATTCTCATTCCAGATGAGATACGTAGGCATAAGACGCGATGTCTTAGCGAGCACACATCCCCCCAACCCATAGGTCAGCCGAGCTACGAAGACTCTGATTCTCATATTCATATGAGATACGTATGCAGTGGATGCGACATCCACGCGAGTCATTTTCATTTAACCCTTTTTTTTTGGTAAACAGCACAAGATAAACTCACACCCTTTAGACAAGAACTACAAAAGTGGATCCCGTAGAGTACTACAGATGCGTAGGGGTGCTAATACCTTCCCTTCGCATAACCGACTCCCGAACCCAAGATTTGGTTGCGAGACCTTGTCTTTTCCTTTCCTCTTTTCAGGTTTACTTCGAGCGTTTCCTTTCCCTCCTTTGGGATGAATAACGCACGGTGGTGACTCTTCTGTCTTTTTCTTTCGCCGGTTGTTTTTTTCGCACACTGTATTTTTCAGGTTGCGACAATTACATCTACCGGATACTGGGTAGAAAACCACGGAAAAGGACATTCGATTCCAAAACAGGGATACGAATCTTACTCAATTGGGGAAGAACAAAAGGCTTCGGCCAAAGAGTGCATGAGATATATTATCTATTACCGTCAGGACATAGATAATACACTCGCATGGAATATTATCCACAACCGGCTACTGGGTTAATAAAGGATAGATCAACCGAAAAGAAAGGCATCGGGATACCAAAACTAGGTATATAATGATGCAAATTCAAGGGGAGCAACAAACATCACCGGCAAACGGTAAATGAAAGAAGACCCGCTGGGGATAAAAATTGCTTAATCAAAGCAATTATCCATAAGAAGGAGGGAATATCAATACCGAATATTGCATAATGATAACCGTCAAAGAGGGGATTACATTTACCGGATACTGGGTAGAAAACCACAGAAGAGTAACCGTCATCAACTAGGATGAACAACAAATGGTTAACTCTGCAAAAGGGGAGAAAGTAGGATTTACAACTACCGGTATAAGGGTAGAAAACCACAGACTCTGATGAGGATAAGGTGAAAAATAGGGTTTACAACTACCGGTATAAAGGTAGAAAACCACAAACTCCGCTGAGGGATAAAATAGGGTTTACAACTACCGGTATAAGGGTAGAAAACCACAAACTCCACTGGGGGATAAGATGAATGATTGCCGATTACTGAGCAATTATTCACTTATACCACGGGGAAGCACAAGAAAACAGTCTCAAGAGGCCAATTTAGGATCAAACCAAAAAGGCAAACTGAATCAAGACTCGTCCTAATGAGGATATAACTCAATAGGGAAACCCATCCCAATATATGTGTTGGGAGGAGACAGAAACAACCGTCGTCCACGAGGATATAACTCAGTGGGGAATGCAGAAGGAAAGATAAACACTTTCTGCTTAAGAGGCTGACTCTATATTGAGAGATCAGACACCGACATCTGCTTGGGAAATATATTACCAACTAGCAGAGGACAACAAACAGTAGATATATGGCAAAAATGCAATATGAATATCCAATGTTTGAAGATTATGCATGTATATGCGTGATTTATGTTTGATGAATGCTGACAAATAGACATATCTAACACACACAGGTCCATGAATCAAACACCCGGTACTACATCTCAAGAGAGAAAGCCAGGATCACCGGAGAATATCCAATCTGCCGGGGATCAAAGACAACAAAATCTCTGCAGGGATGAATCATCAGTCTCAGTTGGGAAAAAAAGTCCATTGCACAGGCAGAAACTGCCACAAAAGCAACTCTATTGGGGAATCCACCTGAGGGATATAATAGGAATCTGGGGCCAACCGCCAAAAACCAAACTCACCAAGGAGATCACACCTGCTGAGGAGAAAAGATCGCACAAGTAGAATCTGCCACACAAGCAACTCTACTGGGGATTAGAGATACCAGGAAACAACCATATCTCTACGGGGGGAATGAACAACAACCCTTCCCACTGGGAACCGGATCACGGCGCCAAATAAGTTCTGCTGGGGAAACCACTCCTCTGGGGAAATTATCAAAAAAAGGGGTGATGGATCTTTGTGGGGATACAACCACCAACCAGAAGCTCCCAAAGGTCAAACGAACCAAGAGCTCTCACCTGCTGAGGAGGAAGGAGGCTAAAATACCTTTACCTTACACTCTGCTCGGGAGGAAAAACACAAAGGGCTCCGGAGGAAACATCAGTCACAGCCGGAGAAAAGAGTTCATTGTGCAGGTAGAAGCTGCCACATACATAACTCTTCAAGGAAGTCAGAGATACCAGAAAACAGCAGTATCTCAGCAAGGGATGAATCAACACAGATAAAGTCCGTCACACCAACAACTCTATTGGGGATCTATCCGGGGAAATGACGGAATACTGGGGATCAACCACCAAATACCAACTCTTCCAGAGAGGACACATCTGCTGATGAGGGAATACCACTGCTCTTCTGCTAGGGGAGGAATCAATAATCATCCCAACCGGGGATAGGAGTTATGATGAGACCACTTCCACCACATGAGCAACTCTACTGGGGAGTCTATCCGAGGAAACGAAGGAATTCTGGGGATCAACCACCAAATACCGAATCTTCCAAGGAAATCACATTCGTTTGAGGAGAAAAGATTGCTGCTCTGTTGGAGGTTAGGAAGGTGAACAACCTCATAAAGCACTCTACTTGGGGATGAACCACAACAATGTTCTGGAGGAAGAGGATACAACCATGCCAGGAATGTGAACAAATGTCTTACCCTGTTGGAAATCATACCACCCTTGGGAGAGCACTGAGGATCTCCTAAGTATCTTTTATCATTGTGAATGTTCACTTTGTTTAAAAAAACAAGTTATGAAAAATTCATTTTTCAAAACAATGATATTTTCTCAATTAAAACATGCAAAACATTTATTGAATAGAAACAAATAAGAGTGCAAATAATTGGATAAAAGCTCAAATTTATTTGATGGAATGGTAGCCTGCAAATAGCAAGACTCTATAGATCTTTACAAGTTTGAAATTGGTGATATATATTGGGAAAGGGCTACATTGAACATAATGACCATTTCTCCACCAATTCCGGATTCGATGTATTCGAAGCTTCAGTTGACGACAAATGAACAAGAATCTCTGACGGATGACAGTTGTAGAACCAAGTCTTGTCAGGATGCAGTTACTCGCCAAATCCCTAATTTTTGCCTAGATTGCCCCAGGATGAGGTACTCAATATAGCGGGATGCAAATATCCATTTTTTTTATGTCTCTAACTTTTGCCTGGATCGCCCTTTCGGGTTTTCAATCCACCGAGACGCTCATTTTTGCCTAAGCCGCCCTTTCGGGTTTTCAACTTAGCGAGCTATTCTGTTTTTATTTTTTAGGCGAAGTATTTCTTGACTGCATCTGAATTCACAGGACGAGTGAAATCCTCCCCATCCATAGTTGTAAGCATCAAAGCACCGCCTGAAAAGGCTCTCTTAACAACATATGGACCTTCATAGTTTGGAGTCCACTTGCCCCTGGAATCGGGCGCGAAAGACAAGACTTTCTTGAGCACAAGGTCACCTTCTCGGAACATACGAGGCTTGACCTTCTTATCAAAAGCTTTCTTCATTCTCTGCTGATATAACTGACCATGGCACATGGCAGTCAATCTCTTTTCTTCAATCAAATTCAGTTGGTCATAACGACTCTGAACCCATTCAGCATCAGTCAACTTGGCCTCCATCAAGACTCTCATTGATGGGATCTCCACCTCTACTGGGAGTACAGCCTCCATGCCATAAACAAGAGAGAAAGGGGTTGCCCCTGTTGAAGTACGGACAGATGTACGATATCCATGCAAAGCAAATGGCAACATCTCATGCCAATCTTTGTACGTAACAACCATCTTCTGGATAATTTTCTTGATATTCTTATTAGCAGCTTCAACAGCCTCATTCATCTTTGGTCTGTAAGGAGAAGAATTATGATGCGCAATCTTGAACTCGCTACACAGCTCTTTCATCCTATTGTTGTTCAAGTTAGATCCATTATCAGTAATGATCCTATCTGGCACACCATAGCGGCATATAAGCTGATTCTTGATAAACTTCACGACCACTTGCCTGGTCACATTTGGATATGAGGCCGCTTCAACCCATTTGGTAAATAATCAATTGCTACGAGAATAAACCTGTGTCCGTTGGACGCTTTCGGCTCTATCATGCCAATCATGTCAATTCCCCACATGGAGAAAGGCCATGGTGATGAAATCACATTCAGAAGTGTCGGGGGAATATGAATCTTATCCGCATAAATATGACACTTATGGCATTTCTTTACATATTTGCAGCAGTCAGACTTCATTGTCAGCCAATAGTAGCCTGCTCTCAACATCTTTCTAGCCATGGCATGTCCATTGGAATGAGTACCAAATGAACCTTCATGGACCTCAGTCATCAACAGGTCTGCTTCGTGTCTATCCACGCATCTGAGCAGAACCATGTCAAAATTTCTCTTATAAAGCACTTCTCCATTGAGGTAGAAACTTCCTGATAATCTCCTCAGAGTCTTCCTATCTTTCACAGATGCCCCAGGCGGGTAAATCTGGTTCTGGAGGAAACATTTGATGTCATAATACCATGGTTTACCATCTTCCGCTTCTTCAACTGCAAACACATGAGCTGGTCTATCCAAGCGCATCACGGTGATGTTGGGAACTTCATTCCAACATTTAACCACAATCATCGAAGCAAGCGTAGCAAGAGCATCTGCCATCCGATTATCATCTCGAGGAATGTGATGGAAGTCAACCTCAGTAAAGAATATTGAAATCCTCCTCGCATAATCTCTATATGGAATGAGACCAGGATGATTCGTTTCCCATTCACCCTTGATCTGATTGACAACGAGGGCCGAATCACCATAAACATCAAGATGCTTGATCCTTAGATCAATGCATTCTTCCAATCCCATAATACATGCCTCATACTCAGCCATATTATTCGTGCATTTGAAAGTTAGCCTTGCTGTAAAAGGAATATGTGTACCCTGAGGAGTAACAATCACTGCCCCAATACCATTTCCATATTGGTTTACAGCACCATCAAACACCATACTCCATCGGGAACCAGGCTCTGGCCCTTCATCGAGTGTAGGTTCATCACAATCTTTCATTTTCAAATACAGAATCTCCTCATCCGGGAAGTCGTACTGAACTGACTGATGATCCTCAATAGGTTGATGTGCCAGGTGATCAGCCAAGATACTACCTTTAATAGCTTTCTGAGCTCGATACTCAATATCATACTCAGATAACAACATCTGCCAACCGGCAATCCTCCCTGTTAAAGCATCAAAAGCAAACACATCAAAAGCAAACATCACACACTATATACATACAAGAGGCTCAAACAATGGGTGGGCTTTAGTCAAGAGGGGTCATATCAACTGTAAGGGTAATCTGGAGCTCTTAACCACTAACATTGAAAGTTAGGGTGAAGCTGATCAAAGATGGTAAATGAGGATGAGACCTCATGCTCTTAACCCTGGCCAGGGTGAGTTCATGACAAAGAAAGCGTGGGGATCAAGAAAGAGGGACCCTATTCCACTTGACGGACTCTGGACAAAGATCTTGGGTACATGTTCAGAAGCATCAGCACGTAGTGCGAGCATAAAGAACGACTCACTGAATAACGGGGGATTGGCTACTAATCCCTTTTATCCGTCAATTGCCTCTACTCTTGGAGGTCTTATCAAGTATCACATGCCTCAACTTGGAGGTCTTTGAGCATAATTTTAAACAAACACAAACAGAGCCTCTGAAAGAGGACTTGCCAGCAAAATGCCTGCCAAAAAGGTGACAGGACTTCCAGACTACATGAAGTAAGAAGATAACTACCTAAGTGGTGTGTCAACCACAATCCAAAGCTCAAGCAAGAGCTAAAGCAAGCAAGCAACTAAGGTACCTGTACAAAGGCTAATTAGTTAGTACTTCAGTCACACAAACAGAAAACAAACAGTGAAACCATTCAACAATTACACAACTCAATGCATAATGTCCAAGCACTCAAATGAACTCATGAGCTCAAGCACATAACTTAAAATCCTACAAAACAAACCAAAGTTAGAACTCAAAGCATTTGTATCTCACAAAGTAAGAACAAATCAACCATCAATGTTAAATGTCCAAACCTGAAACACAAAGCACAGTTAGTTTATGCAGAAAACACTAGTACAAAGACTAAGTTCAAAACCAAACCCAATGATCAAAACAGAACCCAATCTTTTACATAATGCACATTCAAACAATCAATATAATGTCCTCAAAAGGACCAGCATCAAATCAATAAGCAAGTGTCTCAAATGGCCTATGCTATGCAAGGACAAAAAATGTGCACAAAATGAACTTCCAACTTAGAAAATTCAAATCAAAACAGAAATGCATGCAATGACCTTGATATTTTTTATGCAAGTTTCTCATGTCATGAACAATCAATATGCAAAAGATCAAATCCTGAAAGGTTCAAAAGATAGATGAACAAAAATGCAACAATTCAATGCCAAAAATGTGACACAAATTGTCACACTTATCTTTATGTGTCAAAAACAATGATAGCATATGAGAAAAATTCCAAACCAGTGACCAAAAATTCATATCATGAATTAATATTAAGCATGCAAAAAATTGGATCAAATGGCTTAACAATGAAGATTTCACAATGCATTGAACACAACATATCAAATTAGCATCACATGGATTCAAAAATTCACTAATCAAAAACCAGACATCAACAATTCATGAAATTAACATCAAAAAATAATAGACATCCATACAAAACCAGGAAAAAAAATTAGGATTAATTTGGATCACTTTTCTATTTTTAATGATTTTTCTAAAATGAACAAAATAATTGCAATAATAAAAGAAATGGAGGGAAAATCAAATATTTGAATAAATCTCAGAAAATACATGAGCCACAGATCTTGGCGCGCAGTGCAAATCAATGGCTCAAATTCAAAAGCCTGAAACGCAACGTTTCATTAATTTGCATCAGCATGCCACTTAGCAGGTCAAGGCACGCGTGGCTTGGTCAATGCAATGGTATCCAATCAAACGTCCAAGCAAGCGCACACGCAGCGTACACATGGCAAACAGTCAGCAAACCCTAACAAAAACCAGACGCCAGAGCTACAGTCTCCGGTCGTCTTCTCCGGTCACTCACACGGCGGCTCTAACCAATTTTTTTTCCAGAAATCAACAAATCATACACCATTCGAACCGCCTTGCAATGTACATTCCAAATATGCAATCAATTTTATCTAATTCATCCTATATTTTCCAGATCGAAGCAAAACATTTTCATGATCAAAACTTACATTCAACCATACATGCTCAAAACCTAACCATTTTCAATTCTAAGCATATGCACAAGCTCTACACAACAGGATCTACACATTTATGGCCTTAAAACAGCAAAAAGAGATGATGAATTTCAACTCACTTGAACTTGAAGCTTTCTGAAATCGTGCTCTCAAGCGCTCAAAAGCTCCAGATCTTCTTCTTTAACCTTGCCTTGAAGCTTTGTGCAAACAGGAACACTTGAAACCACTTGAATCTTCCTCAATTTCAAACTTCCATCGCCATGCTCATGTACATGAACTGCTCCAATTTTGGCTCAATTGCAACAAACAGTAGATGATTCTTGATCAATGAAGTATGAGGATCAAGAATCTACAAGAATTTTTGGTGTTTGTATGAAGAAAATCAAGAATCGAAGAGAGAGAAAATTGGAGGGAGTTTTTGAATTTGGATCTGAAAATGCTTGTCATTCCAGTTAGGATTAGGGTTTCAGCTTATATACTCCATGCTAATCACATTGCTAATCACACTTTGCATTGGTTAATCAAGATTAATGAGATATGAAGCAATTTGCAAAAAATGCAAAATTGGCTAGCATGGCCATGCTACACGTGTACAGTCCCATGCAAGGCTTAAATTCACTCAAAATCATCCAATGGTCATGATGGAATTGTTAATTTGCTTGTATCATAAGCCAAATTTGAATTATGGAAATTCACTTCAAAATGAACACATGAGAAATGATGAGCATACACACTTTTCCCATGCATGGCAAAGGCTATTTTGAGACGTCTTGATCAAGAGAAACATTTTGCAAAAAGAATGGACCAATTTGGAGCATTGCATCAAAAGTTATGCCATTTTGAATTTCCATGCACACCTTGTGATCAAATTACCATAACTCTTCAACCATTCATCGTATGGACATGAATTAGGACTTTTTGAAAAGGGGAGACAAAGATCTACAACTTTCATGTTCACCAAAAATCCTTTTGAAACTTCTTTGACATTGAAAAGTCAAGTTGAATGTGAACCAAAAACTTGCCAAATCTGGAAATTTTGAATTACAGGTCATTTTCCATTTTTAGTAACTTTTGCCATGACCTTTGAATCTTCAAGATGGATGTTTAAAATGATGAATAGGCCCCTCATTTGAACATGATTGAGGTGTCTCAACTCATTTCCCCACCTCATAACCCTCAGTTGACTGCATAGTTGACTTTTGGTCCTCAGATGACCTGGTGATTGCTTAAGCTGCAAACAAAGATGTTAGTGACATATTTTTGTGCTTTTGGTTAATAAACAAACTGAGAAAAGCAATGATATACAATTCAAGCATGCTTGGTGATCTCAAACCACTCACAAGAGATCCCACCCAAAGGGAAAGGATCCAAGATGCTCAATGATCCTTAAGGCTATGCAATGCAATGTTATGATGCCATGAGGGATCTTAGGGACAAAATTGGGGTCTTACAGTTCTGAGCCCACTTTTGCGAAGGATGTGGACGAGCTCTTAAGAATTATAAAGAAAAGCGACTACAAGGTAGTCGATCAGTTGATTCAGACTCCATCTAAGATATCTATTCTCTCACTCCTGTTGTGTTCGGAGGCACACAGGGAGGCACTTCTGAAGGTTCTTAATGCTGCTTATGTACCTCAAGAAATCTCGGTAAACCAACTAGAAGGGATCGTTTCCAACGTGCATGCAAGCAACGGGTTAGGTTTTACTGATTCTGACTTAACACCAGCTGGACGCAATCATAACAAGGCTCTGCCCATCTCGATGGAATGCAGAGACACCGTGTTATCACATGTTCTGGTGGATACAGGTTCCTCTCTCAATGTGCTACCCAAGAGAGCCCTGTCAAGGTTAGAAGTAGAGGGTTTGGTCCTGAAGCCTTTAGATCTTATTGTGAGAGCCTTCGATGGTTCTTAAAAGGTCGGTGTTCAGAGAGGTAGAATTGCCAATTCTGATTGGATCACAAACCTTCAACACTGTCTTCTATGTGATGGATATCAGTCCTTCCTATAGTTGCCTGCTGGGTCGTCCTTGGATCCACAACGCTGGGGCAGTCTCTTCAACTTTACATCAGAAAATTAAATTCTCGGTCAACGGACGGATTATCACCGTCTGTGGTGAGGAGGATATTCTGGTCAATAACCTGTCTACATTCAAGTATGTAGAGGTAGAAGGTGAATTTCATGAGACCCTATGTCAGGCCTTTGAGGCAGTTCAGATCAAGGACGCAGCTCCGGTGGAAGAAGTTAAAGCGGGTGCCTCTATCTCGTCTTTCAAGCAGGCACAGGCCTTGGTGGATTCAGGTGTTTCTTCCGGTTGGGGACGTCTGTTGGAGTTATCGATGAAAGAAGACAAGTTCGGGATTGGGTATCAGCCAGCTCTGACTTCTACAACTTCAACACCTCAGACTCGTCAGGGGCCGATTACTTTCTCTAGCGCTGGTATCATTCAGTATGGCTAGATCTCTGCAATCAACGATGAAGATGGGGATAGTGACTGCGACATTGACAACTGGGTGCGTCCAAGGGTCCCGGGTGAAGTTCTCCGCAATTGGTCTTCTGAGGAGATTGTCCAAGTCACTTTTCTGGAGGAGTAATTTTTCTTGTTTATTCATGCATGTCTAAGTCTTACGTTCCGCCCAGGGCGTAATGACTCATTGTAGGGCTCATCTATGTGGATACCTGCATTTTTTTATCATAAATAAAGGACGTCTTTTTGCATTCAAATATTTTGTTCACTGTCCTTCTATTTTTGCAGTTTTCAAAAAAACAAAAAATATCAAAAAATATCTGGCAATGTTTTGTTTAGTCTTCACTTCTTGTTCACACTCATAAGCACATACCATCACTCATGCAGATGCACATCACCGGATCCTATTGATAACAGTTCTGCTATGGCTCGCTTCGACTTTGAAAGTCCGATCTTTCAAACTGAAGAAGAGGGTGATGAAGACTGTGAACTCCCTGAAGAACTGGCCAGGCTATTAAAGCAAGAGGAAAGGGTCATTCAACCGCATCAAGAGTCTACTGAAGTGATTAATCTTGGCATCGAGGATGTCAAGAAAGAAATCAAGATAGGGGCTACTTTGGAAGATGATGTGAAGAAGGGGTTGATTGAATTGCTGCAAGAGTATGTTGACATCTTCGCCTGGTCTTATCAGGACATGCCAGGGCTTGACACAGACATCGTGGTACACCGCTTGCCTCTCAAAGAAGGTTGTCCTCCGGTCAAGCAGAAGCTCAGAAGAACAAGACCAGAGATGGATGTCAAGATAAAGGAAGAAGTGCAAAAACAGTTGGATGCAGGGTTTCTAGCAGTCACCAATTATCCGCCATGGGTTGCAAACATCGTTCCAGTACCTAAGAAGGATGGAAAGGTACGGATGTGTGTCGACTACCGGGATCTGAACAGAGCTAGCCCTAAGGATGATTTCCCATTACCTCACATTGACATTTTGGTGGATAACACGGCTCAGTTCTCGGTATTCTCATTCATGGATGGCTTTTCTGGCTATAATCAAATCAAGATGGCACCAGAAGACATGGAGAAGACAACATTCATAACCCCATGGGGCACCTTCTGCTACAAGGTGATGTCGTTTGGTCTGAAAAATGCTGGAGCAACATATCAACGAGCGATGGTGACTCTTTTCCATGATATGATTCATCATGAAATCGAGGTTTATGTTGATGATATGATTGCCAAATCTCAGACAGAAGAAGAACATTTGGTGAATTTGCAGAAACTGTTCGAGCGGTTGAGGAAATTCAAGCTGAGGCTTAATCCGAACAAGTGTACTTTCGGAGTGAGATCTGGAAAACTGCTGGGTTTCATTGTTAGCAAAAAAGGGATTGAGGTGGATCCTGACAAAGTGAAAGCAATACAAGAAATGCCTGAGCCAAGAACAAAAAAACAAGTTCGTGGTTTCTTAGGGAGGTTGAACTACATTGCAAGGTTCATCTCTCACCTAACAGCCACGTGTGAGCCAATTTTCAAATTGTTGAGGAAAGATCAGGCTATCAGGTGGAATGATGATTGTCAAAGGGCTTTCGAGAAGATAAAAGAGTATTTGCAGAATCCTCCCATCCTTATGCCTCCAGTCCCAGGGAGACCGCTGATTATGTATTTGACAGTACTTGATAATTCCATGGGTTGTGTTCTCGGTCAACACGACGAGGCAGGTAGGAAAGAGCATGCCATCTACTACCTGAGCAAAAAATTCACAGATTGCGAGTCAAGATACTCAATGCTTGAAAAGACATGTTGTGCACTTGCATGGGCTGCTAAGCGTTTGAGACAATACATGCTGACTCACACAACCTTATTGATCTCCAAGATGGATCCAGTCAAGTATATATTCGAGAAGCCAGCTCTCACCAGAAGGGTTGCTCGTTGGCAAATGGTACTGACAGAGTACGATATCCAGTATACATCCCAGAAAGCCATCAAGGGGAGTATTCTGTCAGACTATCTTGCTCAACAGCCGGTTGAAGATTATGAGCCGATGAAGTTTGATTTTCCATATGAAGACATCATGTTCCTTAAGATGAAAGACTGTGAAGAGCCAGTTGTTGAGGAGGGACTTGATCCAGACGAAAAGTGGACTTTGTTGTTTGATGGGGCTGTCAATGCCAGAGGAAGTGGAATCGGTGTTGTCATTACTACTCCGAAAGGTGCCCACATGCCTTTCACCGCTCGTCTGACTTTTGAGTGCACCAATAATGAAGCTGAGTATGAAGCTTGTATCTTAGGTATTGAGCAAGCCATTGACTTGAGAATCAAGACTCTGGACATCTTCGGAGATTCAGCTATAGTGATCAATCAAGTGAATGGTGATTGGAACACCCTCCAGCCCAATCTGGTCCCTTACAGAGATTACACGAGAAGACTGTTGACTTTCTTCACAACAGTAAAGTTGTATCATATACCTCGTGACGAGAATCAGATGGCAGATGCTCTTGCCACTCTATCCTCCATGATCAACGTGGTTCGGTGGAATCACGCTCCCATGATCGATGTTATGCGCCTTGATAGGGCCACGTATGTGTTTGCTGCTGAACTGGTAGTTGATGACAAGCCCTGGTATCACGACATCAAGTGCTTTCTAAAGAATCAAGAGTACCCTGCAGGGGCATCCAACAATGATAGAAAGACTTTGAGAAGATTGGCAGGCAGTTTCTTCTTGAACAAAGACGATGTCCTGTATAAGAGAAACTTCGACACGGTTTTGCTCAGATGCGTGGATAGACACGAAGCAGACATGTTAATGCAAGAAGTTCATGAAGGCTCCTTCGGTACTCATGCCGGGGGACATGCAATGACTAAGAAATTGTTAAGAGCAGGTTATTACTGGATGACCATGGAATCTGATTGTTTCAAATATGCTCGAAAGTGTCATAAATGCCAGATTTATGATGATAAGGTACATGTGCCGCCAAATCCTTTGAATGTGATGTCTTCGCCGTGGCCTTTTGCTATGTGGGGCATTGATATGATTGGAAAGATTGAGCCGACCGCCTCCAATGGGCATCGCTTCATCCTTGTTGCCATCGACTATTTCACCAAGTGGGTCGAAGCAGCTTCATTCGCGAATGTCACCAGACATGTGGTTGCCCGATTCATTAAGAAAGAAATCATTTGTCGTTATGGGATTCCCGAAAGAATCATTACTGATAATGGTTCTAATCTCAATAACAAAATGATGAAGCAGTTGTGCCAAAACTTCAACATTCAGCATCACAATTCTTCCCCTTATCGCCCTAAGATGAACGGCGCTGTTGAGGCAGAAAATAAGAACATAAAGAAGATTGTGCAGAAGATGGTCGTCACGTACAGAGATTGGCATGAGATGCTACCCTTCGCCTTGCATGGGTACCGTACTTCAGTACGTACACCGATTGGGGCAACCCCTTACTCCCTTGTGTATGGTATGGAAGCAGTCCTACCTGTTGAAGTGGAGAATCCTTCTCTAAAAGTCCTGTTGGATGTCAAGTTAGACGAAGCTGAATGGATTCGGACAAGGTTTAATGAGTTGAGTCTTATCGAAGAGAAGCGGATGGCAGCCATTTGTCATGGGCAGTTGTATCAAAGTCGGATGAAGAGAGCCTTTGATCAGAAAGTGTGTCCTCGATGTTTCCAAGTTGGAGATTTAGTGTTGAAAAGGATCCTTCCTCCTCAGACAGATCACAGGGGCAAGTTGACTCCTAACTATGATGGACCGTATATTGTCACCAAGGTTTTTGATGGTGGAGCCTTAATGCTTGCAACTATGGATGGTGAAAACTTCACTTCCCCTGTGAACTCAGACGCAGTTAAAAAATACTTCGCATAAAATAGACCCGCTGGACAATAAAAAGAATAGTCCAGGCAAAAAATGGGCATCCCGACGAACCAAGAAAATGAAAAGGTTCGAGCAAAAGTTAGGGATTAAAAAATGAAAAGATTGTACACCCGGTAAGTTGAAAACCTGAAAGGGCAACTTAGGCAAAAATGGGTATCCCGGTGGATTGAAAACCCGAAAAGGGCGATCCAGGCAAAAGTTAGAGATTAAGCGAATGACTGCATTCTGAGTAGTTCTGAATCTCATCCCATGTCGATAACTGGAAACTTTCGAAGGATAGGAAACAGTCCAATCACTCTTTTCAGAAAGCTGATCATCTGGAGGATCTTGAAGACGAGCGAATCATAGCGGAATTGGAACCCGATAGAAATCCATTTCACATTGCCATTAGATTAATTTCTGTTTTCATCTTTTGTGTGATTACCTCTTTCCAGGGATTGCTTCCTGATGTAAATGCCTATTCAGAGGCCACTCAATCAATAAAATCATGTTATCCAGTACATCTCTGTGTTCATTTTCATTTTACTGTTTTGTTTGCAAAAATGACGTCCGAATTTTGATAAACATTGCATCATGAAACATAAGAGCTTTACAGGTATATGCTTAATAAACATTTAAAATTGCTATAAATTTTAAGTGCCTTGGATCGTATATTCAGAACAGGTGCACTCGGGGCATTCCCTTAAGGTTCCCAGCAGATGATCGCGGATGTTTTTCCCAACAGTTGGAATTTGGTATCTTATCCCTGCAGAGCTGGTCCGAGCGTTGGATTCTTCAATCCCCAGCAGGATCTCACTGACGTACTTCCCCAAGCATTTGTTTCAGACTATACACTCCCCAGTAGAGTTGACAGTGCCAGACTGTATATCCCCAGCGGAGTTGACAGTGCCAGACTGTATCTTCCCAGCAGAAACGGCTGCTCCTCAAAGTTTGATGCCAGATCGATGATCTCGACGCTAGATCCATGGTCCCTTTCCTTAAAGCAGAATCTCGGTACCGTAACGGTGTTTGCTTCCCCGGCTGAGTCGTCTCTCTCGCAGATTATGGTTGCCAGAACCACTGTCGCTTTCCTCAACGGCGAGTTTTCAGTGTCGTTCTCTCCTCAGTCAAAGTCTTGGTATTTTGTTATTGCCAAAACACCGTGTGGCGGGTCATTTCCCCACAGGGTTCTTTGTGATGTGTATCTCCAACAGCATTGCCTGGGTCCAGAAGATTATGATCATTTCCCCAGCAGAATTCCTTGCCTCAGCTTGGCATTCTCCCCAGCATTTCGCATCCCTTGCATGTAGAATCATATTGCATTGCATCCTCCCAAATTGCGTAGCATTTCCACTTTCGTGGAGCATTACGCCATTGAAAAATTCAAACATACGCATGTAAAGCATAAAGCATTCTCGGTATCCCAAGTGATAAGCCAGAAGTTGTTTCTAGTACTCAGACTGAAGATTGTTCATGATTTATCTTTATTATTCCCAGCAGGGGTCGTTGGCCCACGCGCCGCGTCAATTATCATTTTCCCTATTTTTGCCGATGCTGACAGGCATGAAAGTTTCCGGTATTCAGACCGAAGTGGCATTCAGGCTAATTTTCCGATGTTCAGATCGAAGAAGTTTCCGACGTTCAGGTCGACGCAACTTGTGGCATTCAGGCCAGTTTTCCGGTATTCAGACCGAAGTGGCATTCAGGCCAATTTTCCGATGTTCATATCGAAGAAGTTTCCGACGTTCAGGTCGACGCAACTTGTGGCATTCAGGTCAATTTTCCGGTATTCAGACGGAAGTGGCATTCAGGCCAATTTTCCGATGTTCAGATCGAAGAAGTTTCCGACGTTCAGGTCGACGCAACTTGTGGCATTCAGGCCAATTTTCCGGTATTCAGACCGAAGTGGCATTCAGGCCAATTTCTCGGTATTCATACTGATATTAATAATCTCATGTATTCCGATGCTCAGATCGAAGTCATTTCTAGTATTCAGACTGATGAGCGGCATTCAGGCCATTGTTATTTCTGTGTTACCATTTATTTTGGTATCCAGGTTAACATTCTTTTTCGGTATTCAGACCGACTCTCACCGTACCAGACAGATTCTTCTTTCAAGACCACCTCTTTGCCGATTCTGACAGGCATTGTTACTTCACTTCACTTCAGTGCAAATTTTCAGGCTTTTATTTTATTCAATCCCTTAATACCTCGAAAGTGCGAAAGCCGCTGCTATCTTCTTTTCGGGTCTCCAGTTGATTGAATAGGGGCAGCTATAGCACGTCAAATTTGCCCCCCTCATTCATGCATTCATTTTTAGGTCATTTAACATTTCATATTGCATTTCATCATGTCAATCAGAATCAGATCCAAGAAGCTTGAATATCATCCAAGACACTTTGTGGGTTCTATCTGGGTGATCAGTCAACACAAGGGAATGACTTGAGTTACTTCCAACATGTTCAAATAGGGTCTATTCATCATTCAAAACGCTAATCTTGAAGGAGAAAAAGTCCGTTCATGAGCTGTCATGCTCGCTAGGCGAGCAGCAGGGTTCGCCTAGCGAATCTGAACTGTCATGCTTGCTAGGCGAGCAGATCCTTCGCTAGGCGAATTGCACGCGTTCTAAAGATAACAGAAAAATCTTGGGCTTGAGTTGCCCTCATTTGAGCCCACAAAGCCATGAAAATCAGACTATAAATTCTAAATTTCATTGAAACAAAACCCTAGAGACAGAGGGACAGAGAGAGTGAGAACTAATTCAGAGCAGCCTTCAGAGACTGAAGGGAACACATATGCAAAGAACCAATTCCCTCTCATATAAACCCTAAGATTGTTCTGCAAACCCAACCGGGCAATTCAATTTCATTCGATCTCTCCAATCAGGTTTTCCCTATTTCCACTACTTTATGCTTTCAATTTGAATTTTCTGAATGTATGAGGTATTATGGGTGAACTTGGAAGAGTGGGTATAGTTAGGTTCTGCATGTGGGTTTTTTATGTGTACGTATGTGTAGAATAATGCCTTGAATGTTTAATCACTGCGTTGCTGAGATGGATACCATAGGGTTTGGGGTTCCTGAAATCGTACTACTACCAATGGAGAATACAGAATCCGCAGGCATTCGCTAGCCGCAACGCTAGGCGAGCCTGTAGCGAAGCAGTAGCGATCGCGACAGTAGCTGTTTTTTCTGTTTGCTCTCCAATCTATTTTGTATTTGTTATGACATGCTTTCTATTGCATTCGGGCACATGTTTTGGTATGTATGTCATGTCTTGATATGTGGATCCTTGCCCCCTGACTTTGAGTTTTGATACCCTTTTGATGCATTTGTTTGACAAGAGGTTTAGGCCTCCTACCCTTGGTTGTTTTTTGTGAGCTTTTTGTGAACTTTAATAGCATGATTCATGGGGCTATATTTTGATCCTGGTTTGGTGCAACTCTTGATTACACCCCATCTTGTTTTCTCTAACCTGTTTGTTGAGTTTTTGTGAGGGCTCACATGACTCTTGAGGAGATGGCTTGCTTGGTATTCCACTTTATTTGTGGGATACCATTTGGAGATTTATTCTGATTGCCTTGCTGACTTGTTTTCTTTGATGGTGCTAGCCTGAGAGGTCTCCGGGTTTCTTATTTCTTTAGTTACTGTTACTTCGGATCTTTATCCGTGGGGTAGATCTCTTGATCCCTTTATCTTTCCCGCATTTTACCGCTTTCTTAGCTGGAAGGCCTCGATAGGAGGCAATGTTTTTGTGTGTTTACTTTTGTGCCTAAAGACCTCCAAGAAGAGGCACCAGTGCTAAAGACCTCCACGAAGAGGCAATTGACGGATAAAAGGGATTAGTAATCAATCCCCCGTTATTTAGTGTGTCGTTCTTTAAGCTCGCACTACGTGTCGATGCTTCAGAACAAAAGCCTAAGATCTTTTGTCCGGTCAATCAGTGAAGAGGGTTCCACCTTCCTGAATCCCCACTTTTTTGTCATGAGCTCACCCCGTCCAGGGTTAAGAGCCATGAGGTCTTATCCTCATTATCCTTTTGATCTGCTCACCCTGACGTTCAGTGTCAGTGGTTAAGAGCCCGTTTGATTACCCTTCCATGGCTTGTTTGTCGAGGTTGATATGACCCCTCTTGACTAAATCCCTGCCCATGTATGTTTGAGCCCCCTTGTTGGCTGTTTACTTTATGCATGTTTGTTTTGTATGGTGTGATCGTCTCCCCATAGGATTGCTAGGCTTCGTATAGTCTCTCGTTTGCATGTCAATTAAGGTAGCATTGTTCCTTCGTCTAGGACTTCCTTTTTGCATGAGCATTCCTAAAACACAAACAAACACATTGATTTTTCTTCTCCTAAGAACACGTTAACTCCTTCTACCACAGGCGAGTAAGTCTCCAAAGGTCGAGCATCCGGTAGATTGCGTAGTAACGTCGTTCACCTAAAAAAAACACACAAAACAAATAAATAGGTTAGCCGAACTACGGCAACTCTGATTCTCATGTTCAGATGAGATACGTAGGCACAAGATGCGATGTCTTGTCGAGTTTGACTGATGACTAACAACTAATCCTTGCTTGTTTTCGCTCTCGTTGTGATTCTTTTCTCTCGCCCTCGTTGCGATCGAGACCTTCCCTTTCTCTTGCCCTAGTTGTAATCGAGACCCTTGTTCCCGTAGTTAGCTGAACTACATTTTGCTCTGATTCTCATTCCAGACGAGATACGTAGGCATAAGACGCGATGTCTTAGCAAGCACACTTCTCTTTAACCCATAGGTAGCCGAGCTACGAAGACTCTGATTCTCATGTTCAGATGAGATACGTATGCAGTGGATGCGACATCCGTGCGAGTCCTTTTCTTTTGACCCCTCCTTTAATAAATAGTACATTAGATAAACATACACCCTTTAGACAAGAACAACAAGAGTGGATCCCGTAGAGTACTACGGATGCGTAGGGGTGCTAATACCTTCCCTTCGCATAATCGACTCCCGAACCCAAGATTTGGTTGCGAGACCTTGTCTTTTCCTTTCCTTTTTTCCAGGTTTACTTCGAGCGTTTCCTTTCCCTCCTTTGGGATAAATAACGCATGGCGGCGACTCTTCTGTCATTTCTTTTTCGCCGGTTGTTTCGTTTCGCATTTAGGTTGCGACACTATCTCTGATTTAGGGTCCGAGAAGCTGAGGAACATAGAACATTTAACCCCTCTTGGCCTATTTAGGACATAGTGCGGAGACTGTTCAAGTGTAGACTTGATAACAGTTGTTACGTGATACTACACTCATACGAGTTTCTCTTGAGAATATTATGGGTTGATGAGTCAATCATCCTAACCTATAATATTCGATAGATGGAATTAAGACTCTGGGAACTTTTTAGAACATGATCTACAGGTTTTTATCCTTAGTTCACTCCTTTGGGATGATTCTTACCCAGACTTCATGCTCGTGACTTACAACAAACCCCTAATTCTTGGTTGATCCAATCAAGTCTTGTCAATATCAATGGAACTTGGGTGTTGATAAGGTGTAAACCATAATCCACCAAAATGGATGATTGATCTTGACAATGACGTGATTCATCCCTTGACCTTTGTTTGTTTGCCTTGTGTGAGATCCCGTATTTGTGATTGTTGCATTCATGCATTCATGCGCATCATAACATTCATCACTCGAAAATTTCAAGGAACTGAGGTATTATTTGCAAATATTTTCAGACCATGGATTATGGACGAAGGAACACTAAGAAGTACAGTTTCAGATGTCCCGACTTGAAAGAGTTAAGGAAGCTAGCATATTTTGTATTAGATCCCTTGGACTTCAAATAACGCCATGGGAAACTTCTGTATATTTGGTCTACTGACGTAGTTGAAGGACTCTTGAGTGTGTTGGTGCAGTTCTATGATCCTCTCTACTGTTGCTTCACTTTTCTTGATTATCAGCTTGTGCCTATGTTGGAGGAGTATGCCCATCTTTTGGGAATACCTGTTTCTAGAAAAGTTCCTTTTAGTGGATTGGAAGAGATTCCCAGATCTCATCTTATGCTGAAGCTCTTCACTTGCAGAAGTCTGAGATAGAGGCTCATTGGGTGAAGAAAGGAGGATTATTTGGGTTGCCTTCTGATTTCCTCATCAAGGAAGCTAATGCTTTTGCTCAAGCCAGTAGTATGGATGCTTTTGAAGCTATCTTTGTGTTGCTCATCTATAGATTAGCTTTGTTCCCTAACATTGACGGTTTTGTTGATGTTAACGCCATTAGAATTTTCTTGATTGGGAATCATGTGCCTACTTTGTTGGGTGATATGTACTTCTCTTTGCATCTGAGGAATTCTAAGGATGGTAGAACGATTGTCTGTTGCATTCCTCTTCTGTACAAGTGGTTTATTTCGCACTTGCCTCAGACAGTTGCTTTTGTGGAGAACAAACAATGTCTATGGTGGTCTCAGAGACTCATGTCTCTCACTAATGATGATATAGTTTGGTATGATCCTTCTTTGAGTAGTTTGGAGGTTATTGATTATTGTGGTGAATTCTCTAATGTGCCTCTCATTGGTACACAAGGAGGAATTAACTACAACCCTGCTTTGGCTCGTCGTCAACTTGGGTTCCCCTTGAGAGACAAACCTAATAACACTTTGTTAGAAGGTCTTTTCTATCAAGAGGGTAAAGATCCCAACATTTAAAGCTGGATATTGTGCATGCTTGTCATAATGTGCATAGGAAAGGAAGATTCGAGCTTGGTTCGTGCAATTGTGTAGCTTTGGAAGCTTACACTCTTTGGGTGAAGAAGAGAGCTTTCGAGTTGAAGATGCATTTTCCTTGTGAGAGACCTATGTCTATGGTTGTGGTTGAGCCATTAACTCTCCCTAACCAAGATATAGAGGAGTTGGAAGATGCGCTCGCCAAGATGAAGCGAGAGAAGGATATGTGGGAAGAGTGTTTCCATGCTTTGAGCCAAAAGCATGAGGAGTTGCAGCTTGAGTCCAAGGATAAAGATGCACTTATTGAGTTACTTGAAGACCGAGTGACAAAGAGACAGAGAGAGCCAGAGGTTTCATCTTCCTCTAGTATGCCTCATCCTTTCGTTGCTTGGAAGAAGATTGTTGATCAGCTTGTCCTTGAGAAGACTCAGATGAATGCTTCTTTCGAGTCCGAGATTCGACACATTTGAAGGATGTACACGCCTTCGGACAAATCTTCTGACGTTGTTGTTAGGGATCCTTATGATGACTAGTCTCCTTTTATCTTGTATTTTTATTTGGTTTCTGAAATTATACTGAGTAGAATCCTTCCAATTATATAAATAAAAGAGATTTTTATGGTCATATCGAATTATTGCAATTGTTGTTAAACATATATAGACTTGAAAGAGGAGATCTCCCGCCTGACTGCCATGATGGAAGCAGTGTTAGCTGCACAGAGCCAGTCTTCCCCAACATCTGCAAGTCCTCCTCCTCTGAGGACTATCATTTCAGAGGTGGGTACCTCTACTGTTCCCGCAACTGCTGCTCACTTCGCGCCCAACATGCCTGCCGGATTCCCGTGGGGAATGCCGCCGAACTTTGTACCTGAAGGCTTTGCGCCTACCTTTTCTTATATGCCGACATCTAGCCCGTTCATGTCTATGTCGCCGCCTGTCGTGCATACCCTGCCTCGTGTGGAAGACACCGTCTATCATTCCGAGCCATCTGAGGGCCCGGATGTGTATGAGAAGATGGATAAGATGAAGGATCAATTTCTTGAGTTGCGCAAGGAGTTGAAAACTTTGAGGGGTAAGAACCTATTTGGAAAGAGTGTTGCTGAACTGTGTTTGGTTCCTAATGTGAAGATTCCAGTAAAGTTCAAAGTACCTGACTTTGAAAAATATAAGGGGAACACATGTCCACTCAGTCATTTGGTAATTTATGCCCGAAAGATGTTTACTCAAACTGATAATGATCAGCTGTTGATCCATTATTTTCAAAGTCTGACCGGTGCCGCTCTGAGGTGGTACATGGGATTGGATAGTGCGAGCGTCCACACGTTCAATGATTTAGGCAAAGCATTTGTGAAACAGTATAAGTATAATGTTGATATGGCTCCCGATAGGGATCAGTTGAGATCGTTGTCTCAGAAGGACAAGGAGACATTTAAGGAGTATGCGCAGAGGTGGAGAGAACTTGCTGCTCAGATTACCCCTCCTTTAGAAGAAAAGGAGATGACCAAGATTTTTCTAAAGACCCTAAGCTCATTTTATTATGAGCGGATGATTTCCAGTTCCCCCAGTGATTTTACGGAAACGGGAAACATGGGGATAAGGCTAGAAGAAGATGTCCGAGAAGGACGGTTGTCTAAAGACGAGGTGTCGTCCAGCAAGAAGTACGGCAACAACTTTAGCAAGAAGAAGGACAGTGAAGCTAATACAGTTTCAATTGGGAGGCAAAGGAGGCCTCAGATTAGAAGAAGTCAACCACCCCGTCAACATCATCATCAAGTATCTTCAGTCATTCCTGTATTTTCAGCAAATCAATCAACACCAGTTCAACAACAACAATGTCAACAACAACAACCACAACAACATACAAACACCTACAACAACAACAACACCAACCATCATCAGCAATCAAATTTTGAGAGAAAGAAGGTCTCTTTCGACCCTATTCCAATGACATACGCAAAACTCTATCCCTCATTGGTTCTCAAGAACCTGCTACAACCGAGAAATCCTCCACAAATTCCCGAACCATTTCCCTGGTGGTACAAACCAGAACTCCATTGTGCTTTTCATCAAGGAGCCCCCGGACACGATATTGAGAATTGCTACCCCCTCAAGTATGAAGTTCAGAAGCTGGTAAAAAGTGGAATGGTGTCCTTTGAGGACCGTGCACCCAATGTGAAAGCAAACCAACTACTGGCCCATGGAAACTCTTCTATTAATATGGTGGATGGTTGTCCATGGGAGTTCAAAGTATTCGATGTACGCTTCATTAGAAGGTCTTTGGTGACGATGCACAAGGCTATTTGCTTTGTGAGCGATTGTGAGCATGATCATGATGGTTGTGCTATCTGCAGTGTCAACCCGATGGGTTGTATGGTTGTGAAGAGGGACATCCAGCAGTTGATGGATGAAGGCTTGATTCAGATTGTTCAATCTCGTCACATAGATGATGATGTCAATGTAATAGTGCCAGTATTCAAGACACCAGAGAGAGTGGTGATTTCATTTGATAGCAACAGTAGTAACAGTATCAGCAAGAGATCAGTATCACTGTTGGTTATACAGTTGGCGAGTCCAGTCCCATATTCATCCGATAAAGTTGTTCCTTATCAGTATAATGTAACTATGGTGAAAGATGGTCAAGAGGTTCCGTTACCTACGACCAGTTCTGTCGTAAGCATTACGGATGTTACTAAGGTGACCCGTAGTGGTCGTGTGTTTGGGCCAGTGTTCCCAAAGAATGTAGGAGTTTGTCCAGTTGGTAAGAATGTGGGAGTACCCGCAGTAGATCCAATTAGCGCTCCAAAGTGTCAGTATGGTGAATCCAACAATTTGAAGCCTAACGATGATGATGAGGTAGTCAGGCTAATAAAGAAAAGTGAGTTCAATGTCGTGGAGCATTTGCTCCAAACCCCCTCAAAAATCTCAGTATTGTCTCTGTTAATAAATTCTGAAGCGCACAGAGAGGCACTGTAGAGAGTTCTAGAGTAAGATTTTATGGAACATGATAGTCACGGTGGATCAGTTCGATCATATTGTAGCTAACACCACTTCCTGTAATAATATCAATTTATGTGATGAAGAACTCCCCGAGAAGGGTAGGAACCATAACTTGGCTTTGCATATCTCTATGAATTGTAAAGATGACGCTTTATCCAATGTTCTAGTTGACACTGGATTTTCGTTGAATGTGTTGCCAAAGTCAACATTGTCAAAGTTGTTGTATCAAGGAGCGCCTATGAGATATAGTGGTGTGATCGTCAAGGTTTTTGATGATTCGTGCAAGACGGTGATTGGTGAAGTGGACCTTCTAGTGAAGATAGGTCCGGGTGACTTCCAGATTACTTGTCAAGTAATGGATATCCACCCGGCCTACAGTTGTCTGTTGGGAAGGCCATGGATCCACGAGGTAGGAGCTGTTACCTCCACGTTGCATCAAAAACTCAAGTTTGTTAAGAATGGGAAGTTAGTCATCGTTGGCATGGAGAAGGCATTGTTGGTCATCCACCTGTCATTTTTCTCTTATGTTGAAACTGGGGATGAGGGTGGAACTCCCTTCCAAGCCTTATCTATTGCTGTTAAAAAGAGAGTTGGGGCACCCATGTCCTCATTTAAAGATGCAAGGAAGATTGTTGAAGATGGGAATATTGATCAGTGGGGACAGATGGTAGAGGTCTCCAATAACAAGAACAGATCCGGTCTGGGTTTTTAGCAAGGTTCGTCAACTGCTAGATCAGAAGATGTGCAACTCAGTTTCCGTAGCAAAGGGTTCATTCATGGCAATAAATAACACTTATTTGTTGTGCTAGAGGATGATGAAGAGGAAGATTGCACCAATTTTGTGACACATGGAAAGGCTTGCAATAATTGGACTGTCATTGATATTCCTGTTATTACGCATCGATCTAAGTAATTGCTTTTATTTGTTTTTGAAAATCCTTCTCTTATGCCTAAGGAAGAAGTGAACATTATTTGGGCATTTCAAATTGATCATTAATAAAATATAATTATATTCATCCACATCTATGATGTTTTATTTTTACTTTTCGCTTTATTCTGAAAATGGTAATCACAAAAAACATAAATAAACAATATAATTGTCCATCTGCATAATATTTGGTCAGAATTCACTTCTCTAAAATCAAAATATCAAATCATTATGCAGGTTGGTTTCTAACCCCATTGAATACAATGATCCTTCTCCTTCTCCAAATTTTGAATTCCATGTGTTTGAGGCTGAGGAGGAAAGTGATGAAGAGGTGAGTAATGAATTGGCTCGTCTTCTTGAGCATGAAGGAAAAGCCATCCAGCCATTCGAAGAGCAGATTGAGATAGTCAACCTGGGTTTCGAAGATGATGTGAAGGAAGTCAAGATTGGGTCTCGACTGTGTCCAGATGTTAAGAAGGGGTTGATTGATCTTCTCAGAGAATATCCAGATGTGTTTGCTTGGTCCTATCAAGACATGCCTGGTTTGGATTATGAGATAGTGGAGCATAGATTGCCGATGAAGCCAGAATGCTCGCCAGTCAAGCAGAAGTTGAGAAGAACGCATCCTGATATGGCAGTGAAGAAGCAGATTGATGTAGGTTTCCTTGTAACCATTGAGTATCCGCAATGGGTGGCCAATATTGTGCTTGTACCAAAGAAAGTGGAAAAGTCCGCATGTGTGTTGATTATAGAGATTTGAATAAAGCCAGTCCGAAAGATGATTTCCCTCTGCCACACATTGATATGTTGGTAGACAATACAGCTAAATTCAAAGTCTTTTTATTTATGGATGGATTTTCCGGATATAATCTGATCAAGATGGCACCCAAAGATATGGAGAAGACCACATTCATTAAACCTTGGGGAACATTCTATTATAGAGTGATGCCTTTCGGTTTGAAGAATGCTGGTGCGACTTACCAAAGAGAAATGACTACTCTCTTTCATGATATGATGTATAAAGAGATTGAAGTTTATGTCGATGACATGATTGCTAAATCCATTGATGTAGAGGAACATGTTGAGCATTTATTGAAGCTATTCTAGCATTTGAGGAAGTACAAACTCCACTTGAATCCCAATAAGTGTACATTTAGTGTTCGTTCTGATAAGTTGTTGGGCTTTATTGTCATCGAGAAGGGTATTGAAGTTGATCCTGTCAAGGTCAAAGCAATACAAGAGATGCTTGCGCCCAAGACTGAGAAGCAAGTCAGAGGTTTTCTCGACCGCTTGAATTATATCTCAAGATTTATTTCCCATATCACTGCCACATGTGCGCCTATATTCAAGCTTCTTCATAAAGATCACTATTGTGATTGGACCGAAGATTGCCAGAAAGCTTTTGACAGTATCAAAGAATGTCTGCTTGAGCCTCCGATTTTGTCTCCACCTGTTGAAGGAAGACCATTGATCATGTATTTTACTGTGCTTGAAGAGAGTATGGGTTTTGTTCTTGGTAAGCAAGATGAGACTGGAAAGAAAGAATTTGCAATTTACTACCTCAGTAAGAAGTTCACTGACTGTGAGACTCGGTATTCTATGCTAGAAAAGACTTGTTGCACATTGGTTTGGGATGCTAAGCGTTTGCGTCAATATATCTTGAATCATACCACTTGGTTGATATCCAAAATGGATCCAATCAAGTATATTTTTGAGAAGCCTGCTTTAACTGGGAGGATTTCCCGTTGGCAGATGTTGTTGTCAGAGTATGATATTGAATACTGATCTCATAAAGCAATCAAAGGTAGTATCTTGGTTGACCACTTGGCTCACCAACCGATTGAAGATTACCAATCAGTGCAGTATGATTTTCCTGATGAAGAGATCTTGTACTTGAAAATGAAGGATTGTGATGAACCATTGCTTGAAGAAGGGCCGGAACCTGGTTCCCGTTGGGGCATGGTATTTGGTGGAGCTGTTAATCAATATGGTAATGGCATTGGGGCAGTGATTATTACTCCTCAAGCCATGCATTTTCCGTTTACATCTATATTGACTTTCAAGTGTACAAATAACATGGCAGAGTATGAAGCTTGCATTATGGGGCTTGAAGAGGCCATTGATCTCAGAATCAAGTATTTGGACGTCTATGGAGATTCAACTTTGTTTGTAAACCAGATCAAAGGTGAATGGGAGATGAATCAACCCGATTTGATACCATATAGAGATTATGCGAGGAGGATTTCAACTTTCTTTACAAAGGTTGAGTTTCATCATATCCCTTGAGATGAAAACCGGATGGTAGATGCTCTTGCAACGTTGGCATCAATGATTGTAGTGAAATATTGGAATGAAGTTCCCAATCTGACTGTGATGCGTCTTGATAGGCCAACTCATGTATTTGTTGTTGAAGAGATCAAAGATGAGAAGTCGTGGTATTATGATATCAGGTGCTTCCTCCAAAGTCAAATTTACCCGCCTTGGGCATCTTTGAAAGATAAGAAGACTTTGAGAAGATTAGCCGGCAAAAGTAACCTCTTTTTCCCCATCGGATTCGTTTTCACGATCCCTAGGAAGTATATCCTTGATATGTTCATCCTAACCGGTGACAGATATTTTCTTCCCGTATTCTGAGTTTATTCTTGATATGTTCATCTTAACCGGTGACGGATACTCTCACCTTTGGTATTCTACCCAGTAAAAATGTAGTTGTAATCCCTACATTTATTCCCCATAGAGTTAATCCTTGATATGTTCATCCTAACCGATGACAAATTTTCTTCTCTTTACGGTCTCCGCCTAATAACCGATAGTTGTAAATCTTGTTTTTCTCCCTTTTGTAGAGTCTATCCTTGATATGTTGATCCTAACCGATGACAGATATCTTCCTTAGCATCCCCAGGCAAGTCTATCCTTGATAAATTCATCTTAACCGATGACAGATTTTCTTTCCTTTGAGTCTATCCTTGATATGTTCACTTTAATCAGTGACGGATATTCTCTCCCTTCAGTCTTCTGCCCAATAACCGTTAGTTATAAATCTTATTTCTACAGTTTTCCCCAGCAAGTCTGTTCTTACACAGTAACCGGTAATGAATTCACCTCCTGACGGCCCTCAGTGAGTCATCCTTAATATGTTCATCTTAATCGATGACAGGTGTCTTCTCTGTTAGATCTTTATTATCTCCTTACCCAGTAACAGGTAGTGGATAATAGATTTCTGCTCCTCCTGTGTTGAAGTTTATTTCTTCCCCGGTTGAGTTGAGTGCGTATTTCTTTAGTGAAATCTCTTTTCCTACATGATTCAAGTACTTCAGTTTTATTTTGACCTACTTGTTTCCCCTGCAGATGTCCTTTTGTTTCCCCAACTGAGTCTTTCCATTTTTTATGGAATTCCTCTAGTCCCCCAACAATTTTAAGTTGTAGCCTGGCCTACGCACAATCCTTTTATCCCCTTAGAGTCTCTGTCTCCCCAGTGAGTTTTCCTTATGGAATGCATTATGCTTCTAAGGACCTTCGGTCTCTCTGATTTCTTTTCCATTGTGGCAACATCTCTCCACAAGGAATTTGTTTTTACATTCATATCACAAGCATCATGAGGTCTCTTAAGGACCAAAATTTGTTTCTATATGTTGTTATTTAAGCCCGTTCTACTGAGTCGAAGCGAAGATTTTAACCTTCATCTCCTCGGCTAGAACGTTCTTAAATAGGGGCAGCTGTAAGACCCTAATTTTGACCGTAAGATCCCTCATGCAACCTCATCATATGCATTAACATTGAGATCATACCTTGGCATCCTCCTTACCCCTCTTTCATTGGGTTTATTTTGGGAGAGATCACCAAGCAGCATGTGATTGTATCATACTTGTATTTTATCATTTTACTAACCAAAATACCAAAAATATGTCTTTGCATTTGCCTAACTCTTTTGTAGGAAGAGCATGATCCTCTTGATCTGTCAAGTTCACATCTAGGGTTTAAGACCCTCATTGCTAATAGCACAACCAAGGAGTAATCCACAAGAGCTCTAAGGATCATATATGAGTCCCAATGATCTCTACAAGTTATTTTAATCAAGTAATCTTCAAGAGTTTGAAATTGGTTTGCCTTGGAAACCCTAGTTTATATGGGTATCTTGAGTAACTTCTTCAACAAGCTTCCTCACCAATTGATCAAATATATCAAGGAATACTTCAAAATTCATCATCTTATGCATATATGATCTAGCATGAGCCTAAAAAGTCAAGATAATTGCAAGTTTGCAAGTTGGTTGATGGTGGTTGGCCAGATGAATTCATCTAATCAAAACTGGGTCTCCCTAGACCCTATCTCCTACAATTTTCATCATATGAAAATTATTACAAGATACGTCACTCTAAATGAATTCCAAATAACTTTTATGTTGAGGTCTAGAGTTAATTTTGCTTGGAAAGTCATTTTCCATGTTGAAACATTATAGGTCATTTTGTTTAAACCCTAATTTGAAAGTCAACTTCCCAAGGCCATAACTTGCTCAATTTTTATGATATGAAATATTTCCAAGTTGCACAATAAACTTCAAGATGTCTACGTTAACTTTTATGTTTGGAGTGAAAGCTAAATCAACTTTTATGAGCATGTGATATGAGGATACATTATAGGTCATTTTGGACCAATGCCATTGAACAAGTGATTTTCCTCAACTTCAAAAATGCATAACGCACTCATTATAAATCCAAATGATGTCACATTGTGACCATTATGAAGGTATTTTAAATAGCTACAACTTTGATAAAGACACTTTTCTGATTTGGAGCTCACAAAAAAAGTTAAACAATGTGGAATAATTGAATATATGACTTGACACTTAGAAAAAATTTCAACATGTTGAAATTTCTAAACTTCCACCTCAAAATGCATCATGATACAAGTTCCAAATGGAAAAGTGTTCAACATAAGAGTTGTTCCTCTAGATCTAAGCTTTCCAAGGAGTCCTAATTCATTCATTTTGACCTAAGTTTGATAGGTCTGCGCATGGTGTAAACAGACCTGTATCAGTTGGCAAGATCAATACTTCAAATGTTCAAACAACTTTGCCTTGCCATTCAAGCTTCATGCAGGCCTCATTTCAATTGATTATGGACCTAAATGGATTGCTTCATGGGCTTGCACACGCCCGTACAAGCATGTGCATTGCATTACCAAATTTGGACAATTTTTCAAGTGTGCAAATAACACTTCCTTTTGCTATAAATAGAGGTCCACTGCATTAATTCAAAGAACCTTGCGCGCCAACTTTGCCCCCAACCTTCCAAACCCTCTCAATTTAAAGGAAAACCTGAGAAATTTCATTTGAAATTTGAGTTTAAATCTCACTGTTTGGAGATTCAAAAACTCCAGAATCCAAAGCTTTGCATTGTTCTTAAGCCAATTCCACAAGCTCCATAAGCAAGATCAAGCACGAATTGAAGCAAGAGAGATCCATTTCTGCACAGCATTGAAGGTAATTTTCCAGATTTTTCTTCTCTTTGATTCTCTCTTAATATTCATCAATTCTCTTGGATTCTTGGTTGTCTGGAGTCCTACCAATGTAGGCAAGAAGATTGAGTTACTTTGAGGTCAAATCGAAGCAACTCAGTTGACACACCTCAAAATTCAACTCCGCATATCTCTCTATATATTTGGAGTTAGTTAAAATTGTGGTGATATTCGTGATCTACGTCATTTTATCTTTAAGACGTGTCCTCTTTTTTCATTTATGATATGGTGATGACTGAACCAGTCCGACCAGGATCATCGGAGAAGATGACCAGCCTTTGGCTTCGGCGATGCGCTAGAAGCGTTTAGAGCCATTAGATGAGTTTGAAATGTTTTAATCAGGAGCGTACATTGTGATTTTCAGGCGTGTGGACGTTTGACTCAATCGCATCATGTGGTAGATCAAGTGGTCCACGTTTTTTTGATTATCTGATTTTTATTTTTTATTCCTTTGATTTTCATTAATTCATATTAATTTTAATATTGATCCAAAAAATATGAGAGTTTCACCAAAAAAAAATAATAAAATCCTCTTTCATTTTCTGAATTAAAAATTTTTTTTTGGATCATTATTAATATTTTTCATGATTTAATTGATTTTGTGAATATTTTTAATTATTTAAAAATACTTTTAAGTCTCCAAAAATTATGAAATTTTTTCTCCAAGGTCCTTTGATCTTGATTGACCTATGATAAATCTCATGGCCATTTCTTTGGTGTTTTGATGAGGTTTTAGGAAATTGACCAATCATATTCAATTTAATGTATTATTTTTAATATTTTTTTAATTGTTTAAATGCCAAATTAATTGTGTTGAGCCATTTTAATTGACTTTGTGAGTTTGACTTGTGTTGTTGGGCCTTGGTCAAGGTTGATTTGACTTTGTTAGGTTAAGATAATTGGATTTATGGGATTGATGGAATGTACATTCCATCTCCCAAAATGAATGAATGATCGTAATTTGGTAAAAGTCCTCCTTTGTCCAATTTGAGTTTGATCTATTTCCCCTCCCTCTTTATCTCATTCCCCTTCTTTATGCATTCATGTCATTGGACCTATGATATCTCAATATCCTAAGGCTAGTTGATTGCAAAATCAACATAAGTATGGATGAGATTAGGTTCCCCACTTTGCATATTCTTTTTGTGTGTGGTATGTTTCATGAGCATAGTTCATCATACTATGTTTCTAACATGCATTAACACCAAAATTCTATTGCCCGACCTCAAATAGTTGTGACTTCTACATAAGTCCAATTACGATTGCTTAACATAGCGCTAAATTTGTGACACAAAAGGCATAGCATTCTAGTTAGTGAGATTGTAATTCTCCTATCTTTCATGGTATTGTGTGGAAACTTGGATTTTTTTCCTTCCTTTGGAAGATGTCTTGGTTCAAGGATCCATGCTTGTAATAAGTGGGTTGAGTGTTCTCCAAAGAATGACTTAAACAAAACAAAAAAAGCAAAGCAAAAGCAATACTAACTTCTAATTCATTAACAACTAACATTTAATTTCAAGTCCTTTATTTTAATGCACTTTATTTTTTAAGCTTTACTCATTTACCATTATTCATACCATTCTAATTGCATATGATAATGTCATTTTTATTTTGTCCACTTGGACCATATTTTGTGATATATTTTGTTTGTGTATGTTGTGTTTGTTTGTGTGTCTTTGACCATTAATGTACATAATAAGAATAAAAACCCTAAAAAAATATCTTGTGTGGACTGTTGGTTTGATCTAAGACAATTAGACTTAGAATTTAGGCAACACTCCCTATGCAAAGGACTTGGCCAATGCCAACTTTCATGTAACCAAGTGCTTGTGATTTGAAACTCCATTTGATACATCATTGAAGATCCATTTGAGTTCATCTGTAACATGATCATTATGAAGTTGTTATCTTGAATTTGTGACTTAGTGCATTGTGGAATTCATCTGCTACATGGGAGAATTTGAAGAAGATCAAGGGAAAATTGGGTTTCTATATGACATTCTTGTCTATTGGATTGCAACCCATAGGTCAGATCTTTTCAACTCTCAACTTTTAAATTTGTGCTTAGGATTAGTCTCTTCATCTCTTCCCCACTTCTTAAATTTCAAAATCTCTCCCTCCTTTTTTTAAAATCTTCTTTGCTTGTGTCTATTTTTTTCTTCTAAACTTTGACCATATTGCAAATTAGAAAATTTGGCCTTATGCCATTGCATTTTCAAACTCTTTCTTAATCAAGCTTGTAAATATACTTAATTATACTTGACTTAAAATTTTCAAAAAACCAAAAAGAACTAACTCATTCAAACCATTTTTAGGCCTTTGTGCCTTTCAAACTTAAATTTTTGTTAAAAGCAATGCATCCACTTTGAAATTTATACCACGAACTACGAGGTTTTGATCCCTCATTTTCATGTTGGTACGTAGGCACAAGTCCGAAGGTCTTGTCAAACAAAAAAATATAATTAATGAATTCTTTTCTCACCCCCCTTATTCTATTTGTTTGCAAACATCATTTTTATAAAAACACATATGCACACAAAAAGGACTCCCTAGGAGTACCTAGGACACTTTGGGTGCTAACACCTTCCCTCTGTGTAACCAACCCCCTTACCCGTAATCTCTGGCATTTTATTAGTTTTGATTTGAAAACTTCTTATTTTTGGGTTTTGTTCGTACTTTTCCCTTTTCCCTTGGAAATAATAAAAGTGATGTGATGACTCTTGTTTATTTGATGTCTAGCTTGTCCATAGCTTGATGATCATGAATTTACCGCTACACGACCAGTTCATGCTCTGGTATTTACGTAAAACACCAAGCTTTGAGCAATCGAAACCTATTTAGATAGTCATCAATTGAATCATTGAACTTTCGCTTGATAATAGCCAACTCCTTTAAACTTATCTTCGTTTGCCCCATGTAAAACTGTTCATGGAATATTCTTTCCAGTTGGTTCCAAGTGTGGGTCGAACTTTGGGGCAAAGTAGTGAACCATGTGAAAGAATTCTTTGTGAGAGAATTTTCCATGATTGCTCGGTGAATTTGGTCGTATTTCCAATCAGAGGATTCAACATTGTGGCAAAGTCTGAGTCAACATTTGAACCATTTCATGATTGCTTTCGTCCATCTGTTGCCTCCATGCTGCCGCAGAATTATTGGTAAGAGTAGATAGTTGCGTTGGGTGTCTCAAACCTGAAGATTGGTTAGTTCGACCCATGTTAATCCCAGACCCTTGCACTGGAGAATTTATGTTAACCACCGGTTCTGAAAAAATAGAACCATCGTTCTGTAAATTGGCCATCACTGAAGTTGGCATTCCATATGGTTGTTCTCGACTACCAAATGGTATCGAAAAACCAGGGGGTACCAACAACCTATTTGGAATATCTCTAATTGGTGGGGGAGTATGATGAGGTCCCCTAGGCCCAATGTAGGTTAAAATTGGTTTTGTATGGGATATCGAATGCGTAGGCATCGAACTCACCATAGACGGAACTACTTCGGACACATGCGTTGTGGCCGTGTTTGCCCCTATCGAAGAAGAAGGGGTCGTTATGTTACTGGTTGATGGATTTTGAGAGTTTTGGGTATCTGGCGCATTCACATTCGCCATCCTAGTATGGGACTCTCTCCTTGTTCGTTGTTCGTTGTTTATGGCTATTTTACCACTTCTTAATAACATACAACGAATCTTTTCCCAAAAAAACTTAACAACCGGAATTACGCACGATACATAATGTTAGCACTGTCCCACTGGGAATGCCAATTATTTTACCTTGAAGATCGGTAAACAATCGTTGATCTTCCAAATTTCTAAATTTGGTTACTTACAGGATCGATCAGATTGATCCTAGGACATGTGCTAACCGTTTTGAAAATGAATTTTGGTAGTAACGAACGCTCAATAATAAGCGCAAAATTAGAGTTTGAAAATTAATAAAAAGGGTGACATGAACGAGAGAAATTGTAAAGGATTTGTAAATGACAAAGTAAATGTCAGAAGTAAGGGAATCTTAAGACTGTAAAGTAAATGTTGAAAGCAAGGAAAAAACAAAGAAATCTTAAAACCGTAAATGACAAAGTAAAAGGAAGGTGTTTGGAATGAAGAAGTAAGGAAGTATATTTTTGGAGAAAAATGAAAGATAAATTTATATTGCTTCGAAGTAACTAACAATGGTGTAACAAACGTACATTATGTGATTTACGATTCTTCTTCACACGAGTACTTGGTAAATTTACATATTTTTGTACACACTTTGACACCTCTTTTCTAACACTAAGGCCCTATATTTATACTAAATCGAGATAACCGTCTCTAATGGTTCTTCAATCATGTCGAAACACATGGCGCCTTGCATGTTCGCATTCATCCACGATGCTCCACGTGTGCTCTTAACGGTTTCTGATGAGGGCGAAGTTCCCTCCCTTATTTGAATTTTGAATCTTTGATAGAAAACCATTTTCAATCGTCTTTAAGAGACCATTTTCTGGCATCTCAACTGTATGCTGATCCTTATTACCTTGCCCAGTCGAATCAGCTCCAGTTGGTCGAATACCACTTCCTGGTCGAAAAGCAGTTGCGCATATGATTTCCAATTTTGATAATTCTTAATGGGCGTCGAAAATATGAGCTAACAGGAGGTCAACCAAAATAACTTACAACTCAACAAAAGAAACCATACCAGGATATGGAGTTAGAAAAACTATTTACTCGGAATGCGTATATGGCTAACCAAAATACTTAGATGGTTGTCCAAACATCAATAAAAAAATAGACGATTTCAAGTTGGTCGGATAGCTCAACGAGTCACACAACAACCTCAATGTAATCTTTCTAGAAGCATAATGACAAATCCAAGATAACATAATGGATTAAATTATATTTCCATAAATATTCATAAAACTGTTGAAGAACAAAGTCTTAAAGAAACAGCAAATGAGAGTGAGACATATTCCAACCTCATAGAAATGAAGATGTATATCCTTGGGCATGTTGAGAAGGAGAGTGATGTTGAATAGGAATAACTTATACCAACAAAATTAAATTTTCCAAAGCCTGAAATAAGACTTATTTATCTTGAGAGATTAAAGATGTATATCCTTGAGCATATTGAGAAGGAGAGTGATGTTGAAGAGGAATATGTTATACTAACAAAATTAAATTTTCCTAAACCTAAAATAAAACTTATTTATTTTCAAAGAGTGAAGAAATCAAAGGATGAAAAAAATTTAAACAAATTATCGAAGTATTGAAACACATGCCAACTCATGCAAAATTCACAAAGGATGTCATCTCTGAAAAGAGGAAAATAAAGGATGAAATTATGATATTATATGAGGAGTGCAATTCGATGAGGTAGTATAACTAAATTTTATCAAAAACTTGCAACATGAAGAAAATAAAAAGAGAAACCAACCGAGTCAAACATGATCAATATATTAATAGGGATGCAACTAAAATTAAGATTTCAAAACTTCCTAATAAAAGAGTCCTAACCATGCCGTCATAAATTGTCAAAGGAAGTGGAGAACATAGAGAATATGAAGCCTTAGAAATGTTTAAGGTCATGGCATTGCATAACTAACATGAATCATTCGTTTTCCTAATATGAAAATGTTTAAGCACAAACTCAAAAAACCATGTGGAAATAGAAAAACACAATCAAAGGAATGTAATAAAAAGATTCAGAAACATAATTAAAAAAGTTATTCACTTCTTTTAGAAAAATGAAACCCTTCTCACAAAGAAGACATTCATTGTTGTTTGAAAGATAAATTATTCATAATAATAACTTAAGTGATGAGGTGTTGAGCTAATCACGTTAACTTGAGAGAGGTAATACATAAAAAAAATTATTTTCTTTAGTTAATGAATAGGAATAAAAATAATTTTTTATGAAAAAATAATAAAACATGAGTGATCAATCAACACACTTGGACTAAATGTGATTCGAGCATCAAACTGACTTTATCTTAATTTAAATTTTAATTCATTTTTTATTTTCTCTGATGCACTTTTTTACTAAGTTTTGATTAATTTTATGTACTTATTTTAATTTTGTTGTTAATTGGTAGTTAAGTAAGTCTTACTCACAACACCATATTATTTATTGCATATTTGTTTTAATTTAATGAATTTATTTGGTTTTATGAGTTTCTTTTTAGTTTCATGAAATTCTTTATCTATTGACGATAACCCAATATTTCCAATGTGAAAATCATATATGTACATTTTATTGCTAGGGGATATGGAAATTCAACAAAACATATTGAAGGATAATAGAGGCAAATGAACTCCATCTCATAATTTTCTCAATTTTCAAATATTGAAGATGCAATGTGGATCATTAGTTCTTCAATTTGATGATAGAACTTGTTCTTTTTGTGGACCCTTATGGTACATAGTTATTGAAGAAAATGTGGTAGCATTAGGACACACATAATTGGCATAGTACCTGCGCACTACCTACTAGTAAACAATTGAACGTTAAAGAGGTACAGTAGTTGCTGGTGTAAGTGATTGAACAGGGACCATCAAGATCTGAAAAATCAATTTTGATGTTTGAAATATCAATGACAATAAATTAACCAATTTAGTTGATTATTTTTTTTCTAATCACATTGATCAAAAATCATTCGAGAATAGAGCAATAATTTTTCATTTGGTGCAAGTGTTATATAGCACAATCAAGAGGCAGTTACTTGTCATGTTCTTGTTAAGGTACATATACACCTTTATAAATGTCTCATCTGATTGTGATGCATCAGTGCATAATGGATACCACTTTTTCAACTTGTTTTTTTCCTCCTGTCACAAACCTTGTATTTAGCCAAAACTAATGGAAAGTGAAACTTCATCATGCTCTTCTAAACCGTTATTGATTGTGATGCATCACTGATTTACCGTGATTCTGAAATATTATTAGTATTTTTACTCTTATATAAAAATTATATTGTGTTCTTTAATTTACTTCATAGGGTTCCATGATACCCTACTTTTTGGCTGGAAATCATGTCCTACTAGAGAAACTATACTTGCATATTACTGTCATGTCACTCAACTACAATGCTAGAAACAAATAAAAAAATTGGCTTCACGTGTTTTTAATTTTTCTTTACAATATATAGCATATGAGATGTTCTAAGCTTCGTTTGAACACTACTAATTAATTTCCACATTTTCATTATGACTCATAAATCCGATCATCCAAATCAATTCAAATTATATTTTAATCAAATGACTCATATTTTCATATGTTGTTCTATTTAATTTTTTTTCCTAATGTAAAACTCATTTACTCGAATTTTTTATTTTTTATTTTTTGGATTTTTTTTTAAATTTTTTTGTGTAGCGTTTTCTTGGTAAAAAATAAAACGTAACTTTCTATAAAAAAAAATCGTAGGGAACGTCAAATTTATTAGTTGTAATTCATTTTTATTTGTATTTAGAGTTTGAATTTAAATTTATTTATAGACTCTAATTTTGTTAAAGAAAGTTTGTTACAGATTCAGATCCTCTCTCTTTCTTTTCCATCATCTTCTTCATCTTCAACCTTGTGCTCTAACAATTAGTATCTAGAGCTTCGGTTCAGATTCAGAACGGGAAACACGAGTGTACGTCAGACGTGTGTGATTGGTTTTGCTCATTCAATTCACAGTGAATTGAAGATCTGAATTGAAACAGAATCACAATTTTTGATTCTGAGGGATTGGGAAACACGAGTGTTATTGAGTTTTTGAGTGAATTTGCATAACAACGAAGATGAACGGTGGAAACGGTAGCTTGAACAAAAAGCTTCCAGTCTTTGATGGAAAGAATTGGAATCGATGGATGATTCATATGCGTGTATTGTTTGGAGCTCAAGATGTTCTTGTTCTCGTTATTGATGGTTATGCAGTGGTTGCAGCAGATGCAACTGAAGTACGAAGAAACACACATAGAGAAATGAGGAAGAAGGATCATAAGGTTTTGTTCTATATCCATCAGTGTGGATCTAAATGTGTTTGAGAAGATCATTGATTCAACAATGACGAAGGTTGCATAGGATACAATGGTACGATGCTATGGAGGTGATGCATTAGTGAAGAATGTGACGCTTCAGTCTCTACGTAAGCAGTATGATAATCTCAACATGAAGAACAATGAGAAGGTACCTAATTACATCTCCAGAGTGATTTTGATTACAAATGAGATGAAATACTATGGATAGACTCTCTATAAAATAAGTAATCATTGAAAAGGTACTGAGATCACTTACTCCTCAATTTGATTATATTGTTGTAGCAATTGAACACTCTAAGGACCTTAGCACCATGAGAATTGAAGAGTTGCAAAGTAGTCTAGAGGCATAAGAGATGCGTATTACTGAGAGAAACTCTGAAAGAGAGGTAGAGCAAGCTCTGAAAGCGTCTTCTGGTAAGAAGAATCAGAAGCAGTCTTGGTCAGAGGCCAAGAAGAGACATGGTGGTGGTTATTCAAAGTCAGAAGCCTCCAACTCTAATGAGAACAAACATCAGAAGGGAAAGGAGAAGTTTGACAAGAAAAGGGTTTAATCCTACTGCAATAAGAGGTTTGGTCACTTTGCTGTTGATTGTTGGTCAAACAAAGAAAGAAAATTAGAAGAAGAAAACATAGCTAGAGGAGAGTCTGATGATGAACATGTGTTATTGATGGCTTTTGAGTCTGATGGTAGATATTTGGTAGACTGATGGTATATGAACATTAGATGTTCAAATCATCTAACTGAAAACAAAAATGACTTATTGATTTTGACTCTAGAAAGAGGGGAAAAATCAGATGTGCGGATGATAAGTATCTGAATGTTGTAGGAATGGGAAATGTCAAGGTCAGAGTGAAGAATGGCAAAATTGTTCTGATGAAGGATTTTTGGTATGTTCCTGGCATGAGAAGCAATATGATAAGTGTAGGTCAGATAATTGAGAAAGTTTTCTTAGTTATTATGAAGGAAAATCTCTTGAAGTTGTATGATTCTAATCATAAGCTGATTATGCAGTCTGAACAGGGAAGCAACAAAGCATTCAAGAGTAAAACATGCTTTGGGAGTAGTGTATTTTGATGTATGTGGATCATTTCAAGTACCTTCATTTAGAGGAAACAAGTATTTTCTATCATTTGTAGATGAGTCACATGAATGACATGGGTAACACTCATCAAGTTTAAGCATGAGGTGTTTGTTGAGTTTCAAAAGTTCAAGGTGAAGGCTGAAAAATAGAGTGGTCATAAGCTGAAAATTCTCAAAACTGATGGTAGAGATGAGTACAACTCATCGAAGTTCAGAAGGTTCTATGAGGAGAATGGAATTGAGCCTAAGGTTACTGCTTCAAACACTCCACAACATAATGGTCTTGCTGAAAGAAGAAAAATGACTTTGCTTGATATGACAAAGAACATGCTGAAGGAGAAGAAGCTACCTCACACCTTGTAGGGAGAAGCTGTTGCCACTGCAGCATATGTGCTCAACAGGTGTCAAACTAAGAAGCTGAAGGAAACGGTTCCTTTTGAGAAGTGGACTGTAGATAAGCAAAGTGTGATTCACTTCCGAGTATTTGGTTATGTTTGTTACAAACATGTTCCAAGTGCTACTAGAAAGAAGTTGGATGATAGAAGTAGAGTAATGTTACTGATTGAGTACCACAATAAAGGTACTTATAAGCTTTATTGTCCAGTTACTAACAAAGTTGATTTCAGTAGAGATGCCATTATTAAGGAAACAAAAGCATGAGACTGGAACAAGTCTCAATTCAACTCTAGTGTAGTGTTAACACCTGATTTAACTTCTAAAGATATTTCAGACTCTAAAGGAGAATCTGCTTCTAAAGAAGACCTGAAGGAGATTCTGATGCTAAAGATGAGTCTGAAGGCGTGTATGACTCTGAAGGTGACTCTAATATTGAAGATGAGTCTGAAGGCGAGTCTAACTTTGAAGGTGAATATGATGTTGAAGATGAGTCTAAAGGCGAGTCTGACTTTGAAGGTGAATCTAATTCTGATCCTGATTCTGATAATGATCCAGACTCTAGTGATAATCATGCCTCTAAAGGTGGTCATCCCTATGAAGGTGGTCCAGCCTTAGAAGGTAGTCCAACATATGATATTGTTCCAACATCTAGAGAAGATTATGAACAAGCTCAGAGGCCACAAGGAATCATACAAATACATATAAGATTTGTAGAGTGTGACATGTTGCAATATACTGAGATAGAATCTAAAGGGGAAGTCATTCGGTTTCCATGTTGGTACACTCTGAACCAGTTAGTACTGAGAAAGCTCTTAAGAAGAAAGTGTGGCTGAAGGCCATGAAAGAAGAACTTGAGGCTATGGAAAGAAACAAGACTTGGGAGTTAACGAGCTTCCAAAGGATAAGAAAGCCATCGGTGTAATATGGATTTACAAGTTAAAACTAAATCCAGATAGATCAATTGGCAAACACAAAGCAAGGTTAGTAGTTAGAGGATTTCTACAAAAATTTGGATTAAATTACTTTGAGGTGATTGCTCATGTAGCTAGACATGAAACAAACAAATTAGTGATTTCTATAGCTGCTAATAAAAATTGGCCTCTGATAAATTTAGATATGAAATATGCATTTATGAATGGTCCTTTACAAGAGGAAGTTTATGTGTAAAAACCTCTTGGATTTGTGAAAAAAATCAGGAAGGAATGGTGCACAAGTTGCATAAAGTCTTGTATAGACTAAAACAAGCTCCTAGAGCTTGGAATCTGAAAATTGATTCATTTTTCAAACTTCAAGAATTCAGAAAATGTGAGATGGAGTATTGCGTTTATGTTCAACATACATCAGATAGCAATATGATTCTGATGTGTCTCTATGTGGATGACATATTTCTAATATGAAATTGCTCATATGAGATAGTTAAGTTCAAGAAGGTGTTGATGAATGAGTTTGAGATGATTGAACTAGGAAATATGGACTATTTTCTAGGGATGGAGATTTTGTACTATGATAAGGGTATAATCTTGCATCAGATGAAGTATGAAGTTGAGCTTCTTAAGAGATTTGAGCTAATAAATTGCAAGTCTGCAATCACACTTGTTGAGACAAATCACAAGTTGGATTCTGATGATGTAGATGCTACAACTTTTAAGCAGTTGGTGGGCTCATTAAGATATCTTTGTAATACCAGACCTGACATTTGCTATGCAATTGGAATTCTGAGTAAGTTTATGAACAAACCAAAACTGTCACATTACCAAGCTTCTGTCAGGATACTAAGTTATATTAAGGGAACTCTGATGTATGGAGTTTTGTTTCCTTCTGGTGCTGAATCTGATTTAGAGCTTATATGATATTCATACTCTGATTAGTGTGGAGATTGAGTTGACAGAAGAAGTAGTTCTGGATATTTCTTCAGGTATCTGGGAGGTTCCATTTCTTGGTGCTCCAAGAAGCAACAAGTGGTTGCATTGTCGGCCTGTGAAGCTGATTACATTCCAGGTGCTTTGTCTGCTTGTCAAGTTGTTTGGATTTTGAACTTGTTGTAGGATCTGTAGATCAAGGTGAGCAGACATGTGAAGTTGATGATTGACAACAAATCAACTATAAGTCTTTCCAAGAATCCAGTGTTGCATGGAAGGATCAAGCATATTGACACAAAGTTTCACTTTCTGAGAAATCAAGTTCAGAGTGGAGTGTTTGAAGTTGTTCACTGTAGCACTCAGAAGCAGCTGACAGATGTGCTGACCAAAGTAATCAAGACCGAACACTTTATTCATTTGAGAGATAAAGTTGGTGTTGTTGATTTTAATTAGCTGAATATGAATTAAAGGATGATGTTAGTTGTAATTCATTTTCATTTGCATTTAGAATCTGGATTTGAATTTCACTTATAGACTCTGATAGTTTAAATACTGAACGTTAGTTTCAGTTTGAGTAGAATTCATTTTTGTAACCAATTCCAATTATGTTATTTGAAAATATTGATTATTTTAAAAATAATAATCTAGTGGCTTTTGTCAAAGAATCTACGGGTTAAAATTTATTTTCAAAGGTAAATAAGTAAAATTTCACGGGTTCAATCTTGTATCCCTACTACATCTAGTATCTCTATATATTTATCAGCTGAATTGATTTATCATAACACTGTTTTGTATTTGTTATTATGATATATTGAATTAAGACTAATCACACAACAAAGATACTATATATCCTTTTAACATTTTATGAATGTATTTTAATAAGGAATTTTTTCTAAAATAATTAATTTTAGAGGATAATTTAAATTCTCCTGTCTAAATTTATAAATTTTGAGAAATTTTATGAAGTATTTTATCAAACTAAATTTAACGAATTTTAAATTCTTTGTTTACTCTTAGGAGAGTTATCCTTAATAAGTTACCTACTAAGAGTTTGCAAGAAGAAGTGTCTTTGAAGACTTACAACAGATACCGTTTGTCCATTGTGTATCAGTCTAGTAGAGACATGCTTTCATTTGTTATTTTTCTGTCAAGTTATTGTTAGGTTTAGTCAAAACCATTTATTGTGATTGGTTGACTATTCTTTTAAGGGGTCATCACAATTCACAACAGAGTGCATTTGGTATAACACACCTGAAACAAATTATTGGTGTGCCAAAAAATTTCACAATAAATAATTAGAGAATTAGTATAAGATAAATATATAAAGAGAAAAGCACATGAGCACAACTGTACCATACAAACCTAATAATGATTCTTTCAAATAGATTTATTCACATACTGACTCACAACTCACAATGTGTTAAATAAAATAGGATGAAATTTATTGATCAATAGTTTTTAAAAAAACATCCTTAGTACAATACTATTTTATATGTGCAGAATTAGCTTACATTATATAGTAGAAATTATAGTACTAAAAATCATGATGATTGTTTTTATCTTTATGAGACAGTAGCCAAAACCAGTCGTTGTTTTGTTGCACTCTTTGTTTCTAAGGGACAATTGGTGACACTAAAGCTGTCCTCATATATAACATGTCTCATCAACCAGTACTGGTTTTTATTGTAATGCTATTGCAATTTCTTCTCATCAAGTTCTCATTCAATCAACTTATTATTTGGAAACTAATTAAGTTACTTTTCAACTGTCCTAACCTTTAGTTTGTTATTGAGATATCCAATTCTTACTATTACATCAAAACGTCGGGGTGGCCGAGATCTTTTTATTTGTCGGATTCAAGGGTTAGTGGTTAAATTTCATATAGTCTGAATTTGTAAAAGAAGTGATTCACATATATACGCTGAATCTTTAAGATTTTGGATGGAGATATAACATCTCTCTCGTGCAAGTAGCATCAGAGTCTTTGATTCGGCTTGTGTAAGAGCGAGAGCCAAGTACTAATTTGGATCTTGTTGAGTGTGTGGAAGATCGTTGGTTTCAAATATTGAATTTATAAAAAAAGTTGGTCCATATACTTAATGATCATGCAGACATGTTTGATATGTCCACACCAATAAACTATGTTGCATTTAAGCACTTTAAATTTTAAGATTATTACAAGTGTTTATGTTCTTAGTATTATTTCTATTGTAATGATAGTACTATATTTTAGTCATTAAAGAAAAAAGGTTCATATCCCAATTTTACAAGATTACTGTCATAACTTTAATGCATTGGCTTTAGGTATTGAAGTGATCTCAAGAGTTTCAAAAAACCATCATTAAAATGAATAATGTATATGTACTTGGACGGGTGAACAAATACCCAAATCATTTAAATGCTTTTGACATACACACATACACAGAATATACTACCTATATACCATCTTTTTGTCACAAATATACCAAAATACCACACTTTCAAAAATATATACCAAAATATCATCTTTTCACAAATTTTCAACACACAGCCGCCAATCCATTGGGCGGTTGAGTGTAAAACATAAAGGGACCGCCCATCCATTGGGCGGTTGAGTTCAAAACGAATTTTTTTTTCCAATTTTCCAAAACTGAAATATGTATATAGTTATTATTATTACATTATTAATTAAATTATTATTGATTTTGTATTAATGATTTTGATTTTTCAGTAATTAACATTATTATTAAAATTAATTATTATTAATAATTTTGAAAAATTAATTATTATTAATAAATTTTGTAGATAAAATAATTGTTTAGTTTATAACAAATATGATATATGTTACAATTAATATTGATTTATTATAAATTTCTATTATTAATAAATATTATACATAATAATTTTTTTTAGTAAAATAAAATATTATTAATAAGTTGGGTAGATAAAATGTTTGTTTAAATTAAAATAAATATAATATAATTTATAATTAATTTTGATTTAGTATAACTTTCTATTATTAATAAATATTGTATAAACTTATAAAAACTTATAAGAAATATTAATTTAGTAAAATTATAAGAAATATTAATTTAGTAAAATTATTTCTTATAAATTAAAGTTGTAGGTAATAAATATTTATTTATAAATATATAAATAAGTAAATTGCATATAAATTAGAAAAAACGATAAAAATAAATATAAGGAATTTTTATTTATTGATATAATAAACAAGAAAATTACAATGAACCCCACTTAACCATGATTTTGACCGGGACGTGGTAAGCGGTGACCAGTTCCACATGAAGGAGCAAAACCTAATCGAGTAGACCTTCTTTGTGGAACTCGAGATCGGTAGTAGCTCCGGCGTTGGGACATCGAGATCGGTTGTGACCATGAAGACGACATAAGGTGCATTTTCTCTCCAACGTATCATTTGTGTCCATTTCCGTTCTTATACGCCTGCTTACTGGGCGACCTTTCTTGTTCCTTCTCATGCTAGGGTTATGGCATAGTAGATCTCCTTCAAAAACGGGCCAATATGCATCGTATGGCAGCACTGGGAAACTATTACTGTAAACCCCAAAAAGGTTTGAAACCTTGTAAACGGTGGACAGAAGACCGTATGCGTCATGGCGTATCTTGGAACATGCAGCGATAACATGTGAACAAGGAACACGAAAAGCTTGAAACTTTCCGCAATCACACCAACCACCTTGTAGGTTGACCTTGTAACGTCCCATAGGCTTCCCCTCACCATGGTCCATTGTCTCTTTTACACTAAAAGTGTGATGCTGGTAGTCAAAAATTGACACCTGATGTGTGTTGGACTTTAGTGTTTCTTCCTTCATCACCTTCATGCAGTTTTCTGTAAATAGTTGGCCAGAGTTCAACACTGCACTCCATTGTGCACCCCTTTCAGCGAACAACGTTGCCATCCTATAATATGTGGCACTCACCAATGCTGTAATGGGTAGATTGCGGGTGCCTTTAAAAACTGAGTTCATTGACTCACCAAAGCCATTTTGAAGCTTACTTTCTATTCTTTCTTTAAAATAGCCAAACGTAACCTTTCTACTGATTTTGAACCGACAAATTTCGGCATTTTCGAACGTAATGCCCACATCATTAGATGTACATATTTCACCTCCATGATAGGCATTCACCATGTATTGTTGATGGCGAGACATGAATTGACAATTTTTTGCTAACTTTCTTATGTGTAGAAGGTTGTGTTAGTAAAATGGACACAACAATGTGATGAAGCAATGATAAATTACTCTCTTATTTGAGTATTTTGCAATGATAAATTACTACACCCATATGCCAATTTATACTAACAATTAAATATTTGGTCAACTAATGCTTGTTGCGCATGGAGCAATGGTCGTTTCAAGCTGTAAGGGAGCCGCCCAATCAATTGGCATCCCTTCCCATTAAACAACATAGCCGCCCATTGAAAGGGCAGCCTTGTACTTTCTTAAAGACAGCCGCCCAATGAAAGGGCGGCCCTGTACAAATTATTCTTTCAGCATTATTCCCACGCGGATTCCCTACAATATTCTCTTACCATATTCTCTTCCTCCCTACAATATTCTCTTACCATATTCTCTTACAATATTCTCTTACCATATTCTCTTCCTCCCTACAATATTCTCTTATCAATATTATTTTCTTCCAATATTATTAATTCTACCAATATTATTTATCACATTCATATCTATCTTATAAATACACACATTTCCTATCACATTCATATCTTACCATCTTTCTCAATCAAAACTTCATTTTTCTTTGTAACATCATCATTGTTTTTTAAACTTTCTTTGATAAAATGGCTTTGCTCACATATGGAGAAGACCATAGAGGGACACCAACTAACATTGCTTGTTACGTAAGTTTTATTTTTTCTTAACGTTTCGGTAATTTACTTCATGGTGTTTGTAACGTTTTCTATAACTTCACTAATTTTATTTGTAGGATGAAAAATCTTTCCGAACACGTTCGCATGTGCACATCAAACCCGACAACATGATCCGACCATACTTATTACAAGCAGGATTTGGTCATGTTATTAACATAACATCCTACGGTGTTGATAGAAAATTTATTCTTGCCTTATGCGAGAGGTGGAGACCCGAAACACACACGTTCCATCTCCCAACCGGTGAATGCACTATCACTCTGGAGGATGTCCATATGTTATTAGGATTACGTGTTGATGGCTTGGCGGTAGTAGGGCAGACTAATGTGGCCTACTCTAAGGCTCAAGAACTATTAGGGGTAGAGTTGACAGACTCGGATAGAAAAGGCCAAAGCATTAAGATGACATGGCTTAAGGAAAACTACGACGCTCTTGAACTAAACCAGAATTCTAGCATCGAAGACAAACTTAGAAAAACTAGAATGTATATTTTATTGCTTTTTGGTAGCTTGTTGTTTGCAGATACTAACGGTAATACTGTACATATTCAATTTCTACCATTATTAGAGAACTTAGATAAAGTATGTAGGTACAGTTGGGGGGCTGCAACTTTGGCACATCTATACCGAAATTTGTGTAGGTGTGCTAAAAAAAATGTGAATAATTTTGCTGGCTGTGGAGTACTACTTCAGGCTTGGGGGTGGTCCAGAATGCCAACACTGGCACCAATAAATCCCAACCCTTTCCAATTTCCATATGGAACCAAGTAAGTTTAAATGCTTTTATTTTTTTAAAAGTTTCTTTTTCTTGCCTCATCTCTAATGACTATTTTTTTAGGTGGTCTGCATATGGCATGAATTATGAAAAGACCCCCCATCATTGTGCTCCTGGTTACCGGGCGTTCTTCGATCATTTCGAACCGACTGATGTACTATTTAACAAACTCAACTACTACTTTTTATCTTCAACACATTCCTGATACTAATCATTCCAATTTATGTAACAGTTTGTATGGAGACCCTATCTTGGGCTTGAAGACGGCGACCCAACTGAAAGTGACATGTGGAGTTCAACAACGTTTATCATATGCTTCACTACAGTTGAGATGCATCACTCCGATAGAGTGAAACTCCAATATGGCATTCAACAAGACATCCCGAATTCTCCTAAATGCATGGAGGAGTATCACACGAGTAAAGCATCCGACCAATGGAAATTCCTTAATTGGAAAGACCATTACAAGCAAGAGCGTCGTCAATGGCAAAATCGTCGCAACACTGTCTTGCAAGGCTTTGTAATGCCAGATGAGTGTAAACCGAGTAGGGGTTACATGGATTGGTATAGATCTGTGTCAACTTTGTATCTATCGCAGAATAGATTGTTATTTGATCCTCGTAACCAACCCGCACCTTCAAACTTTCAACACACCGGACCGTCAACCACCTACACCCAACAACCCACCTCTCACACCCAACAACACACCTACCATACCCAACAACCTTTCAACCCAACCCAACCACCTTATACCCCATCACAACACTACAGTCAACAATACCAACCATTTAACCCACCCCTCTACAACACCCATCAACAACAACAACAACATTATAACTCCTCCCAAAATTTTACCCCCTCAACATCTTACACCCAGCCACATACACCACACACCATCCACCATAATCCATATGCATTCACACAAACTACCCAACAAGAGCACAACTTCCAAACACCACAAGAACCCTATGTCCCTATCATGCAAACCTCAATGCCCCCATATGCCCAACCAAACTGGAATTACGAGGGAACCAGATTAAGCTATGGAAGTGCGACAGACTTCATATCTGACGACGCTCTCGAGGACTTCATAAATCCAACAAATGAGGCGGGGCCTTCGAATGTTGATCAGGGTGACATATATCATATTTGTTATAAACTAAACAATTATTTTATCTACAAAATTTATTAATAATAATTAATTTTCCAAAATTATTAATAATAATTAATTTTAATAATAATGTTAATTACTGAAAAATCAAAATCATTAATACAAAATCAATAATAATTTAATTAATAATGTAATAATAATAACTATATACATATTTCAGTTTTGGAAAATTGGAAAAAAAAATTCGTTTTGAACTCAACCGCCCAATGGATGGGCGGTCCCTTTATGTTTTACACTCAACCGCCCAATGGATTGGCGGCTGTGTGTTGAAAATTTGTGAAAAGATGGTATTTTGGTATATATTTTTGAAAGTGTGGTATTTTGGTATATTTGTGACAAAAAGATGGTATATGGGTAGTATATTCCACATACACACACTTATATAGAGTACTATTAAAGAATCTCAAAAGCACTAGATAAAACAACACACGAATGTTACTGAATCACACACTATCACAATTTCACCCAAAATAATAAATAATCGCTCTCACTTGAATTCAACCACCAATCAAGAAGAGGTAGAAAAAGTTGGTGCAGTGGTGATTAATGTTGAATTTTATAAAGTGGATCACAATTCGATTTTCCGCAACTTCGATCGAGAAGGGACTACAATCACTTGATGTCAGAACTGACCTCGAAGCGGATTAGTCAGTCCAGTGGTGGATGTTAGAACCAACCTCAAAAAAGATTAGTCTGTGGTCACTTAATGTTAGAACTGACCTCGAAGCGAATTAGTCAGTCAAATAGACTGAATACTGTGGTGAAAGAAGGAAAAAAAAAAAGTAAAAGATGTGGCAAAAATGTTGATATGGGTCATGGTATGGAAGACCTATCTTGGATATTAGAATCTAAGGATGTGGAAGGTAAGCCATGTGTTAATTAATGCATATTTCAAATTAGGGTAAGTTTGATTATTTATATATATATATATATATATATATATATATATATATATATATATATATATATATATATATATATATATATATATTAGGTGCCTGAAGATGAAGTTTGCAGAGAACATAAAACCGCCACATCATCACCATGGTTTTCTAATTTTATATAAAACTAAATCTGAGGTTAACTTTAACCCTACCTCAGAGAAAAACCAGATCCTGAACATTATTTATAATTTTGCTTTCTTATGATGCAATTAGTATCCTTGAAACCCTAAGAACGGAACCAGAATTAAACCATTTAATCAAAGAAAGTTTAATCAAAATGTCAGAAAATTCACTTTTCTATTTCTTAATCTTTTGAAAGCCTCAGAAAATTGACTTTAACCATTCAACTTTCATATGAATTACTTATCAGCTTCCTGCTAACAGAATATAAAATTGTTATGAACACAATAACTACATAAGAGTACGGTTTGAATTTAGAATCTTACCCCTCAGAGATCTTGAAGAAACCATATTGACATAGAAACAAAAAATCCAAGATCCAAAATATTGGAAACTTTAAGTTAAGATAGATCTGTTGAAATCATTTATTGCTGATGCAGCATCATCAAGATTCTCAATACTAAAAAAAACTCTCATCAGTGTGTGGTTACACCAATTAAAGAACATGTATGTGAATCTTGATGATGCTGCACCTGCAAACAACGACTATGATGAGTTCATCTTTGCATAACAATCTGTTTTTGATTTATTTTTTTGGATGATATATTGAATTCTGAGTCCAATTGGTTCATGAAGAAACCCTGAATGAAACTTTGCTATTTATAAGTGAAATTCAACTTACGGAACCCTAACAGAATATACTCTTTCCATAATTATTTTAATGGCTCAAAATATGTAGAGAGAGACAGGCACAACCTATGAACAAATTCTATGAGTGTTTGCTTCTGTGGTATGATGGATGGATGGATTTTTGGTGGTTGTACAAGGTATATTTATACTACATTTTCTCTTTTTTTTTAGTCAATTTTTTTTATCATATTTATTTGTGAATATGTTAATTTCAGAATTTTATAAAGGTGTGATGTGAAGATTTCCAATAATTCAAGTTGGCTGGTGATAGGATGTTATAATTATATATGTTTTTTTTAAATAGTTTAAATTAGTATAATTGTTAAATTTAAAGTTTTTATTAACTATTGAATTTAAAAATGTTGTTAAATAGATATAACTTAAGCAGATTTGTAGCATTAAGAAAGTATATGATATTTCATGGATTTTTGTTTATTTTAATGCATAATATATATATATATATATATATATATATATATATATATATATATATATATATAAATTATGTAAAATTTTGTAATATAAGATGATTCAACGGTTGAATTGGTATCATTTTAGAATTGTGGTTGAGTTTAACTCAATTTTATAAATCGACTTTTAAGAAAAAAAATTGTCCCACAACAATAAATAAAAATGTCGGTTCATCACGGTTGAAAAAGAGATATCATCACGGTTGGTGAGCCGTGGTAATGTAAGGTGTGGTAATAAATATGTTGTTCACCATGAGCGTGTGGTTGTGGTGAGAAACTAGGTAGCGTGATATATATTACCACAATCGTATTAATCAATCGTGGTGAAATATATAATAGGCATGCATGGGTTTGATTCTCAGTCATACGATGATATAGAATATTTGGCACGCCACTTTTCATCACTATTGCTTGTTGCAACTGTTGTGAAATACTTTATTTATTTAAATAGTTTTTTTTAATATTCTATATATGCCCCATTTTTTATATTACATGTATTATATATTATATTTTCTACCACAATAGAATATGAACCAGTAAATTGACAAATTATTTAACCAAAATATAGCTTATATGACTTATATGTATAAATTATATATAAGCACCAAAATATGGCTTTACTATAGTAACAAAATGTTAAACATACCTAAATATTATTTAGGTCAAACAGAAAAATATTACAAACATATATTACAAACTTAATGTGAATAGAGTGGTCTATAAATTGCATTGAAGAAAGATGTCCACCGTGTACGCTGTCTTTAAAGCCTTCTTGTGAGAATGGTGTAACGTAATTAAACATCTATATAATAAATTGAAGGAAATGGAAGATCATTTGACTGGAAACATTAACAAACTTTTATGCATGTGTTATAATTCATTAATATGTTATTGTAAATATATATATATATTATATATATATATATATATATATATATATATTATATATATAATATTATTTGATCATAAGAATCAACAACGTCGGCAGAGACAATACTTAACATGTGTTTCATGACATATAAACCACACTCGTACCCTCTTTTATGTTTCTTCATCTACAAATTTAAACATTACATGAATATTTAACTACACATGTAATTATAGATAAATAAATGTCATAATTAATCTACTTACCAAAGACGTACAGAATGTGGGTCTATTATTTTTAACTATGTTCAACATATTGTGTCGCTCCACAACTCTATATATTGAAAACAAATTAAACATATGACACGCTTAGATAATTATAAAGTCAAAGAAAATATTATTAAAAGTCTCATAAAGTATAAGCTTACGTAGAAAGTAGACACCTCATCTTTCCTTCAAGTGGATTGGACAAGGAATATAGCATAACTACTATATTTGTTCAAAGAGAAATTATGATCAATTGCCAATGAGCACCGAATAAACACGAGCATAATTAGTATTTGGTAAAAACATGGAAATTAACTATAATAGAGAAACCACAATTTCAACAGTACTCACAAATCGATAAATGGTGCTAAGCAATAGCCTCTCTTAACCGCGATGATATGTTCAATCACTTTTGAAGAATTATTTGTAAATTAAATACTAAATGGGTTCAAGAATCCATAAACTTCCGATTTATTTGATTTTATACAAAAATGATGCATGTACCTAAATGGTTAAACAAAATTCCAAAAATAAGTAAGTCTTAACATTAAAATTACTAATGTACACAAATTTAAAATTGACATTTATTAGAATAGAAATTGTACTTACGTGTACCACAAGTATAGTATCCCTACGACCAACCACTCATTTCTAAACTAAAAATCCCTTATATAGATTTAGGATTGATATAGAAAACTTTTATGTCTCGATCATGCTCTAATAGAAGATGAATTAATTCTTTAAGATCCATAATGAAACATATCAATTTTCTTATAGAATTGTCAAGAGGAATTGTCATCTCATTTTGGGTATGGGTGTCAGTGGTTGAACAGCTTCCGTTAATGCTTGCACCATCTAAAACCACTCTTTCAGGCAATTCATCATCTTCATTTATAATCGGTTGGATGGTTACACTTATCGGTGCCAATTTATACATCATAAAAAGAACATCAACACAAAATGCATAAATATTATTTATCCTACAACAACACACAACTGATTGAACATATAAAACACTATTTTCACATACCCCGTAAATCCCCCAACTCTTTCTTGTGCATTTCCCGCTCTTATGCTAATGCATGTTCCAATTTCTTATTGTGCATCTCTTCCGACTCTTTCTTTTGGGACATATGATCATGTGCTAATTTATCTTCCAACTCTTTCTTTCGGAATTCCCGTTCATGTGCTAACTTATCATCATCAGTTAACTCAAAAGTCAACTACAACTACATCAATAAGTATGTATTAGTAATTATAAAAACTAGATTAAGACTCGCGCGATGCGCTGCTGATAATTAATTTTTATTTATTTTGAATTGAGTTTTAATTATGTTAAGAATTTTTATTTT